>NC_090378.1:37075504-39475504 GCF_036365525.1 Heterodontus francisci
TTACTGTGGAGAAGTAGAGAAAGCAACTGGGTAGTGGGAGAAAGCAACTGGATTGGGCATCCGCAGCTGGAGGGAACGGCTGAATGGAGAGGGCCGGAAGCGAGAGGCTGTAGAGAGCCGCGGGGAGTGAGCGTGCAAAGACCTTGGTGTCACCGGGTCCAGGGACTGGCCAGTAAGTCTTTTGCTGTTGTGTTTATGGCGCATGCACAGAAAAAGGCACTCCTCTTCCGTTCCGCTGCTCTCCCCCCAACCCCACTCTCTCCCCTTCCTCCCTCTCCCCCTCCCCCCACTCTCCCCCACTTCCCCTCCCTCTTTCCCCCCCCTTGACCCCTCCCTCTTCCCCCCCACCCTCCCTCTCTCTTTCCCCCCTCCCTCCCTCTTTTCCCCCCTCCCTCCTTCGCCCTCCCTCCCTCCCTCTTTCTCCCCCTCCCTCCCTCCCTCCTTCTCCCCCTCCTTCCCTCTTTCTCCCCCTCCCTCCCTCTTTGTCTCCCTCCCTCTTTCTCCCCCTCCCTCCCTCCCTCCCTCTTTCCCCCCCTCCCTCCCTCTTCCCTTTCCCTCCTTCTTTCTCCCTCCCTCCCTCCCTCTTTCTCCCCCTCCCTCCCTCCCTCTTTCCCCCCTCCCTCCTTCTCCCCCTCCCTCCCTCTTTCCCCCCTCCCTCCCTCCCTCCTTCTCCCCCTCCCTCCCTCCCTCCTTCTCCCCCTCACTCCCTCCTTCTCCCCCTCCCTCCCTCTTTCTCCCCCTCCCTCCCTCCCTCCCTCCCTCCTTCTCCCCCTCCCTCCCTCCCTCTTTCTCCCCCCCTCCCTCTCCCTCTTTCTCCCCCCCTCCCTCTCCCTCTTTCTCCCCCCTCCCTTTCTCTCTCCCCCCCCCCCCCCCCGTTCTCTCTCCTCCCCCCCCATTCTCTCTCCTCCACCCCCCCCCCCCACCCGGCACCGCTACCGCTGCTCTCCCCGCCCCCCCCGCCCTGCTCTCCCCGGCCCGCTCCACTCTCTCACTCCAGCCATTGTATTCTGCCACGTGTTTGTTAGGTTTCATCTCTGTGATTCTTTGAGCAGTGCCATCTTTAGTCCTGGCAGCTGCTACAGTCGCAATCTGTGACGTTTTCGTGGCACATGCTGGATTTGCACATGTGCCAGAACAGCGCCACCTACTGATCGTGTTATCAACAATTGCGCTCGTGGCTATTCACCTCTACTTTAAAATTTAACTTGTTTCTTACAGCACTCCTTGTCAAGTTTCGAGTTTGGAGACAGTGAGTCTAGGAGTCCATAGGTATTGAGTTTTGGGTAATACCACAAACAATAGGACGTGTGAATTCCACAAATGGTTTTGTTTTGGTATGCTCATTCAAGGGAGGAACTCCACCTGCGGTCATTTAATTGCAAAAGTCATCTGGCCCTTGGCAGCCATCTTATGCTGCCCTTTTAATGTCCATTGTGGTTCATTTAAAAAGAAAAAGGGAAAATCAGTTCCAGAAGATTCTATGCTGAAAACAGTCCATGCTTAAAGTTATAAATAGGACATGCCTTTACTGGGCATGACACTATCCTTGGTTAAAGGAATTTGATAAGTTTGAACAAGCATGACCTACCTTTTAGAAAGCTATCTGATGAACTGGATTAACTCATATTTCCCCAAGTGCTTAGTAATTTGATTCTGTGTTATGGACTTTAGAAGGTGGATTTTCCTGCTTTCTTCAACCCCAGTTGTAATGAGTTCTTTCATGTTGTCTGAGGCAACATAAATGAGATGTGTGGAGTCCAGTTTGCTGAATATCTCAAACAGGATTATTACAGCTAACTATTACATACAGTACAGAGCTAACTATTTACAGAACCTTACTCTGGGTGTTACAGTTGCAGAGTGACTCTGGCTCTGAGTCACATGACTGCATCCTGTACCTTAGCTCATTAGCATGCTAAGATCTTAAAGGGACATCACTCTTAAAGGCAATCATACAACATCCCCTTTCTTTCCAAGGTGAGTCTCATATGCTAAAAGTAAAAACACATAAAATTAGATCACACCAAAATTATTTACACAGGTATAGATATTGTTAAATTTACAAGTATAGAGACTCAAAAGTCCATATATCATTTTGGTGGTTTGACAACTCTTGCTTGGAGAATTTGCACCTCATCTGTTGCTGTTCTTTCTGAAGTTTCTCCCTCTGCATTCAATTTCTGTTGCTGTGCCTTCAGCCTGCTAACATAATTTGTTGCTTTTCTCAAGATGACCACTTTTGAGGCCTTGTCATTCTTGGGAAGTTCTGGCACCTCATCTCGAAGAGCCAACAGGCAATGCTTCAACTCATTCCTCCTCTGCCTCTTCAGGACATTGCGTGTCGTTCGCCTCTCCTCATTCTCCACGTCTGAAGGCCTGGGGCTCAAGGTTGAGGACTTGTTGGAGGAGGAGGACTTGGCTTCATGGAGATACCTGTCTGTTTTTGGCTCGTTGTGGTGCTGGTGGTTCTCTAGAGAGCAGGAGTGAAGGCTCAGCCCGAATAAGTTGTGTTATTGCTAGATTTCCAGACTGCACGTTTGATGTTGGTCAGAATCTGTAAATGGGAATTCCCTTGGCAATACTCTCATGGATAGTTATGATGTTGAGGCCCTTACACGATTGTAGTCATACCACTGCTGGTCCACTCGTGTCTATTAGGTAGAATACTTATGGTTTCCACGCTGACTTGCCATAGCTGCATTGCCTTGTTAGTGTGCCACTGCAAGGAATAGGTTGCCTGTTGTATGCAAATAACTTGGCAGTTGTCAGTTGTATCGTTGATTTCCAATGACTCCGGTACATATCTTTTGAGTATTTGGACTGGTAGGACATTTGCACTAGCGCCAGTGTCAGTCTTGACCCTGACTGTATATTTGCCAGCTTTCTTTGGGCACGTGATGTTAATAGTGGTGAAAGCTTCCAGTTGTTTGACTTCATCAATATGATGTGTCAGGTACACAATGTGGAATGCCTGTTCGTCTGCTGGCTGAGAATTACTCCTCGTTGAGTCCTGTCTCAAGTCTGTTTTGCTGTGGAGGCGGTCTGCCCCAGGCATGTTAATGAGCTACCGCATTTAAGATCGCGGCGGCTCCAAGGAGTAAAAGCCGCTTGTTCGGGCCGACATCTTTATGGCCGCCACTGCACTCGGCGGTGGCCACATAAAATCCAGCCCGGTGTGTGAAGTTCACAAGGTGGAATGCTTGCTCGTTGTCTTTTGGCTGAGAATTGCTTCTCTCTGAGTCTTGACTCAGGTCCGTTTCACTGTGGATTTCATGTATTTACACTGGTCTCTGGCGCTCTCCTTGCTGCTGTTGCCCTGTTGCTGCACCTGTCATCTGTTTGCTTGTGTCCTACTGTGACTTCTGGCTGCAACTTTGGAGCCTTTTGCACCACACACCTTGCACAGATCTTGAAATGCAGAACAACTTCGCGGTGAGTGGGACAAACCACGCTTACCACACTGCTTGCTTGCTCTTTTCGCCCTGGTTATCATGCCAATACTGTTGGCTTCACCTAGTGCTTGCGGATGCTGTTGTCCAGCTACAATGATTTCGCATTTCCTGCCATTTTCCAGCAGCGCATCAATGCTGTGACTTTTCTTTTTCCCCAAGAGGTCCTTCTGAAACTTTCCAATGGGTGTGTCGATACAATCACTAGCTCCATTATTCGGTCCAACAGCTCAGTTTCTGAGAAGTCACATTTGTTGCCCTTACTACGGCATCTACTGACAAACTGGTCTATTGATTTCTGTGGCTGTTGCCTGTCGGACATCAATTCCAGGCGGTGAATTCTAAAATTCACTCTTAATCTTCCATATCTTTGTGGGATCTTTCTGTTCCTCACCCCATAGTCCAGAGCGGTTGATTCTGTGTAATCCCTCACTTCCAATTGCTATTCATATTTTTTCAGCCTGTTTTTCTGGTTCTACAATTATTAGGTCTGTGAAGAATAACTGCATTCTTTATTTGAACAGTTCAAACTTGGATAGGATATCCAAGGCCATCCATTTCATGCTGGGAAATTTGGGATCCATCTTCCTGCTGTTTTTCTTTGAAATTTTCTTTAAGACTTGTTCTATGACTGCACTGTTTCCCCTTTAAGAAACTATTATTTAGACTAGCTGCTTTGATTGACAGGAGAAGGTGTTTGCAAGTGCTGTGTGTTTATCCTGCCTCCAGCACTTAAGCCTGTTCTGTTTACACAGCTGCTCACTAGCTGCTAGAGTTTGTTTATGTTCTTCACGCTTGAGGGTTTCATGAATTTTTTTTTACTGTGGCTTGCTGAATGGAAGCTGTTATTCACGGTTGAGCGGTTTAATGGGTTTTTAAAAAACTTTGGCTGCATGGATGAAGGCTCTGCAGTAATCGGGGTTTTCCTACATTCTTTCTAATGGACGCTTCGCGTAATGACGCCGACCTCAATCAGCCTGGGAGGGGAGTTGGGTCGTCCCCCTTTTTTTAACATGGAGCTTTTAGAAAAAAGGCAATCTTTTGAAGGACGTCAAAGCTTTTTTGTAGGTAGTATTCCTCGACCGTTGGCACAATGACTGACCTGATTTACTTGCAGCCTGTCAGTCTGAGCTCTGTCTGCTACAGTGGAGGTAAGTCTCTTTGTCCTTTACTGTTTGAGCCAGTATTCTTTTTTACTTTTCTCTCCAGTGGCTGTAGGAAAGTTGTTTTCAGTGCTGTTTTATCTGTGGTCTTCAATCTTAGACTTTTTCTTCTCACTACAGCTACCACCATGTAATGAGTTCTTTTATGTTGTGTCATACAACATAAATGAGATGCGTGGAGTCCAGTTTGCTGAAGATCTCAAACAGGTTTATTACAGCTAACTGTTACATACAGTACATAGCTAACTATTTACAGAACCTTCCTCTAGGTGTTACAATTGCAGAGTGACTCTGGCTCCGAGTCACATGACTGCATCCCAGTACTTAGCTTATTAGCGTCTTAAGATCTTAAAGGGACATCACTCTTAAAGGCAATTATACAACACTAGTGCTTGAGAGAAGCATTGCAGATGATGTTTTTGGCTCGTATCCAGCTCAGGAACACCAGGATTTCTTAACCCAGGTTATGTAATTGGTCCAGGGCATCATTGGAACATGCCACCTCCTGGCAGTGCCTAGCACTGGAGGAAGATACAGGAAAGACAGGTTCAGCTGCAGGCCTGTCAGACCTGGGACATTCAAACCTTTTGGCAGCCAACAGAGATTGTCAGAAAAAAGATCCCAATTCCATTGGAAGACCCTGTGAGTGTTTAGTATCAGTCTTAAATTCAGCCCTACTTGAAAGTTTTCAGCTTGCACCAGGAGTGCCTTGTTCTTCAGGTATTACAGGGAGACCAGGAATACCCTTTCCCATCCCATTTGCACAACTTTGGGGACTAGCCTATACCTGTTACCATGGTGCTTTGCACCATGAAACCTTTTGTCATAATCTATCCTGCCCTCCACCGTATCGCAGACCTTAAATTTTGTTCTTTTCCTCCCCTCCCCCCTTTCACTTGCTAAAAACCTATTACATTTCTAAGTTTTCACAGTTCTGATGAAAGGTCGCAGACCTGACACATTTAACTCTGTTTTTCTCTCCATAGATGCTGCCTGACCTGCTGAGTATTTCCAGCATTTTCTGTTTTTATTTCAGGGACGTGTTGGGAAATGGAAGCGTTTCGCACCCAGTGTCAGCATCAACCAATTTCATAACCAGTTTACTATGGGCTGGCTGCGGGATAGAGTACTCTAGCCTGTCAATGTGCATTACTCCAACCTCAGTAGTTTTTTTTACAGATTGTTTTGTGCAGTGGACTCAGTCTTCTTGGGGTTAAGACTTCCCAGATCCATCTCTCCTTATGGCTCAGTGAGCTTACCCAGTGTAATGTAGAGTCATACAGCTGAAGAAGATCCTTGGTCTCAACGGAGCTAGTTGGTCTTAGCTGGGTGGCATTATGGATGCTCCAATTCTTCACTCCCCCTGGAGTTCTAGCAGGACAAATCCAATCCAGCCAATTACCGCCTCATCAGTCTAGTGTCGCTCATCAGCAAAGTGATGAAAGGTGTTGTTGACTGTGCTATCAAACGCCAATTAAACAGGAACAACGTGCTCACTGATACTCAGTTTGGGTTCTGCCAGGGTCACTGGGCTCCTGACCTCATTATAGCCTTGGTCCAAACATGGACAAAAGAGTGAACTCAAGAGGTGAGGTAAGGCTGATTGCCCTTTATATCAAGGCAGCATTTTACCGAGTGTGGCATCAAGGAGCCCGAGCCAAATTGAAGTCAGTGGGAATCAGGGAGGAAACTCTCCACTGGTTGGAGTCATACCTAGCGCAAAGTAAGATGGTTGTGGTTGTTGGAGGCCAATCATCTCAGCCCCAGGACATTGCTGCAGCAGTTCCTCAGGGTAGTGTCCTAGACCCAAACATCTTCAAGCGCTTCATCAATGGCCTTCCCTCCATCATAAGGTCAGAAATGGGGATGTTTTCTGATGATTATATGATGCTCAGTACCATTCGCAACTCCTCAGATACTGAAGCAGTCTGTGTCCATATGCAGCAAGACCTGGACAACATTCAGGCTTAGGCTGATAAGTGGCAAGTAACATGCGCACCACACAAGGCAATGACGATCTCCAACAAGAGAGAATCTAACCATCTCCCCATGACATTCAATGGCATTACCATCGCTGAATCCTGGGGATTACTATTGACCAGAAACTGAACTGGACCAGCCAAATAAATACTGTGGCTACAAGAGCAGGTCAGAGGCTGGGAATTCTGCTGCGAGTGACCCATCTTCTGACTCCCAAAAGCCTGTCCACCATCTACAAGGCACAAATGTGCTGAAATACTCTCCACTTGCCTGGATGAATCCAGCCCCAACAACACTCAGGAAGCTTAACACCATCCAGGACAAAGCAGCCCACTTAATTGGCACCCCATGCACCAACTTAAACATTCACTCCCTCCACCACCAACACACAGTGGCAGCAGTGTGTACCATCTACAAGTTGCACTGCAGCAACTCACCATGCCTCCTTATACAGCACCTTCCAAACCAGTGACCTCTTCCACCTAGAAGGACAAGGGCAGCAGACACATGGGGGCATCACTATCTGCAAATTCCCCTCCAAGCCACACACCATCCTGACTTGGAAATATATCGCCGTTCCTTCACTGTCACTGAGTCAAAATCCTGGAACTCCCTCCCTAACAGTGCTGGGGTCATTGCTTTCCTTGATATATGTAAATGACTTGGATCTTGGTATACAGAGTAGAAGCTCAAAACTTTCTGACAACACCAAACTTGGAGGTGTGGCAAATAGTGAGGTTTACCGAAGTTCAAGAAGGCAGTTCACAACCACCATCTCAAGGGCAATTAGGGATGGATAACATAGGCTGGCCTTGCCAGCGATGCCCACATTCCATGAAATGAATAAAAAAGTGATGAGGCATGAGCATGATTAGGCTTGAGCATAATCAGCCATGGTTTTTGCTCCTGATAACTAGCAATGACTGCTGAAAGCGCACTGTGTGGTCTTCAAGCAAGAATAGGATCTCAGACAAGAGCAAAATACCGTGGATGCTGAAAATCTGAAATTAAACAGAAATTGCTGGAAATACTCAGTAGATCCAGCAGCATCTGTTAGAGAGTCATGGAGTCATTTGCAGCACAGAAGGAAGCCATTCAGCCCATCAAGTCTTTGCCTGCTCGCCACGGAGCTATGCTGTCAGCCCCACTCCCTGGCTCGATTCCCCGTAGATCTACATGTCTATTTCTCTCAGGTGACCATCCAACTTCCTCTTGAAGTCATTGTTTGTCTCTGCTTCCACCATCCTTGTGGGCAGTGAGTTCCAGGTCATTACTACCCGCTGCGTAAAAATTGCTTCCTCATATTCCCCCTGCAACTTTTGCCCAAAACTTTTAATCTGTGTCCCCTCGTCCTTGTACCATTTGTTAATGGGAACAGATTTTCCTTGTCTAATTTATCTAAGCCTGTCAGAATCTTGTACACTTCTATTAAATCTTCCCTCAATTTCCTGTTTCCAGCTTTTCCAACCTAACCTTGTAACTAAAATTCTCCATCCCTGGAACCATTCTGGTAAATAATCTCTGCACCCTGCAAAGGACCCTCACATCCTTCCTGAAGTGCTGTGACCAGAACTGGACGCAATAATCCAGTTGGGGCCTAACCAGAGCTTTATAAAAGTTCAGCATAACTTCCCTGCTTTTGTACTCAATGCCTCTATTTATGAATCCCAAGATCCCATATGTTTTACTAACCACTTTCTCAATATGTCCTGCCTATGCACATGCAACCCCAGGTCCCTCTGTTCCTGCACACTCTTTAGAACTGTGCCATTAAGTATATATTGCCTCCTCCTATTCCTTCTGTCAAAATTCATCACCTCACACTTGTCAGTCTTAAATTCCATCTGCCACTTCTCTGCCCATTCTGCTAGCCTATCCATGTCCTGTTGCAGGCGGTTCATATTGGTTCATATCATCTAGGGGAGGCGGTGGCGTAGTGGTATTATCACTGGACTAGTAACCCAGAGACCCAGGGTATTGATCTGGAGACATGGGTTTGAATCCCACCACAGCAGAAGGTGGAATTTGAATTGAATTAATAAATCTGGAATTAAAAAGCTAGTCTAATGATGGCCTTGAAACCATTGTCGATTGTTGTAAAAACCCATCTGGTTCACTAATGTCCTTTAGGGAAGGAAATCTGCTGTCCTTACCTGGTCTGACCTACATGTGACTCCAGACCCACAGCAATGTGGTTAACTCTTACATGCCCTCTGAAATGGCCTAGCAAGTCACTCAGTTGTACCTAACTGCTACGAAGTCAATAAAAAGGAATGAAACTGGACGGACCACCCGGCATCGACCTAGGCATTGGAAACGACAATGGAAAACCTGGCCTTGTCGACCCTGCAAATGCCTCCTTACTAACATCTGGGGGCTTGTGCCAAAGTTGGGAGAGCTGTCCCACAGACTAGTCAAGCAACAGCCTGACTTAATCATACTCACGGAATCAGACCTTACAGACACTGTCCCAGACACTGCAATCACTATCCTTGGGTATGTCCTGTCCCACCGGCAGGACAGACCCAGCAGAGGTGGCGGGACAGTGGTCTACAGTAGGGAGGGAGTTGCTCTGGGAGTCCTCAACATCGACTCCGGACCCCATGAAGTGTCATGGCATCAGGTCAAACATGGGCAAGGTAACCTCCTACTGATTACCACCTACTGCCCTCCCTCAGCTGATGAGTCAGTACTGCTCCATGTTGAACACCTCTTGCAGGAAGTACTGAGGGTGGCAAGGGCACAAAGTGTATTCTGGGTGAGGGACTTCAATGTCCATCACCAGGAGTGGCTCGGTAGCACCATTACTGACCGAGCCGGCCGAGTACTAAAGGACATAGCTGCTAAACTGGGTCTGCGGCAGGTGGTGGGGGAACCAACACGAGGGAAAAACATACTTGACCTTGTCCTCACCAATCTGCCTGCTGCAGATGCTTCTGTCCATGACTGTATTGGTGGGAGTGACCACCGCACAGTCCTTGTGGAGACGAAGTCCTACCTTCACATTGAGGGTAAAATAAAAGCAAAATGCTGCGGATGCTGGAAATCTGAAATAAAAACAAGAAATGCTGGAAATACTCAGCAGGTCTGGCAGCATCTGGGGAGAGAGAAGCAGAAGGGTCACTGACCCGAAACGGTAACTCTGCTTCTCTCTCCACAGATGCTGCCAGACCTGCTGAGTATTTCCAGCATTTCTTGTTTTTATTTCACATTGAGGGTACCGTCCATCGTGTTGTGTGGCACTACCACCATGCTAAATGGGATAGATTTCGAACAGATCTAGCAATGCAAAACTGGGCATCCATGAGGCGCTGTGGGCCATCAGCAGCAGCAGAATTGTACTCAACCACAATCTGTAACGTCATGGCCCGGCATATCCCCCACTCTACTATTACATCAAGCCAGGAGACCAACCCTGGTTCAATGAAGAGTGCAGGAGGGCATGCCAGGAACAGCATCAGGCATACCTCAAAATGAGGTGTCAACCTGGTGAAGCTACAACCCAGGACTACTTGCATTGCCATACTACATAAGCAGCATGCAATAGACAGAGCTAAGCAATCCCATAACCAACGGATCAGATCTAAGCTCTGCAGTCCTGCCACATCCAGTCATGAATGGTGGTGGACAATTAAACAACTAACTGGAGGAGGTGGCTCCGCAAATATCCCCATCCTCAATGATGGGGGAGCTCAGCACATCAGTGTGAAAAATAAGGCAGAAGAAGGCAACAACCTTCAGCCAGCAGTGCAGTGCCGAGTTGATGATTCATGTCGGCCCCCTCCTGAAGTCCCCAGCATTACAGATGCCAGACTTCAGCCAATTCGATTCACTCCACGTGATATCAAGAAACAACTGAAGGCACTGGATACTGCAAAAGCTATGGGTCCTGACAATATTCCGGCAATAGTACTGAAGACCTGTGCTCCAGAACTTGCCGCGCCCCTAGCCAAGCTGTTCCAGTGTAGCTACAACACTGACATCTACTCGGAGATGTGGGAAATTGTCCAGGTATGTCCTGTACACAAAAAGCAGGACAAGTCCAACCCGGCCATCATCAATGACCTTCCTTCAATCATAAGGTCAGAAGTGGGGATGTTCGCTGATGATTGCACAATGTTCAGCACCATTCGTGACTCCTCAAATACTGAAGCAGTCCATGTAGAGATGCAGCATGGCCTGGACTGGGCTGATAAATGGCAAATAACGTTTGCGCCACACAAGTGCCAGGCAATGACCATCTCCAACAAGAGAGAATCTAACCATCTCCCCTTGACATTCAACGGCATTACCATCTCTGAACCCCCCACTATCAACATCCTAGGGGCTACCATTGACCAGAAACTAAACTGGAGTAGCCATATAAATACCGTGGCTACAAGAGCAGGTCAGAGGCTAGGAATCCTGCGGCGAGTAACTCACCTCCTGACTCCCCAAAGCCTGTTCACTATCTACAAGGCACAAGTCAGGAGTGTAATGGAATACTCTCCACTTTGCCTGGATGGGGGCAGCTCCAACAACACTCAAGAAACTCGACACCATCCAGGACAAAGCAACCCGCTTACTTGGCACCCCATCCACAAACATTCACTCCCTCCACCACCGACGCACAGTGGCAGCAGTGTGTACCAAGATGCACTGCAGCAAAGCACAATGGCTCCTTAGACAGTACCTTCCAAACCCACGACCTCTACCACCTCGCAGGACAAGAGCAGCAGATGCATGGGAACATCACCACCTGCAAGTTCCCGTCCAAGTCACACACCATCCTGACTTGGAACTATATCGCCGTTCCTTCACTGTCGCTGGGTCAAAATCCTGGAACTCCCTTCCTAACAGCACTGTGAGTGTACCTACCTCACATGGACTGCAGCAGTTCAAGAAGGCAGCTCACCACTACCTTCTCAAGGGCAATTAGGGATGGGCAATAAATGCTGGCATAGCCAGTGATGCCCACATCCCATGAATGAATAAAAAAAAAGTCAACCTCGCTGTTTGCCACACCTCCAAGTTTGGTGTTGTCAGAAAGTGTTGAGCTTTTACTCTGTATTCTGAGATCCAAGTCATTTATATATATCAAGAAAAGCAATGGTACCAGCACTGACCTTTGGGGAACACCACTGTCTCCCATCCTCCAGTCTGAAAAGCAACCATTTACTCCGACTTGCTGTTTTCTGTCCATAAGCCAATTTTTTTTTATCCAGTTGGACACTGCTCCTCCTTTTCCATGAGCTTCAATTTTCTTAGCCAGCCTTTTACGTGCTACCTTATCAAATGCTTTCTTAAAATCCATATAAACAACATTCACCGCATTCCCTTCATCGATCTTCTCTGTTACTTCATCAAAAAATTCAATTAGATTAGTCAAGCATGATCTACCTTTTACAAGTTCATGTTGAGAGAGAAACAGAGTTAACATTTCAGGTCGGTGATCCTTTGTCAAAAGGTAGGATCTGGCTCATCTGTGATGTTCCCCACTGTTGGATAGCCTGTTGTTAATGTCAAGGACTCATAAATAACAACGATTAGGAGGGGTTACCAGAGGTTACCAGCACACCTAGAATGAGATATCAACAAGTAGTCAATATCCTAAAGAGAGAAGGAGAGGGTTAAGAAAACATTAAGAAAAGAGAAAAAGTAGAACAGTCACAATTCATTTCCGTTACAGGTAATACCACTGCGTGTGTTAGAAGAGATTTCATTCTATCACTCGGCTAATTTCTAATCAAAGCTACAGATGTGAAAGGACAGCCTGCTAATCAACTATCCAACCCCAGTCCCATTTAAGTACTACTTCCAGTGCTCAGTGTGCTTTGAACATGTGACAAAATGAATTTGAACACGTGTTATTGTAGTTTTCGCATCCAAATCAGTTAAAGCTGAATTTGATGACAGACCTGTGGAAATATGGGGAGACCCCCTCTCATTGTGCTTTGCGTTTGAAGATTGCGTAGGCACCATGCTTAGAGGAAAATCAGGCAGGGAGGATTTCACACACTTTATGGAATTTTCTGTCTAATTGGACAAAAAAAAATTTGACGAATTTGCTTTAGAAAGATTGTTGTCCATGAGTTGTGCCCAGGAGCAGAAACATGGAAATTTGCCCTAGTTTAAAAAAAAGAATGTAAATACATCACATCTGAGTACCAAACTTGACATAGCCTCTCTGTATCGACCGTCTTTGAATAAGCTAACAAAAATTTAACAATTACAGTTTTTACCAATTTCCTTCCACCCACAATATCATATTTTATCATAACAAGACTTTGTTTGAAAATCGTCTTGAGAATTTGTAAAAATACAATTGCAAAGTGGCTTGTAATGTAATTATCTGATGGTTGAAGGATGACTATTTTATTTCTGTGATGCACTTGGTTGCAGTAGTTCCTTCTAACCTTTCACTAATTACACGGAATGTCTTGGAATGGGTTATTGATTAGTTGGTTTGAAGTAGTGCAGTCAAGCGCTTTCTGATCTTTTAAGCAGTCTGGTGAAAGTAGGCAGCAACTGGTGTGTACATTTTGCAGAGGAGGAAACAAGAATAAAAGGCATTGACATCAGAGTTGGGCAGTTACTGTGGAAATGATCAAAATGAGCACAATTTGAAATTATGAGTAGTATGTCAGGACAACATTTTTCTTCTTTTTTTTGGGTGGTAATGTTTTGTGTTCATCAAGGTGGACTTGGCTTTAAGGAACACGCTGTCTAAAATTGCTGATAACTGTATGAATAGTGTTAGTGAGGGATTCTATACCCAGGCATATGATTACAGGTAGCAATTTTTCACAGTCATGACTGGGAGTCCCAAATGGTACATTGCTTCGCTGGTGCCATTGTGCAGGACATCATAGAACTGGTGAAAAAACATCTGAAAAGAGAGGTAGAGCAGCCAAAAGAGATAGTCCTTGTTGGAATGAATGATATAGATGGAAATATGCTTGAGGTCTTATAGAGAAAGTTGAAGGAGTTAGGAACCAGACTGAACAACAAGGCAGGGGTGGGGTTGGGGTGGGGGTGGGGGGTGGGGGTAGTCTCTGGATTGCTTCCAGCTCCACATGCTGTATAGGTTAAGGAGGAGAGTCAATGTGTAGCTGTAAGGCTGGTGCAGACGGGGTGGGTTTTAAATCTTTAGGCATTAGAGTGGTTCCTGAAACAAGGGCCCCATTTCCCTGCTTGCTGACACCGTCTCTGCCGACTGAGGACCACTAAGAGAACAGTGGTGATAGACCCTGGGGCAGCAATGGTAATTCTTGGGTTTGGATTTAAAGAAAATATACTGGGTTCTCTTTCTTTCTGGTGAGGTAGCAGCAAGGCAAGACCAAAGCTGATGCTTGGAGGAACAGGGCAGAGTACTGGTATCCATATGGAACTTTTCAGGTGTCAGCCTCAAAAAATTGTTCCCTTCCTTTTTGTGGTTCTTCAGCTCCCAGTTCCACATCTTTAGGTGCTGTAGCAGCAGTTCCACTGCATCACCACAAGAGTTTTAAGGCTTTGCCGATGCAGGCCCCAACTTGATGGCAAGTATCCCACAGGGATCCATTGCCTAACAAATAAAGCTCAGCCACTGAAGGTCATTGAAACTTTTTCAGCCTTGCAGACACTTCCTGGGAGCTAAGCTCCTTGCAATCACCTCTTCAATCCCCTCTTCCCATTGTCTTCTGAGATGTTGCCTGAAGGCTTTCTGCCCCTGACTACCGACTGCTTGGAATGGCATTTCCAAAGCTTTATCAAAGGACTTGGTGAACTATCTGGAACTCTTCCAGCCATTTGAGTCCTTTAACAACATTTCCTGCTCTCTGCAGCCAAGGTGCACTGCTCCTTTGAGAGGTTCCAGCTGCTTTTAAGTGGTGTCACAGATGCCCGATTTCCCAACAGGCACGCAGCCAATAAGCATGGATAGTGCTGGCTGTACACCTGTCTTAGCTTATTGAGTTGCCAGCACTAATTTCACGTGATCCCTACAACTATGTGAGTAGATGGGTGCAACGCTGTCCCTGTCCGCTCTGTGCCCATTTTCAGGCATGATCGAATTTCTAGGCTCTGATGTAGTGTGAAATGTCTCAGTTTTTCTATTGTGTAATTAGATACTGGGAAATAGAGGCTCACTCATGAACGTAAGCTTCTTGGACCACTTACAGGAATGCTCAGCACTCAGTATATCTAAGGCAGACCTGTAGCTTGTAACTCTGTGAAAACACAGCTCCTTTATTTCTTACATGGCTATGTGCTATGACATAGTCCACTAACTAATCTTATTTGTTCTTTGACTTCATACTGACTGTGAATCATAAGATCATAAGAAATAGGAACAGGAGTAGGCGATTTGCCCTCTCAATCCTGCTCCGCCATTCAATAAGATCATGGCTGATCTGATTGTGGCCTTAACTCCACTTTCCTGCCAGCCGCCCATAACCCTTGACTCCCTTGTAGATTTGTCTAACTCATCCTTGAATATATTCAGTGACCCAACCTCCACTGCTCTCTGGGGTAGAGAATTCCAAAGATTAATAACCCTCTAATGGAAGAAATTCCTCTTCATTTCTGTCTTAAATGGGAGACCCCTTATTTTGAAAATGTGCCCCCTATTTCTAGATTCCCCCACGAGGGGAAACATCCTCCCAGCATCTACCCTGTCAAGCTCCCTCAGAATCCTATATGTTTCAATAAAATCACCTCTCATTCTTCTAAACTCCAATGAGAATTGGCCCAATCTGCTCAACCTTTTCTCATAAAACAGCCCCTTCATCCCAGGAATCAAAGAACAAAGAACAGTACAGCACAGGAACAGGCCTTTCGGCCCTCCAAGCCTGCGCCGATCTTAATGCCTGCCTAAACTAAAACCTTCTGCACTTCCAGGGACCGTATCCCTCTATTCCCATCCTATTCATGTATTTGTCAAGATGCCTCTTAAATGTTGCTATCGTACCTGCTTCCACCACCTCCCCCGGCAGCAAGTTCCAGGCACTCACCACCCTCTGTGTAAACACTTGCCTCGCACATCCCCTCTAAACTTTGCCCCTCGCACCTTAAACCTATGTCCCCTACTAACTGACTCTTCCACCCTGGGAAAAAGCTTCTGACTATTCACTCTGTCCATGCCACTCATAACTTTGTAAACCTCTATCATGTCGCCCCTCCACCTCCGTCGTTCCAGTGAAAACAATCCAAGTTTATCCAACCTCTCCTCATAGCTAATACCCTCCAGACCAGGCAACATCCTGGTAAACCTCTTCTGTACCCTCTCCAAAGCCTCCACATTCTTCTGGTTGTGTGGCGACCAGAATTGTACGCAATATTCCAAGTGTGGCCTAACTAAGGTTCTGTACAGCTGCAGCATGACCTTGTGTCCCCTAGAATCAACCTAGTGAACCTTCTCTGAACTGCTTCCAATGCAAAAATATCCATCCTTAAGTATGACCAATACTGTACACTGTATTGTGTTGCAGTCTCATTCATGCCCTGCAGAGTTGTAGTGAGACTTCCCTGCTTTTATATTCCACCCCCCCCCCGCCCCTTGCAATAAAGGCCAACATTCCATTTGCCTTCCTAATTACTTGCTGTACCTGCATGCTAACAATTTGTGATTTATATATGAGGGCACCTAGATCCCTCTGTATTGCAGCATTCTGCAGTCTCTCTCCATTTAAATAATATTTTGCCTTTCCATTCTTCATATCAAAGTGGACAACCGCACATTTTCCCACATTAGAATTATACTCCTTCCAAATTTTTGCCCACTCACTTAACCTATCTATATCCCTTTGCAGACTCATTGTGTCCTCCTGATGATATAGAGGGGGCGGCCGCTGCATCCCCGGCAAAGGTGTCAGGCGCCACCGCGCAGGTGCCTGCGCCATTCTTAAAGGGGTTCAAGCCCTTGGTTAGACCACACTTGGAGTACTGTGTGCAGTTTTGGTCCCCTTACCTTAGGAAGGATATTATTACCATAGAGGGAGTGCAACAAAGGTTCACAAGACTTGTTCGTGGGATGGCAGGACTGTCCTATGAAGAGAGATTGAGGAAACTGGGCCTGTATTCTCTGGAGTTTTGAAGAATGAGAGATGATCTCATTGAAACCGACAAAATACTTAAATGGATAGACAAGGTAGAATTAAGTAAAATGATTCCCCTGGTTGGGGAGTCTAGAACTAGGAGACACAATTTCAAAATAAGGGGGAAACCACTTAGGAGCGAGATGAGGAGATATTTCTTTACACAGAGGGTTGTGAATCTTTGGAATTCTCTACCCCAGAAGGCTGTGGAAGCTCAGTCATTGAGTATGTTAAAAGTAGAGACTGACAGATTTCTAAATGCCAATTTCATAAAGGGATATGGGTATAGTGTGGGGAAAAGGCATTGAGGTGGATGATCAGCCCTGATCGAATTGAATGGTAGAGCAGGCTCTGTGGGCTGAATGGCCTACTCCTGCTCCTATGTTCCTAAAAGATTAGATGGACAGTAAAGTAGAATTTGACCAAGGGCTACAACAGAGAGGTTTGCAAGATCAGTGGTGAGCCCCCTGCTCTCATAATGAGTACTCTTGGTTAAGGGAATTGGTCCTAAGTTTTCTCATGACAGATCAGGCACTCATGTTACATTCTCTCCGATTTTGCTTCCCATTGCAGCCAATGAAATCGGGAGGGATGTATGATGAGCAGCTGATCCAATCCTGTCAGTTTCCCGCTGCATAGGTTTTATTCCATGAGTGTGTAAAATGCCAGGGGACAGTCATTTAAATATCAAGACAGCACAATGAATTACAATGGGTTTTTTCCCATTGCTTATTTGTGTTAATTTTTCAAATATATTTTTTATTGCAACTTGTGAAATGATGCCATCCCAGGATAGTTGACTTAGTGGTGACAGAGAAATGAGTTAACAAACATGGTTAAAATTAAATGACTTGAATCATCCCTGCGTTTCTCATATCCGGTAATTCCTCGCAGCCAATTGCTCCGATTCATTAATAATTACTATATAAACCAAAGTGACAGGATTGGACAAAAAACATAAATAGAAAAAAAAACAAAATGGAATTAAAGGTCATTGTAATTATTGTAATGGATTGACTTTAAAGAAAAAGTTCTCTATCTATGGCAGATAGAGCACAAAAGTTTGAATGCACATTGCTACATTATTTCGTCAAATATGCTAATAGATGTTCTGCAGGAGATAACAATCACCCTTTCAATTTCTCTTTTTTTGTTAAGAATAAGACTAGTAATTTTATTTCAACTAAAATAAAATGTGAAATTGGAAAAGCTTTGATGTTCGGACACTTTTTTTTGGCTTGTACAATAATATAAAGGATGTCATTATTTAAGTGCACTGAGGGGTATACTTTGGAGATTGAAAGGAAAATTGCAGTTTAGTCTTCAGAACAATATGCCTATGAGAGCTCTTGCTGCTTCTGCAAAGTTGTTTTGTTGTAAAAATAAAAGGCAAATTTGTTTAAAAATGAAGTAAAAACTGTTCACCTTCAGTCAAGATTTGATATATCAGATCCAAGTGAGGCTTTTAGGTACTGCAGCCGCTGAAAATCTGAAATCAAAACAGGAAATGCTGGAAATGCTCAGCAAGTCAGGCAGCATCTGTGAAGAGAGAAACAGAGTTAATGCTTCAGGCAGATAACCTTTCATCAGTATATAACTTAGACGGCAGCTTGGCTCACGATTGCACTTTCACTGCTGAGTCTGAAAGTCAGGATGTAAGTCCCACTTCAATAAAAAAAAAATTAGCACATCTAGGCTGACACTTCAGAGTAGTATTTTGGGAATGCTGCAGTGTTGGAAGTGCTATTCTTCAGGTGAGATGTTAAACCGAGACCCTATTTGCCTGAAGCCAAGGTAGTGGTCTACACTCAGACCACTGCCCAGACTGCTGCAGACATCACATGGACTCTTGGAACACAATGTCACTGTGCAGCCATAAAATTTACTCTATGAAGGATGGAGAAGCAAATGCTCTCATGTAGGCTGGATGTTCTAGGTTTGCATGGAAAGGGAAGTCATACAATCAGAACTGTCCACATAAGATACACCTGCATTGTAGATATCTGAGGAATTCTGAGAAATAGAATGGAACAAGCAATTCTGGTGGGAAATCTTCAAAACTCTTATATATCATCTGCAAACTTGATTTACTTTCTTCACAAGTTTATGTGATACTATTGTTTCAACGGATACATTAGCCTTAGTCTGCTGGAAAAAATCCCAACTTATTTAATTATGGATAAAAATGCCCCCTCATTGAGTATTACAGATATGTGCATTCTTTAAGTTTTGCTATGTACTAGTCAGTCCTTCCAATGGAGCATCTAATGCAGGTGAAGCAAGCAATCTTGAGCTTTTTCACAATTCATTGAACACGGCTTCTGCAGAGTGCACTGCCGATAATTAGATTGCTTAATTTTCCATTTTCGAAATGCCACATTTACTGTTAAGAAAAATGAATTTAATATCCCATTGTTGCACCTATTTTATGTGAGCAACAGTAAATGCATGATTCCCTTGCATTAACATTGATTTTCATCTTACAACTATTGTTAGCTAGGAAACAGTCCTGAATCAGTCATGATTTGAAGACTATCTGTTGCAGGGCCTTTTCTGATAGCTCTAAGATGTAAGCTTCCTCCAGGATGAGGCATTACATTTGGCCTTTTCCTGTAATGTATGGATTGGGATACATACAATCGTGAAAATGATGAACCGGAAAAGGCCTACTGGTCCATCCAGCCTGTCTCACATAGTTGTGCTGTCTTGTGCTCCCACCCCACCCAAGGGCAAAAAGATTAAAAACTCAGGCTCAGGCCCAAAAACCCAATTACGACATGAAAAAAGGAACATTTTCTCAGGTCGCCTTAGGCAATCAAAACCTGTCCAGGAGATTACATTGGCCCTGATATATGCTACTGGATACCCACCTCTGGTCCGAAGTGATCTCTGCCCCAACCAGCTCTCAGTTGAAGGAATGTAACAAATTCACTGCAAGAGTTGGTGATCTGTTTTGCAGGTCTACTGTTCTCTGGGAAAAGAAGAGCCACCAAACATCCAACCTAGTCCTGCCCTTACCTAACTTATAAGAATGACCCCCCCACCCCATGTCATTCCTAACCTATTTAGTTGAAATAATTAGTCTACATTTACACAATCTGTTCTGCTCATTATTTTATAAACCTCAATCAAATTGCCCCTAAGTCTACACTTCTCCAAAGTATAGAGACCCATCTGGATAACTGAGATGTTTTAAACTGGGGATGGGATCACAGACAACAAGGTCCTCCATCATGCTGGGCTCAACAGAAGGAGACCACCCTCCAGAAAATTCAACTTAGATGGGCAGGCCATGTCCCCCACATGAATGGTTACAGAATCTCCATGCAGATTTTCTTTGGGGAACTGTCTCAGGGCAAACAACATCAAGGTGGTCAGTACAAACGATATGAGGACACCCTAAAAAAGAGCCTTACAAACTTCTACATTGCAGACCACCTGTCTTGGGAAAACACTGCAGCCAACCGACCCACGGGAGGTAAACAACAAACGCGCAACATCTAATGTGCCCAAGAGGAAAGCCAGAGGTAGCCCAGCTGCAGAAGTTCCCCCAAGCACCAATAACAACAATATGAACTGCCAGTTATGTGGCCGTCCATGCTAACCAGCATCAGACACTTCAGACATGAAAGGACCCACAGAAGATGGTGGAACAATGGTATTGTCACTGGACTAGGCATCCAGAGGCCCAGGCTAATTCCTGGGGACCTGGGTTCAAATCCTACCATGGCAGCCAGCGAAATTTATATTCAGTTTTATAGATTATCGGGGGTAGATGGAAGTGTGGAATTTGAGAGAAAACAGATCAGCCATGATCTTATTAAATGGCGGAACAGGCTCAATGGGCTGAATGGCCTATTTCTGCTCCTAATTCGTATGGTCATAAGACGAAGAAATAATTTACGGCTTGGACATACTCAAACAATGAGGAGTCTAACCATAAAACTGGTGATCAGTTCCTTATAATCCACAGCACACTTTAGCACAATGTGTTTAAAACTGAGTACTGATTAG
Organism: Heterodontus francisci; assembly: GCF_036365525.1. Lineage (NCBI taxonomy): Eukaryota > Metazoa > Chordata > Chondrichthyes > Heterodontiformes > Heterodontidae > Heterodontus > Heterodontus francisci. The sequence continues at coordinate 37,096,163 of NC_090378.1, forward strand.
AGGAATAGGCGTTAAGCTGGGATTTAATATGACTGCATGGTACTATGATGTTATGCTGTGGAGACTCCTTCAGCATTGCAAGTTGTCAAACTTAGCCAGGAAAGCCAGTGAATGGAGGTGAGGTGCTTCCTCAGAGACGAATGTTAAATCCTTGTTACAAACATATGAATGTTTGAAAATGACAGTGCACCTCGATATTTAGGCTCAGATGTGTCTGCAGATTTTCGGGGGCACAGGCTTTCACTATGAGAGTTCAGATTTTAGCAACATTTTACTCTTCAGCTCTGACTTCTCAGATATGTTGGTGAAAAATTTGAGCAGCACAGTTTCCATTGAGAAATGGGTATCCCTCGGTCTGAGGCCCCATCGAAATTGGGCCTCAGGTCTCATCCACATGAAAACCAAAGAACTGCGGATGCCAGTTAGACACCTAAATGCAGCTTGCTGGTTGTAGTTTTAGGCATTTTGTCTTCAGTGCCAAGCTGATCCACAGATAGTTCCTGCTCCTACTAGCTCCACAGAAATTAAACTGTAAAAAATGATTCCTACCTTTTTGTGGGCAGGTACGTCCCTTTAAGGATCACTAACAAGTTATTGAAGATCTGGCGCAAGCAGCACCAAGTTGATGACTAATTTTGATTAGGGTCCTACAATCAGCGACAGGACCCTGTTTTGCGTATGCAGCCACTTACCACTTGTTTCAGTTGGGCGCCTGCCCACCTGGAAGTCGCCGGCTATCAGTCTGACAGTTGCTGCATATTGTGCATGAAAGATTGCAACCCAAAATTTGTCGCTCCAATTTCAATCTTTTGCCCAAAAAGGTGAAAAAATGTGTATGAGAAAAATGGCACAAATTTGGGGGATGACAGCACATTCATGGACTTTGGAGAGTAAAAGGAGGTTGGAGATGGGGCAGCAGTTTTTAACAACAGATGGGTCAGCCTTTTTGAGGAGAGCAATTTTGAGAGGGAAGGCAACAGTACCTAAGGCAAGGAAAGTATTTAAAATGTCAGCTGGCATGCGCGCCAGGAAGGAAAGTTGGGTGGTTGGCAGTTTAGTGTCGAGAGAGCAGGAGGTGGGTCTCATAGACAGGATGAGTTTGGAGAAGGCTTTTTTTTTTCATTTGGTTATGGGATGTGGGCGTTGCTGGCCAGGCCAGCATTTATTGCTCATCCCTAATTGTCCTTGAGAAGGTGGTGGTGAGCCACCTTCTTGAACCACTGCAGTCAGTGTAGGGTAGGTACAGCCACAGTGCTGTTAGGAAGGGAGTTCCAGGATTTTGACCCAGCGACAGTGAAGGAACAGCGATATAGTTCCAAGTCAGGATGGTGTGTGGTTTGGTGGGGAACTTGCAGGTGGTGGTGTTGCTATGCATCTGCTGCCATTGTCCTTCTAGGTGGTAGAGGTTGCGGGTTTGGAAGGTGCTGTCTAAGGGGCCTTGGTGCGTTGCTACAGTCCATCTTGTAGATGGTACACACTGCTGCCACTATGCGTCGGTGGTAGAGGGAGTGAATGTTGAAGGTAGTGAATGGGGTGCCAATCAAGCAGGTTGCTTTGTCCTGGATGGTGTCGAGCTTCTTGAGCGTTGTTGGAGCTGCACCCATCCAGGCAAGGGGAGAGTATTCCAGGGAGATAGGAAAGAAACTAGAGACAGATACAGGTTCTGAGCTAGGGCAGCAGGGAACATTGGGGAAAGTTTGGCTTTGTGGGCAAAGGGAAGGGAGGGATGCAGCAAGGGCAGATGAATGCATAGTCTCAATCTTATTGATAAAGACCTCAATGAGCTTCTGACAAGGGAATGTTAGCATAGTGGTTATGTGACTAGAGTAGTAATCCAGAGTACATGTGTTCAAATCCCATTGCGGTAGTTGAATTCAGTTTTAAAAAATTGGAGGTTTAAAAAAGCTGGTGTCAGTAAAAGGTAATCGTGAAGCTGTCGGATTGTAAAAGCAAATATGGGGTTGTTTCGGGGGATCAATCAAGGTGGAAGAGTTTTACTGGGAACAAAGTCAATACAGGCAGAAATGAAGGAGTGATTGAGTAAACAACTTCAAAAGCATCGTGGAAAATGGGCAACTAGACAGTTGGGAGATTACTCCCTGTAGCAAATTTAAGTGTGTGGTGTAAAGGTAGTGACTGCTCCTTTAAAACTAATCACTAGGATGGACAAAGCAGCAATCCATGGTGACTCTATATTACTTTTTTCACTTGTGTTTTGTGCCACTATGCTGTCATACTTATTAGTCTTTAGGGTAAATGAAAGCTAAAGATATGAACTAAAAATACTCAAAGGTGAAGCGACTGAGTAGTAATTATTCCTTGGTGTCTTAATCTTCATAAAGGGAACCCACACAATATATATCAGCCACAATGATAAATTATGAATCTGTATTGGACTCTTTGGTTATAGGAAATTGAATTCTTTATACCATAGAATAAAAGAATCATCCAGAATAACCTACAAATACAAGGTATTCTGTCTTCAGTTGAGAGTGGCTTTCTCTTTTTACGAAGTTTTTTTATTCATCAGCACCCGTTATTTTTGTTCAAGAATTCCTGAGCACAATCACTGTCCCAGCTACAATGAATCAGCAATTTACTTTCAGCAGGTTTATAACTGGCACAGTACTTTTATGGTGAAAATTCTATATATGTATGTAGAAAACATATGATTACTTCAAAACAGACTGTAAGAAACAGTTAGTGTGATGCCTCATCAAGGCTACGGAAAGATTAATGGAATTGTTTCCAGCAGCAACAACTAAGATTCAGAGGATATGGTTTTGGATTTAGAGAGATACAGCACTGAAACAGGCCCTTCAGCCCGCCGAGTCTGTGCCAACCATCAACCACCCATTTATACTAATCCTACATTAATTCCATATTCTCTACCACATCCCCACCTTCCCTCAATTCTCCTACCACCTACCTACACTAGGGGCAATTTACAATGGCCAATTTACCTATCAACCTGCAAGTCTTTGGCTGTGGGAGGAAAGTGGAGCACCTGGCTGAAACCCACACAGTCACAGGGAGAACTTGCAAACTCTGCACAGGCAGTGCCCAGAACCAAACCTGGGTAGCTGGAGCTGTGAGGTTGCAGTGCTAACCACTGCACCACTGTGCCACCCTGAATTGCTGCAGAATCCTAGTATGGGCTCTATGGGCAAGAGATTGCCTCTCCTAGCGTCACTTGTAGTGACACGACAGAGACCTTGTGCTGCTGTACTGGTATCCCCCATGTTTCCGGCCGCATCCTGCCAGGATAAGGGCACATGCAGGTGCGTCACCTGTGTGCATTGGAAGACTGCAATTTGGTGCTAACCTGACGTCACACAGCCCAACTGGCTGAAGTGATGCCAGGATCCCAAATTTTGGCAATAAATTTCCAGGCAGCATCTGTGTCATTTGTTCAAGAAAAAACAAGAGTGGGACTGCAAGATGGTCCTGCAGGCATGTTATTTAAAGGGCCAACCACTCTGACTTCAGGCAAGATAAATTTTTGGAACTCTTTCTATCACAAAGTGTCTGGATGTAATCTGGAGTGTCTTTTGAGGTGTTCTGATGAATTCCTGGATTTGCTATTCTCACAGGGGTCACAGGAGTATATTATCTTTGCACACAGAGGCTCCAACAGGCATCAGTGGCAGTGCCTCTGGGTCTGCAGCATGACAGGGAAATGCAGCAGAGACTGGGGAGAGAGCAAGCTCTGCGCCATGCCCTCTGCCAAGTTGGAGCTGGACTCCTTCGTGCTCCTTGACAGTGACAGGAGGCTGTCTGGTAGACCAGCCAATGCACCCAGCATTTCAATGTGCATGCATTCAACAGTCCCCATTGAGTTCCTCATCTGAATCCTCTGCAGCAGCACCCATCTGCCAGCCAACTCTCCACTGAGCTGGAAAACGAACCATTCTTTACCCCAGGTTTGGTTGCAGCCCACTCATGCCTGGATGACTCACTATGCGCTGATACTATCGCTACGCTAGCCTCCAAAGTATGTGCAGTGTCAGTATCTGAGCTGGTGGCTGTGTCAGGTCAAGTGACAAGGCTTCTTCATCAGTGCTGTGCTGTTGCTTTCTTTTCCTCTCCTGGGGCTCCTGCGGCTGGGCAGGCGGCAGTTTTTGGGTAGCTGAAAGCAGGAATTCAGAAGGGGAAGGTCGGTGTGAGGGAAGGCCTGTGGAGTAGGAAGCAAGATGTCCATAGTCATCCCATCAGCAGCTTGCTCATCATGCCAGATAGCAGGATGAGAGTGAGTTGAGAGTTGAAAAGGGGCAGAAGGCAAGAACATACCATTATCCTCAATGTTCTCAGCAATACTGGATGCCACGGGCCCTGTCGCAGTTAGCCAGATGGGCAAAGAACCATCTCCTCCATAGGGTTCAGGAGATGCAGGCGTCATTGTGCCCCCCAGGTTCTGTCTGATCCCTTCTAATGTGTGCTACATTGTCCTGCAAGAGAGAGGGCAAAATGTCAGTGATTGTGTAACACTGTTTGGGTGATATGCCCGTCATAGCTGAATAGCTGGAGGATGTAGAGGTGGGTGTGAATCTGGCAGCATTGGTGGGTGTGTGAGGGTAAGGTGGAACATCTGGATGTTAGGCGAGCGTCCTGAGTGTCAGAGAGTGCTGCTGGGTGAGTGAGGGGTTTTGTGCATTGAGCAGTGTGGGAAGCTGTTGTTGTGGTGGGTAGGAGCTGTCATGTAAAAATGCATTCACTGATGTTGACCATTCACGTGAGGTTGTTAGACTTCTTGTGGCACTACTGGTAGGTCCTTGGGTCCAGACTCCAGGAGTTGATCTTCCGGCACCTGCTCCCACTCCTTTTTGAGAATGGTCCTTGAGGGTCTCCTGGCACACCCCATGGAACCATAGCGTCTCTTCTCCTGCCCAACTGCACAACAGCACCGCATTTGTTACTATGGATCCCTCTGTTTGCCTTGGTGTTCACTTTTCAATAATTTACATCACAGCAATATTTTCATGCCACATCCCTTTCATATACTGCCTGCCTTTAAGAAGAACAGAAGGCTGGTACTAAAATGTGGTACTGCAAGCACCCTTGCTGGGTCCTCCTGTTGTGCACAGTGGCTGCGGGCAGTGTCAGGAGGAGAAAGCAATGCGGGAGTTGCTTGGGCCCATGTTACAGTCATTCAGATGAGGTGGGTATACAAAGTCTGTGTGTTGCCCACCTCTACCTCAACAGGTGTGGGTAAGTTGCAAATCACGAACCTGCACCAAAAAAACGGGGCTAACCAATTTCTAGCTCAAATACTATTCGAGGCTGGAATTTTACAGCCCCAAATGAGCAGGCTGGTGGCGGGGGGTTGGGGGGGGGGCCGAAAAATTGAGTGGGAGGCTGGGGGTGGGGGTGGGTGTGGGGGGGGATGTTGGGGCCATTCTCAGTGCCTTCCTGCCTCCACTGCAATTTTATGCAGCTGCGGCGAGAAACGGCCAGCCCGCCCCAGGCCAATCAAGGCCCTTAAGTGGCCAATTACCTCCCACTTAAGGGCCTCCTCTCGCCATCATGGGTATTTTACCCACAGCGGCAAGATGGCAAAGGTCCCAAGAACCCCGCCTGGTAAAACCAGACGGCCTTCTTGTGGGCTGGAGGGGTGGCCCTCTGATTTGGCACCCTGTGTCCCACGGAGGGCTGCCCCCGAAGCCCCAACCACCCCCAATGCACAACACTCCCCCACCCCCCCCAACCCCAACCTTGCCAGGGCCCGGCCAATTGTCCCCAGTGAGGCCCCAAAGACTTAACTGAATTCGGGGCTGTCCTTCCTCTTGCCTCTGATGGCCGGGTGGCGCTGTTGGGACTAAGAGCTGCTGGCCTGCTGATTGGCCGGCAGCTTCATTAGGCAGGACTTCCTGCCTCCAGGAGGTGGAAGTCTCACCCAAGACCAATTAAGGGCCTGGGGAGCAAAAAATCCCGCTTTGGCTCCGCAGGCCCGGTGGCGGCATGCTCGCCACCGACTTTTCAGTCAGTGGGTGGGGCCTCCCATCCAACATACAATTCCAGCCAGAATAACTGTAGGTTCTTCTCTAATATTGCAGGAACAAATGTATATTTAGATCATTGCTTCGGACGGGTGATGACAGAGTGCAGCTAAACTACCTGAACCTCATCCTAATTTTATGGAAGCATTATTTAATTATATGTACCTGTATACAATCAGCCAATACCATACACCCAGCAAGCCTTTACTAAAGTACCCATTAAATGAAGACTTGATTGTTTATATTGGGTAGGCCCAGCGTAATGGAAAATATCAGATACTTATTCTATGAGTGTGAAAATATTGCCACTCAAAATGACCAGTTAGTCCATTTGTTTCCAGCAGTTTAAATCATGTGCTCCTCTCCCCTCAGTAGCTGTTGTAAGGGTTAGTTCTACTTGGGGATGAAATAATATTTTAGGCCTGACCACAGTAGAGCAAGTTGCAAACAAAATTTTAATTTTAATCCAATCTCTATTCTGCAAATCTATAATATTTTAAAAGTCTCACCTTTAGTCTTGTCACACCTCCTTCCTGTCACACTTTAGCTTTCGCAATTTAGCCATCATATAAAAAGAAAGTCTTGCATTTGTGTAACAGCTTTCATGACCTCAGAACGTCCCAAAGTGCTTTACACACTGTAAGAAATAGGGCCTTTAATAAATGATGCTTTTCAGAATAGTATAGAATTCTTGTGGAATTAGTAGGCATTGCATGAGGCCACTCGCAGAAAAGTTGTTTTCTCTCTCTCTCTCAGGAAGGAACAGAGAATCAGTTCTTAGCACCCAGGGACATTACTGGTATAAAGAAAGGTAAGGGTCAAGCAGTATGACATTCCCAAGGGGGCTATATAGAGATTTCTAAGCTGATAGGAGGGAGTCTTCTGATGCCTTGTGTACCCTGTTATCTCTACAAGTGTCTAGTAAAGACTAACAAATGACCCCCAGCATGAGGTAAACTGAAAGATGACCTCAAGTTAAAGTGAACATAAGGGAGAGCTGACCACCCTGACACCTTGGGTACCTTTCTGTATTCATTGGTTAGAAGGGTTCGAACAAGCGATTGACATAGGGTGAACTACCAGCCCCCAGAAATAAGGTATATCAATGTATGCTCAGAGGGGCAGAGGGCTGTCCTCATCAGGGAGAAAGAACCTCCTGATACTTTGGTCAGCTCAGGAAGACCAAGAACAAAGAGAAGGTTGCGCACAGAACAGACAAGAGACTGCCACCTCCAACTGCAGAAACCAGCTTCATCATCCGTTCACTCTCCGGGGTTACTGGTCATATATTTTTTCTGTCTATTTATAACCTGTACATTATGTTTAAGCGGTTGCTTCTTAATAAACTGCTTTAAAATCACATTATGAGTTCAACCACCTTCTTTGGATACCTGTGACTCCAAAACCTACATCTTACAAGCCAATGAAGTGCTTTTGAAGTGTAGCCTCTGCTATATTTTAATGTAGGAAGATGTCACAATTTAGCAAATTCTCATATTACTATGAACAATGTCTCAAGAGATATAGTATTATATAAAAAATCTGAAAAGAAAGAATGTGCAGGGTTATGGGGAGAAGGGCAGGAATGACATTAGGTGAATTGCACATTCAGTGAGCCGGTGTGGATGCAATGGGCCAAATAGCCTTCTTCTGCACTGTAACAATTCTGTAATTCTGTGATTTTGTTCATGTCAGGTGAGTTATTACCTATGTAATAGTACAAGAATAAAAATATCCAGACTCACGCAATGGAATATCTTGAGAATTGTCCTTTAGTTTCAAGTTCAATTCAAAGTGGATAAACTTATTAATTTTCAAAGCTGGGAACCACGAAAACAGCCGGGTTCCAATGTGGCTGACAGCCAGTATGGGATATCATTTTTTTTTAATATGGAAGGTGTGACTCACTGTGACATTATGATTTTGTCCATGATTTCTTTGTGGTAGGAAATCTCATGACACCTGTTATTTCGGTCTCTGATTTTCTTAGGAAATGTAATTTTCAGCAAGCATTTTGGGAATGGTAATGTTGTTTGTTCCTAATTTTCCATAAACAGAGACAATTTGTACCGTGATGAAAATGTTCTCTCCAACACATGAATAGCACATTAATTTCCATGCTATATTGAGACATGACTTGGCTTAGAATCCACTCTTCAGGTGCTGACAGCAGAAGGAGAAGATATTAATGATTGTTCAATGCCCATATTTCAACATCAGAGCTTAACGGAGATGTCAGAGTCTCCTTTGGTATTTGGACAACAAGTGCAAGAGTAAAGGGATATTTTTTAGAAAACCGTACCATTATGACAGGTATAATAAAACAAGAAATGCTGGAAATACTCAGCAGGTCTGGCAGCATCAGTAGAGACAGAATCAGAGTTAACGTTTCAGGTCAATGACCTGTCATCAGAAAGTCCGTGAGTTCTGAAGAAGGGTCACTGACCTGAAACATTAACTCTGCTTCTCTCTCCACTGATGCTGCCAGACCTGCTGAGTGTTTCCAGCATTTCTTGTTTTTATTTGCTCAAACGCAAATCTTTTCTTCCCCGTCCACACTCCATCGCGTACTATTTAACTAAATCACTTCTTATCTCGATTGCTTCGGCTGCCCTCGCCCCTCATATAAATCACAAGCTAGTTTAAGTAACTCGCCAATTTGCGAAGCACAGTCGCATTTACATTTAATGTCTTTAATAATTTATATTCTTCTGTTCAGGTCCATTCTAAAAGCAGGTGAAATACTAGTAGAACTGTTAACCTGTAGGTAATGTTAACTAGGAAATGACACACATGAATACCAAGAGTGAGAAACATCACAAACCCATTTGAGGTTTGGAGCCTTGCTTTATGTTTAACAGTGACATACTTCAAAATAGGTCTGACTGTTCAATGAATTCAGAGTATAATTTGGTGAAATTAGAGGGGACAACTGGGAGATTATGATAAATCACGTAACCCGAACCAGAAAGGACCACAACACATGGGTTATATGAGCTCATTGAGCCGCCAGCCCAGCCCAGCCCAACCTGCGCTAACCCCCACATGTTGTCAACTCTGAGATTTATAAAGAGTCCGGATTGCGGAGCCGGGGATCACAAGTTCCCGGTACCGGCAGGTGGATCAGAGTCCCCGGTACCGACAGGTGGATCAGAGCCCCCGGTACCGGTAGAAAGATCAGAACTCCGGTACCGACAGGTGGATCAGAGCCCCCGGTACCGGTAGAAAGATCAGAACTCCGGTACCGATAGGTAGGTCAGAGTCCCTGGTACCGACAATTAGGTCAGAGCCCCCGGTACCGACAGGTAGATCAGAGTCCCCGGTACCGGTAGAAAGATCAGAACTCCGGTACCGACAGGTAGATCAGAGCCCCCGGTACCGGTAGAAAGATCAGAACTCCGGTACCGACAGGTAGATCAGAGCCCCCGATACCGGCAGGTGGATCAGAGTCCCCGGTACCGGTAGAAAGATCAGAGCCCCCGGTACCAGCAGGTGGATCAGAGCCCCCGGTACCGACAGGTAGGTCAGAGTCCCCGGTAGCGACAGAAAGATCAGAGCCCCCGGTACCGGCAGGTGGATCAGAGTCCCCGGTACTGGTAGAAAGAGTAGAGCCCCCGATACCGACAGGTGGATCAGAGTCCCCGGTACCGACAGGTAGGTCAGAGTCCCCGGTACCGACCGGTGGATCAGAGCCCCCGGTACCGACAGGTAGGTCAGAGTCCCCGGTACCGACAGGTAGGTCAGAGTCCCCGGTAGCCATAGAAAGATCAGAGCTTCTGGTACCGACAGGTAGGTCAGAGCCCCCGGTACCGACAGGTAGGTCAGAGTCCCCGGTACCGACAGGTAGGTCAGAGTCCCCGGTAGCCATAGAAAGATCAGAGCTTCTGGTACCGACAGGTAGGTCAGAGCCCCCGGTACCGACAGGTAGGTCAGAGTCCCCGGTACCGACAGGTAGGTCAGAGACCCCGGTAGCGACAGAAAGATCAGAGCCCCCGGTACCGGCAGGTGGATCAGAGCCCCCGGTACCGACAGGTAGGTCAGAGTTCCCGGTACCGACAGGTAGGTCAGAGTCCCCGGTACCGGCAGGTAGGTCAGAGTTCCCGGTACTGGTAGAAAGAGTAGAGCCCCCGATACCGGCAGGTGGATCAGTGTTCCCGGTACTGGTAGAAAGAGTAGAGCCCCCGGTACCGACAGGTGGATCAGAGTCCCCGGTACCGACAGGTGGATCAGAGCCCCCGGTACCGACAGGTGGATCAGAGTCCCCGGTACCGACAGGTGGATCAGAGTCCCCGGTACCGACAGGTGGATCAGAGCCCCCGGTACCGACAGGTAGGTCAGAGTCCCAGCCATAGAAAGATCAGAGCCCCCGGTACCGACAGGTGGATCAGAGCCCCCGGTACCGACAGGTAGGTCAGAGTCCCAGCCATAGAAAGATCAGAGCCCCCGATACCGGCAGGTGGATCAGTGTTCCCGGTACTGGTAGAAAGAGTAGAGCCCCCGGTACCGACAGGTGGATCAGAGTCCCCGGTACCGACAGGTGGATCAGAGCCCCCGGTACCGACAGGTAGGTCAGAGTCCCAGCCATAGAAAGATCAGAGCCCCCGATACCGGCAGGTGGATCAGTGTTCCCGGTACTGGTAGAAAGAGTAGAGCCCCCGGTACCGACAGGTGGATCAGAGTCCCCGGTACCGACAGGTGGATCAGAGCCCCCGGTACCGACAGGTGGATCAGAGCCCCCGGTACCGGCAGGTGGATCAGAGCCCCCGATACCGGCAGGTGGATCAGAGTCCCCGGTACCGACAGGTGGATCAGAGCCCCCGGTACCGACAGGTAGGTCAGAGTCCCAGCCATAGAAAGATCAGAGCCCCCGGTACCGACAGGTGGATCAGAGCCCCCGGTACCGGCAGGTGGATCAGAGCCCCCGATACCGGCAGGTGGATCAGAGTCCCCGGTACCGACAGGTAGGTCAGAGTCCCCGGTACCGGCAGGTAGGTCAGAGTTCCCGGTACTGGTAGAAAGAGTAGAGCCCCCGATACCGGCAGGTGGATCAGAGTCCCCGGTACCGACCGGTGGATCAGAGCCCCCGGTACCGACAGGTAGGTCAGAGTTCCCGGTACCGACCGGTGGATCAGAGCCCCCGGTACCGACAGGTAGGTCAGAGTTCCCGGTACTGGTAGAAAGAGTAGAGCCCCCGATACCGGCAGGTGGATCAGAGTCCCCGGTACCGACAGGTAGGTCAGAGTCCCAGCCATAGAAAGATCAGAGCCCCCGATACCGACAGGTGGATCAGAGCCCCCGGTACCGACAGGTAGGTCAGAGTTCCCGGTACTGGTAGAAAGAGTAGAGCCCCCGATACCGGCAGGTGGATCAGAGTCCCCGGTACCGACAGGTAGGTCAGAGCCCCCGATACCGGCAGGTGGATCAGAGTCCCCGGTACCGACCGGTGGATCAGAGCCCCCGGTACCGACAGGTAGGTCAGAGTTCCCGGTACCGACCGGTGGATCAGAGCCCCCGGTACCGACAGGTAGGTCAGAGTTCCCGGTACCGACAGGTGGATCAGAGCCCCCGGTACCGACAGGTAGGTCAGAGTTCCCGGTACCGACAGGTGGATCAGAGCCCCCGGTACCGACAGGTAGGTCAGAGTTCCCGGTACCGACAGGTGGATCAGAGCCCCCGGTACCGACAGGTAGGTCAGAGTCCCCGGGAGCCATAGAAAGATCAGAGCCCCCGATACCGACAGGTGGATCAGAGCCCCCGGTACCGACAGGTAGGTCAGAGTCCCCGGTACCGGTAGAAAGATCAGAACTCCGGTACCGACAGGTGGATCAGAGTCCCCTGTACCGGCCGAAAGATAAGAGCCCCTGGTACCGACAGGTAGGTCAGAGTCCCAGGTACCGGCCGAAAGATAAGAGCCCCCGGTACCGACAGGTAGGTCAGAGCCCCGGTACCGGTACGGGGTCAGAGCCCGGGTAGCTGCCTCTGTATTTGCCCGCGGGGTCTGTGCGTCCCACGATGGAGCCGGTTACCGAGAGCCCGGCCGCTCTCCTGGACACCGGTACCGTATCCGATCTGAACATGTCCCTGGTGAACGGCACGGGGGGCGGGGAGGGAGAGCCGCCTTTCCTGACGGACGCCTGGCTCGTTCCGCTCTTCTTCGCTCTGATCATGTTGCTGGGACTGGTCGGTAACGCACTGGTCATTTACATCATCAGCAAGAACCGGCAGATGAGGACCGCCACCAACTTCTACATCGGTAAGGTCAAAGGTCAGAGAAAGAGGAGGAGGGGAGAGGGGAAATGGTCAGGGGAGGAGGAGGAGGGGAGGGGGGAATGGTCAGGGAAGGAGGAGGAGAGGGGGAATGGTCAGAGGAGGTGAGGGGGAATGGTCAGGGGAGGAGAGGGGGAATGGTCAGAGGAGGAGGGGGAATGGTCAGGGGAGGAGGAGAGGGGGAATGGTCAGGGGAGGAAAGGGGGAATGGTCAGGGGAGGAGGAGAGGGGGAGTGGTCAGGGGAGGAAAGGGGGAATGGTCAGGGGAGGAAAGGGGGAATGGTCAGGGGAAGAGGAGGAGAGGGGGAATGGTCAGGGGAGGAAAGGGTGAATGGTCAGGGGAGGAAAGGGGGAATGATAAGGGGAAGAGGAGGAGAGGGGGAATGGTCAGGGGAGGAAAGGGGGAATGGTCAGGGGAAGAGGAGGAGAGGGGGAATGGTTAGGGGAGGAAAGGGGAATGGACGGGGAGGAAAGGGGGAATGGTCAGGGGAAGAGGAGGAGAGGGGGAATGGTTAGGGGAGGAAAGGGGAATGGACGGGGAGGAAAGGGGGAATGGTCAGGGGAAGAGGAGGAGAGGGGGAATGGTCAGGGGAGGAAAGGGGGAATGGTCAGGGGAGGAAAGGGGGAATGATCAGGGGAAGAGGAGGAGAGGGGGAATGGTCAGGGGAGGAGGAGAGGGGGAATGGTCGGGGAGGAAAGGGGGAATGGTCAGGGGAAGAGGAGGAGAGGGGGAATGGTCACGGGAGGAGGAGAGGGGGAATGGTCAGGGGAAGAGGAGGAGAGGGGGAATGGTCAGGGGAGGAGGAGATGGGGAATGGTCAGGGGAAGGGGAGGAGAGGGGGAATGGTCAGGGGAGGAGGAGGAGAGGGGGAATGGTCAGGGGAGGAGGACGAGCGTGCCAGGGTCCAGAATGTCACTGAACGGCTGCAGGGCATCCTTGAAGGGGGAGGGTGATAAGGCAGAGGTCATTTTACATGTTGGTACCAATGACATAGGTAGAAAGAGGGATGAGGTCTTGTATCAAGAATTCCGGGAGTTAGGCAGTAGACTAAAAAGCAGGACCTCTCGGGTTGTAATCTCTGGATTACTCCCAGTGCCACGTGCGAGCGAGTATAGAAATAGGAGAATAGCACAGATGAATGCGTGGCTTAAGAGTTGGTGCAGGAGGGAGGGTTTTAGATTCCTGGACCACTGGTACCGTTTCCGGGGAAGGTGGGACCTGTACAAGTGGGACGGTCTACATCTGAACCATCCTTGCTGGTGGGTTTGCTAGTGCTGTTGGGAGGATTTTAAACTAATTTAGCAGGGGGAGGGGACGCAGACTCCTAGCAGAATAGGGACACAGCTAAACACAGGAAAGCAAACAAGTCAGAGGGAATACAGCGGAAGTAAGTTTCAAGGGAGTAAGACCAGGATGGATGGCCTCTACTTTAATGCTAGGAGTATTACAGGTAAAACGGATGAGTTAAGGACAAGGATTGACACGTGGAATTGTGATATAGTAGCCATCACGGAGACATGATTGAGGGAGGAGCAGGATTGGTAGCTCAATATCCCGGGATATAGAAACTTCAGGTGAGACAGAGGAGGGGGTAAAAGAGGAGGGGGCATTGCAATATTAGTTAAGAGTCAGTTACTGCAGTAAGGAGAGATGATATCTTGGAGGGGGCATCAAATGAAGCTTTATGGGTAGAGTTTAGGAATAAAAAAGGGACAGCCACATTGCTAGGTGTTTATTATAGACCCCCAGATAGTCAGCGTGAAATTGAGGAGCAAATATGTGCGCAATTCGCAGAGGTGTGTAAAAATAATAGGGTAATTATATTAGGTGATTTCAACTTTCCCAACATTAATTGGGATAGTCATTGTGTTAAGGGCTTAGATGGAGTGGAGTTCTTAAAATGTATACAGGAGAACTTTTTAGCTCAATATGTAGAGGATCCAACAAGGGAGGGTGCAGTGCTGGACCTAATTCTGGGGAATGAAGCCGGACAGGTGGTTGATGTGTTGGCGGGGTAGCAGTTTGGTGATAGCGACCACAACATGGTACAATTTAAGCTTGTTATGGAGAAAAAAATAGACAAGTTGCAAAAAAAGGTTTTGGATTGGGGGAGAGCGAATTTTAGTAAAATAAGGCAGGGTCTGGCCAAGGTAGACTGGAAAGAGTTACTTGTTGGGAAATCTACAGAAGAGCAGTGGGGGGCATTCAAAAAGGAAATGGAGAGGGTACAGGCCCAACATGTTCCCTCTGGGGTAATAGGTAGGAGCAACAAGCCCAGAGAACCATGGATGACCAGAAACATTCAGGGTACGATGAGAAGGAAAAGAGAGGCTTTTAGCAAATACAAGGAGAGCAAATCAACGGAAGCATTAGTGGAATACAGAAAGTGTAGGATGGAGCTTAAGAAAGCAATTAGGAGAACAAAGAGGGGATATGAGAAAGCTCTGGCTGGTAAAATTAGGGAAAATCCCAAGATATTCTATATCAATGGGAAGCGGATAACCAGGGAAAAACCCATTAGGGATCAAGGGGGAAATCTGTGGGTGGAGCCAGAGGACATTGGTAGGGTGTTGAATGAATACTTCACATCTGTCTTCACCCAAGAGAATGAGGATGTAGATATGGAACTCAGAGAGAGAGACTGTGAGGTTCTTGAGCAAATTGTCATAGGGAGTGACAAGGTATTGGAGGTTTTGGAAGGCTTAAAAGTGGACAAATCTCCAGGTCCAGACGATTTGTGTCCCAGGATGCTGTGGGCAGCGAGGGTGGAGATTGCAGGGGCTCTGACCCAAATTTTTAATTCCTCTCTGGCCACGGGGGAGGTGCCAGAGGACTGGAGAACAGCTAATGTGGTCCCACTATTTAAGGAAGGTTGTAGAGATAAGCCAGGGAACTACAGACCAGTGAGTCTCACGTCAATGGTAGGGAAACTATTGGAGAAAATTCTGGAGGAGAGAATCTATCTCCACTTGGAGAGACAAAATTTGATTAGGAATAGTCAGCATGGCTTTGTCAGAGGAGGTCATACCTAACAAATTTAATTGAATTTTTTGAGCATGTGACCATATGTGTAGATGAGGGTAGGGCAGTTGATGTAGTTTACATGAATTTCAGCAAAGCCTTTGACAAGGTCCCACATGGGAGACTTATCAAGAAAGCAAATACACATGGGATACAAGGTAACTTGATAAGGTGGATTCAAAATTGGCTTAGCTGTAGGAGACAGAGAGTGATGACAGACGGCTGTTTTAGTGACTGGAAGCCAGTGTCCAGTGGCGTACCACAGGGATCAGTGCTGGGTCCCCTATTGTTTGTCATTTATATAAACGACATAGATGACTATGTGGGGGCTAGGATCAGTAAGTTCGCGGATGACACAAAGATTGACCGAGTGGTTAACAGCGAGGTTGAGTGTCTTGGGTCACAGGAAGATATAGACGGGATGGTCAAATGGGCAGAACAGTGGCAGATGGAATTTAACCCTGAAAAGTGTGAGGTGATACACTTTGGAAGGAGTACTGTGACATGGAAGTATTCAATGAATGGCCTGACACTGGGAAGTTCCGAGGAACAAAGGGACCTTGGCATGTTTGTCCATAGATCTCTGAAGGCAGAAGGGCAGGTTAATAGGGTGGTGAAAAAGGCATATGGGACACTTGCCTTTATCAATCGAGGCATAGATTACAAAAGCAGGGAGGTCATGTTGGAGTTGTACAGAACTTTGGTATGGCCACAGCTGAAGTACTGTGTGCAATTCTGGTCGCCACATTCTAAGAAGGATGTGATTGCACTGGAGGGGGTGCAGAGGTGATTCACCAGGATGTTGCCTGGGATGGAACATTTAAGCTATGAAGAGAGGTTGGATAGGATTGGGTTGTTTTTGCTGGAGCAGAGAAGACTGAGGTGTACAAGATTATGAGGGGTATGGATAGGGAGCAGCTGTTCCCCTTAGTTGAAGGGTCAGTTACGAGGGGACACAAGTCTAAGATGAGGGGCAGGAGGTTTAAAGGGGATTTGAGGAAGAACTTTTTTACCCAGAGGGTGGTGACAGTTTGGAATGCACTGCCTGGGAGGGTGGTAGAGGCGGGTTGCCTCACATCCTTTAAAAGGTACATGGATGAGCACTTGACACGTCATAACATTCAAGGCTATGGGCCAAGGGCTGGCAAATGGGATTAGGTAGACAGGTCAGGTGTTTTTAATGCATCGGTGCAGACTCGATGGGCCGAAGGGCCTCTTCTGCACTGTATTATTCTGTGATTCTGTGAGAGGGGGAATGGTGACGTGAAGAGGAGGCGAGGGGGGAATAGTTAGGGGAGGAGGAGGAGAGGTGGGAATGGTGAGGGGAGGAGGAGGAGGAGAGGTGAAAATGGTCAGGGGAGGGGAGGAAAGGGGGGAATGGTCAGGTGAGGAGGAAGAGGAGAGGGGGGAATGTCTGGGGAGGAGGAGGAGGATGAGGGGGGGAATAGTCAGGGGAGGAGGAGGAGGGGGGAATGGTCAGGGGAGGAGGAGGGGGGAATGGTCAGGGGAGGAGGAGGAGAGGGGGGAATGGTCAGGGGAGAGGGGAGGAGAGGAGAGGGGGAATGGTCAGGGGAGAGGGGAGGAGGAGGAGGAGGGGGAATGGTCAGGGGAGGGGAGGAGAGGTGGAGAGGGGGAATGGTCAGGGGAGGAGACGGGAGGGGGGAATGATCAGGGGAGAGGGGAGGGGGAATGGTCAGGGGAGAGGGGAGGAGGAGGGGGAATGGTCAGGGGAGGGGAGGAGAGGTGGAGAGGGGGAATGGTCAGGGGAGGAGAGGGGAGGGGGAAATGGTCAGGGGAGGAGAGGGGCAGGGGGAATGGTCAGGGGAGGAGAGGGGAGGGGGGAATGGTCAGGGGAGGAGAGGGGAGGGGGGAATGGTCAGGGGAGGAGAGGGGAAGGGGGAATGGTCAGGGGAGGAGGAGGAGAGGGGGAATGGTCAGTGGAGGGGAGGAGAGGTGGAGAGGGGGAATGGTCAGGGGAGGAGGAGCAGAGGGGGAATGGTCAGGGGAGGGGAGGAGAGGTGGAGAGGGGGAATGGTCAGGGGAGGAGAGGGGAGGGGGGAATGGTCAGGGGAGGAGAGGAGAGGGGGAACGGTCAGGGGAGGGGAGGAGATGTGGAGAGGGGGAATGGTCAGGGAAGGAGAGGAGAGGGGGAATGGTCAGGGGAGGAGGAGGAGAGGGGGAATGGTCAGGGGAGGGGAGGAGAGGTGGTAAGGGGGAATGGTCAGGGGAGGAGAGGGGAGAGGGGAATGGTCAGGGGAGGAGGAGGAGAGGGGGAATGGTCAGGGGAGGGGAGGAGAGGTGGAGAGGGGGAATGGTCAGGAGAGGAGAGGGGGAATGGTCAGGGGAGGGAAGGGGAGGTGGAGAGAGGGAATGGTCAGGGAAGGAGAGGAGAGGGGGGAATGGTCAGGGGAGGGGAGGAGAGGTGGAGAGGGGGAATGGTCAGGGGAGGAGAGGGGAGGGGGGAATGGTCAGGTGAGGGGAAGAGAGGTGCAGAGGGGGAATGGTCAGGGGAGGAGAGGGGAGGGGGGAATGGTCAGGGGAGGAGGAGGAGAGGGGGGAATGGTCAGGGGAGGAGGGAGAGTGGGAATGGTCAGGGGAGGAGGAGGAGAGGGGGGAATGGTCAGGGGAGGGGGTGGAAAGGGGGGAATGGTCAGGGGAGGAGGAGGAGAGGGGGAATGGTCAGGGGAGGGGAGGAGAGGTGGAGAGGGGGAATGGTCAGGGGAGGAGAGGAGAGGGGGAATGGTCAGGGGAGGGGAGGAGAGGTGGAGAGGGGGAATGGTCAGGGAAGGAGAGGAGAGGGGGAATGGTCAGGGGAGGAGGAAGAGAGGGGGAGAGGGGGAATGGTCAGGGGAGGAGAGGGGAGGGGGGAATGGTCAGGGGAGGGGAAGAGAGGTGGAGAGGGGGAATGGTCAGGGGAGGAGAGGGGAATGGTCAGGGGAGGAGGAGAGGGGGAATGGTCAGGGGAGGGGAGGAGAGGTGAAGAGGGGGAATGGTCAGGGGAGGAGAGGGGAGGGGGGAATGGTCAGGGGAGAGGAGGAGAGGGGGGAATGGTTATGGGAGGAGGAGGAGAGGGGGGAATGGTCAGGAGAGGAGGAGGAGAGGGGGGATTGGTCAGGGGAGGGGGAGGAGAGGGGGGAATGGTCAGGGGAGGAGGAGGTGGGAATGGTCAGGGGAGGAGGGAGAGGGGGAGAGGGGGAATGTTCAGGGGAGAGAAGGAGAGGGGGAAATGGTTAGGGGAGAGGAGAGGGGAAATGGTGAGGGGAGAGGATAGGAGAGGGGGAATGGTCAGGGGAGAGGGGAGGTGAGGAGAAGAGAGGGGAGGGGAGGGTGGGGGGAATAGTCAGGGGAGGGGAAGAGAGGAGAGGAGAGGGGGAATGAATGGTCAGGGGAGGAGAGGAGAGGTGGAGAGAGGGAATGGTCAGGGGAGGGGAGAACAGGTGGAGAGGGGGAATAGTCAGGGGAGGGGGTAGGGGGAATGGTCAGGGGAGGGGGTAGGGGGAATGGTCAGGGGAGGAGGAATGGGGGAATGGTCAGGGGAGGGGAGGAGAGGTGGAGAGGGGGAACGGTCAGGGGAGGAGGAGAGGGGGAATGGTCAGGGAAGGGGAGGAGAGGTGGAGAGGGGGAATGGTCAGGGGAGGAGAGGGGAGGGGGGAATGGTCAGGGGAGGAGGAGGAGAGGTGGAATGGTCAGGGGAGGGGAGGAGAGGTGGAGAGGGGGAATGGTCAGGGGAGGAGAGGAGGGGGGAATGGTCAGGGGAGGAGGAGGAGAGGGGGAATGGTCATGGGAGGAGAGGAGAGGGGGAATGGTCAGGGGAGGGGAGGAGAGGTGGAGAGGGGGAATGGTCAGGGAAGGAGAGGAGAGGGGGAATGGTCAGGGGAGGAGGAGGAGAGGGGGGAATGGTCAGGGGAGGAGGAGGAGAGGTGGGAATGGTCAGGGGAGGAGGGAGAGGGGGAGAGGGGGAATGTTCAGGGGAGAGAAGGAGTGGGGGAAATGGTTAGGGGAGAGGAGAGGGGAAATGGTGAGGGGAGAGGAGAGGAGAGGGGGAATGGTCAGGGGAGAGGGGAGGTGAGGGGAAGAGAGGGGAGGGGAGGGAGGGGGGAATAGTCAGGAGAGGGGAAGAGAGGAGAGGAGAGGGGGAATGAATGGTCAGGGGCGGAGAGGAGAGGTGGAGAGAGGGAATGGTCAGGGGAGGGGAGGACAGGTGGTGAGGGGGAACGGTCAGGGGAGGGGGTAGGGGGAATGGTCAGGGGAGAGGAGAGGGGGAGAGGGGGAATGATCAGGGTGGGGAGGATAGGCGGAGAGGGGGAACGATCAGGGGAGGAGGGAGAGGGGGAGAGGGGGAATTGTCAGGGGAGAGGAGAGACGCGGTGCGGTAGATGTGGCTTTGACTGGATCAGAAAAGGAGACAAGATTGAATTGGGGAGGAAAATCAGATCGAATAATGAGAAATCATCTCCCAGATGGGATGGAAACAGGTCACTTTGGGATATCAGAGGCCTCAATGGAGAGGCAAGGGGCAAAAACACCCGTTGGAAAGTTTCTAACTGTAAGGAAGAAAATGATTATTTTATGACATTATCTGGTTTTAAAAGCTGACTGCAAGATTCGGGAGCGATGTTTGTTTGCGGCCTCTCAGAGCACGCTTTGTTGTAAGATTACAAATTGCGACAGGGGGCTGTGAATACAAGTGGAATGAGCAGACTTAGCGCATATGTATTACAAAGTGATTCTTGACAACGCAGCCGGCCACTGATGTCATCAGTCTGCGCCAAGGTTCGCACATGCGCAGATGGGCTCCTGCTCTCTGCGCGTGCGCTGCGTTCCGACTTGCCAGGACTGGTTAGCGCATGCGCCGATGAAGTCATTGCTTGACATGTGCATCTTCAGGCAACGCGCCTGGTCGGCCTCTGCGGATGCACTTTCTGGCCGCTCCACTCCCCTCCCCGCTGCTGTTTGCAGCTGCTCCGCTCCCCCCACCTTGCTGCTCTCTCTGGCCACTTTTCTCCCCGCCCCCGGCCCGCTCACTCCCCCCCTCCCGCCCCCGGCCCGCTCACTCCCCCCCTCCCGTCCCCGGCCCGCTCCGCTCCCCCCAGCCCGCTCGCTCGCTCTCTCCCTCCGGCCATTGTGTGCTGCCATGTGTTTAGGTTAGGTTGCCTTCGTGTGATTTTTTGAGCAGCGCCATCTTTAGTCCTGGCAGCTGCCTGAAGTGGCAGACTGTGACGTTTTAGTGGCACATGCTGCATTTGTGCATATGCCACTGCAGCGCCACCTAGTGGTAGCATTGTCAGCAAACGCAGCCTATATATTATCACACCAAGTATTTGGTGTGTGCATTATCGCCATGTGGGCTGTAAGTTTTAAAAATAATTTCCAAATCAAATGATTTTTACTGAGATGGAAATCCCTCTAGCTGAGAATATCAATTGGTGGAATAGTGAGAAGTCGGCGAAAAGCAGGGGAAACCTCGAGAGGACATGCAAACTCTAACTAGCAGCGTCAAAAATAATCATTTATGTACTTTGATGAATTCTGTGACTTAACTGGAGAATTAGGTACTTGGATAGTGCCCCTACAATGCCTGCATCAGCAAGTTAAAGTAAACACAAGGCTGCTTCTTTATCAGATTTAGTCCTTTAAAACAATACAGCTCGTTAACAAAACAAACATTTATCAAGAACCTCTTTCCGATCTATATACAAAAGAGTTTGAGGCTCTCTACGCCTACGTCTCTTTTCCAATAGACAGAGCAAACAGGATGAGAGAGCCTCACTGCAGGTTTCTCCAGGATCAAGTGGCTTGAGTCCACTATAGAAATCATGCAATGAGGAGAAAACACAGCAAGCGTGATGATGTTTGACATCTATGTAGTGCCACATGTAAACTCGACTGATATACTTTATTTGGAGCCTTGAAAAGGCGCAGTTTCTGTGGGTTAGCATGAACTGATATTTTGTCCATTCGTCCTAAATTGGTGACATCCTCTGTCTTCGGACATTACGTTTATTCATCAATGGTTTGTGAAACTCGGTAGTGTATTGGCATTTAAGAAACAGACGTCTAGCGCACAGAATGTGAATGTATTTCCCTGTAAGTTGACCAGCAGGTTCATAGCAGGGTATTTTCAGTCAGCCTGGGCTCCTGAACTGTCTGGAACAGTGTCCTCCACAAACTCAGTTCAATTTTTTATTTTGCCTGCAGAAGGACAAACATTTCCAGTCCAGCTTTTCTAATTTCTATTTCAGTGTTGAGCTGATCTGCATCATGATGATGTAATTGTGTATACCTTTGCTTATATAGCTGGCATTTTCACTTTTGATTAGTCTATGTGTGTGTGTAGTGGGTGTGGATATGAAAACCCTGTTTTCGCTGCAGTTCATCTTGGGATGGCCAGACTATATGTGCTAGAAATTTTTCTGAGATGGTAGCGTAAAATGGGCAATATCGGATCATCTGATTGGATCCAGAGCACTTCAGTTCCATTGCAGTCAATGACATTAAATATCATACACTGTGTATAACAGGCAGCTGACTCATATCGGCTGTTTAACCCCACACAGTCAGGGGGTGATCCACTGCTAGAACTTCACCAATGCTGTTGTGAGCTGGATGTGAGGATCTGATTTCCAACTCCCCACCCCCTCTTATTCATATATGCTTTTGGTCCCCACCTCGAAGCTCCCACGGTAGCAAGGACAATCTTTTTTCATTGAATTACACAGAAATAGGCCATTCGGACCAAATGGTCTATGCCAGCATTTATGCTCCACTTGAGCCTCCTCCCATTCCTTTGCAACTAACCCTTCAAATTCTCTCTCTGTCATGTGCTTATCTAGCGTCCCCTTAAATGCATCAGTGTGAGTCACCTCAACTACTCCTTGTGGTAACGAGTTCCACATTCTCACCAGTCTTTTGGATAAGGAAGTTTCTGCTGAATGTAATAGTGATTATCTTATATTTATGTCCCCTAGTTTTGGTTTTCAAAATCAGGTGACCCCTTAGCCTTCTCTTTTCCAGAGAAAAGATCCCCAGCCTGTTCAACCTTTCCTGATAAGTATATCCTCTCAGTTATGGTATCATCCTTGTGAATCTTTTCTGCATTTCTCCAGTGCCTCTATATCCTTTTTATCAAATGGAGACCAGAAATATGCACAGCAAGTGTGGTCTAAGCAAGGTTTGATACAAGTTTGATATGACTTTTCTGCTTTTCAATTCTATTTCTCTAGAAATGAACTTTGTGCTTTATCATAGAGTCACAAAATAGTACAGCACAGAAGAAAGTTATTCAGCCCATCAAATCTGCACCAGCTCTTTCAAGGAGCAATCTAGTTAGTCCCACACCCCTCCTCTTTCCCCATATCACTGAAAGTATTTCTCCTTCAAGTATTTAACTAATTCCCTTTGAAGGCTAATATTGAATTTGTATCCACCATCTCATCAGGCAGTACATTCCAAATCCTAACCATTCATTGCATAAAAAAGATTTTCCTCATGTTACCTCTGGTTCTTCTGCCAACCATCTTAAATTTGTGCCTTCTGGTTACCAGCCCTTCAGGCAATGAAAACAATTTCTCTTTGTTTACTCCAGCAAATCCTTCATGATTTTAAACACCGCAATCAAAACTCGTCTTAAGTTTCTTTACTCTAAGGAGAGCAACCCCAACTACTCCAGTCTATCCACATATCTGTAATCCCTCATCCTTAGAACTATTCTAATAAATGTCTTCTGTACTCTCTCCAAAGCTTTCACATCCTTCCTAAAGTATGGTGCCCAGAATTGAACACAATACTCCAGCTGGGGCTGACCTACTGGTTTATGTAGGTTTGCTTTTTTCATGGTTTATTAACCTATGTTGCTACTTTTAGTGATTTGTGTATCTGGATCCCTGATACCTTTGCTCTTCTACCCCATTTCAACTCCTATTATCCAAGCAGTACCACAAGGAGTAGTTGAGGTGACTCACACTGATGCATTTAAGGGGACGCTAGATAAGCACATGACAGAGAGAGAAATTGAAGGGTTAGTTGCAAAGGAATGGGAGGAGGCTCAAGTGGAGCATAAATGCTGGCATAGACCATTTGGTCCGAATGGCCTATTTCTGTGTAATTCAAAATGTAAATCCTCGCACTTATTTATATTGAGCATAAAGTACACGCCCGTTCTGCAAGTTTACTCATGTCTTGTATTTTGTTGCAGTCTTCCTCAATATTTACTATACTCCCTAATTTGGGGTGTTGTGCAAATTATTTGGTGTCACCTGCAAGGTGTCGTCCACAAATTACTTGGTGTTGTGGCTTGGACTGATGTGGTACAGTCTGCTGGTTCTTTAACGTGTTGTGCCACTGTGCTACTTGCAGTAGTCGACCTTTAACTTTCCAAGCATTTCTGTTATTAGAGCTAGATTTATTAGTGCGATAGATTGCAATTACCCTGAAATGAATAGCGTTGGGCTTATTACAGTGAATGGTAACAAACACATTATTGTAATTGAGAGAGCAAGGATTATCATAGAGAGTGAATAGGTTGCCTTTTGTCACACTTGTGGATGATGCAGATGCACTTTTGTTTGATTCTCAATGGTTCATGTTCCAGGTAAATATGAAACATACTTTACAGGGTAAAACATACTTACAGGGTATAGAATCTTCAGACGTGATAGAGGAGGGGGTAAAAGAGGAGGTGGCATTGCACTGTTGATTAAAGAGACAATTACTGCAGTAAGGAGGGATGATATCTTAGAAGGTTCCCCTAATGAGGCCATATGGGTAGAACGTAAAAACTAAAAGGGGGCTATTACTTGGCTGGGAGTGTACTACAGGCCTCCAAACAGTCAGGAAGTGATAGAGGAGCAGATATGTAGGCAAATCTCAGAGAGGTGCAAAAATAATGGGGTAATAATAGTAGGGGATTTCAACTTCCCCTATGCTAGAGGGGATAGTATTAGAGCAAAAAGCTTAAAGGGGGTGGAATTCTTCAAGTGCATTTAGGAGAGCTTTTTGAGCCAGCACATAGAGAGTCCTACAAGAGGACGGGCGGTACTGGACTTAATCCTAGGGAATGAAGCCTGATGAGTGTTAGAAGTGGCAGTGGGGGAGCATTTCGGGAATAGTGACCATAACTCTCTAAGATTTAAGGTTGCTATGGCAAAGGACATAAAGGGACCGGAAATAAGAGTACTGAATTGGGGGAAGGCAGATTTCAATATGATAAAACAGGATCTGGCCAAAGTGAACTGGGAGCAGCTTCTTATAGGAAAGTCTACATCAGACCAGTGGGAGTCATTTAGAAGGGAAATTGTGAGGGTTCAGGTGCAGCATGTTCCTGTAAAGGTGAAGAATAGGACAAACAGGTCAAGGGAACCTTGGATGTCAAGGGATGTAGAGGATTGGATAAGGAAAAAAAAAGAGACGTATGGCAGATTCAGAGCGCTGAAAACAGTGGAGGCCCTAGAGGAGTATAGAAAGTGTACGACGGTACTTAAAAAAGTGATTAGGAGAGCGAAGAGGGGGCATGAAAAATCACTGGCAGACAAGATAAAGGAAAATCCCAAGGCATTTTATAAGTATGTTAGGGGCAAGAGGATAACCTGGGAAAAAGTGGAGCCCATTCGGGATCATAGATGCAATCTCTGTGTGGAGCCGGATGACATAGGTGAGGTTTTGAATGATTACTTTTCATCTGTGTTCACTATGGAGAGGGACAATGTAGGTGTAGTGATCAGGGAGGGGGATTCTGATGTACTTGATCAAATTAGCATTGAAAAGGAGGAAGTATTAGCTGTATTAGCGGGTTTAAAGGTGGATAAATCCCCAGGCCCAGATGAGATGTATCCCAGGCTGCTATGTGAGGCAACGGAGGAGATAGCGGGGGCTCTGACACAAATTTTCAGATCCTCTCTGGCCACAGGAGAGATCCCAGAGGATTGGAGGACAGTGAATGTGGTACCATTATTCAAGAAGGGTAGCAGGGATAAAGCAGGTAATTACAGGCCAGTGAGTCTAACATCAGTGGTAGGGAAATTATTGGAAAAAATTCTGAGAGACAGGATTAATCTCCACTTGGAGAGGCAGGGATTAATCAGGGATAGTCAGCATGGCTTTGTCAGGGAGAGATCGTGTCTAACAAATTTGAATGAATTTTTCGAGGAGGTGACTAGAGGTGTAGATGAGGATAAAGCAGTTGATGTAGTCTACATGGACTTCAGTAAGGCTTTTGATAAGGTCCCGCATGGGAGATTGGTTAAGAATGTAAAAGCCCATGGGATCCAGGGTAATTTGGCAAATTGGATTCAAAATTGGCTTAGTGGCAGGAGGCAGAGGGTGATGGTTGAGGGTTGTTTTTGTGAATGGAGGCCTGTGACCAGTGGTGTACCGCAGGGATCAGTGCTGGGACCCTTACTGTTTGTAGTGTACATTAATGATTTAGATGTGACTATAGGAGGTATGACCAGTAAGTTTGCAGACGACACGAAAATTGATGGTGTCGTAAATAGTGAGGAGGAAAGCCTTAGATTACAGGATGATATAGATGGGCTGGTAAGATGGGCGGAGCAGTGGCAGATGGAGTTTAGTCCTGAGAAGTGTGAGGTGATGCACTTTGGGAGGTCTAACAAGGCAATGGACTATACAATGGATGGTAGGACCCTAGGGAGTACAGAGGGTCAGAGGGACCTTGGGGTGCCTGTCCATAGATCACTGAAGGCAGCAGCACAGGTAGATAAGGTGGTTAGGAAGGCATATGGGATACTTGCCTTTATTAGCCGAGGCATAGAATATAGGAGCAGGGAGGTTATGATGGAGCTGTATAAGACGCTAGTTAGGCCACAGCTGGAGTACTGTGTACAGTTCTGGTCGCCACACCATAGGAAGGATGTGATTGCAATGGAGAGGATGCAGAGGAGATTCACCAGGATGTTGCCTGGGCTGGAGAATTTCAGTTATGAAGAGAGACTGGATAGGCTTGGTTTGTTTTCCTTGGAGCGGTGAAGGTTGAGGGGGGACCTGATTGCGGTATATAGAATTATGAGGGGCATTGATAGGGTAGATAGGAAGAAACTTTTCCCCTTAGCGGAGTGGTCAATAACTAGGGAGCATAGATTTAAGGGAAGGGGCAGGAGATTTAGAGGGGAGTTGAGGAGGAATTTTTTCACCCAGAGGGTGGTTGGAATCTGGAACACACTGCCTGAAGGGGTGGTAGAGGCAGGAACACTCACGACATTTAAGAAGTATTTAGATGAGCACTTGAAACGCCATAGCATACAAGGTGACGAGCCATGTGTGGGGAAATGAGATTAGATAGGACGGGTGCTTGATGGTTGGCACAGGCGCGTTGGACCGAAGGGCCTGTTTCTGTGCTGTAAAACTCTATGACTCTATACATCTTTCATTCTTCTATCTCTTGATCTGTTCTCTCTCTCAAACAAATGCTGTTCTCTTTTCTTTTTCTTTTTGTCCGTCTATACTAAAAATACCATTTTGCAAACGCTGGAATGTTTTTTGCCATGCTGTGTGATGTGTGATTGGAAAACTTTCAGCATTCTTAACTTTACTGACTAGTTAATTGCTGCCCTCTAGTGGGAATGAAGAAAACACCACATTTAGAGGCAAAAAGCAAAAAAATAGAACCTGCAGATACTGGAAATCGGAGCTAAAACAGTAAATTCTGGCAACATTCAGAAGGTCAGACAGCAGCTATGGAGAGAACAGGCAAGTTAACATTTGAAGTGAGAAATCATCAGAACTCTGCGATTGTGCTCTTAGGTACAGTGCACACCTTTAGCTTGTTTTGCTTATCACTGATATTAACAAAGTCTAGGTTCTGGATAAGAGGCTGAAAAGCAATATATCCTGCAGTGTGGATAAACTAAAATCCAAATTAATTAGGTATACAAAAGAGGACATTTATGAATTACTAACAGTTAAGCTGAGTGAGCGTGAAGTCAATGAACAATGGGGAGGTTGTGACAGAGCTGGAAAACACTGTTCCTATATTCATAAATACTGACAGAGCCATACTTGGTAAATGCAGATCTGTTAGCCTTACCCCAATATTCAACGATTAAAGATATGAATAATCAGAAATAAAATGGATGTGTTCTTGGAGGTAAGAAACATAATAAATGACAGCCAACCCAGCTTTCGATGCATAGCTCTTCATTGATGAACCTCTTGAGTTTCTTGTGGAAGTGATTCCCAGATTGACAGTGGAAAGTCATATCAACTGACAAAAAACTTTTGGTCAGGTCCTCATGATTTTTTCCCTTTTGTTGAAAGCTAACCTGGCTGCCACAGACATCATATTCCTGGTCTGCTGTGTTCCATTTACTGCCACACTGTACCCTCTACCTGGCTGGATCTTTGGAGATTTCATGTGCAAGTTTGTCAACTACTTACAACAGGTAAGTAAGTTAGGAACTAAAAGAAACACCGAGAAGAATGAATGTAACTATATTACTAATGTTTAGTACTGCAGCATCAAACGCATCCATAATTCAGGAAGAATTGAGATAATAAAGCAGGGAAATCTGGTTACAGTTGGCATTCTGAGCCTTTAGTTCCCAGGGCCTTGAATCAAAGAGGTTTTAAATTCCTTTAATCATGCAAATTATTTTTGTATATCATTTTAATCCACTTACTAACTCAATTAAAATAAGCAACAACAAACATAACTTGCATTTATATAGCATCTTTAACATTGTATTACATCCCAATGGGTTTCAGAATGTTATGTAACAAAATTTGACACTGAGCCACATAAGGAGATATTAGGGCAGATGACCTTAAAGGAGGAAAGAGAGGTAAAGAGTTGGAGATGTTTAAGGAGGGAATTTGAGAACTGAGGGTCTCAGTAGCTGAAAGTGTGGCTGCCAATGGTGTTGCAATTAAAATTGGGATGTGCAGAGCTCAGAAATCTCGAAGGGTTGCAGGGCTGGAGGAGTTTACAGATAGGTAGGGGCAAGGTCAACAACTATGTTAAAATAGCACACCAAAGAATGTATACCTAGATATATTCTGGTTGGATGCTCTATTTGTGACTTGGGTTAACATTTACTAAATGTGCTACTGACAAAACAATGCATTGACCACACTAAACAAAGCATTTACACTGACTGAGGTACAACTGTGTATTGATTGGAGTTCAATGCTGCATTTACACTTCTTGGGATCATAGTATGTACTTGCACTGAGAAATGTAAGCAGAGCAGAATGGTCCGTGGTTTTAGAAAATTTTGCTCCACTCTTTCATTTCAGGATTGGTGGACGGAACCTTAATGGGAAAAATATATTAATAGTAATGAGGGTAATAAACATACATGTTATCACATGAATTCTAAGGCGCGTAGATCACATCCTATCTCCCCAAGCACAAGATAGGAGTGTGATGGAAAACTCTCCATTTGCTTGGATGGGTGTAGCTCCAACAACATTCAAGAAACTCAACACCATCCAGGACAAAGCAGCCTGCTTGATTTGCACCCCATTTACCACCTTCAACATTCACAGCCTTCACTATGACGCACAGTGTCAGCAGTGTGTACCATCTACAAGATGCACTGCAGCAACTCACCAAGGCTCCTTTGAAAACACCTTCCAAACCTGCAACTCCTACCGCCCCAGAAGAACAAGGGCAGCAGATGCATGGGAACACCACCAACTGCAAGTTCCCCTCCAAGTCACACACCATCCTGACTTGGAACTATATCGCCGTTCCTTCACTGTCACTGGGTCAAAATCCTGGAACTCCCTTCCTAACAGCACTGTTGGTGTACCTACACCCCAAGGACTGCAGCGATTCAAGAAGGCAGCTCATCACCACCTTCTCAAGGGCAATTAGTGCTGTGCCTAGGTATGTGTAGAGAAAAAGATTGGTGAAGACAAATGTAGGTTCCTTACAGTCAGAAACAGGGGAATTTATTATGGGGAATGAAGAAATGGCTGACCAACTAAATGCATACTTTGGTTCTGTCTTCACAAAGGAGGACACAAATATCATACCAGAAATGTTGGGGAACACAGGGCTTAGTGAGAGACAGGAACTGAAAGAAATCAGTATTAGTTGAGAAATGGTGTTGGGGAAATTGATGGGATTGAAGGCCGATAAATCCCCAGGGCCTGATGGTATGCATCCCAGAGTACTTAAGGAAATGGCCCTAGAAATAGTGGATGCATTGGCGGTCATCTTCCAAGATTTTATAGACTCTGGAACAGTCACTACAAATTGGAAGGTAGCTAATGTAACCCCACTATTTAAAAAAGGGAGGTAGAGAGAAAGCAGGGAATTATAGACCAGTCAGCCTGACGTCGGTAGTGGGGAAAATTCTAGAGTCCATTATCAAAGATTTTATAGCAGAGCACTTGGAGAACAGTGGTAGAATCGGACAGAGTCAGCATGGATTTACGAAAGGGAAATTGTGCTTGACAAATCTACTAGAATTCTTCAAGGATGTAACTAGTAGAGTTGATGATGGGGAGCCAGTGGATGTGGTTTATTTGGACTTTCAGAAGGCTTTCGACAAAGTCCCACGTAAGAGATTAGCATGTAAAATTAAAGTGCATGGGATTGGGGGTAGTGTATTGCGATGGATAGAAAATTGGTTGGCGGACAGGAAACAAAGAGTAGGGATGAATGGGTCTTTTTCCGAATGGCAGGAAGTGACTAGTGGGGTACCGCAGGGATCGGTGCTAGGACCCCAGCTATTCACAATATACATTAATGATTTAGATGAGGGAACTAAACATAATATCTCCAAATTTGCAGATGACACAAAATTGGGTGGGAGGGTGAGTTGTGAGGAGGATGCAGAGAGGCTTCAGGGTGATTTGGACAAGTTGAGTGAGTGGGCTAAATGCATGGCAGATGCAGTATATTGTGGATAAATGTGAGGTTATCCACTTTGGTAGCAAGAACAGGAAGGCAGATTATTATCTGAATGGCTATAAACTGAGAGAGGGGAATATGCAGCGAGACCTGGGTGTTCCCGTACACCAGTCGCTGAAGGTAAGCGTGCAGGTGCAACAGGCGGTAAAAAAGGCAATTGGTATGTTGGCCTTCATAGCGAGAGGATTCAAGTACAGAAGCAGGGATGTCTTGCTGCAATTATACAAGGCCTTGGTGAGGCCACACCTGGAATATTGTGTGCAGTTTTGGTCTCCTTATCTGAGGAAGGATGTTCTTGCTATAGAGGGAGTGCAGCGAAGGTTTACCAGACTGATTCCTGGGATGGTGGGACTGACATATGAGGAGAGATTGAGTCAGTTAGGATTATATTCGCTGGAGTTCAGAAGAATTAACGGGGATCTCATAGAAACCTATAAAATTCTAACAGGACTCGACAGGGTCGATGCAGGAAGGATGTTCCCGATGGTGGGGAAGTCCAGAACCAGGAATCATAGTCTAAGGATACAGGGTAAACCTTTCAGGACTGAGATGAGGAGATATTTCTTCACCCAGAGAGTGGGGAGCCTGTGGAATTCGCTACCACAGAAAGCAGTTGAGGCCAAAACATTGAATGTTTTCAAAAAGGAGTTAGATATAGCTCTTAGGTCTAAAGGGATCAAAGGGTATGGGGCAAAAGTGGGAACAGGCTACTGAGTTGGATGATCAGCCATGATCATGATGAATGGCGGAGCAGGCTCGAAGGGCCAAATGGCCTACTCCTGCTCCTATTTTCTATGTTTCTATGCCTAGCCAGTGATGCTCACATCTCATGAATGAACAAATAAAAAAAACTTAAGATGACTTTACTTTCTGTAAATGATTTGAGCGGTGTGATTGGAAGGTTTGCGGAGCATTAATAGATGATATCATAATCGACTCAATGAATTAGAATTAGAATTAGAACATTACAGCGCAGTACAGGCCCTTCGGCCCTCGATGTTGCGCCGACCTGTGAAACCATCTGACCTACACTATTCCATTTTCATCCATATGTCTATCCAATGACCACTTAAATGCCCTTAAAGTTGGCGAATCTACTACTGCTGCAGGCAGGGCGTTCCACGCCCTTACTACTCTCTGAGTAAAGAAACTACCTCTCACATCTGTCCTATATCTATCACCCCTCAACTTGAAGCTGTGTCCCCTCGTGTTTGCCATATGAGTCAGGACTACAGATAGCTCAGCATTCAGGAAACATGGCAAAGTAGCACTGAAAGATACAAGGGTGAAAAATTTGTTTTTTATTTGGTTGAGAAGTCATTTTAATTTAGAATTCCTGCTTAATCCCATTCAGTACAGTATACTCCTTCCATTACCTTGGAAATTGTCTGTTGGAATGCATCAAATTCAGATTGCTACCCAGCAAAAAATATTTTGTGTAATCTGTCATGAATAATTTGGTTAATGCGATTGTCATTAGGGAGAGTGGCACGTAGGCTGATAAATATCAAGGGCATATATTAAGGGAAGGAGTCAGTTAGCCAGTAAACTATGTAGAGGGAGGGGAGCTTGTCTTTGCTTAAGAGGTGTAACCTCAACAACAATTCCCAAGGCTTCCACTGTATTCATAAAAGAAAGCATAATTTACTGGTTTCTCATCCCACCTTCGGGTGTTACACATGTACACAAACTTTAATGGTGAAGATAGGCTGCTGCTCCAAATAGATTTCTGAAAAACGGAAAACAGAGGTGGGGGGATTATACAAATGCAATTCAGAAGAAGCTATAAGAACCTTCAAATCCTTCATTTGACTCCTGAATGTTTTTAGTGAGATACTTAAAAAGTTTAGGTCACTGGTTCTGAATGTTTTTGATTAGCTTTGCTCTACAGTGATTTTGCCACAAACCTTCCAACTCTTGGATCTTATCTCTACTCTTCATTGGAATAATGACTTGGATTGAAAGCAGTTCTATTTTCCATTTAGAGCTTTACTAGTTGGTCTTTGTAGTGCTCAACTTTACATGCATTCCCAGTGCCTGATTGTCAATTGCAGTCACCAATAACCAGATTGAACTCTTTCCACATTGCATTTGTTGCCTCATTATGTAATAAAGATGCTTATGTATTATGTATTCCTACAGGTTACTGTCCAGGCAACCTGCATTACCTTGACTGCGATGAGTGCTGACCGATGTTATGCAACAGTTTATCCACTTAAATCGTTGCGTCACCGTACTCCCAAAGTTGCCATGGTGGTCAGCATGTGCATATGGATAGGTATATTCTGATATAACATTGTGGATGTGAAAGCATATATATCTATATTTGTGTTTGCATATGTGAGAAGTATACCAATCAAAATTGTCCCTTCTTTTGTACCCAGTAAGTGCAGTAGATGCTTCTATATCGGGGCATCTGTGAACCAGATACAGTGGAGACCACCCCAGAATTTTAATTGTCTTAGTCCTAACTTCAAAAGAAGTCACCCTCCCCCTTGACCCACTCTATTATTCAGGAATTTTTGAGTGGAAGTTATCAAATTGTACCAACTTTATACTTAATTGAAGAATAAAATTATACTTAATTGAAGATATTGCATTTGTGTGCCATTAAAGACACATTCATCCCTTTTATGTGACTGCATTCAATACATACACTTCTTTTTTTTCTTTTGGGCCTCCTTATCTCGAGAGACAATGGATACGCGCCTGGAGGTGGTCAGTGGTTTGTGAAGCAGCGCCTGGAGTGGCTATAAAGGCCAATTCTGGAGTGACAGGCTCTTCCACAGGTGCTGCAGAGAAATTTGTTTGTTGGGGCTGTTGCACAGTTGGCTCTCCCCTTGCGCCTCTGTCTTTTTTCCTGCCAACTACTAAGTCTCTTCGACTCGCCACAATTTAGCCCTGTCTTTATGGCTGCCCGCCAGCTCTGGCGAATGCTGGCAACTGACTCCCACGACTTGTGATCAATGTCACACGATTTCATGTCACGTTTGCAGACGTCTTTATAACGGAGACATGGACGGCCGGTGGGTCTGATACCAGTGGCGAGCTCGCTGTACAATGTGTCTTTGGGGATCCTGCCATCTTCCATGCGGCTCACATGGCCAAGCCATCTCAAGCGCCGCTGACTCAGTAGTGTGTATAAGCTGGGGGTGTTGGCCGCTTCAAGGACTTCTGTGTTGGAGATATAGTCCTGCCACCTGATGCCAAGTATTCTCCGAAGGCAGCGAAGATGGAATGAATTGAGACGTCGCTCTTGGCTGGCATACGTTGTCCAGGCCTCGCTGCCGTAGAGCAAGGTACTGAGGACACAGGCCTGATACACTCGGACTTTTGTGTTCCGTGTCAGTGCGCCATTTTCCCACACTCTCTTGGCCAGTCTGGACATAGCAGTGGAAGCCTTACCCATGCGCTTGTTGATTTCTGCATCTAGAGACAGGTTACTGGTGATAGTTGAGCCTAGGTAGGTGAACTCTTGAACCACTTCCAGAGCGTGGTCGCCAATATTGATGGATGGAGCATTTCTGACATCCTGCCCCATGATGTTCGTTTTCTTGAGGCTGATGGTTAGGCCAAATTCATTGCAGGCAGACGCAAACCTGTCGATGAGACTCTGCAGGCATTCTTCAGTGTGAGATGTTAAAGCAGCATCGTCAGCAAAGAGGAGTTCTCTGATGAGGACTTTCCGTACTTTGGACTGCGCTCTTAGACGGGCAAGGTTGAACAACCTGCCCCCTGATCTTGTGTGGAGGAAAATTCCTTCTTCAGAGGATTTGAACGCATGTGAAAGCAGCAGGGAGAAGAAAATCCCAAAAAGTGTGGGTGCGAGAACACAGCCCTGTTTCACACCACTCAGGATAGGAAAGGGCTCTGATGAGGAGCCACCATGTTGAATTGTGCCTTTCATATTGTCATGGAATGAGGTGATGATACTTAGTAGCTTTGGTGGACATCCGATCTTTTCTAGTAGTCTGAAGAGACCACGTCTGCTGACGAGGTCAAAGGCTTTGGTGAGATCAATGAAAGCAATGTAGAGGGGCATCTGTTGTTCACGGCATTTCTCCTGTATCTGACGAAGGGAGAACAGCATGTCAATAGTCGATCTCTCTGCACGAAAGCCACACTGTGCCTCAGGGTAGACGCGCTCGGCCAGCTTCTGGAGCCTGTTCAGAGCGACTCGAGCAAAGACTTTCCCCACTATGCTGAGCAGGGAGATTCCACGGTAGTTGTTGCAGTCACCGCGGTCACCTTTGTTTTTATAGAGGGTGATGATGTTGGCATCGCGCATGTCCTGGGGTACTGCTCCCTCGTCCCAGCACAGGCATAGCAGTTCATGTAGTGCTGAGAGTATAGCAGGCTTGGCACTCTTGATTATTTCAGGGGTAATGCTGTCCTTCCCAGGGGCTTTTCCGCTGGCTAGGGAATCAATGGCATCACTGAGTTCCGATTTGGTTGGCTGTATGTCCAGCTCATCCATGACTGGTAGAGGCTGGGCTGCATTGAGGGCAGTCTCAGTGACAGCATTCTCCCTGGAGTACAGTTCTAGGTAGTGCTCAACCCAGCGGTCCATCTGTTTGCGTTGGTCAGTGATTATGTCCCCCGATTTAGATTTGAGGGGGGTGATCTTCTTGATGGTTGGCCCAAGAGCTCTCTTCATGCCATCATACATTCCTCTGATGTTTCCGGTGTCTGAGGCCAGCTGAATATGACTGCATAGGTGTTGCCAGTAGTCGTTTGCGCAACGCCTAGCTGTTCTTTGTGCAGTACTTCTGGCTGCTTTAAGTGCTGCGGATGTTAAATCGCTGGGGGCTTTCTTGTAGTTCAAAAGTGCAATGCGCTTAGCGGCTATGTCAGGTTCCAGCTCTTCATTATGAGATTGAAACCAGTCTGCATTTCTCTTCGCACTTTTGACGTAGGTGGTCAAAGCTGACTCATAGATGGCGTCTCTGATGTGGGCCCACTTGGTCTCAGCATCCCCTGTGGGAGTGTTTTGAAGGGCTGTTACAAGTGAATTTAGAAATTTTTGTAACAGCTGTGGGTGAGAAATTCTGCTCGTGTTGATGCGCGGGTGGCCCTTCTGCTTGGAATGATGCAACTTCTTTGGTCTGAGTCTAACCTTGCTGCACACCAGGGAGTGGTCGGTGTCGCAGTCCGCACTGTGGAAGCTGCGTGTGATTTGAACACTGTTTAAGGCGGCTCGCCTTGTGACAATGAGGTCTAGCTGGTGCCAACGACGTGATCTTGGGTGCCTCCATGAAACCTGGTGACAGGGTTTAGTGTGAAAGAACGAGTTGGTGATGCAGAGGTTTTGATAGGTACACAACTCAAGCAGTCTCTGCCCGTTCTCATTCATCCTTCCAACGCCATAGCGCCCAAGGCAGGAGGGCCATGAGTCATGGTCGGCCCCAACCCTGGCATTAAAGTCCCCCAGCAGGAATAGGTGTTACTACATAGGTTGAAAAACTCATTTTTTTTATCGGATCATAGGTTTCAGCTCGGGAGGAAGCCATTTGACCCGTTGTATCTGTGCTCATAATAGCTCCACATTGCAGCTATATATTTGCTCTGGGATCCTTTTGTTGAGAGATTTTCAGGATGGGGCGGAGGAAATCAAAATACTGCTCATTAAACTGAAGCTCTATTCAGATTTTTCAGGTGATGTCATTAGCGGGGTCACAGACCTCAAGGTGATATCAGTCTTGTGATGCTAGTATTTCTTTCTTTTTCAAGATATGTTTTCTTTCCTATTAAGGGAGCTGCCCTTTAAGTTCCTTGTTTTCTTTCCTTGCAGTTCTTCCTGGATCATGCATCCATCTCAGCTGAGCAGGCAGCAGAGGCACTTTGTTCCTAGATCACACCCATTGCTACTCCAAGCTGGCTGCTACGAGATGCCACAAAATACCCCATTAGATATTCTCTTACACTGAGTGGAAGATGTATGGGCTTTGGTCAGCACCTCTCCACACTTGAGTGCATAAACTCAACAGAGTGGAAAGTCACCATGGAGTCAAGTGGGTACAGAGTGAAAGGAGAGGGAGAAGGAGGAGCAGAAGAGTAGTTTAATTGAAATTTAAATAAAGAATAAAAGCTTAAAAGTTAACTATAATTTTATCATTTACACTAAGAATAAGCAACACAGAAAGGGACAGTGATGAGTGGTTCCTGCAGGATATGTGTATTTCAAATAGCAAACGTTAACTTGGACAAATATGTCTGTAGGAAATGTCTTCAACTGCAATTAATAGAGCTCAAGATCTCTTGAGGCAAGTTTAACTCAATTAATAGTTCTCTCTTCAATTTGTTATGTGGTAACCTCATGAGTGCAA
The DNA here is from genome assembly GCF_036365525.1 of Heterodontus francisci. Taxonomy (NCBI): domain Eukaryota; kingdom Metazoa; phylum Chordata; class Chondrichthyes; order Heterodontiformes; family Heterodontidae; genus Heterodontus; species Heterodontus francisci. Next base: position 37,132,649 of record NC_090378.1, read on the forward strand.
TCTTGTTGGTACAACTTCTTGTGCATTCTGTTACTTACAAATTTATTTATTTAAGCAATTTTACTTTTAATATAAAGGATAAAAATATATACAGGTATATAAAGCAGTAATACATCTTGGAAGTTCTAACAAAATTAATAAATGGCATCCAAGCCTCTTGATTTAATGGCAGCCTTGTATTGCTATCCTTGCTACATGGCATTCACCAAGTAGGCTCACGACTGATCTCAGTAACATCAGTGTCTTTTGATTCTAGGTTCCTTTCTTCTGTCTTTCCCAATCATTATGTACCAGAAGATTGAAAAGGGCTATTGGTATGGACCTAGGACATATTGTGCAGAGGCCTTTCCATCAGATGCCCATCAGAAAGGCTTCATACTGTACCACTTTCTTGCTGTCTACCTTCTGCCTTTGCTCACCATCTCTTTGTGTTACTCCTTGATGATTAAGAGAGTTGGACAACCTGTTGTTGAGCCTATTGACAACAACTGTCAGGTGCGTGCAGAGACTTAATTAATTTCTCAAGCCAAACACCAAAAGTGAATTTTACTTGACACTTTAACCTCTATATGGTGTATCTCCGCCTACCAAGGAAAGACCAATCATGTGGTAATAGGAGTGGTGGTTTATGTTTTTGCTGAGTTTGCTTTTTGACCAATCTTGCTCCCTCATTCTTTTCAATCCCTACACTCTGAACACCTTTTCACCCTAAACTCAAACCTCATAGTTGAATTTGATATTTGATCCTGCATGTTGAAATAATTTTGTACAGTAAACTGACATAACAAAATGGTGCAATCGGAGGTAACGACAACAAGGACAGGTGGCTCACAAGATCAATCTTGGTGGCCGCTGAGATTTCAGAAAAGGGAAGCATGCACTGGGGAACCAGCAGAAGGACCAGAGTTTTCTAATGGCCAATAACTCAGATTTAACTGATAATGGCTAGATTTTCCTTTGGACACATGCATACAAAATGAAGAGTTACTAGTAGCAAAATGTCTCGGAGAAAGATTCATGGATGGGATGAGTTTGCTGGGAGTATTCTTTGCAGATTTTTTGCATCAGTATGGAATGTTGAGGTGCAGCTGCAGTAGCTGTTGGGTTCCAGGTATAAATATTGAAAACTGGCTTCAGTATTAGTAAGTCTTGTGGTAGTCAAACATCAATTTGTAGAGGAGTCATAACTTGGCTATATTTCTCCATTGTAGAGGAGAAGGAAATTAATTTTTCTCCGCATTGTGCTAAATAGGATCATAGTATTCCAATACTTTACAAAGATAAAAGTGGTAATCAAAACAGAAAATGCTGGAAATATTCAGCAGGTCTGGCAGGATTTGTAGAGAGAGAAACAGGGTTAACGTTTCAGGTCGATAGCCTTTCATCAGTAAAATTAGTGACCAAGGTTTCTTGATAACTTCTACTTTTTGTTTTGTTTCATTATACCTTGAATGTGATTACAAACCAAGCAGCTACATTTTTGTAACTGGGAGGAGCTTACGGTGGAGATATGGGTGGATAGTATCCGGGTCAGGCTTTCTTGATGTAATTGTTGATTTGATCATCTCATTATTATAGTTAATACATCATTGATCCACCATTGTCCACTTCTATTTACTTATACTGATTTAGTTACTGCTTATGTTTTAGATTAAGGGTCAGTCATTCTGTAGAAGGGATAAGTGTAGAAGTAGAAGTCATTAGAAAAAAGTAAAATGTTACTTTTGATAACATCCATCAACAGTTGTTATTAGTGCAAATGAGCAGTAAAGGGTCATTCCTGGGAGATTCTTCAATAAGATAAAGCTAATGATAGTTGAGTCCTCTGAAAGAAAAATATTCTCCAAGGGTACATCTTACAGTCAAATCAGAAAGCTATATCCCACCAAATACATTGCAAATAGCAAGGGCTACTGCTGTGACTTTGTGTAAAATAGCATGATTTCCAACTATATGACTCAGAAGATAAGATGTAAGGTTTATTAGCTAATTTTGTTTACAACATTAGGTCCGATCTTATTATTTCCTTCTTTGAGAAAAATTGAATCACATGCCACAGTTAGGTGGACAAAGAAGTTTATTTTTTAACTACCATGGGTGTGGAGTCACCTGGAATTTAAGGCCAGTTATGAAACATTTTGTGGCAGGGCAAGAAATTACAATACCAACATTCAATTTTGCTAATATTGTGCACTGTCATTTCACTAATGTATATGTGTTTTCAATTAGGTTCAACCTTTATCCACTACTTTAATCTAATTAAAATAATTTCCCAGCTTGCAAGATGCTTTCCCAGGGTCAGTTGGCCCTGGAGTTTTTGGGCTGGTTTGAAGACATGCTTCCACTGCTCGTAATGGAGTCACTCTGGGATACAAACTGTAACTGATACCACTGGAGCAGTCTAGCAGTGAAGGAACTCCACTTGACAGTCTCCATGCCAATTATTTCAAGAAAAAAAAAGATATTGTGGAGAGAAATTCAATAAGGCCCTTTTTCAGGCAAGGGTTTTGTGATGTGCACATACCCGCCCGGTCCCTGCTAAGGCAGGCAGCATGCACTCTTTGTGCTGCCTGCTCAGCACATGATAGTGGTGTGCAGCCCAGCATGAAATTCACTGCTGTCTGGCTGCACAGTCAACAGGAGATCCAGGAGCAAAGGTTGCTAGCACGATGCACATCTAGCCTGCATTGCTTACAATCAGCCTGACCCTCTTAAAGGGGAGTTGCACTCAGGCTACTGGAGCTAGTGGAACAGACTCAGGAAAGCTTTGTTGGAATAAAGGAGAGTGATAATGGAGCAACAGGCCAGAGAGAGGACTCCCAGGTTCTTGGATGCAACGCTGGATGTCTTAGTGATGGAGGTGGAAAGGAGGAGAGAGGTGATGTTTCCACAGGGGGCCAGGAGGACCACAAGGCAAATTCGCCGAAGGGAATGGGAGCACGTGGCCACAGAATTCAATTCCCAGAATTTGGTCCTGAGGACCTGGCTGCAGTGGCTGAACTAGTTCCATGACCTCACATGTGTGCTCAAGTTCAGTGAATGCATCTTCAAATAATATCTCCTACCCACTGCATTATTAACCTCTCACCCTGCTTAATGCATCACAGCCATTGCTTACCCATCAATCATGTCTAACACTCAAATGCTCCACCTCCACTCTCACACACCTACCAATGCTGCCAGCCTCATACCCACCTCTTGCAGCTTCCCATATTTCCAGATATTTAGCTATGGCAGGTACATCTCCCAAACACATTGCAACTCACTCATTAACATTTTTTTCTCTCTCTTGCAAGACAAGGTCGCACCTAACTGCGGGGAGCAGCAAGGGACCAGTGGAGTATGCCTATATCTTCTGAGCTCTTTGGAGGAGACGGTGCAGTTCATTTTCAGATCTGCAGCTACTAGGGCCATTGCACTCAGTATTCCTGAGAAGATCCAGGATGACAGTACATTCCGACTTCCTGCACCTTCTCAAATCTGACTTCACCCTCATCCTGCTATCTGGCATGCAGAGCAAGCTGCTAGTGGTGTGACCATAGACCTCTTGCTTTGCATCCTTCCCCCCTTCCCTCACCCCAACCCTCCACTTCTGCATTTTTGCTTTCAGATACCCAAGATTTGCCACTGGGACAGTCAGTGTAGCCTCATTCTGAACAGCAGAAACAATAGCAGACCTCTGATGAAGAAGCACCATCACTTGATCTGACAATCACAGCCACCAGCTCAAAAACTTGCACTATGTGAACTTTAGAGTGTGGTATAGATCAGCACATGGCGAGCAACTGGGCAGGAATGGGCTGTAGCCATGGCATGGGGAAAGGTGGCATGTGTGCCAACTCAACAGAGGGCAGGTCACAGGCTAGTTCTGTTGCAGAGGACTCAGATAAATACTCCAATGGGGCGGCGTACAGGAGAATGCTGATGGGCATGTACATAGAGTAACATTCGTGCCACACAAGTGCCAGGCAGTGACCATCTCCAACAAGAGAGAATCTAACCATCTCCCCTTGACATTCAATGGCATTATGATCGCTGAATTCCCCCACTGTCAACATCCTGGGGGTTACCATTGACCAGAAAGTGAACTGGAGTAGCCATATAAATACTGTGGCTACAAGAGCAGGTCAGAGGCTAGGAATCCTGAGGCGAGTAACTCACCTCCTGACTCCCCAAAGCCTGTCCACCATCTACAAGGCACAAGTCAGAGGTGTGATGGAATACTCTCCACTTGTCTGGATGGGTGCAGCTCCAACAACACTCAAGAAGCTCGGCACCATCCAGGACAAAGCAGCCCACTTGATTGGCATCCCATCCACAAACATTCACTCCCGTCACCACCAACGCACAGTGGCAGCAGTGTGTACTTATCTATAAGGTGCACTGCAGCAATGCACCAAGGCTACTAAGGCAGCACCTTCCAAACCCACGACCTCTACCACCTAGAAGGACAAGGGCTGCAGATGCATGGGAACACCACCACCTGCAAGCTCCCCTCCAAGCCACACACCATCCTGACTTGGAACTATATTGCTGTTCCTTCACTGTCGCTGGGTCAAACTCCTGGAACTCCCTTCCTAACAGCACTGTGGGTGTAGCTACCCCACATGGACTGCAGCGGTTCAAGAAGGCAGCTCACCACCACCTTCTCAAGGGCAATTAACAATGAGCAATAAATGCTGGCCTAGCCTGCGATGCCCACAACCCATGAAACAAATAAAAAAAAGAAATGCGTGGGCTTTGGCAGGCCTGCCAGAGAGCCTATTGTTATTGTCAAAGAGCTGGGAGGAGTCTGATTCCAACTTGGCATAGGCCTTTGCATGGAAGTGGTGGCCAACTCTATGACAACAATTGCAGTCCCAGCTGTGATGCAGTATCTGGTGGCTAACGTCTCAGCTTCCACTGCAGCACAGGCAGAAGCCACCCAACATCTTGGTGCTGCAGTGGAAACTCAGACAGGTGTCATGAGATCCATGCTTGATGCCATACAGGCCCAGACTACTATCATCATTGCTGCGGATACCAATGCTTAAAGAGGCATGCAAGCTTTCACAGCAATCCAACAGATTACTAGGCCTGTTGATTCGCTGGCGCAGATGCATGGCAGTAGCTCTGCGGTGCACGGTCCTGCTGTCCTCTTTCAGGATGACAGCATTCATGCTCCCACAACTGCCACTCTGCCATTGCCTTTGCTGTTGGCTTTCAGCCAGCCAATCCAGACTGTTGTCACCCATGATGAGTGGTGCAGTCTAATGTCAGGTTTTCAAGGCCCAGAGCTGCTTGAGGTGGTCATGCAAGGTATCTGCAGTCCCGCACACTGAATTTCAGTAGCCTTCCACCAGCTATGCTGCAGCCACTGGGGTAGCTCTGTGTAGGAGCACTAGGCCTGACAAAGGTACCAGCAAGACAGGCACTAAGGGAATGCACAAGGGTGAATAGTTCAGTTTTGTATGTGTTACTGGAAGAGTTGTTGGATAAAGTTATTATTGAATTTTTGTTTTGTGGTGGCTTTAATTTTAGGATTTTGCCAAGAGGATCTGCAGCAGAGAGATGGAAAGTTGGGGAATTGTGGAGCAAAGGTGATGTGGGGATGAGATATCAGGAGAACTGAAGTCTGAGTAGCTGGCCATGGACAGCCCATATTGAGAGAAGAGGTTCCTGATGGCTTCTCCCTTCCTCCTTCCCCTCCTTTTCCTCCTCCACCTGGGATACCCTCCAAAGGCCTGGTGGCAAGGTCTCTCCTGAGAGCAAGGTTTTGAAGGACACAGCAGAATTTGGAGACACTTTTCAGCTAGTATTGCCGGGCACCCCCGAGCAGTCTAGGCAGTGGAACCGTTATTTCAGGACATTGATTGTTTGCTCGATGATGTTCCTAGTGGCAGCATGACTCTTATTGTAGGTGCACTGTCCCCGTGTGGTCAGGTGGCAGAGGGGAGTCATGAGCCAGGTGTAGAGTAGGTAGCCCTTGTCACCAAGTAGCCAACCTTTGGTTTGTCATGGTGGCCCAAAGATGGTGGGTATGGCTGACTGTCGTAGGATGAATGCATCGTGGCTGCTGCCAGGATAACGGACATTCAACGACTGGAAGTTCTGTGCATGGTCAATACACGAGTTGCACATTCGTGGAGCAATTGCAGTACCTCTCTTTGTTAATATGTGGGGCCTGCAGAGCCATGTGTGTGCAGGCACACGGCACCATTAAATACCACTAGCCTGGCATAGCCTGCTGTTTCTCTCTGGTAAGAGAAAAGATGATGAAGTCCCCTCTCCTTTTGTACAGAGCCTCTGTCACCTCCCCGATGCAGCAATGCACGGTGAACTGTGAAATGTGGAAATGTTGCCGGCTTCAGCCTGGAAGGATATGCTGGCATAGAAATTTAGGTCCATGGTGATTTTCAGTGTCATTGGCAGCGCCATCCTTGCCCTGCTGTGCGGCTGCAGATCCAGTTGTAGAAGGTGGCACAGTTCAGTCACCACCTCCTTGGTGAAATGTAGCCACCTCAGACGTTGCTCCTGGCTGAGGTGGAGGTGGGAGAAGTGCTCTCTGAAGACCCTTGGTATGTACAGCTTTCGATTGAGAGCCTTCCTCCTCCTCCTCCCTCTGTGCCCAGCTTCCCCTCTCTGCTGCCTGTGCTCCATCTCTAAGTCATGCTGCAGCACAAGAGGAACTGCAACTATAGCTCCTGTTACTGAAAGAAGGCTTTTTCTTGACAGGCTTTCCAGCTTCTCTCACCTCCTCCATCCAAAAATGTTTCCAAACTCCTCGAATAGCACTGAATGTAGTACCTCCACTCATTCTACAGAAGCAAAAGCAAGTCAAAAGCACCTCACCTGGAAGTCCCATGGTAATCCCTTTAAATGGTGTTAATGGAGTTCCCTCTTGCAGCTGAATGCCTGCAAGGTCCAAAATGGCAGTTCATGAGTCAAATCAGTGTTAGATTTTTTTTTATTTACAAAATATACTTTATTCATAAAAATCTGTAAAAATTACATTCCCAAACAGTTTAAAACAGCATCAAGTCAAAAAATACAAACAGTGCAAAGGTGATCAGTTTCCTTCTATACAATCATGAGTTGCCTCACAACCCTTCCATTTCATTGTCATGCCATATACATTTTTACATTTACAGCACACAAAATTTCTCCGATACAGTTCGAGGGGTTTCCCATGAATCCAGCCCCTCAGTTTAGCTTGGTGGGGGGATCTTACACTGTGGTCTTTCCCCATTGAGCCTTTGCTGCAGCTGCCCCAAGCTTTAGTGCGTCCCTCAGCACGTAGTCCTGGACCTTGGAATGTGCCAGTCTGCAACATTCGGTGGTGGACAACTCTTTGCGCTGGAAGACCAGCAAGTTTCGGGCAGACCAAAGGGCGTCTTTCACCGAATTGATAGTCCTCCAGCAGCAGTTGATGTTTGTCTCGGTGTGCGTCCCTGGGAACAGCCCGTAGAGCACAGACTCCTGTGTTACCGAGCTGCTTGGGATGAACCTCGACAAAAACCACTGCATCACTTTCCACACCTGCTTTGCGATGACACATTCCAGGAGGAGGTGGGCAACCGTCTCTTCTCCACCACAGCCACCGTGGGGGCATTGTGTGGAGGGGGCGAGACTTCGGGTGTGCATGAAGGATCTGACGGGGAGGGCCCTTCTCACCACCAGCCAAGCTACATCTTGGTGCTTGTTTGAAAGTTCTGGTGATGAGGTATTCCGCCAAATGACTTTGGCGGTCTGCTCAGGGAACCATCCGACAGGATCCACCGTCTCCTTTTTCCGTAGGGCCTTGAGGACATTCCGAGCAGACCACTGCCTGATGGATCGGTGGTCAAAGGTGTTTTCGCGCAGAAACTGCTCCACAAAGGATAGGTGGTACGGCCCGGCCCAACTGCATGAAGCGTTCCGCGGCAATGTGACCAGGCCCATCCTTCGCAACACCGGGGACAGATAGAACCTCAGCATGTAGTGACACTTGGAGTTTGCGTACTGGAGATCTACACACAGCTTGATGCAGCCGCACACGAAGGTGGTCATCAGGATGAGGGCCACGTTGGGTACATTTTTCCCGCCCTTGTCCAGAGATTTGAACATCGTGTCCCTCCGGACCCAATCCATTTTGGATCCCCAGATGAAGCGGAAAATGGCTCGGGTGACTGCCACGGCGCAGGAGTGGGGTATGGGCCAGACCTGCGCCACTTAGAGCAACAACGTGAGCGCCTCGCACCTGATGACCAGGTTCTTACCCACAATGGAGAGAGATCGCTGCCCCCACATGCTCAACTTTTGTTGTACCTTGGCTACTCACTCCTCCCAGGTTTTGGTGCACGCCCCGGCCCTTCTGAACCATATCCCCAGCACCTTCAGGTAATCTGACCTGACGGTGAAGGGGACAAAGGATCGGTCAGCCCAGTTCCCAAAGAACATGGCCTTGCTCTTGCCGTGGTTAACTTTGGCTCCCGAGGCCAGTTCGATCTGGTCGCAGATGCTCATCAGTCTGCACACAGATAGAGGGTCCGAGCAAAAGACGGCGACGTCATCATGTATAGGGAGGTTTTAACCTGAGTGCCTCCACTGCCTGGGATTGTCACCCCTCTTACGCTCGCATCCTTCCTAATAGACTCAGCAAAGGGTTCAATACAGCAAACAAACAAGACCGGGGAGAGAGGACAGCCCTGTCTGACTCCAGATTTGATCGGGAAACTTTCCGATTCCCACCCGTTGATTGAGACTGCGCTAATGATGTTTGTGTAGAGCAGTTGGATCCAATTGCAGATTCCCTCCCCAAACCCCATTTTGGAAAGCATGTCCATCATGTAGGTGTGCGATATCCTGTCAAAAGCCTTCTCCTGGTCCAGGCTGATGAGGCAGGTGTCCACCCTCCTGTCCTGTACGTAGGCGATCGTATCCCTGAGTAGCGCGAGACTATCAGGGATCTTCCTGCCGGGTACAGTACAGGTCTGATCGCGGTGGATCACCAACTCCAGAGCAGACTTGACTCGACTGGCTATGACTTTGGACAGAATCTTGTAGTCAACATTAAGCAGTGAGATGGGCCGCCAATTTCTGATTTCTTCCCTCTCCCCCTTCCGCTTGTAAATGAGAGTGATGATGTCTTTCCTCATGGATTCTGACATGCTGCTGGCCAGGAGCATACTCTCGTATACTTCCAGCAGGTCCGGGCCGACCCAGTACCACAGGGCCGAGTACAACTCGACCGGTAAGCCGTCGCTTCCGGGAGTTTTACTCGTCTCGAAGGACTCGACGGCCTTTGTCAGCTCGTCCAGAGTTAGCGGCTTGTCCAGACTTTCCTTCCTGCCGTCATCTAAGACCTCTGTGATAGATGACAGGAAGGACTGCATGGCTCTGCTGTCTGTGGGCTTCGCGTCATACAGCCCAGCCTAAACGGATTTGCTGATCCTTAGTATGTCGGACTGCGAAGACGTTACCGAGCCATCTTCTTCCTTCAGGCTGCTGATAACAGAGCTCTCTCTGTGTACCTTTTGGAAGAAGTAACGCGAGCACGTCTCATCCTGTTCGATGGAGCGGACTCTGGACCGGAAGATGATCTTGGAGGCCTCCTTGGCAAAGAGCGAGGCCTGCTGGCTCTTCACCTCTTGGAGGTCCTCCTTGACCTCGACCCCCATCGACTGCAACCGGAGCAGATTTTGCATACTTTTCTGGAGTCGGGACATTTCCCTCTGTCTCTCTCTCGCCCTCTGAACACCTTTGTGGATGAAGAACCTCTTGATGTTCTCCTTGATCGCTTCCCACCAGTGAACTGGAGACTCAAAGAGGGGTTTCACGGTCCTCCAACCTTTGTAATCCCTTTTGAGTTCCTCAACGTTCTCTGGGGTCAGCAGTGTAGCATTGAGCTTCCACGTGACTGTCACAGCGCAGGAGTGGGGTATGGGCCAGACCTGCGCCACTTAGAGCAACAACGTGAGCGCCTCGCACCTGATGACCAGGTTCTTACCCACAATGGAGAGAGATCGCTGCCCCCACATGCTCAACCTTTGTTGTACCTTGGCTACTCGCTCCTCCCAGGTTTTGGTGCACGCCCCGGCCCTTCCGAACCATAGCCCCAGCACCTTCAGGTAATCTGACCTGACGGTGAAGGGGACAAAGGATCGGTCAGCCCAGTTCCCAAAGAACATGGCCTTGCTCTTGCCGTGGTTAATGTTGGCTCCCGAGGCCAGTTCGAACTGGTCGCAGATGCTCATCAGTCTGCGCACGGACAGAGGGTCCGAGCAGAAAACGGCAACGTCATCCATGTACAGGGAGGTTTTAGCCTGAGTGCCTCCGCTGCCTGGGATTATCACCCCTCTTATGCTCGCATCCTTCCTAATAGACTCAGCAAAGGGTTCAATACAGCAAACAAACAAGACCGGGGAGAGAGGACAGCCCTGTCTGACTCCAGATTTGATCGGGAAACTTTCCGATTCCCACCAATTAATTGAGACTGCGCTAATGATGTTTGTGTAGAGCAGTTGGATCCAATTGCAGATTCCCTCCCCAAACCCCATTTTGGAAAGCACGTCCATCATGTAGGTGTGCGATATCCTGTCAAAAGCCTTCTCCTGGTCCAGGCTGATGAGGCAGGTGTCCACCCTCCTGTCCTGTACGTAGGCGATCGTATCCCTGAGTAGCGCGAGACTATCAGAGATCTTCCTGCTGGGTACAGTCAGTGTTAGATGCTGTTTGACATCACAATCCATCCACTCTGCATGCCTCCGTGCACACAATTTTGTGGCCTGCAAGTTTTAGTCTGATCCGTAAAATGGGGGAGTATTTTGAGCAAAAGTGACTATGCCGAGACTTTTCTTCACTTTTCATTGGTAACTACTTTACAGATTGGTATTGGTAAGTTTTAAAATAGACTAACCATAAAGTTGTTACAGAAGCACTGAAATAAATTTATAATTTTTTTTATTCGTTCATGGGATTTGGGTGTTGCTGGCTAGGCGAGCATTTTTTGCCCATCCCTAATTGCCCTTGAGAAGTTCCTGAGAGAGCAGGAAGAAGAGGATATGAAATAGTTGCAATGTAGAGGGGGATATAAATAGTCCGAGCAAGTATTGAGCCAGGTGAAAGGGGTTGTGAATGCTCTTTTCACAGTCCTTCCTTCTTTTGTTGTTGATTGATCTCATTAGAGCTTTTGTTTCACACTGCAGTAATTGAAATTTGTTGCAATTCTTTTGAGAGTGTAACTCCAATGTATATCTGTTTTCAACTAGGTCCAACTTTTATCTGAAAGGACAATAGCAATGAGAAGCAAGATTTCGAAAATGGTGGTGGTAATTGTGCTCCTGTTTACGATCTGTTGGGGACCCATCCAGCTTTTCATCCTCTTCCAGGGATTTTACCCAAAATTCCAGGCCAACTATGAGACCTACAAGATCAAGACTTGGGCCAACTGCATGTCATATGCCAACTCCTGCATCAACCCCATAGTTTATGGGTTTATGGGAGCCAGCTTCAGGAAGTCTTTTAAGAAGGCCTTCCCATTCATATTTAGACAGAAGGTGAGGGACACCAACGTGACCTCAGGCAGTGGCAATGCAGAAATGAAGTTTCTCACTGCAGAATCATGATTGTCATGAATGAACATGGTCAAAGATACACAAGCACAAACCATTGACTTGTTTGGCCCACAGAATTCCTAGAGGGAAAATATACCTTCAGTAAGATATTCAATGACTTATTTATGGCAACCTTAGCAGAGCTTGCCACAACTAAGTAGCACTTCCAGTTTGGCCATGTTTTGTGGTTTACTGTAAAAAATATTTTAGCATCAAAAAGATTCATAACACAACTGAATCCTTTATAATTGGTTATCCAAGAAATATTGCCCTTGGATTTGGAATTCTGTAAACTGCAAATGGAATATAAGGATGTAAAGGGTTAATACTGAAGACAGTGCGAATGACTCCTCCCTCTGTAAGAGAGATAATGTAACAGTCACATGGTATAGGCTTGAGGAGAAGAGATAGCAGCACGGAGGACGCTAGCTTAGGAGGCTTGTGGAGAGTGTGTATAGTAAATGTAAATAATAAAGTTGTTTATCTGGAGTCTAATACTTACTCGAGAATTTGTAGTAATGCTACAAATACAACAACAGCAGCCAATATGCAAATCTATCTTGCATTGGCCCATTGAGTCACTCATTGAAGAATTCAACTGAAAAGAATCAAGAAACACATTTTTAAGCCTGGACTCAGAACAGGTTTTACTTTTAGACTTATATGTGGATCACAAGCATTATATATAATGGCAATAAATGGGAAGTGATCTAAATCATTGAAATTGTATATATGGGGAGAAATAGTAAATAGTTTGCTCTATTGAAATTTGACGTTTAATTGGTGTAAAAGAGAAATGATTTGATTCACTGAAATTCCAGATGGGGAATTGATCAGGAAACAGTTTAATCTATTGGGAATTTATCTAGTGGTGTGAATGGGAATCTGCATGATCGCTCTGATTTTATATAATGGAAATTAATGGAATGCCCATTGAAATTTAACATGGTGAATATAAAAGGTTTCGATTAGATTAGTTTTGGTTGAAGTGTCTGGAAATTGGTTTAATACACCGGGAATTTGTTGTTGTTGCATAAATCAGGTACATATATGGATATATTCTGTATATTTGGGTCTTAAGGAGCTCATCAAAATGTCTCATTATAGTTGTACCATTTCATCTGGGTAATGCAGAATATTTTGCAGTTTGGGTTTGAGTGATATTGAGTGATAGGTAAACCAAATAGGATCAATATATTTTTCAATTACTGGGATACCACATTCAGAGGTTATTGGACAGATTGATGATGCCAAGAATATACCAGCTAAAATGTGAATTAAATTAAGAGGGCAATGTTACCTATTAACAGACTATGATCTGAAGTCATCAAATTAATGCTAGGGAGTTCAGGACAATTATAAACAAGAGTTGATGGCAAGTTTATTTGGTTTTTTTTGGATCATTGATCTGTGCAGATGGCTAAATGAACCAAATTAGTTCTCATTTGAGGAAAAAGAATATGACAGTGGAATATTTTCATTTTTTTGAATAATGAAGAGAATTAATGAGATGAATGAGAAGCATTTTGTGTAAAGCATTAATCAGAAAACCAGTGATCACAATTAAAAGCTAATGAAGCTACAGTTGAAATATAACTTAGGAGTAAATTTTTAAGGATTGTTGATTTGTGACTGAATGTGGTGAATCTGGGAAATGGGTAGATCCCTGATTGAAGAAGGAGTTGAGGAAAATGAGTTTGAAACAGGAAGGAAGTTAAAAAGGGGCCAGTGTACATCCTAAAAGGTGATGTTAATGATACATTGACCTAGGTGGGATAAAGGTCCTCTTCTGCTTCCTTATGATTAAATAAAGAAACCAGAGAACTGTGAATTCTTTAACAGGACCCACTCTCTCTCATGGAAGCTAAATGTGAGTCTGTGGACTGGGACAGATGTGTTGACTGTTGTTGACATGAAACCTGGGTACAGGAGCTTTTGGCTTGATTACCTTGGCTTTGACATGCCTGATTGGAAGTGCCAAGTGTTATAAAAAGGAGCATGGTACAGATAATTAGTTAAGCAGATGGACAATTCTGCTGCCATATTGTGTACTATGCTGGTGTGTCTGGAAATATACCACATTTGAGGAGAAATTACAGACAGAATATTATAGAAATGTGCATCAGTATCTGTTTCAGTGCTTTGGTTTAGTTCAGATTATTTAAAGATGTATTTTTAAGCTGTGGTTACAATTTTTTACAATGTAAAACATCAAGCCAGTGCTCTAGCACTAAGGTATTCCACTTTCCTGCTTTATTCACTCCGCAGGTTCAAAATAGTTTTCCAGGTTAAGATCTTGGTTTTTATTTGTTCCTTACTGCCTGCAGTGTTTTTATTTCCACATCTTTCTGTTCTACTTACATTTTCTTTGGGGTAGAAATCTCTTATGCTACCAATATTGTCACTTCTTTATCCTTTTTCAGTTGATCTTCTATTTATATAATCTTTGCTCAACAGGTTTCTTGTCATGAGTAAATATAATTTTCCTTCAAACTGAACCTACTATGCACACCTGAATCCCTTGGATCATTGAAGAATAGTTCCTACTGGTCCTACTAACCAAGGAAACCCCAAAGATGTGTTATAAGTCATAAAGAACAAAAGGATAACTGAGGAAAGAGTGGGGTTGATCAGAGACTAAAAAGATAACTCGTGTGTGAAGCAGAAGACATGGGCATTATTACTAATAAAAATTTAGTATCGGTTTTCACAAAAGAGTGGATGAAGCAGACATTGTAGTTGAGGAGCAGGCATGTGAAATATTGGATTGGATAAACAGGAAATATTAAGGTGTTTAGAATCCTTCAAAGTGGATAAACCACCAGGTCTAGATGAAATGTAATCCAGGCTGCTAAGAGAAGCAAAGGAAGAAATAGTGGAGGCTCTGACCATCATTTTCCTAACCTCTCTGGCTACAGGCGTGGTTCCAAAGGACTGGAGTATTGTTAACATTTTACCATTGTTTAAAATGGGAGGAGGGGATAGCCCAAGTAATTGCAGGCCAGTCAGCCTAACCTCGGTGGTGGGAAAATTATTGGAAAAATTTCTGAGAGTAAATTATCATTTAGGAAGGCACAGATTAATCAAGGACAGTCAGCATGGATTTATTAAAGGGAGGCCTGACTAACTTAATTGACTTTTTTGAAGAGGTAACAAGGAGGGTCGATGAGGGTAGTGCATTTTCTGTAGTCCACATGAATTTGAGCAAGGTTTTTGACAAGATCCCACATGGCAGACTGGTCAGAAAATTAAAAACTCATGGGATACAAGAGAAAGTGACAAGTTGGATCCAAACTGGCTCAGTGGCAGAACTAAAGGGTAATGATCGCGGATGCATTTGTGATGGGAAGACGTTTTGTGGTATATATCAATGATTTAGACTTAAATGTAGGAAGCATGATTAAGATGTTTGCAGTTAATATGAAAACTGGCCATGTGGTTGATAATAAGGAAGAAAGCTGTAGACTGCAGGAAGTATCAATGGACTAGTCAGTAGGCAGAAAAATGGTAAATGGAATTCAATCCGGAGAAGTGTGAAGTAATACATTTTGGGAGGGCAAACAAGGCAAGGGAATATACAATAAATGCTAGGATACTGTGAATTGTAGAGGAACAGTGGGACCTTGAAGTGCATGTCCATAGATCCCAGAAGATAGCAGGACAGATAGATAAGGTGGTTAAGAAGGCATACAGGATATTTTTCTTCATTGGCCGAGGTACAGAATATTAAATGGGGGAGGTTATGCTGGAACTGTATAAAACACTAGTTAGACTACGACTGGAATATTGCATGTGGTTCTAGTCACCAGATTACAGGAAGGATGTGATTGCACTAGAGAGGGTACAGAGGAGATGTACGAGGATGTTACCCGGAATGGGAAATTTTAGCTATGAGGAAAGATCGGATAAGCTGGGGTTGTTTTCTTTGGAACAGAGGAGGCTGAGGGGAGATTTATTTGAGGTGTGTAGAATTATGAGGGGACTAGTTAAGAGTGGATAGGAAAGACCTATTCCCATTAGCAGAGAGCTCAAGAACCAGGGGGCATAGATTTAAAATAATTGGCGGAAGGATAGAGGGGAGTCGAGGAGAGAATTGTTCACCCAGAGGATGGTTGGGGTCTGGAACTCACTGCTTGAAAGGGTGGTAGAGGCAGAAACCCTCATCACATTTACAAAATACCTGGATATGCATTTGCATAAACTACAGACCTATGGTACAAGAGCTGGAAAATGGGATTAGACTGGATAGATTTTTTTCAGCTAGCATAGACACGATGGGATGAATGGCCTCATTGGATGCTGTAAATTTTCTATGATTCTATGATCCTGCTCCAAGGATAAAAATTTTTACTGCCACTGATGGAAATTTGACCACCTGACCCACATTGGTTATACAATTTTGAGGATAGCTTCCCATCCCCATTCATCAAATGTCATACTAATGGTTTGGTAAATTGGGCATGGTTGATTGTATATATGGGACACGTTACCCAATTGCTACTTGGAAACCAATGGTGCCTACAGTAATGTTACTAGTAACAATGATTGTCCTGACCAAATTTACATTTTTCTGAACAAACAGTGAAGAATGTACACATGCATTGGAGAAGTTTACTTTGAAAGGATGATAGCTTCTACTGCAGAATAAACTTATCTTAATGACTGACTCAGGATTTTTGGTTATTTTTGCTGTTTCGTGTTCTGCTTGAAAACATGCCAGTAAAAAAGGCATTGCCCCTTTAATAACAACTTACATTTATATAGTGCCTTCAACAGAGAAATATGTCCAAAGGCAGTTCATAGAAGTGGAACAGGGCAACGATGGACACCAGCAACAACAGCAACTGGCATTGATATAGCACCTTTAATGTAGTAAAACATCACAAGGTGCTTCATGTGAGTGTTATTAAACAATACGTAACACTGAGCCACATGTGGAGATATTAGGTAAGATGACCAAAATCTTGGTAAAAGAGGTAGGGCTAAATTGCACCCACAATTAGAGCTTAAACAGTGGAAGAGAGGAGACTGAGGGAGAAAGGGCAGAAGATGGTGACAGACAGCCATGGATAGAGTTGTACAGCAAGGGAGCTCTCGAGGGAGCCATCTTGGAATTCTCAATCAAAAGAAGGAGATATTGGGAAGGGTAACAAAAAGCTTGGTCACAGTTATATTCTAAGGAGGGTCTTAAAGGAATAGAGAGAGAGATAGAGAGAGAGAGGTTTAGGTTGAGAATTCCAGAGGTTAGGGGGAGGCTCAAAAGACCAGAGATAAGAGACCAGAGTTGGAGGCCTGCCAAGTTTCTTGTTTTCTGTCTTTAGGCATACCGGGTTGTTACGGACAGGTGGTAAGCAGCGTGGGTAACTTCCACTCCTCACATCCCAACTGACTGCAATCGTGTTTTAAAAATGGCGTGGTGGTCCTGAGTGTTTTAGGGTCAAATAAACAGACAAATGACATGTTTTCTCATAGGTTTGAAAAAAAGATTAAATTTATTTAAACAGCAAAAACCTAAATTTCACAACCTTCATCCACTCACGCATTCACACACACATGTATACACAATAGGTGGATAGAGATAGAAAGGGTAGGATGCAATTTAAGTTCAAAGGGAGGTAAGAGCTCATGGATCACAGAAAATCTGTTGTATCTTCTCGGGAGGAAAAATATTTTCAAAGGTGCAGACCTGAATGTAGTCGAACTTGCTGAGGTGTTGAAGATTTCAGGTAATTAAAACGTCAGACTAGAGGCGGTGGTCACTTTATGTTCTCTGTGTAGAATTAGCAGCAGGGCTTCTTCCTTATGCTGGTGTGATCTCATAGCCTTTTGCTGGACTGGTTTTCGTTGGTTTTTCCTCGATCTCCCCTCTCTCTCCAGAGGGCTACCTTTTAAGGTAAAACTCTATCACCTTTGATTTTCTGTTTGGTGACACATGGCCCTCTAACTTGGTGTGATCACACAATAGATCAGGATATGAAAACCATGGCTCTCTGTTGATGTCTGAATGGGGACCATTCTGTTATAATGGCGCTACTACACAACTACTGAATCTGGAAGACTTGGAATCATAATTCTTTCCACAAGACAGAAATGGGGGAACAAAGAGAAATATAGTCGCACCCCAGTAGCTAGTTCCTCTCTTTGTTGTTTCTTTGATGTTAGATCCAAAGCAGCCATCTCCAAATCATACTGTTGCAGTTCATGCTTTCTACATACAGACCTAGAACTTTGTTTTTGGCTGTGAGTCATCTTGTCTCCAGAACCCTTTGTTAGTTCATTCATCTAGATAGGAGTCATCAATATGCAATGGTGCTCCTTTCAATTTCAAAGGGTTCTCCGCACAGCGATTTAGACACAGTTAATGAATTTTGTCTTTGCAGACAGGTTTGTTGATTTCCAGTACAGGAGGTGTCACATGACTGCTGCTCCATTTTGATTGTGGTACAAGTGTCCATGTTCTTGTGGTTTATCAGTTGGCTTTTTATTTTCATAATTCCTCCAATTATTGTTCATTTCAACATGGCTCCTTCCATGCGTGACAGGGTAGATATCTGCAATGGGCGTTAGGCCCCTTGAATATGTAAATTAGGGGGCATCACCAGTTATAGCACCCCCTTCAGAAAATAGTGATCGATGAATATGGCAGGTTTTAAGCCTGTCTCACTTCCTGTGGTTGTCGACCAAAGGTAGGTTTTCATAATCTTGTTTTTTAACAAAGACCTTCCTGTGGTGCTAGAAGGAGCAAGAGTGCTCCTCCAGCTCCACAGGAGTTGCCAGTCCCCCAGCCCCCTAACCCAACCCTTGATGTCTCCCATTCAGGCGAGCTGCCTATGGAGATGAAACCTGGTGGGAAGCTCAGTTACTCAAATGAGGGCTGAGGAGCAATATCCACCCTTCCTTGACCCTCTTACTTTGGGAGTCGCTGCTTCCACAGCAGTGAGGTTGGAGCCAAAAAAAAGGACCCAGATATATTTTTACTGCATAATCTTTGGAGTCCTGAAGGCTTAGCAGCCAAGGGAGTTGGCCTGGTTCTAACTCTAGGCCAGTTTTTGGCAAGTGAATAGCAGTGTGACACTCATCCACTGCTCCAGAAATGAGGCCTGGGGTATTTTACCTCTCAGATCTTATTTAAATCCCGCCAACTATGAATCAATGGAAAATTATGTGGCCGGAAAGTTGCCTGCTGAGAGCCAGGTCGGTGTGAGCTTGAAAAATTGGCTTCTCCCGAGGGAGGTGGAAGGCTTAAACTGTCTAGTGGAGATGGAAAAGCACTCCCACTGCTTCTGGCCCTGCGAGGAAAGTCAATATATAAAAAAAATCTTGTCACCTCTTGTTGGGGTGCTCTGGTGGGAAACGTACTGTGGCTTCTGGCTCAGGCCACTAAAATAAAATTGCAGTCAGGTCCTGATGATGTCATTGGTAAAGAAAATTGCCCACTTGGGCGTTCTTGCCACCTCCCCATGTGAGCTGGTTAAAATAAGGAAGAGTCATCATCTGATATATCCAGGCTGGATAAATAACCTGTGTGATTTTAACTGCCTACCTGCATGATTTCCACTATGCTTCCTGGGGGGATTAGTTCCTTATATATGTTTTATATGTTTAATTATGGCAGAGCTTACATCTGCTCATATACAAATTAACCTTAATTTACAAATATATTAATGATTTAGACATGAATATAGGAGGTCTGATCAGTAAGTTCGCAGATTACACGAAAATTGGTGGTTTCGTAAATAGTAAGGAGGAAAGCTTTAGATTACAGGACAATATAGATGGGCTGGTAAGATGGGCAGAACAGTGGCAAATGGAATTTAATCCTGAGAAGTGTGAGGTGATGCATTTTGGGAGGACTAACAAGCAAGAGGAGATACAATGGATGGTAGGACCCTAGGAAGTACAGAAGGTCAGAGGGACCTTGGTGTACTTGTCCATAGATCACTGAAGGCAGCAGCACAGGTAGATAAGATGGTTAGGAAGGCATATGGGATACTTGCCTTTATTAGCCGAGGCATAAAATATAAGAGCAGGGAGGTTATGATGGAGCTGTATAAAACGCTAGTTAGACCACAGCTGGAGTACTGTGTACAGTTCTGGTCACCACACTATAGGAAGGATGTGATTGCACTGGAGAGGGTGCAGAGCAGATTCACCAGGATGTTGTCTGGGCTGGAGCATTTCAGCTATGAAGAGAGACTGAAAAGGCTGGGGTTGTTTTCCTTAGAGCAGAGAAGGCTGAGGGGGGACATGATTGAGGTATACAAAATTATGAGGGACATTGATAGGTTAGATAGGAAGAAACTTTTTCCCTTAGTGGAGGGGTAAATAACCAGGGGGCATAGATTTAAGGTAAGGGGCAGGAGGTTTAGAGAGGATTTGAGTAAAAATCTTTTCACCCAGAGGGTGGTTGGAATCTGGAACACGCTGCCTGAAGAGATGGTAGAGGCAGGAACCCACAGAACATTTAAGAAGTATTTAGATGAGCACTTGAAACGCCATAACATATAAGGATATGGGCCAAGTGCTGGAAATGGGATTAGAATAGATAGGTGTTTGATGGCCAGCACGGGCATGATGGGCCGAAGGGCCTGTTTCTGTGCTGTATGACTCTATGACTCTACAACCTACCTGGTAATTTGCAAATAACTCCCTCTGCTGGTTAATGGTACAGTTTTCTGGTTCAACCATAGCGTAACAATGGCATAGTTGATGTTGAGGAATTTCAAGGCCTTTGTATTTTTAATGTCTTCGGGGCTGGCTTGCAGCAAAAGGAGAACTTGCCAGAGGAGCACCAGGGCACTTGCAAATTGCACAACCCTGCTTTGCACTAGCCCAGAGCCATCCACTTGAGAGGAAATGGATAACAAATCAGAAAGATTTTCACAGGGTAAAACAACGAGCACTTGCGAGCATTCGGATCTGGAAGTGAAACAAAAGGAGTGAACTGTCCCCCACAGAGGGTAGACAAATGCTTGCATTAGGCTGAGAAGCCTAGGGATCCAGATCTCCAGCTCAAACAACAACAATTAGGCAGCTCATAGATCTCATGTTTAGGTATTGAGACAGTTTCCACTTCTATGGTTGATATGATGGTAAGTGGGAGGTGAGCGCTCCACACATCTGCAAAACAACAAGGATTGTTTTTCAAGCTATGTAGAACACATTGCACAGTGTCCAGAAGATATGTGCAACAACAGGGCAGCAGGAGGAGGTGCTAAAGACAATGGTAACTTCTAGAATGTCGGTTAATATTGCCTCGTTAGACGCCTTGAGGGTCAGCTTTAACAGAACACTTTCACAGGGCTTCCAAGACCTAATTTGGATGACCTTATCTGTTCTCACACTGATCAATGGCACCTCTAACCCTGCGTCCAGCACCAGAGGGCTACTAGGAATAGTAACAGACGTTAAGATCCCTTCCAATGCCAGCATATGAAGGAGCTTTGGACCTGTACCCAGCATACCTTGACATAACAAGTGAAAGGACACCTTCAAATTGAAGGCTCCAGTGAAAATATCCCAACTATTTACCTCTCAAATCTCCTTTCACTTGGGTGTATCATCAGCAGCAGATGGGGAAGACACAATGTAAGAGGTCGTAGTGGATAAGTGGGCTGGATTTTATAAGCCCACTGTCGAAATCGGCAGCTATTGAAAAAAATGGCGGGCTGCACGCCAAAGAGCTGCCGCGATTCCAAAAGCGGCGGCGGCTCATTTAAATAGTCAGGGTGAGCCAACCCCCTCAATCACTTGGAGGGGGCTAGCTGGCCGTCCCTGGCAATAGTGTCAGCTGCCTGTGCGCAGGCGCTGACGCCATTTTTAAAAGGCTGTTAGCCCTACCGGCAAATTTAAATATGTAAAGAAAGATATTTTCAAATTAAATAAATACATCTCTTTTGACCCTTTCCCACCCCCTCAATAACAATTAAATTAATATTTGCCCTTCCCCCGCAAAACACTTAGCTTTACCATCTGACCTTCGTCCACTGCACAAACTTTAAACTGTAACCCTTCCCACCATCCCCTACATCATGACGTTTATTTGACCCCATCCCCCCCACTCCCGCACTGAGAAACTTCTCTCCTCCCCCTCCCCACCAGCGTTGTGCTTCCTTTCCCCGGACAGGGATCCAAAGGCACGGGAGTGCCAGCTGCCAGGCTGAAGATTGCAGTGGGACATCTGGAGTAATTAATTCAGGTATTGTAATTTATTTATTTAAATTGCGGTCCTGTCACCGAGCGGCGGGAGTCTGCCACAAGGTCTCGCCTCTGCCGGTAATATCGGGCTGGGCCCTGCCGGCTTCGAGGTCCATAGTGGGCCCCATTTGGGGTAATCTTCAGGCCACCCCCCACACCACGGATCCTGACGTCGAGGGCTCTATAAAATTCAGCCCAGTGTTTCAAGTTCCTGTTACAATTGCGGAAATATACTGGAAGTAAAAATTTACTGATAGTATGAACTTCTGAGTTCTTCTTTCCAAATGTGTGCAATGTAGTGGATTGAGTTGATGAAATGTGAGATTTCCAGTACTGAGACAAGGTACAGATGCCTTTCCAATACAGGCCTCAATAAAGCAGTTTCAGGAGTGTGGGGAAAGTAATCATGGAAGAATGTTTCTTGTAGCTCTCTACAACTTTTCATTCAAAGCAACCTGTTTTGGAATAAGCTGCTGTCTCTTTTCCTTGGTGCACACTGATGGATCTCTTGTTCCACATCATTTCCCTCCTGCTCAACTTCGTCCTCTTGCTTTGAGGTTGGAGGGCCATCTCCTTTTTCATTGTCATCCTCTTTAGCTTCAGGAACTAAGAATACTATCTACATTGTAGCATTATGCAGTATGCAACAAGCCAACATAATTCTGGGCACTCTGGGCTGTACTGAGGGGTTCTATTAAATTTGTCCAGGCATCTAAAAGGAGACTTCAGAATGCAAGTGGCCTTCTCCATTAAATTTCCAGTATTCCTGTGGGCCTCATTATATTTGTTACCCCTCCCCTCTGTCTATAGATACCATACTGGAGTCATTATCCATGACTACCCGGGATATCCCTGATGACTAATTAATCCTGCTGTATGGTTTTAAATTATCAGAATTACCACTTGATAAAACCATCATGATAGATTCATGAGTTACAGGCATTACCATCCCCCTAATACCTGTACCGGCTCATTGAGACTGACTCAAACTGTTCTCAACCTCAACGAACTATTTGACACTGAGCTTCTAATCCTATATCCTCTCCATCACAAAGGCTGCCTCCTTCCATACCAGTAACATTGCCCATCCCTGCCCCTTACCTCAGCCCAGCGGCTACTGAAAGCCTCATCCAAGCCTTTGTTGCTTCTATGCTCGACTGTTCAAATGTTCTTTGGGTTGGTCTCTTATCATTCACCTTCTGCAAACCGCAGCTTGTTCAAAATTCTGCTGCTCAAGTCCCATCCCTCACCAAGTCCTGTTACCCTCACTTCACTGACCTACATTGATTTCTGCTCCTCCAAAGCCTCAAATTTAAAATTCTCATTCTTACACTTAAATCCTTTTTTGTCTCTCCACTGACAGTTGTTGGTGGACAGCCAAATAGCCTCTTGTTTCTTAGTCAAAAATGTACAGTTAAGACCATGATAAATTCAGCACTGCCAATTTTCCTTCTTCTTTGAGCTTAGGTGCCCTAGGTGGAACAGATTCAAAGTATGCTTCTAAGTAAGCCTACTCCAGCTCTTATTTCTTATCTTCTCATATTCTTATATGCTTCTCCTGACGTGACCTAAACCATAGAACCATAGAAAAATTATGGCACAGAAGGAGGCCATTCAGCCGTCGTGTCTGTGCCGGCCGAGAAAACTAGCCATCCAATCTAATCCCACCTTCCAGCACCTGATCCATAGCCTTGCAGGTTACAGCACATCAGGTGCATGTCCACGTACCTTTTCAAAGAATTGAGGGTTTCTGCCTCCACCACTATTCCTGGCAGTGAATTCCAGACACCCACCACCCTCTGGGTGAGAAAGTTTTTTCTCATGTCCTCTCTAATCCTTCTAGCAATCACCTTAAATCTGTACCCCCTGGTAATTGACCTCTCCGCTAGGGGAAACAGGTCCTTTCTGTTTATTCTATCTAGGCCCCTCATAATTTTGTACACCTTAATTAAGTCACCCCTCAGCCTCCTCTGTTCTAAGGAAAACAACCCTAGCCTATCCAATCTTTCCTCATAGCTGCAACTTTCAAGCCCTGGCAACCAACCTGGATTTCTGCATTTAAATCTTTATGTAGGCCTACCTTTAAAAGGGTGTTGTGCCTGGAAATGAGTTAGAAATTCAACAGCTGCTGCAGATTTGAGAGGCTTGAAAAACTTTATTCCAAAGGCCTACAGACTGAAATGATGTCTGGCATTTGTAATGAAAAGGCAGCTTGTTACTTTTGACCTAAGACCTGAGAAGGATTGGGCACTTGGCTGAAGGCCCATTTCTTCCAGGCGCCTGTCCAGCATTGGAAGAGGAAAATGCGGTGCAGTGGCTGGTTATGACCACACCCACCTCATTTATATGGCTACAGATTCTTGAAGTATAATCGCATTGCAACCCCTCATAAACCCTGAGGTATTGCATGGCAATATAAAAGGGGATGGAGATTCAGAGTGGCAGGTCTTTACTTGTGCCTCCCCCACTTCCTTTTTCCCATAGTTTAGTACCTGGGAATTGAGCATTTCATAGGTATAGATATAAAAAGATACAGCACAGAAGGAGGCCATTCAGTCCATTGTGCATGTGCCAGCTCTTTGAAAGAGCTATCTAATTAGTCCCATTCTCCTACCCTTTCCCCATAGCCCTGCACATTTTTTCCCTTCAAATATTTCCCCTATCAATTCATCTATACCATGTCTTAGAAAATATAAAGGGCAGCTCTATGCTTCATGCTTGCAGTGAGCGTGAATTGGAGATTCCAGATTATAATTTTGTAGCTCTACCTCTGAGCCACATTCTCTACTAGCACAGTTTCTCTGCACTGAGCGTGGGATCCCAGAATCATCCATGTAGAAGAGAGGTAAAAAATTGACACTTCTCAAATAAACTGAACCTGTTAGAAAGGACTCCAGTCTTGGCATCCACTTGGAGTCCTGATGACCCCCAGCATGGTCTGGACAATATCTTATAAGAAAAGACACTCCAATTGCCAGCACAGGTATGAGGGGCTGAATGGCCTCCTTCTGTACTGTAAGATTCTATGGCCTGAATCGGGTGAATATCCTGATGTTGAGGGATTTTCGGGTCATCGGCACATCTGGGCAGGTGGTGAGACTTCCATAGTAATTTTACAAGGAACAGCCAATTAAGGGTGGCAGGCAGGTCACAGTGCCGGCAGCTCGCTGTGTGGTGCCATTTTTAAAAGCACATGTACAGCATGCTGCAGATACAGGCTACAAAGGAAAGGGTTTATATCAATGGTGGCTGTGGAGAAATGGCTGCATCACAAGAAAGGATCACTCCAGGATTCAGTGGAGGCTTATTGGGGGCTTGTTAGAAAGGTACAGCAATAATCACGGGTGATTTTAATCTGCATATAGTTTGGACAAATTAGATTGGCAAAGGTAGCCTGGAGGATGAGTTCATAGAGCGTAGCAGTGATCATAATATAATTGCATTTCGCATTCAGTTTCAGGGTGAGAAATGTGGGTCTAAGACTAGTGTTTTAAACTTAAATAAAGGCAGTTACAAGGGTATAAAGGCAGCGCTAGATAAAGTGAACTGGGAAATTAGGTTAAAGCGTAGGACAGTGGAGATGCAATGGCACACATTTAAGGAGTTATTTCATAACACGCAGCAAAGATACATTCAGGTGAGAAAGAAAGATTCTATGAGAAGGACATACCATCCGTGGCTAACTAAGGAAGTTAAGGATAGAATCAAATTGAAAGAAAAAGCATACAATTCTGCAAAGATTAGTGGTAGGACTGAAGATTGGGCAGAATTTAAAAACCAGCAAAGATTGATGAAAAAATAATGAGGGAGAAATTAAAGTATGAGAGAAAGCTAGCTACAAATATAAAAATGGATAGTAAGAGGTTCTACAAGTATTTAAAAAGGAAAAGAGTAACTAAAGTGAGCGTTGGTCCTCTAGAGAGAGAGTCTGGGGAATTAATAATGGGAAATAAGGAAATAGCAGAAGCATTGAACAGATATTTTGTGTCTATCTTCACTGTAGAAGACACAAGTAACATCCCAGAAACACTTGTAAATCAAGAGGTGAAAGGGAGGGAGGAACGTAAAACAATTACAATCACCAGGGAAAGGGTACTGAGAAAACTATTAGAACTAAAGACTGACAAGTCCCCAGGACCTGATGGCCTGCATCCTAGGGTCTTAAAGGAAGTAACTGCTAAAATAGTAGAGGCATTGGTTGTTTTCCAAAATTCCCTAGATTCTGGAAAGGTCCCATCAGATTGGAAAATAGTGAATGTCACTCCTCCATTCCAGAAAGGAGGGAGGCAGAAAGCAGGAAACTACAGGTCAGTTAGCCTAACATCTATCATAGGGAAATTGCTGAAATCTATTATTAAGGAGGTTACAGCAAGGCACTTAATGTGATCAGGCAGATTCACTATGTTTTTGTGTCAGGGAAATCATGTTTGACTAATTTATTAAAGTTCTTTGAGGAAATAACAAGCAAGGTGGATAGACAGGAACCTGTAGATGTGGTGTACTTGGATTTACAAAAGGCATTTGATAAAATTCCACATCAAAGGTTACTACACAAAATAAGAGCTCATGGTGTAGGGGGTAACATTAGCATGGATAGAGGATTGGTTAGCTAACAGGAAGCAGAGAGTAGGGATAAATGGGGCATTTTCGGGTTGGCAAGCTGTAACTAGTGAAGTGCCACAGGGATCAGTGCTGGAGCCTCAACTATTTACAGTCTATATCAATGATTTGGCTGAACAGACCAAATATATGGTAGTTAAATTTGTTGATGACATCAAGATAGGAAGGAAAGTAAGTTGTCAAGAGGAGGTAAAGAGTCTGCAAAGATAGATAGATAGGTTAAGCAAGTGGGCAAAAATTTGGCAGATGGAATATAATGTGGGAAAATGTGAACTTGTCCATTTCGGCGGGAAGAATAGCAAAGCAGAATATTAATTAAATGGAGCGAGATTGCAGAACTCAACAGTACAGAGGGATCTGGGTGTCCTGGTACATGATTCATAAAATGTTAGTATGCAACGACAGCAAGTGATTAGGAAGGCAAATGGAATGTTGTTTATTGCAAGGGAATGGAATATAAAAGTTGGGAAGTTTTGCTACAGTTGTACAGGACGTTGGTGAGACCACATCTGGAGTACCGCATTTGATCTCCTTACTTGAGAAAGGATACGATTGCGTTGGAAGCAGTTCAGAGAAGGTTCACTCGACTGATTCCTGGGATAAGGGGTTATCTTATGAGGAAAGGTTGGAATGGTTGGGCCTGTATCCATTGGAGTTTAGAAGAATGAGAGGTGATCTTAGTGAAACATATATTATTCTGCTGGAGCTTGAAAGGGTGGATGCTGAAAAGATGTTTCCCTTTATGTGAGACACTAGAACTAGGGGACACAGTTTAAAAATAAGGGGTTTCCCATTTCCCATCCCCAGATGAGGAGAAATTTTTTCTCTCAGAGGATTGTTAGCCCATGGAATTCTCTTCCCCAGTAAGCAGTGGAGACAGGGTCATTGAATATTTTTAAGGTTGAGTTAGATAGATTCTTGGTTGACAAGGGTGTCAACGGTTACAGTAGGTAGACAGGAAAGTAGAGTTGATGCCACAATCAGATTAACCATGATCTTATATGGCGGAGCAAGCTCGAAGGGCCGAATAGCCTACTCCTGCTCCTAATTCATATGTTCATATCTATGTATGCATGACGCCTACCTGGAGGTGATCCTGCAGGCAGTAAGACAAAGGAGAGATGTCTTGTTTCCAGCAGAAGGGAGGAGGAGTGCAGCAAACCTAACGAAGAAGGAATGGGTGGAGGTGGCAGACATCGTAAGCAGCCAAGTGGTGGGTACAGAAACCTGGAACTAGTGCAGAAAGAGAATTAATGACCCGGTGTGTAAATACACCTAATACAATTCAATACTACTAAAATTGTACAGGCCTTTGGTGAGACCACATCTGGAATACTGCGTGCAGTTTTGGTCTCCACATTTAAGAAAGGATAAACTTGCACTGGAGGCAGTGTGCAAAGATTTACTAAATTGGTCCCTGGGATGAGGGTGTTGTCCTATGATGAGAAGCTGAGTAAATTGGGCCTATATTCTCTGGAGTTTAGAAGAATGAGAGGCACTTTAATTGAGACATACAAGATTCTGAAAGGGCTGGATAGGTTAGAAGCTGAGAGATTGTTCCCCTGGTCAGGGAATCTGGAACATGGGGTCACAGTCTCAGGATAAGGGGCCAATCATTCAGGACTAAGATGAGGAGAAATTACTTCACTCAAAAGGTTGTGAATCTTTGGAATTCTCTATCCCAGAGTATTGTGGATGCTCCATCATTGAACACATTTAAGGTTGGGACAGATAGATTTTTGGTCTTATATAGTACAATAATGTTCTGATGAAAGGTCACTGACCTGAAACATTAACTTTGCTTCTCTCTCCACAGATGCCGCCAGACCTGCTGAGTATTGCCAGCACTTTTTGGTTTTATTTCATATTTCCAACATCTGCAGTATTTTGCTTTTATATTAGATTTTTGGTCTTGCAGGGAATCAAGGGATATGGGGAGCGGGCAGGAAAGTGGAATTGAAACCCAAGATCAGCCATGATCGTATTGAATGGCAGAGCAGGCTCGATGGCCTCTGCTCCTACTTCTGGCATTCTTGTGTTCATGGACTAGCACTTGGGGTTTCACTGGTTGATAATTTACTGTGCGCCATTTGGCAGTGGAAACAAATATGGTCTGTAAAGGTGAACACCTCATGAGCACCTGTGTTGACAGAAGGCCTTGGCATATAGTGCTGAGGGGTACAGAGAAATGGTAAGGGCCTCTTATGAAAGGTCAGCAAAGCCGCCTCTGCGAGAAAACTTCTTGGTTTGGTGGCCCTGTGCACTTGACCTCATGTGAAGCATCTGCTGATCTCAGAGTTGTGAGTCTCCCTGCCATACATGTAACAGCCTGGTGAGCTGTGCGCCGCGGCTCCATCTTCATCGGCGGACAGCTGTTGAGCCTCGTACTTATCCTCTGAGGATGTTGCTTGCTCAGTGCCTTACTCTGGCTCCAGTACTCCTCCCGCCTGGAGTGCCAGGTTGTACAATGTGCAGCAGATGACAACGTTGCAGGATATTCCCGAGCGTATGTATTGCAGAGCGCCCCCAGATCTAACGAGGAATCTAAAGCACAGCTTCAGAAGGCCAGTAGCCTTATTTTTAATTGTTTCATGGGACGTGGGCGTCGCTGGCAAGGCCAGCATTGTTGCCCATCCCTAATTGCCATTGACAAGGTGGTGGTGAGCTGCCTTTCTGAACTACTGCAGTCCATTTGATGCAGATATGCCCACAGTGCTGTTAGGAAGGGAGTTCCAGGATTTTGATCCAGCGACAGCGACGGAACGGCGATATATTTTCAAGTCAGGATGGTGGTGTTCCTACACGCCTGCTGCTCTTGTCCTTCTAAGTGGAAGAGGTCATAGGTTTGGAAGGTACTGTCGAAAGAGGTGTGGTGCGTTGCTGCAGTGCATCTTGTATATGGTACACATTGCTACCACTGTGCATCTGTGATGAAAGGAGTGCCGATCAAACAGACTGCTTTGTCCTGAATGATGTTGTGCTTCTTGAGTGTTTTTGGAGCTGTGCTCATACAGACAATCATAGATTCACAGAATCGTTACAGTGCAGAAGGAGACCATTCGGCCCATCATGTCCGCACCAGCTGTCCGAAAGAGCAATTCACTCAGTTCCGTTCCCCCGCCTTCTCTCTGTAACCCTGCACATTCTTCCTTTTCATATAACAGTCTAATTCCTTTTTGAATGCTTCAATTGAACCTGCCTCCACCACACTCTCAGGCAGCGCATTCCAGACCTTAACCACTGTCTGTATGAAAATATTTTCTTCATGTCACTTTTGCTTCTCTAACCAAATACTTTAAATCTGTGCCCTCTCGTTCTTGATCCTTTCACGAGTGGGAACATTTTGTCTCTATCTACTCTGTCCCGACCCCTCATGAAATTGAATACCTCTATCAAATCACCTCTCAGCCTTCTCTTCTCCAAGGAAAACAGTCCTAACTGCTCCATTCTATCTTCATAAGTAAAGTTCCTCATCCCTGGAACCAATCCCGTGAATCTTTTCTGTACTCTCTCCAATGTCCTCACGTCTTTCCAAAAGTGTGGCACCCAGAGCTGGATGCAATACTCCAGCTGAGGCTGAACTAGTGTCTTATACAAGTTCAACATAACTTCCTTGCTGTTGTACTCTATGCCCCCATGATTACAGCCCAGGATATGGTATGCTTTATTAACCACTCTCTCAACCTGTCCTGCCACCTTCGATGACATATGCACATATACACCTGGATCCCTCTTCTTCTGCACCCCTTTTAGAAATGTACCCTTTATTTTATGTTGTCTCTCCTTGTTCTTCCTCCCAAAATGAATCACTTCACATTTCTCTGCATTGAACTTCATCTGCCACCTGTCTGCCCATTCCACCAACTTGTCCATGTCCTTTTGGAGTTCTACATTATCCTCCTCACAGTTCACAATGCTTCCAAGTTTTGTATCATCTGAGAACTTTGAAACTGTGCCCTGTACACCAAGGTCTATGTCATTACTATATATCAAGAAAAGCAAGGGTCCCAACACTGACCCCTGGGGAACTCCACTACAAACTTTCCCCCAGCCTGAAAAACATCCATTAACCACTGCTCTTTGTTTCCTGTCACTCAGCCAATTCCCTATCCATGTTGCTACTGTCCCTTTTATTCCATGAGCTCTAAGTTTGCTCACAAGTCTGTTGTGTGGCACTGTATCAAACATCTGGCTGAAGATCATTGTGAATGCTTTAGCCTTGGTTTTGCATGTGCTGGGTTCTGCCATCATTGAGGATGGGGATGTTTGTGGAGCCTCCTCCTCCCATTTAGTTGTTTAATTGTCCACCACCATTCACGACTGGATGTGGCAGGACTGCAGAGCTTTGATTTGATCTGTTGGTTGTGGGATTGCTTGGCTCTGTCCATCACATGCTGCTGCTGCTGTTCAACACACATGTATCTTTTGTAATCCTATATAAGGTTGTATATGCAACCCCACCACTGCTTTCTTCAATGGGATGTTTGCCATCCCTCCTTAATACTGCCACTAGTTTCAGTATCAGTGTTGGCCACTACAACCCTGTGATACAAATAAAAAAAACAACAGTGACCGCACAGTTCTTTAAGGATTTATTTTTACATTTCTATCTAGAGTCTAAACATTAATATCTATGATACAAAGTTAACCTATTGGCAAATGTACAATCATCCACATTTTTGTATGCAGCAAAAAGCACTGTAAGAATGTAACAATAAATGAAAAGATTAAAGCTGATCTGGAACAGTGTTCTGTAAAGACTGATAAATATTTTGAGAAAGCAGATGAATTACTGAGCACAAATATCAGGTCAAGGATCCAATACAAATACTGAATCATGGAGCCCCCAATGAATTGCTTGGAACTGGGAATGACTTAGAGTGAATCATGGGACTGGAAATAGAGACTTCCCTTCAAAAACATAATGTGCAGCTGGAAAAATCCAGCAGAGTCTGAGTGAATCATAACTATTCAATGGAAAAGTTTACTGTCGGCAGGGATTAGGTTCTCCTTGAAGAAAACTGAGGTAATTGAAATTCCTGCAGTGCAAAACATAGTCTGGATTTGTGTTTTTGATATAAAATTGATTGTTGATGCATTAAACAAAGGGTAATGAATAACTTATTCAACCTGTAATCACAGTCATGTTAGTCAGTTAATGAGGTTCAGTTTCCCTATCCAAGATTCTCTTTCTCATCAGGTAACTGGCTCATTCTCCCTTCTCTATTTCCTAACTACCTTCTCTATCTCTCAGCCACCCTCTCCGTCTCCTAGCTTTATTTTCATGATTCTTATCTTCTGCTGAGTTATTTCACTCTCACTGATATTCTCTTGGTCTTCTAGCTTGACTAACATTCCAACTATCATCTGCTGCCTCTTCAAGCTTCTCTCTGTCTCTCTCGCTCGCTCCTAACTCCTCTCTGCCACTCTGTTTTCTTTTGCCATATTTGTTTTCAATCTGCTTTATGCTCATCCCCCGACCAGACTCTCTTATTCAATCTTTCTGGATTCTCTTGCCTTTCTTTCTGGCTCTCTCTCTCACTTTGTCTCTCTCACGCTCTCTCTCTTTGTCTCCGCCCTCTCCCCCAATCCCATCACTCCAGCAGTATATTTATTTTCCTGTGGCTCAGTTAGTAGCACTCTCACCTCTGACTCAGAAAGTTGAGAGTTCAGGTCCCACTCCAGCGGTTGAATTTTCTTCCCCTTATGAGGGTGAGTACGGAGGCGGGTGAGGGTGAAAATTCACACTACCGACTGGTTTGCTGGCACCATCCAGCCCCTGGGCCATTTTCCTATAGGTGGACTGAGGGTTGGAAGGTAGGTTAATTGGGCATTTGCAGAGGCTGAATTTTCCAGTCAGCCTGCAGAGCCCGCCCCCCTCCCCCCCCGAGGCATTGGAGACTAGTCCATCTGCTTGGAGGCAGCCTCCCACTGGCAAGCCACGAATTGGCCAATTCAGGAAAAATCACTGCCAGGTGACTGTTTTCCTCCACAGTGCAGGGTTGTGACCCCCATTTGACCTTGACATCAGGGTCCCAACCCAAAAGGCAACATCCTGCCCCAGGAGTTTTGCACAAACATCAGGGCTGACCCTTCATTGCAGTACAAAGGGACTGCTGCACTGTCGGTGTTGCCGTCTTTAGGATGAGAAATTACACCAAGGTCCTGTCTGCTCTCTTGTGTGGACATAAAAGATTCCATGGCACTATTTTGAAAAAGAGTGGGGAGTTCTCGCCGGAATCCTGGGCAATATTCATCCCTCAATCAACATCACATAAACAGATTATCTGGTCATTACCACATTGTTGTTTGTGGGGAGCTTGCTGTGCACAAATTGGCTGCTGTATTTCCTGTATTATAACAGATGATGAGTGCCCGGAAAACGTGGAACACTCCCAGTATGTTGGAAGTTATCTTTCACAGACGGCTGACATTGATGAAGAAATCCAGCATCGCCTGAAATCTGCTGGTGCAGCCTTTGGCCGCCTGAGAAAGCGCGTGTTTGAAGATCGCGACATCAAAACTGAAACCAAGCTCATGGCCTACCATGCGTCATGATTCCCACCTTACAGTACGGGGCTGAAACATGGACAACGTACAGGAGGCATCTCAAAGCACTGGAGTCATGTCATATCAGCGCTGCCTGCGGAAGATCCTACATATCAAGTGGGAGGACAGGTGCATCAACATCAGTGTCCTCTCACAAGTAGGCACCACAAGCATCGAGTCTATGATTATCTGCCATCAGCTTTGTTGGTCAGTCATATAGTTCCCAAAGCAGGTCGTCTTCTCCCAGCTCAGCCGGGGCAGACGCACCAGAGGAGGACAAAAGAAATGCTTCAAGGATGTGCTGAAAGCCAACATAAAGAAATGCAACATTGACTTCAACTCCTGGGAGACCATCGCCCTGAACCGAACCTGATGGAGGCCGAGTCTGTGGGAAGGATCCCAGCATTTTGAGACCCAGTGATGACAAAATGAAGAGGAAAAGCAAGAGCGTTGAAAAGAACAAGCCATGACCCGAACTAATAATACACGACCAGACATCCCACATGACAACAAATGCCTACATGCCATAAATTCTGTAGATCCTGAATTGACCTCACCAGTCATCTTCGGACTCACGGAAGACAATCATCCTCGCCTATGAGGGATAGCCGATAATAATAATATTACAACAGTTACAACACTTGAAAAATACTGCTTTGGTTGTAAAGTGCTTTGGGACAACTTAATGTCATGAAAGGTACTCTTTATATGCGAATGTTTCTTTCTTTCCTATACCAATTACTTTATTTCCCGACTTTACTGTTTCTCATTGCTTTTCTCTCTGTTTTACAATTTCCTTCTTTCTCCCAGTTTGTTTCTCTTTCTCTGGGCTGCATCCTCCCCAGTGCTTTATCCTGATCACAGAGTAGGGGAAGAGAAAGAGAAAATGGGAAATGTTCTAAATCCGCGAATGGATATTCTTCACTTCATCGGATGTAAAATTTACCAAAAATGTATTAAATATGAGTGTGTTCCCACAGTAGACTAGTTGCTTAAGATATTGAGTAGTTGAACCATACAGACTGTGATGGTTTCAGTTTCAATCCCCGTCCTCTACTGAATTTACTGATATTGGCCATGGTAGCAGTACAGGCGCAATAATGACCCTCAGCAGCCCAGACTTAAGATGGAGAAATTCTTCTAGAGTTCTTGCTCCAGACCCTGCTGCAGCTGCCCGTGTGAGGATGTTGGGTGATCAGACTCAGTTGTGATGCCTTCTATAACTGAGTAACCTGCTGACATTTATTGCCAAGATTAATACATTAATATTGGCCACTTGGGTGAGATACCAGAAGGTGGCATGCATCTGGAGAACTATATCCCATCCAGGCATATGAACCCTGCAGACCTATATTCCAACTAGGAGTATGCACCTGTAGAACTATATTCCAGCTAGAAGCATGCACCCTGTAGAACTATACCCCAGCAAGGGCCTTCACCTATAGGACTATACTCCAGCAAGGGGCATGTGCATATAGGAGTATACCCTAGCAAGGGGCGTGTACCTAAATGTGTATGCCCCAGCAAGGGGCATCCTGTTAGTGCTCCAGTGCAATGTTCCTCTCCATATTTTAAAATTTAAATTGAATTAAAAATTCTCATCCTCGTGTTCAAATCCCTCCATGGCCTTGTCTCTAGCTATCATTGTTATCTCCTCCAGCCCTACAACCCTCAAAGATCTCTGCACTCCTGCAATTCTGGCCTTTTGTACATTCCCAGTTTCCATCGCCTCCACCATCAGCAGCTGTGCCTTCAGCTACCTGGGCTCTAAAATTTAAATCTCCTTGTTTAATCTCTCTGCCTCACTACCTCTCTTCCTTAAAACCTACCTCTGGTCAAGCTTTTAGTCACCTATCCTAATATTGTTTTAAGTGGTTCGGTGTCAAACCTTGTTTTATAACACTCCTGTGAAGACCCTGGGTTGTTTCATTATAGATGTTATATAAATGCAAGTTGTTGTTCATAGTCTTATATCCGTTTATTATCAATTCAGTGACTGATGAAACTTTTAATCAGTTTTAGAAGCACAAAAATATGTATATTATATAATGGTTTTAAGAATGAAATTTAGCAATAAAGTCATCATAAGGTTTATAGTGATACACCTTTCAACAGGAACTCACATTCATGCAATTGCCCTGCAGGTGGAGCCAGTGTCAATTTAACTGTATCCACGATGAGAGTCAGTCTGCTGAACTCTCATGCTTGAGTATGGTCACAATTATGCTGGACGAATAAACAGAGAAATCAATTTTTGCAAATGTCAGAAGAGACCCTTGTGACTAAACGCTGTTATTTGATGAGTCACTGGCCACACATAAACTGAAGAAAATAAGTCATGAAGTTCCCACAGTTATCTGGTAAAGTGCAGAAATGGCTCTTAAACTTCATCAGAAAATCTTGTTATAAGAGCAGCATTGTAGTTGCAATGATGAAGGGTCTCTTAATTATGTAAGTATAAATAGAAAGGCCAGTACAGCCTAAATATTCTAAATTCTCTGCAGCCTCTCAGATACCAAAAATCATACTTGTCACATCTACTACTCCTGCTTCCCATTTTATCCTATACTTTTGCAACTTTTGTGGCATCTCCATCAAACCTAGTTCTCTCTATTTCCATCTCCAGTCTTTCTATCTTCATCTATTGTTTCTCACTACATTCCAAGTTTCTTACAGACTATTTCCCCTTTCAATTTCCCTCAGACACTTTCTATTCACACTTTGGATCCAAAGAATCTATATCCCATGTGCTTATGCTCAGTCTGATATCCCTGAGTACAGTTGCTTCCTGGAATTAACCAACTCTGAATATCTTAGATGATAAATATCACTCTATGTTCTTCACAATACGAAATTCATCCCCTGTTCTGTTGCTCTTCTAACCTTGATTCTAAAGCTTTCAATGTTTTGTCAAATAACGTTACTCCCCGCACCCCCCCCCCCCCCCCCACAATGAAATTGAGTTACTAGCCTCCTCTGTGCCAGAGACTTTCTGTTTTATTGCTATCACCACAGTCAGTGTTCCTCTGAACTTGCTTCTCTTGTTCCTTCTGTACTGAACACGTATTCTACTGTGAAAAAGAGGGGAGGTCTCTTGGTGTCACAGGCAGCATTGCTCCTCCAACTGATAGTACCAGAAAAAGCAAATTAGATAGGCATTCATCTCTATTTCTGACACAATTCAGAATGACTGCTATGATTCCCAGTGTAACAGTTACCATACTCTGGTCTAGTATGTATGCTTATGTGGTTTTCTTCTACTCTCAGTCTCAATAACTCCTATGTCATCAACATTAAAGATGTTAAACAAAATGTATTCCCAAAACTGACAAAAAATGAAAGGTAATATGTTTATTTTTACCTCTTTAATTTTTATAAGAGGTCCTGATGTTAAGGTTTCTTGTTTAATTACAGACTAGTTGCTAGACAGACTGTGCAATTAACCCTAACATTAAGCAAGTCTGGTTTTGGAACTTACAACTTAGGCTTGGGGGACATATTGTAAATACTTGAATATTGACATTAAAGAAGAATGTTCTTAGCTTTGGGCAAGGTGTGTAAAACTATTATTGAAAACAACATTTCTCTGTTGTTAGGATTATATATCCTGTTATTCACAGATTTAATATTTGGCAGCTTGTGCTCCACACCCTTCACATTCTTCTTGTTTGAAAGAGAAATTAAATCCCTCCACACTTTGTGAAACATTGAAAGTATCCCTTTTGACCTCCTTAGTAAGGGCTGGATTATAAACCTATGAATAGTCAGTGCATGCTTTTCACCTGTGGGGACCCAGAAGGCACTATGTTAATGCATCACCTTTAGAACAACGTGATGGCATATTGTAATGAAGTCTAAAATACTGTGCCAAAGGATACGAAGGTGGGTCTGTGCCCATGTCTTCACATAGCTGTAGGTCTCAGAAATCTAATTTATGAGGAAAAGTTAGGAAAATTAGCTTTGCTCTCTTTAGACATTTAAGTGATTTATAGAGGTTTTCAAAATAATGAAGAAAATTGATATATTTGTTCCTCACAAATTGTTCACCCTGACAATAAATTTAAATACTAATGGATGTAATTTAGAAACCATCAAATTATGAGTAAATGGGGAATTTAGGCAAAACTAATTGACACATAAGTGTCAATTTTAGCCCTTCCTGTTTGCCAGGAACGGTACAGGGGGTTAGTTAAAATGGAGACCAGGGGAATGACACTGCATTCCTGCAGAGTTCCCATGGATTTCTTGCCATCCTCCAACATTTTAACTCCCGGGATTTTGAGAAGATGGAGATTGCCCACTGCAGGGAGGTGCAGGTCTGATAATGTTAGTTGGATCTTGTCATCAATTCAATTCGGAGCTGTGTGAATCTCCAAGCCATCAGCAAAAACTGGCACCGAGCAGAAAGGTTGAGGTAAGTATAACTTTTTTACATTTCTGAAAGTTTCCTTGTGGCACAGGAGGAATACATGTGCACATGCAGGCCGAACAAAAACTTTGGGACTTCCCTTTCCCAGGCTACCTCAGCCTCGCACCTTCCTGCACCGGGTCCCCAATCCTGCCCTGGGTTAACATCTGGCCTATGATGTAATAATATCGAATAAGTTACCAGGGAAGATCATTTCAGCAAATGGGGTATAATGGATTCAAGTGACAAGTAGCTGGGGGAGAAATTCAAACAAAGAACAAAGAACAGTACAGCACAGGAACAGGCCATTCGGCCCTCCAAGCCTGCGCCGATCTTGATGCCTGCCGAAACTAACACCTTCTGCACTTCCGGGGCCCATATCCCTCTATTCCCTTCCTATTCATATATTTGTCAAGATGTCTCTTAAACGTCGCTATCGTACCTGCTTCCACCACCTCCCCTGGCAGCAAGTTCCAGGCACTCACCACCCTCTGTGTAAAAAACTTGCCTCGCACATCCCCTCTAAACTTTGCCCCTCGCACCTTAAACCTATGCCCCCTAGTAATTGACTCTTCCACCCTGGGAAAAAGCTTCTGACTATCCAACCTGTCCATGCCGCTCATAACTTTGTAAACCTCTATCATGTCGCCCCTCCACCTCCGTCGTTCCAGTGAAAACAATCCGAGTTTTTCCAAGCTCTCCTCATAGCTAATGCCCTCCAGACCAGGCAACATCCTGGTAAACCTCCTCTGTACCCTCTCCAAAGCCTCCACATCCTTCTGGTAGTGTGGCGACCAGAATTGCACGCAATATTCTAAGTGTGGACTAACTAAGGTTCTGTACAGCTGCAACATGACTTGCCAATTTTTATACTCTATGCCCCAACCGACGAAGGCAAGCATGCCGAATACCGTCTTGACTACCTTATCCACCTGCGTTGCCACTTTCAGTGACCTGTGGACCTGTACGCCCAGATCTCTCTGCCTGTCAATACTCCTAAGGGTTCTGCCATTTACTGTATACCTCCCACCTGCATTAGACCTTCCAAAATGCATTACCTCACATTTGTCCGGATTAAACTCCATCTGCCAAGTCTTCAACCGATCTATATCCTGCTGTATCCTCTGACAATCCTCATCATTATCCGCAACTCCACCAACCTTTGTCTCGTCCGCAAACTTACTAATCAGACCAGCTACATTTTCCTCCAAATCATTTATATATACTACAAACAGCAAAGGTCCCAGCACTGATCCATGCGGAACACCACTAGTCACAGCCCTCCATTCAGAAAAACACCCATCCACTGATACCCTCTGTCTTCTGTGACTGAGCCAGTTCTGTATCCATCTTGCCAGCTCACCTCTGATCCCGTGTGACTTCACCTTTTGCACCAGTCTGCCATGCGGGACCTTGTCAAAGGCTTTATTAAAGTCCATATAGACAACATCCACCGCCCTTCCTTCATCAATCATCTTCGTCACTTCCTCAAAAAACTCAATCAAATTAGTAAGACACGACCTCCCCTTCACAAAACCATGCTGTCTCTCGCTAATAAGTTTGTTTGTTTCCAAATGGGAGTAAATCCTGTCCCGAAGAATCCTCTCTAATAGTTTCTCTACCACTGACATAAGGATCACCGGCCTATAATTTCCTGGATTATCCTTGCCACCCTTCTTAAACAAAGGAACAACATTGGCTATTCTCCAGTCCTCTGGGACCTCACTTGTAGCCAATGAGGATGCAAAGATTTCTGTCAAGGCCCCAGCAATTTCTTCCCTTGCCTCCCTCAGTATTCTAGGGTAGATCCCATCAGGCCCTGGGGACTTATCTACCTTAATGCTTTGCAAGACACCCAACACCTCCTCCTTTTTGATTCAAATCAAACCATCTGTTTAGTCCCTGAAAAACAGATGGCCATGAGTTAAAAAATTGGGAGAGCACCTCAGTTGTCCAATTGACTCCCAAGGCTCACCTAATGTAATATGCAGGAGAGTAAACTGGTGAGCAGACTGCCCTCTAAAACAGGGATAAGGCTATGTTTCCTGGCAAATCAGGCTCCTACAACAATAACAACAACTACTACTCATATTTATATAGCAAATTTCATGTAATAAAACATCCCAAGGCACTACACAGGGGTGTTATAAAGCAAAATAAGACATCAAAACACATAAGGCTATATTCGGGCAGATTGCCAAAATTTTCTCAAAGAGGTAGGTTTTAAGGAACGTCTTAAAGGAAAAAAAGAGATAGAGAGTGGGAATGTTTAATGAGGGAATTCCAGAACTTAAGACCTAGGCAGCTGAAGGCACAGCCACCAATGGTGGAGCAATAACAGTCAGGGATGCTCAAGAGGGCAGAATTGGATGAGTTCAGATATCTCTCAGGGTTGTGGGGCTGGAGGAGATTGCAGGGATAGGGAGGGGGCAAGACCATGGAGAGATTTGAAAACAAGGTTGAGAATTTTAAAATTGAGGTGTTGCTTGACAAGAGTGATTGGTGAACGCGACTTGGTGCAAATAAGGACATGGGCAGCAGAGTTTTGGATTACCTTGTTTACGGAAGGTAGAATATGGGAGACCAGCAAGAGTGTGTTGGAACAGTCAAGTCTAAAGGTAACAAAGGCAAGAATAAGTTGAGGGAGGGATGAAGTCAGGTGATGTTATGGAGTTGGAAATGGATGGAACTTGCACTTTGCAATCTCGCCATAGTTGCTTTGGTTTTAAGAGGCCTAATCAATGTTTCATACCCGCAGCTCACCACTTCTATTTAAATGGGATCTGAAACCTAATTTGCGTCAGGCTCCAGGCTGACAGACATTGGTTCGTGATGCAACTGCTTCTCTGTTTTGCCAGCTGTTTGGGTGCAAGTCCAATTTCTGCCCCATTGCGTTTCTTGCAGATATGTCCTGGGAAGGTGGGAATGAATTTAACCAAATAATGGTGGACTTGTTGGGCCAAATGGGCTTTCCTTTTAAAATTTCTTCTGTTTCAAGGAATGTCATGCTGCTCCCCACATGAAAGGAGGGAAAATACATGTGCTGCAGCTGCTGACAAATTGTTCACAGCTGCTCTCATTGCTAACCCAACTTATTTTTGACTCTTGGAACCCAGGAGAAGTTGTTGTTGCTGAAGGCCAATCATCTCAGTCCCAGGACATCTCTACAGGAGTTCCTCAGGTAGTGTCCTAGGCCCGACCACCTTCAGTTGCTTCATTAATGATCTTCCCTCCATCATAAGGGCAGTAGTGGGGATGCTTGCTGATGATTGCAAAATGTTCAGCACAATTATCAACTCCTTAGATAATGAAGTACTTGGGCAGGCCAGTCCTTTTTTTTTGAATGAATATGAATTACCAAGACATCACATGCCATCAAATATCACATCGACCAGAGAGAATTTCTGTGTCATTAAATGCAATACTGTCTAGATAGATTCAATATTGATACTGCAGGCTGTCTCACTAAAAAGAAAAACATAAAATAGACAACAGGCGTGGCATCTAATTTTTAAAAAACATGGACCCTGCACTACTTGCAGTTTAAAAGAAGAGATAATATAGGCATTTTAAAAATCTAAACAATACAGATCTCTATTTCCATCACACTGGTAATATTGAATAATGTTGTGAGATAAAAACAACATTTTATGGAGCCCAGATCTGAAAAGGAAGTAAGGAGCTATCTAAAGAGATATAAGGGCCATATATTGTTCAGAATGCTTAGGCTACAGTGCTTTTGGAACCATTGGGATATTGAAAAGGCAATGTCAGTGCTTAGTGTAAATATCTATTATATTGTTAGATTGGCCATGTGAGCTGCATGGAAGATGGCAGGATCCCCAAGGACACATTGTACAGCGAGCTTGCTACTGGTATCAGACCCACCGGCCGTCCATGTCTCCGCTTTAAAGACGTCTGAAGTCCTGTAACATTGATCACAAGTCGTGGGAGTCAGTTGCCAGCGATCGCCAGAGCTGGCGGGCAGCCATAAAGGCGGGGCTAAAGTGTGGCGAGTCGAAGAGACTTAGCAGTTGGCAGGAAAAAAGACAGAAGTGCAAGGGGAGAGCCAACTGTGTAACAGCCCCGACAACCAATTTTTTCTGCAGCATCTGTGGAAGAGTCTGTCACTCTAGTATTGGCCGTTATAGCCACTCCAGGCACTGCTCCACAAACCACTGACCACCTCCAGGTGCTTACCCATTGTCTCCCGAGACAAGGAGGCCAAAGAAGAAGAAGAAGAAGGTTAGATTGAGATCTTGAAAATTTGGTCCAAGTGCTTTTGAGAATCTAACCTCTCTCATAACAATCTTACAAATAAAAACATGCAGTATTTTTATGAATGAATGTGGAATTCTCCTGGCATCCTGGTTGGTTTGTGTAAACCTGGTGGTATTATCAGTTCGATGATTGGAATGGTTCAATCAGATCCCAGAATTGTAACAAGATCTGAAAAAGATTTTGTTTTACTGCCAACGCGAATGCTGACTATCCAACCATCTGCTAGAATTTACACTTGCCTTCTCTACAGATTTTGTGTTGATTTTTATGTGAAGGGAATTGGAGAAACCAAAGACATGGTTGAGTAAGCTTTTAACAAGAGGTTCTTGAAGGTAGGGAGAATGGTCGCAAGGAAAAGTGGGAGAATTTCAAAGAGCACAGCATAATGACAAAGATCAACTCATTAAAATCGAACGGAGGGAGAAAAGCATGGCGATAATCGAGAGCCAGAAGAATGGCGAGCCTCACTGATGAATATGGTTTGACAAGGTTTACATAATACAGGAAGAGGAGGCCATGGGGGGATCTGGAAACAAATATAAAGATTTTGAAGCTGATTCATTGGGACACAGGTAACAAGCATTGTGTAAGTTTTGGTCTCCTTATCTAAGGAAGGATAGAGGGAATGCAACGGAGATTCACCAGACTAATCCCTGGGATGGTGGAATTGTCTTATGAGGAGAGTTTGCAGAAACTGTACTCTCTAGAGTTTCGAAGAATGAGAGGTTATCTTATTGAAACTTACAAAATTCTTACAGGATGTGACAGAGTAGATGTGGATAGGATGTTTCCTCTGACTGGTGAGTCTAGAACCAGGGGACACAGTCTCCAAATATGGGGCAGTCCATTTAAGACTGATATGAGGAGGAATTTCTTTACTCAGAGGGTGGTGAATCTGTGGAATTCTCTACTCCAGAGGGCTGTGGAAGCTCAATCATTGAGGATGTTCAAGACAGAAATCAATAGATTTCTGGATACTTATGACATCAAGGAATATGGGGATAGTGGGGAAAAATGGCGTATAGATAAATGATCAGCTCTGATCTGTTTGAATGGTGGAGCAGGATTGATGGGCCGTATGGCCTAATCCTGCTCCTATTTCCTATGATCCAATAAGTGAAGTTGGAGAGGCCATAAGTGATGAATGTGCTGGAAATTTGGTACATCTGTACAGTACTGATGGAGTGTTGTATTGTCAGAGGTGTTATCTTTATAATATGTTAAACCAAGATACCATTTGTCTGTTTAGCTTCTATGAAAAATCCCATGCTAGTATTTGATGAAGACCAGAGAGTTTCCTGGTATTCTGGCCAACATTCAGTGAACAGCACAAATAAAAACAGGTTATCTTGTTATTCATTCAATTGGTAAAGCATAGGAGATCCTGGGCTTGATAAATAGAAACATAGGCTAGAATTTTATGGGGCTTCAAGGAGTGGGCTAGGAGGCAGAGCATGGCTGAAACATCTGGAGGGAAAGCAGGGGGTGGTGGATGGTGGCGTGCCCATCGCCTTTCTGCTGCCATGGCACTTTGCCAGCTGCAGGGCAGCCCTCCTGCCCAGAGACCAATTAAGACTCTTAAGTGGCTAAGGAAGGGCCAATTAAGGGCCTCTTCCAGCTCCTCTTGGCATTTTACCAGCGATGGGTGGGCCCTCCGCCACGTGGGGAAACCATCAGGTAAACCCTGGCAGCCTCCCTGTGGGCTCGGAGGGCTGTGGCCTCCTAATCGGGCACTCTGTGTCCCATGGTGTGCCCCTCCAGTGGCAATGGCCGTTCCTGTGGCAACACACCCCCTGTCCTCACCAAGCACCGCACCTCCCACTCACTGGGACATGCCTGACTGGCCCTGTTGACCCTGAACCCAATTACTTTCGTCCAAGGGCAGTGTCCACACTGCTTATCTGGGCTGCATGCACTCCCAGCAGTGGCCACTGCTCCCAGTGGTGCTGCTGGATCAGGAAAGCTGCCGGCCCTCCGATTTACTGGCAACTTCTGGAGGTAGGATCTCGTCCCTTAAAGGCACAGGAGCCCCGGGGGAAGCTCATTAGCTGCCTGACATCTGGTCGCGATTCCCAGAACCAGCTGAGGCGATGTTGCCCCCGGCTTTCTGATCCATCATTGGGGCAACCGCCACCCCATCAAAATTCCAACCATAGAATATATAAGTTATGCTAAACCTACACAAAATCCTAATTCATCCTCAGCTGCAGTATTGTATCCAATTCTGGGCTCCACACTTTAGGAATGCTTTGGACATGGTGCAGGAGAACTAAAATGGTTCCAGGGATGAGGGATTATAGTTACGTGGATAGACTGGAGAAGCTGGAGTTGTTCTCCTTAGAGGACAGTAGGTTAAGAGAAGATTTGACAGCAGTGTTTAACATCACGAAGCAGTCAGATAGAGTAACTGAAGAGAAACTGTTTCCACTGTCCGAATGGTCAATAACCAAAGGGCATACGTTTAAAGTGACTGGCAAAAGAACCAGAGGCAACACAAGGAAAATCATTTTTCCAAGTGGTCAGGATTTGGAATGCACTACCTCTTAAATTGCTGGAAACAGATTCAATAGCAACTTTCAAAAGGGAATTGAATAAACACTTGAAGGAGAAAAACTTGCAGGGAGTATGGGGAAAGAGCGGACTAACTGGATTGCTCTTTAAAGGAGGAAGTGAAGACCTGATGGGCTGAAAGGCCTCCTTCTGTACTGTACTATTCTATGATTCAATTACTTGATCATGATCATTTATTCACTTCTTGGTTTCTGAGATCCTGTTGTGCTTAAATTGGATGCCATTTTGCTAAATAACAACATTACTCTTTAAAAATAATTAGTTGTGCTATTTAAATGTAAGTTATTTCTTGTTTCATTTTTTAACTGTAACAGTTAAATAATATAATAGAGTCA
Source organism: Heterodontus francisci (assembly GCF_036365525.1). Taxonomy (NCBI): domain Eukaryota; kingdom Metazoa; phylum Chordata; class Chondrichthyes; order Heterodontiformes; family Heterodontidae; genus Heterodontus; species Heterodontus francisci. The sequence goes on from NC_090378.1 coordinate 37,177,183, forward strand.
ACAGCTGGATTAAGTTGTAGACAATTCATAAATTCATATAATACTATCTGTCACATTATACATTACTGGGGAATATTAGGGCTGGATTTTGTTCCCACCCCGACGTCGGGTTTCGTGACAGGGGCGATGGGTGGCAGGGGGTTGGCCGGATAATTGGAGTGACAGTGGCCGCCGCGGAACCCGACCCTGGGATTGCCAGGCCCGATCTTCCAGGTGGCAGGGAAGCTCCGTGGCGGCCGCTCCACCGCTCTGCGATAGGACTCGAGTTAGCGTATTTAAATGTCACCTTTGCATGAATTAAAATGTAAACCGCAACGATCTTACCTTCAGTCCCCGACCTTCAGCACGATGTGCAGCACTCACGTGCCGTCACCTTCCCATTCAGGGAAAGCTGGTGCCACCGAGGTAGGGAAGGGTGAACTCTGCACTCTGATGGGTATGGGGGGAAGGGGTGAATTCTGCACTCTGGTGGGTATGGGGGAAGGGGTGAATTCTGCACTTTGTTGGGTATGGGGGGGGAAGGGGTGATCTCTGCGTTATGCTGTACAGTTTGCAGGGCAGGAAGCCTTTTTAAAATTGCGGCAGCACCTGCTCCTTCAACGGGTGACACCGTGAATGGAATGTCTGAGGTCACCCCCACCACGTGATTGGGGGGGCAGCCTCCGCCAATATGTAAAATGGCCACTTGCCGCGTAATCATGGTGGCATGAGTCCCATGGGGGATGGGTGCCATGTACCCCATCCATCGCCGCTCCTGGCAGCAGGACTATAAAATCCAACCCTTTGTGTTTTTGGACGAAGTTCTAGTATTTTTGATGGTATTGGGCTTGCTGCTGTCTAGCTTAGAGATAGTTGCTGTTACAAAATGAATAGTTATTTGGAAGATATTTTGTTGAGTTTTAATTTTAAAAATGCGCTAAAAATGCCAGTTTCTTTATTGCTAGAGAACTATGAAATGAAAATAATATAAGGTGGTAAAGTTATAATGTCTGTTATCATATTAGCCTTGACATATATCTAGAATCATGACAGGCACCACAATAAAATTATTTTAACCCCTTTTTAATTTTCATTATAATATTTTGACAGAAATCACACCTGCCAGATGGAAATGTTAATTTTGTCATACGGAACACTACTTGAACCTTTTTTACTGGACATTGAACATAATTTGTTTAAAAGGACCACAGAGTTGAACAGCTAAAACAGGGTTGCATATTTGCATTCTGAGAGACAGTTGAATAGAGAGATAATGGAATGCTCTCTGATTTAATTAGCGAGATGGGTTTTGTCAATAGTGATGATCAAAAGACATTGAGAGCCATTGACTTAGTAAGAGACAAAACTCAACCCCCACCGAGTGTCTGGGAGACTCTGAAATGCAACAACTCTCCGAGAAGTTGCTATTTCAAACAAAGAGATGGTCACATGACTTACCTGCTGGCCAAACTGGGGACTGTTTGAATTGTGCCACACAGAAAGGATCAGACAGCAATTTGAAGAGCAAAGCGAAGGACGCTCTCTATACCTGTCTCTCTCTCTCCAGCAAAGTGCCAGGGACCCACAGTAGCAGCTTAAGCCTCAAGGCAGAGGATCTCTTCTGCCTTCTGGTACCAGAGAAGCAAATTGGAAATTGTACACTGGGCCCCAGTGAGAACTCCAAGACTTCAACTTTTATCAAGGACATTTCCACCCAGTAACTGAATTCCCTTTATTACGAACTCTACTTCAACCCCTCCCTTAATTTTTTCCTCCCCTCTGTAGCTATTTGTGTGTGCGTTTCTCTTGTATGCTTGCTAGCATGGTTGCATCACATATTTTAGTAATTTTAACCGAGTTACATAGAAACAGAGAAAATAGGAGCAGGAGGAGGCCATTTGGCCCTTCGAGCCTGCTCCACCATTCATTATGATCATGGCTGATCATCCAACTCAGTAACCTGTTACCGCTTTCGCCCCATAGAGTGAAAAGGCTAATAAACTTACATCTTTCTTGTTTAAACATAAGAAACTCTATCTGATTGGTTCATATGCAATTATAATTAAAGTGCAGTGAGCAAAGGGTTCACAGAGAGGGGTAAGCTAAAATCATTGTGCTTTTTTAAAAGATAATCCCTGTTACGGCCAAACCAGGAAAGGGGCAAGAGGGGAGCCTGAGACCCCTTCCTCACCTGGTCGTAACAGAAATTTGGGGGCTAGTGTCCGGATTGGACCCATAGACAAGCGAGAAATTGAAAGTGGGAAATCAAATTGATCCCAATCAAAAAGAGAAAAGACGTCAATACAGGTTTTCTTGTGGTTGTGTGTGTTAGAATACTAACATGTCCCTGACCGAAGCCAATACCTCCCCAAGCCAGGGTGAAGTAACTTGGGATAAGTTAAAGGCACTGTCCATGGAAGAATTGAGAAATATGGCTGAGCAGTGTGGGATCACTGTCCGTGCCAAAGCTAGGAAATCGGAACTCCTTATACCAGCGGCCAACCATTTTTTCCTCAAATCTGAAGAATCCGAGGCAGTGTTAGAAATAGATTCCGACAGGGTAATGTTAGCAAAGATACAATTGGAACAGAGGAAACTTGAATTAGATGCCAGGGAAAGAGAGAGAAAAAGAGAGGAGAGAGAAGAGAAAGAAAAAGAGAGAGAGGAGAGAGAGAAAGAAAGACAGGTGAGAGTGTGAGAAAGAACCTTCCAGAAGGAACCGGAGGAAAGAGAGCTGAGGCGACTTGTGTAAGCTAGGAGGCGACAGAGTAACACCAGTGAAAGCTTGGCCAATATCGAGAATACAAGTATTTCAGGGCTGGGTGCTGAGCTTTTGAAATTTTCCCAATTGATTCCAAAATTAAATGAGGGAGTCATGGAAGCATTTTCTGTAACTTTCGAAAAACTTGCTAGACAGTTATAATGGCTGGCTGAGAGCTGGACACTACTGTTACAAAGCAAGCTAATCAGAAAAGCCCATGAGGTTTATTCCCTGTTGCCAGATGAATGAACTGACAAAAATGCTATCCTTGGGGCATATGAGCTAGTATTGGAAGCCCATCGCCAGAATTTCTGAACCCTCCAGAAACAAGCTGATCAAACTTCCTTGGCATTTGAGGGAAGTATGCAGCAGGCTTTTGACCAGTGCTTGAGGGCTCTTAAAGCGCAGCCCAGCTATGAAAAGCTCAGAAAGGTAATTCTCCTCAATGAATTTAAAAACTCTCTTCCCCTCTCCACAAAGATGTGGTGAAATACTCTAGGATTTGCAATATGTGCCAGGTTGAGGGGAAACCCCAGCCTACAGTGAAATCTGCACCCCTAATTCCTGCACTGGCATTTGGAGAACCCTCCAGCAGAGGGCTGATGAATTGTGAGGGACCCACACTAAGAACAAAAGGGGATAGACAGGCACAGGTCTGGCAGAGAGTTAGAGAGGAAGGGGACAAAAAGGACAAAGAGGACAGATTAAAGGAGGTCCGGGAGGGTTCTCAAATTAAAACCCTACTGCCTGGTCAGCCAACCCCGAAATGTTGGAAAAACTAGACCCCACATCCTCCTATGTAAATGCAAACAACTGAAGCACCTTACCAGAGTTGCTAACAGCATTTGCAGAAACCTGCAAAGAAAGTCCTCAAGAGGGCAGAGAAATGTGAGGGTGATGCCACACCAAGTCAAAGTGCTGCAGGGGAGTGCAGTAGAATCTAGACAAATACCTGCAAGCACTAATGTCCCAGAGGACATTAGCAAGGAATCCACCCCCACAGTCCGGAGCAAAGGGAACCAACAATGCCTTGAAGTGAACTGCATTTGCATGACTCACCAGAACACAGAAAGTGAGATCAGAGTGGATCCACCCACTGCCGACTCCCATGATCAGAGCTCCAACCCAGAGATAATTAAATCTAACCATCCCCATGCAGAACCCAACAGGAACAAAAGTGCCCTAGACAATCATACAAATATGCAAACCTCAAACTCTTCAAAAACCACCGTATTGCAGGCTGATAGTAAAGAAACTTTAAACCCCTTGGGCAAAACATAGCTATCTCAGACCCACTTCAAGGGAAAAGGGGCAGTTTGAAGCAGCACAGTTACAAGGAAAGACAGGCTGAAACAATTTCTAAGATTTCTGAATGAATGTGAATGAGTGAGAAAAATGCATTCGTGCTTTCCTGTACTTTCTCTCCCTTCTAATTAGAAACATTAGAACATTACAGCGCAGTACAGGCCCTTCGGCCCTCGATGTTGCACCGACCTGTGAAACCATCTGACCTACACTATTCCATTTTCATCCATATGTCTATCCAATGACCACTTAAATGCCCTTAAAGTTGGCGAGTCTACTACTGTTGCAGGCAGGGCGTTCCACGCCCTTACTACTCTCTGAGTAAAGAAACTACCTCTCACATCTGTCCTATATCTATCACCCCTCAACTTGAAGCTATGTCCCCTCGTGTTTGCCATCACCATCCGAGGAAAAAGACTCTCACTATCCACCCTATCTAACCCTCTGATTATCTTATATGTCTCTATTAAGTCACCTCTCCTCCTCCTTCTCTCCAACGAAAACAACCTCAAGTCCCTCAGCCTTTCCTCTTAAGACCTTCCCTCCATACCAGGCAACATCCTAGTAAATCTCCTCTGCACCCTTTCCAAAGCTTCGACATCCTTCCTATAATGCGGTGACCAGAACTGCACGCAATACTCCAGGTGCGGCCTCACCAGAGTTTTGTACAGCTGCATCATGACCTCGTGGCTCCGAAACCCGATCCCCCTACTAATAAAAGCTAACACACCATATGCCTTCTTAACAGCCCTATTAACCTGGGTAGCAACTTTCAGGGATTTATGTACCTGGACACCAAGATCTCTCTGCTCATCTACACTACCAAGAATCTTCCCATTAGCCCAGTACTCTGCATTCCTGTTACTCCTTCCAAAGTAAATCACCTCACACTTTTCCACATTAAACTCCATTTGCCATCTCTCAGCCCAGCTCTGCAGCCTGTCTATGTCCCTCTGTACCCTACAACATCCTTCGGCACTATCCACAACTCCACCGACCTTCGTGTCATCCGCAAATTTACTAACCCACCCTTCTACACCCTCATCCAGGTCATTTATAAAAATGACAAACAGCAGTGGCCCCAAAACAGATCCTTGCGGTACACCACTAGTAACTAAACTCCAGGATGAACATTTGCCATCAACCACCACCCTCTGTCTTCTTTCAGCTAGCCAATTTCTGATCCAAAGCTCTAAATCACCTTCAACCCCATACTTCCGTATTTTCTGCAATAGCCTACCGTGGGGAACCTTATCAAACGCCTTACTGAAATCCATATACACCACATCCACTGCTTTACCCTCATCCACCTGTTTGGTCACCTTCTCGAAAAACTCAATAAGGTTTGTGAGGCACGACCTACCCTTCACAAAACCGTGCTGACTATCGCTAATGAACTTATTATTTTCAAGATGATTATAAATCCTATCTCTTATAACCTTTTCCAACATTTTACCCACAACCGAAGTAAGGCTCACAGGTCTATAATTACCAGGGCTGTCTCTACTCCCCTTCTTGAACAAGGGGACAACATTTACTATCCTCCAGTCTTCCGGCACTATTCCTGTCGACAATGACGACATAAAGATCAAGGACAAAGGCTCTGCAATCTCCTCCCTGGCTTCCCAGAGAATCCTAGGATAAATCCCATCTGGCCCAGGGGACTTATCTATTTTCACACTTTCCAAAATTGCTAACACCTCCTCCTTGTGAACCTCAATCCCATCTAGCCTAGTAGTCTGAATCTCAGTATTCTCCTCGACAACATTTTCTTTCTCTACTGTAAATACTGACGAAAAATATTCATTTAACGCTTCCCCTATCTCCTCTGATTCCACACACAACTTCCCACTACTATCCTTGATTGGCCCTAATCTAACTCTAGTCATTCTTTTATTCCTGATATACCTATAGAAAGCCTTAGGGTTTTCCTTGATCCTATCCGCCAATGACTTCTCGTGTCCTCTCCTTGCTCTTCTTAACTCTCCCTTTGGATCCTTCCTGGCTAGCTTGTAACTCTCAAGCGCCCTAACTGAGCCTTCACGTCTCATCCTAACATAAGCCTTCTTCTTCCTCTTGACAAGCGCTTCAACGTCTTTAGTAAACCACGGCTCCCTCGCTCGACAACTTCCTCCCTGCCTGACAGGTACATACTTATCAAGGACACGCAGTAGCTGCTCCTTGAATAAGCTCCACATTTCGATTGTGCCCAACCCCTGCAGTTTCCTTCCCCATCCTACGCATCCTAAATCTTGCCTAATCGCATCATAATTTCCTTTCCCCCAGCTATAATTCTTGCCCTGCGGTATATACCTGTCCCTGCCCATCGCTAAGGTAAACCTAACCGAATTGTGATCACTATCACCAAAGTGCTCACCTACATCTAAATCTAACACCTGGCCGGGTTCATTACCCAGTACCAAATCCAATGTGGCATCGCCTCTGGTTGGCCTGTCTACATACTGTGTCAGAAAACCCTCCTGCACACACTGGACAAAAACTGACCCATCTAAAGTACTCGAACTATAGTATTTCCAGTCAATATTTGGAAAGTTAAAGTCCCCCACAACAACTACCCTGTTACTCTCGCTCCTGTCGAGAATCATCTTCGCTATCCTTTCCTCTACATCTCTGGAACTATTCGGAGGTCTATAGAAAACTCCCAACAGGGTGACCTCTCCTCTCCTGTTTCTAACCTCGGCCCATACTACCTCAGTAGACGAGTCCTCAAACGTCCTTTCTGCCGCTGTAATACTCTCCTTGATTAACAATGCCACACCCCCCCCTCTTTTACCATCCTCTCTGTTCTTACTGAAACATCTAAATCCCGGAACCTGCAACATCCATTCCTGCCCCTGCTCTACCCATTTCATTAATAATGAAATGCTCCTCTAATGTCACATTTCCTTTGGCGAGGGTGGAGGTGTGACGGAAATCACATCTGCCAAATGGAAACATATTAATTTCATCATATGGAGCACTACTTGAACCCGTTTTACTGGACATTGAACATAACTTGTTTGAAAGGACCACAGAGTTGAACAGCTAAAAACATGGTTGCACATTTGCATTCTGAGAGACAGTTGAATAGAGAGACAATGGGAATGCTCCCTGATTCAATTAGCAACATGGATTTTGTCAATAGTGATGGTCAAAAGACATTGAGTGCAATTGACTTTGGAAGAGACAAATCTCCAAACCCCCTCCCCCCCCACACTAAGTGTCTGGCAGACTCTGAAGTCCAGCAACTCTCCAAGAAGTTGCTATTTTAAACAAGGGGGTCACATGACATAGAAACATAGAGAAACATAGAAAATAGGAGCAGGAGTAGGCCATTCGGCCCTTCGAGCCTGCTCCGCCATTCATTATGATCATGGCTGATCATCCAACTCAGTAACCTGTTCCCGCTTTCGCCACATACCCTTTGATCCCTTTAGATCCAAGAGCTATATCTAACTCCTTCTTGAAAACATACAATATTTTGGCCTCGACTACTTTCTGTGGGAGCGAATTCCACAGGCTCACCACCCTCTGGGTAAAGAAATTTCTCCTCATCTCAATCCTGAAAGGTTTACCCCATATCCTTAGACTATGACCCCTGGTTCTGGACTCCCCCACCATCGGGAACATCCTTCCTGCATCGATCCTGTTAGAATTTTATTAGTTTCTATGAGATCCCCCCTCACTCTTCTGAACTCCAGCAAATATAATCCTAACCGACTTAACCTCTCCTCATATGTCAGTCCCGCCATCCCGGGAATCAGTCTGGTAAACCTTTGCTGCACTCTCTCTATAGCAAGAACATCCTTCCTCAGATAAGGAGACCAAAACTGCACACAATATTCCAGGTGTGGTCTCACCAAGACCCTGTATAATTGCAGCAAGACATCCCTGCTTCTGTACCCGAATCCTCTCGCTATGAAGGCCAACGTACCATTTGCCTTTTTTTCTACCTGTTGCACCTGCATGCTTACCTTCAGCGACTAGTGTACGAGAACACCCAGGTTTTGCTGCATATTCCCCTCTCTTAGTTTATAGCCGTTCAGATAATAGTCTGCCTTCCTGCTTTTGCTACCAAAGTGTATAACCTCACATTTATCCACATTATACTGCATCTGCCATGCATTAACCCACTCAATCAACTTGTCCAAGTCGCCTTGAAGCCTCTCTGCATCCTCCTCACAACTCACCCCCCCACACAGTTTTGTATTATCTGCAAATATGGAAATATTACATTTGGTTCCCTCATCTAAATCATTAATATATATTGTGAATAGCTGGAGTCCTCGCACCGATCCCTGTGGTACCCCACTAGTCACTGCCTGCCATTTGGAAAAAGACCCATTTATCCCTACCGTTTGTTTCCTGTCTGCCAACGAATTTTCTATCCATCGCAATACACTACCCCCAATCCCATGCGCCTTAATTTTACACGCTAATCTCTTATGTGGGACTTTGTCAAAAGCCTTCTGAAAGTCCAAATAAACCACATCCACTGGTTCTCCCTCATCAACTCTGCTCGTTACGTCCTTGAAGAATTCTAATAGATTTGTCAAGCATGATTTCCCTTTCGTAAATCTGACTCTGCCCGATTCTACCACTATTCTCTAAGTGCTCTGCTATAAAATCTTTGATAATGGACTCTAGAATTTTCCCCACTACCGACGTCAGGCTGACTGGTCTATACTTCCCTGCTTTCTCTCTTCCTCCCTTTTTAAGTAGTGGGGTTACATTAGCTACCCTCCAATCTGTAGGAACTGTTCCAGAGGCTATAGAATCTTGGAAGATGACCACCAATGCATCCACTATTTCTAGGGTCATTTCCTTAAGTACTCTGGGATACATACCATCAGGCCCTGGGGATTTATCGGCCTTCAATCCCATCAATTTCCCCAACACCATTTCTCTATTAATACTGATTTCCTTCAGTTCCTCTCACTCACTAAGCCCGGTGTTCCCCAACATTTCTGGTATGATATTTGTGTCCTCCTTTGTGAAGACAGAACCAAAGTATGCATTTAGTTTCTCAGCCATTTCTTTATTCCCCATAATAAATTCCCCTGTTTCTGACTGTAAGGGACCTACATTTGTCTTCACCAATCTTTTTTCCTTCATATACCTATAGAAACTTTTACAGTCAGTTTTTATGTTCCCTGCAAGCTTGCTTTCACACTCTATTTTCACCTTCTTAATCAATCCCTTGGTCCTCCTTTGCTGAATTCTAAACTGCTCCCAATCCTCAGGTCTGTTGTTTTTTCTGGCAAATTTATATGCCTCTTCCTTGGATCTAATGCTATCTCTAATTTCCCTTGTAAGCCATGGTTTGGCTACCTTTCTCATTTTACTTTCGCGCCAGACAGGGATTAACAATTGTTGCAGTTCATCCATGCGCTCTTTAAATTTTTGCCATTGCCTATCCACCATCATCCCTTTAAGTAATGTTTCCCAATCCATCTTAGCCAGCTCCTGCCTCATACCTTTGTAGTTTCCTTTACTAAGATTCAGGACCCTAGTTTCAGAATCAACTACGTCACTCTCCATCTTGATGAAGAATTCTGTCATATTATGGTCGCTCATCCCCAAGGGGTCTCGCACCACTAGATTGTCAATTATTCCTCTCTCATTACACAATACCCAGTCTAGGATGGCCTGTTCTCTAGGTGGTTCCTCAATGTATTGGTCCAGAAAACCATCCCGTATACACTCCAAGAATTCCACCTCTATGGTATTGTGACTAATTTGATTTGCCCAACCCATAGGCAGATTAAAATCACCCATAATTACAGATGTTCCTTTATTGCATGCGGCTCTAATTTCCTGTTTAATGCCATTCCCAACATCACCACTACAGATTGAGGGTCCAAATACAACCTCTACTAACATTTTTTGCTCCTTAGTGTTTCTCAGTTCTACCCATACAGATTCCACATTGTCAGAGTTAATATCTTTCCTCACTGTTGCATTAATTTCCTCTTTAACCAGCAATGCAACTTCACCGCCTTTTGCTTTGTTGTGGGATCCGTTTGTTGTGGGATCACTTAGCCCTGTCTATTGCATGTTGCTTCCACTGTTTGGCATGCAAGTGGTCCTGTGTTGTAATTTCACCAGGTTGACACCTCATTTTGAGGTATGCCTGGTGCTGCTCCTGGCATGCCCTCCTGCAGTCTCCATTGAACCAGGGTTGGTCCCTGGGCCTGATGATAATGGTAGAGTGTGGGATATGCCGGGCCATGAGGTTACAGATTCTGGCTGAGTACAATTCTGCTGCTGCTGATGGCTCACAGTACCTCATGAATGTCCAGTTTTGAGTTACTAGATCTGTTCGAAATCTATCCCATTTAGCACGGTGGTAGTGCCACACAACAGGTATCCTATAAATCAAGTGGGAGGACAGGCGCAACAACATCAGTGTCCTGACAAGCAGGCACCTATTGAGGCTATGATTATCCGCCATCAGCTTCATTGGATTGGTCATATAGTTCAGATGTCAGATAGCAGGCTCCCAAAGCAGTTCTTCCTCTCCCAACTCAGTTAGGGCAGATGCACCAGAGGAGGTCATGAGGAAATGCAACATTGACACAAACTCCTGGGAGACCATGGCCCTGGACCGAATCAGATGGAGGCAGAGTCTGTGGGAAGGATCCCAGCATTTTGAAACCCAACAACGACAAAATGAAGAGGAAAGGCAAGAGCGAGGAAAAGAACAAGCTAACCCAAACTAAGAATACATGACCAGACATCCCACATTACAACAAATGCCCTACATGCCATAAAGTCTGTAGATCCCGATTGCCTCATTGGCCATCTTTGAACTCATGGAAGACAATCATCCTCGCCTGCGAGGGATAGCAAGTAATAATAGGACTCAGCAGGAGAAAGGGAGAGCTTGATCATAGGGATCTTGCTAGGACTCCCCCTTGGACTGGAGGAGGAATGAGAGAAAGAGTTGAGACCAGGCAGAGCAGCACCAGCTGCTACAGGGGAGAGGGACAGGAGAGACAGGAGAACGAGGAGGGCTTCAGATACATTGTGACTTACTGCATGCTCCATTATCTGGTGATCAGCAGAGACCAGCCATTACCACCAGCAATTGTGCAGAGGGTCAAGCTCAGGAGCTACAAGAAGAGGAAGAGGAGTAGGAGGAGGAGGAGGAAGGAGAAGGGGACAGGGGGAGCAACAGAGGTTTCCAGGTAGATGATCCACACATGGGTGGAACCCTTGCTGCCATCTAATTGAAGACTGCTTTTGGTAGATGTCCTCCACCATCTGACTTTGGAGCACTGGTGCCACATGCCTTATCTTCCATGACTGACATCGATCAAGAAGTCCACCATTGCACTCAATCCTTTCAACCCCTTCCCCATGAAGAACACAATAAAAAGAACTACAAATTCTACCACTACCCAATTACCATCATAACTTTTTATCCAGAGAAAAAACAATGAATAAAATATGGCACGACCAACGTTACTTACAAATATTAAACTGTTCATCCTGGTGCTTACCTGCCAGTGTACTATTGCCTACACTGGTGCTTCTACAAAGAGAAACCCGAGTGGCAGCAGCAGGTGAGATGGATTGCTGTTTGTATTCTGAAGATGGCAGTTCAGATATCTTCCTGCAGTGCTCTCGAGTGGCTGTGAGCCTTGATGACCCCGCCTTGGGCTGTATCATCTCAGCATAGCTTTGAGCAGTCAGGGCCGTCTGGCTGACAGGACACGGCAAAGGTAATGGTGGAATGGGGGGGGAGGGAGCAGGAAGTCAGGAGAGAGGCCAATAGGTTCCTGTTCCATGATTCCCATGTCAGTACCTTGGGGTGTCTGTTCATCCAGTCTAGTGATCTGCTGGAAGACAGATGGGCAGCTGAAAAACTCTGCAAGCTCCTTCCAACTGAGGAGCCTAGAGCCACCATGGCAGCTGCCTGAGCTTCCAACTTTGTCGTTCCATGGAAGCTGTTTGCAGTTCTATGGAAGCTGCTGTGACTGCATTGGAAGCTGTGACCTCAGTCATCAGACGCTGCATGATGGATTCCAGGTTCTGTGTCAAGTCACAGGTCCAGCTGGAGGTGGGCCCCTCCATCCCCCTAATCACAACCTGTAAACAGTCAGGCTGGCTGTCCATTGCACCAAGAGGTATGTGGTGACTCTGACGAAGGTTCATCAACCTGAAACCTTAATTCTGTTTCTCTCCACGGATGCTGCCTGACCTGCTGAGTATTTCTAGCATTTTCTGTTTTTATTTCAGATTTCCAGCGTCTGCAGTATTTTGCATTTGCATGGCACCAAGCATTTTGGTTTATCAAACCCATCAGCCTTCTTCTGTGGGGCCCTACGAGATCTGACTCCTCTACAACAGAACTAGTATGCAACATTGCCCCATGGCAAGGTGGAACCTGTAGTGTCCCTTCCACCCAGAGCAGTGCTGCCAACTAGTGCCTGTTGTGTGCTAGTGTGATGATCCATGTTCTACCTTTGTCTCTAGGTTATGCATAGTGCCAGTCTCTGAGCTGGTGCTTGCAATATTAGCAGCAATTAACGCAGTGTATTCTTCCTCATTCTCCTCCTGCTCCTCCTCTTCTTCCTTCAGGGGGCCAGATAGCTCTTCCTCCTCTTCCAGTTCCTGCGGGGGAAAGTGGAGGGGTGAGGGGAAGTTGCGAGGTGGATCTCACTCCCGGGAAACTGTAATGATAAAGTTAGAACAGTTGGGGTGAAACATGGCCCAAAGCAGTGCAGGGAATATCTCGCCTAGAGATATGTGGTGAGTCCAACTTCTTTCTATATCCACAACTAATCCTGATCCTTAATCTCCCAAAGTTGTCCTCACTCACAAGCTTCATCGGCTAGAAATTCATCTGCCCCAATTTCTGGGCAAGAGGGCGATGATCTGTGGCGCACATGTTCCGATTGAGGTGGGTAAGATACAAAATTGGTCTACCTACCTCGATCTGAATGATTTCAGCACAGGAATCTCTGCCTCCAGCACTGGTCTCTTTGAAATGCAGTAGGCTGAATTTAGTGAGCCCTGCTTGCATTGCTGCTTTGGACTGATTTGCTGTTTGCTGTTCACTGCTGAGACTGGTGTTGAAATGACTCCTGGAGCCTCGCCGCCCCCACAGGACAGCAGAGGCAAGACCCAGGGTGGCCTGATGGTTGACAGATGCCTCCCTCCAGATTGTCCTCCAGGCTGCAAGGGAGGTTTTCTTCCCCAGTGATGGTGAGAAGAGGTCCTCTCACCTGACCATGCAAGCCTGGATGGAGATCGCAGAGGTCAGCAGCCTGCGGTCACCACCCCACCTCCCCACTGGAACTGGGTACAGTGCTGCGAGAGGGTCAACAATCTCCTTCATTCTGCCGAGGTGACAGCTCCATAATTCTCTCCTTTTTGCTGATAGCAAGTGACTACGAGGAGGAAGTGGAACATGGGGTGGGAGGCAACAGAACAGCGATGACAGAGGGTGTTAAGCATCACCTCATCCTGACAGGTGCATGGCTGCATCTTGGCCACAGGAAGGAGACAACCTTGACTGGCAGAGGCATCCCAGATTCTTGGCCTCTCTCCATAACAGAGGAAGAGGCATTAGAATTGGTGGGATTCAGAGCGGCCGCTGCATAGCAGATGGGGAGACTCGAGTCTCTGCGCACGGGAGTGAGGATTGTCTTCCATCAACATACAGTTCACCACTTCACACACAGTTGGCATGACAAGATCTGCACCGCCTAACTCATGCATGTTTGTGTTTTCTCGTGGAGATCCCGTGCGCAGGAGACTCCAGCAGAAGGGGGGCAGCCGTAAACCTCTGAGGAAGAACTGCAATCAGAGGAAGCACCATCCCATGACTCTCCTGCACCTTCTACCAGTGCAGATGCTTTCACCTCGGCTGTAGAATCAAGATCACAAGCTGGTGAGAGCACCGCACATGCGTCCGAGCAGCTGGCTGAGGCTATGAATCTCTCTCTTTCAGTCCCTGAGCCAACCTGATATGCTCCATTGTCTGTGAGCTAGCACATTCCACACCTTCAGTGGAAGTGTGTGTGTGGAGGCTATGTATACTGCTCCACAAAAATTGTTCCTAATCAGCGCTGAGTGCTAATCGTGCTGGTGTCCATTTTAGCATCTCCAGGCACATTTAAATCAGGGTAATCACCAATTAACCTCAAAACTGTGCGCTAAAACCAAACTTTTAAACAAACATGCCTTGTTAGTACAGCACCTACTTAGCGTTTGTTTTCATCCTTTCCCCAAAATAACCCCCATGGTTTTAATGCCCTTTCTATATAGGGTGTCCAAAATTACTCACAATATTTTAACTGTAGTTGAACCAGCACTTCAATATGTAAACCTCTTTAGCTTGTGTTATTTTTTGTGCATTCTGAAATGCCTCACATATTCTCTAATGTTAATTGTGAGCCATTGATCACTGTAAATTCAATGTGAATGCTGCAAATGACTTTTCTACTGTTGTAAACTCAGCAAAATATTTATTGTAACACTTTGAATGTCAATGTTAGAATTTTAATAATTTCCTCAATGCCTCTGCATAAAAACTGTTTTCATCATGGCTGAACATCATTCTCAATTCCAAAGCCAATTGAAGAATATTTAGCTGTGCAGATAACTGAACTAAAATCTGATGCAAAAGTAGTGATTGATTTTTACTGTTAAATCATTGGGATTCACAGTTTGATGGTAAGAATGGATGATGGGGTAAGGTGCATTCTTTTAAACCTTGCCAGTTGTTAATTTTAACACTCGGCTGCAACTGTTGTGGTAAACAGTTGCGATCTACGTACTTTTTCATTTATTATTGTCCAATTACATGCAACTTCAAGGTCAGCTGAGAAATATGGCAGCAGCATTTTCAGTGGCAGAGATAAATTTTCATTGCTTGTCTATTTTGTCACCCAGTGTTATGACTGCACTTGTGTTGCTGCTGCTAGGAAAGGGTTAAGTGGATAGAGCATATTTTGAAATATATTTTAATGCTCCTGGAGTCAGAGAGTCTATAGGGTGGAGTTTTCAATTAGTGAGTAATTTCCAATAGCTAAAATCTCCTTATTTGCCTGTAATTCTTGTATGCTTTAGTTGGTGGATGTGAGGTTTAAGCCACAGGTGTGCCATGTTACAGCATCTTAATACCCAACCCAGAATGTGATGCATTAGCTTTTAACGTAATTTTTTTAACTTTGGTTTAAAATAGCATGGCATTCGTCCTGGAGACTCTGAGATCAAATGCATTGTTTCCTCAAAAGTTTAGTGTCCTATTTGAAAAATACATCCTTTTTTGGCAGTGGTTCCATTAACTGCATTAGTCTTGCAATAAACTTTATAAGATCAAAGTAGCCATGATTGTTGAAAGTTTTGCTTTTGTTTTTGGGGCTTCATATTTCTTTTACAGTTGAAGATCATTAGCAGTAAAGTGTGCCTAAAATAGGCTTTAGAACTGTGACTTGCATTTTAATTTTGTTCAAACTTTTGATATTTGAACTATCACCTTAGCTTCCGCAAGTTTGTCTAGGACTTCTGTAGTGTGTGGTGGCTAGTTTCTTTCATCTGTCTGGCTTCACCTTGTGTTAGGTGAATAATACCAGTTCAATAGGCATTGGCTGTAATGGCTATCCTTGTGTTGCATAGTGACATAGATGATGCAATACGACAGTAACCATACAATAAAGACTCAAAAATGTTGGTAAGCAGATATCAAAGTGTGTAGAAAAAGCTGAGTTCTGATTGCACTCTCATCATGTCACACTATAACTGTTGACACTTTACAACAATCAACATCTTAGTATTCATACTGAGGTGTAGGGTACATTGTCTGATGGTGGTGAACTGTTCATTGGCTATCACTCCAAAGGTTGAGATGCAGGTGAATTTCTCTCTAACTATAACTCTACAGAGCTACTGAGAGTCTTATCAGGCATTTTGCAGAATAGGTGTGGGCATTTAACAAGGTAGAGAAAATAAAGTCAAAGCAGTACTTTCAGGTACACCACAGCAGCAGAACAAAAGTGCAGAGGTTCAGGGTAGGATACATTCAGGAAGTATTTTCATTACACTTTATGCCAATGTGTTTTGTATAATGATAATTTTCTTCAATCCACTGACTGGAGATCTGAACTTATATTTTTTTAAAAGGCATTTTAAAAAAGACAAGCTGCGAGCAAAGTCATCCTTTCAGCTTAAGATGATCACCCAGTTTGCTACACTGTATCCTACATTGTAAAGGACTGTGGGGAGAGAGAAGAAATGTCTGCTCAGTCCGCTGCAAAGAACCAAGACCCAGGAAGTTTAAAGGAACTACCTGTTCTCTCAGCAAGCAGAGAAATACTGCTAACGGCTATGTTTGAATGACTGAATGACTATCATGTGACAAGCCCCTCCCCATCTGAAGTTTTAAGCTGGTGTTTTTCTCTGTAGCAGAGGAGAAGCAACTGGACTCTGACATGAGCAAACCCTAAGTGGGAATCCTTCTCTCTCTCTCTCTCTCTCTCTCTCCATTCCAGCTTGAAAGCTTTCAAATCCTGCTTGTCGACTGACCACCTTTGAATACTCTGGCTACGATCAGAAACCCAGTTGGAGGAAATAATCTGCATCGCTATCTCCAAGAGACTCACTGAACCAATCATCTACATCTTCAAACTAAAAGCCTTAGGAGCACAGAGTTCAACTAGAAGCCAGCCAAATCACCAAAGTTCACAGACTGTATACCTTTATTTAATGGACTCTAACTCAACCAATCTACCTTTCCCCACTCAGTAACCTATTAGTGTGTGTGTAAACCTCTAGTGTGTGTGTGAGAGTGTTTATTATTTTATTAGTTCAGTTTAGGTACAATAAAGTTAACCTCTTTCTTTGTAAACACAAGAAAACTTGTCCGATTGGTTCCTGTTATGATCATAGCAAGTAAGTAAACTAACACCTACTGAATTGGCCAGTACGCCCACTTTAAGAAAGAATTAAACCTGTTGTGGTCAAACAAGGAGTGGGGAAAGATCGAAGCCCTCCGACCCCACCTCAATTGGCCGTAACAACACAGATGGCTAGAATGGATTGATAGTGATTATGACCAGGATACCTGATCTTATCTTAAAATAAAAACAACTCAATGCTCTTATGGGAAGATAGCAGGGCTGGTATTCTGGAAGGATAAGATCAAATGGGCAGAAGCGCTTTCTTCGTCTGAATTTATCTTTGTGATCAAAGGAGATAGTGACCAGTGATATTCTAGACCTGATCAGAGTTGAACATAAATATGCATTAAAATTCTAGAGGCCACATCGCATTCAGTTCAGTAGTCAGTAAGAGGGTAACACCTGTTATACTTATTGCTAATTTTCAAAGTCAGTCAGAGATGTATGCTCTACCAAGGATTTTAGTTTGAAGCTCACCAGGCACAAGACCGAAAGAATAGTTATGATAAAATCCACAACCTTATTTTAAGACATCTGGCTAATTGCAGCAAAGTGTTACCTTTAGTGTCACCATACTTTGCAGTTCCTAACAGAAATTCGAGCCTGTGCCACCCCATAGGGAGATTTCACAACCTAAGTTACAACTAGTAAAATGAAATAATAATTGAGACAATTGAAAATATGGAAACCTATTCCAGTTCCCTATACATGGCCTCACTATGATAGATCTGCAAGAAACTTTAATAACAGATAGCCGAAGGTTAAGTTACAAAATTGAAGTTGGAGCAAAACAAGAAGCTTGAGTCAGTTTCTGTGCTAATGATTTTAATTCCTGATATTATTACTTGATTTTTTGATTACTGAATAAACAACCTTTAAATAATATCATTTTCTCATATGAACCAGTGACCATTGCCAGTGATATCTATAATCCAGCCTCAACTGTAACCATAGTCAGAGATATCTATACATCAGCCTCAACTGTAACCATAACCAGTGATATCTATACATCAGCCTCAACTGTAACCATAACCAGTGATATCTATACATCAGCCTCAACTGTAACCATAACCAGTGATATCTGTACACCAGCCTCAACTGTAACCATAACCAGTGATATCTGTACACCAGCCTCAACTGTAACCATAACCAGTGATATCTATACATCAGCCTCAACTGTAACCATAGTCAGAGATATCTATACATCAGCCTCAACTGTAACCATAACCAGTGATATCTGTACACCAGCCTCAACTGTAACCATAACCAGTGATATCTGTACACCAGCCTCAACTGTAACCATAACCAGTGATATCTGTACATCAGTCTCAACTGTAACCATAACCAGTGATATCTATACACCAGCCTCAATTTTAACCATTGCCAGTGATATCTATACACCAGCCTCAACTGTAACCATAGTCAGAGATATCTATACATCAGCCTCAACTGTAACCATAACCAGTGATATCTATACACCAGCCTCAACTGTAACCATAACCAGTGATATCTGTACACCAGCCTCAACTGTAACCATAACCAGTGATATCTGTACACCAGCCTCAACTGTAACCATTGCCAGTGATATCAACACATCAGCCTCAACTGTAACCATAACCAGTGATATCTATACACCAGCCTCAATTTTAACCATTGCCAGTGATATCTATACATCAGCCTCAACTGTAACCATAACCAGTGATATCTATACACCAGCCTCAACTGTAACCATAACCAGTGATATCTGTACACCAGCCTCAACTGTAACCATAACCAGTGATATCTGTACACCAGCCTCAACTGTAACCATTGCCAGTGATATCAACACATCAGCCTCAACTGTAACCATAACCAGTGATATCTATACACCAGCCTCAATTTTAACCATTGCCAGTGATATCTATACATCAGCCTCAACTGTAACCATAACCAGTGATATCTATACACCAGCCTCAACTGTAACCATAACCAGTGATATCTGTACACCAGCCTCAACTGTAACCATTGCCAGTGATATCAACACATCAGCCTCAACTGTAACCATTACCAGTGATATCTATGCACCAGCCTCAACTGTAACCATTGCCAGTGATATCAACACATCAGCCTCAACTGTAACCATAACCAGTGATATCTGTACACCAGCCTCAACTGTAACCATTGCCAGTGATATCTATGCACCAGCCTCAACTGTAACCATTGCCAGTGATATCTACACACCAGCCTCAGCTCTCTTGTGTGCTATGATGCAGTCTTTCCAGGAAAGTGTAATAAATATTGTTTGGCTTTCCTGTGTCCTAATTTTTTTCTGAATAGTGAAACATGTCGTCAAGTAATTCATAGAAATGAACATAATTATTTTAGACACAAAAACAGAAAATTCTGGAAATACTCATAGGTCAGGCAGCATCTGTGGAGAGAAAAACAGAGTTTTTTTCAGGTATGTGACCTTTCATCAGAACTGCCTGACCTGCTGAGTATTTCCGGCATTTTCTGTTTTTGTTTCAGAATTCCAGCATCTGCAGTATTATACTTTTGTATAATTATTTTAGAATTCATGATATAATTATTTTGTCATTAACTAGTTAATCAATTGTTGGTTATTTCATATTCATAGAGTCATACAGCACAGAAACAGGCCCTTCGGCCCATCATGTCCATGCTGGCCATCAAGCACCTACCTATTCTAATCCCATTTTCCAGCATTTGGCCCACAGCCTTGTATGCTATGGCGTTTCAAGTGCTCATCTAAATACTTCTTAAGTGTTGTGATGGTTCCTGCCTCTACCACCTCTTCAGGCAGTATTCCAGATTCCAACCACCCTCTGGGTGAAAATAATTTTCCTCAAATCCCCTCTAAACCTCCTGCCCATTCCCTTAAATCTATGCCCGCTGGTTATTGACCCCTCTGCTAAGGGAAAAAGTTTCTTCCTATCTAACCTATCAATGTCCCTCATAATTTTGTATACCTCAATCATGTCCCCCCTCAGCCTTCTCTGCTCTAAGGAAAACAACCCTAGCCTTTTCAGTCCCTCTTCATAGCTGAAATGCTCCAGCCCAGACAACATCCTGGTGAATAAAAACAAAATACTGCGGATGCTGGAAATCTGAAATAAAAACAAGAAATGCTGGAACCACTCAGCAGGTCTGGCAGCATCTGTGGAAAGAGAAGCAGAGTTAACGTTTTGGGTCAGCGACCCTATCATCGGAACTGGTGAATCTCCTCTGCACCCTCTCCAGCGCAATCACATCCTTCCTATTGTGTGCTGCCCAGAACTGTAAACAGTACTCCAGCTGTGGCCTAACTAGCGTTTTATACAGCTCCATCATAAGCTCCTGCTCTTATATTTTATGCCTCGGCTAATAAAGGCAAGTATCCCATATGCCTTCCTAACCACCTTATCTACCCGTGCTGCTGCCTTCAGTGATCTCTGGACAAGTACACCAAGGTCCCTCTGACATTCTGTACTACCTAGGGTCCTACCATCCATTGTATATTCCCTTGCCTTGTTTGTCCTCCCAAAATGCATCAACTCACACTTCTCAGGATTAAATTCCATTTGCCACTGTTCCGCCCATTTTACCAGCCCAGCTATATCGTCCTGTAATCTAAGGCTTTCCTCCTCACTAGTTACAAAACCACCAATTTTTGAGTCATCTGCGAACTTACTGATCATACCTCCTATATTCATAACTAAATCATTAATGTACACTACAAACAGCAAGGGTGTCAGCACTGATCCCTGCTGTACACCATTAGTCACAGGCTTCCACTTGCAAAAACAACCCTCGACCATCACCCTCTGCCTCCTGCCACTAAGCCAGTTTTGGATCCAATTTGCCAAATTGCCCTGGATCCCATGGGTTCTTACCTTCTTTACCAATCTCCCATGCGGGACCTTATCAAAAGCCTTACTGAAGTCTATGTAGTCTACATCAACTGCTTTACCCTCATCTACACATCTAGTCAACACCTTGAAAAATTCAATCAAGTTAGTTAGACACAATCTCCCCCTGTCAAAGCCATGCTTACTATCTGTGATTAATCCCTGCCTCTCCAAGTGGAGATTAATCCTGTCCCTCAGAATTTTTTCCAATAATTTGATATCATCATACCCCAATGCCAAGTTTTCTGCATCGAGAATTGCTGTTAGTGAAAAAGCCAAGCTAGATTAAAAATACCATGCTAAAGTTTGCAGGATGTATTGTTAAGAAAAAGGGTTAGATGACAGTCATAAATCTTTTGAAATTTGTTGTTGTGACTTATGAGTGCAGTCAACATCCTCAATTAGAGTGCTGCTTTGCAACTAGTCCATCATTCTTTGTATAAACTAGCTGGACTATTTGATTAGATTTCAGCTTTTTTCAGGTATCTATTAAGTTAACTATTTTTCTTAATTAGATCACAGCATGGTAATCACTCCCAGGGACCCATTATTCTCTTACAGAAGCCAACCAAACCCCTCACTTAAATAGTAGCTTTGTAGCCACTCCCAAGGATCCTTACCCAGACCATCTAAACTCCTCAATTATGTAGAAGTCTTGTAGTTAACCCCAGGGATTTCCATCCTCTATATAAACCATACAAACCCGTCAATTAGAACGTAACTTTGTAAGTACTCTCAGGAATCCATCATTCTCTATATTTAATCATTAAACCCCTTTTGATTAGGTCACTATTTTGTTAATCAGTTCTAAGTATTATACGTAATTAGATAATGACCGAGATTTTGCTGTAAGAATAACTGTGAGGCTATTAGCATCATCGTTATTAAGGAGAAAATTGGACAGTAACTTCCAGTGTTCGCACAAATGCAGTTAAGCACATAAATCAGAAAGTTGCTGTCCGAGTTGCCCTGCTCCTCCAGAAGCTTCTCTCTAACAGTATCTCAATGAGATAGTAGTCTTTCAAACAAGTGAAGGGGTGATGTTGCTATACTTACCCACTAGACACCTACTAAACATGTCAGAAAAAGTTAGGGCTTGTCCATTCAAGTGTAAATGTATTTTTAGTACCATGATAAGTCTCAAATAGTACCGAACAACCTCTCAGGCACTGAAAACTTACTCTTACAAGGGTGGAGTCACATTCCTTAAGATGTTGTTCTTTCAGTAACAACTTGAAACTTGACTTTCTCTCTTTAAAAGTTAATAGTCCTTAATGGGATCGTAACAATACACAACATTCCGCTTTCTTGTACTGAAGGTTCCATTTGATGGAAACAAGTGAGAGTGAAGTCCTTTCCTATTGACAGACCAAAGCCCATTGTGCAAGATTGAAGGGAATAAAAGAGTAAACAAGGTATCCCAAGGAAGTTATTATAAGATTCTGCCTAGCTTGGGTGTTAAAAACATGAAATGTGAAGGGAAGGAAAATGCTGAGAAAGATAAGGAGTTCCACAGTTTTGAGGTTCTGGATTAGGATGTGTTAGAGAAGGAGACTGTGAAATAAATCTTGCGGCTGAATTTTCGCTTTGTGGGTGGGAGATAAGAGCTGGGACTGTTTCTGGGTCCAGGCTCCATTGGCATGGAGACAGGTTCCCTGTCGAATTAAGGGTGGGCTAACGGACTCTTGAAGCTGGAAGGCCAACCAGAGGCCGTCCAGCTTCAGAGCAGCACCCAGCTGCAGTAAAAGGTAACTAACTGGGAAGGCACTTCAACAAGAAGGTGCTCTCAGCCATATTTTTAAAAATTTAATTAGAAAATAGAGAAAGCAGCCAGGCCACCACTCTGGGTGGGAGAGAGCTCCTTTACAGCGTATTCTTTGGCTGCACCCCGACCCAGGCAGGTATGGAGGGCCTGTATGCCTGCCTGGAGCACTGGCATCCAGCCTGCCACTTGGTAGCCTTCTCCAGGCAGGTAAGCTGCCCCCTATTGTGCCAGGAAACTGTAGGCTGACTGGATAATCCCAGTAGGCCTCCTTAATCCCTGGTTAACAAGGCTCCTAATGAGCTTCTTGTGGAGTGGTTTGATCTTCTACATCACAATTTGGAACACTCAAAATAATTTTGAGTTCCAGAAGCCTAATATTCCACTGGTGAAGGTTGGGTTCTTGAAAGATTGCCATTTGTGACAAGTTTTTGAACAAAATTCTACTCCTCTTCCAAAGAGAAAATGTTTTGTTAAGCATTGTGCCAAAACTCCATATTGCTTTGAAACTCTTAAGGTGACAAATTAGGCAGAGACTTTAAACTCCACATCAAATAACCATCATCATTTGTTAATTCTCACAGTACATGTCTGGACTTAATTTCAAGGCATCACATTGGCCGGGATTTAACCATAGGCAGACGGGAGCTGGCCAACGACTGAAAGGTCAGTGGTGAACCCGCTTCCACCTCGCCTGGGGATCCAACCCATATTTTGCGGGTCCCTGAACTAAAGCCCAGCTGGAAGTAAAGATACCGGGGAGCCTGGAAGGCAGGTAAGTTTTGGTTGCTCGCTGGGGGTAATTGGTCAGGCCCCGGCGAGGCAAGGGTGGTCGGTTGGGGGAACAGGGGTGGGGGGGGGGCGTGTTGGGTGTTGGGGTGGTTGGGGTAGCGGGGGTGGACCTCCATCTGGCACAGGGTGCCCGATCATGAGGGCCCCTCCCTCCCATGGGACGTTCGAGAGCAGCTTGCTTTTGTCAGGCAGTGGCTTCTCTCGGGTCTAGGACACACATTGTCACGTTTAAAATCCGCATGGAGGCGGGCGAAGGCCCTTAAGTGCCCGTTAAGTGGCCACTTAAGGGCCTTGATTGGCCTGGAGCGGGTGGGCCGTTTTTCGTCGCTGCCACCCTGCATAAAGTGGCGGCGGAGGCTGGAGCAGGTTGGGCAGGGCTCCCAGAGCCTCCAGCTCCATTTTACACAACACCTCCCCCCACCATCCCGCTCTTTGGGGTGATGTAAAATTCAGCCCATTGTGTCAAATTTGTCTGTCTCATCTCTATCTAAATCACAAATAATTGCAATAATTAGAGCAGATAGGAAGTGGTGTCTAAATTAAGTACTTGAAATTTTAATTGTTGGACAGTTAAACCTGTCTGAGGCACCCACTGCAGGCTGAACTGAGTTGTTTCTATAAAAGTCTGGTAATAAAGTTATGGCTGTAGAATGTGAACATACAAGCTCTGTACTGTAACATGGGAAATATATTTGGTTAAATCTATTTGTGGCAACTGAATTTTTGAAAACCCCCACGGTAAAGCAATTTGTTTTCTATATACTGTTCTGTGGGCCTGGATGATCAGTGGGATAACACATTGGGTTAGATTTTGCCGTTAGTGGTGAAGCAATGGTACTTGCCACTGATCTTGAAGAAAGCTGCCCACATAGATCTAACAATTTCTGTGGCACGGACCTTCCCTTTCCCAACTGCAGGTTAAATCTGGTCTCAAGTCAAGGAGATCGCCAGGTGTCCAGTAGCAGTGATGTCATCAAGCAGGGTAAGCAGCCAATGCATTGAAGTATTCTCACAGCAAATCAGGAAGCAAAATACACTGAATTTTTCACTTTTACTTAAGATTTGCTGGTGTGCGAAACAAGATAGAAGCTAAAATATTATAAAGAAACTTTGTAAACACTTTTTAAAAAAATGTCGAATTTTCTTTATCATAATGAAGAAATTTGGCATTTCACAAATATAAAATCAGCTTTTCAGGGCCATTGAGGCTTTTCATCAGTAACTACGAACTTAGTGTGGTGTTAAAAATCTCATTCACCAAGGTGTAATTTTCTCATGTTTTTACAGTGAGACAAACATTGTAGAAGTGGAAGTTTTCATCAATTCACTGGTTGCTTAGGGATTGGGGGGACTTCAACAGTGCATCCTCTGGAGAAGTGTAGAATGACTGACAGCAACTTCTGGATTTCTGCGTTATCTGCACAAGTGCAGATTCATGAAGTTGCTGTCAGTTTCAGTGGAGTAATGATGGAAAACGTTGGCAGTTTCACCATCAGTACCACCGCAAATTCTGTGTCACTATGTTTGGGCCTTTGGTATCTAGGTTTGACTGATATGATTCCTCTCGCTACAAGTTATCACAATACTCAGCAAATTGCCTTCATGAATATACAAAAAAAAAGGCAAAGGCTAAACTAATCCTTTTTTAGATTTGTCCTTGGGATATGGGTGATGTTGGCGAGGTATATTTATCAGTAGCCAACAATTGGAAAACATTTCCCATTGCTGATATCCCACTCCTTGATATGCAGAAAATAATAAGCTTCATCCGACTTACTCATTATTGTACAGTTATTTGTTTAAGCTGCTTGGGTTGCCATGACATATTTTTATCTATCTATCTAAAGTCTCCATCCAGCGCCATCATTCCAGTTTAGGTAATGAAATTAATTTCGGGTGGGTAGGTAGTGGGGTGTGTGACAACAGATTTTTATACAGTAATGAAGTGTGTGCATTTTCACGGCTTAAATTGCCTAATTAACTTATAATAATTTTTAACATTCATTGTGACTGTGGTTGACATTGACTGCTTAATCCTAGTGAAAAATTCCTTCAATAACGTTAATTTGAGTTATTGTTAATTCGACTAATGTTTGTTTAATTCTGCTTGAGGTGACATGATTGAAATGAGAGTTCCATTGAGTTTGAGAAAAACAAGGAAAGGCTGAATGGTTTTACAGGGAAACTTGTAACTCCTAGATTTGAACTCAGCTGAAACTAACGGAGCAAAAATCTCTTCTGCTGGCTTTGAAGATCTTAATAGAAATCAGCTACTGCATTTTCATCCCAGTGCCTAGCGGGCACAACTCCACACCACAAAACTGGATCAGTTCAAGAATAATTGGGCTGAATCTGCAGTCTCATATTGTAAAGTCATAGGGATGACTGTTGCAGGAAATGGAAATGTCACTTTGGTCGATGTACATCTGCTGAGGTTCCCTTCTGAGGTTATGATTAAGGCTCAGAATAACGAGGGCTTCAGGGCTTCCCTTTTTGGGAATGTCATCAGATGGACAGGATTTTCTGCATTGGAGAAAGTTTCTGTAATTTGATTGGGGATTTGTCAAAGATGTTTGCATATCTGCAGACTGGAAATGTAGAATACTATGTTTGAATTGTATGAATGTTATACTGTTTATTTATTCCTATTATTATATAGTGATTGTACATGATTTTGTATAAATCAAAGTTCATCAGAAAACCTTACTTTAAAAGCACTAAGAGGTTAAAAACTAGAATTTCTGGCAGTTAGCAGCCTCCCTGAATTCTGGCTCATGGCAGGATGGAATCTGTTTCATGCACTGAGACGATGCATTATAACATAACACAGTAAGCTGATATAGAATGTTTTCCAAGAAGATAAAACAATCTGAATTTGCCTTGGTTGTAATAGGTGCTCATCTTTCAAAACTAAGGGGATTGTTATTTTTCAGCTGAAAAGGTTTATTTTTTAATCCATCTACTCGTAAGACTATTGTTAGTGCTCCATGTGAGATGATGTATAACATCTGAAATGGTAACAGATTGCAATTATATTATAATTTTTAAGGTAGAAGGGCTTTAGTGGTGGAGTAAAATTGGAAATAATAAACAAGGTGGGAGTATTAGAAAAGCCTGTATAAAAAGATTTGAAAAGTAGAAAATAGGAAGATGGAGGGGTTTAGGGAGCTAGAGTTGAGGTGAATTTTGGAGTGAAAGGACAGTAGTCACAGAAGGTCAGAGCTGACAGACTGAATACTGCAAGAGGACATGTCAGGCTGGAGGAGCTTGCAGAGGTAGGGTAGGGTGTGGTTATGGATGGATTTGAAGAGGAGCACAAAGTTTTTGAGTTTAATACCTTGGGGTCTGGGAGCCAGTGTAGCTAAGTGAGGATGGGATGAATGGTGAACAGATTTAGTTCAGGTCAGGATATCTATTGGTGGCTGGGTTTTACTTAATGAAGGGTGAAGAATGCAAATGAATACAAAGATATCAATGTCGAAGTATGGGCATATTTTCCACTTAGTGTATCCAGTGTCTATGTAAGTACTGACCGGCTGCATGTAACATCACAGCTATGATGGATTCAGAACTCTTTCTAACCTGCTCCCACAATGTTTTCAACAATAACTTTAGAAGGGTATTTCCCTTATCCACAAGCACTCGTAACCTTTTGAGTAAATCTTTCCATTACTGTTGAATTATGTCCAGGATTTTAATATAGAGTCACTCTGTTAACACTGGAAATTAGACTAAAATGATCCATGCACATTGAACTTAGGGATATGCATTTACATTACCAACAGGCATGGAAAGCAGACTAGTTGTATCCCTTCCAGGTATATTTGAGTTCAGGCTCCAAAATTAAATACAATTCTAACTCACTGTACCATCAGAGAAGTTCCTCTCTTCTTTCTCAATTATATTTAAATTAGTCCCACTGCACCATCCAGTCCCCTTACTCAGATGGATTACTCTTGTAAATGAGCTTATCTAAGAATGGTTTAATTCAATCATTGCCTACTAAAGAGGGTAATAAAAAATAATGTTTGACACCTGGCGGTTGCCCATTTTTCAGGCAAGATGGGTACATGCCATTTGAAAATCACCTCTGTGGTTGGTCAACAGCACGTTGTAGACACTCAATCAGTGTATCTGGATTTACGGTAAGCAAGTAAAATGAGCTGACTATAATTTTAGTGGTTTAGTCATCAAACTGACATATGACTAACACTGTCTGGGCAGTTGTAATTCATGGAACATGAGAGGAAAGTGAACATTTTTTCACTTATTTTGTGGTTTTATTAGTCATGCAGGATAATGCCAGAAACAAAGTAAAGTAAAAAAAATGTAGAAAATTAGGTTACACCCAGTTAACACTTTCTTCTTCTTAACCCTTTATATATAGAAAGAATTTATTTGTCCATGTGAAATTAATGTTATATGCAGTGATGTATGTAAATGATTCCATTGCAAACAAAATATTTTATATGTTGTCTTTCCAACCACCAGAAATACTGGGCTGATTTTTTGTTCTTGGGTACTGATCCCACCCTCGGGATGAAATGCAGGTCGCGAGCCCACAAGTGCAGGTGGCGGGGCCAAGAGGGAGATTTTCGAGGAGGGAGCCAATTAAGTGGCTGCCTCTGGGAGCCCTGACCAATTAAGGATGGCGGATGGGCTCCTGAGGCTGGACGGCCAATAGGAGGCCCTTCTTCTTTCTTCTTCTTTGACCTCCTTGTCTCGAGAGACAACGGGTAAGCACCTCGAGGTTTGTGAAGCAGTGCCTGGAGTGGCTATAAAGGCCAATTCTAGAGTGGCAGACTCTTCCACAGGTGCTGCAGATAAAATTGGTTGTCGGGGCTGTTACGCAGTTGGCTCTCTCCTTGCGCTTCTGTCTTTTTTCCTGCCAACTGCTAAGTCTCTTCAACTTGCCACACTTTAGCTTCGCCTTTATGGTTGCCCGCCAGCTCTGGCAATCGCTGGCAACTGACTCCCACGACTTGTGATCAATGTTACAGGACTTCATGTCATGTTTGCAGACGTCTTTAAAGCGGAGGCAAGGACAGCCAGTGGGATTGATACCAGTGACGAGCTCGCTGTACAATGTGTCCTTGGGGAATCCTGCCATCTTGAATGCGGCTCACATGGCCAAGCCATCTCAGACGCCGTTGGCTTAGTAGGGTGTATATGTTGGGGATGTTGGCCACCTCGAGGACTTCAGTGTTGGAGATCCGGTCCTGCCACCTGATGCCAAGGATTCTCCGGAGGCAGCAAAGGTGGAATGAATTGAGACGTCGCTCTTGGCTGACATACGTTGTCCAGGCCTCGCTGCTGTAGAGCAAGGTACTGAGGACATAGGCTTGATACACTTGGACTTTTGTGTTCTGTGTCAGTGCGCCATTTTCCCACACTCTCTTAGCCAGTCTGGACATAGCAGTGGAAGCCTTTCCCACGCGCTTGTTGATTTCTGCATCGAGAGACAGGTTACTGGTGATAGTTGAGCCTAGGTAGGTGAACTCTTGAACCACTTCCAGAGTGTGGTCGTCGATATTGATGGATGGAGCATTTCTGACGTCCTGTCCCATGATGTCCGTTTTCTTGAGGCTGATGGTTAGGCCAAATTCGTTGCAGGCAGCTGCGAACCTGCCGATGAGTCTCTGCAGACACTCTTCAGTGTGGGATGTTAATACAGCATCGTCAGCAAAGAGGAGTTCCTTGATGAAGACCTTCCGTACTTTGGTCTTCGCTCTTTGACGGGCAAGGTTGAATAACCTGCCACCTGATCTTGTGTGGAGGAAAATTCCTTCCTCTGAAGACTTGAACACATGAGAGAGCAGCAGGGAGAAGAAGATCCCAAACAGTGTAGGTGCGATAACACAGCCCTGTTTCACGCCACTCAGGGTAGGAAAGGGGTCTGATGAGGCGCCGCTATGCTGAATTGTGCCTTTCATATTGTCATGGAATGAGGTGATGATACTTAGTAGCTTTGGTGGGCATCTAATCTTTTCTAGTAGTCTGAAGAGACCACGTCTGCTGACAAGGTCAAAGGCTTTGGTGAGATCAATGAAAGCAACGTAGAGGGGCATCTGTTGTTCACAGCATTTCTCCTGTAGCTGTCGAAGGGAGAACAGCCTGTCAATGGTGGATCTCTCTGCTCGAAAGCCACACTGTGCCTCAGGGTAGACACGCTCAGCCAGCTTCTGGAGCCTGTTTAAAGCGACTCAAGCGAAGACTTTCCCCACTATGCTGAGCAAGGTGATTCCACGGTAGTTGTTGCAGTCACCGCGGTCACCCTTGTTCTTATAGAGGGTGATGATATTGGCATCGCGCATGTCCTGTGGTACTGCTCCTTCGTCCCAGCACAGGCAAAGCGGTTCGTACAGTGCTGAAAGTATAGCAGGCTTGGCACTCTGGATTATTTCAGGGGTAATGCTGTCCTTCCCAGGGGCTTTTCCGCTGGCTAGTGAATCAATGGCATCACTGAGTTCCGATTTGGTTGGCTGTACGTCCAGCAGAGACTAGGCTGCATTGAGGGCGGTCTCAGTGACAACATTTTCCCTGGAGTACAGTTCTAGGTAGTGTTCCACTCAGCGGTCCATTTGCTTGCGTTGGTCAGTGATTATGTCCCCTGATTTAGATTTGAGGGGAGCAATCTTCATGATGGTTGGCCCAAAAGCTCTCTTAATGCCATCATACATTCCTCTGATATTTCCGGTGTCAGATGATAGAGCCACCCTCAAATGCTCGGAACGCATACTGTCCATCCATCTGTTCACCACCTCTGGTCTTGTACACCTACTCAGCATCTATGCTCCAACACTCTGCTCCCCACCTGAAGCTAAAGACCAGTTCTACAAGGAACTCCATAATATCATTAGTAGCATCTCCAACACCGAACACCTGTTCCTGCTGGGGGACTTTAATGCCAGGGTTGGGGCCGACCATGACTCATGGCCCTCCTGCCTTGGGCGCTATGGCACTGTTAGGATGAATGAGAATGGTCAGAGACTGCTTGAGTTATGTACCTATCATAACCTCTGCATCACCAACTCATTCTTTCACACTAAACCTTGTCACCAGGTTTCTTGGAGGCACCCAAGATCACGCCGTTGGCACCAGCTGGACCTCATCGTCACAAGGCGAGCCTCTCGAAACAGCGTTCAAATCACACGCAGCTTCCACAGTGCGGACTACAACACCGACCACTCCCTGGTGTGCAGCAAGGTTAGCCTCAAACCAAAGAAGCTGCATCACTCCAAGCAGAAGGGCCGCCCGCGCATCAACACTAGCAGACAGGCCCACCAGTCATCTGGAAAATTCCGGATGGCCATGGAACAGGCCCATTAATAGGCTCTGTAATTGGTCTAATTGGCTACTTGCCACTGGCGGGTGGGTAGCTGCCAGCCCCACAAAGCAGCCTCTTTCAAAATCTGCTTGAGGCAGGAACATGCCGGCAGACTAGCACACCAACCAGTAGCGCGAGATTGCTGGCACGTCTGCCTCTAAACCTGTCTCTACCGCTCTACAAAAATCCAATCCACTGTGTCTCAGAACTAAGTGGATAATTTACTTCCAAAGGCACAAAGTCAGAGACAGTAAGAGGTTGTAGCATTAGTCCACTCATCTCTTTAGACTTGAAAGACATAAAAGTCGCCAATTCATTTAGATTGTGTTTTCAAGAGGGGGTAAAATACTTAGGGCTGGGAAGGGAGTACCAGGGGAAGATTTTCAGAAGTATGAGTTTCCCAGATATCCTGCAGAAATAAATTGCTATGGGTCTTTAAAATTTTTTCCATGTGTTTCCTATCGATGGCCAACCAGATTGACAGGCCTGTCGGGTGGGAAAGCAGCTGAGGAGCTGATGCCCGGAAAGTCTGCCATTGCCGTGGTAGGGGTGGGATTGGACATTGGTTGGTTGGGAGACGGTGGGGGAGGGTGGAATTAGACATTATGGCATGGGTGGACATCACGGGAGGGGGGCTGGCTGGCTGATCGTGGGTGTTCTTTTTATTCGTTCATGGGATGCGGACATTGCTGGCTAGGTCAGCATTTTTGTCCATCCCTAATTGCCCTTGAGAAGGTGGTGGTGAGCCACCTTCTTGAACCACTGCAGTCCATGTGGGGTAGTTACACCAACAGTGCTGTTAGGAAGGAAGTTCTAGGGATTTTGACCCTGTAACAGTGAAGGAACAACGATATAGTTCCAAGTCAGGATGGCGTGTGGCTTGGAGGGGAACTTGCAGGTGGTGTTCCCATGCATCTGCTACCCTTTTCCTTCCAGACGGTAGAGGTTATGAGTTTGGAAGGTGCTGTCGAAGGAGCTTTTGTGCATTGCTGCAGTGCATCTTGTAGATGGTACACACTGCTGCCACTGTGCGTCGGTGGTGGAGGGAGTGAATGTTGAAGATGGTGCATGGGGTGCTAAATAAAGCGGGCTGCTTTGTCTTGGATGGTGTCGAACTTCTTGAGTATTGTTGGACAAGGCAAGTGGAGAGTATTCCATCACACTCCTGACTTGTGCCTTGTAGATGGTGGACAAGCTTTGGGGAGTCAGGAGGTGAGTTACCGCAGGTTTCCTAGTCTCTGACCTGCTTTTGTAGCATGGTATTTATGTGGCTGCTCCAGTTCAGTTTCTGGTCAATGGTAACCCCCAGGATGTTGATAGTGGGGGATTTAGCGATGGTAATGTCATTGAATGTCAAGGGGAGATGGTTAGATTCTCTCTTGTTTGAGATGGTCATTGCCTTTACTTGTGTGGCATGAATGTTACTTGCCACTTATCAGCCCAAGCCTGGATATTGTCCCGGTCTTGCTGCATTTCTACACGGATTGCTTCAGTACCTGAGAAGTCGTGAATGGTGCTGAACATTGTGCAATCATCAGTGAACATCCCCACTTCTGACCTTATGATTGAAGAAGGGTTGAAGCAGCTGAAGATGGTTGGGCCTAGGATACTACCCTGAGGAGCTCCTGCAGCGATGTCCTGGAGTAGAGATGATTACCTCCAACAAACACGACCATCTTCCTTTGTGCTAAGTATGACTCCAATCAGAGGAGAATTTTCCCCCTGATTCCCATTGAGTCCAGTTTTTGGGTGTTGGGGTAAGTTGGACATGGTCGGGTAGCAGGCGGGGGGTCGAGGTTAGCTGATTAAGGGGGGGGCCGAGCAAAGTCAGCTTGATGGGCCTGGGGGAAACCCCTGCTCCTCCTGCCCAAAGCAGTGCAATAAAAATTCTTATCTCATGGATTCATCTCTGCTCTCCTCCTTTTACCTGCTGGGGTTTCCGTGGCCTAGAAATCCTGGCTTCCATGAGTTAAAAATAAAAATGCAGCCTAAATGAAGGCACACAGCTGCCTTAAAAGATTTCCGTGGCCGACCCGCCTCCTGAGAGTGGATTGTTCGCCTGCTCCCCCCCAACCAGTCTTCGTTAAAACTGGAAGTGGGCAGGTTGGGGTCGGGTTTCAGAAATTCATAATTTTTACTTCCCCACCTGCCCACAAACCATCCTTGGGAGTTAAAATTGTGCCCACTGAACTCCTTAGGAGTGAGTTTGTCGGAGGGTGTATTGACTTCTTAAGACTGAGTGTGAAAGAGGATGCAGTGGTTGCTTGTTTATCTCCTTAGGCACATATGCATAAATAGCATAACATTTGTCTGGCCATGTCCTTGGGCTTAACGGGGATGTAAAATGACCTATTTGTTAGGACTCTACGGAAGGGTAAAACTGTCCTCTTTGAATTCTTTAAACTGTGACCTATCATATAGCAGAACTGCAGGCCTTGTGATGTCTATTCAATGATGATCACAGCTTGTACATTTATGGAAAACTAATTGCAGTCTTCAAGATGGAGCTTCTCAGGACTACATTAGCGACATCATAATGGAACTTTGACTATTGCTTTTGTTTAAAAAGATGTAAACAAAATCAGTGGATAAAAAGCTGTTCCTACTCAGGGAGCTTGTAGTGTCATTAGATTTGAACGATACTAACCACATTTGCATCAGCAGATTCTGTGTAGACTGTGGCTGGCTGTATACTCATATTGGTCACTAACTGCAGCAGATTGCAGTTAGAAAACAAGATAGCATGCACGCTCGGTTTTGACGGGTGATGTGTGTTTTATTCAAAATTAAATGTTACATAGAAGTAAAATCTGCATTCGTAAGCATAGTTGTTACTTGCAGAATACAGGATTATCCTCGACAATAGTTCCAGTCTCAAGTGGAGCCATAAGATCAGTTTCTGAAAGAAGCTGCATTCCTGACTTTGTGCTGTTCAGTGTTCATAGTGAGCGATTTTCATTCGGTGCTGTGCTTGCTCTTTGGCTTTCAAGTATGCAGTGCAATACTCTGGATGCATGCACTTTCGAGTTCAGAAATGATAGTTGGTGTTGTGTTTTAAAATGGTTGTTTGATCTTTTACTGGTTGAGGGAGCAACCTTGGCCAGGATACTGGTTGGGATGGGCAGGAAATCATCTGCCTCCGATGGGGTGAGGGGAACCAACTGGGTTTGGGGTTAGAGGCAGGATTTGCATGAGTAGGTAGCAGGCTGGAATTTTGGTGTGCTCGTCATGGTGTCACAAAATTAACAGCTCAACACTGGCAAAAGTGAGTGGTTCTTCTGCTGGGTATGGTCGAGCAGTAGTTATATTATTGCACTCATAACCCAGAAGCTTAGAGTAACACTTCTGAGCATGTGAGTTCAAGTCCTGCCACGGCAGTTTGAGAATTTAAATTCAGTTAAAAAAAAACTGTGAGTAAAAAGCTGATGACATGAAAAAAAGTGACCAAGTGGTTTGCTGATGTCTTTTTACAGGAGGAAAATTTATCCCGTTGTCTTTTAACAGCCCTCTGAAATGGTCTAACAAGTCACTTGGTTGCAAGAAGAAAGCCTACCATCACCTTTTCAGGCAACAAATGCTGCTCCTGCCAGAGATGCCACATTCTGAGAATTAAAAAAAAAATTACAGTCAGTGTGCTATGTATGTCAGTACCTAAATTTAAATACTAGAATTGGCTGGTTTGCTGAAACAGGCAGGTACTTTTAGTAGGGCCTTATTTAAGATAGCAGCTGTCACAGCGCCAGTGTTAATGGAGCAGTAGGTGACCAGATACCATTATCAGGCTGCTCTGATCTGCTTGTGCCAGGTAAGGGCACTTAAACTTGGCCCCACTATGTCTGAATCTCACACTGCCAGTGTCACCCAATGAAAATCCTCCACTCCCTGATGTGGCATTCATTGCTGCTCCTCTTTTTTTGGTGCTTCTTTGCTCTGAAATCCAATTCCTGCTCTTGTGATTGTTTTGCGAGATCAAGGATCTGTGCCCACAACATAAAGCACAACTGGATCCCAAACGTAATGGCAGTAACAGAAAGGGGTTGGGTGTGGCGGTCAGTATTAAATTGGGGGAAGAAGAGCTCCTCCATGATATAGAGAAAAGGAATGGAAAGGAAGAGTGTCCCAATTGATTAGGGGGCATGAAGGGCGGAGACCAAGGGTTGGATTTTAACAGCCCGCCACCAATCTCAGCAGTGAGCTCAAAAAATGGCAGCCCGCCCATGCAGGCCGCATGCCAAAGATCCACTGCAATCTCAAGCGCGGCGGCTCATTTAAATAGCCGGGGTGGGCTGTCCATCCCCGGCAATGGCATCATCTGCCAGTGCGCAGGCACTGGTGCCATTTTTAAAAGGCAGCCAGCCCTTCCGCCCAATTTAAATTTTTAAAGTCCTACCCCCCCCAAAATTAAATAAATACATTTCTAATGCCCCTTTCCCACCCCCCCCAATAACAATTACAATAACTATTTGCCATTCCCCCACAAACATTGACCTTTTACATCTGACCTTCCACCTCCCCCAAACTGCACAAAGTTTAAGGTTAAATCCTTCCCACCATCCCCTATACCCATTACACATATTTGACCTCATCCCACCCCACCCCCACACTGACAAACTTACCTCCTCCCCCTCCCCACAAGTGTGGTGCCGCGTTTCCCCAGACGGGGATCTGAAGTTGCCGGAGTGCCGGCTGCCGTGCTGAAGATCACGACGATCCCTCAAGTTTGCAGGTAAGTCTATTTATATTTAATAATTTTATTCATTTGAGTATTTGAATTGTGGTCCTGTTGCTCAGCAGCAGTGGTGGGGGGTGGTGGGGGGGGGGGGGTGTGGGCGGTGCCGCCACAGAGCCTCACTGCCACCGGAAGGAGCAGGCCAGGTCCTCCTGGCGTCAAGGTCCATGGTGGGCCTCATCGGAGCCTTCTTCAGGGACCCCCGCCACGGAACCTGATGCCTGGGGGAGAACAAGATCCAGCCCCAAGTGTGAGGAAGGCTGGAGGCAGTGCGAGGGAAGACATATAGCTGGAAACAGATAGGAAAACATATGTTCCAAGAGCACAGCCTAATCATGCAAGTTGGAATTCTGAATGAGCCAGTCACTAATTGAAACAAAAACAAGAAATGCTGGAATCACACAGCAGGTCTGGCAGCATCTGTGGAAAGAGAAGCAGAGTTAACGTTTCGGGTCAGTGACCCTTCTTCGGAAGTTTCCAGCATCCGCAGTATTTTGCTTTTATTTTAGTGACTAATTGAAACAAAACTGGTTTAGTTCTTAGTTTCAATCATCTAGGGCTTGTTAAACTTTTGTCGTGTGCCTTTGACACTTGAAATTGTGTTATGTAATGTTAGTGAAGTTTAGGGTGTCAATGCTAAATACCATACAGGGCAATTTTAGTCCATGTGTATTAATGTGGATGCCGGAAGTAGTTACAGTTTTGATCACTGAGTATCCTTGCTCCATTGTATTTTGATAGTACATTGTTTAAACGCAAACAAAATATTGTTAAAATGCAACGGAGGCAATTTTCAACTACCACTCATCTGAAAAACTGGCAGACAGAAGTGGAAAATCTGGGCAATGGGGCACCTTAGTCACCCACTGGTCATCCAATTCCCACCTGATGTAATTTTGAGGCAGGCTCATAAATGGGCTGTGGCACACTTGCCTGCAGTAGTCAGAGCACCGCTTACATTTGCAAGTCATACTCCTATATCGGTTCTTGGACCCCGTTTACAATTTTCAGGTATAAAAGGGGGCGGAGTGCATGCTCCACCCATTTACACCAGGAAGTTAGCAGCCTAACCAGCTTTTTCTAAAGGGATCACTGGAGGCCACTCCAGAAAAGGTTTGGCATTTGTTAGGGAATTTTCTTTGGGCTGGGGGATTAGGCTCCCAGCTGCTCAGTGGGCCTACCCCCAGGTATAGGTTGCTGGCATCAGAAAGTTGTGGGTTCGTGTCCCAGTCAAAAGACCTAGGGTCCGTTTTGCATTTTGCATTTTGCGATGCCCCATGTCGTATTGTGTCGGGAGTGGTCACCTGACAGTGAGTTTGCCTGAATTGGCCAACTTGGTGGCCAGAGGGCGCACTCACTGTCCAATTAAGGACGGCGGGCCAATGGGAGGCCCTCCAGCCTGGAAGAAGCTGCAGCCTGCCATTACAGAGAAAGAGGGTGCCTCCATCTTCAGATGCCCTCTCAGCACTTTTGACAAATCTGAAATAAAAAATGGCCACAGTTGCTCGGCCATCATTGTGGGTAGGGTGGGGGGTGGGGGGGGGGGGGGTCCTTAAAGACAACTGGAGCACTGGATACCCGGTCAGCTGCCCAGAGGCCAGCTCCTGGCAGCTGCTGTTCCCTGACACTGCAGGGGGCCAGCAGGCTGACTGAAAAGTTCAGAAAATTCCAGTCAGCCTCTGATAATTGGCCTTTAAATTATCTCAACTAGCTATCTGCTGCTTGCAGGCAGGTAGCTGTTCCACCCCTGAACCAGCCTCCAGCAAAATGGCTTCGGAGCAGGATGGTGCTGACAATTCGTCATGCCAGCCGACGGTGTGAAATTACACGCCCGCCTACTTCCATTCTTGCCCCCATATCAGGGAGTAATTCCTACCCCTGAGCACAAAATCTAGGCTGTATTACTGAGGGAGTGCTGCACTGATGGAGGTGCTGTCTTTCAGATGAGCTGTTAAATCAAGGTCCTGTCTGCTCTCTCAGCTGACCATAAAAGATCCAATGGCACTACTTGAAGAAAAGAAAAGGATTTTTCCCTGGTGTCCTGGCCAATATTTATCTCTCAACCAAGATCTAAAAATAGATGATTTGGTCATTATCACATTGCTCTTTGTGGGACCTTGCTGTGTGTTATGTTTGCCAGGTTGTGGGATATTTTATGTATATCTAATTTATCTCAGAGCAATGCAGATATCACACTTGTATTAAATCACCAGCTGGTTTATTTACAGCACTTTAAAATATAAAAGTTCTGACAGGATCTCAGTTCAATTAGAGCAGTGTGTTCTCTTTTGCTGCAGAATTTCTAATTTCAGATTTAACTCTTAAACTCCACCCATAGGCTTAAGCAATCAAATACAGTGAACACAGATAAGTGGACAGACTAATACAATTAAACCCAGATCAATAAAACAATATACTATGCATAAATTGACTTCTGTGCTTCCGACACTACACAGTGACTGTACATCAAAAGTACTTCATTGGCTGTGAAGTGGTTTGGGATGTCATGAGGTCATGAAAGGCACTATATAAATGTAAGTCTTTTTTTCCTTTGCATTATAAAATAAAATGTCACTGATTTTCAGAACTGATGCCTAATACTTCAAGTTTACAGACTGTATTTTTCATTCCCTTTTGCTAGGCAAATTCCATAATCATTGTTCTGTGTCTGATCTTGTGGCACCACTTCTGAATACATTGGGTGGATTTTTTGATTGATGACATCTGATCAATGATTTCACCCTTGTTAAATTTAATCAGATATATAGGCAGATATTGCTAATGCCTGATCTTCATATATTTAGTGTGCCACTTAATTTTCTGGTTGAGCTTTCAAGTTGTGTTTGAATTGCCTATCAAGTTACCAGTTACGAAATTTAAATGAATCCCTCATTATGTTATTTCGATGTCCACACAATTTCCCAGAGTTTGTGCCAGAATAGTTTTGAGTCATATAAAATGGGTATGCCGGGTTGTTAGGTGCTGTATTATATGTAGAATAGCATTTAAAGATTTATTGCTTTATTTTGAGTCTGTTTTCCCATTTTTTTAAATCATTTGTTTTTTTCCTTGTCAGCACTTAGTTGCTAAGGAGACTTTCTGGCACATCAAATTCCTTTTGCAACATCCATACTATTTGGCAAAATGGGTTGCTGCAGAGGAATCCACTTTTGTTTCTGTTTCTCAGAGAAAGAAGTGAAGGGGAAGCAGAGAGATGCCTGACAGGGTAGGCCAGACTTGAGAAAGGCTGCGATGGCTTCTAATACCCTCAGATCGGCAGTTACAGGCAGGGACACATCCACTTGGATTTGTTAGGAGATATACTCCAAATCACCAGTGACAGAAATGAGCCATCTGACGCAAAGGAAACCTGTTGTTAGTTTGCACCACAGAGCAGGCATTGCCAATGGCATTAATGGTTAATTGGATCATCCAGATTCTCCTCCTTCCCCTGCCAGACATGCAGCAATGCTCTCACACTGGGAAAATGTCCACAAATGGCAAACCCTCATTGCTATCAACTCACAGTACGGAAAGAGCTGAAAATGATTGATATGGTCCGAAGCATAGACCTAAATAACGATCAGTTTGAATGAGCCAAACGGTTTTTCTCATCCTTGGATCTTTGCATTTTACATAATATATTGGGTCCTATTAGATGTTATATTTATCTAACATAAGGACTAGATGGCATCATGTAATAACTTAATGGGAGCAATTCTAACTCATCTCCATGCAGAGCTCTTTGGGAGAAAAAATATATAAATCTGTGTGTTTTTCTTACCACTTTCATTTTGTCTTCTTAATGGGACCCTTGTTCACTTTGCCCTTCAAGGGTTGGGCTTTGAGCCTCAGAATATAGGTGATGATAATTTTAAGTCACATGATGCATGGTCAGATGGAAATCTCCATCCAGTTACAAAGGCACCATTTATGGCCAAATTAACCCACTGGGAGTCTTGTGCTACCAAGGAAACATTTTTCAACAAATGGATTTTTTAGAACAGGATGCTCAAGTCTTATCTTTTCATCAGTCATATAAATGCATACGTGGAACCAAATTTTAAAATTCACATTACCATTAATCTGTATGTGTCTCTGATACTAACAAATGTAGTGGGGTAGATCTTCAACTTGCTGCCTGGACAAAGACAAAACTTGTGTGGTTTCTATCACAGATTCGCAACACCAATGTTATGCCCAGGTAGAAAATTGTACCTATCTGGGTGTCAGCTGTGCTCTCGCCACTGAGTCAGAAAGTTGTTGGTTCTAGTCACACTCCAGAGGCTTGAGTGCAAAATCTAAGCTGACACGTCAGTGCAGCACTGAGGGAGTGCTGCGCTGTCAGAGGTGCAGTCTTTTGGATGAGACGGTGAACCAAGACCCTCCCAGGTGGATGTAAAAGGTCCCATGGCACAATTTGGAAGAAGAACAGGGGAGTTTTTTCTGATTGTCCTAGCCATTTCCATAATACAGCCAAGCTATGAATCAGGTGTTCTGATGCAGATTGCTGGATGGGGCTTCCCAAAATCTTCTGCCTCAGATGCCAAGGTGGCCTTCAGGTAAGTCCTGGGTGGAGGAGCTAAACAAGGGGGTGGGGGGTGGGGGAAGGGCGTGAATACGAGCTCCATGGCCTGTGCTACTGCCGTGCAATTCTCATCCCGCCTAAGTCAACAAACAAAAATTTACCTGTTGCTGATCAACCTTTAGCGGACTTTTTAAGGGCTCCTGTTTAGGCTGCGGTACACCTGGAAAAACTGACGGCACTTGCTCAACCCAGTTGCTGAATTTGTTATTGGGTTCCCAAAACAAGCGTTAGGCCCCTAATTAGCATCTTGAAAGAGCCTAACACCTGTTCTGGCAGGTATTCTGGGCACTTGAAAGTCACTGGCTGCCAGAGCAGGTACGATAGGGACCAAATTCTTCACCAATGTAATTTTAATGCAATTATCTGCTGTGAAAATTAGGTATATCAAGCACATGTTCTGGTGTCCTCCAGGGCAGATAGCCATAGGCTTTATGCAAAAAATGTTATTTGAATCTGTTTAATTGTTTTTAAATTTAAGTTGGGGCCTTGAGCTGCAGAACTTGCTTTAATTAGGCATTGGCTACATTGTGTGTTTTAACGAAATACTGGCAATGCAATGAGGATTTACCTGCTTGCAGTAAGGACAAACACCTGATAAGTAAGCCCAAGAATGTGAAGTGTTAAGACTAGGCACTGTGTATTTGGTCCATCAGTTGTTGGAAGCATGGCATCTTATCCAAGTGAATAACCAGCTTTCCATGTGCTAAAATAAAGCATTATTGTTTGTATTACAAATGTGCCTTGAACTGCATCCAATTCAGGAGGGGAAGGGCCACAGTGAATACAAAAGTGACGTGTGCAGCTGAAACTGGAAACATGAAGAAGTTAACCTCATTAAACCAGTACGTATATCCTTTCAACTGTTGAGCACAAAGAAGGTAGATTTGCACACTGCAGTTAACATGCGTTTCTTTACCAGTCCTTGGAGTAATTTCTTCAGAAAAACCCAACAAGAGATTTTTCAGATTGCTGGAGGCAATTTTGAAATGATTGCAATAGCAAGAAAAGAATAAAAAGTTTAATGATGGAGAAATGAAGCCATCAACACCCTGAAATGGCACTTGGGGCCAGTTTGCATCCAGGGTTTCTGGAGACGAGAAAGAATATTTCAGTTGAAGTTTCATTAGGTTTATTGTACTTTATGATTTACATACAGCCTGTGTTGCTGACAAAGCTGATATCTTCCAAATGACATAACTGACTTCCAATAATTGCCAAGTATAACAGAGTGAATTTACATAAATGCTTGTTGAAATAAAATAGTGAAGGTCCTAGTTTAATGAGAACGTCTCTACTGATATTAATTCAACTTCATTGAACTTTCAGCAACACTTTCAAGCAAGATCTCTAAATGGTATCAAAAGCATTCTTAAGTTAAACTAAAACATCTCCAAAATCAATATAAATAGTTAGGGGAAAAAGTTAATGGTTTGTAGGTGTTTCATTTTCTGTACAAGTGCTGATAATAAAATGATTTCAAAAATAATAGGTGCAAGCGAGAGTGTGGAAATTATGGAGACCAAGGGAATTATAAGAAAGTAGTTCAAGGTGTCAGCTTTGGCTCAGTGGCAGCACTCTCGCCTTTGAGTCAGAAGGGTTGTGCATTCAAGCCCTGCTGCAAAGGCTTGAGCAAAAAATCAAGGCTGAAACCTCAGTGCAGTGCTAAGTGGGTGGCACACTGTTGGATGTGCCACCTTTCAGAT
Organism: Heterodontus francisci; assembly: GCF_036365525.1. Lineage (NCBI taxonomy): Eukaryota > Metazoa > Chordata > Chondrichthyes > Heterodontiformes > Heterodontidae > Heterodontus > Heterodontus francisci. The sequence goes on from NC_090378.1 coordinate 37,218,927, forward strand.
GAGGCATTAAATCAAGGCCACATTTTCCATCACAGGTGGATGTAAAAGATCCCCTGGCGTGATTTTGAAGAAGGGTAGGAGGTATCTGCCTGGTGTCCTCAGCCAACATCATTATCTGTTTTATCCCATAGCTGTTTCTGGGATATTGATGTGTGCAAAATGGCTGCCATGATTCTTACATGACAACAATGACTGCATTTCAAAAGTATTTAATTGGCTGTAAAGCTCTTAGGGATGTTGTGAAAGGTGTTATATGATTGCAAGTTCTTTTTTTCTTTAGTTGCAGTCCTCACAGCTGAATAACTACCATCACAGACATATGGAAATATAATTCCTATTTCCAGGTCTAGGTCCACATGCGAGGTGTAAAGAGTAACTGTACCATTGTAATACAGGATAGCTGGAGTGATGGCTTAACCTGCTATAGTACTTCCGTCATTCTGTATGTGAAGTGAATCACTAGCTTTCCTTTCCTATTAAATTCTGTACTTTTACTGCAAGTAATTCTATTTATTTGATAGGGCACCTTATATCCATTGAGTAATCTATACACACCTTAACCATTTTTACCGGCAAAACTTGTAATGTATATAGATGTTGTTACATCCGAGGTGGAAGAAGTGCACTATTTATTCTAGTTCCACTCCTCCATTGGTCACAACATATATTTAAATTTTTCCCCACTTACCGATATGGTCAATCATAGACTCTATTTTTATCTCAGAATAAAACACACCAACCAGGTTTCTTTAATAAACAACAAAATTATCAGTTTATTCTAAAACAAGTCTTAACCAGCAATGAAGTGAAGCATAAAGACACATACTGAATTAAAGTTCCCTTTTTACCTTAGCCCCTCAAACTCACACACACACATGCGCACACATACATTAATTAACCAGAAAAATAAAGACATTTATGTTTCAGAGCTCTCTTACAAAAAAAAACAGACAAAAAACACTTGGCTTAAATACTTGCTAATTCTTGAAGAAGAAAGAGAAGATATGGAAAGATGTCCTTTATTTTGGTTTGGCGTCCCAAATGCGTATAGACGGCTGTCACTGGGATCTTTCTAGAACAGTTCTTTTCCCGTGAAGTTGAAAATCATTTTGGGTAGGCTTCCAGGAAATGCAGCAACAGAGGTTTCAGACACAGGTCTTACAGGAGGAATGCAGCCACAATTTCAGTCTGCTTCTTACACTTGCTTTTCAGCTGCTCAAGAGATGGAAGACTGGAAGGCTTTTTCCAAACTGCTGGAACAAACTGAGTCAGGATACTTGGTTTTTCTTGGCAAGTTTTCTCCAACTGTCTTTTCAAAACCATTGTCCATATCCCAACTCACTGTCCAAAGCAAAACCATAAATGATGTCACAAGAGACAAGCTCCCTGACCTCTATAAATCTTGACCTGTCATTTCCCTGTAAATATCTTCCCCAAGTCAAAAACAACCCCCGCTGGGTAATTATTTGAAAACAGGTGCCTTCCAGTAACTGTTTTCAAAGCCAGACCTCTCAGTGACACTGGTAAAAAAAAAACATCCATGGAGTCTTTGCAGTTTTCCCAAAACAAACCAATGTCCAGCACTAAAATATATGAGTCCTCAAAAAAACTTAAAAATATAGAAGCACTGATAACAATGTACAATTACAAGAGTCATTTAAGTTGCTTTACAGCTATGCTAATAGTTCCTAAGAAGCACTCCTCCCCAGTATGCTGCACAAGCAGCTACATTCCTAGGTTGCCATGGCAAAAGTGTTCCCAGGCACACACAATAATGGGTAGTCATATTACCAGAACATCTCACAAATTTTGCTTTCCTCTTCTAACAGAAGCCAGCTGGAATTTTAAGATATTAAACTGGTAAAACAAAATACAAATAATCTCTGACCTGAGGTATAACTAGAAAATAAGATTTGTTGAAGTAGTAAATCATCTTGAAGGGCTAGATTTGAATAAGTAAATAGGAAAAAAATGAATAAAGTTGTTAAACATGCAGTGAAACTCAATATAATGTGCTACATTCTCATGTTAGCTACAGTTTGAAATAATGACAATATTTTAATATATTGTCCTCTTCCATTTTTCAAGGTGTGTTCCAGGACTTTAGCATGATACACAGATGATACTGAAGGGCCAACTCCCATCTATCCTCAGATGATGAATCCAAGGATCACAATTTACAGGGCCACCATTGAAAAAGAAAGATCTTTTCTGACTACAAAATATTGATACGCATTAAATCTCTACTCTCTTGTTATAGATCCTTCAGCCATTGGAAACAACTCTTTATTTACTCTGTGTAAACCCTTCATGATTTTAAACATCTCTATCAAATCTCCTCTTAGCCTTCTCTCCTCCAATGTGAACAACCCCAGCTTCTCTGGTCTATCCACTCAACTGTAATCCCTCATCCCTGGCACCATTCTTTAAATCTCTTCTGTATCCTCTCTAAAGCCTTCACATCCTTCCTAAAGTGTGGTGCCCAGAATTGGACACAATACTTCAGCAGGGGCCAACTAGTTCATTATATATTGTTACTACCAGGTGAGAAATGTGTCTAGGGGTCCTTCTCATCCTTCACCTTGTCTTACTGTAACAGGGTTTAATTTTAAACAGTGCTATAATTGGTGTTTTTAGCGACCCTTTGGTGAATCCTTGTTCACCGCTTTCCAATTATAAGGCAAAGAAACCAGCACAAACAGGCTTTCTTAGGTTTAAAGAAGAAAAGTTTAAATTTATTAAATTTAAACTTAAACTCTAATTCGGTTGATACTTACTGATACACGACGTGCCCACGCTAGCATGCACACGCGATACACACATGCAAATAGAGACAGAAAAGAGCAGAAGAAAAATAAAGTGGAAAAGTTTGAGGCAATATCTGAAGAGTTTTTGTTACGGTTCTTCGAGCTCACTATAGAGTCCTTGATTGTAGGTAGATCTTGCTTTTTGTTCGGGCCCAGTATTCTTCTTAAACCTTGTTTGCTGTAGGAAACTTTTCTCTCTTGGGGTTCATGTGTCTTCAGTGGATTCAAAGGCTTGTGAGAAAGAGATGGGAGCAGGCAGACAGGAGAGGCTGTAGCGAGCCAGCCACGAGAGATCTTCTCAGTCCAGGAGCATTCTGCTTTCTACCCAAACTGTTTGTACAAATTCAAAATACTCAGGTTGCCCAGCAGGTTAGTCATGTGACTAGCTGGTTTGACCATGTCCATTTGTGTTTTTGGCCATCTTAGCAGTCAACCTGGAATGCGAGCTCTTCCACCTTCAATGTCTGGTGATCAAAAGTCCATTGTGGGGTGAATGTGTCAGGGAATGATCCTTTGTCTTTTCCAAGCACTGTCTGTTAATATGCAAATGTCTTTCCAGCCAAGGGTCCATTGTGGGTTGAATGTGTCAGGGAATAGCTGCTTTGTCCTTCCAAACACTGTCTGTTAATATACAAATGTCTTTCCAGCCAAGATCTGGCAATTTTTAAAAGCAAGTCCTTTCTTCTCTTCAATAACAGTTTGAAATTTAATATCCATGTGGCAAAATTAATATGCCTCCTGTTTGGCAGGCGGGGGCCTGCATGACAATATGTTTGGCATAACTTCCTGGATTTTGTACTCTATTCCCTATTCATGAAGCCCAGGGTCCCATTTGCTTTATTAATTGCTTTGCTAATCTGTCCTGTCACCTTCAAAGATTTGTGCACAAGCTCCCTCAGGACTTTCTGTTCTTGCACCCCCTTTTAGATTGAATCATTTAGCTTATATTGTCTCTCCTCATTCTTCCTACAAAAATGTATCACCTCACACTTTTCTGCATTGAATTTTATTTGTCATGTGTCCATCCACTCCTGTCTTTGCCCTTTTGCAGTCTATTCCTATCTTCCTCACAGTTTACACACTTCCAACTTTGGTGTTATTTGCAAACTTTGAAGCTGTGCCCTGTATGCTCATGTCCAACCCATTAATATATATTAAAAACAGCAATGGTTCTAGTACTGTACCTTGTGAAACACGATTGTATGCTTCTCTCCAGTGCAAAAAACAGCCATTCGCCACAACTCTCTGTTTTCCATTTCTTAGCTAATTTTTTATCCATGCTGCTACTGCCCCTTCTATCCCATGAGCTTCAATTTTGCTAACAAGGATATTATGTGGTACTTTATCAAAGGTGATACCTTGGGCTGCATTTCCCTCTGGGTTTGGGAATCCAACGTCAGGAGAACTTCCAGGTCTGACTCTGCACTGTGTCATAAGTAGACCCCCTGATGTGATTTTTCAGTACCAAGCCTATTAGTGGCCAGAGGATGCGCTTGCCATTCAATAAGGACAGCGGGTGGGCTCTCAAGGTTGGAGGGCCAATAGGAGGGCCTCCAGCAATGTCACATCGACAGCCCCACTATCCGAGGTGTAGGAGAGAGAGAAGGTGCCTCCATCTTGAGATGCTCTCTGAACACTGTTTAAGAATGTAATAATAGAAAGAGGCCACAACTGCCAAGCCAAGTGGAGGGAAGCCCCTCCACTGTGTGGCCATCACGGTATGGTGGCTGGAGCACTGGTTCCACTCACCCCCTCACTTCCCTCCACCCTGGGTTCGCTGCCAGGGGGCATCATCCTTTCCCTGGCCATGTTTTGGCCACCACAGGGAGTCTGCCTGCTGACTGGAAAATTCCACTTGGCACGGGACTGGGGCTTGTTTCAAAATGGCTCTGGGTTGGAACTGTACTGTCAAACCAGCACACCAGCCAGGGTGTGGGAAATTCAGGGTTCACCCAACTCCAGTCCTCAATAATCCAACACCTTATCTCTCTAACTCTAATACTCAGCTTTGCAGGAGAACTTGCCTAAGTGTGTTTAGCTTCAAGGATTAATTAGATTCTGAATGAAGTTGTTAACCTTCAATAAGAAGCATGGCAGTAAATCAAAACAATTATCCATATGGAGGGAGAAGAACATAAATTACAATTATTGCCTTAGTCAGACTGAATAATTGTGCACATCTTAATATCTATTATCGAAAGAGGCCTAGTCACTTTTCCTGACAGGAGTGACATGGAGAAAATGGAGGAACAAATTAGAAAAGACAGGTAAAGCTCTGCAAGTCTTTAGTTTGTTCTACCGCACTCATTTTGTCACATAAGATATTTAATGTTTTTGTGCAGCTATGACGAGGGTAATGTAATAGTTATTGTACTGGCCTAGTATAGCAGAGGCTGTGGGTTCAAATCGCGTTATGGTTAGTTAAGGACTAGCATCAGAAAAAGCGACAGATATTTTCTGTTGTAAACGCATAACCTAATTAAAGCCAGTTAACCTGAAAACCTTACCTGCTCTGGCCTACATGTGACTTTGGACCACACCATATGGTTGATTCTTAATGGTGTCTCAAAGTGGTCAAGTCAGACACCACCATCCTCATGGGCAATTAGCCCACTTTCGAAGAACAAATTAAAATCAAACCTTCAATATTGTCTCTTGCCAGTCAATTATATGAAACTGGACAGTCTATTTCAAAAAAAAAAGTAGTCATGAACACAGCTCTCATCACCTCTAAAAGAAAAGTTGTTTTTCAGCTTTAACTTCAGTACTTCACTTTTCTTTTGAAAACATCCTCAGTAATTTCTCAGTTAAATGTTAGCCCCAGTTTTGAGTTGGATGATCTTTGCTGGATGTGTACATGCGTGAACGTGAGGTGAGTAGAGGACTGAGCTTGGCTGTGATGTCCCCCCTCAACCACCCACCCTCTCTTCCCCCGAGCCTGTGCTTTGCTCAACAGTCAGTCTGGCCATCAATCTGGTTGTTGGGTGGGAGAACGTTTTGAGAAATTTTAAAACTGATCCCACTGTTAAATTCAATGGGACCGGCAGGAAACCTGTACTTCCGGGTTTCCCATCGGCAAACCACCCTGCCTGCTCTGGCTTTCTTCCTGGCGATTTGTTTAATTGAGGACCATCAAAAATTATACCTGCCAGAACCTGAAGGCGGCTCAGGGTTAGATAGCCCAATACATATGCAAATCAGGAAAGGGGGGAGCAAAAAAGCTGCTCTACATACTGGTTTTCTTAGTAGTTAGTGTTGGGTTGAAGTGAGAACTGTTGCATACGCACCTTTAGTGGAAGAAAGTCTAGTATTTCAAGCCTCAGCAACAGATGAATGATAAGTAAGCAGTAATAACGAGAGAATTTGCATTTTATAACTCCTGATTGTTTCCTCACAAACATTCCAAAGTACCTCACAGCCAATTAATTACACTTGAATTGTATTCATTTTTGTTATATCGGTGGACTCAGTAACAACTAAACTAGCCTTTGCTGCAAAATAATCCTGCTGGAAATAGATATCTTAATGCTCTCTTTAAAATAGGAGACAACTGTATTACCACATTTCGTTACCTATATCACCTTAAACATGAAATAAGAATCCCTTGCTGATTCAGTGTGACATTTTCATTTCCAACCTCGTTTCTCTTCTGATCAAGACTAATGATTTTGTGTCAATTAATACTTTCATGATGTGGACTCTTACCCATTAGGACATTGTTTCTGATGTTTCAAACTATTTTCATTTTGGGGAAAAATTTGCAGGCTATGGGGAAAGAGTAGGGGAGTGGAACTAATTGGATAACTCTTTCAATGAGCCAGCATAGGCACAATGGGCCAAACAGCCTCCTTCTATGCTGGATCATTTCATGATTTGACTAGGCATAGCCAACAGAGAGAGAGCATACTTTCATCCTACTTAGTCTAGACTGGATTATGATATACCAAAGATGAGAAGTATTCAAATTCACAAAGTTGCCTGGTCCCCAATTTTAATAAGAATTAAAAAAATTTCTAATGGTTGCTGATGGGGAAACTATCTATTTTTGCAGAGCTCTTTTTGAAATAGGACTGCAGGATAATGGTCAGATTGTTAACTGCTTGATCCATGGATTAGTTAAAGGTGTTGACCAGTTTATTTCAGGCTTCCATCAACCCATCAGATGAAAGGTCACTGACCTGAAACATTAACTTTGCTTCTCTCTCCACAGATGCTGCCAGACCTGTTGAGCATTTCCAGCACTTCTTGTTTTTTTTTTCCATCAGCCCTTCCCAGGTCAATTGCATTCCAACCATAAACTGCAGAAATTTTTGGCTTGATAAACTGTAGGATTGACAATGTTCCATATATTACACAACAGGGGAACCATCAAATTAGCTGTAACTTTAGATTGCTGTGAATGTTCTTCTACTTCTTGGGTGTGTGTATGATGAAACAGAACGGCGTAGGAGGAAGACACCCATAAAGGTTTGAGAGTATTTTCAGTGTGTTACAATCGACCGCTCCAGTCAAAGCCCCCAATCAAAATATACGATTCTGATTGTGGTGGGAGAAACACACTGTTAATTCAATCGTGTCCCTCCACAGATTGCCTAACATATCATTTTAAACTTTCCAAATTAAAGAAAGACCCAGCCAAATTGTACCATCTATTAACGCCCGAATGAGGCTAACCAAACCAGGTGTCTTTAAATCAACAAATTAACTGTTTAATTAGGAAAACTAAATTCTTGAACACTACTAAGATATAAACAACATTTAAAAATAGAAAAAATTAGAGCCTTTGCAGATTTACACTCCTGCCAGATGTGGAACAGTCTAAGGTTGCTTGAAGTCCTCACAGCCATCTGATAGGAAAAAAAGGTTCTTCAATAATAGAACAGTCCATAATCTAATTCAAAAGTCAAAATTGTTGCTCCTTCTCCAGCGATGAATTTCAACAATTAACAACTTGCAAACACATTTTAATGAATCAATTTGGCTTTAGAATTTTTGAGGGATAAAGGATTGTCACAGTCTAACTTCTAATCCTTCAGTTTAAGTTATCAGAGAGCTCTGTTTTGGCTTGACTTTTTTGAGAATTTTGAAAGAAAATAATAAATAAACAGACTAAATTCTCTTCCTTCAGTTTAAATGGTCTGCAAGCACTTCTTTCAGGTGCAAACAGATAGCTGTCAGTCTGTTTTCCAATTAGAACAGTCTGTCTCAACTAAAAGTCAGTTCAAAAGATAATTGCAACATTGTATATCCAGTCCTTGATCTCTGAATGGCTGTTGCCGGGTAACCAGGATGCATTCTTTGAAGCTGGTTGGTTCCCTCTCTGTATGGTTTTATCCAACGGCAATCAAAATGCACTTTCTCTAAATCCTGAGGCTTGCTGGTCCTTAAAGCAGTGCAGCTCCTTTTCCAGCCTTAAAGGCACACCGCATTCTTCCCAAAAAAAAACGTACGGGATCATAACAAGTGTAATTGTTTTTTTTTGGTGGGAGGCATGTTGTTGCATTGACCAGTAAGTCACATCCATTTTGTACATTTTTGTGTGCTAACATTGTCAAGAAAATAAATTTTTCACATAAGACAGTATTAAGCAGTGCTGACAATGCTTCATGATGGGAGGCAGAACTGACAGATTGCTCATTCAACATTGAGCAAATAGTATTCATGCAAGTTCCCAAAATTTGCACATCAGTATCCCTTTGCCACTGTTTATGAATTTAAACATGTTAATAAGATCCCAGCTCTTAGAGTTTGCTGTTGACAGCCAGTTGCTTTTGAATCTGGTTACATAGTTCATAAAATATTTTATTTTTCAAAATCACCATGAGCTGAAAGAAAGAAGCTTGAGATCATTGGAAATGATGGTGGAAACCAAGCGAAAAGTAAATTCTGGGAGAAATAGAATAAATCAGCTCTCTCAGTTGATCTTGTCCAATTTCTAACTTGTCATTAATCTGAATCACAGTGAATATAAATAATTGTTAACTGCATGGAAGTGACTCACCAATAAACAGTTCAGACAAACTTTTCATTCTACATCCACTGCACTCCCATCTAACCTGATTTTAACCTCTTGAATATTCTCTATTAACCTTCAAGGATTTGATTTACAAACATGTCCATTGAAAAATATGGAAAGAATGTTAAAAAAAGGGCATCACTGAGACCCTGTACCAAGGCTGGGCAGTGAGGGTATCTGAGCATTGGGTGAGCCAACTGTGCCTACAAGGGTGTACTATTGTTTGCCTTCCCCATTCTTTTCCAACTGTAGATGAGAAGGGGTGAGTGTTTCTTTTCTTTAGCTCCCATATGTCTTATCAGAGTTCATGCCTGTTCTCAGCTCTTGTGAATTCCCTGAAACCTTGTGTGGGTATACTTTCCGAGGGTTGGCAGGGAACCCTCCCAGATTTGCCCCCTTGACTTAGGAGAGGTGAGTGCTGTGCCATCACATCACCATGTCTTATTGGGGTTCATGCCTGTTATCGGCTGGTGTGAGTTCCCTGAAGTCTTATATGAGTGGAGTATTTAAAGGGACACTGTAAACAGTAAGACAGAATCCAGCTGTGTTCCTCCTAGTTCCCTGAGTTGATGTTTTCCAGGAATCTCCACTCTGATTCATTTTTATAATTAATCTGCAGTACTTTAAATCAGAATTGAATTTCATCAGCCATTTACCTGCCTAAATGCAGAGCCAATCAATATCATTCCTTAAAACTTTTTGCTACTATCTCTTCCTTAATATACTTCCCATTTTGATGTCAGCAACTTTGACAACTTGTGTAAGGCAAATATGCCCTAACAGGCTTGCGCAATACATGGATTTTACTCGAAATTTATGCTTGTGGAGGCACTTTTGTAACCGAGAACAGTGGAATTGCTCCTCAGTTTGGCTGCTTCAGCTTTACTTAGTGTTAGCTTAACAGCAACAAATGCAGCTAACGCTGAACCCCAAAACCATTCTTTTCCATATGCTCTCACACATGTTGCAAAATCCTGGAACTCCCTTCCTAACAGCACTGTGGCTGAACCTACCTTACTTGGACTGCAGTGGTTCAAGAAGGCAGCTCACCACTACCTTCTCAAGGGCAATTAGGGATGGGCACTATATGCTGGCCTAACCAGCGACGCCCACATCCCATGAATGAATAAAAAAAAGTGGCTGATCCAATTAAGTTTCTACACAATGGTGACCCCCAGGATGTTGATGATGGGGAATTTGATGACTGTAATGCCATTAAATGTGATTGGACTGGTTATTGCTTGACACTTTACTGGATACAAGGATTTCATGAAAGATTATGTAAAAAATAACCTTCTACCCTTGACAGATTATGTTACAGTTCAATGTGGGAATTACCAGAAGTAATGAGACAATGCTCAAAGCCCAAATTAAACACTAATGCCTTCGCCAAGTTTGGTATGAATACCAGTTAGCAATATAATACACCATTAGTCACAAATACGTTACAAGAAGATATACCTACGATCACCCAATGAGCTGTTATCTCCTGTTGCTCATACTCTTCAGCAACTGACCAAGTTGCCCGACTGCAGCCTGAATCACTCTTTACAGTGCTCTTTATATCCTTCTTTCTGAGATGCACAGGATTTTTCATTGACAGGATTGTACTGTCCTATCAAAATTCACTTTAAGCTACAATTGTCCAATGGGCATCTAATTCTTTGTTCAAACCATGGCGTTAGAGCCCACCTTGATGTTGTTTGTACACCTTTATTAAACTTCTTTTCCTGGTTGCATATTCCACGGCCACCAAGATAAACAAATTATTAAATTTCTGACTCCTTGAAAGTTGTTGCTTGGTGAATTGAAAAAAACAAAGTTCACCTGATAGCAGAAAAGACAAAAACACACACATAGCTGAATTGCTTTGCATTACAAAAGAAGACAAAGCCTGATATCATCAATCAATGTCAGCTTGTGTTATCTTCTTGCAGTCTTCAAAACATAACATAAGTCAGCTGAATTCAGATGCACTGCAGCAATGCACCAAGGCTCCTTAGACTGCACCTTCCAAACCCGCGACCTCTACCAACTAGAAGGACAAGGGCAGCAAATGCATGGGAACACCACCACCTGCAAGTTCCCCTCCAAGTCACACACCATCCTGACTTGGAACTATATCGCCGTTCCTTCACTGTCGCTGGGTCAAAATCCTGGAAACCCCTTCCTAACAGCACTGTTGGTGTACCTACCCCAAATGGACTGCAGCGGTTCAAGAAGGCAGCTCACCACCACCTTCTCAAGGGCAATTGGGGATGGCAATAAATGCTGGCCTGGCCAGCGATGCCCAAATCCCATGAACTAATAGTAAAAAAAAATTGGCATTCTTTTTCCCCATAGTTGCGTTTTACAACCCTCTGAAAACCTCACCAACGTCCTCCAGCTCCACGCACAGATTGTCCCTAATTTGGTCTCTAATGGGCCCTACTCTTTCCCTGGTTATCCTCTTGCCCTTAATATACTTATAAAATTCCTTGGGATTTTTCTTTATCTTGCCCGCCAGTGTTTTTTCATGCCCCTGCTTCACTCTCCTAATTACTTTTTTAAGTACCCCCCCCTACACTTTCTATACTTCTCTAGGGCCTCGCTGTTTTTAGCCTTCTGAATCTGCCATAAGCCTCCTTTTTTTCCCCTTATCCAATCCTTTATATCCCTTGACATCCAGGGTTCCCTGGACTTGTTGGTCCTACCCTTCACCTTTACGGGAACATGTTGGCTCTGAACTATCACTATTTCCTTTTTGAATGAGTCCCACTGATCTGATGTAGACTTTCCTACAAGTAGCTGCTCCCAGTCCATTTTGGCCAGATCCTGTTTTATCACATTGAAATTGGCCTTCCCCCAATACCTTAAATCTTACAGAGTTATGGTCACTATCCCCGAAATGCTCCCCCACTGACACTTCTACCACTTGTCCGGCCTCATTCCCTAGGATTACGTCCAGTAACGCCCCTTCGCTTGTAGGACTTTCTACGTGCTGGCTCAAAAAGCTCTCCTGGATGCACTTTAAGAATTCCGCCCCTTTAAGCCTTTTGCACTAAGACTATCCCAGCTAATATTGGGAAAGTTGAAATCCCCTACTATTATTACCCTACTATTTTTACACCTCTCTGAGATTTGCCTACATATCTGCTCCTTTATCTCTCCCTGACTATTAGGAGGCCTGTAGTACACTCCCAGCCCCCTTTTTGTTTTTAAGTTCTACCCATATGGCCTCATTTGAGGAACCTTCTAAGATATAATCCCTCCTTACTGCAGTAATTGACTCCTTGATCAATAGTGCAATGCCACCTCCTCTTTTACAACCCCCCCCACCCCCCCCACCTCCCCGCCATGCCTGAAGATTCTATATTCTGGAATACTGAGCTGCCAGTCCTGCCCTTCCCTCAACCATGTCTCTATGATAGCAATAATATCATATTCCCATATGTTAATCAATGCCCTCAATTCATCTGCCTTACTTGTAAGACTCCTTGCGTTAAAATAGATGCAATCCAGTCTTGCATTAATTGTTTGTGCTTTAACAGGTCTATATTTCATCTGCCTGCCAGACTGACTTAATTTCTCTTCTATATTTGGCTGTGCATCACCCCCTACTATACCTCCACTCTGTATCCCATCCCCCTGCCAAATTAGTTTAACCCCCCCCCACCCCCAACAGCAACGTGAACATACTATTTGCCTTCTTAACGGCCTGCCGCACCTGCATGCTTACTTTCAGTGACTGGTGCACAAGGACACCCAGGTCTCGCTACACCTCCCCCTTGCCCAATCTATTGCCGTTCAGATAATAATCTGCCTTTCTGTTTTTGTCACCAAAGTGGATAACCTCACATTTATGCACATTATACTATATATTAGTACTACTAAAGTGTGTTTTTATTAATTAGTGTAATTTATTAATAATTATTAGCAATTATTACTAATTTTTTTAATATAGTAAGTAGTAGTTTTTAGGGAATCAAGGTCCCTAGTGTAAATAATCTCAACTTTTTGAGTAATTTAGGGGTGTAAATTAAGGGTAAGTCATGGCAGAGCAGCTCGGCAGCGTGGAGTGCTCCTCCTGTGCAATGTGGGAAGTTAGGGACATTTCCAGTGTCCAGGGCGAACACGTGTGCAGGAAGTGTCTCCAGCTGCAGCTACTCGAAATCCGTGTTTTGGATTTGGAGTGGTGGCTGGGGACACTGTGGAGCATCCGCGAGGCTGAGATCATTGTGGATAGCACGTACAGGGAGGTGGTCACACCGCAGGTAAAGACTGCTCAGGCAGAAAGGGAATGGGTGACCACCAGGCAGAGTAGAAGAACTAGGCAGGTAGTGCAGGAGTCCCCTGGGTCTATCTCCCTCTCTAAAAGATATTCCGCTTTGAATACTGTTGGGGGAGATCGCTTCTCAGGGGAATGCAACAAGAGCCAAGTCTGTGGCACCACGGGTGCCACAGAAGATTCAAGTACAGGAGCAAGGATGTCTTGCTGCAATTATGCAAGGCCTTGGTGAGACCACATCTGGAGTATTGTGTGCAGTTTTGGTCTCCTTATTTGAGGAAGGATGTTCTTGCTATGGAGGGAGTGCAGCGAAGGTTCACCAGACTGATTCTTGGGATGGCAGGACTGACCTATGAAGCGAGATTGGGTCGATTAGGCTTGTATTCGCTAGAGTTTAGAAGAATGAGGGGGGATCTCATAGCAACCTATAAAATTTAAACAGCGCTGGACAGACTAGATGCAGGAAGGATGTTCCCGATGGTGGGGGAGTCCAGGACCAGGAGTTACAGTCTAAGGATAAGGGGTAAGCCATTTAGGACTGAGATGAGGAGGGATTTCTTCACCCAGAGAGTGGTGAACCTGTGGAATTCTCTACCACAGAAAGCAGTTGAGGCCAAATCATTCAATATATTCAAGAAAGAGTTAGATATTATTCTTGGGGCTAAAGGGATCAAGGGATACGGGGAGAAAGTGGGAACAAGGTACTGAGTTTGGATGATCAACCATGATCGTATTGAATGGCGGTGAGGGCTCGAAGGGCCGAATGGCCTACTCCTGCTCCTATTTTTCTATGTTTCTATGTTTCTTACCTTATCACTTGGAAGGTAGGTTTTGAGTTTAAAAAAAATTACTTTCTCTCCCCTGATTTTTTAAAGCTATTTACAAGCACTAATGCCTGTTATTTACCCAACCAATCAGCTTACAGATTTCCCCTGATGTCACTGTAAGTCTTTTTTTTCCCCCTGATAAAGTAACAGAAAGGGTTGATGAGGGTAATGTGGTTTATGTGATGTACCTAAGTTTCCAAAAGGCATATAATAAAGTGGCACGAATTGGCTTGCTAGCAAAGTTGAACCCATGGAATAAAAGGGACAACAGCAGCATGGATACGAAGTTGGCTGAGTGATAGGAAATAGCGAGTAGTGGTGAATGGTTCTTTTTCAGAGTGGAGCAAGCTATGCAGTGGGGTTCCCCAAGGGTCAGTACTGCTTTTCTTGATACATGTTAATGACTTAGATGTGGGTGTACAAGGCACAATTTCAAAATTTGCAGAGGACACAAAATTGGAAGTATTGTGATCTCTGAGGAGGATAGTGCTAGACTTCAAGAATACATAGATAAGTTGGTGAAATGTGTGGACACATGGCACATGAAATTTAATGCAGAGAAATGTGAAATGATACATTGTGGTAGGAAAATGAGGAAAGGCAATATAAAATAAAGGATACAATTCTAAAGGGGAGGCAGGAACAGAGAGACCTGAGGGTAAATTAAAAGCAAAATACTGCAGACACTAGAAATCTGAAATAAAAACAAGAAATGCTGGAAATGCTCAGCAGGTCTGGCAGCATCTGTGGAGAGAGAAGCAGAGTTAACGTTTCAGGTCAGTGACCTTTCATCAGAACTGGCAAATATTAGAAATGTAATAGGTTTTAAGAAAATAAAGTGGGGGTGGGGCAAGAGGTAACCAAAGAGAAGGTGTTGATAGGACAAGGTCACAGGGGATAGCTGACCAGTAGGTCATGGAGCAAAGGCAAACGGTATGTTAATGATGTAGTGAAAGACAAAGCGTTAGTGCAGAGAGGGTGTCAACTGACAGAAAAATGAACAGCCCTGGCCCAAAGCACAAACATGAAAAAAGTGGGTTGGCATAGTATAAAGAAACTAAACAAACTAAATAAAATAAACAAATAAAAAAAGAAAAAAGAAAACATAACGAAAAATAAAAATACAACTGGGGGCCAGTCATGCTCTGAACTGGTTGAACTCAATGATCAGTCTGGCAGGCTGTAGCTGTTCCTCGAGTTTGCGTTGATGTTCACTGGAACGCTGTAGCAATTCCAGGACAGAGATGTGGGCATGAGAGCAGGGGGGTGTGATGAAATGGCAAGCAACGGGAAGCTCGGGGTCATGCTTTCGGACTGAGTGGAGGTGTTCTGCAAAGCCGTCACCTAATCTATGTTTGGTCTCCGCAATGTAGAGGAGACCACATTGTGAGCAGCGAATACAGTATACTAAATTGAATGAAGTACAAGTAAATCGCTGCTTCACCTGAAAGGAGTGTTTGGGGCCTGGGATAGTGAGGCGAGAGGAGGTAAATGGGCAGCTGTTACACCTCCTGTGATTGCATGGGAAGGTGCCGTGGGAAGGGGATGGGGTGGTGGGGGCAATGGAGGAGTGGACCAGGCTGTTGCGGAGGGAACGATCCCTTTGAAATGCTGACAGGGGAGGGGAGGGGAAGATGCGTTTGGTAGTGGCATTATCCTGGACGTGGCGGAACTAGCGGAGGATGATCCTTTGGATGTGGAGGCTGGTGGGGTGGAAAGTGAGGACAAGGGGAATCCTGTCGCGGTTCTGGGAGGGAGGGGAAGGGGTGAGGGTAGAGGTGCTGGAAATGGGCCGGGCACGGTCGAGGGCCCTGTCAACCACAGTTGGAGGGAATCCTCGGTTGAGGAAAAAGGAAGACGTATCAGAAGTGCTGTCGTGGAAGGTTGCATCATCAGAGCAGATGCGTCGGAGATGGAGTCCTTACAGGAGGCACGGTGTGACGAAGTGTAGTCGAGGTAGCTGTGGGAGTTGGTGGGCTTATAATGAATATTAGTAGACAGCCTATCCCCAGAGATGGAGACAGAGAAGTCGAGGAAGGGAAGTGAAGTTTCAGAGATGGACCATGTAAAGGTGAGAGAAGGGTGGAAATTAGAAGCAAAGATGATAAAAGTTTTCCAGTTTGGGGTGGGAGCAGGAAACAGCACCGATACAGTCATCAATGCACCAGAAAAAGAGTTGGGGGAGGGGGCCTGAGTAGGGCTGGAACAAGGAATGTTCGACATATCCCACAAAAAGACAGGCATAACTAGGACCCATGCGGGTATCCATAGCAACACCTTTTACTTGACGGAAGCGAATGAAGTTGAAGGAGAAGTTGTTCAATGTGAGAACAAGTTCAGCCAGGCGGAAGGGGGTAGTGGTGGATGGGGACTGGTTGGGCCTCTGTTCAAGAAAGAAGCGGAGAGCCCTCAAACCGTCCTGGTGGGGGATGGAGGTGTAGAGAGATTGGACGTCCATCGTGAAGAGGAGGCGGTTGGGACCAGGAAACTGGAAATTGTCAAAATGACGTAGGGTGTCAGAAGAGTCACGGATGTAGGTGGGAAGAGACTGGACCGGGGAAAAAAGATAGAGTCAAGATAGGAAGAAATAAGTTCAGTGGGACAGGAACAAGCTGAAACAATGGGTCTGCTGGGACAGTCCTGTTTGTGGATTTTGGGAAGGAGGTCGAAGCGGGCTATCCGGGGTTGCAGGACTATGAGGTTGGAAGCTGTAGAGGGAAGATCTCCAGAGGAGATGAGGTCAGTGACAGTCCTGTGGACAGTAGCTTGATTTTCAGTGGTGGGGTCATTGTATATGTGCACAAATCATTGAAGGTGGCAGGGCAAGTTGAGAAAATGGTTAAAAAGGCATATGGGATTCTGAGCTTTATAAACAGAGGCATAGAGTACAAAAGCAAAGAAGTTATGATAAACTTTTATAAAACACTGGTTTGGCCACAATTGGAGAATTGTGTTCAATTCTGGCCCCCATAGTTCAGGAAGGATGTGAAGGTCTTAGCGAGGGTGCAGAAAAGATTTATGAGAATGGTTTCAGGGATGTCAGTTAAGTGGATAGATTTGCAAAGCTGGAGTTGTTCTCCTTAGAGAAGAGAAGGTTGAGAAAAGATTTGATAGAGGTGTTCAAAATCATGACGGGTTATAGAGAGAGCAAATAGCGAGAAGCTGTTCCCATTGACGGTGGAGTCGAGAACAAGAGGACACCAAAATAAGATGAATGGCAAAAGAGTCAACGGTGACATGAGGAGAAACTTTTTTAAGCAGCGAGCGGTTAGGATCTTCAATGCAATGCCTGAGATTGTGGTGGAGGCAGATTCAATTGTGGTTTTCAAAAGGGAATTGGATAAAGATCTGAAGAGAAAAAAATTGCAGGGCTACAGGGAAAGGGCGGGGGAATGGGACTAGCTGAGTTGGTATTGCAGAGAGCTGGCACGGATGTGACAGGCCGAATGGCCTTCTGTGCTGTAACCATTCTATGATTCCATAATTCTAATGTGTGGCACAAATAATATTTGCCACTTATCAGCCCAAGCCTATATGTTATCCAGGTTTTGCTGCATGTGGGCACGATTGCTTCATTATCTTGTATCGGAAAGTTCATTCTGTGTGGATGTACCCGATTGAATTATCCTGTTTTAGAGTGGGTGGGGTGTGTGCAACAATTATTTAATACATCTCACTTTTGGTTGGCCCCTAGAAGAAAAAAGGTCAACTGCTTATTTCTCTGTCTTTGTCTTTGACTCTGGCTTTCTCCTGAAAGTGAAGTGAATGAGACTGCTCATTTATTGGATATTTCAAAACTTATAATTGTATCCTCACAAAGACGAGATAAGTATAACTTGGCCAAAGAAATCTAGATAAGGTGAGTTAAGAAGAAAGTCTGCACTTGCCATTATTATTGAAAATTGATCCTCTAAACTTTACCTCCCAGTGGACCTGAAGTTGAATTTTTTTCTTCTATCTAATAGGCTGGCTCAGAGTAATGAGCAAGCCCGGTTAGAAGCAGCTGCTATTATAACCTTGTTATCAAGAATCAGTTTATTCAAATAATGCAATTGGGGTCACAATGTTTCTTGTGGGCCAGAGGGAGCAGGAGTGCTTCTCTGGGCTCACCGGGCTCCATAAGGAAACCTTGGGCCTTTCCTGAACCAGGCTTCTATCACCATTCTCCAATCACCTCCAGGTTCCCCACAGCTCACATACCTGGTTCAGCTGGGAGATGGAAATGAGGCCCAGAGGTTAAAATGGCCAAAGGCTCCCTGCAGCACGGTCAAGCATGCTCCTATGCTGAACTTTCACTCAGAGTTAAAATTGGGGCAATGACCTTGGTAATAGGCAATGATCTGAGCAGGCCATGACTATGTACCAAAAAAACCAGTGTGAACAAGATGGGCTAAATAGACATTTCTCATTCCCGCTAATGTTATGTCCTTACATGAAGTTAAGGAGTGTTGCATAAGGAGAGTATGCTTATAATAAAACAGAGTACAATATATTGGCTGGCTTCATGAATGGGAGGAAACACATTTCAATTTCAACATAACTCAAAACCAGTGAATAAGCAGCTAAGCTTGTCATTAAAATTCTAAGAAAACAGATCATGTAACAAACATCATTTGGGCGAGTCAGGTATTTTAATTGTTGAGTTTGAAACAACGGTGTACTTTGGATATGACTCATTTGCTAGAATTACTAACACTGCAAATCTACTTTTAATAATCAGCGTTTTTTAAAACAAGAAATGCTTCATTTTCATTTGACATTTTCTCATCTTTGGAGCTTTCTCCTTTCCTAAGTATACTGCCTGGGCTGCAAGTGATTTCTGTCGAGTTCTTTGTCAAAAGTGCTTTGTAACAAGCAGATGTGTAAAAGTCGCCTGAAACAACCCATTCATAAATACCAATGACCCCACCTAGGTTGGAAACTTTCTGGCCACAAAATCCGGTTCCTTAGTGCCTGTTTTTATTCCAAAAACATACTTTACTCATAAAACTTGTAAAAATACATTCCATAACAATTCAACTTTGATATTACATAAAGTGCATTATAGATCAGCCTCATTCAGTACAGTACATGAGGTGCCTCATTACACTTGTATTATAGATTATATTTACAATGTAAATTTACATTCCATGTCAAACATTCTCTGGTGCTTACAGCCCAAGGGGTTTTACACGGTTTCCAGACCCTCAGTATATTATGGCGGGAGGGCCTTACGTGGTGGCCTTTTCCCATTGAGCCTTTGTAGAGGCTACCCCAAGCTTTAGTGCATCCCTTAGCACGTAGCCCTGGACCTTGGAATGTGCCAGTCTGCAACACTTGGTTGTGGACAACTTTTTGCGCTGGGAGACCAGCAAGTTTCATGCAGACCAAAGTGTGTCTTTCACCAAGTTGATGGTCGTCCAGCAGCAGTTAATATTTGTCTAGGTGTGCATCCTGGGCACAGCCCGTAAAGCATTGAGTCATGTGTTACAGAGCTGCTCCAGATGACCCTTTACAAAAACCACTGCATCTCTTTCCAAACCTGTTTTGCAAAAGCAAATTCCAGAAGATGAGCGATGGCCTCTTCTCCACCGCATTGCCTTGAAGACAGTGTGTGGAGGCAATGAGACTCTGAGTATGCAGGAAGGATCTGATGGGGAGGGCCCTTCTCACCGCCAGCCAAGCTACATCTTGGTGATTGTTTGAAAGTTCTGGCAATGAGGCATTCTGCCAAATGAGTTTGACAGTTCCTTAGCGCCTTGTTTTTCAGTGCGACAAAGGGCGTTTTGACTCCAAAATGGCATCTCTGGCACGCGCGCACACATCTGTGCAAGCTGTGCTGGACGCCCTTTTAGTGAGGGCATTAGCTTGAGCTTAATACACATTGTCAGAAGTATATGGAGTAGACAGATTATGATGTCAATCAATGTGTAACACTGATTTGATGCCAGCACTGCTATTTTGGAGCTCAATACTCCAGCTAGTGTTGCCACATAAACACGCACAGCAGGAAGGACCTCCCCCACCCTGGCCCCCAACCCCCACTAGCACTATTTAAAGGGATCATCAGCTACTTTCAGGTTAGTTGCTGCTTGATTTCTATTGGTTCTTGTGTTTGTAAAAGTGTTTGGTGATTTCATAGTTATTCAAAGTTGCTGAACACAAGAATTAGGAGCAGGAGTAGGCTATTCGGCCCCTTAAGCCTGCTCCACCGATAAGATCATGGCTGATCTGATTGTAGCCTCAACTCCACTTTCCTGCGTGCCCCCTATAATCCTTGACTCCCTTGCCAACCAAAAATCTGTCTAACTCAGCCTTGAATACATTCAATGACCCAACCTCCACTGCTCTCTGAGGAAGAGAATTCCACAGACTAATGAACCTCTGAGATAAAAAATTTCTCCTTATCTCAGTCTTAAATGGGAGATCCCTAAGTTTTAAATGGTGTCCCTAGTTCTAGACTGCCCCAAAAGAGGAAACATCCTCTCAGCATCCACCCTGTCAAGTCCACTCAGGATCTTATATTTTTAAACAAGATCACCTCTCATTCTTCTAAACTCCAATGGGTATAGGCCTACATGGAGTCTACATGGAGTGGAGTGGCAGAACTGAAGGACTTGGTCCTGATTTCAAGGTTTTCACAGACCACTTGCTCTTTGACCTGGGTGTAATAGCATGCATTCCCCTTAAACTACAGCATGACAGAGAGAATTAGCAGAGCCAACACAAAGTAGCATCATCTGCTAGAAGAGGGAAGAGGGGGAGAGGGGCTCTCAGCAGGATACAATATCCACCCAGGGTGTTCAGGCAGCAATTCTTCGACTGCACCTTAATGGGGAACAGTGCGTCAGAGATCTGCGCTTCACCAAGGACATCCTTAATGAAACATGCCACCTGCTCTAGCCACAACTGTAACATTAGAACAGGGTGAGGACACCATTGCCAGTGGTTGTGAAGGTGACTGCGGCCATGAGCTTTTATGTGTTGGGCTCCTTCCAGGCTGGAGCAGGCAATATTTGCAACATTTCGCAGCTTGCTATCCATAAGGGAGGTCACTGAGGCTCTGTAACCCAACAGAGCTAAATGCATTTCATTCTCTCTTGTCAGAATGAAGCAGGCCGAGTGAGCATTTGGCTTTGTTAGGACTGCAGGCTTTCCCATGGTGCAGGATGCCATTGACTGTACACACATGGGAATGTGGGCACTGCATGTAAATTCAGAGATGTACGGCAACCGCAAGGGATTCCACTCCCTCAACATCCAGCTGGTGTGCGACCATACTCAGCGTATCATGCCCAGTATCCTGGCAGCAGTTATGATGTCTTAATTCTGTGGCAGTCCACTGCACCATCTGCATTTGAGCCACCATGACAAACCAGAGGGTGGGTCCTGGGTGGCAAAAGTTAATCATGACTCATGATTCCAGTGCGCAATCCATGCACACGTGGGCGGCATGCATTCAGCGAAAGCTTTTCTGTCAAATGAAATGTGGTAGTGCAGACCATTGGAGTGTTTAAACAACACTTCTGCTACCTGGACTGCTCTAGAGGAGCCCCATAGTACTTGTAACAGTGCGTGTCAAGATTCTTGATTGTCTGCTGCATGCTAAACAAACTTCACCATCGTGAGGGCACAGCTATATGGTGACCAGCTAAGGAGCAGAAGGAGGAGGAGGAGGAAGAGCACGTGGAGGAGGAACATCAAGAGGAAGAGAAGGCAAAAGAGGAAGGGAAGAGGCAAACAATAGCCCCTATCTGGTGGGTCTGTCTGATCAACTTATTGGACTGCGATACCAGTAAATGCAATATCAATTCCCCAGTTACCAACAGTCCCACACCTTACCTTCCCTCTGGTACTGACCATCACAGCGTCTGCTCGGCCACAATGCAGAAATAAAAGCACCACAAAATAAACAATCCAAACCAAATTTTTAAATCAAATCTTGCCATATGCCATATAACTGCCAAATAATCACCCTTGTGCATTCCTTTAGTGTCGGTCTTCTGTGTGCTTTTGCCTGTCCTTGTGCTCCTATGCGGTGCTACCCCAGTGGCTGCAGCATGGCCGGTGGAAGGCTGCTGACTTTCAGTGGAGGTGACTGCAGATGGCCTTGCAGGAAAACCTTGAGCAGGCCCTAGAAGGCCTGGCTTTGAACAGCTCCATTTTGGCATGGGCGGCAGCAGTCTGGGCTGGCTGGCAACAGACAACAACAAGGGAGTAGCTGTGATGAGAGGACAAATGCTGTCACCTTGAGAGAGGACAGTAGGTTCGAGCACCACATAGCCAGTGGCACCCCCCACGGCAACACCTCAGCAATCTTAGTAATCTGTTGAAGGACAGATTGCTGGACTGCTGCGACACCCTGCCAGCTCCTTTGAACACTCGTATCCACAGCCATGATGGCAGCAGTCTGAACTATCATGTCAACAAACTGACCTTGCATTCCAGAAGACTGAATTTGCACTGCAGCACCCAGACATTGGGTGGCTTCTGCTGTAAAGGAAGCTGAGACATTGGCCATCAGGTGCACCATGATTGGGTCCACTAGTATGCCAATGGAGTGGGCCACCATTTCCATGTTGGAAAGGCTCCAGGTTCTGCACAAAGTCCTGTGTCAAGTTGACACCAGACTCCGCTATGTTCATTGACATTGCATGCAGGTTTTCTGGTAGGCCTGTCAATATATCACGTATTTTATTTATTTATTTTATTTATTTAGTGATACAGCACTGAAACAGGCTTTTCGGCCCACCGAGTCTGTGCCGACCATTAACCACCCATTTATACTAATCCTACATTAACCCCATATTCCTACCACATCCTCACCTGTCCCTATATTCCCTTACCACCTACCTATTCTAGGGGCAATTTATAATGGCCAATTTACCTATCAACCTGCAAGTCTTTTGGCTGTGGGAGAAAACCGGAGCACCTGGAGGAAACCCACGCAGGCACAGGGAGAACTTGCAAACTCCACACAGGCAGTACCCAGAATTGAACCCGGGTCGTTGGAGCTGTGAGGCTGCGGTGCTAACCACTGCGCCACTGTGCCGCCCTAATTGTGTATACCAATTAGCCTTCTGCTGTATCCCATCCCATCAAAGTCCTCATCCGAGTCCTCTGTGGCATAGCTCATATTCGACCTTGCCCTCCAGATTTACAAAATAACCATTTTGAGAGGCAAATGTCCAGAGCACCAATATATCATATATCCTTGTTGCTAGCAATCTTTCAAATGAACTTTATTTTAAAGAACTGTCTTTGCTTTTTGCCAAGAGAGAACAATTTTTCGAGGCTGAGGCAAGTACAACAGTATTGGATATGGAAGAGTGCAACACTGTTCCTGACAATCTTTGTGGCTAATGTATAAATGATGGAAATATGTTGGATGATTAACTATCATCATTAAATAATCAAATAAGAGGGAACATATTCACTGTCAGATCCAATAGAAAACATTGGAAGTGACAGTGGATATTGGGATGCTGATGGAATGAATCCCCCACTGTGCTTCTCACGACACATTTGCCCTGAAACGACAGCAAAATGGGCAGGAACAATGAAGTCAAAGTTTTTTTTTACCTGTCCTTTTACTTTACAAAAGACGATCCTGCTGCCAGGACATCTTTTGAAGAGGGAGTGATGATTGTAAGTATGAAAAGTTATTTGTTAACCAATATTTAGCTTCTGACTTATTTGGCTTTTCAGCATTACCTGTTGATCTGTTGCCCAATTTTGCATAAAATGTCTTTCCAAATTCACCTTGTCACTTCTCTTATTTCAAAACCTTGGATCGTTTCCCAAGATGAACAGAGATGGCTTTCATAGACGCTCAAAACTTGAATGGAAAATTTCTAAATATTTTTGTTGTCTTTCTTGATTTTTTCCTGCAACATTGATGCTTTTCAAATAAAAATGGTGGTATACTCTTTCCCATGGTGAGAGTAGTAACAGATCAGCCCAAGTTCACAGAGAAAATAGAGATTAGCAACACATGATCATTAAAACTGGAACACTTAAATATTCACAGTGGAGAAAGACCAGGTAGAATACATCCAATGATACTTAAGGAAATGATTGTAGCAGCAGAGGGAGCTGTGGTGAATCATTTCTGCAATCCACCGATTCTGAGGGCTAGTGCTCAAAAACTGGAAAATACTTAAAGGTTTTTAGCTCGATATTATACTGGGAAAAGTTGGCAGTTCTTCCCTCCAATACTCAGATGCATTCACTCATTTAAAATAATTGGACAGTAACATCGTACAATGTAATTTCCAGGATTGAAAGTTGTTTGAGGAAAAATACAGGAGTGGATTTAATTTGGACTGGCATTCCAGCAGGAAACCATTCCAATGAGTTAGTTTTCTGCCTGCCAAATCTAGCAGGAGGCTACAGGGATTTAACCACTGGTGTATGTCACCAGTCAACTTCTAGTCTGGAATAGGCAAGAAGAGAGTGCAGAACAGCAGCCCATAGGGAAGACTGGTGGACCTTGGCCTTCTGACAGCTTCCAGGTAAATGCTGACTAGGGGGATTTGGAAGGCAAGACGGGGGAGTCCACAACTTTACTTAGATCCCATACTTCCCACCAGCTGCCGATCTGCTTTAGCCTGGCAGGAAAGCCGTGGCAATTTTCCTGCTCAGGCCCCAGTTAAAATGTTATTGAGAATCCTATTCGTGTAATAAGATCCTAATTTCTATAAATTCCTGAGGCTCCCTATAGCTTTAGCCAGTTGCCTCATGTGCCAGCAGAACCCTATAGGTAAATAGCAAAGACAGCTGGAAATGGTTGAGTTCCAAGCAGCTAAGTAACCTACACCTTTTTAACAGCCCACCCTCCCGATATCCACTCTGGTAAAATCAGCTCCTGTATTCTTAATATTTAGTGGAAGGTATAGTAAGTTTTGTCCATAGGTCTATTGGAATTGAAGTGGATTTCAGAGCAATGGGTTATGTGTATACAGCCATCACAGCAGAAGGGTTCTGCTAGGGCTACTTTGAATGTAGACTTAGAGATTAGGGTCAATGTGCCCATGTGCATTGATGACTGTTAATTCATTGATAAGAATGCATGAATATCAGATTCAGAAGGGGGAGGCAGTGGCGTAATGGTATTGTCACTGGACTAGTAACCCAGAGACCCAGGGTATTGCTCTGGGAACATGGGTTCAAATCTCACCACAGCAGAAGGTGGAATTTGAATTCAATTAGTAAATCTGGAATTAAATAGCTAGTCTAATGATGGCTATGAAACCATTGTCCATTGTTGTAAAAACCCATCTGGTTCACTAACGTCCTTTAGGGAAGGAAATCTGCTGTCCTTACCTGGTCTGGCCTACATGTGACTCCAGACCCACAGCAATGTGGTTGACTCTTACATGCCCTCTGAAATGGCCGAGCAAGCCACTCAGTTGTATCTAACCACTAGCACTGTGGGTGTACCGACCCCACATGGACTGCAGCGGTTCAAGAAGGCAGCTTACCACTGCCTTCTCAAGGGCAATTAGGTTTGGGCAATAAATGCTGGCCTGGCCAGCGATGCCCACATCCCATGAACGAATAATAAAAAAAGACGAATTGGTTCCGTATGAGTCCACTGACAGGTCAATCAAGTTTTCTGTAAGAAATTGATAATGATAAAGGTTATTAAAGTGAAATGAAGAGTCTGTAGATTGGGCAGTAGCCTGCCAATATGGCAAGCCTAATGTGTTAATTATATATTAATAGTGTTTAATTGTATGCAGGTGGTGGGCATTAACTGGGGTTTCACTTGAACACATATAGAGAGACACTTATTGAAACTGTGGTCTGATGAAAGCAGTTCTGATGAAAGGTCACAGACCTGAAATGTTGGTTGGAATTTTACGCCACCCCAGCGAGCCACTTAATGGCCACTTAAGGGCCTTTGCCCGCCCCCACAAGTATTTTACCCGTGGCAAGCAGGCTTGCGGCAGACGTGAAAGGCCAGTGGGGGGGTTGCTGACAACCGCCCCCGCTTTCCCAACCACCCCCAGCACCTGAGACGCCTCCCTTCCCCCCAAATGACCCCTCATGCCTCGCCAAGCCGCGACTAATCTGCCCGGCAAGGCAAACCAAACTTACCTCGGTCCCAGCTCTATATTCTCGGCTGGGCTGCAGTCCCTGTAGTGGCCACCGCTCCTGGTGGCGCTGCTGGGACTAAGAGCTGCTGGCTCGATGATTGGCTGGCAGCTCATTGAGGCGGGACTTCCTCCCTCAAGCAGGTGGAAGTCCCGCCTCTGAACAGTTAAAGCCTGGGGACCCATGAAATGCAGGTCAGATCCCCGGGCTGGGTGGTTGCGGGTTCGCCACCGACTTTTACGTCGGTGGCCTGCTCCCATCCACCTGTTGTAAAATCCAGCCTGTTAACTCTGTTTCTCTTTCCACAGATGCTGCCAGACCTGCTGAGTATTTCTAGCACTTTCGGTTTTTATTTCAGATTTCCAGCATCTGCAGTATTTTGCTTTAGTTTTACTCCTCTTAATCTTCTCTTTGTCAAGGAGAACAGATCCAGCTTCTCCAATCTATCCATATAATTGAAGTTCCTCATCCCTGGAACCATTCTTGTGAATCTTTTCTGTACATTCTCCAATGCCTTCACATCCTTCCTAAAGTGCGGTGCCTAGAAGTGGACACAATACTCCAGTTGAGGCTGAACCAGATTTTTTATAGAGGTTTATCATAACTTCCTTGCTTTTGTAATCTATTCCCCTATTTATAAAGCCCAGGATCCAGTATGCTTTATTAACAACTTTCTCAACCCGCTCTGTTACCTTCAATGATTTGTCCCTCTTCTCACGTACCCTTTAATTTATATTGTCTATGCTCGTTCTTCCTACTAAAATGAATCACTTCACACTTCTCTGCATTAAATTTCATCTGCCACTTGTCCGCCCATTCCTCCAGCCTGTCCATGTCCTCTTGAAGTTTACCACAATCCTCCTCACAATTCACTAAACTTCCAAGTTTTGTGTAATCTGTAAATTTTGAAATTGTACCCTGTACACCCAAGAGTAGGCCATTAATATATATCAAGAAAAGCAGGGGTCCTAACACCAACCCCAGTAGAACCCCACTATAAGCCTTCCTCCGGTCTGAAAAACAACCATTCACCACTACCCTCTGTTTCCTGTCACTCAGTCAATTTCATATCCATGTTGCTACTGTCCCTGTTATTCCATTATCTCTAACTTTGCTGACAAGCCTGTTATGGGGCATTTATCAATGCCTTTTGGAAGTCCATGTACAACACATCAAACGCATTACCCTCACCAAGGCTCTTTCTTATCTCATAAAAAAAAATCAAGCAAGTTAGTTAAACATGATTGTCCTTTAGCAAATCCACACTGGCTTTCCTTAATTCATTTACATTTGTCCAAGTGACCATTTGTCCCAAATTATTGTTTCTCAAAGCTTTCCACTTACTGAGGTTAAACTGACTGACCTGTAATTGCTGGGCTTATCCTTACACCCTTTTTTGAACAAGGCTGTAACATTTGTAATTCTCCAGTCCTCTGGCATCACCTCTGTATCTAAGAAGGAGTGGAAGAATATGGCCAGTACTCCCTACCTTTACTTCCCTCAGTATCTTTGGATGCATCTCATCCATTCTTGGTGACTTATCAACTTTAAGTACAGCCAGCCTATTTAATACCTCTTTATTAATTTTTAGCCCATCCAATTTCTCAACTACCTCCTCTTTCACTATGACTTGGACAGCAACTTCTCCGTTGGTAAAGACAGATGCAAAATATTAATTTAGTACCTCAGCCATGCCCACTGCCTCCATGTAGAAGTAAAGATTGGGAAATACAGATGGGATTAAGGGAGAGAGCTAAAAGAGACAGACAAAGTAAAAAAGGAAATTTTATTGTATTTTAAGTTTTTTTTACATCTCAAATGTTAATTTTTTTCTGTGGGAATGAGACTTCACACTTGTAAAATTAAGTTTTCAGGGCCAGAGAGGTTGTAGAAATCCCCTTGAGGATCTCAAATTGGCCCATTCCTTTTACCACCCTATTACTGTTTATATGCCTATAGACGACTTATGGATTCTCCTTTATGTTTGCTATGTGGTCATTATGGGTAAATCAGTCAGCCACTTCTGGCATCTGCGTATGCAGAGTTAAATATGGAAATTCAGAAGTTGCTGTCAGAAATACCCTTTCCTCTACATGGTGTTGATGTCCTTGCTGCTCGATGTGGCATTGAAATGACTGCAATGGTGTGAACTTGCTTACTTGCCCACTAATTCTGCAATAAAGGTAGCTGAGGAAAGTTAGGACTGGTGCATTCAGGAGTATGTGAGTTTGTCGCGCCATGATAAGTGATAATTACCAATGAACAACTTCTCTGGCCCTGAAAAATTAATTTTACAAGTGTGACGTCTCATTCCCTCAGAAGAAAACTAACATTGGAGCTTTTTTTTAAAAATAAAAAATAAGACATAATTTCTTTTTTTACTTTGTCTCTTTTAGCTCTCTCCCTTAATCCCATCTGTATTTCCCAATCTTTACTTCGCTTAGTGTACATTACTTAAATCTAATTTGTAGTTCCTGCTTTATCCTTCCCAGTTGGACTCAGTGAGGATTCTTCAGTCTGATTGGTTGTAGAACCTCGTTGTTTCTTCCCTTGGTCATAAACGCCTTAGATCCTCTGTAAAAGATGCCACGTTGGGTCAGTCGCCCAATGACAGGAAGTCTTCGCTCGAAAGCTGGTCAAAACTTTGTGGGCAACTGTCAGCGAGGTGAATGGCGAAAGCTGTTCCTTTGCCACTGACCACAAAATCTGGGCCAATAAGTTCACACCTATAAAATAAGCAAAACTTTTCTTTATACCTTTATTTAAAACATTGATGACAGTTTGCTTCGAAGTTGCTTCAATACCAATAATCTACTTCAACATTTTACAGAGGTAAGGTGAGATACTGAGGACGTAAATCAGGAAATAACAGATTATGGATTAAAACTGTCTTGTCAGTATATAGTACATGTATGCCCGAAATTGTGAACATAAGATGCTGGTTGCCTATTGGCTTGATGCATATTTGGTTTATACTAAATATCCTCCTGGTTTACAGTTATATATAAAAAACAGCCTTTGTTGCACTTTTGAATGCTATTGTAACTCTCTGCCTTGCAGATAAGTGAGTTTAAGGCAATGTCATTGCCACTGCAACAGTCAGTGTCATTTAAACATCAGTCTGTGATTATAAAGGCAACTGTCACATTGGTTTTCAGCATAGATAAACTAAGGGATGATTGTGAGAGTTCAAAAGACCAGAAGAAAGACAGATACAGAGGAGAAAAGAAAGAGGGGCAGTGAGGAATAGTGAGTAAATGTCAGGTAACAGGCTGATTCAAGGCAGAGAGAACTGTGAGAAAAGCCTGGGAAGGAGATCCGTAATGAATGCTACCTGATGACAAAATGTGAATCAATCTGTGACACTTCACAACCTATAATAAGTCATAAGGAGGGGAAATTAAGATTAACCTTCAGGCATTTCAAACCCCCTACCTGCTTAAGAGATGAAATCATAGAATCCCAACAAAGCACTAGGGAGGTGTGTATTCACTGGACATGCTCGAATTCCTACTACAGAGTCAAATCTGCAGGTATAGTGGAAATTATTAATGCTTTCATTACGAGATGTCCTTGAGAAGCAATTCACTTTGTACACTGGTGCTAGTTTGGAATTCCATGTTAGTTTTCAAATTTTCTTCTTTGTTTGCACTTATTTCAGTGTCTTTTTTAAAAGAAAACACTTTATAATAGATAGTGAATGCTTATGACAGAGGAGAACTGTGATGAGTTATCTAATTCAGCAATGTACGGGAACTGAATTAACATTTAGAATCTTGAACAGATAAGACCCTGAAAAGCTATGTTTGTAGTAGGTAATTCTATATATTTTGGTGTTAATTCAGTGCACTCAAATTTCAGATTCACAGAATTATTACAAAACAGAGGAGGCCATTTGGCCCGTCATGTCTGCACTGGCTCTCCAAAAGAGCAGTTGACCTCATGCCACTCCCTGGCCTTCACTCTGTAGCTCTTCACATTCTTCCTTTTCAGATAACAATCTAATTCCCTCTTGAATGCCTCAGTTGAACCTGCCTCCACCACACTTTCAGGCAGTGCATTTCAGATCCTAACCACTCGCTGCACGGAAAGATTTGTCCTCATGACGCTATTGATTCTTTTGCCAATTACCTTAAATCTGTGCCCTCTTGCCTCTTGTTCTCAATCACTTCAATAATGAGAACAGTTTTTCCTATCTAACTTGTTCAGAACCCTCATGATTTTGAATATCTCTATCAAATTTCCTCTCACCTTCTCTTCTCCAAAGAAAACAGTCCCAACTTCACCATTCTAGTCTTATAACTGAAGTTCCTCATCCTTGGAACCATTCTTGTGAACCTTTTCTGCACTCTCTCCAATGTCTTCCCATCTTTCTTAAAGTGTGGTGCCCAGAACTGGACACAATACTCCAGTTGAGGGTGAACCAGATTTTTAATATAAGTTTGTACTCTATGCCCCTTCTAATGAAGCCTAGGAGTCTGTATGCTCTATTAACTGCTTTCTCAACTTGTCTTGCCACCTTCAATGATTTATGCACATATACACCCAGGTCCCTCTGCTCCTACACCCCCTTTAGAATTTCACAGCTAGTCTCCTTTACAACCACATCAGCACTCATTATTAGCACAATACATTTTAATCTAAATATCAATGGGATTAAATAGAAGATTTTTTAAAAGGTTCTTGTGAGTGTTAATGCTGGCACTTTCTGAGAATCCTGATGATGATCACTGCCAGGAGAATGAATTGTATTGTGATACGAATAAGAAATAAGGTACAAAATATTGATTTGGGAATGACTCCAGAATCGATTTCAACAAGTAACATTGCCATTCCAATAAACACCTGGTAGAGTTAGCCATTTGAAAAAAGAAATGTATTTATGTGTGATTAACTTCAGCAGCACCATTTCCGGCAGAAACCACCAAATCTGCTACTCCTCCCAGTGCTGCTGTATGAAAATGAACATAATCAAAGTGTTTTGTCAGACTTGCCTAGAGTATGAATAGATGTGTTTTGTGTCATGGTTGGTTCAGATTCGAAGAAATCTGCACTTTCTTTGAGAGGCAAAATGATGATTCAAACTCAGCACATTCAGGGCTGCTTAAAATCACTTCCAATGGCAAGCTACAGCATAGAGCAGACGAAATATTCCCGACAGTATACCTTCCAGCTGCTGCCTATAAAATTTCCAGGCATAATTAGAAACTTTGCTGCTTCCTGTCATAAACTAGTGAATTTAACAAAACATGTAGAGCTTTCTAGCAAACAAAAGCAACCTAGTTAATGCCTCCTTTACACAGTTACATTGACTAAAAAAAGAGCTTGTCTTTTATTTGTGTTGGATTTCATGGGTCAGAATGTTCTCCTGGATTGCTACATATAAATAAACATTACAAAGTGAGAGATACATACATCACAGTGCTCACTTGTTCCTGTGTTATATGCATTCAAATTGCTAGTGAGTAGAAATTTGGGAGCAGACATTATGTGTAATTGCTGGCTGCATTGATACCCCGAATCACCACACCAGAACTTTATGAATGGAAATACAGAGAATACAAATGGAGAAGAAATGTTTACAATGTTTCCCAATAGGGGAATCTGCACAGGATGTCTGCTCTCCAGCTGCATTTGACTGAAAATCCAAGAACAAAACTGAGATGTACTGGCAGGGCACTGGGGTTTCCTTTATAACATTGAGATTTATGGGGAATTTCAATAGAATACTCTTCACTTTACAGATACTAAATTGTTTTGAGTTTGTGGCATTCAAATAGTAAAAATAATAAATACAATACATTATTGCCTTTACTGTGTCACATAAATTTGTTTCATGGCTAGAAACTCATGCGTTAGATTAGTAGGTCAGATATCAACACTTTACCTAGTGCATTAAATAAACCCATAGCTAGTTTTTGCCCAAAGTTGATGACATTATTGCACAGTCTGATCGGGACTGACTGAATCTAGAGTGACACAAGTAGAAATAACACAGTGCAGCCAGGATAGGGCAGAGGTTGGTCTCCACCACACCCAATTTTTTGGGTAAAAAACAGCATTTGCGGGAACCAATTTCTCAGTGTGATCACCTGCATCCAATACTCCCAGATGGTAATCAGAAGCTAACTGTTACGACCGGGTGAAGAATGGGTCTAGGGCTCCCCTCTCGCCCTTTTCATAGTTTGGCCGTAACAGGGTTTAACTTTTAAAAAACAGTGCTTTTAGCTTCCCCTCAGTGAGTACTTGCTCACTGCTCTCTTAATTGTAATTGTAAAGAAATCAACCAGACAGGTTTTCTCAGATTTAAACAAGAAAGGTGTAAACTTATTAACCTTAAAACTCTAACTCAGTTAAAACTGCTAAGAACACATGACGCGACCATGCTCGCATGCATACGTGACAAACAGACATGCAAATAGATACAGAGAAGGAGAAAGAATTAAAAGGTGGGGAAGGTTTGAAGTAGTCGATGGAAATTCAGTAACTGGTTTTGGGTTGGATGTAAAGTCTTTGATTGAAGTTAAGTCTTGCAGTTCTCATTGAGGCCCAGTGCACACTTTCAAACTTGTTTCACTGGTCTTCTGTCTTGAGGCTTAAATTACTTCTGTGGATCCCTGGAACTTTGCGTGAGAGCGAGAGAGAGAGAGGTGCTCTATTCTTGAAGTTCAATTGCAGTCTCTTCCTTTCTGTGTCAGGCACAATTCAAAAAACCCCAGGTTGGCCAGCAGGTTAGTCATGTGACTAGTTCCTTGTTTGCAACAGCCTCTCCAGCGAGGTTTGTGGATTCCTCCATTCTTACCAGACACTCTCAGGGGAGTGGGTAGAGAGTGGGTGGGTAGTGGGGGGGGGGGGGGGTGGGGGGGTGGGGGGTGGGTGGGGTTGCTGGAATGCTGGCTCTTATGCAGCCAATGACTCTCAATGTCTTTTGATCATCACTATTGACAAAACCCATCTGGCTAATTGGATCAGGGAGTACTCCCATTGTCTCTCCATGCAACTGTCTTTCAGAATGCAAATGTGCAACCATGTTTTCAGCTTTTTTTTTAGAGATACAGCACTGAAACAGGCCCTTCGGCCCACCGAGTCTGTGCCGACCATCAACCACCCATTTATACTAATCCTACACTAATCCCATATTCCTACCAAACATCCCTACCTGTCCCTATATTCCCCTACCACCTACCGACACTAGGGGCAATTGCTAATGGCCAATTTACCTATCAACCTGCAAGTCTTTGGCATGTGGGAGGAAACCGGAGCACCCGGAGGAAACCCACGCAGACACAGGGAGAACTTGCAAACTCCACACAGGCAGTACCCAGAATTGAACCCGGGTCGCTGGAGTTGTGATGCTGCGGTGCTGACCACTGCGCCACTGTGCCGCCACTGTTCTGTGGTCTTTTAGAACAAGTTATGTTCAATGTCCAGTAAGCATTCAAATAATGTTCCATATGACAAAATTAATATTTTCCATTTGGCAGGTGTGGTTTCCGTCACACCTCCATTTTTGGCTGAATGAAATGCAACATTAGGGGAGCATTTCATTATTAAATAGAAATAAGAGAAAGTACCAGAAAACACACTTAGATTTCTCTCATTCATTCAGAAATTTAAAAATTGTTATAGTCTGTCTTTCCTTTGTTGCAGCACTACTTTAAACTGCCCCTTTTTTGTTGAGGAGGGTCTGAAATAGTCATGTGCTGCCCAAGGGCTTTAAAGTTTCTTCACTATCAGCCTGCAATTCTTTGGGAATGGGCATATCAATAAATGTGAATTTTTTGGGAGGTTTGAAGTTTGCACATTTCCATGACTCTCCAGGATGCCTTTGTTCCTGTTGAGGCCTACAGGGGGAGGGTTAGATTTAATTAGCCCTGGTTTGGAGTTCTGATCATGGGAGTTGACAGTGGGTGCATCCACTCTGATCTCTCTTCCAGTGCTCTGATGAGTCATGCAAGTGCTTTTCACTTTAGGGGATGGTTGTTTCCCTTTTCTCCTGACTGTGGGGTGGGGGGGATTCTTTGCTAATCTTCCCTTTGTCCTCTGGGACACTCCTGCTTGCAGCTATTTGCCCAGAATCTACTGCACTCCCCTGCAGCACTTTGACTAGGTGAGGCATCACCCTAACAGTTTCTCTGCCCTCTTGAGGACTCTCTTTGTTCCTGCAGGTTTCTGTAAATGCTGTTAGCAACTCTGGTGGGGTGCTTCTGGTGTCTGCATTTACATAGGAGGATGTGGGGCCTAATTTTTCCAACATTTTGGGGTTGGCTGAACGGACAGCAGAGGTTTCCATTTGGGAATCCTCCTGGACTTCCTTTAACCTGTCCTCTTTGTCCCTTTATCCCCTTTCCTCTCTAACTTCTTGCCAGCCCTGTGCCTGTCTGTCCCCTTTTGTTCTCAGCAAGGGCCCCTTACAAGTCACCAGCCTTCTGCTGAAGTGTCCTCCAAATGCCAGTACAGGACTTAGGGGTGCAGATTTCACTGTGGGTTGGGGGTTTCCCCTCAACCTGGCACATGTGGGAACTCCAACAGTATTCCACCACATCTTTGTGGAGTTTTGGCCAGTCAAACTGCCGTCTTATGAGGGCTTTGGTTTCTCGTATACCGACACGTACAGCCTTTGTAATCTCATGGGTCATTCTTAATATTTCTCTCCGGAACCTCTGCGACACCACGAACTGGTGAACCACTGTCCACTCTTTGATCTCAGGTCTGTGTGGATAACTCAATTTCCTCATCAGAACCTCATTCATTAAATAGTAGCAGTCAGGGACTCCCTCTGTTTTCAATTTCAGACTGGGCAGCTAACTCAGTACTCTCTCAATACTGGGTCAGCTCGCTGAGCCTCAGCTAGGGAAGATTGATTTAATCCATTCCCTGGGTCCTCTAACTTTCCAAAGAAAGTCTCAGACAGACAGACCTCATGGTCATCTGCCTGCAGTGCCAATTCAGTCTCCTCTGGGGAGCTGGTTTGGTCATGGTTCGATTCGCTACACATTCAGGGTAACTGCAGGGGACCGTCTCCTGCTACTGCCCTGTCTCTCTGACCTCCTGTGATCTCTCTTTCACTACTGGGGAAGCTACCACATTTGCCCCCGCCAGATTATTATCTATAAGCAGGTCAGCCCCGTCCACAGGCAAACTAGGGACAATCCCTACGGTCACTGGTCCTGAAACTAGGCTGCACTCCAAGTGCACCCTATGTAAAGGTACAGGCATACACTACCATCCAATAACATTTACCATCATTCTAGTACCTATTGCACTCTGGGGGAAAGGTCAGGCCTTTTCCCAGTAAAAGGGAATCTAGTGGCCCCTGTGTCCCCGAGGATTGCTATGAGCTTGTTTGCCCCACTCGAGGGGTTTGGGGTTACTCTCCCTTCAGACACAAAATCCTGATAACCTTCAGGAATCCTAAATTTTCCTTCACCCACAGCAGTATGTTTTCTGGGCCTTACTACCGTTGCAGTTAAAGGCACAGTTTGTGCAGCTGTGCTTTCCATCAGGATCCTTTCTCCTTCACTGAGTGGGTGTGCCCTGATTATCCCTACAGGCTTTCCCCGTAGTTTCCAGCACTCAGCTCTCAGATGACCTGGGCGGGGGGTGGGGGTGGGACCAGTACAAACTGGACGGGTTACACCTGGGCAGGACCGGGACTAATGTCCTAGGGGGAGTATTTGCTAGAGTGGTTGGGGAGGGTTTAAACTAAAATGGCAGGGGGATGGGAACCTTTGCAAGGAGTCAGAGGAGGGGGGGCATCAAGGACAAGAACAAAAGACAGTAAGGGAAATAAGAAACGTGATAGGCAGAGAAATCAAGGGCCAGAATCAAACAGGGCCACAGTGAAAAATAGTGGGAAGGGGCCAAGTAATGTTAAAAAGACAAGCCTTAAGGCTTTGTGCCTTAATGCGCAAAGCATTTGCAATAAAGTGGATGAATTAATCGCACAAATAGATGTAAATGTGTATGATATAGTTGGAATTACGGAGACATGGCTGTAGAGTGACCAGGGATGGGAAATGACCATCCAGGGGTATTCAGTATTTTGGAAGGACAGACAAAAAGTAAAAGGCGGTGGAGTTGCATTCCTGGTTAAAGAGGAAATTAACGCAATTGTGAGGAAGGATATTAGCTCTGGTGATGTGGCATCTGTATGGGTAGAGCTGAGAAACACTAAGGGGCTAAAAACATTAGAGGGGGTTGTATACAGACCCATTAAACAGGAAAGTAGAGACACATGCGATAAAGGAACATCTGTAATTATGGGTGACATTAATCTGCATATAGATTGGGCAAATCAAATTAGTCACATGGCCGATTGAGAGTTACTCTCCATGAATTCCTCCTCTATGGTATTTTAACTGCCTTGCACATTGCTCAAAAGATACAAAAAATGCTTCCATGTTTCCCTCATTGAATTTTGGAATCAATTGGGAAAATTTTTAAAATTCCATACACAGCCCCGCACTTGTATTTTCCATGCTTTCACTGGGGTTAGTCTGTTACCCCTTAGCTAACTCAACCTGCCTCAGCTCTCTTTCCTCCCATTCCTTCTGGAAATTTCTTTCTCTCTCTCTCCTGTCTTTTTCTTTCCCTGTCTTCTAATTCAAGTTTCCTCTGTTCCAATTGTATTTTTGCTAGCAATACCCTGTCAGAGTCTATTTCTAACCCTGTCTCTGCTTCTTCAGATTCAAGGGAAAAGTGGTTGGCCACTAGTCTTAGGAGTTCCGATGTCCTAGCCTTGGCATGCAAAGTGATCCCACACTGTTCAGCCATATTTCTCAACTCCTCCAAAGTTAGTGCCTTTAATATATTCCAAGTTACTTCACCCTGGTTTGGGAGTGT
Organism: Heterodontus francisci; assembly: GCF_036365525.1. NCBI lineage: Eukaryota > Metazoa > Chordata > Chondrichthyes > Heterodontiformes > Heterodontidae > Heterodontus > Heterodontus francisci. The sequence continues at coordinate 37,255,767 of NC_090378.1, forward strand.
ACTGGCTTTGATCGTGGCCATGTTAGTATTCTAGCACACACAACCATAAGAAAACCAATATTGAAATCTTTTCTCCATTTGATTGGGATCAATTTGACTTCCCACTTCCAATCTCTCGTTTGTCTGTGAGTCCAATCCGGGATGCTAGCCCCAAAATTTCTGTTACAACCGGGTGAAGAAGGGGTCTAGGGCTCCCCTCTCGGACTCTTCCTGGTTTGGCTGTAACAGGGTTTAACTTTAAAAAACAGTGTTTTTAGCTTCCACTCAGTGAGTCCTTGCTCGCTGCTCCCTAAATGTAATTGTAAAGAAATCAACCAGACAGGTTTTCTCGGATTTAAATAAGAAAGGTCTAAGTTTATTAACCTTGAATCTCTAACTCAGTTAAAACTACTAAGAATACGCAACGTGACCACGCTAGCATGCATACGTGATAAACACACAGGCACTTAGATACAGAGAAGGAGAAAGAATTAAAAGGTGGGGAAGGTTTGAAGTAGTAAATGGAAATTCAGTTACTGGTTTTGGGTTGGATGTAAAGTCTTTGATTGAAGTTAAGTCTTGCAGTTCTCGTTGGAGCCCGGTGCACACTTTCAAACTTGTTTCACTGGTCTTCTGTCTTGCGGCTTAAATTACTTCTGTGGGTCCCTGGAACTTTGCGTGAGAGAGAGAGAGGTGCTCTATTCTTGAAGTTCAATTGCAGTCTCTTCCTTTCTGTGTCGGGCACAATTCAAAAAACTCCAGGTTGGCCAGCAGCTTTAGTCATGTGACTAGTTCCTTGTTTGGAACAGCCTCTCCATCAAGGTTTGTGGATTCCTTAAAGCTTACCAGACACTCTCAGGGGAGGGGGGATTGGAATGCTGGCTCTTACACATTCAATGTCTTTTGATCGTCACTATTGACAAAACCCATCTGGCTAATTGGATCAGGGAGTACTTCCATTGTTTCTCCATGCAACTGTCTTTCAGAATGCAAATGTGCAGCCATGTTTTCAGCCACTGTTCTGTGGTCTTTTAAAACAAGTTATGTTCAATGTCCAGTAAGTGTTCAAATAATGTTCCATATGACAAAGGAAGATATTTCCATTTGGCAGGTGTGGTTTCCGTCACACTAATGCTTGTTTTTTGACTCCGATGGCAAATTTGGCAAAAACTGGACAGAGCATGTTATTAGCAATGGTTCCTGGGTCAATAATGACCTAATCAAGAGGCTTTCGGAGGCTGGAGAACAGATATGTTTTTGTTTTATCCTTATCTTTAATGTGGACCCAGGAGGAGCACACCTTCACATTAAGCAAAAAAATGCTGCAGGTGGCTGCTGACATGCTCTCATGCTCCCCATTCCTCCCCACAACCCGCACTGTCCTACCCTCCTCCCAGGATCTACCTCCAGGCCGGTTCCACATTGGAGTCGGTCAAATTTTCTAGCATCCCAACAGCAAACTACAGTGGGATGCCCGATTGGCACCTGCAGCTGAGGCCAATTATAATGGCCCTTGTGTCATGCCAGCTAACTCTGTACAGACTAAAGATCAAACTTGGAACTTTTAGAGTCATAGAGGCATAGAGAGATAGAGCACTGAAACAGACTGGATGTTGAATTAACCCACTAAGCATTTTAAAGGCTTTAGGGGAAATAAAAGAACTCCTACATTTAACAGGATCTCTCATAAGATTGTGATGCCCTGCCATCTCACTTCAGGAACAGAATCCCAGTGTGTGGGTTCTGCCTATTCGACATGGAAATTTTCTTTTCTTTTTGCTTTCCAGCAGGAACAGTATGGATCACAAAAAGTTAGCACAATACAACAAGCAATTAGGAAAGCAAATGGTATGTTCACTTTTATTACAAACAGATTGCCGTATAAGAGCAAAGAAGTCTTACTGCAATTATGTAGGACCTTGGTGAGACCACAGCTGGAGTACTGTGTACAGTTATGGTTTCCTTACCAAAGGAAGGATATACATGCCTTCGAGGGAATGTAACGACGGTTCACTTGATTGATTCCTGGGATGAGGGGATTGTCCTGTGAGGAGAGATTGAGTAGACTAGGCCTATATTCCCTAAAATGTAAGAGAATGAGAGGTGATCTCATTGAAACATATCAAAATTCAGCCTCAGACAGTTGCCTTGGGGAGGGATAGAGTCAGTGGCTAGGGAATGGAGACTGTGGCCAGGACTGAAAACAATGCCTTCAGTCTTCACAATATTTAGTTGAAGGAAATTTCTGGTCATCCAATACTGGATGTTGGACAAGCAGTGTGACAATTTAGGGACAATGGAGGGGTCGAGAGAGGTGGAGGTGAGGTAGAGCTGGATTTCATCAGCATACCTGTAGAAACTGTGTTTTTGGATCACGTCGCTGGAGGGCAGCATGCACATGAGAAATAGGAGGAATCCTTGAGGAAGATCAATGTTGGCATCTAGAGTCTGCATGGCCATGGTCATGGCCTGCAGGAACTGGTTAGAGTGCAGCGATTGAAGTTCAACGGAGGAGGCCACTCTATCCATGGAAGGCATCCTTACAATGGCAATCAACAAATGCTTGAACTGGAGTCATAGAGTCATAAAGTCATAGAGTCGTACAGCATAGAAACAGGCCCTTCGGCCCATCGCATCCATGCCGACCATAATGCCTATCTATACTAATCGAACCTGCCTGCATTAATTCCATATCCCTCTATGCCTTGCTCATTCAAATACCTGTCCAGATGCCTCTTAAATGTCGCTACTGTTCCTGCCTCCACCACCAGCTCATTCCAGATACCCACTATTCTTTGTGTGAAAAATGTACTCCTTTGATCCCCTTTAAACCTCCTCCCTTTCACTTTAAATCTATGCCCTCTAGTTTTAGTCACCCCTACCATGGGAAATAGACTCTGGCTATCTACCCTATCTATGCCTCATAATTTTATATACCTCGATCATGTCCCCTCTCAGCCTCCTTCGCTCCAGGGAAAACAGACTCAGCCTATCCAATCTCTCTTTATAACTCAAGCCCTCCAAACCAGGCAACATCCTTGTGAATCTTTTCTGCACCTTCTCTAGCTTAATCACATCTTTCCAGAACTGCACACAGTGCTCCAAATGCGGCCTAACCAATGTTATGTACAACTGTAACATGACGTCCCAACTCTTGTACTCAGTGCCTCAGCTGATGAAGGCAAGCATGCCATATGCCTTCTTCACCATCCTGTCTACCTGTGTTGCCACTTTCAGGGAACTATGTACTTGCACCCCAAGGTCTCTCTGCTCAACAACACTCCACAGGGCCCTGCCATTCACTTTATATGTCCTGCCCTGGTTTAACTTCCCAAAATGCATCACTTCACACTTGTCTGTGTTAAATTCCATTTGCCAATCCCTTGCCCACTTTCCCAGTTTATCTATATCCTGTTGTAATCTTAGACAACCTTCTTCACTGTCCACTATATCAATTTTGGCGTCATCTGCAAACTTACTGATCATGACCCTTACATTCACATCCAAGTCATATACATGACAAACAACAGAGGGCCCAGCACCGATCCCTGCGGCACACCACTGGTCACTGGCCTCCAATCTGAAAAACAACCCTCCACTACCACCCTCTGTCTCCTATCATCAAGCCAATTTTGTATCCAATTTGCTAGCTCACCCTGGATCCCATGTATTTGAACCTTCTGGACCAGCCTACCATGCGGGACCTTGTCAAAGGCCTTGCTACAGTCCATATAGACAACGTCCATCGCCCTGCCCTCGTCAATCCTCTTGGTCACCTCTTCGAAAAACTCAATCAAATTTGTGAGACATGATTTTCCACACACAAAGCCATGCTGACTATCCCTAATCAGACCATGCTTTTCCAGATGCATATAAATCCTGTCTCTCAGAATCCCTTCCAATAACTTTCCCACCACTGATGTAAGGCTCACCGGCCTGTAGTTCCCTGGCTTATCCCTGCTGCCCTTCTTAAATAAAGGCACAACATTAGCTATCCTCCAGTCTTCCGGTACCTCACCCGTGGCTAACGATGATACAAAAATCTCTGCCAGGGCCCCAGCAATCTCCTCCCTTGCTTCCCATAGCATCCTAGGATACACCTGGTCAGGCCCTGGGGATTTATCCACCTTAATGCGCTTCAAAACCTCCAACACTCCTCCTTTGTAATGTTGATATGCTCCAGGATATCGCTGTTTCCTCCCTTGAACTCACTAGCTTCCATGACCTTCTCCACGGTAAATACGGACGAGAAATATTCATTTAAGACTTCGCCCATTTCCCGTGGTTCCACACATAGACTGCTACACTGATCCTTAAGGGGACCTACTCTCTCCCTAGCTACCCTTTTACTCTTAATATACTTATAGAATCTTTTAGGATTCTCCTTTATCTAATCTGCCAGGGAAATCTCATGGCCCTTTTTCACCCTCCTAATTTCCTTCTTAAGTGTAGTCCTACATCCGCTGTACTCCTCGAGGGACACACTCGATCCCAGCTGCCTATACCTGACATATGCCTCCTTCTTTGTCCTGACCAGACCCTCAATATCCCTCATCAACCAAGGTTCCCTAAACTTGCCAGCCTTGCCCTTCCATCTAACAGGAACATGCCAGCCCTGAACTCTTCCTATCTCACTTTTAAAAGCCTCCCACTTGCCAGACGTCCATTTACCTGTAAACAGTCTCTCCCATTCAACTTTTGAGAGTTCCTGTCTGATGCCATCAAAATTAGCCTTCCCCCAATTTAGAACTTCAACCTGAGGACCAGTCCTATCCTTTTCCATAACTATCTTGAAGCTAATAGAGTTGTGGTCACTGGTCCCAAAGTGCTCCCCCACTGACACATCAACCACCTGCCCTGCCTCATTTCCTGAGAGGAGTTCGAGTGTAGCCCCTTCTCTAGTAGGCCATCCACATACTGCTGCAGAAAACTATCCTGTTAACAAATTCTTCCCCATCTGATCCCTTAGCACTAAGGCAGTCTCAGTCAATATTAGGAAAGTTAAAATCACCTACTATTACAACCCTATAATTCCTACACCTATCTGTGATTTCCCTACATATATGTTCCTCCACTTCCCTCTGACTATTGGGGAGCCTATAGTATAATCCCATCAAAGTGATCACCCCTTTCTTATTTCTAAGTTCTACCCATATGGCCTCGCTGGACATTCCCCCCAGGATATCCTCTCTAAGTACTGCCTTGATGTCCTCCCTAATCAATAGTGCAACTCCCCCTCCTCTCTTACCTCCACCTCTGTCATGCCGGAAGGATCGGTACCCCGGAACATTGAGCTGCCATTCCTGCCCATCCCTCAACCACGTTTACGTAATAGCTATAATATCACAATTCCATGTACTGATCCATGCTCTGAGTTCATCTGCCTTACCTGTAAGAGTGGTCCACCCTCGTTGCTATTGTGGATATTGTGCTCTGCACGATGGCTAGCACTTTGCATGTTTGCTGCTGTTCTTCTGTTATTGTCTTTTTCATTGATGGGTCCCTCCCCCCCACTAAGTTCAGCATCTCTGTCCAGCTGAGTGCAGCCTGGAGAGGGCTGCACCCTCCAACGTAGATTCCCCACAGCTGTTCCTATCACCATTCTGCTCATGATCACCTAACTCTCCAACAGGACCCACCAAAACACTACTATCTGCACTAGTGCCTTGTTCATGTGTCATGTGATGGTGCACCCTCAAAATAAATCAGCTCCTCTGAGGAAATGGCATCTGGAAGGGCTATGTGCTGCTGTTCTTCACATGTTGCATGAAGAGAAGAGATGGATATGATTTAGTAACAGGAATGTAAAAATGTTGTTATTCAGCATCATTAAGCATATCATATTTCACTCGGTGCTGAAATCAAATCAATGTGACCGTGTCTTGTATGAGATGTCTGAGACATTTAATGTTTCACTATACAGCAGTGAAATCCAAATCTCTCCATCTCTGATAGTCAGGGATGCTGATATCCTGCTTATCTCCATAGTCTCCTCCTCTAAAGATGTCATCTGTGGAGGAGCACCTCTGGTCCTCTCTCTACTCCTGCATAGGAAAACGACAGGCCCTTGAGTGTCTGTAAAGCACGTGTGTATCCAAGTATGGATGCCATGTTGGATAGTTTAGATAACTATCAAGCAGATGAACTAGGAGTGCCATTGGCATGCATTTGAGAGTGTGTACTAAGAATCAAGTAAGCTGACTGAGGTGGCATCACATTGCATCGGATTGTGCTGAGTGGTCGTAGTGGATAGAGAAACAGAGAGGTGAGGAAGGGCTTAGAAAGGGAACGATGGCTGCTGTTAAAGTAAAGCGGGCATGAGGAGTGATGTGATGGAGCATATTTGACAAGATAGAGGGAGAGAGTTACTGGATAAAAACAATGAACTCCCATTAGTTGGTTTTAAAAACAGGAAATTCTGTTGCTGTCTCGAGTTAATCAACTCCACATGGAACATTCTGTGTGCTTTGAATGGAATTTTATGAAATGTCCATTTACACATTACTTTTTTGCACATACTGTACATGATACTACATAGTCAATGACAATCATCATGATACATACCTTACTGGGAAAAAAAGGAACTAATGATGGAAAAATATTGGCAGAATCCAATTCAAACACTAAAATAACATCACCTGCCTTTAACTCATTAAGAAACATATGGAAGCCACAGGGGATCAGCAGTGAACACTGAAGTAAAATTGTTCAATAGTACAGTGATGTTATTTATGGCAAAAGCAGCAATCTACAGTTAATTTTTTGGCGAGGAGACACATTAGCCTGACTTAGGGATTCCAAAAGAAAAATATAGTTTTGATTTTTCCCCTTCAACATGGAAAATGTTCCTACAAGTTGATTGATTTTGTTTACAACCATTTTTTTCATATCTGCACTGTTCAGAAACTTTCAACCAGAAATTGCCGACCCAAAAAGCTAAACTATCATGTTGCCGTATTGCCATCTACGTTGGTTTTGTAATACAGCAAACCCTGTATGCTAAAGACAGAGCTAAGCAACCACACAACTAAAAGCTCAGGTCAAAATCATGCAATCCTGCCAAATCCAGTCAAAAATGGTGACAGGTAATTGAGCAACCCCTATCCTCAATGGAGCCTGCATGTGAGCACTTCAGTTTTGTCTTGTGCATTTGCAACCTTCTTCTGCTAGAAGGGCCGAGTGGATAATGCTTCTCTGCCTCCTTCTCAGGTACCCACCATCACAGATGCCAGTCTTCAGTTAATTGGATTCACTTCATGTGATATCAAAACAGCGGAGTGCACTGGACACAATAAAGGCCATGGTCCTCAACAGCATCCTGACTGCAGTGCTGTGGACCTGTGCTCGAGAACAAGCCGTGCCTCTAGCCAAGATGTTCCAGTACAGCTACTGGAATACTGGTATCTTGGTATATAGCCGACAATGTGGAAAATTGCTCAGGCATGTCCTTTCCACAAAAAAAGGACTAATCCATGCTGGTGAACTACAGCCAATTACTACCCAACAGCGGACACTCAATCATCAGTAAAGAAACAGAAGGAGTCACCAGGTCTGCCATCAAGCAACATTTACTCATCAATGCTCAGTTTGGGTTCTGCCAGGTCCAGTTTGTTCCAGTCTTCCTTAAAGCTTTCGCCTAAATGTTGACACGAGATGAATTTCAGAGGTGATGTGACAGTGACTGATACCAAGGCAGCATTTGACAGAATGTGGCACCTAAGAACTCTAGTTAATTTATTGGGGATCAGGTGGAAAGCTCTCTACTGGCTGGACTCATACCTGGAACACAGGAAGATGGTTGCAGTTGTTGGAGGCCAATCATCTCAGCCTCAGGACATAGCTGCAGTAGTTCTGCTGGGCAACATTCTATGTCCAACTGTCTTCAGCTGCTCCATAATGATCTCTCCTCCCTACCCACATCCATTCAATGATGACTGCACTGTTCAGCTCCATTTGCTATTCCTCAGATAATTAAACAGTTCATGCAGTCATGCAGAAAGATCTGGACAACATCCAGATTTTGGCTGATAAATGACAAGTAACATTCACAATACAGTTCCAGGCAATGACCATCTCCAACAAGAGAGAATCTAACAATCTCCCCTTGACATCCAATGGCATTACCATCGCTGAATCCCCCATTATCAATGTCCTAGGGGCTACCATTGACCAGAAACTGAACTGGAGTAGCCATATAAATACCACGGCTATAACAGCAGGTCAGAGGCTAGGAATCCTGTGGCGAGTAACTCACCTCCTGACTCCCCAAAGCCTGTCCACTACCTACAAGGCACAAGTCAGGAGTGTGATGGAATACTCTCCACTTGCCTGGATGGGTGCAGCTCCAACAACACTCAAGAAGCTCGACACCATCCAGGACAAAGCAGCCCGCTTGATTGGCACCCCATCCACAAACATTCACTCCCTCCACCACTGACGCACAGTGGCAGCAGTGTGTACCATCTACAAGATGCACTGCAGCAATGCACCAAGGCTCCTTAGACAGCACCTTCCAAACCTGCGACCTCTACCAACTAGAAGGACAAGGGCAGCAAATGCATGGGAACACCATCACCTGCAAGTTCCCCTCCAAGTCACACACCATCCTGACTTGGAACTAAAAGCAAAATACTGCGGATGCTGGAAATCTGAAACAAAAACAAGAAATGCTGGATTCACTCAGCAGGTCTGGCAGCATCTGTGGAAAGAGAAGCAGAGTTAACGTTTCGGGTCAGTGACCCTTCTTCGGAACTGACTTGGAACTATATCGCCGTTCCTTCACTGTTGCTGGGTCAAAATCCTGGAACTCCCTTCCTAACAGCACTGTGGGTGTACCTACCCCACATGGACTGCAGCAGTTCAAGAAGGCAGCCCACCACCACCTTCTCAATGGTAATTAGGGATGGGCAATAAATGCTGGCCTGGCCAGCGTCGCCCACATCCCATGAATGAATAAAAAAAAAATGTTGCTGCTGCTTTTTATTGACACTGGGTCCAAATCCTGGAACACCATACCTAGCAACACTGTGGAGGTACCATCACCATATGGACTGCAACGGTTCAAGAAGAAGGCCCACCACTATCTTCTCGAGGGCACCTAGAGATGAGCAATAAATGTTAGCATTGCCAGCGTGGCTCATGTTTCAAGAATGAATAAGAATAAATGAAGTGAATGTTAGAATTTTATATATGGGGTATTATGGATGAAATTCCTCATCCTCTACTCTATTACATAATGCATTGGTACATCAACTGTCTATCGCCAATCTGGCTGGTTTTCATTCTTGCACTATTATGTTTTCTCATTTAAAATGGGTGTAACAACAATTGCAGCCAAATACTTGCATAATTCTTCTTTCATCTTCTCATTTGTAATGTGGTCTTGTCAGCTTACTTGAAGGATTCTTCTTAAGCATTTATTTTCAAAGCATTTCCAGTTCTCAATAACTTTATTGTTTTGCCAGCAATGTGAACAAGGCTAAACTTGTACCTAATGATGGAACAAACACAATAATTTCTTTCATTTTTAAATGCTGGTATTAATTTATAATCAAGTTACTCTGAACATTCCTGTTTTGTTTAAGAAGGGAAATGCATGTTAGAAAGACCTGGTGAAGCATACACAGATTTATATCAGTAAATTACTTCCAGAATTGTGGCACTTAATTGCTAAGTGTTAAGTATTACATGCTAGAAGAAAGATCTGAGATTTATGACAGATTGAACAGAAGCATGTCTGGTTATTTTGGAGCAGCAAGAAATAAGTTAACAGAATCCTGAGTAATGTCAAATTAGTAGAGGATATAGGGACATAGGAAAATGTCAGACCTGAAGTAACTCTGTAATCTAACTGGCCAGCTTCAATCAGCTATTACCTCAAATCTGTCCTCTATATTTTTCCACACTATCTGACTTTCTGTGTAGCCCATTCACTAGTTCACTACTCACTGCATTAAACTGTTGGTGCACCATAGTCTAAACTTGAACCTGTGTCCCCTAGTTTAGAGTTTGTGGCAATGTTAAACATATGGGCCTAGAAATTCCATTGCCCTGCTCACATTTCCCAAGTACTGCATGAAAGCCTAAGGCCCCAAAATTGCAAACAGGAAGCACATGCACACTTCTGGCCAGAAGTGGATCATGCACCATATTGCATAAGGACAAGCGAAAGGTGTCCTTTACCCACACCAGAAGCAGGTGTTGGGCTCTTTACAGATGCAAATGAAGGGCCTGAACCCTGCTTGAGGTCCCCTGTGAAAGATTGACTGCACTTCAGGAAACCTGCCCTAGGGATCACCTGCAACAAAGAAAGCAAAGAACGTACCTGAATGTGCAGCCTAGAGAAGCAGGAGTGCTCTGCCTGACCCCACATTTACCCACCCTCCTGTTTGTTGCTGCTCCCAACTCCCTGACCGCCTTTCTCAATCACCGATCTCCCACATTCCCAGCACCCTGACCCAATGCCAATCCCACAAAAATAAGGCCCCCATTCTGTTTCCATCCCTCTGCCACACACCCCCCCATCTTGGATCCACTTATCTGAGGGCTTCTGTGACGCTAGCAGCGGCCTGATTTCTCTCTACTCTTTTTGAGTCTTCATCAACATGCCTGCTCTATTACAAAAAGGTCCTGAGGCCCAATATCGGGGCAGCTCCTGCATCACCATTCAGGTGCAGGGATTGATGATAGGTGCTCCCAAACTTCTAGGCCAATGTGATAACTTTGTCGATTGTAACACATTTGTTGCATCATTCTGAAATGTATAGTACTCTGGTTATGCCACACCTTAAGCACTGCATTCAGTTTTGGTTATGCAGGCACAAAGGAAAATCCAAGTAAAGTTGTGGACTTAAGTAAAGCTGTAACAGGTGATACAGATAGGGATGATTTGGGCTGTGCTGAAAAGTGGTAGCTGCTCTCAGATATCTCTAATTAGGTTAAGAAAGGTCATGTTACTAAAGTCATAATTCACATTTCAGTCAGTATTTGGATGCTGTTTTCTGTTTCACAGGGTATTGTTAATGGATTAAGTTAATTTACCCAGTTTTGCATTTTGTATAAAATTACTAGTTGCAGCATAAATTATAATCCTATTCTTCATTATAGTGTTAGCTAAGTTTACTGTTTGCAAGCTTGCTGTTTCATGCTTTTTTTTAGTTACTAAATGAAAGTTGCATTTTACCTAATGTAAAATAGTCAATTTAAAAGTTACTTGACTGTCAAGTTGTGAGTTTATACTGACTTGTGTTTAACATCCATATTATAGAAATGTTTGGCTGTATAATTGAACCTTGGGATGCTGAAACTAGGTCTTTCAGAGTAAATCTTTGTCCTTATGATTGGGCTGCTCTCCTGTCCTTTACTTGAACATGCGGTTGAGCTCACATTAATACGAAGGATACTCAGGACAATAAGGGGGAATTACTAGATGGTTAAAATTTGGTGAATGATGGTGCATTTGAACAAATGGAAAGAGGAGGCAGGGTCTTGTTTCTCTTACCATGGGTGGAATTCTATGCTCTCCTCTGCTGCCGGGGAAAGCATAAAATCACGTGGGACAGTGGCGGGACGGTGGCTGGGGGGGACCCTGCCATTATCCCGCCTCCGCCGAAATTTAGTCTGGGACGGGAAGGCCTGTGAATGGCCTTCCTGCTCCGCTGTAATTAGCCCCTAATTAGGGGCCTCTTCCTGCCGCAGCCGCAATTACCTGTGTGGTGGATGGCCCTGTCGCCACATGGGAAGCACAGCATGAAAAACTGTGCGGGCTGCTTTCCAGCTGCGGGGGCGCTGGGGGTTGTGGAGTGGGTCCCTCATTCAGGCACCCCTGCCCTTGCTGCCGACCCCCCTCCCCCCGTGACCCCTATCCCACGAAACCCCTCCTGCCCTGACCAATCTTGAGCCTGGTTCCAGTGCCTCTCCTCGGTGTCTGGTGACTGCAGCTACAGCAGCATAACTAATTGTTGTAACTAAGAGGATAACTAATTGTCTATTGCTTGTGCATGTTCTTTTGTCTAAATTCTGTGTATTGTTATTTATGATATTTGTTCTTTTACCTATTTATACTCTGAAGGCTAGATGGGCTCTGCACTAGAGACATTTAAAGGGCCAGACACCCAAATAATAGGTAAAGGTTTTTTTTGGAATCTTTTCGATTATAAAGTGTCTGGAAATACTCTCCAGTGTTTTTACAGGTGTTCCTCTATGATGATGAGTTCCTCGATTTTCCAGAGGGTTTTGCTGTATCTTCACAGGGAGGAAAGAGGATTTGGTGATCTGTCCACACAAAGGCTGGGGGGGGTGCAGTGGCAGCCCCTCTAGGTCTGCAGCACAACATGGAAGTGGAGCAGAGACTGCCAAGTTGGAGCCAAACTCCTTTGTGCTCCTTGACAGTGACAAGAGGCTGTCTGGCAGGCCAGACAATGCACCCAGTATCTCGGTTTGCATGCCCATCTGTGCCCTCCTGTATGCTGCTCTGTCGAGGTCCTCATCTGAGTCCTCTAGTACTCATCTGCCACCTCACCTTCTGATGAGCTGGCAACTGAAACATCCTTTACCCCTGGCTTGGCTGCAGGCCAATTGTGTCGGGATGATTCACCACATGCTGATCCCAGTTCTATGCTAGCTTCCAATGTATGTGCACTGCCTGTATCTGAGCTGATGCCTGCAAGTATTTGATCAAGTATCAGGGCCTCTTCATTAGATCTGTTGCTCTTTCCTTATCTTCCTCCTGGGGCTGATGCATCTGGAGAGGTGGCAGGCCTTGGGTGTCGAAAGCAGGGACTCAGAAGGGGAAGGTTGGGATGAGGGAAATGGGATGGGGGGCTAAGCAAGAGGCCCATGGTCACACCATCTGCAGCTTGCTCATTATGCCAGATAGCAGGATAAAGGTGCCCAGGGAGTTGAGAAGGGGCATAAGGCAGCAAGATGCCATCATTCTCAATATCCTGCCAATGACCAATGCCAGGGGCCCTGTCAAAGCCATTCCCATGATGTGGACAATTATCTCACACCCCCCATAACCCCCTACCCCAGTAGGGGTCAGGAGATGCAGGCATCCTTGTCGCCCACCAGTTCTGCTCTACTTCCACCTATTGTGTGGCACCTTGTTCTGCAATAGAGAGGGCAGAATGTTACTGATAGTGTAGCACTGTGATTGGTTGATGTGCCAACCTTAGCTGATTAGCTGGAGGTATGTGGAATCAGTGAGAAGTGGGTGTGAGGCTAGGATCATTTGTCGGTGAGTAAGGCTGAAGTGGAGAATCTGGATATTAGGCATGAGTCCTAAGTGCCAGGGAGTGCTGCTGGATGAGTGTTGAGGGGTGTGGTGCATTGAACAGTGTGTCATGGAACTGTATTTATTTTCTTCTCTGTTTGAAACAGTTTGCCTTTAAGACTCTGTTTAAAAACAGTGTGCCATTAAAAACTATGAGGCACAGTGTGCCAGCTGAATTTTCTCTTTGGTCACAGCAGGAGAGAGAGGTCACATGGTGGACTGGAACAATTTAACTGTGTGTAAAAACCAGCAAAAAACAGTTTTGAGAGATACCAGTGAAGCGTGTTTACTGAAGAAAGGAGCTGTCTATTTCTCTCAGCAGAAATTCTACAATGTGCTACAGGCCATGTTAATTGCCTAAGGAGGAAAAAACCCTTTGACGAGACCATTTGTATTGCTGGAGGTAGCAAAATTCCTTTTCTTTACTTCCAATCTAAGAGTCTTTGCTTCAAGATTGACTTTCTCATGACTGATTGCATTTTCTGGAATTCACAGTAAAGTTTTTACCAAAAGACTGTCGATTAAAAAAAAAATTCAAGTAGACCTATTGCTGTGCTCATCATTGAAAGAACTGTTTGATGCCTGCTGCAGCCGAAATGTTTGAATGCCTATCTGCTAAGAGACTGTTTCATCAAATCCACGTGGGGACTTCGAGTGGCTTTTGATTATTTTTACACTTGGATACCTCAGCCATCAGGAACATAACCCACAAAGACTAACAACCCAGTTATTTATTTATTCTTAAGAAACAGCTAATTTTTTTAAACATTATTTTTAAAAAAACGTTTAACTGTTAGTTTTTTGTGTATGTGTTTGAATGGGGGAGTTAGGTTGAAATAAGAAGTTATAAGGTCTTTAGACATAGGCTTATTTTAATAGTGTTTAAGATTTAGTTTTAATAAATAGTTAATTTGTTGTTGTCTAAAGATACCTGGTTTTGTTTGTTTAATTCTGGGGGTTACTAGAGTGTTTAATTTGGCTGTTTTTCCAGTTGGGTGAGAAAACTTTAATAATATGCTGCGACCTGTGGAGTGACTGGACTGAATTGACAGTGCATTGCTCCCACCTCAGTCGTAACAAGTATAAGAGGCTAATGGTGTGATAGGTAGGAGATATCATGTGAAAATCCATTCGATCTCTTGTGGAACCACTGCCAGGTCCTCAGGTCCAGACTTGGGGAGTTGAACTCCCTTACCACTTGCTCCCACTCCCTTCTGAGGGTGGTCCATGAGGGACTCCTGGCCCCCTGTGGAATCATGGTGCCTCTCCTCCTGCCCACCTGTACCACTAATACCTCCAGTGCTGCATCTGTCCCTCTGTTAGCCATGGTGGTGCTCACTTTGCAATAATTTACATTGCAGCAATATTTTTGTGCCACTTCCCTTTAAGGTGCAGCCGGCCTTTAAGAAGAGCAGGCTGACTGTACCACATTCTTCTTTTCTTTTGGGCCTCCTTATCTCGAGAGACAATGGATACGCGCCTGGAGGTGGTCAGTGGTTTGTGAAGCAGCGCCTGGAGTGGCTATAAAGGCCAATTCTGGAGTGACAGGCTCTTCCACAGGTGCTGCAGAGAAATTTGTTTGTCGGGGCTGTTGCACAGTTGGCTCTCCCCTTGCGCCTCTGTCTTTTTTCCTGCCAACTACTAAGTCTCTTCGACTCGCCACAATTTAGCCCTGTCTTTATGGCTGCCCGCCAGCTCTGGCGAATGCTGGCAACTGACTCCCACGACTTGTGATCAATGTCACACGATTTCATGTCGCGTTTGCAGACGTCTTTATAGCGGAGACATGGACGGCCGGTGGGTCTGATACCAGTGGCGAGCTCACTGTACAATGTGTCTTTGGGGATCCTGCCATCTTCCATGCGGCTCACATGGCCAAGCCATCTCAAGCGCCGCTGACTCAGTAGTGTGTATAAGCTGGGGGTGTTGGCCGCTTCAAGGACTTCTGTGTTGGAGATATAGTCCTGCCACCTGATGCCAAGTATTCTCCGAAGGCAGCGAAGATGGAATGAATTGAGACGTCGCTCTTGGCTGGCATACATTGTCCAGGCCTCGCTGCCGTAGAGCAAGGTACTGAGGACACAGGCCTGATACACTCGGACTTTTGTGTTCCGTGTCAGTGCGCCATTTTCCCACACTCTCTTGGCCAGTCTGGACATAGCAGTGGAAGCCTTACCCATGCGCTTGTTGATTTCTGCATCTAGAGACAGGTTACTGGTGATAGTTGAGCCTAGGTAGATGAACTCTTGAACCACTTCCAGAGCGTGGTCGCCAATATTGATGGATGGAGCATTTCTGACATCCTGCCCCATGATGTTCGTTTTCTTGAGGCTGATGGTTAGGCCAAATTTTTTGCAGGCAGACGCAAACCTGTCGATGAGACTCTGCAGGCACTCTTCAGTGTGAGATGTTAAAGCAGCATCGTCAGCAAAGAGGAGTGCTCTGATGAGGACTTTCCGTACTTTGGACTTCGCTCTTAGACGGGCAAGGTTGAACAACCTGCCCCCTGATCTTGTGTGGAGGAAAATTCCTTCTTCAGAGGATTTGAACGCATGTGAAAGCAGCAGGGAGAAGAAAATCCCAAAAAGTGTGGGTGCGAGAACACAGCCCTGTTTCACACCACTCAGGATAGGAAAGGGCTCTGATGAGGAGCCACCATGTTGAATTGTGCCTTTCATATTGTCATGGAATGGGGTGATGATACTTAATAGCTTTGGTGGACATCCGATCTTTTCTAGTAGTCTGAAGAGACCACGTCTGCTGACGAGGTCAAAGGCTTTGGTGAGATCAATGAAAGCAATGTAGAGGGGCATCTGTTGTTCACGGCATTTCTCCTGTATCTGACGAAGGGAGAACAGCATGTCAATGGTCGATCTCTCTGCATGAAAGCCACACTGTGCCTCAGGGTAGACGCGCTCGGCCAGCTTCTGGAGCCTGTTCAGAGCGACTCGAGCAAAGACTTTCCCCACTATGCTGAGCAGGGAGATTCCACGGTAGTTGTTGCAGTCACCGCGGTCACCTTTGTTTTTATAGAGGGTGATGATGTTGGCATCGCGCATGTCCTGGGGTACTGCTCCCTCGTCCCAGCACAGGCATAGCAGTTCATGTAGTGCTGAGAGTATAGCAGGCTTGGCACTCTTGATTATTTCAGGGGTAATGCTGTCCTTCCCAGGGGCTTTTCCGCTGGCTAGGGAATCAATGGCATCACTGAGTTCCGATTTGGTTGGCTGTATGTCCAGCTCATCCATGACTGGTAGAGGCTGGGCTGCATTGAGGGCAGTCTCAGTGACAGCATTCTCTCTGGAGTACAGTTCTAGGTAGTGCTCAACCCAGCGGTCCATCTGTTTGCGTTGGTCAGTGATTATGTCCCCAGATTTAGATTTGAGGGGGGTGATCTTCTTGATGGTTGGCCCAAGAGCTCTCTTAATGCCATCATACATTCCTCTGATGTTTCCGGTGTCTGAGGCCAGCTGAATATGACTGCATAGGTGTTGCCAGTAGTCGTTTGCGCAACGCCTAGCTGTTCTTTGTGCAGTACTTCTGGCTGCTTTAAGTGCTGCGGATGTTAAATCGCTGGGGGCTTTCTTGTAGTTCAACAGTGCAATGCGCTTAGCGGCTATGACAGGTTCCAGCTCTTCATTATGAGATTGAAACCAGTCTGCATTTCTCTTCGCACTTTTGCCGTAGGTGGTCAAAGCTGACTCATAGATGGCGTCTCTGATGTGGGCCCACTTGGTCTCAGCATCCCCTGTGGGAGTGTTTTGAAGGGCTGTTACAAGTGAATTTAGAAATTTTTGTAACAGCTGTGGGTGAGAAATTCTGCTCGTGTTGATGCGCAGGTGGCCCTTCTGCTTGGAATGATGCAACTTCTTTGGTCTGAGTCTAACCTTGCTGCACACCAGGGAGTGGTCGGTGTCGCAGTCCGCACATGATCGGCAAACAACACTGCTCCCTCCCTGCTGTGGGCAGAGGCTGCAGGCAGCTTGGAGGAATAGGCAGCAGTGTGGGATTTACTTGGGCCAATGCTACAGTCATGCAGATGAGGTGGGTACACAAAAATTGCATTGCACCCACCTCAATCTACATGGGCATGGGCAGGTCACAAATGGCAACTCCCATGCCCAAAAAGCAGTGCAACCAAATGTTTAGCACCATGCTTTAGTTTAAGAAAAGAATCAGGATATTCGCCATTCTGAGTTTCTTGTTCTCATATGGAACACATTGTGTGCTATGTTTATGTCATAAATTTGCTAAGGAATTTAGATGGAACTGACTCAGAGTACAACTTTTCCTTTAAAGTTTAGTTCCTCTTAATTGGATCTAAATTTCTGAATATCTCTGCATGTTCTTGCTGTAAAAATAGGGAGTATGTTTGCTCAAATTAGCAAGAAAATCAGAAAGTGGTATTTTAGGTTTTCAACAAGATCCTGGCTTCAATGAATCCCAGCAATGAAGCCAATCCATTTATTAAAGTGCACACCTACCTCATGGCTAATGACTGTGATTTTCTTTTGTTGCTTCTAATTCCTCTCATTGGAGATTTTCGTGTTCATTAAATAAATTTGTTTGGATTGTCATGGCATCTTTTCTTGTTACCAAGAATTCTGGGTAAATGGTGTCAAATAATTTCTGTATACAGCCCCCAACCCACACATACACAGACACACATGCACAAATTGGTTTGCTATTAGGAAATACTAACTTAAGAAAAATGTATGTTATAGTATTTAACCATTCTGAATGGGTAATGCCATCACAGTCTGCACAATGCCATCATGGAAACAATTTGGGTCATGTTAAGTGTACGTCATGTAAGTATAAAACAAATTGCTTTTCAGCATGAAAATCAGCCAGGAAGATTTTCCATGAGAGGAGATGCCAGCTCTGATGTTCTTGGCATTCATCTTGGCAATATCCACTCTGTGATATATTTGTATTTTGTTTATTTTCCTTTTAGCTTTTGGCACTTAGCTAGCCCCCCCCTTCATGTCTCTGCACCAGACAACATCCTCTGGGAAAACAATGTACTTGATGAACTCTGGGAATGATGGTCACTAGAATGGCTCAGGCTGACTCATCAGTTTTCTTCCCCTCTTCTTTCACCACTTCATCAGATACACCTCACCTCTACTTAGTGCCTTCCTGACTCCACATTGACCAGGTGTGGCTAGGAGCTTATTGTATCAGAAGTCACTGGCAGGAATTCACATCTTACAGGGTCAGCCTTATGTCTATATGGCTAGGATTTTTTTAGGATTCAGAAAAGTTTTCAGTTGTAGCCAGATCCGCTCAGCTTAAATCCTCTAAAAAATATTTTGAAAAATGTACAGTTGTTTTGTCCCATTCTTTAAAAGATATTTTCTATTTTTTTTTGTTCCCCTCCCCGAGCCAAACACCTGCCCACACTGATGCCTTTACGTGCAACAACATCTTCTAATTTTCACCCATCTTGATATTAGGAAGCTCTTCTGCACACAAAAGGTAGTGGAAATCTGGAAGTTCCTCCCCCAACAATCTGTTGAAGCTGTGTCAATTGAAAATTTTAAAACTGAGATTGGTAGATTTTTGTACAGTAAGGGCATGAATGGAAATAAATCTAAGCTAGGTGGGCAAATGCAGTTAAGATACAGATCAGCCATGATCTAATTGAAAGAAGGAAACCGTCTCGAGGGGCTGAACGGCCTACTGTTCCATTTTCCTCCATTTTTTTTATAACCTGATAAGCAGCAGGTCTTTCAAACAAAACAGACTTTCACAGTCTTCACAAGGTGAAGTTGTATGTGGCTGATATGAATGACCAATGTATGGTGTTCAAATTTCTAGATAAAATTGAAGCTGAGTAATCAGAGCTGTAAAACATCTTTCAAGTCTACAGGCCGCCTGAAATCAGAAACTAACATAATGTGGGTATTAATGTCATGATATTGCTATCTTCGAGTAAACATGTCATGGTTCAGCCATCAGAGTAATTGAATTTGACCAATCTGCATTAATAGTTGTGAACAACCAGTCGAAGCAATTGAGCATCTGCTCAACACAGACCAAAAGAATCCATCCACTGCAGACCTCCTTGATTGACACAGTTAGATTATGCGAACAGTTGTATGCACTGGTTGCCTCATTAGCTTACCTTGGAGATGCAGCTGGATGTTCCAAATTTTAAAAGCTATACTGAACCTGTGAAGTAAAGTCACATAAATACCGGATTCCTTCTACCTTGCCAATTTCCTCTCTCTGCCAGATGTAAGGGCCTTGAAATAAACATGTTCAGGAAGTATCAGTGTAGTTTACCAGATCCCACTGCACAAAACTGCCCATAATTTGGCTTATATTGATAATATCACTCAGAAAATGTAGAAGGATGGCAAGTGTGGGAATCTTAGTTATGCTAGTCTGATGGGAGACACTTTTCATTCAGTTACTCAGATTACTCTGATGGCTGAACCATTAAAGGGACCTGTTTTTCTTGAAAAGGCACATTGCTGAGACATCAGAGATGGTTCTTTGTGCTGCATTTAACCCATGCTACTACTAATACATATTTTTTGTGTTTTACTTGTTCTGTGTTATCTCAAATGAGAGCTGAAAGCATGTGCTTTGCTATAATATAAATTAACTGAGAGTGACTTTCATGAAACAGAGCAGTCCGATCATCAAACAACTCTTCTTAAATCCAATGACTGAATATAATAGTGTTGAAGTATTGGTAATATTTTGATTGGCTAAACAGTCCTTTCTGTTGATATTAAACATTTTAAAACCCTTGGAAATTAGCAGAGACAATTCTATAAAGCAGATGTATAGTCTTCCTGCTCCAGTTAATTTAAGGAAATTTAAATAAAGAGCAAATTTTAGATGTTACTGTTCGCCTGTTCTAACTAGCTTTTCTGTTAATCTATTTTCATGTATTGGTGCTGCAGTAGGGACAAACTGAAGTCTTGATAGAACGAACTCCCTATAATTTGTAGTTACAGAGTTGTCAGAGTGACCTGGATATCAGTCAGCTAAAACTCTATCCTTGCACATGTAGCTCTTGCTAATGTGACGAAAATCTGCTCTGTCAGATCTAAAAGCCTTATATCCAGCCTGGAAAGCCAGGGAAATAGAAGAACTCAGGAAGCATGCCAAGATTGATGTAACGTCAAGTGCCCCAAGTGATGGCAGATATCTTAAAAGGATTTCTTTATGCCCATATTCTTTGGCAACATTCCCAATACAAAGGTGGAATTTCCAGGGAGGAACTCGCAAGAATGGTCGAAATGACATATAATGATGTAATTGACAAGCTAAGAAGGAGGGCAGATCACCTGGCCCACTTGGATTCCACATTTAGATACTTAAGGAAGTAGTTGATGAAATGGGTGACATCACGTTGAGCATGTTTAGGGATTTACTGGAAAAAAGAATAGTATTCACAGATCGGAGGTGGGTAAATGTGGGATGTGAAGATGACCAAGGAAACTGCAGGTAAGTGAGACCAACTGTAACACTTCAGGATATTCTAACCATTTTGCCACTAAATGTATTTGAAAACTAAAATTACTTTAAATATTAGGCTATGATAAATTCCTGCAAGTTAAAAGGTGTGGTTGAGGAAGAAGGAGGGGGATCTGAAACAACAGGTAGTCAGGTGGCTAATGAGCTAGCTTTGATGTTGTTTTTGCATAACTGCAAGTAATAAACGATTCGGTAACTTGTCTTCACAACTGATAAACAGCCACTGTGTTGGAAGATTTTTTTTATCTCTTTTTAATCAAGTTGACAAAGGATGGCATGAAGGTGATTTATGCTTCCAGTATTATTTCAGAATTTGCATGGGTACCTGTGCTATGACTTACCATGGCCAACTTTTCGAGTTCTTTAGAACATTTCTGCCACTGTGTTGCCAATCATGAGGTATTTGAGGTGGCATTGGCTATCTGCTCTATGTCTCTCCATACTGCCTGCATTACCCTTTCCTGGGCTTACTTTATTGAGTTCCAGTTAGCCTTTTCTTCCTTGCCCTTCTCCTCAATAACATCACTTTTGCAGAAATTTCCAACACAGGCCTATCTTCTACTGTTCCCTTACTTTGCTTTAACATTATCTTTGGGCAGAATTTTAGCTGCCAAGGGAAGATGGAGTCAGGTGTGGGCAGGGGGGTTTGAAGCCCTGAAAAGTGAAGTGGGCTGGGAACCCGTCATGAGTCCGTCCACTTCCAGGGGCAGGTTTGCAGGTGAGTAGGGAGCTGCCATGTAGCTGTAGGGTAAGTAACTAAAATCTAACATGGGGCAATTATCTCAGGATTTAGCCCTGCATTCTGGCTTTAACAGCCAGCGCACGGGTATTCTGAGCTTTCAGCAACTCGCCAGGGTCAACCAGGAGAGAGCACAACTGTTTCATCAAACTGACAGGATGAGAAGCCTTCAAACAGTGAAACTGAATAACTGTGGCCATTCCTAGGTCAGAGTCTGGTGCTCACAGCACTTCTTCTGATAGTGTGCTCTTACTGCTTGACAGGTGATTTCCAACTTCTTGGAAGTCAGTTCATCTGTCTTGGATTTCACTCATGTTAACTAGTACTTCCCTGCTGTCAACTCTCACTGCAGCATGGGAGCAGCTTATGCAACTCTACCTTGCACCCCTGATGAGGAACAAGCACAGCACAGGAGCAACAACAGCAGCAGCACCAGATGCCTTCACCTCAGCCGCATGCCGCTCCACAGGACAGAGGGGATGGACACAGAGATCCAGCTCAAGGGAGGCGAGACCCCCAAACACATTGTCTACAGGCAGAGGATCAGCTTTCTCTACATGTCTGAGCACCAGTGCTTCAGGAGATTCAGGCATTCATGGCAAGCCATTGCTGACATCTGCAGCCTCCTGGAACAGGACCTCCTTTCCAGTGGACCAAGTAGCTATTCATTGCTAGTGGCCGTCAAGGTGACTATCACCTCCAGGTAAGAGTCTGAGACACTGGAGGCAGCTTTCTCAGCTCTCCTTTCCATTCCTGTGGTTGCTGCAGCCACAGGAATTAATGTGCAATTCAGCCATTCTGACCTCTGCCAGGTCTAGAATTCCTACCTTTGACTTATTCGGCGCATTATCCCTTCCACCCTCTCTAATTGGCTGGGAAATCTGTGGCAGGATGCTAATGCTGTGGCTGAGTTAAAGTACCAGGCAAAGCCCGCTTTAATTGCAAATGGGCTCCTGAACTGCTACAGGCCTCCCTGCAACATGTGGGTCTATTCAGTTGATCTTTCACCTTCTGTCTCCTTAATGTCCAGTTTCCTGTGTAAATATTCCCTTCCTACCAGTGACGGGGAACCATTCAACTGCAGGATTTCTGCTTGAACTTTCCCTGCATTCTCAGTTAGGCCTCCCCCAGGAAATTGCTGTTGGTTTCCAGTGGGATCCATGTGAATGGAAGGAAGCCCTTACTTGCTGATGGTCTCGGTCTCAGGTGAAGCCTTCCTTGCATTTATTGGGACACCTCTGCCTCTTTAAGGTCCCTCCCTATCTCTTATAGTGCTGCAATGGTGTCCCCACTGCAGCAAGGTAGGAGTTCCTTCCTTGAACTGCTGGGCTTCTTCTTGATGGCAAGAATCCTACTGGGAACTTGCTGTATCTATAGCGTGAGCCTCATCCCTAGAAAATGGGCCTAGGATTTGTGTGTGATTGCCTTTAAGAGTGATGTACCTTTAAGATCTTAGTATGCTAATAAGCCAAGTGCTAGGATGCAGTCAAGTGACTACATGCCAGATTCACTCTTGTTACGACTGAGGCGGAAGGAGTGCACTGTTTATTCTAGTTCCACTTCTCCACAGATAGCAACATATATTTAAATTTTTTTCCACTTACCGATACAGTCAATCATAGACTTTATTTTTTGTCCCAGAATAAAACATACCAACCAGGTTTCTTTAATAAACAACAAAATTATCAGTTTATTCTAAAACAAATCTTAACCAGTAATGACGCAAAGCATAAACACACAGATGGAAATATAAAAGTTCCCTTTTTACCTTAGACCTTCACACACACATACACCAGTTAACTGGAAAAATAAAAGTATTTTTGTTTTTAGAGCTCTATTACAGACAAAAAGTCTTGGACTGAATACTTGCTCATTCTTGAAGAAACAGCAGATGAGATATGTTGTGTTCTAAAACTAGCATACGGTCTCGCCTCCGAGTACACTTAGACAGGTCACTGAGATCTTTTAGAAAAGTTCTTTTCAGGCAGCATTGAGAATTAATTTAACAAGCTTTTCTTCAAAGACAGGAGACGGGGCGGCACAGTGGCGCAGTGGCTAGCACCGCAGCCTCACAGCTCCAGGGACCCAGGTTCGATTCTCAGTACTGCCTGTGCAGAGTTTGCAAGTTCTCCCTGTGTCTGCGTGGGTTTCCTCCAGGTGCTCCGGTTTCCTCCCACATGCCAAAGACTTGCAGGTTGATAGGTTAATTGGCCATTATAAATTGCCCCTAGTATAGGTAGGTGGTAGGGAAATATAGGGACAGGTGGGGATGTGGTAGGAATATGGGATTAGTGTAGGATTAGTATAAATGGGTGGTTGATGGTTGGCACAGACTCGGTGGGCCGAAGGGCCTGTTTCAGTGCTGTATCTCTAAACTAAACAAAACGAGATGAGTTGACATCTCTTTTAGAGAGGTGCTGGAAAGCTGAGCTGGGTTGTGGTCTTCTCTCCTTCCTTGGGAATTATCTTCTCTCCTTGGAAGTTCTCTCCCTTTTTATGCAATTCAACCCCAACTCAAAACAATTCAAAAGTTAAACTGACAACAGGAGGT
This sequence comes from Heterodontus francisci, assembly GCF_036365525.1. NCBI lineage: Eukaryota > Metazoa > Chordata > Chondrichthyes > Heterodontiformes > Heterodontidae > Heterodontus > Heterodontus francisci. Next base: position 37,279,806 of record NC_090378.1, read on the forward strand.
CAACCTTTTGACCTCCATCAATCTTGACCTGTCACTTCTTTTGTAAACAACTTCTTCAGCTGTCCAAAGTTCTCTGTTGTTTATTGAGCTGGAAATCAGGTGGTTTCCCAGAAAGGCTTGTTTTCCTCACAAGACCTCTCAGTGACCCTTTTAAAAAACATTTCCAGGGACTGTTTTTCAAAGTCTAGTGGCCTTTACATGACCTCCTTTGAAAACCCTAAAGTTTAATATTTCTTCAATCTCTCAAAAATGAATCCTCAAAAAATATATTTCACAAAACACAGAGGCACTTTCCTAACACTCTGTAAGTGTAATAGCAAGAGGCAAGTGCTGTAATAGTTAGCTCTGTATAGTATATATTAGTTAGCTGTTTACTAAACCTGTTTGAGATCTTCAAACAACCTGAACTCCACGCATCTCATTTATGTTGCATCAGACAACATAAAAAAGCTTCTCATTGCATGGTGGCCACTATGGTGAGAAGAAAAAAATCCAAGTTTGATGATCAAAGGAAAACAGCTTTTAAAAACTACCTCCTTCCAGCTGGAGGAGAGAAAGTTAAAGAAAGATACAGGTCCAAACAGGGAAAGAGGAAAACACTTATCTCAAGCTGTAGAAGACAGAGCTGAACAATAGGCTGCAAGGAAATTGGGTGAGTCATTCTGTTGATGGGTGAGGGGTACTGCTTTAAGAAAAGGTTTGAAGTCCTTCAGCAGATCGATTTTTTTTTCCAAAAAGCTCTAAAATGTCTAAAAATTGATCTTTCTCAATGCCTCTGTTAAAAAAAAACAGAGAAGGACTGACTCCCCTCCCAGGTCGGCGCCATTACAGGAGGTGCCCGACAGGAAAAAGCACGGGAATCCTCCATTCACACAGCTCACAGCTACAGCTATAAAAAGAAACCCATTAAATCACTCAAACATGAAGGGCTTTCGTTCACTCAGCCAGAGCTTAAAAAAACCCAAAAACCACTCAAGCATTAAGAATTGCCTCTTGAATGGCTGTATAAACAGACTAGCAAAAAAAGGCGCTTGAAGTACCTATTGCATAGCTGTGTAAAAAACAGGCTTAGTGCTGGAAGCTAGATAAACAGACAATCTGCTGCTGTCAATTAAATCAGCCAAGACAGTTTCGTAAAGAGGAAACAGTACAGAGTCACAGAACCAGCTCTTAAAGCAAGTTCTTAAAACAAGTTTTAAAACAAAAGAACAGCATAAAGATGGATTCCAAGTTTCCCAACATGAACTGGAAAGCCATGGATATCCTATCTGAGTCCAAACTGTTCAAACAGAGAATGCAGTTATGCTTCACAGACCAAGTGATGGTAGAACCAGAGAATCAAGCTCTAAAAATTGGAAATGAGGGATTGCACAGAATTAGTACCTCTGGATTATCTAAAGAGGGCCAGAAAGATCCCAATAAGATATGGAAAGTGCTGGAAGATCAGCTACAATTATGAGTGAATTTCAGAATTCACTGCCTAGAATTGACGTCCTACAGGCAACAGCCACAGGAATCAATAGACCAGTGCATCAGTAGATACCCAAGTAAAGGCATCAAATGTGACTGCTCAGAAACTGAGCTGTCAGACCAAATAATGGAGATGGTAATTGTATCAAGACCCATTTAAGTGTTTCAGAAAGATCTCTTGGGGAAAAAGAAAGGTCAGAGCATGGCGCACTTCAGAAAGATGGAAGGAAATACGAAGCCATTGTAGCTAGACAGCAGCACCTACAAGCACTAGGTGCAGCCAAAAGTACCGACACAATAACCAGGTTGGAAAGAGCACTAGGACACCCAGATCCCTCTGCATCTCAGAGCTCTGCAATCTCTCACCATTTAGATAATATGCTTATTTTTTATTCTTCCTGCCAAAGTGGACAATTACACACTTTCCCACATTATACTCCATTTGCCAGATCTTTGCCTACTCACTTAACCTGCATATATCCCTTTGTAGCCCCCTTATATCCTCTTCACAAGTTACTTTCCTACCTATCTTTGTGTCATTAGCAAATTTGGTAACCATACCCTTGGTCCCTTCATGTAAGTCATTTATATAAATTGTAAAAAGTTGAGGCCCCAGCAGAGAGCCCTGTGGCACACCACTTGTTACATCTTGCCAACCAGAAAATGAGGCATTTATGCCTACTCTCTGTTTCCTGTTAGCTAGCCAATCTTGCATCCATGCCAAAATGTTACCCGCTACACCATGAAACAGGGCTGTGTTCTTGCACCTGCACTGTTTGGGATCTTCTTTTCCCTGCTGCTCTCACATGCGTTCAAGTCTTCAGAAGAAGGAATTTTCCTCCACACAAGATCAGATGGCAGGTTGTTCAACCTTGCCCGTCTAAGAGCGAAGACCAAAGTACGGAAAGTCCTCATCAGGGAACTCCTCTTTGCTGACGATGCTGCATTAACATTCCACACAGAGACTCATCAACAAGATTTCGGTTGACTGCAATGAATTTGGCCTAACCATCAGCCTCAAGAAAACGAACATCATGGGACAGGACGTCAGAAATGCTCCTTCCATCAATATTGGCGACCACGCTCTGGAAGTGGTTCAAGAGTTCACCTACCTAGGCTCAACTATCATCTGTAACCTGTCTCTCAATGCAGAAATCAACAAGCGCATGGGAGAGGCGTCCTCTTCTATGTCCAGACTGGCCAAGAGAGTGTGGGAAAATGGCGCACTGACATGGAACACAAAAGTCCGAGTGTATCAAGCCTGTGTCCTCAGTACCTTGTTCTATGGCAGCGAGGCCAGGACAACGTATGTTAACCAAGAGCGACATCTCAATTCATTCCATCTTCGCTGCCTCCGGAGAATCCTTGGCATCAGGTGGCAGGACCGTATCTCCAATGCAGAAGTCCTTGAGGCGGCCAACATCCCCAGCATATACACCCTACTGAGCGAACGGCGCCTGAGATGGCTTGACCATGTGAGCCGCATGGAAGGTGGCAGGATCCCCAAGGACACATTGTACAGCGAGCACGTCACTGGTATCAGACCCACTGGCCGTCCATGTCTCCGCTTTAAAGACATCTGCAAATGCAACATGAGGTCCTGTGACATTGATCACAAGTTGTGGGAGTCAGTTGCCAGTGATAGCTAGAGCTGGCGGACAACCATAAAGGCGGGGTTAAAGAATGGCGAGTCGAAGAGACTTAGCTGTTGGCAGGAAAAAAGACAGAAGTGCAAGGGGAGAGCTAACTGTGTATTAGCCCCAACAACAAATTTTATCTGCAGCGCCTGTGGAAGAGTCTGTCACTCTAGAATTGGCCTTTATAGCCACTCTAGGCGCTGCTTCACAAACCACTGACCACCTCCATGCGCTTACCCATTGTCTCTCGAGACAAGGAGGCCAAAGAAGAAGAAGGAGCTTTTATTTTCTGCACTAACCTTTGATGTGGCACCTTATCAAATGCCTTCTGGAAATCTAAGTACAGTACATCCCCTTTATCCACAGCATATGTAACTCCCTCAAAGAATTCCAATAAATTGGTTCAACATGATTTCTCTTTCACAAAACCATGTTGACTCTGCCTGATTACCTTGAATTTTTCTAAATGCCCTGCTATAATGTCTTTAATAATACCTTCTAACATTTTCCCTAAGACAGATGTTAAGCTAACTGGCCTATAATTTCCTGCTTTCTGTCTCCCTCCCTTTTTGAATAAAGGAGTTACATTCGCTATTTTCCAATCTAACGGAACCTTCCCCAAATCTAGGGAATTTTAACATCCTCGGATGAAGTCCATCAGGACCCGGGGTCTTGTCAGCCCACAGCTCCAACAATTTATTCAGTACCCTTTCCCTGGTGATTGTAATTTTCTTGAGTTCCTCCCTCCCTTCCATTCCTGACTTACAGCTATTTGTGGGATGTTACTTGTACCCTCTATAGTGAAGATCACAGGCACCCTGGCCACATCAGCTCCTCCTCCTCCTTTTGCTCCTCTTGTTACTCCTTTTCCCCCTCCTCCTTCAAGGATGCGCCCACAAGAGGAAACATCCTTTCCACATCCACCTTGTCAAGACCGTTCAAGATCTTATATACTTCAATCAAGTCTCCCCTCACTCTTCTAAACTCCAGTGAAAACAAGCCCAGTCTGTCCAACCTTTCCTTGTAAGACAACTCGCTCAATCCAGATATCAATCTAGTAAACCTCTTCTGAACCGCTTCCCATGCATTCACATCCTTCGTTATTTAAGGAGACCAAAACTGCACACAGTATTTGAGATGTGGTCTCACCAATGCCCTGCATAACTGAAGCATCCTTACTTTTATTTTCAATTCCTCTTGTAATAAAGGATAACATTCCATTAGCCTTCTTTGAGGGAGTTACATGTGCTCTGGATAAAGGGGAATTGGTGGATGTATTGTACTTAGATTTCCAGAAGGCATTTGATAAGGTGCCACATCAAAGGTTATTGCAGAAAATAAAAGCTCATGGTGTATGGGGTAACATATTGTCATGGATAGAAAATTGGTTTGCTAACAGGAAACAGAGAGTAGGCATAAATGGGTCATTTTCTGGTTGGCAAGATGTACCAAGTGGTGTGCCACAGGGTCTGTGCTGGGGTCTCAACTTTTTACAACTTATATAAATGACTTAGATGAAGGACCGAAGGTAAGGTTACCAAATTTGCTAATGACACAAGAAAGGTAGGAAAGTAACTTGTGAAGAGGACATAACGAGGCTACAAAGAGATATAGATAGGTTAAGTGAGTGGGCAAAGACCTGGCAAATGGAGTATAATGTGGGAAAGTATGAAATTGTCCACTTTGGCAGGAAGAATAAAAAATAAGTATATTATCTAAATGGTGAGAGATAGCAGAGCTCTGAGATGCAGAGGGATCTGGGTGTCCTAGTGCATGAATCACAAAAGGTTAGTATGCAGGTACAGCATGTAATTAGGAAAGCTGATAGAATGTTGTTGTTTATCACGAGGAGCATTGAATACAAAAGTAGGGAGGTTATGCTTCGGCTTTACATGGCATTGGTGAGACCACATCTGGAGTACTGTATACAGTACTGATCTCCTTATTTAAGGAAGGATGTAAATGCATTGGAGGCAGTACAGAGAAGGTTTACTAGACTAATACCTGGAATGGGCGGGTTGTCTTATGAGGAAAGATTGGATGGGCTAGGCTTGTATCTGCTGGAATTTAGAAGAGTAAGAGGCGACTTGATTGAAACAAAGAAGATCCTGAGGGGTCTTGACAGGGTGGATGTGGAAAAGATGTTTCCCCTTGTGGGAGAATCTCAAACCAGGGGTCATTTTTAAAAAATAAGGGGTCACCCATTTAAGACAGAGATGAGCAGAAATTTTTTCTCTCAGAGGGTCGTGCGTCTTTACAATTCTCTTCCTCAAAAGACGGGTGGAAGCAGAGTCTTTGAATATTTTTAAGGTAGAGGTAGATAGATTCTTGATAAGCAAGGTGTTGGAAGGTTATCTGGGGTAGGTGGAAATGTGGAGTAATCAGTTCAGCCATGAACGTATTGAATGGCGGAGCAGACTCGATGGGTCGAGTGGCCTACTCCTGCTCTTAATTCGTATGTTCGTATTACTTAGAGTACCTGTACACTAATTTTTTGTGACTCATGCACTAGAACACCTAGATCCCTCTGCACCTCGTAATTCTGCAGTACTTGCCCGTTTAAGTAATACTGTGCTTTTTTATTCTTCCTACCAAAGTGAACAACTTCACATTTTCCCACATTATACTCCATCTGTCAGATTTTAGCCCACTCACTCAACCTATCTATATCGGTCTGCAAGCTACTTATATCCTCTTCACAACATACTTTCCTACTTATCTTTGTGTCATCTGAAAACTTAGCTACCATGCCAGCACTCCCTTCATCAAAGTCATTGATATAAATTGTAAAAAGTTGAGGTCCCAGCACAGACCCCTGCGGGACTCCACTCGTCACATCCTGCCAATCAGAAAAGGACCCATTTATACATACTGTCTGTTTTTTGCCAGCCACTCAATCTCCTATCCATGCTAATATGTTACCCTCGACACCATGAGCTCCTACTTTGTGCAATAACCTTTTATGTGGCAACTTGTCAAATGCCTTCTGGAAATCCAAGTACAGTATGTCAACAGGCTCTCCTTTATCCACAGCGCATGTTACTCTTTCAAAAAACTTCAACAAATTGTCCTGCGGAGTGGTCGGTGGCTGGAGTGAAGGCTTCTGTTGCTCTTGCTGCTGGTGTTGTTGCTGGTGCTGCTCCTCTTATTCCTCATCATAGGTCCAAGTGGAACTGCATAAGTTGCTCCCATGCTGATTTAAAGGCTGACAGCTGGGAAATGCAGATCAAAGGCAAAAAGCTCCTGGGTAGGAGAAATGACTTCCAAAGTCTTAGCAATCACCCCTGAAGCTAAAAGAACACTCAGCACAAGTCCTGTGAGCAAAAGCCTTTCACCTAGGCAAAGAACCAGCTGTCAGTATTTAAAGACTTTCCAGGCTGTCATTTGCTCAGCACTGTCAATCCCCACTGTCCTCTCACATTGTTCAACCAGGTGAGTTTCAGACAATCCGGGAAACCCATACACTGGAAGTTAAAGCCAGAATCCATGGTAAAAGATGCAGTCAATTCCTTTTTTGCATATGTTATTTGCAGACTAGCTTGTCCCATGGGCGTTTTCCACGTGTTGAGAAACACAATTTAAAAGCATAAGATGGCAGAATGCTATCAGCTTCCTGACACGCTGCCATTTTTTGATTCTTTACCCTCCCTCATGCACCAACAACCGCCCCTCCTCCCCTTGCAGGTTTAAATTGTTTCTCTCTCCACAGATACTGCCTGACCTGTTGATATTTGCAGTATTTTCTGTTTATATCTCAGCAAAGGAAATGTTTGGCACTGATGCAGGTACACCAGATTACATACAGTTGCTGCATACAGATGTTGCTCACCAGTTGGCTGAGCAGCCACTCTCATGTAGTGGAGCATTCAGGACAGTAAGGGACCTACTCACAAAACATACACAGAAGTTTGTAACACACAAAGAATAAACGTAATGGCAAATACACTGAGTATGTACACCACATGTACTCATCACTAAATAAAATGCATTCATTTTTAATCTTCTAGTTTATTGTGCATAAAAAGCACAAATGGGTCAAAGTAAAGCTAAAAAAACATATGTATTTCTTACCAAAAACCATTCAAATGAACCAACAAAAGTTATGTGATTGTAAACGTTGCCAATAGATAGTAAATGTGATCATTAGGAAATAGTGTTATGAGATCACAAATGAATTTAGTCCATCTTTTTTCTAATTCTTTCATGGGATGTGGGCATCAGTGGCAAAGTCATCATTTGTTGCCCATCCCTAATTGCCCTTGACAATTGAGTGGCCATTTCAGAGAGCAGTTACAAGGCAACCACTTTGCTGTGGATCAGGAGTCACATGTGGGCCAGATCATGTAAGGACAGCACATTTCCTTCTCTAAAGGGCATTAGTGAACCAGATGGATTTTTACAACAATAGCTTCATGACACCATTACTGAGACTAGATTTTTATTAATTAATTGAATTTAAATTCCACCAGCTTCCATGGTGGGATTTGAACCCGTGTTCCCAGGCCATTTAGTGTGGATTATTAGCTCACTGATAGTACCACTACACCATCTGAATCTATCCAACCAAAAAGATCCTACAGTCCCTCAATTCTAGCATTTAATTGCTGCTTAAATTATTCCAGGGTTTACCCCTTGTCTGGACATTCATACCAAGTTTCGATCACTCTTTGTGTGAGCTTCCTGATATCAGATCCTCATACAAATTGCTCCCTACCTATTGTGATAGGGTGCTCTGTAATTTGATCCTTGGCTTCAATGTATTCTAAGTGAGTCTCATTCAAGTCCATCATGAGGTGACTATATATACCAATGTAATATAGGATGTAACTTGCTTCCATAATTTTGCAAACCTTCTTTGGGGTGTATTCTAAGAACATTACCCTCCAGACCAACTCTATGATTTCCTTAGTGCTCCATAGGTCTAGACTATGAAATTACTGCTTCACCTATATTCCAATGCCTAGTCTTTGTTGATCTATTCTACCTTCTGTAAACTTGAGGTCATCCAAAGCTCTGTTGCCCATACTTGTACCAAGTACTGCTCACTCTTCATCCATGTTATAGCTGACCTACATTGGCTCCTGGTTAAGCAACACTGCAATTTAAAAATTATCATCCTTGCTTTCAAATCTCCATGATGTTGCTCCTTCCTTTCTCTGTAATCTCTTCCAGACCCACAACCCTCCGGGATACCTGTGCTCCTCTAATTCTGGCTTCTTGAGCACCCCAATTTTAATTGCTCCATCAATGGTGGCTGTACCTTCAGATGCCAAGGCCCTAAGCTTTGGAATTCCCTCCCTAAACCTCTATGCCTCTCTACCTCTCTTTCCTCCTTTAAGTTGCTCCTCAAAAGCTACCTCTTTGACCAAGCATTTGACCATGTGCCCTAATATTGCCATGTATAACTCAGTGTCACATTTTGCTTTATAATGCTCCTGTGAAGCATCTTGGGATGATTTATTACATTAAAGGCACGAATTACAATTTATTGTATCTATTGATGTATAGGGGTTATGCAAGGCTATAAGTAGCTATTGTTGCATCATGTGACTCATATCTCAAGGTACCATCAGATATCCGCAGAATAGAATAAAATTACATCGACATAGCCCCAGGAAGTGTACATTAACTATTATTTTCATGCCGGAATCATATCCAATTATCATGCTGGTGGAATAACACCTCTTCCTATTTAAGTATGCCACTTAATTGGCAGTAGGCTCACAAATGACTACACATGTACAATCAACATTGGCCTTTGCTTTAGGAATGCCATTAATTTGGAAAAAAACTTTAACTTCCTCTGTTGCTGCTGAAGAGGATGTAGGTGGATGCCTGCGGAAACAGAGATTTAGTTATATCTTTAGTGGAGCAGTGTGAAGAAAGATAGCTGGCTCTGGTGATGGCCCAGCAAATACCTGTACAAAAACATTTGAAGGGGGCAGTGGCCTTCACTACAGAAATGCGATGGCAAGTTACTATTATCTTCTCTAGTGATTATTCAGTTAATAGTTTATCTGTCGCATCATGTCATTTAAGTCCATTTCTTTATCCCTTAGAGTTCTGGCTTCATTTGCTGCTTTGATTCTGGAAGATAACCTGTAGGCTTTTCTGCTTCCCATTTATGTAGGCAGATATTCTGAAAAATTAACTGGGAAATGTTCAGTCTGCTTTAAGTGTACAGGGACAATGAGAGCTTTATCTGCCTTGTTTCTGCTACTGGGAGGGTTGACATATCTTTTCTCACCCCATGTGATTACTCTTACAATGCCTGTTGCTGACTGTGATTATTTCCAATTCCAAGTGATTATTCATGGTTAGATCTGAAGGTCAGCCACTCAGCAATGCTTTAAATGAGTGTTGCCCACAAGTTTGTACTGGTTGATCATAATGCAGCCAGCCCACGAAGCATTTTGTTAATCATTATTGAGACATGTGAACCTCTCATTATCAAGTTTAGTTGGATGATGTTTACCTTGGAATAACTATGGTAAAATTGTAGCACTTAGGAAAAATTGTTTTCAGCGAAAATCGTACATGCTCTTATATCTATTACAGGCTGGCCTGTTTGGTTTAGCATTCTGATGTATGATTAAGCACCTTTCAAAGTCAGCTTTAGTACTAATTTTAAAACCCTCTTTTTAGGGTATTTGGAGGTTTTATTTTTAGTATAAAAATCAGTGGGAAAAATTGGGTCCCTAAAAACCCGGGTAAATTCAGAGAAAATTAATGAAGTGTTCTCATTTTGAAACTCAAAAAAACAAGTAAAGGGGCTTAAGGTAACATACAGGAAAATTAAGTGACAACCAACGATTATTTCCACAGTTCACAGACTTCCCTTTTAGAGGGCTCACTATCCGACTCTGTCTTAACCTCTGGACAGTGTAATGAACGCTGGACCTTGTAACATGATTCTGTTTTAAAAATTGTGATTTTTAAAAGTTCAAGATGGAGCTCAGAAGATCAGGTGACTTCACCTCCATTTGCAAAAGGACAAGACAGAAATTTTGGTCAACAGAGGACACAAATCAAAGACTTTTTTTTGAAAAGCAGAGACTGCAGGGATAACACCTGAAAATCAATGGGTTTCACCCTCCCAGACTTATGGGTCGTAAGACAAGGAGTCAGTAATTTGGAAGGTGTAAATGTTCTAGGCAGCTGTTAACACCTGGGGACAATCGAAAAGCCCAAGTGTCTTTGTGAAACCAGACTTCTGGAATCTGCATTTTTGGAACAATACAATAAGCTATTGACTTCTGAGTCAAGATAAATTTAACAGACTTTCTGAAGGCAAACAGGCTGCAAGAGAAGAAACCAACAGTTGTGGCTTCAAGGCAGGCTGGAAGAAGGGAACTCAGTGGTTGCAGCCTCATAGCAGCCTGTAAGAGAAGAAACCAACAGTTGCAACCTCAAGAGAGAGAGATGGGAGACACCTGCTCTCAGAAGCCTGTTACAGTAAAAAGCTGCGAAGACTTGAACCTGTTTTGAAAGCTGAAGCTTGCAGAGAAGTTGAAGACCAACAGGATCACCAGGAAATGCCAGGTTGGAAGTGCTCAAAGAAGTGAGTGGAGGACATTGATCCAACCCATTGCAACTGGGAGGAGTTTGGGACTTTCAACCACAAAGGATTTCGCCATCAAAAAGGACATATAAGTGGGGTGTAAGGTTTTCAGGTATTTTAATAAGCTAAGAAAATACCTTTCTTTGTAATTTGGGGTATCAGCTACTTACAAATTAGTTAATGGGGATATCTTTTAGTTTCTTCTCTTCTTTGGTCTCCTTGTCTCGAGAGACAATGGGTAAGCGCCTGGAGGTGGTCAGTGGTTTGTGCAGCAGCGCCTGGAGTGGCTATAAAGGCCAATTCTGACATTCCAGCTTTTAGTTTAGTTCTTATAATAAGTCTTAAAACGTGAAATCTTGTCATGTAATACTTGAAATTGGCCTGGAGGTTCATTTTTCAAATTTCTCACGTTAACAATCTCACCGAGGCCGTAACAATTGTTTTTTTCAATTAAACTGAAGAACATTTGTTTATTGTCGTGGCGCCAGCCACTTACCTGTCACCAGGAAAGTGGAATAATAAATATGATTGAAGATTATCCATAGGGGAAAAGTTGCAATCTTGCTTTTAGTGCTTACTACCTTACATAGCCAGGAATGAAAAATCAATATGCAAAGAATATTGTCCTCACTGCTGTGCCTGAAGATGATCCAGGTCCCTTTAAAAAAGATTCAAATTGTGCTGCCTTTATAACTTTGCCGGCCAGTAATTGTAGCCAGAGATGCATGTCCATTGCATCAGTGACCTCAGTGTGGCATGTGCGGCATGTAATATGCAAGCTGATGTCACAGGATGCAATTTATGTATATTTCACAACGTGATTTTCAACAGGAAAACAATGGGAATGTTCAGAGTTTTCTCAAATTTGGGAGGAAGCCAATTTTTACCAATTCACCACCACAATTTTAATTTCATGTTGGTAGCCAGGTGAGAATAGATTCATTATAATGACACTCAAACTGGCTAATCCAGTTGTGTAAGTAGATTGAAATTGTGTGTTATAGATGGGCTCTTATTCATTGTCAGGTGCCATTCTCTCCCGGTTTCATTTCTCGGCTCCTTTATCTGCCTTTCATGAACAAAGAGTAATAAGAAAGCAAAATACTGCAGATGCTGGAAAACAGAGATAAAATCAGAAAATGTTCGAAATACTCAGCAGGCATTCTGAATGGCTCCGTGATCTTGGCCCTGTTAACTTATCGGATTTGAAGTATTTTATTTTATTTTGCCTTTCCTCACATTCAAATTGAAGAGGAGCTGGCTTGTGACAAACACAAACCAATTTCACTTTGGATCTTTATAGCAAAACTTTCACCTCATTAGACCCAGGCCCAAGAGCTGAAGAGGTAACAGCGGTGGAATTCGAATGTGTAGCATTCATGGGTCCAAAATGCCATCTGCACCGTGTGCAAACTTCTGTGCGAGCTGCTCCAGGCACCAGTTTAGGCAGGTCAGTAGCATGGGCGCTGGGAGCATATGCCAGGAGTTTGCAGGTTGTGCAGATTGTGACATCAGTCAACGTGTAATGCTGATTTGACCCTATCAGTGCTCTTTTTGACCTCAATGCTTCAGCAAATGCCCTCGCTTAAGCTCGCACAGCTGAACATGTGTTCAACGGCGTGAAGGAAAACCCACCAGCGCTACTTAAAGGGATCATCAACGACTCTCAGGTTAGTTGCTGATTGATTTCTACTGGCTGCTGCTGAGTTAGTGGAAGTGTTTGGTGGTTTGTGCTATTATTTAAAGTTGATGAAACCTACAGGAATTGAATGACACATGGTGAAGGCCTGGGTTCTGACTTCAAGATTTCTGCTCAGACCATTTGCTCCCAGGCATGGGTACTGTAGTTTCCATCCCCCTTGTCATGCAGCATGACAGGGAGAATGAGCAGAGATGACACAGAGGACAAGCCGCTGGAATGGGAAGACGAGGAGGGGGAGAAGGGTTGTCAGCAGAAGGCCATATCCAACTAGGGTCATCAGGGAGCATGTCTTTTATCCCAATCTCAGCAAGTACCAGTGAATTAGACACCTCCATTTCACTAATTTCACTGAAATCTGCCACCTGTTACAGGCAAACCTTCAGCCTTAGAGCAGGGCAAGGATGGCATTGCCAATGGATGTAAAGGTGGCTGTGGCCATGAACTATTTTGTGTCGGGTTCCTTCAGGACTGGATCTCAAAAATCTCTCAGTTTTCTATCCACTTTTGTATAAGGGAGGTGACTGACCCTCTGTATGCAAAGAAAGGGGAATACTTCTCTCTTTCCAGGAAGATACAGTGTGAACAACGCTTCACCAGGAATGTGGGCTTCCCCATGGTACAGTGTGCCATTGATTGCAGACACATTGCTTTGTGGACATTGCATTTAAATTCAGAGATGTAACCCAACTGCAAAGGGTTCTATCCATCAATGTGCATCCGGTATGTGCATGTGGTATGCTACCGTACTCAGTGCATCATGCTTGTCAATGCCCAGTATCCTGACAGCAGTCATGATGCCTTTATTCTGCACCAGTCCACTGTACCATCAGAATTTCAGCCACCACAAGAGACTAGAGGGTGTTTACTGGATGACGAGGGCGACGTGGGAGGATGCCCTGTAAAACTAGATGCCCTCTCTGCAGGCTTGGTTGGGGGCTCCTCTGTGGGGCCACCCCCGGGACGCCCCTCCTCCTGGACCGCAAGGCAACCCCCCAGCCACCTCTCGCTATGGCCTTTTGGACTGTCCCTGGTAACCCTGCCTCACCTACCTCTTGTCCGGGGTTCCAGTGCTGGGCCTGGGTCCGAGGTCTCTGCAGTTCTGGCAGTGGCAACTGCTCCCGGTGGTGCTGCCAATACAGTTGAGCTGCCAGCCCTCTGATTGGCTGGCAGCTCTTGGAGACAGGATCCCCATCCCATTAAAGTCTTTAAAGGGATGGGGATCCCGCATCCTAAAACATGCTCAACAGAGCCAGTGTCACACCCTCAGGGCAGCACCTCAGCAATCCTAGTAATCTACTGGAGCACAGATTGATGGATTACTGTGAGACCCTGCAAGTCCCCTTGAACAGTGGTATCTGCAGCCATGGTGGCAGCAGTCTGAGCTAGCATGGTTCCACTGCAGCAGTCAGACATTGTGAGGCTTTTGCCTGTGCTGCAATAGAAGCTGAGATATTGGCCATCAGGCACAGTATCATGGTTGGGTACACAAGTGTCTTCATGCAGTTGGCCACCCCTTCCAGGCTGGAAAGGATGGGTTGCAAGCTCTGCACAAAGCCAAATGTAAGGCAGTGCTGGACTCCTCCATGCTCCTTAACAGTGACTGCAGGCTTTCTAGCAGACCTTGCAAAGCACCAAGCATTTCTGTGTGCATGCCCACCAGCCCTTTTTTGTGTACACTATGCCATCAAAGTTCTCAACTCATGTGAAATCTCGTTCTCTGGTGAGCTGGCATCTGCACTACTCTTGCACCTGCCCTGGCTGCAGGCCACTCATGCCTGGTGACTCACCACATGTAGGTGCCACCTCTATACTATCCTCTAAAGTACACGCAGTGCAAGTATCTAAGTTGGTGGCTGTGAGTGTGAGATCGTGTGACGGTGTTTCTCGATGGTCAGTCTCCTTCCTCTTCTACCTCTTTCTCTGTCACACTGTCTGGCCAGGTTGCAGTTCATGAATATCTGAAAGGAGAAAGACAGAAAGGTAGTGTTGTGGTGAGGGGAGGAGTGGAGGGGTGGGGGGGAATGCAGAGGTGCATGTTTTCACAAGGTGTTTCTTGCAAATTAGAAGAGATTGTGAGATGATGGTTCTGTTTACTGGACTAATCCAGAGGCCTGGACTAATAATACGGAGATATGCAGTCAAATCCCACCATGGCAGTTAATTAACTAAATCTGGAATAAAAAGTTAGTCTCAGTAATGGTGACCATGTAATTATTGGGTAGTCATAAAAATCTATTTGATTCACTCATGTCCTTTAGGGAAGGAAATCTGCTGTCCCTATCAGGTGTGGCCTGTATGTGACTCCAAACCCACAGCAATGTGATTGACTGTGCTCTGAAATGGCCTAGCAAGCCACTCAGTTATGAAGAATGTAGCTCACCACCACCTTCACAGGAGCTATTAGGGATGGGCAATAAATGTTGGCCTTGCCAGCGACAGTCACATCCTGTGAATGAAAAAGAAGAGGGAGAAGTGGCATGTGAGAAGGAGGATCAGCTATGTGCACATTGCCATCTTCAATGATTTCATCTCTGCTGCTGGCCACAGCCTCAGTCATAGCCTCTCCAATGATAGCAAGCACTATCTTGTCCATGGGGATAAAGACAAACATATTCCCTGCTAGTTAGGTGCTGCTGCCTCCAGAGGTGCGCCACCTAATCTTCCAAGAGAGAAGAAAGCAAATCAGTAAGTGTGGTGCAATGTGTTTGGGCGATGTGGCTGTTATAAGTTGAATAGCTGGCAAGCTGTGAGATATAGGTGTGAAGTTTGCGGCATTGCTAAGTGTGTGATGGTGAGGTGAAGCTATGAATGTGAGGTATGAGTCATGGTTGATAGGGATTGTTGTGAGGTAAGTGAAATGGGTGTGGTGAATTGAGCAATGTGTGAGGTTAGTGCTTCAGTTCTAAGGATATGGCATTTGAGAATGAATTCACTGACCTTGAACATTCATGTGAGACCATTAAACCTCTTCTTGCACTACATCCAGGTCCGCAGGACTACACTGCTTGCATTGACAGTGATGGCTATCTGCTCCCATTGCCTTCACAAAGTTTGTCTGGATGGCCTCCTGGCCCCCTGTGGATTGAGGATCTCTCTCCTCCTGTCCACTTCATACACCAAAGCCTCCAATGCTGCATCAGAGAATGTTGGAGTACGCTTTCTGTCCTGTTGCGCCATACTCACTCTCCTGTGGCCAGATTGCAGCTCCCCTTTAAGAGGTGCAGGCTGGATTTAAGTTGTCAGGCTGGCTTTAACTGGTGCTAGCCTCACATAAACTCGGGCCCCCTACTGAGGTGTGCAGCCATTCAGCAACACACAGTGCTGGGCTGTATGCTACCATCATTTAAATTAACAGGCAGCATGAAATTTGAGTGATTCCTGCATTGGAAGGAACGAACGCGGACTAATCCTGGAAAGCGACCCCCTTGCCTGTTTGGCAGCTATCGCATTTTTTCCCCAAACATTCTGAAATACTGTTCCACCATCTATTCCCATAAAAAGGCCATTTCCCCTGGTGCTAACAGCACCCTCTAGAGGGACTAAACTTGCAATTCATTTTAGGTCTGTAGAATTCTACTGTAGAACAGAAGAAATTCCAATACAAGAGGTAGAGAAGTAAATATAGTGCCCATGGAAAAAAGGCATGTTATCTGATTTCCCCAACAATAGTTGGAGTGGTTACAAATACAAGTCATCCAGCCCTGACCTGCCTGCTCCAAGATCATCCCTGATTTTCCAATAGGCTTTATAGAATTAATACCTCAGAAGAAATATTCAACAATGATTCGCAAATGGTTTACACTTTGCTAATAAATTTAAAATGGACTGCAAGACAGTAATGACAGTAATTCCTTGAGTATTACAAGACAATGTCAGTTAGTTGGTTCTGCTATCCGACGTGAATGCCATTCCTGGTTAATGACTGGAAGGGGGAAGGATGGGGCCCTATTAATGTCCTGTTTTAATGTATTTGCAATTAATTATGAAACTGCATCTGTGATGTTACTGTTAATATCTGACTATCTGCTCCCATTGCCTTCACAAAGTTTGTCTGGACGACCTCCTGGCCCCCTGTGGATAAAGGATCTCTCTCTCCTCCTGTCCACTTCATACAGCAAAGCCTCCAATGCTGCGTCAGAGAATGTTGGAGGACGCTTTCTGCCTGTTGCGCCATACTCACTCTCCTGTGGCTAGATTGCAGCTCCCCTTTAAGAGGTGCAGGCTGGATTTAAGTTGTCAGGCTGGCTTTAACTAGTGCTAGCCTCACATTTTTGAAATGCTTTTTGAAAATGTTTGAAGATTTTTGTAAAAAGGAATATATTGTGACCCTTGAACCCTTTACATGTGGCGAATTTTCAAGCTGTTTAGCCCAAATATCCTGCATCACATTAGAATATTAAACATTGTTCTGGATTTTTCTCAAATGTTCAAAATATATCCAAAGTGACAGAAGATGAGGACTGTGACTGATACCATGAAGCAGAGTTCAACTATTGTCTTTGAACAAAAACAAGTACAGAGAAGGAGTGAAGATAATTTTTTTTTATTTGTCCCCGAGATGTGTGTGTCACTGGCAAGGCCAGCATTTATTGCCCATCACTACTCACCCTTGAGAAGGTGGAGGTGAGCTGCTTTCTTGAACTGCTGCAGTCCTTGTGGTGGAGGTACACCCACAGTGCTATTAAGGAGGGAGTCCCAGGACTTTGACCCAGTGATAGTGAAGGAAAGGTGATATAATTCCAAGTCAGAATGGTATGTAGCTTGGAGGGGAACTTGCAGGTGGTGGTGTTATGATAAGAACACCAGGGAACATTTTTAGGAGTCGCAAGGAAAGTTGCTAAGGTTGTAACTATACTATATACTATAACAATCTTCAGCCAGAAGTGCCAAGTGGATGATCCATCTCGGCCTCCGTTTGAAGTCCCCAGCATCACAGATGCCAATCTTCAGCCAATTCGATTCACTCCACATGATATCAAGAAACAAATGAAGGCACTGGATACTGCAAAGGCTACGGGCCCTGACAACATTCCAGCAATAGTACTGAAGACCTGTGCTCCGAAACTTGCTGTGCCCCTGGCCAAGCTGTTCCAATACAGCTACAACACTTGTATCTACCTGACAATGTGGAAAATGGCCCAGGTATGTCCTGTACACAAAAAGCAGGACAAATCCAACCCGGCCAATTACTGCCCCATCAGTCTACTCTCAATCATCAGCAAAATGATGGGAGGTGGCGTCGACAGTAATATCAAGTAGAGTGATGGATGGTGTCATCAACAGTGCCATCAAGCAGCACTTGCTTAGCAATAACCTGCTCACTGACATTCAGGTGGGTTCTGCCAGGGCCACTCAGCTCCAAACCTCATTACATCCTTGGTTCAAACATGCACAAAAGAGCTGAACTCAAGAGGTGGGGTGAGAGTGTCTGCCCTTGACATCAAGG
The DNA here is from genome assembly GCF_036365525.1 of Heterodontus francisci. Classification (NCBI taxonomy): domain Eukaryota; kingdom Metazoa; phylum Chordata; class Chondrichthyes; order Heterodontiformes; family Heterodontidae; genus Heterodontus; species Heterodontus francisci. The sequence goes on from NC_090378.1 coordinate 37,297,622, forward strand.
CAGCAGTTGACTGAGTATGGCATCAAGGAGCCCTAGCAAAACTGGAGTCAATGGGAATCAGGGGGAAAACTCTCCGCTGGCTGGAGTCATACCTAGCACAAAAGAAGATGGTTGTGGTAGTTGGAGATCAATTATCTCAGCTCCAGGACATCACTGCAGGAGTTCCTCAGGGTAGCATTCAAGGCCCAACCATCTTCAGCTGTTTCATCAATGACCTTCCTTCAATCATAAGGTCAGAAGAGGGGATGTTTGCTGATGATTAAGTACCATTCACGACTCTTCAGATACTGAAGCAGTCCATGTAAAAATGCAGCAAGACCTGGACAATATCCAGGCTTAGGCTGATAGGTGACAAGTAACATTTGCGCCACACAAGTGCCGGGCAATGACATCTCCAACAAGAGAGAATCTAATCATCTCCCCTTGACATTCAATGGCATTACCATCGCTGAATACCCCACTATCAACATCCTGGGGGTTACCAGAATCTGAACTGGAGTAGCCATATAAATACCATGGCTACAAGATCAGGTCAGAGGCTAGGAATCCTGCGGTGAGTAACTCACCTCCTGACTCCTCAAAGCCTGTCCACTATCTACAAGACACAAGTCAGGCGTGTGATGGAATACTCTCCACTTGCCTGGATGAATGCAGCTCCAATAACACTCAAGAAGCTCGACACAATCCAGGACAAAGCAGCCTGCTTGATTGGCACCCCATCCACAGCATTTACTCCCTCCACCACCGACACACAGTGGCAGCAGTGTGTACCATCTACAAGATGCACTGCAGCAACTCACCAAGAGTCCTTCCAGAGCACCTTCCAAACTCACAACCTCTACCACCGAGAAGGACAAGGGCAGCGCATGCATGGGAACACCACCACCTGCAAGATCCCCTCCAAGCCACACACCGTCCTGACTTGGAACTATTTCGCCGTTCCTTCACTGTCGCTGGGTCAAAATCCTGGAATTCCCTTCCTAACAGCACTGTGGGTGTACCTACCCCACATGGACTGCAGCAGTTCAAGAAGACAGCTCACCACCACCTTCTCAATGGCAATTAGAGATGGGCAATAAATGCTCCCACAGCCAGCGATGCCCACATCCCAGGAATGAATGAAAAAAAAATAGAAAATTTGATGGTTATAGATCAAAAGGCATGACTAAATAATATGATAGAATGGACAAGTCTAATTAAAGGGAGTGAGGCCTCTCTCTTTGGCATGGTTGACTACACCATCATCTTCCAATGTCTCTCATCCATTGCTCAGTGCAGTAGGACTGCTTGGTATCACTATGACCTGTAAAATTATTGTCAGAACATCTCCCACAGTGGCTTTTCTTCCTGCCCCCAAACCATTACGTTTAAAGTCTTGGAAGAAACTATCCATGGCCTTCTCATATTCCTCATTTACAATGGCGTTTCTTGGTGACACCATCCAAAGACATGGGCTGGGATTTTATGTGGCCCCCTGAGGAAGGGTCAGAGGCGGTGGGAGGCACAGAGTCTGTGACGGGTGGTAGGTGGTGGGGGGTGGAGGCCCCATAGCCACCTCGTCGCCATGCAATCTTCCCAGGGGCTGGATAGACCGACACCGGCCTTCCCACCCAGAGGCCAATTGAGGCCCTTAAGTGGCCTATTAACAGCCAATTAAGGGCCTTTTCCCACTGCCGCTGGGTTCTTACCAGCAGTAAGGAGGGGGTGCCGCCGCTTCGTGGGGAACGTGTCTTGTAACACGATGCCTACTCCTTGTGGGCTTGGGGGAGGTCCCACCTCTGTGAGCAATCTGTGGCCCATGGAGGAACCCTGCCAGGAACCACTTTACTGCCCGGGAGCCCCTCCCCTTGGATTGCATGACTACTCCCCTCCACCCCCCTCGCCGGGGCCTTCTGGACTGGCCCCGGCGACATTGCCTCACTTACCTGAGGTCTGGGGTTCCAGCACTGGGCCTGGGTCCAAGTCCTCTGCGGTAGGGGCAGTGGCCACAGCTCCTGGCAGGGCTGCCAATACTGCTGAATCCCTGCTCCTAAAACAAAGTTAAAAGGACCAGAGGATTGTTCCGCTGAGGGGAGGGGGTTGGCACAAAAAGACAGAGGTGGACTTTCCTCCGCCTTTTCTGCCCTGCGCCAGAAGCCCTGCCTCCAACACAAAATCTAGCCCATGGAATCAGTTTCCACATGTATGCTGAAGACACCCAACTCCACCACCTCTCTTGACCTATGCTCGGACTCTGTGTTGTCAGACGGCTTTCAGAAGGGGATTTTAAATGGCAGTGGGTTTTGGGATGGTGAGGTAATTGTTAGATCTTCCCAACGATGTCAATTTGAGGCCCTGGGCTACTTTAACTCGCATACTCCGTTTACCACCTGCCAGTCAGCTGCCTGCCTGGAACAATCGGCATAGAGGTAAGTTGGAGGGTTTGGGGTTTTGTCGGTGTCACAAGGGTGGGAAAGAGTCAACAGAGACTGAGCTTTACTTTGTGGGGCCCAGAGAAGCAACCCTGCTCCTCCAGGCCCCAGAAAAATTGGTTTAACATTTACCTTATTGGGTCTCTGCGTCTTCGCCAAAAGGTTTTATTGAGCAGGGCAGCCACAGCTGGCATCCTGCTCTGTCAATGGTTAAAATAAAAACCAGAAACAACCTATGAACCAATCTTGCTGGATCCACATGGGGCGCTTCTGCCACAACGCTTCAGATTTCAGCACTTGCCCTATCGTACTCTGTAGCAGAGTACTGTTCACCTGTCTGGCATAGGTCACATATCACACACACATCTTGTTGATACTCAAATGAATGCGACAATGTGCATCATATCTGGAACCCTCCTCTCAACACCCCTCCCCTCACTTCCTGTCCTCACAAACATCACTCCCCCACACATCCGCTGACTGATGAAAACCCACAAGCTGGTTGAAACCATCCGTGCTGCACCTCACTTACCACCCCATAATGACATGTTCAATCCACCTCTGCCCGCCTTCCATCTCGGCGCCCCATATGGAGCAACCTTCCTGAGCAAGATCTACCAGCAGACATCCTTCGGATCAAGGTATGGCAAATATGGGAAGTCATTGACAAGTGCCTTGTGACAAACCCCATCTGTCGAATGGCAGGCTTTGAACTACCACGGCGAGAGTCGTCCTTGCTAAACAGGTTCAGGACAAGCCAGAGTCCTGCACAGTCAACCTCCACCACTGGGGCCTCAGTACAAACCCCTTAGGCATCTATGGAGAGATACAAACAATGCTGTACATTACCAAGGAGTGTCCCCTCTACCGACTAAGTGGCAGACTCATCACCTTAAACTCGGAAAATGAGGAGGCTATTGCTTGGCTCTGGGAATTTGCATTCGCTAAATAAATAAATAATAGTGGCTAAAAAGCAATTGTGGTCCTAATGATATCAAATGACCCCGATTTTTCTCTATCACTAAGGCTCCCCTTTGCTTGCTGACCCACACCGGCTTTCAGTTCTCTAGCACCTCCAAGTTATAATTCTTATTCTTATGTTCAAATCATGACCTTGCCCCTTTCAGTCTCTGTCACCTTGTTCAGTTCCTCAACCACCTCACGATCTTCCATTCCTCCAGCATTGATATCATACATACTCCCACGTCCTTTGCTCCACATTAGCGTCCAGGTCTTCAGCTGTCTAGGTTCATACCTACCCATCTCTTAACCTAGCTTTTGGTCATCCCTCATAATATATCCTTCTTTGGTTCAGCATGAATTTTTGTCTGATTAAGACTCTGTAATGTCTATCGGAACATTTTTCTACCATAGACATGCTACATAACTGCAAGTTGCCGTTGTTGAGATAATCTACTGGTCACCAGCTTCCAAAGTGGAGGTAGACATAGAAGAGTGAAAGTGACAGAGAGAGTGGGTGAAGGGGAGGTGGAAAGAGAAAGAAAAATAAAGATGGTGATAGAGAGAGTAAAACAGGAGAGGGAAGAGAAAGAGAGAGAGAGAGAGAGAGAGCGGGATAGAGATCAAAAACAGTAAAGTAAAATTCAAGGCAACATTTTCTTCCCTGCCCACAACCACAACCCTGTTGCTTCAGGGAACAATTCATTCATATCTTTTGAACATCTAGATATCAGTTCCTGCACATAACCATTTTACACTAAGTATGATGTTGTTCATTCAGAACTATTACTACATGGCTTTAGTATACTTTAGTTCAAACTCTGACTAATGAACAATATGCATCAGATAAAGGAAAAAAAACCACGCATCTGTCACGTCACAGCACTGCACCTTAGTATTGGCACCTGTACCTGTGCAGTAAAACTGTGAAAAAGCTGACAATTCACTCACTGTTGGTCTTGTTTTATGCATCAATGATTCAACTCTGGAGCATGTATAAAAAACTGGGTAGGTGTATGCCCATCAAGGAACCAATGTTTAAGAATTGAAAAGATTTCATTGGTAGAGCAGGATAGTCATGGATTGTGCTAATAATGAATTGTATCAATTTATAAGAAGGACATCAGAGGGTTAAATGATTTCTGAAACGTAGCACCTTTCATGAACTTAAAGCATGCCTTTATATGGCCCACTTACATTTTATCATGTCTATGTGGGTCAGTCTGTTTTACAAGCCTCTATTCTGCTGAGCTTGGCTGCTGAGTAAATGCATTGGTATGTGGTATATTGATGTTGAAGGTCATAGTCTCTCTACTAAAGGTTATCAGACTTGGCTGCATGTGTGAAATAGAGTAGAATTCATTGTACCACACCTACTCTAGTTAGTATAATACCAGAATTCAGAGGGTTCAACTATAAGGAAAGACTGAACAGGCTGGGGCTCTTTTCTCTGGAGTGAAGATGACTGAGAGGTGACCTGATAAAGCTTTTTAAAATTATGAAAACGTTGTGCAATAGGGAAAATGTAGATTCAATGTTTCCAGTTGTGGGAGAGACTAAAACTAGGGACCATAAGTGTAAGATAGTCACTGATAAATCTAATAAGAAATCAGGAGAAACTTCAGGCTGAATTTTGTAAGACCCCGTGCTAAAGAGCCACTGCGATTTCAAGCGCGGTGGCTCATTTAAAAAACCGAGGCGGGCTTCCCCCAGCCTTGATCACATGTGGGGGGCAGGGGGGTGGGGGGCGCTGTTCGTTCCAGGCAATGACGTCAGCTGCCTGTGCGCAGGTGCTGATGCCATTTTTAAAGGGCTGTCAGCCCTACCGGGACATTTAAATATTTAAAGTGACATTGAATTAAAATAAATAAATTCATTTCTTTTGCCCCTCTCCCACCCTCAATATCAATTAAATGAATTATTTGCCCTTTCCCCGCAAAAACACTTACCTTCACAATCTGACCTTCCCATCCCCCCCAAACTGCACAAACTTTAAACTGTAACCCTTCCTACCATCCCCTGCATCCATGATGTTCATTTGACCCATTCCCCCACCTCCTGCACTGAGAAACTTACCTCCGTCCCCCTCCTCACCTGTGTTGTGCCTAGTTTCCCTGGATGAGGATCCGAAGGCGCGGCAGTGCCGGCTGCCGGGGTGAAGATTGTGACGGCACTTCAGGAGGTGACAGGAGACTCATTTATTCAGGTAAGTTAATTTATTTAAATATTTAAAAGGTGGACCCGTCACCGAGCGGCGGGGGCAGGGGTGCCGCCACAAGGTCTCGTCGCCACAGGTAATATTGGGCTGGGCCCTGCTGGTGGCGAGGTCTGTGGCGGGCCTCAACCTGGGCAATCTTCATGCCACCCCCACCAACTCCCCCAGGCCACAGATCCTGATGTTGAGGGCTCTATAAAATCCAGCCCTTCTTCTGTACTCAGAACATACTTAGAATGTGGAACGTGCTTTACATGGAGTAGTTGAGGCGCATAGCGTACATGCATTTAAGGGGAAGCTAGATAAATACATGAGGGAGAAAGGAATAGAAGAATATGGCAATGGTGTGAGATTATGCAAATAGGGTGGCAGGAGGCTCATGTGGAGCATAGCACCCAGCATAGACTGTTAGGGTTGAATGGCCTGTTTCTGAGTTGTAAATTCTAAGTAACTTTATGCACTCAGGGCTATGCATCTTAGAGGGATGGAAGGCACTGATAGGGTTGCAATCATTTATCCACTCTACCTCAGTACACAATGGCTCCGATATTGACAGGGGTGGGTTTTCTGAACCGGGTGAAGTGGGGGATGGGGTGGGGGCGGACCTAGAATTCTGGGTTTCCCTGATTGACAGGCTTGGCTTCCAGTAGGGTGGAGAGCATTCCCAAGGAGGCCAAAGCTTGGGAGGAGGTAAGAACCCTGCAGCTGCTAGTAGAAGCGAGAAGGGTTCCAATCCCCAACCGCAATGGATTCCGATCCCCGACTTGGGGGAGGGGGGACTTTGGATGGGGGGTGTCTGATGGGGGCATGGGGTGCGATGCCAGGAAAGCAGGTAAGCTTAGGGTGCCAGGGGAAAACACTCCTTCTGGCCCACATGCAGCGCCGTAATGGTACTTACCTTTTCCCTGAAGATGTCCTTGCCTCCTTTGAACTGCTGTGTTTCCCAAGGCCAGCCTCATGTTAATATTTAAATTGCCAACCCATCTCTTGGGAGCACGTTGGCTGCCTGTCCCATTTTGCCTCCGTTATATACAAAAATATGAATTAGGAGCAGAAGTAGGCTACTGGGCCCCTTGGGCCTGCTCCACATTCAATAAGATCATGGCTGATCTGATTATAACCTCCTGTAGATGGGCTTAAACCCATGACCATCTAACTCATAGGTAAGAGTGTTAATACTAAGCTACAACTGATAGCCTAAAGAAAACATTGTCATGGGATACTTGTATCCACCTGACACAGCTTCAATTTAACATCACACTTGAAAGACAACACCTCTCTTAGTGCTAGCCTTGATTTTTGTGTTCAAGTTCTGGAGTGAACCAAAAAACTTCTGATTCTAAGGCAAACGTGCTACCAACTGAACCACACCTAACACTTAAATGTGAAAGTGGGCAGGTTGAAGGCAAGTTTGAGATTTTAACATTTTTTACTTCTTCCCCAATCCCCAAACCCCAGTCCCTCTGTTTTTTGGGGTTTAAAATTACCCCCAATATCTCAGTTTTTTCAAAAATCATTTAATTTATTCCCTATCCCCCTTTTGTGTGCTGTTACCTCTCTTTCCTGCCTGTTGTCCTTTTGAATAAGAGTCATAGGTGACAAAGCCATAAATGTGATCTTGTTAAAGTTTGAGAATTGTGTCATTGGACCCAACAGGATCTAATCCTTTCCAAAAGCTTACATTGAGGTACATATTTCCTTGGAGGCAGTTACAATATGATTGCACAGTACTTGCAGAAAAGGATATTGTAATTGCATAGCATTTACAGCAAAGAAACAGGCTATTATTATCATGGCTGTATATGGGTCAGCTTGATTCAGTTGGTAGCACTTCAAATAGTAGCCACTCTAGGACTTGAGCATTTACGAACATACGAATTAGGAGCAGGAGTAGGCCCTCGAGCCTGCTCTGCCATTCAACAAGATCATGGCTGATCTGATTGTAACCTCAACTTCACATTCCCGCCTACCCTCGATAACCTTTCACCCCCTTGCTTATTAATAATCTAGCTACCTCTACCTTAAAAATATTCAAAGACTTTGCTTCCACTGCCTTTTAAGGAAGAGAGTTCCAAAGACTCACGACTCTCTGAGAGAAAAAAATTTCTCCTCATCTCTGTCTTAAATAGGCGACCCCTTATTTTTAAACAGTGACCCCTAGTTCCAGTTTCTCCCATAAGAGGAAACATCCTTTCCATATCCACCCCTCAGAATCTTATGTTTTAATCAAGTCGCCTCTTACTCTTATAAGCTCCAGCGGATACAAGCCGAGCCTGTGCAACCTTTCCTTTTTAACATAGGTTGATACTTCAGTGTAGTATTGAAGGAGCAGTGGAGGTGACATCTTTTGGATGAGATATTAAATCAAGACTTAGGTTGATGTAAGAGGCAATATTTGAAGAACAGGGAGTCCTCCCAGAGTTCAAGCCAACAGACATCCCTCAGCCAATACCATCAAAATACAATTCAGAATAACTTGCTATTCATAAATGAAAACAAATAGTGTTGGAAATACTCAGCAGGTCTGGCAGCATCTGTGGAGAGAGAAGCAGAGTTAACGTTTCAGGTCAGTGACCTTTCATCAGAACGTGTTATTCATGTCATTTGCTATCTGTGAGGCCCTGCCATGTGCAATTGGCTGCGGCATTTGTTGACACAACAGCACTTCAAAAGTAATGATTGAATGGTTAACTGTATGAAATATCCTGAAGATATGCTAAGGCACAATCTAAGTTAAATTCTTTTCTTTATATATTTGCCAATTGAAGCAATTTGTCTGATCCAGTCTCTCAGATTTGGCAGAGCTGGTGGAAAGAACAGATCCTGCCGACATTTGCTAGGTGTCTTATCAGGTGGGTTGGTGCTGTTTTCTTACTCCTAAATTGATCTGTTGTGTCCTCCTAGGCAGCATTTTGGATATGGAAGTGGACTTGTGTCCACTGAGCTCCAGGAATGCACCAGAAAATGCCTACTCTTGGCTAGTTCCAGGCAGACGAAAAACATCACTTGGTCCAAATGGATATGTGCCATTACTAGTTCAGCCACATGTTTATTGAGATGATGCAACCAGCAGAGAGAAGTGTGCCAACCTGCAGGGCAGAAGGATCATTCTTTACTGGGGACAAAAGGCAAAAGAGAATGCAGTGTTTACACAAAACCCAACCCAATATCGTGGTGCATTTAGAAGTGCAGATAGTTTATACTCCTGGTCAGCTGTTTTTTTACTAAGCTAGATTTTAAGCAAATGCACCTGTACACTTGCTGTGCACATGTACATATCAGACAGTATTATCTCCAGGCGCGTATCCATTGTCTCTCGAGATAAGGAGGCCCAAAAGAAGAATTATCTTTTATAAAAGTTTTGTTTAAAAATTAACTCATTCAACCAGTAAGCAGAGATAATGGGGGTGGATGGGGAAGGCTGGGGAGTGTTGTTTTGAGTTCGTGAAACCTGGAAGTATGGGTTTTCCAACATCTTTAAACCTTTCTCTGTAAGTTTTTTTCCAGCCCATAGCCAGCCTGATTGACAGGCTGGCTGCCAGTCAGGCAGGAGATCCTGCAGCAAAAGGCCATAGTGAAGCTGGGCTCAGAGCAGGTAAGTCTAGTGAAGGGGTGGGAGAGATAATGGCAGGGAGCGTTGGTGGTTGGTTTGGGCGGGTGGTGTTCTGATCACCAGAGGAGACTCCGAGCACAGGGGAGGGGATTGATCTGATCATGGGTGATGGTGTTTTCGTGTGGGGGGAGCAGACAATGGTCAGGGGGAAGACAAATTTTCAAATCCTCTCTGGCCACAGGAGAGGTACCAGAAGACTGGAGGACAGCAAATGTGGCACCATTATTCAAGAAGGGTAGTAGGGATAGACCAGGTAATTACAGGCCAGTGAGTCTAACATCAGTTGGAGGGAAACTATTGGAAAAAATTCTGAGGGACAGGATTAATCTCCACTTGGAGAGGTAGGGATTAATCAAGGATAGTCAGCATGGCTTTGTCAGCGGGAGACCATGTCTAACAAATTTGATTGAATTTTTCGAGGAGGTGACTAGGTGTGTAGGTGAGGGTAAAGCAGTTGATGTAGTCTACATGGACTTCAGTAAGGCTTTTGATATGGTCCTGCATATGAGATTGGTCAAGAAGGTAAGAGCCCATGGGATCCAGGGCAATTTGACAAATTGGATCCAAAATTGGCTTAGTGGCAGGAGGCAGAGGGTGATGGGCAAGGGTTGTTTTTGCGATTGGAAGCCTGTGACCAGTGGTGTACCACAGGGATTGGTGCTGGGACCCTTCCTGTTTGTAGTGTATATTAATGATTTAGACATTAATTCGCAGATGACAGAAAATTGGTGGTGTCGTAAATAGTAAGGAGGAAAGCCTTAGATTACAGGACGATATAGATGGGCTGGTAAGATGGGCGGAGCTGTGGCAGATGGAATTTAATGCTGAGAAATGTGAGGTGATGCATTTTGGGAGGAGTAACAAGTCAAGGGAATATACAAGGGATGGTAGGACCCTAGGAAGTACAGAGGGTCAGAGGGACCTTGGTGTACTTGTCCATAGATCACTGAAGGCAGCAGCACAGGTAGATAAGGTGGTTAGGAAGGCATATGGGAGACTTGCCTTTATTAGCTGAAGCACAGAATATAAGAGAAGGGAGGTTATGATGGAATTGCATAAAACGCTAGTTAGGCCATAGCTGGAGTACTGTGTACAGTTCTGGTCGCCACACTATAGGAAGGATATGATTGCACTGGAGAGGGTGCAGAGGAGATTCACCAGGATATTGCCTGGGCTGGAGTATTTCAGCTATGAAGAGAGACTGGATAGGCTATGGTTGTTTTCCTTAGAGCAGAGAAGGCTAAGGGGGACCTGATTGAGATATACAAAATTATGAGGGGCATAGATAGGGTAGATAGGAAGTGGGCGGCACAGTGGCGCAGTGGTTAGCACCGCAGCCTCACAGCTCCAGCGACCCGGGTTCAATTCTGGGTACTGCCTGTGTGGAGTTTGAAAGTTCTCCCTGTGTCTGCGTGGGTTTCCTCCCACATGCCAAAGACTTGCAGGTTGATAGGTAAATTGGCCATTAGCAATTGTCCCTAGTATAGGTAGGTGGTAGGGAAATATAGGGACAGGTGGGGATGTGGTAGGAATATGGAATTAGTGTAGGATTAGTATAAATGGGTGGTTGATGGTCGACACAGACTCAGTGGGCCGAAGGGCCTGTTTCAGTGCTGTATCTCTAAACTAAACTTTTCCCCTTAGTGGAGGTGTCAATAACCAATAACCATAAATTTAAGGTAAGGGGCAGGACGTATAAAGGTTCCCTGAGGAAAGTGTTTTCACTCAGAGGGTGGTTGGAATCTGGAACACACTGCATGAAGGGGTGGTAGAGGCAGGAACCCTCACAAAATTTAAGAAGTATTTAGATGAGCACCTGAAATGCCATAGCATACAAGGCTATGGGCCAAGTACTCGAAAATGGGATTAGAATAGATAGGCTTGATGTCCGGTGTGGACAAGGTGGGCCGAAGGGCCTGTTTCTGTGCTGTATAACTCTATGACTCTATGACCTGACCCAAACCCACCTGGTTTTGATTTCTGGAGATCTAATTTTGGTTCCACTTCAACATCCATTGGACAAAACTGCAGGACACTAGATAGCCAAAGAGGACATTTTCACAGGAAATGGATATTGGGGAGAGGGGGCAAGGTGGTATCGGTACACCCACAGTGCTGTTAGTGAGGCAGTTCCAGGTTTTTGACCCAGCAACATGAAGGAATGGCAATATAGTTCCAAATGAGGATGGTGTGTGGCTTGGAGGGGAACTTGCAGGTGATGGTTTAGTTTTAGTTTTAGTTTAGATTAGATTAGATTAGAGATACAGCACTGAAACAGGCTCTTCGGCCCACCGAGTCTGTGCCGAACATCAACCACCCATTTATACTAATCCTACACTAATCCCTTATTCCTACCAAACATCCCCACCTGTCCCTATATTTCCCTACCACCTACCTATACTAGTGACAATTTATAATGGCCAATTTACCTATCAACCTGCAAGTCTTTTGGCTTGTGGGAGGAAACCGGAGCACCCGGAGAAAACCCACGCAGACACAGGGAGAACTTGCAAACTCCACACAGGCAGTACCCGGAATCGAACCCTGGTCCCTGGAGCTGTGAGGCTGCGATGCTAACCACTGCGCCACTGTGCCGCCTTAGAGATGGTGTTCCCAGGCATCTGCTGCCCTTGCTGTTCTAGGTGGTAGAGGTCATGAATTTGGAAGGTATTGTCAAAGAAGCCTTGGTGAGTTGCTGCAATGTGAGTTGGTGCTATACCCTGCTGTCATTGCACCGGTGATGGAGGGAGTGAATGTTTGTGGTGGATGGGATGCCAATTAAACAGGCTGCTTTATTGTCTTGGATGATGTTGAGCTTCTTGAATGTTGTTGGGGCTGCACTCATCCAGGAAAGTGGAGAGTATCCCATCGTATTTCTGACTTGTGCCTTGTAATGATGGACAGGCTTTGGGGAGTCAGGAGGTGGGTTACTTGCCACAGAATTCCCAGCTACTGACCTGTTCTTGCAGTCACAGTATTTATATGGCTAGTCCAGTTAAGTTTCTGGTCAATGGTAACCCCAGGATGTTGATGGTAGGGTATTCAGCAATGGGAAGGCAATTGAATGTCAAGGGGAGATGATTAGACAGGTATAATGACTTGCAATACATTTAAATATAAACAAGTACAGTAACATCAAATCATTCATAAAGTGTAATATATTGCATGTGAAGTCTTTAGCCTCACTGGATCCAGCTGAGATACTCATTATATCGCAACATCTGTAGACCCAAACTGGTCTTCAGTCGCCATGGTGCTGGTGACTGTTTTTATCCATTTTTCATCATGTTTTTTGATTTTCATACATAATACAATAACCAGTATGCCAATACTACAAGCTCTACATAGCAATTTACCATCTAGTAGGAACACTTCCTAGACTGATTGTGAGATTAACAAGTCTGGATCAGGGTAGTTAACCCAATCTCCAAATTCCCACAATCTTTCTTGTGCATAAATGTAATAACATGTATTTTCTTTGTTTGTTCAAGTAAACTTTATAATATAATCTTTAGAATCAGCATTTTCTGTCAAACAAATACATTGGTTAAGCAGAGCCACCCGTACATCTAAGTTACAAATCCGCCTGTACATTTAGATTTCAAAGGTAGACACACATGTCCAGTAAATTCACAATAAAATAAAATTTATCCTGGAATGTAATTTTATCCCAAACCAGGTTCCTTGTTCTTGCTTGTCCTCCAGTGTTATGGGGTGGGAGTAGGGAGCGGTGATATTTGCCACCTGTTTTACAATGCGAACTGATAAAAACATAACGTAATGATATTTCTAAGGATCGCAGAAAAGGTCAGAAAGTGCCAGAAACACATGAAACAAAATGATTGCTGTGAACAGATATACTGTATGCATCCGGTTTTTAAATTCACACATACCACACTCAAGTCAGTGCATTGGGATTTGAGTGTTATAGATGGGGATTTACCGTATTACTAGCAAAATGATACTTTCTATGGGAAACACATTAAGGTTTTACAAGGCACTATATAAAAATAAGTCTTTCTTTCAATGTTATGTCAAGGCTGCTTCCTTCCCATTTGAGACCATGGTTCAAACCTGCTCACAGTGATGGGATGAAAGTCTCCTCTCTCTGCTGGATGTGAACAGCTAAGTGAAAGGAGTTGGGGCAGTCCCAATCCAGTTGGCAGTAAGTGAGAATGCACAGTTTGACACAAATTGGTACTTACAAGGCAGATATACTCAAACAGGCCACTGAGGTGTCACATTGGTGCTGTAGTACTGGTAAGGTGGTGTAGGGAACTTTAAGTTACATGCTAAATTGGATCTGGGAGTTCTTGATACCTACACTGGGTGCTAAAGTTAAATCAACTTTGCATTTCCCAATATTGACCTCAATCCACACCACGCACCCCCACCCCCACCCTCCCCACCACGTTTCCTTTTCTTGCTAGTTTAATTGCCTTGCTGCCATTAATCCATGTTGCTTTTGCTTTGTGTAATCTTGAATGTTGTTGATACAGGAAGCTTGTGCAATTACCTTGCACCCATTGCTTTGAATATTTTTACTTTCTCTGTTACAAACAGTGTTCCCCTTCTGCATTTATTCTCCATCGACAGATTTTTAAGCCACTGGCATGCAGATTTTTTTCTAGTGTTCTCAGGATGTGGGCAAAGCAGGCAAGGCTTTATCATTAGTTGCCTTGACAACTGAGTAACTTGCGAGATCATTAAGAGACAACCATGCAGCGTGGCAGTGGAGTGATTTGGTCCATTTGTTTTTGTGGGGGGTAAACACTGATACAGACAGGTTTCTGTGTTGTAACTTCGATGCATTTCTCTGAAGTATAGGCTGGACTGGGTAGGGGTGGAGTGTATACATCAGTGACCCAGCAAGTTTTTATGATGCAACAGCTTTCGTGGTAATTCTTTCATTGCTTCTTAAAGCCAGCCTACACCTCTTAAAGGGAAGGTGAATTCTGGCTGGAGCAGGTGCTGGAAGTGGCTGGGAAAGAGTGATTGACCAATGGTGCAACGGGAGAGGACATGCTCCAAGGTTCTCAGATGCTACACTGCAGGCCTTGTTACAGGAGGTGGAAGGAAGAGAGATGTCATTTATCCATAGGGGGCCAGGATTCACTCCAAAAAGATGTTACAAAGGCAGTGGGATCAGATGGCTGTCACAGTCAATGCCAGCAGTCTAGCCCCAATGACCTGGGTGCAGTGGTGCAAGAAGTTCAATGATCTTACATGAATGGTCAAGGTCAGTGAATGCATCTTCAAATACCAATCCTACCAACTGAACTACTAGCCTCAGAGATTGCTCAATTTACTACACCTCCATCACCCACCTACCAACAATCTCTATCAGTCATGGCTAATATCTCACGTTCATTGCTTCACCTCAACCTCACACACTTAGCACTTCTGCAATCCTCACACCCACAACTTGCAGCTTGCACACATGGCCAGCTATTCAACCATGACAGCCATATCACCCAAACATATTGCATGACACTCCCTGGCACACTTCTCTATTGCAAGACAAGGGGGTGCACAACCAAAGACAGCAAGAGCTAACTGTTGGGGACAGGCATAGCTGCATATCCTTATGTCCATGGAGGAGAGAGTACTTGTCATTATTGGAGCGGCATGACTGAGGCCATGGCCAGAGGTGCAGCTGAAACAATCAAAGATGATTGCATGCTCGTACCTAATCCCCCTTCTCAAGTCCCACTTCCCCCTTATCCCACAATCTCATCTAATTTACAAGCTTCAGATGATGTAAGCATGCACCTCTTGTTTTCCCCCTCCCCTCACCACAATCCTGTCCTTGTGTCTTTCTCCTTTCAGATACCTAAGAACTGCCAGCTGGCCAGGCAGTGGTGGAAGAGCAAGAGGTGGAAGAGCGGGAAGGCGGTGATGAAGAAGAAACACCAGCACTTGATCTCACACACCAGCTCAGATACTGTCAATGTGCATATTTTAGAGGATAGCTTAGAGGCAGGATCTACACATGGTGAGACACCAAACATGAGTGGGCTCCAACCAGGTGTCATGCAGGCCCTCACCTGCCAAGAATGAGGCATATTAATTTCAACACATGGACATTAAATTTCAAATTGTTTCTTGGAAGAAGAGAAGGCCGTTACAAGGGGTTGCCAGGCCCCTGGCTGGAAAGAAATTTTTGCATATTAACAGACAGTACTTGTAGACAAAGGAGCCATTCCCTGCTCCAATTCAATCCACAAACAGACATGGTCAGACTAGTTAGTCACATGACTAACTGGCTGTTGCAGAGTTTTGAACTGAGAGCCGGAAGAAGTTTCTTTGCTCCTGGATTGAAAATACCTCTCCTGGCTGGCTCGCCACAGCCTCTCCTGTCTGATCCCATCTCTTTCTCAGGGAACTGAATCCACTGAAGACACATGAACCCCAAGAGAGAAAAGTCTCCTACAACGAACAAGGTTTAAGAAGAATACTGGGCCTCAATGAAAAGCAAGAATTACCTACAATCAAGGACTCTACAGTGAGCTCGAAGACCTGTAACAAAAACTCTTCAGATGTTGCCTTAAACCTTACCACTTTATTTCCTCTGTTCTTTTCTGTCTCTATTTGCATGTGTGTATTGCGTATACATGCAAGCATGGGTGCATCGTGTATCTGTAGGCGTCAACCAAATTAGAGTTTAGGTTTAATAAATTTCAATCTTTCTTCTTTAAACCTAAGAAAACCTGTGTTTGTGTGTGCTGGTTTCTTTGCCGTATAATTGGAAAGCGGTGAAAGAGGATTCACCAAGGGGGAGCTAAAAACACAGTGTGTTTAAAAATAAAACTCTGTTACAGTAAGACCAGGTGACGGCTGAAAGGGAACCCTAGACCTCTTTTTCACCTGGTTGTAAAACAGGGCAGGGAACAAAGGTAGCACAGGTGCCAGCTCGAGGAAGGGCAAGATCACACATGAGTTCTGCTGTAGAGTACTCAGATGAGGCTTTTGAAGAGGCAACCTGCAGAATAAGGCTGATGGTATGCACTCTGAAATGTTTGGTGCATTAGCAAGTCTGCCAGAAAGCCTGCGGTCAGTGTCAGGGAGCATGCAGGAGTTAGGCTCCTATTTGACACAGGGCTTTTAGCAACACTTGGTGCCATTCTCTAAAGCCTGCAAGTGGTGGCCAGCTCCATGAGAACAATTGTAGACCCATCCATGATGCAGTGTTTAATGGCCGTATTCTCAATTTCAATTGCAGCACAAGCAGAAGCTACCCAAACATTTTGTGCTGCAGTGTATGCTCAGAATAAAGTTATGCTGCCATACAAGCTGAGAACGCTGCCATCATAGTTGAGGATACCAATGTTCAAAGGGTGTTACAGCAGTCTAGCAATCTGTCCTCCAACACATTGCTAGGATTGCTGAGATGTCACCCCATGGGAATGGCAGTGGCATTGTGGAGCACAAACCTGTTGTCCTCTCTCAGAATGGCAGAATTCATCCTCCCACCACTGCCATTCCACCAGTGCCCTTGCTGTTGCCCATCAGTCAGCCTGCCCATACTGCTGATGTCCATGCCAAGCAGTCAGACCTTCGAGGGCCAGAGCTGCTCGGGGTCATCCTCCAATGTCATCTGCAGTCGCCCCCACTGAATGTCAGAAGCCTTCCACCAGCTAAACCCCACTGGGCTTAGGAGCACTATGACAGGCAAAGATATACAGAAGACATGCACTAAGTTTTTAAAAAATTCATTCATGGGATGTGGGTATCGCTGGCTACGCCAGCATCTACTACCCATCCCTAATTGCCTTTGAGAAGGTGGTGGTGAGCTGCCTTCTTAAACTGCTGCAGTCCATGTGAGGTAGGTACACCCACAGTGCTGTTAGGAAGGCAGTTCCAGGATTTTGACCAAGCAACAGTGAAGGAAAGGCGATATAGTTCCAAATCAGGATGGTATGTGACTTGGACGGGAACTTGCAGATGGTGATATTCCCATGCATCTGCTGCCCTTGTCCTTCGAGGTGGTAGAGGTCGCAGGTTTGGAAAGTGCTGTCTAAGGACCCTTGGTGCGTTGCTGCAGTGCATCTTGTAGATGGCACACACTGCTACCACTGTGCATCGGTGGTGGAGGGAGTGAATGTTTGTGGATGGGGTGCCAATCAAGCGGGCTGCTTTGTCCTGGATGTTGTCGTGCTTCTTGAGTGTTGTTGGAGCTGCACCCATCGAGGCAAGTGGAGAGTATTCCATCACACTCCTGACTTGTGCCTTGTAGATGGTGGACAGGCTTTGGGCAGTCAGGAGGTGAGTTACTCGCCGCAGGATTCCTAGCCTCTGACCTGCTCTTGTAGCCATGGTATTTCTATGTCTGCTCCAGTTCAATTTCTGGTCAATGGTAGCCCCTAGGATATTGATAGTGGGGGATTCAGCGATGGTAATGCCATTGAATGTCAAGGGGAGATGGTTAGATTCTCTCTTGTTGGAGATGGTCATTGCCTGGCACAGATGTGTGGCGCGAATGTTACTTGCCACTTATCAGCCCAAGCTTGGATATTGTCCCGGTCATGCTGCAGTTCTACACAGACTGCTTCAGTATCTGAGGAGTCGCGAATGGTGCTGAACATTGTGCAATCATCAGCGAACATCCCCACTTCTGACCTTATGATTGAAGGAAGGTCATTGATGAAGCAGCTGAGGATGGTTGGGCCTAGGACACTACCTTGAGGAACTCCTGCAGTGATGTCCTGGAGCTCAGATGATTGATCTCCAACAACCACAGCCATCTTCCTTTGCTCTAGGTATGACTCCAACCAGTAGAGAGCTTTCCCCCTGATTCCCATTGACTCCAGTTTTGCTAGGGCTCCTTGATGCCATACTCGGTCAAATGCTGCCTTGATGTCAAGGGCAGTCACTCTTACCTCACCTCTTGAGTTCAGCTCTTTTGTCCATGTTTGAACCAAGGCTGTAATGAGGTCAGGTGCTGAGTGGCAGGTTATTGAGCAGGTTATTGCTAAGCAAGTGCTGCTTGATGGCACTGTTGATGACACCTTCCATCACTTTGCTGATGATTGAGAGTAAATGGGGTGGTAATTGGCATGGTTGGACTTGTCCTGCTTTTTGTGTACAGGACATACCTGGGCAATTTTCCAGATTGTCGGGTAAATGCCAGTGTTGTAGCTATACTGGAACAGCTTGGCTAGGGGTACAGCAAGTTCTGGAGCACAGGTCTTCAGTATTATTGCCGGAATATTGTCAGGACCCATAGCCTTTGCAGTATCCAGTGTCTTCAGTCGTTTTTTGATATCACGCGGAGTGAATCGAATTGGCTGAAGTCTGTCATCTGTAATGCTGGGGACTTCAGGAGGGGGCTTATGAATACATAAGGGTGTTTAGTTGAGTTTAGTACAGAATTTTGGATGGTTTGACTCATAAATTTGATTTGAAATGTTTATTTTGTGATGGCTTTTGTGTTGTGGCCAAGAGAACACTGTGATGGTCCATGACAGAGGGAGGGTAAGGCATGGGAATATTGTTGAATGGGGAAATGGGGTTGCGTTCAGTGTTACCACAGTTGGATAAGTTGGTCATGGACAGCCTGGCCAGAAAGTGAATGTGTTGGTTGCCTCCTCCTCCTCTCTTTCCTCCTTCACTTCAGCTCTTGGCTATATACCTGATGGCAAGGTCTGTACCTTCATGAAGGCGAAGTTGCGCAGCATATAGCAGACCACTGTGAATTTTGACACACACTGTCCCGAGCACATTGGGGCTTCTCCAGAGTGGTACAAGCAGCAGAAGTGTTGCTTAAGCATCTGTTTAGTCACTTTTCATGTGGCAGCATGGCTTTTGTATTGGCATACTTCCCACGTGTGTGTGTGGGTTGAACACTTGAGTCATGAGCCATGTGGTCAGTCCTCTGTCCTCCAACACATGTTGCCCTTGTTGCCCAGCAGCTATCCTCTGGTTTGTTGTGGTGGCTCAAATACAGATGGTACAACAACTGCCACAGAATGAAGAAATCATGTCTACTGTAAGGATACCAAGCACTGACCTGCAGGAGATACTCAGTATGGTTTCACACCAGCTGGGCGTTGAGGGAGTGGAATCCCTTCCAGGCGATGGTACATCTTAGACTTGACATGTGGCACCCGCAAAGCAACGTGCATGTTGTCAATGACACCATGCACCATGGGAAAGCCTGCAATCTTTGTGAAGCTGTGTGCTGGTCTACCTGCTTCTCTTTGGCTAGAGTAAATGAAATGTATTCAGCTCTCTTTACATACAGACCCTCAGTGGCCTCCCTTATGCAACAGTGGACTGTGAATTGGGAGGTGTTACAAATATCGCCTGCACCAGCTGAGAAGGAGCCTGAAAAGTTCATGGCCACGGTCACCTTCACAGCCACTGGCAATGCCATCCTCACCCTGCCCTGAGGCTGCAGTTGTGGCTGCAACGTGGCAGGTTTCAGTGACCACCATGTCGTGAAGCAGAAATATCTGACATACTATTCATCACTGAGGTTGAAGTAGGAGAATTGCTCTCTGAACATCTTGAATGGATATGGCCTCCTGCTGAGAGCCCTTCCCCATGTCCTCCGCCACCCTCTTTGAGCAGCTTGTCCTATTTTGTGCTGTCTCTGCCCATTCTCCCCGACATGCTGTAGGCCAAGGGGGATGAAAACTACTGCACCCATAACTGGGGACAAATGGTCTGTGCAGAATTCTGGAATTCTGGACCAAGCCATTCGACACCTGCCACACCACCCCCTGTAAATTTCAAAAAGTTTAAATAACAGTAGAAACCCCCAAACATCTCTACAAATTCATCAAGAGCCAATAGAAATCGATTAACAACTAACCTGAGAGTAATTGATGATCCCTTTAAATAGCACTGGTTGGGGACCTTGCTGCAGCTGAATTCATGTCCAACTGGGTGAGATTAAGGGAGGGTGTTAGCTGGAGCATTTCGCACCCTACTCTGCATACATCTGGTGCACACTCCCTGCACCCGTGCCAACCGCCCTCACCAAAAATGCAGCTTGCACCAGAAGTGTGTGCGTGCACATGGATGCTATTTGATTCCAAAATGGCATCTGTAGCATCGAAAATGCACAATCAAATTATGCAGCCACAATTTCTAGTCCAGTACTATAACCACTACAGAACCATACCTGTACCACTAATAAGGGCAGCTCCAGTCTTCAGAAGATAATTTCATTGGTATGGCAGCATGCTTGTTGACAAGAGGCTTTTGTAGGAACTTTTATTGAGTTGCAATGGACTGTTTGGCAGAAGGTTCGTTGGGGAGGGGACATTGGAAGTGCAGTTGTGTTACAAACCATAATACCCCTAAAAATTTCTACACAGATCAGAAAGACATTATAAAAAATGATTGCTATAAGCAGGCACCATATGCATTCTGTGTTTTAAATTCACAAGTACGACATTGAAATCAGTGCATTGAGATTTGAGTGCTATAAATGGCGATTTACTGAGAACTGGTCTACTGAATTACTAGCAAAATTATGTTGAGGCAGTATGTGTAATGTTAAGCCCCAGCTGAATTATATAGAATACTCCACAATGAGACTTCTCCAATTGTGCTACCTCATCTCAGCTTTCCAGCATATCTTTCTATTGCTTTTTCTCTCATGTACTCATCTACTCTCCTTTTGAAAGCATCTAAACTATTTGCCTCAACTAATTCCTATGGGAGCGAGTTCCACATTCTAACTATTCTGTGGGCAAAGAAACTTCTCATTATTTCCCTATTGGATTTATTATTAATTAGCTTGTATTTATAGCCACTGGTTTTGGATTCTCCTACAAGTGGAAACATTCTCTCCACATCTACCCTGTTCAACCCATTCATTATTTTAAAGATCTCTATCAGGTCATTTTCAAGTCTTTTCTAAAGCAAAAAGCACCAACCTGTTCATTCTTTTCCAATAGCTGCAATGTCTCAGTTCTTGTACCGTCCCTGTAAATCTTTTTTTGCACTTTTATTGTGGTTCTTTTTATAGTATGGAGACCAGATCTGTGCACAGTACTGTTAAATATAGCCTGTCCAGCGTCCTATACAAATTCTATACCCCTAGAAATAAATTCCAATCTCAAGTTTCTGAGGATTGTAAATTCTTGTATTTGCCTTTTAGAACCTTCTAGTAGAAGCCTGGTTATATACACGGTAACTGTAATCCCCAGCTGCAAGATGGAGAGATTGAAACTGGGATTGCAAAATACAGTTGATTCATCTCCAAGCAGTGGCAAAGCTGCATCTATTTCTAAACTTCCGAAATTAAAGTCTTTCCTTTATAAACTGATGACTATTGACTATAGATCAGTCATAGAGCAAAGGAAGAAAAGTGGTTTCATGTGAGTTCCTGTCATGTTACTACTTCTGTAAATGAACATTTTTATGACGCATGAGTTAGTCATGTAAAACTCTTTGATTATACCTCTTCTTTGGGACCTTAAAGAGAATCTGTGAAAACATCACCTTTCTCAAAAATTGCAGTTGTTAAAAGACATTAAAAATTTATGGCACATTCAGGAGTGGAGTTGGAAAAATATATTAAGTGTCCGAATAGGCATAACTATACAGAGCGGAACTTGTCCCAAATATCACACCACCCTGTTAGTCGCTTGCCTTGGAGTTACATTGCTCAGCACTGAGTCACTTAGAAAACATTAGTGCCAAGCCAAATTGTGTCAGCAGATCATGGAAGTAAAACTTCAAACGACTGTTCAACAATAGTGGGAAACCTGAACAATTGTCCAGTTGCCAATTCGATTCACTCCATGTGATATCAAGAAATGACAGAAGGCATTGGATACTGCAAAGGCTATGGGCCCTGACAACATTCCTGCAAAAGTACTGGAGACCTGTGCTCCAGAACTTGCCATGCCCCTAGCCAAGCTGTTCCAGTACAACTACAACACTGGCATCTACCCTGCAATGTGGAAAATTGCCCAGGTATGTCCTGTACACAAAAAGCAGGACAAGTCCAACCCAGCCAATCACTGCCCCATCAGTCTACTCTCGATCATCAGTAAAGTGATGGAAGGTGTCGAAGACAGTGCTATCAAGCAGCGCATGCTTAGCAATAACCTGCTCAATGAGGCTCAGTTTGGGTTCCATCAGGGCCACTCAGCTCCTGACCTCATTGCAGCCTTGGTTCAAACATGGACAAAAGAGCTGAACTCAAGAGGTGAGGTAAGAGTGACTGCCCTTAAATCAAGGCAGCATCAATGAGCCCTCGCAAAACTGGAATCAATGGGAATCAGGGGAAAACACTCCACTGGTTAGAGTCATACCTAGTGCAAAGGAAGATGGTTGTGGTTGTTGGAGGTCAATCATCTCAGCTCCAGGACATCACTGCAGGAGTTCCTCAGGGTAGTGTCGTGAGCCCAACCATCTTCAGCTGCTTCATCAAAGACCTTCTTTCAATCATAAGGTCAGAAGATGGGATGTTTGCTGATGATTGCATAATTTTCAGCACCATTCGCGACTCTTCACTTACTGAAGCAGTCCGTGTAGAAATGCAGCAAGACCTGGACAATATCCAGGCTTGGGCTGATAAGTGGCAAGTAACATTCACACCATACAAGTGCCTGGCACTGACCATCTCCAACAAGAGAGAATCTAACCATTTCCCCTTGATATTCAATGGCATTACGATCACTGAATCCCCCACCATCAACATCCTGGGGATTACCATTGACCAGAAACTGAACTGGAGAAGCCATATGTTACAACCTGGTGAGGAAGAGGACTCAGGCTCCTCTCACAGCCTTTTCCTGGTTTGGCTGTAACATGGTTTAATTTTTAAAACACAGTGTTTTTAGCTTCCGCTCAGTGAGTCCTTGCTCACTGCTCTCTAATTGTAATTGTAAAGAAATCAACCAGACAGGTTTTCTCAGATTTAAACAAGAAAGGTGAAAGTTTATTAGCCTTAAAACTCTAACTCAGTTAAAACTACTAAAATACGCGACGCAACCATGCTAGCATGCATACGTAGTAAACACACACACAATTAGAGACAGAGGAGGAGAAAGCATTAAAGGGGAAAGGTCTGACATAATAGATGGATTTCAGTTACTGGTTTTGGGTTGGATGGAAAGTCTTTGATTGAAGTTATGTCTTGCAGTTCTCGTTGGGGCCTAGTGCACATTTTCAAACATGTTTCACTGGTCATCTGTTTTGAGGCTTAAGTTCCTTCCGTGGGTCCCTGGAGCTTTGCATGAGAGAGAGACAGAGAGAGGGAGTGCTCTCTTCTTGAAGTTCAATTGCAGTCTCATTCTTTCTGTGTCAGGCACAATTCAAAAAACCCCAGGTTGGCCAGCAGGTTAGTCATACGACTAGCTCCTTGTTTGAAATAGCCTCTCCTGCAAGGTTTGTGGATTTCTCCAAGCATACCAGACACACAGAGGGGGAGTGGAGGGGGGTGGATTGCTGGCTCTTATACAGTCAATGTCTTTTGATCATCATCACTTGGCTTGGCGGTAATGGTAGAATGAGGGGTATGCCGGGCCATGAGATTACAGATTGTGGTTCAATACAATACTACTGCTGCTGATGACTATGGTGCTTCATGGATGCCCAGTTTTGAGTTGCTTGATCTGTTTGAATCTATCCCATTTAGCGCGATCTTTGTACCACACAGCACGATAAAGGGTACCTTCAGTGTGGAAGTGGGACTTTGTCTCCAAAGGACTGTGGGTTGGTCATTCCTACCAATACAGTCATGGACAGATGCATCTGAAACAGGCAGATTGATGAGGAGGAGGTCAAGTAGGTTTTTCCCTCTTGTTGGTTCTCTCACCACTTGCCTTAGGCGCAGTCTGGTAGATATATCCTGAAGGACTTGGCCAGCTTGGTCAGTAGTGGTGCAGTTGAGTCACTCTAAGTGATGGACATTGAAATCTCCCACCACCACCACCATCACCCCACCCCCCCCTCCCCAGAGTACATTCTGTGCCCTTCCTACCCTCAGTTCTTCTTCCAAGTGGTGTTCAACATGGAGGAGTACCGATTCATCAGCTGAGGGAGTGCAGTAGGTAGTAATAGGCAGGATGTTTCTTTGCCCATGTCTGGTTGGATGCCATAAGATTTCATAAAGTCCAGAGTCAACATTGAGGGCTCCCAGGGCAACTCCCTCTGACTGTATAATTCTGTGCCTCAACCTTTGGTGGGCCTGTCCTGCTGGTGGGACCAGGGATGGTGATGGAGGAGGCTGGGATATTGGCTGTAAGGTATGATTCTGTCAAGCTTGTCTAGTCTATGGGGCAGCTCTCCCAATTTTGAGACAAGTTTTGAAATGTTAGTAAGGAGGACATTTCAGGGTTGATTGCGCAGGGTGTGTATTTGTCATTTCTGGTACCTATGTTGATGCCAGTTGGTCTGTCCAGTTTCATTCTTTACCAACCTTACCGTAGCAGTTTGATACAACCAGGATGTTGCCTGGTTTGGAGGGCTTGAGTTATAAAGAGAGATTGGATAGGCTGGGTCTGTTTTCCCTGGAGCGAAGGAGGCTGAGAGGGGACATGTTAAAGGTATATAAAATTATGAGAGGTGTAGATAGGGTAGATAGCCAGAGTCTGTTTCCCACGGTAGGGGTGACTAAAACTAGGGGCAGAGATTTAAAGTGAGAGGGAGGAGGTTTAAAGGGGATCAAAGGGGTTAATTTTTCACACAAAGAATAGTGGGTATCTGGAATGAGCTGCCAGAGGAGGTGGTGGAGGCAGGAACAGTAGCAACATTTAAGAGGCGTCTGGACAGGTACTTGAATGAGCAAGGCATAGAGGGATATGGAATTAATGCAGGCAGGTGGGATTAGTATAAATAGGCATTATCGTCAGCATGGATGCGGTGGGCTGAAGGGCCTGTTTCTATGCTGTATGATTCTATGACTCTAACTGAGTGGCTTGCTAGGCCATGTCAAAGGCCAATTAAGAGTCAACCACATTGCTGTGGGTCTGCAGTCACATGTAAGCCAGACCAGGTAAGGATGGCTGATTTCTTTCCCTAAAAGAAACTAGATGGGGTTTTAACAAGAATCTGGTAGTTTCATGGTTACCATTGCTAAGACTAGCTTTTTATTTATTTTTTCATAGGATGTGGGCATTGCTGGCTAGGCCAGCATTAATTGCCCATCCCTAATTGCCCTTGAGAAGGTGGTGGTGAACCTTCTTGAACTGCTGCAGTCCATAGGGTATGGGCACACCCACAGTGCTGTTTGGAAGGGAGTTCCAGGATTTTGACCCAGCAACAGTGAAGGAATGGCGATATAGTTCCAAGTAAAGTCCCGACCCGAATGATCCACAGTGGACCCGAGCCCGACCCAGCCCAAGTCCTTCCAATTTCGCCCCGCGCCTGACCCGACCATCCCTTGACTTACCTTCTGACTGGGAAGCTCCATGAAGCTGCAGTGCATGCATGATGATGTCACAGTTACATCACTCACTCACTGCACAGACTCAATTTCGTCCTGGACTCCCAGCTCAGATAAGTTGTTTTATTTTTAATAATTAGCAGCAGAGCACTTACCGTGTGTGTCCAGCCTGACCCCGACATGTTGTTGGATTCAGGTCGGGTAGCAGGCCTTTAGTTCTAAGTCAGGATGGTGTGTGGCTTGGAGGGGAACTTGTAGGTGGTGTTGTTCTCATGTATCTGCTGCCCTTGTTCTTCTAGCTGGTAGAGGTCACAGGTTTCAAAGGTGTTGTTGAAAGAACCTTGGTGAATTCCAGATTTATTAATTAATTGAATTCAAATTCCACCAGCTGCTCTAGTGGGATTCGAATTTGTGTCTCTGGGACATTAGTACAGGTTTCTGGGTTACGAGTTCAGTAACATTACCATTACGCCACTATTCCCTTACGGCACAAGGAAGAGGCCCAGCATGCTACAGAATGTGCACAGTGCACAAATCTGGAGGTCGCGCTGAGCCAATCCCTGCAGCTCCAGAGGCTTCAAAGTATCTGGCGCCGACTTGCAGATTAAAACGATCGATATGAAAATCGTGAGAATTTGGGCAAATTGCGCACTAGCAATGAATTATGCTGACTGAAAATTTTAGGACTGGTATTTCAAGGTGTTAAGCGCAGTTCCAGCCCTTAGCTTCTAATGTTCATTCACTGAGGTATTTTGCAAATACTCAACGAGCACACTGGCACCACCAATGAACTTTCAAAACCGCTGTCGGATTTTTCAACTCTCCTTAAATTTGATATATCAGACTTTTTAAATGTTTCAATGGATATCACTTTTTTAAATGATCTACCTCGCTTTTTAAAAATATGCATTCATTTATGATAAATTAAAAATTTCCGATCAAATTTGTTTTGATAACATTCCTGTGAAATACTTTCGGACGTTTTATAATGTTAAAGGTGCTATAGAAATACAAGTTGTTGTTGTTTTTTAAAAATATGCATTAATTTATGATTAATTAAAAGTTTCTGATCAATTTTATCTCACTTTTTAAAAATATGTATAAATTTATGGCTTTGTCAAATCTGATTTAATCTTTTGTTCCAATGATCTTTTAACATGACAGATATTGTAGCAGCTGGTTTTGTCAGTTTCTGTGGGTGCGGCTCCAGTCACTGTACCATGTGATCTGTGCATTCTGCCCAAATGACAGAATGCTGCAGGGCCCTGCTGAGACACATACAGTGAGTGAATCCTCCCTCCTTGGAGTTAAAATTCTCACCCCCATCATTGCGCTAGTAAGTTCGTAGTTGGTCTGAGGTCAGCGGAGAGCACTGTCGCTTTGGCACTGACCGAAAATTCTGAATTGTTGTCTTTTGCATCTTCCGTTGTCAAAAAATAGACAAATATAAAACTACTGTTCTAGTCATTCTGCAATTTGTTAATTGTCTCTCACTTTATCTGTGAGGTCCACTCACTAAATCCACTCCAATTATCCGCAAGAAATAATTTGATAAGGGACTGGGTAATGTAGCAGATTATAAAACTACCTTTTCACCTCTGGATGCTAAGCTTAAATGTAGCCCAGATTCATGATTTATCAGACTTCTTTGTCAGCAATAAAGATCATAAGTAAATTGGATGAGGAAAGAAAAAGAAAAAAGCTCTGGAATTCCCTACCTAAACCTTCTCTCTCTCCTCCTTTAAGAAACGTCTTAACAGCTACCTCTTTGATGAAACTTCTGGTCACCTGCCCGAATATCTTGTTGTGTGGCTCGGTGCCAATTTTTTTGATAACATTCCTGTAAAATACCTTTGGATGTTTTATAATGTTAAAGGTGCTATAGAAATACAAGTTGTTGTTGTTTGTGTAAAGAACTGAAAAGTCAGGAAAGGAGGGGAAAAAGATAAAAATAAAGTAAAAGCAGTTAACTTCTCCAGAATTGCCTGCAAAGCATATATAATTTCCATAGGAAAGATTGCCAGGGCACAATAAATAATGTGCTTCTGAAATCACACCACTCAAAATTCCTCTCCATGCCTTTCATTAGCTATGTTAGCTCATTTATTTTCAAATTGAGTTACAGCATCCTCTAAAATAGCACAGATAGCAATTTCAGATGATTATGTTAAATGTTCATCTTGTTTTGACTTTCAAAACTCAGTTTTTATTCAAACCTCAGTTTAGAAGTTGTAATAGCAATTGGGACTGATAATGTGGTGAATATCATTGCATCACAGTTCACATCACAATGCACCCTTCTATGCATAAACTTGGATGCATCTTACAAAATAGTTCAACATGGTAACAGCACTATGATAGAATCAAGGTATTCTAGAGAACATGGCAGGATAGCATGATGGAGCTCCAATGCACTATATACTGGATTGGCAGAATGATGGCTCTTGACCAGATAGGCTATCTGGAGGGAGGCACCAAGAAGCAACACCAGCAAATTCCAAAGGAAGAGAGTTCCTTGACTTCACTGGTTAAAAAAAATGCTTTTTGTTTCAGGCAGCCAGTGTCAGTACCCAGCCTCTCAAGGCTAAGTATAACAAACATTAATTACAGAGTAAAGCTTCCTCTATTCTGTTCCAATGATGTGCCTCAGTCCTAATTTCAGAATTGCATCCCCAACTGGGCCAAATGTGATAGTTTTCCATCCTTATAGCCACTCTGGGTTAGATTCCTAATTTAGTGTGAAATTAAAGTACATGAGCATTAGGAGCTGGGGGTTGTAAGTGCTCAAATACCAAACTCACTTGTCGTAGGACCCTTACAGTCAATAGACAGAGAATACTTTCACCCTGAGCTGCATTCAAACACATATGCCAGAGGTGAAAATATTTGGGCAGATATTATCTTTTGGGCAGCTGAACAATGAAAAGCATTGACTGCCTGGCCATGCTGGCAGGGAAGAGACCCAAGCCATTTCACTGCATGGATCCTATTTAAGTAGAAGCAGTGAACTTCCTGCTCCTTACTGGATTTGGGCCGGCGCAATATCGGATGGCCCCCACCAGTGACAAGGAAAGATCTTGACGAGTGAGGTGTGATCATAGAGTCGGTGGACTCTGGGACTACAGTGGTCCAGCTTATTTTTGTGGGGCTCACAGAAGCACTTCTGCTGCTTCTGGCTGCACAGAAATAGTTTAAAGTGTGCCTTTATTTTAGTGTTCTTTGGTTATACTGACAGTGAAACTGGTTGGAATGTACACAGTGTGCACTCTGCCCAGTTCTATCCTAAAATGGCATTCAGTGTTCCATGTAGGTCATAGGATCCCGATTTTCATATTAAATACGTGTTATGCCTTCTGGTTCCCATAAGTTAGAATTAATCACACTTCTCTCTCCACAGATGCTGCCAGACCTGCTGAGTATTTCCAGCATTTCTTGTTTGTGTTTCAGATTTCCAGCATCTGCAGTATTTTACTTTTATTACAGAAGAAGACTGTGTCTGTCATGGGAGACAGTCGCATCTCTTTGTGAAATGCTGGCAGTGGATGTTGCCTCGGTGGCCATCCAATGCCGGTCGCTCTGAAGGTTACAATAGCTCTTAACATCTATGCATGTGGCTCATTCCAGGCTTCAACGCCAGACTAGTAGCAGCGCATCACTGCATAAAGGTTGTGACTGATGCATTGTTCCGATGTGCTAACAATTTCAGCACATTCAAGACAGACAACACCAGTCAGGCTGAGAGAGCCAGAGGCTTCAGTACAACAGCTGGGTTTCCAATGTTACAGGGAGTTATAGACTGTACTCATGTGGCCCTTAGAGCACCAGCAGGTCAGTCGGGGGCATTCATTAACCGCAAGGGTTTCCATTCACTGAACGTTCACATTTTAGTCCTCCTGACAGCCTGGAGGGATGGATACTTGGCGACAGGGGTTATACTCTGAAGACATGGCTAATGACAGCGGTGAGGATCCCAAGGGGTCATGCTGAGGAACATTAAAATGAGAGCCATGCGACCACCAGAGTGACAATCGAACAAACTATTGGCCTACTCAAAATGAGATTTAGATATCTCGACTGCTCAGGTGGAGCCCTGCAGTACACACCATCAAGGGTTTCCAGAATTATTGTCATCAGCTGTGCCTTGCATAAGCTGGCGATGGAGAAGGGAGAGGCCCTGGAGGATGATCAAGGTCAGCACAAGGCGTCATCAGACGAGGATGGAGTTTCAGATGAGGAAGATAGGCAGCAGTCAAATGATGATCAGGGAGAGGAAGCTGAATGTCATTTGGAGTTAAGTGCGAGGGAGACCCGGGAGACTCTAATAGGCAGGCGTTTCTCTTGAGAGGATCCGAATATACAAATAATTGACATTGCGGTACGAGAGGAGTCATTGTGAGTTTCTGAGGGAAAATACACTCACCTTCAGGGGGAGAGATGATCTGACGATGCATACCTTCACATCATGATGAACCCAATCCAAGTGTGTGACCTCGCATATAAAACTTCTTGTGTTGAGCTGCGATGTTGGATGCAACTTCAGGAATGACATGTTAAATTTTCATTTCACAAATTTTATTACATTTTTTCCTTGACAAATCAAATAAATAATTGGAAAGTAACCCAGTGAACGAGGAGTGATGTTACTGTGATTTCTTTGTGAGTGCTCCTGCGTGTGGATGATCCCTCGCCACCAGACTCACCAGAGGCGGGTGGTTGATCAGGCTGCCGCCCTGCTCTTGATGACTTTGGTGGACGTCCTCTGCCTGATCGTGGCCGTGCAGGCCGCGGCATATCAGTGTGCTCATGAGAAATATCAGGAGCACCCTCTAACACCCTGGGAGTTTGCGGTTCACATGTCACTGGCAGAGGGAGCAAGGAGCTGCAGGATGCATCAGGGGCACCCTGAGAGGAGCTCCCATATGTGATCTGCTGCTGCCCCGGTGCCCTCCTGAGGCTCGGCTGGCCCTCAATGGTGACCTTGGAGGGATGAGCAGCCTCGACCTGTTGCCTGCGCATCTGAGTCTGCTCTCTGATGCTCTGGTCCAGGGAGGCCACACTCGCTCTGAGGTCATGGATTGCATCCAGTACTGGCCCCTCCACTACAGCCGCCAATCTTTCAACAGAGGATGCCAGGTAGACAAATGCCTGAGAGTTTGCTGCACTCATACCCTGGATGGATATTTCCAGAGTATGAGTCATAGCTCACAGCATCTCTGGAAACTTCGCCCGATCTCCATGTACCGCTTGCTGCACCTGCAACATCTCTCGCCGAATGGATGTTCTCAGAGGCTCGTCACTAGCTTGCGGCTCTGCACTGGCCTGGCCTCTCACACTCCTCCGAGTGTGTGAGGCATCGGCCAGTTCTGCCTCTGGTGGCTGGCCCGGCAACTGTGTTGTGCTTACACCTGTATGTGAGCACATCTCCATGGATACACTAATCCCAACCGTGGTGGAAGTTTCTGCGCTGGCACTTGGTGAGGTGCGAGGATGTGATGGTGGACCCTCTGAGGCGCCCTCCACATCCTCAGAGGTGGACGGTTGAGCCATTGAGAGGCTTCCTGGCTGTGTTTCACCTGCAGGGAAAATCATATTGATCAGTTTGATCAGCACGCCAAACTTAAACATATGTTATTGACTACATTTTGGTCACATCTGTGTGATTCAACTTTTGAGAGCACACTTCAGTGGATTGGACAATCACCACACCCCCATGCCCCCCATACACTCTTACACCACATACTGGGTCACTCACTCTCCTGGCCAGGTCCAGTACATCCTCCGTCCTCCCCTGCTAGCACAAAGGCATCCTCCTCCATTCTGGTAATGCCACCACTGGTCCAGGACCTTTCTCGGGCATTATGTGCCCTCTTTCCCTATTTAAACAAAAATACTTAGTTGAGACATATTAGTTGGTATCTCACACACTCACCCATAGGGTTTGTTGTTGCTTTTCACTGCTATGCCAATGCAGTGCCCAACTTGAACATTGCTGGATCACCATGCATCTCAGACTTGCCCATCTTGCATCCCACTGCAAGGCAGCAGCAAAGCAATGATCATAGAGGGCTTCCACCTTGGAGCATGAGGACACATAGACCCTCCCTTGACACATTAACGATAAGATGAATGAGGAATGCCCCTTACCCGGGCAAAGCGAAGCAGGTCATTGACCCGCTTGCGGCACTGGAGCCATGTCCTCCATACAATTCCACGGCTGCTGACCTCCTCCTTGACCTCCAGCCACTTCCTCTTAGTCATTTGGGAGTGCCGCTTTTTGCCGTCTGCATTGAAGAGGACCTCCTGCCTCGCCTCTACCGCCTGGAGGAGGACCTGCAGTGATTCCTCAGAAAATCTGGGGGCCTGTGGAAACTTCTCCCCTCCGTTACTGGTGATTGGTTCTGCAGCTTGTATGTTCTCTCTCTTTCTTTCCTGCTCCTGGGCACAGCCAGCCCTCCTTCAATCCTTGCAGGTGCAGAGCCTTGTATCCTCCTCCAGACTTTCCACAGTAAGCACCAACTGTCTTCCTCTGATGTCAGGTAAGAACCAACTGGTCCATGTCAATGCTGTAAGTCTTTTTAAAGGGCTTACAGCAGCCTTTTCCGGATGTGGCCTCATCCCCAACACTGCTCAGCATCCCGCCCGTGCGCTCCCTTTCAAGTCACAAATACGCCACGGGACCGCTAATTGACTGCACCGTGCATGATGTTGTTGGCCGGGAGGTGCGAAGTGGGATCAGCGCCCTCATCCGCTTCTGCCTCATCCGCTCTGGAGCCGCTGAGAGCGACAAAATTCCGGCCAATGTCTCTATAGCAATATAACGGTTTCAATCATTAACTTTTTCTCAATAAAAGAAGATTAACAATCGACTTTTGGAAATAAAACCCTTTTAGAGTCTTTTATAGCTTGTTTTCTTTCCTAAAAATATTACTCACAGTATCACTTCGATGTGAAGATGTTGTGCCTCCATCTTGTAGATTTGGCATTCGTTGCTCTCAGTGGTGAGTTGGCATGCTGCATAGGCGATGTTGTGCATGTTGCACCAGGTGTTGTTGGAGTTGTGCTTACTGTGGTTAATGTTGTGTCACTTGCTGGTGATGTTGTTGATGTTGTCTCGCTGCCTAATGATGTTTCTGGTGATATTGATTGTCTTATCTGTTTTTCCAGATTAAGTGTAGGTCGAATGTGGACTCTGTTCCTTCTCATTTGCTTACTGGTTTCGATCTCAATGATGTATGACATTGGAGTCTCGGCTTCACCAACAACTTTTGCTGGGCTCCAGGTTTCCATGGTTGGATCCTGTAGATGTACAGTTTGTCCTTTCAACAGCTCAGTTAGGGAATAAGCATGCTTGTTGAAATTTTGACCTCTTATCTGTGCTTCAGTGAGTTGTTGTCTCACTTCCTCTTGGTCACTTGCTTGGCAGAGTTGTCTTATACTTGCTTCCATTCAACAAAAAGGCAAGGTTTGGGTCTTTCTTCATCTCTCTGGACATGTCTTTCTACAAATCCATGTCCCCGTGGGTTATTTGGTGAGGTGATGGTGTTGACCCATACAATTCAGCGAATTCCTTAAATTCTCTCGAGGCTTTCCCTCTTGTACCAGGGCTGCTCCTAGTCCATTGACACATATTAATCTTTCAGGAATCCCTTGCTCAGTGAACAGAATTTGTACTGTTGAGATGATTGTTGTAGCTTTCATGTCTTTCACCTTTTGGGTAAAAGCGAACTTTGAGTCGTAGCCTGTAACTATGAGATGCCATTCTTGATTGTGTGTGAATAAATCAGTTCCTACAGTATTCCAAGGTCTAGGTGCTACTTCTGTAGTTATCATCTCCTCTTTCTGCTGTGTGTTTCTGTACTTCTGGCATACATTGCAAATAGACGCTATATTTTCAATATCTTTGTGTATGCTTACCCAGTACACAGCTGATCTGGCTCTGAGCCTACACTTCTCTATTCCCTTGTGGCATTCATGTTTCTTCTGGAGAAGTTATTCCTGCATTGATTTGGATATGATTATTCTGGATCCGGCGAGCAGAACACCATCTTCTAGTGAGATGTCATCTCTAATAGACCAGTACTGTCGTATTGCTAACTGTGTTTGTTGTATCTTATCAAGTCATCTCTGGATCACTTGCTGAGATAGCATCTGTAACTCCACGTCTTTGCTGTTTTCATCTCTAATTTGACTCAGTTTTGGTGATGTTATGTTCACAGGTCTTTAGACCTAGATCTTTTATCTTGTGTTTCTCCTGTGACGACAACCGAGATAGAGTATCCCGAAGCATCATTTCTCTTCCTAGCTAGCATTTCAGAGTGAAATTGTAACACTGAAGCCTCAAGAGTAACCTCTGCGGTCTTGGTGGTGCTTTACATAGATTTTTCTTGTAGATCTGCTGCACTGGATGATGATCACTCTCTACAACGAACTTTCTCCCATAGAGATATGTATGGAACTTCTCACATCCATACGCAACTGCCAAAAGCTCTCTTTCTATGTTAGCATATCTGGTCTCAGCCAATGTTAGAGCTTTGGATGTGATTGCTATTGGCTTTCCCTCTTGTACCAGGGCTGCTCCTAATCCTTTTGTGGAAGCATTTACTTGCAGAGTGTCGAGTTTCTTTATGTCATAATATGACAGACTTGTGTCCTTGCATACTACCTTTTTGAGTTTGTTGGAACTCCTATCGTGTGACTTTGACCACTGGTACTCTACATCTTCTTTCATCAGCTCCTGCAGCTTTGTTGTGTGTTCCAACATAAGCGGTATGAAGGAACTCATGTATTGGATCAAGCCAACTCTCTCTTATCTCTTGGGCTCCTATCCCGGAGAGTGCTGTGATTCTTTTAGGATTTAGCTTCACTCCATCAAATGTGTACACCATTCTGAAGAAGTCGCATTCTGTCCCCTTCACAATGCATTTGTCTGCATTTAGCTTGATCCCAGCTTTCCTGGTTCTCTGCATGGCTTCGTGTAGATGGTAGTCATGATCTTTTTCGCCCACACCATATATCTGGATATCATCAGCTATGCCAACTGCTCTTTTACATCCTCAGTATGTCTTGTCTACTTTCTGCTGGAACACATCCTGGTTCGCTTTAAGGCCAAAAGATATACGCAGGAATTTGTACCATCCAAAGGGTGTGTTGAATGTTGTCAACAGCAAAGATTCTTTGTTAAGCTTCACATTCCAGTAGCCATTTCTGACATTAAGCTTGCTGAAAATTTGTGCCCCTGCCAGTGCTGGTGTGATCTCTTCCAGTGTTGGAATAGGGTAGTGATTCCTCTTTATGGTTTGATTAAGATCTTTGGGATCTAGGCAAATTCTTAGCAATCCGTTTGGCTTCTCTTGCACCACAATGGGATTTACCCAATCTGTAGGCTCTGTGACTCTGGTGATCAACTTCTTTTCTTCCATCTCTTGGAGCTCTCTTTCAAGCTTTCCTCTTAGTTCTTTTGGTACTTTATGTGGGGGATGAATCATTGGTCTCATCACTGGGTCAATAGTGATGTGATACTCAACATCTTCAAAACATTCAACTATCTCATCGAAATACTCTGAGTGGATTTGTACCAGATCTTCTTTGCTTCTGATTGGAAGGCACTGAGATGTACTATCTTCAACACTCAGTTTCGCCTCCTTCACCTCATGTTTTACTGGGATAATCTGCAGCTCTTTGCAACTGCTCAACCCCAGGATAGCTGGACTATCTGTTTCTGTGATGTAGAACATACAGTTAACATCTTTCCCTTTATGTGATCTCTCTGATTTGGGTTGTTCCTAGGTGTCGAATCTCCATTCCCCCATATGCTGTTAGCATGGCGTTATTAGGTATCACAGGACCTTTCCTTGGATAACCATTTTCTTCCAAATGTTCAGGAAAGATCTTCTGGTACAGTCTGATGATGTTACTCTGTGCTCCGGTGTCAAGCTTTACCTTCAGGTTTATCGTTGTGGGCTTATTTCTCACCCTCTTCCTGATCCGAGTGGTTGTGTGAATTTCTTTTATCTGGGAACAGTCGCATCCAGACTGTTTCATGCAATTGTATGGTTCCTATATCTATCGTGTTCTCATACTCATCAGCATCTTTTATGGAATCGATGTTTTGGTTTCTTTTCCTACTCATTCACCCTGTTGCTCTGTGTCTGGTGACTTGTCTACCATCTTCTTCCTTTGTTCTTCACATCTTTTCCCAGTGATTGGTCTTTCTGTAAGCTCTGCAGGTTGATCCAAATGTGGAACATTTCCTTCTGTCTGTGAATTCATGTGGTCATCCACAGCTCCTGCATGTCTTTCTCTCTCTCCAGTGTGCATTCTTTTGTTGCTGTTTTGCTGAATCAACCCTGCTGCCTTTTTCTTGGCTTAACTGAAGGGTAATCAGTGACTTCATCTGTCTGCTCATGACTTCATATGCTCTGGCAGTGTCTACTGTAATGAGTTCTTTATGTTATCTGATGCAACATAATTGAGATGCATGGAGTCCAGTTGGTTGAAGATCTCAAAACAGGTTTATTAAACAGCTTGCTATTATATGCAGTACAGAGCTAACTATTTATAGACCCTTACTCAAGGGTGTTACAGTTGCAGAGTGACTAGCTCCAAGTCACTGACTGCGTCCTGGTACTTAGCTCATTAGCGTACTAAGATCTTAAAGGAACATCATTCTTAAAGGTAATCATACAACATTTACAGCCTGCGATATTGTGAGCTTGCCCTTTTAAATTAGAGTTTTTTTTGTACTTCAGAGTGTGCAGAACCCCAAATTAGCTGATATATCAGCCTTTCATCTGTGTCCTTAAATTTACATTTTCTGGCTGCATTTTTCAATCTTGTTACGAAATTATCAATAGTCTCACCCAATTCCTGTTTGAGACCATGAAATTCATAGCAGTAGATCCAACGGTTTGATTTTGGCTGGATGGGTGCTGAATTTTTCAGAAATTTTTTCTGGGTTTCTGCTGTCCTCTTCACTCAGCTCCCAGCTATTAAACAAATTTAATCCTTTATCTGAAGAAATTAGTTCTGAAGAAGGGTCTCTGACCTGAAACATTAACTCTGCTTCTCTCTGCACAGATGCTGCCAGACCTGTTGAGTATTTCCAGCATTTCTTGTTTTTATTTTTATCCTTTATCTGCTGCCCACAGAAGGATATAGCTGACCTTCTCTTCTTTTGCTAGTGCCTTTTAGAAAACTAATGAATGTCAGTCTGCACTTTATTTTAAATTTCTCAAATGCCTCTACAACATCATCAGCTTCCCAATCATTATGGGCTGTAGCTGTGCATTCATTGCTGTGGCAGCGGCCATTTCGTTTTTGCATAATTTCCCCAATTTTTTCTCTCTCTCTCTGGCACTAAATTGGGTTGATTTTCTTTCAATCTAATTCAGCATTAAATTCATTTAAAATTCTTTTAGGCTTACTCACAGATTCCTGCTGCCACCATATTATGTTTTCTGGTTCCCATAAGTTAGAAACAATCAGACTTTAGACTGAAAAATGCTGGAACTCATTGTGTATTTCCATACAGCTTTCCATATTGCTTGGTAAAAACTGGTTTAGACTTGTGCAGTGTTATGTGTCACATGACTCCAATGCAGCAGTGAATGTGGCACCCTGGAACACACTTACACATAACAATTACATCCTAGCTAATTAATTCCTAGCTCTTTACGAATAATATCATATATAACAATAGGCCTACTACCTGAAATAGATGGGCGTTTTGGCTGCGCAGTGATAAGCCCTTTTAAAATTGGCACCAGCTGGATCATTGGCATTAACATTGTCAGTGAGTCTTCTAACTCCATTTTGAGGCCAAAACTACCTCGCCTACATGACTTTAGCTAAGTTATAATCAACCCAGTATTGTACAAACCGACAGTGCTGCAAAACTATCAATGATTGCAATTTCACATTGTATCTAGCTGTCAGCAATGATAAGCAGGTCTGAAGCAATTAGGAAAAATCACAAGGCTGTATCCTCTGTTAGTTTTTTTTTCAATAACATAAAGTCGGAAATGAAAGCTAATGTTTTTTGAATGGATTTGCCATTCCAATTGGAAACAGATTGTTGAGCTGAATGTGTAACACCTGCAAATCTTCCTATCATCCTTCGACATAATTCTATCCTTATGCAGACCATTTCCTGATATGGCACTCGGAACCTTGTAATGCTATCACATGTTTTAGCAAATTGAGGGGTTTGACACTTGAAAACTGGTCACAGCCTAAAATATCTCTTCAAAAATAGAAATGAACGATGTCTTTGGAATAAGCTATCAATTGTAAGATCTTTCTAACGCAGTCTTTCAAAGCATAGTATTTGCTTTTGGAAGGGCAGGTTGAGTAGTAGGTGAAATCACAGAATGAAAAAGACACTTGATGTGGTAATTAAAAATAAATTAGTTAAATAAATAAAATGACCAGCCGTCACAGGCTTTTGACTGCAGCTCCAATACATACATAACCTTTCAACCCAGCAGCTTTTGTCCTCTGGTTAGCATCTACCTATTACACAGGATGGAACACATTGCCTCAAGGGGGTCAGAATTTCAAATGCATCTGTATTCAGTTTTGTCACTGTAATTGCTTATTCCGGCTGCAAACAGTGATCATTAGAGCCATAGTCTACTCCATAAACTGTACTTGTACTGTGAGTACTTAAATGTTCAGAATAAATGATGGCTGGAAGTAAATTAAATAGACTAAGCTGCAGCTAAGTGAACTACAGGAAGTAAACCATGGCTGTGTCTACCAGGTAAATCTGAAGCTCGCTCTCAGTGGGGAGCCACTCTAAAACATAGGTTGAAGATAGGGCATTTTCACACATTCGGCCCTTCATGCCTGTGACAGCTCTTTGAAAGAGCTATCCAATTAGTCCTACTTCCCGTGTTGCCCCCATAGCCTTGCAATTTCCTTTACAAGTATTTACCCAATTCCCTTTTGAAAGTTACTCTTGAATCTACTTCCACCGCCTTTTTAGCCAGTGCCTTCCAGATCAGAACAACTACAAAAACAGTTTCTTCTTTCATATTCTATCAAACCTCCTCATAATTTTGATTATCTTTATAACATCTCTCCTTAACCTTCTCTGCTGTAAGAAGAACAATCCCAGCGTCTATCTCTTAAAGAACAAACAAGAATTTACTGAAGCCTTGAAACATCTTCCAATATATGCCATTCAATTATCCTTATCCATACAGATTAAAAGAATCCTGGGTTATTTTGACTTGGATACCGAAAATTATAAGTAGCTACACTTATTTGGCTTTGGGATTGAGAGTACTTCCCCACAGGGAATACATGAGCAATGGGTTAATGGGACAGGGCATTTCCATCTACATGCCAAAAGGGTAAACATCACAATGGTGCTCTAGACTCCAGACTTCCTGTAAATTACGACAAGGGAGATCAGATAGTAGAGATAGAAAATAGAACAAATAGACTGAGAGCATCAATATCAGTTTAGGTTTATATAGAACTCAATGTGTGCAAAAAGGTATTGTTTTTCCGTTTCTTTTTCTGGATGTTCTACAACCTTCTCCGGCTTCATGGATCTCTTATGTATTTCATGTTTCTAGACCTCTTTTCTTTCTCTTTCTTCAAATTTTATTCTTTCAAGTTTAAGTCTGACCTTCTCATTCTGAGCCTTCCTTCTCTGCAGATGGTAACACATGCTGCACTACAGTTCCACAAGTACCTGCAGGTCTCCAGTACTTCACACAACCAGAATTTCTTCAGGTGTGAGCCAAGACAGTGGGAGGCCAGAAGGAACAGAATTGAGGCCTGCAGGATGCAGGTATGCCAGGCCCGAGCTTACATGATACTTCCTGAAGGCCTTGTTGGGGGCAGAGCCTCTGCCCACACCAAACAAGGTCAGAGGTATAAGAAGTGGTAGAGCCAGAGGTAGGGACTTCCTCCCTACCCAGTAGGGCCTGGCACCTAACATTCACATGGAAGTGAGGAGGCCTCTCCCTAACTCCACGGCAGGGTCAGCAGCGGATGTCCAATGCTGGTCATGAAACCACCCCACCCTCCCACCCCACCCCAAAGATTTGTAGCTCTTACACACCTTGATCTTTGTTCGTGAAATTAGGTTGTGCAAATATGAACAAGCAAGCAAATGTTAAAACAAATTGCTTGAAAAAACAAATGCCATTAAAACAGCAGACATTAGATAAGAATTACTCATTTGTCTGGTAATAGCCACACACTGGAATTTCAAAGTCTATGCATCTTAGATTAGCTGGGTTCATATTTTGAAACATGTCGAACACCTTTGTGAGTTAGCATAAATGGTCTGGTTGGTTGGATTCAAGGTTTTTGAAGCTTTCTTACGGTATTATATTTACGAGGTATCACGCTTTTATGTATTGTATAATTAACATAGCTATTCCTCTCTAATAGAGGATTTGATCTTCCATAATGTACCAGTTAGACTGCCTTGACAGATTAATGCTTCTAAAATGCTTGTTTAAAGTGCAACAAATATCCCATCACTCCTCTTATCACCCTTGCATACAGATCAGGTCAGTGAGCCATCAAAGTAATATACATTGAAGTAATATACATTGCCAAAAGTTCACACACTGAGTAGTATATGTTTGGTTGCTAGAAAAAGGTGCAATTGCAGTAAAAAATTATAAGTGATGACAGTTTCCATCTTCATTCGTTTTTACACCAAGATTAAGCAATCCAGTGTAATGATAAGGTTACACCTAATGATGCAGCTTAGAATATATAAAACTTTCCATCTGTACTTTTAAAGAACAAAATGATAAACATTTCCAAGATTCTTACCCTCACTTAGATGACAACACAGCAATCACGAGTACCAGAAAAAAAGTCTTCATGTAATTTCTGGGTATTCAGTGGTATAATCATAACAGGAAGGGAAGGTCAAAGTCAAAGAATGTATAATGTGATGTATAGATTCAGGTGTTCAACCATATTCATGATGTCCTTATGTTCCTTCATCTTTGACCCTTCCAAGATCATTCACAGCTTAGATTATGATTGTGTGAATTTAACAAACAGTTAAACTGTTCACAGTCCTACAGTCTTGTCTGCATGGTTTACTTGAACTAAAAATGGGATATGATTCTATGTATAAAATACTTGCAGGCAACATGCCGAGCCTGTCACATGTTCTATAATGGCAAGTTGTACAGCTGGATTTCTTTATAAAAGTAAGCCTTTCCTTTTCCACATCATGGTTCCCAAGAATACATCTGACTCCACTTAGGTCAGTATTCGATAGTGACTATTGCTGCTAAATGACCAGAAAGTGGAAATAAATGGACTCTATACAGACTGTGTTCATTTCTGTCAATTAAATGCTTTCAACTGTCAGTTCCTGTTAATTAAACATTCTCCAGGCAAATTACATGTGTTTACAGTCCATATAATACAGAACTATACTCTTCACAATGTCTTACATGAACTGCAGTATGCGTAGTATCGCGGCAAGATGTTATCAACAGAATGAATTTTAAAAATGGAAAATAATAGCACATATTTTACAATATGGTATGGATTGCACAGTGAAACCCAGACAGGATAAAATGCATTTAGCCAAACAGAAATCCGATCTTGGAGGATTCAGTCTGATTAATGTTTGAGTGATTTTACTGGAATAATAACATGATTGCTTCTTGGTTGGGAACAATATGCATCAAGATAGCTGTCTGACATACTGTTTACTGCCATTCCCATGGGATCTTGGGATTTGATCTCTGACTAATTATGCATGTTAAATTGCTGACCACCCATCAGGCAGCCTTTGAGAACTCAAACGCTAGAAGGTGGAACTTAAGAGCACTGCTGTATCAATTTAAAGAACCTGTATCGAAGCGTCCAATGGTTACTTTTTCATCCATCATACAGCATTCACTACTAAAACTATGGACTTGGATGTAAAAATGAAGTTGCAGCTACAAACCAAACTGATTCACGAAGAAACTTGTGTGCATTACTTTATCCACATTAAAAATAGACAAGTTACATAGTTGCAAATGTAATGCGTTTTCCATTGTAATGATTCTGAGTGTTTGCCATTGTGATGATGGTGAGTGACCACCACTGTGATGACACTGAGAGTGCAGTACCATAATGATATTGAATGTTCAGCACTGTGATAATACTGAGTGTTCAGTACTGTAACGGTGCTAAGTGTTGAGCCTTGTAATGAATTTGAATGTCCAGCACTCGAATGATATTGAGTGTTTTGCATCATAATACTGCATCCAGCATTATGATAATGCTGAGTGAGCAAGCAGCATTGTAATTATATTAATATAAAAGCAAAATACTGCGGATGCTGGAAATCTGAAATAAAAACAAGAAATGCTGGAACCACTCAGCAGGTCTGGCAGCATCTGTGGAAAGAGAAGCACAGTTAACGTTTCGGGTCAGTGACCCTTCTTTGGAACTAGCAAATATTAGAAATGTCAAAGGTTATAAGCAAGTGAGCCGGGGGTGGGGCAAGAGATAACAAAGGTGTAGATTGGACAAGGCCACATAGCTGACCAAGAGGTCATGGAGCAAAGGCAAACAATATGTTAATGTTGTAAGCATTGTAATTATGTTGCATGACCAGTATTGTAAATATTTTTCGTGATCAACACTGTCATTGTGATGTATAGATTCAGGTGTTCAACCATATTCATGATGCCCTAATGTTCCTTCATCTTTGATTATCCAGTATTGTAAAGATGTTCCAGCACTGTAATGATACCGAGTACCCAGTAGTATAATGATGCTGTGTCCAGAATTTTAATGATGTTTAGTATCCAGTACTGTGCTAATAATGATTGTTCAGGATTATTCAATAATTCTAAGTCTGAAGTTAATATGGGTGCGATGTTATTCCTCAGTGAGTTGCAAATGCAATGATCCAACTGCAGGAAAAATCTCATTTAAGATCTTCTCTCATGATCTACAAATGAAATGCATTGATTAAACAAATGAAGGAGCTATTTTCAAATTCAAGCTAATAATTTCTCTGAATGAAATTTCCATTTTAAAAAGCTTCACCACCACCTTCTTAAGGGCAATTAAGGATGGGCCATTAATGCTGATTTTGCCACTGATGCCCACATGCTGAGAATTATTTTTTAAAAATGATAAGAACAGGTGAGAGGAGTTTAAAAAATTCACACTATTACACATCGGTGGAGGATTCCTGAAAGTACTTGGGCATATTTGTGGTTGATGTCCTTATATTGGTTTTGCATGCATTGAGGCAAACGAAAGTTACCTTGGTGAGCGCTAAAGACTATCCTCTCCATAAAAGAAAATAAAAACAGAAAATGCTGGAAATACTCAGCAGATCGGGCAGCATCTGTGGAGAGAGAAATAGAGTTAACGTTGACTGGATGCTGTCAGAGCTGCTGAATATTTCCAGCATTTTCTGTTTTTATTTCAGTTTTCCAGCATCTGCAGTATTTTGCTTTTGCTCCTCTGAAAAGAGTTGTCTGGCAATGGGTAGCTGATAGGGTAATTGCTTTCCGCAATATCGGCCCGAATTTTACATGTCCCGCGGGTCCGCGGTCCGGAAGGTGGAAGCGGGTGCCGAATGCACTTCCGCTCCGCGCTCAACTGCTGCCCCGATCGAGCATTAACCGTCCAATTAGTATCTCGGCGACGGCTTATTGATCGAAAAAGGCGCACGCAGGTGGGAGGTGGGGGGAGAAACAGGTCAACAGCAGACATATACCAGGCTGAGGAGAAAAGGAGGGGTCTCCTTTCAATTAAAGGAGCAACCCAGTTAATTGGCAAAAATCTACCTGAGACCTTAGAGGACCAGGACCCACTTGTAGCAATGTCAGAGAGGTCAAACCGGATGGCCTCAAGGTTCTCAGAAGACTCATTGCATGTCTTCCTCCAGGCAGCTGAGGCAAGGCGAGAGATTCTCTTCCCAGCAGAGAGAAGGAGGAGGCTTCCACAGGTCACCAAGAAGGCCTGGATGGAGGTTACGGAGGAGGTCAGCAGCCACGGGGTTGTGAGGAGGACATGGCTCCAGTGCCACAAGCCGGTCAGCGGCCTTCTCGCTCTGCCAGGGTAAGGGGCATGCCTCAGTCTTCGTTGCTTTGTACTTATACGGGTGGGTTACCAGCTGTTGATGCTGAAAAGTTGAAGCCATCCATCAGGAGTGAATGGCTGCAGCCCTGTCATGGGGCATATGCTGGGCACATCTGAGCCACACAATGGACCATAAGTGTGCCAACCATACACTTGAATGGCAATGGTCCCAGAGGCAGTATGCAGAACAAGGGATGAGCGGGTTCTCCTTCAAGTCAAATAACTGAACTGATTGTTATGTGTCTCCATAGGAGGAGAGGGCAGAGAATGCCAGAGTGAGGGCATGGACTGGTAGCAGTGTGGCCAACATCGTAATTCTCACCAGTGTGGAGGAGGAGGCATTGTTGCTTGCTGGGGAGGACAGAGGATGCTGAGTTGCCGATGGTGAGGCCGGAGCGCCTGGCCAGCGGGGTGAGTTCCCCAGAGTGCGGGCGGGTGGCGGGGGGAAGGGTGGTGGGCAGGAGGGTGGATGGGGAGGTGCGGGGGGGTTGCTAGCTTAAGCAATGAAAGTTGTTCGCAAGTTCAAAGTCACACACGTGGCCACACTGAAGTATATGACATGTCCGGAGTGTCGCTCACACCTGACCACTCTGTTTTCCCCTGCAGGTGAAACGCAGCAGCAGCCAGGCAACGTCCCCAGGGCACATCCGTCCATCTTTGAGGAGGAGGAGGGGACCTCAGAGGGTGCAGTGACACATCTTTTCCCCGCACCAAGCACCAGCTCAGATACAGTCACCTCGGTTGGGCTGGTTACATCTTCGGATTCGAGGTCACAACCTGGTGCCAGCACCCCACAAGTGCCAGAGCAGCTGCCAGAGGCAGTATCAGCCGATGCCTCTAACACTCGGAGGTCTGTGGGAGGCCAGGCCAGTCCTGAGCCCCATGCTGATGATGAGCCTCTGAAGTCATCCATTTGACTGGAGATGCTGCAGGTGCAGCATGAGGTGCATGGAGATCTGGCAGAGTTACCAGAGACGATGCGTGCTCTGGCTCAGACTTTGGAGGCTTCTCTCCAGGCCACGAGTTCTGCACAGTCCCTGTCATCTGCGCAACTGGCTTCCTCCATTGACAGATTGGCGGCTGCAGTGGAGGGCATGCTCCAACAGCCCTGAAAACCCCCACAGAAACAGTGAGCTCTATGCCATAGTGCCTCAGCAAGCTGTCGATGAGGTTCCTGCGATATCCAACAGTTGCCCATCCCTCTGAGGCTAGCAGGGAGGCTGAATTGAGTTTCATGAGGGCACATGATCAACAGCTGAATGCATCTGGGGGCTCCTCTCAGGGTGCTGCTGATGCGTACAGCGGCTCCTTGTCCCCTCTGCCAGT
Source organism: Heterodontus francisci (assembly GCF_036365525.1). NCBI lineage: Eukaryota > Metazoa > Chordata > Chondrichthyes > Heterodontiformes > Heterodontidae > Heterodontus > Heterodontus francisci. Next base: position 37,342,582 of record NC_090378.1, read on the forward strand.
GACATTAGCACTTCAGAATCCCAGGGTGACAGAGGGTGGTCCTGAGGCTTCTCAGGGTCACCTCAACATGCTGGGGCCCTCACGGCCTCAGGCAGTCAGAGGATGCCCGCCAAGGTCATCCCAAGCCACGGGACATCCTGAACAGCCACTTGCCTTTGCTATGGTTGGCAGTGAGGGGTCATCGACACACGTGAGCACTCACAGACAGTTTAAGAAATCACATTAACTGTGCTTAGGGGTCAATGGTGCGATTTTGAATTATATATTTGTTCAACTGTACACAAAACTTATGAAATTTCTCACTTGGCTTTTTTGTCTGTCTCAGGTCAATGATGATGTATTAGGTGATCTTTTTCTTCTGCATGAGATGGAGACTCAGAGGAGGTGCTGCATTGGGCCATGTTGTGTTTGATGGAAAGGTCCATTGCAGCTGAGATTAGCACCTGCAGGTGAGTGCTTTTGCACTTCCAGCAGAAGTGAATGCCTGAATTCAGATTGATATGTAAGTCACTGGCACACTACATGGGTCATGAGACTCCAATCAGGAGAAATGCCTGAGAATTAGAGCCTCCCACGCCTCCCTTGCACTCAACTCCTGCAAACCTCCAATTGCTTGCCCCGGACGTCCAGGTGGCTGTATCCCCTCCTCCTGCTCCTCAACCCCTTCACCCTCCTCGTCTGAGGATGCCTCATGTTGAACAATGTCCTCATCATCCAGGGGCTCCCCCCTCTGCAGCGCCAGGTTATGTGAGGTGCAGAAGACGACAGCAATGCGAGATACCCTTGCTGGCAAGTACTGAAAGGCACCACCTGAGCGATCCAGACACCTAAAGGCAGCACAGTGGTGCAGTGGTTAGCACCGCAGCCTCACAGCTCGAGGGACCTGGGTTCGATTCTGGGTACTGCCTGTGCGGAGTTTGTAAGTTCTCCCTGTAACCGCGTGGGTTTTTGCCGGGTGCTCCAGTTTCCTCCCACAGCCAAAGACTTGCAGGTGATAGGTTAATTGGCCATTGTAAATTGCTCCTAGTGTAGGTAGGTGGTAGGGAATATGGGAGAACCCTTAGGAGCATTGACAGGCAGAGAGATCTGGGCATACAGGTCCACAGGTCACTGAAAGTGGCAACGCAGGTGGACAAGGTAGTCAAGAAGGCATTCGGCATGCTTGCCTTCATCGGTCAGGGCATAGAGTATAAAAATTGGCAAGTCATGCTGCAGCTGTACAGAACTTTAGTTAGGCCACACTTAGAATATTGCGTGCAATTCTGGTCGCCACACTACCAGAAGGACGTAGAGGCTTTGGAGAGGGTACAGAAGAGGTTTACCAGGATGTTGCCTGGTCTGGAGGGCATTAGCTATGAGGAGAGGTTGGAAAAACTCGGATTGTTTTCACTGGAACGACGGAGGTGGAGGGGCGACATGATAGAGGTTTACAAAGTTATGAGTGGCATGGACAGAGTGGATAGTCAGAAACTTTTTCCCAGGGTGGAAGAGTCAGTTACTAGGGGACATAGGTTTAAGGTGCAAGGGTCAAAGTTTAGAGAGGATGTGTGAGGCAAGTTCTTTACACAGAGGGTGGTGAGTGCCTGGAACTTGCTGCCGCGGGAGGTGGTGGAAGCAGGTACGATAGCGACGTTTAAGAGGCATCTTGACAAATACATGAATAGGATGGGAATAGAGAGATACGGTCCCCGGAAGTGCAGAAGGTTTTAGTTTAGACAGGCATCAAGATCGGCGCAGGCTTGGAGGGCCGAATGGCCTGTTCCTGTGCTGTACTGTTCTTTGTTCTTTGTTCTTTGTTTGGAGTGGGCCACTAGCACTTGCAAAAAGAGAGGAAGACAATATTGTACCTGACATTCCACGGAAGTAATGGAGAACAAGTAAGAAAACAGCATTATCAAAATAATGCTACTCAAGGCTGACAAATTGGCAGGACCTGATGTTATCCACCCCAGGGTTTTAAAAGAAATAGGTGAGGAAATTGCAGATGCTTTAGCCATAATCTTCCAAAGGTCTCTCAATTCAGGAATTGTCCGTTTAGATTGGAAAATTGCAAATGCAACTCCATTATTTAAGAAAGGTGAGAGAGAGAAACCCGGAAATTACAGTTATGTTAGTCTAACATCAATTGTGGGAAGTTATTGGAATCTCTAATTAAGGACAGAGCGACTGAATATTTAGAGTAACTTGAACTGACTAGTGAGAGCCAACATGAGTTTGTAAAGGGTTGTTCATGTCTAATGAGTCTAACTGAGTTTCTTGAGGAAGGAACTAAAGTAGTAGACAGGGGAATCCTTATGGATGTAGTTTATATGAACTTCCAGAAGGCATTCAATAAGGTTCCACTTCAAAGGATGTTAGCTAAAATTAAAGTTTATGTCATTAAAAGCAACTTATTGTCTTGGTTAAGTGATTGCTTAGATGGTATGTACCAAATTGGAAGGAAGTGACTAGTGTTGTTCCACAAGGATCTGTGCTGGGGCGGCAACTATTTACTGTATTTATTAATGGCTTAGATAGCACTATAGGGAGCCACATATGCAAGTTTGTTAATGACACAAAGATAGTATAGTAAGTAATGTAGACAGGACCATAAAATTACAAAGAGACAGTGATAGATTAAGTGCGTGGTGTGATGGAGTCTGTGGTCTGCAGGACCAGTGGGGGAGTGTGTGCGAACTGTTGTCTGAACAGATGATTTGTCAAATGTTCTGTTAGGTGCACTGATCCTGGTTTCAAAGCTTGTTTTTTTCGGGAAACTGAAACAGAAACAGAAACTGAAACGAAAACTTCAGGTTTTTGGGGAAACAGAAACTGGTTGGAACCAGATAAAAAGGACACAGAGCTATCCAAGCTCAGATCATACAGGGCTGGAGTGCAGGGGGGACAAAGAAAGTGAAGGCTGGGTCCAGGAGCTGTTTCTGTTATTTACAGTAACTGATTAACGAGACCCAGCCATACAGTGCATAAGGTTGTCAGTGAAAGGCTTGAATAAAGGTAACACCAGTGGAGCCATGCCATCAAGACAGTCATGAGCAGAGCTGAAGAAGTTCAGAGCTTTGAAGAACTTTGTGGCTATAATTTGTGGCATATATGCTGAGTGGACTGCCCAGTAAATCCGTGAGATTTATCTTTGTTGTATCTGACAATTAATATGTAATTTGTAATATATATATTGATAGTGATTTGTCTGTTAATTCATATTTAATTTATGTTGATTTTGGTTTGATTGTTAAAATGAGATCTTGTTCATTTGTTTTCTTGGGGCATCATTTGGTACTTTTGGTTTGTTGATCTCCACAGGAATCATAACAGTGGGTAAAACTGTAACAGATGGATTTCAATGTAGGCAAATGTAAGGTCATCCATTTTGGACCAAAAAACAGATGGATCTGAATATTATTTAAATGGTGATAAGCTAGGAACAGTGGAGGTCCAAAGAGATTATAGGGTCCATATTTACAGATCATTAAATGTAGTAGTCAGTTACAAAAAATAATCAAAAGGGCTAATAGAATGTTAGCCTTTATAACTGGAGGGCTAGAATATAAAGGGGAAGAGGTTTTGCGACAGTTATACAAAACCCTGGTTAGACCACATTTGGAGTACTCTGTATAGTTCTAGGCACCACATTTTAGAAAAGATATATTGACCTTAGAAGGAGTGCAGTGCTGATTCATCAGAATGTTACCAGGGCTCTAAGGGATAGATTAGAGAAGGATTAAATAAACTAGGCTTGTATTCCCTGGAATATAAAAGGTTCAGAGGTGATTTGATTGAGGTTTTTAGGATTTTGAAAGAAATAGGGTAGATAGAAAGAAACTTTACGTTGGTGGAGGAGTTTAGGACTGGATAACATAACCTTAAAATCAGTGCCAGGTCATTCAGGAGAGAAGTTAGGAAACACTTCTTTACACAAAGAGCTTGAATTTGTGTAGGAGGCAGGGCTCCCGGTGCCAGGCCAAAAAGTCGGTGGGGCGGGGAGTGGGGGGGGGGGGTGCCGCCTCTACATTTATTTAGCAGCCCCCACCCCCCAACCCCCGGAGCAATCCTCCGGTCTTTTGGGTGAAAGCTTAAGGACTCAGAATCCCCGACCCTTTAAAGACTTAATTGTGATGGGGATCCCACCTACTCCCTTCTCCACCCCCAGAGCTGTCAGCCAATCACAGGGCCAGCAGCTGAGCAGTATCGGCAGCATCACCAGGAAAGGTGGCCAATGCCAATACTGCAGAGGCGTTGGACCCAGGCCCAGCACCGAAACCCCGGACAAGAGGTAGGTGAGGTGGGGTCACTATGGCCAGTCCAGAAGGCCCTGGTGCGGGGACGTTGGGGAGTGGTCTTACAGTCTAAGGGGAGGGGTGTCCTGGGGGGTACAGTTTTTCCTGGTGGGGGTCCTCCGTGGGCCACAAATTGCCCATGAAGGAGGGACTAGACCCCCAAGCCAGCTGGGAGGGTGCCTCATTTTCCAAGGCATCCTCCCCACATGGCAGAGCACACCCCTCCCCCCCACCCCCCCCCCACACCACTGGTAAAATCCCAGCAGTGGTGAGAGGAGACCCTTAATTGGCTGTCAGTTGGTTGGTCTATCCTGCCCCCAGGAGAATCGGAATTGGAATCCTGGCAGGAATCGGGTTCCGTGGTGGCCACTGCCATTCTGATTCTCTGCTCCCCTCCCCCACCTCCCCCACCATGAAACCTACCTTTCAGAGGAGAACAAAAGAACAAAGAAAATTACAGCACAGGAACAGGCCCTTCGGCCCTCCAAGCCTGCGCCGATCCAGATCCTCTCTCTAAACATGTCGCCTATTTTGTAAGGGTCTGTATCTCTTTAACTTCCTGCCCATTCATGTATCTGTCTAGATACATCTTAAAAGACGCTATCGTGCCCGCGTCTACCACCTCTGCTGGCAACGCGTTCCAGGCACCCACCACCCTCTGCATAAAGAACGTTCCACGCATATGCCCCCTAAACTTTTCCCCTCTCACTTTGAACTCGTGACCGCTAGTAATTGAATCCCCCACTCTGGGAAAAAGCTTCTTGCTATCCACCCTGTCTATACCTCTCATGATTTTGTACACCTCAATCAGGTCCCCCCTCAACCTCCGTCTTTCTAACGAAAATAATCCTAATCTGCTCAACCTCTCTTCATAGCTAGCGCCCTCCATACCAGGCAACATCCTGGTGAACCTCCTCTGCACCCTCTCCAAAGCATCTACATCCTTTTGGTAATGTGGCGACCAGAACTGCACGCAGTATTCCAAATGTGGCCGAACCAAAGTCTTATACAACTGTAACATGACCTGCCAACCCTTGTACTCAATACCCCGTCCGATGAAGGAAAGCATGCCGTATGCCTTCTTGACCACTCTATTGACCTGCGTTGCCACCTTCAGGGAACAATGGACCTGAACACCCAAATCTCTCTGTACATCAATTTTCCCCAGGACTTTTCCATTTACTGTATAGTTCACTCTTGAATTGGATCTTCCAAAATGCATCACCTCGCATTTGCCCTGATTGAACTCCATCTGCCATTTCTCTGCCCAACTCTCCAATCTATCTATATTCTGCTGTATTCTCTGACAGTCCCCTTCACTATCTGCTGCTCCACCAATCTTAGTGTCGTCTGCAAACTTGCTAATCAGACCACCTATCCAGCCCAAAGAGTGGTACAAGTCAATGGAACTGTCTTTCACACAAAGCAGCAGATGCTAACTTAATTAATAATTTCAAATATAAGATTGGTAGACTTTTGCTAGACAGGGGTTTAGAAGGATATGGAGCCAAGGCTGGTGAATGGAATTAAGATACAGATCAGCCATAATCTTACTGAATGACAGAACAGGCTTGAGGAGCTGTATAACCTACTGCTGCTCCTATGTTCCGAATATGTCAGTGGCGGTTGCCCTAGCCAGAACTGATTTTCTCTTCTAAAGGCCATCTGAAAGGCCAAAAGTGTTGGCCATTTTTTTAAACTGTACAGTTCCCATTGGAAGTACTTCAACTACAAAAACAAGTTGCGTTTTTATATGTATAGTTCCTTTAATGAAGTAAAACATCCCAAAGCACTTTGCAGGAGTGTCATCAAACGAAATTTGACACTAAGCCACATAAAAAGATATTAGGACTGGTGACCAAAAGCTTGATCAAAGAATTAGGTTTTAAGGAGGGTCTTAAAGGAGAAAAGATAGGTAGAGAGACGGGGAGGGTTATGGTGGGAATTCCAGAGCAGAGGGCCCAGGCACAGCCACCAATGGAAGAATGATTAAAATCAGAATGCACAAGAAGCCAGAATTGGGCAGAGATCTCGGAGAGTTGTAGGACTGGAGTAGGTTACAGAGATAGGGAAAGGCGAGCCCATGGAGGAATTTGAAAACAAGGATCAGAACATTAAAATTGAGATGATGCCTAGAGATGGTGACTGTTCCCCTCCGAGATTGATTACCTTAATCTGTGAAGGCTTGGGGTCTTTAGAAGGTCTCAGAGACTCACAACTGGTCTCAACTAGTGTGATAAGAGCAAAATACTGCGGATGCTGGAACTCTGAAAAGTGCCGGAAATACTCAGCAGGTCTGGCAGCATCTGGGTAGAGAGAAATAGAGTTAACATTTCAGGTCTGTGACTTGATCATGAAGGGTCACAAACCTGAAATGTTAACTCTATTTCTCTCTACACAGATGCCGCCAGACCTGTTGAGTATTTCCGGCACTTACTGTTCTCAACTAGTGTGAGTTCTTTTGAAGCCTTTCAAAGGACGAAATGGATGAATTTCTCAGTGAAGCCCAGGAACCCCCCCTCCCACCCCCGCAAGATGTCCCTATGACGTGAAGGGAGGGTGGATGAAACATCTGACCAGAATTGATTGCTGCAGTCCAAATGGGACAGAGTCCCAGCAGAGACAACATCCAGTCCAGATACTCCACCAGGCAAAAAAAGGGGCAAAAAATATTTGCCTTTTCCAGCTTCAGGAATGTCAGGGCAGTATTGGTTGAAAATAGAAGAAGCTACAATCACTTGGAGTTTGACCATGGATGGGAGTTTGAAAGGGGAGACTGAAGCATAAGCAAGCTGTTGCTGCAGCGAGTGTAAAGGAAAGGAATCTGGAGGATATAGAAATCTGCAGAGTTCTCATGTATTTTACAACATTTGATCAGTGTCAAAAATGTAAAAATAACTTCTAAAAACTTAGGCTGGTTGCATCCCTATGCAACCTGAATAAAGAAATGTCTTATGCTGATATTAAAGAGATAAACTCTTAATTAATTTGTCTAATATGTTGTCTCTGCTATCTTAAATCAGATGTTAGTCCATTTATCTTAAATGATTACATGTCTCTACTAAAGTAATGGGCAAAGGAATATAAAATGAATGTTCATTCGTCACCTGTGATCTCTCCGTACTGTTCCTTAGTTTGGACCTGTGTTGACATCACTGTTCTGTTTTGTCATTATTGCATTGCTGTTTGTGGAACCTTGCTGTGTACAATTTGGCTGCCACATTTCCAACATTACAATAGTAATTACGCTCCAAAAGTACTTCATTGGCTGTGAATTGTTTGGGACTTCCTGAGGTCATAAAAGGCGCTATATAAATAGAAGGTCTTTCTTTCTTTTAACTAGCATTTTCATAATCCATGCTGTTTATAAGTTATTTTCTGATTGTTAGAGTTGAAAACACAAGCAGGCAATTTAGATACCAGAATTTACTTTGGCATATGTCTGTGCATTTTAAAGTGGTAAAGCTTTAAACAAAATATAAAATTCAAATCCCTCTCTGTTTCATTCTGAAAAACCTCAGGGATTAATTTGTTGACCCTGCACAATTAGGAGGCCAAGTTCAAAAAATCTATAAAAGCCAGTCAGTATGCCCACAGTCAGGGCAACCAAAATATCTATATGTTAGACTAACAGGAGCTGTCATCCCTCCATCTCCTTGTATATCTATATATCACACTTAACAGGAAATGAAAATCAATTAGGTTATTTCCTAAGGTCACAGATGCCTGCCTTTACATAATACAGATGGAACCTGCTGTAGCAGTGTTAGCCAGATGCAACAGATGACATGAGAAGAAATAAAGTCCTTGATTATCTTGTCCTCTCACCTCTTGAGCATCCAAGATCTTTTGGGACAGTCTACATTGCAAATCCAGCTGATCCAAAGTGTTTGAATTTGTAAAGAGCTTAAGTTTCTGCAAATGGACTTATACGCAAAGCGAGACTTCTGCCCAGAGTTTGCTGGGGCTGCGGTTTAAAAAATCTGGAGATAAAAAGCCGGTACCAGTAAAAGTGATCATGACAACTGTTGGACTCTTGTAAAAATAAACATCTGGTTCACTAAAGTCCTTTTAGGGAGGGAAAACTGCTGTCCTTGCCTGGTCTGGTCTTTGTGACTGCTGTCCCACACCAATATGGTTAACTCTTAACCACCCAACAAGTCACTCAATTGTGTTAAAGTGCAAGGAAGAAGACAAGAATCAAACATAGAATCATAGAATGGCCTCCTTCTGTGCTGTACCATTCAGCCCAGCGTATCTGTGCCGGTTCTCTGTAACATATTCACACAAAACAACACAAAAGGAGGTTGTTCATCACATTATGTCTGTGCCTGCTGTCTGAAAGAGCTATCCAATTGTCTCATTTCCCTGCCCTTTTCTCAGTGCCTTTATCCTTTTTCTTTTTCCACTTCCCTTTTTGAAGTTATTATGGATTATAGTTCTAGCATTGTTTTTGGGAGGGCATTCTTTGTTCTTTGCCTGAGGTCCTGTGAGTGGAGAGCACAAAATATAACTTTCATATCTTGCTATTGAACGGCATGGGGAAAGAAAAGAACATTCTACCTTTAAGGGATTCCTTTTTGACAATGAGCTTTCGACAATCACTTGAAAAGGACGAGCTTAGCCCTGATAAGATAGGAAATCTGTGGTCTGCCTCATGATGCCCCTATTTGCATAGAGCAAGAACATCACTACCAGAAAAACAGTCAGCAGAATTGTGGCTGAAAATTTGTGCCCCTTCTGGTAACTGCAGCGAGATTGCACTAGAAGAACTTCAAAAGAGCAGTGACCCAGATATATCTGGTCCTGGCCTTCTCTGCTGGTTTCTGTGGGTATTTGAAGAGATGGAGCCTCCATCATAGGAGGGTGTACAGCTGAGAGTAGTCACACCCAGGCTGGGAGTTTCCTGATCTGACAGAGCATTGGCAGGCTACTATGCCAAGTAGATCAGGTGTGAGGACCGAGTGGTGGAGGTGAGGCCCATTGGGGGAGCCTGGTGGGGCCCATTGGGGGAGCCTGGTTTCAATCCAAAGAAGAAACAAGAGACTTGACAGGTAAATTTTGGTACAAAGGGTCTGAGGGAGCATCTGTTTATTCTTTCTCGGGGATAGGTTTGCTGAGGGTATTAAACTTTGGCAGAGTCAGGACTAGAGGTCATGGGTGGGTCCATCACAGCACTTACATTGGAGCAGTTTTCTTTGGTAGACCTCTGTGCAATACAAAGCGGATGAGGAGCCAACAAATTGAGTAACTTGTGACCTTCTGACCCTTGCATTTTCTCACCAGAGACAAGATTTTTGCCAGCAGGAATTTTTAGCCTATTTCTCTTACAGCACAATCACGACTGTGACCAGATATCAGTATTGGGTTTGGACCTGACTGCTCACCAATTTCAAATAGTCATGAAAGGTTAGCATGCCTACTACAGTTTTATAAGGTTAACCTACATGAGAACTCCATAAGAGAGTGACAATGCCCCTTTAAATTGAGAGGCAGAAGGGATGGAGATCCAAGCAATTCTGACTAATCCTTCAGTGGGATGTGCAGGAAACACCCAGATTATTTACTAGAAGGTATTGAAGTGTGTAACCATGAGCTATCAATGTGCCATTGTTTCACACACCTACTGTAATTGATATCAACATGTTTTTACAGCCTACAGTCATTATAGGGAGGGTTTGTAGATTAGAGATGTACACAGCATCGGCACATGGACTTATGTTACTGAGAATTCTGTTAAAGGCAACATTGGCTGACCAGAACTGCTGGTTAATAGTAACGGTTTGATGTAGATGTGGAGAAATTAATGCTTTATAGGTATGATTCTCACTATGACTGATCCATGGATGGAAATACTGTAAATAAAAGCATTCACCAATAACCTCATTTGTACTCAATCAATGGAACCTCATTAGAATTTTATAAAATGATGTGTGGAAAAGTGTACATAAAAGAGGATTGTGCGCATCTGTGAGACATGTGAGTCATCCTTTTCTTTTCAAAAGGATTCATCAACTTCAAAATAAAGTTACTTACGTTCGTGGATTGAGCTCTCATTTTGGTATGTATTACAGATTAGTACATGCTTTACAAAATACTGTACTTGACTTAAAAGAGCTTCATAAGTTGTTTATATCATTTGTATTTTAAAATAATTTTCAATGCACAATCATTCCTCTATGTAGCACTTTACATGATCTCAGGATGTCCCAAAGAGCTTTACAGCCAATCAAGTACTGTACTGTTGTAATGTAGGAAACCTGGCAGCCAATTTCACACAGCAAGGTTCAACAAACTGCAACAAAACAAATAGCTAGATCATCTGTTTTAGGTGTTGGTTAAGATACAAATGTTGACCAGGACATCAGGAGGACACAGCTGCTCTTCTATGAAATAATACCATGGAATCTGTTCCAGCACCTCAAATGGTGCAGAACACCCTCAGTACTGCACTGTAGTGTTATCCTAGATTTTGCACTCAAGTCTCTGGAGGTGGATTTGAATCCACAACCTTTAGACCCAGAGCCAAGCCAAGCTGCTGTCAGGGAGGTTAGCATAAAATCAGAATAAATATATCAACAGGTCTTTGTGGGAGCAGGCAAGGTATATGAGTCTTCCAATCCAATCCATCAACATGTTGAAGTCGAATGAGAGATACAAGCTCACCACTAGTGCTGTTGGGCACGCAAATGCAGATGGTCCTGGCGATGCCACACTCCCAAAGACAGACTCCAGTCCAGAGCAGTCTGCTTGCTTGATGTAGCCTCTATTCTCCAAGCCAAATCTTGCAGCAGGTTTTTGGAGCGATTGAAGTGACTCATTTTGTTGATTCTGTTCTGACAACTCCTTTAACAACCACGCTCTGAAAGGTCCAGATCTCTAGATTCTGAAGCTGAGTTTTAAAAAAGCCTTCTGGCCAGCTGATACATGCTACTCCACTGTCACTGCCATTTGCTCCTCCACATACTACCTCCTGAAACTCACTGCATAAACACTCAAGGATGGCTGCAGCTGTGCTAGCGCTTGTTTCATCTGGAACATTGCCAGTGCCGGTAGGCGGTAAAATTATCTTCAGTTAGGAGGAAACATTTTGTGCCATGTATACTCAGGTCAGGTAATAAGTATGGAAACTGTTGCTTGACCTACCTTGGCAGTTTTCTTAAGGGAGTGGGTAAGAATCTAGAAGGCATAATCTGGAATAAAATGTATATTCATCTAGAAATAAAGAAAGCCAGTATGGATTTGTTAAAGGCAAGTCATAGCTGACACAATTAATGCAATTCTTTGGGAAATAACAGAATATATTAATGAAGGAAATGCAATAGATGTTAGTTATAGGGATTTTCAAAGATATTTGCTAAAGTACTGCCTGGAAAGTTTAAAGTTAAAGCATATTAAAAGGAAAAGGGCAACATGGATAGGAAGTTGCTGTGGGGCAGAAAAAAGGCAGTAGTAATAGATGGATTCTGGACTGGAAGGATGTAAACAGTGGTGTCCCCAGGGATTTATGTTGAGCTTTGCTTCTCTCAATATCTAGAAATGATTAGGGCACAATATCAAAATGGTAAAAAAAAATCCTTTTCCCTCTACACCTATTTAATTCTGTGTCTCACTTGTTATGCCCACAAACATATTTTGGTAACCTAAAACATAGCAGTTTCTTGTCAAATGTTGCAACTTATTATTCAGTTAATTGCACTCATTCTGGATCGTTTTTAGTCTTTAGTTAATCTTCTAACCCGAGGAACCTGACCTATCACAGATGTGGGCTGTGATTGGTTGTATCAGCTTCAGTAAGTGAGCAATACTGGTGAACAGGATTTCCAGCATCATACTAATTGACAGTTTCCAATCAGCTTTACCAGAAGAGTTGTTGGTTGTGCAGTTATTGGTGTCTGATGGCAAGCCATTGTCCATGATCTTAATCTGAAACCGGCTTCTATGGGGAAGTAGAATTGCGTGAGGGATGCCGAGATTTACTCTGCGAAATTTATATGGCTGGGGTGGACCGCTGAGCGGCGGGGGAGGGCACCACAAGGCCTCGCTGCCGCTGGTAAAATGGGGCCGGGCCTTCCCCATGTTGAGGCCTGTGATGGGCCTCTCCCGGAGGCATTTTCCAGACCCCCCCCTTCCCCCCCACGACCCCCGACGTTGGGGGGGGGGGGGTGGGGGGGCGGCCAGTAAAATCAGCTCAGAATGTGCAATCTCATTTCAATTAAACCAATTAATTTTGACTTCCTGCTTTCGCGTCTCCAAGCTATGCAGCTGGCATGATGCACACCTGCGTGACACAATCTCAGCTGTACTTAAAGGGACAGCACACAAATGAAAATTGCAACTATTCAGGTGAAGGGTGGGCGTAGACCATAGGTAGCAACCAGATTCAATGATGCATCATTGGAATTACTGCTGGGTGTAGTCAGGAGCAGCAGGACAAACTCTTCCCCAGCAATGGGAGGAAGAAACCTGCAGCTCTCACCAAGAAGGTGAGGTTGGAGGTAGCTGAGGAAAATGAGCAGCAGTAGCGTTGTGTCAGTTTATCAACACAATGTGGGAAGTGGTTTAATGACCTAATCAGATCTGAAAAAGTGAGTACATTTCCAAAATAAATGACATCCTGTGCTTTAAACCCCACCTGCCCCCTTTCACTCTGTCTTGCTAAGTGTTCTCCATCACATCACTCCTCACACCCACTCAACTTTCAACAATATGCAGCCTTCGCTTTATATACACTTTATCATCCATCATTGCCACTCACCCCAATTCTTATGCAATGTGATGTATCTGTCTTTCACTGCATCCATCGGGTGAACACATGATCTTCAGTCACTCACAGTTCAGTTTTCTTGCCCTTGTCAGAGAAGAGAGTGCAAAAGTCAAGGGAGATGGAGAGGACTGGAGGTGGACTGCCACAAATAGTCCCACTGACTGATGCAGAGGAGGAGACTCTGGAGGCACATCTGCATCCCTGTCACTGAGATGTAGAGATAGGAGGCTCGCAGATAGCTGGTGACAGAGTTAAAAAATCTCTGACACAAATATGTTGACATTACTTCATCAATAACAGAACTATAAGAGGACTGAATATGGTGATTGTCAAGATTGTGACTCAGCATGATTAAATCACATTCCCATCTTTTGCCTTCCAGGATTTTCACATGTGCAGCAAGTATTGTATTGTAGAATATCCATGAAGACAATTCCTCAGAGAACCTCATTCTTTCTGAGGGTGCACTGTCACAGGACCTCCAGCCTTACACCAGTGCAGATATTCACACTTTGGTGGGTCCCCTTAGACAGTTAGTTAAGTTTTCACTTGGTGATTCACACCTCACAAGTGAGCACGAGCAATCACTGATGGCAGGGACAGCTGTGGAGAGTCCCTGTCGGGGAATGGAATCCTGACCAAGCTCCACTCATATAGACACAGATACTGAATCCCAGGGACTATCATTGAGAATGAAAATGCTAAAGGTGCATCAGCGACTTAGCCAGATACTGTCAAATGTGGCACACATATTCTCTATAATACATGATAGGATGGAAGAGTCCAACTCAATCGCTAGTGGATTGGTGGTGCAGGGAATTGTGAGAATGTCTGTCATGGACAGCGTGGCAGCCTCCATGGAACTTCAAGCAAGGCTCTCAAATGAGTGCATGTAGGCCATGACCATGGTTGGATTCCAACTTGCCTGCCACCTTAAATAGAATGACTGATACTTTATCCGTGGCCTTACAACACGTCACTGATCTTCACCAAGCTGGTCCGCAGTAGAGTGGTAGGAGACTGATGTGGCACTGACCCAGGAGAGAGAAGATGACAAAAGGAGACATGGAAGTTGGAACTCCATTTGGCACTCTTACTTCGAAGATGATAGATGAGGGAAGGGCGGTGGATGTTGTCTATATGGACTTTAGTAAAGCCTTTGACAAGGTCCCACATGGCAGACTGGTACAAAAGGTGAAGTCACACGGGATCAGAGCTGAGCTGGCAAGATGAATACAGAACTGGCTCAGTCACAGAAGACAGAGGGTAACAGTGGATGGGTGTTTTTCTGAATGGAGGGATGTGACTAGTGGTGTTCTGCAGGGATCAGTGCTGGGACCTTTGCTGTTTGTAGTATATATAAATGATTTGGAGGAAAATGTAGCTGGTCTGATTAGTAAGTTTGTGGACGACACAAAGGTTGGTGGAGTTGCAGATAATGATGAGGATTGTCAGAGGATACAGCAGGATATGGATCGGTTGGAGACTTGGGCGGAAAAATGGCAGATGGAGTTTAATCCGGACAAATGTGAGGTAATGCATTTTGGAAGGTCTAATGCAGGTGGGAGGTATACAGTAAATGGCAGAACCCTTAGGAGTATTGACAGGCAGAGAGATCTGGGCGTACAGATCCACAGGTCACTGAAAGTGGCAACGCAGGTGGACAAGGTAGTCAAGAAGGCATACGGCATGCTTGCCTTCATTGGTCGGGGCATAGATTATAAAAATTGGCAAGTCATGTTGCAGCTGTACAGAACCTTAGTTCGGCCACACCTAGAATATTGCGTGCAATTCTGGTCACCACACTACCAGAAGGACGTGGAGGCTTTGGAGAGGGTACAGAGGAGGTTTACCAGGATGTTGCCTGGTCTGGAGGGCATTAGCTATGAGGAGAGGTTGGAAAAACTCGGATTGTTTTCACTGGAACGACAGAGGTGGAGGGGCGACATGATAGAGGTTTACAAAGTTATGAGTGGCATGGACAGAGTGGATAGTCAGAAGCTTTTTCCCAGGGTGGAAGAGTCAGTTACTAGGGGACATAGGTCTAAGATGCGAGGGGCAAAGTTTAGAGGGGATGTGCGAGGCAAGTTCTTTACACAGAGGGCGGTGAGTGCCTGGAACTTGCTGCCAGGGGAGGTGGTGGAAGCAGATACGATAGCGACGTTTAAGAGACATCTTGACAAATATATGAATAGGAAGGGAATAGAGGGATACGGGCCCCGGAAGTGCAGAAGGTGTTAGTTTAGGCAGGCATCAAGATCGGCGCAGGCTTGGAGGGCCGAATGGCCTGTTCCTGTGCTGTACTGTTCTTTGTTCTTTGTTCTTTGTTCTCATCCATTTCTATTCCCTCAGTCAGTATCTGACGTGCCTTTACTCAGATGGAGCAATGACATTTTAAATGTTTTTGTATATTCGTTCTTTGGATGTGGGCATTGCTGGTAAGGCGAGCACTTATTGCCTATCCCTAATTGCCATTGAAGCTGAATGGCTTACTGGATCATTTCAGAGGGCAGTGAAGAGTCAACCACATTGCTGTAGGTCTGGACCAGGTAAGGACAGCAGACTTCCTCCCCTGAAGTGCATGAACCAGATGGGTTTTTATGACAATCTAGTAGTTTCATGATTATTATTAATGAGATCAGCATTTTATTCCAGATTTATTAATTAATTGAACTTAAATTCCACGGGCTGCCATGGTGGGATTTGAACTCACGTCTCTAGTGTATTAGTCCGGGTCTCTGGATGACTAGTCCAGTAACATTACCACTATGTCACCATTCATACCCACCTGAACTACCACTCAACATCACCACTTGTCACCTTTTCGAGCCCTGGGAAACCCGCACTGCATGCTTTAAATTTGAAGCAAAATTAAAATCAATTTACAAAGATGTCATTAGCATCTCTTAAAGATGTTTATTGTACCAATTGCTATACTCCCACTTGCAATTATTATATCCCCAACTTTTGGCAAGTAGGTTTCTCGCTGCCATCCAAACGTGCCTCCGTTAAAGTGGGAAGTGGGGCTCTGGAGCTGGGTTACAGTTCCAATTGAGAAATCATTAATTTTAGCCTGAGACTGGGCCGGTTTCTTTGGTAACTTCCCAGGACAGACAATGATTTCAGGTGGTTGACAGGGCCCTCAACCGTGTCCGGCCCATTTCCCGTGCCTCTACCCTCACCCCTTCCCCTCCCTCCCAGAACCGCGACAGGGTTCCCCTTGTCCTCACTTTCCACCCCAACAGCTTCCATATCCAAAGGATCATCCTGCACCATTTCCGCCACCTCCAGCGTGATGCCACTACCAAAGGCATCTGCCCCTCCCTTCCTCTGTCAGCATTCCGAAGGGATCGTTCCCTCAGTGACACCCTGGTCCACTCCTCCATTACCCCCACCACCTCGTCCCCGTCCCATGGCACTTTCCCCTGCAATCGCAGGAGGTGTAATACCTGCCCATTTACCTCCTCTCTCCTCACTATCCAAGGCCCCAAACACTCCTTTCAAGTGAAGCAGCGATTTACTTGTACTTCTTTCAATGTAGTATACTGTATTCGCTGCTCACAATGTGGTCTCCTCGACATTGGGGAGACCAAATGCAAACTGGGTGACCGCTTTGCAGAACACCTCCGCTCAGTCCGAAAGCATGACCCCGAGCTTCCGGTTGCTGGTCATTTCAACACACCCCCTGCTCTCACGCTCACATCTCTGTCCTGGGCTTGCTGCAGTGTTCCAGTGAACATCAATGCAAGCTCGAGGAACAGCATCTCATTTATCAATTAGGCACACTACAGCCCGCCGGACTGAACATTTAGTTCAATAATTTCAGAGCATGACACGCCCCCCATTTAACTTTTACTTTTAGTTAATTTTTCTTTTTTCTCTTTCTGATTTTTTGTGTTTATTTTATTTTAGTTTGTTCAGTTTGTATCTACCATGCCTACCCACTGTTTTTTTCATGTTTGTGCTTCTGGCTGTTCAGTTTTCAGTCCATTAACACCCTATCTGTATTAATGCTTTGTCTTTCAGCACATCATTGGCATATTGCTTGCCTTTGCTCCATAACCTTCTGGTCAACTATTCTGTAACCTTGTCCTATCAACACCGTCTCTTTTGTTATCTCTTGCCCCACCCCTGCTTTACTTGCTTAAAAGCTTTTACACTTCTTATATCTGCCAGTTCTGAAGAAGGGTCACTGACCTGAAATGTTAACTCTGCTTCTCTCTCTACAGATGCTGCTGAGTATTTCTAGTGTTTCTTGTTTTTATTTCAGATTTACAGCATCCACAGTATTTCGCTTTTATTATTAATGATTTCAGCCCACTGTTTACTGCCCGTAGACCAAAATTGTCCCCAATCTCACTCACTGAGTACAGCATGAAAAGCATTAAAGCTGTTTGTCCAAAGTCATTTTATTTGAATCGCATTTTACACATTTATGCTGGTTTGGAAGATTAGATCGATGACAGCATGGAGTTTCTTTTCAGGAATGATTCCTGTTAAAGATTGATAACCATTGCCATAATGTTTACATTAGTTTACTTCCTTCAACTTTGATGCAAGATGTCATTGGATTAGATTTTCCCAATCATTGCCAGAGCAATGTCCCATACAACTGAACCACTAAAGCTATGTTTTATTTTTCCGCAAAACATCAAAAATAATGTCTAAAATACAGATAATTGTAGTGGGAGTCTTGTATACTGTTTCAGATGCAGGCTGCAGGGCACATCCCAATCTGTCCAAATAATGGTTTCCATGTTTATGTATACAAGACGTTTTGTTCAATAATTCCACTGGTTTCTTCATGGCTTCATTAATATAAACAAACGGCAAAAGACTGCAAAAACAGAAAATGCTGGAAACACATCGCAGATTATTCCACATCTGTAAAGAGAAAAAGAGAGGTTACAGTTTCAGGCAGTGCTCTTCATCAGAACTGAAATGAAAAGTAAAAAAGCGCTTTAGTAGATTCAAAGGGTAATGGAAGGCAAACAAGAGATACAGCCATCACAAAAGGTGAAGTTCACGGCTCGATAGCCTTCTACCTGCTGGAAACAAAAGCAGGAGGTTGTTAAATAGTGCAATGAATGCTCTCAGACAGAATAGGCAGACATCAAAGAAGCAGCATAATGCGCAAATAGCTAAGTTGGTGAGAGGCCCAATTTGGGAAAAGGCAAGAAATTGGCAAAGAATTGAAAAAAAAGGAGAAAGAAAGCCTGGAGGCTACAGCTAAAGTTTGAAATCAATGATCAGAGCTGAAGGCTGCAGAGTCAGCTGGAGAAAGGCAAGATACAAAAACAAAATACTCCGCATGCTGGAAATCTGTATTAAAAAGAGAAAGTGTTAGAATCACTCAGTAGGTCAGGCAGTATCTGTAGACAGGAAAACAGAGTTAATGGCTGGGATTTTACCGCAGTAACAAAGTCCCGACATCAGGACATTAAAGTGGCCACGCGGTAAGGAGGTGAAGGTCAGGCAGGCACAAAGGGCATGGATGGAGATAATGGAGGAGGTGAGCAGCTATGGGGTGGTTCCACGTACGTGGCTACAGTGTAGAAAGAGGGTCAATGACCTGAATTGTTCTGGCAAATTGAGTGCAGTGCATAATAATAAGCTCACAGCCTTAAATGTGACGAAGGATGAATGTGAATTTGGAAAAAGGGTGCCTACCCAGTAGTCATGGGCAATGCCCAGGCAGCAGCATTGGCTGCAACATGCATGTAAGCCTCTCTGCAGAGGATAGCACTCAGTCAGAGTTCACCCCTGCACTGCCAGTACTGAATGACCTCATGCAGGAGGCATCACTGTGGCGCCATGATGGACAGTTAGGCTGCCAAATATACAGGTGTGTCTATGATGGGCGAGTAACACTGTAAATTTATATGGTTGCAGGAGAAGAGAGCTCACAATGCGCACGAAAGAGCAAGAACTGGAGGCGGTGCCCTCGACATGGCCATCCTCATGCCAATAGAAGAAGAGGCATTCGAGCCTGATGGCGGGGTCCTGAAGCTTGCAGGGAAAATCTTGCCCTGGATTGCAATTACAATCCTGTAAAAACTGAAGGTGTATTTATATCATGTGCTTCATTAAAATAAGCACATTAATGATCTTTTAAAAGTGGATTTAAAAATCTTTCATTAGGAGACAAGAATTTTTGCCACAGTTGCTGCCAAAGAGTTTTTTGTCACTAAACCATGGGTTAGTTGTAAGCATTATAAAGTTTGAGCATTAGCATTGATATTTTTCACATCTAGACAAAAATGGGTTGATGAGTCACACTCAACCTCTCCAACCCAACGGAAGATGAGATCCTCAATTCTGGGAACGTCGAGCAGTTTCTGTTTGAGAAAGTAAAGGTGGGAGGGAAGGCAGAAAACATGGGCAATGTGGTTCAGATTGAATGCCCAATAAATAAGATCACAGTCACATCGGCGAAACAGTTCTCAGGGGTACCTGATGTAGTTCACCAAAGCATACTTGAAGAAAAACAACCTGCGGGATTGGTTGCGGGCAATTGCAACTGACAGAGAAAGCTATGAAATGAAAACAGAAAATATTGGAAATACTCAGCAGGTCTGGCAGCATCTGTGGAGACAGAAACAAAGTGAATGGCTGGAATTTTACATTGGACAGGAGGCCCCACCCACTGGCCAAAATGTCGGGGGTAAGCTCATCTCTGCCGAGCCTGGGAGCCACGCTATGATTTTATGTGGCCCAAGGCCTTAGTTGGCCTCGAGTGGGATTTCCACCCCTCTGAGGGAGCAGTGGCCACTGCTGGGACTTGAACCCAGCCAGAACAGCAAGAGCGACGCAGGCCCCGGAATGAATGAAGTGTGGGGCCTTGCCGGGGACAATCGGCTGGTTAATTGGCCACTTAAGGGCCTGAATTGGCCTGGAGCGGGTGGGCTGTTATTCACCACCGCTGCCCCCTCGTAAAATTGCAGCGGAGGCGGGAAGGTAATGGGAACGGCACCCCCCACCTCCCACTCAATTGTATGAACCCCCCCCACCTCCAGCCCGTTCCTGGGGTGGGCGGGGGGAGGGGGGTGGGGTTGCGGGGCATAAAATTCCAACTAATGTGTCAGGTCAATGACCTTTCACCAGAGAAAGCTACAAGCCGCCCGACTTACAAAAATGTACAAATGAACCTGTGGCATTGCTCATGGACAATTTGTTTTTAAATTGGGCTTTACTGCTTGATTCTAATTTGTTTTTAATCCCTACTTCATTCTATTTCTATTTATTTTGCACTCTTTCTTTCTTTCTGTAGAGCTCTCCCACACTTTGTCACATTGCCGTCTGTATATCCATCTGTTTGTTTCTGTCACTTTTTCGCTCATTTCTGTTTCCTCTCATTCCCTCTGCCCCTCTTCTGTATGTCTCTCACATATAGTTCCTTTATAGATTTACTCAGTTTTCACTTTTTATATATTTTTTTAAATGCTCAGTAAAAATTGAGCCAAATTTTCAGTAGTGAGTATTGAGCTAAGGTTGGAAGCTGGGGCCAAAAAGGCAGAGGCAATCAGATAGCTGATACCACAAACATAGGTGAGAGAGGAACTGAGCCCTGGGCTTGGGCTACAACCCACTCGGGGCATGGGGGTTGGGAGGAAACTAGGAGTAGAGGAATATTGGCGGGGAATGGCCATTCCAGCTTCAGATGGGCTGGATCATTGGGAGGTGACAGTTCTGGGAGATATTGAAGAAGCAGTGGAATCTGTGCCTCTCGAGAAAAAGGGGAAAAATTATATTTGAGTAGAGCAAACTCAGCGTCAGGGATGCTTAAAATGTAGGCAAGAAGTAGAGCCAGTCATATTTAAGTTTAGAAGTTATGCAGCTTTATTTATTAGAGTTTTTTGAGGATGTAACTAGTAGCATAGATAAAGGGGAACTAGTAGATGAGGTGTACCTGGATTTCCAAAACACATTCGATAAGGCGTCACACAAAAGATTAATTGGCAAGATAAGGGCTCATGGAGTTGGGGGTAATATATTAGCATGGATAGATGATTGGTTAACAGACAGGAAGCAACGCATGGGCATAAACCTGGCATTTTCAAGTCGGCAGGTAGTAAATAATGGAGTGCCGCAAGGATCAGTGCTGGGCCTCAGCTATTTACAATCTATATTAATGACTTAGATGAAGAGACAGAGAGTAATGTATCTAAGTTTGCTGATGATACAAAGGTAGGTGGAAAGGTAAGTTGTGGGGAGGACACAGAGGGGCAGCAAAGAGATATAGACAGAGTAAGTGAGTGGGCAACAAGTGGCGCAGTGGTTAGCACCGCAGCCTCACAGCTCCAGGGACCCGGGTTCAATTCTGGGTACTGCCGGTGCGGAGTTTGCAAGTTCTCCCTGTGACCGCGTGGGTTTTCGGCGGGTGCCCTGGTTTCCTGCCACACCCAAAGACTTGCAGGTGATAGGTAAATTGGCCATTGTAAATTGCCCCTAGTGTAGGTAGGTCGTAGGGAATATGGGATTACTGTAGGGTTAGTATAAATGGGTAGTTCTTGGTCGGCACAGACTCGGTAGGCCGAAGGGCCTGTTTCAGTGCTGTATCTCTAAATAAAAGATAGCAGATGGAATATAATGTAGGGAAATGTGAAGTTATGCACTTTGGTCATAAGAATAGAAAAGTAGAATATTTTTTAAAAGGTGTGCAACTTGTAAGTGTCGATGTTCAAAGAGACTTGGGTGTGCTTGTACAAGGAACACAGGAAGTTAACATGCAGGTACAACAAGGAATTAGGAAGGCATATGGCATGTTGGTCTTTCTTGCAAGGGGATTGGAGTACAGGAATAAGGAAGTATTGCTACAATTGTACAATGTTTTGGTGAGACCACATCTGGAATACTATGTGCAGTTTTGGTCTCCACATTTAAGATCTCCAACCTGCATTGGAGGCAGTGCAATGAAGGTTCACTAGATTGGTCCCTGGGATGAGGGGGTTGATAAGAGACTAAGTAAATTGGGCCTGCATTCTCTGGAGTTTAGAAGAATGAGCGGTGATCTCATTGAAACATTCTAAAGGGGCTGGATAGGGTAGACACTGAGATATTATTTCCGCCGGTTGGGAAATCTAAAAAATAGGGACACAGTCTCAGGATAAGAAGCCGATCATTTAGGACTGAGATGAGGAGAAATTACTTCACTCAAAGGGTTGTGAATCTTTGCAATTCTCTACCCCAGAGGGTTGTGGATGCTCCATCATTGAATACATTTAAGGCTGCGATAGACAGACTTTTGGTCTCTCAGGGAATCAAGGGATATGGGGCGGTGGGGGAGGGGAGAGGGGGAGAAAGTGGAGTTGAATCCTAAGATCAGCCATGATTGTTTTGAATGGTGGAGCAAGCTCAATGGGCCATATGGTCCACTCCTGCTCCTATTTCTTGTGTTCTTGTATTCTGAACTTGGGGCAGAGCCACTGCATAGAATAGCACCACCATTAAGTTAAGTCTTGCTAGGTACAATTCCTTTCCTTAAAGGCAGCGGAGCACTTGTTGGCTAATTAATCACTGGTTCTAGGGCTAGCACATCCATCACAATTAACTAACAATTCAGCAGGACATAGCCAAAAATCCAATGCCTCATGCTCCTTCACATACAGGGTGTACTATTACTTTACGCATAGTATAAAATGTGGGATATTGGCTTGGCCAGCCATTAAATACCTCTCCTCATTTATGTTTCTGTTCATTTCATTAGGAAGGAAATTCAGGAGAGGTGTTTAATGGGAGACTGAGCCAACACTATCGCCATTCGACATCTTTTGTACTGCTTGTAGATACCTGGAACATGGAAACAGGAACATAATGTTTTTGTTGACAAATACTTCTGTATTTCCTGGTAGGGAGTTATGAGTCAGTCTAACAATTAGTTCACATAAAAAGGGATTTTGTTACGGAAACAACCCAGAGCACGATCTACTGGATGTAAAAGAAATGAAAGAAATGGGTTGCCTCACGTGCCACTAGGCACGGAAGTCAGAAGGAGAGGAATTCTATACTCTAATTAGGAGCCAGGTCTCAAACACTATTGCACTACTAAAACTGACTGTTCAAATTAGTTGGCAAACTAATCCTCACCAGATTAAACAGAGGATGGCACAAACCTGCAAGATGCATTACTGATTTGGAGATCATAACATAAAGTGACAGATTTATTTATTTAGAACTTACAATTCTGTAATCTGTCAATACTGGACAACCACGTGAGCATAGTGCTGAGCTGTCAGGAACTTGGCAGCAGATGGATCACATTAGTGAGGGGGTTATTACTCAGAGTGACAACTAACAAGATTCCCAGAGATTTTAGGGCAATGGTTGCAAATTCAATGTCAAGAGAGGACCAGAGACTTCAATGCATTTTGTCAGATTGGCCAGTTGCCTGTGAGCTTTCCAATAGTAGACACGGAGGGCAAGATGGCTTTTGAAGTTTTTATCTTTGGCGTTTTGTCCTAAAAATAACACAAACTGACTTCCTTTCTTTGCTGGTCTTTTCCTTTCAAGAAAAAAAAAACGATGCAGGAAGTTATTGTTTAACTATTTAAGTACCAAGCAAGTTATGAAATGCCCTGAAAAGAAACTGTGGGCTGGATTTTAAATTCATGGAACACTGGGAACTGTGCTTGGTGGTCGTAGGGGGAGAGGTGGGGGTCCGTGGAACCAGGATATAAGTGCAACGCATCTGTCAGTAGCATTTTAACCCACCCACTTGATTACCATATCATTTCTAGGTTTCCTAACCAACAAACAAAGAACAAAGAACAAAGAACAGTACAGCACAGGAACAGGCCATTCGGCCCTCCAAGCCTGCGCCGATCTTGATGCCTGCCTAAACTAAAACCTTCTGCACTTCTGGGGACCGTATCCGTCTATTCCCATCCTATTCATGTATTTGTCAAGATGCCTCTTAAACGTCATTATCGTACCTGCTTCCACCATCTCCCCCGGCAGCAAGTTCCAGGCACTCACCACCCTCTGTGTAAAGAAATTGCCTCGCACATCCCCTCTAAACTTTGCCCCTCTCACCTTAAACCTATGCCCCCTGGTAACTGACTCTTCCACCCTGGGAAAAAGCTTCTGACTATTCACTCTGTCCATGTCGCTCATAACTTTGTAAACCTCTATCATGTTGCCCCTCCACCGCCGTCGTTCCAGTGAAAACAATCCGAGTTTATCCAACCTCTCCTCATAGCTAATGCCCTCCAGACCAGGCAACATCCTGGTAAACCTCTTCTGTACCCTCTCCAAAGCCTCCATGTCCTTCTGGTAGTGTGGCGACCAGAAATGCACGCAATATTCTAAGTGTGGCCTAACTAAAGTTCTGTACAGCTGCAGCATGACTTGCCAATTTTTATACTCTGTGCCCCGACCGATGAAGGCAAGCATGCCGTATGCCTTCTTGACTACCTTGTCCACCTGCGTTGCCACTTTCAGTGACATGAGAGGATGTGATGACAAACTGCATGCGGTAATTTTAACTCCAATATTTAAAGGGACACTCCGAAGATGAAATTTGATTGCAATGGGAGCACAACAGAAGGAACTGTGAGAATGGAATCCAGATGTTCAAAGGCTGTGCCTCATTTAAGTAATGCCTCCCTGGATGTGCTGCTGGGGCTGTAAGGCCCAAAGGGAGACTGATGACAGGAAGAAGCCTGCAGGTGAAACAAAGAAGGCATGGTTGGATGTTGTCTATGAGGTCAGCAGCATGTGCTTGGTGCCACGCTCAAAGATTCAATGCTGAAAGTGGTTTAATGACCTAAGCAGAGAAGGAAAGGTGAGAGCAGTGGTACATTCAACTATATCCAGATGTGCATATCACCCCAACTCCCTCACTCTGCCTTCTCAAGCCTACACTGGCACATCATTTCTCACACCAACGTACCTTGCAGGTACACCCATCCTTCTCTATCTGTGCCCTTCCTCACATCCTCATCTGTCTGCCCATCTACCACTGACACAGACTCTCATCTTTATACAATGCCATGCCTGTCCCTCATAGTCACCCTCAACAAATGCTCTTCATTCATCCATTCAACACATTTCATTAAGCTCACTCATAGGTCCTTTCTTTCTCTCTTTGCAGGAGAAGATTGTACAGAACATGAGAAAGAGGCAGAGAGCTGGAGGCGTTCCTCCAGCTATCTCTCAACTGACAGCTGCAGAGGACAAGGTGCTGGAGATCAGTGGAATCTTGACGTGCTTGTCCGTTGGAAGTAGGGAGATGGGGGCCTCCCAGCTACTTGGTTTCAGAATTAAGTATCAGACAGCCATAAGGCATACAATACACACTCATGTTGACTTGATGTCAGCAACGTGAAATATGATCATGTACATAATGATCACTTAAACCATTTTTACCTTGACAGTTCTAATTCATGTCTTTAGTCTCTCACAGAGCCTTCAAACATCCCACAGGAGGTGGTCCAGGAGGATGACGACGACTCCTTGGAGGAGGTCACTCTTTCTGAGGGTGCCCCAACACAGGACTCTTGCAGACCATACAGCAGCTCAGATACTCACACGTCGGTGGGACCAGTAAGGCAGATAGTTGGGTTTTCACCTTTAACTGCGTAAGAGCAGCTTGTAGAGACAGGGACAGCAGTGGAGGGTCCATGTCAGAGGCCACAGGATGCTCCAAACTCTGCTCAGCTGGATGCAGATGCTGTCCCTCAGGGGCCTTCGATGAGTAGAGGACTTTTGAAGCAGCAGCATATATTGTGTGATGCACCAGCACGTGTTCCAGCTGCACTGTGCACACTTGCTGAGAGATTGGAGGAGTCTGTCTCAAGTGTGAGTGGCATAATGCTGCAGGCTTTTAAGGAAATGTCTTTGTCCATGTGCATGA
The DNA here is from genome assembly GCF_036365525.1 of Heterodontus francisci. Lineage (NCBI taxonomy): Eukaryota > Metazoa > Chordata > Chondrichthyes > Heterodontiformes > Heterodontidae > Heterodontus > Heterodontus francisci. Next base: position 37,368,476 of record NC_090378.1, read on the forward strand.
CCACCTGCATGGAGCATCAAAAAGGCGCATGCAGACCTTTACCCAATGGCTTGCACACTTTGAGCTGATTTTAGTGAGATTGTCGTGGGACCTGGCAGCATACCCAGAAATGTGTGCCGTTCCCATTAGTCACGTGAGTGGCTGGCTCAACACAATCATGTGGCGGGTGACCACTTTACATAATGGAGGCATGGGGCCCAGCCAATCATGTGGCGGGGGCAGGATGTGAAACGTGGAATACGGAGCAGGTGCTGGCACCATATTGAAAGTTCTGCCAGCCCTGCTTGCACTGCTCCTTGGATTGATTTGCTATTTGCTGTTCACTGCTGAGACTGGTGTTGGAGTGACTCCTGGAACCCCCACTCCCCAGCAGGCGGACCCGACAGGATGGTAGCAACAAGACACAGGGTGAACCACGATTTAGTGATGCCTCCTTCGAGATTCTCCTCCAGGCTGCAAGGGAAAGATGGGAGGTTCTCTTCCCCAGCAATGGCAAGATGAGGTCCTCCCACCTGACCAAGCAAGCCTGGATGGAGATAGCTGAGGAGGTTAGCAGCCATGGGGTGACCCCCCAAGTGTCCCCCCCCCACCCTCGCCCGCCACCCCGGACATGGTACAGTGCCAGAAGTGGGTCAACAACCTCCTTCATTCTGCCAAGGTGACTACTCCATAACTCTCTCCTTTTTCATGATTGCAATTGGCTACACGAGGAGCAAGCGGAACATGGGGAAGGAGGCACTACAACTGCACTGGCAGAGGGGGTTAGGCATCACCTCATCCTGACACATGCATGGCTGCATCTCAGGCACGGCCACCTTCATTCATAGTTCATCTCCAAAGTAGGACAAGAGGACCCATAATAGCAGGGGGATATCTCCGACTGGCAGAAGTAGCCCAGACATCAGGCCTCTCTCCACAGCTGAGGAGGAGGCACTTCAATTAGCAAACACCCAGGACGGCTGCTCCATATCTGATGGTGAGATTGGGGACTCCACGCAAGAGAGTGAGGATTGTCTTCCATCACCATACAGTTCACTTCTGGAGATCCACATCACACATGGTTGGCATGATGAGGTCTGTTCATCCTAACCCACATATGTTTGTAATAAAAACAGAAAGTGCTGAAATGCTTAGCAGGTCTGGCAGCATCTGGGAAGAGAGAGAAACAGTTAACTTATCGAGTCGAATATGACTCTTCTTCAGAACCCTGGACAAGGGGAGAAAAGTCAGAATCAAGATAGGAAGAAATAAGTTCAGTGGGCAGGAACAGGCTGAAATGATGGACAGTCCTGTTTGTGAATATTGGGAAGTGGGTAGAAGTGGGCTGTCCGGATTTGCGGGATTATGAAGTTGGAAGCTGTAGAGGGAAGATCTCCAGAGGAGACGAGGCCAGTGACAGACCTGGGGACAGTGGCTTGATGTTCTGTGGTGGGGTCATGGTCTGGGGGAGGTAGGAAGAGTGTTGGCGCTCAGCCTCTGCAAGGCAGAGGTCGGTACACCAGACAACAACAGCACCAACCTTGTCAGCAGGTTTGATCACAATGTCAGGATTAGGCCTGAGAGAACAGAGTGCAGCAAGAGGGAGACAGGTTAGAGTGAGTGAGGGGAGCGGAGAAATTGAGACGGCTAATGTCATGCCGACGGTTCTCAATGAAAAAGTCAAGAGCGGTGAAGAGGCCAGAGGGAGGGGTCCAAGTGGAAGGAGAATGCTGGAGGCAGCTGAATTGGCCCACTGGTCAGGGTGAGGACACCTGGCCAAAGAAGTGAGCCTGGAGGCAAAGGCAATAGAACAAAGAACAAAGAACAGAACAGCACAGGAACAGACCATTCGGCCCTCCAAGCCTGCGCCGATCTTGATGCCTGTCTAAACTAAAACCTTCTGCACTTCCGGAGTCCGTATCCCTCTATTCCCATCCTATTCATGTATTTGTCAAGATGCCTCTTAAACGTCTCTATGGTACCTGCTTCCACCACCTCCCCCGGCAACAAGTTCCAGGCACTCACCTCCCTCTGTGTAAAGAACTTGCCTCGCACATCCCCTCTAAACTTTGCCCCTCTCACCTTAAACCTATGTCCCCAGTAACTGACTCTTCCACCCTGGGAAAAAGCTTCTGACTATCCACTCTGTCCATGCCACTCATAACTTTGTAAACCTCTATCATGTCGCCCCTCCACCTCCGTCATTCCAGTGAAAACAATCCGAGTTTATCCAACCTCTCCTCATAGCTAATGCCCTCCAGACCAGGCAACATCCTGGTAAACCTCTTCTGTACCCTCTCCAAAGCCTCCACGTCCTTCTGGTAGTGTGGCGACCAGAATTGCACACAATATTCTAAGTGTGGCCTAACTAAGGTTCTGTACAGCTGCAGCATGACTTGCCAGTTTTTATACTCTATGCCCCGACCGATGAAGGCAAGCTCAACTTCATGCTGAACGCGAAATTCATTGAGGTGGGGGCATAACAGGATAAAGCTGAGTCCTTTGCTAAATACAGATCATTCAGTGTTAGAGAGGGGAAGGTCAGAGAGTGTTGTGAATACATGGCAAGAAGTGAAGTTAGAAGAGGGATGGGGTCAGAGGGAAGTGAAAGGGAAGTTGTTGGCACTTGCATTCCTCAACACCTGAAAGTAAGAGAAAAAGTTTTTGATAAAAAGTTTTTGAAAAACTGTTGGATAAGATGAAGGATGAAACGAAAATGTGTGGAGCAGGACAGGTTTGAGATAGGGTGTGTCAGTGCTGCTGGAGAGAGAGGTCGGGTGTGTACATGTAACACATGTAGAAAGAGTATGGATCTCAGGATGTGGCGAGAACAGCAGTCCGAGGAATGTTGTATGTCTCGGAGATCCCTGTAATCCTGGGTGGATTCAAGACATGAAGGGTGGAACTTCAATTGGAATCCCCACGGAATATGTCAGAGTCAGAGCCAGTCGCTGAGGTAGGAGATGTGGTTGTGAAAACTAATTTTGGTAGACAACTTATCGAACATCAGGAAGGAAATGGAAAGTAATGAAGGTGAACAAGGTAAAAGAGACAAATGGAAAAACCGTTGGAGAGAAAAGGAGAGCTTCTTCAAGGTAGGAGTTCCTGGAAGAAAGGTGACAGTCAACGAAACACTAAAATAAAAGCAAAATACAGCAGTTGCTGGAAATCTGAAATAAAAACAGAAAGTGCTGGAAATACTTGGCAGGTCTGGCAGTATCTGTGGAGAGAGAAACAGAGTTAACGTTTCGAGTTTGATATGACTCTTCCTCAGAACCACACATGTTTGTGTTCTCTCATGAGGTTGGTGTTTGCAGGAGATTCCAGCAGAAGGGGGACAAAATTCCACCTCTGAGGAGGAACCGCAGTCAGAGGATGCACCATCACATGACTCTCCTGCACCTTCCACCAGCGCAGATACTCTTACCTCGATGGGTTTCCACTCGGCTGTAGAATCAGGGTCACACGCTGGTGAGAACACCGCGTACATGCCCGAGCAACTGGCTGAGGCTGTGACAGCCGAGGCCTCTGACAGTCAGGGGACTGTAGGTGGCCAGGCCCATGCTGAACCCCAGGCTGATGACGAGCCTCTGGTGTCAACAGAACAGGGAATGCTGGAGTTGCAGACAAAGGTAAGGCAACATGTGGCAGAGATGCCAGAGGCAATATGCAGCCCTGAGCAGATGATGGAGGAGTCCATCCATGCCATGAGTGCTGCCATGTCTCAGGCATGTGAATGCATGGCTTCCTCCATCGATATGTTGGTGATCCTCAGAGAGAGGCAGATCCCACAAATGTGCACAGACCTGTACACCATCGCCTTGGCCATGAGCTCGGTGCAGCAGTGGCAAGGTGAGAAGAAGAACGAGGCCCCTGGAGTCTTCCCAAGCACCTCATCCTTCTCTGGTGAGCAGGGAGGTTCAAGTCAGCATTGGAAGGGAGGAAGAGAGGCTGACCTCCACAGCTGGAGACTCACCTCAGGGTATTCCGAGTGTGGACACTGGCTCCTCAGCCCCTCTGCCCATGAGCTCAGCTCCAGTAGCCGCGATGCCTGAGGAGAGTCCTGCAGAGGACAGCTGCTGAAGTCATCACAGGCCAAGGGGTAACTTGATCAGCAGCCTTCCTCCAGCCCAGCTGCTATCGCTTGGGTCACATCGTGTAGAAGCTCTCGTAAACATATAAAGAAAACAACCTAGAGACACTTGGGGTTTCATGGGTGTTTGCTATTTGACATTTGCTTCATCGTGTAATGTTCTTTTGTTCTTGAAATTAACCTGCATTGTGTAATGTGATTATTATATCATGCATTAATTGTGACCAGCTGACTTCACCCTTCCCCCTTAGTGGCACAGCCTTCATTTGAATAGGGTCTCCCATGGGTCATAGCATGTGATTCAGCTGGGCTGTAGGCACTGAAGACAAATAGAAAGGAGGTGATCAGACTGCATGCAATGAGGTGAGTCTTTATTGCTTTTACACTGAGTGACTATCATGTGGCTGGAAAGTATGAGATAGTCTCTTGCTTCCTTGGCCCGTCACTCAATCTTCCTAGCCTCCGGTGCAAAGGCTTCAACCTCCAGTGCTGCTTGCTTATCTCCCTTCTCCACGTACTCCTCATCGGTGGAAGAGTGTCATTCAATCATGTCCTCATCTTGCAAGGCCTCGCCCCTCTGCAGTGCTAGATTGTGCAACGCACAGCAAACCACCACAATACAGGAGACCCTTGCTGGGGCATATTGCAGGGCTCCACCAGATCGATCCAAGCACTGGAATTTCATCTTCAGCAGGCTTTCTCTATGGTTTCTCAGATGGTGCCATGCTGCTGTGCAAGGGTTCCTCACAGGTGTCAGCAGCCATGTTGTCAATGGGTAGCCTTTTTCCCTGAGAATCCATCCCTGAAGGCAAGCGGAGAGCCTGAAAAGCTATGGGACTTTCGGAGTATGTAGGCATCGTGGCTGCTTTCCAGGAAGCATTCACACACGCAGGAAACACTTTTCCTGGTCACAGACCAGTTGAACGTTGATGGAATGGAACTTCCTGTTGATGAAGACAGCTGGCTGGTCCTTTGGAGGCGATGGCCACATGTGTGCAATCTAACACACCCTGCACCTGAGGGAATCCAGCAATGGCCCCGAATCCAATAGTCCTCCCAGCCTGACTGTCAGGGTCGGTTCAGTAATGCACATAGTCATTGGCCCTCTTGAACAGGGTATTGGTTACCTCCTTGATGCAGCGGTGGGCTGCTGCCTGGGAGACCCCACACATGTCCCCGGTGGATCCTTAGAATGATCCAGACACTTAAATGTTTAGTGCCACTGTGATCTTCAGCTCCACTGGCATTGGGTGACCAGCAAATCCCATAGTCAGAACACATCCTGCAGCATGGCGCATAGGTTGGTGATGGCCTCCCTGGAGAAGCGTAGTCTTTGCTGACGATGCTGCTCTCGGACATTTGGAGGTAGCTGATTCGAGCCCTGTGTCCTCTCTGGCACAAATAGGCCTTTCTTGTCATGGCCTCCTGCTGCTTCTCTCATTGTGGAGCTTCACGAGTAGGCACAGCTGCCTCTTGGCCCCTCCGCCATCTGAGGCACCGCAGCACACCATGAGGGTCCAAAAAAGCAGGGTCTATAAAACCCGTGCCAGATTATCAGTGAGTCTCCAGAACCCTTGCAGAGTGCACAGTACCATAGGCCGACAATGGCCTCCACTCCCCACTCTGGTTATGGCTGTCTAACCAGTATGGCACTGAGGCCTCAGTGCCACCAGCTTTCAACGGTCAGGAAACCAAAGGCATATGAGGGCTGCCTATCGTCCACTTAATTCCAAGATCCCCATTGAATTGTGATGAATTAGATGCTAATGTCTTAAAGCTAAGTGTTCAGCAATTTAAATTGCATTCCCGTCATGTCAGGGCAGCGAGGCCACCTTGATGCTTTCCCACTGCTGACTAAATCCAAAACTGATATCACAATGTCAGATTTCCAGGCAGATGCGTCCAACTCAATTCTCCGGCCCCACCATAGAAACAGAGAAACATAGAAAATAGGAGCAGGAGTAGGCCATTCGGCCCTTCGGGCCTGCTCCGCAATACAAAAAAATCATGGCCGATCATTTAATTCAGTACCCTGTTCCTGCTTTCTCCCCAAATCCCTTGATCCCTTTGGCATTAAGCAATATATGTATCTCCTTCTTGAATATATTTAATGACTTGGCCTCCATTGCCTTCTGTGGTAGAGACTTCCATAGGTTCACCACCCTGTGAGTGAAGAAACTTCTCTTCATCTCGGTTCTAAATGGCATACCCCGTATAACGAGACTGTGACCTCTGGTTCTGGACTCCCCAGCCATCAGGAACATCCTCCCGGCATCTAGCCTGTCTAGTCCTGTTCGAATTTTATAGGTTTCTATGAGATCCCCTCTCATTCTTCTAAACTCTAGTGAATAAAGGCCTAGTCGATCCAATCTCTCTTCATACGACACTCCTGCCATCCCAGGAATCAGCCTAGTAAATCTTCTTTGCACTCCCTCCATGGCAAGAACATCCTTCCTCAGATAAGGAAACCAAAACTCCACACAATACTCCAGATGTGGTCTCACCTAGGCCCTGTATAACTACAGTAAGACATCCTTGCTCCCCATGCCACCATTCCCACTCCAAACGGGCACACAATATTCAGGCCTATGAATGCTGCCTTAAATAGGATGAATGATGGGAGTGGGGGTAGGGGCGTGGGGTAGTGTGGGAAGGGAGGTGGCTTTTGCATGTGGTTGTCAGCTGGGCGGACTGGTGGAATCTAGTGGATCTGGCAATGAGGGCATCCTGAGCATCCTGGGTATCAATGAGTGCCGTTGCTGGTGCAATGAGTGCATCACATTCCGCCTCCTCCTCACCCTCACCCTCACGCTCCTCCTCCTCCTTCTTCTCCACTTCCTTGAAATTGTCTGAAGAGGCTCTGTGCTTTTTTTGCTCATTCTTGGGATGTGAGCGTTGCTAACAAGGCCAGCATTTATTGTCCATCCCTAATTGTCTTTGAGAAGCTGGCATTGAGCCATCTCCTGAACCGCTGCAGTCCATGTGGGGTAGGTACACCCACAGTGCTGTAAAGGAGGGAGTTTCAGGATTTTGACCCAGCAATAGTGAAGGAACAGCGATATCGCTCCAAGTCAGGATGGTGTATGACTTGGAGGGAAACTTGCAGGTGATGGTGTTCCCACGCATCTGCTGACCTTGTTCTTCTAGGTGGTAGAGGTCATGGGTTTGGAAGGTGATATCGAAGAATCTTTGATGAGTTGCTGCAGTGCATCTTGCATTTGGTACACACTGTTGCTACTGTGCATCGATGGTGGAGGGAGTGAATGTTTAAGGTGGTGGATGGGGTGCAGATCAAGCATGCTGTTTTGTCTTGGATGGTGTTGAGCTTCTTGAGTGTTGTTGGAGCCGCACTCATTCAGGCAAATGGAGTGTATTCCATCACACTCCCGACTTGTGCCTTGTTGATGGTGGACAGGCATTGGGGAGTCAGGAGGTGAGTTAGTCGTCGCAGAATTCTCAGCCTCTGACCTGCTCTTGTCGCCACAGTAGTTATATGGCTACTCCAGTTAAGTTTCTGGATAATGGTAGCCCCCCAGGTTGTTGATAGTGGGGGATTCAGCGATGGTAATGCCATTAAATGTCAATTGGAGATGGTCCGATTTTCTCTTGTTGGAGATGGTCATTGCCTGGCACTTGTGTGGCACGAATGTTACTTGCCACTTATCAACCCAAGCCTGAATGTTGTCCAGGTCTTGTTGCATATGGGCACAGGCTGCTTCAATATCTGAGTAGTTGTGAATGGTACTGAACCTTGTGCAATCATCACTGAACATCTTGATTTATGACCTTATGTTGGAGGGAAGCTCATTGATAAGCAGTTGAACATGGTTGGACCTAGGTCACCACTAGGTGCTCTGTGCCTTGTTCCTCCTGCAGTCCAAACCTCGCTGCTGCACAATGTTGTGCAGAGCACAGCACACCACAGCTAACCCAGAGACTCCGGCTGATGCGTATTAAAGGACGCCTCTAGATCTGTCCACACACCTAAAACACATCTTCAGCATGCCATTTCTGGCTCAGTCACACATCTGGTTGTCATATGGCTTTCATGGCATCAATCCTGGGCCTCATTGGTTGGGTCCTTCACGGGTGTCATCAGCCACGTTTTAAGTGGGCATCGCTTGTCTTGAGCAGCCAGCAGTAAGTTTGCTTTGAGGTGCAAAGAGATCATGGAGGGTGGACTGTTGCAGGACAAAAGCATCATGGCAGCTGCCTGGGGATCTTGCGCAAACCTGCATAAACAGCTTATTCCAGTTGACACCAGCTGATAGAATGGAAGCCCTTGGGGTTGATGAACACTCCTGAATGAGCTATGGATCCCTTAATTGCCATATGCGTGCAGTTGATGACAGCCTGCACCTGTGGGAAACCAGCCAGAGCTGCAAACACTAGTGCCCGCTCAATCTGACTGGTGTTATTACAGGAAAAGTGCACATAATTGCTGGCGTTGGCAAGCAAGCTATCAGTCACTTGTCTTATGCACTTGTGGGTGGCTGACTCTGATATCCTACAAATGCCTCTGGCAGATCCCTGGAAGGGTCCAGAGGCAAAGAAATTGTGGGTGATGGTGACTTTGACAGTGACTGGTAAAGCGAGGCCACCAGAACCGCTTCGCATGAGTTCTTGTTCCAGCAGGATGCAAATGTCTGCTACCACCTGATGTTACACCCTGAGCTTCCTAAGACACTGGTGTTCCGACATGTCCAAGAAGCTGATCCTCTGCCTGTTGATCCTGTGTGCTGGATAGGGTATCCTGCTAGCTGCCCCTCTCTACTCATCCCCTCTCTCCCGTGCAGGTCTGTGGGAAGCGTGCTGGAGCTGGTGCTACTCAATCTGAGGTCCAAGGGTACCCAGCATATGCGGCACCCATACTGATCTGATAGATCAGAGCTCCAAAAGACAGATGTACAAACCTCCAAAGAGTAGTAGTAACTTTCAAAGTTGTAAAAGTAGCTTCTCAGCACAAGTACTATGAACAAAGCCTTTACATAAGCAGGCAAGAAAGCAGATGTGAGGTGTCAGTGCTGAATAACATATTTCCCCGTCAGGTCTTCAGCCCCCTCAATTGCCATTGCATTCTCATTTTGCTTTCACTGGTGAGTTCCAGGAAGCCCAGGAAATATAATGCATAAGCCATGTTAATATTGTTGTAATTGAAAAATTAACATATTGAAATTGGCAACCCACATCTCCCAAGAGGGTTGCATGCACACAGCCAAATGCATTGGTGATAAATGCAGAAGTAAACAGTTTGGAACCGGCTTCTCAACTCGATCACATTTTTCCTGGACTTAATGCCCTCACCTGTACCCAAACCCATGAACTGATGCATATTAAAATTATCCCAAGTCTTTTTTTGAGGGGCCGTAAGGTCTATTCCTGCTCGTAAATCTTATGTTCTAATATTCATTCACATGAGACCAGCATCCAAAAGCTGCATGCCACCAAAGGTGATTTAAATTTCTGTTCTCTGCTCTCAGGTAGGTCCTGGGAGGAGGTAGATTAGGGTATGGAGTAGGAGAAGGGGGTTTCTTGATGGTCATCAGCATTCAGGACAGGAAGGAGATGGAACAGAAGCCAGTCTTCAGCAATACACCTGAGCCAAGGAAGCACTTCTGCTCCCCCAGGCTCCACATTCAAGTTAATCTTTGTTCTAAAAAGTACTTTTTTGGTGGTGGCCTCCAGTGAAGGCTTTAAGACCACTTTTACTAAACACAGCTGGCCCAGTGCCGACTGTGTTTAAGACAGCCCAATACTACAAAGGGGTCCTGAAACAGACGTTAGAGCCTTTATTTGCAAATGCAAAGGGTAACAGCTATTTTAGACACAAGCCCTGGATGATGCTTCTTCTGCCTTTACCAATAGGACGAGTGATGTACATCAGGTGTATAATGAGCACATGTGTCCACCCACCATATTGATACACTGGCATCCGATTTGTGCCTGAAAAATGGCCATCAAATTTCTACGTTATTGAATTTCACAGTTATCTTATAATTACCATTTATGGCATGAAGGTAAAGAACTAGGGAGCTACTGAAAAGTTCCGTTACATGTTCAGCTACTCAGAAGATTATTACAGATGAGGAATTCCATTTAGTCCATTTTAATTCATCCATCCAGATCTAATGTTCCCTCTCCTGGAAGCATCCAGTTTGTTCTTAAACTATTCCATTTGCCTCCATTACTCTACCTGGGAAAGGCGTCCGCTGCTATGTCCAGACTGGCCAAGACGGTGTGGGAAAATGGCGCACTGACACAGAACACAAAATTCCGAGTGTTTCAAGCCTGTGTCCTCAGTACCTTGCTCTACAGCAGCAAGGCCTGGACAACGTATGTCAGCCAAGAGCGACGTCTCAACTCATTCCATCTTCGCTGCCTCCGCAGAATCCTTGGCATCAGGTGGCAGGACCATATCTCCAATGCAGAAGTCCTCGAGGCGGCCAACATCCCGAGCATATACATCCTACTGAGCCAGCAGTGCTTGAGATGGTTTGGCCATGTGAGCCACATGGAAGTTGGCAGGATCCCCAAGGACGCATTGTACAGCAAGCTCGTCACTGGTATCAGACCCACCGGCCGTCCATGTGTCCTCTTTAAAGACGTCTGCAAATGCGACATGAAGTCCTGTGACATTGACCACAAGTCATGGGAGTCAGTTGCCAGTGATCGCCAGAGCTGGCGGACAGTCATTAAGGCGGGGCTAAAGAGTGGCGAGTCGAAGAGACTTAGCAGTTGGCAGGAAACAAGACAGAAGCGCAAGGAGAGAGCCAACTGTGTAACAGCCCCGACAACCAATTTTATCTGCAGTACCTGTGAAAGAGTCTGTCATTCTAGAGTTGGCCTTTATAGCCACTCTAGGCGCTTACCCATTGTCTCTCGAGACAAGGAGGCCAAAGAAGAAGAAGAACTTTGCTGTAGCATTTCATTGCATTACTGTTGCGCATTTTATAAAAGGTGCTACATCTGTTTGCAGCCTGTAGAGGGATGAGTTTCCTGGGCCTGCTCATTTGCATTCCATTGATGCAAAACTGGTGTAAGCAGCTGTACGATGCTGAAATTTCTGTGCAGCCTTAAAAAAGACAGTTTAGCTTGCACTCTTCAGCAGCAGACTGGGGAACAAGCAAATTAGAGGGAAAGAGCACTTGTCCCTGTCGATAGTGCTATCAAGCAGCACTTGCTTAGCAATGACCTGCTCAGTGATGCTCAGTTTGGGTTCTGCCAGGGCCACTCAGCTCCTGACCTCATTATAGCCTTGGTTCAAACATGGACAAAAGAGTTGAACACAAGAGGTGAGGTGAGAGTGACTGCCCTTGACATCAAGGCAGCATTTGACCAAGTATGGCATCAAGGAGCCCTAGCAAAACTGGAGTAAATGGGAATCAGGGGAAAACTCTCCAATAGTTGGAGTCATACCTAACACAAAGGAAGATGGTTGTGGTTGTTGGAGGTCAATCATCTCAGCTCCAGGACATCACTGCAGGAGTTCCTCATGGTAGTGTCCCAGGTCCAACCATCTTCAGCTGCTTCATCATTGACCTTCCTTCAATCATAAGGTCAGAAGTGGGGATGTTGGCTGATGATTACACAATGTTCAGCACCATTAGTGACTCCTCAGATACTGAAGCAGTCTGTATAGAAATGCAGCAAGACCTAGACAATATCCAGGCTTGAGCTGATAAGTGGCAAGTAACATTCGCGCCATATATGTACCAGGCAATGGCTATTTGCTACAAGAGAGAATCTCATCATCTCCCCTTGACATTTAATGGCATTACGATCTCTGAATCCCCCACTATCAACATCCTAGAGGTTACCATTGACCAGAAACTGAACTGGAGTAGCCATGTAAATACCGAGATTAAAAGAGCAGGTCAGAGGTTAGGAATCCTGTGACGGGTAACTCACCTCCTGACTGCCCAAAGCCTGTCCACCATCTACAAGGCACACGTCAGAAGTGTGATGGAATACTCTCCACTTGCCTGGATGGGTGCAGCTCCAACAACACTCAAGAAGCTCGACACCATGCAGGACAAAGCAGCCCGGTTGATTGGCACCCCATCCACATTCAACATTCAGTCCCTCCCCCACTGCGCACAGTGGCAGCAGTGTGTACCATCTACAAGATGCACTGCAGAAACTCATCAAGACTTCTTCAAGAGCACCTTCCAAACCCATGACCTCTACCACCTAGAAGGGCAAGGTCAGCAGATGCATGGCAACACCACCACCTGCAAGTTCCCCTCCAAGTCACACACCATCCTGACTTGAAACTATATCGCCATTCCTTCACTGTCACTGGATCAAAATCCTGGAACTCCCTTCCTAACAGCATTGTGGGTGTACCTGCCTCACATGGACTGTAGCGGTTCAAGAAGGCAGCTCACCTTCTCAAGGGCAATTAGAAATGGGCAATAAATGCTGGTCAGGCCAGCGACACCCACATCCCATGAACAAATAAAAAAATAGTCACTCTCTGATAATTTCACTGCATCTCTTACTGATATTTTTATTGCACTTGGACAGAATGAGGATGACTCGCCCATCATCTGGGCCTAGAAGGAGGCAGGGCATGGCACCAAGCCAGAGAAGAAGAACACAGAACTTAACTTAATCAGACCTCCAGACTCTGCTGGAGGGAAATGGAGGAAGGACAAGCAGACTGCTGCATCTGGGTGCCATCAAGTCACTCAGAATTTGCACTTGTGCCATGTAGAAAGAGACAAAATTGGCACTGAGCATTCCCTCATCATCAGAAATGCAAAACAGTGCTGCAAGGAGTTCAGCAGCTTGAGCGAGCAAAGTAACCCAGTCAACACCTTTGCCTTTTCTTTCTTGTTCACCCTGGGCACCAGAATACTCTTCACCCTCTCCAAGTAATATTTATTCAACTAACCTTTCACACTCTGCTCTGATTAAGGGAGGCTCCAACTTTGCATCCTGCACTATGGCTCCCTTAATATTAATGATTTAGATGAGGGAACTAAATATAATATCTCCAAATTTGCAAATGACACAAAACTGGGTGGGAGGGTGAGTTGTGAGGAGGCTGCAGGGTGATTTGGACATGTTGAGTGAGTGGGCTAATGCATGGCAAATGCAGTATAATGTGGATAAATGTGAGGTTATCCACTTTGGTAGCAAAAACAGGAAGGCAGATTATTATCTGAAGGGCTATACACTGAGAGAGGGGAATATGCAATGAGGCCTGGGTGTTCTTGTACACCAGTCACTGAAGGTAAGCATGAAGGTCCAACAGGCAGTAAAAAAGGGAAATGGTATGTTGACCTTCATCGCGAGAGGATTCGAGTACAGGAGCAGGGATGTCTTGCTGCAATTATACAGGGCCTTGGTGAGGCCACACCTGGAATATTGTGTGCAGTTTTGGTCTCCTTATCTGAGGAAGGATGTTCTTGCTATAGAGGGAGTGCAGCAAAGGTTTATCAGACTGATTCCTGGGATGGTGGGACTGACGTATGAGGAGAGATTGAGTCGGTTAGGATTATATTTGCTGGAGTTCAGAAGAGTGAGGGGGGATCTCATAGAAACCTATAAAATTCTAACAGGACTTGACAGGGTAGATGCAGGAAGGATGTTCCCGATGGTGGAGGAGTCCAGAACCAGGGGTCATAGTCTAAGGATATGGGGTAAACCTTTCAGGACTGAGATGAGGAGAAATTTCTTCACCCAGAGAGTGGTGAGCGTGTGGAATTCACTACTACAGAAAGCAGTTGAGGCCAAAACATTGTATGTTTTCAAGAAGGAGTTAGATATAGCTCTTGGGTCTAAAGGGATCAAAGGGTATGGGGCGAAAGCGGGAACAGGTGACTGAGTTGGATGATCAACCATGATCATAATGAATGGTGGAGCAGGCATGAAGGGCCGAATGGCCTGCTCCTGCTCCTATTTTCTATGTTTCTATGTTTAACGATAATTGCTTACACACATATACTAAAACCTTTCTCTATTTTAACAGCCTCTTGCCCCATCTCACATCTCTTATTTCACCTCACCCAGGTTATTTGGCTCACATTCCTCAACTGTTAGCTATTATCTTGAAGGACAAGTCAGCACAAATTCCTGTCAAGGCATCTCCACCTTTAAACCCCTCACCCAGGTTACTGACTGAGTACATACACTGTCATCCTGGCATCGCTGTGAAACACCACACAGACACAACATTCTAACCCATCTCAAGGAGTCAATTGTCACCTATTCTTGATTTCTGCCCTCGTTTTCTGTAGATCCAACACAGAAATGTTCAGCACAGAAGGAGGAAGGTGATGGCAATAGTGAAGAAGATTATTTTTTAAATTCTTTCATGGGATGTGGGCATCGCTGGCAAGGCCAGCATTTCTTGCCCATCCCTAATTACCCTCGAGAAGGTGGTGTTGAATATCAAGCCACCCAAGCATCACAGCTGTATTATACAACCATCTGTCAGGACAGCAGCCTCTGCCCAGCTTCCAGCTGTCTCCCTCATAGAACTACACCAGTGGGGGATAACACCAAACTGCCAAGGAACAAGCTGATATAAAACAAGGGTTATCATCAGACAAGAAAATAACATAACAGGTCTTGCCCCTCTTTTTCCTCAGCTTTGCACCGTCAAAAGAGTTTACATGGGACATGAAGCAAAAGATAATTAGCCCTACTGTGCTATGGAATGGTAGGACACAGGTCTACACTTGTGATTTTCCACACAGTTGGGTTAAAAATTTCTGCTATTGTGGGGAATTGCCAAGAATAGGTGGAAGAGAGGAAATTGTGTTGGCTAGTCACTCTGGGCTGACTCAGAAGACACTTGTTTCCTGGGAGGATTGGTTGGTGTATTACATTAGGATATGGGGCGGTTGGGGTGAATTTCGGTGGCGAGACTCCCATTTGTCTGGCAGAAGAGTCACTGAAAGTCCATAAATACAGCTTGAGCACCATTTTTCCCAATGTTTCCATGGCTCTTCAACCAAAGTTGAGGCACTAGCCAGGAGAGAGAATCTCTATGGAAATTCAAACCTACAGTTTTACATCTCTGAAGTTTGGGAATGATTCCTATTGAAGCACAATTGAGCTTCTGATGTACATGAATCCGCTGTGTAGAACTCTATATAATTTCACATAAATTGGAAATTTCACTCAGAGGTTATAAGAATGAAAGTCTCACACTGATACAGAGAGCGCACTCTTGTAAAGTGGGTTTTAAGGCACATTAGAGTTGAGAGCTTTCCTGTGCTATTTAACCTTATGCTGTATCTCACCTAAGAGCACTCGATGATGATACTGGATTAAAAATAGTGGAGAACATTCCACTCCCCAGGAGTTTAACATAGCCTAAAAATCTGCCACAGATTAGAAGTGTAAAACCAAATATCACATTCAAAAGGACATATATAACAGAGACAACATCACACTAACACAAGTTTGCACACTCTCTTACATGTTTTAATTTATAAAGGATATGGCCTTTTATAGGTTCAAATCAGTCAAGTGGAAATTGGAAACATCTTTTAGCCCACATCTGTTTTGGTTGGAACATGTGCTTCCTCTTTGATTAAAGCTCATAGACCAAATAATACCTTATTATAAAATATTACACAAAAGGAAGAAAGTGCAGCTTCTACAGGAAATCATTGAGTAGTTTTTCATGTTACAAATTTATGTGTCCTGGATCTGTTACTGGTTTAAAAATAATAATAACTTTTATTATTATTACTCTGCCTCCAAATCTGAGTGAACACAGGGCTCAGGTCGGAAGAAATTTCTTGGGTCTATCTGGATATAATTCTGAAGCAGTGACTCATTGCTCTGTTTTTCTTTTTCTTGGCAGGAGTTCTCATGTGAACAGAACTGTTTGCATTTTATCTCCACATTCTTTGGCTTCTTTAATGTCAATGTGGCTATTTCTGCCAACTGTTCAGTGGTCTGTAGTACCCACAACATGGAGTGCCATACCTTTCAGACTGCATAGGTTGAAAGAAGGAAAGAAGAGGAATTTGGTAAGTACTTTTGATGTTTATTTTAGACACTAAAGCCTACAGGGCTTTGAAACCTTATGCTGCGGCTTTCAGTGGTTGGAAATTGGATGTTGCACAGGTTTCTCCAAATGCTTAAGACTAAGCATGCAGTAGTGTGATTTGAAATGCAAATAGTGTCACTTTTACAGTACATGTAGGGCAAAAGGCTGAGGTATTATTCAGGCTAATTTGATTATGGCTCAGCGTATATTTTAGTGTCAACTTCTGTACATGTAAATGTATGTTGGATTAAAATTGACTAATTGCGTCTAATATTGCGTGTTTCATGTTTGACTTCTGACCATGAACACTGTTAGAACAAATTATAAATGTGTGCCCAACATAGCAGAGGAGGCAAATTTTGACTGCAGCGTACATTGGATGAGAAATTGATTTGTTTAGTAGCTCAGCTAGAATGGAATGATGGTATAAATATGACACGTCTCTCATACGATATGTATCTGAAACATATGATTATTGTAACAGTGTGTCAGCTTTTATACTTTGTGTACTGTAATTTGAGGAGAATCTAAATATTAAATTACTACTGCATTGCAATGTTGTAGCATCAAGTAAATTAAATATAGGGGTTGAAACTTCTGAGGCCCCACATCACTGGCAGAGCCTCGCATGCCAGCGAGCAACTTATTGGAAAATTGTGGGCAGCGCAACTTTCCAGTAAGCCATTTTCTGCATGTGCGGTGCCATCAGTGGTGGAGTGTGTTAGAAACTTCCAACCAAATGTCTAATACAAGCAGTTTTTATCTCACCAATTTTCTCTGCCAATCTTCCTTCGTCCTTCCTGGAAGCTGTTAATTCCTTGCTAAAGCACAATTCCTCATTTTCTCATTACCCTTTAGGAATGCCCAAGTGGTCATTATTTATTTCTGAACCTTGACCATGAATGTTAGAAGGCATATCAACCATGAAGGTATCACAGCTGAGCTAGATCCTGCCTCACGAAATGTCCTCACACATGCCCTTCACGCAGAGGTTGCTGGATAGTGATCAGGGACAGGAACAGGAACACCATCCATAACTCGGGGATTCTGAGGCCAGTTTAGCACCCTTACTGCTGTCTTGGCTAAGTTTGCTTAGTTCAGTACAGACCAGGAATAAAACTGGGACACTTGTAGTCAGCTTATATAACTCAGTTTTTTACTGGATACACTTACCAAGCAATCATGCGATCTAGTGTAGTTGAGGCAGTCGTTTGAAGCCAAGCACTTTTGATCCAATATATATGGGAATTGCAAGATTAATTTAAACAATCAAATCAACAGATGGTGGAGTCACTCCAATGTAGCAGATCCAACCGAGCACTTCCTTTCAGCTGCCATGACAGCAGATACTTACACGCACAAAAAGGGGGTAACCACATCAACAAAACATTGCAGAAGTTCTTCTCTGTCCATTACATTGAGTCCCAACAAACCAATCACAATTTTACCAATTTAAAAATCGTTATAAAATACTTACTTTAAAGTAATACACCAAGTCATTAATATATTTCCTGAACATTTGTGGAAAAATATTCCTGTGAATAATTCCTTAAAAAAAAAATCAATATTTTCCTCAGACATTACAACGAGGCAACTAGTTTCTCAATTGTCTTTACAGCATTTCTGTAACTGGGCACACAAATACCAATATGACCAACGGTGCCCAAAATGCTTCAGCACCTTGGGCACAAGAGCCTTCTCTTATCAGGTATAGAGGCCTGAGGCCTATGCTGCATCCCATGAATAGTACAGATGCCAGTATAACCCAGAAACACATAAAGTGCATGGACAGTGTGTTTCTTCTACTTCCCGACTGTGTACTCTATCGATGTGCAAGTGAGGCTAATGTTTGTCAATGTTTGCCTCTTGAGATGGCGGTGCCTTACTACTTCCATGCACTGAGTCAGAAGATGGTCCAACAA
The DNA here is from genome assembly GCF_036365525.1 of Heterodontus francisci. Lineage (NCBI taxonomy): Eukaryota > Metazoa > Chordata > Chondrichthyes > Heterodontiformes > Heterodontidae > Heterodontus > Heterodontus francisci. The sequence continues at coordinate 37,386,483 of NC_090378.1, forward strand.
TTTCAGTCACTACACAGATTAATGTGGTGGCTGCATGAACCTGTGTTCTCTGGGACACACCTGTACTCATTTCAGTGGGTGGCAGGGATTCATCTGGATAAGCAAAATATAGCATTCTGCCATTGGGCTTTCGGTGGACCTCTAATCTACACTCCTCTCTCCACACATATAATGCCCATGACCCTCTCTTCAATGGGTTGCAGATTTGGTGACCCCCATCTGTTCTACAAGCGCTGCCTTCTGTGATGTACAGTCTTCAGTCATAAACAGGAAAAGAGCATGTTTGAAGGAGAACTATAAAAGGCGATTTGTGTCACACAAGTACCAGGGAACACACAGCATTGGGGACCCCTGTGCTGGCATGGTACTTAATGCTTATTATTTGTTAGGAGACATGGTCAGCATTTTGAATGGCTCATCATACAGTGCCGTATAAGAACATGAGCATACTTGTTCATTTAGGAAGATGCACAATTGGCAAACTGCCCTGCATGCTTCATCTGTGACTGTCAGTGGGTTGACAGTGAATAGCAACAAAGATATTGTCACATTTCTCACATTTACTTTAGCAAACTTGCATAAAACACCAAATTTTGTCTTTACCAACACTATTGGGTAGCATAGTGGTAATGTTACTGGACTATTGATCAAGAAGGCCTCATCTGGTGACATGAACTCAAATCTTATCATCGTGGCTGGGGAATTTAAATTCAATTAATTAAATAAAAATCTGGAATGAAAAGCTAGTACCAGTACTGGTAACGATGAAACTACTAGATTGTTAGAAAAGTCAATCGGGTTCACTACTATCCTTTATGGAAGAAAATCTGGCGTCCTTGGCTGGTCTGGCGTACATGTGACTCCAGATCCACGGCAATGGAGTTGACTATTAAGTGCCCTCTGAAATGGCCTAGCAAACTGCTCAGTTCTACCAAACAGCTACAATAAACTATAATAAGAACAAAAAAGGATGGATCACTTGGCTTGGATCTAGTCATTGGTTCGGATAGGACAAAGGCACATCCAGTCCAGTCAACCCTGTAAAGTCCTGCTCACTAACATCTGGGGACCTGCCAAAAATGGGAGAGCTGTCCCACAGACAAGGCAAGCGACAGCCTCACATAGTCATACTCACTGAATCATACCTTTCAGCCAACATCCCGGACTCCTCCATCACCATCCCAGGATATATCCTGTCACACCAGCAGGACAGACCCACCAGAGGTGACAGCACAATAGCGAGGGAGTGACAATGGGAGTTCTCAACATTGACTCTGACCCCATGAAGTCGCGTGGCATCCAGTCAAACATGGGCAAGGAAACCTCCTACCACTGGCTCTCCTGAAGAAGAGAACTGAGGATCATGCCAAATCCTTCCACTGATCCAAGGGGAGGTGAGATGACTCAAGAGAGCCGGAGGACTAGCACCTAGGGTAGGGCTGCCCCTCACTTCATTGGATGCTGTGAGGGAGAGGAGGGAGGTCCTTTTCCCAGAGGGTGGCTGGAGGAGGCCACCATCTGAGACCAAACAGGCCTGGCTCCAGATTACTGTCATCGTAAGCAGCAGAAGTGAGACAAGGAAAACTTGGATCCAGTGCCGATAAAGGTTCAACGATTTCATATGTTCTGGCAAGGTGAGTGTGATCCACAGCCCTCTGGACAGGCCTCAGGGCTTGCACCCTCCAGCAGCCACAACACCTGAGGAGCCTCAGGGTGCATGCTGCTCCTGAACATGGGAGGGGTGTGCCCAGGATAATCACCGACCCCTCAGAATGACTCACAGCCAGAGAGCTGCTGAGGACCTGTCATCACTGGACGTGCAGCTCCTAATTCATAGGGGCCGGTGACATTGGACACAGAGGACAGCAGTGCCTTATCTCACTCCCTTTTCTCCTTGCTGGAGAAACATGCGCAAAATGTGAGGGAGGGGCACAAACAGGAGCAGGGTTGCCCTTCCTCTATCGAACAATCCCCATGGAGCAGACAACATTGGAGATAGCTAGGGTAGTGGGAGAGGAGGCTGTTGAGTCTGGAAAAACCAGAGCTCATGGTGCACCCGGTGATTACAGAGGGCACAGTTGTCATTAAGGGGGTGAAGTCCACTCCATTCCATCTGATAGTGTGTCACACATTAAATAACATTGATTAGCCTTAGCACTGCAGAAGTCTTCACTCTTCTAGGGTAGCTCTCATCATCTCTTCTTGTGCCTCCCACAGGTGCAGGCGTCCAACCAGGGCACCTACTCCCTCTATCTCCACAGGACCTGAGCTGCACGAGGAAGACAAGGAAGCACTCTCACACTTACAAGCACAGTTATCTCAGCTTGGTGGGTCCTCGCGTGCATGTAGATAGGGTATCACATGGCACTAGTGTTCAGGAGGAGGGGCCAGAGGCAGAAGGAGCTGTGGTCAGATCCCTTTGGAGGAAGGAGGATGGACACAGCCCTGCTCAGCTGGAGATGGTTGCAGAGCCTCAGGGATCACAGGAAAGGAGGCTCTACCTTGAACAGCAGCAGGAGATGTGCTTCTGTATGTCGGAGTTCCCTGAGACAGTGGGGGGTCTTAGGCAGAGGATGGAGGAGTCCGTACAGCTCTTGTGCACCAGGGCTACGAGTGCATGAGTTCCTCCATAGAGAGAGTGGCCAACCTCTTGGAGAGTCATGTGTAGCATCACTCAGAGTCAACTGCGCACAGACATCCACAGGATTCATGAGGCGCTTGGTAGCGTGGACCAGTCAGTGGCACTGGTGGTGCAGAGATCCTTGGAGGGGACGCCAATTACTCCTCAGATAGTGTCCTCCGCCAGGCATCCTGTGCACCTGTCAAGGGCTGAGGATATCATGGAGGAGGGTGAGTGTGCAACCCCTCACAGGGCACCTTCATTATCCTTGGCCTCCTTGGCCCCTCTGACAGTGGGAGCCTCTGTGCAGCAGGGCCAAGTGATGGAGACTGCACCCATGTGCACCTCCACAGGCATATGTATCTCAGCCGCAAGGCAAAAAGAGTGAGCAGGCTACCTCCACCTCCTCCAAGGCCACAAGGTGAGCACTGCGTAGGAGTGGCCAAGTGTGGAGGCCACCATGTCACATGGAGCACTGAGTGGGTCATTGCGTGTCTTCCTACTGTCTGTATGAACTGATTTCCTCTCTATACACTTTATAAATAATGACACATTAAGGCACATGTCAGAGACTACTTTTATTAGTGCCTTGATGGTAAAAGTGGTATGAGGTGGTGAAAGCCATTAAGGGATGGAGAAGGCAGCAGACCACCACAATGACCAAGACCCTTGTAGGAGGGTATTGGAGGATGCCACCCGACCAGTCTAGACACTGGAATCACATCTTGAGAAGCCGATGCCCTGTTCAATGGTTGCCCTAGTGAGCAGGTGTCCCTGGTTGCAGTGCCTCAGAGCCTTTGTCTAGGGCTCCTGCAGAGGGGTGAGTAACCATGTCTTCAAGGGATCCTTGTCCCCTGGGATCCATCCACACACTTTGGGATTTAAAGTGAAGATTTGAGGCAGCCTGGATAGGCGGAGGATGAAGGAGTCATGGCAGGTTGCCAGGAAAGCGAGTGCACACATGGAGGAAGTTTTTGTTGTGGTCACAGACCAGCAGAACATTGCGGCAGAGGAAGCCCTTCCTGTCGATGAATCTCACTGGCTGGTCGCTGGGTGCCTTGATGGCCACATGGGTGCAATCAATGATGTTTTGCACCGGGGGAATCCAGTGATGGTGGCGTAACCCAGTGCCCTCTGTGCCTACAAGGCCGCATCTGGTGTGAAATGAATGTACTGCCTAGCTTTGGCAAAGAGGGCATCAGTGAACAGCGAGATGCAATGGTGTGCAATCGTTTGTGAGATGTCACTAAGGTCCACAGCTGATCCTCAGAAGGAGCCAGAAGGGAAAACATTCAAGGCCACAGTGACTTTGATGGCTACTGGCAGGGTATGCGAGGTATGAGGTCTTTGGCAATGAGGTCACAGATGTCAGTGACCATCTGCCTGGAGAGACGCAGTCTTGGTTATTTCGAGGTAGATCTGTCTCCGTCAGTGGTAGATCCTGTGTTGAGGGTATGGCCTCGTTTGCCTTCCTGCCCCTCTTTCCTCTCCCATGCCCTCCTACTGCTCAGAGTTCTGCTCTTCCTACAGAAAGTGTTTCCTCTCATTGCCACTGGGCCCAAAGTCTAACATTTGTGCTCCCATTGCCAGCTGCAGCCTTCCTTCTGGGCAGTTGTCTGCCCAATTATGATTGGCAGCCATGCCCCCTGCTCTTCTGCCCCCGCGATGCCTGGGGTGCCAGCCCCATTCAATGCCCAGGCACTGTGCCCACTCTTCCTGCCATCTGCACATCACCAAGGACACCTCCTTACCAAGTGCTGAGTCCCCCTTTGCACCACTGAACTTCTTGTGGGACTTGGATGATACCCTGGGGCAGCCATGACTGGGTCTCCACTCCATACCTGCCTTCCTTCAGCTGATCTGTAACAGAAGGCACATGTAACCCATGCGCACCTTTTGAAAATTCCACCCTTCAACTTTAACAAGCTCTTAATGAGCTTTCAAATACTTTAACTGGCCTCAATTGGGAGGAGAGTGGGATTCCTGTTTCACCTCCTCCCCCCGCCCTGGATAACATTGCCAGTGCTGGGAAAGGCATCCTTTAACTAACCAACTGGCCGGCGCCAATATTTTCGGAACATCCCCACTCCATTCCCGCTTTTGGGGCACCCATAAATTCAGCCCAATGTCTTTCACATCCACACAATGTCCCAAAACAATTCAAAGCAACTTTCGAAGTATTTATGAAGTGTAATCACTGTTGTTACGTAAGCAAATGCAGTAGCCAATTTATGCACAGAATTGACTGGTTTACTTTCTGTGGCATTGGTCGAGGGATAAATGTTGGCCAGAGCACTAGAGACCTCCCCTGTTCTTCTTTGAATATTAATCTTTTACACCCACTTGAGCAGGCATATAGAATTCGGTTTAATTTCCCATCTGAAAGATAGTGTGCATATTTGTAACTCCTATATAAATATGCATCTCCCCCAGTTAAGTGTCATGGCGGAGGAGACCTTACTTAATAGCCTCCACTTCACAAGGCCATCATCAAGGAGTTCTCCTATCTTTTAAAGAATGACCTGCAGACAATGAACTGGATTTTAAGTGGTGAGCTCAAAAAATGGCGGGCCCCACGTGAAAAAGCAGCTATGATCTCAAGCACGGCAGATCACGTAAATAGCCAGGGCAGCCCACACCCCCCACCCTCCACAATATCATGGTAGGGACGGGCTGTCCATCCCCGGCAATGACGTCTGTTGCCTGTGCACAGGTGCTGGGACCATTTTTAAAGGGCAGCCAGCTCTGTCACCCAATTTAAATTTTTAAAGATATACACCCAAAATTAAATAAATAAATTTCTAACACCCCTTTCCCAGCCCCCCCAAACACTTACAATAACTATTTGCCTTTCCCCCCAAAACACTTACCTTTTAAATGTGACCTTTCCCCACCAGACTGCACAAAGTTTGAAGTTCAACCCTTCCCACCATTACGTTTATTTGACCCCATTCCCCCCCCAACTTCCGCACTAAAAATCTTACCTCCTCCCCCCTCCCCACTAGTGTCATGTTGCCTTTCCCAGGACAGGGAATTGAAGGCGTGGGAGTGCCGGCTGCCGCGCTGAAGATCACGGCGGGCCCTCAAGATTGCAGGTAAGTCTATGAAAATGTATTCATATTATTCATTTGAACATTGTAATTGAGGTCCCATTACCCAGCGGCGGTGGGGAGGGGGGCCGCCACAGAGCCTCGCCGCCACCGGGAGGATTGGGCCAGGCCCTCCCGGCGCCGAGGTCCGTGGCAGGCCTCATCCAGACCCATCTTCAGGCCCCACCCCTCCACCCAATGTCAGGGGCTTGGTAAAATCCAGCTCAATATCTGGACCAGGGAGTAATCTTCCCATAAAAATGAAGATTGCCACAGCATGAGCTTTTATGCTGTGTGCTCCTTTCACATTTCTTAGCCCCTGATGAACTCCCCTTCTTCATCCAAATCACGTTCATATTTTTAACCCTCATATAAATATGCATACTCTCCACTAAGTGCCAATTATATGCCATCAGCAACCAATAAAAATGAACGAAAACATTGGTAGAAAATCTAAGCATCAAAACAAAAAACACAAAGGCAGACTGCCTCGCTGTTATTCTAAGATGTGCAGCCTCATTTTCTGCCCCCACACTCTGCCTCAAAAAACCAGAAGTGACATGCTTCAGATGTGTACAATCAAAAGGCTGACTTTCCAAGCCATGCCCATGGCTACCGAGGCTCCACATCACCAATGGAGCCTCAGAAATTCAGGCCTTTGTTTCCATCTCCTATCTTTGCTGTATGGGCTAGCCTAGCCAATTCATCTACTCTTCTTATCCAGGATCCAAAAAAAGATCTGATGAAAGGTCACAGACCTGAAACGTGAACTTTGCTTCTCTCTCCACAGATGCTGCCAGACCTGCTGAGTATTTCCAGCACTTGTTGTTTTTATTTCAGATTTCCAGTATCTGTAGTATTTTGCTTGTATTTATCCAAATAAAGATGACTTACCCATGTGCTTTATTTGCTATGGAAGCTCCACAAGGTGTCGGTGCATATTTCTTCACGGCACCTATGTAAATCTTCCCACTGCATTGCTCATTGGTTAAGGGTAGAGCTTATTTGTTTGTTGGCAGTCAGTCCAATCACTGACCAGCATGCGGTTTCCATCTACCAGAAACTGAGGACTCTGTGCTGCTAGACACAATGTTGGACTTGACATGCTCCATTTGTCTGCACTTAGCACTCTCAACTTCACACCCTTCACTCCTAGACCTAGCAATGGTATTCCTCCATCTGCTAGCACCATGGCTGAATAGGGTGCTTGCAATAGGTTGTACCACAGCTATCATTTTAGAGAATTAAGCCATTGTTTTGTGATTCCATTCCTCCCCAGAAATCATAAGAAGCTGCAGGCCTTTATTTGTAGTAATGTACTCGTGCTTGGGGTAGAATCTCAATTTTAGAGGGAAGCAACTGGTGACTTGAAATGGTAAGTGCAGCCTGGTCACTGCATACCTTTGTTGAACAGTATATATCTCTTTTTTTTCCTTTGTCTCTCAGCACAGACTTCATAGTTTGTCCCTGCACCTTATCCAAGGAGAAGAAAAGAATTTGTTATAGTAGTTTTATCAAGTGCTGGCCTGCCTACAGTAAGAGCTAGAGCAGCTCTAGGGCGGCACAGTGGCGCAGTGGTTAGCACTGCAGCCTCACAGCTCCAGGGACCCGGGTTCGATTCTGGGTACTGCCTGTGTGGAGTTTGCAAGTTCTCCCTGTGTCTGCGTGGGTTTTCTCCGGGTGCTCCGGTTTCCTGCCAAAAGACTTGCAGGTTGGTAGGTAAATTGGCCGTTATAAATTGTCACTAGTATAGGTAGGTGGTAGGGAAATATAGGGACAGATGGGGATGTTTGGTAGGAATATGGGATTAGTGTAGGATTAGTATAAATGGGTGGTTGATGGTCGGCACAGACTCGGTGGGCCGAAGGGCCTGTTTCAGTGCTGTATCTCTAATCTAATCTAAAGCTGCCCTCACTCGGTCTTTAAAATTGCTACCAAGGATTCATCTTGCAGAGACTGTAGGGAAGAACTTGGATGCTGTAGCCCCAATCTTTTGGGTGCTATAAGACCCCTTGAGCATGGAAAATGGCATCTGCAGCACACGTGCACCAAATGCCATCTTCGCAAAAGTGCGCGTAGGCACCTAATGTCTGCTGGTAGCATGCAGAGCAGATTTTCGCATCCACACTGATTTGATGCCAGCACTGCCATTTTGAAGCCCCAGGTTACACCCTCTCAATCTCACACATCTGAACACGATGTTAAATAGCATAAAGGACCCTCCACCAGCACAATTATAAGAGCTATCCAATTTAATAGATGGTGGATTGTAATGTGTTTAGGGAAGGGACAGAGAGTGGGTGGAGCATGGGCAACAGTCAGAGCTGTTTTTTAAACATACTTGAGTACTATTTATTGGATACAATATCCCAGTCTGTATTGTCACGCACACCAGAAGTGTGATAATACAACAATCATGGACTAACTGAAGAGTTATGAAAAATGGACTTTGTCTTTAAAACAATTAAGCTTTATTTTAAAAAGTGAATAATGGTCCAAAGTGGCCACCAAAAAAAAAAGGGATCGGCCTTTTGCATATTCAAACTGTCTGATAAATCTTCAAAGCTACGAGATATCAATGGAACCCATCCTACACCTATCCTGAAACATTCCAGAATTGAATGTCTTCTTCTGAAACAAAGGAAGTGTGAAGTAGCCACATCTTGGGCCATTGTGCAATCACCATGGGGAAGAGAAGAGAATGTCTCCTACCAGAGAGGTGACACAGGTTTACCTTTAAAAAAGACAGCCAAAGAGAGAGGGAGAGAGACTCACCCAGGAGCAAGAAGCAACATCAGAACAACCTGCGTTCCAGCTAAACCAGGAAGCACATGCGCTGCTGAAAAAATCCAACATCTACAGCAGTGAGAGCTAGAAGTAACCATTGTCTCCAAACAGGACCTTCAATCAAGAGAGAAATCTCCAATCATCTCAGGCCTGCATCCATCTAGGACTTGATTTTCAAGAGAATTCAACAGGTTTATTATAATCTTCCCCCCCACAGAATGCCACCTTCCTTTTTCCCTTCTCTATCTTCTTGCGTGTGCATGTGAGCAAATGCATGAGCGGATGCGGTTACGACACTTTCAGGATAAGGTGTATTTAAAAACAATTGATTTTCTGTTTTTAAGAACCTCCTAGTAAACCTATCACTGTCTGGTTATTTGAAAATAAAACACTAAGGGGCTAAACTTTAATACAAATACACTTGCTGCAATGAGGTAGTGAGTTGAATATTGGGAAAGACCTACGTCATACTATGTGGTCCTAATAAATTGTGGGCTCATCCAGGATCTGAACTGCCTGACAAACAAGAGATTTGGAAAATGGGAGGAAAATTGACCTCTAAAATTATGGAAAAATAAACAAACAGGTTTTCTTGTATTCTTCTGTTTTTTCTCTACAGTGCTAGAAACAAAAGAGATAGCCATATTTAATGTTAAGGAGTTTGTAGAGCAGGGAGAGATATCCCATGATAAGTTAAACAAATTAAGTGTTGAAGATTTTAAAAACTTAGCTACAGAGGTGGGAATCACTTTCAGCCAAAAAGCAAAGAAATCTGAACTGGTGAAAAATCTAGGCAACCATTTTAAACTGAACCCTGAGCTAGAAGAAGACCGCATGGAATCAGAGTCTGAAAAAATAGCTCTAGCTAGAATTCAGTTGAAAAGGAAAGAGATGCAAAGAAAAAAAAGAGGAAAGGGAGATGCAAAGAGAGGAAGCGGCAAGAAGATGTGAGTTACAGAAACTGCAATCCCAAAATGAAAATGCTGTTAGTTACTCAAACTTTCTCTCCAATTCAGAGAAAAACTTTGATGTGCGGAGACAGTCAAGACTGGTGCGAAACTTTAATGAGGAGGAGGTTGAGTCATATTTTATCTAATTCCAGAAAATGGCTACCAGGCTAAAATGGCTGAAAGAATTCCGGACTCCCCTCTTACAAGGCAAGTTCATTGGTAGGGCTGGTGAAGCTTTTTCCCTATTATCAGAAGAAAGTTCCTCTGATTATGAACAAAGAAAAACTGCAATTCCAAATGCATATGTGCTGGTACCAAAAGCATATAGACAGGGATTCTAACACACCCGGAAAAGACACACACAGACTTACACTGAATTCAAAAGAATCAAACATATGGCTTTTGGTTGCTGGATATGATCTCTCAAGCTAGAACCCTCAAATGAAAATTTGAGAGAAGTGATGTTGCTGGAAGATTTTAAAATAGCATCCCAAATAGTATAAGAACGCAGACTGAAGAACAAAGAGTTACAAGAGTAAGGGAAGCAGCTAAAATGTCCGATGACCATGAATTAATACATAAATCCCTAAATCCAAATAAATTTGGCTCTAGTAACTCGAACAAGCTAGGGAGAGATAGCAGGGATTCAGAGGAGGCAGAACTAGGCTCGAGAGAAAAGGAGAACAGGGAAGGAAAACCTGACCAATCTCCAACTTTTAAAAGAAGAAACCCAGGAGATAAATGAATAGGGATCTGCCTGACATGTTCCCAGTGTGGCAAATCTGGGCATGTCCAGGCCAATTGTTGGTATGCCAAAAAACCAACAGCAAGCCTGTGTCTGTAGTTTTGAAAGTGATAAGCCTGTGTTTTAATAACAGGCAAGAGCAGAGCACATTTCAGAACTTTTTGCAGAAAGGAAAAATGACACCTTTTGTGTCCCAGGCACCAGAACCATCCTCAGGGATACCGGTTGTTTTCAAACTCTACTGGTAGGCAAACTGACAGAAATGCCACCAGAAAGCAGAACAGATACCATGGTATTAGCAAAAGGACTTACTGACAAATGCTTGAAGGCTCCCTTCATTAAAATTTACCTACAGAGTAAGTTGGTCACCGGGGTAGTGGCAGTCAGAATCATTCTGAGCTTACCCATGCAGGGTTACACCTATTGTTTTTTTTTTAGTTTTTAGAGATACAGCACTGAAACAGGCCCTTCGGCCCACCGAGTCTGTGCCGACCATCAACCACCCATCTATACTAATCCTACACTAATCCCATATTCCTATCATATCCCCACCTGTCCCTACATATTTCCCTACCACCTACCTATACTAGGGGCAATTTATAATGGCCAATTAACCTATCAACCTGCAAGTCTTTGGCATGTGGGAGGAAACCGGAGCACCCGGAGGAAACCCACGCAGACACAGGGAGAACTTGCAAACTCCGCACAGGCAGTACCCAGAATCGAACCCGGGTCCCTGGAGCTGTGAGGCTGCAGTGCTAACCACTGCGCCACTGTGCCGCCCATTGCTGGGCAATGACTTGGCAGGAAGCACAGTATTGTATCCAGAGGGTCCAGAGCAATCCACGAAGAAACTGAGGGGAGAAAACAAAACTCTGTACAACTTCAGAGGGCTGGGGAAGTCCCAAAAATCCCACAGGGGTGATAGAGCTAGAAGAATTTAAAAGGACCCAGATAGAGCCAAAAAAATTTAAAGAAGCTAAGATAAAAGCCACAAAAGTTGAAGGAAAAGCAACCGAGATATGGCTAGCTGAAACCTTTTTAAAATATTTAAATAGGGATGAGGAAAGTTTCGAAGCAGGAAAGCCAAGAGTGAGGGAGATGCCTCACCTAGTTGAAGTGCCACAATGGAGTGCAGTGGAAGCTGGACAACCACCTGTGAACAGTAGTGTCCCAGAGGACATGAAGCAGATTAGGGAAACACCTATCTCTGAAGTAAAAGGTAAAGGGAAGGTAACACACCCTAAAGTGAACAACATTTGTGAAAATCACAAGAAAACTAAAGTGAGGTCAGCACAGATCTACCCACTGAAGAATCACATGATCAGGTTCCAAATCCAAAACTAATCAAACCCAATAATTTAAAGTCAGAACTCAGCAAGACAAGCTGCAGGAAGAAATCCCAGACCATCTCACAGAGGCTAAAAAACAATGTATCATCCACTTTCACCCTAGAAATAAGAACCATCAATATGCTAGAACCTGAATGGTTAACGCCATGTATTATGGAGGCAGGAGTCAAGAGGTTAAAGCTTGTACAAACAAGGAAATTTGTCATAAGCAGTAATGGACATTTGCAAACAACAAGCTTAAACAACAATACATGGTCCTGGAGATTAACATTCCCAAAGTAGTACAAACAGGTGTGATAGAAACTACAACCCCATTTGACAACACGTAACCAAAATAAGTTTTTTGATTGTACCTCATCCAAAGGTATAATGGTGAAAAAACCATAAACTTGAACCTCAAATAACTGTTACAAGCAATGCCAGTTGTAGCCATTGTAAGATGGAGGAGTAAATGAAATGAATGTGTATAGTACTTTCTTACTGTTTCTTTTTCCCTTTTTCTAAACCCTCCAAAAGAACAAACATAAAAATGAAATCCAAGGAATTTCATTTTTTCCCTTTTGGAGGAGTTGTCACGCACACCAGAAGTGTGATGATAGAACAATCGTGGACTCACTGAAGAATTATGAAAAATAGACTTTGGGCTGGATTTTACGCCAGGTGGACGGAAGCTGGGCACCGATGTAAAAATGGGTGGCGAACCTGCATCAGCCCAGCCAGGGGATCCGATCCACATGTACGGGCCCAGGGCTTTAAATGTTCAGAGGCGTGACTTCCACCCGCTTGAGGGAGGACGTTCCGTCTCATTGAGCTGCCGGCCAATCATTGGGCCAGCAGCTCTTAGTCCCAGCAATGCCACCGGAAGCGGTGGCCACTGCTGCGACTTCAGCCCAGTCGAAGACATGGAGCCAAGACTGAAGGTAAGTTGGGTTTGCCTCACCAAGGGAATCAGTCATGAACCAGCAAGGCAAAGGTGGTTGTTTTGGGGGAAGGGGCAGTGTCTCAGGTTCTAGAGGTGGTTGGGGAAGCGGGGCAGGCCCTCAATCGGGCACCCTGTGCCCAATTGTCAGGGCCCCCTGGTGCGCTGAGAGGCCACCAGGTATACTGAGCGGCCTTTCATGTCTACCAGCCACCCGCTTGCCACAGGTAAAATACCCCATGGAGGCAGGCGAAGGCCCTTTAGTGGCCATTAAGTGGTCACTTAAGGGCCTTGATTGGCCAGGGGCCTGCCGCCTGTTTCTTGCCCCCTCCATGGCCCATGTAAAGTAGGGCAGAGGTGGGAACGGGCCGGGCAGGCCTCCCGGAGCCTCCAGTTCAATTTTACGCCATTCCACCGCCACCATTCAGCTCACTGGGGTGGCGTAAAATTCCAGCTTTTGTCTTTAAAAAATAAACAATGGTTCAAAATGGCCACCGTGGACTCGGCCTCATTTCCCGGCGGAGCAGCAGGAGAAGGTAGCGACTCTTCGGTGGGGAGTGAAGGCATCAGGAGCTGTGTTTTAAAAGTAAGTACTTACTGTTTTACTTACTGTTTTCCTTGTCTTTGAGTTTCTTTTGGCGCCGGAGGAACCGGAAGCTGGTCGGCAGCGAGGACTCCTGGGTAGGTATTTTCCTTAAAGGTGCGGAGCTGAGTAAACCCGAGCCACTACACATGTAGTGTCTCCCACCCATCCTCCTCCTGTAACCTAATAATAAGACCCTTTTTACCCTCCTCCTCTAACCAAAAAGGACTGAGCAGGTAAGCTATTTACTGTTTTTGTTAATATCTATAGTTGTACTTAACTAAGGGGTAATTGAATAAAAGAAATGGCAGCCAGTGTAGTGTATTGCTCCTCCTGCAGAATGTTCGAGGTGAGGGAAACCTCCGGTGACCCTGCCGACTTCACCTGCTGGAAGTGCATCCGTCTCCAGCTCCTATCAGACCGTGTTAGGGAATTGGAGCTGGAGCTGGATGAACTGAGGATCATTCGGGAAGCTGAGGGGTTGATAGATAGAAGCTACACGGAGGTCGTTACTCCACAAATCAAAGGCAGCTGGGTAACAGTTAGAGGTGGGAAGAGGTCAGTGCAGGGATCTCCTGTGGTCGTTCCCCTCAACAACAAGTATACAGTTTTAGATACTGTTGGGGGGGACGGCCTATCGGGGGCAGGCTGCAGTGACCGGGCCTCTGGCACGGGGTCCTGCACTGTGGCTCAGAAGGGAAGGAGGGAGAATGGGAGAGCACTAGTCATCGGGGACTCGATGGTGAGGAGTACGGACAGGCGGTTCTGTGGGCGCAGGCGAGACGCACGGATGGTTTGTTGCCTCCCTGGTGCCAGGGTCCGTGATGTTTGTGATCGCGTCTTCAGGATCCTTAAAGGGGAGGGGGAGCAGCCAGAGGTCGTGGTGCACATTGGCACCAACGACGTAGGAAGGAAGGGTGGCACAGATGTTAGAAGTGAGTTTAGGGAGTTAGGCTGGAAGCTGAAAGCTCGGACGGACAGAGTTGTTATCTCTGGTTTGTTGCCGGCGCCACGTGATAGTGAGGCTAGGAATAGGGAGAGAGCACAGCTGAACACGTGGCTGCAGGAATGGTGTAGGAGGGAGGGCTTCCAGTTCTTGGATAATTGGACTGCATTCTGGGGAAGATGGGACCTGTTCAAACAGGACGGGCTGCATCTGAACCAGATGGGCACCAATATCCTGGGAGGGAGGTTTGCTAGTACTGTTCGGGAGGGTTTAAACTAGTTTGGGAGGGGGATGGGAACCGGACTTGTAATCCAGGGACCAGTGGGTCCACTCAGAAAGACAAAGAGTGTAGTGAGGTATTGGGGAAGGTAGCACTGTCACAGAGGACAGATGGGCACGGAGAAGGGTTAAAGTGCGTATACTTCAACGCAAGAAGCATCAGGAATAAGGTGAGTGAATTGAAGGCGTGGATGGGCACTTGGGACTACGATGTTGTGGCCATCTCTGAAACGTGGATAGGTGAGGGGGAGGAATGGTTTTTGGAGGTACCTGGTTATAGATGTTTTCATAAGATTAGGAATGGTGGTAAAAGAGGTGGGGGGGTGGCATTGTTAGTTAGAAATAGTGTAACAACTGCTGAAAGAATTTTCGAGGAGGATCTGCCGACTGAGGCACTGTGGGTTGAGGTCAGGAACAGGAAAGGAGCAGTCACCTTGATGGGAGTTTTCTATAGGCCCCCCAATAGCAGCAGGGAGGTGGAAGAGCAGATTGGGAAACAGATTTTGGAAAGGAGCAGAAGTCACAGGGTAGTAATTATGGGGGATTTCAACTTCCCAAATATTGATTGGCAACTCTTTAGATCGAATAGTTTGGATGGGGTAGTGTTTGTGCAGTATGTCCAGGAAGCTTTTCTGACTCAGTATGTAGACTGCCCGACCAGAGGGGAGGCAATATTGGATTTGGTACTAGGTAATGAACCAGGGCAAGTGATAGAGCTGTTGGTGGGCGAGCACTTTGGAGATAGTGATCACAATTCTGTAGCATTCACTGTGGTAATGGAGAGGGATAGGTATGTGCAACAGGGCAAGGTTTACAATTGGGGGAAGGGTAGATATGATGCTGTCAGGCAGGAACTGAGGAGCATAAGTTGGGAGCATATGCTGGCAGGGAAGGGCACGGTCGAAATGTGGAACTTTTTCAAGGAGCAGATAGTAGGGGCCATTGATAAGCATGTCCCTGTCAGACAGGGAAGGGATGGTCATGTGAGGGAACCGTGGTTGACAAGAGAGGTTGAGAGTCTTGTTAGGAAGAAGAAGGATGCGTATATAAAGTTGAGGAAAAAGGGCACAGGCATAGCTCTGGAGGGATACAAGATGGCCAGGAAGGATCTGAAGAAAGGGATTAGGAGAGCTAAGAGAGGGCATGAAAAATGCTTGGCGGGTAGGATAAAAGAAAACCCCAAGGCCTTTTACGCGTATGTCAGAAATATGAGGATGACTAGGGGGACCATAGGTCCGGTCAAGGACAATAGCGGGAGACTGTGTGTTGAGCCGGAAGAGATAAGTGAGGTTTTGAATGAGTACTTCTCTTCGGTATTTACGAATGAGAAGGGGTGTATTACTGAAGAGGACGGTGTGAAACAGACTGGTAAGCTCGAGGAAGTGCTCGTTAGGAGGGAAGATGTGTTGGGGTTTTTGAATAACTTGAAGATAGACAAGTCTCCCGGGCCTGACGGGGTATATCCAAGGATGTTATGGGAAGCAAGGGATGAAATTGCAGAGCCGCTGGCAATGATCTTTTCATCTTCTCTGCTGACGGGGGTGGTGCCAGGTGATTGGAGGGTGGCAAATGTTGTGCCCCTGTTCAAGAAAGGGAATAGGAACAACCCTGGGAATTACAGGCCAGTTAGTCTTACTTCGGTGGTAGGCAAGTTGATGGAAAAGGTGCTGAGGGATAGGATTTCTGAGCATCTGGAAAGACACTGCTTGATTCGGGACAGTCAGCACGGTTTTGTGAGGGGCAGGTCTTGCCTCACAAGCCTGATTGAATTCTTTGAGCAGGTGACCAAGCAAGTGGATGAGGGTAAACCAGTGGATGTGGTGTACATGGATTTTAGTAAGGCATTTGATAAGGTCCCCCATGGTAGACTTATGGAGAAAGTCAGGAGGCATGGGATAGTGGGGAATGTGGCCAGTTGGATTAAGAATTGGCTAACTGATAGAAGGCAGAGAGTGGTCTTAGATGGTAAATACTCAGCCTGGAGCCCAGTTACCAGTGGCGTGCCGCAGGGATCAGTTCTGGGTCCTCTCCTGTTTGTGATTTTTATTAACGACTTGGATGAGGAAGTCGAAGGGTGGGTCAGTAAATTTGCAGATGATACAAAGGTTGGTGGAGTTGTGGATACCGAGGAGGGCTATTGTCGTCTGCAAAGGGACTTGGATAGGTTGCAGTGCTGGGCTGAAAAGTGGCAGATGGAGTTTAACCCTGAAAAGTGTGAGGTCGTCCATTTTGGAAGGACAAACATGAATGCAAAATACTGGGTTAACGGTAGGGTTCTTGGGCATGTGGAGGAGCAGAGAGACCTTGGGGTCTATGTGCATAGATCATTGAAAGTTGCAACTCAAGTGGATAGGGCTGTGAAGAAGGCATATGGGGTGTTAGCGTTCATTAGCAGAGGGATTGAATTTAAGAGCCGTGAGGTGATGATGCAGCTGTACAGGACCTTGGTAAGGCCTCATTTGGAGTACTGTGTGCAGTTCTGGTCGCCTCATTTTAGGAAGGATGTGGAAGCCTTGGAGAGGGTGCAGAGGAGATTTACCAGGATGTTGCCTGGAATGGAGAATAAGTCTTACGAGGAAAGGCTGAACATTCTAGGCCTCTTCTCATTAGAAAGGAGAAGGATGAGGGGTGACATGATAGAGGTTTATAAGATGATCAGGGGAATAGATAGGGTAGACAGTCAGAAACTTTTTCCCCGGGTGGAGCAAAGCGTTACAAGGGGTCATAAATTTAAGGTGAAGGGTGGGAGATATAAGGGGGATGTCAGGGGAAGGTTCTTTACCCAGAGAGTGGTCGAGGCATGGAATGCCTTGCCCGGGGAAGTTGTTGAGTCAGAAACTTTAGGGACTTTCAAAAGGCTTTTGGATAGGTATATGGATAAAGGAGAATGATGGGGTATAGATTAAATTGTCCTTGACAGAGGACAAAGGATCGGCACAACATTGTGGGCCGAAGGGCCTGTTCTGTGCTGTATGTTCTATGTTCTATGAAGAAAGAGGAGATTGGCCTTTTGCATATTCAAACTGTCTGACAAAGACAAAGGACAAATCTTCAAAGCTAAAAGATGTCAATGGAACCCAACCTACACCTATCCTAAACCATTCCAGAATTGAATGCCTTCATATGAAACAAAGGAGGTGTGAAGTAGCCACGTCCTGGGCCATTGTGCAATCACTATGGGCAAAGAAATGAGAATGTCTCCTACCGGGAGGTGAGAGATGACATAGTTTTACCTTAAAAAAAAGACAGCCAAAGAGAGAGAGAGAGAGACTCGCACAGGAGCAAGAAGCAACATCAGAACAGCTTGTATTCCAGCCAAGCCAGGAAGCACATGCCCTGCTGAAAAAAATCCAACATCTATACTATACAACAGTGAGAGCTGGAAGTAACGACCGTCTCCAACAGAACCTTCAATCAAGAGACAAATCTCCAATCATCTCAGGCCTGCATCCATTTAGAACTTGATTCTCAAGAGAATTCATCAGGTTTATAATAACCTTCTTCTCCCTCCCCAGCTACTGAAAGCCACATTCCTTGTTCCTTTCTCCATTTCTTTCTTCTTGTGTATGTTTGCACGCGAGCAAATACATGAGTGGATGCAGTTACAACACTTTCAGGAAAAAATCAATAAACAATTGATTTTCTGTTTCTGAAAACCTACAGGAAAACCTGTCACTGTCTAGTTATTTGAAAAATAAAATACCAATGGGCTAAACTTCAATACAAATACACTTGCTGCATTCAGATGGTGAGTTGAATGTGGCAACCACCCACGTCACACCATGTGGCCATAACATTATAAATAAAAAGACAACCCTAATCTTTACTAATGAAAAGTATCATCGGAGTTTCATACATGCACTGTTAATATTTAAATATATTTGTATCTCTCATTACCTCTTTCTGATTTCCCTTCTATGTTCCTTCTTCATCTCTCCTAGTATTTTGTGTATTTAGTTGTTTCCTCCCTGTGTCTCATATTATTCTCTGGCTTTGCAAGCAGACAAACAATTGAAATATTTTAGCTGCTGTAAAATGCAGCAAGATTGATTTGCCTTTGTGCTTTTTTCCGCGTTATTCACATGTATGGGAGGGATGGAAGAACCAAGCAGTAGTAGATCTCTTCCCTAAAATGTTGTGGATGCTAGGAAAATTGGAGCTTTTAAGACTGAGATTGATCATTCTTTTTGGCTAAGGGTATTAATAAAGCAAAGGTGGTTAAATGGAGTTAAGGTACAGGTTAACCACGATCTAACTGAGTGGCAGAGCAGGCTCGAGGATGAATGGCCTACACCTGCTCCTAATGTTCCTGTGTTCCTAGCCTGTGTGCTTTAACCTTCGCCACAGTGTTGTAGCCTGAAATGTGATGTGCAAAACTGTGAGTGCAAGCCTAATTTTACCACTTGATAATATAATGTAGTACATTGGTTGTTTAACTTCCCCACCCACTGTCTAATCATAATCATTATATTCATTTTCATTGAAGAGGGCATGAAAATGGGATAAGAAACATACTCCCGACATCAGCCAGTGGCAATGGCGAATCTGGATCAATCATTAAGCACACAACTGGGTTTAAATTTAAATGAAAAGAGGGGAAGGGAGCAAAAATGCAGTGCATAATGTTTTTCTTCCTCCTTTTCAAGTGATACTCCATATTCACATAATATTCAGTCCGAAACCTGGGTTATCTGAAACATGGAATTAGGCCCCCAAACAGTTGTGTGTGTTTAATTTTAGTAAGTGAATCACATTTCAATTTTGCCATTGAGTTGAAGGAGGAGCTCGACCTTCTGTAATTGAGACTTGGCTGAGATGTTCACTGTAATGAGTTCTTTATGTTGTCTGGTGCAGCATAAATGAGATGCGTGGAGTCCAGTTATGCTAAGATCTCAAACAGGTTTATTACAGCTAGCTATTATATACAATACAGAGCAAACTGTTTACAGAACCTTCCTCTAGGTGTTACAGTTGGAGAGTGACTCTGGCTTTAAGTCACATGACTACATCCTGGTACTTAGCTCATTAGCATACTAAGATCTTAAAGGGACATCGTCATAAAGACAACATCACCTTTCTTTCCAAAGATACGTCTCGTATGCTAAAAGTAAAAAACACATAACATTAGATCACATCAAAACTAGTTATATGGGATACAGATTATAAAATTTACAAGTATAGAAGCTTAAGTGTCCATATATCGTTTTGGTGGTGTGTCGGAGAATTTGTGTCTCATCTGTTGCTGTTTTTTCTGAAGTTTCTCCATCTCTGCATTCAGTTTCTGTTGCTGTGCCTTCAGCCTGCTAACATACTCTGCTGCTTTTTTCAAGATGACCGCTTTTGAGGCCTTGTCATTCTTGGTAAGTTCCGGCACCTCATCTTGAAAAGCCAACAGACAATGCTTCAACTCATTCCTCCTCTGCCTCTTCAGGACATTGCGTGTCCTTCGCCTCTCCTCATCCTCCTCGTCTGAAGGCCTGGGGCTCAAGGTCAAGGACTTGTTGGGGGAGGAATACTTGGCCTCATGGAGGTACCTGTCTGTTATGGCTCTTTGTGGTGCAGGTGGTTCTCTACGGAGCAGAAGTGAAGGAGCAGCATAGTTGTGCTGTTGCTGGATTTCCAGACTGCACCGTTTGATGCTGGCTAGAGTCTGCGAGTGGTTTCTTGGAGATTTCCCCTTAGCAATGCTCCCCACTGCCAGCCTTTGCTTCTCAGTGGTTACAACGTCAGTCTCTTCTTCTGAGACGCTGGAATGTGAAGGGGTACTGCCTGTTGATAGAGAACTTTCACCATCTGAGTTTGGATCTTCATTCTCTTGGTGTGGCATCTCTGAGACGAGGCTGATACTTTCCAAACCAGAACCACTGAGATCCTGAAAGGACTGTGACTCAATGTGGGTGGGTATTCTTGGATTCTTCTGCTGTAATTGGTACATTGGTGACCTCATGGATAGTTATGATGTTGACATCCTTCCACGCTGGTAGTCCTGCCACTGTTGATCCACTCATGTCTAGCAGGTAAAATATTTGCGGTTGCCATAGCTGCATTGCATTGTTGGTGTGCCACTGCAAGGGATGGGTGACCTGTTGTATGCAAATACTTTGACAGTTGTCAGTTGTATCATTGATTTCCAACGACACCGGTACATATCCTTCAGGATTTGGGCTGGTAGGGTATTTGCACTAGTGCTGGTATCAATCATAACCCTGAGTGTATGTTTGCCAGTTTTCTTTGGGCGTGTGATGTTAATGGTAGCAAAAGCTTCCAGTTGTTTGACTTCATCAACACAATATGTCATGTTCACAATGTGGAATGTCTGCTCGTTGTCTTTTGGCTGAGAATTGCTTCTCCCTGAGTTTTGTCTCGGGTCTATTTTTCTGTGGACTTTGTGTATTGACTTGCGTTTACAGTGCTTTCCTTGCTGCTGTTGCCCTGTTGCTGCGCCTGTTGTCTGTTTGCTTGAGTCCTACTGTGACTTCTGGCTGTGCCTTTGGAGCCAGAATTCCTGCATAGGCGGGCCCAATGTCCTTTTGCACCATGCGCCTTGTACAGATCTTGAAATGCAGGACAACTTCGCGGTGAGTGGGACAAACCACACTTACTACACAGCTTGCTTGCTCTTTTTGACCTGGTTATCGTGCTAATACTGTTGGCTGCACATAGTGCTTGCAGATGCAGTTGTCCAGCTACAATGGCTTCGTATTTCCTGCCATTTTCTAGCAGCGCATCAATTCTGTGACCTTTCTTTTTCCCCAAAAGGTCTTTCTGAGATGCTTCAATGGATGTTGAAACAATCACCAGCTCCATTATTCGGTCTGACAGCTCAGTTTCTGAGCAGTCGCATTCATTGGCCTTACTACAGCATCTACTGACGAACTGGTCTATTGATTCCTGTGGCTGTTGCCTGTAGGACATCAATTCCAGGTGCTGAATTCTAAAATTCACTCTTAATTGGAGTTGATCTCCCAGCATTTTCCATAACTTTGTGGGATATTTCTGGTCCTCGTCAAATAAGTCTGAGGTATTGATTTTGTGTAATCCCTCATTTCCAACTGCTATCAGAATTTTTAGAGCTTGTTCCTTTGGTTCAACAATCACTTGATCTGTAAAGCATAGCTGCAGTCTCTGTTTGAAAAGTTGGAACTCTGCTATGATATCCATGGCCTGCCTGTTCATGCTGGGAAATTTGGTATCCATCTTTCTGCTGTTCTTTTGCTTAAAACTTGCTTTAAGACTTGTTCTGTGACTCTGCACTGTTTCTCCTTTCAGAAATTCTCTGCTGTTTATACTCGCTGCTTGAATTGAGAGGAGCAGTTGTTTGACAATGCTGTGTGTTTATCTTGCTTGTAGCACTTAAGCTTGTCTGTTTCCACAGCTGTTCACTGGGCAGTTCAATTGCTATTTTTTGCTAGTTTGTTTATGTTCTTCACACTTGAGTGGTTTAATTTTTTATAGCTTTGGCTGCGTGAATGCAAACACGTCTTCATGCTTGAGTGATTTAATGAGTTTTTAAAAAAATTGTGGCTGCGTGGTGAGGCTCTGCAGTGTAATACTCTGTGGAATATTCGCATGCTTTTAGCAATCAGACGCCTCCTGTAATGGCACCGATCTTGATCAGCCTGGGAGAGGAGTTAGCTCTTTCCCTTTTTTTACATGGAGCTTCTGAAAAAATCAATTTTTAAGCACTTCAGAGCTTTTTCTTTTTAATTGGGATTCCTCGACCGCTGGCACAATGACTCACATGATTTACTTGCAGCCTGTCGTTCTGTGCTCTGTCTTTTACAGCTGGAGGTAAGTTCCTTTTTTCTTTCTACTGTTGGGGCCAGTATTTCTGTGCAACTTTCTCTCTTTTGGCTGTAGGAAGGGTAGTTTTTACAGCTGTTTTGCCTGTGGTCTTCAATCTTAGACTTTGTCTCTCACCACAGCTGCCACCCACTATATAATGAGTTCTTTATGTTGCCTGATGCAACATAAATGAAATGAGAGGAGTCCAGTTATGCAGAAGATCTCAAACAGGATCATTACATCTAATTATTATACAGTACAGAGCTAACTACTTACAGAACCTTCCTCCAGGTGTTACAGTTACAGAGTGACTCTGGCTTCGAGTCCTGGTACTTAGCTCATTAGCATACTAAGATCTGTGGGCCATGTGAGCCGCATGGAAGATGGCAGGATCCCCAAAGACACATTGTACAGCAAGCTCGCCACTGGCCACTGGTATCAGACCCACCGGCCGTCCATGTCTCCGCTTTAAAGACGTCTGCAAACGCGACATGAAGTCCTGTGACATTGTTCACAAGTCGTGGGAGTCAGTTGCCAGCGATCGCCAGAACTGGCGGGCTGCCATAAAGGCGGGGCTAAAGTGTGGCAAGTCAAAGAGACTTAGCAGTTGGCAGGAAAAAAGACAGAAGCGCAAGGGGAGAGCCAACTGTGTAACAGCCCCGACAAACAAATTTTCCTGCAGCACCTGTGGAAGAGACTGTCACTCTAGAATTGGCCTTTATAGCCACTCCAGGCGCTGCTCCACACACCACTGACCACCTCCAGGCGCTTACCCATTGTCTCTCAAGATAAGGAGGGCAAAGAAGAAGAAGAATACTAAGATCTTAAAGGGACATCACTCTTAAAGGCAACACTCACTGTTCAAGATCTGACTCACATTTGACCTTGAAGTGGTCCTGATATAGCCTTAATTTGGAATTTGCTTCTATTTCAGTCCAACTTGGATTTGAGCAAAATTAATGTTGCACTTGGTCTGAATTGGGCCTGGATTTGGTTGCTATCCACAATAAAGCTTATTAATTTTGAAATTCACCAAGTACTGATAGTAGTGGTTATGCTGGGATTGTGCTCATTAGCGCCCTCCAACACTGCCCTGTGCCAGAGTTTAAGGGGTTAGTGGGAGGGCACTTCATTTGCATGAGACTGGTGGTAGGAGTACAAAGGATGCTTATTTAGTCTATGCACCGAGAAAATAAGGTGGACGCCCATCAGTGGGAGGGTTGTCCAGGTTCCCACCTGAGCTCAGCCATCAGTTGATGAAGTAGCCCAGGAAACAGTTGTCCCCTTCAAGGATCCAGGTGCCTTGCTCAGGCCTGAGTTCAACCGATGGGGCACACATTGCAATTGTGGAACTCGTTACACCTCATGTCTTGGGTCCTAAGGGTCTGTAATGGGAACTCCTGGCTTAGGAAGTCCCCACCCCTGGTCTATCATTAGCCTTGTAAAGGATGAACAGAAGTTCAGCCCCTTTCAGGGAAATGTGGAAACTGACAGAAACAGTGGAGACCCGACATGACCTAATTTCCCCAATATCCATGGGTCTCCCATCGACGTTACATTGGGAGACCAGTCAAATTCCTTCAGTGTAACTTCATAGCCTAACTGTTCGTACTTGGGGCAGGAGTTTCTGGAAAACTCTTGAAAATGAGCAATGGACTCTAAGGAGCATCACCAGGTCCATACCAGGCCTTTGTTGCCAAGTTCACCATTCATTTGATTCATTTTATGAGTTGTCACTTTGATAGGGTGCTGTATGTTAATTAAGGACTTTCTCTGAAGTACAAAAACTGACAGCGCACATGGATGTGTACCTGGCGTTAAATAAAGAGTAGAATGAAGTCTATATCCATTCAGCAACCAGAGCAGGGAGTAAATGCAAGTGTTAAGCATAGAATGTGTTGTGTAACTTTCATAGTTTCTGTTTATTCAGCAGAGCAAGGGTTAAAGTCCTCATTGCAGCATTTGTATAATCACATGGGATTTTTGTTTACTCAGCAGAGCAAGGGTTAAATCACTAATCCCAGCACATCATTCTCACTGTATACAGTTGATGTTAATTCAGCAGGGCAGGGGCATCCTGTTGTAGCACCGGGAGTGTTAACTGTGTGACGTTTCTCATGTACGAATTTAATTACCAGTACCACAGACATGGGGAGGAGAGTTAGGAGCTGGATTTGAATATGTGCAACGTTAAAACAACTTCTCTTGGGCAGATACACTCAAAGGTACATGTCACTTTTACCTGAGTCCAGAAACAATTTGCATCCCTTAAATTTAAAACTGCCGATCTTAAAGTTTACAAGAGATGTACACCACTTCTCTCCTTTTAATTGTAAGTAACAAAACTGACCTTTGAGCCTAAAATGCTTTCCAGCAATGACTGTTCTGAGGTTAGTCAAGTTTTCGTGTTAAAGATCAGTTCCATAGAGCACGTGATCAGTAAACCTGTATTACTGACCTCTGCCTTTCTCCTGGAATTCCTGTCAATCACAGAGCCATTGCTGAAGAGAAGACTTCAATATCATACAGACATAAACTTCATCCCTACTGAAAGGGGTAGAAAGTTCCTTGAGTGCGTTTTTGAGGGCATGCCTGAACACATGGGTGGGAAGAAGACCCAAAATCATGCAACTAATTAATTAAAATAAAACATGCTGGCTGCCAGTGCTACTCACACTATTGATTACCAGTTTGCCTAATGGGGTAGGGCATCAATCTTGCCTGCTACTGACATGATTTGAAGACAGCTTACACCTTTTAAAGGAGGGGCACACTTTGGCTGCAAGCATCTATCATGGAGAATTGTGGAAAATGGCAGGGGTAGGAGATGCTTCAAGATAGCCCCACTATTGACCACTGCTTCAGAGGTTTTGGTGGATGAGGTTGGCAGGAGATAAGGCATATTTGGTACACACAGCAGCAGGAAGATTGCCAGGCCAGAATGGGCAGACGGGGCAGAGTGTGCCAGAGCAAGGAGGACTGCCCCGAGGACAATGTAGGAAGATGTTCAATGGCGTCACCATCTTCCCCTCCTTCACTTAACTCTCATCCTTACACATGACGCATGACAGGTTGCAGCTCCTTTCAGAAGCCATCCTCTGTCTCTGCTTGCCCATGCCACCCAATACTAACTCTTGCCCTTTTCCTGCATTTCAGTCTAGCAAATTCACACAGCTCACAGAAGAATGGGAAGAAGAGGAAGAAGACACCACTGCAGAAGGTGAAGCATCACTTGACCTGATACTTACAGAAACCACTGCAAAGGATAGCACTATGCATAGTCCAGAGGGTAGACTAGAGAGATATGCACCTGTAGCTTCACCCAACATGAGTACGCTCGAAACTGCAATGATTGACACCCCATCCACCACCTTAAACATTCACTCCCTCCACCACCAGTGCACGTGGCAGCAGTGTGTACCATATACGAGACGCACTGCAGAAACTTATCAAGGCTTCTTCGACAGCACCTTCCAAACCTGTGACCTTTACCACCTAGAAGAACAAAGGCAGCAGATGCACGGGAACACCAACACCTGCAAGTTCTCCTCCAAGCCACACACCGTCCTGACTTGGACATATATCTTCTTTCCTTCACTGTCACTGGCTCAAAATCCTGGAACTCCCTTCCTAACAGCACTGTGGGTGTATCTACACCAAATGGACTGCAGCACAGTGGGTGTCCCTACCTCACATGGACTGTAGCGGTTCAAGAAGGCAGCTCACCACCACCTTTTCAAGGGCAATTAGGGATGGGCAATAAATGCTGGCCTAGCCATCGATGCCCACATCCCATGAATGAATTAAAAAAAAAGCCCTGTACTGATCTCGGCGGCGGCGGTGGCGAGACATTGTGGGGGCCACCCTGCTGCTCGGTGATGGGACCTGCATTAAAATATGTTAGTAGCTACTTACCATACAGGACGCAGTGATTCTGCCAGAAGGTTGTGGTGGCCGGCAATGCCTTGCCTTCGAATCCCCTTTCAGAGAAGCGAGGCGTGACACCTGTGGGGAGGGGGTAGGAGGTGATTTTCACTGTGCAGGAGGTGGGGAGAGGGGTTACAATCCTTCAGATTGGTCAGGGGTGGTGATGAGAAGTAGTAAAAGACAAAGGTTCCGAATTTTGGAGGGGGTCAAAATTTCAAGGTAGGTATTCCGGGGGGAGGAAAGGGCAGGAATGATGTGCAATGCCATTGAGGTGTTGAGGGGGGTGGGGGAGGGGGAGGGGGGGGGTGGTGGGAGAGTGCATGGAAAGGTCATTTTATTAATTTTTATAATCTTTAAAATTTAAATGCTCAGTCAGGGCTCTGAGCCCTTTAAAAATGGCACCGGCAACAGCTTGCCCTCCCCCTCCACTTCATCAGGGTTGGGGGTGGGGGGGGGTTGCGGTGGCGGTCACCCGAGACATGGTAATGAGCTGCTGCATTTGGAATCGCGGTGGCCCCACGACATGGGCCCCCTGTGTGCGGACTGAAAATTTTCACGCCCACTGCCTACTTCGGCGGTGAGCTTTTCAATGTGAAGTCATTGTGAAGTCAATGGAAAGGAAAATCAGGCAAGGTGTATAATGGCCAGCCATTCCAATATGACCCATTTTATGCCATTGCCAAAAATTAGAATCACCCCCAGTATTCTTTAGCTACATCACTACACTGAAGAAAACATTTACAGTCTGAAATTTCCTCAGAGTTGTTCTCACTTTGCCACCATATCTTCACAGGAAATGCAGTAGCGATCTCAGATTATGATTCAAATTTATTATGGATTCTCTTCCCACAATCAACTGTGTTTTAGAGGTTTCTGTTAGTGCAAGTAATCTGTTTTAAGGCCCATGCTTAGAGAGAAAGCAAATTGCATCTTTATTGTCTTTCACATACAAAGGGTTGTAGGGAAATATCTATTCTCAATGTGTTAAAATATACACTGTTCGTTCATATTTCTCAGGTAAATAAACAACTTACTGGAGACTTGAGGCCTCCATCTTGCTGAAACCAGGTGTCTAGAATGAGAGGAGAATTCATATTGTATCACGTGATACATTCAAGTAGCCAGTATATGGAGTAAGGATTCTCTGTTACAACCCCTGGGTAATGCCGTCATTGTAAGGGAATAACAGGTGATACTGAAATTGGTTAGAAACAGTGAAGATATTAAAAACCTAACTGCTGGCCATCTATTCTAATGGAAAAGAAGTTAGTGTCATGTTATCATCAATTGAAGCTTCAACTGACACCATAAGCTAGTTGATAACAGATGGCAATTTTATGTGGACATGGTCAGTAAGATCCACCGCACTGTGTGGAATTATAGGCTAGCGTAACAATTTAACTCTTTGAATGTTCACAGAATCTTTTCAGCATCAGAATTCTTACTGCTTCTCCTGCATAGAACATCCACAAGACTGATTTCCCTTTGGTTCCTGAAGATCAGTATGATCATGTAGAATAAGTCATATGTATGAAATGGCAGAATCTGTCTTAATATTCACAGATTTAGACTGCTTTAAAACTTCCTTCTGTTATCATAGAATCCTAGAATAATACAGGACAGAAGGAGACCATTCGGCCCATTGCCTCTGTGCCGGCTCTTTAGTACAGCTATCCAAGTAATCCCACTTCCCTGCTCTTCCTCACAGTCCGGTAACCTTTTCCCTTTCATATATTTATCTAATTCCCTGATGAAGGTTCCTATTGAATCTGTTTCCGCTACCCTTTCAGGCAGTGCATTCCAGATCACAATAACTCGCTGCATAAAAAAACAATTGCCTTGTGTCGCCTCTAGTTTCTTTTGCCAATCACCTTAAATCTGTGTCCTCTGGTTGCTCACCCTTCTGCAATTGGAAACAGTTTCTCCTTACTTCTTCAAAACCGCTCATGATTTTGAACCTCTTTATCGCTGCTCCACTTAACCTTCGCTGCTCTAAGGAGAACAACCTCAACTTAGTCTCCAGACATAACTGAAGCTCCTCATATCTGGTTCCATTCCAGTAAGTCTCCTCTCTACACTCTCGAAGGCCTTGATATCCTTCCTTCGATCTGAGTTCTAACCAGTGTTTTACAAAGGCTTAGCAGAACTTCCTTGCTTTTGTAATAAAAGCAAAATACTGCGGATGCTGGAAATCTGAAATAAAAACAGAAAGTGTTGGAAATACTGAGCAGGTCTTGCAGATGAAAAGTTCTGATGCAAGGTCACAGACCTGAAAGGTTAACTCTGCTTCTCTCGCCACAGATGCTGCCAGACCTGCTGAGCATTTCCTGCACATTCTGTTTTTATTCCTTACTCTTGTATTCCATGCCTCTACTCATGAAGCCAAAGGTCCCATATGCCTTTTTAATGGCCTTCTCAATGTGTTTTGCTACCTTTAAAGATTTGTATTCTTACACCCCAATCCATTTCATTGTTTACTATGGGCTGGATTTCAAGAGCCCACTGCTGATCTCAAAAAGCAGGCCAAAGAGCCGCCGCAATATCAAGCGGGACAGCTCTTTTAAATAGCTGGGGCGGTCCGCCCCATACCCCCCAAAAATCACGTGGAGGGGGCAGGCTGTCCGTCCTTGGCAACAGCGTCAGCTGCCTGTGCGCAGGCACTGATGCCGTTTTTAAAGGGCAGCCAGCCCTGCCACCCAATTTGATTTTTTAATGTCCTACTCCCCAAAATGAAATAAATAAATTTCTAATCCCCCTTTTCACCCCCGCAATAACAATTACAATAACTATTTTCCCTTTCCCCAAAACACTTACCTTTTACATCTAACCTTCCCCCCGCAAACTGCACAAAGTTTAAGGTTCAACCCTTCCCACTATCCCTTATACCCATTACATGTATCTGACCACCCTCTCCCCCCACCACCCACACTGACAAATTTACCTCCTCCTCCTTCTCCACCAGTGTGCACCGTGTTTCCCCGGACGGGGATCTGAAGGCACGGGAGTGCCAGCTGCCACGCCAAAGATCGCGGCGGGCCCTCACGATCGCAGGTAAGTCCATTTAAACGTAATAATTTTATTAATCCGAGTATGTTAATTGTGGTCCCGTTGCCCAGCAGCAGTGGGGGGCCGCCGCAGAGCCTCACCGCCGCCGGGAGGATCGGGCTGGGCCCTCATGGCGGAAAGTCCATGGCGGGTCTCATCCAGAGTCATCATCAGGCACCCCTCTGCCATGGTACCCAACGTCTGGGGGAGAACAAAATCCAGCCCTATATTTCTGAATGTTGCGTCTACTGCAAATTTTGAAATATACCCAAGTTCAGGTCAAAAATATATATCAAAAGAGCAGTGGACCTAATACCAACCCCTGAGGAACACAACTGAATACTTCCCTCCAGTCTGTAAAATAACCATTCATGAGTGACTTTAATCTGCATATAGATTGATCAAACTAAATTAACAATAATACTGTGGAGGAGGATTTCCTGGAGTGTGTACGAGATGGTTTTTTAGACTTATACTTTGAGGAAACAACTAGAGAACAGGCTATCCTAGACTGGGCACTGTGCAATGAGAAAGGATTAATTAACCATCTTGTTGTGAGCTGTCCCTTGGGGAGGAGCAACCATAACATGATAGAATTCTTCATTAAGATGGAGAGTGAAGTAGATGAATCCGAAACTAGGGTCCTGAATCTAAATAAAGGAAACTACGAAGGTATGAGGCACGAATTGGCTATGGTAGATTGGGGAACTCTACTAAAAGGGTTGATGGTGGATAGGCAATGGATAATGTTTAAAGAACGTGTGCATGAATTACAACAATTATTCATTCCTGTCTGGCGCAGAAAGGTGGTTCAACCTTGGCTTACAAAAGAAATTAGGGATAGTATTAGATCCAAAGAGGAGACATATAAAATTGCCAGAAAAAGCAGCAAGTCTGAGAATTGGCAGCAGTTTATAATTCAGCAAAGGAGGACGAAGATGTTGATTAAGCAGGGGAAAATAGAGTATGAGAGTAAATTTGCGGGGAACATAAAAACTGACTAAAAACCTCCATAAATATATGAAGAGAAAAAGATTAGTGAAGACAAATATAGGTCCCTTACAGTCAGAAATGGGGAAATTATAATGGGGAACAAAGAAATAGCAGAACAATTAAACACATACTTTGGTTCTGTCTTCACAAACAGAGGACACAAATAACCTCCCAGAAATGTTAGGGAACCAAGGGTCTAATGAGAGGGAGGAACTGAAGGAAATCAGTATTAGTAAAAAAAAAATAGTGTTAGGGAAATTAATGGGGTTAAAGGCTGACAAATCCCCAGGGCCTGATAATCTACATCCCAGAGTACTAAAGGAAGTGGCCCTGGAATTAGTGGATGCATTATTGGTTACCTTCCAAAATTCTATAGACTCTGGAGCAGTTCCTACAGATTGGAGGGTGGCATATGTAATCCCACTATTTAAAAAAGGAAGGAGAGAAAAAACAGGGAATTACAGACCAGTTAGCCTTACATCAGTAGTGGGGAAAATGCTAGAGTCTATTATAAAGGATGTGATAGCAGAACACCTGGAAAGCATGAATGGGATCGGGCAAAGTCAGCATGGGTTTACGAAAGCAAAATCATGATTAACAAATCTACTGGAGTTTCTTGAGGATGTAACTAGTAGAATAGATAAGGGAGAACCAGTGGATGTGGTGTATTTGGATTTTCAGAAGGCTTTTGATAAGGTCCCACATAAGAGGTTAGTGTGCAAAATTAAAGCACATGGGATTGGGAGTAATATACTGGCATGGATTGAGAATTGGTTGACAGATAGGAAAGAGAGAGTAGGAATAAATGGGTCTTTTTCCGGGTGGCAGGATCAGGGATCAGTGCTTGGGCCCTAGCTATTCACAATATATATTAATGACTTGGGTAATGGAACTAAATGTAACATTTCCAAGTTTGCAGACGACACAAAGCTGAGAGGGGGGAGGGGGGTGGTGAATGTGAGCTGTGAGGAAGATGCAAAGAGGCTCCAATGTGATTTGGACAAGTTGGGTGAGTGGGCAAATGCATGGCAGATGCAGTATAATGTGGATAAATGTGAGGTTATCCACTTTGGTTGTAAAAACAGAAAGGCAGATTATTATCTGAATGGTGATCGATTGGGAAGGGGGGAGGTGCAATGAGACCTGGGTGTCCTTGTACACCAGTCACTAAAAGAAAGCATTCAGGTGCAGCAAGTAGTTAGGAAGGCAAATGGTATGTTGGCCTTCATAGCGAGAGGAGTTGAGTATAGGAGCAAGGATGTCTTACTGCAGTTATACAGGGCCTTGGTGAGACCACATCTGGAGTATTGTGAGCAGTTTTGGTCTCCTTATCTGAAGAAGGATGTTCTTGCCATGGAGGGAGTGCAAAGAAGATCTACTAGGCTGATCCCTGGGATGGCAGGATTGACGTATGAGGAGAGATTGGATCGACTAGGCCTATATTCACTAGAGTTTAGAAGAATGAGAGGGGATCTCATTGAAACCTATAAAATTCTAACAGGACTAGACAGGCTAGATGCAGGGAGAATGTTCCCAATGGCTGGAGATTTCAGAACCAGGGGTCACAGTCTCAGGATACGGGGTATGCCATTTAGAACCGAGATAAGAAGAAATTTCTTCACTCAGAGGGTGGTGAACCTGTGGAATTCTCTACCACAGAAGGCAGTGTGGGCCAAGTCATTAAATATATTCAAGAAGGAGATAAATATATTTCTGAATGCCAAAGTGATAAAGGGATATGGGGAGAAAGCGGGAACAGGGTACTGAATTAGACGATCAGCCATGATCTTTTTTGAATGGTGGAGCAGGCCCGAAGGGTCGAATGGCCTACTCCTGCTCCTATTTCCTATGTTTCTATGTTTCTACCGCTACTCTGTTTTCTGCTCCTGAACCAATTTTTCATCCATGCTGACACTATCCTTTTAATCCCATCGGTTTTAATTTCGCTAACAAGTCTATTATGTGGTACTTTGACAAATGCCTTTTGAAAGTCCATATACACATTAACCACACTACCCTCATCAACCTTCTCCATTACTTCATCAAAGAACTCAATCAAGCTAGTCAAACATGATTTTCCTTTAACAAATCTGTGCTGACTTTCATTTATTAGCCCATACATATCCAAATGCCAATAAATTTTGTCCCAGATTATTGTTTCTGAAAGCTTCCTCACCGCCAACAGCAGGCTGACTGTGTCATGAAAGATCTTAAGCTGCATTTTACCAGCTCGCCGCTGATCATGGTGGCAAGCTTAAAAAATGGCTGGGCGCACGTGTAAGATTTACTCTGCAGAGCTGCTGCGATATTTAGCACGGCAGCTCATTTAAATGGCCGGGGTGGATGGTGCCCACTCCCCCCTGATGGCATGGAAGGGATAGGCACTCCGTCCCCAGCAACGACGACTAGCGCAGGAGCCGGCGCCATTTTTAAAATACTTAGAGCCCTTACTGATAGCTTCAATTTGTAAAGCGACAGTGCATTTGAAACTATTAAAAATAATTGGAGAAATCTTTCCAGCCCCTCTCCCATTCCCCCAATAGCCTTACATATCATTCCTACACTCTATCCCCCCAAAATACTTACCTTGAGTATCTGACCTTCCCTCCCAACCCCTGACAAAGTTCAAAAACTTTTACCTTTACCTCTTCCCATCACCCTCTTGACCAATCTGGTAAGTTTTTCCTTCTCCCCCCCCCTCCCACATTGAAATACTTACCCCCACCCGCCTCCCAACCAGTGTCCCGCATCAGATCTCCGGTCGGAGATCAGACGGCGCGGGAGTGTCGGCCACTGGCCGTAATATGGGAGCAGAACGGCCGGCGCAACGAGGTAAGTAATTATTCCTTTATTTTAATAAATTTACATATTGAAATAAAGGCGCTGTTGCCGAGCAGTGGGGGTGGGGGGAGGTGGGTCGGTGCCACGAGGCTTTGCTACTGCTGGTAATATGAGGCGGGGCCTTCCCGTCATTGAGGCCCGTAGCGGGCCTCTCCTGGAGGCATTTTCCAGGCTCCCCCCACCACGACCCCCAACATCAGGGGCTGGTGAAATCCAGCCCCTTGTCTTTTTTAAAAGAAAGAAGGCAAAATTACATCCTTAAAATGGGACATCAATATTGTGTAAATAGACTCACAGAGGAAAAGCAATCTTGAAATCAGGGAATAAAAGTTAGTTGAAGGGAAGTGAGTCATGTTGCAGAGAACTTTTTCCTGAAGAGGGAAAATCAAAATGAGGGAGAGAGAAGCAGTATAGTCTGAAATATGTCACCCAAGACTAAAGGCAGGCATAAATCAATGAAAAGGTTGTGCTGCTCGGTATTTATAGACATGTAAATAGCCATTACGTTTGCAGAGCCGCTTTAAGTGTCAAAGTGAGATGGATGATGAATCAAACTTTACTGCACACTGAACTATCTGAAATAAAATGTTTTGAAAGTTCAATTTAAAGAAAAAGATCCTTGTGTTTATAGGTCATCAAAGATAGACATTGTCTGTTTAGTGCCAGCAATCTAGGGCTTAAATGACAGTTCTAGCCGCCCACACTGGGTGGGGTTCCTCCGGTTGACTCATGAGCATTATCATCGTTAAGAATTCCTCACACAGCAGGTGAAAGTTACATAGCCTGGTGTACTTCACAGATCAGTAACCCGGTTCAAGAGCAAGGTGGGAGTTTGCTGACTCTGTTGTGATTTTGTCTCAGAGAAACTATTTATTGACAGCAATTAATTCTCCACTTCCACTATCCCACCCCCTTCCCTTCTCACTCCTTATCCCCTGGTTAAGCAGCACCAGGGTGGAGTTCTGAATTTTTTTTTTAAGAAGCCATGAATGATCTGAGAAGACTTATTATTTCTAGCCACTAACCATGTCTCTGCCCTAAAAGGGAGGAGTTTCAGGAGGCTGTGCTTTTTAAAACAAAGTCATTTTTTTTTTCTTCAGAAGAAAGTTGAATGCAGTTGACCACCAGATGGGATGTTGTAGCTATAAAGTAATGATGTCGAAATATGTTCCTGTTGAGCACGAGTCGTCTGGAGGGGAAGACCGGCTTGATTGTGAGTAACAATTCAAAACTCTTTTAAAGTCTTCCTGCATGTAAGTCCTTTCTGTTTAATCTATCCCATTTTGAGACACGTGTGCAAGTTCAGGATTACTGTGTCTATGAGCAAGTTACCTCCGAAGAATGTTCATTTAAAAACAGTCTGCTGCTGGCTATAATTTTTGCCTTTGACTTGTTTTAAAGGAGTGTGGGTTTCTGCACAAATAAAATTGCACTTGTTGCTAAATTTAGTTCACAATAGTTCTTTATCCTGTAAAATCCTTTGATCAAAAATTCTTTATCATGACGTATTTATTATCATAAATAGGATTGAACAGTCCATTTTTGCATGTCAGTGAGACAGATTCTGAAAGCAGCAGTTCATTTGAGCCAAATGAGACGTGTACGTGGCTAATGGGTGGCTTTAATATATGTGAAGAAACTACCTTTGTCTCTTCAAACATGGCTGGAGTGAACGGCAGTGTTTATAGAAGGAAAATTTATGACAATATATCTGCCCGAAACAAAGTTTTACCTTTTTTAATGTCTTTTTTTTTTTAACTCTTTCCATGACTAGTCCTGGTTGCACAAACACATTTTGTACATTGTTGAGTTCTCATGTTATCAATCTGTTATCCTTCGTAGTTATCAATAAATGCTGCTATTGTCTATTGAAAAAAAAATCAGCATTGTTTTATTGAAAATTCTTATTCTTGTTCTTCATTCACCAATTGAATGAGTACATTTATTGAAAAAAAATTAAGAACTCAGTCAGAAAGCAGAAACTTGAGGTCTGTAGAATGTAGTTCATTTAAATCTAAATTTTGCTCAGGCTGGTTGGAATCGGACTGAATTCCGGTTAGAAGTCATTTTATAAACCAAACACTGGTCATCGCCGCTACCCCTATTTAATAGATTAAAACTCCTCTGCTTGGTTGAAATGCTCACAAATCATACTTTCCCAAGTTTATTGATGCTGCTCAACTAAATTCTCCTGAACGCTGTGAAATTGTTTGAGATTATGTCAAATCGCATTTGAGGTATGGAAGTAACATCAACCTATTGTTTGCCAATGATAGAGGGATAGTCTCCTTACTCCCGCCAATTTGGTTTTCCTGAAGACATTATCAATGTCTGAACTCTGGGTGCTATGAAACCAACTTTACCTATTCACTTTTATCAGCTTTCTAATCGAATTCTACAAATTTTGCTCTGCATTGGATGATGATTTTCTCCCTTTTGTTGCAATTTACAGCCTAATCTAATTATTATAAATTTACGTGTGCTGCGAAAAGCAGTTAGTTCTGGAAGGAGGGTTTGGATTGAGATGCCCCTCACCATGCACCCCACCCCCCAGTTAAAATGGAGATTCAGCAAGGACCATGGAAACAGGATGTTATAATGAGAGGTTTGTTGTAACAAGCATCTCACTGTAACCTGATTACATGTGTTTTATTTGCACTTAACCTACAGAGAAAAAGAGAGGGAGAGAGAGACAGGAAGACAGACAATATGACAGAAGAAGTAGGCACATTA
Source organism: Heterodontus francisci (assembly GCF_036365525.1). Lineage (NCBI taxonomy): Eukaryota > Metazoa > Chordata > Chondrichthyes > Heterodontiformes > Heterodontidae > Heterodontus > Heterodontus francisci. The sequence continues at coordinate 37,422,077 of NC_090378.1, forward strand.
TAAAGCACGAGGTAAAAGAAAGATGGGAAAGGCCCTGAAGAAAAATTGTGGAAAATAAGAAAATTGCTCCTAATTTACATATATTAGATGCTAAATGTATTCTTTCCCTTCAAAGAACTTCCTGTTTGCCAAATGCTAAAGCCCTCTTTCCATAATTAGAACACTCTAAGTTCAGTTACATTATTGTATGGTCATTTTCCTGTGATTCATGCTCACGACAGTAAAAGATTATAAATATAAATCTATGTATTTAGCTACTACAAGATCTTCAAGTCTGACTTTAATTTTTGTTGTTCCATAACTTCCATTTGTAATTACTAATCTTCCCATTCCCAAACCTTTCCTCCCAACACCACTGCTAAATACTGATGTAAGATTATTTATACTAAAGCAACCTCATGGGCCTAAAATGTAAGTAGTTTTTAAATGAAAACTCAAAAAATAATGATGATAGTTAATTTGTTCTGAAGATGCAAGTTTGAGACCTTCTGTTAGAATATATTCAGTAAAATCAGATGGGCCTGGAGCAGAGGTACTCCACCCTGAGAAGAAACTGGTATTTGGATTTTTTAAAACATGCTTGTCACGCATTTTTGCTTATTGCAGAATTGTATATATGTGAACTGACAGGTTTATGTGAGAGAAGAGCTATGCTCCATCTACTGACCTCCTGAAAGGTACAGACCCAGATGTTAATTAAGCCGTTCGCTCATTCTGCCATCGTATCAGTGAAATGGCATCCTCGCAACATTCCACGTGTACAGAATTATCCATGAGCAAAGCTTACTGGCGTCATTAGAGTGGAAGGAGCTATGGAACGGTCAATCTGAGTGGGAGTGCATACTGCAAGTGTAATGTCTGTCTCAAGCGATTACATTCACTTACGAGCTTTATATGTTTAAGAGATAAAGGGAGACACAGAGTAGGGTCTCTGAGGCTTCCTATCCTGCAAAAAAACACATAGGAGTGTTCATTGTGACTGCTATCAGATAAAAAGGAGTAACTATTAAAAAGTGTATTTAGAATGTTGCCATTATATAGACTCCAGTGGAACCAGGGACCAACTTATGGGTTTTAATATTTTTTTCTTCAGAAACTCATTATTAATGCCAGCTCAGCCAACAGTTCCAATCTCTCACTGGCACAAATCTATTTATTGTAAATATTTTACTCCACTTTGGTGCAATATTTATACCTCAATATTAGGGGTTTACTGAAGACCTATTGCATCTTTTTTTACATAGGTGATATAGTTTTACAAACATACGAACATACAAATTAGGAGCAGGAGTAGGCCACTTGGCCCCTCGAGCCTGGTCCGCCATTCAATAAGTTCATGGCTGAACTGATTTCTCCACATTACAACCTACCCCAATAACCTTTCACCCCCTTGCTTATCAAGAATCTATCTACCTCTGCCTTAAACATATTCAAAAACTCTGCTTCCATCGCCTTTTGAGGAAGAGAATTCCAAAGACTCACGACCCTCTAAAAGAAAAACATTTCTCCTCATCTGTCTCTTAAATGGGCAACCCCTTATGTTTAAACAGTGACCCCCTGGCTCTCGATTCTCCCACATCCTTTCCATATCCACCCTGTCAAGACTCTTCAGGATCTTATATGTTTCAATCAAGTTGCTACTTACTCTTCTAAACTCCAGCAGATACAAGCCTAGCCTGTCCAATCTTTCCACATAATATAGCCTGTCCATTCTAGGTATCAGTCTAGTAAACCTTCTTTGAACTGCTTCCAACACATTTACATCCTTCCTTAAATAAGGAGACCAATACTGTACACAGTAGTCCAAATGTGGTCTCACCAATGCCCTGTATAGCTGAAGCATAACTTTCATATTAAATTCCCCTCACGATAAATGATAACTTTCTATTAGCTTTTCTAATTATATGCTGTACCTGCATACTAACTTTTTGTGATTCATGTACTAGGACACCCAGATCCCTCTGCATCTCAGAGCTCCGCAATCTCTCACCATTTAGCTAATATGCTTCTTTGTTATTCTTCCTGCCAAAATGGGCAACTTCACATTTTCCCACATTATACTCCATCTACCAGATTTTTGCTCACTCACTTAACCAATCTATACCTCTTTGTAGCCTCCTTATGTCCTCTTCACAACCTACTTTCCTATGTATCTTTGTGTCATCACTTTGTGTCTTTTGCTTGTACATATTGCAAATTCCAGTGCACAGTTATTTTTAGCGGGAAGATGGATTTCCCACTCCCAAGTTTTTGTGAAAAAAATTATTCAAAAGGGTTACAAACATGCGGGATTCTGAATCTGCTGCTTCATCAAAGGAATTGTTCTTTTAAAACACTTTTTCCCGACAGTCAACCCAATAAACCCATTGCCCTTCTCAAATAAACAAATTCAAATTAATCACCCTGAGGCATCTCAGGCAGCAGTTAAGTCTTTTAAAAATACATATAATAATCTGAAAACTATCTTCTTTTGCAAATATCTAAGATGGAATATCCTAAAGTAGATTAGGAGACTGTACAGAGCATTTCTTAGCTGATAATGTTCTATTTTACTGTAAGCCTTTCCTACATTGTTTGCCTTTGGTGAAGAAATGCTACAACAACGTGTGACAGACTTAGTCCCAAGAAAGGCCTCCATTTGTTGATTTGAAAATATTTTTCCATTTCCTTCCTGTGCCTGATCAGTGCAAAAGCTGTGAGTTCGTGCTCCATCTTGGTTTCGTTATTTTTAACTGGATCCTTGCTGGGCCTTTGTTAAACTGTATGAAAACTAACCAGCAGTCTGGTAAAATGTAGCACTTGTGTGCTAACTCACTGTGCCATGGAGTGGTAGAATCAGCAGATTGCCATTGTGATTCTCTGTATAGTGAGTTTCAAATTCATCGTACTCTGAGAATTTAACACCTTCAAGCACCTCCCAAAAGCAGTCCAACAGCACCATTCACACCTCGGGAATGGGCTTCCTTGCCACCTCTTCAAACAGCAAAGGGTGTGTGACACGAATGGAAGGGGTGGTAAGCAGATGAAATCCTTTGAAAGAATAAACCTGCGGTGTATAGGGCATGAATTTTCTGCACTGTTATTGTGTCAGTACTTATTTATTTACTGATTGTTTGGACCTTGTTGTGTTAACCAATTAACAAAAGGTCCAGTTTGAATGAGCCTATAGGGATCACTGGTTGGTGGATTCTGAATGTGTGTAATTGGCCTTAACTCAGTAAATAGATTATAGAAAACGGGAAATGCAGCTGTAATCGTTCTAGTAAAGGAAGCAGACACCCATACCCCATGGAGCTGTAAAATGGCTCCTGTGGAGGAGGAATGGAGGAAGGCGGAATTTAGATAAAGCGCTACAGGACGATAACATTTTCAGTGACCAGCCTCCATCTGCAACAAGTTTATATCGTTTAAATTCAACTGAGGCAAAGCTTCTAAAGGTCATGCAATCATTAGTGCTAGTGATCCCTTTTCATTTCACATGTTTAAGTTTCAATGTATTGCAGAAACAAGATTGTTCCCAAAATGGTGATAATGAGGGGTATTTTACTTCACGTACATGCTGCTGTGGTTTATTAATATTTAGCTCTTGCAAATCTGTTCTGAGAAATTCTTATCATGTCCTTACTTGTTCCAAACTTGGTACTGGTGTAGCCCTCCAGTTATACATGCTTAGTTTTATGCAATTTTTTTTTACCTCAATGTCATACATCTTGCTTATATAGTTCAAATCTAGCATTGGTTAAAAGGTCAAGGTTAATGTATAATGTCCTCTGGATGTCTCACCCTGGGATAATCCGTACTCATTTTTCCCCACACACAATCTCTACTCACTATTTCCTACACGTGATCTGTATTCACCGTTTCCCAAATGTGATCTCTATGCACTATTCCCCACACACGGAGGTAGATTGTGGCTTTGTGCGATAGAGTAAACTGAGCGATAGTGAATTAGTTGTCTGTTATACATTACTCGTAATTTTTTTAATATTTTGAAATCTAAAAAACTGAAATCCAATCTACGTTAAGGAAAAGAACTATAGGTTACAAAAATGCAGACAGCACATTGTTGAGTGGGTGAAAGGTCAGGGCACCTCTATGGATTTGTTAAGGGAAGGGCAAGAGCCACTCCCTAGTTTCAAAATCAGAGTGATGCCACAACTGACGCCAGTGTTAAATTAATTGTAAAGGCCAGAGGGTGATTTAGACCAGGACTGTTCCTTATAAAACTGACAGCAAAGAGAATACATTTCAACATCCCTTCTTAGATCAACAATAAATATTCACACCATTAATGAAATAGGATTAATGATCTCAAATTATCTGCAAAATAAGGATACGCCTTCCAATTTATATTCATTATACAGCTGATGCACTAAAGAAAGATTTCTTTCAATTGAGTTATGGTTCTATTCAAAACATAACTTTTGCTTCTGTTGTGATAAACCTGCAAGTAAGTAAATAAAATTTTATGACCTTGAACTTAAACTTTCCAATTTGGGAAACTAAAGGGCCAATTTTAACTGTTGACCAGAAGTTGGTGGGAATGGGCGGCAATCACATGCAGGATTGTGAGTCGTAGACCCACTAGATTTCAACTGCTGGACCTCATTTCAATGCCATTGGAATTAGAGAATAGTTACAGCACATCGTGTCTGTGCTGGCTCTCTGCAAGAGCAACTTAACTAGTCCCTCTCCCATGCCTTTTCCCCATAGCCCTGCAAATTTTTTCCTTTCAGATAATTATTCAATTCCCTCTTGAAAGCCACGATTGAATCTGCCTCCACCACACTCTCAGGCAGTGCATTCCAGATCCTAACCACTCGCTGCATAAATATATTTTTCCTGATGTCACTTTTGGTTCTTTAGCCATTCACCTTAGATCAGTGTCCTCTAGTTTTCAACCCTTCAGCCAATGGGAACAGTTTCCTCCTATCTACTCTGTCCAGACACCTCATGATTTTGAATGATATGCAACCCATTCACTGATTGAATTATTTGGTTGATTCTGGTGGATCCCCACCAGAAATTCCACACAACAATCCCCTGGGCTCCAACTCCCTAAATGAAATCTGTAACACATACAAATTCTTGCACTCTTTGATATTTAGCTCAGATTCAATTTCATCAATGTTTGCATAGTCAAGAAGAACAGCTATATTTAGAAAATACAACTATTCCGATTCCTGCTTGTGAAAAACCCATATACCAATTAAAAAACTTAGAAGATGGTTATAGATGATAGATGTTAAGTAATATAAGGAAACTACGCACTCTGAAAATATTACCATTTCTATGAATGAATAATGATTTAAACCAAACTGCATACAATCTTCTATAAAAGTGCCAATAATATAATGAGCTTTGAAATTAAAATTGCAGAAATTTATTTTGTTTATGAGTTCCAGTTTTCAGTATTTCTGTCTCTCATTGTTGTAAGACTTCTTTTTAGAATTATACCCCCTGTATTATTTTAACAAATGCCATGTTGCAACTTTGTGCGTTAATATTGGTGTTATGGATGCAGGACTGAATTTGGTGTAATTTGATACAATGAATCCAGGCCTCAAGACTGCTAAGCAGACTCCCCGATTTGGGTGCCACCACCCTTTAAAGAGCAATACTAATTCTTATTATCAAAGCTGCATCTTCTTCAATGAACCTTTTAGAAATCGCCTCTTCATTGACCCTTTAAGATTGCAATTCCAGCAATTATCATTTTTGCAAGCTGTTTTCCTATTTTCCAAATCTTTCTACTACAGTTAACAACTGAAAAATTAATTCCAAACCTGCCTCAGTAGCCATCTGTATCTACACTGCCACTTTCAATTCCTTATTTCTACTACATATATATATATTTCGAGCCATTCAAGTTATGCCTCCAATCCTGCTTCAACCAGATCCCATAGTGTAAACTCCTGTATTATGCATATGATACTTGCAGGTAAAATGTGTGAAATATTTTGCATTGCTATTAGTATAACAATTAGGAAATGCTGCTGCTTGTCTGCTACTGCCCCTTGGAGAGTCTGTGAATTGGACATGTAGCCAAAGTCTGCTTAATCAACCCATTGGTGGGGTAGAAGGCAGCAACTCTGAGAAAAAAAAAATCAGATTCATTAGTAGCCTGTTGGTAACAGAATCCATATATTCATGAAAGAAAATTAACACCAAACAGTTAATTTCTCCTGTCTGACACAGACAGTCCCACATATCTCACATTAGTCTAAGTGTCGGTCCTTGTACACGTACTGTACATATCAGGTAAAAGGGCAAAGTTCACTGGCACGTAAGTTCTTCTGTGACTTGGTACCAGCTCCTGTATTATGCATATGATACATGCAGGTAAAATGCTTACAATATTAGCAGTGCTCAGTAGAACAACAATTAGGAAATATGGCTGCTTGAAATATTACACAGATATGGAGCTGATCTGTGGGTGTGTTGCTAACTGGAGCGTTCCCTGGCTTTAGATCAAAGAAGTTTTTCACTAGTAAATTGCTAAAATAATTATGTTTTCTTTATTTTTTTGCGATTCAAAAGCTTTCAAACTTTCTATATTCACAAAGAGCTAACGTGTCTGGTACGAGCACAGGCAACGTGTACATTTAAAAACATGATACAGTGAAACCAGGTGTTCCTTTTACGAGGTAAGAAGAAAGGAGATTTTTAAAAAATGTATTAACCACTCCAAAGTGTTACGTGACAAAAGCTGTGTGCTTGTGTGTGATAACCACAGTTATAGAACATGCTAGGGAGCAGCTGAAAACTTACTCCTGCCTGGAATGCCCTAGTATTCTCTCCTGTGCATGTACGTATATGGTATGACAAAATCATTCACTGTTGTATGGTACCAGCTGCAGTGGTAGAGAAGGAACCAGTGTACTATTCCATCTAGTTGCGCGATCTGTGAGTGCTATTTCAGCTGGGAGCATTGGATTGTGAAATTACCATTTATTTGTAATCCATCTGAGGTACTAATTATGTAAACTTAGTACATAAAATATGGACCAAGGGACAAAATGAACAACTGATTAGACAAATCAGCAAGTTGATGCACAGGCATAACTGGAACAACTGCTGAACAACGGGAGCAACGGGCTTGCAAGAAATAGGTGGGGACATGCAAAATTAGTAGGGTTCCTGATTCCGAGGTTTAATTTTCATTCCTGAATTCAGGTCACAAAATGTGATGAAATTAGCTGCGAGCTAATATGTGCTTTTTTGGGTTAGAAATAAAACAAAATTAATGTAATCTGAAAAGTTGTTTAATTAGTAAAATGACTTTACAGCAAAAAGTTAGGGATGGGCAATGAATGCTGGCCTAGCCAGCGATACCACATCCCATGAATGAATTTTTAAAAAATTGGTAAGAACAAAAATCAAATGAATTCCCTAATATATTAATTAGTGACTATCTTATATTTATAGCCCCTAGTTTTGGTCTCCCCACAAGTGGAAACATCTTCTCTATATCTACTCTATCAAACTCCTTATCGGGTTTAACCCTAAAATCATAGTTCTTAAGAACGAATTAGTCACATGGACAGACTTATACACGGGACATCAGAGCACAGTAGGCACACAAGAATCAGACTTTATATATCCCCATAGCCATAAAGCAGAGGAGGAATGGAGAACCGAACAGTCATGCTCACCATGTTCTTGATGTTTTAAACAGTAGGCAGATTATCAGAGCATAACCATCAGCAAAAAATAACAAGTGGCACAGATAGTAATAATTTACTGAAGTCAAGTAAAAACCCCACGAATCAATAAATAACAAAGGAAAAGCTGTCACAATTCAAGATCACCTGAACTATCCAAGATCACCAGAAACATGTTTTTGTGAAATGCCTACAGTGGTTCATTTAAGGACTGCTGGTTAGGCCACGATACACCTCTGCCAATGGGCAGAGAATGCACGACATATTGGTGCCTGAAAATTGCATAGGAAATTTAAAAAATCTTATTACATGACATAGGACTTTGATTTGCTACGTTAATGAGGGAGCTGCCTGTAACAGGCTGATGCTCTGTCCACCCATTTCCAGGACCGGTTGGAAATGGATGTGGGTTGATCAAGAGTGGGAATGGGACAGTAGATTCAGTATTGTGATTTTCAAAGCTCTACTGCTGCATTGCATCTCCATTGTAGAGGCAATAAAAATTAGCTCCCAGATTTCTCCATTCTTTCCTCAACTTCAATTCACAGACTCTATTCTCAGCAAAGTTACAGTCTGTAATCTAATGAGGGATCCAAATGGTTTATATATACAATGTAGAAGAGAAGCATTAGGAGCAATTGCAAGGCAATTATTTAATCAAAGGGCTTACATGACAGCTCTCATGATTCGTAACTGTCATCTGAACTCAGATAATATTATTACCTTTGAAAATACATCATGGTAATTCATATTATTTATCCTATTTACGACTTGTAGTTTTACATCTACTTTTGAACTGGGGATTTTTTTGTTTTTGTGCTGGCAGTGACTCATCTATGTGAACACCCGAGCTCGGGGCACTCCCATGTTCTTGATGCACGATAGTGTTTAAACAAAGGCATAATTATCATAATATGCTTGCTGCAAATTTAATGACAAGTAACTACAGTTGATTGCCGGGATAGTCAGTCGATAAACTTTGCGTATTTATTTATTGACAATGGTGTCCACAGTATAGCTATCAGTTTACATTACTGCCTCTCTGCTCCATCGCCCATGGGTTGTCACACCTGTAAAACATTCTGGGAATTAAAGGGGGTAAAATTCAAATCTGGCCAGGTGCACATCATGCAGAAGCAGATCAGTTGCCTCTTATACACCCCACCCAACTTTCCTTCCATTGACTTCAACCAGGCGAGGGTGTATGAGGGGCGATTGACTCACCACCTGCCTGTTTTATGCCCCACTGACAATGAATTTTGCCACTAAAGTAGGCAGAGAAAAATGATAATTTATTAGATAAATAAAAAGGAAGCCAAGTTTCAAACATCACTTCATGATGATCAATGTTAATAAATATATGAAAGAAATCATCAATAGAAAAGGATATACAAAATCTTTCTGTAAAATAACTAAAAGGTAATTTTGTACATTTCAAAAGAAATATATTTTTGTAAAAATTCATTTTAATTTAGGCTGTTGATTCTCATGGTCCAAAATAAGAAGAATCTTAATATAAAATAATTCCATATGGCAACAGTTTATTGTCCAAACTTACAAATTTATGAATACTATATCAGCAAATATGTTAATTGTAATTCATTTTGTTTTCAAATAGGTGAAGGCTCAGATTTGTGGTAAGTTCCACTGACCTGAAATTATAGTATTCAATAGTAAGGTATGAAAATGTAACGCATTTGCTGGCAATTCCTTTCCTCACTATTTTAGTGGACAAGTTAGTGGGCTGGAATTTCATTCAGCGAAAGCAGCGGGTACAGAGGCAGACATGCCGGCAATTTTGCACTCCTGGCCAGCGTGCCGGTCTGCTGACATGTTCCCGCTTCCAGGCTATTTTCAGTGAGGCTGTTTCTCGGGGGGTGACAGCTACCCACCTGCCAGCGCTAGTAGCCATTGAGGCCAATTAAAGTGCCTATCGAGGGCACTCATCACACACTGGTTGGAATTTTTCAGACGGCAGACGTGCCCCAAGTTGAGGCTGAAGCCCGCCAGATAGATGGAGATGGTGTCCTGGCACCAGACTGGGGGCCAGCGATGTCTCCTTTAATACCCCCCCTCACCCTGGCACTGCAGGCGCTAGAGGGCCACAACTGCAGCTGCAGGCCATCCTGTGGAAGGGCTGCCCCTCCATAATGATGGCCTGATAGCTGTGGCCACATTTTATTTCTAAACTTTCTAAAGTCTTCAGACGGCAGCTCCATCGTGAGGCACGCTTTCATTCTCCCACCTACATCGGCAGCGCCCACCTCTCCGGTGGGGCTGCCAGTTGCCCACAGCCTCGGGTGCTCCCTTTGGTCCTCCTGGCTGCAGAGCCTGCCCACTGTCCTTAATTGGATGGAACTCCCAGAGACGGCCTCTTATTTGGCTGTTTCCTTGAAAAACCTCCTCGAGAGTCCCTTCACAGTCACTTCCGGGTTCCTGACCCGGAATTCAGCCTGGTGTCGGGATCATGAATCAAGAACTAAAATCCAGCCCAGTGTCTCTGTTAAAAAATAGTGGAAATTGGAATTCCAGCCAAACACATTAAATATTCATATGTTGGTATCCCACAGTGTACTTTGACGGTTTTTGGAGCGAGTTCAGTTGATTTTTGATGAATCTGACTTTCTTTCCACCATTCTTGCTGTTTTTTACTGCTCCTGATGATTTATGTCATATGTTGCTATTTGTTCCACTGTTTTTGATGGCAACTGTTACCGTTTCATGAGTTTCATTGACTTCTGGTGAGTTGCTGCTTTACATTGAATCTTACTTGGTGAGTCAAAAGCCCTTTTAAAAAGAGGAGCTTTGCATTAAATCCCCTTTGAGGAGGTAACCCCATGATTCGGACTGCAGATAAAGATGGTTGTCACCAGCAGGGTACCTTTGGAAGAAAAATCCTGATGGTAGGACTCCTTCTTGTAAAGGAATCCCATTTGGCGTAATTCTCTCTTTAAAAGGCTTCTTGATGCCAGGACTCTGTATTTAACATGCCTATTGAGAGATTTATAGACATTTGTCCAGAAGTGACCCCCTATAATTACAGCTTCACAGCACATTAATGATTGCACTTCCATAATATCATCTCAAGTGAAGAGGGCCCAAAAAGGGGTAAAATAGATTTAAAAATAGCAGGATCTTTGTGGGAAAGCTGAATTGCATTAATGTGGAAACTGTTTGATCGGAGTGCGTGATAGTTCTGAGCACAACCTGTGTGTCTGCCCTATCGTTTTTAAACTGTCTGTGTTACTCTTATTCCTAGATTTTTGATGAGAAAAATCAATTCTCTTGACGCATTCATGCATATCAACTTTCTCCCAATATGCAGGAAAACCTGTAGATTTCAGAAAGCACTTCCAAGAATATATTTAAAAAACGAACATTTGCCTTTTGTAGTGCTAGACTCCTTTAATAAGGCCCCTTTACTTTTGAAAGCATGCTTAAAGTCTTATTTACTTTTTGAGACCCTGATCCTATTGATGGCCTCATTTATTACACAATTAGTGAGATCTGCTTACTTTAGCAGAGAAACAGGCTTCGATCGGTCATTATTTGGAAGGGAAGGATGGGCACTTATTTCTTCTCTCCTGTGCCCGGTCATGGTGCTCTTGATCTGTCTGTTCAGAAATGCCTGACTCTTGATTTTGTTTTCAGTCTCAAGTTGTGACTGTCATTGGCAAGGCTGGCATTTATTACCCATCCCTATCTGCCTTTGTTTGAAACAACTGAGTCAGTTAGGCCAGTTCAAACTCAACCATGTAAGTATATAAACCAGACTGGGTAAAGAGAGCAGGATCTTTCCCTATAGGAGATTTGGGGTTTTACAACAATCCTTTGCTTCACTTTGCTTTTTATTCACAGATTTTTAAAAACTGAATTCACATTCACAAAGTGCCATGCTGGGATTTGAATTTAGGTTCTACTGGGTTATTAACCCATGCTTCTGGATTACTGCTCTAGCAACATTATCACTAGGCTGCCATACCACAGTTATTTACACTGTGGGTAACACGTGTTTTACAGATAAAGGAACCACATTGGTCCTATTTATACAAAGTCAATAACATAATTTTGTTTTGACTCTGCTGGCAAAACTGGACAAACTGCTACTTAGCCTATTTACTCACAAATGACATTTTGAGTTATTGGGGTCTTTGGAATCTAGACTGGTTTTGGAATTTCTATGACATCCAATGTATTCACAAAGGCAATGACTAATGAAAGTCCCAACAAAGAATCTAATAGTTGGTACACAACTAGTTTCTGTGATTTGTCAACACCATGTGAATGTAAAAATTATTTTCTCAACAAATCTGAACTATTAATTTGTTAGATAGTTAGTCTAATTTTTCAAAAAAGATCAACAATTTCCTAAAACTTATTGATTAACTGAAGAATAATGGACACCAGACCATTAAAAGGGACTCATCCCCTCAGGAATCCAGGTAACACAGTTTATAGCCAGCACGTGAATCCTGAGATTATCTAAGATTCTTCTGTGATATTAAGATTGCAGGGTTTGGGCAAATGATTTGGCTTCATTTTGGTTCCTTATTGTTTTCCATTGATGTTTGCATGGTGGAAACTGACAGCCAAAATTATTTGCTTAGTTGGCATGTGATGGCATTCACACTGAAGGAGTAATGATTGGGACACCGTGACTGTAGGTTTATCAAGTGAGGTTCTAACTGATTCCTGCATATTACAAAAGCAAAATACTGTGGATGCTGGAAATCTGAAATAAAGACAGAAAATGGTGGAAATACTCAGTCGGTCAGGCAGCTTCTGTGGAGAAACAATTAATGTTTCAGGTTGATGACCTTTCATCTGCACTGACAGTTTTTCAGTCAGCATATTATATGGCTTCTAAACTAAATCAGTCAACTACAAATTTGTGTACACAATCTCATGTAAATAGAATCAATGAGGAGTATCTGATAGTGACAAGTGAGCACTTGAGGGATAAAGCTACTTCCCAAATGACAGCAGCCCTCTAATCACTAGGGACATTCCTGACACCATCTCTAGTTATACATAGCTTCAGAAATCACAGCATACCACAATGACTGCACTGATGCCCACTTTGATGCTGAAAGTGAGCTGACAGCTCTGCACTGTATTATATACTATTATTTTGCTTGGATTGATTTGGTAAAAAGGCTTTTGTTTCATGATTCTAAGGAGGCTTGACAAGGTAGATGCTGAAAGGATGTTTCATCGCGTGGGGGAATCTAGAACCAGGGGGGCACAGTTTCAAAATAAAGGGTCTCCCATTTAAGGCAGAAATGAGGAGGAATTTCTTCTCTAAGAGGGTCATGAATCTTTGGAATTCTCTACCCCAGAGAGCTGTGGAGGCTGGGTCATTGAATATATTCAAGGCTGAGATAGACAGATTTTTGATCTGCAGGGGAATAAAGGGTGATGGGCACCAGGCAGGAAAGTGGAGTTGTGGCCAAGATGAGATCAAACATGATCTTACTGAATGACAGAGCAGGCTCAAGGGGCCATATGGCTTACTCCTGCTCCTTTTTCTTCTGTTCATATAGCCAGCCAAAGGACTGAAATTCTTTGTTTAAGTAAACACAACATCTGAAAAAGTGTTCTGTGCATTTGAATTTCAATTCATTTTTTAAATAAAATTCTTAACATATAATTTCACAAGTAGAAATAAGTATTTTGAGTTTATATCCAGCCTAATATATCCTTTCATCACTGAAATTGCTTATTTCTATCACTGCTGCATTGATCCATCTTCACTACCTCATCCCGTGCTGAAACTGTCATCTACACTTCTGTCATCTTCAGACTCAATGGACTGGATTTTCAGCCCCCACTGGGACGGGAAACAGAGACGGGTGGGAGCTAAAATTAGCCCACCAGTCAGCCGGCATGTCGGTTCCCTGGCTCCATAAAATAGCCCCACCAGCCAGCCGGTGTGCCGGTTTCCTGGCTCCGTCCCACCTCTGGACCATTTTTGCAGAGAGTATGCAGCAGGAAGCCGATCAGGCTCATGGAGAACCACTTGAGGCCAAATAATGGAGGCAGGCTGGGATTTTCTAGTCGGCCTCCATGTTCCCGCAGGTGGCAGGGGCCAGTTTAGGTGCCTGGAGACGGCTTCCAGGCAGCAGACCAGGGCCCCAGAACTCCAGGCAGACCTAGAGGCTTTCCATGCCTGCCTGGGTGCAGGAGCAGCCACAGATGACCCTGTAAAGGGGCTTGCCCCCAGCACCCCACCCCTTCCCCGTGATGGTGGCCAGGCTGCAAAAGCCATTTTTTAATTTAGATTTGAAAAGGTTGAAGAGAGGGAGCTTCCATCTTGCAGTGGCTTCTTCCTTACTTACCTTCCATCAAGCTGAAGGCCTCTGATTGGCCCTCCATCTTCGAGAGCCCTCCCCCACTGCCATTCTTAATTGGATGGTGTACCTGACTCCGGGCCAATTAAAGGGGCACCCCCATGAAAATTGTTATGAGTGACTGTTTCCCCCTGGGGTTGGGTTCAGCACCCGGAAACAGTCTCAACCTCTGCTTCCTGCCCTGGGAGGGAAAATATAGCCCAACTTCTCCAACACTCTCTTCATCAGTTTCCCAAGCTACACCCAACACAAATTTCAACTCATCCAAAATTTCATTCTCCACACTCTATCCAACGCTATGTCAAACGTGCCTATTTGCCCTGGATGGCTTTGATTTTAACTGCACTAATATATGGTCTTCAAATTCTTCAATATTATTTACAAATCCCACTGTGTGCTCCAGCAAACATCTACAACTTCCACCGCCCCAACAGCCTAACTCACATTCTTCACTTTTCTGTGTGGACTACTGTGATCTCCTCTCCCTCCACCTGATCCATCACTGCTGGTAGAGCGTTCAGCCATCTTGGACCCATTTCATAGAATTCTCCTCTGGAACTCCTCTGTCTCGCTGCATCCCATTTCAAAAGTCTCCACAAAACCCATTTCTTTCATCAAATCTTTAATCAACTCATCTAACCCTTTTCCTAACTCCTCCTCAGTGTCCATTTCGCTTTGCTCTCATTCAATGCAGTGGAAATTTTGGCACATGAAAGGCAATATAAAAGTGCAAATTGTTACAGTAAGTGGGTACTATTAAATAATATATTGACTTGACTCTGATCATAGTCCACAGACTGAACTTAGTTGTATCAGAATGAGAATTATATTACCTTGTTGGTGACTAATCTGAATCTTCGTTACATGGGTTCTACATTTTAACTCACATGCAGTAACCCTTATCCTGCTGGATAAATAAAAAGCCAATGCCACTCGCACACAGCATTCTGATTGATGCTTTAATCCAGTCCCTGGTGAATAAACAGGATGTCTAGTCAGTTCGACAACAAACACTGTGAATAGTGTATAAATCCTGACCTTACTGAATAAGATCTAGAATTAGTTAAGCAATAGATATCGTGGCGGGTCATTTAATCCTTTCCTTGCTTAATAAAGAGGAACTTAGTTAGCAGAGTAAATACAGTGACTTGTGTTTTGATTCTTACCCTTCAGGATAAATGGGGACTTTATACAGCTAGTATAACGAATAACATAAATTGTGCTTTCATCCACACCTAGCTAAGCAGGAAGTTCATGAACTGTTCAAATTAAATTCAATAACATCATAAATATATTTGTTAAAGTAGCTGGAAATAGTTAAGGAGATACAAAAAAGATCATAAATGATAAATTCGATTGCCAATTCGATTAGAAATAAGAGACACACGGCACTTTGTGCTTGGAGGAAGAAGGATAAAACTGGTTTTCAATCATCACTTATTTCCATTTGAAATTTGTTCCAGGGAAAACCTAAATTTGAAAGGATGAGGAGTAAATGTTTCTATTTTATTCTCTGGCTGTTAATCAAAACAGAAACGATTTTAGTTGGAAAATGCAGTATGAAGTGAAAGAAGTGTCTGAGGATTGCACAACTATTGGGCCCAATTTTCAGCTGTCTACTGCCCCATTTTCAGCATGAATTGGGCAACAGTGGATCACAATTTTAAAAAGAAACGTTGTGCCAAATCCGGACCTGAGGCCTGCCTAAGACGACTTTTGAGCAGGCCTGAATTTAGGCGGCCAATGGCCCGTCATGAAACTGGTGGGAGCCTCATTAAGATATTTCCAAAATAGACTAAAAACAGTAAAATACTACTTTTTCACAAATAATTAGCAAATTGAAAGGTCTGTAATCAACTACAATAATGTTTTACCATCTTGTGCTCTATTGTATTTACTTTCTTCTGTGAAATCGTGACAAATTTGGGCCTGGCATAGATACCTACCCATGTTCAGTGGCTTCAGTCTCTCCCTGAAGCAGCATAAGCATCATATTTTTATGCAGCTGTATCACAATGCCCTATATCTACTTGTAACCATTGCATCTCTTTGCATTCTGAACCAGATGCTCATGTTTTTTGCACATGGTGTTTATTCAATTTCAGGTGGGTTGAGTTTATTTAAATATATTCATTCGTGGGATGTGAGCATTGCTGGCAAGGCCAGTATTTATTGTCCATCCTCTAATTTCCTTTGAAGACGCTGGTGGTGAGCCGTGTTTTGAACTGCTGCAGTCCATGTGAGGTAGGTACAACCACATTGCTATTAGATAGGGATTTTGACCCAGTGACAATGAAGGAATGATGATGTGTTTCCAAGTCAGAATCATGGGTGACTAGGAGGGGAACTTGCAGGTGGTGGTGTCCCCAAGCGCCTGCTGCCCTTGTCCTTCTAGGTGGTAGAGGTCACAGGTTTGGAAAGTACTGTTGAAAAGCCTTGGTGAGTTAAAACTACAAGAGATTAATTTTGGCTTGAATCGTTAAACTGTTTTGTTCCACAGTAGGTGAGATGAACAGGTATTATAACTGTTGCTTAGCTCAATAGATAAAACTTATTGATAAAAATAAAGAATAGTCTCCACATCAGTGGGTTCTCTTACTTGACTGAAACAGAATAATTTCTCTACATTCTGTCCTACAGCCCTTGACTTTTTCCCTGTTTTGTTTAATCTGCCTGTCAGTATTCAGCGCCTTGTTTTTGAAAACCTGCTTCCTTCCATGCAACTTGTGTTCTACTCTAAAAAGTTTCTCACTCGGTGTTAAAAAGTCTGTCATTTCCATAGACCAACATAGATTGAAACATTTTCAAGCATCATGCCTTTCTGAAAACTCAAACAAATTCAAGGACCAATTTTAAACACACAAATGGTGCAGGCAGGGGAAGTAAGTTGCCATGTTCTCACCACGGTCTTGCACATGGCAACCTGCCTGACTTCAGGCACAAGAAGGCCATCTGCCCCAAAGGAGCAGGGACCTAATTTAAATGGCAGTGTCGAGACATCAGATTGTGTATGGTATTTAAACTACAGACCTGACGACAGCGAAAGCTGACAGTAGCAAGGATCGCAGCCCAAGCAAGTACTTTTTAAAAAAACATTGTTAAAGGTGTTTTGGGCCTTCTCTGCCTACAACATCCACTCCCCCACACAATCACAGACCTGTCAAAAAATGCCTCCGACAGCCCCCCAATCCATACTTACTTTATGAAGAACCATTTTTGTGGGTCCCTGGCAGCAGCTTGACCTTCCTCAGTCAGTCAGGCCATGTAATGAGGCCCAGGAGTTGAAATCTCCCAACTACCATGCACTCACCCTGAAGCACTATTCCCACCCTGAATTGATTTCGGCCCTTAACAAATCATTTATTGTTTAGTGTCTGGGAGAAGCAACATCTGATTAACATATTAACCATTTTTAGTGCTGATCATATTTTTAAAAACTCATGAGAGTTGTGATTAAAAATTCAACATTGAAAGTCACTCTTTTTCCAAATCCTTTCTGAGTAAAAATGCTCACATAATCCAGAAATGTGAGAGTAATATATACAAGGTTTACGATTCCTCTGTAAGATAAATCCTATTATCACAGTGATTAAAGTTGCATGGTACAAAAGTTGATTACAGAACCTGCAGTCGATCATCTAATTGTTACAATCTATAATCCAGTCCTAAAGTTCAAAATGCCACTATCTTGCAGGACTCAACCAATATGTTATCCTATATAAGTCATGAGTTTCATTGTGTTATCTTAAGCAACACAATGAGGTACATGGATTCCAGTTCCTTGAAGATTTTTTTTTCATTTCCAAAATATACTTTATTCATAAAAATCTGTTTAAAAAAAATGACAAAACAGTTCTAAACAGCACCAAGTCAAAAAATACAAACAGTGCAAAAGGAGATCAGTTTCCTTCAATACAGGTGCAATGAGTTGCCTCACCACCCTTCCATTTCATTTTTCATGCCATATACAATTTATAGCAAACGAAAATTTTCCCGAAACAGTTCGAGGGGTTTCCCATGGATCTAGCCCCTCCGTTCAGCTTGGTGGGGGGACCTTACACAGTGGTCTTTCCCCATTGAGCCTTTGCTGCGGCTGCCCCAAGCTTTAGTGCGTCCCTCAGCACGTAGTCCTGGACCTTGGAATGTGCCAGTCTGCAACATTCAGTCGTGGACAACTCTTTGCGCTGGAAGACCAGCAAGTTTCGGGCAGACCAAAGGGCGTCTTTCATCGAATTGATAGTCCTCCAGCAGCAGTTGATGTTTATCTCGGTATGCGTCCCTGGGAACAGCCCATGGAGCACAGACTCCTGTGTTACAGAGCTGCTTGAGATGAATCTCAGCAAAAACCACTGCATCTCTTTCCACACCTGCTTTGCAAAGACACATTCCAGAAGGAGTTGGGCAACTGTCTCTTCCCCACCACAGCCACCGCGAGGGCATTGTGCGGAGGGGGCGAGACTTCGGGCATGCATGAAGGATCTGACAGGGAGGGCTCTTCTCACCACGAGCCAAGCTACATCTTGGTGCTTATTTGAAAGTTCTGGTGATGAGGCATTCCGCCAAATGGCGGTCTGCTCAGGGAACCATCTGACAGGATCCACCATCTCCTTTACCCGTAGGCCCTTGAGGACATTCCATGCAGACCACTGCCTGATGGATCGGTGGTCAAAGGTGTTTTTCCGCAGAAACTGCTCCACGAAGGATAGGTGGTACAGCACAGTCCAAATGGATGGAGCGTTCCGCAGCAATGTGACCAGGCCTATCCTTCGCAACACCGGGGACAGACAGAACCTCAGCACGGAGTGGCACTTGGAGTTTGCATACTGGAGGTCTACACACAGCTTGATGCAGCCGCACACAAAGGTATTCATCAGGATGAGGGCGATGTTGGGTACATTTTTCCTGCCCTTATCCAGAAGTTTGAACATCGTGTCCCTCCGGACCCGGTCCATTTTAGATCCCCAGATGAAGCGGAAAATGGTTCGGGTGACCGCCACAGCGCAGGTGTGGGGTATGGGCCAGACCTGCGCCACGTACAGCAACAACGTGAGCGCCTCGCACCTGATGACCAGGTTCTTACCCACAATGGAGAGAGATCGCTGCTCCCACATGCTCAGCTTGTGTTGTACCCTGGCTACTCACTCCTCCCAGGTTTTGGTGCACGCCCTGGCCCATCCGAACCATATCCCCAGCACCTTCAGGTAGTCTGACCTGACGGTGAAGGGGACAAAGGATCGGTCAGCCCAGTTCCCAAAGAACATGGCCTTGCTCTTGCCGTGGTTAACTTTGGCTCCCGAGGTCAGTTCGATCTGGTCGCAGATGCTCATCAGTTTGTACACAGACAGAGGGTCCGAGCAGAAGACGGCGACGCCATCATGTATAGGGAGGTTTTAACCTGAGTGCCTCCACTGCCTGGGATTGTCACCCCTCTTACGCTCGCATCCTTCCTAATAGACTCAGCAAAGGGTTCAATACAGCAAACAAACAAGACAGGGAGAGAGAACAGTCCTGTCTGACTCCAGATTGGATCGGGAAACTTTCTGATTCCCGCCCATTGATTGAGACTGCGCTACTGATGTCTGTGTAGAGCAGTTTGATCCAATTGCAGATTCCCTCCCCAAACCCCATTTTGGAAAGCACGTCCATCATGCAGGTGTGCGATATCCTGTCAAAAGCCTTCTCCTGGTCCAGGCTGATGAGGCAGGTGTCCACCCTCCTGTCCCGTACATAGGCGATCGTATCCCTGAGTAGCGCGAGACTATCAGAGATCTTCCTGCCTGGTACAGTACAAGTCTGATCGGGGTGGATCACCAACTCCAGAGCAGACTTGACTCGACTGGCTATGACTTTGGACAGAATCTTGTAGTCAACATTAAGCAGTGAGATGGGCCTCCAATTTCTGATTTCTGCCCTCTCCCCCTTCCGCTTGTAAATGAGGGTGATGCTGCCTTTCCTCATGGATTCTGACATGCTGCCAACCAGGAGCATACTCTCGTATACTTCCAGCAGGTCCGGGCCGACCCAGTCCCAGAGGGCTGAATACAACTCAACCGGTAAGCCCTCGCTTCCAGGAGTTTTACTCGTCTTGAAAAACTTGACGGCCTTTGTCAGCTCGTCCAGAGTTAGCGGCTTGTCCAGTCTCTCCCTCCTGCTGTCATCTAAGATCTCTGTGATAGATGACAGGAAGGACTGGGAGGCTCTGCTGTCTGTGGGCTTTGCGTCATACAGCCCAGCATAAAAGGATTTGCTGATCCTTAGTATGTCGGACTGCGAAGACGATACCGAGCCATCTTCTTCCTTCAGGCTGCTGATAACAGAGCTCTCTCTGTGTACCTTTTGGAAGAAGCAACGCGAGCACATCTCATCCTGCTCGATGGAGCGGACTCTGGACCGGAAGATGATCTTGGAGGCCTCCGTGGCAAAGAGCGAGGCCTGCTGGCTCCTCACCTCATGGAGGTCCTCCTTGACCTCCACCCCCATCAGTGGATCCGACCGTGACAGCACGGGACAAAAACAGGAAGTGAATCCTGGAACAGGCAGACCCGTCTGATCTTGACCAAGTGTATCTACGCTGCGCTCCGTCTGCAGGTTTGCTGAAGATGTCATGCAGTTTGGCATCTTTAACTGTTTCTATTAGGAATCTGGACATAGCGTCCAGTTTGCTGATGTCTCTGCCGGATCGTCCAGCTGCATCGATGATGCAGTTGAAGTCACCGCCTAGGATGACCGGCCTGGACATCGCCAGCAACAGTGGGAGCTGCTGGAAGATGGTCAGCCGCTCGCTGCGTTGTACCGAGGCGTACACGTTGATCAACCGGAGCGGAGCATTGTTGTACGTTACATCTACTACGTTCCTTGAAGATCTCCAGAAGGTTTAATAACAGCTAAACTAATACATACAATACAAGCAAACGATATGCAAATCCTTTGTGCAGGGTGTTACACTGCAAAGTGACTATGGCTTCTGGCCACATGACTACATCCTCATACTTAGCTCATTAGCATAGAGTTCTTAAATGGACATCACTCTTAAAGCAATCATACAACTTTCATTCCAAAGATAAGTTGTGTACGCTACAAGTAAAAACACATCAATTTGGACAATATGAAAATTAGTTATACTGGGATAGAGATTATAAAATTTACAAGTACAAAGATAAGGATTGTGAAATTTATGAGTGCAGCATCTTTAGAGTCCATATATCGTTTCGGTGGTTTGATAACTCTGCCTGATCTTGTTATGGTATAACCTTCTGGGGATGTGGATTTCATTCTTGGTTGTTTTTGGTTTGCAGACATGTTGTCAATGTGTTGGTTCATAGAATCATAGAAAGTTTAAGGCACAGAAAGAGGCCACTTGGCCCATCATGTCTGTGCCAGCCAAAAAATGATCCACCCATTGTAATCCCACCTTCCAGCATTTGGTCCGTAGCCCTGCAGCTTACGACACTTGAGGTGCATATCCAGACTCCTTTTGAATGTGTTGAGGGTCTCTGCCTCAACTACCCTTTCAGGCAGTGAGTTCCAGACCATCACCACCACCTGGGTGAAAAAGTTATTCCTCATCTTCCCTCTAATTTTTCTACCAATCAATTTAAATCTATGCCCTCTAGTCACTGACCTCTCTGCTAAGGTGAACAGGCTCTTCACATCCACTCTATCCAGGCCCCTCAAAATTTTGTACATTTCAATCAGATCTCCCCTCAGCCTTCTCTGTTCCAAGGAGAACAACCCCAGCCTATACAATCTTTCCTCATAGCTGCATTTTTCCAGTCCTGGCAACTTCCTCGTGAATCTTCTCTGTACCCTCTCTAGTGCAATTACATCCTTTCTGTAATGAGGTGACCAGAACTACACACAGTACTCAAGCTGTCGCCTAACCAATGAGTTATACAGTTCCAGCATAACCTCCCTGCTCTTATATTCTATACCTCGGCTAATAAAGGAAAGAATTCCATATGCCTTCTTAACCACCTTATCAACCTGTCCTGCTACCTTCAGGGATCTGTGGACATTCACTCCAAGATCCCTTACTTCCTCTACACTTCTCAGTATTTTCCATTAATCATGTATTCTTTTGCCTTGTTTGACCTCCCCAAATGCATCACCTCACACTTCTCCAAGTTGAATTCCATTTGCCACTTTTCTGCCCATCTGACCAGACCATTAATATCTTCCTGCAGCCTACAGCTATCCTCCTTGCTATCTACCACATGGAAAATCTTTGTGTCATCTGCAAACTTCTTGATCATGCCCCCTATATTTACGTCCAAATCATTAATATACACCACAAAAAACCGGGGATCCAGTACTGAACCCTGCAGAATGCCACTGGAAACAGCCATCCAGTCGCTAAAACAGCTGTCAACAATTACCCTTTGTTTCCTGCCACTGAGCCAATTTTGTATCCACCTTGCTGCATTTCCCTGGATCCCATGGGATTTTATTTTTTTAACCAGTTTGCCATGTGGGACCATGTCAAAATCCTTGCTAAAATCCATGTTGAACACATCAACTGACCTACCCTCATCTATCTTCCTTGTTACTTCAAAAAATGTGATCAAGTTCGTGAAACAAGATCTTCCCTGAACAAATCCGTGCTGATTATCCTTGATTAACCTGTGCCTTTCTAAGCTACAGTTTATCCTGTCTCTCAGAATAGATTCCAATACTTTGCCTACTACTGAGGTTAGACTGACTGGCCTGTAATTATTCGGTCTATCCATCATTCCCTTTTTAAACAGAGGTACAACGTTAGCAATTCTCCAATCCTCTGGCACCACACCTGTATCCAGTGAGGACTGGAAACTGATGGTCAGACCCTCTGCTATTTCCTCTCTTGCTTCTTTTAACAGCCTAGGATACATTTCATCTGGCCCTGGTGATTTATCAACTTTCAAGGATGCTAATCCCATTAATACTTCCTCTCTCCCTATGTTTATCACATTCAATACTTCACACTCTTTCTCCTTAACTACAATAACTGCATCATCCCCATCTTTTATGAAGATAGATGCAAAGTATTCATTAAGAACCATACCAATATCTTCCGCTCCTACACATAGGTTACCTTTTTGGTCTTTTATGGGCCCTACACTCTCCTTAGTGATCCTCCTACTCTTAATGTATTGATAAAACATCCTTTGGTTCACCTTGCTTTTGCTTGGTTGTTGTGCTATTGTTCCATCGCTGCATGTTGGTCAGGCACCATCTTCATTCTCTCTTGTGTTTCGAGCAGTGTCCCCTGCATCTCGGAGAATTTGCGTCTAAGCTGTTGCTGTTTTTTCTGAAGTTTCTCCCTCTCTGCATTCAGTTTCTGTTGCTCTGCTTTCAGCCTGCTAATATACTCTGTTGCTTTTCTCAGGATGACCACTTTTGAGGCCTTGTCATCCTTGGAAAGTTCTGGCACTTCATCTTGAAGAGCCAACAGACAATGCTTCAAATTGTTCCTCCTCTGCTTCTTCAGGACATTGTGTGCCCACGCGACCCAAACCCGCCCTGACTCGATCCGACCCCAGCCCGACCCGACTATCCCTTCACTTACCTTCCGACTGGGAAGGTCACTCACTCACTGCGCAGACTCAGTTTCGTCCCGGACTCCCAGCTCAGGCAAGTTTTTTAATTTCAGTACTTACCGGCAGAGTACTTACCGTGCGCGTCCGGCCTGACCCGACCTGACCCGACTCATCCTGAGCTCGGCCCAACCTGGCCCGAACCTGAATGCCGTACCCTGAAGATGGGCCCGACCCGAACCCGACACATTTCGTCGGGTCCCGTCGGGTTCGGGTTGGGTAGCAGGCCTCTAACTGAGATCATGGAAGAACTATGACTCAATCTCAGACATCAGGGAACTGGACACATGGAGTGTATCCTCTCTCAGGTGCAGTATGGCATCGCCTTTGAAATCTCCCATGGCATTGTACCTGTCCAGTACGTTTGTTGCAAGCCCTGAACTGACTCAATGTGGGTACCCTTGGTCTCTTCTGTTGTAATGGGTATCTTGGTGACCTAGTAGATGTTGAGATCCTTACACACTGGTAGTCCTACCACTGCTGGTCCGCTCAGGGAAAATATTTGTGCTTTCCATGCCGACTTGCGATAGCTGCATTACATTGTCAGTGTGCCACTGCAAGGAATGGGTGACCCATTGTATGCAGATAACTTTGCAGTTGTTGGTTGTATCATTAATTTCCAACAGCCCTGGTACATATCCTTCAGGATTTGGACAGGTAGGATATTTGCACTAGCTCCCATGTCAATCTTAGTCCTGAATGTGTGTTTGACAACTTTCTATGGGCACATGATATTAAAAGTAGCAAAAGCTTCTAGTTATTTGACTTCATCAACATAATGGGCTGAATTTTATAAGCCTCTCGTGTCAGGGGTCATGGCGGGGGAGCCCGGAATATCCTTCCAGGAGAGGCCCACTACAGGCCTCGACGCCGGGAAGGCCCCATCACATTTTACCAGCGGCGGCAAGGCCTCATCGCGGCTTCCCCACCGCAAGGTGACGGAGACGTTATTTAAAGATGTCAATTAAATTAAAATGAACAAATAATAACTTACAGTGAAGCGACGGCCGTCTCGCACTGACATTCCGGCTGGTTGCCGGAAGTCCTGCGCCTACGGATTACCATTCGGAGATAAAAGACTGTTGGGGAGGGGGAGGAGTGAGGTTTTCAGGGCAGGAGGGGGTAGTGGGGAAAACTGTTACAATTGGCTGAGGGAATGGTGGGAAGAGGTTGAAGGGAAAAGATAATAAAGTTTGGGGGTAAAAGGTCGGGACCGGCAAAAAAGTTTTCTCAGTGGGGAGAGGGAAATAAATATCTTGTTTTGTCATTTGGGGGCTGGGGTGGAAGATGGGCATCAATCTTTCATTGACTGTTTAAATTTAAAGTCAACGTGCAGTAATCTTTAAAAATGGCACCGGCGCCTGTGCAGTGGCGGCGGATGCCATTGCCAGGGAAGAAGCACCCACCTCCTCTACATCATCGGGGGCAGGTGGTCCACCCCCTCCATGTTAATGAGCCACCGCACACTTTTTGAAGCTCGCTGCCGAAAACAGCGGCGAGCTAATAAAATTCGGCCCAATGTGTCTGGTTCACAATGCAAAACGCCTGCACATCTTGTGGCTGAGAATCGCTCCCTCTGAGTCTTGCCTCAGCTCTATTTTGCTGTGGACTTTGTGTATTGGCTTGCATTTACACAGGTCACTGGCACTCTCCTTGCTGCTGTTGCCCTGTTGCTGCACCTGTCTTCTGTTTGTTTGTGTCCTATTGTGACTTCTGGCTGCGTCTTTCGAGCCGGATTTCTTGCACAAGCAGGCCCAGTATCCTTTTGCACAGCACGCCTTGCACAGATCTTGACATGCATGGCAACTTCACGGTGAGTGGGACAAACCACATTTACCACACAGCTTGCTTGCTTTTTGTGACCAGGTTACTGTGCCGATACTGTCGGCTACCTCTGGTGCTTGCAGATGCTGTTATCCAGCTACAATGGCTTCATATTTCCTGCCATCTTCTAGCAGCGCATCAATGCTGTGACCTTTCTTTTTTCCCAAGAGGTCTTTTTGAAACACTTCAATAGGTGTTGAGACAATCACCAGTTCCATTATGCGCTCCAACAGCTCAGTTTCTGGAAAATCGCATTAATTGCCCTTATTACAGCATCTACGGATGAATTGATCTATTGATTCCTGTGGCTGTTGCCTGTAGGGCATCAATTCCAGGCGATGAATTCTAAAATTCACTCTTACCTGAAGCTGATCTTCTAGCACTTTCCAAATCTTTGCCGGATCTTTCTGGTCCTCTTCAGATAAGCTAGAGATATTGATTCTGTATACCCCCCTCATTTCCAACAGTTATCAGTATTTTCACAGCCTGCTTCTCTGGTTCTGCAACCGCTTGGTCTATGAAGCATAACTGCATTTTTTGTTTAAA
Organism: Heterodontus francisci; assembly: GCF_036365525.1. NCBI lineage: Eukaryota > Metazoa > Chordata > Chondrichthyes > Heterodontiformes > Heterodontidae > Heterodontus > Heterodontus francisci. The sequence goes on from NC_090378.1 coordinate 37,448,033, forward strand.
AAGTTTGAGCTCGGATAGGATATCAATGGCCTTCCAGTTCAGGCTCGGTAATGTGCTTTCCATCCTTCTGCTGTTCTTTTGCTTTCTGCTCGACATTTAACTTTGTTCATCTCTGTGTGTGCCTTCAGCACTGTATTTTCTATTTGTGGCTTAAAACTTGTTTTAAAACCTGTTATATTAACTCTGCTATAATAAAAGCAAAATACTGCAGATGCTGGAAATCTGAAATAAAAGCAGAAAATATTGAAACTACTCAGCAGGTCTGGCAGCATCTGTGGAGCGAGAAGCAGAGGTAACGTTTCAACAGCGGTAACGTGACCTTTCATCAGAGCTGGCAAAGGTTAAAAAAGAATTAGGTTTTAAACAACTGAAGGGGGGGGGGCATTGGTGGGGAGGAGAACACAGGGCAAGGTGTATGATTGGGCAGAGGGCAGGAGAGATTAAATAACAAAGCTGTCCTGGGACAAAGATAAAGAGTGTGTTAATGTTTGTGGTGAAAGACAAAGCATTAGTCCCGAGAGAGTGTTAATAGCAGAATAATGAGCAGCTCTGTCTACATGAAAAACAGGCACACAGTTAAAAATAAAATAAAAATATATAAAAAGGCCAATCATGCTCTGAAGTTATTGAACTCAATGCAGCTCACCACCACCTTTTCAAGGGCAATTAGGGATGGGCAATAAATGCTGGCCTAGCCCACATCCCAGGAATGAATTTTTAAAAATTAGACAAAATTTCACACTGCTCTGCATGAGGAGATGTCAGGTGACCAAAAGCTTGGTCAAAGAGGTGGATTTTCGGGAGTGTCTTAAAGGACAGAGAGGTAGAGAGGTGGAGAGGTTTAGGGAAGGATTTCCAGAGCTTAGGGCCTAAACAACTGAAGGCACACTGCCAATGGTGGGGTGAAGGAAAACTGGGCTGGGCAAGAAGTTCAGAGCACACACCACACACCTGCCAGAAGAACAAACTCCTAAAGCTGTGATATCTCACAAAGCTGTAACAGTTAATGCACAACTCTTAGATGTGGTGGGCTAGTCAGATGAAAGATCTGTCCCCCAGTAAACCAAAGTGTTCAGTTTTCAATAGCGACTATTAACAGGGAAACTTTTGAACTGATGCAGACGAGTTGCCTTTGTAGTAGCTTTGTTTTACTGAATTCCTCAGCTCTCGCCAAAGCTCTTCAACTGTTACCTTGCCTTCTGTGGGTGAGAGGGATGGGACAGTGCCAAGTTCTTCATTTGCAATTTTAATTAAATTCTCCTGACATTCTCAGTGCAAAGAAGCTGGTTTCCATTCAGCCGCTGGGAAAAGCAGCAGCTCTCTGGTACAGTTTGCCCTGGCCAACTGAATAACCGCAGTGTAAACCAACTGATTTCCACCAGTTTAAATAGTATCGCCATCAGGGCACGCTAACTTTATGTGAAAACAATATTACCATTAAATTCCAGTCCTGGTTTTCAAATGATCTTCACTGAAGATAACTTCCAGAAGCAATGTAAGCATCCATTTTGTGCTGCAGTGTGGAAAGTAACATCAGCAAGAGGATCTTGGTCAGCAGAAGGAGTCAATTAATGTTTCTTAGTTCTGTTTGAGACCAAATGGGGCTGCGTTTTTGAGCATTCATCAACTAAAAGTGAATGTGTAGTCTTGTTTATACTTGCTTTCCAGCCCATGTGACATTAATGATGCTCACTATAAATGTGATATTAACGTAGGTTAGCGAGTTGTCAAAAGCCCAGAGCAGAGCATACTAGACAAGACTATAAAGTGTCACTCAGTTATTTCATAGCAATATGGGTGCACTAGCAAATCTTATCTTGCTGGATGTCAAGCAGCAGAGAAAAGCCAGCAAGGTCCAAGTATGCAAGAAGTGGAACCAGTACGACCACAGACAATGTGTTTACCACCAGTGGCAGAGCCACCTTGACCTCGTCAAATGTGTGACAAAGCTATTGGTGAATTATGTCATCTTCATGTACTAGGCTTGCAAACCTACAACCAAAATGCAACATCAATGCCATGCAACTACTACAACAACAACAGTAACTTGTAATTACAAAGCGTCTTTAATGTCATAAAATGTCCCAAGGCACTTCACAGAAGCGTTATAAAACAAAATATGAAGAGATATTAGCGGGGATGACCAAAAGCTTGGTCAGAGGGAGATTTTAAGGAGTGTCTCAAAGGAGGACAGTGAGGTAGAGAGGCAGAGAGGTTGAGGGAGGGAATTCCAGAGCTTTAGGGCCTAGGCAGCTGAAATCACTGCCATGAATGATGGAGCAATTAAAATTGGGGATGCTTAAGAGGCCAGAATTAGAGGAGCGTAGATATCTCGGAGGGTTGTGGGATTGGAGGAGCTTACAGAGAAAGAGTGGATTTTATGCTCTCCCCTGCAGCGGGTTTGAAGGCGGGGAGAGCATTTAATAGGGCAGGATGGGGACCCCCACCTCTTCCCTTTAGTCCGTGGCGGGAAGGCCCGTGGACAGCCTTTCTGCCTGCTGCCAATTTAGGGCCTTAAGTGGGCAATTAATGTCCAATTAAGGGCCTCATCGCATGCCGCCGGTATTAGCCCAGCAGCGGCCAGCCTGTTTCCACACGGGGAGCATGACAAGCAAACCCATGCGGGTTGCTTGCCGTCTGTCGGGCGGAGGCAGGGGTTGGGGGGGTCCTCATTCAAAGGCACTCAGTGCCTGATCGAGAGACCCGGCATTGGGAAAGTGGGGCCACCTACAACGTCCTCCCCCGAGTCCCCCACCCCGCAAAGCCCCGCCCATAATGACTCACCTATGGCCTGATTCCCTCGATGATCCGAAGCCTTGGGTGGGTGCTCTACCGGCAGCAACCACCAACTTCGTGTTGGCGCTGCTGAGTAAAAAAACTGCCAGCCTCTGATTGGCCAGCACCTTTCAGTGGGCAGGACTTCTGTCGCCAGGGTCCTTAATCCCAGGAAGGCCCGCTGCTGCCCAGTTAAGTGCCTGATTGGCATGTGATGCAGCAGGCCTTCCTGAAAAGAGGCAACGCGGGACTTTCACCAGTGGCTGAAACCCCTGGTGCCTAAGTAAAATACTGCTCTGGGAGGGGTGAGGCCATGGAGGAATTTGAAAGCAAGGATGAAAATTTTAAAATTTTAATGTTCAACCAGAAGCTAATGTAGGTCAGCGAACACAGGGTGATAGGTGAATGAGACTTTGTGCAAGTTATGATGTGGACAATAGAGTTTTGGATGACCTCAAGTTTATGGAGTGCAGAATGTGGGAGACCAGCTAGGAGTGCATTGGAATAGTAAAGTCTAGAGGTAACAAAGGCATGAATGAAGGTTTCAGCAGCAGATGAGCTGAGACAGGTCAAAGTCGGGTGATATTACGGAGGTGGAAATAGGTTGTCTGGGTGATGCTGCAGAATTGTGGTTGAAAGCTCATCTCAGAGTCAAATATAACACCAAGGTTGCCAAAAGTCTGGTTCAGCCTCAGACAATTGCCAAGGAGAGGGATGGAATCGGTGGTGGGTGAGTGGAGTTTGTGGCTGGGACTGAAAACAATGGCTTCAGTCTTCCCAATTTTAATTAGAGGACATTTCTGCTTCTCTAGTACTGGATTAGAGTAGAGAAGGCTGAGGGGGAACCTGATTGAGGTATACAAAATTATGAGGGGCACTGATAGGTTAGATAGGAAGAAACTTTTTCGCTTAATGGAGGGGTCACTAACTAGGCGGCATAGATTTAAGGTAAGGGGCAGGAGGTTTATAGGGGATTTGAGGAAAAAATTTTCACCCAGAGGGTGGTTGGAATCTGGAACGCACTGCCTGAAGGGGTGGTACAGGCAGAAACTCTCACAACATTTAAGAAGTATTTAGATGAGCACTTGAAACACCATAGCATACAAGGCTACGGGCCAAGTGCTGGAAAATGGGATTAGAATAGTTAGGTGCTTGATGGCCAGCACAGACACAATGGGCCGAAGGGCCGGTTTCTGTGCTGTAAAACTCTATGACTCTATGATGTCAGATAAGCAATCTGATGATGTAGAGGCAGTGGAGGGGTCGAGAGAAGTGGTGGTGAGGTAAAGCTGGGTATCGTCAGCGTACATGTGGAAACTGACGTGTTTTCAGATGATGTTGCCAAGGGGCAGTGTGTTGATGAGAAATTGGAGAGCCCAAGGATATATCCTTGGGGGAGCACCAGAAATAACTGTGCGGGAATGGGAAGGGAAGCCGATGATGGCAGTACGAGTTAAAAAACTGATGATAGCACTCAACTTTATTACCATCTGCTTTTGCAAAGCAACAACTTTTTTGTCAAGAATCATTTTCAGTCCATTACCTAAGCAGCGGGTGTCCTGTTTCAACATGCTGGTGTTAAAATCTGTCCTTGCATACAGCATCAGCAGGAGAGGCTGATACTATCTTCCCAAGGATAGAGGTGCCATTGACTGTCCCATACCTATGCTATGGTTGATGAAAATCCTAATGGTCTGCAGCCTGCACTATATAATTATACAGGCAAATAAATAATAGGTTTCTGGAGAGTGCTTTTGGTGCCCATAACAGAAAGGAATCATCAATTCCCTACTTGTTCCAGAAAAAAAGGCAAATTGGCTATTCAGAAATATGGGTTACTCTCTCAAAGCATGGCCCATGGCACTGCTACGAAACCTCCATGATGCCCAACAAAGGACATACAATGGAAAACATTAGAGAAACAAGAACATCATTGATCAAACATCTGATATGCTCAAACAATGCTTGAGCTGTTTGGATCACTGTGGGAGTGTTCTACAATAAGCCCCTGAGAGAGCTGGCAGAATGCTGGTGGTGTGCTACACACTGCACAATATAGCCATTAAAAAAGGCATACGAGTGTTTAGTTCCCACACCCTACATCTTGCATTCTAACAAATGATTACACCAGCAATGCTGATGTGCCGTTCCACTTTACAGATTCGGATGGATTTGCTGTTATTTCACATTTGCAGGTTGCTTTCTTTTCATTCCTCAGTAGTATTGTTTATGTGGAAACCATTAATTTCAAAACTAACTATAGACTGTGATGTGTTGTGACTTTATTGTAAATAATAATGGAGGCATATTTTGTGTTAAATATGATGTGGCTCTGTGTCTGTCTCTTGTGGAATGTGTACTAGTGCGTGTAGTATTCTGTCTCTAGTTCTACCACATGATGCCCTACTAGACATGTAAGGCTGCCTAAGAGGTTTGCTGCAAGGGGGCCTGTGAATCAGCTCGTCATTTACTTCAGTGTGGGGCAGACCCATATAGTCTTATTTGTGCCAGGAGCAGTCTGTCCTATTCTACCTGTGGGAGCCTGTGCACATCAGTGTTTTTTCCTGTTAGCTCTCTATAGCTGCAGACAAGAGAATGGCAGTGATTTCAGAGGCAGCAGCCTGGTTCTGTATTTCTGGCCATCAATTCTGGAGCAGTCAGGCCAGGAATTAGTCTGCAGAGTTATTCCTCCAGTTCCTCGCCACTGTGGGATTTTGCGCTGGAAGTGATGGCAGCTATGAATACATTATCCACATTTAAGTCTTTTCAAAGTGGGTAGTATATTACATCACTACTGCCAAAGCAATTCTAGCTGTAAGAATAGCAGCATGTTACTTGTGTCCAGCATCACCATAGTGGATGGTGGGGATTGGGGGGAATTGAAAAGGCCCCCTACAGGGGTGCAACTGACCATAGGATAATCAGTTGCACTCACATACGCTGTGAATTGGTTCATGCTCAGTCGCAGCCATTTTTCGCCCCCACTGCTGCACCGGGGAGCTAGTGAGACTGATTCGGGAAACTTTGCTGGGGTCAGCAGCAAGCACAACACTCAGCATGTTGACTTCATGCCAGCTTTCCACCAAAAGCGAAAAATCTCACCTGATTTTTAATTGTACAAAATCAGCTATGTTGTTGCTGTGGAGACAGATTTGTAAGTGCCTTCAACCTGTATAAACACAGCAGTAGCAGCCTGAATATGAGGTTGGGTCACTGACCATCTGTTTACACTGCCGTTCCAGCCACTGCCAACTTGGGTAGGGTCCTGTGTGTCCCCTGTTTCACAGAGGGAGGCCACTTGTAATATGCACAATGGGACTCTAGGATACACATTGCACCCTAATTGCAATTTTGAGGAACAAACCAAATACATTTTTTCATGTATTTTTGTAGAGCCAGGAGAAGCAGCGGTGCTCCTCCAGGCCCACAAAGTACTTTGGCCCACTACTGACTCATGCAAGACCCACCCAGGATCAACCTCTCCTAGGCCTGGACTGTCAGCTGGCTTCACTTAGAAGCTGGACAATTCCCCCCCTCTTCCACAACCACCCCCCCCCCACCCCACCCCGCCCCAACCACCATAACAGGCGAGCTGCCTCAGGGCAATGGTTTGGTGCATGGAGCTTGCCAGCTGCGTGCAAATGAGGCCTGGGCCTCAAAATGGCTTGCAGTAACTTGCTTACGGAAAGTTGACTGAGTGAATTGTAATTCCCAGCTACACGTGAGAATCATTATAATCAGTCTTCAATTGTTTTCAACTGCATCAGTCTAGGTTTTTCCTTTTTTTAATTCTGCTATGCTAGTTCTTAAGCATATTCATTACTTGTGTGCATTTGCAGCACTGCACTGGATCAATCTGAGTTAAGTAAACTAAACTACACATAAACTCACCTGACTTCTGGAACACGGCATCAGTGGCCACCTGCGTATATAACAACATTCATATACGCAGTCTACATTTAAGCCAAGCGCATTTTCAATGTGAGAAATGAGTGAATTGTCAGCAGTTGGTATGCACTTAGTGCACCTAAGAGCAGGCTCTGTGATAATCCCAGTAAAACACTTCTGGAGATGGCACTCTGTTTGCTTGTGTGTACAATCGAGCAGACAGCAGGGGGTCCCGGCTCTCTGCCTTTTGCCATGCTCAACTTTACCAAAAATGGTGCCTCAGGTTTGAGCAGACCTTCATTAAGTAACCAACTTATTAAAATTAGGTCCCAAACTGAGTTTCTTCACCTTGGGTTTGGCTCATTATACAGCACATCCAGATAAAATAGTCACCTTCGGAATCCAGGGACTGGTTTAATCAAGTGGGTTTCTTAAAAGGGGGATTATTGTTTGAGTCAAAATTAGTTTCTGTTGCATTTATAATTATATTTTGTTACATTTTACTCCATGAAGCAGTTGGTTTTGATGGTTGGTCTGCTATTTTCACGTATTTGGTTTCCCAGTACCTTCTTTTATTGTTCTCCATTGTTCCTGCAATTATAGAAAGTATTAAAGGTGAAAATTCCTTTAGTGGCTCCCGTGCCATCACATGATTTAGGTCAGAGAGAGGTTGTTTTGCATCCAACACTACTCAAAGACTTCCATCTATAGAGCAACCCACCACATGAACCAGAACATGTCAGAGGAGATGTATTAAAAAAAGACTTGCATTCATTAAGCAACTTTCATGACCACCAGACGTCTCAAAGTCAATTGAGAGTCAATTAAGTACTTTTGAAGTGTAGGCCGGGATTTTCTCAGAGCTTTGGAGATAGGCTGGGAGACGTGACGGGTGGTAAAATAGGACTGAAAGGCATCAGGTGAAAGCCCAATGTGTTCCCACCACCAAAGGATATTAACAAAGGTGGAAACAGCAGCGGCTGGAGGCGGGTGGCCAACTAAGCCAATTAATTGGCCTAGTGATGGCCATTTAACCAGACAGCCAAAATTTTACCGGCATCGGGAATGACCGTCTACCATGTAGGGAGTCTGCCAGCTGCATCGAGGCAGCCTCCCAGCAGCTTCTGGGGAGGCGGCGATGATCCTTGGCTTCCTGAGGCTCCACGCCCAGAAGAGGGGGCCCCCAGCAGCAATGACCATCCCTGCAGCCCAACACTGCTACTGGAGGGGTGACCTCTCCGATTGCTGGGACCTGCCTGCCTGGCCCTGGCACCGAAATCAAATTCTCTACTTGCCTGTGAGCCAATATGGAGGCACCCTCTCTTTCCTCTTGCAGCCTCAGCAGTGGTGGCACTGCTGAGGCTGCAGAGCTGTTGGAGCTCTGAATGGGTTGGCAGCTCGAACAGTCAGGCAGACAGCGGTCCTGACAGCAGCCTCTTAATTGGCTGCCACCAGTAAAATTGCTGGCACAGTTCCGTTGCCCTCCTGTGCAGGCTCGGGACCCTCATTGGATCCCGGCATCAGGACTTCCGTTGTGGCAGCAAAATCCCGGTATAGTCTCTGTTATAATTTCGGAAATATATTCACCACTCTCCTTCACAAGACAGGTTGTCATGGAATTGTATTATCTGCTGCATGCAGTTAACATCTGGAAGAGAAACAGCTCTTCCCATTACCAAAACATGAATCTTCATGTTACTGGATCCTTCAAACAGTCTACAGTGTTTACATGTATCCAGAAAGTGCCAAAACACAATGCACGGGGAATTCCTCCTTCACTTTCAAGACGGGCAAGATTTTCCCTGCGGGCTGTGAACCCTGCCGTCAGGTTCAAATGTGGGTCAGAAGCCCGCACTATGTAGGAAACAATCAATCAATGTGATTTTCCCCATAGCGGGCAATTAATGGGTAAGGATGGCGGGTGGGCTTTCGAAGCTGGAGGGCCAATCAGAGGGCTTCCAGCTTGAAAGCAGCAGTAGAATGCCATGGCAGTTAAATAAGCAAGAGGGCTGTTCAAAATGAAGGAGTCCTCCAACTTTTGCAAAATTTAAATAAAAAGTGGCTTTTGCAGTCTGGCCACCACTATTGGGGGGAAACCCCCCTCCAGAGGGCAACCTGCAGCTGCTGCTGTACCCATGCAGACAGGGAGGGTCTCTAAGCCTACCTGGAGTGCTGGTCCCCTTGTCTGCTGCAGGGGGGCCCCCTCCAGGCAGCTAAACGGCCCCCCGCCGACTCTGGGAACCTGGAGACTGACTGGAAATCATCCTCCGCCAATTGGTCTCATATTGTCCTTTATTAGTTTGATCAGCTACCTGCCATGTACTGGTGGGTAGTCCTGCTGCCCCTCCCCCCCCCCCCCCCCCCCCACCCCACTCACCATCCTGCCTCCAGGAAAATGGCATTTATTGCTCATCCGTAATTTGTCCTATTACCGGTAACCAGGCCCTCAGAAGTTGAGGTCCCATTCTCTGGAAGCCCCACCCTACTCCCTACAACTCTCCAAGATCCACTTCTCCTTTAAAATCCTGCTTAAAATTTATCTTTTTGATCAGACTTTTGGTCACCCATTCTAATATCTCCTTTGTTCGGCTTGGCGTCCATTTTTCCCCTTACACTTCTGTGAACCATCTTGTAACATTTTTCTATGTGAGAGGTAGTATAAAAATGTAAGTTGTTGCTACAAACTCTTGGCCTGCAATGCTTTGGTGCAATATGTCGAAAGGTCCACGCAACATTGTTTTGACCTTTTAATTACTGCCACTACATCCTGAAGTGGAGACAAAAACACTCGATCCAGGTCACAAAAACTCGTACAGCTGCACACACAGGCAAACTGAGTACAAGTCAATAACAATTTGCACTTATATAGCACTCCTCACATAAAGAAATGTCGCAGGGCACTTCATAAGGGACATCGAGCTGGAATCAGAGGAATTGAAGCAGAGAGGGCTCCACATCGAGGATTTACTGTATTTTTGAATCATCAGAGAGAAGGGAGACAAACAAACTTTTAAAAATGCTGTGTTTGGCCTGAGTGAAGGAATGAAGCAAGAGACAGGAATAAGAATTACATATTTTACTTTTTCAATGTTACTCATACATAACTGCTATGCGGAATAGTGTTTTTTGATTTTAAAAAATAGTGATTTTCCTGGAAGGGAAGTTTAAATGCAGCTTAGGCTACATTGAGTTTCCAAAGATAGTGATGATATGAAGTTTCATCATCCTACCTAAAAGCTTTTGAATAACATTTCTTCCTACATGTCTTGTAAAACCATGTTTATATAACTATATACACATTTGAAAATATACCTTGGGGTAATTTATTTCATGTGAAAGATCTATAAAGTGTGTTAGCTACTAATTGCTAACAGGCAGGAAAAGATGTACATTGTCTGCATCTGGAGCTTTGTAGGAGTCAGTACACTCGTAAATTATCAAGCGGCAGGAAATGGCTCCTTTTTTTTCTCAAAGAGAACTTGAAACTTTTTTTCCCCTTCCTGCACTTGCTTGCTAATGGCATGAATAAAACTTTTAATTAGTGAGGATCTTTGAAAGGCTCGGCCTCAATGACAAATGATTTAAAGAATCCCTTTATTCAATAGCTGACAGGGACTGGATTTAAAGGCCGCTTTATTACCAAAGAAGCTTGGGGCAACTTGAAGGTGAGAAAGCTAACCCTCCCTTGGGCAGACCCGTTACTGTCATCTGAAGAAGAGGGGAATGCAATTATCCTTTGGCAATTGGTGATAAACTGGCAGAATGAACATATCGCTTACCTCGCGTGACAACAGAAGAGCTACCCTCTTTGAGACCGATAGTCACTGAAGCCATATTGCTGAAGGCAAGCACTGAAGGATTAATACTTGTATGATTATATCATTGGAGAGCAAAGAAGCAGTGGGCATGTTATTTCTTTGGAAGGACTTAACTCCTAGGGAATGAACCCTTTTATTCTCTCCAGCTGTTAGGCTGAGAAATGATTTAACCTTTTCTTTGGCCTCAAACAGTGAACTCCTACAATGAAAGCGATAAGGTCATGATTAGAGGAAAACAGTATTCACTAAATTTCAAAACAAATTAACAGCCTAAACGAGGAACCTGAAATGACACTATGGGATATCAACTATCAATAAAGGAACGCAGAGAGTAATTTGTTAAGCATTCTTACATTAGTTCCCACAGTATAATTTCAGGACCTAAATTAATAGAGATAGCAATGAATGCCCCAAAACAATTTTCATGTATCTCACTGAGCTGGTGCCTACAGGTCCTTTATAGACAGCAACATGTACAAGATATGGGTGTTGTATTGGAGCACTCCCCAATAATTTTGACCCAAAGTGAGGATAGAACACTTGTTTTGTGTGGGTATAAGTGTGTTTTGTAGCTTTGATTGGGAATAGAACCACATTAGATTCGAATGCAGCATAATCCTTGTCCATTATTTGTTCATGGGATATGGGCTTTAATGACAAGGCCAGCATTTATTGCCCATCCCTAATTACCCTGGAGAAGGTGGTGGTGGGTTACCTTCTTGAACTGCTTCAGTCTATGTGGTGAAGATACACACACAGTGGTGTTAGGTAGGGAGTTCCAGGTCTTTGACCCAGCAACAATGAAGGAACAACGATATATTACTAAGTCACGATGATGTGTGGCTTGGAGGGGAACTTGGAGGCGGTGGTATTCCCATGCCTGTTGCCTTTGTCCTTCCAGGTGGTAAGTGTCGCAGATTTGGGAGGTGCCATCAGTCTTTTCATTGAATCATATATTATTTCTGGGTGAGATTGCAGAATTAGTGTTAATAATGTTGTGTGTAATGGCAGTTTTATGTTGTGGAGATATGTTTGGTGGGAACTGAGCTCAGCCATTTCAAGCACGTTGGATGCCAGATTCTCAATGAGAACTTACTTTCATCAGTTTGGATTGAACTCTAGTCCTCGAGGGTGAAAGAACAACAGTTCAATCCACCGCCCAGGCTTATGAATATCTCAGTTTAATGAGCAGTGGTATTCTTTAGCGATTACTTCACGATTGGGTTTAACACTTTGTGTCAGTTTGTAGGACTTCCAACAAATATGTTTTTCGTCAATAGGCCTGAAATAGCTCAGACTGTTCCTCAGTCAAAACTTTTGTCACCGAGCCCTTTGGCCACCACACAGATGGGTAAAAATGTTGATATTGAATCCTGCACTTCTCTCCAAACCAGCTTCCACCACTCATACACAGGAGACAAAAGCTTGCAGTTCAGTATCATTGTTCTTTCCTGGTCTTCATACAGATAAACATAACTGGTAAAGATTTACAAGCTGTGATGACAGATTTTTTTTCTTCAGATGGGCTTTCTATCCAGCTCCCAGCTCTTCAATCTACTATGGTACAAATTGGGAATCCCTGTTACAATGAATGAAAAGTGATGCCCTGACTGTAATGCTGAGATCAGGCATTGAAGCATCAAAGGCAGCAACACTCTAGCTGACCTTTAATGTTGATAACATCTACATGGAATGTAGGACCTCTAGGATGCTTTAGAAGTTGGTGAATACACATTAGACGGCACACACAGAAATCTGTATAACTGCCTTTATAAATAAAAAACAAGTCTACAGAGCTATCTAGTTCTCTCAAAGAACTTGTATCAAAGCAGCACGTTAAATCTGAAATAAAACAGAATGACTGATTTATCTGACTGAGTAAATTATATCAAGCAGTATATAATTATTATATGATGCATACCAATAAATGTTCTCCTAATCTGGAAAAAGAAAATGAAAAAGAAGAATGATAATTTGGCCAGTCCTATCACATGATCAGGTTGTACCTCCTAAATCAGTATTACATCCCTTCCAACTCTATAATACTTTTAAATTCAAGCTGTATCATGAAACCAGCATGGACCATTAGTAAGAATATTTTAAAACAAAGATTTACTATCCAAGCATATGTTGCAATTAATACCTGGTATATCATTGGCAAAGCAGTTTATTGGTTAGGTCAGATGACCAGTATAAATCATCAAGCTTTCCTGGCTGGGTTTGATGTCACTTAAATCCTTCGACTGGATCAATATTTTATAAATTATTTATGTGCCCATTTTCCTCAGTTTAATGCTTTGAATCAAGTAAGGACATTGCTGTTAATTTTGGAGTAAGTGTTGTTTTTGTTGCAACTTGTATTATGCTATGTCATGTACCAGGAATAAGAAAGGGATATCCCATATTTATCTGACACTTGATTTAAACATTGGAAATGGTTGATGAAGCTGTCAGAAAAACGTCAATTAAGCTCATTGGTTGGAAGGGGTGGTGGGGTGATCCAATTAAAGAACATGTTACTTACAAGTCTAGCTCAGAGCTGGCATTAACAGAATGAATTAGAAATAGTGCAGCAGCTTAGAATTTTACCCTAACATGACTGCCTTTCACCTTCCAGTTGATCAATGGGATGAACAGAAGAGCTGTCGAAATCTGATTGCCGCCCGTTCAAATTAAGAGAATTTTCCATGTTAAGGCTGAAATAAATCGTACACCAGTCTGGTTGTTTATTTTGGTAAGTGCTTCTTCTACAATCAAATTGAGTTCATTGTTGTTAAAACCTGGAGCTGGAAAATACTTTTAGAGTGTTTAACCATAACTCTAATATTGTTGAACAGCTCATTTCTGATTGGGATCTGAGGGTTCATTTCCTGCCTGTTAACAGACAGCCCCCAGATTGTGAACATTTTTGAGGATGTTATAAATAACATAGCTGGTGAAATTAGCCATGACATGGTTTATAGATGTGGGTTCAAACAGCAATCCAAGTCATCCACAGGTAATGTGGGCCAGCTCTTCAGTGCAGTATGCAGGGAGTGCCATATTGTTTGAAGATGCCATTTTTTCAGATGAAGTGTTAAACCATGGCTGCAACCACTTTTTCAGGTAGATGTGAAAGATTCTATGACACTATTCAGAGCAGGGAGTTCTTGAGTGTACCTGGCCAATATTTTTTCTTCCACTAACTGGTCATTTATCTCAGTTACTGTTGTAGGACCTTGCTGTGTGCACATTGGCTATTTTATTTGCCTACAAAGCAACAGTGGCTGCATTTCTAAAATGATTCGTTGAGATTAAAGCACATTCGCATGCACTGAGGATGTGATGAGGTGCGATATGAATGCAAATTCCTTCTTTTTTTTCTAGTCAGACTTTGATTACTTCTCAAGTTAAAGACTTCTAATAAAACTAAAACCATGGGAATCCAGGCTAGGATAAAAATAGGAAACAGAAGCTGCTTTTATATTGCTAGCTGGATCTCAGAGAAATGATCTAAGTGCATTGCTGTCTGTCATTTGGATTTGAATAGTGCTGACTGTCTCCATATAAGTCATCTTGTAAAGCTGGATTCCAGCATGTAGTACATAGATACACAGATTGGCTGTGACTCCTTGGCCAATGTACATGCATAAAATACTGACGTTATGCTTCCAATATTTACAGGGAGGCAGAGAGGGTGCATGTAAGGCCAAAAACAACCGGAGAACCTGGCAAGGCCCTGGATCTTAATAGCAGGACTTAGTTAATGTCATGTATCTCCATCTCCTGCCCAGCAGCTGGCATAATTGACATACTGGCCAGCAGGCAGGAGGCAATATCAGCTGCAAGCAGTTGCAGCCAGGGACTCCTGAGGAATGTCCCTGACAATAGGCTTGGACGAAGGTGGGCAATTGGGGATGTGAGGAGAGTGGTCAGCAATTGGGGCTGAGGGTTGGCCTACGATCAGGGGCAACAGGGGCCAGAGGAGAGGCCTGCGATCGAGGCTTGGGTGGAGGCCTGTGATCAGCGGCAGGCGGAGGGAGGACTACAGTTGAGGCTGCAGGGCAGAGGTCAGCAACCAGGGTGTAGGGAGGAAGAGAGATTGGCAATCAGGGCTCGGGTGTACACTTACATTTGGGGCTGCGGGGTGGGCAGGCAGATGGCCTGTCATTTTGGGGGGGGAAGTGGGGAATGCTGTAGAGGTCGGCAGTCGGTGGGGGGGAGTTGCGTGTAAATGCCTGCAATTGAGGCTGGGGTGGGGAAAGACCTGCGATCGGGATTGGGGGGAGATGTCTTTGATCAGGGAGGTGGCGAGAGAGTGCAGCAATCAGGACGGAGGAGGGAAAGAGGCCTGCAATTGGGGCTGGGTAGGGGTGGGAGGTGGTGGAGGATGCCTGCGTTTGGAAGTTGGGGGATACCTGTGAGTGGGAAGGAAGGGAGAAAGAGGCCTGTGATTGGGCTCGGGGGTGGGGTGCAGTGGGGGAGCCCTGTGATTGGGGCTTGGGAGTTGTGGTGGGGGAGGCCTGTGATTGGAGATGGGGGTATGTGTGATGGGGGGAGGCCTGTGATTGGGGCTTGAGGGGGTGCGGGGTGGTACAGTGGGGGACAGTAGTAATTCAGAAGACCATCACCTGGAATTTCCTTGGAGTTGCTCCTGCTTCTCCATTGTAACTTCGGTGGTGTAGCAGAAATCCCATTTATGTGATGTGGTTTTCTGCAGTACCTTTGGCAAAGCTACATCAACAGAGTGTAAGCAGCTCCAAGGAAACTCAGGGCCTGTGTTTTTTAAAAAAACTAACTTCCTGCCTGCGAGTCTTAAGAAACGGAATAATTAAGATTGTCACCAGCTGCATGAGAACTGCACATCAGGAGCTGCTGGCAGGGAGGGTCTATACAAACAACTAGAGGGTACTGCAGCAACAATAACAGCTTGTATCTGTATCATGTCTTTGATGTAAATCATCCCAAGATGCTTCACAGGAGTGTTATCAAACAAAATTTGACACTGAGCCACATGAGGAGATATTAGGACAGATGACCAAAAGCTTAGACAAAAAGGTAGGTTTTAAGGAGTGCCTTGAAGGAGGAGATAGAGGTAGAGAGGAGGAGAGGTTTAGAAAGGGTATTCGAGAGCTTGCTAGTGAGACAGTAATGTCAAAATGAGAGAGTTATAGCATTGAGTACCTCAAAGATCATTAACTTTGACCACCAATGTTTCTTACCTACATAAATAAGTAATGTGTATAAGTACTGTGGCCACAAGAGCAGGTCAGAGGCTGGGAATTCCGCAGCAAGTAACTCACCTCCTGGCTCCCCAAAGCCTGTCCACCATCTACAAGGCACAAGACAGGGGTGTGATGGATACTGAGCACTTGCCTGGATGAGTGCATCTCCAACAACACTCAAGAAGCTCGACACAATCCAGGACAAAGCAGCCTGCTTGATTGGCACCCATCCTCAAACTTCAACATTCACTCCCTCCACCACTGACGCACAGTGGCAGAAGTGTGTACCAGATACAACATGCAATGCAACAACTCACCAAGGCTCCTTTGAGAGCACTTTCCAAACCCATCTAGAAGGAGAAAGGAACACTACCACCTGCAAGTTCCCCTCCAAGCCACACACCATCCTGACTTGGAACTATATCATCGTTCCTTCACTGTCACTGGGTCAAGATCCTGGAACTCCCCAGCTAACAGCACTGTGGGTGTACCTATACCACATGGACTGCAGCAGTTCAAGAAGGAGGTTCACCACCACCTTTTCAATGGCAATTAAGGATGAGCAATAAATGAGGCCTAGCCAGTGATGCCCACATCCCATAAAGGAATTTTTAAAAATAACTTGAATGAAGAAACCAATTGTAAGCTTGTGATCAAATCAAATTCAGCACTGCCAAATAAACATTGCTAATTGATTGAGAAAATGAGTGACATGAGTATCTAATGAAAGGGATAGAATTAGCACGGGAAAATTTAGGAAAAGTTCTGGTAGTAACAGTACACAGAATTTTCGATGTCACTGAGATGTTGATAGTCAATTACAAAAGAAAAAGCAATCTTGGAATACATAGCTAGAAAGGGTGGAATATATGTCTACAGAGAGGATACTGAGACTTCATAATGTACAGGTGAGACCACACTTGGAGTACTGTGCAACTTTCATCACTACTTCAAAGGATGCATTGGAGAGGAAGCAATGAGAATAAGAACAAGCACCAATAATGATATGAAGTGTAAAGGAAGTGAGAAGTGGGAAAGAATAGAGAAGTTCACACTCTATAGTCTAGAGAAAAGATTAATAGGGAATCCAAGTGAGGCATATAAAGAACTACATGGGATGGATAATCTGAACCCAGGATATTACCTTAAGATAAGTCATAAATTTAAATGAGTGAAAATTCCAAAAAATGTTTGCTCAAATGGTGATAAATGTTTGGGTTAATCTACCAGGCAAAGTGGTAGAGTCAGTTGTTCAGGATGTTCAAATCCAACTGTCTGGTGGGTTGGCTGATTTGGAGCGCTAGAGGGTGAACTTCAATGGAGCAGGTTACCTTCCTTGTCCTTGACTTTCTTGTGTTCCCAAGTTGATAAAATAAAAAATGTTGGTCTGCTATAAATCTATATCCTAGAATCATTGGCTGATATAGCACAGAAGGAGGCCATTTGGTCCATTGTGTGTGCGCTAGATCCTTGGTAGTGCCATTTAACTAGTCCCACTCCCCTGATTTTTCCCCATAGCCCTGCAATTTTTTTCCCTTCATGTATTTATCAAATTAATTCCCTTTGAAAGTTACTTTAAATCTGTTTCCACCAGCCTTTCAAGCAGTGCATTCCAGATCAAAACCACTCGATGTGTAAAAAAAAAAGTGTTTCCTCATGTCACCGCTGGTTCTTTTGCCGATCACCTTTAAACCTGTGACCTCCAGTTACCGACCCTTCTGCCACTGGAAACTGTTTCTTCTTATTTACTCTATCAAAACTGTTCATGGTTTTGAACACTTTTTTATAAAGCCGCCTCTTAACCTTCTCTGCTCTCAGGAGAACAACTTCAGCTTCCCCAGTTTCTCGACATAGCTGAAGTCCCTCATCCCCAGAATCATTCTAATAAATCTCTTCTGCACCCTTTCTAAGACGTTGGTATCCTACCTAAAATGTGATGCCCAGATATGAGCACAATACTCCAGCTGAGACCCAAACATTGTTGTATAATAGTTTAGCATAACTTCCTTGCTTTTGTACACCATGGGCAGAATTTTTACTGACCTGACCAACAGGGAATGGGTCAGTCAGAAAGTTGGAGGGCACCCACAATTTGACATTCTGCCACATGCTGTGAAACTTTAACTCCACAGCATGTTAGTGACATCATTGATCAGTTCCTCGCTCAGAGACCCAGCCTGATTGACAATGTTGTGGGGTGATGGGGGGTGGTTCGGGGTCTGGTTGGGGGAGGAGGGAAGTCGGAGGCCTCAAGGTGGGATTGGAGTCCTCGGTGTGATGTCCTCAGGATTTGAGTCAGGTTTAGTCTAAGGTAAGAGGCAAAGCTTGAGAGACAAAGACTACAGCAGCTGAACATAAAGGCTTCTCCAGATATTCTGTCTGTTTTAGTTTCACTTTGCTAGCATGTGTCTTCTACAGCAGCCTCTACAGAATATACAATGCAATTAAAATTTCAAAATGCTACAACACCACACTCAGGAGGAAATTTAGAAGAGGGAGTGCCCAATCTTGGGTTCACAACCAGGCACCTGGATCCAGGAGGTAGTTATGAAGACACATATTTCCTGAATCCACCATGTCCTTGCCTGGAGGAAGCTGCCTGGCTTCCTGACCAACAGCAGTTAAAGTTGAAAAGTATAATGACAATACAGCTCAAAGACTTATTATCATATTTAATGTTGCAACCTGCCTACAAGATAGCCGGAAATGGGTGTGTGGGAGGTGGTTTGGGTCAGGAAATCGATTTCTGACACTTTAACCCTCCCACCCGACCCAAACCCACTGATTTTCCAATGTTAAACTTTGGCTCCTTGTCTCTAATAATGAAGCTAAATAATAATACATGCTTTTTTAACAGCCTATTCAAATTGTTCTTCCACCTTCAAAGACTTGTGTACATACTCGACCAGGTCTCTCTCTTCCTGCACCCCTTTAAACATTTTCGTTTAGCTTATTTGCCTCTTTGCATTCTCCCTAATGGATCACTTCATACTTTGCTGCATTAAATTTCATCTGCCATTTGTCTGTCCATTTCACCAGTCTGTTTATGTCTTTCTAAGTCTGTTACTTTCCTCCTTATTGTTTATTACATTTCTGAGTTTTGTGTCATCTGCAAACTTTGAAACTATGCCCTGTACACCTAAGGCCAGGCCTTAATATATATGAAGAGGGGCAGTGGTCCTAAGACCAACCACTGGGGAACACCATTGTATATTTCCATTCAATCTGAAAACTTAATTGTTCACCACTATTCTTTGCTTTCTATCCCTTAGCAAATTTCATATTCACATTGCTACTATCCCCTAATCCCATGGGCTTCAACTTTGCTGACAAGTCATCCAATAAATCTTGGAAACAATGGGCAGCATGAAAATGCTCAAATGAATCATCAGTGTTCTCTTATGTTTGTATATTCCTCTTATCTCATGGTAAATAGATCCATTATAGACACAAAATAGTATCACCCAGTTAATCACTTCCAATTAAATCAAACCTCAAAGGTACATTCTTTCAGATGTGATATTTCCATTTCCCCAATTGAGGAGGAGTCGAAGGGCTTCCCTCTTTTCTCTCCCTTGTTTGACACAAGTTTAATTCTTTCTTAAAGTGGATGTACTGGCCAATTCAGTAGGTATTTGATTGGTTCTTGTTATCATAGCAAGTAAATAATCAAATAGGTTTTCTTGAGTTAACAAAGAAAGAGGTTAACTTTATTGTACCTAAACCGAACTAATAAAAATAATAAACAACGTGCCAACTTTCACTCACACACCCACATACAGAAATAGGTTACTGAGGGGGGAAAGGTAGATTGGTTGAGTTGGAGTCCATAAAACAGCTATACAATCTGTGGAGCTTGGTGATTCCGTTGGCTTCTAACTGAATTCAGTGGTCCTGAGTCTTTTAGTTTGAAGCGATAGATGACTGGTTAGGTGGGTCTTTTGGAGACAGTGACGCGGATGATTTCCTCCAACTGAGTTTCTGATTGTAGCCAGAGTATGCAGAGGTGTTCAGTCAACAGGCAGGATTTGAAAGATTTCAAGCTGGAATGGAGAGAGAGAGAGAGACACCCCTACTTGGATCTGCACATGTCCGAGTCCAGTTGCTTCTCCTTTCTCTGCTGCAGAAAGACACGAGCTTAACACCACAGATAGGGAGGGGCTTGTCACATGACCGTCACTCAGTCATTCAAACATATCAGTTAGCAGAATTCCTTTCTTGCTAAAAAGAACGGGTAGTTCCTTTAAACTTCCTGGGTCTTAGTTCTTGCTGGGACATGAGCAGACATTTCGTTCTTTCCTCACAGGCATTGCAGTGTAGGATACAGTGTTGCAAATTAGGTAGTTATCTTAAGCTGCCAGCAAAGTCATCCTTTTAGCTGGTCTTTTTAAAATGACTGTTAAAAAAAAAAATCAGATCTCCAGTCAGTGTACTAAAGAAAATTATCATTCATCAAAGCGCATTGGCGTAACAGTATGCAGAGAAAGATTACCAATTTTGTATCAGTTTCTACTAAATTCATATAATTTTTACTAAATCGTGCCCAATTGAAACTGAGTTGAGTTTGCCTAAATTCATTATTTGTTAGGGCTCCGCATGAAAAGAAAGAAGAATCATCCCTCAATACGCACTGGATTCAAAGCCAAGAACGGAAGTGCAATGACAGTGCATTAACTCATTGCACCACCAGTTCACCACATATATCAACTTTAGTAAAGCGCCATTTAGATTTGAGCACAGTTGCCCCTGAATAGAGGTCCTTAACTTTCGCCAGTTAAGACAATTCACCTGGTTGTACAATAGTAGGTAACAAGGGACTGTATAGCTAAATGCATATCATGCAATTTTCTTTTCCATAGATGCTTTACTCTTCAAGGAAGGATTCAGTCACAATCTGAGAGCTAGATCTGCATTTTGATGTAACACAATTGGAACTACTTTTGCGAAATGACAGATCTGGTAATATATTGGTAAGCTGAAACTATATATTGAGTTCAGTTGATTTTCTTATTTGACATTTCAGGTCAGATTTTCCTGACCATTCACTGGACTGCAGCCACTTGCCTGGCTGCACAAATCATCAAAAAGAAGCAGTGACACATTTGGTTGAGTCCCTACTTTTTCTACCTTTGCCCCGGAATCTCTGGAGGGACAGAGTTCAGTCTGCACCTGCAGTAGGTGCAGGCCCTTCAGTGACAGTTAAATGGAGCAGGAGGAGGAGGTGTTGCCACTGTCCTGTCTCATTACCTAGATCTTCAGCTCACTGAACACCCTAGCAGAGGGTTGCCCTAAACACCTAGTATTGTGGCCTGCTGCTGAAATCCTGTTGACTGGAGGGTCCATGGGGGTCCCTGAGCAGGCTGAAAACTAATTGTTTTTTTTACTGCTGTTAAAAACTCCCCTACAAAGCAACAAAAGGCACTTTGAACATCTTTTCAGAGCTGCCCTTTTTAAATGCTTGTGCCTACACAATTTTGTTCCAGTTATGTTCCATTATGAGGCCACTATCCATCTCATTTAAACCTGCAGTGTTTCTGAACTATGCAAGGACAAAGGTGGAAGGACATCCTTTTCTACTTTCATGTCCCGCTCAATTTCACTCAGGAGTTGAACACTAAAAGATACAGAGCGGGGGTGGGGGGGGGGGGGGGGGGGGGGTGCTTTCCTGTCCCTTTTTATTCCCTTGTCTCCTCCTCTGTGTCACACAATAGTATGGAAAATGTGGAGAGCTCTCCATGTTTGTCGTTAATTTCAGTTTCAGAACCACTTAGATTCATGAATAAAAGTCATTGCAGAAGTAGGCACATCTTGGAAATGCCCCATATTATCTTTGGATTCTCTCTAAAATTAAATAAAAAGTCATCCAGGAAAATTACCTTCCAGGCTAAACACACACGGGCAGAAGTCAAGCTTGCCAGTAATGCTGACTTCATTGCTGTTTCCAATTTCCGCTGAAAAATATTTGTATTGCCACAGTGAGGTTTTGTTTTCTTTTTTTAAACAATACTCTTCACTGTTTCCAACTCTACTTGGGAAATGCCACTGATAAGAAGAAACTCAAGTTTGGTGACAACCTGATCACACCAAAAATAAATGGTTTTGACTTGTTTAACTTTCATTGAAAGAGCCGGGCAGGCAATCTGGAACACCGAAAGCTCTTTATGACCAGGGAGAAGGGAAGAACACATTCCAAGGCTAGTTCGTCTTTCAAAAGCTAATGAATATACCTGGTGCCACTTAACCCTTTCAACAGCCAAAACCTGACTCTATCTTTCCACGAAACAGCAAATTTGCCATTTCAAATGTTGTGCTTTACTGTATTACACTCTTTACTTGTTCGATTTGATCTTATATAATCATTTCCCCTAGCTAACTTCATGTGATTCATCAACAAAAGCTTCTTTAACAGCCGTTCCACTGATGATTTTAAACATAGGAATTGCCATATGAGAAAAGACCAAGGCCCTTCCAGATCGCCTTCTACCATTCTGGTAGTCACATTATACAATGATAATTAAGTTGTTAACTAATCATAGCAATCAATCTTAAAAGCTTGGATCATAGCCTAAATTTCCCAAATCAGCACTGGCGACAATGTCCCTCACCCACTGTTAATACATATCAGAAAACCACATTTCCCAGGAATTTTCAATTATTAAGTGATATGCTCTGGAGGTCAGTAAGGTACCTTGCGGTCAGCACATATGAGGAATATTTACCCCATATGTCCAGCTCACCATCTTTTTTTCCAGGGAAAACAGATAGAATTTTGTTTACATAGCTCATTGATTTAAAGATCAGTACTACAGGCTAAAGTACTTCCCCTTTTAATTTGCTCAATGACAATTCTTGTAGAAAAAATAGAAATCACTTTCTTTCTATGTGGATAAGTGCGAGATTACAGCCCTGCACCCCCACCTCAACCCCAAGTGGAGAGCCAATATATCAGAACAGATGGAGACTTTGGTTAATACATTGCCAATGTTACTGGTGCTCATTTTGATAATTTCATTAAAATACAAGGAATTGCTTCATTTTCCTTTCTGGATGTTATTGTGGAGCTGCTTTTAATTTCATAATTTTCCAACCATGAATCATTACTGATTCCTGACAGCATGATGAAGCTCAGCTAACTTTGGAAAAGAGACTGTCAAGATGAGGAAAGGGCAACTTTAGCTTTCATTATAAGTTAATTCCGTCTATCTAATTTTTGCTCTGTTTTATCATGAGTATGCACCAACTGTGGACGAAAGGAATAGGCACTTACCCCAGGCCTTTGCCAGTGTTGCTAGGAGTATGATCGTCAATGCACTGGGGGAGGGGTGGGTTGCTGGAAATGTGCCTTCCTAATTTCATGTCCTCTCCAATGATTATCTGGATTCTCTCTGCTCTGAGGGCAGAATTCTATCACATGAGTTGGGGGCATAGTGGGATGCTGGTGGTAAGAAGAAACAGGAGATTTAGCAGGTGCCCAGGCAATCGGCATCAGGACTGGCAAGTTAGCTGATTTTATAGAGCACTAGAGCAGCTCCACTTTCAATACCTGAAATCAGAAAAGCAGCAGGATCAGTGCTCAGGTAATCAACTGATCCTCGGTCACTCGGTGTTGAGCTTCTCCAGATTTCTGGTTTGTGCGATGGGCCTCCGAGGAAGTGAGTGGAAGTAGCCCAGCAATGATTCTCACTCACTCCCATTCTCTTCATTCTTTATGAGGCAATGCCTTCTTTTCAGTCACTGCCTTCCAGCACCAACACGATTGATACGTATCAGGAACTGAGTGGAGTTGGGTTATGCATTGGTACTACAGAAGCTTTGACTTCTTGGGGACTTTAGTCTCCACAGTCAAGAAATCAATACTTACAAAGTCATCTGGAAAAAACAACTCTGAAAGTTGTTTCTAAAAATAAACATTCTTTAAAAAATAACCCTTTTTTAAAAATCTTTGCAAGGACTGAAGTGCATTCACAATTGTTATGCATATTGAGTAATGACCATTTTTGGCTGCATTGACTGAGTCAGAGCTCTTACAGGCCAATTTTTTTCCTCAAAAGGATTGTTTCAAATCTATTCACTGCACGTCTGATAATATCGTGATACTTTATTTTTAACTGATGACATTACTGCTTCAGGAAACTCTCCCCTCATCACCCACCCATTACTAAAAAGTTCTGATTCTGTGGTTGTTGAATCATATTTCCTCCCTGATGCAAACAGACGATAATGCCTGTCAAGCTCTTCCTGTCCAGCTTAAACAGTAACGTAATTGCTTTTTGTCTTCAGCTTATTGCATCAGTCAGGGGCAATGTTCATAAAAGGCTGTATCCTGCTGAAGTGACAGTTCTGTGACTTCATTCATCATTTTACTGCTTTTAGCCTCAGTTTAAACTTATTCTGTAAATCATATCTCAATGCTGACAGCATTGGTAAAGATTACAGTTGCAGGATTTTATAGCATATATATGTGGAGGAAGGAGATTTACAGGCCTCGCATACTTTGTAATATTATAATGTATGGTAACATCAAAAGAGCTTTTGGGCCAACCATCAAGAAGATCGCCCCCCCCTCAAGTTTAAATCAGGGAACACAATCACTGACCAACGCAAGCAAATGGACCGCTGGGTGGAGCACTACCTAGTACTGTACTCCAGGGAAAATGATGTCACTGATACCAATGCAGCCCAGTCTCTGCCAGTCATGGATGAGTTGGACGAACAGCCAACAAAATCGGAACTCAGTGATGCCATTGATTCTCTAGCCAGTGGAAAAGCCCCTGGAAAGGACGGCATTACCCCTGAAATAATCAAGAGTGCCAAGCCTGCTATACACTCAGCACTCCATGAACTGCTTTGCCTGTGCTGGGATTAGGGAGCAGTACCACAGGACATCGCCCTCTATAAGAACAAGGGTGACCATGGTGACAGCAACAACTACCATGGAATCTCCCTGCTCAGCATAGTGGGAAAAGTCTTCATTCGAATCATTTTAAACAGACTCCAGAAGCTGGCTGAGCGTGTCTAACCTGAGGCACAGTGCGGCTTTCGAGGAGAGACATGCTGTTCTCCCTTCGACAGCTACAGGAGAAATGCTGTGAACAACAGATGCCCCTCTACATTGCTTTCATAGATCTCACCTCATCAGCAGACCTGGTCTCTTCAGGCTACTAGCAAAGATCGGATGTCCACCAAAGCTACTAAGTATCATCACTTCATTCCATGACAATATGAAAGGCACAATTCAGCATAGCGTTGTCTCATCAGACCCCTTTCCTATCCTGAGTGGCATGAAACAGGGCTGTGTTCTCGCACCTACACTGTTTGCGATCTTCTTCTCACTGCTGTGCTTACATGCATTCAATTCTTCAGAAGAAGGAATTTTCCTCCACACAAGATCAGATGGCACGTTGTTCAACCTTGCACGTCTTAGAGCGAAGACCAAAGTACGGAAGGTCCTCATCAGGGAACTCCTCTTTGCTGACGATGCTGCATTAATATCCCACACAGTAGAGTGTCTGCAGAGACTCATCGACAGGATTGCAGCTTTCTGCAATGAATTTGACCTAACCATCAGCCTCAAGAAAATGAACATCATGGGACAGGACATCAGAAATGCTCCATCCATCAATATCGGCGACCACGCTCTGGAAGTGGTTCAAGAGTTCACCTACCTATGCTCAACTATCACCAGTAACCTGTCTCTCGAGGCAGAATTCAACAAGTGCTTGGGAAAGGTGTCCGCTGCTATGTCCAGACTGGCCAAGAGGGTGTGGGAAAATGGTGCACTGACACGGAACACAAAAGTCTGAGTGTTTCAAGACTGTGTCCTCAGTACCTTGTTCTACGGCAGCGAGGCCTCGACAATGTATGTCAGCCAAGAGCGACGTGTCAACTCATTCCAGCTTCGCTGCATCTGGAGAATCCTTGGCATCAGGTGGCAGGACCATATCTCCAACGCAGAAGTCCTTGAGGCGGCCAATATCCCCAGAATATACACCCTACTGAGCCAGCGGCGCTTGCGATGGCTTGGCCATGTGAGCCGCGTGGAAGATGGTAGGATCCCCAAGGACACCTTGTACAGCGAGCTCGTCACTGGTATCAGACCCATTGGCCGCCCATGTCTCCGCTTTAAAGATGTCTGCAAACATGACATGAAGTCCTGTGACATTGACCACAAGTCATGGGAGTCAGTTGCCAGTGATCGTCAGAGCTGGCGCACAGCCATAAAGGTGAGGGCTAAAGAGTGGCGAGTCAAAGAGACTTAGCAGTTAGCAGGAAAAAAGACAGAAGCGCAAGGGGAGAGCCAACTGTGTAACAGCCCTGACAACCAATTTTATCTACAGCGCCTTTGGAAGAGTCTGTCACTCTAGAATTGGTCTTTATAGCCACTCCAGGCAATGCTCCACAAACCACTGACCACCTCTAGGTGCTTACCCATTGTCTCTCGAGACAAGGAGGCCAAAGAAGAAGAACAGCTTCCCGACAACAATAACAACAACTTGTATTTAAATTAGTGCCTTTAATGTCCCAAGGTGCTTCATAGGAGCGTTATCAAACAAGATTTGACACTGAGCCATATAAGAAGATATTAGGTCAGATGATCAAAAGCTTAATCAAAGTGATAAGTTTTTGAGGAGCATCTTAAAGGAGGAAAAAGAGAAAGAGGTGAGAGAGTTGGGAGGGGAATTCCAATGCTTAGGCCCTTGCCAACTGAAGAGGTATGGCTGCCAAAGGTGGAGTGATTAAAATCGGGAATGTGCAAGAGGAGAGATTTGGAGGAGTACAGATATCTTGGAGGGTTGTAGGATTGGAGGAGATTACAGAGATAGGGAGGGGCTAGGCCATGGGAAGAATTTGAAAACAAGGATGAGAATTTTAAAATCAAGGCGTTGCTTAACTGGGAGCCAATGCGGGTCAGCAAGCACAGGAGTGATACACTGCCTGTTTCTCTCATCCACCTACCAGTTAACAATTTACTTGTCTTCTTCTCAGACACTCAGGTGTCTTTTTCTTTTTTGATTCTGCTGCACTTTGTGTCTGTGTTTCACTCTGTTCCTCTTTCTCAAACTTGCTCCTCTGTTTATCTTTCTTGCTTCCTCTTTGTCCCTCCTGCTCTCCATTTTGTTATTTTCTCAGACTCAAGTGACTTCTGACAATTGATAATCAACCTGAAAATCATGCAGGTACTGAGGGAATACTGAACTGTCAGAGGTGCCATCTTTCAGATGAAACATTAAATCGAACCCTCATCTGCCCTCTCAGGTAGACACAAAAGATCCCAAAGAAGAACAGGGGAGTTCTCCTGGCCAATATTTATGTCCCAACCAACACCACTTTAAAAAAAACCAAATTAACTGGTCATTATCCCATTGTGCAACCTTGCTGTGTGCATATTGACTGCCGCATTTCCTACATTTCAACATTAACTATATTTCAAAAGTACATTGGCTCCAGAGATTTGCACTTTTATATAGACCCTTTCACAACCTCAGGATCTTTCAAAGCAATTTACAGCTAGTGAAGTATTTTTTTGAAGTTCAAAGTTCCTTTTTTCTGCCCTGTGGCATTTTGATTGTGCTGGAGAATGGATATTCCTTCCCCTTTCATGCTCCATAATGGTAAACTTTGCACCTACCTCCACTCAGTCAGCTGATAGCCAACTCAATGTGTAAGAGTGGTGCTATAAAAATTGCCCTCAGAATCTGCTGGGGGACTAAGGTTTTGTTTGGTTCATTAGTGAATCAGCATGCTGCATCATCTGCAGATTCCTGGGAACCTACTACTGCCACTTTTGGTGCACAATTATCCCCAGGTAATTTACCCTCTCTCTAAACTGCAAAGTGTCAATCACTGTTGAAGAATGGATTAAAGATGATGAGGATTAATATTTACTAAGAATGGAAAAGCCCAAACTTGTTACATATAGTACCTCTAGAGTTTGCAGACCGAGTCAAATTTCACAACTTTGGATTTGGAGTCTGGATTGGATTCCAACCCAAATCATGATGAAAAGGCAACAGCATTTATTAAATGGGCCTGCACTCCCAAAACTGAACCATGCTCGGCAGGAATGTAGCAAAGAGAATGCAGCCTCTCTCCAGCCTATGCTTTCATGTAGTGAGGCTCAACACTGAAACAATTCTGAATAAACACCTAGTGAAAACCCACTAAGACATCCTGTTGATTATTTACCCTATCAAATCCTTTTAACCTTTTAAACACCTCGATCAGATCACTTTTCAAATTCCTATACTCAAGGGAATACAAGCCTTGTTTATGCAAGCTGTCCTCATAATTTAACCCTGTAAGCTTTGGTTTCATTGGTAAATTTGCACTGCACCCCATCCAAAGCCCATGGCCACAAGATTAGGCTCCATATTACCGCTGGTGCCAGTGCTACGGAAGCCCCGAAGTGAAATATTGGTAGCCAGAAAGCTTCCAACCACTCCTGCGCAGCTCGCACAGTGTGCCTTGACTGACAGGACGTCAGTACAGGCGTGCAGTGTGCGTGCCAAAGTATGCAGAGTGGGCAGATCATTAAGTCGAACAGATTCTAATGCTGATTGCCCACATGTTCTGCTACTTTGGACCACCTAGGTCCAGTTAATGCCCTCCCTGAAACACTCTCGCTTGGTCAGCTGCATGAGAGACCTCCTGCTAGCATAATTTGAAGGGCAGGAAAAATTACCCCCAGATTCTGCTTAGGGATTAAGGTTTTGGTTGGTTCATTAGTGAATCAGTATGCTGCATCATCTGCAGATACCTGGAAATCTACTACCAATCTACAGCTGTTGCTCTTGCCCTTCTTCAGGAGGCTGCAGTAACTGATCCGCTGGCAATCCTTAGCTATCTGAAAGCAGGAATGCAGAAGGGGAAGGCTGGAATGAAGGATAGGGACGGTGGAGTGGAAAGGAAGATTTCCAAGGTCACAACATCTGCAGATTGCAGTTCACGTCAGATAGCAGGATGAGGATGAAGTGGGATTTGAGAAGGGGCATAAGGCAGGAACATACCATCATCCTGAATGTTCTCAGTGATGCCGAATGCATTGGCCTCTGACACAGCCGGCCTCATGATGCAGAGCACCATCTCCTCCATACATTCCATGGTCCTAAACGACCAATCTCCTTCAACGAGCGTTCATTTTTTGCGTGCAGAAAATCAATTGAAGTTCTTTGTGATGTCACTTTGTTCTGATTTTCTACCAGTAAATTGTCATGTCTGGCATGTAAGACTTTAAACGCCTCCACTGGTGAATTATCTGGCAAAGACTCTGCCTGCTGCATTGCCAGCTATTTGACACGGCCTCAATTTTTTTGGTATCTGCCAATCCTCATATTTACAAGCTCAAGGGCACAAAAGAAAAACTGGAGCCAAAAAGCTGAACACAAACTCTGTGTGAAAAGCCCATCAAACATGCAAAGGCATCAAGAAGGATCCATTAATTAAGGTTTTCGCAAATGTGCCAGTTGGTTTCCATGTTACTTGATCTGTCTGCATGGCATATGGGATCATTATTCATTCTTAAGCCATTTACAAATGAATACCACAAAACTATCAGTGCTGAGGTGCAAAAGGGGAGAGAAAGGAAGATGTATGAATTTTTTAGTGTTTTTCTACAAAACCCTGTATCACAGTCTGAGAAAATCCTAAATTAAATTGATCCCATTTCAGCATAAGTTCAGTTCATCTCTGCTTGCTAAAGTTTTTGCACCCTATTCCTCACCTGTCTCATGCAGCTGATGGTAAACTGGTCTGTTTTCTTTCCTATTGTTGATTTTAAACAGATGATGACAATGATACTGGGAGGCCTTCCAGGGGCAGCCGAGAGTAACTGTGCTCTCAAATCACTGCCAGTTTTACTTCCTCCATGGTTTTCTTTTTCTTAGATCTTAAATAAAGTTTAATGAAGGCCCGTTCTGTAGAGGTTCTAGATCCGAAAAGAAGAGCAGCAGACAGACTCCACCTACTTCAAGTGCTGGTCGAGTTCTCAGAGTGTGTCCACTAGATGCCACTGCCTTGGGAAATAAAGAATGAACCAGAAACCACTGTTGTCTATTTTGACAGAGTTCTCCCCTCTCCTTCCCATGCCCTGATTTCTATGGCTGTTGTTTTTGTTTGAAGTGTATAGTCATGGCTGCAGTTTGCTCAGCTGTGCACACACTGCAAATGGCAGCCTTTCCAATGGTAGCTGGAGCACTTCTTTGCATTGAGTCAATAGTTTAACAAAATTATACTTGGCAGATTAATAGTGATAGAATTTCAACATTAATGACTCTACTGTCAACAATACTGATTTGAAACAAATCCCATCCCTCCTCCATGTACTACAAAAGAGATTTACTGTGAGGGAGACAAGCAGAATGACACAGGAACAAACCCATAACCTACCAGCAGCCCTGCTGCAACACACCACTTTTAATCCCTAGATCCTTTTCCCAAAAGTAATTGCAAACACTTAAGGTTCTGGTTACTGTGAAACAAATGCACACAAGAATAGTCTGCTGACTCATCATTAGATTTAGACACAGCTCATAACCAAGGTGTGTGCATTCACAAAAAAGGAGCATCCATCTAACTGGTGTGTTCTATTGCATCTGCAAGTTAAATAGTGACAGCAATGATAATTAAGTGAGGTGTGAGGGAGTGGAGAGAGAGAGACAGGAAAACAGAAAGTATTGAGTTTACCACAGATGAGCTGATTCCTGCTGGTGAAAGCAGGTCCAGGACTACGTGCTGAGGGACGCACTAAAGCTTGGGGCAGCTGCAGCAAAGGCCTCACTGTGTAAGGTCCCCCCACCAAGCTGAACTGAGGGGCTGGATCCATGGGAAACCCCTCGAACTGTATTGGGAAAATTTGTGTTTGCTGTAAAATGTAAAAATGTATATGGCATAACAAATGAAATGGAAGGGTTGTGAGGCAACTCATGATTGTATTGAAGGAAACTGATCTCCCTTGCACTGTTTGTATTTTTTGACTTGGTGCTGTTTGAAACTGTTTGGTAATGCATTTTTTACAGATTTTTATGAATAAAGTATATTTTGAAAAAAAAAGAAAGCAGATTCCAATAATGCAGGCCAGTCCGGTGCTTACTGAAGTAGCAACTAGCTCCTCTTACCTCCTGCATTCACAAAACCTTCCTTAGCTGTGAGTTTTGGCATAGGGCAGAAAGAACTGTGGTTATTATTTACAAAATATATATTTTATTTTCAGATTCTATCTGATAAAAGAGAAAAAAGTAAATTTAAAGAGAAGTGTGGAGCTGGACTTCAACCCAGCCAGCATCAGCAACAACCCCAAGATGCTATTGATATTGATCAATAATGTAAGTACTCCAGTTATTTTAGTTAAGTCTTTCATCTACAACTCAGCTGAAGCAACGTCTACATGGAATATGATTATCATCACATTTAATCTGAGACTAAAGACTACATCCTACCATATAAATAGAGTCTGTGTGCTTTATGTTGTTTTTGATTAACAAACTGAGCTCCCACAGACTGTTTTGGTAAACTTCTTTATTTTTTTTTTTGAAAAATAGTTGTAAATTATTGAATGTTTCACACAAATCCTTCCCTATGTGATCGCTTCTTTGTAGTCGTGTTTACCCCTTGGCAAAACTTTAAGTAAAAACTCCTCCAAATATTTGGAAAAAGCCAGGGCCCAGTGTGTATCCTTCCTTTCACAGTCAGATTGGGTCCAGAAGATGGAAATGGAAGGGACACACTAAAAATAAACTTAGGGAAAAAAATTAGAAATAGGGAAAAAACACTATAATCAAATTTTCAAGTTCTTTATATATTATTTTCTTTGCCAATTCAAATTGCTTTAGCCTAAAAGGAAGATATATTGTACTGAATTGTCCTAGATGATATAAAGACTGATCCCTGTACATCTACCAGTATTAGACAGTCACTCTTTCTTGCCCTCTTTTGGAACTATTGGTTGGAGCAGACACTTTGGGATAATTTTAACCTAACTTGCCAGGCAGGTTACTGATAGGATCAGATCAGCTGCCCATTTCAACCCCTCCCTGTTTCACACCTCTCTATATTTCACAACACGCTCTGTTACACACACCTCCTATTTCACACCTCTCCATATTTCACACCGCGCTCTGTTACACACACACCCTATTTCACACCCCTCCATATTTCACACCACGCTCTGTTACACACCCCTCCTGTTTCACACCCCCTCCCCGTTTTACACCCCCTCCCCGTTTTACACCTCCTCCCCGTTTTACACCCCCTCCCCGTTTTTCACCCCCTCCCCGTTTCACACCCCTCCCCGTTTTACACCCTCCCTGTTGCATCCCTTCCTCGTTTTACCTCCTCCCTGTTGTACATACCTCCCTGTTACATATCAGTCCCTGTTACATTCCACTCCCTGTTTCACCCCCTCCTCATTTTACCCTGTCCCTGTTATACACTCCTCCCTGTTATACACTCCTCCCTGTTGCACACCCTCCTCATTTTACGCCCCTCCCTGTTTTACGCCCCTCCCTGTTTTGCACCCTCCTCATTTTACCCCATCCTTGTTTCAACCCTACCCTTTTTCACATCACTCCCAGTATTACATCTTTCCCAATTTTACATCCCTCCCTGTTTTACATTAAAATTAATCCTTTGTGAAGGGCTTAACCTGCTGCAATACCAGAAAATACCTCCCCGTCATTATGAAAAAGGAAGAGCTTCATAGACTCACAGCTACATTCCGTCATTCACAATGTTATTGGACCAGAATCTTTTCATGTCACAGGAGAGGAGGTTTTTCCAAGACACCTAGAAATGACTGTTGATGCTCTGAATGGATGCATGATTGATATTTTCCATTGTCCACTATTTTAGCAGAGGTGTTAACCCATTTAGAATATATAATAAATTTTCATCCACTATCCATATCACAACAGTAATTTCTTGGTTGAGATGCCTGTTTCCATGCTTTCTTTAATAAGCAGTCCTGGCTTTTAATGAATTCTAAAGCAGCCTTTTATCTGAGAGGCTCTGATAATAAATGAAAGTCATTTATGAGCTGAAGCATCTCAAGAAAGTGCCCTTAAAGCGTAAGAACCACTAGGGATCGTTATAAAAACTTCTGCATTCTTTCGGTTTATTCAAGCTCTTTGACATTTTTGTTTCACAGTTTGGAAGAGTACCATGCAAAACAATTGAATTAACATCCATAGTTACTGTCATTAACTCTCACTCCCCGCCACCACCCCCCACCACCCCCCCCCCCCCCCCCCGGTACCTCAGATATTATTGAGGTTGGATGTGTCTTCCTCTTGTTCCCTCATATTACAGTACTCATTAATGAGCACGCCATGAATTTAAGTGGATTACACTTAGCAGTGGATAGAGATTCGGCCTAGATTGACAAGGGGATGAAAGCCTTTTCTGTTTGCTTGCCCCAACTCTGTTTTATTTGATAAAAAGTCCACAACAACAACAAAAATCCATAATCCGGTACTGAAATGATAAATTCACAGAGATAAACCACAAAGTATTACTGGATTAGGAGGCAAAAATGTCACCTCAGCATAGTAAGCAGTGTTATTCTGAGTTTGAGTCTGCTGAGGTAGTGCACAAGGAGCTTTGTCATGCCATTAAATTTTGCTTTAGACATGCGCGATGCCAACATCATCACCCTCTATAAAAACAAAGGTGACCGCGGTGACTGCAACAACTACCGTGGAATCTCCCTGCTCAGCATAGTGGGGAAAGTCTTTGCTCGAGTCGCTCTGAACAGGCTCCAGAAGCTGGCCGAGCGCGTCTACCCTGAGGCACAGTGTGGCTTTCGTGCAGAGAGATCGACTATTGACATGCTGTTCTCCCTTCGTCAGATACAGGAGAAATGCCGTGAACAACAGATGCCCCTCTACATTGCTTTCATTGATCTCACCAAAGCCTTTGACCTCGTCAGCAGACGTGGTCTCTTCAGACTACTAGAAAAGATCGGATGTCCACCAAAGCTACTAAGTATCATCACCTCATTCCATGACAATATGAAAGGCACAATTCAACATGGTGGCTCCTCATCAGAGCCCTTTCCTATCCTGAGTGGTGTGAAACAGGGCTGTGTTCTCGCACCCACACTTTTTGGGATTTTCTTCTCCCTGCTGCTTTCACATGCGTTCAAATCCTCTGAAGAAGGAATTTTCCTCCACACAAGATCAGGGGGCAGGTTGTTCAACCTTGCCCGTCTAAGAGCGAAGTCCAAAGTACGGAAAGTCCTCATCAGAGAACTCCTCTTTGCTGACGATGCTGCATTAACATCTCACACTGAAGAATGCCTGCAGAGTCTCATCGACAGGTTTGCGTCTGCCTGCAATGAATTTGGCCTAACCATCAGCCTCAAGAAAACGAACATCATGGGGCAGGATGTCAGAAATGCTCCATCCATCAATATTGGCGACCACGCTCTGGAAGTGGTTCAAGAGTTCACCTACCTAGGCTCAACTATCACCAGTAACCTGTCTCTAGATGCAGAAATCAACAAGCGCATGGGTAAGGCTTCCACTGCTATGTTCAGACTGGCCAAGAGAGTGTGGGAAAATGGCGCACTGACACGGAACACAAAAGTCCGAGTGTATCAGGCCTGTGTCCTCAGTACCTTGCTCTACGGCAGCGAGGCCTGGACAACGTATGCCAGCCAAGAGCGACGTCTCAATTCATTCCATCTTCGCTGCCTTCGGAGAATACTTGGCATCAGGTGGCAGGACTATATCTCCAACACAGAAGTCCTTGAAGCGGCCAACACCCCCAGCTTATACACACTACTGAGTCAGCGGCGCTTGAGATGGCTTGGCCATGTGAGCCGCATGGAAGATGGCAGGATCCCCAAAGACACATTGTACAGCGAGCTCGCCACTGGTATCAGACCCACCGGCCGTCCATGTCTCCGTTATAAAGACGTCTGCAAACGCGACATGAAATCGTGTGACATTGATCACAAGTCGTGGGAGTCAGTTGCCAGCATTCGCCAGAGCTGGCGGGCAGCCATAAAGACAGGGCTAAATTGTGGCGAGTCGAAGAGACTTAGTAGTTGGCAGGAAAAAAGACAGAGGCGCAAGGGGAGAGCCAACTGTGCAACAGCCCCAACAAACAAATTTCTCTGCAGCACCTGTGGAAGAGCCTGTCACTCCAGAATTGGCCTTTATAGCCACTCCAGGCGCTGCTTCACAAACCACTGACCACCTCCAGGCGCGTATCCATTGTCTCTCGAGATAAGGAGGCCCAAAAGAACTTTGGGGTGGTTGATTTTGAATAGAGTGCAACCAGTGGATTCCACTCCTCAGCAATATCATCTTCAGTACAAAACACAGTAGCACCCCAACAATAAAAAAGGTGTCATGCTGGCACCACGGGACAAAGATGGCTAAAGGAAAAATCATCAAGAAAGGCCAGCAGTGATGGCAATACAATATGGACCAAAATACTTTGCCCCTGAAATTATACTGTGGGATAATTGTTTGTCTGACTGAAATGCTTCTCTCTGCTCTTTTAGTGGCCGTGTTAATCTATTTCAAGTAACAGAGAAGAACTTCGAATGAGTGTCTAAGGCATTCATGTCATCTTACGTCACAGTGTGCTTTCAGGGTCATTACACCTTGAAGGAATATTCACAATGCAGTGAAAATCACTGGTTGTGATGAATACTTTGCCAATGCAGTGCCAGGTATGGCAGAAAAGGCAGCTTCTCCTTTTTGTTTTGTTTTTATCTTTTCTCTGCTGAGTTTTCATCAGGTTTGTTTCACTGTCTTCCATGTTAGTACACTCTGCTATGGAAAGTCCTGGAGGCTATTTGAGCACAGGGTCAGTGGAAATTTTTTCTAACAGCTAATATATCGAACAGTTTTGCCAAAAACATTCATGAGCCGTTGGCTGAAGTAGGAATATCATAAACTAATCAAAGATGCCACATTGTTGGATCCTGGTCACATTACTATTAACCTATTACCTTACAGTATCACAGTCTGTATATGTTCCTATCCTACAGCTGGAATGTAAAATATGAAGGAGCGTTACACCTCCG
The DNA here is from genome assembly GCF_036365525.1 of Heterodontus francisci. Classification (NCBI taxonomy): domain Eukaryota; kingdom Metazoa; phylum Chordata; class Chondrichthyes; order Heterodontiformes; family Heterodontidae; genus Heterodontus; species Heterodontus francisci. The sequence continues at coordinate 37,483,750 of NC_090378.1, forward strand.
TGACAAAGAATGAACTAAATTCCCCTTCCATTGGCAGTGCTGCAGCAGAACAGGACGTCTGCCCACCATCCCGGCCCTAACGTGACCCTGATCCATTTTTCTGGGGTGAGGGGTCAATAAGTTTCAAGTCAGGCTGCCAGCGAGATTTCTGCTACAGACAGAGAGCCTGCTGCCACAAGGCTAGAAAATTCAGGCAACATTGCTGCTGCAGTATCTGAAGAGGAAGTGGCCACTTAAGAGGGCAGGAGACCCAAAGATCAAGCAGGATTTTTTGTCTGCCTTAGACAAGCCCAAGACTTAATAAGTTAAGCCCTCTGCCACTCCAAAAAGGGCAATTGCGGGCCTTCTCCTTTGCCAGAAACTGCCGCCAATCCTCTCCTGGTGGTCCCTGGTATTACTCTGATCAACGGTAAAAGATAGTGACGTGCAGCAAAATGCCAGGTCACATCTAAGCACTAGCATGAATGAGTGCTGCGCAGGAAAGAAGCAGCTACTAGTCTTCCTGACTGGGAGGGAGGAAGTGAACTGAGGTTATGGCGGTAATGCAACACTAGGCGTGATTTTCTCACATTTTCTGCCACAATAAGCATCTTATTTTTCTTAGGATAGCCCATCCAGCCAATGTCTCATGGCTGTTACACAGTCTGAAACATGGAGATTGAGGACTAATCAGTGACTGACAAGCTTGAGGATACTGTCATAATAGTAATTGGAGAGAAAGATTTGCCAATTTCTCATATTTACCATGATGCCTCTGAGTTAATAGTTCAATAAGCATGCAAGTGCAGCAAGTAATTAGGAAGCCAACTAGAATTTTGGCCTTTATTGCTAGGGGGTTGCAGTTTAAAAATAGGGAAGTCTTGTTATAACTGTGTAGGGTGTTGGTGAGGCCACACTTGGAGTACTGCGTACAGTTTTGGACCCCATATTTAAGGAAGGATATACTGGCATTGGAGGCAGTTCAGAAAAGGCTGATTCCTGGGATGAAGGGGTTGCCTTATCAAGAACAGCTAAACAGGTTAGGCAATTATTCATTGGAGTTTAGAAGAATGAGAGGTGATCTGATTGAAACATATAAGATTCTAAGGAGGCTTGACAGGGTAGATGTTGAAAATATGTTTTCACTGGTGGGGGAATCTCGAACTAGGGGATATAGTTACAGAATAAGGGGTTACACACTTAAAACTGAGATGCGAAGGAATGTCTTTTCTCAGAGGGTGGTGAATTTCTGGAATTCTGTACCTCAGAGTTGTGGAGGTTAGATCACTAGATGTATTTAAGGAGGAGGTAGATAGATTTTTGAAATCTCAGGGAGTCAAGGGTTATGCAGAGCAGGCCCGAAAGAGGAGTTGAGTCCTGGGACACATCAGCCATGATCTTATTGAATGGTGGGGCAGGCTTGAGGGGCTGAATGGCCTACTTCTGCTCCTATTTCTTGTGTTCTTAATAAAATGTTGCTCCATACCATCCACATGTTACTATTATTGGTCCACTTTTGGAGATAGTGGACTGAATTTTATTAGTGCGCTGCTGTGGCCTACCGACATGGAAGTGCCGCTGCACAGCTTCCGTGATATTATGCGCAGGGCTCAGTTAAATGGAGGGGACAGAGTGGCCGTTCCTGATGACATAGAGGGGGTGGCCGCCGTGTCCCTGGCAATGGCGTCCGGCATCACCGCGCAGGCGCTGGCAGCATTTTTAAAGGGCTTCAAACCCTTCAGGAGAGATTTAAATATTTAAAAGCGGCGGTGTCATTAAAAAGTCAATAAAAGTTTAATTTAACTTTGGATCCCCTCTCCCACCCCCCCCCCCCCCCCCACCTCACTGAGTTCTCAATCCATAAATTGACCTGCCTCCCCAAATAAACTTTTTTTGAAATTTTGAACTTTCCTCCCTGAACTTCAGTATCTCTGACCCTCAGCTCCTTCCCACCATCCCCACAACCAATAGGAATAGTTTCCCCTCTTCCCCCCACCCTGATAATTTTATTCCTCCCCCTCTCCACATCAGTGTCTTGCCCCAGAACTCCAAAGAAGTGCGTGAGTTGCGGCCGGTTGGCCGTAAAATCGGCGTGGGATGGCCGAGGGCGGCAGCTAAGTTCCTTTGCATGTCAATTTATCTAATTTCAATATTTTAATGAATGCCCCGTAGCCAAGCGGCAGGGGGCTACACCGAGGCCTTGCCACCGCCTCTAATATCCGGCAGGTCCTTCTTGGCATTGTGTGTCTTGGCGGACCGCTCCCGCTAGCATTTTATGGGCCTCCCTACCACGACCCACGGCATTGAGGGTCTGGTAAAATTCAGCCCAGTGAATTTCCGATGGGATTTTCCCAATCATCTGCTGTAACATTGGTAGAAGATCTGTGGGAACCCCAAAGAAACACATAAACAATGTCTATTCCATTTCTTTGATCTTTCGTTAAAGTTACAGCAGACAATTGGCAGAACCCTTGCAGAAATTAATGGTGAATGTATCACAGGCGTGCATAGTGTATACTGTCATGGGCACTTTCTGTCTTTGGTTTTGCCATCTGATGAGTCACTGCAAGACCAGTCGGAAATCAAATAGGAAACCTACATTCATATACATATAAAACATTTTATTTTATCTCAGTATTAGACTGTCATATTATATAATATACACAGAAGTGTTATATCTCATTAACAGAGAGTATTTTGTTGCAAGATACACAGCAGCATGTACATCTCTTCTTGATAGCCACCCCCCTTTATAACCTGTCTTAATATTGTCTAGTGGCTCAGAAAAATTCAGTGGATAATTGCACCATTGATAGAAATACAAATCCAGATGTAAAACTTCAATGCTGAATCTCGAGGAAGATAAACAGTAATATCAACCTGTATATATTATACCAGAAGTCTGTTTGGGGCTGCTTGGATGACTGTGTAAACCATTTGTTGTTTTTCTGTTACATCTGAACACTGCAATCTAGTATCAGTAGGAGTGACCATGAAGCTGTTAGATTGTCACAGAAATCAGCTGGCTCACGAATGTCCTTCAGGGAAGGAAACCTGCTGTCGTTACTAGGTCTAACTTATATTTGTCTCCAGTCCCATAACAACATGGCTGACTCTGAACTGCCCTCTGAAGTGGCCTAGTAAGCCATAAAATAGAAAGTCCAAGACTACCTTCACAAGGAAACCAGGGATATGCAATAAATGCTGGATTGCCAGTGACATAAATCATTCCCAGAATGATTAATAAAAACAAAAAGATCATCTGGTCTATTCCGATTACTCTTTATTTGATACCTGGAGATGTCAATGGTATTTTGATTAAAGACTCAATATTTTCCCAAAACTTGTTATTTAAAAAATACATATAATTAGGGCCTCCTTGTGGTCAGTGGTGTCATATTTATGTCTATCTGGCACAACAATTCAATCTTTTACCGTCGGGTTAGGAAAAGTTAAGACTTTGAGAATGCAAAATCTCTCAGTGCAGCAGATAACAGAGTGTGCGAAGGACAAAGCTTTTACAGCTGGCAAACTGGCATATCAGTGTAGCATCAGAGGTGCCTCTTCTAGGAATTGACCTGCCCTGAAAACTCCTCAGTACAAGTGACAGTGTCTGATCAAAGAGCGATTCATGTTTCTTGAAAGTTTTTTTTAGTTACAAGAGAGTCTTTGAACCTCCATTCTATCCATTCTCTCATGCACATGCATGCGTCGCTCACTTCATTCATTATTCAGCCTGCAACCAGGTGAAACGATAATATCACAGGAAAGACAGATCAGCAATTTGTGGCTCAGAGAGAGAAATACAAAATAAACATGTAAGTCCAATGGCTCAGAGTGCTGCTACGGAGATCAATAAACCCTGTCATACCCATGGTACAGGCTTTGCTCTGACAGAGAATTTGTCTTTCCTGAAGCCCTAAGGCTCCATGAGGAGTGCTTAATTAAAAAGCTTGTGTCCCCCTTTATGTAAGACTGCCTGAAGACTAACATGATTAAATCTGTCAAAATCCAAACTATGATGTTCCACTTTAACAGCCTCAAAAGAGGAATGCAAAGAGGTATGGGGAGAAATGTGTAACAGCTTACAATTATGTGCACATACCAAGAGTGATGGTGGTGGACACTCAGTAGGTTGTGATCTTTTCACTTCTAACTTTGAGAAATAGTAGTCGATTTTAAAAATGTATTTTATCTAGAAATAAACATTTTCTTTGGGAAGACAGTACCTGGTCTGCCCCACCTTTCACATACACTGTGTTATACTCCATATAATGATATAGTGATTATGGTATTATTTAGTAAGATATAAGGACTGGTCTCCAGTAGGGCAAATTCAGCAGTCTCACACTTGCAACAGGGAGTCATACTGGGAAGAAGCGCAGGTCCGAGACAGGACTACAACATTGTAGTGCCAATTCTCCAACATATTCTCCCTTTTAATTGCAGCTCCCTGCTGTGACTGGCCTTACTGATTGTGTTAGTATCTATGGCATGCTCACTCTTACTTATTGGTAAACAAATGTAACTCTTAAGAAGCTTCCACTGATTACATCAAGGTCCTTTGGTATAGACACCTTTACACATCCTTTTCATGGAGCATTAGTAGTTCATGACATCCATCTTGACAGCTACCATGAGGGGAAAGAAGAATGAAACTGTTTACATATTTGTTCTTGGGCTAATTGCAAAGTTGTAATTTCATCTCAAAGTATAGACAATAGTTATAAACCACTCATGCTTTGATCAAATGATTTATGATATCATCTAAAGCTGCAGATTAGGTTGACACTTACAATCATGCCTAGTTATCCGTTACAATATAATAATAATTATAATTAATATAATAAAGTTTTAGTTTTAGTCATACAGCACTGAAACAGGCCCTTCGGCCCACCGAGTCTGTGCCGACCATCAACCACCCATATATACTAATCCCATATTCCTACCACATCCCCACCTGTCACTATATTTCCCTACCACCTACTAAGGGCAATTTATAATGGCCAATTTACCTACCAACCTGCAAGTCTTTTGGCTTGTGGGAGGAAACCGGAGCACCCGGAGGAAACCCACGCAGACACAGGGAGAACTTGCAAACTCCACACAGGCAGTAACCAGAATTGAACCTGGGTCGCTGGAGCTGTGAGGCTGCAGTGCTAACCACTGCACCACTGTGCCGCCCCGCAAAGTCTGGGCAAATATTCCTTATTGACCTGAAATGAGACAGGTCAGAGAATAGATTGGCTCATTTTGCAACAATATGTTAACTCTGTTGTTACCATTCTTCCATCCTTTGCATCTCGGAGCAAGCTAATCCTGTTGTCCAAATGCAGCAGTAACAATTGTATGTAACGATTATAGCAGTATAATTCAGGCAGAGGGCTAGCAACAGGCTACGTGTTTGCTCTCTTAGCCAGGAAAAGGGCAGTGGCAGTGTGAACACAAAATTGGCTAAGGGATAGAAAGCAGAGAATAGTGGTGAACGGTTGTTTCTCAGATGGAGGGAAGTGTGCAATGGTGTCCCCGAAGGGTGGCATTGGGCCAGCGTTTTCTTTGATGTATATATTAATGAGCTGAACTTAGGTGCACAGGGCATAATTTATAAGTTTGCAGATGACACGAAACTCAGAAATATAGGAAACAATGGGGAGGATAGTAACGGATGTCAGGAGGACAGTGGCAGACTGGTGAAATGAGCAAACATGTGTTGGATGAAATTTAATGCTGAGAAGTATGAAATGGTAGGAAGAATGAGGCAAGGCAATGTAAACTGAATTATACACTTTTAAAAGGGAGTGCAGGAACAGAAAGACCTGGGGGTGTATGTACATAAAGCTTTGAAAGTGGCAAGACAATTTGAGAAGGCTGTTTACAAAAGCACATGGCATCCTTGGCTTTATTAATAGGGGAATAGAGTACTAAAGTAAGGATGTTATGTTAAACTTTTAGAAAGCCTCAATTGGATATTGTGTTCAATTCTGGTCCCCACACTTCAGGAAGGCTGTCAAGGCCTTATAGAGGCTGCAGAAGAGATATACTAGAATGATACCAGGGATGATTGGCCTCAGTTATGTGGAGAGACTGTAGAAGCTGGGGTAGTTCTCCTTGAAGCAGGGAAGGTTAAGGTGAGATTTAATAGAAATGTTTAAAATCATGAACAGTTTTGATGAAGTAAATAAAGCAAAACTGTTTCCAGTGGCAGAAGGGTCAGTAACCAGAGGACACAGATTTAAGGTGATTGGCAAAAGAACCAGAGGCGACATGAGAAAACATTTTTTTAATCAGCGAGTTGTTGTGATCTGGAATGCACTACCTGAAAGGATGGCGGAAGCAGATTCCATAGTAACTTTCAAAATAAATTTGCATAAATACTTGAAGAGAAAAAATTTGCAAGGCTATGTGGAAAGAGCAGGTGAGTGGGACTACCAAAGAACCAGCACAGACATGATGGGCCAAATGGCTTCCTTCTGTGCTGTATCATTCTATGATTCTACTGGACCAGTGTGACATTACATCTTCCCACAATTGCCATCTTTGTGGTCTCTTTGAGTGCGATTCTCAATTCATTGCCTGATGATACTGAAATGCACAGTTTTTTGTTGTGGGTTGATTGACTCAATTGAATTTGCCAAAATTCATTTTTCTAAGCTTCCATATAGTTAACTGAGAGGGAAAACTTTCACACTTTCTGTGTGTTGAATTCACCAAGTCACAAATGTGAAAAATATATGTTCTATTTATACTCATTTATGAATTACAATGATATTTTATTCATTTTGTTTTACAGATAGATTTCCACGCCTTAAAAGGACTGGGATATGGGGATCAACTTTATCCATTCCACTGTTACAGTGACTGGAGTTATGTCCTGTACTGGGACAGTCACATTTTGAAGAGGTGTTATATATTAACCTCCTTGTGTCTCTGAAATGCAATTTTATTTTTATTACTCTGAAAGCTAGATTATTTTTTATTGCAAGGGGATTGGAGTACAGGAATAAGAAAGTATTGCTACAACTGCACAGGGTTTTGGTGAGAATACTGTGTGCAGTTTTAGTATCCACATTTAAGAAAGGATATACTTGCATTGGAGGCAGTGCAGCGAAGGTTCACTAGATTGGTCCCTGGGATGAGGAGGTTGTCCTTTGACGAGAGACTAAGTAAATTAGGCCTGTATTCTCTGGAGTTTAGAAGAATGAGAGGTGCTCTCACTGAAACATCTAAGATTCTAAAGGGGCTGGATAGGGTAGATACTGAGAGATTATTTCCGCTGGTTGGGGAATCTAAACTACAGGGGCACAGTCTCAGAATAAGGGGACGATCATTTAGGACTGAGATGAGGAGAAATTACTTCATTCAAAAGGTTATGAATCTTTGGAATTCTCTACTCCAGAGGGTTGTGGATTCTCCATCGTTGAATAAATTTAAGGCTGGGATAGACAGATTTTTAGTCTCTCGGAATCAAGGGGTATGGTGAGTGGGCGGGAAAGTGGAGTTGAATCCTAAGATCAGCCATGATCATTTTGAATGGCAGAGCAGGCTCGATGGACCATATGGTCTACTCCTGCACCTATTTCTTGTGTTCTTGTGTTTACTTCAATGACCAACAGGTTTTTTTTCCTCTCATTATTTCACTCAAAAGGTTGGTATTGCTTATACTGAAGCTTTCAGGCATGTTCGGTTTCTACAAGTTTGTGGTGGGGAAGCAGATGCTATAATCAACAGCAGCCCGATTACTTTCAATATTTTTATCTTACTTTGGATTAGAAAATGTTGGTTGTTTTACAACAGGATTGAGCCTCACAAAATCACCAGGAGTAACTATCAGTAACTTATCTGAATCAGTGGCTTTTTAAAAATTATTGTTGGGCCTCAGCTTGGCTCTAGGTGCAAACTTGGAGCTTCCTGGGGACTGCGAGATATTGCCTGCTATGGCTGGCTGGGTTCCTGGCAGAGTGATTTGATTTAATAATGTAAAATCACATTGCCAGGGATTACCAACCTGTCACCAGCTATTTCCGACCATTCCTAGAAGAAAAATGTATCTTGCACTGGGGAAAGGGGACAATAGTGAACTTTATCCACCTCATAGCAAAAATGGGAATTGCTAGATGAGAAAAGACCAGGGTCCGTCGAGTTTGTCATCTGCCATTCTGATGGTTGCATAGTACAACAGAGCAGCTCCTGTTGTCACACATTAAAAATGAAGCTTCTCTCTAACCTGTATGATGTCCTCCCAGTTAGGAAGGATGTGAGCAAACAAGGGGAGTTATTTTGACTTTAGACAATAGTGTAAACACATGATATTGGCTCATCTACTCACTAAACATCTCTCCTGATTTTCATTTCTATTGGAGTCAATGGAACTGAAAATCAGAGAGACATTTCACTACACTAAAGTCAAAGGGCTGGATTTTAAGAGCTCGCCACCGCTGTCGGCGGCTCATTTAAATAGCCAGGGCAGCCTGCCCCCACCCACCACTTCCCCCTCCCACCAATCACATGGAGGGGCGCAGACGGTCCAACACCGGCAATGGCATTAGCTGCCTTCGCGCATGCGCTGGTGCCATTTTTAAAGGGCAGCCAGCCTTGCCAGCAAATCTAAATTTTTAAAGATACACCCCCCAAAATTTATCAAATAAAATCCTAATGCCCTTTTCCGACCACCCCAGTAAAAATTAGGTTAAGTATTTGCCCTTCCCCTCCCCCCAAAACACTTATCTTTGAAATCTGACTTTCCCCCCACAGACTGTACAAAGTTTAAAGTTCACCCCTTCCCACCATCCCCTTCAATCATTCCATTTGTTTGACCCCGTCCCCACCTCTCCGGCGCTAAAAATTTTAACTCTTCTCCCCCCACCACAAGTGTCAAGCCAGCTTTCCCCAAACGGGGAAGTGAAGGTGCGGGAGTGCCGGCTGCCACAGTGAAGATTGCGGCAGACCCGGAAGATTGAGGTCAGTGTATTTAAATTTATTCATATTATTGATTTACATATTGAAATTGAGGTCCTGTCGCCCAGCAGCGGGCGGGCTGCCACGGAACCTTGCTGCTGCCTGGAGGATTGAGCCGAGCCTTCCCAGCTTCCAGCTTCATGGCAGGCCACTGCTGGAACAATCTTCCGGCATCCCCCCATGCCCGCCACGGAGCCCAAAGTTGGCGGCCCGGTAAAATCCAGCCCAAAGTGTTTCCTGGAGAGGGTTTCTATTCTTAAATTCACTTAATAACAGAATTAATTTGTCAGGATGGCCAACATGGTGATGTGAAAAGGCGATTTACAGAGCCAATTACTTCTCAGCTGTTCCAGGGCCTGATGCCATCTGAAAACTCCTCAGCAAAACAATATCACTCACTTTGAAGGAGCTGTTAACACACTGGGAGAACGTCGTAAAGGTAATTTTACTAATCCACTCTGCAGGTCAAGAATTTCACCCACTTCCAGTACAAATTGGATGTGCATTGCTCATAATTTTCCAACTAGTAAAATTATCCTCTGCAAATCATTACAAATATAATGCTTAAAAATGTTCAGTTGCTTACTGTAAGCTCTTCCTTCTGCTTAAAGAAAAAATACTGTGAATGTGTTTGGTTCCAATATTAGGTGTTAGATTCCATTGAAACACAATTAAAATTCTGCCTCGTATGTATTGACATGAGAGAGTGAATTCATGCCTGTGTCCTTGGCGTGCAAGGGTTTCTTGCTGCTTAGCATCAGCTGTTTCAGATTATGAAGAGCAAGGCCACGTGGAGATACTAAGGGAGCCTGGAGGAGGGATTTTGTCTCTGAACCCTGTGCGGTGAAGGACTTAGCTAACTCTGTGAACAGATCTTTGAATGCCTTCATGTTCACAGTGGCTAAGTTCCGCACCTCAGGGGGTCAAACTCAAGAGGATTTCCGGGCTACTATTTGCAGTTCATACGCCAGTGCAGGCATATGTCAATCGGTCCACAGGTCTTGCTAGTCCTAATTATCTTTCTTGTGTGATTCAGTGCATTGTTTTCCAGAATGCTTGAATTCAATAATATGATTAAAACCGCATACAAAACTGAGGGAGACGTAAGTGAGGATCTTGGGTGCATATCCAGATATCCAGTACTTTTAAAGTTCTCACACCCCACCTCTTCAAAGGTTTCAACAGCATCAACTGCACACAAGTCTTTGATCAGATTAATGTCAATCATTTACTCCCATGTTTTCTTTATATAACACTGTCCTAGGAAACATCATGAATTGTTCCTTAACATTCTTTTTCACTCTGCGCTATGGTGACTGTTCCAAACTTTGGAACCCTTATGACCAGCAGAGGGAGAAGAATGAGTTGCCTGGAGTCAAACTCAAGTCATAGAGGTGTTCGTATGTTCCCGTGAAAGGGCAATGTCAAAACATCTACTCCACATCTGTCCCACTCCTCAGAGTTATATTCATTTCCATCTCATCAATCATGTGCTATAACTCAATAAGCAGAATAATAACATCATTTTAATTGTCATTCGCTTGTTTGTAACAGCAGTCAAAAACTGAAATAATTTACCAACAGAGTTAAAATACAATGTCATCTGAAAATTCAGGGGTGTTGGTGGCCTGGGAATTATATTGATTGTAAGTGGAGGAGAGGACGATATAGATTACTGCAGTAATTTCATATCAAGTTTTGGAAAATAAAAGTGAAAACACTAGCGTGCCAATGGATTTTGTGTAAGATTTAGAAATAAGTGTGTGCCACTATTTAATTAAGAATCCTAGGCAAAGGACCAAGACACATGAGGTTGGATTTTCCCGGCCCCATGGTAGCGGGCTTGGAAGTGGGGGAGCCAGGAAAATGGGGAGAGCTGCAATGGGATGGCTCCCCAATGCATTCCCGCTGCCAGGGAAATTTCCCGGGGTGGGGCGGGGGGGGGGGTTGTTGCTGGGATTAGGATTGGCTGCCTGCTCCATGGAGGATGGCAGACAATTAACTTCATTAAGACCCCAATTAGGGGCGATTTTGTGGCCTTCCTGGCAGCTTGCAGTTTATATGCCAAATAATTCGTTCGGAGGGGTTTCCTCTCCAATGAGCCTAACTGCTTCAGCCCTCATCATTTTTTTTATTTGTACCCTCCCTTCCCAGCCATCCTCCATTTAAGGTGTCCTCGTGGTCCCCAACCCCTACCTTGGGAGCCTCTTCTGGTGGGGCTGTCAAGGCTCCAGAGCTATGGGTCCTCTGATTGGACTTATTGCATCGAGAGCATGCCCGCTATCCTTAATAGGACAGCGAACAGGGAGGCAGCCAATTAGAAGGCTGTCTTCAGGAAGATTACACCATCAGGCATGCTGCCAGCAAGTGCAGGCTTGGGACCCCCGTTTGGTCCCACTGTTTGGGTCCTGAAGCCTGCAGGAAAATCCAGCCTATTGCGTAGAATATTATCGAATAAAAAAGAATATGAGATAAATCAGCAAGTGGTGATCAGGTGAAGCCAAGCTTGTGTTTTAAACCCTCAGATTTTTAGAAGGAAGGGAAGATTGCATGAGGTAAAGAATTCCACAATGTTGAAGTCCTGTGAAAGAATTATTTGCAGTCATATTCAATGAATCTGAATTTCAACATAGTGAGGACATAGTTGGTAGCGCGTGCTAGATGATTCATTTGGAACTAAGGATGAACAAGAGAGGAAATTTCAGAGCATCACTGACAAAGAAGTAGCAATATAGCAAAAAATATTTTTTTAAAATTGCAAAACGGAGAAGTTTTAAAACGAGGGGAGCGATTGGAGGTTAGAGGTCAATGGGGGACCAGCTGTCCGACAGACAGCTTTTTCTTGCTCTGCCCAGGAGTGTACAAGAGGTGTTAGAAGAACCTCACAACATATGGGAATAGTGTGGAACGGGTGTGGACTTTAGAAAATGGCAAGAATTGAGGTGGGTAAGGGAAGTATTTGGCATGAAAGCAGAAACCAAGTATCTTAGATTAAGAAGAGCTAAGAGTGGGATCATCAAATTTAAGAGGTGATAACTTTTGCTTATGTAACATTGTAAAAAAATCTTTTAAGATCACTCACATTCCATTGTATCTGGCTCCAAAGAGTCTGGAAAATTTCTTCTCAACTATTTACATAGATATCAAGTAGAGCAGGGGTGGTCAGGCTAAACGTATGGGGAAAAAAGTGTAAGTGAAGAGAGTATGAACTAAGCTCATACATTATTCAGTGCCATAAACTATTTTAAAAGGTTGTACTGGTCTGAGAACAGGACTTACCTGAAACAGCTTTTCACTCACAGAAAAGTGTTACCTGAGCATTAACCATGCATTACCATGTAAACAGGCATTGTATTTCCCTTAAGGTACAGTACATTACCGCTAAATGTACTTTACAACTCTTTAAATGCTGAGATGCCCCCAGGATAATAATGTTTGATATTAAAGAAATATTCCATTTCTGGGTCTGCAAAAAATAGCCCTTTATTTGGTGAATCTAGGGGAAGGAGAGAACTATGTTTCAACTCACAGCTGAGTTTTTTTGTTTGAAAAGTTGAATTACCATTACATTTAACTTTTATAATTACTAAGTATTTAGAGCCCGGAAACAGGCCAGTCCACCCAACAGATCCATACTGGTGTTTATGCTCCATGTGAGCCTGTTGATACATTGCCCCTTCATATCTGGGACCAAGGTTTGAACTAAGCCCTGACCAAAAGAAGCTCCTCTCTTTGACAGTGGTATGGAGCCTAACTGAAACATTTTTGTGCAGTTTCAACTATCTTGTGTCCATAGCACGCAGCTATCCATAATTTGGAAGCCTCGCTCAGAAATATCATTCCCTGCTAAGAGCAGGAGTCATTGATTTTTTTTTTTAATCTAGAACTCTTCCTCATAAGGACAATGTTTCTTGGAGCTGTTCACTTATGTTTGAAAAAGTGAACTTGGCAAACAAAATGTAATGTTCACAGCTAATAGTCCTGAGCTACCCAGCAATTGGATTTGACTTGAATTCCATCTAGATAGTTTGTTTTCATTGGGTCCAACAGCCTTTCATCACCAGGAAACTGCTTGCATCTACTATATCATAAAACAGTGGAGTTCTGTTTTTAAACATTTTTTGGCTAGTAATTTAAATGCTAAACATGTTAAATGCTCTGGCATCCCTATTGAAAATGGGAAAGGAGTCCATTTCTCAGAGTTTACATCCCCACTTTGATGAAGACAAAAATGTTCTCATATAATCCTAAGTATTTATAAAGGCATATTTATGTCGTCTTTTGCTCTTTCTACTTTTGTGTTTTCACAATGTTATTTAGGGGCAAGGTGGGACCATTTTGTGTTGCATGGATTGTTACCCATAGCTCTCATTCATGGTACCAGTGGAGTGGAACTTGTTGATGTCACTAGAGACAGGCTGCGATTGAACATGTCTGCCCAGGCCCTGCTGACCACTCCAGTCAAAGAGCATTGCACATATTTCATTTGAGTTTCACCCAAAGGAAGAATCATTCGGAAGCACTGGAGCCTCTTTTGATTTGCATTTGGCACAGCACATTACCCCTGGGGTCCTATAAGTCCTTTGATTGATAGAATGGCAGTCATTCTGTCGGTTCAATCTGGGCCTTTAGAGCTTGCATAAGCTGTAATTTATTTATAACTGTAATAAGAGATTTTTTGATTTAATAATGGACAGCATACCTCTGAAAAATACTTTAAGTCCAGCTTCTGTGACTTGATTTTATCTCTGTGTGTGCTTTGTTTTGTTTGGATTGTGTGAATATGAAACATAATAAAATTTTATAACTATTGAAAGCACAGGAATAAAGGATGCCTGAGAGACCACAGCAAATGCACACATCTAATATTTATAGCACTTAATAACATTTAGTGCTACGTGGCAATTCACCTGAATATGGTTCCTCCTCAAACTGCAAGCTCCAAAACTCCTCTATATCTAGTTCCCTACACTAATTCATTTTTTCTCAATTCATAGCCAGAGGAATAAGACATTTCAAACGGGGTTTGTACCCACTGAGAACAGATACTAAAAGCTGTGAAGTGTTTATCGCAGCCTCTCATCACATGGAGATTATGCTACACTGCTTACTTCTGCAATATATTAAAACAGAAATGTTAACATAGGAGATTTTAATTTTTAAACTAAAATTATTTTTGTTGGTAATTTAAATGCAAAACAGCTTTATGCCCTCGAATCCCTGACAAAAGTGAAAATGGGATCCATTTTTCAAGGTTCACGTTGTGTTGATGAACGCAAGAATTTTCCTGAAAAATAAATAAGCAAATTGGACTATAATGTTACATATAGAGAAAGGCGAGCATGAGACTTTGCCAATTAAAGTCTAGTACACCTCTGTTGGTAAAATTGCTGTTGGGTGCTTTATGCTGAATTGTACTACAAAAAATCTGTCAGTTAAATTCTTGTCCCTCTGAAAACTAATCCATTTCAGGAGCTGGGTCAAAATCCTGGAAATCCCTCCCAAACAGCACTGTGGGTGTACCTACACCACATGGACTACAGCGGTTCAAGAAGGCGGCTCACCACCACCTTCTCAAGGACAATTAGGAATGGGCAATAAGTGCTGGTCTTGTCAACGACGCCCACATCCCATGAGTGAATTTTAAAAAATCAGCCCCGGGAGAGCAACAGATAAAATAGCCTAAAAATTGGCTTGTACAGCATTATTACTTTAAACGGGTTAACCTCTCAGCTTAAATAGCAGACACAGAAATTAGATATATATGTAAAGTATTACTGCATCGTGTCAATTTTAGGCAGATGTGTTATTCAGGCTGCTGTGCAGGTGGACAGAAACAGCTAGATTACAGATACTGTTACAGGTGAAAAAAACGGGGTATTTATTGTAAAGAATGGTTCCCTCAGTAGGAGCATACCGTGAAATCTTTCTTTCATCAAAATGTTATAATATATTGGATTGTATAAAAAGTACAAATATTATAACTCAGCATCATTATATTTATGATTCTAAGTTACCATATAGCATTAAATGTTACAAAGGAATGCATATGTATATTGCATATTCATTGATTTTTACTAGTGTTCTTCAGCATAATTGTCCACAGCAGCAAAAATGCTTTCAACTGTAACATCTCCACTTTTTTTTCATTCTGAATGAAACTATCCTGTAACCTTCCTCTTTTTTCAAAACATTCTAAATTAGAAATAAGAACCAGCTCTCCTTTAATATTACTGAAGCAAGCAGAGTTGGGTAATGACTTAGTACTGAATGTATACGGCATTAAACCATTCTTGAATACAGTTGTCAAATCTATTCCATTATGGATTGATGTAATAAGCTTAAGTCTATTTAATGTTGAGTTCTATTAAAGATGATTTCATCAAAGAAGATAACTAGTAAAGGAGAACTCCTTAAAGTGTCCTTACACTGGTATTCTTTCTTGAATGTGTTCCACCCCACTAAGTCCACCAGCTATCAACCAGAGATGTTGTATTGGTGCTGGTCGTAAAGAAGAACCTAGCCTCTCTGGTTGTAGTGCTAATATATTACAGAGAACATTTTTTTTTTATGCATTCATGGGATATGTGCATCACTGGCAAGGCCATCAATAATTGCCTTAATTGCCCTTCAGAAGGTGGTGGTGATCCACTTTTTTGAACCGTTGCAGTCCATATGGTGTAGATACACCCACAGTGCTATTCCGGAGGTAGTTCCACGATTTTTACCCAGTGATGATATATCTCCAAGTCAGGATGATCTGTGACTTGGAGATTGTGGTGTTCCTATGCTCCTGCTGTTCTTGTTCTTCCAAGTGGTAGAAGTCATGGGTTAGGAAGGTGCTCTTGAATTTGCTTTATAGATGTTCTTTGAATGTATCTAGGTTACTGACTGAAACATTATCAACAACTGGAGGAACTGGGCTCAACCTTCTGTGCCTACTGAGCTGATAACAGTTGATATAGACTGCACTGGCTCAGTTCAGCAGGAACAGGAGTTGTTCCCCTTTGACAACCTGAGACTCATGAACAGCCTGATCTTCCTTCTTTGGAAATAAATGAAGGAAGAATAACACAGACTCAAATTAATGGAGGAAGCCTTAGGTCTTTGATCTCTTATGGAACCAGTCTTTGTGATTTGTAAGTATGGCTGCCCTTACTTCTACCAAAGTCTCTCCAACAACAATTCCCCAAAATAGTCATAAAATCCTGTGATTGAATTGCTTTCCAAAAATATAGTTCCTTACAAGACTCCATAGTTAGTGATTGCAGATAATGTACATTTTAAATCTGTGATACCACTGAATCAAACCTGTAGTTTTCCCTATAAGAGTTGCATCTTAATTGTTCTATCTTTCAAACATACCCATGAGAATTATGAGGTGTGGTTCTAAAATTGTACCTAGTACAGGAGCAGCAGTGTGGCACAGTGCACTAGAGATCTGAATTTGTATAGCATAAAATTATGAGATCTAGATTAGCACATGCAGTTCCTCATATGGTAAGTTACCAATGTCAGCAACATATTGGAAGACAAACGCTCCCAATATAGGGAGGGAAAGTCACCCCCATTACAGCCCTTGCTTACCTCCTCAGGGCCACCTGCCCACCATCTCAGTCATAGATGGTGCATGCAATGAGAAAACATGACAAAATAACTTGCATTTATACATAGCACCTTATCAAGTCCTTAGGATGTTCAAAAGTGCCAATAAATTACATTTGAGGATCAATTAGTGTTTTTATGTAGGCAAATATTACAATATCACATCTAAGGTATAACAACAAAAGTCAGACTTTTGAAACTTCTCAGAGCTGATGATTCTACGTTTTCATCTTTTATTAGTAAACTTGCATTATGCTTTTCTTTTATTCATATGAATGGTTCTTCTGAGGATATCATTGGATAATATGAGCTTAGCTATAGGATGATAGAAATTTATGACACTGAAGGAGGCCATTTGGCCCATCATATCTGTGCCAGCTGAAAAAGAGCTTCCAGCCTTATCCCACATTCCAGCTCTTGGTCCATATCCCCGTAGGTTACGGTACTTCTGGTACATATCCATGCATAGTGCATTTTTAAATGCGCTGAGGGTTTCTGCCTCTACCATCCTTTCAGGCAGTGAGTTCAAGACCCCTACCATCCTTTGCGTAAAATCATTTCTCCTCAACTCACCTCTAATCCTTCCGCCAATTACTTTAAATCTATTCCCCCTGCTTAGGGAAATAGATAATTCCTATCCACTCTATCTAGGCCCCTCATAATTTTATACACCTCAAGTCATTCTCCCCTTAGCCTCCTTTGTTCCAAAGAAAATAACCCCAGCCTATCCAATCTTTCCTCATAGCTAAAATGTTCAAGTCCTGGCAACATCCTCATAAATCACCTCTGTGCACTGTTTAGTGTGGTCACATCCTGTAATGTGACCAGTATTCTTGCTGTGGCTTAACTAGTGTTTTATACAGTTCTAACATAACCTTCCAACTCTTATATTCTATGCCTCGGTCAATAAAGGAAAGTAACGTTCTTAACCACCTTACCTATCTGTCCGACCTGCAGGGATCTGTGGATATGCAATCCAAGGACCCTCTGCTCCTCTACACTTCTCAGTATCCTATCATTTATTGTGCATTCCTTTGCCTTGTTTGCCCTTCCCAAAAGCACTACCTTACACTTCTCTGGATTGAATTCCATTTGCACCTTTTTTTGCCCACCTGACCAGTCCATTGATATCTAACTGCAGTCTACAGCTTTCTTCCTCACTATCAACCACATGGACAAATTTTGTATCATCTGCAAACTTCTTAATCATGCTCCCGTTAAGGTGAAGGGTAGGACCAACAAGTCCAGGGAACTCTGGATGTCAAGGGACATAGAGGATTGGATCAGGAAAAAAAAAGGAGCCTTATGGCAGATTCAGAGCGCTGAAAACTAGAGGAGTACAGAAAGTGGCTAGAGGCACTAGAGGAGGATAGAAAGTGTGGGAAGGGGGTACTTAAAGTAATTAGAGAGCGAAGAGGGGACATGAAGAAACACTGGCATTTTGTAAGTATATTAAGGGCAAGAGGATTACCAGGGAAAGAGTAGGGCCGATCAGGGACCAAAGTGGCAATCTGTGTCTGGAGCCGGAGGACATAGGTGAGGTTTTAAATGATTACTTTTCATCTGTGTTCACTATGGCAAAGGACGATGTAGGTGTAGCGATCAGGGAGGGGGAGTGTGATATACTTGAACATATTAACATTGAAAAGGAGAAGTATTAACTGTTTTAGCAGGCTTAAAAGTGGATAAATCCCCGAATTTTTCGAGGCGGTGACGAGATGTGTAGATGAGGATAAAGCAGTTGATGTAGTCTACATGGACTTCAGTAAGGCTTTTGATAAGGTTCCACATGGGAGATTGGTTAAGAAGGTAAGAGCCCATAGGATCCAGGGCAATTTGGCAAGTTGGATCCAAAATTGGCTTAGTGGCAGGAGGCAGAGGGTGATGGTCCAGGGTTGTTTTTGCGAGTGGAAGCCTGTGACCAGTGGTGTACCACAGGGATCGGTGCTGGGACCCTTGTTATTTGTAGTGTACATTAATGATTTAGGCGTGAATATAGGAGGTATGATCAGTAAGTTCGCAGATGACGTGAAAATTGGTGGTGTCATAAAAAGTAAGGAGGAAAGCCTTAGATTACAGGACGATATAGATGGGCTGGTAAAATGGGTGGAGCAGTGGCCAAATGGAATTTAATCCTGAGAAGTGTGAGGTGATGCATCTTGGGAGAACTAACAAGGCAAGGGAATATACAATGGATGTTAGGACCCTAGGAAGTACAGAGGCTCAGAGGGACCTTGGTGTACTTGTCCATAGATCACTGAAGGCAGCAACACAGGTAGATAAGGTAGTTAGGAAGGCATATCTGATACTTGCCTTTATCAGCTGAGGCATAGAATATAAGAGCAGGGAGGTTATGATGGAGCTGTATAAAGCGCTAGTTAGGCCAGAGCTGGAGTACTGTGTACAGTTTTGGACACCAGATTGCCCTGGAGAGGGTGCAGAGGAGATTCACCAGGATGTTGCCTGGGCTGGAGCATTTCAGCTATGAAGAAAGACTGAAAAGGCTAGGGTTATTTTCCTTAAAGCAGACAAGGCTGTGGGGGGACATGATTGATGTATACAAAATTAGGAGGGGCATTGATAGGTTAGATAGGAAGAAACGTTTTCCCTTAGCGGAGGGGTCAATAACCACGGGGCATAGATTTAAGGAAAGGGGCAGGAGGTTTAGAGGGGATTTGAGGAAAAACGTTTTCACCCAGCAGGGTGGTTGGAATCTGGAACACACTGCCTGAAGTGGTGGTAGAGGTAGAAACCCTCACAACATTTAAGAAGTATTTAGATGAGCGCTTGAAACGCCATAGCATACAAGGCTACGGGCCAAGTGCTGGAAAATGGGATTAGAATAGTTAGGTGCTTGATGGCCGGCACAGATATGATGGGCCAAAGGGCCTGTTTCTGTGCTGTATAACTCTATGACTCTATACTTAAGCCTAATCATTGATATATACCACAAAAAGCAAAGGAGTCAGTCCTGAACCCCGTGAAGCCCCAATGGAAACAGCCTTCCAGTCACAAAAGCATTCGTGACCTAAAGCTTAGCTCATGTTATCATTAGTGAAACAGTCATTAAGAAGAGGAAGAGGAGATATAATTTAAATTGAAAACATATATTGAGGATTTTAAACACTATAATATTAATGCAGGGTGGATCATTTTCCAAAATCACACTGCCAGTGGGGAATTCTGCCTGTCAGTTGCACATACTGGAAGTGCAGTTACATGCTGCAGATGACTTTCTTACAACTGCAACAATCAAGGCTCCCACCAAGAGTGGCATCAGAAAATTACCCCCGAGATCAATCTAACATTTAATGTACTCTAAAATGCTAAAGATTTGCAGTTAGCAGTTTAGGCCAAGGATTAGCTTTAAATCCAAAGGTTCCCAAAGTCCACAGAATCTAGGAATTGTCTGTCTCTGGGTTCATCAAGAATCCATTTTTCTGGATACTTGGAGGAGCACTGTCCCTGTCCCTTGTGATATCTGACAATTTACTACACAATGGCAGCAGTGTTTTTCCAATATGTTTCTACAAGGAGAATACTGGTGTTGATGATGACTCTTGAAAAAAATGATTTCTGGAAAAGAGATACTGCTGGATAATGTTCTGACAGTTTTTTGTTCCCTTTTATATAACTGGTGATTTGGTCTGGAAGTTGCTTAGTGTGTAGAAAGATCAGAAAAATCTATGCTAAGGTTATCAAGGGGCAAGATCAGAGCTGTCCCATGACCTTCTGCATGCACAAACAAATCTGGTTCATTAAGTGATTGTTAACTTTACATTTGAACTTCTTAACTGCAAGACACCATGTCTGAGGCAAATGAGAACTCTCCAGAAAGGAGGAACAGTGGGCTGGATTTTAACAAGCCCTTGAAATCGTGATTTGGGGAGGGCGGGGGCCTGAAGATAGATCCGGATGAGGCCCGCCACAGACCTCGACACCAGCAGGGCCCGGCCTGATCCTCCCACCGGTGGCGAGGCTCCATGGTGGCACCCCTGCTGCTGGCAGCAAGACCACAATTTAAATATGCAAATCAATAAAATTAATAAATTTAAATACACTTACCTCCAACCTTGAGGGCCTGCCGTGATCTTCGGCATAGCGGCCGGCACTCCTGTGCCTTCAGAGCCTCCTCCGGGGAAACACAGAGCACACTGGTGGGGAGGGGGGAGCAGGTAAGTTTTTCAGTGCTGAGGGGGAGGTGGGGGGGGGTGGGTGGGGCGGGGTGATGGGGTCAAATAAACGTAATGGGTGTAGGGGATGGTGGGATGGGTTGAATCTTAAATCTTTGCAGTTTGGGGGGTTGAAGGTCAGATGTCAAAGGTGAGTGTTTTGGGGGGAAAGGAAAAATTGTTATTGTAATTGTTATTGGGGGGGTGAGAAAGGGGCATGAGAAATTTATTTAATTTTGGGGGTTAGGACTTTAAAAATTTAAATTGGGTGGCAGGGCTGGCTGCCCTTTAAAAATGGCACCACGCCTGCGTACAGGCAGCCATTGCCAGAGAAGGACAGCCCACCCCGTCCACACGATTGTTGGGGGGGGGGGGGGGGGGTGGCCACCAGGCTATTTAAATGAGTTGCCATGCTTAAGATCATGGCGGCTCTTTGCCGTAAGGCCCATGTGGGCGGGCCGCCATTTTTTGAGCTTGCCACCAAGATTGGCAGCGGGCTCTTAAAATCCAGCCCAATGTGTCAAGTTTCATTATTATCAATTTGTATAGATTTCCTGGTTTGACATAAAAGGCATAAATTCAAAGCCATGCTTTTATTATCTCTAGACTTGACTATTCAAACGCACGCCTGACCAGTCTTCCATATTCTACCCTCTGTACTCTTGAGGTCATCTCTGCTTTACTGCCCATGCCCTAACTCGCACCAAGTTCCAATCACACACTACCCCTGTGCTCGCTGACCTGACATTGGCTCCCGGTTAAGCAATGCCTCAATTAAAAAATTCTCATCCTTGTTTTCAAATCCCTCCATGGCCTCGCCCCTCGTTACTTCTGTACTCTGATACAGCCCTACGGTCTTCTGAGATATCTACCCTCCCCCAATTCTGAACTCTTAAGCATCCCCAATTTTAATTGGTCCACCATTGGTGACCGTGCCTTCAGCAGCCAAGACCATAAGCTCTGGAATTACGTCCCTAAACCTCTCCGCCTCTCTACCTCTCTTTCCTCCTTTAAGACACTGCTTTTGGTCATCTGATCTCACATCTCCTTATGTGGCTTGATGTCAAACTTTGTTTGATAAAGCTCCTGTACAGCATTGTGGGATGCTTTACTATGTTAACAGCGCTATATAAATACAAGCTGTTGTTGTTGTATTTGACATAAATGTGGAGGTCTTAATTAAGCACCAGTTACTGATATGATGCTTTTCTGTGCAAGGGCTTGTAAAGGATTTACACGGCAGGCACACCTCTGTGATCTGGCATCGGATAGATATTGGGGTCTGGGAATCTACTTGTTTTTGAGCAGTCCCAGCGCATGTATTGGAGGAAAATGGGTGGAGAGGTCTACTACTGAATCCTCATCCCACTTTCCTCCACCTTGCTGGGGGTAGATTTTATCAGCTGTAATAGCAGGAGACTGTATATTAGTGGATCAGTTGTATTCCCACCTCTGCTGCCTCAGCTCACATCATAAAAATAACACCTCATTGGAACAGGTCGGAGACCCTCCTGAGATAAAGGTCAGAAAGTGACATAAAACAAGCTTCAGATGTTTCAAAAGTATAATTAAGGGTTATTTTAAAAAGTTTATTCATCTTTTTTAAAATAATTTTTTTAAAGAATTTTTAACATATTTAAATATTTTTATAGTTTTTTTTAAGTTTAAAGGGGTAGACTGGATTGAGGAAACAATGGAATCTCCCTGACGCCTGCCCCTGGTTTCAGGAGGAAAGGGATCAGAAGGATCTTTTTACAGAAATGCAGGTTGAACAGGCACTGCTGGTATTCTCTGGTCCCTACCCACTGACAGCTCCTTTTTTACAGATGCAGCAGGACTACTTCACCTTCACCCCTCAGCGGTGCTTTAAATGGTTGCACCTCCCTGACAAAGCAGTAAATGTGTTGTACAAACTTGCAGACAGCTTTGAGTGTAGTTCATAAGAAAGATCCTCAGCTAACCTAAGATCTGAGTCACATGCCTAATGAGTCCTAACAATGTTTCCCTTTGGCAACAAGATCTCCACTTGCCTGGATGGGTGCAGCTCCAACGACGCTCAAGAAACTCGACACCATCCAGGACAAAGCAGCCTGCTTGATTCGCACCCCATTCATCACCTTAAACATTCACTCCCTCCACCACCAGCGCACAGTGGCAGCAGAGTGTACTATCTACAAGATTCACTGTAGCAACTTGCCAAGGCTCCTTCAACAGTACTTTCCAAACCTACAACCTCTACCACCTATAAGGACAAGGGCAGCAGATGCATGGGAGCACCACCACCTGCAAGTTCCCCTCCAAACCACACACCATCCTGACTTGGAACTATATCGCCATTCCTTCACTGTCACTGAGTCAAAATCCTGGAACTCCCTTTTGAACAGTACTGTGGGTGTACCTAAGTCACATGCACTGCAGCAGTTCAAGAAGGTGGCTCACTACCACCTTCTCAAGTGCAATTAGGGATGGGCAATAAATCCTGGCCTAGCCAGCGACACCCACATTCCATGAATGAATAAAATAAGGTGTATCTCTCCTCCACAGCACAAGGACTTCCATTTGAGGATTATTCATGATTCTTTCACACAAACATTCTGGCGCTTTATCCCAAATCATTTGGTACACATTCCTTTGGTGACAAAAAACATTTTACTGAAAACAAATCTGAACCACTTCCGCACTGCATAAGCCTCTCTTGGTGCCTAGCTTCATATGCCCTTGCAATCTTAGCCTTCTATTCCTCCAAAAGTGGTAGGTTGTTCTGAGGTGGCTGTCTGATGATTTGCAGCAGTAACCTGGAGGATTGATCTGGTAGTTCCTTGTCTTTGAATGTAGGCCATTTTCCCTTTCAGAAAAATGTGGGGGAAAATGAAGGCTCACTGCATACCATCCTATTTTTTAATGGGAATGCTGATGCTAAAATATCTACCGTGTGAGTTTCCCACTGCTTCCCTCCAAGTTCAATTGTGAGTAAGGGGACATTTCCAGGAGACGGAAGGAGCTGTGAAGGGTACTATTGCACCTCCTGCATGTAGGTGATATGTCACTGATGATGTTTGATGCATCGAGGTCAAGGTGGCCACCACTGGGAAATGTGTGTATCGATAGCCCTGGAAAAGCAATGAACTTATTCCAACATTGAGTAGCTGTTCAAGGGTTACTCGCTGCCGCAGCCATCTACTTTGTGGCACTGGATCATGCCATTCCCTTCCCTTCCTTCATTCTGTGCCAAAAAGCCAGCTCCTCCTCCTCTTTTGCCAAATTGCAGGCAGTGACATCTCAACAGACGAGTTTTTAAATGTGTGGGCTGGGTGCCCTAAAGAAGCATCAGCCTCAGCCATCACAGTGTAACATTATAGCATACCATAGTTATAGACACAAAATTACACAATAGACACAAAACTACAGCCTTCGCCCTTTAAACTGCTGCGGTAGCTCGGGACTTTCCTCCTATCTTGAGAGAGACTGCCTTTAGAGGGTGCTGATAGCACTGGCAATCTTCCATGAACACTTAACAAAGGGGACAATGAAGAAAATTTGGCTGGTTCTCGGCAGAGTTCAGCTGATGGGCTGAAGTGCAATTTAAGTACTGTTAGGGTAGTAAATCCATTACTGAGGAATAATATAGTCTTTGGTCTTTGCATTCACTTCAAATCTGGTGATAGATTTGCATGAGGGCCACACATTTGTTTTCACCTAACCACTAGCTGCAACTGCAATGGTACTAGGGAGTCTGGTTGTGTAATGTTCAATAATTCTGTGACAAGTTGAAACTAATGCCAATTTACAAAATTCAGTAAAGTGTTTCTTCATATAGAATTCAAATTGTTACTATATTGTTATTTAATAAATGCTATATCTCAAAAACACACCTTTGTTTCTGTGTAGTCTGTAACAATGTCTTATTTTTATTTTGTTTTTGTTAATTCTATGCTCATTGAGGCCAAGGTATCTGTTTTGGAGAATGGAATATTTTACTACAATTTATTCCTAGTATCGCCATCAAGCATGCATAATCTAGGTTAGGTACAGAGTAAAGCTCCTGTACGGAGGCTAGAGACAGAGTGAGGCCCGTCCATTTCCTTAATCCTAACCTCGGAGGAGCTTTCAGTTCCACTTCCCATCCTAGGCAACCTTGTTGTCACTCTCAGATTGAATCTGTTTGTTGACAACCAATAATCCTTCCTCCAACTGATCTGGTTGGTTAACAATCATAATGTCTGCCCTCCAACTGATCTGATTGGCTGACTACCTCCAATTCCCCAGTGAAAAGATCTGATTTTTCTTGTGAAACACTGCCATCTAAAACAACTGATACTTAGTATTTCTCAGAGAAATTAGAAGCTCAATGGGTAATCCTACCAGTTCCAATTTTTCACAGCAGCAACATAAGGCTCACACTATTTTGTAGAAAGTCAAACTAGTTTAAAATCTGCATTCCTTTAGCCTTGGATTACAACTCCTGCAATATTGCAGTTCAATCACCAATAGTTTGGCAATTAAGTAAGTTCTTATATTACACAAGTAAGGATTACATTTACATCAGTGAGTTTTGATGGAATATGAAATAGTGACAGTAGAAGGAAAGATATTTGCAAATACAGGAGTTAGAAATTCACACCAAAACCACACAGTGGCATCAAAAGTAGAAATCTGGTAAATGATAATCCTCTTTTCATGGGGTACGACACCTTCATTTAAGATTACAAGCTCTCAACTGGCATGCATTGTTGGAGCTAAGGAGAGTGTAATCAGCAGAATTCTCAGATGTCTAGGAACTGCTGCAGACATGCCTCAGAAGCAGTCTTTGGACTATGGGAGAGTGAATGAAAGGCTAGCCCACTGCCCACCAACTGGAATTTGGGTGAAATTTTAGATGGGTGCAAATCGGCAGATCCAAACCCGTCCGAAAATTTGGGCCCTGCCTTTAGCCAATCTACTTGATTTCCATCGTCCCATCTCATTGGAACCTTGGGCCCACTATTACCTCGGTTGCTGCTGAAGTGACACCAGCAGGAACATGAAAATGGAATGGAAGTGCATTCAATGTAAAGTATTCCTCCAAGTAGGCAAGTAAAATAATTGAAAGCTATCCTGCCTTGGAAAAGACATTTCTGATTTATGAGGTGATTTCCACAATCTGGCACAGCAGGCACAATGCATGTTCCCCCATCATTTCCTGAGATGCTGCCGCTGTGAGCACAATGCCCCATGGTGGGGTGGGGGGGGGATTGGGGGTGCATATGGTAGGATTTCCCATTTAATGTCACTTCCTCAGTTTTGTGCAGATCTATCATTTCAGGTCACTAGGGAGGATCAATTACCTTTTTAAAGATGATGACCATTTGGTGAGTGTTGATCAATATTGCCAAATCAGTAAAGCTTGATTCTCTGAGGCCTTGGTGCTGATGTTGTAAAGTGATCTGGTCAGGCCACACCTTCAATACTGTGTTTAGTTTGGCTACCTAGACACAAGGACAACACCTAAACATGGAGAATAGTTCAGAGAAGGATCACATTGTTAACCTCTAGTGTTAGAGAACTGAGTTACCAGACAATGTTAGAAAAATGTGAACTTCTTAGCCTTGAAAGGAGATGAATGAGATATAGGGGTGTAGGATGCTAAATCTATAGAAAAGATTAATCCAGAGCACAGGACATAGTAACATAGGAACAAACTGGTTAAAGAACAAATGCCAAGTCCTTTTCTTTACACAAAGCGTAATTAATTCCTGGGGGATTTAGATTCCTATGTATGGACAACTTGATGGGCTAATGCCCTTCTTCCTCTCTACTTAACTATGTGATCTTTATGACGTTCTCTAAAGGCAGCTCCAATGAGTGACTCCATAGGGAGAAACTCTGATTTGGCATCCATACTTTTTAGGAGGCTAATAAGCCTGAGAACTTTTATACTGCCAATTACTGCTTCTTATGTTGAAGTTTCTGAGTCCAAATGCCTCTCTGAAAAACTAATAATCTTTATAGATAGCTTGATTTACTTGCCTTTTTACTTGGATAGTTGACATTCAAAGTACATTGACACTTAGCTTCTCCTTTTGGAGTCTGTAGTAACAACTCTCACAAGAATTAAAAATAAGGCTCAGTGAAGAAATCAGTATTTAATGCTCATTCTTGTTTAAATTATTAAAATAATAATGCACACCAGATGACACTCTTAACTGTCACTTGTAGCTTTGCTGTAAATAACTGTCATATAAAAATAAAACAACCTTTCTGACTTTCTTTCCAACCAGTGGGGAATTTTGTGTAATAAAATCATAAAGTCATTCTTTCTAAGCAGTTAATAATTTAGTTACATATGGTGCGTAATAGAAGTTCATTTCCCCCACCCCCCCCCCCTCATTCACCCAACGCCCACCAGCATCTCTCTCCCATCCCCACCATGTGTTCTGGCTTCAGATATGAATAGAGCCTCCAATTCTTCACAGTGCTCTATCTTCGAAAATTATTTTCATTCTTTAATAATCAGCTTAGTGCAACAGCTGGCCCAACCACCCTTCAACTCAGCTGGAGTGGCAGCAGCAACAGTGGGTGCTGCCGAGGAAATCAAATCAAGCTGGAAGTGGTTAGGAACATGCAGCTGCAGTCTGTTTAATCCAGCCAACACTGAAACTACTGGCCCTGCTAAAACAGGAGCTTGAAATTATTATCTACGTATTGTGTATTGGCAGATTGCTGATGGGAGAAATGGTTCCATACAATGACATATTCTCCATACTGCCTTCCAAGCATCTTTCAGTATTTTTACAATTATTATATAAGCCCTTGTTACCACTTAACAATTGCAGATACAAATTTCCTTACATGTGAGGGGGCAAAAAATCTGATTCTTTTATCTTACAGGTTAATCATGAATCTGTGACTATCAAAAGTTATCTGTGGATCTATCTGTCCCTTAAGTTACCTGGTTATAAAAGAAACCTATTTTTATCACACCTCTCAGCTTCACCAGCAGTGAATTATGTTTGTTTTGTTAGCTGCTATTTGTACAATTGCCTCACACTCTCTGAGGGCTAATAAACCCCTAAATTCAATACTAGGGTTCTTGCTTATCTAATTTCACAGCCTGTTTCTTGGTGTTACAATAGTCATGGTTGGATGATAAAAGCTTCTGTTCAACTCACTGTGCCATTGTGATTGAAGCACGTTGATTAATTGTCTCACTCACACCAGCCAGATTACCCTGCTTGCCAGATTAATTATGTGAAGATATATATATATATATATATGTCCAAAAAAATCACAGAATCGGAATCACAGAATTGTTACAACACAAAAGGAGGCCATTCTGCCCGTGGTGTCTGCACTGGCTCTCCGAAAGAGCAATTTGCCTAGTGCCACTCCACTGCCTTCTCCTCATAGCCCTGCACATTCTTCCTTTTCAGATAACAATCCAATTCCACCGTGAATCCCTTGATTGAACCTGCCTCCACCACACTCTCAGGGAGTGCATTCCAGATCCTAACCACTCGCTGCTTGAAAAGGTTTTTCCTCATGTCACTATTGCTACTTCTGCCAATTACCTTAAGTCTATGCCCTCTTGTTCTCAATCATTCCACCAATGGGAATAGTTTTTCCCTATCTATCCTGTCCAGACCCCTCATGATTTTGAACATCTCTATCCAATCTCCTTTCAACCTTCTCTAAGGAAAACAGTCCCAACCTCTCCAAACTATCCATGTAATTGAAGTTCCTCCTCCCTGGAACCATTCTCGTGAATCTTTTCTGCACTCTCTCTAATGCCTTCACATCTTTCCTAAAATGTGGTGCCCAGAGCTGAACAAAATACTCCAGTTCAGGCCAAACCAGTTATCTATACAAGTTTGTTTGTGTCTTTTTTTAAATTAAATTCATGGGATGTGGGCATTGTTGGCAAGGCCAGCATTTGTTGCCCATCCCTAATTGCCCTAGAGAAGGTGGTGGTGAGCTGCCTTCTTGAATTGCTGAAGTCCATCAGTGGTGGAGGGAGTGAATGTTGAAGGTGGTGGATGGGACGGCACAGCATGGACACGATGGGCTGAATGACCTCCTGGGCCATAATTTTTCTATGGTTCTAATTTTACTATGGTTCTATGAGTGCCAATCAAGTGACCTGCTTTGTCCTGGGTGATGTCGAGCTTCTTGAGTACTGTTGGAGCTGCACTCATCCAGGCAAGTGGAAAGTATTCCACCACACTCCTGACTTGTGCCTTGTAGATGGTGGACAGGTTTTGGGGAGTCCGGAGGTGGATTACTCATTGCAAAATTCCCAATCTCTGACCTGCTCTTGTAGCCACAGTATTTATATGGCTGCTCCAGTTCCATTTCTGATCAATGGTGACCCCCAGGATATTGATAGTGGGGGATTCAGTGATGGTAATGCTGTTGAATGTCAAGGGGTGATGGTTAGATTCTCTTTTGTTGGAGATTATCATGGCCAGACACTTTGGTGGTGTGAATGTTACTTGCCACTTATCAGCCCAAGGCTAGATGTTGTTCAGGTCTTGCTGCATATGGTCACAGACTGCTTCAGTATCTGAGGAGTTGCAAGTGGTACTGAACATCGCACAATCATCAGCAAACATCTCCACTTCTGACCTTATGATGGAGGGAAGGTCATTGATGAAGCAGCTGAAGATGGTTTGGCCTAAGACACTGCCCTGAGGAACTCCTGCGGCAATGTCCTGGGGCTAAGATGATTGGCCTCCAACAACTACAACCATCTTCCTTTGTTCTAGGTATGACTCCAACCAGTCGAGCGTTTTCCCCCGATTCCCATTGACTTCAATTTGGCTAAGGCTCCTTGATGTCACACTCAGTCAAATGCTGCCTTGATATCAAGGGCAGTCACTCTCACTTCACCCCCTGATCTCAGTTCTTTTGTCCATGTATGGACCAAGGCTGTAATGAGGTCAGGAGCTGAGTGGCCCTGGCGGAACCCAAACTGAGCATCAAGTTGTTGCCGTTTAAGTGCCACTTGATAGCAGTGTCGGCGACACCTTTCATCACTTTGCTGATGATCAAGAGTAGACAGATGGGCGGTAATTGGCGGGATTGGATTTGTTCTGCTTTTTGTTGACAGGACATACTTGGGCAATTTTCCACATCGTCGGGTGGATGCCAGTGTTATGGCTGTACAGGACTAGCTTGGCTAGGGGTGCGGCTAGTTCTGGAGCACAAGTTCTCAGTAATACAGCTGTTGTCAAGGCTCATAGGCCTTGCTGTATCCAGTGCCTTCAGCCATTTCTTGATATCACATGAAGTAAATCGAGTTGGGTGAAGACTGGCATTTGTGATTTTGGCCTCAGGAGGAGGCCAAGATGGATCATCCACTTGGCACTACTGTTTGAAGATGGTTGCAAATGTTTCAGCCCTGATGTGCTGGGCTCGTCCATCATTGAGGATGGAGATATTTGTGGAGCCACCTCCTCCGGTTAGTTGGTTAATTGTCCACCACCATTTATGACTGGATGTGGCAGGATTGCAGAGCTTTGATCTGATCTGTTTGTTGTGGGATCACTTAGCCCTGTCTGTTGCATGCTGCTTCCACTGTTTGGCATGCATGTAGTCCTGTGTTGTAGCACCACCAGGTTGACATCTCATTTTTAGATATGCCTGGTGCTGCTCCTGGCATGCTCGCCTTCAAATTTTATTGAACCAGGGTTGATTCCTTGGCATAATGGTAATGGTAGAGTGAGTGATATGCCGGGTCATGAGTTTACAGATTGTGGTTGAATACAATTCTGCTGCTGCTGATGCTCTACAGTGCCTCATGGATGCCCAGTTTTGAGCTGCCAGGTCTGTTCTGAATCTATCCCATTTAGCACAGTGATAGTGCCACACAACATGATGGAGAGTGTCCTGAGTGTGAAGAGGGGACTTAGTTTTCACAAGATTGTGCAGTGGTCACTCCTACCAGTACTGTCATGGACAGTTGCATCTGCAACAGGTAGATTGGTGAGGATGAGGTCGAGTAGGTTTTTTCCCTCTTTCTGTTTCCCTCACCATCTGCCACAGTCCCAGTCTAGCAGATAATTCCTTCAGGACTCGGCCAGCTGTGATGCCACTGAGCCACTCTTGGTGATGGGCATTGAAGTCCCCCACCCAGAGTACATTCTATGCCCTTGCCATTGTCAGTGCTTCTTCCAAGTGGTGTTCAACATGGAGGAGTCCTGATTCATCAGCTGAGGGAGGGCGGTAGATGGTAATCAGCAGGATGTTTCCTTGCTCATGTTTGGCCTGATGCCATGAGACTTCATGGGGTCCAGAGTCAATGTTGAGGACTCCCAGGGCAACACCCTCCCAACTGTATACCACTGTGCTGCCATCTTTTGTGGGTCTATCCTGCCAGTCGGATGGACATACCTAGGGATAGTGATGGCAGTGTCTGGGACATTGTAAGGTATGTTTCTGTGAGTATGACAATGTCAGGCTGTTGTTTGATTAGTCTGTGGGACAGCTCTCCCAATCTTGGCACAACCCCCAGATGTTAACAAGGAGCATTTTGCAGTGTTGACAGGGCTGGGTTTGCCATGTCATTTCCAGTGCCTAGGTCAATGCCTGGTGTTCCATTCGATTTTATTCCTTTTTAACTTTTGTGTGGCAGTTTTGTGTAACCAAATGGCTTGCTAGGCTATTTCAGAGGCCAGTTAAGAGTCAACCATATTGCTGTGGGTCTTGAGTCACATGTAGGCCAGGCCAGGTAAGGACAGCAGATTTCTTTCCCTAAAGGACATTAGTGAACCAGATGGGTTTTTCTAACAACCAAGGTAGTTTCATGGTCACCATTATTGAGACTAGATTTCAATTAAATTAATTAATTGAATTTGAATTTAAATTCCACCAGCTGCCATGGTGGGATTTGAACGGGCATCCCCAGATTATTAGCTTGGGTCTCTAGATTATTAGTCAAGTGACATTACCACTACTACACTGTCTCCTCACTGTACACAAATAGGGAAGACCTTGCATTGTGCAGATGTCATGCTTGTGCAAAAGTACTCCAAATATCTGAAGTATACGAGAGAATCAAGTGTGTGTATGTCAGTGATGACTTGGACCCACGCATATCAGATTTTTCTATCAGACAGAGATCTATCAGCGGAAGTAGCAGAACTCATGTCAGTAAATAGATTTAGGGTAATGAAATCATAACATGTATTGGACATATTTGATTTGACCTACTCTAGTTATTATGATGGCGCTAACTTTTCACCACTTTCCGTCTGTTTAGCTGGAGGTTTGCAGCTGAAGTGAAATTACATTTAGCTGCTTTAAATACATTTTTTGCAGTGAATTTGCATTGCTGTGAGTAAAGATTCAGTAAGACCATCATACAGTAGTAAGGGCGTAAGACTGAGGGTAGGCATTTGACTCGATATTAATCCTTGTGGAGGGGTGCAGTAGAATTGTGTAAACAAAACTCAGAAGTCAACTGAACAAGCAGGACTCTATGATCTCAACTCACTTGAACCAATTAATTTTGACTTCCAGGTTTTGCGTTTCCAAGCTGTGCCATGGCCTTGATGTGTATCCACATGGCATGATCTGAGCTGTATTTAAAGGGGCAGTCCACAAATGTAAATTGGAGCTGTCCAGTATGAATGGTGGACATAGAGCAAGGTCAGCACCCAGATTTAATATTGCCTCACTAAATTTCCGCTAAATGCAATCAGGAGGAGGAAGAGGTACATACTCTTTCACAGCAATGGGAGGAAAAAACCTGCAGCTCTCATCAAGAAGGTGTGGTTGGAAGTAGCTGAAGCAGGAGTGTTGTGCCCAGGTCATGGATGCAATGTCAAAAGCAGCTTAATGACCTAACCAGGTCAAGAAAAGTGAATACATTTGTTGAATCAACTACAATCCGTGCTTTAAGCCCGCCCCTGCACCCACCATTTCATTCTAAGAGCTAAGAAGAGCAAGGAGAGGACACGAGAAGTCATTGGCGGATAGGATCAGGGAAAACCCTAAGGCTTTCTATAGGTATATCAGGAATAAAAGAATGACTAGAGTTAGATTAGGGCCAATCAAGGATAGTAGTGGGAAGTTGTGTGTGGAATCAGAGGAGGTAGGGGAAGTGTTAAATGAATATTTTGCGTCAGTATTTACAGTAGAGAAAGAAAATGTTGTCGAGGAGAATACTGAGATTCAGGCTATGAGGCTAGATGGGATTGAGGTTCACAAGGAGGAGGTGTTATCAATTTTGGAAAGTGTGAAAATAGATAAGTCCCCTGGGCCAGATGGGATTTATCCTAGGATTCTCTGGGAAGCTAGGGAGGAGATTGCAGAGCCTTTGTCCTTGATCTTTATGTCGTCATTGTCGACAGGAATAGTGCCGGAAGACTGGAGGATAGCAAATGTTGTCCCCTTGTTCAAGAAGGGGCGTAGAGACAGCCCTGGTAATTATAGACCTGTGAGCCTTACTTCGGTTGTGAGTAAAATGTTGGAAAAGGTTATAAGAGACAGGATTTATAATCATCTTGAAAAGAATAAGTTCATTATCGATAGTCAGCACGGTTTTGTGACGGGTAGGTCGTGCCTCACAAACTTTATTGAGTTTTTCGAGAAGGTGACCAAACAGGTGGATGAGGGTAAAGCAGTGGATGTGGTGTATATGGATTTCAGTAAGGCGTTTGATAAGGTTCCCCACGTTAGGCTATTGCAGAAAATACGGAAGTATGGGGTTGAAGGTGATTTAGAGCTTTGGATCAGAAATTGGCTAGCTGAAAGAAGACAGAGGGTGGTGGTTGATGGCAAATGTTCATCCTGGAGTTTAGTTACTAGTGGTGTACCGCAAGGATCTGTTTTGGGGCCACTGCTGTTTGTCATTTTTATAAATGACCTGGAAGAGGGTGTAGAAGGGTGGGTTAGTAAATTTGCGGATGACACAAAGGTCGGTGGAGTTGTGGATAGTGCCGAAGGATGTTGTAGGGTTCAGAGGGACATAGATAGGCTGCAGAGCTGGGCTGAGAGATGGCAAATGGAGTTTAATGCGGAAAAGTGCGAGGTGATTCACTTTGGAAGGAGTAACAGGAATGCAGAGTACTGGGCTAATGGGAAGATTCTTGGTAGTGTAGATGAACAGAGAGATCTTGGTGTCCAGGTGCATAAATCCCTGAAGGTTGCTACCCAGGTTAATAGGGCTGTTAAGAAGGCATATGGTGTGTTAGCTTTTATTAGTAGGGGGATCGAGTTTCGGAGCCACGAGGTCATGCTGCAACTGTACAAAACTCTGGTGAGACTGCACCTGGAGTATTGCGTGCAGTTCTGGTCACCGCATTATAGGAAGGATGTGGAAGCTATGGAAAGGGTGCAGAGGAGATTTACTAGGATGTTGCCTGGTATGGAGGGAAGGTCTTACGAGGAAAGGCTGAGGGACTTGAGGTTGTTTTCGTTGGAGAGAAGGAGGAGGAGAGGTGACTTAATAGAGACATATAAGATAATCAGAGGGTTAGATAGGGTGGATAGTGAGCGTCTTTTTCCTCGGATGGTGATGGCAAACACGAAGGGACATAGCTTTAAGTTGAGGGGTGATAGATATAGGACAGATGTCAGAGGTAGTTTCTTTACTCAGAGAGTACAAAGAACAAAGAACAAAGATAATTACAGCACAGGAACAGGCCCTTCGGCCCTCCAAGCCTGCGCCGATCCAGATCCTCTCTCTAAACATGTCGCCTATTTTCTAAGCTTCTGTATCTCTTTTCTTCCTGCCCATTCATGTATCTGTCTAGATACATCTTAAAAGACTCCATCGTGCCCGCATCTACCACCTCCGCTGGCAATGCGTTCCAGGTGCCCACCACCCTCTGCGTAAAGAACTTTCCACGCATATCCCCCCTAAACTTTTCCCCTTTCACTTT
The DNA here is from genome assembly GCF_036365525.1 of Heterodontus francisci. Classification (NCBI taxonomy): domain Eukaryota; kingdom Metazoa; phylum Chordata; class Chondrichthyes; order Heterodontiformes; family Heterodontidae; genus Heterodontus; species Heterodontus francisci. The sequence goes on from NC_090378.1 coordinate 37,518,323, forward strand.
AAACTCGTGTCCTCTAGTAATTGAAACCCCCACTCTGGGAAAAAGCTTCTTGCTATCCACCCTGTCTATACCTCTCATGAGTAGTAGGGGCGTGGAACGCCCTGCCTGCAACAGTAGTAGACTCGCCAACTTTAAGGGCATTTAAGTGGTCATTGGATAGACATATGGATGAAAATGGAATAGTGTAGGTCAGATGGTTTCACAGGTCGGCGCAACATCGAGGGCCGAAGGGCCTGTACTGCGCTGTAATGTTCTAATTCTAATTCTGTTTTGCTATGTATTCTGCATCACATCACTCTTCATGCCCACTCAACTTCCAGCATCACCCAGCCTTCACTTTCAATGTATTTCAGGTTTCCCCATTTATCCATCCACCGTTACCACTCTTTATGCAATGTGATGCGTGTCTTATAGTCATCTTCACCAAATGCACTCCATCCATCTTCACTCAAAGGTCTGTTTTGTCACTCCTTACAAGAAAACAGCACAAAGGCAAGGGAGAGGTACAGGACTGGAGTTGGCCACCACAAATAGTACAGCTGACAGAGAAAACCTTGGAGATAAGTAGCATATCTGTGCCCCTCTCAGTCAGAGATGGAGAGAAAGGGAACTTGCAGATAGCTGGTGACAGAATTACAAATATTTTTGACACACAAATGCTGACTTTATTTCATCAATGACTGAATGATGAGAAGACTGAATATGGTGACTGTCAACATTGTGAGTCTGCCACAACTAAATCTTATCCTTTTGTTTATTGTTCCGGGGCCTTGAAACGTGCAGCAAGTTTCTCAGGACATCCATGAGGACGATTCCTCATATGACCTCATTCCTTCTGAGGGTGCATCATCACAGGAGCTACAGCCTAGAGTAGATACCCACATATTGGTGGGTTCATTTAGACCATTAGTTGGGTTTTCATGTGGTAATTCACAATTCACAAGCAAGCACGAGCTGATACTAGAGTGTCCACGTCGGGGGGGGCGGGGGGTGGGGGGTGCAATCCTCTCTAAGCTCTCCTCAGCTGAACAGAGATGCTAAAACCAAGGAGCTATCATTGAGAGGGAGAATGCTAATGGTGCATCAGCAACTTATCCAGGTACTGACAAACATGCCCCATAAATTCTTCACAATAGCAGAGAGGATGAAGGAGTCCAACCCGACCACTAGTGGATTGGTGGCACTAAAAATTGCGAGATTATCTGCCATGGAGACAGGGCCAACTTGACAGAGCTTCAAGAAAGGCTCTCAAATGAGTCCATGCAAGCCATGACCATGGTTGTGCAGACTTTGGATGCCAACCTCTCTGCCGCCTTAAACGGAATGATAAATACCTTATCCTTGGCCTTACAACGCATCACTGATCTTCACCAAGCTGGTCTGCAGCAGAATGGTAGGATTGATGTGGTACAGGACCATGATAGAAATGATGGTAAAAGGTGACATGGAAGTGGGAACTTCACTAAAAGTGCTCCCACTTTTCACCTATTGTGCCCCTCTCAGCCAGTACCTGGCATGCTGTCTCATTTCCCGATGGCCAATTCTGCTCTTGTACAGGTGCAGGTGGAGCTGTCTTTGCTGGGACCCTTAGGGGCTCCAAAACCCAGACGCTGTAGACCAAAAGCATCTCATCAGTAGGGCAGGGAACTGAGCAGCCTGTCTCTACGTCTGCTGAAAGCACACAGGATGCAACACGTAGAAGCGGTAAGAAGTATAAGTTAAGAAACTGTAATTCATCAAAATGTTGTGCATTTTCTATAATGCTACATAAAATTTATTCATTAGCACCACTTGCACATATTGCCCACTATTGCATTCCGAGTGGCAACTCACCCTTTCACTTGTTTTATGATAAATGTCAATACATGCTGGTACTCATTGGGTGGATGTTGAACGGGTGGATGAGCGGTTTAAGAACTGTTTAGTGCAAAGGTCATGTTGTTGCTGGTGGTAGAAGTGGAGCATAGGATTTTATTTGTCAAGTTTCACACCAGGTGAACCTTCATGACATTAGAGCATCCCGGGCAACAATGTAAAAGACTGGTCAGGCAATGGGAGCCCCAATTTCTTCCTCCTGCTCCTCCTCTTCTATGTTCTCCTCATCTGAAGATGAATGGTGAGCCTCTTAGTTCTCCTCCACCTGCAAACTCCCTCCTGTGCACATGCTGATCCCATCTCATCACATCATCATTGCCATGAATGTGATGCTCCTCTACTGATGGTCTGTCAAACTCATCCAAGGTGATTCCCATCCTGATTTTGTCAACGTGAAATCCTCCAATGTTGAAAAGGGCTGTATTCGTGTATGGATAGATATTTGCCAGAGGGAACTGAGACAGCAGCTGCAGTAAGTGAGGCTTTATTCAGATGGGACAATCACAACTTCAAATACCCACCTGAAGTGCTGCTCAAACTCGCTTGGGTTTACAATTTCAGTTGCCTGAGACCTGGGAAACCCATACTGCTCAAGTAAAATTTGGAGCCAAGTTAAAAATAACGTTAATAATCGTGTTATGGCTAAAAGAGGGTGGTGCAGGAATATATAAAAGGTGATAATGTTTTAGATTCATGACTAAGTTCAGAACATGTGGCGTCAGGGGTCAAGTAGCAGAATGAATAACAAATTGGCTCCAAAACCGAAAGCAAAAAGTAGGGGTTAAAGGTATTTATTCAAACTGGAGGAAGATGGGAAGTTGTGTTCCAAAAGGATCAATGCTGATACCACTGTTGTTCACCATTTGCATGAACATCTTGGACTTGGGAATCAGAAATACAATTTTAAAATGTGCAGATGGCTACAAATTGGGATTATAGTTAATACTGAAAATGACTGCAACAAAATACAAGAAGACATTGTTAAACTTGCAGATAGGACGTGTAAATGGTAAGTGAGTTTCAATATAGGTATGAGGAGGTGCATTTTGGTAGGAAGGTTATAGAGCCCACATGCACCTTAGAAAATAGTGCAAAATTCGGTAGCAGCTGTTCATTGGATGTTATGGCTGCAGTTTGGTCTCCAAAATGGCATCCACAGCATTACACATTTTTGAGACAAATTGCACTGGAAGACATGTTGTTGAAGGCATTAGCACAGGCACAGTTAATGACAATAATAAGCATGCAATGCTGATTTTACACCAGTGGTGCCAATTTGGAGCTTCATGCTCCAACCAACACCCTCTCTTAACCTCACACAGCTAAACACAAGTTCCACAGCAGAAATGACTCCCCCCACCAGTGCTAGTTAAAAGTATTAGCAACAGCTTACAGGTTAGTTGCTTGTTGATTTCTTGTGATTGCTGCTTTGATTCTACAACTATTTGGTGCTATCTATAGTTTAAAGTTGCCAAAGTCTACAGGGACTGGTGTGGCAAGTGTTGAAGGAACTGAAGGAAACTATACCACTACACCACAAAGAAAAGGCTTTCCACTCACTCAATGGCCAGCTAGTGTGTGATCATAGGCAGCCCACCATGCAGGTCAATGCCCGATATCCTAACAGCATCCATGCCTCCATTCTGCAGCAATCCGCTGTGCCAGCTGTACTTAAGCCATAGGATGGCTACGGAGTGACAAAATCTATCTATTGATGACATGGCTGTTAATTCCTGTGCAAAGCATGCATATAATGAAAGCCTTGCGACTGCAGGAAAAGTGATTGAACAGACTGTTGGTGTGCTTCCAATGCTTGGACCACTCTGGAGGAGCTCCTCAATACTCAGAAGAGCAGGTGTCGAGATTCATGGCAGTTTGCTGTATTTTGCACAGCCTCGCCATCGTGATGGGATGGCCCTTACCACCAGTTATACGGAGAGCAGCTGAGCAGCAGGTGCATGAGGAGAAGAGGAGGAAGGAAGGAGGCAACCTAGACAGCCCCTTTCTGCCTGGGCTGTCTGTGAAGACTCATCTGAGTGGAATACCAGTAACTAAAAACCCAATTCCCCATTCACCAACAGTCCCTCCCCTTACCTTCCCTCTGTCACAGACCATTATAGTGCCCACTTGGTCACAAAGCAAGTGTGGCTGCCTTGATTGAATAACTGACAGTTTGTGCAAGCTGTGAAATGTGGGTATAGTGCTAAGTATATAAAGGTGAAGTGACACATGTAACTATCAGGAATGAGTCGTGAAAGAGTAGGGCCTAACTAAGGAAAATGTAGGGCTTATCGGAGATGTACAAGGTAACTTATGCGTGGGTGCAGAAAATGTGGCAGGGTTCTTAATGAGTACTTTGTCTCTGTCTTCACAAAGGAAAGGGATGATGCAAACATTATAGTTAAAGAGGAGTGTGAAATATTAGATACGATAAGCATAATGAGAGAGGAAGTACTAGAGGGTCTGACATCCTTGAAAGTGGATAAATCACCAGGGCCGGATGGATTGTATCCCAGGCTGTTACAGGAAGCCAGGAAGGAAATAGCAGATGCTCTGAAGATCATCTCCAAATCCTCACTAGACACAGGTGAGGTATCAGAGGATTGGAGTTCTATGAACGTTGTACCATTGTTTAAAAAGGGTGCGAGGGAGAGACCAAATAATTATAGGCCAGTCAGTCTGACCTTGGTGGTGGGCAAATTCTTAGAATCAATCCTGAGAGATAGGATAAACTGTCACTTAGAAAGGCAAGGATTAATGAGGGATAGTCAGCATGGATTTGTTAAGGGAAGGCCATGTCTTCCTAACTTAATTGAATTTTTTGAGGAAGTAACAAGGAGGATTGATGAGGGTAGTGCATGTTGATGTTGTCTGCATGGATTTTAGTAAGGCATTTGACAAGGTCCCACATGGCTGACTGGTCAGAAAAGTAAAAGCCCATGGGATGCAGGAGAATGTGGCAAGTTGGATCCAAAATTGGGTCAGTGACAGGAAACAAAAGGTAATGGTTGACGGATATTTTTGTGAATGGAAGGCGGTTTCCAGTGGCATTCCACAGGGCTCAGTGTTGGATGCCTTTCTGTTTGTGGTATATATTAATGATTTGGACTTAAATGTGGGAGGCATGATTGGGAAATTTGCAGATGGCACAAAAATTGGCTGTGTAGTTGATAATGAAGAGGATAGCTGTAGACTCTAGAATGATATCAATGGTTTTGTTGAGTGGATCGAAAATTGGCAAATGGAATACAGTCTGGAGAAGTGTGAAGTAATGCATTTGGGGAGGCCGAACAAAACAAGGGAATATACAATAAATGGGAGGATATTGAGAGGGGTAGAGGAAGTGAGAGACTTGGAGTGCATGTCCACAGGTCCCTAAAGGTGACTGGACAGGTAGATAAAGTGGTGAAGAAGGCCTATGGAATGCTTTCCTTTATTGGCTGTGGTATAGAATACAAAAGCAGGAATGTAATGCTGGAACTGTATAAAATGCTGGTTAGGCCACAGCTGAAATATTGCATACAGTTCTGGTCACCACATTACAGGAAAGACATAATTGCTGTGGAGAGAGTACAGAGGATATTTACAAGAATGTTGCCAGGGCTTGAAAATTGCAGCTATGAGGAACAATTGGATAGGCTAGGGTTGTTTTCCTTAGAACAGAGAAGGCTGAGGGGTGACTTAATTGAGGTGTACAAAATTGTGAGGGGCCTAGATAGTGTAGACAGGAAGGGCCTGTTTCCCCTAGCGGAGAGGTCAATTACCAGGGGGTACAGATTTAAGGTGATTAGCAGAAGGATTAGAGGGGACATGAGGAAAAACCTTTTCACCCAGAGGGTGGTAGCTGTCTGGAATTCACTGCCCAGATTGGTGGTGGAGGCAGAAACCCTCAACTCATTTAAGAGGTACCTGGACCTGCACCTGAAGTGCTGTAACCTGCAAGGATACGGACCAGGTGCTGGAAGGTGAGGTTAGATTGGGTGGCTAGTTTTTTTAACTGGTGCAGACACAATGGGCTGAATGGCCTCTTTCTGTGCTGCAAATTTTCTATGGTTTCTATGGTTCTATGGATTAACAGAGATTGTTGGTAGGTGAGTGATGGTGGTGTGATGATTTGAGCAGCATCTAAGGTTAGTGATGCAGTTGGTAGGATATGGCATTTGAAGATGCATTCACTGACTCTGACCATCTGTGTGAGATCATTGAACTTCTTGCAGCGCTCCCCCGCTTTCTGAGTGTATATCTGCAGGGTCTCCTGGTCCCCTGCAGATACAGGACGTCTCTCTTACTTTCCACCTCCTCCATCAAGCCTCCAGTGTAGCATCCAAAAACATTGGAACCTTGTCTCTCCCATGACATTCTTCTGTCTTTCTCAAGTCAGAGTCACTTCCTGCATGTTTGCCAGCACCTGTTCCACCAATAGTGAACCTCCCTTTATGGGTCCAAGTCAGCTTTAAGCATTGCAGGCTAATTTTAAGTAGTGCTAGCCGCTCACAATATTGGCCTCCCTGTTGATGTGTCTATCCAGTAAACAGCATGGAGTGGTCATGCTGCCTGCATTACATTGAACGGATATGGGTTAATTGTGCCTCACAATTCCCACACCTTTTTTCAGGGCATATCCAATTTAGCCCCCTATCTCTGATAACATGAACATTTGAGCATTGCAGTATAATTGGAGGATTAATAACAGGTATCCAGTTCATTGCATACATGAGAAATCCATAATCATATCTCACAAGCAGTGAACTTATGTTAAAAACTTCTCAATAAATACTGGATTAAACAAAATTAATATTAAACGGCCTGTTTTCTGAAAATGCACAATTGGCTGGGTGCATTGCTCACCAACCACTCATGGCACGGATAACAGGCAGACTGACAATAATTTTCTGCCAGTTAAATGCCCATAAAATCATGGGCAGCATGCCCACGATATCCCAGCCGGCGCCCAAAGCTCCCCAGTAGTAGCGCACATTTGGATAATTGGTCTTTAAGCTTTTGTTAAAGCATTTTCTGTTAACAAAAGAAATTGTAGATCTTTCTGAAATATAGGGACAAGCACTGTCATCAAGTTCAAGGATTTACTTGTAACACAGTGAATAAAGCACCCTTTTTACTTCTAGTTTCCTATTAAATTATGGAGTGACTCACAGCACTGGCAGAACACTTGAATATCTTATAATGGACACAGATGGTCATTCTATGCAGCTGATTTTTTTTTTGCCTCTGCATCACTTTTAAAATGTATTACTGCAAAGGATCTCCTCAAATTATCCTTCTGATTCCATCCCCTCTCCCCCTCCTCACTTGAAGTCGATGGGGTAGATTTGGACTGTGTGTGATTGTATAAAGTGGGTGACAGTGAATTGGCAGTTCATTTTACATCTCCCCCAACTCTCATTTCCAAGTCAAGGTAAAATCGGGAGAGATGTAAAATGGGCAGTCAAATTCTACCTCTGCTGCAGTGTGGTTCTACAGGTGCCAATAACCATCCCGTACTTTTCACAAGTGACCATTCGTGAAATGTCAGTATGCTATTCAGCTGTGGAAGACCATTATAGCTGAGTAAAGCCTTGTCCTCACTCAACAGCCTCTCACAACAGCAATCAGAAGCAGGAATCCTTGCTGGATCTTTTTCTTCTTAGCTTGCGGGGCTGAACTCAACTCTAGTTTCCCTTATTGTTCCAGTTGAAGTCAATTAATTCAACAGCAGTGAAGGCAGTAGATTTACCTACTGGGCCATCAGTTTACATTTTTGTTTTAAATGTTCACCTCTTGTCTTTAGTGTACCCCACGCAGTGCAGCCTTCTCCAACTGAGAAGGTGGACAAGCAGCCATTTGTCATTGATTGACCTGGGCCACCAGGAAATGCATAAAGGCAGTTATGCAGCAGGGAACGATTTTTGGTCCGAGACGTTACGCTTTGTGACCAGCGCACGCCCGACTAAGAGGCCACAGGATTGATGGAAATTGGTGCTCAAATCTCATCAGCATTTTCGAGACGATCTGTCAGTGGAGTGAAGAGATCAATGTCGAGCCCAACCAACTCAGCGATCTGCTGTTCCTCCTGGCTGCAAAGCAGCATCTTTTAAAAACAAATCAGACCTGCTCATTGCTGGCTAATTCCAGCAAGTGGCCTTTCAACACATTTACATATTTAAGGGGCCTAATGCCTGTTTTAGGTTCCGCCAACAATGTCTAAAAAAGGGCCCCACAAATTCAGAAGTGTGACAATGCCTCTGCAGATTGGGTGCAAGCAGTCCCACTGCTATGTTGGTATGCTTTGTGCCAGTTATGTACCCAAAGAACAGACAAATGCATACCAATTTGTATCCCAATGAGTGCCGCACAGGTTTTCCTTTATGTCACAGTAGAGAAACATTTAATTGCAATTAGTAATTCTATTAATGCACTCAGCATTAATAACTATTAGTACTATTAGTAAGGATATTGTACAGTTCCGTGACACATCATACTGGCATACTGCTGCAGTTTAAACTCCATGCTTTTATATTCATTGCAGCATGGGAGATGTGATTTTATTTCATTACGATGTCAAGTAAAAACATCTCCTAGCATGTTCAGTTGATGTACAAAAGTAATAAAATGCAGCGGGAAGAAAATTAAAAGTGAAAAATGCAAAACTAATATAACATGTCGACATTTATGCCAAAGAGTAAGCTGTACAAATGGCTCCTAATATGTTCATTTGCCAACAGTAACATTCCTTGGCTCAAAAGCTGCGTGAAAACAAGTGCTTCTCGTTTCACCTCACCATCCCTTTTCCTCGACACTGTTGTGCTAGACTTTCCACCCATTGACTATGAATGGCTGAAAATCTGGGCTGACATGCTCAGAAAAGATCCAATTTTTTATTCATTTGTCTTTAAAGGATGAATTTTGTGTGAAGATTGTCAATGTGAGGAAAAGGAACATTTTCCAGCTGAGCACTCCCAGATTCAGCTTATGCTGGATGCACAATACTGTGTCTGAACTTCAGTTTCAGAACGCATTTTTCTTCTCTACTGCATCCTTGTGATGTTAGTCAGCCATGATCTCACTGAATGGTGGAACAGGCTCGAGAATGGCCTATTCCTGTGCCTATGCTCCTATCCTCACAGCTTCACTGAATTATGGGCAGTCTTGTGTTTAAGATGATTGGTATTGGTACTAACGACATAGGCAGGAAGAAAGATGAGGTCCTGCAAAGTGAATATCGGGAGTTAGGCAGAAGGTTAAAAAGCAGGACCTCTAGGGTTGTAATTTCAGGATTACTCCCTGTGCCACGTGCTAGTGAGGGTAGGAATAGGAGGATAAGGCAAATGAATACGTGGCTGAAGAGCTGGTGTAGGCGGGAGGGTTTCAGCTACTTGGATCATTGGGATCTGTTCTGGTGCAGAGGTAACGTGTACAAGAGGGACGGGTTGCATCTGACCTGGAAGGGGACCAATATCCTTGCGGGGAGGTTTGCTAGTACCACTCGGGAGAGTTTAAACAACTCTGGCAGGGGGGTGGGACCCAAAGTAGTAGTCTCTCCGTTGAGATAGTTGAGGCAAATGTAGAGGTTAAAGCAAGCAAGTCCAGTAGGCAGGCTAGGCAGGGGCAGGACAGGGAACGTGGAAGGTCTGGTAGGCTAAACTGCATTTACTTTAATGCGAGAAGCCTTACAGGTAAGGCAGATGAACTCAGAGCATGGATCGATACATGGGATTGTAATATAATAGCTATTACGGAAAGGTGGTTGAGGGATGGGCAGGACTGGCAGCTCAATGTTCCAGGATATCGATGCTTCTGGCGGGACAGAGGTGGAGGTAAGAGAGGAGGGGAAGTTGCATTATTGATTAGGGAGGACATCATGGCAGTACTTACAGAGGATATCCCAGGGGGAATGTCCAGCGAGGGCATATGGGTAGAACTTAGAAATAAGAAAGGGGTGATCACTTTGATGGGATTATACTATAGGCCCCCCCAATAGTCAGAGGGAATTGGAGGAGCATATATGTAGGGAAATCACAGATAGGTGTAGGAATTATAGGGTTGTAATAGTAGGTGATTTTAACTTCCCTAATATTGACTGGGACTGCCTTAGTGCTAAGGGATCAGATGGGGAAGAATTTGTTAAGTATGTCCAGGATAGTTTTCTGAAGCAGTATGTGGATGGCCCTACTAGAGAAGGGGCTACACTCGACATCCTCTTAGGAAATGAGGCTGGGCAGGTGGTTGATGTGTCAGTGGGGGAGCACTTTGGGACCAGTGACCATAACTCTGTTAGCTTCAAGATAGTTATGGAAAAGGATAGGACTGGTCCTCAAGATGAAATCCTAAATTGGGGGAAGGATAATTTCGATGGCATCAGACAGGAACTCTCAAAAGTTGAATGGGAGAGGCTGTTTACAGGTAAAAGGACGTCTGGCAAGTGGAAGGCTTTTAAAAGTGAGATAGGAAGAGTTCAGGGCCGGCATGTTCCTGTTAGATTGAAGGCCAAGGCTGGCAAGTTTAGGGAACCTTGCTTGTTGAGGAATATTGAGGGTCTGGTCAGGACAAAGAAGGAGGCATACGTCAGGTATAGGCAGCTGGGATCAAACGAAGCGAATTCCTCGAGGAGTATAAGGGATGTAGGAGTACACCTAAGAAGGAAATTAGGAGGGTGAAAAGGGGCCATGAGATTTCCCTGACAGATAAGATAAAGGAGAATCCTAAAAGATTCTATAAGTATATTAAGAGTAAAAGGGTAGCTAGGGAGAGAGTAGGTCCCCTTAAGGATCAGTGTGGTAATCTATGTGTGGAGCCACGGGAAATGGGCGAGGTCTTATTGCAGTTGTACTCAGTGCATCATACTTACTGAAGAAGGAAATGTTAGAGGGGAAAAATCCATCTGAATTGTTTTTGCAATTTTATTGGGCGCAGTGGTTAGCACCGCAGCCTCACAGCTCCAGCGACCAGGGTTCGATTCTGGGTACTGCCTGTGTGGAGTTTGCAAGTTCTCCCTGTGACCGCGTGGGTTTTCGCCGGGTGCTGCAGTTTCCTCCCACAGCCAAAGACTTGCAGGTTGATAGGTAACTTGGCCATTATAAATTGCCCCTAATATAGGTAGGTGGTAGGGGAATTGAGGGAAGGTGGGGATGTGAGAGGGTAATGGGATTAATGTAGGATTAGTATAAATGGGTGGTTGATGGTCGGCACAGACTCGGTGGGCCGAAGGGCCTGTTTCAGTGCTGTATCTCTAAATAAATAAATAAATAATAAATAAATACTTCTTGTCTGTATTTATCGTGGAGAAGGTCATGGAAGCTAGTGAGCTCAAGGGAGGGAACAGCGATATCCTGGAGCATATCAACATTACAAAGGAGGAGGTGTTGGAGTTTTTGAAGCGCATTAAGGTGGATAAATCCCCAGGGCCTGACCAGGTGTATCCTAGGATGCTATGGGAAGCAAGGGAGGAGATTGCTGGGGCCCTGGCAGAGATTTTTGTATCATCGTTAGTACCGGAAGACTGGAGGATAGCTAATGTTGTGCCTTTATTTAAGAAGGGCAGCAGGGATAAGCCAGGGAACTACAGGCCAGTGAGCCTTACATCAGTGGTGGGAAAGTTATTGGAAGGGATTCTGAGAGACAATATTTATACGCATTTGGAAAGGCAAGGTCTGATTAGGGATAGTCAGCCTGGCTTTGAGCGTGGGAAATCATGTCTCACAAATTTGATTGAGTTTTTTGAGGAGGTGACCAAGAGGATTGACGAGGGCAGGGCAGTGGACGTTGTCTACATGGACTTTAGCAAGGCCTTTGACAAGGTCCCGCATGGTAGGCTGGTCCGGAAGGTTCGAACACATGGGATCCAGGGTGACGTAGCCAATTGGATACAAAATTAGCTTGGTGATAGGAGGCAGAGGGTGGTAGTGGAGGGTTGTTTTTCAGATTGGAGGCCGGAGACCAGTGGTGTGCTGCAGGGATCGGTGCTGGGTCCTCTGTTGTTTGTCATATATATTAATGACTTGGATGTGAATGTAGGGGGCATGATTAGTAAGTTTGCAGATGACACCAAAATTGGTGGTATAGTGGACAATGAAGAAGGTTGTCTAAGGTTACAATAAGATATAGATCAACTGGAAAAGTAGGCAAGGGATTGGCAAGGAATTTAATGCAAACAAGTGCGAAGTGATGCATTTTGGGAAGTTAAACCAGGGCAGGACATATACAGTGAATGACAGGGCCCTGGGGAGTGTTGTTGAGCAGTGGACCTTGGGGTGCAAGTACATAGTTCCCTGAAAGTGGCAACACAGGTAGACAGGGTGGTGAAGAAGGCATATGGCATGCTTGCCTTCATCGGCCGAGGCATTGAGTACAAGAGTTGGGACTTCATGTTACAGTTGTAGATAACATTGGTTAGGCCATATTTGGAGGACTGTGTGCAGTTCTGGTTGCCGCACTACAGGAAAGATGTGATTAAGCTAGAGAGGGTGCAGAAAAGATTCACAAGGATGTTGCCTGGTTTGGAGGGCTTGAGTTATAAACAGAGATTGGATAGGCTGGGTCTGTTTCCCCTGGAGCGAAGGAGGCTGAGAGGGGACATGATAGAGGTATATAAAATTATGAGAGGCATAGATAGGGTAGATAGGCAGAGTCTGTTTCCCCTGGTAGGGGTGACTAAAACTAGAGGGCATAGATTTAAGGTGAGAGGGAGGATGTTTAAAGGGGATCAAAGGGGTAAAATTTTCACACAAAGAATAGTGGGTATCTGGAATGAGCTGCCAGAGGAGGTGGTGGAGGCAGGAACAGTAGCGACATTTAAGAGGCATCTGGACAGGTACTTGAATGAGCAAGGCATAGAGGGATATGGAATTAATGCAGGCAGGTGGGATTAGTATAGATAGGCATTATGGTTGGCATGGACACGGTGGGCCAAAGAGCCTGTTTCTATGCTGTATGACTCTATGACTCTATTATAGGTCAATACTTAATGACTTTATTTAATTTCATCCCCTTTACTGGCTTCACAAAATCACAGAATTGTTACAGCGCAGAAGGAGTCCATTCGGCCCATCATGTTTGCACTGGCCTTCTGAAAGAGCAACTCCCTCAGTTCCATTCCCTTGCCTTCTCCCCATAACCCTGCACATTCTTCCTTTCCAAATAATTGTCTAATTTCCTTTTGAATGCTTCAATTGAACCTGCCTCCACTATGTTCTCAGGCAGCACATTCCAGACCTTAACCACTCGCTGCGTGAAAACGTTTTTCCTCATGTCACTTTTGCTTCTCTTACCAAACATTTTAAATCTGTGCCCTCTCATTCTCAATCCTTTTACGAATGGGAACAATTTCTCTCTATCTACTCTGTTCAGACCCCTCAAGATTTTGAATACCTCTAACAAATCGCCTCTCAGCCTTCTCTTCTCCAAGGAAAACAGTCCTAATTTCTCCAATCTTTCTTCATAACAGAATTTCCTCATCCCTGGAACCATTCTTGTGAATCTTTTCTGTACTCTCTCCAATGCCGTCACTTCTTTCTTCAAGTGCAGTGCCCAGAATTGGACGCAATACTCCAGCTTAGGCCAAACTAGTGTCTTATACAATTGCAACATAACTTCCTTGCTCTTGTACTCTATACCCTTCTTAATAAAGCCCAGGATACTGTATGCTTTATGAACCGCTCTCTCAACCTGTCCTGCCACCTTCAATGACTTATGCACAGATACACCTAGGTCCCTCTGTTCATGCCCCCCTTTAGAATTGTACCCTTTACTCTATATTGTCTCTCCATGTTCTTCCTACCAAAATGAATCACTTCACATTTCTTTGCATTGAACGTCATCTGCCACCTGTCCGCGCATTCCACCAACCTGTTTATGTCCTTTTGAAGTTCCACACTATCCTCCTCACAGTTCACAATGCTTCCAAGTTTTGTATCATCTGCAAGCTTTGAAATTGTGCCCTGTACACCAAGGTCTAGGTCATTAATATATATCAGGAAAAGCAAAGGTCCCAACACTGATCCCTGGGGAATTCCACTACAAACCTTCCTCCAGCCCGAAAAACATCCATTAACCACTACTCTCTATTTCCTGTCACTCAGCCAATTTCATATCCATGTTGATCCTGTCCCTTTTATTCCATGAGCTACAAGTTTGCTCACAAGTCTGTTGTGTGGCACTGGTTCAAACACCTTTTGAAAGTCCATGTACACCACATCAACAGCATTGCCCTCATCAACCCTCTCTGTTAACTCCTCAAAAACCTCCAGCAATTTAGTTAAACATAATTTTCCCTGAAGAAATCCATGCTGGCTTTCCTTAATTAACTCACATTTGTCCATGTGACTGTTGATTTTGTCCTGAATTATTTTTTTCTAGAAGTTTTCCCACCACTGAAGTTAAACTGACTGGCCTCTAGTTGCTGGGATTATCTTAACACCCTTTTTTGAACAAAGATGTAACAGTTGCAATTCTCCAGTCCTTATTCGCCAGTCCTCCAGGCTTATTTCAGATCTACAGGTGAAAAACACATGTGGTGACAGAGAGGTAGTTTGGGTGATCGGAGTCCAGAAAGTTTGATGTAGATCCATATCCGCACCAAGTGCAAATGTCCAGCCAATATTTGGAGTTTACTATGCCCTCACCCAAAGCTTGGTGGGACCTCCATTTAAATATTAGAAAAGATTTAACTTAAACATGGCATGATCTGCTTTCTGCTTAAGACACTCCATTTGTTCATTTGGACTAGGCCTACAGAAAAGGTGTAAATGCTAGAGTGGTGACTAGGTTGCTAGGTTTAGCTAGATGATACTTAGCCAAGTGTAGTTTTCAGAGTAGACTGCACCTATTTGAAAACTACCTGTTAGAGCAACAATGGTTCTTTAAGCAGGGAAGTAATGGTCCAAGTGCCATTGCCAATACTTTGCTTGCCTGAAATACACAAGCATCAACTGAACAATTATACGCAGATGTTACTATTTGGTGGCAATCTGACACAGTTGATTATGTTCAGAATATCCTTGAGGAAACCCTCAGCTTTTACACAAATTATTAATACTCATGGTACAATTAACTAGAATACTAAATAGCACTCAGAATCCTCAGATCCTATTTCAGTCAGTAACAAGCTCTGTAATGTCATAGAGAAACAAGGAATGCAATATCCCTTTGGTAAAAATAAAACAAATTAAACTTGAAGGCAGTCAAGACTCTAGTTACTAATACTGGCCAGAGCCAAGAAAGGTTAGAGCTTGGGGTTGACTCTGTTTCAGGCTGAAAATATAGGGAAGGATGTCTCTTCAGAAATTTGAAGTCTAGAGTCTGTTGTTAATTATAAAAATCAAATAAGATAGAATCTAATATGACGACAAAATAAAGCATAATGTTTGCAGCAATATTTTCGTGGTTAAGTCAAGACTCCAGTATATTAGTTACTGCAAAGCTTGGCTAGACTGTGTTGGAAATAAAAGCTGTGCTGGCTGTAGTAAGCTTTGTAGTAAACATAGTTATGTTATTGTAGTAAATATAATTTATAGTAAATGCACAGGAGATGACTGACTGATCCTTCTGCCATCCAGACCAGAGATCATAGCCTAACTATAATTGAAACTATACAGAAGCATGAATATGTCACTTTTAATCTTATATGCCTCCTTGCTTTCTTTGATTTGACTTCCCTCCTTCTAAGACACTGCCACTTCCCTTTGCTTCTACCCTCCCAACAAGACAGATTCTGAGATACCTTTATGAGATAGAACTGTCTTAATCTGTTCTCACACTCTGAAACAGGTCTACTCTAACCACAAGTAATATATTGGTTCTGAGTGTGAAGGAGACTAGAGAGGTCCTGTCTCTTAGTTAATATTCCAGTGAATGTCTCATATTTTATTATGGAAACAATCAGAAAGAAAAGGGACACAAAAATACACAGGCTGTTAAGAGGCATATGGAAGAACAGAAGAGACAAAGGTGTATCAGGAAAGAACAGCTAGATGATACATTGGGAAGGTTGGCAAGAGGGGAACAGAGAGATGGAAGAAGGAAGGTCTACAAGACATAAGGATGTAAGTGGCATGGGCACATCCTCCTGAGAGAGAACAGCAAGTTCATGGTCCATGGAGTGACTGCCATTCCCCTGCTGCGGCAACTCAGCAATCCTAGTAATCTGTTGGGGGGTAGGTTGCTGGACTGCTGTGACATCCTGCAAGTCCCTTTGCACACTGTAATCCACAAGCATGATAGCTGCAGTCTGAGCTTCCACTGCAGCACCCTGACATTGGGTGGCTTCTGCTTGTGCTGCAATAGAAGCTGAGACATTGGCCATCAAATACTGCATCATGGTTGGATCCACAAGTAAGTGTGCTAATGGAGTTGGCCACCACATATATTTTTGAAAGGATAGGCTTCAAGCTCAGCAACAACAACTTGTATTTATACAGCACCTTTAAAACATCCCAAGGCGCTTCACAAGAGCATTATAAAGTAAGATTTGGCACCGAGCCTCATATGGCGATATTAGGGCAGATAGCCAAAAGCTTGATCAAAGAGATAGATTTTAATGAGCATCTTAAAGGAGGAAAGAGAGGTAGAGAGGCGGACAGGTTTAGACAGGGAATTTCAGAGCTTAGGGTCCAGGCAGCTGAAGGCCCGGCCACCAATGGTGAGGCAATTGATACAAAAGCAAAATACTGCAGATGCTGGAAATCTGAAATAAAAACAGAAAATGCTGGAAACGTTCAGCAGGTTTGGCAGCATCTATGGAGAGAGAAAGAGAGTTAACCTTTTAGGTCTGTGACCTTTCATCAGAACAGAATTAGTATTAATATCGGGGATGCTCAAACAGCCAGAATTAAAGGAATGCACATATCTCAGAGGTTTGTGGAGCTGGAGGAGATTAAAGAGATAGGGAACAACGAGACCATGGAGGGATTTGCAAACAAGGATGAGAATTTTAAAATAAAAGCAAAATTCTGTGGATGCTGGAAATCTGAAATAAAAACAAAGTGCTGGAAATACTCAGCAGGTCTGGCAGCATCTGTGGAGAGAGAAGCAAAGTTAACGTTTCAGGTCGGTGACCTTTCATCAGAGATGATGGATGAACAGGATTTGGAGCGAGGAAGACCATGGGTAGTAGAATTTTGGATGCCCTCAGGTTTACGGAGGGTAGAACGTAAGAGGCTGGCTGGGAGCGCATTGGAGTAGTCAAATCTGGAGGAAACAAAAGGGTCTCAGCAGTAGATGAGCTGAGGCCAGGGCTGAGTCAGACGATATTACTGAGATGGAAATAGACAGTCTTAGTGATGGTATGGATAGGTGGGCAGAATCTTATCTCGAAGTCAAACATGCAACCAAGGTTGTGAACAGTCTAATTCAGCCTCAGATAGTTGCCAGGGAGAGGGATGGAGTTGGTAGCTAGGAAATGGCATTCGTAACAAGAACCAAAGAGAATGGCTTTGGTTTTCCCAATATTTAATTGAAGGAAGTTTCTGCTCATCCAGGACTGGATGTCAGACAAGCAGTCTGATAGCTTAGCAACAGTGGAGGAGTTGAACAAAGAGTTGGTGAGATAAAACTGGGTGTCATCAGTGTACATGTGAAAAATCCCGCTGTGTTTTCAGATAATGTCACCACGGGGCAGCATATAGATCCTTGGGGAATACCAGAGATAACGGTGCAGGAGTTAGTTGAGAAGCCATTGCAGGTGACACTTTGGCTGCAATTAGATAGATAAGAATGGAAGCAAGTGAGTGCAGTCCACCCAGCTGGATGACAGTGGAGAGGCATTGGAGGAAGATGGTGTGGCCAACTCTGTCAAAGGCTGCAGGCAGATCGAGAAGGGTGAGGAGGAATATTTTATCTTTGTCACAGTCATTTGTGACTTTGATAAGAGCCGTTTCAGTACTGTGGTAGGGTCAGAAACCTGAATGGAGGGATTCAAACATGGACTTATGGTAAAGATGGGCAAGGACTTGGGAGGCAACAACACCATCAAGGATTTTGGAGAGGAAAAGGGGGTTGGTGATGGGATTCTGTACAAAGTCCTGTGCCAAACTGGTCCTGGACTCCTCCATGCCACTTGACACTGACCACAGGTTTTCTAACAAGCCTGCCAATGCACCAAGCATTTTGTTGTGCATATACATCAGCCTTCTTCTGCATGCTGCCCCATTGAACTACTCATCTGAGTCCTCTGCAGCAGAATTGTGTGTGACCTCATCCTCCAGCGAGCTGGCACCAGCGCTATCCTTGACCCTGCCCTGGCTGCAGGACACTCGTGCCTGGTGTCTCATTAAGGGCAGATCATGCTTCCATGCTATCCTCTAAATTATGTGCATTGTCAGTATCTGAGCTAGTAGCTCCAAGAATGAAATCAAATGGTGCTGTGTCTTCATCATTGCTGTCTCCTTGCTGCTCCTGCACTGCCTGGTCAGATTGCACTTCTTGGGTATCTGAAAGGAGAAAGGCATAAGTGTACGGTTGTGATGCAGGGATAGGGGCGAGAGTAAAAGGTGCAAGCTTACACTAGCTTCAACTTGTAAATAAGACAGTATGGGATGAAGAGCTGGTGGAACGTGAGAAGGAATATTGGATTTGAGGATACCATTATCTTTAATGGTTTCAGCCTCGCCACTGGCCAAGGCCTCAGCAAAGAGTATCCCAATAATGGCCAACACTGTCTCCTCCATGGGGGTTAGAACATGCAGGCACGTCTGTCCCCCTCTGGTTAGCTCCTGCTGCCTCTGGTTGTGCATCACCTTGTCCTGCAAGACAGAGGAAAATGTGTTATTGAGTCTTATGTGGTCTGATGTGGCTATCATAGTCGACTAGTTGGCAGTGTGTGCAAACTGTAAGATGGGGCGTGAGGCTTGCAGCAGTGCTAAGATTATTCGGGTGTGGTGTAGCATATGAATAGCAGTTATGAGCCCTGATTGATAGAGATCGTTGGTAGCTGAGTGATGGGGCTGAAGCTAGTGGTTTAGTTGGTAGGATATGGCATTTGAAGATTTGAAGATTCACTGGCCTTGACCACTTGTGTGAGGTCATTGAACTGCTTGACGCACGGCATCTGGATCCTCAGGGCTTGACTCCTGGCATTGACCTCCACAGATATCTAGTCCCAATACTTTTAGAGTGTGTGTCTGGAGGGCCTCCTGACCCCCTACAGATGCAGGACATCTCTCCAACTTTGCACCACCTCCACCAAGGCCTCCAGTGCAACATCAGAAATCCTCTATCCCATGATGTGCCATTCTTCTGGCTTTTCCATGTCAGATTTAACTCACAAAGGACTCACAGCATCTGTTCCAACCACAATGTGCCTCTCCTTTAAGAAATGCAGGCTAATTCCAAGCACTGCAGGCTAGCTTTAACTGGTGCTAACTACTCATGATATTGGCCCCTGTTCAGACGTCCAGCCAATCAACAGTGCAGTTAGCACTGGCTGGACACTGCAATCACGTAAAACAGAAGGCAGCACGAAGTCCACATGCTGCCTGTGTTGCAGTCAATGGGCGCAGGTTAATTGCACATTGTGGTTTTCGGGGCTATCATTTCTAGCCCTGCTCATGTTAATTATTCAGGAATCAAACTTCAATCATCTTGAATAAATTGATATTGTTGTAATAAGGCTAAATAATGAAGGACAGGTATATGATCTGTTTTATCACTATTGCAGAATACTTTTCACGGAACAGGTAATTTAAATCATTGATGGATCAGGTTCTGATGGATTATCTGGAAATAAGGAAAGTTCTGCATGCACACATACTATACATTAAACTAAAGGGCTCACTATTGTTTCAGTTATTCTTGGTTCAAGGCTGATACTAGGGAATGTTTGGGAAGGCTAACATTATGGGAAGGCTAACCTTCTGGAGCTGCTCATCTGAATCTGCTGTGAGAACTCTGTGAAAAGTGTTCAACTGGTCAGCAGGGTTAAGTTAGTGCTGCAGCTGAATCTCTGCTACAGATGAAAAGTTTACACTTTCATTGCCTCTGGTCACAGCGCACAATTACAGGCGGTATGCCGACAATATTATGAGAAGAAAAGTAACGAATAAAAAGCAACAAACGAATAATATTCAGCTTGGTTTATAAAGCATGGCATTTATTTTGGTTCGGTCTCTAGTCTATCCTTATACTCACAAACTATATCTTCACTCTCACAGATCAAGATCTTATGCCCCCCCCAACCTTCGAAGTTACACAATTGAATTATAGAGGAATGACACTAGGTGTGGGAAACTACAAGGAAATAAATAAAAATGGGAAGCAGAAAAAATACATTTTAAACAATAACGTTTTATGACTTAAAAGTTTTTCTCTCCTCGGCTCCAAAAAGAAGAAATAGATCATGAGATGCACACATGATACTTATCCAATTACCAATTAGAATACAAAAAAGTCTTTCAAACATAGAATTTAGCCCTTAAATTTATTTCCAAAGCTCTGAACCCTTGTGAGCTTTTACTCCACTACTCAAATTATGTATTATAAAAGATTAGAAGCTACAATTAGCAGGAAAATGTATATAGAGTAAATCACGAATGCAGTGTGTGCTGGAGCATCAACAACAACAACCTGCATTTCTATAGTGCCTTTAAAGTAGAAAAATGACTGATGGGTAATCAGACAAAAATAGCTGCTGAGTCAAACTAGGAGATATTAAGCAAGGTAACAAAAGCTTGGTGTATGAGGGGGTATCATAAAGGAGAGGGAATTTGGGAGGTTTAAAGAGGGAATTCCAGAGCATGGGACCTAGATGCCTAAGGCACAGCTATCCAATGATGTGGCAAAGTGAAGGCTGGGGGTGGGGGGGGGGGGTGGTGGAATACACAAGAATGTTGCATCTTGGATTGTTAAAATGGGGGTTCATGCTGCAATTACGATGTATAATTTCCCAAACTTAGTCACACTTTGAGGGCAGAGACGCAAAATGGAGGTCCAGTGCCTCTCCAATAGATATAGATGGAGAGACAGAGAGCGCTTCTGGTGTAAAAGCAAAATACTGCGGATGCTGTAAATCTGAAATAAAAACAGAAAATGCTGGAAATACTCAACAGATCTGGCGGCATCAATGGAAAGAGGAACAGTGTTAATGTTTTGGTCGATAACAGAGAGCTAGTGGCTGCCTTCAAAGCAGCATTGATGAAGATCTGATGAGTCTCCCAAGTTCTCCTCAGATTTATTCTTGGATAAGGATGATGCTTCAGAGTCTCAGAGAAGGGATGTGGAAAAAAATGAAAAATAACTTGCTGAAAAGTAAATGATTTCGATTGGTTTTCATCTGTATTTTGACAGGAGAAACAGTCCAGGACTGTAAAATGGCATCGCCACTGATCAGTAAGACCAGATTTGAGCGGATTGCTGGCAGGATGAAGTCACAATACCTTTGGCGCTTTAACTGAAGTATTTATTTCTGTATTTTTAGAAGTTGTGGACATCTGATGTCATTTATGGCAGGTTGTGTGGGATTGAGGGTTGTTGTTGTAATCCTGGGTATGCTTTGCTGCAACCTGCTCCTCATTATCTTCAACTTTTATTACTGCCACATGGCATCCTGCTGAGAGAAGTTGAAGCTGTGATGTGGCATTCTCAGGGGCACAAACCAAAGAAGCCCAACAAAACAGGCTCACAGCACATGTTTTTGTCAATCAGGCACTCTGCAAACACAACCACAGAGTGTATTCCATGTCACTGGAGTTTCCTCTGGACAATTTTAAGCAAGTTATTTGTTCATATTTTTTGTTGTACGTTGAGTGGGAAAAATGCCAAATTGTTTTGTGAAGTGTGCTTGTTAAGAATTACAGTGAAGCAAACCAGAGTGCTTCAGCACAAAATTCAGATGCATAATGCTCATTTTGTGGCTGCTGCAAGTGACCTTTGGGGTCCAAAATGACACCCGCAGTGGCATGGGCACGCCTCTGGTGTGAGATGCATCAGATGTCATATTGGTGAGCGTAGTGAATGACTGCCAGAAGTATGCAGAGTAAACAGATCACGATGTCAATCAGTGTGCAATGCTGATTTGACACCACAGATGCCATTTTGGAGCTCAACTCTCCAGCTAATGCCAGCTCTTAATCACGCATGGCTGAACATGCATTCAGCAGCAGGAAGGACCCCCCTTCCGCCCACCACTAATGCTATTTAAAGTGATCGTCAACTTCTTTCATGTTAATTGATGGTTGATTTCTTTTGCCTGTTCCTATGATCGTGCAAGTCTTTAGTGCTTTCCAGAGATCTTTAAAGTTGCTAAAGTCTAGGAGGACTATTGTGGCAGGTGCTGGCCAAATTGGTCCTGGCTTCAAGGCTTCTACACAAATCAGTTGCTCCCAGACATGGGTACAATAGCAGGCATTCCCCTTGGAATTCAGCATGACTTAGAGAATGAGCAGAGGGCACGCAGTGCAGGGAAAATTGCTAGAAGCGAGAGGAGGAGGAGGGGGAGAAGTCCTCTCAGCAGAAGGCTTTATCTACCCAGGGTGTTCAGGGAGCAATTCTCCTTCCTGAACCTCCGCGAGAAACAGTGTGTGTGGAATTCATGGAGTGTATACGGGATGGTTTTCTGGACCAATATGTTGAGGAACCAACTAGAGAACAGGCCATCCTAGACTGGGTATTGTGTAATGAGAGAGGAATAATTGACAATCTAGTTGTGCAAGATCCCTTGGGGATGAGCGACCATAATATGATAGAATTCTTCATCAAGATGGAGAGTGACGTAGTTGATTCTGAGAGTAGGGTCCTGAATCTTAATAAGGGAAACTACGAAAGTATGAGGCGCCAGTTGGCTATGATGGATTGGGAAACGTTACTTAAAGGGATGACGGTGGATGGGCAATGGCAAACATTCAAAGAGCGCATGGATGAACTGCAACAATTGTTTATTCCTGTCTAGCGCAAAAGTAAAAAGGGAAAGGTAGCCAAACCAGACCTTACAAGGGGAATTAGAGATAGCAAGGGAGAGGCATACAAATTCGCCAGAAAAAACAACAGACCTGAGGATTGGGAGCAGTTTAGAATTCAGCAAAGGATGACTAAGGGATTGATTAAGAAGGGGAAAATAGAGTACGAGAGTAAGCTTGCGGGGAACATAAAAACTGAATGTAAAAGTTTCTATCGGTATGTGAAGAGAAAAAGATTGGTGAAGACAAATGTAGGTCCCTTACAGTCAGAAAGAGGGGAATTTATTATGGGGAACAAAGAAATGGCTGACCAACTAAATGCATACTTTGGTTCTGTCTTCACAAAGGAGGACACAAATATAATACCAGAAATGTTGGGGAACACAGGGTTTAGTGAGAGGGAGGAACTGCTGGTTTGCTACTTATTTCCCTTCAAGTAGCTGTATCCAGTCCACTTTTGTCAGGTCACCTCTCAGTTTCGTAAAATTTGCCTTCCCCCAATTTAGAACTTTTACTCCTGTTTTATCTTTGCCCTTTTCCATGTTTGTGCTAAAACTAACTGTATTATGGTCACTATCTCCAAAATGGTCACCCACTGCTATTTCATCCACTTGCCCAGCTTCATTAACGAAGACTTAATCTAGAAATGCGCCTCCTCTTGTTGGGTTTGATATGTGCTGGCTAAAAAAGTTCTCTTGAATGCAGTTCTAGAATTTTGTGCCCTCTGTGCCCTTCACACTGTTTGTATCCCAGTTGGTATTGGGGTAGTTGAAATCCCCAACTATTACTGCCCTATAGTTTTTGCACTCAGAAATTTGCCTACATATTTGTTCTTCTATCTCACTCTCACTATTTAGGGGGTCCAGCAGCAGTCTGTGGGGGGGGGGGGGGCATAGAGTTTAATGAGAGATTTGAATTATCTTTGTGTTAGTGAAAGAAAGACTTGCATTTATATAGCGCCTTTCATGACCTTGGGACATCCCATAGTGCTTTACAACCAATTAAGTACTTTTTTTTTGAAGTGCAGTCACTGTTGTAATGTAGGAAACATTGCAGCCAATTTACACACAGCTAGGTCCTAGAAACAGCAGAGATATTGACCAGCCTTTGTGATGCTGGTTGAGCAATATTAGCAAGGACAATGGTGAAAATTCCCCTGTTCATCTTTGAAATAGTGCCATGGGACTTTTTTACGCCTACCGGAGAGAACAAAGAACAAAGAAAATTACAGCACAGGAACAGGCCCTTCGGCCCTCCAAGCCTGCGCCGATCCAGATCCTTTATCTAAACCTGTCGCCTATTTTCTAAGGGTTTGTATCTCTTTGCTTCCTGCCCATTCATGTATCTGTCTAGATACATCTTAAAAGACGCTATCGTGCCCGCGTCTACCACCTCCGCTGGCAACGTGTTCCAGGCACCCACCACCCTCTGCGTAAAGAACTTTCCACGCATATCCCCCCAAGGGCAGATGGGCCCTTGTTTTAACGTCTCATCTGAATGTCGTCACCTCTGACATTGCAGCACTCCCTCAGTACTGCACTGGCAGCGTCAGCCTGAATTTTTGTGCTCGAGCCCTGCAGTGGGAATTGATTCCACATCCTTCTGCCTTGGAGGCATGAGCGCTATGTCCTGAGCTGGAGCTGATACTTTCAAAACCAGTACCAAGTATTTGTTTCTGCCTGATAACGTGGCTGTAATGGCCAATAGGGGTTGTGCAGTGGAGCAGCTGGAGGAGGAGGAGAAGGAGAGGGCAACCTGGGACTGCAGAGAGCAGAGAAGGTACATGACTCTCAGGAGGTGATGCTACCACATTAGAATCAGTTACCTTGGTCATCGTGAAGGAGGCTCAGATTGAGAGGTGCTAACAGGACCATAGTGGCCCACAGGCACAGTCAACCCTCTACCATGCACTACCAGCATCAATGGAGGTCATTGCTGCTATTAACATGAGCGTTAGAGGCACTTTCCACACACCCATTGGGCCCTTGTTTGGCATTGGTACATTTGACACTCTCTCCCATTTGCATTAGGAACAGGGGTAGGCTATTCAGCCCTTCAGTTCTGCTGCACCATTCAATTAGTTCATGGCTGATCTGTACCTCCATTCCGTTTACCTGCCTTAGCACCATATCCCTTGATGCCCTTACACGACAAAAATCTATCAATCTCTGCCTTGAAAGCCCCAGTTGTCCGAGCATCCTCCGCCTTCAGGGTGAGATTTCCAAATTTCTGCTATCCTTTAGTATGAAAAATTGCTTCTTGATTTCCCTCCGAATTGGCCTTGCTCTAATTTTCAGGTTGTGTCCCTTCATTCTTGATTCTCCTACTAGAGGAAATTCTCTGTAGTTTCCCCATCAAATCCTTTTAACATTTTAAACATTTTAACATTTTGGGCAGCGCAGTGGTTAGCACCGCAGCCTCACAGCTCCAGTGACCCGGGTTCAGTTCTGGGTACTGCCTGTGCGGAGTTTGCAAGTTCTCCCTGTGACCGCGTGGGTTTCCTCTGGGTGCTCCGGTTTCCTTCCACATGCCAAAGACTTGCAGGTTGATAGGTAAATTGGCCATTGTAAATTGCCCCTAGTGTAGGTAGGTGGTAGGGGAATTGAGGGAAGGTGGGGATGTGGTAGGAATATGGGATTAATGTAGGATTAGTATAAATGGGTGGTTGATGGTCGGCATAGACTCGGTGGGCCGAAGGGCCTGTTTCAGTGCTGTATCTCTAAATAAAAAATAAAAATAAATAAACTGAAGGAAATCAGTATTAGTAGAGAAATGGTTTTTGGGATAATTGATGGGATTGAAGGCCGATAAATCCCCAGGGCCTGATTATCTACATCCCAGAGTACTTAAGGAAGTGGCCCTAGAAATAGTGGATGCATTGGTGGTCATCTTCCAAGATTCTATAGACTCTGGAACAGTTCCTACAGATTGGAGGGTAGCTAATGTAACCCCACTATTTAAAAAGGGAGGTAGAGAGAAAACAGGGAATTATAGACCAGTCAGTCTGACGTCAGTAGTGGGGAAAATTCTAGAGTCCATTATCAAAGATTTTATCGCAGAGCACTTGGAGAACAGTGGTAGAATTGGACAGAGTCAGCATGGATTTATGAAAGGGAAATCATGCTTGACAAATCTGCTAGAATTCTTCGAGGATGTAACTAGTAGAATTGATGAGGGACAGCCAGTGGATGTGGTTTATTTGGACTTTCAGAAGGCTTTCGACAAAGTCCCACATAAGAGATTAGCGTGTAAAATTAAAGCACATGGGATTGGGAATAGTGTATTGCGATGGATAGAAAATTGGTGGCAGACAGGAAACAAAGAGTAGGAATAAGTGGGTCTTTTTCCGAATGGCAGGCAGTGACTAATGAGGTACCTCAGGGATCGGTGCTAGGACCCTAGCTATTCACAATATATATTAATGATTTAGATGAGGGAACTAAATGTAATATCTCCAAATTTGCAGATGACACAAAATTGGGTGGAAGGGTGAGTTGTGAGGAGGATGCAGAGAGCCTTCAGCGTGATTTGGACAAGTTGAGTGAGTGGGCTGAATGCATGGCAGATGCAGTATAATGTGGACAAATGTGAGGTTATCCACTTTGGTAGCAAAAACAGGAAGGCAGATTATTATCTGAACAGCTACAAATTGAGAGAGGGGAATATGTAACGAGACCTGGGTGTTCTCGTACACAAGTCACCAAAGGTAAGCATGCAGGTGCAACAGGCGGTAAAAAAGGCAAATGGTATGTTGGCCTTCATAGCAAGAGGATTCAAGTACAGGAGCAGGGATGTCTTGCTGCAATTATACAGGACCTTGGTAAGGCCACACCTGGAATATTTAGTGCAGTTTTGGTCTCCTTATCTGAGGAAGGATGTTCTTGCTATAGAGGGAGTGCAGCGAAGGTTTACCAGACTGATTCCTGGAATGGTGAGACTGACATATGAGGAGAGATTGAGTCAGTTAGGATTATACTCGGTGGAGTTCAGAAGAGTGAGGGGGGATCTCGTAGAAACCTATAAAATTCTAACAGGACTTGACAGGGTAGATGCAGGAAGGATGTTCCTGATGGTGGGGGAGTCCAGAACCAGAGGTCATAGTTTAAGGATACAGGGTAAACCTTTCAGGACTGAGATGAGGAGAAATTACTTCACCCAGAGAGTGGTGGAATTCTCTACCACAGAAAGCAGCTGAGGCCAAAACATTGTATGCTTTCAAGACGGAGTTAGATATAGCTCTTGGATCAAAAGGGATCATAGGATATGGGGGGAAATCGGGAACAGGTTACTGAGTTGGATGATCAGCCATGATCATAATGAATGACGGAACAGGCTCAAAGGACCGAATGGCCTACTCCTACTTTCTATGTTTCTATGTTTCTATGCCCTTACTGAATTCTGCCACCTATTGTAGCCACAACTGCAACCTCAGTGCAGGGCAAGGATCGCATTGCCAGTGGCTGTGAAGGTGGCCATGGCCATGAACTTTTATGTGTCAGGCTCCTTCCAGCATGGAGCAGGAGATATTTTTTACACAGTGAGTGAGAATGACCTGGAACTTGCTGCCAAGGTGTGTGGAGGAAGCAGAGACGGTGAATAATTTCAAAAGGAAATTAGTTGAGTACTTGAGGGAAATAAATCTTTAGGGCTATGGGTTAAAGCAGGGGAATAGAACTAATTGAATTGCTCTACAGAGAGCTGGCATGGACTCGCTCGGCTGAATTGACTCCTTCTGTGCTGTAATAACTCGATATTTGCAACATTTTGCAATTTACCATCCACTGCTGCATAAGGGAGGTTACTAACCCTCTCCACTCAATGAGAACTGACTATATTTCATTCTTTCTTGCCAGTGAGCAGCAGACCAAGTGATTACATGGCTTCACTAGGATTGTAGGCTTCCCCATAGTGCAGGGTATCATTGACTCACGCATATCTGTTTGTGAGCGCTGCTCGTCGACTCTGAGATATAGGAACATATCAACCTTTGAATAGAATTCGGCTATTTAGCCCTCAAGCCTATTCTGCCATTAAATGAGATCATGTGATATGTGACCTGACTCCATATATTGGCCTTTGTCCTATATCCCTTAATACCTTTGGTTAACAGACAACTATCAATCACTGATTTAAAATTAACAATGGATCTCACTTCAATTGCCGTTTGCAGAAGAGAGTTCCAAATCTCTAGCACCCTTTGCGTGTAGAAGTGTTTCCAAATTTCACTCCTAAAGAATCAGGCTCCTATTTTTAGACTATACCTCTAGTCCTTGACTCCCCAACAGTGGGAAATAGTTTCCCTCTATCTATCCCGTCTGTTTGCCTTAACATCTTGAAAACTTTGATCAAATCATCCCTTAACCTTTTAAATTCTAAATGTACCACAACAAAAAGGGATTCCACTCACTCATCGTTCAGCTGGTGTGCAACCATACATGGTGAATCATGCAAGTTAATTAATGTTCAATATTCTGGCAGCAGACATAATGTCTTCATTCTGTGGCAGTCCACAGTGCCATCTGCATTTGAGCCACCACGACACACCAAAGGTTGGCTACTAAGAGACAAGTGTTATCCGCTGACCACGTGGCTGATAACTCTAGTGCGCAGACCATGCACACATGGGCAGCATGCATAAAATGATAGATTCAGAACAGATCTAGCAGCTCAAAACTGGGCATCCATGAGGCGTTGTGGGCCATCAGCAGCAGCAGAATTTTGTTCAACCACAATCTGTAACTCATGGCCCGGCATATCCCTCACTCTACTATTATAATCAAGCCAGGGGATCAACCCTGATTCAATGAGGAGCATAGGAGAGCATGCCAGGAGCAGCACCAGGCATACCTAAAAATGAGATGAAGCTATAAGACAGGACTACATGGATGCTAAACAGTGGAAGCAGCTTGCAATAGACAGAGCTCAGCAATCCCACAACCAACAGATCAGATCAAAGCTCTGCAGTCCTGCCACATCCAGTGGTGAATGGTGGTGGACAATTAAACAACTAACCGGAGGAGGAGGCTCCACGAACATCCCCATTCTCAATGCCTAACACGACAGTGCAAAAGACAAGACTGAAACATTTGCAAGCATCTTCAGCCACAAGTGCCAAGTGGATAGTCCATCTTGATCTCCTCCTATGGTTCCCAGCATCACTGATGCCAGTCTTCAGCCAACTTGATTTATTTCACGTGATATCAAGAAATGGCTGAAGGCTCTGGATACAGCAAAGGCTTTGGGCCCTTATAACATCCCAGCTGTATTACTGAGAACTTGTGCTCCGGAACTAGCCGCGCCCCTAGCCAAGCTGTTCTAGTACAGCTGAAACACTGGCATCTACCCGACAATATGGAAAATTGCCCAGTTATGTCCTGTTCACAAATAACAGGGAAAATCTAATCTGGCCAATTTCCACCCCATCCATCTACTCTCAAACATCAGTAACGTGATAGAAGGTGTCGTCAATAATGCTATCAAGCGGCACTTACACAGCAATAACCTGCTCACCGATATTCAGTATGGATTCCGCCAGGGCCACTTGAGTCCAGACCTCAGTACAGCCCTGGTCCAAACATGAACAAAAGAGCTGAATTCCAGAGGTGAGGTGAAAGTGACTGCCCCTGACATCAAGGCAGTATTTGACCGAGTATGGTATCAAAGAGCCCTAGCAAAATTGAAATCAACGGGAATCAGGGGGAAAACTCTCCACTGCTTGGAGTCATACCTAGCACAAAGAAGGTGGTTGTGGTTGTTGGAAGTCAAATCCCAGGACTTCGCTGCAGGAGTTCCCCAGGGTAGTGTCCAAGACCCAATCATCTTCAGTTGCTTCATTATTGATCTTCCCACCAGCATAAGATCAGAAGTGGGGATATTTACTGATAATTGCATTGTTCAGTACCATTCGCAACTCCTCAGATACTGAAGCAGTTTGTGCCCTCATGCAGCAAGACCTGGACAACTTTCAGGCTTGGACTAATAGTTGGCAAGTAACATTCACGCCACACAAGTGCCAGGCAATGAACAGAAACTTCACTGGACCAGCCATATAAATATTGTGGCTACAGGAGCAGGTCAGAGGCTGGGAATTCTGCAGCGAGTAACTTGCCTCCTGACTCTCCAAAGTCTGTCCACCATCTACAAGGCACAGGTCAGGAGTGTGATGGAATACTCTCCACTTGCCTGAATGGGTGCAGTTCCAATAGCACTCAAGATGCTCAATACCATCCAAGATAAAGCAGCCAGTTTGATTGGCACCCATCCACCACCTTCAACTTTCACTCCCTTCGCCACAGACGCACAGTGGCAGCAGTGTGTACCATCTATAAGATGCTTTGCAGAACTCACCAAGGCTCCTTAGACAGTGCCTTCTAAACCCGCGACCTCTACCACCTAGAAGGACAAGGGCAGCCGATGCATGGGAACATCACTACCTGCAAGTTGCCCGCCAAGCCACACACCATCCTGACTTGGAACTATATCGCCATTCCTTCACTGTCGCTGTGTCAAAATCCTGGAACTCCCTTCCTAAAAGCACTGTTGATGGACCTACATCCCAAGGACTGCCACGGTTCAAGAAGACAACTCACCACCACCTTGTCAAGGGCAATTAGGGATGGGCAATAAATGGTGGCATAGCCAGCAACGCCCACATCCCATGCACAAATAAAAAAAAAGGAAAGTGTGTCAGTGAGAGTGGTGCAATCTGTTGGCTGATGTGACTGCCATGGGTGAATAGCTGGCAGTGTGTGCAAGCTGTGAAATGTGGGTGTGAGACTTGCAAACGTGCAAAGATGTGAGGGTGAAGTGAATCTATGAATGTTATGTATGAGTCCTAATTAATAGAGATTGGTAGTAGGGGAGTGATAGGGATGTGGTGTATTAAGCAGTGTGTCAGGCTCGTGATGTAGTTGGTAGGATATGGCATTTGAAGATCCTTCCACTGACTTTGACAACTCGTGCGAGGTCATTGAACCTTTTGCAACACTGCGTTCAGGTCCTCAGGGTTTGATGCCTGGCATTGTCCGCTACGGCTATTTGGTCACAATGCCTTCTGAGCATGTGACTGGAGGGCCTCCTGACCTCCTGTGGAGACAGCACATCTCTCCTCCGCTGCACCTCCTTGACCAACGTCCGCAACGTCGGAAACTCGTGGAGCCCGCAATCTCTCATGTTCTGCCATTCTTATGTCTTTACCAGAACAGAATCAGTCGTAGAATGAATTCCAGCACCTGCTATAGCCACGATGCACCTCCTTTTTAAGAGGTGCCGGCTAGCTTTTAGTAGTGCAGGCTAGCTTTAGCGGGTGCTAATCTGTCACGATTTTAGGCCCCCTGCTGAGGAGTGCAGCCACTCAGTTAATGCTGGCTGCAATGCTACATTCATGTAAATTAGGAAGTAGCACGAAGTTGGTATGCTGCCTGCATCATAAGCAACAGGCACAGACTAATACCACATCATGATCCCTGCCCTCATTTTAGATGGTTCATATTTAGACCCCTTGTCTTTTAAATCTGAAGAAACTTTAGAATGTCTGGGCAATACCAGTCTCTCAGCTGGTTATTCGAGTATAGGCATAGGATAGTATTACACCACTCTTTCCCAGTTCAACATCATCTTGATTGCTTGAACTCCTTTTCTACCCAGGCTTTAGTCAAGCCACAGAGTTCTACGAGATGGGGAATAATTTTAATCTGACCTGCCCACCCATTGAAGAAACTGGAAAAGTAAAGGCAGACATGGTGTAAAATGGATAACTGATCCGATCCATCGCTTTCCCACTGGGCAGGATAGATTAAAATGACTGGCACTGAGTCACCTCAGTGAGGGAAAGCCATTATTCTGTCTGTCTGCATTGCATTTCTGGCTAATGGCATGACTTTTTCCACCCTTGTTAGCAAGGAGTGGTACAAAAACCACTGTCAGAAACTCAATGCCTTTCTCAGAATCTCAATGGCCAGATGCCTATTGCCAGTTCTTGGGAAGCATATATCTGAAACATGCAGTAAATCCACCAGAATTCATTTACGAGTAAATTGTGGCCACAATGAAAGGATAGTGTTCTACCCCAATATGTCATCCTGATGATTTAACTCAAGAGCTGATTCACATTGAGGGGCACTGGGCAGGATGAACAAACACTGCATTTACTTCAGTTGGAATGATTCCAAATCCACTTCAAATGGAATCCAATGTGAACAAATATCAAAGCTTTGCAAAAGTTCAATCAACATTCCATGTACACATGGAGGGCCTCCTGGCCTCCTGTGGAGAAAGCACATCTCTCCTCGTCTGCACGGTCCTTTCACTTCTGGTAGTCCAGGTTTGAATCCAATTCATGAAGATGGTATGGAAGTCTCCCATGAGCTATTAGGAAATCAAGACAGAAAATGCACAGTGTGAGGACAGGCCATTTAGCCAAGCAAACCAGCTCATTCCACAAATCACATCCAAAGTTCATTTATTAAATCTGCTGAGATAATCAAACCAGCACAGCAGGAAGCTAACAACATGTAACGAAGCAGAGTGTATCATGAGCGTTCAATCCTCTCAGTCTCAATCCAGCGATGGGGGCTGGGTTAAAATTACACCCAAAGCTTTATTTTTATTCGCTCACGGGATGTGATCCTCACTGGCTCGGCCAGCATTTATTGCCCATTCCTAATTGCCCTGGAGAATTGGTAGTGAGCCATCTTCTTGAACCACTGCAGTCCATGTGGTGTAGGTACACCCACAGTGCTGTTAGGAAGGGAGTTCCAGGATTTTGACCCAGGGATAAGTGAGGGAGTGGCAATACATTTCCAAGTCAGGATGGTATGTGACTTAGAGGGGAACTTGCAGGCAGTAGTGTTCCCATTTGATTTCTGCCCTTGTTCTTCTAGGCGGTACAGCCTGCGAGTTTGGAACGTGCTGTCGAAGGAGCCTTGGTGAGTTACTACAGTGCACCTTGTAGATGGTACAAACTGCTGCCACTGTGCAGTGGTGGTGAAGGGAGTGAATGCTTAAGGTAGTGAATGGGGTGCCCATCAAGTGGGCTGCTTTGTCCTGGATGATGTTGAGCTTCTTGAGTGTTGCTGGAACTGCACTCATCTAGGCAAGTGGAGAGTATTCCATCACACTCCTGACTTGTGCCTTGTAGATGGTGGACAGTTTTTGGGGAGTCAGGAGGCGAGTTAATTGCGGCAGAATTCCCTGCCTCTGACCTATAGAATCATAGAATGGTTACAGCACAGAAGGAGGCCATTCAGTCCATTGTGTCTCTGCTGACTCTTTGGAGGAGCAATTCACCTTGTGCCACTCCCCTGCCTTCTCCCTGTAGCCCTGCACATGCTTCCTTTTCAGATAACAATCCAATTCCCTCTTGAATGCCTCGATTGAACCGACCTCCACTACATTCTCAGGCAGTGTATTCCAGATTTTAACCTCTCACTGCGTGAAAACGTTTTTCCTCATGTCACCATTGCTTCTTTTGCCAATTGTTATGAACAGGTGAGAGATGATAGGCATGGTTCCCCCTTTTTCACCTCTCAACTGACTGAAGACACTTTTTTTTAGGGAAAAGTGCTTTTGTTAACCCCTGAAACCCTTGCTTTAATTGTCAAGAGCAGGCAAATGACAGGTTTTCTCGTAAGTTTAAAAGAAAAATTGATGTTTATCATACAACACTTGAAATATATGCAACAACACCCACTCTCACACTCAGACAGATACACACATACTCAAGAAAAGATAGAGATTATAAAGATAACATGCATTAGATCTGATGATTTTAAGAGTTCTCTGTTAAATTTGCTTTTCCCCACAGTGAAGAGTTGAAATGGTGCAGGCCTGTCGTCTTTCACTTTGTTCACTGAAGAAAGACTTGGGAGGTTCAGGAAGACAGATGTGCTGTTGTAGACTGCTCTTGTTATATTCCAGCCAAAGATCAATGGCAAAGTCCTGGTATGATTACTCAGGGAGGAAGTTCAAGGCCAAACTCCAGTCTCTGTCTATCTGTAGTTCAAAGCTGGTAATCTTAGGCAGGGTCCTTTCTCTTCAATTACATAGATAACTCTCCTTTCTCTGCCCAGAGTATACCTTTATTAAAGCGCCTTATCAGAAACCTAGTTTCTGTCAGGTGACGATAGTTTCTCTTTCCATTGTCCTCATAAATGGTTTCTGATGGTGAGGCCATTGTTAAACAATGAAGTCTGGGTGTCATTCATTCCTACCTCACATTGATAAGGTAGGGCTTTTCACACCCATTCTTTGGAATTTGAGTTTGGAGTCCAAATGTCTGCAACAGTATTGTCAACCCAATCAGTTGGACAGAAGCAGCCATTACCACAGAAAGGATTGACTAGATTTTAATGATTTCTCAGGGATGTTAAACTCCAGAAAGCATGTTAGGCTAGAGCCTATCTTTATTCAGTTTCACATTTATTGCATATAACCAAACCATTGGTATAGAATTAACAGATTAACAAGGGATGTATCCAGAAATGTTGTTTGTATTTTAATGACTTCTCCAAGACTTGCCCAGACATGAAAATTAGCTCAGGGTTCTTGTAGTTGTATATGTATTGGCAGGGAAGGAATGATCACCTGACCTCGTACTCCATTTTGTTTACAAGAAAAGTGTCCATATCGGGGTTACTTCATAAGTTCATTTCAAAGTTCATAAGTTCAGATTGTGTGGGTGTGACACAATTACCTTAAAACTGTGCCCTTTGGTTCCAAATCATTCTACCAATGGGAACTTTTTCCCTATCTACTCTGTCCAGATCCTTCATGATTTTGAACACCTCTATCAAATCTCCTCTCAACCCTCTCTTCTCCAAGTAAAACAGTCCCAACTCCTCCAATCTATCTACATTACTGAAGTTCCTCATCCCTGGAACCATACTTGTGAATCTTTTCTGCACCCTCTCTAACGCCTTCATATCCTTCCTAAAGTGTGGTGCCCAGAACTGGATGCAATATTCCAGTTGAAGCTGAAACAGTGTTTTATACAAGTTTAACATAACTTCCTTGCTTTTGTACTCTATGCAGCTATTGATAAAGTCTCAGATGCTTTATGCTTTGTTATTCGCTCTCTCAACTTGTCCTGCCAATTTCAATAATTTAGGCACATATATACCCAGGTCCCTCTTCTCCTGCACCCCCTTAGAATTGTACCCTTTATTTTATATTGACCTTCTGTGTTCATTCCACCAAAATGAATTACTTCACACTTCTGTGCATTAAATTTCATCTGCCATTGTCTACACATTCCACCAACCTGTGGATGCCCTTTTGAAGTGCTATACTATCCTTCTCACAGTTCACAATACTGCCAAGTTTTGTATTATCTGCAAATTTTGAAATTGTGCCCTGTACACCAAGGTCTAGGTTATTATCAGGAAGAGCAAGTGTCCCAACACCCTGGGGAAGTCCACTATAAACCTTCCTCCAGTCCGAAAACAACCATTAACCACTACTCTCTGTTTCCTGTCACTCAGTCAATTTAGTATCCATATTGTTACTGTCACTTTTATTCCATGAGCTCTAACTTTGTTCACAAATCTGATGTGTGGCAATTTACCAATGCTTTTTGGAAGTCCATGTACACCACATCAATAGCATTACTCTCGTCAGTCCTCTCTGTTACCTCATCAAAAATCTCAAGCAAGTTAGTTAAACACGATTTTCACTTAACAAATCTGTGCTGGTTTTCCTTAATTAATCCACCTTTGTGCAAGTGACTATTCATTTTGTCTCTAATTATTATTTCTAGAAGCTTCCTCACCACCAAGGTAGTTGCTAGGCTTATCTTTGCACTCTTTTTTGAACAAAGGTGTTACATTTGCAATTCTCCAGTCCTCTGGCACCATCCCTGAGTCTAAGGAAGTTTCCACTCTCACTTCCCTCAGTATCCTTGGATGCATCGCATCAGATCCTTGTGCCTTATCAACGTTAAGTACAGAAACTTATTTGATACCTCTTCCTTATCAATTTTAAACCCTTCAAGTGTCTGAAGTAACTCCTCTTTCACCATGACCTGTGCCACAGTGACCTTAGCTGCTGCTCAAGCTCCAAAATGCAGATCTTGAGCTGCTACAAATGACAATACTTCCTGCACATATGGTTATCCAGGACACAGGAAGTGTCCTGGAGTTTCCACATAGCACAGGATGTGTACTCGGCAGGTCGGAACTGCCCTGTCATTCCTCTATCTATTAAATAATAAACCTTACTACTAATAATAAACCATGCCACTTAAAAAAAAGACTCACCAGCTACTCACTTCCCTTCTGTTGACATCATTTAAATATAAGGGCATTAACTGAATATTTCTCTTAACCCTTATGATTAAAAACATTGAATTTTTAAATTTCTAAGCTTCTTCGATTAACTCCCTAACTTTGGAGAAAGGGAAACAAAGCTACAATACTCACCAGCCAATCAACACACAGCCTTCCTGTGATGTCACACTTTGATTTTTTTTTCCCCCACTTTTTCAAACTCGAGCGTGCTCTGTTCCACTCCAGCTGCCGAGTCTGTCCTCAAATAAGTGATAGGACCAGAGCCTGGACCTGCTGATGTAGGCACAGTATATATGTGGCTGGTCGAGTTAAGTTTCTGGTCAATGGTAACCCCAGGATGTTGATAGTGGGGAATTCAGCAATGGAAACATTGAACGTCAAGGGGCGATAGTTAAATTCTGTCTTGTTGGAGATGGTCATTGACTAACACTTGTGTGGTACGAATGTGACTTGCCACTTATCAGACCAAGACTGAATGTTATCCAGGGCTTGCTGTATGCAGGTACATTATCTGAGGTGTTACAAATGGAACTGAACATCACAATCATCAGCAAATATCCCCACTTCTGATGTTATGTTGGAGGGCAGGTCATTGATGAAGCAACTGAAGATGGTTAGACCTAGGACACTGCCCTGAGGAACACCTGCAGCAATTTTCTGGGGCTAAGATGATTGGTCTCCGACAACCACAACCATCTTTCTTTGTGCAAATTATGACTCCAGTCAGTGGAGAGTTAATCCCCTGATTCCCATTGATTTCAACTTTACTAGCGCTCCTTGATACCACAATTGGTCAAATGCTGCCTTGTTAAGGGCAGTCACTCTCACCTAATCTTTGGAATTCTGCTCTTTTATTCATGTTTGGACCAAGATTGTAATGAGGTCTGGCCCTGGCAGAACCCAAATGAGTATTGGTGAGCAGGTTATTGCTGTGTAAGTGGCGCTTGATAGCATTGTCAACAACACCTTTCATCACTTTGCTGATGATTGAGAGTAGACTGATGTGCATTAATTGACCAGATTGGATTTGTCTTGCTTTTTGTGGACAGGACATACCTGGGCAATTTTCCACATTGTCGGGTAGATGCCAGTCTTGTAGCTGTCATGGAGCAGCTTGGCTATGGGCACAACTAGCTCTACAAAACTTCTCCCTGACCACAAAGATGATGTAGTGAAACACTAGCATGCTTATCCTTCCTCCACATCTCCATTATTTAACTTAGCTGGCTGCTTTCTACAAATGACATTTCCTTGGACACAGCAGCATGGGAGGATTACGTGGAATAAATGTGGATGCTCTCAAGTCAGTTTTTTAAGGTGTACAACTCAGCATAAAACTGACCCTAATTTGACAATAATTTATTGTGACTAAAATGGCAACTTGTATCTGATATTCCTGATCCAAGGGTACAAGGCATATGTCCAAAACGTACGAAATTCAAGAATTTGGGCGGCACAGTGGTTAGCACCGCAGCCTCACAGCTCCAGGGACCCGGGTTCAATTCTGGGTACTGCCTGTGCGGAGTTTGCAAGTTCTCCCTGTGACCGGTGCTCCGGTTTCCTCCCACTGCCAAAGACTTGCAGGTGATAGGTAAATTGGCTGTTGTAAATTGCCCCTAGTGTAGGTAGGTGGCAGGGAATATGAGATTACTGTAGGGTTAGTATAAATGGGTGGTTGTTGGTCGGCACAGACTCGGTGGGCCGAAGGGCCTGTTTCAGTGCTAAATAAAAATAAAACCAAAGGACTGAATTCAGTTACTCCAATGGCTTGTTGAATGATAATTTTCTGTAATCCACTGACTGGAGATCTGAATTTTTTTTTTGTAAAAGACATTTACAAAAGACAAGCTGCCAGCAAAATCATCCTTTCTGCTAAAGATGATCACCTAGTTTGCAACACTGTTGCAAAGAACTGTGAGGAGAGAGACAAAACGTCTGCTCAGTCCCCAGCAAGAACTAAAACCCAGCAAGCAGAAAAACACTGCTGCTATGTTTGAATGACTGAGTGACTGTCATGTGACAAACCCCTCCCCATCTGTGGTTTTAAGGTGTTTTTTTTTATGTGCAGCAGAGGAGAAGCAACTGGACTCTGACATGAACAGACTCTAAGTGGGGGTCCCTCCCTCTCTCTCCCTCTCTCCATTCCAGTTGAAAGCTTTCATATCCTGCTGTTGACTGACCATTTTTGCATACTCTGGCTACAATCAGAAACCCCATTGGAGAAAATCATCCACATCGCTATCTCCAAAAGACTCATTGAACCAGTCATCTACCTCTTCAAACTAAAATCCTCAGAACCACTGAATTCAGCTAGAAGCCAACTGAATCACCAAACTTCACAGACTGTATACCTTTTTATTTTTATGTATTCTAACTCAGCCAAACTACCTTTCCCCGCTCTGTAACCTATTTATGTGTATGTAAAACCTCTCATGTGTGTGAGAGAGTGAACATTGCTTTGTTGTTGATTATTTAATTCAGTTTAGGTACAACTAAGCTAGCCTCTTTCTTTGTTACCTCATGAAAATCTGTCCAATTGGTTCTTGTTATGATCATAGCAAGTAAGTAATTAAACACCTAGTGAACTAGCCAGTACATGCACTTTAAGAAAGAACTAAACCTGTTGTGGCCTAACAAAGAGAGGGAAAAGAGGGAAGACCTTCAACCCCTTCTCACTTGACCGTAACAGAAATTTGGGGGCTCACGTCTGGGATCAAACCCAAAGACAAATGGGGACACAGGGACTAATCTTCCCTGTTAGTCTACATCTCCATGTTCCAAGAACAGCTTACGAGAGCCTGTACAGTGGCCTAGGAATACCTAAAAATCTCCCATACAGCTATGAAAAGGCAGGCAGATAAACATGCCAAGGCCAGAACATTTCAGCCCGGAGACATGTGTCAATGCCATTACCAATACAGAGAGAACCATTGAAAGCCCGGTTCAGTGGCCCGTACAGAGCAAGAAAGAGAATTAGCCAGGTGAATTATATAATTGACTCCACAGATGGCAAAGGCTGTGCCACATCAACATGTTAAAACAGTATCACAGCCAGGAAGGGGACAAACAAGCACAGGTCTGTTAGGCAGTCAGGCAAGAGGAGGATGAAAGGGACAATGAGGACAAGTTAGAGGGAGGCCTGAAGGATTCCCAACCGCCTATTGTCCAGTTAGCTAACACTGAAAAGTTAGGGAAATTAGACACCCTACTCTCCTATTTAAATGCAGGACAGAGAGGAGACCTAACAAGGCTGCTCACAGTGTTTAAAGGAATCTGCAGGGACAAACCAGGGTGCACAACACTAACCCTGCACGATGTGGATGTAGGAGAGACCCCTCCCATAAAGCAAAATCCCTATCGCCTAAGTCCCAGCAAACTGACCCAGGTTCGGGAGGAAATTCAGAATGAAGACCTAGAAATTAAAGATTTAAATTCTGAAGGGAAGCACTGAAAAGCTCAGAAGCCAAAGGAAAACTCTAAGCCCAAAAAGGTTTTTGTGGCGGATTTGGAGGGTGGTGATGGTGGTGGTGACTGCAAGTCAAGTATCCTAACTGAGGAGGAATTGTGGGCCAGGCTGGATGAGCACAAGAGAAAAAACATGTACAAAAAGCACTGGATGATCTTCATAAAATTATGAACAACTTTGAATCCAGGGTGGAGTTCACTGATATACAGAAACTGGAAAAGGAAGATGTTGCAGAAATACATGAGGAAATTCAGTGTATGCTGGAGCAGAAGCTGATTGAGCCCATTCAAAGCAGTTGGAATTCCCCAGGGTTCCTTGTGCCCAATCACAGATTTTAAAAAAACTGAGTATGGCTATGACAGTGAGACTGATGAATGAGTGTGTGTGTGCACAGTTTCTTTTTAAGTTGTGACCCCATAATGAAATGTTCCTGTTGTCACATTTCATTTCGTGTGATGGGGAGGTGTTACGCCATCGGTTTTGTTAAATGATAATTTTCTGTAATCCACTGACAGGAGATCTGAATTTATTTTTTTAAAAGACCAGCTGCCAGCTTTCAGCTTAAGATGTTCACTTAGTTTGCAACTCTGTATACTACACTGCAACGGAATGTGAGGAGAGAGACAAAATATCTGCTCAGTCCTCAGCAAGAAGCAAGACCCATGAAGTTTAAAGGAACTACCTGTTCTTTCAGCATGCAGAGAAATACTGCTAATTGCCTTGTTTGAATGACTGGGTGGCTGTCATGTAACAGGCCCCTCCCCATCTGTGGCTTTAAGCTATTATTTTGCTCTGCAAGCAGAGGAGAAGCAACTGGACTCTGACGTGAACAGACCCTAAGTGGGGGTTCCTCCCTCTCTTTCACTTCATTCCAGCTTGAAAGCTTTCAAATCCTGCTTGGTGACTGACCACCTTTGCATAGTCCAGCTACAATCAGAAATCCCGTTAGAGGAAATCATCCGCATCTCTATCTCCAAGAGACTCATTGAACCAGCCATCTACCTCTTCAAACTAAAAGCCTTAGGACCACTGACTTCAGCTAGAAGCCAGTGGAATCACCAAACTTCACAGACTGTATACCTTTTTATTTTTATGGACTCTAATTCAACTAATCTACCTTTCCCCACTCAGTAACCTACTTGTGTGTATGTAAATATCTAGTGTGTGTGAGAGTGAAAGTTGGTGCGTTGT
Organism: Heterodontus francisci; assembly: GCF_036365525.1. Taxonomy (NCBI): domain Eukaryota; kingdom Metazoa; phylum Chordata; class Chondrichthyes; order Heterodontiformes; family Heterodontidae; genus Heterodontus; species Heterodontus francisci. Next base: position 37,559,017 of record NC_090378.1, read on the forward strand.
TTATTATTGTATTAGTTATTACAGAAAATTATCATTTACCAAAACCGATGGCGTAACACCTCCCCATCACACGAAATGAAATGTGACAACAGGAACATTTCATTATGGGGTCACAACTTAAAAAGAAACTGTCATAGCCATACTCAGTTTTTTTAAATCTGTGATTGGGCACAAGGAACCCTGGGGAATAAAGTTAACCACTTTCATTGTTAACTCATGACAACCTGTCTGATTGGTTCTTGTTATGATCATAGAAAGTAAGCAATAAAACAACTACTGAACTGGCCAGTACATACACGTCAAGAAAGAATTAAACCTGTTGCGGTCTAACAAAAAGAGGGAAAAGAGGGAAGGCCTTCAACCCCTCCTCACTTGACCGTAACAATACAGATCACTTAAAATGGGCAGGAATCGGGAATGGCCACATAAACTGAAAAAGAAAAGAAACACTTGCATTTATATAGCATTCTTCATGACCTTAGATTGTACAAGATTATGACAGGTTTGGATATGGTAGACAAAGTAGATGCATCGGTGGTCATTTTTCAAAACTCTATATAGACTCTGGAACAGTTCCAATGGATTGGAATGTAGCTAATGTAACCCCACTATTTAAAAAAGGAGGTAGAGAGAAAACAGGGAATTATAGACCGGTTTGCCTGACATCAGTAGTGGGGAAAATGCTAGAGTCCATTATAAAAGATGTAATAGCAGAGCACTTGGGAAACAATGACAGGATCAGACAAAGTCAACATGGATTTACGAAAGGGAAATCATGCTTGACAAAACTACTGGAATTTTGTGAGGATGTAACTAGTAGAATAGATAAGGGAGAAACAGTGGATGAGGTGTATTTGGACTTTCAGCAGGCTTTCGATAAGGTCCCACATAAGAGATTAGCATGCAAAACTAAAGCACATGGGATTGGGGGTAAGGTACTAGCATGGATAGAGAACTGGTTGGCTGACAGGAAACAAAGAGTAGGGATGAACAGGTCTTTTACCAAGTGGCAGTCAGTGACTAATGGGGTACCGCAGGGATCAGTGCTAGGACCCCAGCTATTCACAATATATATTAATGATATAGATAAGGGAATTAAATGTAATATATCCAGGTTTGTGGATGACAAAATGTTGGGTGGGAGTGTGAGCTGTGAGGAGGATGTAGAGAAGCTCCAGTGTGATTTGGACAGGTTGAGTGAGTGGGCAAATACATGGCAGATGCAGTATAATGTGGATAAATGTGAGGTTGTCCACTTTGGTGGCAAAAACAGAGAGGCAGATTATTATCTGAACGGTGATAGATTGGGAAAGGGGGAGGTGCAGCAAGACGTGGGTGTCCTTGTGCACCAGTCGCTGAAAGTAAGCATGCAGTTGCAGCAGGTAGTTAAGAAGACAAAGGGTATGTTGGCCTTCATAACGAGAGGATTCGAGTACAGGAGCAAGGATGTCTTGCTGCAATTATACAGGGCCTTGGTGAGATCACATCTGGAGTATTGTGTGCAGTTTTGGTCTGCTTATCTGAGGAAGGATGTTCTTGCTATAGAGGGAGTGCAGCGAAGGCTCACCAGACTGATTCCTGGGATGGCAGGACTAACATATGAAGAGAGATAGATTTGATTAGGCTTGTATTCGCTAGAGTTTAGAAGAATGAGAGAGGATCTCACAGAACCCCACAAAATTCTAACAGGAGTGGACAGACTAAATGCAGGAAAGATGTTCCCGATGGCGGGGGAGTCCAGGGCCAGGGGTCACAATCTAAGGATAAGGGGTAAGCCATTTAGGATTGAAACGAGGAGGGATTTCTTCACCCAGAGAGTGGTGAACTTGTGGAATTCTCTACCACGGAAAGCACTTGAGGCCAAATCATTAAATATATTCAAGAAAGGGAGTAGTACAAGTAGTACAGCCTGCTGGACTGAACATTGAGTTCAATAATTTCAGAGCATGACGGGCCCCTCCCCCATTTTACTTTTATTTTTAGTTATTTTTTTTGTGTGTTTGTTTTATTTTATTTCATCTTAGTTTGTTCAGTTTGCTTACCCACTGTTTTTTTTTTCATGTCTGTACTTGCGGCTATTCAATTTTCAGTCCGTTAACACCCTATCTGTACTAATGCTTTGTCTTTCAACACACCATTAACATATTGTTTGCCTTTGCTCCGTGACCTTCTGGTCAGCTATTCTGTGACCATGTCCTATCTACACCTTCTCATTTGTTATCTCTTGCCCCATCCCCACTGTACTTGCTTATAACCTTTCGCATTTCTAATATTTGCCAGTTCCGAAGAAGAGTCACTGACCTGAAACATTAACTCTGCTTCTCTCTCCACAGATGCTGCCAGACCTGCTGAGAATTTCCAGCATTTCTTGTTTTTATTTCAGATTTCCAGTATCCGCAGTATTTTGCTTTTATTATATAAGAGTTAGGTACAGTTCTTAGGGTTAATGGGATCAAGGGATATGGGGAGAAAGCAGGAACAGGTTACTGAGTTTGGATGATCAGCCATGATTGTATTGAATGGTGGAGCAGGCTCGAAAGGCCGAATGGCGTTTTCCTGCTCCTATTTTTCTATGTTTCTATGTTTCTAAAAGCTGTTCTCATTAGCTGATGGTACAAGGACTAGAGGATACAGTTTAAAGGTTTTGGGCAAGAGATGCAGGGGGGATTGAGGAAGAACCTTTTTACGCAGTGTGTGGTAATGAACTGGAACACACTGCCTACAAGTGTGGTGGAAGCAGAGACGATGAATGGTTTCAAAAAGATGGGCACTTGAAGGAAATAAACTTAAAGGGCTACGGGGAACGATCCAGGGAATGGGACTGATAGGGTTGCTCTACAGAGAGCTAGCATGGACCTGATGGGCCAAATGGCCTTCTTCTGTCCTGTTAGGACTCAGGTTGTTCCAAAGCACTTTACAGCCAAAGAAGTACTTCTGAATTAGTCATTGGTGGCATGTAAGAAATTCAGCATCCAGCTCCAACAAACAGCGATGAAATGACCAGATAATCTGTTTTAGTGATTATAGTTGAGGAGTAAATATTTCTCAGACTACTGAGGAAACCTCTCCTGCTCTTCTTTATAATTGTGCCATGGGATTGTTACAAGGTAAAAAAAGTGTCGAGGGGTCCCTCTCAGCCTTCATCTGGTCTTACCGTAACAGGGTATAATTTTAAACACACTGTTTTTAGCTCCCCCTTGGTGAATCCTTGTTCACCACTTTCCAATTATAAGGCAAAGAAACCAGCACAAACAGGCTTTCTTAGCTTTAAAGAAGAAAAGTTGAAATTTATTAAACTCAAACTTAAACTCTAATTTGGTTAACACCTACGGATCCACGACACACCCACGCTAGCATGCATATGCGATACACACATGCAAATAGAGACAGAAAAGAGCAGAAGAAAAATAAAGTGGAAAAGTTTGAGGCAATATCTGAAGAGTTGTTGTTACGGCTCTTCGAGCTCACTGTAGAGTCCTTTATTATAGGTAGATTTTGCTTTTCGTTGGGGCCCAGTATTCGTCTTAAACCTTGTTCGCTGTAGGAGACTTTTCTCTCTTGGGGTCCATGTGTCGTCAGTGGATTCAAAGGCTTGTGAGAAAGAGATGGGAGCAGACAGGAGAGATCTTCTCATTCCAGGAGCAAACAGACTTTCTCAGTTCAAACTCTCTGTGGCCAGTTCAAAAGAAAATCCTGGAATAACCAGGTAGTCATGTGACCAACTAGTCTAACTAATCCTAGCCCTTGTGGATTGTATCCTCCTTAGCAGGCCCTGGAATGCGCTCCCTCACCTTCAATGTCTGTTAGCATGTAAATGTTTTTTCTAGCCACAGCTGATCTGTTTAACAAGTCCTTTCTTCACTCCAGTAACAGCTTAAAATCAATGTTCCTGACAAAATTAATGTGCCTCATTCTTGGAAGGTAGGGGCCTAGCATGACAGGATCGTTTCTGTCTACCTGAGAGGGCAGACAGGATCTTGGTTTAATCTCTCCCCTGAAATATCGAACCTTCAACAGCACAACATTCCTTCAGTACTGCACTGTCAACCTATATCCTGTGCTGAAGTCTCCGGAGTGGCACTTGAATCCATGACTTTCTGACTCAGAAGCAAGAGTACTACCACTGAGCCATGGCTGGCAAAAGTCGCCAAATAGGTGTAAGTCATATAAAATGAGGGATCAGCCTCCAACCTCCACTGCATCACAAAGGGATTGATCACTATTTTTAAGACATTGGTTGATGTGTTGAGATCAAACTCCTGTGCGTAACTTTAACAACCTATTCATTTTAAATTAATAGTGCAGAGAAGAATTTCAACCTATAAAAAATCTTGCAATGTGCTGGAGTGCCAGCTGAGGTTTTTGTGCTCTAGTCTCTGGAGCAGGACTTGAACCCAGAACTTTTTGACTTACAGGAAAGAGTGCTACCAACTGAGTTTATAAAAGTGCTTCAAATTAAAAAAATCTGGGCGTTGGTCCTTTGACGCCAGTGCAAATGACAGCTACAGACCATTGTGAATGAAACAGTTATATGCGATTGCATAGACATGTATTTTACTCAAAATGCCAACATAAGACAATGATGCCATGTGGAAAATGAAGCCAGCATACATTCTAGAACTTACTGTTTCCAACATTAGTAGAGAAAAGCACAGTGTATTCATATGATATTCTTCTGTCTGACATTTGAATAGAAGCTTTAACCCAGTTAAAATAACAGATTAATGCCTCCATTAAAATAGTGGATAGAGAAATGTCATACAATTGTGTTAAGATTTCATATATTAATATTTCAACTGTTAATATTAAAAATAATTTGTGGGTTTTGGTTGCACGTGTTCAAGAGAAGAAGACCAGCTCTTTCATCTAATTCTATTTATCTCGTATTAGTAAAATCCATTTCCATTAGATTTCACAGACTTCTTCCTGTGTGAAGCCTGTTTTTGTACCTGAAGCTAATTGTGCAGTGTTGAATAGATCATATTAGTGTAAACACTAGCATTATTAATGTAAAAATAGCCAGTTCATGTAGGTGGCAAGGAAGAAAAGGGCAACATAATATGTGTTTTTATTTGAAAATTAAGTGGCATTATATACAATTAGATCTCATTATGTTGGGAGTTGCCTCAAATCTGGGCAAATGACACCATTTTTCCAATTATTGGATACAGAGAGAATAATCCATAGGATCATTCCCATAATGCAGCCTTTGAATCCAGTTTCACAAAGGGCCACTTTTTCATTGAACTTAAGCAGAACAGTAAGTTATAATTAAAGAAAGCAAAACACAGTTTCAAGTTGCATGTGTGGTGGGTACCACCTTGATTAAAAAGCCAAGTGCCTTGAAGAAAAAATGAGAATCATATGTAAGCATTCACATTTACTTATGAAAATACTTTAAACAGATAGAAATATATACCCTGCCTTCTCCAATTCTGCTCAGTTAGTCTGAAATAGTTACATGTACACATTTGTTTGTGCTTGCTTCTATTTGTGTCATCTTAATTATACTTCATGCTTGTATTTTTATGTTTCTGTGCATTCTTCATATATGCATGTTTGCTCATGCATTTACATGTTTGGGTATTAACATGATAGCACATCTGAGATACTGCTGCAGATATTTGCATGTCTGTGCATGTATGTTTGTGCAGTTTGCATATTTATGTGCATCTGCAAGCACTTGCTCCCATACCGACTATGGTAGTTCATGGAGGCCTGCCTCCTCGCCTTGCCCCATGCTTGAGGAGTGGTGACCCTCTAATGTGTCTCTCTAATGGGGAGAGATGCCTATGGTCCTTTGGGACTATGGCTAGAGCAAGCACTTGCATGTATATGTGTTTCTGACTGGGACAGGAAGAGTAGAAAAGCAGTATATTATTTTAATAGACAAAGACTGCAAAACTCTACAATACAGAGGGATCTGGGTGTCCTGGTACATGAATCACAAAATGTTAGTATGCAGTTACAGCAAGTAATTAGGAAGGCAAATGGAATGTTGGTGTTTATTGCAAGGGGAATAGAGTTTAAAAGTAGGGAAGTGTTGCTGCAGCCGTACAAGGCCTTAGTTAGACCGGATCAGGAGTACTGTGTACAGTTTTGGTCTCATTACTTAAGAAAGGATATAATTGTATTAGAAGCAGTTCAGAGAAGGTTCACTCGACTGATTTCTGGGATGAAGGGGTTATCTTATGAGAAAAGGTTGAACAGATTGGGCCTATACCCATTGGGGTTTAGAAGAATGAAAAGTAATCTTATTGAAACATATACGATCCTCAGGGGACTTGACAGGGTGGATGTTTCCCCTTGTGGGGGAGTCCAGAACTAGGGGACACAGTTTAAAAATTAGGGGTCTCCCATTTAAGACAGAGATGAAGAGAATGTTTTTATTCCTCAGAGGGTTGTTAGTTTGTAGCATTGTCTTCCCCAGAGAGTAGTGGAGGCTGGGTCATTGAATACATTCAAGATTGAGTTAGATTTTTGATCGACAAGTGAGTCAAGGGTTATTGGGGACAGACAGGAAAGTAGTGTTGAGGCCACAATCAGATCAGCCATGATCTTATTCATGGCAGAGCAGACTCAAATGGCCTACTCCTGCTCCTATTTCTTGTGTTCTTGTATCACTACTGAATCAACTAGATTGACACAATTCTGTGGTTAGACGATTAACCTGCTAACCAGGTCTCCTCTATCTAATAGGGAGGGTCATTTACAAAAAAGAGAAAAACAAGCTTGGCCACCAATATATATTATTTGTCAAGTCGTGAGCAGAGCTTAAGTATGCAGATTGTACTACCAGACATTGAACAGAGCCTGCCATCTTCATCACTGCACACAGCTTATAGGGCACCGCACTGTTGTACAAGTTGTTACGGCCTTTAACTATTACCCAAGCAATTTTTTTTTCTTTAAAGTCTATATTTTTGTGCAGTTGAGCCAATAATGGAATATCCTTAATATTTCTGCATTAATTTCCAATCCTTTTCGGTCCTTCCACTCACAGGGCAAATACAGCAGGGAAATAGTAAATGGCATTAATTCATACAAAAGTGTTGCGCAGTAAAATAATAGCTGGTCCATCAAGACTTCCCCATCCTTATGATGGCTGGAACATCGTGACTACAACTCTTCCTGTCCACATTACTCCGCATCACAAGGACTACTGACTTCCACCTCCGTAACGGCGCCCTTCTCTGCCTCAGCTCATCTGCTGCCGAAACCCTCCTACATAACATGATGAAACAAAAAAAAGAGAATATATGATGTGTCATGCTCACAGGAAGTGCAGGAATAGAAATATAACAATAAACCAAAGAGTTATAAAAAAAGAACAAATTAAAAAGACTGGTACACTTGCCTTCAACAAGATGAAGGGCAAAGTCACAGGACATATGCCTCCTCCTGCACAGAAATTCATGTCTGCTGAAACTGAAACTTATTAATCCCATCTGCATTGAAATTAAACAGCTCATCACACATGGATGTGAGCTATCCACAAAGTGAGCTAAAGCAAAGGCACTAGCAGACATTCTGTCTCCAGCTATATTCACTACAATAAAGTGTAAACATCCCTCATCTTATCAAAATGGGCTGAAATCAGAAACTATTGTACATCCCCTCAGAAGCCAAAAAAAGAAAGTCACATGGGTAAAACTAATACTTTATGAATTTACCTATAAAGGTAACTTTTTTGGAGAACAAAGGGAGTCATCAGTCATCAAGTCATTAGGGTATCAGAACATCAGTCTGAGGTCTCCAACCACAGACAGAACATCGAAAGCCATCTTGAATTCCAGCAGAATGCTGAGCGGGAGAGAGATCAATTCCAGCTAAGACTGTTGAATCCTGCTGAGATGAGTTCGCAACCAACTGCAGCAGAGAAATAAGATAATGCCTTTTGAGCAACTCCTCCACCTGTGAAAATTGAACGAAGAAATACCAGCACTGTCCTAAAACTAAAGTGTTGACTGTGAAAAGACTTCAGTAACCCAGCAAGGGCAAGACAGCCAGCAACCAGGCCTGAAACTTTAAAAACTTACCTTCCAAGAGGATTCCCACAGGTTTTTCCTTGAACTCTTAATGCCTCTTACTCTTTACCTTCTATCTGTCCTTTTTGAGTGTGCATGAGAGAGTGAATGCTTGCATGGGTGGTGTTGCAAACATTTCGGGTGATTATCATTCAATAAATGCTTAATCTTCTGTTTTAAACTTGGCGAAAAAATCTGTCATTGTCTGTTTATTTGGCCAAAAAAACACAGGTGAAACACTAGCTTAAACAAAACAAAGTGATTCTTGACAACACAGCCGGCAGCTGACGTCATTAGACTGCACCAAACTGCGCACATGCGCAGATTGGCTCTTACTCTATAGGAACATAGGAAGATAGGAACAGGAGTAGGCCATTCAGCCCCTCGAGCCTGATCTGCCATTCAATGAGATCATAGAAAATAGGAGCAGGAGTAGGCCATTTGGCCCTTCGACCCTGCTCCGCCATTTATTATGATCATGGCTGATCATCCAATTCAGTAGCCTGTTCTGGCTTTCGCCCCATACCCTTTGATCTCTTTAGACCCAAGAGCTATATCTAACTCCTTCTTGAAAACATTCAATGTTTTGGCCTCAACTGCTTTCTGTGGTAGCGAATTCCACAGGCTCATATGTCAGTCCCACCATCCCAGGAATCAGTCTGGTAAACCTTCGCTGCACGCCCTTTATAGCAAGAACATCCTTCCTCAGATAAGGAGACCAAAACTGCACACAATATTCCAGGTGTGGCCTCACAAGGCCCTGTATAATTGCAGCAAGACATCCCTGCTTCTGTACTCGAACCCTCCACTATGAAGGCCAACACTATGGGGCGGCACAGTGGCGCAGTGGTTAGCACCGCAGCCTCACATCTCCAGCGACCCGGGTTCAATTCTGGGTACTGCCTGTGTGGAGTTTGCAAGTTCTCCCTGTGTCTGCGTGGATTTCTTCCGGGTGCTCCGGTTTCCTCCCACATGCCAAAGACTTGCAGGTTGATAGGTAAATTGGCCATTATAAATTGTCCCTAGTATAGGTAGGTGGTAGGGAAATATAAGAACAGGTGGGGATGTGGTAGGAATATGGAATTAGTGTAGGATTAGTATATAAATGGGTGGTTGATGGTCGGCACAGACTCGGTGGGCCGAAGGGCCTGTTTCAGTGCTGTATCTCTAAACTAAACATACCATTTGCCTTTTGTTGCACCTGCATGTTTACTTTCAGTGACTGGTGTACGAGAACACCCAGGTCTCGCTGTATATTCTCCTCTCTCAGTTTATAGCCATTCAGATAATAATCTGCCTTCCTGCTTTTGCTACCAAAGTGGATAACCTCACATTTATCCACATTATACTGCATTGCCATGCATTAGCCCACTCACTCAACTTGTCCAAATCACCCTGAAGGCTCTCTGCATCCTCCTCACAACTCACCCTCCCACCCAGTTTTGTGTCATCTGCAAATTTGGAGATATTACATTTAGTTCCCTCATCTAAATCATTAATATATATTGTGAATAGCTGGGGTCCTAGCACCAATCCCTGCGGTACCCCACTAGTCACTGCCTGCCATTCGGAAAAAGACCCATTTATCCCTACTCCGTTTCCTGTCCGCCAACCAATTTTCTATCCATCGCAATACACTACACCCCCCAATCCCATGCGCTTTAATTTTACATGCTAATCTCTTGTGTGGGACTTTGTCGAAAGCCTTCTGATCATGGCTGATCTGCAGCCTAACTCCATATACCTGCATTTGGCCCATATCTCTAAATATTTTTGCTTAACAAAAATCTATCTCAGATTTAAAATTAACAACTGTTTTAGCTTCAACTACTTGTTTGTGGGAGAGAGTTCCAAACCTCTACCACCTTTTGTATGAAGAAGTGTTTCCTAACATCTCTCCTGAATGGTCTGGTCCTAATTTTTAAGACTATGCCCCCTAGTTTTAAAATCTCCAACCAGTGGAAATACTTCATTTTTATCTAGCCTGTCTTTTCCTGTTAATATTTTGAAGACTTTGATCAGATCACCCCTTAACCTTCTAAATTCTAGTGAAAACAAGCCTAATTTGTGTAATCTGTCTCGTAACTTAACCCCTGTAGTCCAGGTATCATTCTTGTAAACCTACGTTGCACTCCCTCCAAGGCCAAAATATCCTTCCTAAGGTGTGGTGCCCAGAACTGCTCACAGTCGTCCAAGTGGGGTCTAACCAGGGTTTTGTACAGCTGCTGCATAACCTCTGCGTCTTTATACTCCAGTCCTCTAGGTATAAAGGCGAGCATTCCATTGGCCTTTTTGATTATTTTCTGCACTTGCTCGTGGCATTTTAAAGATCTATGCACCTGAACCCCCAAGTCTCTTTGGACATCCACTGTACTTAACCTCTTCCCATTTGGAAAGTACCCTGCTCTATCCTTTTTTGGTCCAAAATGGATAATTTCACACTTGCCCACATTGAAATCCATCTGCCACAGTTTTGCCCACTCACCTAGTCTGTCAATATCTCTTTGCAATTTTATGCGATCATCTAGACTGTCTACAATGCCGCCTAACCTTGTATCATCCGCAAATTTGGATATATGACTTACTGTGCCATCATCCAAGTCGTTAATGAATAATGTGAATAATTGAGGCCCCAACACAGATCCCTGCAGGACACCACTAGTCACATCCTGTCAATCGGAGTACTTACCCATTATCCCCACTCTCTGCCGCCTCCCACTCAACCAACTTCCTAACCATGTCAATAATTTGACCTCAACTCCATGGGCTTCTACCTGAGTTAACAGTCTCTAATGTTGGACTTTTTCAAATGCCTTCTGGAAGTCCATATAAATAACATCCATAGACATTCCCCTGTCCACTACCTTAGTCACCTCTTCAAAAAATTCAATGAGATTTGTCAGGCATGACCTTCCCGTCATGAATCCATGCTGGCTGTCCCTGGTTAACTGAAAATGTTCTAGATGTTCAGTGACCCTATCCTTGATTATAGACTCCAGCAACTTGCCCACCACAGATGTCAGGCTAACTGGTCTGTAATTTCCTTGGTTCCCCCTTTCACCCTTCTTAAAAAGTGGAGTGACATGTGCAACTTTCCAATCCAGAGGGACCACTCCTGAATCTAGTGAACTCTGAAAGACTACAGTTAGGGCATCTACAATGTGCTCCCCTACTTCCTTTAACACCCTTGGATAGAAATCGTCAGGTCCTGGGGATTTCTCACTCTTTAGTTCCATTAATTTCCTTGTTACTGATGATTTACTTACGTTAATTGTATTAAGTCCCTGTCCCCTATTGGCTATTAATTTTTTCGGGACTTCCGGCAAGTTATCTTCCTTTTCAGCTGTAAATACTGAGGCAAAGTAACTGCTCAACATGTCTGCCATTTCCCCATTATCAATGACAATATCTCCAGTTTCAGCTTTTAGTGGGCCTACATTGCTCTTGACCACCCGCTTTCTCTTTATGTAATTATAAAATTTCTTCTTATTGATTTTGATGTCCCTTGCAAGTTTCCTTTCATAATCTCTTTTGGTAGCTCTTATAAGCTGCTTTGTTACCCTTTCCTGGTATTTGTATCGATCCCATTCGGCCGGATCTGTGCTGCGTTTTGCTTTTTTGTAGGCCCTTTCTTTTTGTTTTATGCTATCCCTAATCTCTTTAGTTGCTCATGGCTGTTTTTTCTGTGAAGTGGAGCTTTTTCCTCTCAGGGGTATGTACACGCTCTGTATTTCATTAAATGTTTCTTTAAATATTCTCCACTGTTCTTCAGTCGTTTGACCCATTAACAGATCTACCCAGTTTACCATGGACAGTCTCTGTCTCATCCCGTTAAAGTCAGCCTTACCCTAGTCTAAAATTCTAGTAGCTGATTTGTGCTTTTCACTTTCAAACGTTACCTTGAATTTGATCATGTTGTGATTACTATTTGATAACTGTTCACGCACAGTTAGGCTACGAATAAAATTTGGCTCATTACTCATAATTAATTCTAATATTGCCTTTCCCCTTGTTACATCTAGGACATATTGCTGTAGGAAACTATCCCGGACACATTGCAATGCATTCCGCTTTGCCAGGACTAGTTGGCACACGCGCAGATTATGTCATCGAGTAATGCGGGCAGAGAGCAGGGGTGGGGGGAGTGGGGGTGGGGTACAGGTGGGGGAGAGTGGGAAGAGAGCAGGGTGGAGGAGAGCAGGGAGAGAGCGGGGGTGGGGGGAACGGGGAGAGAGCGGGGTGGGGGGAGTGGGGAGAGCGCAGCCGAAGATCTTGGTGGTGGCAGGTGCGCTGTCCTCCTCTCCCAACCCCGCTCCCCCGCCCCCATCGGCCCGCTCACTCGCTCGCCCCCCGGCCCGCCCTGCCCGCTCGCTCCCATGCCCCCTCGCTCACCCCCTTCCCGGCCCACTCGCTCCCCCCGGCCCCCTCGCTCTCCCCGTCCCCGGCCCGCTCGCTCTCTCCCTCCGGCCATTGTGTGCTGCCATGTGTTTAAGTTGCCTTCGTGTGATTATTTGAGCAATGCCATCTTTAGTCCTGGCAGCTGCCTGACATCACAGACTGTGACGTTTTAGTGGCACAGGCTGCATTTACGCATGTGCCATTGCAGCACCACCTAGTGGTAGCATTGCCAGCAAATGCAGCCTAAGCAAAAACACTATCTGTGGTCAGTTGGGAGGTGACCGGTGGAAACCGGCCATGCCATTTCCCACCTGTCCATAACAGATGCATGTCAGGTAAATTCTTCAAATGAGAACCGGACCAAATACAATGGTCGGAATTTTGCCGCTCTTGGCGGCTCCGGGGCGGATGAGGTGGAAGCGGATGAGGATCCCGCTCCACGTCTCCCGGCCACCGGCATCATGCGCAGGGCAACCAATTAGCGCCCCTGCGGCGTATTTGTGACTTGAAAGGGCGCGCACGGGCAGGATGCTGAGCAGTGTTGGGGATCAGGCCACATCCGGAAAAGACTGCTGTAAGCCCTTTAAAAAGACTTACATCAATGACATGGACCATTTGATTCTTACCTGACATCAGAGGAAGACAGTTGGTGCTTCCTGTGGAAAGTCTGGAGGACGATACAAGGCTCTGCACCCGCAAAGATTGAAAGATAATTGGCTGTGCCCAGGAGCAGGAAAGAAAGAGAGAAAACATTAAGGGTGGCACAGTGGCGCAGTGGTTAGCACCGCAGCCTCACAGCTCCAGCGACCCGGGTTCAATTCCGGGTACTGCCTGTGTGGAGTTTGCAAGTTCTCCCTGTGTCTGCGTGGGTTTCCTCCGGGTGCTCCGGTTTCCTCCCACATGCCAAAAGACTTGCAGGTTGATAGGTAAATTGGCCATTAGAAATTGCCCCTAGTATAGGTAGGTGGTAGGGAAATATAGGGATAGGTGGGGATGTGGTAGGAATATGGGATTAGTGTAGGATTAGTATAAATGGGTGGTTGATGGTCGGCACAGACACAGTGGGCCGAAGGGCCTGTTTCAGTGCTGTATCTCTAAAACTAAAACTAAAACTAAAACATACAAGCTGCAGAACCAATCACCAGTAATGGAAGGGAGAAGTTTCCACAGGCCCCCAGATTTTCTGAGGAATCACTGCAGGTCCTCCTCCAGGTGGTAGAGGCAAGGCCGGAGGTCCTCTTCAATGCAGAAGGCAGAAGGCGGCCCTCCCAAGTGACCGAGGGCCTGGCTGGAGGTCGCAGAGGTCAGCAGCCGCGGCATTGTATGGAGGACATGGCTCTAGTGCCGCAAGCAGGTCAATGACCTGCTTCGCTCTGCCCGGATAAGGGGCATTCCTCATTCATCTCATCGTTAATGTGTCAAGGTAGAGTCTATGTGTCCTCATGCTGCAAGGTGGAAGCCCTCTATGATCATTGCTTGGCCACTGCCTTGCATTGGAACACAAGATGGGCAAGTCTGAGCTGCATGGTGATATAGAAGTGTTCAAGTTGGGCACTGCACTGGCATAGCAGTGAAATGCAACAACAAACCCTATGGGTGAGTGTGTGAGATACCAACTATTTACGTTTAAACAAAGTATTTTTGTTTAAATAGGAAAAGAGGGCACATAATGCCCGAGAGAGGTCCCAGACTGGTGGTGATGTTGCCAGTCAGGCATACCTTACCAGAATGGAGGAGGATGCCTTGATGCTAGCAGGGGAGGGCAGAGGACACGCCATAGCAGATGGCAAGGCCAGTGGACCTAGCCGCCAGAGTGAGTGACCCAGTATGTGGTGTAAGAGTGTATGGTGGGGGGGCGCGGGGGTGTGGTGATTGTCCAATGCACTGAAGTGTGCTCTTAAAAGTTGAATCACACAGATGTGACCAAAATGCAGTCAATAACATGTCCTTGAGTCTGGCGTGCTGATCAAACTGATCAATATGATTTTCCCTGTAGGTGAAACACAGCAGCAGCCAGGAAGCGTCTCAGTGGCTCAACCCTCCACCTCTGTGGATGGGGAGGGCACCTCAGAGGGTCCACAGTCACATCCTCGCACCTCACCAAGCGCCAGCGCAGAAACATCCACCACGGTTGGGATTAGTGTGTCCGCAGAGACCTGTTCACATACAGGTGTAAGCACAACACAGTTGCCAGGCCAGCCACTAGAGATAGAACCGGCTGATGCCTCACACACTCAGAGGAGTGTGGGAGGCCAGGCCAGTGCAGAGCCGCAAGCCGATGATGAGCCTCTAAGAACATCCATTCGGCGAGAGATGTTGCAGGTGCAGCAAGCGGTACATGGAGATCGGGCGAAGTTTCCAGAGATGCTGTGAGCTATGACTCATACTCTGGAAATATCCATCCAGGGTATGAGTGCAGCAAACTCTCAGGCATTTGTCTACCTGGCATCCTCTGTTGAAAGATTGGCGGCTGTAGTGGAGGGGCCAGTACTGGATGCAATTCATGACCTCAGAGCGAGTGTGGCCTCCCTGGACCAGAGCATCAGAGAGCAGAATCAGATGCGCAGGCAACAGGTCGAGGCTGCTCATCCTTCCAAGGTCACCATTGAGGACTAGCTGAGCCTCAGGAGGGCACCGGGGCAGCAGCAGATCACATATGGGAGCTCCTCTCAGGGTGCCCCTGATGCATCCTGCAGCTCCTTGCTCCCTCTGTCAGTGACATGTGAACCGCAAACTCCCAGGGTGTTAGAGGGTGCTCCTGATATTTCTCATGAGCACCCTGATATGCCACGGCCTGCACGGCCACGATCAGGCAGAGGACGTCCACCAAAGTCATCAAGAGCAGGGCGGCAGCCTGATCAACCACCCGCCTCTGGTGAGTCTGGTGGCGAGGGATCATCCACACGCAGGAGCACTCACAAAGAAATCACAGTAACATCACTCCTCGTTCACTGGGTTACTTTCCAATTATTTATTTGATTTGTCAAGGAAAAAATGTAATAAAATTTGTGAAATGAAAATTTAACATGTCATTCCTGAAGTTGCATCCAACATCGCAGCTCAACACAAGAAGTTTTATATGCGAGGTCACACACTTGGATTGGGTTCATCATGATGTGAAGGTATGCATCGTCAGATCATCTCTCCCCCTGAAGGTGAGTGTATTTTCCCTCAGAAACTCACAATGACTCCTCTCATACCGCAATGTCAATTATTTGTATATTCAGATCCTCTCAAAAGAAACGCCTGCCTATTAGAGCCTCCCGGGTCTCCCTCGCACTTAACTCCAAATGACATTCAGCTTCCTCTCCCTGATCATCATGTGACTGCTGCCTATCTTCCTCATCCGAAACTCCATCTTCGTCTGATGACGCCTCGTGCTGACCTTGATCATCCTCCAGGGCCTCTCCCTTCTCCATCACCAGGTTAGGCTAGGCACAGCTGACGATAATAATTCTGGAAACCCTTGATGGTGCGTACTGCAGGGCTCCACCTGAGCAGTCGAGATACCTAAATCTCGTTTTGAGTAGGCCAATAGTTTGTTCGATTGTCACTCTGGTGGTCGCATGGCTCTCATTTTAATGTTCCTCAGCATGACCCCTTGGGATTCTCATCGGTGTCATTAGCCATGTCTTCAGAGTATAAACCCTGTCGCCAAGTATCCATCCCTCCAGGCTGTCAGGAGGACTAAAAAGTGCAGGCACCTGGGAGTTTCAGAGAATGAATGCATTGTGACAACTCCCAGGGTAATGTGCACGAACTTGCATGATTCTCTTTCGATGATCACAGACAAGTTGAACGTTCAGTAAATGGAAGCCCTTGTGGTTAATGAATGCCCCTGAATGACCTGCTGGTGATCTAATGGCCACATGAGTACAGTCTATAATGCATTGGACCATTGGTAACCCAGCTATTGCGCTGAAGCTTCTGGCTCTCTCAGCCTGATTGGTGTTGTCTGTCTTGAATGTGCTGAAATTGTTAGCACGTCGGAACAATGCATCAGTCACAACCTTTATGCAGTGGTGCGCTGCTACTTGGGAGACTCCGCACAAGTCTGGCGTTGAAGCTTGGAATGAGCCACACGCATAGAAGGACTATTATAACCTTCAGAGCGACTGGCATTGGATAGTCACTGAGGCAGTTTGAGGCAACATCCACTGCCAACATCTCACAAAGAGATGTGACAGTCTCCCGTGACAGCTGCAGCCTTCTTCTGCACTGGCGTTCTGACAGCTTCAGGTAGCTCAGACACGGGCGGTATACCCTGCCTGTTGGGTAGGTGTGTCTCCTGACATGTGTTCGTACCCGGCCCACTCTGCCACCTGCTCTCGCTCCCACATAACAAGGATGCACTTGGCCAGCTGGTTACGTGTTCCCCTGCCCAGTTGTCTTTCTGTCCCTCTTTGGGGCATAGTCCTCCTCATCTGATGATCCACCTCCAGAGTGCACAATTACCTTTGCTGTACTGATGACCAGATGCAATGACCACAGGTATTAGCTTCCAGCTGTGAGGACAAGCTCACACAAACCCCTTCCTTTCACCAATTACTCAGAGCAGCTGGGGCTCGAGCAGCAGTGAGTCCTTCTGCACAAGCTGCAAATAACACCAATTGTTAGGACACATAAATACCATCAGAATAAATATACAGCAAAAAGCAGTACCTCCAACTCCCTCACCGATTCACTGCTTGCCGCCCTTTTAAACTTGACGGGTTCTCGAGATGCCCCACGACCCGATTTACGGCCATAAAATCAGACAGTCCACGTAAAATTGCTGGCAAGTGCTTTCTCAATGACCCAAATGAGCTCTCAATTGCTTTTAGTCGGGCGGCGAGCGGAAACCCTATCTCGCTCGACTTCCTAGGTTCGTGAAATGGCATCTGTGCATCATAACACCGGGGACCCGACCAGACGTCATCGCACGCCACTTTACCTCCCGGACGCCTCCGACGGGACCCGATTCCCAAAGGTAAAATTCCGGCCCATAAGTTGAGTGGAAAAGTTCAAAGGAAAATAAGACTGCAAAGAGACAATATGAGAACAGAATGAAGTTAACATAAAAGACAACCCAAAAATCTTATACCAGCATGTGAATAGTAAGCAGGTAGTAAGAGGTGGGGTGGGCCTATTAGGGACAAAGAAGGACATGTTTAGACATGCAGGACAAGGCTAGAATACTTAATGAGTACTTTATTTATTTATTTTTATTTATTTAGAGATACAGCACTGAAACAAGCCCTTCGGCCCACCGAGTCTGTGCCGACCAACAACCACCCATTTATACTAACCCGACAGTAATCCCATATTCCCTATCACCTACCTACGCTAGGGGCAATTTACAATGGCCAATTTACCTATCACCTGCAAGTCTTTGGCTGTGGGAGGAAACCGGAGCACCCGGGGAAAACCACGCAGACACAGGGAGAACTTGCAAACTCCACACAGGCAGTACCCAGAATCAAACCCGGGTCCCTGGAGCTGTGAGGCTGCGGTGCTAACCACTGCGCCACTTTGCATCGGTGTTTACTGAGGAAGAGGATGCTGACAAAATACCAGTAAAAGGCGAGATAACAAATGAATGAGTAAAAAAAACAAAGGTAATGAATGGGGTGAAAATTGAGAGGCAGTATATACTGGAAAGGCTGACTATGTTTAGAATGGATAAGTCACTTAGTTTGGATGGTTTGCATCCCAGGTTGCTTAAGGAAGTGGGAGTGGAGATAATCTTTCAAACTTCCATGGATACTTGGGCGATGCCAGAGGATTGGTAAGTGGCAAATGTGACACCGTTGTTCAAGAAAGGGTGTAAGGACATTTCTAATAACCACGGGCCAGCCAGTTTAACATCAGCAGTGGGTAAGGTTTAGAAACAATAATCAGGGAAAAAAATCATATTTGCCACTTTCCAACCCTCTGGTACCTCCCCTATATCTAGGGAGATTGGAAAATGATGGCAAACCCTTCTGCTATCTCCGCTCCCAATTCCCTTAGCAACCTGGGATGCAAGCCATCCAGACCAGGCAACATATCCACTCTAAGCATAGCCAGCCTTTCCAGTACATCCTTCCGATTAATTTTCACTCCATCCATTACCTCTACTATCGCCACTTGTACTGATATTTTGTCAGCATCCTCTTCCTTAATAAACACCACACATAGTACTAATTTAAGTATTCTAGACTTGCCCTGCACCTCTAAGCATATATCACCCTCTCTGTCCCTAATAGGCCCCACCCCAACTCTTAATACCCACTTACTATTTACATGCTGGTAGAAGATTTTTGGGTTGCCTTTTATGCTAATGCCATTCTATTCTCATGTTGCCTCTTTGCCAATCTTATTTTCATCATGAATACATACTATGTTGAATGATGATTTTTTAATCCAGCACTCTGTAACCTATTGGTGTGGGTGTGGGTGTGTGTGTGTGTGTGTGTTAAAATTGAAGCGTATATTATTATTTTACTTAGATCAGTCTGAGTACAATAGAGCTGACCTCTTTCTTTGTTAAACTTGCGAAAACCTGTCCAATTGGCTCTTTTTTATGATCATGGCACTTAAACAGTAAAACACTTATTGAATTGGAAATTATAACCACTTAAAAAAGAAATAGATCTGTTGTGATCAAACAAGGAGAGGGAAAAGAGGGGAGCCCTTCAACTCCTCCTCACCTGATCGTAACAGAAATTTGGGGGCTCTAGGTCCAAGATCAAACCCTAAGACAAACGAGAAATTGGAAACAGGAAACCAAATTGAACTCTAGCAATAACTTTAAAAACTTCAATACAGGTTTTCTTGTGCTTCAGTGCTAGAGTACTATAATGTCCACATTCGAGGCCAGTACCTTTCTAGAACAGAGTGAAGTAACTTTGGACAGATTAAAAGCCCTATCCATTGGACAGTTAAGGAGTATACCTCGGCATTTAGGGATGAATAGCTATACAAAAGCTAGGAAGCATAAAATCCTAAAACTTGTGGCCAAGCATTTTGAAATTAAAACTGAATAACCAGGGACAGGCATAAAACCTGAAAAAGACAGAATAGTATTAGCCGAGATACAGCTGGAACAGCAGAGACTAGAACCAGAATTCCAAGAAAGAGAAAAGGAAAGGGAGAGAGAATTCCAGGAAAGGGAGAGACAGGAATGGAAGGAGGAAAGAGAATGAGAATTCCAGGAAAGGGAGAAAGAAAGAGCTTTCCAGAAGGAGAGGCAGGAAAGAGAGTTAAGGCAGCTCGAAATGAATAGAGAAAGACTCAATATACCCAGTGAAGGCACCACTAGTGAGGAAATACCCTGAGCTCAGGACCAAGAGCTGATCTCTTAAAGTTCCCTGAATTGATGCCTATGCTTGATGAGGGGGATGTGGAAGAATTTTTCATCTCATTTCAAAAGCTTGCAAAACAGTTGAAGTGACCAGCAGAGGGCTGAACCCTGCTACTGCACAGTGGCACAGTGGTTAGCACCGCAGCCTCACAGCTCTAGGGACCCGGGTTCGATTCTGGGTACTGCCTGTGCGGAGTTTGCAAGTTCTCCCTGTGTCTGCGTGGGTTTTCGTCGGGTGCTCCGGTTTCCTCCCACATCCAAAGACTTGCAGGTGATAGGTAAATTGGCCGTTGTAAATTGCCCCTAGTGTAGGGAGGTGATAGGGAATATGGGATTACTGTAGGGTTAGTATAAATGGGTGGTTCTTGGTCAGCACAGACTTGGTAGCCGAAGGGCCTGTTTCAGTGCTGTATCTCTAAATAAAAAATAAATAAATAAAATAAAAGCCCATGAGGTTTAATCCCTATTGTCCAACGAAGAGTTCATCAAACTATAAGATGACCAAAAATGTTATCCTGAGCGCATATGAGCTGGTACCAGAGGCATACCACCAAAAATTCAAAACTCTCCGAAAAAAATTTACATCTAGTTCAACAGGGGTTCAGCAACTCACTTTCGACCCATGGATATGGGTGCTTTAAGAGTTCATCTTAAATCCTGAGAGAGGTGATCCTCCTCGAGGAGTTCAAAACCACGCTTCCCCTTTCCATAAAAACCCACATACAGGAACAAAAGGTTCCAAGAGCCAGGCAGGCAGCTGTAATTAATTCTTTTTATCTTGTATGATGCAACATAAATAAGATGCATAGAGTTCAGTTGGATGAAGATTTCAAACAGGTTTATTTACAGCTAAACTATATACAGTATAAAGCTAACTGTTAACAAGACCTGCCTCTAGGATGTTACAGTTACAGAGTGAATCTGGCAAGTAGTCGCATGACTGTGTCCTGGTACTTAGCTCATTAGCATACTAAGATCTCTTAAAGTCAATCATATAATATCCCCCTTCTTTCCAAAGATAAGTCTTGCATGCTAAAAGTAAACATGCACTAAATCAGATAACATCAAAATTACTTACACATGGATCGAGATTGTGACATTTACAAACACAGAGGCTCAAATGTCCAAATGTTTGACAACTCTTGCTCAGGGACTTTGCGACTCATCTATTGCTGTTCTTTTTGAAGTTTCTCCCTCTCCGTGTTCAGTTTCTGTTGCTCTGCCTTCGGCCTGCTAACGTACTCTGTTGCTTTTCTCAAGATGACCACCTCTGGGGCCTTGTCATTCTTGGTAAGTTCCGGCACCTCAACTTGAAGAGCCAGCAGACAATGCTTCAACGCCTTCCTCCTCAGCCTCTTCAGGAAATTGCGTGTCCTTCACCTCTCCTCATCCTCCATGTCTGAAGGCTTGAGGCTCAAGGTCAAGGACTTTTTAGGGGAAGAGTACTTGGTGATACCTGTCCATTGTGGCTTGTTGTGGTGCTGGCGGCTCTCTAGAGAGCAGAAGTGAAAGCACGGCGTGGTTGTGCTGTTGCTGGGTTTCCAGACTGCATCATTTGCTGATTTTCAGAGTCTGTAATCAGGTTCCAGTCCTTGGAGGTTTCCCCTTGGCAATGCTCTCTTGGATAGTTATGATGTTGAGGTCCTTACATACTGGTAGTCCTGCTACTGCTGGTCCACTCATGTACAGTAGGTAGAATGTTTGTGATTTCCATGCCGATTTGCCATAGCTGCGGTGCATTGTCAGTGTGCCACTGCAAGGAATGGTGACCTATTGTGTGCAGATAACTTGGCAGTTGTATCATTGATTTCCAATGACTCCAGTACATATCTTTCAGGATTTGGACTGGTTGGTTATTTGCACTAGCGTCGGTGTCAATTTTAACTCTGAGCGTATACTTGCCAGCTTTCTTTGAGCACATGATGTTAATAGTGGCGAAAGCTTCCAGTGTTTGACTTCATCAATGTGATGTGTCAGGTTCAATGTGGAATGCCATCTTCTTGCTGAGAATTACTTCTGTCTGGGTTTTGTCTCAGGTCTGTTTCGCTTTGGAGTTCGTGTATCAGCTTATGTTTATGTAGGTCTCTGGTACTCTCCTTGCTGCCGTTGCCCTGTTGCTGCGCCTGTCTTCTGTTTGCTTGTGTCCTACAGTGACTTCTGGTTGCGTCTTTGGAGCCAGATTTCTTGCATAGACAGGCCCAGCGTCCTTTTGCACCGCACGCTTTGCATAGATCCTGAAATGCAGGACAACTTCACCGTGAATGGGACAACCAACATTTATCACACAGCTTGCTTGCTCTTTTCGACCTGGTTATGGTGCCGATGCTGTTGACTGCACCTAGTGCTTGCAGGTGCTGTTGTCCAGTTACAATGGCTTCGTATTTCCTGCCATCTTCCAGTAGTGCATCAATGCTGTTATCTTTCTTTTTCCCCAAGCGGTCTTTCTGAATTGCTTCAATGAGTATTGATGAAATTACCAGCGCCATTATTCAGTCTGACAGCTCAGTTTCTGAGCAGTCGCATTTGTTGCCCTTACTTGGGCATCTACTGATGAACTGGTCTATTGATTTTTGTGGCTGTTGCCTGTAGGACATCAATTCCAAGTGGTGAATTCTGAAATTCACTCATAACCAGAGCTGATCTTCTAGCACTCTCCATTTCTTTGCGAGAGCTTTCTGGTCCTCATCAGATAAGCTTGAGGTATTAATTCTGTGTAATCCCTCATTTCCAACTGCTATTAGTATTGTTATAGCTTGTTTTTTTGGGTTCTACAATTACTTGGTCTGTAAAGCATAGTTGCATTCTCTGTTTAAAAAATTGGAACTCGGATAGGATATCCATGGCCTTCTAGTTTATGCTGGGAAATTTGGTATCCATCTTCCTGCTGTCGTTTTGCTTAAAACTTGCTTTAAGACTTATATGAGTCTGCACTGTTTCCCCTTAAAAAAACTCTCTTGGCTGCTTTGATTGACAGGAGCAGGCGCTTATCGTGCTTCCAAAATTCTGATCTGTCTGTTTAAACAGCTGTGCAATAGGCATTTCAAGTGCTCTCTTTTTCTCTGCTAGAGTTTGCTTATGCAGCCATTCAATAGGAGTGGTTTTAATGGGTTTTTTAGTTTTTGGCTGTGGACTGCATGATTGGAGGATTCCTGCATTTTTTGCTGCCGTGTGCCGTGTGCCTCCTGTAATGGTACAGACCTCGATCAGCCAGAGATAGGGATTGGGTTTTCCCTGTTTTTCTTTTACTGAGCCTTTAAAAAAAATCAATTTGCAAGAACCTCAAAGCTTTTTGTCATCTGGATTTCTGGACCGGTGGGACAATGACTCACCCAATCGCAGCGATTGACTTGCAGCCTGTCATTCAGCGCTCCATGTTCTACAGCTCAAGGCAAGAGTTTTCTTCTTTCCCTGTTTGATTCAGTTTTTTTTTACTTTTTCTCTTTTAGCTATAGGAAGGTAGTTTTTAAAGCTGTTTTCCCTGTGGTCTTCAATCTTAGATTTTTTCTTCTCACCACAGCTGCCACCATATAATGAGTTATTTTTATGTTGTCTGATGCAACATAAATGAGATGCATGGAGTTCAGTTGGTTGAAGATCTCAAACAAGTTTATTTACAGTCAAACTATACATAGTAAAGAGCTAACTGTTTACAAGATCTGCCTCTAGAGTGTTACAGTTGCAGAATGAATCTGGCAAGTAGTCACATGACTGTGTCCTGGTATTTAACTCATTAGCATGCTAAAATCTTAAAGGGACATCACTCTTAAAGGCAATCATACAACAGCAGCAAACCTGGCTGATGATTGTGAACTTATCCACAAGCTCTCGCCCCAAGGGAAACCCTTCCCTAGTCACCTCCAAAAATCTGAAAAGGATAGATGGGAGGGTGATTGGAGGATGAACAGCCATGGGCACGAAGGGAAAGCTGGACACACAGGGGGCCTTCCTCAGGCTAAAAAGGAAGGTGCTGAGAACAGGAGTGCTGCCTGAAATGTATGTTTCCACTGCAACAAGGCAGGTCACCTTCGAGCTGACTGCTGGAAGTTATGGGGAAAACCCATAGGATTAGTCAGGGTACCCTATACCAGTGTACGAAAAGGGGCCTTGATGGAGAGCACAGCAGACCAGGCTGTGGCTTTAACTGTGACAGTAAGACCCAGTAAATATACCACTGTGAGTGCGGGAGGACTTAACAAAATCCCTGAGAATTACCAGGATTTTGTGTCCAAGGGAAAAGTGACCCCATAACCCTCAAGCGAGGCCAGTAGGCCCATAATCATACATAGGGATACAGGGGCCACCCAATCCCTTCTGCTGGGAAATGGTATGACCTTTCCCCCAGAGATTGCATTGAATGCCATAGTATTAGTGAATGGTATCAGCGGAAGATATATGCCCACATCTTTATATCAGGTGCACCTGGACTGCAACCTTGGCCGGAATTTTATGCCCCCTGCAGAAGCGGGCTGGAGGCAGTGGGGGGGGGGGGGGGGTCGGGGTTGTAAAATTGAGTGGGAGGTGGGGAATGCCTTTCCCGTTACCTTCACTCCTCCCACTGCCACTGGTATATTACCAGAGGCTGGCGAGCGGCTCAGGGTCCCCAGGAGGCCCCGTGGTAGTGGGCTTGGGGTGGGGTGGGGTGGGGGGGGGCAACCTTGAAAATAGTAGGGAGCTGCATCGCGATGGCTCCCCAACGCATTCCAGGTCCCGGGAAACTCTCCCAAGGACGGGCTGGGAATAGGATTGGCTGCCTGCTCCATGGAAGCGGGCAGTCAATTAACATGGCTAGGCCCCCATCGGGATGATTTTGCAGCCTCACTGGAAGATTGCAACCACGCCCCCCCCCATCCATCTACCATGTGCAGAGGCCACCAGTTAAGGCAGGAAGCCTCGCTGTGGCAGACCGGGGGATGATCTGAGCCGGAGGCTCCATGCCACAATGACGGGACCACAGGCAGGAAAGGACACGTCCGTGGCCAATACAATTCACTGATGGGGTTTCCTGTCCATTTTTGAGCAGTCTAAGCGCTTCGGCCTTGATAATTTTTTATTTGTATCCACACTTCTGAGGGTGCCTCCATGTTTAGGCATCCTCGCTGTCCTTGACCTATCTCAGCAGCGTCCACCTCTCCTGGTGGGGCAGCCGGGTCTCTAGAGCTGCTGGCCCTGTGATTGGGCTTCCAGCATTGTGAGCCCGCTGCCGTCCTTAATAGGATGACGAGCGCGGAGGCACCCAATTTGGAGGCCACCTTCCTGAAAACTTTGCTGCTGGTTCTGCTGCCAGAATGAGTATGCTCGGGCCCCCCATTTAATCCCGACATTCGGGTCCTAAAGCCTATGGGAAAATCCGGCCTATTGACCCTGTTTATCTCTTCATAGACGCTGCCTGACCTGCTGAGTATTTCTCGCATTTTCTGTTTTTTTTTCAGATTGCCAGTATTTTGCTTTCATTTTAGACTTTTAATAATATGGCTTAAGTTATGTAAAAGCAGCGCATCAAAAGCCTCTTTCCTTTTTAATACAAATAGACGTAAACTGGTCCTGTTACAGCCAAAGACATTTTTCAGAGATGTTAGGATTACTGTTCTTGGAGTTGGAAGCAAAAAAGCTATGTTTATAGAAAAAAAACAGCTGTAATGTATACAGTTGGGAAAGGAAATGGACTTGATCACATTGCACAACAAAGTAAAACGCAAGAAAGTTTTCATCTTGCCTTCCTTGCTCACAAATAGTGGACAGCCAGTCAAAACCACACCCAACAGTGCTAAGAGAGCCTCCAGGGCACAGGAGTGAAGAACATCTGTTAAGTATATAAGATGTATAACGGTTTTGCCCTCAACTGGGAAAGGGCCATACAGAAAGAGAACAGGTATCAAGAATTTTTCTCTGAGCTGCACGGTCACTTTTCCCAAGTCGTTGTCATTAGATTGAGACCCTAAAGAAAGAACAAGAGGGAAATCAGCTCCCAACAACAAGAAGAATTTGCATTTATATGACACCTTTAATGTAGAAAAATGTCACTATGTGCTTCACAGTGGTACAATCAGACAAACATTCACATCAAACCAAAGAAGGAGATATTAGGAAACAGTGACTAAAACCTTGGTAAAATGGGAGATTTTCAGGAGTGTCTTAAAGGTAGAAGCAGAAATGGACTGGCCGAGAGGGTTAGGGACGTAAATCTGGAGTTTAGGCCCTAGCTAGTTGAAAACACACAAGGCAATGGTGTAAGGCAATGTAAAAGACCAAAATTTAAGGAATGGGCGGCACAGTGGCGCAGTGGTTAGCACCGCAGACTCACAGCTCTAGGGACCTGAGTTCGATTCTGGGTGCTGCCTGTGCGGAGTTTGCAAGTTCTCCCTGTGACCGCGTGGGTTTTCACCGGGTGCTCCAGTTTCCTCCCACAGCCAAAGACTTGCAGGTTAATAGGTAAGTTGGCCATTATAAATTGCCCCTAGTATAGGTAGGTGGCATGGGGATATGGGGATGTGGTAGGAATATGGGGTTAGTGTAGGATTAGTATAAATGGTTAATGGCCGGCACAGACTCGGTGGGCCGAAGGGCCTGTTTCAGTGCTGTATCTCTAAATAAATAAATAGAATGCAGCATCCTTGAAAAGTTGTGAGAAGACTGAAGAGATAGGAAAGGGCAAAGACATGAAGAGATTTAAAAACAAGGATGGGAATTTTAAATTGGAGGTATTTAGACATTGAGCCAATGAAAAGTCAGCTGGTACAGTGGTGATGGGTGAGCAGGGTTTGGTACAGGTTAGGATAAAAGCAGCAGCGTTATGGATAAGCTGTAGTGTATGGAGGGTAGAGGATAGGAGGTTGGCTAGAAGAGCATTGGAATAGTTGAATCTGGAGGTGAAAAAAGCATGTCATAGGCCTGAATTTTACACTCCTCCCACCACCCGCAAAAGCGGGCTGGGAGGTGGGGGGGGAGATTGTAATTTCAGGTGGGATGTGTGGAGGTGCATTCCGTTTCGGGGGTGTGGGGGGCTCTTTTTAGGTTGGGAAATAGAAGAACAGGTTTCCCAAATGTCCTGCAGTTTTTAACTGAAGGACACCTTTCAATTTTTTTTTTCTTTTGGTTTCTCACCAACAGGCAGCCTGATTGACAGGCTGGAGGCCTGCTCGACGGGGAAGGCCACAGCACAAGGCTGCAGCCAAGGAGAGCAGGTAGGTGTAAAGGGGTAGTAGGAGAGATTGTGTTGGGGGGAGGGGTTGCCGATCGAGGGAGAGGTTTGTCCTGATTGCGGCAGGGGAGGTGGAGAGTCCGGATCATGGGAGGGTCCCTGATCACGGGGTGGGGCGGGTGCTCTAATCACAGGGTAGAGGCCCTGAATGCGGGGGAGCGGTTTCGATTATGGAGTCAGAGGTTCCAATCAAAGAGAGCGGGGTTGATACCGACTGTGGGAGATGTTCAATCGTAGGAGGGGATTCCACTTGAGGGGGGCTACCCCTCATGAGGGTTCCACAAAGTGAGTCTCCCGATCAGTGTGGGTGGGTCCAATCGTGCGGGAGGAAGCATTGTGTTAGTGGTCAGGAGTAGTCCAATGGTGGGCAGGGTGATTTGGGGAGCAAATGGTGACCAGAGGACTGATGGTGGTACGATGGTGGGAGAGTGGGGTCCGATGGTGGTGGAGTGGGGTCCAATGGTGGGGAAGGAGAGCTTATGCTGGCTGGGGCAGGGGTGTCAGTTGATGGTTGGGAGGGGTCCAATAATGGTCATGGGGGCCAATGGATGTTAGCAGACAGATTGTGGGATGGTGGGTCTTTACTGGGTAACTTGTTGGGCCTGGAGGAAACACTCCTGTCCCTCCTGGTCCACAAGCTATGCTGTAAAGGCTCATACTTCATTGAATCAACCATTCTTGCCTCCTTTCACCTACTGGGTTTCTTAAGACCTGGGAAACCTGGCTGGCACGATTTAAAAATAAAATAACTGTTAAAATGATGGGACACATCTTCATTATAACAGTTAAATGACCAACCCAGCTCCCGTGCGTGAATTGGTTGCATGCTCTTTGTCCTGCCTTCTTTAGAATCTGAAGTGGTTGGGTTCAATGTGGGCTGCGTTCCTGTTTGAGATTGTGTGAAATTTAACATTTGACCTATCCCAGCCCGTCCATTTTTGAGTTAAGATTCAGCCCATTATCGCTGTTTCTCTCTCCAATGATGATGGCTGACCTGCTTTTTTTTCCAGCATTTCCCTTTTTGATTTCATTAAAGGTCTAGTCATCACGTGTTCAATCCTCATACAGGTGACTATCATATTTAGGAACCCCAGAGGCCTACAATGATGTAATTCATCCACTTCACGAGTACACTTGTCCCTGTGGTGAGGGCAAAGCCAATTTTAGGGAGGGGATGGTCACTCCCAATTTCACATATGGTCCTTTATAACTAATGGCATCAAAGACTTGCTCCTCCATCGTCCTAGCATTGCAAGGATCTTCACCCCCGTTTGTCAGGTCGAATGGAGCTTATTCTTTCTGAAACTAACCTTACGAACAAAATATCATTCAACTTTTATGAAGGTTTTGTTTTTGCAGAAAGCAATAGAGGAGCCAATAAGGAATATCAACAAAAACAGAGTAAGAAGAAAAAGATGTTTTGTAGAATTTCATTTCGGATTTGGACTTGAGTGAATATTCAAATCTCATTTCATCCAACTATTAATCCGCAATTTACAATGTGAGCATTAATGTGAGATCAATTAAACGGAGAGTGAGACAGGAGAAAGAGAAGAAGCACAGGAAAATAGAAATAAAAGCAAAAGAAAGGCAAAGATAGAGGGCACAGAAGAAAAGGCAGAGACAGAGAAAAACACACAGAATAATAAAAAGGTGAGAAAAGCAAAAAAAAAGCTCAATAATAATTCCCAGCAAAATGATGTAGAAAATTAAAGCCAAGGAACAGGAAATAAAAGCAAACAAGACAGGCGGAGAAACATCAAAAGAGAGAGAAAGGCAAGACAAATTGTTACATAGATAAAACTGTTCACAGCATACTACACACAGATTAAATTAAAACATCCTAACAGTCTTCTTTCATATTTGTCCCAGTGCCTTGTCATTCATACAGACACAGAGAAATCATAAATACAGGAAAAATAGTATTCAGTAAAGCTTGATCATTAACTGGGAAAAATGAACTCAATAAAGTAAAACTCCTAATATACTGAAAGTCTTAATCTAATGAAACTCCCAACTCGTTAAGACAGTGGATACAGTAGTATTTTATTGATAATGAAATTTCACTCAATGAGGAATCATTCAAACAAATTCCAGATCATTGCAGCTGCCACAATATTAGTTGTAAATAGATGAGATTTTTTTATTCATTCCTGGGATGTGGGCATTGCTGGCAAGGCTACCATTTATTGCTCATCCATAGTTATCCTTGAGAAGATTTTGCTGGGCCACCTTCTTGCACGAATGCAGTCCATGTGGTGAAGTTATTCCCACAAAACTGGATTTTGACTCAGTGACAATGAAGGAACGTCAATTTATGTCTAGTCCAGGATGGTGTGCAACTTTGAGGGGAACTTGGAGGTGATAATGTTTCCAAACACCCACTCTCCTTGTCCTTCTGGGTGGTGGAGGTTATGGGGTGAGTGGTGCTGCCAATGAAAGCTTGGTGAGTTGCTGCGGTGCATTCTGTAGATTGTACACACTGTAGCCGCATTACGCCAGTGGTGAAGCAGGTGGATGTTTGTGCGAGTGGATAAAATGCAAATCAAGCAGACTTCTTGAATGGTGTTGCTGCTGCACCCATCCAAGCAAGTGGAGAATATTCCATGTCTTGTGCCTTGTAAGTAGGGGAAAGTCAGGAGGTGAGTTATTCACCACAGAGTACACAGCTTTTGACCTGCTCTAGCAGCCATGGCATTTATGTGACCATCAAGTTGAATTTCTGGTCAGCGTTGGCCCCCAGAATATTGAATGTGGGGGATACAGCAATGGTAATGGCATTGAATGTCAAGGGGAGGGACCTGGCCTTTCTCTTGTTGGAGATGGTCATTGCCTGGCACTTGTATGGCATGATTTAACATTGCGGCACAGTGGCGCAGTGGTTAGCACCGCAGCCTCACAGCTCCAGTGACCCGGGTTCAATTCTGGGTACTGCCTGTGTGGAGTTTGCAAGTTCTCCCTGTGTCTGCGTGGGTTTCCTCCGGGTGCTCTGGTTTCCTCCCACAAGCCAAAGACTTGCAGGTTGATAGGTAAATTGGCCATTAGCAATTGCCCTTAGTATAGGTAGGTGGTGGGGAAATATAGGGACAGGTGGGGAAGTGGTAGGAATATGGAATTAGTGTAGGATTAGTATAAATGGGTGGTTGATGGTCGGCACAGACTCGGTGGGCCGAAAGGCCTGTTTCAGTGCTGTATCTCTAAACAATAAACTCGAAGCTAAACAATTAACCATACAACTTTTTATCTGATAAAAGGTCACAGTGCTGAAACATTAACTCTGCTTCTCTCTCCACAGATGCTGCCTGACCTGCTGAGTATTTCCTGCACTTTCTATTTTTATTTCAGATTTCCAGCATCTGCAGTATTTTGCTTTTAACTTTTTATCTGTGTTCTGTCTGATTTTGAATTACAGCATGGAGCAGACTCAATAGGTAATTGGGAAATAGGCTATTTAAGAAAGATGTCAGTTTATGAAAGTCTCCCTAACGGAATGAGAATACTATTTAAAATTACCCAGAGTATTTTACTTATACCATGAGTTTACAAATAAAATTTAACATAGGAATAAAGTGTAATTGTCTGTTGGAGGAATATTCAAAGACAATACTTTGTTTAGGGGGGATATGCGTGGAAAGTTCTTTACGCAGAGGGTGGTGGGTGCTTGGAACGCGTTGCCAGCGGAGGTGGTAGACGCGGGCACGATAGCGTCTTTTAAGAAGTATCTAGACAGATTCATGAATGGGCAGGAAGTAAAGAGATACAGACCCTTAGAAAATAGGCGACAGGTTTAGATAGAGGATCTGGATCGGCGTAGGCTTGGAGGGCCGAAGGGCCTGTTCCTGTGCTGTAATTTTCTTTGTTCTTTGTTCTTTATGATAATCTTTTGCCAATTTAAATTGAAGTTGTTGGAGGGGATTTATTTGATGTTCTCCACATTCACCTTTATCTGCCCTGCAATGCCTTGCATCTTGCCTGGAAGTTACTCCTGGAAAAAGCCTGATACTTTCACACAGGAAGGCAAGGGAGAAGTAGCATTACACTGTGGCCACAATTTCACACCTGAGTGAGGCAGCTATATATTAGTATTAACAGAAGACCAACAATGATGTCCTAACTCCATCCTCAGTGTGATATCTCCTATCAAGTATCAATCATTGGTACGATCTCTTGGAGTGGCCAGTTTGTGTTCAGTTACAAACATGTGCCCACTATGCACTTGATTGAGACTGTCTGA
This sequence comes from Heterodontus francisci, assembly GCF_036365525.1. Lineage (NCBI taxonomy): Eukaryota > Metazoa > Chordata > Chondrichthyes > Heterodontiformes > Heterodontidae > Heterodontus > Heterodontus francisci. The sequence continues at coordinate 37,590,198 of NC_090378.1, forward strand.
AAATAGGATTTTGTAGCCAGCGGAGAGGAAGACTTTCAGCCCAGTTGATGTTTAATTCAAATGCAGATCTTAGAGCATGAAAAGACATGTGAACCCCATTAAATTTATATTCTAAAAGACATTCGAAACAGATAAGGCACACTCATGTTTTAAATCCTGTCGCGTGTATATTTACAATTTGAGAAGATCCATTTGCTGTGGTCACAAATAGTCAAAGCTTTACCACGATCCTTTAATGATGAAATATTCTAACGAGCTCTGGATCTCCTCATTTCATTCCAGTGCAAGCTGACTGTGGCAAAGTAAAGACCACATCTAAGTACTGGTTCCACTGCTCCAGTCAGCAAGTCAGCAGTTGCCAATGAATTCCCAGTCTGGAAGTGTGTACTTCCAGAAACTCTCCCTCCTAATCACAACAACCAAGGGCTTTTTTTAAAACAGAAGACTTCTTGGCAATGTGACTGGGCTTATGTCCCACTTACCAAACACAGGACTCCATTTTAATTCTCCTGATATGCTGTTTTTCTCTGTCTGAAGGTCTCAATGAAAGAACAAATGTGTGCATTCATAGTAAGAAAGCTAAACAACCCCAGCCTGTGCTGCATTACATCATGTCGAGTGGGACTAATAGCTTGAAAGCCTGTGACCCCCTGAGTTTACTGGTGTTATTAGAGAATTAGGGAGACCCTTCCTGTTTCTAACACACACCCTCATAAATCTGATCTCCTAAATGAGACCGAAATGCATTAAAAGTCTGGCGAGTCATTTTGTAAAACACTTGTCCCCCTGCCTCCAGCGTTCCTGTGCAATTCCAGTCGCAGAGTGGTTCAATCTAGATGCTTGCATAATGCAGCCAATATGAATCATTACTTGTCGCCCATCGAAACATTATTGAAGAAGCAATATTTTAAAACTTCATTTCCCACAATGCATATTTGAGGCTGCTCCCGCTTCTGCTGTACTGAGGCATTGTGATGTCAGTGTGTTTGTCGGCATCCAGTGATGAAGTGAAATCGTTAACAGCCATTGTGTTTTCCGTTCCTCAGATCACAGCTTCCTGTGAAGTTCCCATAGTACCACTTTTTTTTTTGCACCACACAATAGCACACATTGTGTAGCAAGTGGCCAATCCCAACTTCATGTGTGTGTTGTGGAGCAGGGGCAACAATCACTTTATGAGTCATGTTTATGAGTCAAATCTGCTATTTAAATGGTTGTTGGAAGTGAAGCTGCTCTGTGCACCAGATGCCCCCTGGATTGATCAGTCTGTGTGTCTCACTCTGGGCTGGATTTCCATTTCAGGGTTGGGACTCTGGCCCTGGGACCACTCCACATCGGCACCTGATGTCCAATGCAATTTTCAAGGAGTTAGCCAATTAGTGGCCTAATGGTGCATTCACCATGCAATTAGAGGTGGTGGATGCCAAATTCTTTGGAATGGTAGAGAGCATCGAGCAGCAGAGCAGCAGTATGTCAGGCACTCGTGTTGCAGCAGCCCCATGATTTACCTATGCCTCCCAGGGGATGCTTTTAGAGGTGGTGGCAGCCTGACAATATGTCCTGTTTCTGGAGAGTGGCAGGAGAAGGCCAGCCCGACAAAGCAGGCATGGCTCGAGGTGGCTCAGGAAGTGATCAGCCACAAGTTGTCAGCAGGATGTGGGTGCAGTGCAGGAAGCACTTCAACAACCTTCTGAATTCTGGCAAGGTGCGTGCAATGTGACACCCAGATGACAGGCCTCCAGTTCTGTAGTCACCGGCAGACCCACAAGCAAAGCAGCACGAAGGCGCAGAGTGCTCAGGAACAGTGACCATATGTGTGCCCAGGTGCACTCCTGAGCCATGGGAAAAGCTCACACCACAAGCACTTGTGGATGAGGCGATAGTGGAGACAGTGACTTTGGGCTGGATTCTGTGTAGGAGGTGGGTCTCCCGGCACTGGGCCAAAAAGGCAGGGGGAGCCCTGTTTCAGTCTTTTCGTGCCACCAACACCAGCCCCACCCCCCGCCCCCTCCCCACCCTGAAGCGATCCTCCGTTGTTTATTTAATCTAAGTTTCCCACGCCAGGATCCCCGTTCCTTTAAAGATGGGGATGCCTCCTCCAAGACCTGCTGCCCAATCAGAGGGCCAGCAGCTCAGCAGTATCAGCAGTGCCACCGGGAGGGGTGGCCACTGCCGGTACTGCAGCGGCCTTGGATCCAGGCCCAGTGCTGGAACCCCGGAGTTTAGGTAAGTAAGGCGAGGTCACCAGGGCCAGTCTGGAATGCCCAGGGGGTGGGGGCGTGGTCATGCAGTCCAGTGGGGGTAAAGTGATTCCTGGCAGGGTCTCCGTGGGCCACAAATTGCCCACAGAGGAGGACCCCTCCCCACCACAAGCCTGCAGGGAGTGTGCCTCATGTTACAAGGTGTTCTCCCCATGTGGCAGAGGCACAGCCCCCGCCACTGGTAAGAGCCCAGCAGTGGCGGGAAGAGGCCCTTAAGTGGCTGTTAATAGGCCACTTAAGGGACTCAACTGGCCTCTGGGCGGGAAGGCCGTCGTCGGCCTATCCCGCCCCGGTAAGACCACTAGGCGATGGGAAGACAACAGGTCCTCTGGTCCCCTGTCACGATTCTTCATGCCCCCCACCCTCCTCCGACCCTGCCTCAGGGAGACCCCTAAAACCCAGTCCATCACATGTGAGTGAACTGCTGGATGAAGTGAAAGAGGGCACCATGGTCTTAACTGTCCCACTCCTGAACTTGCAGGATAAAAGCGCACACAACTGGAGAGAATGGGGTCAGTCTGCTGGCCGAATGGCACATCTCGCTAGTCTGATGTCCATGGAGGAGGCGGCCCTTTACATTGCCAGTCGGCGCTGAAAAGATGGGAGTCTATTCAAGGGAGGGTGAACTGATCTTACCATCTCCAGGTGACAGGAATAGAGCTCCCTCAAACACAGTTTCCAGTACATAAGCTCTAATGGCCTGCTGCAGCTCTGCGGAAGCAGTTGCTGACTGAGGAGAGCTTTCCAAACCAAATTCTTACGTCTCCCACACAGCCATTTGTGGAAGCGGAGATTCAGCATGCCCGTGTGATGTTGGCATCTACCTCAGAGAAGGAAGATGCATCTGAGGCAGCATCACCACATCAGGTAAGCGCACCCTCCAGCAGCACAGATACACTTACCTCGATGGGGCCTCGCGCAAGTTTAGAACAGGTGGCACAGGGTGAGCAACACTTCACATGCAAGTAGGAGGAGGTGAGGGAGGCAGAGGCAGCTGTGGGCAGTCCTCTCGGAGGATGGAGGACAGACACAGCCATGCTCTGCTGGACAGTGATGTAAAACCTCAGGAGTCAGACACAAGGTAGGTCTTCTTGGCACAGCAGTGGGACATGTGTGCCCACATGCCAGATTTTCCTGAGGCAGTGCAGAGTCATTGTCAGAGAATGGAGGTGGCCATTCATGAGATGTACTCGCCAGTCTAAGGTATATTAGCGTATGAGCTCATCAATTGAAAGAGTGGCCTACCTCATAGAGAGCCATATGCGGCATCAGGCTAAGTGGATCCAGGAGCAGCACACTGACATGCACAGAATGTATGCCACATTCTGCAGCATTGACTGGTCAGTAGCACTGATGGCACAAAGATGCATAGTGGAGCTGCCAGTTGAACCCCAGCTGGCGGTTCCTTTTGATGTGCATCCATACCAGGAAAGGGCTGGGGCAGTCAGCGATGACGTTGAGGGGGGCCACCCCTCATGGGGCACTGCCATCATCAGCCACCTCCTTGATCCATCTGACTGAGGCACCATCTATACAGCAAGGCCCTGTGACCAAAGCTGCCCCTGATTCAACGCAGGAGGGGAAGCCTATGGCTTTGCCCCCACTGACACCACAACACCGAGGATGCACACCACGGGCATCTCAGCCTCATCCATGGACACGTAAGCAGCCTGCCTCCAATTCAGACTCAGCCATTGGGGGAGCACCCCGTAGGAGCGGATGCGAGCAGAAGGTGCCATGTCTGTAGTTTCACATTGTAGTGCACTTGGGTGACTTACGTTATGGTTGTGTTCAGCGATAATCATTCAATATAATGAAATGGTTGGTGATTGAACCCAGAGTTCTGTGATTCCAATATTTTGATGGCGTGAAAGCACCAGAATGATGAAGTGGGTGTGCGACGCAAAGGCAGGTGGTTGGGGACATCTTGTGGCCAGTAGCAACTTATATTCCAGGCATTGTGGAGAAAAAGGGCATGTCTCTGCATTGAATGCATCTTGGAGGCACTCAACTTGTGAGATAGGTGAGTTTCTGAGCCACATGCATTCCAGTTTGAGGCGCTCTGAGATAAAACTTGCCTGTATTAGTGCAGCACGAGCTGCCCTGCCATCCTGGTCAATGGGTTGACACCTCAGCTGAACCTGTGGGAGGCTTGCAACGCAGAATCACTGTGCTGCACCACTTCTTCCTCCTCCTCCAAAGATGTGTGCTGCTCCTTCGCATTTTCTGCTCCAAGGTTCACAGTTCTCTGGAGGGCCATGTTATGAAGTGTGGAGCATACCACCACAAAGCGAGAAACCCTTGAGCAAGTGTACTGGAGAGATTTCCCCTCCCCTTCCCCCCCCCACCCCCCCAACTAAAGGGCACTGGAACCCCATCTTCAGGAGTCCAATAGCCTGCTCTTTGGTGGCCCTTATGCTGAGATGCCAACAGTTGTAGCGCCTCTGTTGTAGGGTTGCGCATAGGTGTTAGTAGCCATTATTCAACAGATAGCCCTTGTCCCCTCACAGCCATCCACGTTGTCTCTCTGAGACAAACTGTGGCTGTAGGTGTGATCAAGGCAGATAATAATAAGGAATCTGTTGTGAAAACTACCAAGGCTGCAAGTAAAATATTAAAGAAGTGAATATCACCGCTGAGCCCCAGCATTCAGCAAACCCCGTTGAGAATGACACCACGAAAACATGAATAGCCTCAGGATGAAGACGTCACGGCAACCGGCAGGAAACCGTGCACACATCTGCAGAAAACAATTTGTGGTGGTCGCATACCAGCTGGACATTGAGGGAGTGGGTTTACTTCCTATTTATGAACACCCCTGGCCTTGATGCCCACAAAAGTGCAGTCTTGAAAACCCTGCACCTGAGGGAATCCAGCAATGGAGGCAAATCCATTGCCTCTATGGCCCCATCAGTCTGGAATTCAATGTGCTCCGATGCCCTCTCACACAGGGCATCTGTCACCTGCCTGATGCTACGATGGGCAGCTGTTTGGACTCAGGTCTGCTGACACCCCTTGAAACAAACCCGAAGGAAAGAAGTTCAGTGCCACTGTCAACTTCACAGCTACAAATCCAACCCAGCCAATTATAGCCCTATCAGTCTGCTCTCAATCATCAAAGTGATGGAAGGGGTCGTTAACAGTGCTATCAAACGGCACCTGCTCAGCAATAACCTGCTCACTGATGCTCAGTTTGGTTCTGCCAGGGCCACTCAGCTCCTGACCTCATTACAGCCTTGGTCCAAACATGGACAAAAGAGCTGAACTCCAGACCTGAGGTGACAGTGACCGCCCTTGACATCGAGGCAGCATTTAACCGAGTATGGCATCAAGGAGCCGTAGCAAAACTGGAGTCAATGGAAATCAGCGAAAACTTTCTGCTGGTTGGAGTCGTACCTAGTGCAAAGGAAGATGGTTGTGGTTGTTGGAGGTCAATCACCTCAGCTCCAGGACATCACTGCAGGAGTTGCTCTGAGTAGTGTCCTAGGCCCAATCATCTTCAGCTGCTTCATCAATAACCTGTCCTCCGTCATAAGGTCAGAAGTGGGGATGTTTGCTGATGATTGCACAATGTTCAGCACCATTCGTGACTCCTCAGATACGTGTCCATATGCAGCAAGACCTGGACAACATCCAGGCTTGGGCTGATAAATGGCAAGTAACATTCGCACCACACAAGTGCCAGGCAATGATCTCAAACAAGAGAGAATCTAACCATCTCCCCTTGATGTTCAATGGCGTTACCATCGCTGAATCCCCCACTATCAACATCCTGGGGTTACCATTGACCAGAAACTGAACTGGACCAGCCACATACATACTGTGGCTACAAGACCAAGTCCTTCATTGTTGCTAGGTCAAAATCCTGGAACTCCCTTCCTAACAGCACCGTGGGTGCACCTACACCCCAAGGACTGCAGCAGTTTAAGAAGGCAGCTCCCCACCACCAGCTTCTCAAGGCCAATTAGGGATGGGCAATAAATACTGGCCTAGCCAGCGACGCCCACATCCCATGAACGAATAAAAAAAATACTGACAGGACATTCCCATGCGACCAATGAGGCATGAAGTCCTCCTCCACAAGGGCACACGAGTTAGCAACCAATTGTCTTGATAGGCACAGCCTCCGGCGGCACTGATGTTACAACATGTCCAGGAAGGTGACTTTTTGGCTGAAGGCTGTATGGTGAACATATCACCTTCGTCCCCTTCCTTCCGTTCATGCATCATCTCTATGTCCCTCAGGACCAAAGGGCTATATTTGTTGTTGGGGTAGCTGCTCCTCATCGCTGCTGATCACCAACTCTGAGTAACCAAGATCCATGTCCAGGAATGTCCTTACTTGCCACCAGTTATGTGGAGCAGCTGCCTGGACCCTCCTGCTATGCCCCACCTGACCCCTGATGGTGCTTTTCTCCCCAATTGTCCAGCACCTACATATTAAACTCTCTGCGAGCTCTGATAACACAATGGCCACTGTGTGCCAATGCATGAAGTGCTCTCTACTCCTTCCCCCTTTTAATTAGCATTAGGAATTACTTCTGTCTCTATGACTGGCTCTTCACTGCATTTCTGCCTCCTCTCCATGAACGTACTTGTAACCCTGCATGTTTACTGTGCCTACTTCCAAAATCTTATTCTGCCTTTTAATGAGCTCTCAGTTAGCTCGTTTACAACTTCAAATTGATGACCCGCCATTTTCAGGTGGTTTGCCGCTACCCACTTATACGACACCTCCACCAAAATCGCTGGGAAGCCTCGCACGCTGCTCGGCGATGCAAATTTACTGGCATACCCACCTCCGGTCCCACCTCCACTGCGCTGTGGAAATTCAGCCCTCTGTCTCCGTTTTCTTGTGTGTCTCTCTAGCACACTTTGCCTGTCAGCTGATGTTTCTCTCTGTTTCTGTCACTTTGTCATTCTCTGTTTCTCTTGTTTTATCAGCAAAGAGAAAGAAAAGCAAGAGCAAGTGATAAAAGCTGCAGATGCTGGAAATCTGAAATAAAAACAAAAAGTGCTGGAAATACTCAGCAGGTCTAGCAGCATGTGGAGAGAGAAGCAAAGTTAACGTTTCAGGTCTGTGAACAGATGGTTCTGATGAAAGGTCACAGATCTGAAACATTAGCTTTGCTTCTCTCTGCACAGATGCTGCCAGACCAGCTGAGTATTTCTAGCACTTTTGGTTTTTATTCCTGGAGTATTGTGTACAGTTTTGGTTTCCTTATCTAAGGAAGGATATACTTGCCAAAGAAGGAGTGCAATGGAGGTTCACCAGACCAGTCCCTGGGATGGCAGGATTGTCTCATGAGGAGAGATTGCAGAAGCTATATTCTCTAGAATTTCGAAGAATGACAGGTTATCTCATTTAAACTTACAAAATTCTTACAGGACGTGACAGGGTAGCTGTGGATAGGATGTTTCCTCTGGCTGGTGAATCTAGAACAAGGGGACACAGTCTGAGAATAAGGGGCAGGCCATTTAAGACTGAGATGAGGAGGAATTTCTTTACTCAGACGCTCATGAATCTTTGGAATTCTCTACCCCAGAGGGCTGTGGAAGCTCATTGAGCATGTTCATTTGCAGTCATTGAGCATGTTCAAGACAGAAATCGATAGATTAATGGATACTAATGACATCAAGGGTAGTAGGGAAAAATGGCATTGAGGTAGATGATCAGCCATGATCTATTTGAATGGCGAAGCAGACTCAATGGGCCAAACGGCCTACTCCTGCTTCTATTTCCTATGTTCCTAACACTCAAGAAGCTCACCACCGTAAAGGATAAACTATTCTGCTTCGTGGGCACCTCATCAACCAACCCAAAAAATACAACCCCTCCCTACCACTGTGTACTGTGCACCATATCAAGATATGAATTAGAAGCAAGAGTAGGCCACTCAGCCCTTCGAGCCTGCTCCACCATTCAATAAGATCATGGCTGATCTGATTGTAACCTCGACTCCACATTCCCGCCTACCCCCAATAACCTTTCACTCACTTGCCTATCAAGAATCTATCTACCTCTGCCTTAAAAATATTCAAAGACTCGGCTTCCACCGCCTTTTGAGGAAGAGAGTTCCAAAGACTCATGACCCTTTGAGAGAAAAAAATTCTTCCTCATCTCTGTCTTAAATGAGAGACCCCTTATTTTTAAACAGTGACCCCTCGTTTTAGATTCTCCCACAAGGGGAAACATCCTTTCCACATCCACCCTGTTAAGACCCCTCAGGATCTTATATGTTTCAATCAAGTCGCCTCTTACTTTCCTGAACTCCAGCGGATACAAGCCTAGCCTGTCCAACTTTTCCTCATCAGACAACCAGCCCATTTGAGGTATTTGTCTAATAAGCCTTCTCTGAACTGCTTCCAATGCATTTACGTCCTTCCTTAAATAAGGAGACCAATACTTTACACAGTATTCCAGATGTGGTCTCGCCAGTGCTCTGTATAACTGAAGCATAACCTCCCTACTTTTGTATTCAATTCCCCTCGCAATAAACAATAACATTCCATTAGCCTTCCTATTTACTTGCAATACCTGCATACTAACCTTTTGCGATTCATGCACTAGGACATCCAGATCTCTCTGCATTGCTGAGCTCTGCAATCTCTCATCATTTAGATAATATGCTTCTTTTTTTCTTCCTGCCAAAATGGACAATTTCACATTTTCCCATTTATACTTCATTTGCCAATTCTTTGCCCACTCACTTAACCTATCTCTATCCCTTTGTTGCCTCCTTCTGTCCTCTTCACAACTTACTTTCCTACCTATCTTTGTGTCATCAGCAAATTTAGCAACCGTACCTTCAGTCCTTTCATCTAAGTCATTTATATAAATTGTAAAAGGTTGAGGCCCCAGCACTGATCCCTGTGGCATACCACTCATTACATCTTGCCAACAAGAAAATGACCCATTTATGCCTACTTTCCATTTCCTGTTAGCTAGCCAATCTTCTATCCATGCCAATATGTTACCCCCTACATCATGAGCTTTTATTTTCCACAATAACCTTTGATGTGGCACCTTATCAAATACCTTCTGGAAATCTAAGTACAGTACATTCACTGGTTCCCCTTTATCCACAGCACATGTACTTCTTCAAAAAACTCCAATAAATTGTGTTATGAAAGTGCTTCCATTTTTAAAAAATTTTTTAGGACTCATGTTTAAAAATTGTGTAAATGGATTCATTTGAAAGACTGAAGAGATTCCATAGCTGCTGGACTTTTTTTTTTAAAAGGTCACCGGAAGGACTTGAAATTTTGTTTAAAAACAAAACCTTACTGGAAGTCACATGTCTTGAGCTAAATAAACAGCAAGAGTCTTGGTGACTAGGGGAGTTGTTTACAGAGAAGTGATATGTCAAAATTTATAGTGGTCAAGAGTTGGTTTTGTTTTTGGATATTATTTTGAGTCAGTTGGGGATAAGCCTGCTAACAGAGAAGCCACCAGCTCATCCTTTCCACCTCTTTGAGAAACCCTGATAATCCAGTGTGTGGACTGGAGAAACTGATGCTGCATTTCTCCTGAAAAGCCTGCCAGATTAATCCTTGATGTCGCCTGAAGAAAACTGCTCCAAAAAGATCCCAGTGATGGCCGTCCACGAGTATCTGGACGGCAGACTAAAAGGGCCAGTGGAGAACATCGCATTTCTTATCCTTTTTTCCTTCAAGAATGAACAAGTATTTGGCCAAAGTATTTTTCTTGTCCTGTTTGTACAGAGATCTCTGCAGAGAAACATCTTTATTTTTTCTTTAACTTGTGTGTGTTTGTCTGCGCATTTGTGTTTGGTTAATTTCGAAGGGAACTTTCATATTTCAACCTGTGTGTTAATAAGCTTTGCATCTTTATTGAATAAGTCTTGTTTTATAATAAAATAATAATTATGTCGATTATTAAAGAGACCTGGGTGGTGGATTTTATTCTGAAACTAAACTAGATAAAGTATATCATTTACCGTAACCAGTAACTGGGTAAAACAGTTAAATATATATTGTGACCCGTGGAGAAGTGGAACTAGAGAAAGACGCAGCACTCCTCCAGCCTTGGTCGTAACAATTGGTTAAACATGATTTCCCTTTCACAAAACCATGTTGACTCTAACTGTTTACCTTGAATTTTTCTAAGTGCCCTGTTATAAGGTCACAAATAATAGCTTCTAACATTTTCCCTAAGACAGCTGTTAAGCTAACTGGCCTGTAGCTTCCTGCTTTCCATCCCTCTCTTTTTGAATAAAGGGGTGACATTCACTATTTTCCAATCTAATGGAACCTTCCCGGAATCTAGAGAATTTTGGAAAATTAAATCTAACGCATCAACTATCTCATTAGCCACTTCTTTTAGGACCCTAGGATGAAGTCCATCAGGACCCGGGGACATGTTAGCCTGCAGCTCCAACAATTTGCTCAGTACCACTCCCCTGATGATTGTAATTTTCTTGAGTTCCTCCCTCCCTTCCATTTCCTGATTTACAGCTATTTCTGCGTTGTTGAATTCATCTGCCATCTCCTTATGCTCCCTTATTAATTCCCCAGATTCACTTTCTATAAGACCGATACTCAGTTTGTTAACTCTTTTCTTTTTTAAATATCTATAGAAACACTTACTATTTGTTTTTATTTTTCTAGCTAGCTTTCTCTCATACTCTAAATTTCCCTCTTATCAATCTTTTTGTAATTCTTTGCTGTTCTTTATATTCTGTTCAATCGTCTGACCTGCCACCAATCTTTGCGCAATTATATGCTTTTTCTTTAAGTTTAATACTATCTTTAACTTTTTTAGTTAACCATGGAGTGGGTCATCCCCTTGGAATTTTTCTTTCTCGTTGGAATGGATCTATTCTCTGTATTCTGAAATATCCCCTTAAATGTCTGCCACTGCATCTTTATTGACCCATCCCTTAACCTAATTTGTCAGTTCACTTTAGCAAGCTCTGCTTTCATGCCTTCATAATTGCCCTTATTTTAGTTTAAAATACTAGTCTTGGATCACTCTTCTCTCCCTCAAACTAAATTTAAAATTCAATCATATTATGATCGCTGCTATCTAGGGGAACCTTCACTATGAGGTCATCAATGAATCCTATCTCGTTGCACAATACCAGGTTTAGTATAGCTTGCTCTTTGGTTGGCTCCAGAACGTGCTGCTCTACGAAACTTCCTGAAAACATTCTATGAACTGTTCATCTAGGCTACCTTTGCCCATCTGATTTTTCCAGTCTATATGTAGGTTAAAATCCCCCATGATTTTCGCTGTACCTTTCTGACAAGCACCCATTATTTCTTCCTTTATACTCTGTCCTACCATGTGATTACTGCTAGGGGGCCTGTACACCACTCACACAAGTGTTTTTTCATCTCTACCCATCGCTACATCTTGGTTTCCTGAACTTAGTTCATCCCCCTCTAATGTGCTAATACCATCAATAATTAACAGAGCCACCTTTCCACCTTTTCCTAGCTTCCTGTCCTTCCTAAATGTCATGTACCCTTCAATATTCAGGTCCCAATCTATGTCATCCTGCAGCCATGTCTCTGTAATGGCTATCAGATCGTACTTGTTTATTTCTATTTGCGTTATCAATTCATCTGTTTTGTTTCGAATGCTACCTGCATTCAGATACAGAGCCTTTAGTTTTTTCCTTTTATTATTTTTGTAATCTAGTCTTGACTGCTGATTTATTCTTAGATTTGTACTTTCTATCCCTTCTTGTCATGGTCTGTTTATCTTTTCCCTTATTAATACCTTTCTCTCTTGCCTTGTCTCTGCTCCTTGATTTACCACGTCTTCCCAAATTTGATCCCTTGCCCCTACTATTTAGTTTAAAACCTTCTGTACTTCCCTAGTTATGCAGGTTACTGGAACACCAGCCCCAGCACGGTTCAGGTATAGACCATCCCAACGGTACAGCCCCCACTTTCCCCAGTACTGGTGCCAAAGTCCCATGAAGCAGAACCCACTTCTACCACACCAGACTTTGAGCTACACATTCATTTCTCTAATCTTATTTGCCCTCTGCAGAGGTTCCAGAGATTATTACCTTTGAGGTTCTGCTTCTTAATTTGGTGCCTAGCTCCTCATATTGATAATGCAGAACCTCTTTCCTTGTCCTGCCTATGTCATTGGTACCTACATGGGCCACGACGACTGAATCCTCCCCCTCCCACTGTAAGTTCCTCTCCAGCCCTCAGCAGATGTCCCAAACCCTGGCACCGGGCAGGCAACACAGCCTTCTGGGCTCTTGCTCTTTGCTGCAGAGAACAGTGTCAATGCCCCTCACTATACTATCCCTTATTACCACTACATTCCTTTCTGCTTCCCCCACTTGAATGGCTTGTCATGGTCAGTTAGCTCATCTATCCTGCAGACCCCACTCTCATACAAACAAGCTGAAAGAACCTCAATCCTGTTGGACAATTGCAAAGGCTGAGGCTCCTGCACTCCTGCCCTCTGGGTCCCCTTCCCTGCCTCAGCTGCAGCCACACTCTCCTTTCCCTGATCACTGACCAAATCAGAAAACTTATCCTAAGGGGTGTGGCTACCTCCTCGTACAAAGTGTCCAGGTAACTTTACCCCTCCCTAATGTGTCACAGTGTCTGCAGCTTGGCCTCCAGCTCAATGACTCTGAGCCGAAGCTCCTCGAGTTGCAAACACTTATGCAGATGCGTTTGTCCTGGATCATACTGGCATCCTGGAGCTCCAACACGCTGCAGCCATGACACATCACCTATTCTGCCATCCTTAATGTGTTTTAATTAACTACTTAATTATTGTATTCAATTATTTATTTTCCTTTTTTACATATTTTACTAAACATACCACCAGTTCCTGTACTATTTAAACCTTAGGAATAGACTAGATCTCAACCACTTACCAGATACTCACCAAACAGCTGGTTCCTTACACAAACTCCCAGCACTTTGTTCAAGTCGCACTCTAAATCCTCTCCTCTTCTTATGCTTCGTCTGTCCGAATCTCTGAGCTTCTGCGCGCTTTTTAAATCCTTTCTTCTCCCGTTGCTTCTCCCGCATCTCCGAGCTTTTGGAATGCTTTTTAAATCCTCTTCTCTCCCACTGCTTCTCTCTGAATCTCTGAGCTTTTGGTGCTTTTTAAATCCTCTCCTCTCCCACTGCTTCTCTCCGAATCTCTGAGCTTTTGGCATGCTATTTAAATCCTCTCCTCTCCTGCTGCTTATCTCTGAATCTATGAACTTTTGGTGCTTTTTAAATCCTCTCCTCTCCTGCTCTATCTACAGGATACACTGCAGCAGCTCACCAAAACTTCTTTGGCAGCAACTCACCAAACCCACAACCTCCACCATTTCATCCAAAAAAAAGACTTGCATTCATATAGCGTCTTTCATGACTCCAGGATATCAGGATGACATTAAAGCACCTGTGGAATGTAGGAAGCGCAGCAGCCAATTTGCACTTAGCAAGCTCCCACAAACAGCAATGCAATAATGACCAGCTAATTTTTGTTTTTTAAGTGGCCTTGGTTGATGGATTGATATTGGCCAGGATGCCAGGGAGAACTCCCAAACTCTTCTTCGAAATAGTGCCATTGGATCCTTTATGTCTGCCAGAGAGGGCCGATGAGGCCTCAATTTAACATTTCATCCAAAAGATGGCACCTCCAGCAATGCAGCACTCCCTCCGATGCAGAATGAATGAACTCATGGCGCTGGCACAGAAGAGTTTCAAGAGCAATGTGGCCCCTTTAAGTGAAGTCAAGTACTGCATGTCCTTTTAGAGGGAATAAAGCAGATAGCAAACAAAAATAAGGAATTTCTGAATAATTAGAGAGGAAACTTTTCTTTCACTGATTAATTGATCATAAAATATAATCAACTACAGCTGGAATCAGTTAATGAGGATCAAAGAAGCATTTATTATAGATTTCGGGTTATAACATGGCATCCTTAGACTAAGCCACAGGTGATCCAAAGCCTAATGACTAAGTCTTTCATTTGTTATCCAATTTAAACTTACTTGTTCAAAGCTCAAGGACAGCCCTAGAGTTCAAATATTTGTTCCATAAACACTTATAATTGTTTTATTTTAGATATTAACTAATCCCGTGATTAGGAGATTAGTTCAGTTGACCTCTCAAAAAATGAAAAAAGAAATTTGTGTAGTTTTTACCAAAAAATTACAAAAATGTGAATTTTGATTTTGTGCTGGCATTGATCAAGGGAATTTGAAGGATGATATTGGATAACAACAGGAGGATTATATGGTGCACTATAGAATGTATATTGTAGTGTTACATTTTAGAAAATGTTAAAAAGGAACAATGTGAAGTAGAGCAAATGGTAGAGAGAAATCAATCGATTTTAACTATTCCCACCAGTCAATGGGAAGACAATTGGGTAGGGTGCTCAACAGGCAACCGACCTGGACAGCTAAAACTGACCCCCTATAGAAAATTGAAAGGAAATTCATTTATAAAAATTAGATGAACTTGTATATTGGAAAGTTTATATTAGCTGTAGATATTATAACAATATTTGCAGAATCTTACATTTATCCATTTGTGTGATGGGGGTGATTATTGCTGTTTATGTCAATGTGTGTGAGCCACAAGGTAGACAAGTCAGGATATTGTTTCTGTGGAAGACTTGCTTTCAAAGGTGATGGGGTCATGTTGGAGTTTGTCACATTGAATGTGCAATGGATAGAGGGAAAGGTTGATGAAATTTGTTTCAGAAAACTGACAGATTTTAAAACGTTAGGGAAAAAGGAGCAAGAAAAAATTGAGTTATAGAGAGGTTAGAGATGGTAAGAGATTGGTGGCAGCAAGTGGGTAATAAGACATGGGGGAGCGGTTAAAGTAAGGAGGAGGAAAGATAGGGTTTTCAGAGAGCTTGATGATGGTGGCTGGTAAGCAAGAAATAAGTTGATATGATGAGGTAAGAGCCAGAATGACGGAATTAGGGTGATTATGAAAGAGAAAAGAGTGAGAAAAAAGGAGATTAATTTTTTTCTAAGCACTTTGGTAGAGGCATGGAGATTTTGAGGTATGGGGAGATCTGCAAAGATTTGATGTTTAGAGGTGTGGGGAAAGTAAGTAAGGTGTCTTTGGAGTTTGGGAAGATTAAGTGGTGGAGATCACAAAGTATGAAAGTAAGAGAGGAGGATGATGTCAGGGTGTGTGGCAGTGTTGGTAGCATGGTGTCAGAGTGTTAGAGAAAGAATTGGATTCTCAGGTGTGGGAGTAGTGGAGATGTTGTCGCGATGTGGGAGTAATGAGGTCTGGGAGGAATGGGGAGAGTTTTTGAGAATTGGAGCACCCCAGGTTCTCAAAGAGGAAGGTGTTATGAGATGTGAGGGATGTTCCCGGAATTTGGGAGCAGTAGGCAGATGGTACCATTGTGTAGTAGAACTGGGAGGTGGATCCTATATTTGGGAGTTTCAGCTGCAAGAAGGTCTTGCAGTCTGGGAGTACTAGGACAGGGATCTTGGGGTAAGCAAACAAAGGAGGATAGTCCAGCTTGTATTTGGATTGGAAACAGGCACAGGTGAGGGATAGGGCTCTTGGGTTGAGCGTGGGAAAGGTCAGTGCTGGGGATTGGGAGTATTGGGAAGGGAGAGGGAAGCTGACAGGATTGTGGAGGACCTAGAAGAGGAAGAATTGAAGAGGATTATATGATGTGATCTCAGATCAAGTTCTCTTACCTCATTGCCATTTGTTCATTGTTAGAAAAAGTAGTGAAGCAAGTCAATCATATTGCTCAAAACAAAAATTCACGTGCTTTTATCAACACTTCCAATGTCTAAAATAAGCTTTTAGACTAAATAGTAACATACAAATTACATACTTTACAATAACAGCTTTATTTTTAAAAATATGTTCTTTATGCTTGTTTCACAATCCTGCCATTAAAGTTTCTCGTTATATCCTCAATTCGTTATCTTTTTACTAACCTTTCTACACAATATTTAGTGTCTCCTTTACCATCCTGGCTAAGTTGTATCTTCAACTATACAAAATTCACTACTCCTGAACTCAAAGATCTTTCTCCCTGGACCCTTAGACTACCACCTCCCCCACTCCTCAGGATCACTATCATCCTGTACAGTTCCTTTCTCCCCTTCCCTTTTCATTGCAGCAGCTTTTTCGGGAGCAGAGAGTGCGAGCGAGTGAGCAGCTGGGAAGGTCAGTTTAAAGTAAATTTAATTTCCTTTTGTTTTCGGCGGAGACCGGGGGCTGCTGGGTAAGTAAAACCCTATATATTTGGGCCGTTTCTGAACCCGAGACACTACACCTGTAGTGTCTCCCACCCGCCCTCCTCCTCTAACCAAATAAAAGGACTCGGTGGTGTGTAGATAAGGTAAGGCTTTTTCTATTTCTCTTTTTTTTTTATCGTGTGATTGGTAAAAAACTTTTCGTTCCTTTTTCATTTAACTAAGTTTAAGCTTAAGATTAAAAATGGCAGGAGATCTCAGACCCGTGACATGCTCCTCTTGCTCAATGTGGGAGCTCAGGGACATGGCTGATGTCCCTGACTCCTTCACGTGCAGGAAGTGGGTCCAGCTGCAGCTCTTGTTAGACCGCATGACGGCTCTGGAGCTGCGGATGGACTCACTTTGGAGCATCCGCGATGCTGAGGAGGTCGGGGATAGCACGTTTAGTGAATTGGTCACACCGCAGATTAGGATTGCTGAGGGAGAAAGGGAATGGGTGACCAAAAGGCAGAGAAAGAGCAGGAAGGCAGCGCAGGTGTCCCCTGCGGTCATCTCCCTCCACAACAGGTATACCGTTTTGGATACTGTTGAGGGAGATGGCTCACCAGGGGAAGGCAGCAGTAGCCAGGTTCATGGCACAGTGGCTGGCTCTGCTGTTCAGAAGGGCGGGAAAAAGAGTGGAAGGGCTATAGTCATAGGGGATTCGATTGTAAAGGGAGTAGATAGGTGGTTCTGTGGTCGAAAACAAGACTCCCGAATGGTATGTTGCCTCCCAGGTGCACGGGTCAGGGATGTCTCAGATCGGCTGCAGGGGGAGGGTGAACAGCCAGTTGTCGTTGTGCACATAGGCACCAATGATATAGGTAAAAAATGGGATGAGGTCCGACAAGCAGAATTTAGGGAGTTAGGAGCCAAGTTAAAAAGTAGGACCTCAGAGGTAGTAATCTCAGGATTGCTACCAGTGCCACATGATAGTCAGAGTAGAAATGAAAGAATAGTCAGGATGAATGCGTGGCTTGAGAGATGGTGCAGGAGGGAGGGGTTCAGATTTTTGGGACATTGGGACCGGTTCTGGGGGAGGTGGGACTATTACAAATTGGACGGTCTACACCTGGGCCGGACTGGAACCAATGTCCTTGGGGGTGCTTTTGCTAACGCTGTTGGGGAGGGTTTAAACTAATGTGGCAGGGGGTTGGGAACCAAATGAGGTCAGTGGAGAGTAAGGATGTAGTAACTAAAGCCTGTAAGGAACTAGATAATGAAGTCAGCGTGACTAAGGGAAAGAGTAGGCAGGGAGCAGATGATGAAAGCAAAGGGACTGGTGGTCTGAGGTGTATTTGTTTTAATGCAAGAAGGGCGGCACAGTGGCGCAGTGGTTAGCACCGCAGCCTCACAGCTCCAGGGACCCGGGTTCGATTCCGGGTACTGCCTGTGTGGAGTTTGCAAGTTCTCCCTGTGTCTGCGTGGGTTTTCTCCGGGTGCTCCGGTTTCCTCCCACAAGCCAAAAGACTTGCGGGTTGGTAGGTAAATTGGCCATTAGAAATTGTCACTAGTATAGGTAGGTGGTAGGGAAATATAGGAACAGGTGGGGATGTTTGGTAGGAATATGGGATTAGTGTAGGATTAGTATAAATGGGTGGTTGATGTTCGGCACAGACTCGGTGGGCCGAAGGGCCTGTTTCAGTGCTGTATCTCTAAAAAAAAAAAGTGTAGTAGGTAAGGCAGATGAACTTAGGGCTTGGATTAGTACCTGGGAGTATGATGTTATTGCTATTACTGAGACTTGGTTAAGGGAAGGGCATGATTGGCAACTAAATATCCCAGGATACCGATGCTTCAGGCGGGATAGAGAGGGAGGTAAAAGGGGTGGAGGAGTTGCATTACTGGTCAAAGAGGACATCACAGCTGTGCTGAAGGAAGGCACAATGGAGGACTCGAGCTGTGAGGCAATATGGGCAGAACTCAGAAATAGGAAGGGTGCGGTAACAATGTTGGGGCTGTACTACAGGCCTCCCAACAGCGAGCGTGAGATAGAGGTACAAGTATGTAAACAGATTATGGAAAGCTGTAGGAGCAACAGGGTGGTGGTGATAGGAGATTTTAATTTTCCCAACATTGACTGGGATTCACTTAATGTTAGAGGTCTAGATGGAGCAGAATTTGTAAGGAGCATCCAGGAGGGTTTTCTACAGCAGTATGTAAATAGTCCAACTCGGGAAGGGGCCATACTGGACCTGGTGTTGGGAAATGAGCCGGGCCAGGTGGTTGACGTTTCAGTAGGGGACTACTTTGGGAATAGTGATCACAATTCCGTAAGTTTTAGAATACTCATGGACAAAGACGAGAGTGGTCCTAAAGGAAGAGTGCTAAATTGGGGGAAGGCCAACTATACCAAAATTCGGCAGGAGCTGGGGAATGTAGATTGGGAGCAGCTGTTTGAAGGTAAATCCATTTTTGATATGTGGGAGGCTTTTAAAGAGAGGTTGATTAGCGTGCAGGAGAGACATGTTCCTGTGAAAATGAGGGATAGAAATGGCAAGATTAGGGAACCATGGATGACAGGTGAAATTGTGAGACTAGCTAAGAGGAAAAAGGAAGCACACATAAGGTCTAGGCGGCTGAAGAAAGATGAAGCTTTGAAAGAATATCGGGATTGTAGGCGCAATCTGAAACAAGGAATTAAGAGGGCTAAAAGGGGTCATGAGATATCTTTAGCAAACAGGGTTAAGGAAAATCCCAAAGCCTTTTATTCATATATAAGGAGCAAGAGGGTAACTAGAGAAAGGATTGGCCCACTCAAGGACAAAGGAGGAAAGTTATGTGTGGAGTCAGAGAAAATGGGTGAGATTCTAAACGAGTACTTTGCATCGGTATTCACCGAGGAGAGGGACATGACGGATGTTGAGGTTAGGGACAGATGTTTGATTACTCTAGGTCAAGTCGGCATAAGGAGGGAGGAAGTGTTGGCAATTCTAAAAGGCATTAAGGTGGACAAGTCCCCAGGTCCGGATGGGATCTATCCCAGGTTACTGAGGGAAGCGAGAGAGGAAATAGTTGGGGCCTTAACAGATATCTTTGCAACACCCTTAAACACGGGTGAGGTCCCGGAGGACTGGAGAATTGCTAATGTTGTCCCCTTGCTTAAGAAGGGTAGCAGGGAAAATCCAGGTAATTATAGACCGGTGAGCCTGACGTCAGTGGTAGGGAAGCTGCTGGAGAAGATACTGAGGGATAGGATCTATTCCCATCTGGAAGAAAATGGGCTTATCAGTGATAGGCAACATGGTTTTGTGCAGGGAAGGTCATGTCTTACCAACTTAATAGAATTCTTTGAGGAAGTGACAAAGTTGATTGATGAGGGAAGGGCTGTAGATGTCATATACATGGACTTCAGTAAGGCGTTTGATAAGGTAGGCTGATGGAGAAAGTGAAGGCGCATGGGGTCCAAGGTGTACTAGCTAGATGGATAAAGAACTGGCTGGGCAACAGGAGACAGAGAGTAGCAGTGGAAGGGAGTTTCTCAAAATGGAGACGTGTGACCAGTGGTGTTCCACAGGGATCCGTGCTGGGACCACTGTTGTTTGTGATATACATAAATGATTTGGAGGAAAGTATAGGTGGTCTGATTAGCAAGTTTGCAGGCGACACTAAGATTGGTGGAGTAGCAGACACTGAAGGGGACTGTCAGAGAATACAGCAGAATATAGATAGACTGGAGAGTTGGGCAGAGAAATGGCAGATGGAGTTCAATCAGGGCAAATGCGAGGTGATGCATTTTGGAAGATCCAATTCAAGAGTGAACTATACAGTAAATGGAAAAGTCCTGGGGAAAATTGATGTACAGAGAGATTTGGGTGTTCAGGTCCATTGTTCCCTGAAGGTGGCAACGCAGGTCAATAGAGTGGTCAAGAAGGCATACGGCATGCTTTCCTTCATCGGACGGGGTATTGAGTACAAGAGTTGGCAGGTCATGTTACAGTTGTATAGGACTTTGGTTCGGCCACATTTGGAATACTGCGTGCAGTTCTGGTCGCCACATTACCAAAAGGATGTGGATGCTTTGGAGAGGGTGCAGAGGAGGTTCACCAGGATGTTGCCTGGTATGGAGGGCGCTAGCTATGAAGAGAGGTTGAGTAGATTAGGATTATTTTCATTAGAAAGACGGAGGTTGAGGGGGGACCTGATTGAGGTGTACAAAATCATGAGAGGTATAGACAGGGTGGACAGCAAGAAGCTTTTTCCCAGAGTGGGGGATTCAATTACAAGGGGACACGAGTTCAAAGTGAAAGGGGAAAAGTTTAGGGGGGATCTGCGTGGAAAGTTCTTTACGCAGAGGGTGGTGGGTGCATGGAACGCATTACCAGCGGAGGTGGTAGACGCGGGCACGATAGCGTCTTTTAAGATGTATCTAGACAGATACATGAATGGGCAGGAAGTAAAGAGATACAGACCCTTAGAAAATAGGCGACAGGTTTAGATAGAGGATTTGGATCGGCGTAGGCTTGGAGGGCCGAAGGGCCTGTTCCTGTGCTGTAATTTTCTTTGTTCTTTGTTCTTTGTTCCCACTGCTCCCATTACCCATTGTTATCAGACTCCAAGGCTCCCTTGTAATGGCTCCTCAGCACAATATTTACTTCTTTGAACTCCATCACCTTAGGAACCCCTCCAAGACACAAACCTTGGGATCCCTGCACAATCCCAATCCCAGAACTCAAGAGCTGACTCTGAGCACAGCCAGGTCCGAGGACATGACTTCCCATTCTTGCAGATCCCATCCCATTGCTCCCCTACCCCAGAAATCTCACTCAAAGCTCCCATGCCCTGAAAGCCCCTCACCCACAGTGCTCCCAGACCTCAGCAACCCCCACTGCAGCCATAACCTAACACCCTCTCTAATTTATCTAAATCCCTATACTCTGAAACTTCAATTCTGCATAAGCTCAACATTATCACCACAGTGTTCCTCAACCCAGCTCTGACAAACTCAGCACCAACCCCTAGTGTAACCTAAGCCTAGCACTTCCTCCAATACTGACAACTCCACAACTTCCCCTCCCCATTCCCTTCAACACACTCCTCACTGCTATTACATACTTGGTACCTAATTGCAATGTACCACTTTGCTATCTCCCATCTTCAAAAAGATGAGATAAAAATTGGCTACATAAATGATGCAACAGCAGTAATACCAAGGCCACTGACCTTTAATTTTCACAGAAAAATGGATAAAATCATAGATTTTGATCCAAACAATGGTTAAAAAGTCATTTAATTTATTCAGTCATGCCTCTGATAATACAACATATCATAACACCAAATTTTATAAACTAATATATCCTCCACCTTACTCTGGACACCTTGGTAGATAGTAAATGCATTACAACACATTCTGGATATCATGCTTTGTTACAGATGCAAAAGAATCTTTTAAAATATGGCAAGCAGCACACTTCCAGATCAGAATAGGTGCATGGCGCCCGTTATATTGGACGCTTTTTTCCCCACTTTATGCATGTAAAATGGGCATCTGGTCATCAAATTTATTTAGTTTATTTCGAGATACAGCACTGAAACAGGCCCTTCGGCCCACCAAGTCTGTGCTGACCAACAATCACCTATTTATACTAATCCTACATTAATCCCATATTCCCTACCACATCCCCACCATTCTCCTACCACCTACCTACACTAGAGGCAATTTACAACAACCAATTTACCTATCAACCTGCAAGTCTTTTGGCTGTGGGAGGAAACCGGAGCACCCGGCGGAAACCCACGCAGACACAGGGAGAACTTGCAAACTCCGCACAGGCAGTACCCAGAATTGAACCCGGGTCGCTGGAGCTGTGAGGCTGCGGTGCTAACCACTGCGCCACTGTGCTGCCTACAGTCTACCCACAGTCATTTCTCATATCTTCATTTCTTTGAGATTTCCTCCTGCTGTCTCATGCTAATATCATTCCTGCCATTTGACCTTGTCCTGTTTTCTGCCCAAGCGCTTTAAAGGTGTGTTTGCTGTGTCTGCTTTCTCCTCCTCTTTGTTCTGTTTCTTTTTAAATGCTGTGCAGTTATAATATCCTCCAATTCTAATGAAAGGTGAACTTCTCAAATGTCAATTTGTCCATTCTCCCCACAGTCACTGTCCGGCCTCCTGAGGGTATGCAGTCTTTTCTGCTTTTGTTGCAGAATTCCAGCATGTGCAGTTTTTTTGCTTATACCCTTAACACCAGCATCGCTTCTGGAGCCTTATCACCAGGATCCCTTTGAAAAATGAAACTGTTAAAAAGAATTAGCATTATTTCTGAGAATCTTTGGTTATTTTCTGGAACAATAAATCTGTAGTCTCAGAAAATGTCTGGCCATACTTTGACAGAAGGGCTCTATTTTAATATACAAATCTCTACTATTAATTCTGATCTCACACTGTCAGGCTCAGTAAATCACACAAATAATTCCTTAATGCTGTTTTTAGCAATCAGATCTTTCTAAAGTGACACTGATTTATGTATTAGCACAAAAATGTGTTTTTTGTATGGCATTTACAAAAGCATGCACATGTGTGTTGAGTAATTTGAGTGATAGAATAATCAGGAATGTTTATATATTAACTTTACATGCTCCAGGAATAGGGTGGCTACTCGGGAGGCAAGGTTGCGGTCAGGCAAGGGCATATGCCTAATCTGCTACTCTCCTCCCCATGGGGCTCATTGCCTGAGATGTGCAAACAAGCACAACTCTCACTATTTCCAGTAAGATATATCCCTCTGTTATGCTGACTGTCACCAGAAACATGTGAACAAAGCACTTATTGGGTCATATGACAGTCTAAGGATGTGATTTATGGTTCCATCTGGAATGGGTAAAATACTAAATATTCTGCATCCCTTCCTAGGTGACGAATACAACTCTCCCCCTCCTCCTCCATTCTCCATCACCAGTTCCATAATGCTGAGGCAGACTCAAACTAATTCAAGAGAGATGGGAGCATATAAGCACCGGCTCCAACCACCATAAGATATTTAAAAAGATATTCCAGTATAAAAACTACATAACCGGTGATGTTTTTCAACATTTATGGGCCATATTCAGCCACATTGCACAGCCTGAATACTGTTGTATTTGCATTGGGTGACATTGGACTAGCAAAAGCGTACTGAATTTGCATTCCGA
The DNA here is from genome assembly GCF_036365525.1 of Heterodontus francisci. Classification (NCBI taxonomy): domain Eukaryota; kingdom Metazoa; phylum Chordata; class Chondrichthyes; order Heterodontiformes; family Heterodontidae; genus Heterodontus; species Heterodontus francisci. Next base: position 37,613,819 of record NC_090378.1, read on the forward strand.
CCCAACATATAGCTAAGGTTAAGGGATTTTTTTTTACATTCTCAGGATGTGGGTGTCTCTGGCAAGGTCAACATTTATTGCCCATCCTTAATTGCCTCGAGAAGGTGGTGGTGGGCCGTCTTAAACCATTTGCTTCAACTGAGAGGCTTGCTAGGACACTTAAAACGGCAGTTAAAAATCAACCACATTGGCAGAAATGCAGAGGTGCTTATTCTATTCAGTGTATTACATTATTTTTAAATGAGAATTGGACAGGGATGACTTTAAAAGTTTCATTTTAATCAGCAAATAGACCTTGGCAAAGAAATTTGGTGCTAAATAATATAAATTAAAGTTGGCAAAAAGATGAAAGGAATATCATATGTCCTCTGGCTTGTAGCTGTGTGCCAAATTTAGGCCTATCCTGCAGATCTGTCTGACAGCCTTAAACAACTCCAAAAGGATTCCTGGCACTACAATTGTCTTAGCATAATATGGCTGAGTGATAGACTGCTGAGTTGGCCCTGTTTAAAAAGTTAATGAATGTTAACAGTTTATGAAACGTAACCTTGCTTGGAAATTTAAAACACAGCCTTCCCAAGTTACGCAATTAATAATTGTCACAGAGGCTATAAAACTGTACACACTTCAGTCCATGTGGGTCATATTTGTCTTTTTCTTTGTCTTGCTTTTTCAGGACCTTGAAATACAAATTACTGGTGATCTCTCGTGGGACTACTTTCACTGCATATGCAGATAATATAATGTTAAAGCCTCTGTTTTTTTGTGCTTATATTTTCAGTGTTATGGAGAGCTTTCCCAATACAACAAAAACTTATCATTATGAACTAGGCCCTTAAAGCCAAGAAAAACAAGAGCTTTATAACCCATCACTCAATCCACAACAAAGAATTATAACAACAACAACTTGCATTTATATAGCATTTATAGATGGTGGCATATGGTAATAATAAGCTAATGTCCTGGCGATACGGGTCAAATCCCACCATAGCAGCTGGTGGAATTTAAATTCAATTAATTGAAAAAAAACTGGAATAAGAACAAAGAACAAAGAACAGTACAACACAGGAACAGGCCATTCGGCCCTCCAAGCCTGCGCCGATCTTGATGCCTGCCTAAACTAAAATCTTCTGCACTTCCGGGGTCCGTATCCCTCTATTCCCATCCTATTCATGTATTTGTCAAGATGCCTCTTAAATTTCTCTATGGTACCTGCTTCCACCACCTCCCCCGGCAACAAGTTCCAGGCACTCACCACCCTCTGTGTATAGAACTTGCCTCGCACATCCCCTCTAAACTTTGCCCCTCTCACCTTAAACCTATGTCCCCTAGTAACTGACTCTTCCACCCTGAGAAAAAGCTTCTGACTATCCACTCTGTCCATGCCGCTTATAACTTTGTAAACCTCTATCATGTCGCCCCTCCACCTCCATCGTTCCAGTGAAAACAATCCGAGTTTATCCAACCTCTCCTCTTAGCTAATGCCCTCCAGACCAGGCAACATCCTGGTAAACCTCTTCTGTACCCTCTCCAAAGCCTCCACATCCTTCTGGTAGTATGGCGATCAGAATTGCACGCAATATTCTAAGTGTGGCCTAACTAAAATTCTGTACAGCTGCAACATGACTTGCCAATTTTTATACTCTATGCCCCGACCGATGAAGGCAAGCATGTCGTATGCCTTCTTGACTACCTAATCCACCTGCGTTGCCACTTTCAGTGACCTGTGGACCTGTACGCCCAGATCTCTCTGCCTGTCAATACTCCTAAGGGTTCTGCCATTTACTGTATACTTCCCACCTGCATTAGACCTTCCAAAATGCATTACCTCACACTTGTCCGAATTAAACTCCATCTGCCATTTCTCCGCCCAAGTCTCCAACCGATACATATCCTGCTGTATCCTCTGACAATCCTCATCACTGTCCGCGACTCCACTAACCTTTGTGTCCGCAAACTTACTAATCAGACCCGCTACATTTTCCTCCAAATCATTTATATATACAACAAACAGCAAAGGTCCCAGCACTGATCCCTGCGGAACACCACTAGTCACATCCCTCCATTCAGAAAAGCACCCTTCCACTGCTACCCTCTGTCTTCTATGACCGAGCCAGAATTGAAAGCTAGTCTCAGTAATGATGACATTAAACTATCATTGCCATAAAAACCCATCTGGTTCACTAATATCCTTTAGGGAAGGCAGTCTGCCATCCTTACCTTGTCTGGCTTACATGTGACTCCAGACTCACAGGAATGTGATTGACTCTCAACTGCCCTCTGAAATGGCCTAGCAAGCCATTCAGTTCAAGGGTAATTAAGGATGGACAACAAATGCTGGCTTTGCATCTGAGTGGCGCCCATATCTCATGAAAAGAATTTTTAAAAAACATAGTAAAACATCCCAAGGCACTTCACTTCACCTCAAGGGGTCAGTTGGCTAGATGGCTAGCATTTGGTTCAGAATAATGCCAACAGTGCGGGTTCAATTCCCATTGTAGCTGAGATAGACTTGGGGTCCTGCTGCTTTGTCCTTCCCTTGTGGGTGGAATACACATATTAGTCTGTGATGCCAACACAACCAAAGCAGAAGCGTAGGAGTGTTGTCAGAAAAAAACTGACACTAAGCCAAAGAAGGCGACATTAGGACAGGTGACCAAAAGCTTTGTTGAAGAAGTAAGTTTTAAGGAGAGTGTTAAAGGAGGAGGGAGAGGTAGAGAGGTGGGAAGAATTGGGAGGGAATTCCAGAGCTTAGGTCCTGGATGGCTGAAGGCAGAGTCGACAGTGGTGGGCTGAAAGAAGTGGGGATGCAAAAGAGGCCAGAGTTGGAGAAACAAAATTCTCAGAGGGATTTAGGGCTGGAGGATATTACAGACATAGAGATAGAGAGCGGTGAGGCCATGGAGGAATTTGCACATAGAGATGAGAATTTTTAAATCCCAGTCCAGAGACTTGAGTACATAATCTATGCTGACAGTCGTGAGGGAATACACTGTTGGAGGTGCTACCTTTTGGATGAGACATTAAACCAAGGCTCTGTCTGCCCTCTCAGATGGTGCAAAAGGTCCCATGGTACTATACAAAGAACAGCAGTGGAGTTCTTAATCTAAAACAGATCATCTGGTTGTTTATTTCTTTGCTGTTTGTGGGAGCTTGCAGTGTGCATACTGGCTGCCTTACTTCCTACATTACAACAGTGACTACACTTCAAAACTACTTTCAGGGGCTGTAAGCAATTTGGGTCATGCTTTATAAATGCAAGTTCTTTCCTTCTTTCTTTAACCTGCTCGACTGCAAAATCTTATAACAAGATCAACCCTTCACTTTACAAAATGAAGTTAATCCTATTAAAGCTCTACTGTGACTCCCATCACAAGGAGCCAGCAGAAGCAGTGGGCATGAAATTCAGATCCACAGTGCTACTGGAGACATTCAGTTGCAAGAGGGGCCCAGTACTAGTTTTATTTCAAAGGCCAGATATCAACTTTCAGGTAAGGTAATTTTAAATAGCTTCTGCTATTGCAAAGTCTCAGGAGGCAATGTGGAGTGTTTTTGGAGATGTTGTGAGTTGTTGGATTTTCCAGAGAGTGTTGCTGCAGGAACACTTCACAGGAAGGGAAGAGGATTTGCTGACCTGTCACACAAAGGCTGAAGCAGGTATGGGGGCAGCAATTTCAGTGCTACTGGGTTTACAGCACGACAGGGAGATGGAGCAGAGGCTGAGGAGAGGGTAAGCCCTTCATCTTGAATGCTCTCAGCAATGCTGCTTGCAATGGGCTCTGTCACAGCCGGCCCCATGATGCAGAGAACAATCTCCTCTGTAGGGCTCAGGAGATGCAGGTGTCATTGTCCCCTGTCAGTTTTGCTCTGATCCCTTTTATTGTGTACCACCTTATCCTGCAAGAGAGGGGGAAGAATGTCAGTGGTTATGAAGCACTCTGTTTGGTGATGTGCCTCCATAGCTGACTTGTTGGAGCTATGTGAATGCAGCAAAAGGGGGGTGAGAGATTGGCACCATTGGAAGATGTGTGAGGGTGAGATGGAGTATCTGAATATAAAGCCTGAGTCCCGACTGCTGGAACTGTTGATGGGCGAATGATGGGGCTGTGATGCATTGAGCAGCGTGAGAAGTTGGTGGTGTAATGGGTAGGATGTATCATGTCACTGACCTTGACCACCCATATGAGGTTATTGAACTTTTTATGGCACTGCTGGCAGGTCCCCAACACCTGACTCTTTGCATTGACCTCCCTTGTCACAAGCTCCCATTCCCTTCGAAGGACATTCCTTGATGGCTTCCTGGCCCCCTGCAGAAAAATGGCCTCTCTCCTCCTATCAGTCTCCATGACTAATGCCTCCAGTGAACCTGGGCGCCATCTCTCTGCTCTGGTGACCCAATTGTTTTGTTTCTATGTGCAGCTAATTGCAACACTGGCACTCAGCAGCAGCTTCCTTTCTGTCAGTGCAGCTCCCCTTTAAGTGGGACAGACGGTCTTTAAGAGCTGGTGGCTGGCTGGAACACATGCCACCTAGCACGCTGTTAAACTCCCTGTTGAGCACGCAGCCAACCAGCAGCATGGATCATGCTGGGCTGCATGTTCCTATCAGGCAAACGAGAAGGCAGCACAAAGTTTCTGAGCTGCCTGCCTCAACAAAACCAGGCGTGGTGGATCGTGAACCACAACTCCTGTGCCCAAAAATGGACACAGACCAATTTTTAGTCCTCCACATTCTCATACCCCTCAGTGTGAAAAACATATTCCAATTTTTACCTTTGTTTTGCTAGTGACCATGTTCCGTCTATGGCTCCAGTCTATAAACTAAAAGGAGAGAAAAAGAGAAAAATACATTGAGAGAGATTTTAAAAATATAGAAACATAGAAAATAGGAGCAGGAGTAGGTCATTCGGCCCTTCGGGCCTGCTCCGCCATTCAAAAAAGATCATGGCTGATCGTCTAATTCAGTACCCTGTTCCCGCTTTCTCCCCATATCCCTTGATCACTTTGGCAGTAAGAAATATATCTATCGCCTTCTTGGATATATTTAATGACTTGGCCTCCACTGCCTACTGTGGTAGAGAATTCCACAGGTTCACCACCCTCTGAGTGAAGAAATTTCTTCTCATCTCGGTTCTAAATGGCATACCCCGTATCCTGAGACTGTGACCCTTGGTTCTGGACTCCCCAGCCATTGGGAACATCCTTCCTGCATCTAGCCTGTCTAGTCCTGTTAGAATTTTATAGGTTTCGATGAGATCCCATCTCATTCTTCTAAACTCGAGTGAATGTAGACCTAGTCAACCCAATCTCTCCTCAAACTTCAATCCTGCCATCCCAGGAATCAGCCTAGTAAATCTTCTTTGCACTCCCTCCGTGGCAAGAACATCCTTCCTCAGATAAGGAGATCAAAACTTCACACAATACTCCAGATGTGGTCTTACCAAGACCCTGTATAACTGCAGTAAGACATCCTTACTCCTGTACTCAATGATGCATATATGATGCATTGTCAGTTAATAAATTTGTTAAGCTACACCACTTTGTGCTGATGTAGGGAGAAAAGATGACATTATGCTCTGTGGTTTGTACCAGTCTGTAAGTTCGATGTGTGAATTATGCCTGGCAACTCTGTGAAACCAGAAAATCAGACTTGTGCAGCCTGCATTGTTAGAGAGAAGAAAAGAATTGCATTTATGCAGCACTTATCACATTTTAGGACACAACAAAGCGCTTCCGATTAAATTACTTTTGTTGAAGTACAGCCACTGTCGCAAGACATAGAATTCACAATACAATAGGAGGCCATTTGGTCCATCCTGCATGTCCCAGTGGTAGCTCTTCAACTGAAGCTGCATAATGTAATCCTACTTTCGAGTCTTTCCCTATACCCTTATATATTCTTCCTTTTCGGATACCTATCCAATTCCCTTTTGAATGGGTCTCTCCCTTCATAGCCACTTATATTAAAACATTCCATATGCTAATGACATTCTGACTAAAAAAAAATTCCCCTAATTTTACCCTTCAATCTTTCAGAAAAATCCTCAGTCTATGTCCTCGTTACCAAGTTGCCAACCACCACCATTTAACCTCTCAACCTTCCATAATTTTGAAAATCTCTTTTAGATCCCCCTTAATCGTTTTTGTTCCAGTGAAAAGCCTTCTTTATAATTATAACCTCTTAATCTTGATATTAATCGAGTGAATTAAACAGTTATTTAAAGAAGTAAAGCAATGTTGCACAAATAGCAAGGATTAGTTTTTTTATGGAGCTGGTTGAGAAAAGAATGTTGGCCAGAACACACTGCTCTCTTTAAATAGTACCAGAGTTGCTCTTTTAGCTCAATGTAATAGATTCCATGGCACGATTTACATCTCATCCAAAGGACAGCGCTTCCAACAATGCAGCAATCCCTAAGTATTGTACAGTTGTGTTGGCCCAGATTACATGGTCAAACCTGCAGTAGGGCTTGAACTAGCAAACTTCTGGCTCAAAGGCAAAAATGCTACAAAATGAACCAAGGGGTAATTCCTTAAAGTCACGAGGTATGGTATTGGTAGCATTACGATCAGTCTTGTTTTTGGAGCATATTCAAATATACTTACTTAAGTGCTATCTCAAGCAGCAAGTGAAGTGTCATGTGGGTGAATCTTTGGAGAAAAGCTAGAGAACACAGCACCAGAAGTCGGGAGACTCCTGGTTGATAGTTCCAATATAAGGATTTCAAACATTGACCACTGAAATTTTCAGTATTGAAGATTTTCAAGGCACCAGGAGACCTCCTAACATATTCAAACAGAAAGCAAGAGAGTGTATAAAGGGCCTCCAATCCCATATCGTCCATTTTATACCATCACCAATACTTAAAAATATTCCCAATCAGTGTGGGTGGCTGAAATACATTTTACCTTGCTTGTTAGCATAATTTCAAAAGATGCATTTGTCACCACTACCTAATGTGTGTCTGGTGCTAAGTCCATTTAGATAACAGAAATCCTGACTGCAAGAAGGAGACAGAGCTAATTGGGATTGTCAGGCCATCATAAGAGGGTTGGAGTGTGGGATTGCTGTTGATGTTGGCTCCACTTTACTTAGGGACTTGCATCATTTTAATGGTATTATGGTGTATTGACAGTACAAAAAGAGAGGAAATTCTGGAGTGAATGTCTTGTGCCATTATTTATGCCACTCCATATTTTCCTGGGACATTTAAGCTCACACAAAACAGTGAGAGGTAAATTATCATAGTTCCACCTTCATGCAGATCAATGGTGGTTGGTATTTTCTTGCGTTTAACACCAGTTTTCACGCCATTGCATTTAGCCTCAAACAAAAAGGGATTGGCGGCTTGGCAATGCATGATTTATTTATTCAAAGGATCCATCAGCAGTTCCATTTATGCATCGCTGGCCTCTCTAAATGGTTTGTAACATGGAGCGAAAGTATCATTGTTACTCTGTTATTAATGTAAAAAAACAAAGATTAATTGTAATCAGACAGATCTGTAACACTCAATGTTTTCATGTTAAAAATAATTAAAAAGTCACACATTGAGAACACACCAGTTGGAATGCAAGGAAACTATGCAACATAGTGGGGTTTCATAGTGGCTTTCAAAAGGAAATTGGATAAATATTTGAAGCGAAAAAATGTGCAGGGCTATGGGGAAAGGATAGAGGAATGGCACTAGCTGAATTGCTCTTGCAGTCGCCATGGAACTTAGGGCCTTCTGTGCTGTAACCATTCTATGATTCTAACAACAACAGATTACAAGGCAATAAGAACTTGCTTCAATCATTATTCCCCATGCAAATAAATAGTTTCTTTCACTATTTGTTTCTTGGTAGGGTCAGGATGAGTCTTAAAAATTCTGCTGACCTAATTGTTGTGATCCAGCAAATAACGAAAGAAGCAATGCCCTTGACCTATCTCCAAACCTGAAAGCGAGATGAAATTTTGGGTAGAATCATTGCTGGCATCTTATATTCTTGTGATCACACGGTAATTAAGGACGTAAGAAATAGGAGCAGAAGTAGGCCATACAGCCCCTCGAGTCTGCTAAAATCATGGATGAACTTCAATGTCAACTCCACTTTCCCACTCTATCCCCATATCCCTTGATTCCCTTAGTGCCCAAGAATCTATTGATTTCAGTCTTGAATACATTCAATGACTGAGCATCCATAGCTCTCTGAAGTAGAGAATTCCAAAGAATCTCAACCTTCTGAATGACGCCATTTCCTCTCATAGGAACATAAGAAATAGGAGCAGGAGTAGGCCCCTCGAACTTGCTCCACCATTCAATAAGATCATGGCTGATCTGATTGTGGCCTCAACTCCACTTTCCTGTCTTCCTCTCCATAACAGTTTACTCCCTTTTAGATCAAAAATCTTTCTAGCTCAGCCTTGAATATACTGAATAACCCAACCTCCACTGCTCTCTGGAATAGAGAATTCCAAAAATTAACCACCCACTGAGAGAGGAAATGCTTCTTCATCTCTGTTTTAATTGGGAGACCCTTTATTTTGAAAATGTGCCCCCTAGTTCTATATTGCCCCACAAGGGGAAACATCCTCTCAGCATCTACCCTGCCAAGCACCTCAGAATCTTCTATGTTTCAATAAGATCACCTCTCATTCTTCTAAACTTCAACAAGTATCGGCCCGACCTGCTCAACTTTTCCTCATAAGGCAAACCCTTCATCCTAGGAATCAACCGAGTGAACCTCTCTGAACTACCTCCTTAAATAAGGTAACCAAAACAATATGGGCTGAATTTTACCGGCCCCTCAATGCTGCGAGTCGTGGTGTGGGAGCCAGTAGAATTCTACGGGGAGAGGCCCACCTCGACCTGCGACATCGGGAAGGGCCCGGCACAAATTACCGGCAGCGGGGGGACCTCGGTGCAGCACCACCCCCGCCGCCTAGCGGCAGCACCCCAATTAGAATATGTAAAACGGTATTTACCTCGGCAGATTATGCATCCCGTCGCCTCTCCACGGACACTTCCGAATTTTACCGAGAACGGGCGGCCATCACGTGTTGTCCCATTCACGAATGGAAAACCGGACAGGACATCAGAAGCAGGAGTCTGGACAGTGAAAGTAAGTCCAGATATACAGGGGTCTGAACTCTGCATATTGGAAGGGAGGAGGGAGGGGAGATTATAGGGGTCTCACTCTGCATCCTATGAGGGAGGGGAGAATTACAGGGGTCACACTCTGCATTCTATAAGGGAGGAGGGAGGGTGTCTGGGATTACTGGTGGGAAAGCTCTGAAGGCATGATGGGAGGTACTGTATACCCTCCCTCCATAAACAGTGTATGCTCTGCGTTTGTTTGTGTGTGTGAAGGAGCAATGGCACTCTAGTCACCCTGTGCGTGGGGAGGGTGCCAGAAAGGGTAGGAGCGTTAAGGTTATATGGATGGTGGGGGCAATCGATGCAGCTGGTAGGATCTTGATGTGGTTATGATGTGCCACTCTGAGTGTTAGCCAAGATGAGCAATGCCATGCCACGCCACATAGTTGATCCATGAAAGCACCTGATGTATCTGTCAACACTAATCCCTGCCCTGTTAGGAACCTTTGAATAAATGAAGGGTTCAACTTTATTTATCACATGGAAATGGGTATGGCTCATCCGAGATTGTGTGATCTTTTGTTCCTGAGGATCCGTATGCGCCGGAACCAAAATCAACAGGCAGGTGCGGTCCACATAGAGGCCCCCAGTCGTGAGCTGCAGCCCCCAAGGGGAGCTTGCCATTACGATTACTGTGCATCTACAGGCCCCACATGACAGGCCATCGGATTTCAGAGCACCGGTTTCAGAGGCAATTGTGGATGCAGAGAGGGTGGTGACACATCTTTGTGCCCTGCTCAATGATGACCTGCAGCCCATGGGTTCTGGTGGACATTCTATATCTGCGGTCCTCATAGTGGCAGTGGTTCTTAAGCTTGATGCCTGTGCAGCATTTCAGGAGCCAACCGGAGACCTTTGTGGGGTCACACAGTCAGCAGTGTACCTCTGCATCAGGGAGGTCACCAATGCCCTGCACCGGAGGGCCAGTGAGTATGTGCACTTCGGGACTCCCACAGCCAGGTTCAGAGGGCCATCGGTTTTGGCACCATTGCCGGAGAACCATTGGTTTTTGGGTTTACAGACTGCACCCATGTGGCCATCAGTCCTCCCGCCAGGCTACCACCTGCAAACGTTACCATTAAAGGAATCCTCTCAATCTAGGTGCAGCTGGTATGTGATCACCAGAGATGCTTCAGGCAAATCTGTGCCTGCTTCTCAGGCAGCTACCATGCCACCTGGGCCCTGCGCCAGTCCCAGCTGCCATCGCTGTTCAGTGAACTGGCTCAGATGGAGGGGTGGCTTCTTGGAGACAAGGGCTATCCCTTGCAGACATGGCTCCCAACACCAGTCAGAGACCCCACCACTGCTGCAGAGGAGAGATACAACGCCAGCCACTGAGCTACAAGAGACACCATTGAGCAGGCAACCGGCATGCTAAAAAAGTGCTTCCAATGCCTGAGTAGATAGGGTGGTGTACTGTACAAAGTCCAGCTCCTTTCTTTGCTGCTCGCTGTGCTCTACACAACTACGCACCCAATAGGGGACAAGCCTGGCATGATGAGGAGAGATGTCAATAGGATTCCTTCACTGACTATGAGGACGCTGAGGACCTACAATAGGAAAGGTGCATTGGAGGGCAGATGGCACCCAGACTCTGCATGCAGGGCTAGCAGTGAGCTAGGGATGTACAGCAATGGCTTATCAGCGAAAGGCTCTCTGCTCCATAGGAGCCGACATGAGCCCTGCAAGCTACACATCACCCTTACTCAGCTGCTGTGCAGCAGTCCACATCTGCAATATCCTTGCGGCCACCAGTACTGGTAGCAGAATACTGAGCCATTGTCCTTATTACTGCATCCGTGGAGATGCACATGAGTGATACTGGCAGGGCAATGATGTTATTCCATACGTTGGCAGTTCTGAAAGGCCAATGATGTAATGGGAGGAGCCATGATCGATACATGCCAGAACATTTCATTCACACAGTAAAAGCAATGCTTTTAGTGAAGACGATTTTGCTTTCGGCCTTTCTACATTGTTGTATCACCCATGCAGACCCATTTGTGTCACAACGCTTTTTGGAAATGCTTGTGGATGTTCCTATGCAGTGTCACTTCTGCACTAGCAGCCTGACTATTGGAAGTCTGCTGATATGATGGCCCTTTGGCTGTGGATGACTTTGGCGGTCATACCCTGTGTGCACGAGGCCTAGAGGGTCCCACCTGGCTGGAAGATTGATTGTCCATCCCCTTCTGGCAATGGACCCTGTGACGCTGGATGGCCCCACGGCTACTCACCTCCTCTGCATCTCCAGCCAGGCTGCCTTGTTCAGGCGGGAGAGCCTCTTCTTACCATGGTTGGTGAAAAGTACCTCCCGCCTTGCCCGCACAGCCTGGAGGAGAGTGAGCAGGGAGGCTTCGGTGACTTGTGGTGTGGTCCTTAAAGGTGACTCCACTGTGTAACTGCTCTAACTTCCGGCTGCAAGGTTTGTCTTGCACATGTTTGAAAACCAATGCAGGACCAGTGAGGAAATCTGTGCTGTTGTCATGGTTTATCAACTATTACACATCGACACATGTTCACGAACATTTTGCTTCTGCAGCAGCTGATCATAGTTAGTGGTGTAATATTTCTAGTTGGCAATGCAGCTAGAATATGTGCATATTTTCCTGTTTTTTTACAAAGATCATTTAATCTCAGTTACCTGTATTTTCACATAACAGTTAGCAGAGAAATGAATACAGATTCCAAATGCATATTAGTCTGTGGCTTTTCACAGTCAGATGATTAGAGGCCCATAGTATGTAAATATTCTTCAATTATGGTTTTATTTCTGTTTTGTATTTGCCTTTTATGATACATTTAAGTCTCACATCCTGGAATCTGCAAAATTAAGATTTTTCACCCAGGTGCGGCATGCCTACAAGAAGCAATGTAACACTTGAGTGGAAGAAGAGGATCGCAACTTCACAGGACACTGGGACACAGTAGGGTAAGTATGTGGCAGCAAAGCGGAAAGTGCTGGGGAAACTCAGCAGGTCAGGCAGAATCTCTGAAGAGAGAAGCAGAGTTAACTTTCAGGTCTGTGAACTTGGTCAAGTTATCTCTGTTTCTCTCTCCACAGATGCTGCCAGACCTGCTGGATTTCTCCAGCACTTTCTGCTTTGCATCCAGATTGATGGCAGCCCCACTCTTCAGCAGTGACAGTTGTCAGGAAGCAGGTGCTGGAGCATTTTAAATAGGGCCCCAGCACCTGCTACACAGCTAACAAATGGTTCCTCGCTGCGCCGGATGTCCTGCCTCTCCCCATATAATATGTGGGGGGGCGGCTCGGCGCAGTGATGCTAATGAGCCTCTGCACGCAATATCGCCAGTACAGCGCACAATACCAGCCAAATAAACACTGTGGCTACAAGATCAGGTCAGAGCCTGGGAATTCAGCAGTGAATAACTTTTTTTTTATTTGTTCGTGGGATGTGGGCGTCACTGTCCAGGCCAGCATTTATTGCCCATCCCCAATTGCCCTTCAGAATGTGGTGGTGAGCTGCCAGGGGGATGGGAACCGGAGCCACGGATCAGTGGATGGGGTAGCTGTTGAACAGGCAGATACCGAGTGCAGAGAGTCTGTGAGGAAGGTTAGACAGTTGACAGGGCAAAGTTGCAGCCAGTATGATGGGTTGAAGTGTGTCTATTTTAACGCAAGAAGTGTCAGGAATAAGGGTGATGAACTTAGAGCATGGATCAGTACTTGGAGCTACGATGTTGTGGCCATTACGGAGACGTGGATATCACAGGGGCAGGAATGGATGTTGGATGTTCTGGGGTTTAGATGTTTCAAAAGGAATAGGGAGGGAGGTAAAAGAGGTGGGGGAGTGGCATTGCTAATCAGGGATAGTATCACAGCTGCAGAAAGGGAGGTCGTCAAGGAGGGTTTGTCTACTGAGTCATTATGGGTGGAAGTCAGAAACAGGAAAGGAGCAGTCACTTTGTTGGGAGTTTTCTATAGACCCCCCAATAGCAACAGAGACATGGAGGAACAGATTGGGAGGCAGATTTTGGAAAGGTGCAGAAGTAACAGGGTTGTTGTCATGGGTGACTTCAACTTCCCTAATATTGATTGGAACCTCCTTAGTGCAAATAGTTTGGATGGAGCAGTTTTTGTCAGGTGTGTCCAGGAAGGTTTCCTGACTCAATATGTAGATAGGCCGACTAGAGGGGAGACTATGTTGGACTTGGTGCTTGGCAACGAACCAGGCCAGGTGGCAGATCTCTCGGTGGGAGAGCATTTCGGTGATAGTGATCACAACTCCCTGACCTTTACTATAGTCATGGAGAGGGACAGGAGCAGACGGAATGGGAAAATATTTAATTGGGGGATGGGGAATTACAATGCTATTAGGCAGGAACTGGGGAGCATAAATTGGGAACAGATGTTCTCAGGGAAATGCACGACAGAAATGTGGAGGTTGTTTAGGGAGCACTTGCTGCGACTGCTGGATAGGTTTGTCCCGATGAGGCAGGGAAGGGATGGTAGGGTGAAGGAACCTTGGATGACAAGAGATGTGGAACAGCTAGTCAAGAGGAAGAAGGAAGCTTACTTAAGGTTGAGGAAGCAAGGATCAGACAGGGCTCTAGAGGGTTACAAGGTAGCCAGGAAGGAACTGAAGAATGGACTTAGGAGAGCTAGAAGGGGACATGAAAAAGTCTTGGCGGGTAGGATTAAGGAAAATCCCAAGGCGTTCTACACTTATGTGAGGAACAAGAGGATGGCCAGAGTGAGGGTAGGGCCGATCAGGGATAGTGGAGGGAACTTGTGCCTGGAGTCGGAGGAGGTAGGGGAGGTCCTAAATGAATACTTTGCTTCAGTATTCTTTAGTGAGAGGGACCTGGTCGTTTGTGAGGACAGCGTGGAACAGGCTGATATGCTCGAACAGGTTGAGGTTAAGAGGGAGGATGTGCTGGAAATTTTGAATGATATGAGGACAGATAAGTCCCCGGGGCCAGACAGGATATACCCAAGGATATTACGGGAAGCGAGGGAAGAGATTGCTGCGCCTTTGGCGATGATCTTTGCGTCTTCACTGTCCACTGGAGTAGTACCGGATGATTGGAGGGTGGCAAATGTTGTTCCCTTGTTCAAGAAAGGGAATAGGGATAACCCTGGGAATTATAGACCAGTCAGTCTTACGTCGGTGGTGGGCAAATTATTGGAGAGGATTCTGAGAGACAGGATTTATGATTATTTGGAAAAGCATGGTTTGATTAGAGACAGTCAGCATGGTTTTGTGAGGGGCAGGTCATGCCTCACAAGTCTTATTGAATTCTTTGAAGATGTGACAAAACACATTGATGAAGGAAGAGCAGTGGATGTGGTGTATATGGATTTTAGCAAGGCGTTTGATAAAGTTCCCCATGGTAGGCTCATTCAGAAAGTAAGGAGGCATGGGATTCAGGGAAAGTTGGCTGTCTGGATACAAAATTGGCTGGCCCATACAAGTCAGAGGGTGGTAGTAGATGGAAAGTATTCAGCATGGAGCTCGGTGACCAGTGGTGTTCCACAAGGATCTGTTCTGGGACCTCTGCTCTTTGTGATTTTTATAAATGACTTGGATGAGGAAGTGGAAGGCTGGGTTAGCAAGTTTGCCGATGACACGAAGGTTGCTGGAGTTGTGGATAGTGTGGAAGGCTGTTCTAGGTTGCAACGGGACATTGACAGGATGCAGAGCTGGGCTGAGAAGTGGCAGATGGAGTTCAACCTGGAAAAGTGTGAAGTGATTCATTTTGGAAGGTCGAATTTGAATGCGGAATACAGGCTTAAAGACAGGATTCTTGGTAGTGTGGAGGAACAGAGGGATCTTGGGGTCCATGTCCATAGATCGCTCAAAGTTGCCACCCAAGTTGATAGGGTTGTTAAGAAGGCGTATGGTGTGTTGGCTTTCATTAACAGGGGGATTGAGTTTAAGAGCCGCGAGGTTATGCTGCAGCTCTATAAGGCCCTGGGTCGACCACACTTGGAATATTGTGTTCAGTTCTGGTCGCCTCATTGTAGGAAGGATGTGGAAGCTTTTGAGAGGGTGCAGAGGAGATTTACCAGGATGCTGCCTGGACTGGAGGGCATGTCCTATGAAGAAAGATTGAGGGAGCTAGGGCTTCTCTCATTGGAGCAAAGAAGGATGAGTGGTGACTTGATAGAGGGGTACAAGATGATGAGAGGCATAGATAGAGTGGATAACCAGAGACTTTTCCCCAGGGTAGAAAGGGCTATCGCCAGGGGGCATAATTTTAAGGTGATTGGAGGAAGGTTTCGGGGAGATGTCAGAGGTAGGTTCTTTACACAGAGAGTGGTGGGTGCGTGGAATGCGCTGCCAGCGGTGGTAGTAGAAGCAGATACATTAGAGGCATTTAAGCGAATCTTGGATAGGTACATGGATGATAGTAGAATGAAGGGTAGGTAGTTAGTTTGATCTTAGAGTAGGTTAAAGGTTCGGCACAACATCGTGGGCCGAAGGGCCTGTACTGTGCTGTACTGTTCTATGTTCTATGTTCTTGAACCGCTGCAGTCTTTGGGATGTAGATACACTCATAGTGCTGTTAGGAGGGAGTTTCAGGATTTTGACTCTGTGACAGTGAAGAAACGGTGATACAGTTCCAAGTCAGGATGGTGTGTGACTTGGAGGGGAACTTGCAGGTGGTGGTGTTCCCATGCATCTGCTGCCCTTGTCCTTCTAGCTGGTAGAACACACAGGGTTGGAATGTGCTGTCAAAGGAGCCTTGGTGAGTTGTTGCAGTGCATCTTGTGTTTGGTACACACTGCTGCCACTGTGCATCAGTGGTGGAGGGAATGAATGTTGCAGGCAGTGGATGGGGTGCCAATCAAGCGGGCTGCTTTGTTCTAGATGGTGTCGAGCTTCTTGAGTGTTTTGGAGCTGCACGGGGAGGCAGTGGCATAGTGGTGTTGTCACTGGATTAGTAACCCAGAGACCCAGGGTATTGCTCTGGGGACGTGGGTTTGAATCCCACCACAGCAGAAGGTGGAATTTGAATTCAACTAATAAAAATCTGGAATTAATAAAAAGCTAGTCTAATGATGGCCCATGAAACCATTGTTGATTGTCGTAAAAACCCATCTGGTTCACTAATGTCCTTTAGATTTCCGTCCCTAAAGGTCATTCCTTCCCTAAAGGACTCAAGTCCTGACTCCCCAAAGCCTGTCCACCATCTGCAAGGCACAAGTCAGGAGTGTGATGGAATAGTCTCCACTTTCCTGAATGGGTGCAGCTCCAACAACACTCAAGAAGCTTGACACCATCCAGGATAAAGCAACCTGCTTGATTGGAACCCCATCCACCACTCCCTGCACCACCAACACACAGTGGCAGCTGTATGTACCATCTACAAGATGCACTGAGCAACTTACCAAGGCTCCTTTGACAGCACCTTCCAAACCTGTGTGTTCTACCCCCTAGAAGGACAAGGGCAGCAGATGTATGGGAACACCACCACCTGCAAGTTCCCCTCCAAGCCACACACCATCCTGACTTGGAACTATATCACCATTCCTTAACTGTCGTTGGGTCAAAATTCTGGAACTCCCTTCCTACCAACACTGTGGGTGTGCCTTCACCCCAAGGACCACAGTGGTTGAAGAAGGCATATCACCACCACCTTCTCAAGGGCAATTAGGGATGAGCAATAAATGCTGTCCTGGCCCGCGACGCCCACATCCCACAAACGAATAAAAAAAGCCACATGAAGCCTTCAAAGAATTTTATATGTTTCAATCAGATCACCTCTCATTCTTCTAAACTTCAGAGAATGTAGGCCCATTCTACTTAATGAAGAGTTGAGCCTACCCACAACTCCTATAGCAGCTTACTTTATATCGCGGATTCAAGATCAGAAGAATGCTTGAGTACCCTTGATCTGCCTGGTACTGCCAGATGCATCAAGTGGGGCTCAGTGCAGCAAAACATTAAAGCCAGACCTGCTGCATGGAGGTACTCAATGATGAAGAATGCACCCTATGCAATCTATCGTAAGGATTGTACATTTTAATACACAATTTGAAATCTAAGTCAGAGCATCTGTGGAGAAGAAAATCTGCAACAAATGCCCTCTGCATCGCTGTCTGTATTCTGCTGTTCTTCAAAGAGAATTGACTATTTGCTTTGCTGCTTCTGATATGTTTCACATTTTAGTTCTCAGAAGTGAGAACTTACCACAGGGCACAAGAAGAAATATCTGATGAGACCCTGAATTGTAACAAGTATAAAATTAACAAGCCTTAAAGTAAAACCAAGATTAGAAGGATTCCTTTGCTCACTGAGTGATAAATTGTGGAATAGCCTGCCTGCAAAAATATTTCATAACATATCAAATAACTCCTTCAAAATATAGCACGAAAATAGTTGATTAGGAGAAAGATTGAGAATTATAATAGACAGAAGTGGTCTAATATTCTGTGCAACATGCTGGTTCCTGATCTACTGGTGCCATGCTAAGGCCATGCTACCAAGGGCAACCTGTGGAGCACAATAGCGCAAAATGCAAGGTGAGGTGATGTTCTGAGCTGTGCTTGATTTATCTTTTGAGGGTTGGAGTAATCTTCACAGACATTTTCTTGGTTAGGTAGAATGCAGAGAGTCATTTACAACAGAGAAGGAGGTCATTTGGCTCGTTGCATCAATGCCAGCTCTCCACGGAACTATCCAGTCATTCCCACTCCCCCGCTCGATCCCTGTAGCCCTGCAAGTTTATTTCCTTCAAGTGGCCATCCAATTTTGTTTTGAAGTCACTGTCTCTGCTTCCACCACCCTTGGGGGCAGCGAGTTCCAGGTCATTACCACCAGCTGTGTAAAAAAGTTCTTCCTCATATTTCCCCTGCATCTTCTGCCCAAAATCTTCAATCTGTGTCGCCTGGTCCTTCCACGGGCAGGGACCCCAACGTCAGGATCATTTCCAAGTTCTGAACCTGCACACCCACTAAAATTTTTGTTGGATTGGCCAATTAATGGTCAGAAAATGTGCTCACTGTCCAATTAAGGAAGGCAGGCAGGTTCCTGAGGCAGAAGGGCCTTTCTCAAGATTCATATGGCAAGATTCTCTCAGCACTTCTAAAATCTTTGAGATTACAAATGGCCACAGCTGCTAGACAGCCTTTGTGGAGGGGAAAGCCTTTGTGGAAGCTGTGTTTCGGCCATCGCTGGGGACCTGCCTTATTAGGCCCCATAATGGCCGCAGTTGGCTACCTGCCACTTGCAGGTGGGTAGCTGTCTTGCCCCCGACCCAGTCTCCTTAAAAATGGCCCTGAGGCAGGGCTGCGACAGCAAACCGGCATGCCGGCCAGGAGTAGGAAAGTCCAGGCCCTTCCGCATCCGTTCCCGCCTCCAGTGGGCTTACAAAATTCTGCCCCATGATAGAATGGATTTTATATTATCAGTAGAGAATCCTGGCTCAAATGACCTTCCTTTATGTCATGTTTTCTTGAGTTTTCTTCTTTTGGGAAATTGAAACATAAGAATACAATACGGGTGCTTCTCTTCTGAGGTTAGCAGTTGAGGCACGTTGGTGGAACAGAGCAAGAGGAAGTTTATTATGCAGTTGACCAAGCTGTTCTTGATTTATTATTGCTTGATGGGATGGGCTCCAAAGTAGAAAAGCATTCCATTTCACAGCACCTCTATCCCAATTTTGATGAACACAACAGTTTATTAAGAAAGCTGGGTTTTATTATGAGGGTAGGGAATAACTGAGATGCAATATTATTGCTGAAAGCATTAGAACTCGAATGGTGGACATCTAACCCACTGTTTCATTTTCTCATACATCATTTTCATATGGCAAAAGGACTCATCTGACAGAAGTATAACCTGTTCTACTTACAGGAAGTAAGTAGTTAATTGGAGCAACACTTTCTCAGGCTTTAATTAATTCCTGGTGAATAGTAGGTACTGTTGATAGGTTTTGAATGAAAACAAGTGCCAAGGTTGAACAGATAGTCCATTTAATGGACAGATCAATCATTCATAGTTAGTTCTTGGGATTGGATAAGTTTTCATCTTCATAGTAATGTGTCATGTATTTTTAACTTCCTAGACAGCAGCCATAACTAAAGAAATCCTCCACAGCCTTCTCTCAAGAATTATGAAAGCAGGATGCTATTTGCTACCAGCTCCAAGATTATTTAAAATTGTCCACAGGGTCTCTCCCAATTTCATGTCATTTGATGGAATAATCAGTGAAAATCGTGGAGAAACGACGTGAATAACTATCTATACCGTATCTCCCAGGGCTTCCACTGATCTTTCGCTTCAGTTCTGGTGGGAAATATGCAGCAATTCTATCCAATCATTTTTATAGAAGGAATATTCTGTTTAACTCCCTTAAAACGATTCTTGGCACAATGGTAGCACCCTTGCCGGTAAGTCGGAAAAGTTGTGTGTTAAAGCTCCAATTCAGGACCTGAATAAAATTGGAAAAGCTGATTAACAGGTTCAAAGCAGCTGACAACTCAAACAAATGTACAACTGAAAAACAACCCTAAATAAAGGCCACTGCTTCAAGGCAACAGAATTCATTTTTGTTTCACAATTTTTAGGATCACCTTCCACAATTCAGTCTTTTGCTCTATGAAAAATTAAAACGCAATATCACAACATATGATATACAAAATGCAATAGTTATAATGGTAGTATAAAAGGGCATTAACTTGTCAAGGGTAAGCTGCAACCATATCCAACATTACTTTCTTTCTGTTATAAGGGAAAAACTAAACTACAGAAAAATGCAATTTTTGGACTGGTGGATTCAGAACGTTTTGAAGGGAAGATGAGTTCTGATGGTTCAAAGTTTATTTCTTGTGGAAGTGGGAGCCATGGAGTTTGGGGTGCTGTGCACTTCTCTGACACTCGTATCATCTAGCCACCTTATTCCTTACCTGCCTCTTGAACTAGTACCATTAGCGCTTCCAGATAGTGGCAATCAACATCTTTTCTTAGGCCACCTGAATAATATGCCCATATTAGGACAATGTTCTCATCATAATGAGCATTACTTTTTCTTTCATCTTTTTCTTTTCTATACCATCACAGTAAAGACACTTCCAATCAACCCAAAACAATGCAGTCTCCTGGAAGAGGCAAAAAACAGATAAAATCTCAGACTAATTGCTGGGGCGGAGGGAAATCTGAAAATTCCTCTCCAACACCTTTAGGCGTTTGAAACTAGACCACGCTTCTCATGTTCTAGACAACCACATGTGCAGGAAACGTCATCAGATGGAGCAGCTCGAGCTCCGGGTTTCAGAACTTAAGCAAGAGCTGGCATCACTGTGGTGCATCCATGAGATTGAGAGTTACATGGACAGCATGTTTCCGGATGTGATCACCCCACACAACAAGGGTGTGCAGGCAGAGAGGGACTGGGTGACAGCCAGGCCATCAAGGAAGACCAGGCAGGCAATGCAGGAGTCCCGAGTGCATCTTGCTATTCAACCAGTATTCAGTTCTGAATACTGGTGAGGGTGATGGTTCATCTGGGGAGTACAGGCAGAGACAAGTCCGGGGCACCACGAGTGGCTCAGCTGTACAGGGGGCAGGAGGGAGATTGGGAAAACAATAGTGATAGGGTATTTGATAGATTGGGCAACAGACGGCCATTTCTACAGCCGCAGATGTAAATCCACGATGGTATGTTGCCTCCCTGTTGCCAGCGTCCAGGATGTCACTGAGCAGCTACAGAGCACTCTGGAGGGGGGAATATGTATAGCCAATGGTCGTGGTCCATATTGGTACCAACAACATAGGTAGAAGGAGGGCTGAGGTCCTGCAGGCAGATTTTAGGGAGCTAGAAGAGAAACTAGCAAGCAGGACCTCAAAGGAGTAATCTCCGGATTACTCCTGGTGCCACACACTCATGAATATAGAAATAGGAGGATTAGCAGATGACTGCATATCAGGAGTGATAGCGCAGGAGAGAGGGCTTTAGATACCTGGGATATTGGGATGATTCTAGGGGAGGTGGGACTGATACAGGCTGGATGGGTTGCACATCAACAGTGGCGGGACCAATGCCCTCGCAAGGCAGTTTGCTCATGCTGTTGGGAAGTGTTTCAACTAACTTGGTATGGGGAATTGGAACCAGGATGTAGCATTCGATGTAGTTCGATTCCGGGTACTGCCTGTGTGGAGTTTGCAAGTTCTCCCTGTGTCTGCGTGGGTTTTCTCCGGGTGCTCCGGTTTCCTCCCACAAGCCAAAAGACTTGCAGGTTGATAGGTAAATTGGCCATTATAAATTGTCACTAGTATAGGTAGGTGGTAGGGAAATATAGGGACAGGTGGGGATGTTTGGTAGGAATATGGGATTAGTGTAGGATTAGTATAAATGGGTGGTTGATGTTCGGCACAGACTCGGTGGGCCGAAGGGCCTGTTTCAGTGCTGTATCTCTAATCTAATCTAATTAGAAAGGAGAAACAATGTTCACAAGGGATTGGGAGAGACAGATAGCACTAGAGCAAGAAATAGTAAGTTATTAGGTGGAGACAGAGTACGAGCGAATGTAATAAGTCTAAATTAGGTTTACAGTGCATGTATGTTAATGCACAAAGTGTGGTAAATAAGGTTAGTGAGCTACAGACACAGGTAACCAAATGGGAATATGATGTTGTGGCGATAACGGAGACCTAGCTCCAAAAAAGAGCAGGACTGGGTACTAAATATTTCCAGATACCAGGTGATCAGAAAAAATGGGGAAGGAAGGAAAGGCAATTGCCTGCAAAGTTGATGCCCGTGGAATAAAAGGGACAGTGGCAGCATGGCCTGTGAAATTGGCTGAGTGACAGGAAACAGAGAGTAGTGGTGAACAGTTCTTTTTCGGACTGAAGAAAGGTATACAATGGGGATTCCTCAGGGATCAGTACTAGGACCACCACCTTTCTTGATATATATATGAATTATCTAGATTTGGGTGCACAAGGCGCAATATCAAAATTTGCAGATGACACAAAACCTGGAAGTATTGTGAACTGTGAGGAGGGTAGTGAAAGACTTCAAGAGGACATAGGCAGGCTGGTGGAATGGGTGGACACGTGGAAGATAAAATTTAATGCAGAGAAGTGTGAAGTAATACATTTTGATAAGATGAGGAGAGGCAATATAATATAAAGGGTGCAATTCTAAAGGGGGTGCAGGAACAGAGACACCTGGGGGTATATGTGCACAAATCGTTGAAGGGCAGGTTGAGAAAGTGGTTAAAAAGCATATAGGATCCTGGGCTTTATAAACAGATGCAGAGTATGCGAAAGCAAGGAACCCATACAAAACATTGGTTCGGTCTCAACAGGAGCATTGTGTCCAGTTCTGGGCATCACACTTGAAGGATGTGAAGCTTTACAGAAAAGATTTATAAGAATGATTCCATGTATGAGGAACTTCAGTTATGTGGATAGATTGGAGAAGCTGGGGTCATTCTCCTTAGAGAAGGTTGAGAGGAACTTTGATGGATGGGTTCAAAATCATGAGAGGGACAGAGCTGATAGAGAGAAACTGTTCTCATTTGCATAAGGGTCGAGAACCAGAGAATGCCAATGTAAAGGTGAATGGCAAAAGCACCAACAGCGACATGAGGAAAAACTTGTTTACGCAGCAAGTGGTTAGGATCTGGAATACACTGCCTGAGACTGTGGTGGAGGCAGATTCAATTGTGGCTTTCAAAAGGGAATTGCATAATTATCTGAAGAGAAAAAATTTGCAGGGCTACAGGAAAAGAGTGGGTGGGTGGGCCTAGCTAAGCTGCTCTTACAGAGAGCTGACATGGACACGATTGACTGAATGGCCTCCTTCTGTGCTGTAACCACTCTATAATTCTATGATTTTATGATTCTTGGAAATTACATTGAGAAATAAAGCTTGCTATGCTTGTGTCTGGGAAGCTCATGGACTTCTTCGTCATTAAAATTGAGAAAATGCAATCAGCTGTCTCTGCCACTTCCCTCCCTTCCCCAAGACCACCAAGCCAAATTTCCGCATCTTTCTCCAGTTTCTCTCCAATCTCCCATCATGCCCTTTCCAAACTAATCTTGTCCACGAGAACCACCTCCAGCTCCCTTGGCCCTATTCGCACTAAACTGCTGACCATCTAACTTTCCTACCTGGCTCTCATGTTAGCTGATATTGTTTACAGTTCTGTCAGCTCAGTTACTGTCACCTTCTCTAAGCTGCATAGCCGTGCAGCAACGTAGAAGTTCCCGCGCAGGCCGAGCACAAGTTGGCCCTCCAGCCAAGAACACGGGCTGGATTTTACCAGCCCATTGTAGACAAGCTGGGAGGTGGGAGGAGTAGCAAATGGCAGCAAAAGGTGTCAGGAGGGAAGCCGGCATCTTTACATCGCGACGAGATATGACCAAAGGTGGCTGGCCTGGCAGGAGGAGCTCGCACTGGAACGCGGCGGGAAGGTAATTAAGCCTGTTAAACAGGGAATTAATGGTGATTTTACCAGGTTTTTCTAAATTTTTGATAGGGGCATAGGAACGATGGAACTTCAGAGCCTCACCAGCTATAAGGAGGCGGAGGCTTAGTGGGATGTCAGTGTTGGCAGCAGTCATTGCAATCGGTAGTGTGGCTTGGCAGGCAAGCTGGAACAGAGAAGGCAGCAGAAGGAGCAATTGGGAACAGGCACAAACTTGCCTGACACAATGGGGGCATACAGCTTGAGTGCCCGCTCAGATTTGACATTTGTATGTACAGAGCAAGGGGGTTGGGAGGCCCACGGAACTGAATGCAGCTATTTGCTATGGGTCTCATTCACTCAGGCTTCAACGCCAGTGAGGAGAAGCATCAGAGAGGGAGAGATCTGCAGCCACAGGCAGTGAGGCAGCAGCAACCTGAGGGCCATCCAGATCATGAGACTGGAGGGGACAGAAAGGAGGAGAGCGCAGAGGAGCATGCAACCAAGCTCTTGCATGCAGAATACAGTACCCACCAAAGAAGGTCTACCGTCAGAGGCTCAACTTCCTTCCAAATGTCTGAGCAGCAGTGTCGCCAAAGATTGTGCCTCTCTGGGGAATCGGTCACCAACCTGTGTGCTGTGATGGCATATGAGCTGAGCCCTATGGGAGGGGGCGGGCACCCAATGCCTGTTGCGTTGAAGGTCACTGTGGCACTGAATTTCTACACCTCAGGATCATTCCATGGACCTCCAGGAGCTATTTGTGGCATCTCCCAGTCTGCAGCTCATCGCTGCATCAAGATGGTCACCAATGCCATATTCAAGAGGGCAAGCCACTACATGCAATTTTGCACTGATCCAGACAGTCAGGCTGAGAGGGTTGTAAGAATCGGGACTATCACCGAATCCAGGTGCAGGGTGTCATCGACTCCACACATGTGGCCATCAAGCCTTCCACAGACCAGGCCTTCATCAACAAGAATGGCTGCCACTCACTCAATGTACAACTGGTCTGTGACCACTGCAAATGGATCATTCTCGTCTGTGCAATGTTGCTAAAATGCTGTTACAACGCCATCATACTAAGGCAATCCCAGGTGCCTGATCTTTTCAGGCCTCTACATGTCTTCAAGGTTGGATACTGGGTGATAAGGGCTACCGACTAATGATATGGCCACTTACACCTGTGAGGAAGCCAAGCAGAGATGCAGAGGAAAGATACAACAGCTGCAACGAGACAACACGGGTGACCAATGAGCAGGTCATGGGACTTCTGAAGATGCGGTTCAGATCTCTGGACAGATCTGGCAGAGCCCTTCAATATACCCCAGCATGGGTCTCGCATACCATGGTGGTGTGCTGTGATCAGCACAACCTGGTGCTACAGAGGGGAGGAGCTTTGAACAATGAGGGCATCCTGGAGCGCATTGCCTCCTCCGAGGATGTGGATATGGAGGGGGATGGTGACCAGGCACAACAGGATGAAGACTCTAAGGGACAGCAGGCAAGGCGCGAATAGATATGCGCAAGGGAGGCTTGCACCTCACTAATACAGGCACATTTCACATATGCCTTACTTACACACCCAGTCAATCCAATAAATCTTCCACCATCTGTAGTTTCCTTGATTGCCCTTCCTATTTCCCCAGAAACATCATCACATGAGGCAACAGCATGGGAAATGCAATGTCCACATCCAGTGTTCTCCTTCCCATCATACCCTTTTAGAGAGCCAATGCTAATGGCCCAGTAGTGTTTTAAAAAGTCAAGGATTCTTTTAGTGGTGCACCATTTCAGAATTTATTTGAGACACATACACTGCAAGTGACATCTAATATCAAAATATAAACCCTTGAAAGCCAAGTGCTGATAGGTGGACTTTTTCACACGCTTGCGGATGCTTCTACATGGTGCTCTCCCTGCACTGTCAGCTGAGGTGCAGGCAGCCTGCGGACCTTGCTACTCTGTGGTTTTCAATGATCATGCCAGTTATTGTCTTCTAGTTACCTGAGGCCTGGAAAGCACCAGCATATGAAGGGCCTCCTCCACAGGTGCAGCAGTCCCCTCCGTCACTGTGGCTTTGCGAGGCACTGGTGTCACCGTCAATGAGATGAGCCCCCAGATGCTGCAGACAGCCACTCCTCCAACCTTTCAGGTCACACTTGGCCCTCTCTGCTCACCTGAGGAGTTGGAGGACCTGGCAATGGCTCCAGGCATCTCACCCAGCCATTGCTCCACGGGGTTCCTACAGGTGGCGACCGCATGCATGTTCCCGTACATCTCTGGCATCCACTAGGTAGTTTGCTGGATATGGCTCTCCATGAGGGTCACCAATCTCTCAATGGAGGAGTCCATGCGTGCACATGCAAGAGTCATAGCTGCACTCATGGCCTGGATGGACTCCTTCATCATCAATTCATGAGTGCACATAGCTTCTGGAAGCTCCACCAGATGTTCCCACACCTCACCCTGCAGCTCCAGCATCTGCTGTCTTGTTGATTACTCCAAAAGGATGTCATTAGACTAAGCTGAGCATCGCTGGGCCCTCTCACAGTTCTCCGAGTGTGAGTGACCTTGGCTGTCACTGCCTCTGTCAGCTGCTTGGGCACATCTGTGCTGTGTTCACCAAATTGTGACTCTGTTACTAAAAGCACGCGACTGATGTGAGGGTGCACCCTCTGAGGACTTCTCGTCCTCAGAGATGGTGGGCTGTCACTCATGTTCGGCAGCTGGCCTCTCTTGTCCATGACCTGCAAGAGAAAGAAGAGTGATAATAGAGCAATGCACTTTCCAACACGTCCTTCTAACTACTCATTATCTGGAGCTCTATATGCCCAGTGGTGCACCCGTGAGCACTACCCAGTGGTTGTCTTGTGCCCATCGATTAGGCCACTCACTCTCTTGCGGCTCCACACTCATCTCGCCATCTGCGATTGCCTTGCCTGCCTCCATTCCTCCCAGGTCCAGCACCTCTTCCTCCATAGGTGTGAGGATGGACACGTAGGGCACGGCACCTCTGGTTCTTGACCTTTCCCTGGTGTTGTGTACTCTCTTCTCCAGCAAGCAAATAAATTCCCTTTGTTACTCAGCCATCAAAGAGACCACGACTCCTATGTTGCTGGCAGCCTGACTGTCCATCATGGTGTCACAGGCATGTCTCCTGCATGCGGCCAATCAGCACTAGCTGTGCAGGAGCCAGCTCTGCCTGACCGGTGTCCTGCACAGAGAGGCTAACATGCAATTGGCAACCAATGTTGATTACTGGACATCTCCACTAACTGGGTGGGCAACCCCTTCTCCAAACTCATATTCACCTTCAGTCATATTTAAGGCTGCAAGCTTAATACTATGTGCTACTCTCAACTTGTCGGAACGCATCAGGTCATTGACCCTCTTTCAGCACTGCAGTCAGGTACGGGGAACAACCCCACAACTGTTGGCCTGCTCTGCTATCTCCATCCAGGCCTGCTTGGTTTGGTGAACGAGTCTCCTCCTGGCAATCCAGGGAAACAGGAATTCCTTTTGTTCCCTGACTGCCTGGATGAACACCTCCAGGGAGGCATTCTTGAATCTTCAAGTGACCCTTGATTGATCTTTTGTTTTATTTTCACTTTGTACTGCTGCCAGGGTTCACTCACTGCTCCATCTGGGGCTGCTGCATTATCATGTGCTGCCTTTTGGCTTGTAAAGATGGCGCCTGCGTTTCAGGATCCTGAACCTCCCATCGCCTGCGTATTCTCACTGACCGCCTCCCCCACGTACCGGCCCTTAATTGGCCATCCCTGACAAGATCACATGCACAACTCCACCCCCCGCCCGCGTGGCCACGCCACCTGCTTTCAGTCCCAGCAGCAGGACTTGCTTGCTTGGGTTAAAATTCCAGCACATGTCATGCAGTGCACACTATGCCCGCTGACCCCCATTGGAGACATGAAACCCAGAAGTAAAATTATAACTAGATCATCACTCTTGTTCTCAAAAGACCAACCCTTGACCCTTTTATCCTTGCAAACTATCACCCCATCTCCAACCTCCCTATCCTCTCCAAAATCCTAAAACACCTTGTTATAGAGGGATATGGACCCCGGAAGTGCAGAAGGTTTTAGTTTAGGCAGGCATCAAGATCGGCGCAGGTTTGGAGGGCCGAATGGCCTGTTCCTGTGCTGTACTGTTCTTTGTTCTTTGTTCTTGTTGCCTCCCAAATCTGTGCCCATCTTTCATGGAACTCCATGTTTGAATCCTGCTAATCAGGTTTCCACCCCTGACACAGTACGGAAACAACTGGTATCAAAGTCACTAATGACATGCGATGTAAATGTGACTGCGCTGCGAAATCTGAATTTCGTGCCCTCAAACGCCATTGAAGCTTGCTGGTTACACACAAATGTAAACAGGAAATTAGCTATATAGCACCAATATACTCAGCTAATAGGACCCAGTCTTGTTGCACAGTGTGCTGTTGATAGAATGCAGCATCTACAATAATTTCCATACCTTGATTCCCAGAGGTACAGCTCTGGTTATCTCAGGTTTGGGGGTGGGTGGGTTGAGATTCCTCCTCCTGCTCACTGTGACTGTTGTTGCCGCTGCGGCCAACTCTATCCAAATTGGCAATCAGGTTCCTCTAAACATCATAGGACTCTTATTTGCATATTAAAAGTGGCCTAGCACCTGAAACAGGCAGGTGCTTCAATCACCCAGCAGCAGGCCCCTGTAAAAATGACAGTAGGCGAAACGTCAGTGTTAACAAGGCAGAATATCTACTGACCTCATTTTGAGGCTGTTGCCTCCCCATTAGCACTAATCTAGGAATGTTAAAATTACATTTTTTTCCGTACCTCTCATTCTTGCTCTGTGAATGTCAGATGTAATACTGTCAGATCCTCAGTCAGAAGTTTCATAGCAGACACAGATTCAGGGCTGCTATTCTTTTTGGAGTCTTGCTCCTGTGCATTATAAAGTACAATTGTGGCATTATCTCTAGAAATGTTAATGCTATCTATGGATGGGTGAATTATTTATAAAGATATGAATGTATAAATTAAAAGTCAATGACAGTGGACAGAAAATCATCTTAGGAGTATGTGTTTACCACAAGCATCTTTCATTCTCTGAAATATATTTAACTCTGAAAATACACATTTAGCTTTGCATGTCACTGAAAATCTGTTGAGCACTTTAAGAGCAATTGTCTACACACAGCTTCCAAATATTAATTTTCTGGTTCGTTGGTTACATGCCTGATCCTGCCAATACTGCCAATGCTAACTGTGCCACATTGTTTATAAAAGATTAAGTTTGACCTCCCCCATAAGGCTTAGTGAACAAGTGCGCCACTGAATGTGGTACTGAATCATGCAGACCACGAAAGCCCCTGGTACAATCAGTGGTCTTTGCTGAGATAGCTGACTTCAACAGGGACGCTTGAGAAACAGTATAATTTACCTTACGACGCATGTGGTAGGAGGGGGAATTAATCAACCAGAGATCATCTTAGTTTACCATAAAGCAGTAAATTACCATCTTGGAATCAGAATACCTTAATTACAATATTACAATAAATATCTATTATCACACAGTTACCTCAAGAAGTCCCTTTGATAAGCCACACAAGAGGATTTTTCCCAAGATCTTTAATTCTTTCCCCCTTAAGCATGTGGTGAGATAATTTGATAACTTAATGACCGATTTAAATTTCATTATTTGACTGGTTTTCTCTACACAAACTGATTGGTGGCACAACCATGACATTAGCATTGGTGTCTCTCCGAGACTGCATAGTTTGTTTTAACCACAGCCTGCGGTAGTCCTTATCCCTTTCGTGACAGAGGAGGTTTCTGGCCTCCTTGCACACAACAGCAATAAAAAACACATTTTGTCGCAGACTCATGAAGAGTAACATGAATATAGGCTCTGCTTTCTGGAGACTCTCACATGGTCCTAACCGAGGAAACCATCCGATGCTATCGGCTGATTGTGACTAATATGTAAACTAATTTCATCTCCCAGATTGTGAAATGTTGCGTGTTTAGAATAGGTCAGAGAGGGTCATGCCAGAAAGGGGTTTCATCAGGATGAAAGAGACCGTCAAGACTGATAAACCCAAGTATTCGTAGTAAAAACCACAGGAAATACTCCTCACTGATCCGTTTTAACTAGCATCAGATGTAATAAAGGCAGTCGCTGCAGAAGCACGACAGTGAGGAGACAGCAATGATCTGTGTGGACTGTTTAACTCTCCCATTTTATACTAATTGAACCTCAAGAAAGCATAATGGGGTTTTGTGATTGCTTCCTGGTGACATTGTGTTTATGTAGTATTACCACTGGCAGTGCTCTTTCTAGCACTCATTTTTCACATGGGGCTTGCATAAGTTATCATCCAGTCTGCATTTTCCCAGACTTTACTGTGCATTTCAATTTACGAAAAGTAGGCATAATTAAGTTTTCCATAAAAAATAGTTCCACTGAAATCTTGAAAACTTATGCCTGCTAGTAATAAGCCTTACCTTCATCTGTCTTTAATTGTTCAATCACTTCAACAAGCAGAATGACGGGCACACTCATTCTCTGTGTGGAGGTGATGAAGTTAGCCAAAATCTTGTTATTTCTGGAAAGTTTAGATGCAGGGGAAGGGCAAGCTACATTTCCTAAAAGGATTTTTGTGCCTTGTCCTTGCTGGTCAATATTCTTCTTATAGCTTTAGAATCAGTGCAGAAGTCAAGGAGGCCAATTTTTTTCATACTGTCTTATGATCTCATGTTCTTAACTTCCTTGCATGTGTAGGCCTCAAGAACTACAACTACATCCATCTCAGCCACCTAAACCTGAATGTTCACTCTAGCAACCAAATTGATTACATTATAAATGGAGCCATATCACTTGCAACTGTTCTCCTCTTCTCAAAACAGCAACTTCGTTACTATAAGACTTTCCTATCCATCGCTGCCAAAGAGGAAACCAGACCATTACATTACTAAAAACCAAATAATATAAAACACATGTATGCACAAGACAGATGTTGTAAAGCCTAATATTAAGCAAACATTATTTCCATGCATATAACTGATTGCCTGCTGTTCATTCTTGAAAAAATTTAAGGCCTCCTCGAAGGGTGACTTCTTCTTCTGATGAATGTGTAAAGACCAGACGCAATCTCCAAGGTAATTACATTACAGTTCCAGAATTAACTAGGAAGTGGTTGGCCAATATTCAGGAGGGACCAGGCTGGCCAATTCCCGAAAGGTCTCAGCCAGTTCATCAGGTAGACCAGAGGCTTAACACAGAACCAGTTTCCCAAACTCTGTACCTGGATTGAACAGTTTCTTGACAGCACCTTCTTCTACCAATGGAAAAGCATAACTTTCCCAAGACAATCCAACCACTTTAACGCATGTCTGTCCCTTGTAAAAAACCATCAGAACATGCTGATTGAATTATATCCCTGAAATCACTCCACGGTATTTGTTTTCCCATAGGGCCTAACTTTAGCTTTATGAACCAGAATTCTCTCCATATTCTCCTCTCCTTTCCTGAAAGCGCTGATTCAGATTGGCACTATGGGTGCTGAAAGCTCTCTGTTACCATTCCCACTTTTGGCCATTTTTCATGTCCAAACCTAGACAGTGAACATTAGCGGCGAATTTAACAATTCAGTGTCATATGACTTAACCACTGAGCCATCAGAGGAGCTGCTTAAAAAAAAATGTTCAAATCAATAGGAAGCTGTGATGATCCAGAATTTTATTTTCTTTATGCTATCTGTCTTTATAAAGAGCCATTATCTGGGCAATACATTAAGATGAAATAAACTAAAATAAATAAAAGTAAAGACAGCACATCTCTGATCCCTTTTCCTAGCACTCACTTTTTTCCACTTTGAGTCTTGCAGGATTGTATAAAAACTGCAAAACCATTTAATAGGAACACAATCTACCCTAAATTTCAAGAATTTAAAACCAACAGGAAGTCTTCTATTTTATTTTTATTTATTTAGAGATACAGCACTGAAACAGGCCCTTCAGCCCACCGAGTCTGTGCTGACCAACAACCACCCATTTATACTAATCCTACATTAATCCCATATTCCCTACCACATCCCCACCATTCTCCTACCACCTACCTACACTAGGGGCAATTTATAATGGCCAATTTACCTATCAACATGCAAGTCTTTTGGAGGTGGGAGGAAACCGGAGCACCCAGCGGAAACCCACGCAGACACAGGGAGAACTTGCAAACTCCGCACAGGCAGTACCCAGAACTGAACCCGGGTCGCTGGAGCTGTGAGGCTGCGGTGCTAACCACTGCGCCACTGTGCCTTTGAATATTTTAATTTTGGTGATTGAAAAGGTAGGAACAGACAGTTTCCATTAGACTGTGATATCGTTAATTGAATTTCATCGTTCAGAATTTCAGAATCCTCCTTTTCCCATTCCCCATCTCTTCACCCCAAACTGCTTAGAAGAATATGGCTTAGAGTTTCCTCCATGGCTGGCTTACTGCACTATCAGCTTTCAGTGTGACCCTGTCATAATTCCGTTAGATCTTTTTCAGTGGGCTCTAAACAGTTATTCAGAATGGGTTTCCAGTGCTATTTGTGTCTTCACATGGGAAGGTGGGGGAGTGTTGAATTGCTTGCAGCAGCTGCCAGGGCCATTTTGTGTCTCAAACAATTTGGTTGACGACAATCTGGTGGTTCTTCAGGACACTGAGCTCCCAAATCTACTTTTTAGTTGTGGTGTTACTGTTAGAAATCTGGGAAAGGATGAGCTTTTTTAGCCCAAGGAAAGAGGCCAATGGAAACTCTGTCCAGGCCTAGTTTAAGGAGAATGCCTAAGTAGTGAATGCCATCTACAGCAATAAAATGAGACCCGGCCAAGGTGATGAAAGCAAATACTGTTAGCAAATTCAATTACTATCGGTGCTGGAATCATTGCTGTTTGTAGTGTACATTAATGATTTATAGGTAAATATATGAGGTATGATCAGTAAGTTTGCAGATGACACAAAAATTGGTGGTGTCGTAAGTAGTGAGGAGGAAAGCCCTGGATAACAGGACGATATAGATGGGCTGGTAAGATGGGCGGAACAGTGGCAAATGGAATTTAATTCTGAGAAGTGTGAGGTGACGTATTTTGGGAGGACTAACAAGGCAAAGAAATATACAATGGATGGTAGGACCCTAGGAAGTACATAGGGGCAAAGGGACCTTGGTGTACTTGTCAATAGATCACTGAAGGCAGTAGCACAGGTAGATAAAGTGGTTAGGAAGGCATATGGGATACTTGCCTTTATTAGCCGAGGCATCGAATATAAGAGTAGGGAGGTTATGATGGAGCTGTATAAAACTCTAGTTAGGCCACAGCTGGAGTACTGTGTACAGTTCTGGTCGCCACACTATAGGAAGGATGTATTGCACTGGAGAGGGTGCAGAGGAGATTCACCAGGATGTTGCCTGGGCTGGAGCATTTCAGCTATGAAGAGAGACTAGATAGGCTAGGGTTGTTTTCCTTAGAGCAGAGAAGGCTGAGGGGGGACATGATTGAGGTATACAAAATTATGAGGGGCATTGATAGGATAGGAAGAAACTTTTTCCCTTAGCGGAGGGGTCAATAACCAGGGGGCATAGATTTAAGGTAAGGGGCAGGAGGTTCAGAGGGGATTTGAGGAAAAATGTTTTCACCCAGAGGGTGGCTGGAATGTGGAACACACTGCCTGAAGGGGTGGTAGAGGCAGGAACCCTCGCAGCATTTAAGGAGTATTTAGATGAGCACTTGAAATGCCATAGCATACAAGGCTACAGGCCAAGTGCTGGAAAATGGGATTAGAATAGATAAGTGTTTGATGGACGGCACAGACACGATGGGCCGAAGGGCCTGTTTCTGTGCTGTATAACTCTATGACACTTTGACCACTCAACCAGCAAACACATAATTTACTGCTAAATTACTTTGCATCTACCTCTATTATATATGTATATATTGTTATACTATCTGTAAAATGTTAGGAACTAATTAGCTAGGAACTAGTTGTTATGTGTAAGTGTTTCAAAGGGGGGCCTCATTCACAGCTGCACTGGGGAGTCATGTTATATGTAACACAAGAACCAGTTCAACCAGGTTCTACAGCACAAGCATGGTGTTGAAATAAACAAGACTGACTCCAGCCTTTTCCAAGTTTAAAGTGTGATTCTTTCCAACATCTGGGAACCAGAAACAACATAAATGACTTTAACAGTTGTCGACAAAATGAATCAGCCACTTTGACCTATAGTTAGACATTTATCTCGAGGACATGGGTTTGAATCCATTACTGACTCAACTTCCCCAACACCTCAATGAATTTTATCTCATGAGTAGCTGAGCCATACAGACCAAGAAGATTCCTATGTTTATTCCAATTGCTGAGTTAACTGATCTCAGGTAGGGCAGTGATAGGACAGTTACCACTGGCTCAAGTGTTCCTGGATTGAGGGGGAAATGGCAATCATGCAGGGTTCCCAATCCTGGCACTGTATTTTACCAGCCCTTTGAGGATGGGCTGGGAGGCAAGAATGCTGGCACAATGGTGTGGGGAGATGGTTGGTGGTGTGCCCTTCGCCTTCCCGCCACCATGTCATTTTACCAGCAGTGGGAAATGTGGCAGACCACCAGCTGACCTGGAGCCCACTTGAGCCACTTAAGTGGCCAATTAAGGGCCTCTGCCTGCCTTGGCCAGCATTTTTCCACCTGCTGGGGTGGGGGAGCCCTCCATCACATGTCAGTAAAACTGGCGGCCTTGCGGCGGGATCCGGGATGTGGGGGCCCTCCTTTTCATGCACTCTTTGGCCCACAAAGGGGACTCCTGGTGGCAATGGCTGCTCCCGCGGCAATGGCACCACCTACCATCCACGACCCCCCCACCAACCTGGCAGTAGCCTGACTGACCCCGGAGTCCCCGGACTCCACTTTCAAAGAACAAAGGACAAAGAACAGTACAGCACAGGAACAGGCCATTCGGCCCTCCAAGCCTGCCTGTCTTGATGCCTGTCTAAACTAAAACCTTCTGCGCTTTCGGGGACCGTATCCCTCTATTCCCATCCTATTCATGTATTTGTCAAGATGCCTCTTAAACATTGCTATCGTACCTGCTTCTACCACCTCCGCCGGCAGCAAGTTCCAGGCACTCACCACCCTCTGTGTAAAGAACTTGCCTCGCACATCCCCTCTAAACTTTGCCCCTCGCACCTTAAACCTATAGTAACTGACTCTTCCACCCTGGGAAAAAGCTTCTGACTATCCACTCTGTCCATGCCACTCATAACTTTGTAAACCTCTATCATGTCGCCCCTCCACCTCCGTCGTTCCAGTGAAAACAATTCGAGTTTATCCAACCTCTCCTCATAGCTAATGCCCTCCAGACCAGGCAACATCCTGGTAAACCTCTTCTGTACCCTCTCCAAAGCCTCCACGTCCTTCTGGTCGTGTAGCGACCAGAATGGCACGCAATATTGTAAGTGTGGCTTAACTAAGGTTCTGTACAGCTGAAGCATGATTTGCCAATTTTTATACTCTATGCCCCGACCGATGAAGGCAAGCATGCCGTATGCCTTCTTGACTACCTTATCCACCTGTGTTGCCACTTTCAGTGACCTGTGGATCTGTACGCCCAGATCTCTCTGCCTGTCAATACTCCTAAGGGTTCTGCCATTTACTGTATACTTCCCACCTGTATTAGATCTCCCAAAATGCATTATCTCACATTTGTCCGGATTAAACTCCATCTGGCATTCCTCCGCCCAAGTCTCCAACCGATCTATATCCTGCTGTATCCTCTGACAATCCTCATCACTATCTGCAACTCCACCAACCTTTGTGTCGTCCGCAAACTTACTAATCAGACCAGCTACATTTTCCTCCAAATCATTTATATATAATACAAACAGCAAAGGTCCCAGCACTGATCCCTGCAGAACACCACTAGTCACAGCCCTCCATTCAGAAAAGCACCCAACCACTGATACCCTCTGTCTTCTATGACCAAGCCAGTTCTGTATCCATCTTGCCAGCTCACCTCTGATCCCGTGTGACTTCATCTTTTGTACCAGTCTGCCATGAGGGACCTTGACAAAGGCTTTACTGAAGTCCATATAGACAACATCCACTGCCCCTCCTTCATCAATCATCTTCTTCACTTCCTCAAAAAACTCAATCAAGTTAGTGAGGCACGACCTCCCCTTCACAAAACCATGCTGCCTCTCGCTAATAAGTTCTTTTGTTTCCAAATGGGAGTAAATCCTGTCCCGAAGAATCCTCTCTAATAATTTCCCTACCACTGACGTAAGGCTCACCAGCCTATAATTTCCTGGATTATCCTTGCTACCCTTCTTAAACATAGGAACAAACATTGGCTATTCTCCAGTCCTCTGGGACCTCACCTGTAGCCAATGAGGATACAAAGATTTCTGTCAAGGCCCCAGCAATTTCTTCTCTTGCCTCCCTCAGTATTCTGGGGTAGATCCCATCAGGCCCTGGGGACCTATCTACCTTAATGCTTTGCAAGACGCCCAACACCTCCTCCTTTTTGATAACAACATGATCCAGACTATCTACACTCCCTTCCCTAGACTCATAATCCACCAAGTCCTTCTCTTTGGTGAATACTGATGCAAAGTACTCATTTAGTACCTCGCCCATTTCCTCTGGCTCCACACATAGATTTCCTCCTCTGTCCTTGAGTGGGCCAACCCTTTCCCTGGTTACCCTCTTTATATATGTATAAAAAGCCTTGGGATTCTCCTTAATCCTGTTTGCCAATGACTTTTCATGACCCCTTTTAGCCCTCCTGACTCCTTGCTTAAGTTCCTTCCTACTTTCTTTATATTCCTCAAGGGCTTCGGCTGTTCCCAGCCTTCTCGCCCTTACGAATGCTTGCTTTTTCTTTTTGACTAGGACTGTGAAAGCAGTCAGCCATTGATACACCCTCATCCTGCAGGTGCAGCCCCAGCAATGGCCACCGCTAGCAGTGGCACTACTGAGACAGTTGAACTGCTTGTGATGGGCTGCTGTCCTTAATAGGGATGGCAGCCCGGTGGCAGCCACTTAATTGGTTGCTGCCAACAAAATGAGGCCACAGGTCCCACTGCCTGCCAGAGTAGGGTCGCGCCCTTCCCCCCCCCCCCCCCACCCCACCTGCTTTCGGCCCCGACAGCAGGACCCCTGTCATCTACATAAAATTCCGGCCTTGATCACTATCTAGTAATCTCAGTTGGATGTGC
Organism: Heterodontus francisci; assembly: GCF_036365525.1. NCBI lineage: Eukaryota > Metazoa > Chordata > Chondrichthyes > Heterodontiformes > Heterodontidae > Heterodontus > Heterodontus francisci. The sequence continues at coordinate 37,650,599 of NC_090378.1, forward strand.
AAGTGTAAAAATGGGACAAGGTTGGGCACAGCTATAGTTTTCCCCATAGTTGCTAAAGCCTGGCACCAGTCAATGGAACCACTCCCCTATGTAACTAGTGCCCATTACAGCTTTCAGCAAAGCAGGGTAGGAAAGAAAATTGGAAAGGCAAAAAAAGTCTCCTCTCTCCAATGGCAGTAAATATCCTCACAAAATAAGTTTGAGCATTATCAACCGAGTTTCCACTCGGTACATTTAAATTGTTAATTGGATGAGCCTTTAGCCTTTTCCCACACCTATCTTTCATATGTGCATGCCTATCTGACCTGGAAATGCTCATTGTTGACCCTGGAGGGTAGGTTTTCCAATCTGCACAAACCTGCAATTTTCCAACTTGCACTTGCAGTTGATCAGCTCCCTAACAGGTGAGGACTCAGAAAAGTGCAGCACTCCCCAGCACAACTTTTTGATGAATGGACAGCAAAATCACAAGTTGTGGGTCTACAATTTCCCACAAGGCACTCCGAGAGTACTGTACCCCACTGGAAGCATGGGAAATGAGGAATCGGACCAAAGAAGATGAACTAGAAATGTTAGAAATCTGAATTAAAAATCGCAAACTTTGGTAACACAGAGCAAGTCTGGTAGTATCTGAAAAAAGAAAAGAAAGGTGAATGTCTAGATCATGTCTTCGTCAGGGCATCTCTTGCCTTAATTAATAGAGAAAAGAAATCATCCTAAATAATATGGGTTTAAAAATGGAGGTGAGGGCAAAAAGAACAAAGGAGTCACTTCACATCTCAATGGCTACGTTCAAACTGTTATATTAACCACAGCAGAGGGGGAATTACCCCTTTCGAAACAATTCTTTAGAAACAAAGAATTATCATTAGATTTAGAACAACAGCTTGTACTTGTATATTTCTGCCCAGTCAGTTTAGCCTGGCACTATTCTCCCCCTCCTAGTTAACCTAGTTAAGCTGGCACTCACACCACCTCCCCCTCCAGTTCATGCTGATACTCTTCTCCCAATCTCTTTCAGTTAATGCTTTTCTTCCACATCAAAGTACTGATCTCAACTTCTCCTCTTGCTTCCACAAATCATCACTACCAGCTTCTGCCCTTTTCTCTCCTTCATTACCATCAATTTCCTTCTCTCTCTAGTCTCATCCATTTACCTCATTGCCATTGATTTCCCCTTTCCCTCTCCCTTCATTCACTGGTGTCCACCACTGTAATTTTGCCTGTCAAACCAAGTACAACTTCTTTTTCCCTGAGAGGTTTGACATATTTTAAAAATGAATGTAAAAGTAGTGATAGAAACTTCAATAAGTCAAAATTTTAACACCGTCCATTAAAATAACAGATAAAGGAATGTTAAATGAATATGTAAAGTTTTTAAAAGTAGCACTGTAACATATCATTTGATATGTATAGCTTCTGTGGAGACTAACAAACAAGTAAAAACACCTGTACCTGTGATTCTCAGAAACCACAATCTTATCTTCAAATCTCTGCCTCAGGTTTGTGCATAACTAGTAGTGAGAAAACAATGGTTCTACTGGCCTTCAGTTCTTCTTCCACCTGATAATGACTGGTTCTGATAGTATTCAATTTTGATTTCCAAATGATCTTATTGATTCTTATTGATAACTTCCCACGCCAATGAAAATGACTGATGTTTCTTGTGAAACACTGACATACGGATTGTAATGTTGATGTCAGGTTAAAAGGCTAACAGTCGGCATGTATAATTCTGCTGATATAACAGATACATTTGCTTAGGAAATTTGCCTTAAAGGAGTTGCACACAGTTGAATTTCCCCCTCTGTCATAATTAATCTTTACTAACATTAATTGGATTAACCCCACAGCTATTGAGAACTGTGACACCTACAGGCACTTTGGGATACTACATGTATTTCTTTTTTCATTGAACTGAATAAGATTTACACACATTCTTAGATCATGGTACAGTACACAGTACTTTGCAGGTTACATGTCCCAGCGACCCAGGATGTAGTGGTTCATTTTGCCGGTTTTATCTACTTTCCTAGAAGAAAAGCGGCACAGTGGCGCAGTGGTTAGCACTCACAGCTCCAGGGACCTGGGTTCGATTCTGGGTACTGCCTGTGCAGAGTTTGCAAGTTCTCCCTGTGACCGTGTGGGTTTTCGCTGGGTGCTCCGGTTTCCTCCCACAGCCAAAGACTTGCAGGTTGATAGGTAAATTGCCCCTAGTGTAGGTAGGGAATATGGGATTGCTGTAGGGTTAGTATAAATGGGTGGTTGTTGGTCGGCACAGACTCGGTGGGCCGAAGGGCCGGTTTCAGTGCTGTATCTCTAAATAAATAAAAGTGTGTCGGCTTTGCCCTCCACATGCTGCACCCACCCCCACATCGCATCATGAACCCCCTGCCTCATTTACAGGCTCCTTTGAGAACAGGGAAGTCAATGTTTGGTAAATCACATCCTACTGCTCTGTGACACAGGGTGGTGGTGCAATAATTTACTACATACGGAAAAAATTAGACAAATTGGAGATTCATTTCGTCAAGCTATTGCGCTTTGTGACTTGAGCAGGAAGGAAGCACCTGCTGCTTTTGACCAGGTCTCCTTTCAGCAGCCACATCCCTTTGAAAAGAATTGGTAGAACAAAAATAGAAAGAAACTCACTTGAAGATACACAATCTCACTCTGCATAGTCTATGGGGTGTGTTATGAGAACCTGTACAGTGCACACCTCACTGAAGTATATGCAGTTAGATAAATCTTGCTGGAATTAAGTGCATGGAGGCTGGAGTTGTTTCCACACTCCCATTGAAAATATTCAATAAAGACTCTCAGCTAACACAGATAACTTGTGTAACTTATATCCCATAAGGAAATTTGGCCAAATAGTTCATGTTTGACAAGGTCACATCTCAGTTGTGGTGAGCATCATGAGCAGGTTATAGAAAAAGACTTCCAGTTACATATCCTTTTAAAAGCGTACTCAAGTAATTCATACTTAGCTGACAAAAGGAACGCACAAATTTTGAATTAAATTAAATTGATACAAGAATTACGGTAGTGCCACTGTCAACCTATTTTTTCACAATGCTGCCAGTTCTCAATAACAAGAGCAGCAATTAAAAGTGATTCCAAAAATGGGGATAAATTGCACAATTGAACCAGCAATGTTTGCAAGGTCAAGAGGTCGTTGAAGGCTTCACAGCCAGCATGTAAGCTCCACTTTTATAGTGCAAATAATTTCACATCTGTGTATGCTGATGCATCATTGCATTTATTATTCTCTCTCTATAAAATACCGAAATTCTCAAATAATTCAAAACTGTCACTGAATTTCAGTGCATCACTATCTGCTGACTTCATTGCAATAAGACCTCTGATATTGCTTCCATATCATGGTCATTCTATCCCTGCATTTCACGTACTTTTTTGTACATGCTCCTGTAATTTTATTTTGAAGGGGTAGTGGTCTGTGCATTATCCAAATGCTCATAGACATGTTAAGTAAAAGAAGGGAAATCAATGGATGAAAATCATGCTGGTTCCGTACAGGGCAGGCAAACTGCTCAACCAGATTATCTCCCATATGGTGAAGATAAAATTTACCCTCATGTCTCATGAATAAATGGTTTCCATTCTTTTTTGATTTGTCTTTATTCATGTGCTCATCCTAACTCGCACCAAGTCCCAATCATGGTAATCTTGTGGGAAGTTAGTTGGATAGCCGAGATGGATCAAAAGTCTACTCCAGCATGAAAATTGCCACTACGTCACATATAATTTTATTCCCTGAGGAAATGCACAACTCTATGATTGTTATTTTACACTTACTGTCCCTTGCCTTGACTTTGACATTTGTACTGTTAATAGCATGAACTGTGTTCTAATCTGTTTTTTCACTTCTTCTTCTTGTTTGGCCTCCTTGTCTCGAGAGACAATCGGTAAGCGCCTGGAGGTGGTCAGTGGTTTGTGAAGCAGCGCCTGGAGTGGCTATAAAGGCCAATTCTAGAGTGACATACTCTTCCACAGGTGCTGCATTTTAGCTGAGCCTGAAATCCAAGGCCAGGCTCCATTTCATTCCATTCAGCAAGGGATATTGTGCTCAAACACATTTCCGCATGTAATAATGGCCTGGGGTTATATGTGTACAAATCATTGAAGGTGGCAGGGCAGGTTGAGAAAGTGGTTAAAAAGGCATACGGGAACCTGGGCTTTATAAATAGAAGCATAGAATACAAAAGCAAAGAAATTATGATGAACCTTTATAAAACACTGGTTTGGTCTCTACTGGAGTATTGTAACCGGTTCTGGGCACCACACTTTAGGAAGGATGTGAAGACTTTAGAGAGGGTGCAGAAAAGATTTACAAGAATGGTTCCAGAGATGAAGAACTTCAGTTTCATGGATAGATTGGAGAAGCTGGGGTTGTTCCCTTTAGAGAAGAGAAGGTTGAAAGGAGATTTGATTGAGGTGTACAAAATCATGAGGGGTCTAGATAAAAGAACCAGAAGACACGAATTTAAGGTGAATGACATAAGAATCAATGGTGACATGAGGAAAAACTTTTATACGCAGTGAGTGATTAGGATCTGGAATGCACTGCCTGAATGTGGTGGAAGCAGATTCAATGAAGGGTTTCAAAAGGGAATTGGATAAGCATCCGAAGAGAAGAAAATTGCTCTACTACAGAGAAAGGGCGGGGGAGTGGGACTAGTTGAATTGCTCTTGCAGAGATCCAGCATGGACAAGATAGGCTGAATGGCCTCCTTCAATGCTGTAACCATTCTATGATTCTATGTTCACTCCTGCAACTCCCCTCCACTTTATGGACCAGATAGTCCTCTGCTCCCTCAAGTTTAAAGGGCTGAATTTTACCGGCTCCTCGACACCACGGATTGCGGCACGGGGGCCAGTAAAATGCTGCGGGGAGAGGCCCGCCTCGACCCACGACGTTGAGATGGGCCCGCCGCATTTTACCTGCGGCGGCGGGACCTCGGTGCGGCCCCCCCCGCCGCAAGGCGCCGGCACCACAATCAACATATGGTAATAATTACTTACCTATGCTGATTATGCAGCCCGCTGCCTCCCCATCGACACTGCCAGAGTTTTTGTTGAACAGGCGGCCATCACGTGCCGTCCCGTTCACGGTCTGAAAAGCCGGCGGGTCCTCACTCTGCATTACGGAAGGGAGGAGGGAGGGGGGGATACACAGGGGTCTAACTCTGCATTCTTAAAAAGAGGAGGGAGGGGGGATATTCAGGGGTCTAACTGCATTCTTAAAAAGAGGAGGGAGGGGGGATATTCAGGGGTCTAACTCTGCATTCTTAAAGAGTGGAGGGGGGGGATATTCAGGGGTCTAACTCTGCATTCTTAAAAAGAGGAGGGAGGGGGGATATTCAGGGGTCTAACTCTGCATTCTTAAAGAGTGGAGGGGGGGGATATTCAGGGGTCTAACTCTGCATTCTTAAAGGGAGGAGGGAGGGGGGATATGCAGGGTCTAATTCTGCATTCTTAAAGGGAGGAAGGAGGGGGGATATTCAGGGGTCTAATTCTGCATTCTTAAAGGGAGGAAGGAGGGGGGATATTCAGGGGTCTAACTCTGCATTCTTAAAGGGAGGAGGGAGGGGGGATATGCAGGGGTCTAATTCTGCATTCTTAAAGGGAGGGAGGGGGGGAATACACAGGGGTCACACTCTGCATTCTGATAGGGAGGGGGTCTGCGAATACTGGAGGGAAAGCTGTGCTGGCATGAAGGGAGGTACCGTGTACTATCCCTCTGTTAACAGTGTACAATCTGTGTTTGTGAGGGGGCAATGGTACACTAGGCACCCTGTGTGTGGGGAGGGTGCCAGAAAGGGCAGGAGCATTAAAGTTTTATGGATGATGGGGGCAATCGATTCAGCTGGTAGGGTCTTGATGTGGCCATGTTGTGCCACTCTGAATGTTGGCCAAGAATGCCATGGCACGCCACATTGTTGATCCAGGAAAGCAGCTGATGTACCAGTCAACACCAATCCCTGCCCTGTTAGGAACCTTTGAATACATGCAGTGTTCAACTTTATTTATCACATGGAAATAGGTATGGCTCATCCTACATTGTGTGATCCTCTGCACGTGAGGATCTGTATGCACCAGAGGCAATACCAACAGGCAGGTGTGATCCACGTAGAGGCCCCCAGTTGTGAGCATCAGCCCCCAAGGGGAGCTCACCATTGCTGTGCATCTACAGGTCCCACATGACATGCCATTGGATGTAAGAGCACCAGTGTCAGAGGAGATCGCGCACATAGGGAGGATGGTGACACGTCTCTGTGCCCTGCTCAAGGATGACCTGTAGCCCATGGGCTCCGGTGGACATCCCATGCCTTTGTTCCTCATAGTAGCAGCGGTTCTCAAGCCTGACGCCTCTGCAACCTTTTAGGGGCCCACCAGAGACCTTTGTGGGGTCACACAGTCAGCAGTGTACTGCTGCATCAGGGAGGTCACCAATGCCCTGCACCAGAAGGCCAGTGAGCATGTCCACCTTAGGACGGACTCTCACAGCCAGGCCCAGAGGGCCAGTGATTCTGGCACCATTGCTGGAGAACCATAGGTTGTAATGTTCATAGACTGCATTCATGTGGCCATCAGGCCTACTGCCAGGCTACCGCCTGCAGACATCACTATTTAAGGAGCCCTCTCAATCTAGGTGAAGCTGGTATGTGATCACCACAGATGCTTGCAGTGAATCTGTGACCGCTTCTCAGGCAGCTGCCATGCCACCTGGTTCTTGTGCCAGTCCCGGCTGCCACCGTTGTTCACTGAACTGGCTCAGATGGAGGGGGGCTTCTTGGAGATAAGGGCTACCCTTTGCAGACATAGCTCCCGACACCGGGAGAGACTCCACCACTGCTGCAGAGGAGAGATACAACGCCAGCCACTGAGCTACATGAGCCCCATTGAGCAGGAGATCGGCATGCTGAAAGAGCGCCTCCAATGCCTCTATGGATAGGAAGATGCTCTGTACTACTGGCCGAAAAGGCCAGCTCCTTTCTTTGCTGCTCTGCACAACTCGCATCCAATAGGCCTGGCATGATGAGGAGAGACGTCAACAGGATTCCTCCTCAGACTATGAGGACGCTGAGTACCTACAATATGAAAGACGCAAGGGAGGGCAGATGGCACCCAGGCTCTGCACGCAGGGCTAGCAGTGAGGTAGGGATGTATGGAAGTGGCTTATCAGACAAAGGCTGTCTGCTCCATAGGAACCGATATGAACTCTGCAAGCCACACATCACCCTTGTTCACCTGCTGTGCACCAGTCCACATCTGCAGCATCCCTGTGTAAACCATTAGAGGCAGCAGCTGACTGAGCCAATGTCCATGTCACTGCATCTGTGGAGATGCTCATGAGTAATGGTGGCATGGCAATGATGTTATTGCATATGTTGGCTCTTCTGAAGGGCCAACGGTGCAAAGGGATGTGACATTGGCGCTACATGCTGGCACACATCATTCGCACAGAGAAAAGGACATACATGTTGGTGAGGAACATTTAGTAAAAGATGTAATTACATTGCTGTGACACCCGTGCATTCCCATTTGTGTCAGTGTGTTCTCTGTAAACCTCTGTAATACCTTTTATGGTCTATTTAAGTCTCACGTCCTGGAATGTGCAAACTTAAGACTATTTACCCAGGTGCAGCACGCCTACAAGAAGGAATATTACACTTGAGTGTAAGAAGAGGATCACGACTTCATAGGACACTGGGACACAGCAGGGTAAGTATGTGGCAGCAAAGCAGGGTAACTCAGCAGGTCAGGCAGCATCTGTGGAGAGAGAGGCAGAGTTAACTTTCAGGTCTGTGAACTTAGACAAGTTAACTCTGCTTCTATTTTCACAGATGCTGCCTGACCTGCTGGATTTCTGCAGCACTTTCTGCTTTGCTGTCAGATTGACAGCAGCCCCACTCTTCAGCAGGGATGTAAGTATTCTTTGACAACTGTCAGGAAGCAGGTGCTGGCGCTTAAAATAGGGCCCCAGCACCTGCTGCACAGCTGTCAAAGGGTTCCTCACTGCACCGAATGTCCCACCTCTCCCCATGTAATTTCGCAGGGGCTCTGCGAAGGCTGCTGAATGCGGGCGCTGCGCTGAGTTCAAAGGCCGCCGCCGCAGACGGTGGCGCCCCAATAAAATTCAGTCCAAGGTGTGTAGAGTTGTGCTTATCAGGTGCATAACTGGTTTAACCATTCATTATCAGATGTGGCTGGCCCCCATCAAGTGCAATCAAGTCTCATCCTCCTCTGCCAAAACCACTCACTATTCTCCAGCGACCCGGGTTCAGTTCTGGGTACTGCCTGTGTGGAGTTTGCAAGTCCTCCCTGTGTCTGCGTGGGTTTTCGCCGGGTGCTCCGGTTTCCTCCCACAGCCAAAGACTTGCAGGTTGATAGGTAAATTGGCCATTATAAATTGCCCCTAGTATCGGTAGGTGGTAGGGGAATATGGGATTAGTGTAGGATTAGTATAAATGGGTTGTTGATGGTCGGCACAGACTCAGTGGGCCGAAGGGCCTGTTTCAGTGCTGTATCTCTAAATAAATAAATATTCAGTTAACAAAGTGGCCTCCAGCAGTCCCATTAAGGACCACTGATTAAGCCATTCTGTGTACAGTTATAAAATGTGAGAATTGTACAGCACACATTTCATTGGGGCCCTATGTACATCATATTAACTCGATTTACTGTATGTTGTTGCAGCATCACAGAAGTACTGCATATTTTAAACTTTTGATGTACTTTCTAAACACATTGGCAGGCCTATCCTTTTAAGTTCTGATGAAAGGTCACAGACCTGAAATTTTAACTCTGTTTCTTGCTCCACAGATGCTGCCAGACCTGCTGAGTATTTCCAGCATTTTCGGTTTTTATTTCAGATTTCCTGCATCTGGAGTATTTTGCTTTTCTATTTTTTTCTCGCATGCTCTGGTATTGTAGGATATGACATTTGGCATGCAGCCTGTTCAATGAGACAAACTACAATGCCAAGTATGCTGCCCACACCAGTTACCTGCATTCTGCATGTTCACACACTCATAAGGTGGTTGCTGGTTTGTGTTCTCAGGTGAAATATATCTTCTTTCACATACCTCATAACAGCATATATCCTTTCTCACAGGCTCGCATGTACTTACAAGTGAAAACCATACATAACCAGTGCTAGAAACAGCAGACAGGAAACAGGTCACAGCAGCTATATCCTCTGAGTCTTTATAGTCTTTACAATGTATATTATCAATGGGCACAATGGCCATTTCCACTGCAGACTTTCTTATGTTCTTGTGTTGTTTCCAAGCGAGCATTAATTCTCTAACTTAGTAACTTCCAATAGTATTTGGTCAATACTGGATTGAGGAATGAAAGTTTGAGATCTGAAAAGGCTTCTTTTAACCCAGGTACTTACTGATTTAACTTGCCACTGACATCAGGTAAGTGGGAATTGGACCAAATTCCGCAAAGAACTAAGTTGCAAAGCTGTAAGTCTGTATTTCTGCTGAAATTGGAGATTTTAAGAGATATATGTGAAGAAAAGGCAAAGAAAAATTGGAGTCCAGGAAAGCAAATTTAATTGACAAACACAATGGATGAAAGTACAGTAATCACAATTGATAGCTCGCAGTCATGTTATAGCCAGCTTTGTTGTCTCCACTCTGTATCCCCTGTAGATGGTAAGAGCTCAGTGTTACTTGATTGCGTCTGAAAAAAATCTGAGCTACGAGAAACCACATAAGAACAGTTTAGGTGGGCAACTCTGTCACAATGGCACACAACAATCACTAAAGTTAGACTATCAGACTGCTCCTTGGCGGTCTCACTGGGAATATCGTGGAGGCTGGTATCTGCTTAAAAAGATTCATTGCTGCATGGTGGTGGAATGTGTTGGAATTCCAATGTGTTGTGGTGAGAATATGCATCATACCCATGATTCACCACAGAGTGAATTTCCAATGTAGCCCATGCTGAGATTCCCCTTGGCAGTACAGCCTTATTTTTATGTAACTGGGAGATCACATTAAGTGTCCTACTGTATTTTGTAATCTTGTAAAAGGTGAATCTGTAGTGGTATGTTGTCACAGAACTTTGGTCCTCAAACATATCATACCATGGAGTAGTGTTTGCACCAATGATTCCCCGCACAATGTGGCTAATATCATGGCCATCATACCAAGGGGTGGCACCAAGTAGATAGAGGGGAAAGTTAAAAGGTGAAAAACACCATTGTCATGTACCTACAAGATCAAGAGTGACATTGGCAGAGGCTTGGAACTGTACATGACGCAAGTAAAAAAAAAAAGTGGGAGAAAATACTTCAAAATGAGAGCTTGGTGGTATTGTTTTTATTAAAATGTCACTAATTTCGTAATTTGTAATATAAATCAATATACACTGGAAAAAATGACAGATTATCAAAAAATAGATTATGTTTAGTACTTCTGTATTCAGCCTACACAAACTAGTTAAAAAGGCAATACCACATTTGTTTTTCAAAAGCTGATTATTCCCACTCAACTAGTGGGAAAAGATGGGCAACTGAAACTCTGACAAAGGCTCTACTTGATGCCTCTGGCACAGGCCCAACTGACTCATCAGGCTGTGTATAATAAAACGCCTTCCTTCCATTATCACAGCAGTCTTAAATTCAGTAGCCAAAACAATAGAAAATTGTGTATCTTAAGCTGCAGAACTCCCGGTGGCTGAAAACACTGTTTAAAGTAAAGGTTGGTGACAGATAAGAGGGTGGGGGAAAATCTCAAACATGGCACAGAATCCCTCTGAGCCAATGTGTTGTGTGAAATGAAAAGCCTTTCCTCTGTGCTGAAAGGGCACCACTTAAATAGAGGCTAAATAGAGGCATTCTTGAAAGAATCCCACCATTTTCCTTGTTTCTTTTGTGCAGAATAGCTCAATAAATGTCTCAGTCGTGAGGTTTTGGCATTTGTCCACTAACCCTTTCAACAGTTAGATTACAATGTGTCCTTTTCTCATCTATTCATACTGTACTGTGTTTGAAAAATTAACTGTTCTGCCACTGCATTCCTTACTCGTTTATTTTTAAATATTGCCTTTTTCCATCCCCCTTCCGCCTCTCCCCACAGAACTCCGCGACATCTGTGGTAGCCTGCTCTTAAAGTGCCTCCATTTAATTTCATCTGTCTGCAGTGAGGTGGGAGGAGACCCTGGTGCTAATTCACACCCGATGTGCAAAACAACAACAGTGCAAAAGACAAGGCTGAAGCATTTGCAACCAACCTCAGCCAGAAGTGCCGAGTGGATGATCCATCTCAGCCTCCTCCTGAGGTCCCAAGCATCACAGATGCCAGTCTTCAGCCAATTCGATTCACTCCACATGATGTCAAGAAGTCTTAAATGAATACTTCTCGTCTGTATTTACCGTGGAGAAGGTCATGGAAGCTAGTGAGTTCAAGGGAGGGAACACTGATATCCTGGAGCATATCAACATTACAAAGGAGGAGTTGTTGGAGGATTTGAAGCGCATTAAGGTGGATAAATCCTCAGGGCCTGACCAGGTGTATCCTAGGATGCTATGGGAAGACTGGAGAATAGCTAATGTTGTGCCTTTATTTAAGAAGGGCTGCAGGGATAAGCCAGGGAACTACAGGCCGGTGAGTCATACATCAGTGGTGGGAAAGTTATTGGAAGGGATTCTGAGAGACTATTTATATGTATTTGGAAAGGCAAGGTCTGATTAGGGATAGTCAGCATGGCTTTGTGCGTGGGAAATCATGTCTCACGAATTTGATTGTGTTTTTCGAGGAGGTGACCAAGAGGATTGACGAGGGCAGGGCGATGGACGTTGTCTACATGGACTTTAGTAAGGCCTTTGATAAGGGCCCGCATGGTAGGCTGGTCCAGAAGGTTCGAACACATGGGATCAAGGGTGAGCTAGCCAATTGGATACAAAATTGGCTTGGTGATAGGAGGCAGAGTGATAGTGGAGGGTTGTTTTTCAGATTGAAGGCCAGTGACCAGTGTGTGCCGCAGGGATCGATGCTGGGCCCTCTGTTGACTTGGATGTGAATGTAGGGAGCATGATTAGTAAGTTTGCAGATGACACCAGAATTGGTGGTATAGTGGACAGTGAAGAAGGTTGTCTAAGGTTACAACAGGATATAGATAAACTGGGAAAGTGGGCAAGGGAGTGGCAAATGGAATTTAACACAGACAAGTGCGAAGTGATGCATTTGGGGAAGTTAAACCAGGGCAGGACATATACAGTGAATGACAGGGCCCTGGGGAGTGTTGTTGAGCAGAGAGACCTTGGGGTGCAAGTACATAGTTCCCTGAAAGTGGCAACACAGGTAGACAGGGTGGTGAAGAAGGCGTATGGCATGCTTGTCTTCATCGGCCGAGGCATTGAGTATGAGTTGGGACTTCATGTTACAGTTGTACATAATGTCGGTTAGGCCGCATTTGGAGTGCTGTATTCAGTTCTGGTCGCCGCACTACAGGAAAGATGTGATTAAGCTAGAGAGGGTGCAGAAAAGATTAACAAGGATGTTGCCTGGCTTGGAGGGCTTGAGTTATAAAGAGAGATTGGATAGGCTGGGTCTGTTTTCCCTGGAGCGAAGGAGGCTGAGAGGGGACATGATAGAGGTATATAAAATTATGAGAGGTAGAGATAGGGTAGATAGCCAGAGTCTGTTTCCCATGGTAGGGGTGACTAAAACTAGAGGGCATAGATTTAAGGTGAGAGGGAGGAGATTTAAGGGGGATCAAAGGGGTAAATTTTTCACACAAAGAATAGTGGGTATCTGGAATGAGCTGCCAGAGGAAGTGGTGGAGGCAGGAACAGTAGCAACATTTAAGAGGCATCTGGACAGGTACTTAAATGAGTAAGGTATAGAGGGATATGGAATTAATGCAGGTAGGTGGAATTAGCATAGATAGGCATTATGGTCAGCATGGACACGGTGGGCCGAAGGGCCTGTTTCTATGCTGTACGACTCTATGACTTTATGACTCTAAGAAAAGGCTGAAGGCCCTGGATACTGCAAAGGCTATGAGCCCTGACAACATCTCGGCTGTAGTGCTCTAGACTTGTGTTCCAGAACTAGCTGCACCCATCGCCAAGTTGTTGCAGTACAGCTGCAACACTGGTATTTACCTTACAATGTGGAAAATTGCCCAGGTATGTCCTGTCTCAAAAAGCAGGACAAATTCAATCCAGCCGATTACCACCCCATCAGTCTCCTCTCGGTCATCAGCAAAGTGATGGAAGGTGTCATTGACAGTGCTATCAAGTGGTACCTAAACTATAATAACCTGCTCACTAATGCTCAGTTTGGGTTCCGCCAGGGCCACTCAGCTCCTGACCTCATTCCAGCCTTGGTCCAACCATGGACAAGAGAGTTGAACTGAAGAGGTGAAGTGAGAGTGACTGCCCTTGACATCAAGGCAGCATTTGACAGAGTGTGTCATCAAGGAGCCTTGGCAAAATTGAAGTCAATGGGAATCGGGGGAAAACTCTCCACTGGTTGGTGTCATACCCAGCACAAAGGAAGATGATTGTCGTTGTTGGAGGTCAATCATCTCAGTCCCAGGACATCACTGCAGGAGTTCCTCAGGATAGTATCCTAGGCCCAACCATCTTCAGCTGCTTCATCAATGACCTTCCCTCCATCATAAGGTCAGAAGTGGGGATGATTGCTCGCTGATGATTGCACAATGTTCAATACCATTCACAACTCCTCAGATACTGTCCATATGCAGCAAGACCTGGACAACATTCAGGCTTGGGATGATAAGTGGCAAGTAACATTCACATCACAAAGTGCCAGGCAATAACTATCTCCAACAAGAGAGAATCTAACCTTGACATTCAATGGCACTACCATTATTGAAACCCCCATTATCAACATCCTGGGGGTTACCATTAACCAAAAAATGAACTGCAGCACACATATAAATACTGTGGCTACAAGAGCAGGTAAGAGGCTCGGAATTCTGCAGCGAGTAACTCACCTCCTGACTCCCAAAGCCTATCCACCATCTACAAGGCACAAGTCAGGAGTGTAATGGATAAGTGCAGCTCCAACAACACTCAAGAAGTTCAACACCATCCAGGACAAAGTAGTCCGCTTGATCGGCACCCCATCCACCAAGTTAAACCTTCACTCCCTCCACCACCGATACACAGTAGCAGCAGTGTACACCATCTACAAAATGCACTGCAGCAACTCACCAAGACTTCTTCGACAGCACATTCCAAACCCGCAACTTCTACCACCTAGGACAAGGGCAGCAGAGGTGGGGAAACACAAACACCTGCAAGTTCCCCTCCAAGCCACACACCATCCTGACGTGGAACTATTTCGCTGTTCCTTCACTGTCACTGGATAAAAATCCTGGAACCCCCTTCTTAACAGCACTGTGGGTTTACCTACATCAGATGGACTACAGCAGTTCAAGAAGATGGCTCACCACAACCTTCTCAAGGGCAATTAGGGATGGGCAACAAATGCTGGCCTTGCCAGAGACACCCAGATCCCATGAAAGAAGTTAAAAAAAAGAAACATATTAGATTCTGAGGGGGCTTGACAGCTGACGCTGAGAGGATGTTTTGCCTCGTTGCGGAATCTAGAACTAGGGGGTACAGTTTCAGAATAAGGAATCGCCCATTTAAGACAGAGTTGAGAAGGAACTTCTTCTCTCAGAGGGCTCTGAAGCTTTGGAATTCTCTTTCCAAAAGAGCTGTGGAGGCTGAGTCATTGAATATATTCAAGGCTGAGATGGACAGATTCTTGAATTACAGGGGAGCCGAGGGTTATGAGGGACAGGCAGGAAAGTGGAGTTGAGACCAAGATCGGATCAGCCACCATCTTATTAAATGGCGAAGCAGGCTAGAAAGGCCATATGATGCTCTTGCTCCTATTTCTTATGTTCTTATGAATTGGCCGGTGAGCTGTTTGATGCCCGTAGCTCACCTGCCAGGTTTGAGGGACTGTTTTGCGGCTGGAATGGGCATGCTCCGCAGGTTGGTTGGTCAAAAGTCAAAATAGACCCCATAATCTTATGCAGTCCTGAGGGAATACCACACAATATAGACATCCTTTGGATGATTCAATTAAATGAGGCCCTGTTCTAGTGCTACAGATGATATTAAAGGTTCCCTAGCACTATTCAAACAGCAGCGAGTTTTGCCAGTGTCCTAACTAATATTCCTGTTTCAACCAATACCACCAAAACAACAACAACTGCCAATTCATCCCACTGCTCTTGATGGGGTCTTGCTATGTGCAAAATGGCTGCTGCAAAATTTGCCTAGGGCGGCACAGTGGCGCAGTGGTTAGCACCGCAGCCTCACAGCTCCAGCGACCCGGGTTCAATTCTGGGTACTGCCTGTGTGGAGTTTGCATGTTCTCCCTGTGTCTGCGTGGGTTTCCTCCGGGTGCTCCGGTTTCCTCCCACAGCCAAAAGACTTACAGGTTGATAGGTAAATTGGCCATTATAAATTGCCCCTAGTATAGATAGGTGGTAGGGGAATATAGGGACAGGTGGGGATGTGGTAGGAATATGGGATTAGTGTAGGATTAGTATAAATGGGTGGTTAATGGTCGGCACAGACTCGGTAGGCCAAAGGGCCTGTTTCAGTGCTGTATCTCTAAATCTAAAAAAATCGAAACAGTGACACAACATATGTCAAAGACTTTTAGATGTTTGTGAGACATGATAAAGTGTTATATAAAGCTAAAATAAAAGCAAAGTACTGCAGATGCTGGAAATCTGAAATAAAAACAGAAGGTGCTGGAAATACTCAGCAGGTCAGGCAGCATCTGTGGAGAGAGAAGCAGAGTTAACACTTCAGGTCTGTGACCTTTCATCAGAACTCAGTACCAAGGCTCTGATGAAAGGTCACAGATCTGAAACGTTAACCCTGCTTCTCTCTGCCCAGATGCTGCCTGACCTACTGAGTATTTCCAGCACTTTCTATGATATAAAGCTAATCTTTTTTCTTCCTACTACTAGTTCTCAGGGCATTGCAAAGAGTTTTATGCAATGACAATTGTTCAATCAAAATAAAACAATACATCTCTGTCCACTCTTTACTGGCATAATGCAAAGCTGATGCGAGTAGGAGAGGACAGAACACATCTACTTCCACAAAACAATTACAATTTAATTGTAGAGTGCGTCACAGTTCTAATTATGCAGTGCCGCAAATTACATAGAGTTCTAAATAGCATTTTTCATGCCATTCATCAAGTAATAAATTCTGATACTAATATAATAACATTTTCAATATCCTGTGGTAACTTTCATCTGCTTAATGTCATATGGAATTGAACAAATAGCCTCCACTCTAATAGGGCAGGAACATTTTCAATATGATTTAATTAAAAAATTAAAGTAATGGAGAACTCAAGTATTATCCGCTCAGTAAAACTTTGTGGTTAGCGCATAATCAATATGAGGCCAGAAGCTAGTTGAAAAAACTGAACCAAAGCAAAATTTTAAATTTTCTGTTTGTGTCTCATGCATCGACCTTTCAAAACATTTACATTTAGTGCATTTAGCAATATAGGAACAGGAGTAGGCCATTCAGCCCCTCAAAACTGCCTTCCACCCTCATGGGTACACTGTGAGGGTGAAATTGGTCTTCGACAATAGTGCAAAAGGGACAATAGTAAATTGGCAGACTGCTTTACACCCTGCCCTACTTTAAACAGGCTACCGATTCGCTATCAATCGTTTTGCTGAAGATTAATCTCACTTTCTGCATTTGTTACAGGGCTGTTTCGATTAAAGAAGTTTGTCCATTTCAGCAAACATTGTATGGTAAAGGAAACAAACAGTCATGTTCTCTGTCTATTAAAAGTTTGGATCCTGCATATGTATTTGCCTCTGGAATCAATTTATTCCAAGAAAGTGATTTGAGTGTTACAAGGTGAGAAATACTTAGAATAAATGCATTTCTTGTGTTTGAAAAGTATAGTTATGACAACCAACTAGATTTCAAAAAGGGATTATATGAAAAGCCAGATCAGGACTGAAGAAAACCCTCAAGGGAGTTACAGGAAGCAAAGAGAGTCACAGCAGATGTAAGCAATGGTGAGTAAAAGGAGCTAACATTAATCTAAATTATTCAGTTTAAGAGGGCCCTGCATAAAAGCTGATACTGATTCTAGGCTTAAAAGAGTACCATTACAGGGCAGGACGATTGCATAGCCCAGAGGAGGGGATACATAATGCTAAAACTGTGGTTATGTGCGGGAAGCCCTGCAGGAAGAGATTGGAGATGAAAGGAAGCTGCTAAGGACTCCAGAGCATTTCAGAAAGATGTGATTGCATCTCAAATGGCAGTTACAGGACAAGTAAGAAGGAAAGACAGCCTTCAATTAAATATACCACTTTATCACATCTCTCAGAAACACCTGAAAAGCCACTAATGCGTTATAGCCCTATCTCTAACCCAAGCTCCCTTTGAGTGAGGCTCACCACTATGTTACAAGATTGGTGAATTCACTGCGAACCCTAATGCAAAGGAACAGACACAGATTGGAGAAGGCACCAGAAATTATAAACTCCCAACTCCATTGGAAGAAGCAACTCTGGACCTGCTCACCTCCAAGAACAGTATCGAAGTTGGGGAAGCTAAAGCCACAAACCACCCAAAACTCAGGGCTACTACGTCATACTCTTGTGATATCTGTTCACTCCTTAACTCACCCACACACTGGCATACACACGCCCACAAAAATATCTCACACAGGCCCTGAAATTCCTGAGGGTCTGCTCAGCCACCGTAAATGCAGCAAAGCAGAATCACAATATGCAAATACAGGTAGATGGCAACTGTTTCCCGAATTGCAAGGATGGAGTCATGGCTGCAAGGGTCATTCAGTGGCGCCTGTCCCAAACGATCAGCTGGAATGTTGGAGCAGCACCATGCAGAGAGAAGGCCTAGCAAGGACCTGGGGTAAATATCCTCTAGAAGTCTTCTACTCTAAAAGGAGAAAGTGAGCCTCTTGAGAAGGTAAGTGATTCTCTCCTCCTAAAGACCCCACAGGTCAGAGATGAGGAGCAGCAAGTATGGAGGAGCAGGAACTTGTTCCTTCCATGACCACCTGGCTGCCATCAATTGTGACCTGGTCTTTGGAGAATACCTGAAATTGCACTGCCTTTCTACTCTAATTAATTGTCCAATGCCAAGTGAGGAAAATGGATTAAGTTGCTTATCCTACTGAAGGAAGCATCAGTGATTTGCTTAATGAATCTGTGCAATCCAAATTATCTAATGTTACAGATGTCCCTGTGGTAACCTGGAATGATCCGGATGCAAATAATTTGGGGATTGTTGTTACTTTCACTACTTCTTTTGGGCCTCCTTATCTCGAGAGACAATGGATACGCGCCTGGAGGTGGTCAGTGGTTTGTGAAGCAGCGCCTGGAGTGGCTATAAAGGCCAATTCTGGAGTGACAGGCTCTTCCACAGGTGCTGCAGAGAAATTTGTTTGTCGGGGCTGTTGCACAGTTGGCTCTCCCCTTGCGCCTCTGTCTTTTTTCCTGCCAACTACTAAGTCTCTTCGACTCGCCACAATTTAGCCCTGTCTTTATGGCTGCCCGCCAGCTCTGGCGAATGCTGACAACTGACTCCCACGACTTGTGATCAATGTCACACGATTTCATGTCGCGTTTGCAGACGTCTTTATAGCGGAGACATGGACGGCCGGTGGGTCTGATACCAGTGGCGAGCTCGCTGTACAATGTGTCTTTGGGGATCCTGCCATCTTCCATGCGGCTCACATGGCCAAGTCATCTCAGGCGCCGCTGACTCAGTAGTGTGTATAAGCTGGGGGTGTTGGCCGCTTCAAGGACTTCTGTGTTGGAGATATAGTCCTGCCACCTGATGCCAAGTATTCTCCGAAGGCAGCGAAGATGGAATGAATTGAGACGTCGCTCTTGGCTGGCATACGTTGTCCAGGCCTCGCTGCCGTAGAGCAAGGTACTGAGGACACAGGCCTGATACACTCGGACTTTTGTGTTCCGTGTCAGTGCGCCATTTTCCCACACTCTCTTGGCCAGTCTGGACATAGCAGTGGAAGCCTTACCCATGCGCTTGTTGATTTCTGCATCTAGAGACAGGTTACTGGTGATAGTTGAGCCGAGGTAGGTGAACTCTTGAACCACTTCCAGAGCGTGGTCGCCAATATTGATGGATGGAGCATTTCTGACGTCCTGCCCCATGATGTTCGTTTTCTTGAGGCTGATGGTTAGGCCAAATTCATTGCAGGCAGCCGCAAACCTGTCGATGAGACTCTGCAGGCACTCTTCACTACTTTCACTACTACTGTCTATTATAAACTGTCAGCTATTCTTGTAGCTAGGATAATCTGAAAATCAGTTTCCAGTAATGTCACAACTTTATCATCGCCTTCCTGGTAAACAACAACAACTTATATTTGTTTAGCATGTGTAACATAATAGAGGATCCCAATACTCTTCACAGGAACATTATAAAACAAAATATGACACCGAGCCACATAAGGAGATATTAGGTCAGATGACAAAAAGCTCGGCCAAAGAGGTGGGTTTTAAAGAGTGTCTTAGAGGAAAGCGAGGTAGAGAAGTGGAGAGGTGTAGAGAGGAATTTCAAAGCTTAGGGCCCAGGCAGCTGAAGGCACAGCCATCAATGGTAGACCAATTAAAATCGGGAATGCTCAAGAGGCCAGAATTAGATGTGCACAGATATCTTGGAGGGTTATGGTGCTGGAGGAGATTACAGAGATAGGGAGGGGCGAAGCCATGGAAGAACTTGAAAACAAAGATTTTAATTTAAAATAAAGACGTTCCTTGACCAGGAGCCAATGTAAGTTGTCATGCACCGGGATGATAGGGGAGTAGGACTTCATGCGAGTTAAGACATGGGCACCCTGTTGGAGAGCAGCCAGGAGTGCATTGGAATAATCAAATCTAGAGGTAACAAAGGCATGAATGAGGGTTTCAGCAGCAGATGAGCTGAGACAGGGGCGAAGTGAAGCAATGTCACAGAGGTGGAAATAGGCAGTCTTAGTGATGGTGCAAATATGTGGTCAGAAGTTCATCTCAGGGCCAAATATGACTCCAAGATTGCAAACAGAATGGTTTAGTCTCAGAATTGCCAGGGAGAGGGATGGAGTTGGTAACTGGGCAACAGAGTTTGTAGTGGGGACTGAAAACAATGGCTTCAGACTTCCCAATATTTAATTGGAGGAAATTTCTGCTCATCCACTACTGGATGTCAGATAAATGGTCTGACAATTTAGCAACAGCGGAGGATTCAAGAGAAGTGGTGGTGAGGAAGATCTTGATGTCGCCAGCGTCCATGTGAAAACTAACGCTGTGCTTTTGGATGATGTCACCAAGGAGCAGCATGTAGATGGGAAATAGGAGAGGGCCAAGGATAGATCCTTGAGGGGCACCAGAGGTAACAGTGCAGTAGTGGGAAGAGAAGCCGTTGCAAGTGATACTCTGGCTACGATTAAATAGATAAGAATGGAACCAGGTGAGAGCAGGCCCACCCAGCTGGACAGGTGTTGGAGATGGATGGTGTGGTCAATTGTGTCAAAGGCTGAAGACAGGTCGAGAAGGATGAGGAGAGATAGTTTACCTTTCTCAAAATCATAGAGGATGCCATTTGTGACTTTGATAGCACATGTTTCGGTACTGTGGCCAGGGTGGAAACCTGAATGGAGGGATTCAAACATGGGAAAAATGGACATGAATTTGGGAGGCGGCATTACATTCAAGGACTTTGGAGAGGAAAGGGAGGTTGGAGGTGGGGCAGTTGTTTACAAGGATGGTGGGGTCAAGGGTTTTTTTTGAGAGGGGTGATGACGGCAGATTTAAAGGAGAGACGGACAACACCTGAGGAGAGAAAAATGTTAACAATATCGGCTAACATGGGGACCAGGAGAGGTGTTGGGTGATCAGTTGTTTAGTGGGAATAGGGTTGAAGAAACAGGAGATGGGTCTCATGGACAACATGAGATTGGAGAGGGCATGAGGGGATATCGGAGAGAAACTAGAGAAAGATGCGAGTTCAGGGCAACTTTAGAGGAAGTTTGGCCTGGTGGGCTAGTGGAAGGAAGGGACACGGCAGAGGCAGCTGATCGGATGGTCTCGACCTTAGTGACAAATAGGTCCATGAGCTCTTTGCACTTATTGTTGGACTGTATGTGGCTGTGGAGCTTCCAAACACAGGGACTGTGATATTATTGAAGTTGTACAGAAGACCTCCAAATTGTGAGAGAAATTTAAGAGGAAATCTATGGATAGATCAGGAAGATGAGTCAGAATGATAAAATGACTGTTCTAGGAGATTTCAATTACCCACTTTGATTGGGACAGGGAGAGAAAAAATGGAACAGAGTTCCTAAAACGTATACACTATTGCTTCCTGAAGCAGTATGTTTGCATGTCTACAAGGAGAGAGGCATAATAAATCCAGTTACGAGTAATAAAATAGATCAAGTGGATGAGTTAATTGTGGATGACTACCTAGAGTGTATTGAGTTAGTGGGGCACCAGAGCTCTTGGCATGCAGCTCTCGAGCAGCCAGGTCGTTCCAGTCACCAACCTTAGTAAATAATAGTTTTCTTTGGAATTGGCTTAATTAATTCTGCTCCTTTGGCTGCTTATGATATTGTGGCAGGAGGTGCTGGTCCTAGCATTCCACTAAACCAATACAAAAGCAGTTTTTCACTAAATACATACTCATGTTACTCATCTGTTCTCATGTTGTTAATCTGCATATTAATAAATGACATAACTTCAAAGAAAGCTCAAATCGTTTGAGAGCTCCAAACCTGTAGGTCTACATTGATTTGCAACATGGCAACATGTTTGGTTAATCTTTCACATCACCGTCCCCTCTCCCCGTCACCTTCGATTCATTGAAATAAACTTATTCAAAGAGTTAGAATCATTCGGATCATTCGGGAGGCGGAGGGGATTATTGAGAGGAGTTATCGGGAGGCAGTCACACCTCAGGTAAAAGAAGAAGGTAGATGGGTTACCGTCAGGGGAAGGAGAGGGAACCAGCAGGCAGTGCAGGGATCCCCTGTGGCCGTTTCCCTCAACAACAGGTATACCGTTTTGGATACTGTTGCGGGGGACGACTTACCAGGGGTAAGCAATGGGGTACAGGTATCTGGCACAGAGTCTGTCCCTGTTGCTCAGAAGGGAAGGGGGAAGAGGAGCAGAGCATTAGTCATTGGGGACTCCATAGTTAGGGGAACAGATAGGAGGTTTTGTGGGAACGAGAGAGACTCACGGTTGGTGTGTTGCCTCCCAGGTGCCAGGGTACGTGATGTCTCGGATCGTGTTTTTGGGATCCTCAAGGGGGAGGGGGAGCAGCCCCAAGTCGTGGTACACATAGGCACCAACGACATAGGTAGGAAGACAGATGGGGATTTAAGGCAGAAATTCAGGGAGCTAGGGTGGAAGCTTAGAGCGAGAACAAACAGAGTTGTTATCTCTGGGTTGTTGCCCGTGCCACGTGCTAGCGAAGTGAGGAACAGGGAGAGAGAGGAGTTGAACACGTGGCTGCAGGGATGGTGTAGGAGGGAGGATTTTGGTTTCCTGGATAATTGGGGCTCTTTTTGGGGTAGGTGGGACCTCTACAAACAGGATGGTCTTCACCTGAACCAGAGGGGTACCAATATCTTGGGGGGGAGATTTGCTAGTTCTCTTCGGGGGGGTTTAAACTAATTCAGCAGGGGGATGGGAACCTAAATTGTAGTTCCAGTGTGCAGGATGTTGAGAGTGGTGAGGTCAGGGATAAGGTTATAAGGACACAAGAGGGCACTGGCAAGCAAGAGCTTGGTTTAAAATGTGTCTACTTCAACGCCAGGAGCATCCGGAATAAGGTGGGTGAGCTTGCAGCATGGGTTGGTAGCTGGGATCTCGATGTTGTGGCCATTTCAGAGACATGGATAGAGCAGGGACAGGAATGGATGTTGCGGGTTCCGGGATTTAGATGTTTCAGTAAGAACAGAGAAGAGGGTAAAAGAGGGGGGGGGGGGTGTGGCATTGTTAATCAAGGAAAGTATTACAGCGGCAGAAAGGACGTTTGAGGACTCGTCTACTGAGGTAGTCTGGGCCGAGGTTAGAAACAGGAGAGGAGAGGTCACCCTGTTGGGAGATTTCTATAGACCTCCAAATTGTTCCAGAGATGTAGAGGAAAGGATAGCAAAGATGATTCTTGACAGGAGCGAGAGTAGCAGGGTAGTGGTTATGGGGGACTTTAACTTTCCAAATATTGACTGGAAATACTATAGTTCGAGTACTTTAGATGGGTCTGTTTTTGTCCAGTGTGTGCAGGAGGGTTTTCTGACACAGTATGTAGACAGGCCAACCAGGGGCGATGCCACATTGGATTTGGTACTGGGTAATGAACCCGGCCAGGTGTTAGATTTAGAAGTTGGTGAACACTTTGGTGATAGTGATCACAATTCGGTTAGGTTTACCTTAGCGATGGGCAGGGACAGGCATATACAGCAGGGCAAGAATTATAGCTGGGGGAAAGGAAATTATGATGCGATTAGGCAAGATTTAGGATGCGTAGGATGGGGAAGGAAACTGCAGGGGATGGGAACAATCGAAATGTGGAGCTTATTCAAGGAGCAGCTACTGCGTGTCCTTGATAAGTATGTACCTGTCAGGCAGGGAGGAAGTTGTCGAGCGAGGGAGCCGTGGTTTACTAAAGAAGTTGAAGCGCTTGTCAAGAGGAAGAAGGCGGCTTATGTTAGGATAAGACGTGAAGGCTCAGTTAGGGCGCTTGAGAGTTACAAGCTAGCCAGGAAGGATCTAAAGGGAGAGCTAAGAAGAGCAAGGAGAGGACACGAGAAGTCATTGGTGGATCGGATCAGGGAAAACCCTAAGGCTTTCTATAGGTATATCAGGAATAAAAGAATGACTAGAGTTAGATTAGGGCCAATCAAGGATAGTAGTGGGAAGTTGTGTGTGGAATCAGAGGAGATAGGGGAAGTGTTAAATGAATATTTTGCGTCAGTATTTACAGTAGAGAAAGAAAATGTTGTCGAGGAGAATACTGAGATACAGACTACTAGGCTAGATGGGATTGAGGTTCACAAGGAGGAGGTGTTAGCAATTTTGGAAAGTGTGAAAATAGATAAGTCCCCTGGGCCAGATGGGATTTATCCTAGGATTCTCTGGGAAGCCAGGGAGGAGATTGCAGAGCCTTTGTCCTTGATTTTTATGTCGTCATTGTCGACAGGAATAGTGCCGGAAGACTGGAGGATAGCAAATGTTGTCCCCTTGTTCAAGAAGGGGAGTAGAGACAGCCCTGGTAATTATAGACCTGTGAGCCTTACTTCGGTTGTGGGTAAAATGTTGGAAAAGGTTATAAGAGATAGGATTTATAATCATCTTGAAAAGAATAAGTTCATTAGAGATAGTCAGCACGGTTTTGTGAAGGGTAGGTCGTGCCTCACAAACCTTATTGAGTTTTTTGACAAGGTGACCAAACAGGTGGATGAGGGTAAAGCCGTGGATGTGGTCTATATGGATTTCAGTAAGGCGTTTGATAAAGTTCCCCACGGTAGGCTATTGCAGAAAATACAGAAGTATGGGATTGAAGGTGAATTAGTGCTTTGGATCAGAAATTGGCTAGCTGAAAGAAGACAGAGGGTGGTGGTTGATGGTAAATGTTCATCCTGGAGTATAGTTTCTAGTGGTGTACCGCAAGGATCTGTTTTGGGGCCACTGCTGTTTGTCATTTTTATAAATGACCTGGATGAGGGTGTAGAAGGGTGGGTTAGTAAATTTGCGGATGACACGAAGGTCGGTGGAGTTGTGGATAGTGCCGAAGGATGTTGTAGGTTACAGAGGGACATAGATAGGCTGCAGAGCTGGGCTGAGAGATGGCAAATGGAGTTTAATGCGGAAAAGTGTGAGGTGATTCACTTCGGAAGGAGTAACAGGATTGCAGAATACTGGGCTAATGGGAAGATTCTTGGTAGTGTAGATGAGCAGAGAGATCTTGGTGTCCAGGTACATAAATCCCTGAAAGTTGCCACCCAGGTTAATAGAGCTGTTAAGAAGGCATATGGTGTGTTAGCTTTTATTAGTAGGGGGATCGAGTTTAGGAGCCACGAGGTCATGCTGCAGCTGTACAGAACTCTGGTGCGGCCGCACCTGGAGTATTGCGTGCAGTTCTGGTCACCGCATTATAGGAAGGATGTGGAAGCTTTGGAAAAGGTGCAGAGGAGATTTACTAGGATGTTGCCTGGTATGGAGGGAAGGTCTTACGAGGAAAGGCTGAGGGACTTGAGGTTGTTTTCGTTAGAGAGAAGGAGGAGAAGAGGTGACTTAATAGAGACATATAAGATAATCAGAGGGCTGGACAGGGTGGATAGTGAGAGCCTTTTTTCTCGGATGGTGATGGCAAACACGAGGGGACATAGCTCTAAGTTGAGGGGTGATAGATATAGGACAGATGTCAGAGGTAGTTTCTTTACACAGAGAGTAGTAGGGGCGTGGAACACCCTGCCTGCAACAGTAGTAGACTCGCCAACTTTAAGGTCATTTAAGTGGTCATTGGATAGACATATGGATGAAAATGGAATAGTGTAGGTCAGATGGTTTCACAGGTCGGCGCAACATCGAGGGCTGAAGGGCCTGTACTGCGCTGTAATGTTCTATGTTCTATGTTCTAATATGGTTTCCAGATTGTTATGCAAAGTTGTTACATAGGCCGGGAAATTCCTCAGAACTGTTCCCACTCCACTATGTTACTTCGCTGAAAGTGCAGTGGAAATCCTGTTTACTCCACACTTCTGGTAAAGAACGGGAGCTTCTCCCAAAAATTTCCTGGCTATGATGTATTAAGTTGGTGCCCTTTGGGTCAATATTCTGAGTCTTGACTGTAAGCAGTACCAGTATTACACTGCTGCTTTGAGGCAATATTATGATATTGGCTACACTATAATATAAAAAAACAGAACTCTTGATCTAAAAACATTTGCAACAAAGGCCCTTAATTTTCCAGAGCAAAATAAAGGATTTTCCTTTATAAGAAGTATAACCTGCCATTTTTAAATGTTTGGAATGGTTTGTGGTTATCTTGAATAAACAGTATTCCCTGTTGTTGAAGTGAGGCCTCAATGTGAAGACACACTGGACTGATTACAGGGGCTCTAGCAAGGATTCCTACACACATTGTAAAGCTAAATTAATTCAAGGTTGTCGAGGAGAGTTACCCAGTTTGATCAACAACAAAAAACACTCTGTAACATTAGGCAGATTATAAACTTTAAAGGAGAACTTAGTATCCTCACAACTTTTGTGCTAATTCTATCACCACATCTATGCAAAGAAGTTGAGCAACATGAATGGGACACCAGAGGAAATGAGCATCACATTTAACTGCAAGAGAAATAAGGAAGACCAATCAGCATAAATTAACTATTCCTTGTACATTTTTAACACCTCACTCCTTCCCCCATTCAAACACCTGGGCCAAAATTTGTTCAGGACCCCAGAACATATTTTTGTGTTGTCAATGGCTATTGTAATCAATACCAACTTATCAACAGCCGACACATATGTAAAGCAGCAGGATGAGTCAAGTTACAACATCATGCCCGTGAATTGCTATACATTGTAGTTTTCCACCCTCCATGCAAATATAGGTTCATTTAGAGATATAGGACTGGATTTTACCAGTCCTCTGGGGATGGGCTGGGAGGCAGGGGGGCCCGTAAAATGACGAGCGAAGGTGGCAGGGGGTGCGGGGGTGGGGGGAGTGCATGCCCATCGTCTTCCTGCTGCCAGGCCATTTTGCCAGTGGAGGGGAAGGAGGAGGACAGTGCTCCTGTCTACAGAGCATGGCCAATTAAGGGTTGCTTCCCGCTGCCGCTGGTATCTTACCTGTGACAGGAGGGCCTCTGGCACATCGGGAGACCGCCAAATGAACTCTGGCAGCCTCCCTGCAGGCTCAGGCGGAGGTGACCCTCCTATTTGGGCACTCTTTGACCCACGAAATGGCCTCCCCTGCTGCAACGGCTCTGCCTGCCCTCACCAATTCGTCGGGGCTTACCTGACTGGCCCCGGCGCCCTGCAGATCCTACTTACCTGGTTGGGAGGGCTGCGTCCTTCCATGGAATCCTCTTCCTCCAGCTGCAGACCCAGCACTGCTGAGGACTGCAGAGCTGCCAGCCCTCTGATTGGCCAGCAGCTCCTGGAGGGCAAGTAGGTGTCCTTTAAAGGGACAGCAGCCCAGACGGCAACCAGTTAGCTGCCTGACCCCTTTAAAATGCGGCCGTGGGTCCTGCAAATGGCCGAGGCAGGGTCGGTCCCAGCTTTCCGCCAATTGTTTTAGTGGTGACTGCTATAGCTCTCCAGCAGAAGCCTCACTGTTTCCTGGGATCAAGGTGACTTCAGATCAGAAAAGCAACTCATCGAATTTAAGCACATTCCTAAGCAGAGGAAAGGAAAGATGTTTGTCCAATGTAATTAGTTCCCTTTGTTTCTTTTACTGGTGGCTATTGCTGACTGATTATTGTTGATTGATTTTTCATCTGATTTAATAGTTTTGTATTGGAGGCTTAGTCATCTGGCTTCAGAGCATTTGCCGCAAAAATAACATTCAGCCTACTGTTGCCTTCATTTTTAAAAAAAGTAAGAAAATACATTCAAGTAATCTGGCCTCAAAATGTCTCTGAGCTGGAATTAAGAAAATATTTCAAAAGTGAACTGCCGCGAGAGTTACAATGTTATTCACTAAAAAAATGTGTGTAGGAAAACATTGGATGTCAATCAGCTTGAGAGTCATAAGAGCAGACACTCAATAAGTTTACTCTGTTCCCTGACCTGAATTATGAGCAATATTCTATCGAAAATTTGCAAGGCTTGGTAAGGAATTATGAAGAAAAACGTGAACTGAATGACCTCCCTGCATTTATAATCAATGGGCAATAATTTCAATCAACATTTCTGTTTCGAACAAGGATGTTAACTTGCCAAATTGTTTTAGCAACTTTGAAAAATGGTGAGAAAATGTGGACTGCCAGATTTTATGAAAACCTCATCACCATCTCTGGTTGAATTATACTTCATGTCAATTGGAACGATTTAGCTCTATTACCTTCTGTGGTTCCAAGTTTTACCTTCAAACCATAACAGGCAAAAAAGGAGCAATCAAATGCACTCAAGCCAGGTGAATAAGCCTCCAATACAAAACTACTAAAGGAAATAGCCCACCACCAACTTATAAGGGCACCTAGGGAGTGCAATAAAGCCTTGGCAGCTTTGTCCACATCTCAGAACTAGCCTGAAAATGGTCTTGGGTCCATTCCTGTCCTGCTTATGCTGACGCTTTGACCTTAGCAGGGTCCTGAAATGGTTGGCCAGAGCATTTTTTTTATTCGTTCGTGGGGTGTGGGTGTCACTGACAAGGCCAGCATTTTTGCCCATCCCTAATTGCCCTTGAGAAGGTGATGGTGAACTGCCGTCTTGAACTGCTACAGTGCATGTGGAGTAGGTACACCAACAGTGCTGTTAGGAAGGGAGTTCAGGAGTTTGTCCCAGTGACAGTGAAGGAATGGTGATATAGTTCCAAGTCAGGATGGTGTGTGACTTGGAGGGGAACTTGCAGGTGGTGGTGTTCCCATGTATTTGCTGCCCTTGTCCTTCTAGGTGGTAGAGATCGCGGGTTTGGAAGGTGCTGTCGAAGTAGCTTTGGTGCATTGCTGCAGTGCATCTTGTAGATGGCACACACTGCTGCCACTGTGTGACGGTGGTGAAGAGAGTGAATTTTTCTGGATGGGATGCCAATCAAGCAGGCTGCTTTGTCTTGGATGGTGTCGAGCTTCTTGAGTGTTGTTGGAGCTGCACCCATCCGGGCAAGTGGAGAGTATTCCATCACACTCCAGACTTGTGCCTTGTAGATGGTGGACAGGCTTTGGGGAGTCAGGAGGTGAGTTACCCGCCGCAGGCCTCCGAGCCTCTGACCTGCTCTTGTAGCCATGGTATTTATATGGCTACTCCAGTTCAGGTTCTGGTCAGTGGTAGCCCCCAGGATGTTGATATTGGGGGATTCAGTGATTGTCTTTCTTTTTGGGCCTCCTTATCTCGAGAGACAATGGATACGCGCCTGGAGGTGGTCAGTGGTTTGTGAAGCAGCGCCTGGAGTGGCTATAAAGGCCAATTCTGGAGTGACAGGCTCTTCCACAGGTGCTGCAGAGATATTTGTTTGTTGGGGCTGTTGCACAGTTGGCTCTCCCCTTGCGCCTCTGTCTTTTTTCCTGCCAACTACTAAGTCTCTTCGACTCGCCACAATTTAGCCCTGTCTTTATGGCTGCCCGCCAGCTCTGGCGAATGCTGGCAACTGACTCCCACGACTTGTGATCAATGTCACACGATTTCATGTCGCGTTTGCAGACGTCTTTATAACGGAGACATGGACGGCCGATGGGTCTGATACCAGTGGCGAGCTCGCTGTACAATGTGTCTTTGGGGATCCTGCCATCTTCCATGCGGCTCACATGGCCAAGCCATCTCAAGCGCCGCTGACTCAGTAGTGTGTATAAGCTGGGGATGTTGGCCGCTTCAAGGACTTCTGTGTTGGAGATATAGTCCTGCCACCTGATGCCAAGTATTCTCCGAAGGCAGCGAAGATGGAATGAATTGAGACGTCGCTCTTGGCTTACAATTCAGTGATTGTAATGCCACTGAATGTCAAGGGGAGATGATTAGATTCTCTCTTGTTAGAGATGGTCATTGCTTGGCACTCGTGTGGCGCAAATGTTACTTGCCACTTATCAGCCCAAGCCTGGATATTGTCCAGGTCTTGCTGTATTTCTACACGGAGTGCTTCAGTATCTGAGGAGCCTCTGCCTATTTCAGGTGGGAGGCCATTTGTGATATGCATATTAGGGTCCTATAATGTACCAGTGGTCAAGGAAATATTTATTTTTATTTTTGGTGGGAGCAGGAGGAGCAGGGAGGGTGTTTCTCGAACAACAAGCGATGCCAGCCCATGAGAACCCTCTCCCCTTGTGATCATCTTCTCTCTTCCCAAGGTTCTGACTGTCAGCTGAGTCAGCAGGAGTCTGCAGTAAATGTCTGCGGCTCGAGTAACTTTGGCTCAGAAGGAATGAGCTGGAGGCCGAGCTGCAGACACTGCGACACATCAGGAAGGTGGATGAGCGAACTGAGCATGTCAATATGGTACAGGAAGCCATTCAAGGGAGAGTAAATAGGAAAGCAGTGGTAGTAGGGGATAGCATAGTCAGGGGATAGACACAGTTCCCTGCAGCTGAGAGCAAGAGTCCAGATGGCTGTGTTGTCTGCCTGTTGCCAGGGTTTGGGACATCTGCTCTGGGCTGGAGAGGAACTTGCAGTCGGAAGGGGAGGATCCAATGACATAGGCAGGACAAGGAAAGAGGATCTGCTGAGGGAGTATGAGCAGCTAGGGTCTAAATTGAAAAGCAGATCCTCAAAGGTAATAATCTCTGGATCTCTCTCAATCTGTCACTCTGGATTATTACCTGAGCCACGTACAAATTGGTGCAGGGCAAATATGATTAGAGAAATGAATGCGTGGCTCAAAGACTGGTGTGGTAGGAGTGAGCTCCAGTTTGTGGGGCACTGGCACCAGTACTGTGGAAAGTGGGGGTTGTACCATTGGGATGGTCTACACCTGAATCGTGCTGGGACCAATGTTCTAGCATGCTGGGACCTATGTTCTAGGGACATAGAGAGGGTTTAAACTAAATAGTGGGGGAAAGGAATCAAATTTGGGAAGATGTGGTAAATCAAAGAGTAAGAGAGAGTAAAAGGCAAGAGAGAAAGGTATTAATATGGGAAATGATAAACAGATCATGACAGAAAGGGAACAGAGAGTACAAATCAAAGAGTATATCAGCATTTAAGGCTAGAGGTTACAAAAATAATAAAAGGACAAAACTAAAGGCTCTATATCTGAATGCGCATAGCATTTGAAACAAAACAGATGAACTGATGGCGCAAATAGAAATATATAAGTACGATCTGATAGCCATCACAGAGAAATGGCTGCAGATGACATAGATTGGGACCTGAATATTAAAAGGTACATGACATTTAGGAAGGACTGGAAGCTAGGACAAGGTGGAAGGCTGGCTCTGTTAATTAATGATGGTATGAGCACAATAGAGAGGGATGACCTAAGTTCAGGAAACCAGGATGTAGAAGTGGTTTGGGTAGAGATGACAAATGATAAAGGCAAGAAGTCACTTGTGGGAGTGGTGTACAGGCCCCCTAACAGTAACCACACAGTAGGACGGGGTACAAAGGAAGAAATTCTGGGAGCATGCCAGAAAGGTATGGCGATAATCATGGGGGAATTTTAGTCTACATATAAACTGGAAAAATCAGATGGGCAAAGGTAGCCTAGATGAGGAGTTCATCGAATGTTTTCAGGATAGTTTCTGAGAACAGCATGTTCTGGAGCTAACCAGAGAGCAGGCTATACTAGACCTTGTGCAACAAGATAGGATTAATTAATGACCTCATAGTGAAGGTGCCCATAGATAGCAGCTATCATAAAATGATTAAATTTAACATTCAGTTTGAAGGAGAGAAATGTGGGTCTAAGACTGGTATTTTAAACTTAAATAACACAAGAACACAAGAAATAGGAGCACGAATAGACCATATGGCCCATCGAGCCTGATCCACCATTCAAAACGATCATGGCTGATCTTAGGATTCAAGTCCACTTTCCCACCCACTGACCATATCCCTTGATTCCATGAGAGACCAAAATTCTATCTATCCCAGCCTTAAATGTATTCAATGATGGAGCATCCACAACCCTCTGAGGTAGAGAATTCCAAAGATTGGATAGACATATGGATGAAAATGGAATAGTGTAGGTCAGATGATCGGCGCAACATCGAGGGCCGAAGGGCCTGTACTGCGCTGTAATGTTCTAATTCTAATTCTAATAAGGGCAATTATGAAGGCATGAAAGCAGAATTAGTGAAAGTGAACTGGCAAATTAGGTTAAGGGATAAGTCAATAGAGATGCAGTGGCAGACCTTTCAGGGAATATTTCAAAATACCCAGAATTGACGCATTCCAACAAGAAAGAAAAATTCCAAGGGGAGGACACATCATTCATGGTTAACTAAAAAAGTTAAAGACAGTATCAAACTTAAAGAAAAAGCATATAGTTGCACAAAAATGGGTGGCAGGTCAGAAGATTGGACAGAATATAAAAACCAGCATAGAATAACGTAAACATCAATAAGGAGGGAAAATTAGAGTATTAAAGAAAGCTAGCTAGAAATATAAAAACAGATAGTAAGAGTTTTTATAGATATTTAAAAAAAGAAGAGTCAACAAAGTGAGCGTTGGTCCTACAGAAAGTCTGAGGAATTACTAAGGGAAAATAAAGAGTTGGCAGATGAATTCAACAGGTAATTTGCATCAGTCTTCACTATAGAGGATACAAGTAACATGCCAGAAATAGCTGTAAATCAGGAAATGGAAGGGTGGGAGGAACACAAGAAAATTACAAACACCAGGAAAGGGGTACTGAGCAAATTGTTGGAGCTGCAGGCTGACAAGCCCCCAGGTCCTGATGGACTTCTTTCTTGGCTCTTAAAAGAAGTGGATAGTTGATGCGTTGGTTTTAATTTTCCAAAATTCCCGAGATTCAGGGATGGTTCCATTAGATTGGAAAATAGTGAATGTCACCCCTTTATTCAAAAAGGGAGGGACAGAAAGCAGGAAGCTACAGGTCAGTTAGCTTACCATCTGTTTTAGGGGAAATATTAGAAGCTATTAATAATGATGTTATAGCAGGGCACTTAGAAAAATTCAAGGTAGTCGGGGGAGATGGTTAGATTCGGAGATGGTCGTTGCCTGGCACTTGTCTGGTGCGAATGTTACTTGCCATTTACCAGCCCAAGTCTGGTAATTAGGGATAGGTGGGAATGTGGAGTTGAGGTTATAATCAGATCAGCCATGGTCTTGTTGAATGGTGGAGCAGGCTCAAGGAGCCGAATGGCCTACACCTGCTCCTAATTTGAATAATCATATGATATGGTCTAGAAAGGTCATAATTTGCACACATTTGGACTTAACAAGTTTTCCCAGTTGCAGACTGGGCAGAGAAGACACATCAACCCTAATTTTAATGGAAGAGTGGTGGTGGGTACCATATGTGTGATCCCCAAAGTAGGTGGCACATCCTAGGAGTTCGGAGACATGGAGTCCCAGCTATTCTAAACAACCGAGCTTTATTCACATAAATTTAACCAGAGTATCACCCAACCCTGGTCAGATTTACTACCTTGTCGGGAGGAGGAATTCAGTAATAGGAGAGTAGGAGGGGCCATCCAGGGACCCATGGGAATGGTTCCCACCAGTCATTTGGGAAGCAGGGTTAGGGGGAATCAGGAGGTGCTTGGAGGGTGCAGGGATCTTTGGAGACATTCTGGGAGTTGGGCCACACTGCGCATTATCGTGGGGTGAAGGAATTCCAGTGCAAGAGAGGCCCAATGCTTCCTAATGAGGCCTGGAGGAGTACTCACAAAGATATGATGCTGTTCCTCCTGGCCTCAAAAGTAAAAAAATATTTTTTTAAAAGCCCTTTTTGTCCTCTTCTGACCTCAAGTAATCTTGCTGCTCAAGTAATCCTGTCCACCTGGAGCAAACCACCCAATGTTACAGTCCTGCCTGCCAGTCAACTAATAGTTTTCTGCTTTCTGTCTCCCTCTCTTTTTGAATAAAGGGTGGTGAAAAGGCTGAAGGTACTGGATACTGCAAAGGTTATTGGCCCTGACAACATTCTGGCAATAGTACTGAAGACTTGCACTCCAGAATTAGCTGCGCCCCAGTCAAGCTGTTCCAGTACAGCTACAACACTGGCATCTACCCGGCAATGTGGAAAATTGCCCAGGTATGTCCTGTGCACCAAAAGCAGGACAAATCTAACCTGGCCAATTACCGCCCCATCAGTCTACTCCCGATCATCAGCAAAGTGACAGTGCTGTCAAGCAGCACTTGCTCAGCAATAACCTGCTTACTGATGCTCAGTTTGGGTTCCACCAGAGCCACTCAGCTCCTGAACTCATTACAGCTTTGATCCAAACATGGACAAAAGAGTTGAACTCCAGAGGTGAGGTGAGAGTAACTGCCCTTGACATCAAGGCAGCATTTGACTGAGTACGGCATCAAGGAGCCCTAGCAAAACTGAAGTCAATGGTAATCGGGGGAAAACTCTGCACTGTACAAGAAACGCACAAAGTTAACATGCAGGTGCAGCAAACTATTAGGAATTGTTATGACCAGGTGAGGAAGGGGTCTCAGGCTCCCCTCTCAGCCTTTTCCTGGTTTGGCTGTAACAGGGTTTAACTTTTAAAACACAGTGTTTTTTAGCTTCCCCACAGTGAGTCCTTGCAAACTGCTCTCTAATTGTAATTGTAAAGGAATCGACCGGACAGGTTTAAACAGGAAAGGTCTAAGTTTATTAACCTTAAAACTCTAACTCTGTTAAAGCTACTAAGAATACGCGACGCAACCAAGCTAGCATGCGTACATGATAAACACAGACACAAATAGATACAGAGGAGGAGGAAGAATTAAAGGGGGAAGATTTGAAGTAGTAGATGGAATTCAGTTACTGTTGTTGATTTGGATGTAACTATCTTGATTGGAGTTAAGTCTTGCAGTTCTCACTGGGGCCCAGTGCACACTTTCAAACTTGTTTTGCTGGTACCAGAAGGCTGCAGGGGTCTTCTGTCTTGAGGCTTAAGTTACTTCCATGGGTCCTTGAAACTTTTTGTGAGAGTCAGAGAGAGAGACCTTGCTTCTCTTTGATCTTCAAAAGCAGTCTGTCTCAAAACTTTACTGTGAGCACAATTCAATCAATTCCCAGGTTGGCCAGCAGGTAAGTCATATGGGTATCTCTTTATTTGAAATGCCGGTGAGGCGGTGGCATAGCGGCAATGTCACTGCACTAGTAATCCAGAGGCCTAGGATAGTGCTCTGGGGACATGGGTTCGAATCCCACCACGGCAGATGGTGAAATTTGAATTCAATGAATCTGGAATTATAAAGTTGGTCTAATGGTGGCTATGAAACCATTGTCGTAAAAACCCATCTGGTTCACTAATATCCTTTGGGGAAGGAAATCTGCTGTCATTACCTGGTCTGGCCAACATGTGACTCCAGATCCACAGCAATGTGGTTGACTCTGAAATAGTCTCGCAAGCCACTCAGTTCAAGGGCAATTAGGGATAAGCAATAAATGCTGGCTTAGCCAGCAACACCCACATCCCACGAACAAATAAAAAAAAAACACCTGCGAGGTTTGTTGATTCTTCAAAGCTTACTGGACACACTCGGGGGGGGAGGGGGGAGGGGGTGGAATTCTGGCTCTTATACAGACAATGACTCTCAATGTCTTTCAATCATCACTACTGACAAAACCCAGCTGGCTAATTGAATCAGGGAGCACTCTGGTTGTCTGTCTATTCAACTGTCTCTCAAAATGCAAATGTATAGCAATCTTTTCAGCCACTGCTTTGTGGTCTTTTTAAACAAATTATGGTCACTGTCCAGTTCAAGTTCAAACAGTTTTCCATATGCCGAAATTAATATGTTTCCATTTG
The DNA here is from genome assembly GCF_036365525.1 of Heterodontus francisci. NCBI lineage: Eukaryota > Metazoa > Chordata > Chondrichthyes > Heterodontiformes > Heterodontidae > Heterodontus > Heterodontus francisci. Next base: position 37,686,250 of record NC_090378.1, read on the forward strand.
GCAGGTATGGTTTCCATCACGGAGACAAATGGCATGTTGGCCTTTATTGCAAGGGGATTGGATGCAGGAATAAAGAAGCCTTACTAAAACTGTACAGGGCTTTGGTGAGAGCACACCTGGAACACTGTGTGCCGTTTTGGTCTCCAATTTTAAGAAAGGATATACTTGCACTGGAGGCGGTGCAGCGAAGATTTACTAAATTGGTTCCTGGAATGAGGGGCTGTTCTATGATGAGGGGCTGAGTAAATTGGGTCTATATTCTCTGGAGTTTAGAAGAATGATGGGCAATATAATTGAGACATATAAGATTCTGAAAGGGCTTGATAGGGTAAAAGCTGAGAGATTGTTTCCACTGGTCAGGGAATCTAGAACACGGGGGCACAGTCTCAGGATAAGGGGCCAATCATTGAGGACTGAGATGAGGAGAAAATTATTACATGCAAAGGGTTGTGAATCTTTTGGAATTCTCTACCCCAGAGGGTTGTGGATGTTCCATCATTGAATACAGTTAAGGCTGGGATAGATGGATTTTTGACCTCATAGGGAATCAAGGAATATGGGGAGCGGGCAGGAAAGTGGATTTGAAGCCAAAGATCAGCCATGAACGTATTGAATGGCGGACCAGGCACGATGGGTCATATGGTCTACTTCTGCTCCTATTTCTTGTGTTCTTGCGTTCTTGGTTGGAGTCACACCTACGACAAAGGAAGATAGTTGTGGTTGTTGGAGGTCAATCATCTCAGCCCCAGGACATCTCTGCAGGAGTTCCTCAGGGTAGTGTCCTCGACCCAACCATATTCAGCTGCTTCATTAATGACCTTCCTACCGTCATAAGGTCAGAAGTGGGGATGTTTGCTGATGATTGCACAATGTTCAGCACCATTCGCACCTCCTCAGATAATGAAGCAACCCATGTCCAGATGCAACAAGTCCTGGACAACATCCAGGCTTGGGCTGATAAGTGGCAAGTAACATTCGCGCCACACAAGTACCAGGTAATGACAATCTCAAACCACAGAGGATCTAACCATCTCCCTTTGATGTTCAACGGCATTACGATCACTGAATTCCTCACTATCAACGTCCTGAGGGTTACCATTGACCAGAAACTAAACTGGAGCAGCCACATAAATGCTGAGGCTACAAGAGCAGATCAGAGGCTGGGAATTCTGTGGCGACTAACTCACCTCCTGTCTCCCCAGTGCCTGTCCACCATCTACAAGGCACGTCAGGAGTGTGATGGAATACTTGCCACTTGTCTGGATGGGTGCAGCTCCAACAACACTCAAGAGGTTTGACACCATCCAGAACAAAGCAGCCCACTTGATTGGCACCCCATCCACCACCTTCAACATTCACTCCTTCCACCACCAACACACAATGGCAGCATTGCCTACCATCTACAAGATGCACTGCAGCGACTCATCAAGACTCCTTCGACAGCACCTTTCAAACCCGCGACCTCTACCACCTAGAAGGGCAAAGGTAGCAGATGCATAGGAACATCTCCACCTGCAAGTTCCCCTCCAAGCCACACACCATCCTGACTTGGAACTATATCACTGTTCATTCACTGTAGTTGCGTCAAAATCCTGGAACTTCCTCCCTAACAGCACTGTTGGTGTACCTACACCCTAAGGATGCAGAGGTTCAAGATGGCAGCTCACAACCACCTTCTCAAGGGCAATTAGGGATGAGGAATAAATGCTGGCCTCGCCAGCAACGCCCACATACCAGAAATGAATTTTTTAAAACCTGCAGGCACAAAAAGATTCAATGTGTTAGCAACAGATTCTCATTACAATCTGTTGCCAGGAAGCCTTCATCAAAAAGCTGGCACAGAGCTGCTGTCCTGAGAACCTACAAAGAGACACTTCTCAGGATAGGTGCCAGGGTGAGGCAGCCTGTGCCCACCACTGACGCCACTCTGAAGTTTGCAATATTTGGGGGTGGATAAGTAAAAACAGGCCTTCGGCGTGTTCAAGTGCATCTGTGGCATCACACCGCTGCAGCCCCCCAACCACCCACCGAAACCAAAAACATCGGCGGTCATGGCAGCCAGTGGAAGAGAATGCCAGGATCCTCTCTCCCCTCCTCCCCGCAAAGAACTCTTACCTTTGTGGGCCCCCACTTCCACCTCCATCAGCCATACATATCTAGTTCGACCAGGCATACCTGTATCTGTCTTATGCTGGGCCTTGGCTGAGGGTCTCAAAGTGGGAACATCTGACACAGGGGGCTGAATTTATCATATATTGCGCATCTGATGCCGATCGCTTTTTGGTTCAGAGGGAGCATCAGCCTGCCTGTGGAAACTGCTTTCTGCATTGAATACAACTAAAGAATTTGGGAGAAGTCTGGATAGTAACAGATGTCAGTTGTCAGAGACAGTCTGGAATGTCATTACGACTGTGTTTATCCTGCGTCATGGATAGTTAATTGATGTTGTCTGTTCAAATGTAAACAACTAGGCCTTAAGTAGTTGCTTTGGAAGGTAGTTCCTCGAACTAAAGAACCAATTATTCAATATTAAAAGTTCCCATCATAGCTGTCCTGTGGTGAGAATGTGGACCTCGCTGCCACAGGGAATAGTTGAAAAAAAGTAGTGCAGATGCATTTAAGGGGAAGCTAGATAAGCATAAGAAGGAAAATGGAGTAGAGGGTTACGCTTCTGGAGTTAGATGAGGAGGGTGGCAGGAGGCTCAAGTGGAGCATAAACACTGGCATGGACTATTTGGACTGAATGGCCTGTTTCTGTGATGTATATTCTATGTAATTCTATGTAGCTAAGTGGTTGGAGCAGGATATATAGTAGCATATTTATAAATAAAAGAAAATTCAGAGATGACTGAGGCAGCTATTTGAGATGTCAGTAATGCAGCGTAGCGTGGAAAGTAATTTCCTTTTCCTCATACAAAAACAAACTTAAAAAGCAAGGGATTGGGAGATGAGAAAAACATTCTAAAACCTGAAAAACTAATATGCGTCTCAACCATATAATTTGCTGTGGTTCTGCTTGAAGAAATTTATAGGCAGTCCAAAGCATATAATTGCAACAAAGTTAATATGAATTTAAATGGAAGAGCTACATATTGACTACATATAGACAGACTGGTGAAATGGACAGACACATGGCAGATGAAATGTAATGCAGAGAAGTGCGAAGTAATGCATTTTGAAAGGAAGAATGAGGAGAGACAATATGCTACAATTTTGAAGGGAGTGCAAAAACAGAGAGACCAAGGGGCTCACATAGATAAATTGTGGAAGGTGACAGGACAAGTTGAGAAGACTGTTAAAAAGCATACAGCATTAAGACCCTTAGAAATAGAGGCATAGAGTACAAAAGCAAGGAGATTATGCTCAATGTTTAGAAATCACTGGTTAGGCTTCAGCAGGAGTATTGTATCCATTTCTGGGCATCACACTTTAGGAAGGCTGTCGAGATCTTGAAGCAGATACAGAGAAGATTTACCAAAATGATGATGAAGGACTTGAGTTATGTGGAGAAGCCAGAGTAGCTAGGATTGTACTAAACTGAAGCCTCCTCCCCACTAAAGTCTAGCAATGTCTATCAGAGTTCCAAAAATCACAACTGGCCACCTCTGGTGCTGCCTTACTGCTGTTAAATTCAAAAAACTTTCTGCTCATCCTCTTCCTTCTCTATCTCCTCCTCTTTCATGTGAGGAGATTTAAAAGAGGTGTTCATAATTATGAAGAGTTTTGATAGAGTAAATAAGGAGAAGCTGTTTCCACTGGCAGGAGGGTCAGTAACCAGGGGACACAGATTTATGGTAATTACCAAATGAACAACGGGGGGCGGATGAGGAAAAATTTTTTTAACACAGTATGTTGTTGTGATCTGGAATGCACTACCTGAAAGAGTGGTGGAAACAGATTCAATAAAGTAAAGAATTTCAGGGATGTGGGGAAATAGCAGGGAAGTGGGACTAATTGGATAGCTGTTTCAAAGAGCTGGCACAGGCATGATGGGCCGAATGTGCTCTGTGCTGTGTGATTCCATATTATGTTGAACACTATGATAAAGGAGGAAAACTCATTGCTCAAATAAATGAGATGGAAGATGTTTATAACCATCTTGAGGAATTTGAATCATCAGGTAATTTTGATTCCAGACAAAACCAATGACACAGGCATATGAGTCATTTACATGTAAATCATATAATCTTACCAAGGAGACGGACGCTTGCTTTCATTGACAGAATTGGCCTTCCAGGAATCTAGGAGGCTAAATTGAATAACCCCTGAAAACACAAGGATCACGATGCATGATTAACCCACGCCCATGGATTGAAATGCAGGCAGCACACTATCTTTGTGCTGCCTGCTGATTAATATGATTGATGCTTTCAGCCAACATTAACTGTGCTGCTCGATGGCTGCATGCATCAGCAGCAAGCCCAAAATCGTCACTTGCTAACAACAATCAAAGCTAGCCTGCACTGCTAAAAAAGGAAGTGCATTGTGGCTATAGCAGGTATTGGGAGTCATGCAGGAACTCAATTTGACAGAAGAATGGCAAAATATGGAAGTAAGTAGTCTCCAAGGCTTTTGGACACATCACTGGAGAAAATGGTGAAGGAGGTGGAAAGTAGGAGAGAAGTCCTGTATCTGCAGGAGACTCTCCAGACCAGGGTTTTCCAACGTACGGCCCATGGATCTGGCCTGCCAAATGTTTCCAATCGGCATACAGATGTATTTTGGAGATGAGCAATTTCCCATTGTCTTCTTCTTCCAAACCGGCTTTTTAAAAACATCACACTGTCAGTTTCACAGTTGACAGGTGTTTCGAGCAGGAACCGCGGTTTCCCAACTTTGGACAGATTCAGGGTGTTCCGGCGGGTTCTGACTTTTTTTTAAAAGCCTGCCGGAACACCCCGAATCTGTCCGAAGTTGGGAAACCACTGTTCCCGATGTCAGCCCATGTCAGCTGTGAAACTGATCATGCAATTTAAAAAAAAATCTGACCAACCACAAAGCTGCTGTGCTGAGCACTCCCACTCCCTACAACTATCAGACAGAGAGAGAGCGGGGGAGCAGAGAGAGAAAGAGGGAGACAGAGAAAGGGGGAGCAGAGAGGGTGACTAATAATTAATTAATAATAAGATAAATTTTTAATGCCTTTATCTTTCCGAAATTGTTTCACCGGCCCCCTATGTAAGACAAAAATTGTAATGTGACCCCCCTCATGCAAAAAGGTTGAACAACCCTGCTCCAGACACATACTCAAAAGACAGTGGGAGCAGATAGCCGTGGAGGTCAATGCCGGGAGTCAAGCACCGAGAATCTGGATCCAAGAATTTCAATTTCAAATAGCATAGCGTACCAACTGCACCACTAGCCTCAGCCACAGCTCAAATCATCACACCCCAATCATTCATCTACCAATAATTTCTATCAATCACGACTCATACCTGAGATTCATATACTGCACTGCATCCTCACACACTTAGCACTGTTTAGATTTTTAGATTTAGATTTAGAGATACAGCACTGAAACAGGCCCTTCGGCCCACCGAGTCTGTGCCGACCATTAACCACCCATTTATACTAATCCTACATTAATCCCATATTCCTACTACATCCTCACCTGTCCCTATATTCCCCTACCACCTACCTATACTCGGGGCAATTTATAATGGCCAATTTACCTATCAACCTGCAAGTCTTTTGGCTTGTGGGAGGAAAACGGAGCACCCGGAGTAAACCCACGCAGACACAGGGAGAACTTGCAAACTCCACACAGGCAGTACCCAGAATTGAACCCGGGTCGCTGGAGCTGTGAGGCTGCGGTGCTAACCACTGCGCCACTGTGCCGCCTCACACCCACACCTCATACCTTGCACTTGCTGCCAGCTATTCAACCATGACAGATTGCACAACACTCACTGACACTCTTGCCTCTCTCTCACAGGACAATGTGGCACACACCCAGAGGCAACAGGAGCTAACCAGAGGGGGACGGGTACACCTACATGTCCTAACCCCATGGATGAGACAGTGCTGGCCATTATTGGAATGGCCAGTGCTGAGCCTGTGGCCAGAGGTGGGGCTAAATCAATTGAAGATGGCAGTATCCTATACCTAATCCTCCTTTTCACATCTCACTTCCTCCTCTTCCCATGATCTCTTCTGATTTACAAGATGCAGATGGTGTAAGCATGCACCTCTTACTTTCCCACCCCCTTCCCCTCAGCACAACATTGCCCTTGTGGCTTTCTCCTTTCAGATACCCAAGTATTGTTATCTGGCCAGGCAGTGGAGGAATACCAAGACGACAATGATAATGTAGACACATGGTCACTTGATTTCTCACTCACAGCCACCAGCTCAGATACTGACTAGGCGTGTATCTGAGCAGATAGGTTAGAGGCGGACACTGCACATTGTGTGACATAAGAAGATAAGAACATAAGAAATGGGAGCCATTTGCTCCCTCAAGCCTGTTCCACCATTCAATCAGATCATGTCTGATCTTTTACCTCAGCTACACCTTTCTGCGCTATTTCTATATCTCTTCATTCCCTTAGTACCTAAAAATCTATCAATCTCTATCCTGAATATATGCTTAGAGATGCAGAGCAAGGCTAGAATACTTAATAAGTACTTTGTATCGGTGTTTACTAAGAAAGAGAATACTGACAAAATATCGGTAGAAGCGGAGATGATAGAGGTGATGGATGGGGTGAAAATTGATAGGCAGGATGTACTGGAAAGGCTGTCTATGCCTAGAGTAGATAAGTTGCCTCATCCAGATGGCTTGCATCCCAGATTGCTTAAAGAAGTGGGAGTGGAGATAGTGGAAGGGGTTGCTATAATCTTCCAATCTTCCCTAGGCACGGGGAAGGATTGAAGAGTGGCAAATGTGACACACGTATTCAAGAACGGGTATTAGGGCATTCCTAGCAACTACGGGCCGATCAGTTTACCATCAGTGGTGGGTAATGTTTTAGGGAAAGGCAACAAATACTGGCCTTGCAGCAACAATCACATCTCAGGGACGAATAAAAAAAACAATAATCAGGGAAAAAAATCAAGACACTTGGAGGGATTTGAGTTAATTAAAGAGAGCCAGCATGGATTTGTAAAAGGCAGTTCATATTTGACTAATGTAATAGAATTTTTTGATGAAGTAACAGAGAAGGTTGATGAAGGGAATGCAGTGGATGTTGTCCATATGGATTTTAAGAAAGTGTTTGACAAAGTATAATATAAAAGGCTGGTTAACAAAATTGAGGCTTATGGAATAGGAGGGTCAGTGTCCAATTGGATAAAAAAATTGGCTTAAGGACAGAAAACAGCAAGTCCTGGTAAATGGTTGTTTTTCAGGCTGGAGGATGGTAGACAGCAGTATTCTCCAAGGGTCAGTGTTGGGACCACTGTTTTTTTGATATATATAAATGACTTGGATATTGCGATACGGCGTAAAATTTCACAATTTACCAATGATACCTAACATTGGCAAACAGTGAGGATGATACCAATCAATTGCAACAGGACATAGATAGGCTAGCAGAATGGGCAGAAAAGTGGCAGATGGAATTTAATACAGAGAAGTGTGAGGAACTGCATTTTGGCAGAAAGGATAGGGAGAGGCAATATAGACTTAATGGCACAGTTCTAAAGAGTGTGCAAGGACACAGGGACCTGGGGGTGCATGTGCAGAGATCTTTGTAGTTGGCAGGATAGAGTAGTTAGCAAAGCATATGGGATCTTGGGCTCCATAAATAGAGGTATTGAGTACAAATGCAGGGAAGTTATGGTGAACTTTCATAATGCTCTGGTAGACCCCAACTGGAGTATTGCGTCCAGTTCGGGTCACCAAGCTTTAGGAAGGATGTGCCGGTCCTTGGGAGGGTGCAGAAGAGATTTACCAGAATGGTTCCAGGGAGGATGTATTTGAGGTATAATGTTAGGTTGGAAAAGCTGTTCTCTTTGGAGCAGAGGAGATTGAGGGGAGATTTGATAGAAGTGTATAAGATTATGATATGCTTAGAAAAGGTAGACAAAGAAAATCTGTTTCTATTAGCTGATGGTACAAGGACTAGGCAATACAGATTTAAGGTTTTTGAACAAGAGATATAGGGATGTGAGGAAGAATTTTTTTATGCAGCGAGAGGCAATGACCTGGATCTCACTGCCAGTGAGGAGGTGGACACAGAGACAATCAATGATTTTAAAAGTAAGTTGGACAGACACATGAGGGAAATAAACTGGCAGTGCTATGGGGATAGAGTGGGGGGATGGGACTGACTAGATTGCTCTACAGAGAGCTGGCATGGACTTGATGGGCCAAATAGCCTCCTTCTGTGCCATTATGACTATGATTCTATGATTATGACTCTATGACTCACTCAACATGTCTATATCCCTTTGCAGCCTCTTTGTGTCCTCCTCACAACTAACTTTGCCACATAACTTTTTATGGTCAGCAAACTTGGTTACATTACACTCAAACCCCTCATCTAATCATTGATATAGATAGTAAACAACTAAGGCCCAAGGACTGATCTTTGTAGTACCTCACTAGTTACAGACAACCAACCCAAAAATGTCCTGTTTTTTTGTACTCTCTGTTTCCTGTCCATTAACCAATCCTCAATTCTTGCTAATATATTACCCACCCACCCCCCCCCCACCCATGAGTTCTAATTTTATGTAATAGCCTCTTGTGCAGCAACTTATTGAATGCTTTTTGAAAATCAAACGCATTCCAGCCTCTGTTTCCCTTATCCACGCTATTAGTTACAATCTCAAAAAACACTAACAGATTTGTCAAACAGTATTTCCCTTTCATAAATCCATGTTGATTCAGCCAAATAATATTATGATTTTCTAAGTGCACTGTTACCACATCCCTAATAATAGATTCTAGCAATTTGCCTACTATTGATATCAAGTTAACTGCCTTATAGTTTAGTATCGTTCCCTTTCTTGAATAGCAGGGTTATGCTTGCTACCTTCCAATTCACAGGGACCATCCAGAATCAAAAGGCCAAAACACCTGGTACAAGTGAGTTGCAGCCAGGGCAGGGGACAAGGATAGCACAGGTGACAGCTCGCCTGAGGGTGAAGTCACATACAAGTTTTGCTGCAGATGACTCAAATGATGACTTCAATGGGGCAGTCTACAGAAAAAGGATGATGGGTATACACAATGAAATGTTTGGTGCATTTTGAAGCCTGCCAGAAAGCCAACATTCAATGTCAAGGAGCATAAGAACATAAGAAATAGGAGCAGGAGTAGACCATTCAGCCGTTCGAGCCTGATACGCCATTCAATGAGATCATGGCTGATGTTCTACTTCAGCACCATTTTCCTGCTCTATCCCCGTATCCCGAGATGTTTTTAATATGTAGAAACCCATCGACCTTAGTCTTGAACATACTCAATGACTGAGTCTCCACAGCTCTCTGGGGCAGAGAATTCCAAAGATTCGCCACCTTCTGAGTGGAGAAATTCCTCCTCCTCTCAGTCCTAAATGGCCTGCCCCTTATTCTGAGACTGTGTCCCCTGGTTCTAGACTCCCCAGCCAGGGGGAACATCCTTCCTGCATCAAGCCTGTCAAACCATGTAAGAATTTTGTATGTTTGAATGAGATCACCTCTCATTCTTCTAAACTCCTGAAATTAAAGGCCCAGTCTATTTAGTCTTTCCTCATAAGCATGGAGGAGTCCAGCACCAACTTGGCACAGGGTTTTGTGCAGGCCCATTTTTTCCATTGTGGAATTGGGGACTAATTCCATTAGCAGTTTTGTGGACCCAATTGTGATGTAGTGTCTGATGACCGGTGTCTCAGCATCCATTGCAGAGCAAACAGCTTCCACCTGAAGTCTGAGTGCTGCAGTGGAAGTTCAGACTGAAGTCATGTGCGAAGTCAGCCTACAGCCAGGCAAACTCAGACTGCTCTGATGCAAGCTCAGCTGGCTGCCATACAAGCTCAGACTCTTGACATCATGGGTGCAGAGTCCAGTATTCAAAGGGACTTGCAAGGTGTCACAGCAGTCCAGCAAATGGTCCTCCAACAGATTACTAGGATTACTGAAATGCTGCCCCAGATGAGCGGCACTTGTTCCTCTCTCAGGATGACGGCATTCATCCTCCCGACACAACCACTCCGCCAGTGCCCTTGCTGTTGCCTCTCAACTAGCCAAGGCAGACTACAGTCGCTCATGCTGAGATGGTGCAGTCTGAAGCCAGGCCTTCTACATTCAGAACTGCTTGAGGTCATCTTCCAAGGCCATCCGCAGCTTCCTCCACTAAAATTCAGCAGCCTTCCACCAGCCATGGTGCAGCCACTGGAGTAGAACTGCATACGAGCACTAAGACAGGGACACAAAGACAGGCACTACAAGAATGTGCAAGCATGATAAGTTTATGTTTGAATGTAATATTGCATGATTTAAATTCTAAATTTGATTTGCAAAGTTTATTTTGTGGTGACTTTTATTTTTGGCATTGTGGCCAAAAAGATGCTGTGAGGGTCAGTGACAGAGGGAAGGTAGGGAGATTGGGACTGTTGATGAATAGGAAATTGGGGCTTCGGTTACTGGTATCTCACTTGAATTAATCATTCACATGCAGCCTGGGCAAAAAACGACTGTCTAGGTTGCTGCCTCCCTTCCTCGCCCTCTTATTCCTTCTCCCCTTCCTCCTCATCCCTCTTCTAGCAGCTTGTCCTGCTCTGCATGGCCTCTCTTCATTCTCCCAGTGATTCTGTATTCCAAGGGGAATGCCTACTCGTGCATCAAAGTCTAGCAGCAACTCTAGAAATGCTTTGAAGTCAGCAAAAAGTCCTTCAGCTCCTGCCACACCACTCCCTGTAGAGGCATGCTACCCGACCCGAACCTGATGTGTCGGGTTTGGGTCGGGTCGGGCCCAACATCTGGGGCCAGCTTTCGGGCTCGGGTCGGGTCAGGCCGAGTCCAGGTCGAGTCGTGTCGGGTCGGGCCGGACACGCACAGTAAGTGCTCTGTGGGTAAGTACTAAAAAATTTTTTTAATTACCTGAGCTGGGAGTCCGGGATGGAACTGTGTCTGCGCAGAGCGACTGCCGTCACTCTGATGTCATCGCGCATGCGCTGCAGCTTCTTGCAGGTTCGGTGTCAGGAAGGTAAGTAAAGGGATGGTCAGGTCGGGCTCGGCTGGGGGCAAAATCGGAGGGACTTGGGCCAGGTCAGGCTCGAGTCCGCTGTAGTTCGGTCGGGTTCATTTTCCCGACCTAAAGCAGGCCTCTAACTCCCTGTGGACTTTTGCAGCTTGAAACAACTATGGAAAACACCAAATACTTTGTAGAATCGTATCAACAGCCAGAAAGAATCAACCCGCAACTAACCTGTAAGGAGTTAATAATCCCTTTAACAAGCACAGGTGGGGAGTTCTTCAAGCTGCTTGTTCAGCTGTGCGAGGTTAAGAGAGGGTGTGGCTGGAGTGTTGAGCTCCGAAATAGACGCACTGATGTCAAATCAGCATTGCAAACTAATTGGTGACATGATCTGCTGCTCTGCACACTTCAAGCAGATGTTACCTGCACATATGCTCATGCCTTCACCAAGATGGCGCTTGGCGCGATTCGTAACAGAAGTGCATGTATGCACAGCGGACGCCATTTTGGTCCCCGAACGGCACTTTTAGCTCTCAAACAACGTGCACTACTGAGCCTAAACTCTCACCCATCATCTTTGAAGAGATCTGCTCAAATTAAATAACTTTCCCATGCTAAGTCTCACGGGCCTGCCAGGTATACAGGAAAATGTTAAGACGTTTGTTTTAGGATTAGGTCCAAAACTGTCAAGAGTATTCTTCTTTACTGCAGAGAAAATCTCTCTAAAATCAATGAAAATGGCCAAGATTATGGTAATGCATTTAAAATGGAATGAACCTTCTGGCCTGCTGCAGTTACAACCCCTTTGATGTTAACTGCTCAGTTTTGGACATAGTTTTAGCTTGACACCTGGATATGATCTGATGTTCTCTGGTTCATTCACAACACATAGGTTTCATCAAGAAAGATTCCAAGGGCTCTAATATCATCAGACATTCGAGAAGCTTCCAACCAGCTGGAGTGAGTATACTTGAAATCCGTCCCCATCAAATAAGGTCAGATGCAACATTTTGCAGTGTTTATCTTCCTCCAAGCAATTCTCACAGTCTTGCTGTAATCATGAGAAGGCCATCCATGTTTGCAGTAAAAATATTGCACTTAACACATTACAGTCTTTAAAAAGTATCAAATTACTCCAATATTAACATTTGGGAGGGGAGGGGATTTAAGAATAGCATAGAGTCTGTTTCTTCAAAAAACATTCAGCATATGAGGAAAACTTTGTTTTTCAGAAAGATGAAACCCAATTTAAGATCTATATCTTCAGAAGTCTGCTGCAGGATATCCGTAGAGGGGCAGCTCTTCTTACTGCCCACTCAGTGGATAGTTGATACATCACAATTATTTCCAAAAATATCACTTAAAGAGGTCAGAATGGAAGAAAGTACACCTACCTTGTGCCTAATTGCTTAATTTGTCATTCTTCACCTTTGATATTTAGAATGGGAGGACAAACCATATAGAAGCTACACTTCAGACACAGAACAGCCACATGCAGCTCACAAAAAGCTCATTGGCCACCAAGAGCAAGTTATCATGGAATAGTGAAAGCACCTTCTGGTCTGCAGCATCTTTCTCATTAATGTGATTCAGTGATTAATTGGTGCGCTCTTGACAAATATTAAGAGTTTCAAAAAGCACAATGTATAACAAATACAAAGGCTGTTTATTAAAGCAAATAAATATAAGATTACTGTTACAAATTTCAAGTCTGTACTAGATATTCTCTTGTGTCCAGTGCCATTGGCCCCTATCATAAACAGACTCCACACCCCCCACAATCAGAAGTTTACCTTTACTGCCATTTATCCGGTGTGGCCTGAGGATCGTGACACTGAAACCTCTCAATGTGTGAACAAGATCTAGTATTTCTCATGTCTTCTGTCAGGCAGACTAAATTCACTGATAACAAAAGGCCAATTGTAAAGCAATAAGTTGATTAAATTTTATGGATAATATGTGAATAAGTAGAACAACATTTACATAGAAAATAAACCTGTCACACAATCCTTATTAGCGAGCTAAATTCATTCTCAAACTAGCAAATTTCTGAAATGACTTAGTGCTAAAATTAAGGATAGAGTTATGTTCCACTCCTTTGATTTCTTTTCATGGTTGCAGATTGTCTAGTTCAGCTGTCAATCAACCAGCCACTAACCTCCTAAGTGAGGGCCTCTCTGGCAGCAACGTCTTGATTAGCACCTATGAATGAAACCATTCCAAAAAATGATACCTGTTTGCTCTATGAAATGTGTCAATGAGCCTCAAACTGAGGTGGTATGCTGGAATCACCAACTTGGATAAACGCTTTGGGAGGAATTTTATGCTCTCCCCCGCAGCGGGTTTGGAGGTGGGGAGAGCATATAATCGGGTGGGATGGTGGCGGGGTGGGGGGGGGGGGAACACTGCCACCTTCCCACCTCCGCCGAAATGAAGTCCGGGATGGGAAGGTCTGTGAACGGCCTTCCTGCCCCGCCACCAATTGAGGCCTTTAACTGGGCAATTAGTGCCAATTAAGGGCCTCATCCTGCCGCCACCGCAATTAGCTGAGCAGTGGGTGGGCCTGTCGCCACACAGGAAGCACAGCAGGAAAAAACCATGTAGGCTGCTTGACGGCTCCGGGGGCAGGGAGGTAGTCCATCATTAAAAGGCAGTTAGTGCCTGAACGAGGAACCCAGCATTGGGAGGGGGGGGGGGGGGTCCACTGAGTGCCACCCCCTGCCCTTGCTGCTGACCCCCCTACATCCCCCTCTCCCACGACCCCAACCCTACAAGACCCCTCCTGCCCCGACCTACTTATGGCCTGGGTCCAGCGCCACTCCTGGGCCTCGGGTAGGTGCTCCACCGGCAGCAGCCATCGCCTCCACGGTGGCACTGCTCAGTTAAAGAGCTGCTGGCCTCTGATGGGCTGGCAGTAGAGGCCTGCTACCTGACCTGAACCCAACGGGACCCGACAACATGTCGGGTTCAGGTCGGATGGGGCCCATCTTTAGTCTCCGGCTTTCGGGCTTGGGTCGGGTCGGGCCAAGTCCAAGTCGAGTCGGGTCGGGTCGGGCCGGACACACAGGGTCAGTGTTGTGCCGGTAAGTATGAAAAATAAAAAACTTACCGGAGCTCAGTGGTGTTTTTGCATGATGTGAAGACCCCCGTCGCACGGATAAAATGCCGGCCTTTGACTGGTTCTAATCCACATTTCCAGAACATGTGTTCTCCAAGGAGAACAGTCCTAACTTCTCCAATCTATTTTCATAACTGAAGTTTCTCATCCCTGGAACCAATCTCGTGAATCATTTCTGAATTCTCTCCAATGCTTTCACATCTTTCCTAAAGTGCGGCCTACCTTAAACAGTCAAAATTCCCCAAACATGAAGTTTACGAATTTATGTTCTATTTACTTGAATGTATTCCATCTTGAAGGAACTCTGTATTTTACAGAAAAGGAACTTGAGGGAAGATTTATTCTGTTCCTTGTATATCATCAACATGTGCATTAAAAACACAATCATGGTTTTGGTACATGGTATCAAATCAATTTATTAAATCAGTCAGTTTGTTGACCAGTTTCTGTGATTCCTAACAATCTTAACAGATTATGCGAAACTGTTGCTTACTAATTAATATTAATAGAAAATATAAAGTAGAGTTCAAGAGCAAAGAGGTTATGTTGAATTTGGATAAGATACTCGTTCGGCCTCAGTGGAGTATTGCGTCCAGTTCTGGGTGCCGCACTTTAGGAAAGATGTGAAAGCATTGGAGAGAATGCAGAAATGATTCACGAGATTGGTTCCAGGGATGAGAAACTTCAGTTGTGAAAATAGATTGGAGAAGTTAGGACTGTTCTCCTTGGAGAAGAGAAGGCTGAGAGGTGATTTGATAGAGGTATTCAAAATCATGAGGGGTCTGGACAAAATAGATAGAGAGAAACTGTTCCCACTTTTGAAAGGATCAAGAACGAGGGGGCACAGATTTAAAGTAATTGGCAAAAGAAGCAAAAGCGACATGAGGAAAAACTTTTTCACGCAGCGAGTGGTTAAAGTCTGGAATGCATTGCCTGAGAGTATGGTGCAGGCATGTTCAATCACGGCATTCAAAGGGGAATTAGACTGCTATCTAAAAAGGAAGAATGTGCAGGGTTACGGGAAGAAGGTGGGGGAATGGCACTAAGTGAATTGCTCATTCGGAGAGCCAGTACATACAAGATTGGCCGAATGGCCTTCTTCTGTGCTGTAACAATTCGATGATCCAGTGATAACCAAATGAACCACCCACATTTAGATTCTAAAATCTTCTCATTTCAGTGATCTTTTTGAAGATTTTGAATAAACCAAGGGCTAGGATAATTCCCCTTGGTTTTTCAGGTCAAGTGCTTTGTATGACATGGAATATCAGGGCAAGATTGCCCAATTATTACTCATAAGTATAATTAAGGTGATCACATATGGTGCAGAATGATAGCCCTTTAATTCGTGGGACCTTAGAAATGTCATGCCGAGGTAGGTAACTGGTCAAGGAAGCAGACGTATTCTGATGTTGTGCTTGATTTACATTAGGCACAGGTAGAAATTTTGCAGAACCCTTCATCTGCAGTTTAAGGGTCTATGATTACAATGATTTGTACATGGTCGGTGGAAAGAATATGCTTAAAAGTTTGAATGCCTTTTAATCAATTCCATTCTTTTTTATAGGCTCTGTAGTTGCAGACATGATCAATTTTACGCAGGCTACCAGTGCCCTCTAGCAACTAGATTGAAACTGTTCACATTCGTGTCATAGATTCATAGAATAGTACAGAACAGGAGCAGGCCATTCAGCCCATTAAGTCTGCACTGGTTCTTTTGAAGAGCCATACAGTTATTCCCACTCCCTCGCTGTTTGCCTATAACCCTGTGATTTTTTTTCTCCTTCAACTATTTAGCCAATTCCCTTTTGAGCACATTGTATATCATTCACCAGCTTTAGAAATTTCAGAGAGACAGCTGTATAGGTTTCAGCTGGATTCAAACCCACAGTTCTGTTAATATTTACTGCAGATTTACTGCAGATTAATGCTTTTTAAATGATCTTCACACTGCTTGCCAGTGACCCTTTGCTCAAATTACTACAGACTGCAACCAAAACAAAACACAAAATAATTTAAGTCATTGGAATTTTTAATTTTAATTATTGTTTATTAAAACAATATGGTTTTCATGACCTAGGGCCACATGCTCCCTCAGTTAAAGCTGTGGGAAGCACAGCTCTGAGCTTGCTCCTGGAAGCCCAGCAATAAAGCACCTTCTCCAGCTGGCCTCAGGCACTCAGGTAGGTATGGCTGAGTGAAGTTTGCTCCCCCTCCACTGGAGATGCAACATTTCACCATTGGCAGCTATTCGCTCATCCAATTTTTTGAGAATAAGTTCAGTTTTATATTTCAGTTTATCCCAATCAGCAAGGGAATAGTGCTGGTAAGCAAAAGGAGGGTGGTATCTAAGGCTGGATGTAATAATGGTGTTGTAATGGTAATGTCAAAATAAATACAGTGATAATTTTTTGGGCAATTATTCCAGTATACTCCTGTGATCTGAGATGAGATGATTTGCCTGCTTGTGTCTAAGTCACAGACTTACGTTCTGTAAGCTGGAAAGTCGTTTTTGATTTGTCCTCGCACTGTGAAGAAGTACTGCTACCCCGCAGTAACTGGGATGAGAGCCCACACCGCAGCATATATATCAAAGTCGTAAGCTTTCACAGAAATGTAATAGTAACTATTAATGAGAATAGATTTCAAACTCTAAGCTGGAGGCTGTAAGTTACAGCCCCGAGAGCAGAACATTCAGTACCCTGTGCCACTCCTGCAAATTGCACTTTGGTGTATTTTCAACAACTGCATTGTCTATAAATTTTAAAAAAACATTGTTCTTTGATAAGTCAAAACAGCAGTGTATATTTTTAAAACTGCAACCATTTGAAAAGTACAGGTTTAATTAATATCTTAGAAGAGGAAAAACACATCTGAACTCAGTTTTCAGGTTGAATTTTTGACATTACAGTATTGACTCCACTTATCCTTCCAGAAAATATTTAAAGTAGTTTCTGTTTAAGGCAATTAAACGAGCATGCCTTCAATCTAGTTAATCACTCACCAGGACTGCCATGGAGTTCAATACAGGGACAGTGTGATGCTAAGCCACTTTTGTCACATCAGCATAGAATCCACTATTGGTTAGCTTTAATTATTGCTGCATATCATTAATGACTTCAGTTCACAAATTAATATAGTCTATCTGGGGTTAAATTCTCAGTGAAAGGAACTAGACTCTAAAGTTATACTGAGCAACATTACTTTCATATTTAAAATATTTAACTGTACTAGGGTAAATTGGAATAAATCTTCATGTTTACTGCATGTTTGTAAAGAATAGCTTGGGGAGAGTGCAGACATGAAAATCAGGAGGGGAGAATTACACATCTGTAATGGAGCTCACCCAATTTTCCTTTAATTAATTTTATTAATCCCCCCACCAAATTATCCTCTGTACTGTGACACACCCATGCAAGCCAAACTTATGAAGTTATGAAGTAAACCCGAAATGGACATTTTTCTTGTCAAAAAAAATGGATTGAAAGTTCAGGTGATCTTTCCTTTCCTGCCAATACACATAGAACTACAAGAATCCTGAGCTACATTTCATGTCTGGCCAAGTCTTGGAGAAGTCATTAAAATACAAACAACTTTTCTGGACACATCTTGAGAAGTCATTAAAAAAAAGAATGACCATTTCTCTGGAAATGGCTGCTTCTCTCCAACTGATTAGGTTAACAGTAATGTTGCAGACTATCTGATTCCAAACTGAAATTCCAAAGAAGGGGTGTGAAAAGCCCTACTTTATCAAGGCTTCATTGTCTAACAACGGCCTCACCATCAGAAAACATTTATGAGGGCCATGGAAAGAGAAACTATGGTCACAAGACAGAAACTAGGGGCTGGATTTTCTTCTTCCGCCACCCCGGCAAGCGGAAAAAATGGTGGCCCGCATGTGTGAGCCACGCACCGCCATCCCGTGATCTTCCATGCAGCAGCCCAGGATAATGAGCTGGTTGCCCCCTCCCAAATCATGTGGAGGGGGTGAGCTCTCTGATGCCGGCAATGGCGTCAGCTGCTTTTGCACAGGCACTGTTTTTGTAAAGGGCAGTCAGCCCTGCCGGGTCATTTAAATTTTTAAAGGGCTACTCCCCGCAATGTACCACCAATAAATCTTTCGCCCCTTCCCCCCCAATAACAATTAAATTCAACATTTGCCCTCTCCCTCCACCAAAACATTTATCTTCGACACTTGACCTTCCCCCACAAACCAATCAAAGTGCAGAGGTCAAATATGTCTTGTACCTAAGCACTCACAATCCATTTCATGAATTTCCAAATCAGTTACTACTCCAAACTGAGCTTTTGTGTCCTGTATTTTTTCCTGCAATAACAGATCATTACATATTACTGTAACCTAACTTACAGCAGGCCTATGTCTTCACTGTGCTTTTGTAACTATTTGTTTTCACATGGCATAAAGCTACATTCAGGGCTGTGTTTTAGAAAGTTGTCTTTTTTGATGCTGTGTCAGCTTTTTTGAAACTGTTGGTCAGCTTTTGCTAGTTTTTTTAGGGTGGCATTTTTGTTTACACCATTCAAACTTCACTATGGTGCATGAATCCCTGCATTGAATTGGTTGAGCGCCTTGTAACTCACCACCTACTGTCTATTATCCTACATATAATAGGATATAGCACTCACAGTTATGACTTCATCGGAACAATTCAATTGAATTAATGCCTTCCAGCCATCTATTATTCTCTGTTTATCTACATATCATTGCACTGAATTTGATCGAGGTAGATAAAACATTTTGTAAGCCTTACTGACAGACACACATTCACGTGCACACAGTGATAGGGCAGCTGCTTTACAGATCAAGTCTTTTAAGGCGACGCTAATTTACAGAATCAGGTCAAGAAGATGTATATTTTTAAAATCTGTTCTGCAGATGTGAACACTGAAGCTCCTCAGATAATAAATACATTGGTGCTTTATTCAGTTCTCCCAGATTATTCAGGAAATATAAAACTGGCTCCTCTTACTCTCAGCCAACACTATAATCAAAATTTCCCATAATAAGCCCTCATCTGCTGGGATGCATTGTCTGATCTATTACATCAGCTATATCTGCAACTAATCAGCTCCTAAGATTTCTATACAGATAGAGTAAGGAAAGGAAGTGAAGCAGAATAGAAAGTGGTATCCTCTTTTCTCTATCCAGCAAAAATCCCTTTGGTGTCCCTTCACAGCCTTCGGAGCACTGCCTTGAGGTAGTATAAATATGCATTCAAACAAATCACGCCAACTTCTCCCTGGGCCAAGAGCATTCAAACATTGGAGCAATGAAAGGCCATTTAATCCAACTAACTCACTGTTATTCAGCCTCTGTTTCAATATACAATCTATAATACTATTGTAATAGCAACTAATCTGGCCATCTTCCATCTTCCATCCTTTCTCCACCCAAGTCCTTATCCCTCTGCTTCCTGCTGAACCAATAAATTAGTACATTTTCCTTTGAAAGCTTCAAATGGTTCAAATGATTACTGCACCAAGTGGTAGTGAACTTCATTAATCAATGTGAAGTTTTGAGGAGTTATTCTTTAAATTTAGTTTTGCTTAGGTATTCCTTAGTTTTGTCTTTTTGCACAAAATGCCTCTCAGGCTCCACCTTATTAAATGCTTCTATTATATTAAGACTTGTAACATATCAACTTTTAATCTTTTTTTCACAGGTGACAACAGGTTTCTCTTCCTTACCTTCTCTTCATAGTTCACTGATATAAAATGTGAAATCATCATTGTTCTCTTTTTTACTCTTTTCTCTTAAGCTTCAAATGGTGGTGGCTCTTGCTGAGGTGCAATTCCTTGGGTAGCAGCAACTCTCTGACACATCATCCGAGTACCTATCCTTGATGTATGAGCCAAGACAGTAAATACTGTCAGCTTGATTTTAAAATTCTCATCCTTGTTTTCAAATTCCTCTTTGGTCTCGTCCCTCCCTGTCACTGTAATCTCCTCCAGCCCTACAACCCTCAAAGATAACTGCACACCTCCAGTTCTGGTCTCTTAATTAGAATTAGAATTTTTTTTAGAATTAGAACATTACAGCGCAGTACAGGCCCTTCGGCCCTCGATGTTGCGCCGACCATCTGACCTACACTATTCCATTTTCATCCATATGTCTATCCAATGACCACTTAAATGCCCTTAAAGTTGGCGAGTCTACTACTGTTGCAGGCAGGGCGTTCCACGCCCCTACTACTCTCTGCGTAAAGAAACTACCTCTGACATCTGTCCTATATCTTTCACCCCTCAACTTAAAGCTATGTCCCCTCGTGTTTGCCATCATCATCCGAGGAAAAAGACTCTCACTATCCACCCTATCTAACCCTCTGATTATCTTGTATGTCTCTATTAAGTCACCTCTCCTCCTCCTTCTCTCTAACGAAAACAACCCCAAGTCCCTCAGCCTTTCCTCGTAAGACCTTCCCTCCATACCAGGCAACATCCTAGTAAATCTCCTCTGCACCCTTTCCAAAGCTTCCACATCCTTCCTATAATGCGGTGACCAGAACTGCACGCAATACTCAAGGTGCGGCCTCACCAGAGTTTTGTACAGCTGCATCATGACCTCGTGGCTCCGAAACTCGATCCCCCTACTAATAAAAGCTAACACACCATATGCCTTCTTAACAGCCCTATTAACCTGGGTAGCAACTTTCAGGGATTTATGTACCTGGACACCAAGATCTCTCTGCTCATCTACACTACCAAGAATCTTCCCATTAGCCCAGTACTCTGCATTGCTGTTACTCCTTCCAAAGTGAATCACCTCACACTTCTCCGCATTAAACTCCATTTGCCATCTCTCAGCCCAGCTCTGCAGCCTATCTATGTCCCTCTGTACCCTACAACACCCTTCGACACTATCCACAACTCCACCGACCTTCGTGTCATCCGCAAATTTACTAACCCACCCTTCTACACCCTCATCCAGGTCATTTATAAAAATGACAAACAGCAGTGGCCCCAAAACAGAACCTTGCGGTACACCACTAGTAACTAAACTCCAGGATGAACATTTGCCATCAACCACCACCCTCTGTCTTCTTTCAGCTAGCCAATTTCTGATCCAAAGCTCTAAATCACCTTCAACCCCATACTTCCGTATTTTCTGCAATAGCCTACCGTGGGGAACCTTATCAAACGCCTTACTGAAATCCATATACACCACATCCACTGCTTTACCCTCATCCACCTGTTTGGTCACCTTCTCGAAAAATTCAATAAGGTTTGTGAGGCACGACCTACCTTTCACAAAACCGTGCTGACTATCGCAAATGAACTTATTCTTTTCAAGATGATTATAAATCCTATCTCTTATAACCTTTTCCAACATTTTACCCACAACCGAAGTAAGGCTCACAGGTCTATAATTACCAGGGCTGTCTCTACTCCCCTTCTTGAACAAGGGGACAACATTTGCTATCCTCCAGTCTTCCGGCACTACTCCTGTCGACAATGACGACATAAAGATCAACAACAACGGCTCTGCAATCTCCTCCCTGGCTTCCCAGAGAATCCTAGGATAAATCCCATCTGGCCCAGGGGACTTCTCTATTTTCACTCTTTCCAAAATTGCTAACACCTCCTCCTTGTGAATTTCAATCCCATCTAGCCTAGTAGGCTGTATCTCAGTAATCTCCTCGACAACATTTTCTTTCTCTACTGTAAATACTGACGAAAAATATTCATTTAACGCTTCCCCTATCTCCTCTGATTCCGCACACAACTTCCCACTACTATCCTTGATTGGCCCTGTTCTAACTCTTATCATTCTTTTATTCCTGATATACCTATAGAAAGCCTTAGGGTTTTCTTTGATCCTATCCGCCAATGACTTCTCGTGTCCTCTCCTTGCTCTTCTTAGCCCTCCCTTTAGATCCTTCCTGGCTAGCTTGTAACTCTCAAGCGCCCTAACTGAGCCTTCACGTCTCATCCTAACATAAGCCGCCCTCTTCCTCTTGACAAGTGCTTCAACTTCTTGAGTAAACCACGGCTCCCTCGCTCGACAACTTCCTCCCTGCCTGACAGGTACATACTTATCAAGGACACGCATTAGCTGCTCCTTGAATAAGCTCCACATTTCGTTTGTGCCCATCCCCTGCAGTTTCCTTCCCCATCCTACACATCCTAAATCTTGCCTAATCGCGTCATAATTTCCTTTCCCCCAGCTATAATTCTTGCCCTGCGGTATATACCTGTCCCTGCCCATCGCTAAGGTAAACCTAACCGAATCGTGATCACTATCACCAAAGTGCTCACCTACATCTAAATCGAACACCTGGCCGGGTTCATTACCCAGTACCAAATCCAATGTGGCATCGCCCCTGGTTGGCCTGTCCACATACTGTGTCAGAAAACCCTCCTGCACACACTGGACAAAAACAGACCCATCTAAAGTACTCGAACTATAGTATTTCCAGTCAATATTTGGAAAGTTAAAGTCCCCCATAACCACTACTCTGTTACTCTCGCTCCTGTCGAGAATCATCTTCGTTATCCTTTCCTCTACATCTCTGGAACTATTCGGAGGTCTATAGAAAACTCCCAACAGGGTGACCTCTCCTCTCCTGTTTCTAACCTCGGCCCATACTACCTCAGTAGACGAGTCCTCAAACGTCCTTTCTGCCGCTGTAATACTTTCCTTGATTAACAATGCCACACCCCCCCCCTCTTTTACCCTCTTCTCTGTTCTTTCTGAAACATCTAAATCCCGGAACCTGCAACATCCATTCCTGCCCCTGCTCTACCCATGTCTCTGAAATGGCCACAACATCAGGATCCCAGGTTCCAACCCATGCTGCAAGCTCACCCACCTTATTCCGGATGCTCCTGGCGTTGAAGTAGACACACTTTAAACCAAGTTCTTGCTTGCCAGTGCCCTCTTGCGTCCCTGTAACCTTATCCCCTACCTCACTACTCTCAACAGCCTGTACACTGGAACTACAATTTAGGTTCCCATTCCCCTGCTGATTTAGTTTAAACCCCCCCCGAAGAGCACTAACAAATCTCCCCCCCCAGGATATTGGTACCCCACTGGTTCAGGTGAAGACCATCCTGTTTGTAGAGGTCCCACCTACCCCAGAAAGAGCCCCAATTATCCAGGAAACCAAAACCCTCCCTCCTACACCATCCCTGCAGCCACGTGTTCAACTCCTCTCTCTCCCTATTCCTCTCTTCGCTAGCACGTGGCACGGGCAACAACCCAGAGATAACAACTCTGTTTGTTCTCGCTCTAAGCTTCCACCCTAGCTCCCTGAATTTCTGCCTTAAATCCCCCATCTCTCTTCCTACCTATGTCGTTGGTGCCTATGTGGACCACGACTTGGGGGTGCTCCCCCTCCCCCTTAAGGATCCCAAAAACACGATCAGAGACATCACGTACCCTGGCACCTGGGAGGCAACACACCAACCGTGAGTCTCTCTTGTTCCCACAGAACCTCCTATCTGTTCCCCTAACTATGGAGTCCCCAATGACTAATGCTCTGCTCCTCTTCCCCTTTCCCTTCTGAGCAACAGTGACAGACTCTGTGCCAGAGACCTGCACCCCATTGCTTACCCCTGGTAAGTCGTCCCCCTCAACAGTATCCAAAACGGTATACCTGTTGTTGAGGGAAACGGCCACAGGGGATCCCTGCACTGCCTGCTGGTTCCCTTTCCTTCCCCTGACGGTAACCCATCTACCTACTTCTTTTACCTGAGGTGTGACTGCCTCCCTATAACTCCTGTCAATAATCCCCTCCGCCTCCCGAATGATCCGAAGTTCATCCAGCTCCAGCTCCAGTTCCCTAACGCGGTCTGCGAGGAGCTGGAGTTGGGTGCACTTCCCGCAGATGCAGTCAGCAGGGACACTCTTGGCGACCCCTACCGCCCACATTCTGCAGGAGGAACATACAACTGCCTTTACCTCCATTCCCACTATTCTAGATTCCCAACAAATCTACTGAAAAACCAAACGAAAAAAAAAAAGTCAAAACTTGTTCGCTTAGCAATCCGACGGACTGAACTTTTTAAATAAAAAGCTTACCTTATCAACACACCAGAGTCCTTTTTTTTTTGGTTAGAGGAGGAGGGTGGGTGGGAGACACTACACGTGTAGTTTCTCGGGTACTGCCACTGCCCAAATAAATAGTTTTCCCTTACCCAGCAGTCCCCTGGTCATCCGAAACAAAAGGGGATTAACTTGTAACTTACACTGAAATTGACCGCTCAGCTGTAAGTTCGCTCCGCACCTCGTTCTGTCAAAGCTGCTCCTCGCAAAAAGAAAATGATTTTAAAACTGCCCAAATAAATAGTTTTCCCTTACCCAGCAGTCCCCTGGTCCTCCGAAACAAAAGGGGATTAACTTGTAACTTACACTGAAATTGACCGCTCAGCTGTAAGTTCGCTCCGCGCCTCGTTCTGTCAAAGCTGCTCCTCGCAAAAAGAAAATGATTTTAAAACTGCCCAAATAAATAGTTTTCCCTTACCCAGCAGTCCCCTGGTCCTCCGAAACAAAAGGGGATTAACTTGTAACTTACACTGAAATTGACCGCTCAGCTGTAAGTTCGCTCCGCACCTCGTTCTGTCAAAGCTGCTCCTCGCAAAAAGAAAATGATTTTAAAACTGCCCAAATAAATAGTTTTCCCTTACCCAGCAGTCCCCTGGTCCTCCGAAACAAAAGGGGATTAACTTGTAACTTACACTGAAATTGACCGCTCAGCTGTAAGTTTGCTCCGCACCTCGTTCTGTCAAAGCTGCTCCTCGCAAAAAAAAAGTGTTGTATGATCGCCTTTAAGAGTGATGCCCCTTTAAGATCTTAGTATGCTAATGAGCTAAGTACCAGGATGCAGTCATGTCGAAGCCAGAGTCACTCTGCAACTGTAACACTCAGATTAAGGTTCTGTAAATAGTTTGCTCTGTACTGTATAATAGTTTAGCTGTAATAAACCTGTTTGAGAGCTTCAACCAATTGGACTCCACGCATCTCATTTATGTTGCATCAGGCAATATAAAGAACTCATTACATGGTGGCAGCTGTGGTGAGAAGACAAAGTCTGAGGTTGAAGACCATGGTTAAAACAGCTCTGAAAACAACCTTTCATACAACCAGTAGAGAGAAAGTTCAAGAAAAACACTGGCTCAAGCAGTGAAAAAAGAAGTTACCTCAAGCTACAGAAGACAGAGTACAGAATGACAGGCTGCAAGTAAATCAGGTGAGTCATTCGGCAGACGGGCAAGGGATACTGCTTTAAGAAAAAAGCTTTGAAGTCCTTCAAAAGATTGTTTTTTTCAAAAGCTCCGTGTAGAAAAGAACAGGGAAGATCTGACTCCTTTCCCGAGCTGATAAAGGTCAGTGCCATTACAGGAGCCGTTTGTTAGAAAAAACACAGGAAAATCCAGATCACTGCAGAGTTTCATCCATGCAGCCAAAGTTTTAAAAAAATTAAACTACTTGAGCATAAGTAAGAGTTTCCATTCACGAAGCCACTTGAGTGTGAACAACATAAAAAACTCTTTTAAAAAACCATTGAACAGCTGTCTGAACAGAACAAGCTTAAGTGCTGGAAGTGAGATACACAGCTCTGGCAAACACCTGCTCCTGTCAATCAAAGCAGCTAGTATAAATAACAGAGAGTCTCTTAAAGGGGAAACAGTGCAGAGTCATAGAACATGTCTTAAAGCAAGTTTTAAGGCAAAAGAACAGCAGAAATATGGATACCAAATTTCCCAGCAAGAACTGGAAGGCCTTGGATATCCTATCCGAGTTTCAACTGTTCAAACGAAGAATGAAGTTATTCTTCACAGACCAAATAATTGTAGAACCAGAAAAACAGGTTGTAAAAATATTAATAGCAGTTGGAAATGAAGGATTACACAGAATCAACACCTCTGGACTATCTGACGAGGACCAGAACGATTCTGCAAAGATATGGCAAGTGCTAGAAGATCAGCACTGATTATGAATGAATTTTAGAATTCACTGCCTGGAATTGATGTCCTACAGGCAACAGCCATAGGAATCAATAGACCAATTTGTCAGTAGATGCCATAGTAAGGGCAACAAATACAACTTCTCAGAAACTGAGCTGTCGGACCGAATAATGGAGCTGGTGATTGTATTGACACCCATTGAAGCATTTCAGAAAGACCTCTTGGGGAAAAAGAAAGGTCACAGCATTGATGCACTGCTGGAAGATGGCAGGAAATAGCAAATGCAAGCACTAGGTTTAGCCAACATTATCAGCACCATAACCAGGTCGAAAAGAGCAAGCAAGCTGTGTGGTAAGTGCAGTCTGTCCCACTCATGGTAAAATTGCCCTGCAATTCATGACCTATGCAAGGCGTGCAGTGCAAAAGAACACTGCCCCCCCCCCCATGCAAGAAATCTGCCTCCAAAGACGTAGCCAGAAGCCTCAGCAGGACACAGGCAAACAGAAAACAGGTGCAGCAACAGGGCAACAGCAGTAAGGACAGCGCAAGAGACCTGTGTAAATGCAAGCTGATACTCGAAGTCCACAGTGAAACAGACCTGAGACAAGACTAATTCTCAGCCAGCAGACGAACAGGCGTTCCACATTGTGAACCTGACACATCACGTTGATGAAGTCAAACAACTGGAAGCTTTTGCCACTATTAATATCACGTGCCCAAAGAAAGCTGGCAAACATACACTCAGGGTCAAGATTGACACCGGCGTTAGTGCAAATATCCTACCAGTCCGAATACTCAAAGATATGTACCGGAGTCATTGAAAATCAACGATACAACCAACAACTGCAAAGTTAACTGCATACAATGGGTCACCCATTCCTTGCAGTGGCACATTAACAATGCAATGCAGATATGGCAAGTCGGCATGGAAACCACAAACATTCTACCTAGTAGACATGAACGGACCAGCAGTGGCAGGACTACCAGCGTGTAAGGACCTCAACATCATAACTATCCACGAGAGAATTGCCAAGGGGAAATCTCCAAGGATCGAAACCCACTTGCAGACTTTGACCAGAATCAAACAGTGCAGTCTGGAAATCCAGCAACAGCACAACTATGCCGCATCTTCACTTCTGCTCGCGAGAGAACCGCCAGTACCATATCGAGCTAGAAGGGACAGGTATCTTCATGAGACCAAATACTCTTCTCCCAACAAATCCTCGACCTTGAGCCCCAAGCCTTCAGACCTGGAGGATGAGGAGAGGAGAAGGACACGCAAAGTCCTGAAGAGGCAGAGGAAGAATGAGTTGAAGCATTGTCTGTTGGCTCTTCGAGATGAGGTGCCGGAACTTTCCAAGAATGACAAGGCCTCATAAGTGGTCATCTTGAGAAAAGCAACAGAGTATGTTAGCAGGCTGAAGGCAGAGCAACAGAAAATGAATGCAGAGATGGAGAAACATCAGAAAAAACAGCAACAGATGAGACACAAATTCCCTGAGCAAAAGTTGTCAAACCACCGAGACGATATATGGATTCTTAAGCTTCTGCATGTGTAAAGTTCATAATCTCTATACCTGGGTAAATAATTTTGATGTTATCTAATCTTACCTATTTTTACTTTTAGCATACGAGACATCTTTGGAAAGAAGGGGAATGTTGTATGATTGCCTTTAAGAGTGATATCCCTTTAAGATCTTAGTATGCAAAAGAGCTAAATACCAGGATGGAGTCATTGTGACTCGAAGGCAAAATCACTCTGCAACTGTAACACCCAGAGTAAGGTTCTGTAAATAGTTTGCTCTGTACTGTATATATTAGTTATCTGTAATAAACCTGTTTGACATCTTCAACAAACTGGACTCCACGCATCTCATTTATGTTACATCAGACACATAAAGAATTCATTACATTGAGCATCCCTGATTTTAATCGCTCCACCATTGGTGGCTGTGCCTTCAGATGCCTGGACACTTAGCTCTGGAATTCCCTCCCTAAACCTCTCCGCTTCTCTTTCCTCCTGTCAGATGCTCCTTAAAACCTACCTCTTTGACCAAGCTTTTGGTCATTTGCTCGAAATCTCCTTATGTGACTCAGTGTCAATTTTTTCTTTATAACACTTCTGTGAAGAACTTTGGGACATTTTATTACTTTAAAGGTGCTATATAAATGCAAATTGCTGTCATTGACAAACCTAATCCTATCCTTAATGTGCACATATGTGCTCTTTCAACAGGGGTTACTAATAGTAATGAGGAGTGGGAATCCTGGTTGATCTTACAATTACCTACCTGGGGTGCTCCTCAAGTGTACCACTACTATCACAGCAAGGTCTGGATTTTGTGCTGGAGGCAGGGCTCTGCCTTCATGCCCCCTCCCCCACCCCCGGAGCGATCCTCTGGTGTTTTTAAATCAAAGTTTCAGGAGGTGGGATCCCCATCCCTTTAAAGATGTGGTCCCACCTCCATGACCTGCTGGCCAACGGGAGGGCTGGCAGCTCAGCAGTATCAGCAGCGCCGACCAGGCCCAGCGCTGGAACCCTGGACAAGAAGTAGATGGGGTGGGGTCACCGGGGCCAGTCCAGTAGGCCCCGGTGAGGTGGGGATGGTGGGGGGGGAGGTGGTCATGCAATCCAGGGGGAGGGGGGACCTGAGGGGGTGAATTGGTTCCTAATGGGAGTCTTCCCTGGGCCACAAATTGCCCACGAAGGAGGGACACCAACCCCCCCAAACTGCAGAGAGGGTGCCTCGTGTCACAAGGCGACCTCACTGTGTGGCAGAGGCCCACCCACCCCCACCACTGGTAAGATCCCAGCGGCAGTGGGAAGAGGCCCTTAATTGGCCGTATAGGCCACTTAAGGGCCTCAATTGGCCTCTGGGTGGGAAGGCTTATCCTGCCCCCAGGAAGATCGCTTGGTGACATGGAGGCGATGGGCCCTCCGCCTACCCCCCTGCCACCCGTTGTGATACTCCATGTCCCTCCAGCTCCGATCCTGCCTCATGGGGCCACACAAAATCCAGCCCCTAGAATCAGCTAACTCAGTATAAACCAGAACTAACTAAATAACTAAAATATTTTTAGTTATTTTTTCTTTTTGTCTTTATTTATTTTATTTTAGTTTGTTTAGTTTGTTTCTACTGTGCTTACCCACTTTTTTCATGTTTGTGCTTGGGGCCAGGCTGTTCATTTTTCTGTCAATTAACACCCTCTCTGCACTAACGCTTTGTCTTTCACCACATCATCAGCATACCATTTGCCTTTGCTCCATGACCTTCTGGTCAGTTATTCTCTGTGACCTTGTCCTATCAACACCTTCTCTTTGGTTATCTCTTGCCCCAATGTCCAGTATACCACATTATACTACATCTACCCCGAAGTCTTCTATTTTTGCAGGGACAATCGCTGTAGCAATTTCACAAGTCTACTGTAATGAGTCCTCTTTTCCTTTGAAGGCGATTGAGGTTTTGAATCCTCGGAGTGGTCTCTCTGACTCGGCTGTGCAAGAGTGGAATTGTTAGATGACTCCGGTTCACCATTCAGGTTGTCTTCTGGATTGGTCGATGAATGCAGCACCTCTGGTCCATTAGATTTTGGAGATAACTGACTTCCCTGGCTGCTTCTTTCCTGGAACATACACAGTATTTGCATCAAACCTCATCATTCTCAGTCTGAATTGTTGTACTTGTGGAGGCATCTTTGCTAACTCCTTTGCATTTAAGAGCACTAACAACGGTTTGTGGTCTGTCTCTATCTTAAAGTGAAGATGGATAGCATTATCTGAAAATTTTTCACAAGCCCATGTAGCCACTAGTGCTTCTTTTTCCATCACTGCATATCTCTGTTCAGTCTCTGACAGGGAATGGGATGCGTACTGATCCGCACTTTCCAAATGTCTGTATCTGAAAGAGTACAGCTCCCAGTCCTATAGAAGGTGCATCTGCAGCAATGATAGTGGGTATCTCTGGGTCAAAGTGAGCTAACGCATCAGGTGATAGCAGCATTTCTTTGATTTTCTCAGAAGGTCTCTTCCGTGCTTCCACCCAGCACCATGTATTGTCCTGTCTTAACAATTGATGTAGTGGCTCATTGACTACAGCTAAGTTGGGGAGAAACTTTCCAACTTGGTTCACCATACCCATAAATTCCTGTAGCTCAGTCATGTTCCTTGGAGCTAGAACTCCTTGATTGCTCTTGCCTTCTGTGGATCAACTCTTACACCAGGTCCATCTATAATATGTCAAAGGAACTTGACAGTCGGCTGTGAGAACTCACATTTGTTATTACGTGTAAGTCCTACTTTCTTTAAGTGTGGCAATACTGCTCTCACTCTAGTGTCATGTTCTGTCTGAGTGGATCCATGGATCAGGCCATCATCCATATGACATACGACTTCATCTAGTCCTTCTAGAATGCTTGACATTGTCCTCTGTAAGATTTCAGGCACTGATGTGATACCAGAGGGTAGCCTCTGGTATACCAGCTTTATGAAAATTGAACTCTCCCCACTTTAGCTAAACACTGATGTTTAGTTGTGTGAGATCAACACAAATTCTAATAGATCCATTTGGTTTTTGTACTGGGACCATACCTGAACACCAGCTTGTAAGCTCTGTCACAGGTGAAATAACTCCTTGCTTCACCATAGAGTCAATTTCTTTCTTTACCTTTGGGCAAAAGTGGATGAGGAACTTTTCTGGGTGTAAACTGGCACACTGGATTCACTTCTAACCATAGGGTTATATGGTACACTGTCTTCAGCTTCCCTAGTCCTGTGAACAGCTCTGGGAATTCTGCTATAAAGTTTCTGGGTCGACCTTCTCTGATTTCCAGTTACTCTACTTTGCAAATCAAATGTAAGTTGGTGCAAGCCTTCCTGCTCAAAGGTGAACAATTTTGATTTTGAATCACATACAATGGCTGGGATTTTATCCGGGCGATGCAGAGGGGGTCTTGATGTCCGGAAAAAGTGCCGCAAAGAAACTCACGTCGCCTCTTCTATGGGAGGCCGAAACTAGTGCAGATTTGGCACTTAACTGGACAGTGGCGGGCCTTCCACGGGATCGAGTACCCCAGCGGCGGAATTCGCTGGGGTGGCGCAGTGGTTAGCACTGCAGCCTCACAGTTCCAGGGACGCGGGTTCGATTCTGGGTACTGCCTGTGCGGAGTTTGCAAGTTCTCCCTGTGACCGCGTGGGTTTTCGTCGGGTGCTCCGGTTTCCTCCCACATCCAAAGACTTGCAGGTTGGAAGGTAAATTGGCCATTATAAATTGCCCCTAGTGTAGGTAGGTGGTAGGGAATATGGGATTAGTGCAGGGTTAGTATAAATGGCTGGTTGTTGGTCGGCACAGACTCAGTGGGCCGAAGGGCCTGTTTCAGTGCTGTATCACTAAATAAAAATAAATAAATAAAGTTGAGCTATTGGATCTTCTGGAACTCCTTACCCTACAGGTTCAAATCCCATTTCAGGATTTGAGTGC
The DNA here is from genome assembly GCF_036365525.1 of Heterodontus francisci. Taxonomy (NCBI): domain Eukaryota; kingdom Metazoa; phylum Chordata; class Chondrichthyes; order Heterodontiformes; family Heterodontidae; genus Heterodontus; species Heterodontus francisci. The sequence goes on from NC_090378.1 coordinate 37,717,898, forward strand.
ATAATCTAAACTGACACTTCAATGCAGTACTGCGAGAATACTGTAATGTTGGAGATGCAATCTTTCAGAGGAGATGTTAATTCAAAGCCCTGTCTACCTGCTCAGGTATAACTGATGGGCGGCACAGTGGTGCAGTGGTTAGCACCGCAGCCTCACAGCTTCAGGAACCTGGGTTCGATACTGGGTACTGCCTGTGCGGAGTTTTCAAGTTCTCCCTGTGTCTGCGTGGGTTTTCGCCGGGTACTCCGGTTTCCTCCCACATCCAAAGACTTGCAGGTGTTAGGTAAATTGGCTGTTGTAAATTGCCCCTAGTGTAGGGAGGTGATAGGGAATATGGGATTACTGTAGGGTTAGTATAAATGGGTGGTAGTTGGTCGGCACAGACTCGGTGGGCCGAAGGGCCTGTTTCAGTGCTGTATCTCTAAATAAAATAAATAAAGTCCCGCCCTCTGAGAGCTGCCAGCCAAACAGAGGCCGGCAGCTCTTCCATTGAGCAGCGCCACCGTGGCGAGGGTGGCTGCTGTCGGTGGAGCACTACCCGAGGCCCAGGAGCAGCGCTAGACCCAGGCCACAGGTAGGTCAGGGCGGGAGGGGTCTCACAGTGTAGGGGTTGTGGGGGCGAGGGTGTAGGAGGTCGGAATCAAGGGCAGGGGTTGCCTCTCAGTGGGCTCCCCCGTTCCCAATGCCAGGTCCCATGTTCAGGCACTGTGCCTTTTAACGAGGGACCCCTGGCCCCCGCCGCCCCCTCCGCAACCGCTGCGGAGCCATCAAGCAGCCCACACATTTTTTTCAGACGTGCTTCTTGTGCAGTGACAGGGCTGCCCACTGCATGGCTAACTGCAGTGGTCCTTAAGTGACTTAATTTTGGCAGAGGCAAAAAGGTGGCAGGATCCCCCCCACCACCACCATCCCACCCAATTATATACTCACCCCGCCTCCAAACCCACCGCAGGGGAGAGCATAAAATTCCCTCAATGTTTCTGTGAGTTCTTTTTCTCGATATTGGAGGGCTGCCTTTACTTCTCTTGTAACTTTGAGTTCTATCTCTCCTGGCCAGTATAATTTCTTGCCTGATGACTGAAGAATGCTTCTCTCTAACTGCAGTTCAGCATCAGAAAGAACCAAAACTGCTGCTCCAGTGTCTAATTTAAAAGGGCCAAAATTTTAGGGTCCCCCCAACGAGCAGGCTGGTGGCAGAGGGGCGTAAAATTGAGTGAGAGGCAGGGGGGCGGTTCCCGTCCCCCTCCCACCCCCACTACAATTTTACACGGGGCGGCGGCGGTAAGAAACGGCCCACCCACCCCAGGCCAATCAAGGCCCTTAAATGGCCAATTAACTGCCACTTAAGGACTTCCTCCCACTACCACGGGTACTTTACCCTTTTCGGCCGGACAACAAAGGCCCCAAGGACCCCACCTGGTAAAACCAGGTGGCCTTCTTGCGGGATGGGCAAGGGCCCACCTGATTGGGCACCCTGTGCCACACGGAGGGCCGCCCCCAAAGCCCCAACCACCCCCAACGCACAACACTCCCCTCTAACCAACCCCCCCCCCCCCCCACCACCCCTTGCCTCACTGGGGCCCAGCCGGTTGTCCCCGGCGAGGCTCCAAAAACTTACCTGAGTTCCGGGGCCGTCCTTCCTCTTGCCTCCGATGGATGGGTGTAGTCCCAGCAGTGGCCACAGCTCCTGGTGGTGCTGCTGGGACTAAGAGCTGCCAGCCCGCTGATTGGCTGGCAGCTCCATTAGGCAAGACTAATTAAGGGCCTGGGGAGCGAAAAATCCTACCGACCTTTTGTCTGGTGGACAGGGCCTCCTGCCCAACCTAAAATTCCGGCCAATGTGTCTTGTTTCCGTCGACGAGAATCTCTGCACTCCAACAACTTCCGCTTGGTTCCTGGATCTCTCCCAGGAAAGGAATCTCAACATCATGGGTATCCTCTACTTCATGGATCCTGCCACTTTTCAAAGGTTTCCTTTGTGTATATTCTGTACCGGCTTTTTGGTATGGCACACGACCTGGAGGTGGCATTTGGCCTCTTTGGTGGGACAGTTTTCCTGCCTGTGTCTCTCTCAGCCACACCTACTGCAGTTTGCTTGGGCTGCCGCTGGACGCTCTTCCTGTCTCCCTTGCTTTTTACCACCATCTTTCCCTTTCCTATGCCTAACAAACTCAACTGAGTTGGCTGCCCTCAAGACGGAACTCTCCCTGTCACATCAGACTATGGATTGATTCTGCTTCCTGACCTCCACTTGGAGTGTCTTTGCTAAGTTTAGATCATCTCTTGACTGCAAGTGATCAGACAAGGCATCATCAAACACACCTACAATAATTCTGTCTCTGATCAGCTCATCCTTCAAGCCACCATACTCACAGTCTTCTGCAAGTTTGTATAGGTCGTTTATAAATGCATCAACACTTTCACCTTGACACTGGGAGCATTTGTTAAATTTGAAACGCTCAACAATGATATTCTTTCTCAAATTAAAATATGCATCAAGTGTTATGATTACTTCATCGTACGTGGCTTTCTCCTCTCAATATCGTCAATACTTTGCGTAACGAGAATATGATTTGCATAGCCACCCATTGCATGCAACAGTATACTGACCTGCTCACTGCTTGGTTTTGTAGCTAGACCTGATGCGGTGTAATACCTGGCAAATCTTCGCTATCACTTTGGCTATGCCTCAGCTTGATTTAGGACTGTGATGTTTTCAAAGCTTGCAAGTAAAGGTAGGGACTTTTCCATCGTTGTTGTTTACCGTTGTCACCATACACAATCTGCTTACTGCTAGTCTAGTACAGAATATCTGAAGAGTCAGAAGGGTTGAAAGAAATGGGACCTTTATTAAAACACATCTTATTGCTATGGCTTACATCTTCCAAGAGACTGCACAAGGGATTCATACATGTGGTCCTACGTCACTCGCTGTGATGAGGTATACAGTATGATTAGCATATTAACACAGTAATAACCCAATGTCCACTGTACCACATTATACTACAGGTCGATCAGCCCCTTGGAAATCTAGGAGTGCATATTGGGAATGTAGGCAGGAATGCCAGTGGGCCCTGGCAGATGTTCTGTCCATGCAAGGTAACAGGTGGGAAATGGAATGTCAAAGTTATTGATATATTCTCCTGGTGGGCAAAGCTCTGGCATTAAATCTATAAGGCAAGTCCGAACCTATTGAGCATTAGTCTCTAATCTTTGAACCAAATCTGATCAACTTGTACAAAAATGTCTCCAATGTACTATGATTTTTTTTTAAATTTCAGGCAAAGCAAATCCAAAAAAAAATCTTGTTTCTCCACAAAATTATCAACAACAACACAGTTATATTTATACAGTGCCTTTAATATAATAAAACATCCCAGGGAGCTTCACAGGAGTATTATAAAACAAAATATGACACCGAGTCACATAAGGAGATATTGGGTCAAATGAAAAAAGCCTTGATCAAAGAGGAAGATTTTAAGGAGGAAAGCAAGGTAGAGAGGGATAGAGGTTTAAGGGAGGGAATTTCAGAGCTTAGGACCGAGACAACTGAAGGCATGGCCACCAATGGTGGAGTGATTAAAATCAGGGATGCTCAAGAGGCAAGAATTAGATGAGTGCAGATATCTCAGAGGGTTGTGAGGCTGGAGGAGATTACAGAGATAGGTAGGGATGAAGGCTGGAATGGATTTGAAAACAAGAATGAGAATTTTAAAATCAATATGTTGCTTGACTGAGAGCCAATGTGGGTCAGTGAACAAAGGGGTGATAGGTGAATGGGACTGTGTGCAAGTTAAGACGCGAGCACCATAGTTTTGGATGACCTCAAGATTACAGAAGGTAGAATGTAGGAGACCACCCAGGAATGCATTGAAATAATAAAATCAAGAGGTAACAAAGGCATGAATGAGGGTTTCAGCGGCAGATGAGCTGAGGCAAGGGCAAAGTCTGGCAATGTTATGGAGATGGAAATAGGCAGCCTTAGTGTTGGCGCAAATATGAGGTCGGAAGCTCATCTCAGGGTCAAATGTGACACCACGATTGTGAACAGAAGGGTTTAGTCTCAGACTGTTGCAAGTGTCAGGAAAACCCTATATGCCAAATGGGAAAAATTAATTTCATTGGTTGGAAACTTACCTTAGACTTTTAATGGGAAAAAAACTCTACGGAGACAAAAAGTCTAACAAGAAGCCCAGCCAGAACAATGGCTTGCTCTAAGTGATTGAATTACCTAGAATGGCTTCATTAGCAAGACCATCAAGGCCATCCTCACCCATTGACTTTGAAAGAGACAAACTCCTCCATGTGTGAATGGACACCATGGGGCATGTAGAACCTTGAATTTCATTAGAAGATTCCAGAAAAACCTCATTAGAAACAAAGGGGATTGAGAAGAACCATCTGACAGCCTGTTCATCTCTGAAGAAACAAGTTTTGTTACATAGAAGAGGCAAGCAGACAGGCAGTAACTGAGTGTACAGCAACACAGAGGCTGCTGCTCCCCTGCCTCTGTCTCCCTTCTTGCTCACTCCCCAGAAAATATCAAGTGAAACCCGTCTGTGACTGGGGGACCCTCCAAGCCTACAGACTGCTACAGCCAGCGACAAGGGGAAGAGAGCCAACTGCAATTCTGCCTTCAAGCAAAGCCTGAGCAAAGCAGGCCAACCAAAGTGCACTTTGACCAGCCATGACTTCAAGAATACAGCTTCAGCTGAAGACTATTGGATTTATAGACGGTATTTAAGTTCCGTTTATTCTGGACTTTAATCCAACCAACAAATCTATTTTCCCTCCTGTAATCTATTTGTGTGTGCGCGTGATTCTCATGTGAATGTGTGTGTGAATGTGTAGCGTAATTTTAGTATTTTTAAATCGGGTTAGAGTGTTAAGTATAATAAACTTACCTCTTTCTTGTTTAAACTTAAGAAGACCTGTCCAATTGGTTCTTTTGCAATCACAGTAAAGGAAAAAGGTAAAATACTCACAGAGCTGGTAAGCACAATCACTGTTTAAAAGGAATAAACCCTGTTGTGGTCAAATAAGGGGAAGGGGCAAGAGGGGAGCCAGAGACCCCCTCCTCACTTGGCCGTACCAGAAGGGAGAGGGATGGAGTGGGTAGCTAGGGAATGGAGCTTGGAGTGGGAACCGAAAACAATGGCTTCAGTCTTCCCAATGTTTAATTGGAGGAAATGTCTGCTCACCCAGTACCGTATGTCCAATAAGCAGTCTGATAATTTAGCCACAGTGGAGGAGTTAAGAGAGGTGGTGGTGGGGTAGAGCTGGGTGTCAGCAGCGTGCATGTGAAAGCTAACGGTGCATTTGGATGATGTCTTCAAGGGGGAGCATGTTGATGAGATATAGGAGGGGGCCAAGGATAGATCCTTGGGGGACACCAGAAGTAACAATGTGAGAGCAAGAAGAGAAGCAAGTGAAACTCCAGCTAAGATTAGACACGAATATTCACTCCATCGTGTCTGTTCTGTCAGTGTCATTGACATCACAATATATAACCTTACCAGATATAATGTAACATTTATTTTCACTAATACAGACCAAACTAATTTGCAGCTGATGATTAGTAGACAGGTGCTAAATGCTTGGATGTCAAGATGGGCAGAATTGGGCTTTGACCTGTAATGAGATGTTGAAATGTTAGGGTGATTGTTAATTATTACATTAATAGTAGTTACTGACAAGATAAAGAATTATGGGAACATTACCTTTTCACCATCTGCTTCAGTTTATGTCAGTCAACACCAGATATTCCCTCTTTAGAATGTTGTGCAGTGAATAATATATTGGAAGCAGCATGTTGGTGACAGATGCGGGAGCTCTAACAGTGTGACACTGCACCACATAGTGGTAGTATGCAAGTCTACACCTACAATCCTCAAGTTGGTGAAGCTGACCATCACAATCATTACACCTCATGGACACTAGGTTACAAGGCAGAACAAACTGAACCTGTAATGCTGGGTCTCCGTTCCATTTACATATAATGCACAGTTCCTCTGCGGCATTTGAGCAGGTTTCTCCTGCCTGAAATGGGGAGCCTCGGAATTGAAAACAAAAGATAGTTTATTTCCTGCAGTCACAGAAGCCTTTATGATAAGTACTCTGCTGTTTTTCTTTCTTCTAATTCTAAGGAATTTTCCTCCACACAAGATCAGATGGCAGGTTGTTCAACCTTGCCCGTCTTAGAGCAAAGACCAAAAGAACAAAACAAAAAGAACAGTACAGCACAGGAACAGGCTATTCGGCCCTCCAAGCCTGCGCCGATCTTGATGCCTGTCTAAACTAAAACCTTCTGCACTTCCGGGGACCGTATCCCTCTATTCCCATCCTATTCATGTATTCGTCAAGATGCCTCTTAAACGTCATTATTGTACCTGCTTCCACCACCTCCCCTGGCAGCAAGTTCCAGGCACTCACCACCCTCTGTGAAAAGAACTTACCTCACACATCCCCTCTAAACTTTGCCCCTCGCACCTTAAACCTATGTCCCCTAGTAACTGACTCTTCCATCCTGGGAAAAAGCTTCTGACTATCCACTCTGTCCATGCCACTCATAACTTTGTAAACCTCTATCATGTCGCCCCTCCACCTCCGTCATTCCAGTGAAAACAATCCGAGTTTATCCAACCTCTCCTCATAGCTAATGCCCTCCAGACCAGACAACATCCTGGTAAACCTCTTCTGTACCCTCTCCAAAGCCTCCACATCCTTCTGGTAGTGTGGCGACCAGAACTGCACGCAATATTCTAAGTGTGGCCTAACTAAAGTTCTGTACAGCTGCAGCATGACTTGCCAATTTTTATACTCTATGCCCCGACTGATGAAGGCAAGCATGACGTATGCCTTCTTGACTACCTTATCCACCTGCGTTGCCACTTTCAGTGACCTGTGGACCTGTACGCCCAGATCTCTCTGCCTGTCAATACTCCTAAGGGTTCTGCCATTTACTGTATACTTCCCACTTGTATTAGATCTTCCAAAATGCATTACCTCACATTTGTCCGGATTAAACTCCATCTGCCATTTCTCCGCCCAAGTCTCCAACCGATCTATATCCTGCTGTATCCTCTGAAAATCCTCATCACTGTCCGCAACTCCACCAACCTTTGTGTCGTCCGCAAACTTACTAATCAGACCAGCTACATTTTCCTCCAAATCATTTATATGTACGACAAACAGCAAAGGTCCCAGCACTGATCCCTGCGGAACACCACTAGTCACAGCCCTCCATTCAGAAAAGCATCCTTCCACTGCTACCCTCTGTCTTCTGTGACAGAGCCAGTTCTGTATCCAACTTGCCAGCTCACCTCTGATCCCGTGTGACTTCACCTTTTGTACCAGTCTGCCATGAGGGACCTTGTCAAAGGCTTTACTGAAGTCCATATAGACAACATCCATCACCCTTCCTTCATCAATCATCTTCGTCACTTCCTCAAAAAACTCAAAGTACGGAAGGTCCTCATCAGGGAACTCCTCTTTGTTGACGATGCTGCATTAACATCCCACACAGAAGAGTGACTGCAGAGACTCCTTGACAGGATTGCGGCTGCCAGCAACAAATTTGGCGTAACCATCAGCCTCAAGAAAACGGACATCATGGGACAGGACATCAGAAATGCTCCATCCATCAATATCGGCGACCACACTCTGGAAGTGGTTCATGAGTTTACCTACCTAGGCTCAACTATCACCAGTAACCTGTCTCTCGATGCAGAAATTAACAAGCGCATGGGAAAGGCGTCCGCTGCTATGTCCAGACTGGCCAAGAGAGTGTGGGAAAATGGCGCACTGACATGGAACACAAAAGTCCGAGTGTATCAAACCTGTGTCCTCAGTACCTTGTTCTATGGCAGCGAGGCCTGGACAACGTATGTCAGCCAAGAGCGACGTCTCAATTCATTCCATCGTCGCTGCCTCCGGAGAATCCTTGGCATCAGGTGGCAGAGCCGTATCTCCAACACAGAAGTCCTCAAGGCGGCCAACATCCCCAGCATATACACCCTACTGAGACAGCGGCGCTTGAGATGGCTTGGCCATGTGAGCCGCATGGAAGATGGCAGGATCCCCAAAGATGCATTGTACAGCGAGCTCGTCACTGGTATCAGACCCACCCGCTGTCCATGTCTCTGCTTTAAAGACGTCTGCAAACGCAACATGAAGTCCTGTGACATGGACCACAAGTTGTGGGAGTCAGTTGCCAGTGATCACCAGAGCTGGCGGACAGCCATAAAGGCGGGGCTAAAGAGTGGCGAGTCGAAGAGACTTAGCTATTGGCAGGAAAAAAGACAGAAGCGCAAGGGGAGAGTCAACAGTGTAACAGCCCCGACAACCAATTTTATCTGCAGCGCCCGTGGAAGAGTCTGTCACTATAGAATTGGCCTTTATAGCCACTCCAGGCGCTGCTTCACAAACCACTGACCACCTGCAGGCGCTTACCCATTGTCTCTCGAGACAAGGAGGCCAAAGAAGAATTCAATTAGAACCATCAATGAGTTTCCATGGAGTGGGGGTATCCTTTAACCACTGAGATGTTTGAAAAGCAAGAGAAAATCTCTGAAGCAAGAAAATCTAGAGCGACAGAATGACGATGGATGAAGCATCTTCTGGACTTGTAGATAATGGAATCGCTGAAACATAAGACAGCAGAGAGATCATGAAGGCAGAGAGAAGAGATCACAGAGACATAACGAGATTAGAGGAATCATGGAGGCATAATGTGTAGAAGCTTAATGATTTTGGAGACAGGAGTGAGAAGGAAGAATTAATTTCTGAGACACAAAATAAGCAGGCAGGAGGCCTCAGATGAGAGGATGGACTGGGAGCCGGTTCCCAAGTCTACACAAGTGCTTTATTTTCTGCATTATGGAATATCCAGGCATGCCAATCCCTCAGATTTTTCAGCCCATGCATCCTTCTTTACACCTGTAGGGGGATGGAGTTTGGTTGTGGCAAGTCTCTGAGGCAGGATAGTGAGGTAAGGAGTCTCAGCATATTTTGTTAAAAGCAGAACCAAAGCCTATAAAATCAATCCCTCTGTGATCGAGTGCATAAGCCTTCCTGTCTTTAAAATTTAAATACATCGCCTACCATCATAGCAATATTCATTGTCAGTGATGAACCTTGAGCCCAACATCATAATAGAGCAAATGACGGTAAGTATATCAGATGGTTTATTTCCTTGAACAATATTCTTACTCATCATTAGTGGTGGCCCGCAAGGATTGACAATAGGATCTTTCATGTTTATTATCTTCATTAATGATTAGGAATGGGTGTTTGGGGAGTGATCTGCAAGATTCCCAAGGTATGTGCGAGTGGTAGGACAGTAGAGGATGCTAAACTATTGCAAGCAGGTCCCAATGTGATGGGGGAATGGACCCTTGTTTGGCAGATGATGTTTAACTTATGAAAGTGTGTTACGCATGTGGGCAAATCTATTGCTGAATTTGCATACACCCTACAGGGAACAGAATTGAAGCCACTGGTGAAAGAAAGAGATCTGGGTGTTACAGTACGTCATTCTCAAGATGTTCACCATCAATGCCATGAAGCTATATTTAAAGCAAACAGGTTACTCGGTTGTACTCAAGGACAATTCACTGTAAAACAAAACATACAATTTTGTCCTTGTACAAGATTTTGGTTATACCTCATCTAGAATACTGTGTCCAGTTTTGGTTCCCTCACATGGTGGGGGATTGTGAAGCTTTGGACCAAGTGCAGAGCAGGGCCACAAGAATGATTCCCTGTTTAAAACACTTTAGCTACCCCGATAGGCTTAAAGAGAATAGGCAATTTGATCGAGGTTTACAAAGTAATGAATGGGCCAGATTACATCGACAAATGATTTCACCTGGGAAGGTCAGGGAGAAAATGGGGCCATGCTAGCATATTACGTTAGGTCAGAACTAAGTTGGATATTCGGCAGTTCTTCTTTTCCCAGATAATAGTAGACCTGTGAAACAGGTTGCTGGCTTGCATACAGAATGCTGATTCACTGCATTCCTTCAAGAGAGATCTGTTTCTAGCTGGGATGTAGAGCATATCATACAAGAGGTAGATACCCTCTAATAAAGGCCAGGGTAATGTGATCACCTGGATTAGTTTTGATCACTTCAAGTGATTAGAGAGAAATTTTCCTGATTTTCTTCCCCCTAACTGGCCTGGGCTTCTGTCTGGATTTTCGTCTCGTGCGAGAGATTGTACATGGTTCTGGGGAGGTAAGGTGTGTCTGTATTATGATGCCACTTTATGGGACAGGCTAAATGGACCAGTGGCCTTCTCCTGTTCACCTTTTTGTATATTTGTATATATGGGCAGAGGCATTCTATGTTCCTTATGACTTACAGCAGGAAATCCCAGATGCAGTGGAGGTGAGTACAGAATCAATGTAGCAGCAGTTTCCACTTGAATTACATAGAGATGCCAGAGTAACTCAAGTGGAAAATCTCGGCCTATACCTTCCTAAATAAACTTAGCAAGGGTCTGTTTATTTTCTTTTATGTACTGTTTTCTGTCAACTCTAAATGATTAAAAACTGGTGCAATCCTTAGCAATCCAGTGATAAGCCGAAAGCACTCAATTCACTGCGGGTCACAAGTGGGTGCAGGAGGCCCTCTAGTGGTAGAATCAGAAGATGGCAGGACAGTGAAATTTAAATAAGATAACAGAAATTTCAAGTGACAGGTCAGACAGACATAAATTCTTATAGCCTTTGGAAATCCAAAAGTCTCTACTAGCCATTAGCATCCCTTTCCAAGGCTAAAGAGGGAGATGGTTAAGAAGTGATTGGAAAAAAGGGAAAGGAAATGTTCAGGCATGAGTCTGCAGGCAAGTGACAGACCAGAGGAGCACCCATGGGCAGGATTTTCCCTGCGGGCTTCTGAACCCTGCTGTCAGGCTCACATTGAGGTCAGCAGCCCACACTGGGCTGAATTTAATGATCCTGCTGACAGGACAGGTGGCGGGCGCAGAAAATGGCAGCTGTCCCGCATGTCATGTGATTGGCCAAGCTGCTGCGATTACAAGTCACCCTTGTTTAAACTTCAGCCCCGGTAAATCCCATGACAGGGTGAATGAGTACGAGAAACATTACATCCCCCCGTTGGTGACAAGCGGCCCATGGTAGCAGAACAGTCATGGTGAAATGTATGTCAATTTATAATTGTGACATGCTTCCTCTTGCAGTAGAAGAGGGCCCATAACAGGAGGGAGGCAGCTAGGACCGGCGGCAGAGTGCCAGACATACGTCCTCCCAGCTAGGCCGAAGAAGAGGCCTTAGAACTAGCAGGGTGCCAAGGTGGACAGGAGGATCGCGGTCCCTGCGCAAGAGAGTGATTATTGCTGATCGTGGAAAAATCCATTCCTGATGGACAGCCACCTCAAGCATGTTGGCCATAATGGGTTATGTGCAGCCTAATCCACACATGTTTTTGTTGTATCTTTGCAGGCGGTTGCAGGTGACTGCAGCCCCAGAGGGACATCCGTCAACCTCTGACGAGGAGCAACATTCAGAGGATGCACCATCACATGACTCTCCTGCATCTTCCACTTTCACCTTGGCGGGAATCCACTAGGCTTTAGAATCAGGGTCACAAGCTGGTGAGAGCACTGTACACGCACCTGAGCAACTGGCTGAGGCTGAGACAGCCAAGGCCTCTGACAGTCGCCAGGCTGATGATGAGCCTCTGATATTGACAGCACAGGGCATACTGGAGTTGCGGGAGAAGTAAAGCAACATCCGGCAGAGATGCTAGATGCCATGCACAGCCTTGACCAGACGGTGAAGGAGTCCATCCATGCCATGACTGCTGCTATGTCCCAGGCATACGGCTCAATGCTTCCTCCATCGAGAGGTTGGCAACCCTCATGGAGAGTCAGATTCCACAGATGCGCCAGGACCTGCACACCATCGCCTTCGTCATGAGCTCAAATCAGCAGTGGCAAGGCGAGGGTGGAGACTTTTCCCACTCCTAGTCCTTCTCTGGTGAGCAGGAAGGTTCCATCAAGCCTAGAGAGGGAGGAGTGGCTGCACTCCACATCTGGGGGCTCCCCTCAGGGGGTATCAAGTGTGGACAGCGGCTTCTCTGCCGCTCCGCCAGTGAGCCCTCCAGCAGCTGCGACTCCTGAGTAAAGTCCTGCACCCGTCCAGGAAACCCTCAGGCAGCTGGGGCCCTCCAGACCTCAGGTATCCAGAGGATGGCCACCTAAGTCATCTCAAGCCGAGGGGCAACCTAATCTGTAGCCTGCCTCCAGCACAGCTGCTAGCACAGGGGTTAACTGCGTAGCAGCACCCGCAAGCGTATAAAGAAAATCACCTGGCCACACATGGGTATCCACGGGTGACACCAATACGTTTATGTGCAATATAATTAAAGACTCTTTTGTGCCAATCATTAGCCATCATTGCGTAAAAAAACAAATTCAACCATGCCTTAATTGTGAGCCTCTGAATTCCATCATTCCCCTTAGTTCAGTGCCTGTAGTATAAAGGTCTGAAAGGGTTAATGTGAGAGAGTGTAAAGAATACCTCCTACAATGATGATGTAGAGATTACATGTGAGAAAGACTCGAAGATAGATGCAGTGTGGCTTTTGGAGGAGTCACACGGACTGATGTGAAGTGTAAATAGTTATAATGTAATAAAGATTGTTTAACTATTCCAGACTAAGAATTTCTCTAGCTAGACTAACTAAGGTGGCAGTGTACCAAACAAACATATAACATGGTGGATCAGAGGTGGGATCAAGAAGAACAGAAGTTCTTACCATCCTATACCCAGAAGAAGAATTTGAAGCAACTAGCTGAAAAGGCTTGACCTGGGAAAAAAGCGCCAAAAAACTGCAGATCTCGAGAAGAGGCTGAGAGAAGCTCTGCAGCTGTGGTGAAAGACAGCCTGCTCCACAGAATAGAAGTGTGGCTGCCTGCAAATAAATTCCAGCGATCGAGTGAGTTACAGTGCCGACAATCGAGGAATCATGTTAAAGGCCTTTAAAGGGCTTAAAGCAATTTTCTGAAGGCATCGTGCTAGAAAAAAAATGGGAAAAACTCCAATCCTTCACTCGGGAAGGCAAGGGAGAAGAGCAGGAAACCCCCGAAAAGTGCGGGAACTGCTGAAAAGTGCGGGTAACCCCCGAACACAGCAGGGACATGCCATTAAGGCAACCAAGGCTGAAGAAAAGCAAATAAATTGATGTTCTCGAAGGAAGGGGAAAACCCTCGTACAGCCTATTAAAACAGCAGCGGACTCTAAAACAGCTGTGTCAACTCTATTAAGGCAAGCTCGCCTGATAAAACAAAGTGAAGTTCTCAAGCAAAGGGGACAACCCTGAAACAGCCTATTAAAAATAGCAGGGAACACTCAAGAGTACCTGTGACACTCCATTAAAGCAAGCTAGCCTGAAAAAAACAGAGTTCCTTAAGAACAATAGAACCATAATACAGCACAGAAGGAGGCCATTCAGTTCATCGTGTCTGCACTGTCTGAAAAAACTAACCGCCCAATCTAATCCCATCTTCCAGCACCTGATCCGTAGACTTGCAGGTTACAGCACTTCAGGTGCATGTACTGGTACCTTTTAAATGAGTTGAGGGTTTCCACCTCCAGCACCGTTCCTGGCAGTGAATTCCAGACACCCACCGCCCTCCGGGTGAAAAAGTTTTTCCTCATGATCCCTCTAATGCTTCTACCATGGAATCATAGAACAAATCATAGAACGTTTAAGGCACAGAAAGAGGCCATTTGGCCCATCGTGTCTGTGCTGGCAAAAAAAATGATCCACCTATTCTAATCCCACCTTCTGGCCTTTAGTCCGTAGCCCTGCAGATTACCGCACTTGAGGTGCATATCCAGACTCCTTTTGAATGAGTTGAGAGTCTCTGCCAATCACCTTAAATCTGTGCCCCCTGGTAATTGACCTCTCCGCTAGGGGAAACAGGTCCTTCCTGTCTACTCTATCTAGGCCCCTTATAATTTTGTACGCCTCAATTAAGTCACCCCTCACCCTACTCTGTTCTAAGGAAAACAACCCTAGCTGATCCAATCTTTTCTCATAGCTGCAACTTTCAAGCCCTGGCATCATTTTTTTTTGATATTTGTTTCATGGGATGTGGACATTGCTGGCCAGGCCAGCGTTTATTACCCATTCCTAATTGCCCATGAGAAGGTGGTGGTGAGCTGCCTTCTTGAACCGCTGCAGTCCATGTGGGGTAGGTAGACCCACAGTGCTATTAGGAAGGGATTTCCAGGATTTTGACCCTGTGACAGTGAAGGAATGGTGATATAGTTCCAAGTCAAGATGGTGTGTGGCTTGGAGGGGAACTTGAGGTGGTGGTGTTCCCACGTATCTGCTACCCTTGTCCTTCTAGGTGGTAGAGGTCAACATTCTTATAAATCTCCTCTGTACCCTCTCCAGAGCAATTATGTCCTTCCTGTAATGTGACCGGAACTGTACTCAATACTCCAGCTGTGGCCTAACCAGCATTTTATTCAGTTCCAGTATTACATCCCTTCTTTTGAATTCTATATCTCGGCCAGTAAAGGAAAGCATTCCATATGCTTTCTTCACCACTCTATCTACCTGTCCTGCCACCTTCAGGGACCTGTGGACATGCACTCCAAGGTCTCTCACTTCTTCTACCCTTCTCAATATCCTCCCGTTTATTGTGTACTCCCTTGCTTTATTTGCCCTCCCCAAATGCATTACCTCACACTTCTCTGGATTGAATACCATTTGCCACTTTTCCGCCCACTCAACCAAACCATCGATATCCATTAAACCATTAAAGGGGAACACGCTAAAAAAGTCTATAAAATAAAGCAACATGGATCAAAAATTGGGAATGTCGGAGAGTTTCCAAAATCAAGAGGGATCCAATCAGATTCAAAACTGGGTAAGATGGAGAAAAAGTTTTCTCAGACACAGAATTGCATCTAAGTTAGACAGCCAGTCTGAAGCAGAAGGTAGAATTTGAATTCAATTAATAAATCTGGAATTAAAAGCGAGACTAAGGATGGCCATGAAACCATTGTTGATTGTTTTAAAAACCCATCTGGTTCACTAATGTCCTTTAGGAAAGGAAATCTGCTGGTCTGGCCTACATGTGACTCCAGACCCACAGCAATGTGGTTGACTCTTAAATGTCCTCTGAAATGGCCTAGCAAGCCATTCAGTTGTATCTAACCACTACGAAGTCAATAAAACAGAATGAAACCAGACGATCACCCAGCATTGACCTAGGCACCGGAAACAACAACGGCAACCCCAGCCCTGTCAAACCTGCAAAGTCCTCCTTACTAACATCTGGGGGCTTGTGCCAAAGTTGGGAGAGCTGTCCCACAGACTAGTCAAGCAACAGCCTGACATAGGGGCAGCACAGTGGCGCAGTGGTTAGCACTGCAGCTGTGCAGCTCCAGCGACCCAGGTTCAGTTCTGGGTACTGCCTGTGTGGAGTTTGCATGTTCTCCCTGTGACCGCGTGGGCTTCCGCTGGGTGCTCCGGTTTCCTCCCACAGCCAAAGACTTGCAGGTTGATAGATAAATTGGCCATTGTAAATTGCCCCTAGTGTAGGTAGGTGGTAGGAGAATGGTGGGGATGTGGTAGGGAATATGGGATTAATTTAGGATTAGTATAAATGGGTGGTTGTTGGTCGGCAGACTCGGTGGGCCAAAGGGCCTGTTTCAGTGCTGTATCGCTCTATGACTATGATAGTCATACTCACAGAATCATACCTTACAAAGTCCCAGACACTGCCATCACCATCCCCAGGTATGGCCTGACCCAGCAGAGTGGTATACAGGAGTTGCCCGAGGAGTCCTCAACATCAACTCTGGACCCCATAAAGTCTCATGGCATCAGGTCAAACATGGGCAAAGAAACCTCCTGTTGAATACTACCTATTGCCCTCCCTCAGCTGATGAATCAGTACTCCTCCATGTTGATCACCTCTTGGAGGAAGCACTGAGGGTGGCAGGCGCGCAGAATGTACTCTGGGTGGGAGACTTCAATGTCCATCACCAAGAGTGGTTAAGTTGCACCACTACTGGCCGAGTCCTAAAGGACATAGTTGCTAGACTGGGTATGCGGCAGGTGGTGAGGGAACCGACAAGAGGAAAAAACATACTCGACCTTGTCCTCACCAATCTGCCCGTCACAGATACGTCTGTCCATGACAGTATTGGTAGCAGTAACCACCGCACAGTCCTTAGGGAGATGAAGTCCCGCCTTCACATTTAGGATTCCCTCCATCGTGTTGTGTGGCACTACCACCGTGGTAAATGGGATAGATTTCAAACAGATCTAGCAATGCAAAACTGGCCTCCATGAGGCGCTGTGGGCCAGCAGCAGAATTGTATTCAGGCCCTGCATATTCCCCACTCTAATGTTGCCATCAAACAGTGGCGCAGTGGTTAGCACCGCAGCCTCACAGCTCCAGAGACCTGAGTTCGATTCTGGATACTGCCTGTGTGGAGTTTGCAAGTTCTCCCTGTGTCTGCGTGGGTTTTCTCCGGGTGCTCCGGTTTCCTCCCACAAGCCAAAAGACTTGCAGGTTGATAGGTAAATTGGCCATTATAAATTGTCACTAGTATAGGTAGGTGGTAGGGAAATATAGGGACAGGTGGGGATGTTTGGTAGGAATATGGGATTAGTGTAGGATTAGTATAAATGGGTGGTTGATGTTCGGCACAGACTCGGTGGGCCGAAGGGCCTGTTTCAGTGCTGTATCTCTAATCTAATCTAATCTAATCTAAACCAGAAGACCAAACCTGGTTCAATGAAGAGTGCAGGAGGGCATGCTAGGAGCAGCATCAGGCATACCTCAAAATGAGGTAACCTGGTGAAGCTACAACACCGGACTATCTGCGTGCCAAACTGCATGAGTAGCATGCGACAGACAGAGCTAAGCGATCCCATAATTAATGGATCAGATCTAAGCTCTGCAGCCCTGCCACATCCAGCCGTGAATGGTGGTGGACAATTAAATAACTAACTGGAGGAGGTGACTCCACAAATATTCCCATCCTCGATGATGGGGGAGCCCAGCACGTCAGTGCGAAAGATAAGGTTGAAGCATTTGCAACAATCTTCAGCCAGAGGTGCCAAGTTGATGATACACCTCGGCCTCCTCCTGAAGTCCTCAGCATCACAGATGCCATATTTCAGCCAATTCGATTCATTCCACGTGATATCAAGAAATGACTGAAGGCACTGGATACTGCAAAGGTTATGGGCCCTGACAATATTCCGACAATAGTACTGAAGACTTGTGCTCCAGAACTTACCGCGCCCCTAGCCAAGCTGTTCCAGTACAGTTACAACACTGGCATCTACCCAGCAATGTGGAAAATTTCCCTGGTATGTACTGTACACAAAAAGCAGGACAAGTCCAACCCGGCCAATTACCGCCCCATCAGTCTACTCTCAATCATCAGTAAAGTGATGGAAGGTGTCATCAACAGTGCCATCAAGTGGCACTTGCTTAGCAATAACCTGCTCAGTGACACTGAGTTTGGGTTCGGCCAGGGCCACTCAGCTCTTAACCTCATTCCAGCCTTAGATAAAAGAGAAGAATTCAAGAGGTGAGGTGAGAGTGACTGCCCTTGAGATCAAGGCAGCATTTGACCGGGTATGGAATCAAGGAGCCCTAGCAAAACTGAACTCAATGGGAATCAGGGGGAAAGCTCTCTGCTGGTTGGAGTCATACCTAGCACAAAGGACGATGGTTGTGGTTGTTGGAGGTCAACCATCTCAGCTCCACGGCATCACTACAGCAGTTCCTCAGGGTAGTGTCCTAGGCCCAACCATCTTCGGCTGCTTCATCAATGACCTTATTTCAATCATAAGGTCAGAAGTGGGGATGTTTGCTGATGATTGCACAATGTTCAGCACTATTCATGACTCCTCAGATACTAAAGCAGTCCGTGTAGAAATGCAACAAGACCTGGACCAGATCCAGGCTTGGGCTGATAAGTGGCAAGTAACATTCGCGCCACACAAGTGCCAGGCAATGACTATCTCCGACAAGAGAGAATCTAACCATCTCCCCTTGACATTCAATGGCATTATGATCACTGAATCCCCCACTATCAACATCCTAGGGGTTACCATTGACCAGAAACAGGAGTAACCATTTAAATACCATGGCTACAAGACAGGTCTGCAGCTAGGAATCCACAGTGAGTAGCTCACCTCTTGACTCCCCAAAGCCTGTCCACTATCTACAAGGCACAAGTCAGGAGTGTGATGGAATATTCTCCACTTGCCTGGATGGATGGAGCTCCAACAACACTCAAGAAGCTCGACACCATCCAGGACAAAGCAGACCGCTTGATTGGCACCCCATGCACAAACATTCACTCCCTCCACCACAGACGCACAGTGGCACCAGTGTGTACCATCTACAATATGCACTGCAGCAACGCACCAAGGTTCCATAGACAGCACCTTCCAAACCCAGCAAATGCATGGGAACACCACCACCTGCAAGTTCCCCTCCAAGTCACATATCATCCTGACTTGGAACTATATTGCCGTTCCTTCACTGTCTCTGGGTCAAAATCCTGGAACTCCCTTCCTAACAGCACTGTGGGTGTACCTACCTCACATGGACTGCAGCGATTCAAGAAGGTAGCTCACCACCACCTTCTCATGGGCAATTAAGGATGGGCAATAAATGCTGGCGTAGCCAGCAATGCCCAAATCCCATGAATGAATAATTTAAAAAAATTTGAGGCTGAAAAGGAAATTTAAAGACTTGAATTGGAGGAAAGGGAGAAAGAAAGAACATTTCAGGGAGAAAGTGAAAGAGAGGGAATTTAGGCTAAAAAACAAAATGGAACTAAGACAAAGGGGTAGTTGTGAATCCAGGGAAAATTCGGGTCAGGAAGAATCTGAGTTCAGCTCAGGACCCAGCGAAACGTTGTTTAAATGTATTCAAGTTCTTCCTAACTTCAAGGAAAGGGACGCAGAGGCATTTTTCATATCTTTTGAAAAAATAGCCAAACAGATGAAATGGCCGAAGGAAAGTTGGACACTGCTTATGCAAAGCAGGTTGGTAGTCAGAGCTCATGAAGTTTATGCCATGCTTCCTGAAGAGGCTTCTGCAGATTATGAGATGGCAAAAAAGGCTATTCTCGCTGCGTAAGAGTTAGTCCCTGAAGCTTACCGTCAGAAGTTTCGGAACTAGCAGATTGGCTGGGCAGACATATTTAGTATTTGAGAGGGCGAAGCAAATTAATTTTGACCTTTGGATACAGGCATTAAAGATGGAAACCACATATGAGAACCTTCGAGAATTGATACTCTTAGAAGAGTTTAAAAACTCCATTCCTTCAGTCGTGAGAATTCATGCAGATAGCCTGAAAGTTTTGAAAGCTAGGCAAGCGGCGGAAATTGCTGATGATTTTGAGTTTGTGAATAAGCCAACCTCGTTTGTCCATCACCCCCATAAACCCAAGAAGGATAGAAAGTGGGAGAGTGAAAGGAAGGCAAGTAGCCGGGTACAAGAAAGAACAGCTGGGAATGCCCCAGGATCACCTCCTCAGGTCAGAAAGGAAGGTGCTGAGGGTAGAAGTCAGGTTTGCATACCAAAGTGTTATCATTGCAACAAAACGGGTCAGCTTCGTTCAGAGTGCTGGAAATTGTGAGGGAAACCCATAGGACTTGTTGGGGTGTACAAAGATAGTACAGAGGAAAAGACTCTGACTGAGCATATAGCAGACCAGGCTATAGCTTTAACAATAGTTGTAAAACCAGACACTAAAACTAAAAGGAGGGTAGGGGTGAACAATAAAATACCTGAAAGTTATAATGAATTTTTGTCAAATGGAAAGTAACTCCATATCATGTAAGTGAGGCAGGAAAATCTATCATTATATGCAGAGATAGAGGAGCAACCCAAACACTCTTGCTGGGGAAAGATATAACATTTTCAGCAGAGAGCGCCTTGAACGCTTCAAGTTTTAGTTAATGGAATTGGCGGGGAGTATATACCCGTACCTTTATATAAAGTACGCCTAGAGAGCGACTTAATATCTGGGGTGGTAACTGTAGGAGCTGTCCAGTCTGCCAGTAGAGGGAATTGATCTACTCCTAGGAAATGATTTGGCTGGATCAAAGTATCAGTTTCTCCTATAATTACAGAGGAACCAAGTGAAATTAAGGAAACGGAGCAATTACAGTGTCAGGCAAGCACCACCCCGCCCCCCAACCTGCCAAGACTGAGGTACACATTATTTCGCCACACGAATATTAAAACTTAAAATTGCAAGCCTCTGACTGGAAAACATTTGCATGGTAACAGACAGTGTTGGAACAAGGTATCAAGGACCATGCCCAAACACATTCAACCAACAATGAACTTTTGATTACCAGGCGTTGAAGATGGGGGTGCTAGCATTCCAGGTTGACTGCTAAGATTGCAGAATCCACAAACACAGATGTGGTCAGACCAGTGTTTAGTCACATTTCTAACTGGCTGTTGCAGAGTTTTGAACTGAGAGTTTTAAATTGGAGAAAACAGTGTTTGAACGCAGAAGGCTGTTAGCTCCTGGAGAAAGCACTTTTCTCCTGGACTGAGAACACCTCTCTCCTGTCTGCCCTCATCTTGCTCTCATCAGCTTTGGAAACCATTGAAGACATATGAACCCCAAGACAGAAAGTCTCCGACAGTGAACAAGGTTTAAGAAGAATACTGGATCCCAATGAAAAGTAAAAGCTGTCTACAATCAAGGACTCTACGGCGAGCTGGAAACACAGAAACAGTAACAAGAAACCCCCTTTAGAGACTGCCTCAAACCTCTCCATTTTATTTTTCTTCTGCTCTTTTCTGTCCCTATTTGCATGTGTGTACCGTGTGTGCATGCTAGCATGAGCACGTCGTATATCCATAGGCGTGAACCATATTAGAGTTTAAGTTTAAGGTTTAATAAATTTCACTTTCTTTCTTTAAACCTAAGGAAGGCTGTTTATGCTCATTTCTTTGCCTTATAATTGGAAAGCTGTGAACAAGGATTCACAAAGAGAGAGCTCAAAACACAGTGTATTTAAAAGTAATACCCTGTTACAATAAGACCAGGTGAAGACAGCAAAAAACCCCTAGATACCTTTCTCACCTGGTCGTAACAACAGGAACAGGTTCCGGGAATATTTCCTGCGTGTGTAGTCACCAGAGTAATTGCTAAACAGGATCCATTGTCGGAGGTAAAAGGGGAACCACAAACAGATAGCCAAGTATCTGAATCCTTATTTGGGATTTAGATAATCCAAATGAGATGTTTCACAGATCGTCTATCATTGCAGCACATCAAGCTGATCCATAGATATACCAAACAGCACATGTGACTCTGACAGAAGCTGAGGCAAAATGAATTCCAGAAGGCTATTATATGGCAAACGGGGTTTTGAGGAGGGAATGGAGACCACCTCACAGACCTGCCGACGAAGACTGGACAGTTGTTGAACAGATAGTGGTACCACCTAAATGTCACCAAAGATTATTAAGGTTACCGCATGACATTCCTTTTGCAGGACACAGGGGAATTCAAAAGACCAAATCAGGCAAAAGCCAATATTATTACTGGCCAGGTCTTACAAAGAATGTGAGACAATTTCATAGGACACGCCATACATGTCAAATGGTGGGGAAACCACAACCTAACATAAAACCCGCACCACTCGTTCCCATACCAGTGATTGAGGAAACATTTAGCAGGGTATTAGTAGACTGTGTAGGACCCTTGCCAAAAACAAGAGCAAGTGTCATGAAGACCCCACCTGCCAAGAATGAGACATATTAATTTCATCATATAAACATTAATTTTAAACTGATGCTGGAATGAAGAAATAACTTGTTTAAAGAGATCAGCAGTGGCTGGAAAACACTTGCATACTAAGAGACAGTGCCTGGAGAAAATAGAACGGCTCCCTGATCCAATTAACCCAAATGGATTTTGATCACCAGACATTGAATGTGTAAGAAAGCCAGCATTCCAGGGTGTCTGCTAAGTTTAGTTTTAGTTTAGAGATACAGCACTGAAACAGGCCCTTCGGCCCACCGAGTCTGTGCCGACCATCAACCACCCATTTATACTAATCCTACACTAATCCCATATTCCTACCACATCCCCACCTGTCCCTATATCTCCCTACCACCTACCTATACTAGTGACAATTTATAATGGCCAATTTACCTACCAACCTGCAAGTCTTTGGGCTGTGGGAGGAAACCGGAGCACCCGGAGAAAACCCACGCAGACACAGGGAGAACTTGCAAACTCCACACAGGCAGTACCCAGAATTGAACCCGGGTCGCTGGAGCTGTGAGGCTGCGGTGCTAACCACTGCGCCACCGTGCCGCCCTTAATCTGCAAAGACTTTATTTTTTTCTATTTTTTCAGGCAGCCTATGAAAAACCAACCTACTGTTAGTTTGAGTGTATGTATGCGAATGCGGGAGTTAGTTTTTTTTTTAAATTAAGAAGTTATAAGGTCTTTAGATATTGGTTTACTTAGTAGTGTTTAAGATTTTTTAGTTTTGTTTTAATAAACAGTTAATTTGTTGATATCTAAAGATACCTGGTTTGGTTCGCCTCATTCGGGGGTTACGAGACTGAATCAATTCGGCTGCTGCTTTCTTCGATTTAGAAAGCTTAAAGATATATAATGCAACTTGTGGAACGACGGAACTGAATTGACAATGCATTGCTGCCATCACAATCAGAATCATATATTTTAATTGGGGGCTTTGTCCTGAGCAGTCGTAACAATGTCTTCAATTGTAGCCTTTGTCCCCGAGAATCTATCCCTGAAGGTGAGCAGGGGATTGATAAGCTGAGGCACCTAGGACTGTCGAAGTATGTAGGCATTGTGGCTACTTCCCAGGAAGCGGGCACACATCTGTAGGAAACGCTTTCAGTGGTCGCAGATGAATTGAACATTGATTGAATGGAAGCCCTTCCTGTTGATGAAGGCGGCTGGCTGGTTTGCGGGAGCCTTGATGGCCGCATGTGTGCAATCTAACACACCCTGCACCTGAGGGAATCCAACAATGGCCCCGAAACCGATGGCCCTCTCAGCCTGACTGCCAAGGTCGATCCAGTAGTGCAGATAGTTGTCAGCCGTCTTGGATACAGCACTGATCACCTCCTTGATGCAGCGGTGTGCTGCGGCCTGGGAGATCCCACACACGTCCCCAGTGGATTCCCGGAAAATTCCAGATGCACAGAAGTTTAGTACCACAATAATCTTTAGGGCTACTGGCATAGGGAAACCCCCAAATCTCATAAGTCACAAGTCGTCCTGCAGAAGACCGCATAAATTGGTGACGGCCTCCCTGGAAAGTCATAGCCTTTGCTGATAGTGTCGCTCAGCCATCTGGAGATCGGAGTCCTATAGACTCTCTGGCGAACATGGACCCTTCTTGGCCTGGCTGGCATCTGCTGTTCACGTCTTGGAGCTTGAGTGTCAGGCACAGCTGCCTCTTGGGCCCACCTCTGTCAGAGGCACTTCAACACGCCAAGGGGATCCAAAAACACAGGGTGTATGAGACTCATGGCCTTCGGCTCACTTCAGAGGCAGAGATGAGCCTACCTAGGCAAATATGCTTATCAATATTTGCTCATCTATTTGCCTAATGTGCCTCAAGTTTGAGGTTACTGTTGATCTACCATCTTTTCCAGCTGTGAGAGACATCACACATATTACAACATTGTTTATGATACCCTCTAATGGCCCTTCCAACATACACAACCTATACCCTTGCAGAGCACCCCAAAAAACAGAACTCCCCTTGCAGAGACCCCCAATACACACAGCTCCCTTGCAGAGACCCCTGACACACAGTCTTCTTGCACAGACCCCCGATACACACATCCCCCTTGCAGAGCCCCCAGACACACACAGTGCCCTTGCACAGACCCCCAATACACACATCCCCCTTGCAGAGCCCCCAGACACACACAGTGCCCTTGCACAGACCCCCAATACACACATCCCCCTTCCAGAGCCCCCAGACACACACAGTCCCCTTGCAGAGACCGATTCACACAGCCCCTTTGCAGAGACCCCTGATACACACAGCCACTTGCAGAGATCCCCGATATACACAGCCCCCTTGCAGAGCCCTCAGACACACACAGTCCCCTTGCACAGACCCCCAATACACACATCCCCCTTGCAGAGCCCCCAGACACACACAGTCCCCTTGCAGAGACCACCGATTCACACGGCCCCTTTGCAGAGACCCCCGATACACACAGCCCCCTTGCAGAGCCCTCAGACACACACAGTCCCCTTGCACAGACCCCCAATACACACATCCCCTTTGCAGAGCCCCCAGAAGCACACAGTTCCCTTGCACAGACTCCCGATACACACAGCATCCTTGCACACCCAACATAGCGGCAATGGCTGCAGTAACCCCACACCTCCCCTATGCTGCTCTGGTCAAGTTAGCTTCTCTCTTGCTGCACCAAGGCCTCTCGCCTCGGTGCCACCAGCTTTTGAGGGTCGCAAAACTGAGTGTCACACATCAGCCACAAAATTACGGATTATTCATAAAATCGCTAATAATTACAAACAAATTAATGCTAAACAGCATTTCAATATTTCAAATTAGGTTGCTGTCGCGTCAGGGCATCCATACCGCCATGGTACTTCCCTGCCTCTGACATCATCAGTACACTGCGGTACGACACCAGGTTTCAGGGCAGACAGCTCTGCAGAGATTCTCCACCCCCAACACCACCGAACCCGCCTCAGATGGGAGCACAAGATTCAGCCCACTGTGAGGGAAAGAGTTTCTCAATGTGATTTTCCCCAGGGTGACCAATTAATGGCCAGAGGGCGGGCTCATCATCCAGTTAAGGATGGCAGGCATGCTCTCGAAGCTGGAGAGACAATCAGAGGTTTTCCACCTTGAAAGCAGCAGCCCAGTGAGAGAGAGGGTGCTTCAAAATGGGGGCGTCTCTCTCCAACTTCTTCAAACGTTAAATTATAAATGGCATTTATAGCCTGGCCACCACTGTGAGAGGAGGGGAAGCCCTCTCTACATGGTGATCTGCTGCTGCTCCTCACCCAGGCAGATAGGGAAGTCCGCTAAGCCTGCCTGGAGCGCTGACCACCCCCACCCACCCCCCACCCCGCCAACCCCGGCATGCCACCAGGAGGTCACCTCCAGGCAGTTAAATTGCCCCCTGCCAATTCTGAGAACCTGGAGGTGACTGGAAAATCCCAGTCGGCCTCCTTCAATTGGCAGGCGGGTAGCCCTACTCCTCCCCCAGTGCTGTCACTGGCCAGTCATATCCTACATGGTAGTAAGTCTCCTTACAACAGGCGGCACAGTTCTACAACCATCTCGTTGCTGACCAGTTCACATGCAAACAGTTCCTCAAGGCCGGTGTGACAATGCCTGCAAATATGGTTGGAGACATCTTGATGGATGTGGCCAGTCAGGATTACTGGCTGATGAGCACTCTCAATAAATGACTAAAGGTGCCAAAAAGCAAGCGAGGCAACACAAGGACTATTACTTTCATCCAGTTTGAGCTGGAAAAGAATATAAACAACATCTCAGTGAGTATTTAGCAGTTAACTGACAGCAAATACTAAATGACAACAAGGTTAACTCTAACAGTACTTCCACCTGAATGCCTATTTTAAAGGAGCATTCATTTAGAGACGTAGTTCAGAAGTGGCAACTGTTGGAAATGCCACCTTGGTTATTAATTGGTTATTTAAATACCATTTCCATGCAGCAGGCAGCATTTTGGTGAGTGCTGCTAGTTTCAACACTGCAAGAAAAAGAAAATTGTCCTGGTGATTATAGGGGCAGAGATTTGGCTGAATTGATTCTCATCTCATTTTCCAATCTGACTCTGTCCAAAACTATGCACAATAAGCAAGGATAATCTAAGCCTTGTATAGATGATCTAAAGGACTAATATATTTAGAGTAGACATCTTATGCCACCCTATGGCAGTCATGTGATATTACACACACACTATGCAAAGCAAATTGAAGGAGTTGGGAAGAAAAGAATTTCCGAGGTAAAATACTCCTCTGCCTGGTGGGATTTTTTTTTTTAAATCTTCTACTTTACAGGAGAGATGTTAATTTTAATTTTTCTAACATCAGCCTCATGCTGCACAAATAACTGGACCCATGGAGTTCAGAAATAACTGTATACAGTCTAACTGTCCATGATTTGCTTAGTCTGTCAGTGTTTTGAGTTCAAAGTCCACTTGTCCACACATATTGATAGAAGACAGAAGATATTCAGGTTCTCACACTTCTCTCCAAAGCACAAGTGTGCAGGTGAGTGACGGAGCAGCCCAAGTACCTGATCCCTTGGTTGTCGACTGCTTAATTGGAGGTGGTTCTGCATGAGGTACGGAGACTAATTCTACTATAGCAGATATGGCTAAAAGGGAATTTAATTGAGGTAGTTTAAAATTATGAAGTTTTGATTGGGAAGCCAATATTTTTAAATTATCAATGGAAGTGTAGAGAGGGGTTAAGAAGAATTTCTTTACACAGTTGTTGGAGCATGCTATAGTTTGCCACAGGGAATGGCTGTGGCTGAAAATGACTGCCTCTTTTAAGGGAAAATTTGTTTCATTTATCAATGGAAGGAGCGCAGCGCAGTAGAATTATTTACGGACTGTTCTAGCAAATCACCGGCACAGAATGTATGGCCTCGTTCTGTACTGTAAGCGTTTTGATTCTATGGTTTCATCCCACAGGTCAGCATGGTAGCATACCTGCAAGGAAGTGAAGGCAGACTTGAAGTCACAGCTGACTGATACTGTCACTGACTGACTCTGCCTGCTTTATGTTGAACAGTAGCTGCAGATGTCCTTGCAGCACATAGTATAGCTTTGTCAATACTATTACCCACAATCGCTGTTAGCTAGATGTACAAAGGGCCTGCAGATCTGGTTAATGGGTATGGCCAGGATGCTGGCTGTTAATCGCCCTGGTATGTAGTGCTACTGAAAGCATGGGATAACACGATTGAAAGCAACATCACATTTAATCAAGCATTGACTTATTTTAGTGTTGCTATTGGGTGCTGTCCTAGCTTCCTTTCGGTATAGAAATCTCTGTATTCTCTAATCATCTGCCAAACAAGATATATTCTGCTCTCTCTGCAGGTATAGGTGTACAGATACCAGCAGTTGGGCACGGAGTGACTCTTGTGCAGCACAATTTGTCTGGTATCCCTCCATTGTTCTTCCTCTTCTTTTTAACACCTCATGTAGGGTATCCACACTGAGAGCAACTTGCATTTATATAGCGCCTTTAAAGAAGAAAAATGGATCAAGGTCGTTCATAGAGGTGTAATCAGACCAAAAGGGATGTTGAGCCAAAGAAGAAGATTAAAACTTGATCAAAGAGGTGGGGTTTAAAGAGGGCATTAAACGAGTAGAGGAATGTGGGGAGGTGGAGAGATTTTGGGAGGGAAAGGATCGAGTTACAAGCGAATAAGTAACATCCCTGCTTTTAACTGCCCACCCGCCCAGTTTCTGCCAGGTGATAGGGTTACAATTGACCGTTCTATCTCTTATGTGCACAATGGTTGACGTGGCACTGACTGCCCTCCTCTGTGCTTGGTGCACCACCTTCACTGGTGGCTTCCTATCTTGGGTGCTAAAGAGGCTGTTTTCCCTTGCTCTTACTGGTGCTGTAGCTAAAACCAAGCAGTAGATCAGCAGTCAGGTGCAGGAATCCCACTAGAAACCCAATCTTAATATCAAATTAGGAGCAACCCCTGGAAAATGCTGTCAATTGTTGGCAGCATCTTGTGAGCAGGTGGAGGTCCCACTGTATCATGGTTCCATGGCTCAGGAAAATTTGAGCCTGCAGCTTCTTCCATATTGCTTACACTAGGCATCCTACACCCATTAATATTGGTAAATTACATGCAGGACCTCCCTGCCCATATTTCCATATTTAAATGAAGCTCCTACCACTTTAGGCAGGAGTTCCCACTGACCACACCAATTCCTATCAGAAACAAATGTCCCATCAATGTGTTCACACTGACGAGAAGTTGTTCAGGTGCTCTCACTGCGGAACTGAGCTCAGGCAATCAGACCACCTCACTGTACACCAGTGCACTCACACTGGGGAAAGACCATTCACCTGCTCCGTGTGTGGGAAGGGACTCACTCAGTCATCCCACCTGCTGAGACACCAGCAACTTCATAATGGCGAGAGACCATTCACCTGCTCCGTGTGTGGGAAGGGACTCACATAGTCATCCAGCCTGCTGAAACACCAGCAAGTTCACAAGTAACTAGAATGGTTGGATTTTCCTGTTAATAACATGCAGGATTGAACCATGTTCATTGAGGTCTGTTTCTGCTGATGTAGGGGAAAAGATTTGCAAGGTGACAAGGAAAAGGCGGGAAAGTGGAGCTAACTGAATTGTTCTTGCAGAGAGCCGGCACAGACACGATGGGCTGAATGGCCCCTTTCTGTGCTATAACCATTGTTACAACCAGGTGAGAAAGGTGTCTAGCGGTCTTTTACTGTCTTCACCTGGATATATTGTAACAGGGTTTAATTTTAAACACACTGTGTTTTGAGCTTCCCCTTTGGTGAATCCGTGTTCACCACATTCCAATTGTAAGGCAAGGAAATGAGCATAAACAGGCTTTCTTAGGTTTAAAGAAGGAAAGTGAGATTTATTAAACCTAAACTCAAACTTTAATACAGTTAACGCCTACGGATATACAACGTGCTCATGCTAGCATGCATACACGATACACACATGCAAATAGGGACAGAAAAGAGCAGAAGAAAAATAAAATGGAGAGATTTGAGGCAATATCAGAAGAGTTTCTTGTTTACTGTGCTTCGAGTTCACTGTAGTCCTTTTGTAAGTAGTCTTGCTTTTCATTGGGGCCCAGTATTCTTCTTAAACCCCCTTGTTTATTGTAGGAGACTTTTCTCTCTTGGGGTTCATGTGTCTTCAATGGTTTCCGAAGCTGGTGAGAACGAGATGAGAGCAGACAGGAGAGAGGTGCTCTCAGTCCAGGAGAAAACAGCTTTTTAATTTCAAATTCCTTGTTGGAAGTTCAAATTCAAAAAACTCCAATAATCAGTTAGTCATGTGTCCCAAACTGGCCTGACCATGTCTGTTTATGTATTCGGCCATCTTAGTAGTTAACCTGGAATGCTTCAGCGTCTGGTAATCAAAAGTTCATTGTGGACTAAATTGGAGCAGGGAATAGCTCCTTTGTCCTTTGAAGTACTGTTTGTTGATATGCTAATGTCTCTCTCCAGCCAAAGTCTCCAATTGTTTTGTTAAAGCAAGTTCTTTCTTCACCATCAGCAGTTTAAAATCAATGTTCATGTGGCGAAATTAATTTTCCTCATTCTTGGCAGGTGGGGTCTTGCCTGACACCATTCTATGATTCTACAATATGGTCAGGGATGAGTCAACAACAACTTATTTAGCACCTTTAATGTAGCAAAATGTCCCAATGCACTTCATAGGAACATTATCGAACAAAATTTGACGTCAAACCACATAAGGAAATATTAGGACAGATAGCCAAAAGCTTGGTCAAAGAGGTAGGTTTTAAGGAGCATCTTAAAGGAGGAAAAGTGGTAGAAAAGCAGAGAGGTTTATGGAGGGAATTCCAGAGCTTAGGGTCGAGGCAGCTGAAGGCGCAGCCTCCAATAGTAGTGAGATTTTAAAATTGGGGACGCGCAAGAGGCAGTTTTGGAGGAATGCAGTGATCTCAGAGGATTATAGGGCTGGAAGAGGTTATGGGGGTAGGGAGGAGTCAGGCCCTCGAGAGATTTGAAAACAAGGATGGGAATTTTAAAATTGAGGTATTGTTGGACTGGGAGCCAATGTGGAACAGGGTGAAATGAACATGTTGATGGGCAACATTGTATTCAAGAAGCTTAGAGACAAACAGTAGCATAGAGACATGGTAGTTTGTACTGGCTCAAGGTGGGAATTTCAAAGGGGTGATAATCTCTTTTTGAAGGGGTTGCTAGAAGCAAGATAAAGGTTTGTGTTGGCAAGCACAGGGACAAGGAGAAAAAACAGAATTAAAGGAGGTGGTGGGCTTCATTTGGAGAGACAGTTCAGAGGTGGCAACAGTAGGAAATTCCACCTTGATGTGCGCAGAAGAGATTTACCAGAATGGTAAAGTTGATAAAAAGGGAAAAATAGAACATGAGAGTAAACTAGCCAAAAATATAAAACAGATTGTAAGAGCTTTTATAATATAAAAAGGAAGAGAGTAGATAAAGTAAACTTCGGTCCCTTAGAGCAGAGACAGGAGAAATTATCATGGGGAATGAGAAAATGGCAGAAGCATTGAACAAATACTTTGTGACTGTCTTCACAGTAGAAGATACAAGTTACATACCAGAAATAGAGGGTAACCTAGGGGCTAAAAAGAGTGAGGAAATTAAGGTAATTAATATCAGCAGAGAAAAAGTATGGGAGAAACTTAAGGGACTAAAATCCAACAACTCCATGGGACCTCATGGCCCACATCCTTGGGATCTAAAAGAGATAGCTGCAGAGATAGTGGATGCGCTAGCTATGATTTTCTAAAATTCCTTAGATCTGGGAACAGTCCCATCAGATTGGATGTTGGCAAATGTAACATTGCTTTTCAAGAAAGGAGGGAGAGAGAAAACAGGGAACTACGAGCCAATTAGCCTGACATCAGTCATTGGAAAAATGTTGGAATCTATTATTAAGGAAGTCTTAACAATGCACTTAGAAAAGCATAGTATGATTACAAGAAGTCAACATAGTTTTCCGAAAGGGAAATCCTGTTTGACAAATTTATTAGAGTTTTGTGAGGATGTAACTAGTAGGGTAGATAAAGAGGAACCAATAGTATACCTGGATTTCCAAAAGTCATTCGATAAGGTGCCACACAAAAGATTAATAGACAAGATAAGGGCTCATGGAGTTGGAGGTAATATATTAGCATAGATAGAGGATTGGTTAACAGGCAGGAAGCAAAGAGTGGGAATAAACAGGGCATTTTCAAGTTGGCAGGCTGTGACTAGTGGAGTGTTGCCAGGATCAGTGTTAGGGCCTCAGCTATTTACAATCTATATTAATGACTTAGATGAAGAGACAGAGAGTAATGTATCTACATTTGCTGACAATACAAAGGTAGGTGGAAAGGTAAGCTGTAGGGAGGACACAGAGAGGCTGCAAAGAGACAGGTTAAGTGAGTGGGCAAAAGATGGCAGATGGAGTGTAATGTGGCAAAGTGTGAAGTTATTCACTTTAGTTGTAAGAATAGAAAAGCAGAATATTTTTTGAAAGGTGTGAAACTTGTAAATGTTGATGTTCAGGGAGATTTGGGTGTGCTTGTACAAGGAACGCAGAAAGTTAGCATGTAAGTTCAGCAAGCAATTAGGGAGGCAAATGGCATATTGGCTTTTATCACAAGGGGATTGAAGTACAGGAATAAAGAAGTCTTGCTACAATTGTACAGGGTTTGGTGAGATCACATCTGGAATACTGTGTGCAGTTTTGTTCTCCATATTTAAGAAGGATATACTTGCACTGGAGACGGTAAAGCAAAGGTTCAATAGATTGGTCCCCGGGATGAGAGGGTAGTCCTATAATGGGAGGCTGAGTAAATTGGGCCTATATTCTCTGGAGTTTACAAGATTGAGAAGCAATCTCATTGAAACATACAAAATTCTGAAGGGGCTTGATTCAGTAGACGCTGAGAGATTGTTTCCACTGGTCAGGGGCACAGTCTCAGGATAAGGGGCCGATCATTTAGTACTCTTCACTCAAAGGGTTGTGAATCTTTGGAACTCCATACCCCAGAGGGTTGTGGACACTCCATCGTTTAACAATGGAAGGTGTCATTGACAGTGCTATCAAGCGGCACTTACTTAGCAATAACCTACTCACTGATGCTCAGTTTGGGTTCTGCCAGGGCCACTCAGTTACTGACCTCATTACAGCTTTGGCCCAAACATGAACAAAACAGCTGAACTCCAGAGGTGAGGTGAGAGTGATCGCCTTGGCATCAAGACAGAATTTGAATGAGTATGGCATCAAGGAGTCCTCGCAAAACTGGCCAATGGGAATCAGGGGGAAAACTCTCCGCTGGTTGGAGTCATATCCAGCACAAAGGAAGATGGTTGTGATTATTGAAGGTCAATCAGCTCAGTCCCAGGACATCACTGCAGGAGTTCTTCAGGGTAGTGTCCTAAGCCCAACCATCTTCAGTTGCTTCATCAATGACCTTCCTTCCATTATAAGGTCAGAAGTGGGGATGATTGCACAATGTTCAGCACCATTCACGACTCCTGAGTTACTGAAGCAGTCGTGTCCAAATTCAGCAAGACCTGGACAACATCCAGGCTTGGGCTGATAAGCGGCAAATAACATAAGTGCCAGGTAATGACCATCTCCAACAAGCGAGAATCTAACCATCTCCCCTTGATGTTCAATTGCATTACCATTGCTGAATCCCCCACAATCAACATCGTGAGGGTTATCATTGACCAGAAACTGAAATGGACCAGCCACATAAATACTGTGTCTATAAGAGCAGGTCAGAGGCTAGGAATTCTGCAGCAAGTAATTCACCTCCTATCTCCCCAATGACTGTCCACCATCTACAAGGCACAAGTCAAGAGTATGACAGAATACACTCTACTTGCCTGGATGGGTGCAGCTCCAACAACACTCAAGAAGTTCAACACTATCCAGGACAAAGTAGCCCACTTGACTGGCACCCCACCCACTACCTTCAACTTTCACTCCCTCCACCACCAACACACAGTGGCAGCAGTGTGTACCATCTACAAGATGCACTGCAGCAATTCACTAAGGCTCCTTCAACAGCTCCTTCCAAACCCATGATCTCTACTGCCTAGAAGGACAAGGGCAGCAGATGCACGGGAACACCATCAGCTGCAAGTTCCCCTCCATCCTGACTTGGAACTGTATCGCCATTCCTTCACTGTCGCTGGGTCAAAATCCTGGAACCCCCTTCCTAACAGCACTGTTGGTGTACCTACACCCCAAGGACTGCAGCGGTTCAAGAAGGCAGCTCACCACCACCTTCTCAAGGGCAATTAGAGATGGGCAATAAATGCTGGCCTACCCAGCAACACCCATATCCTATGAACGAATAAAAAAAATACATTTAAGGCTGGGATAGACAGATTTTTGGTCTCTCGAAATCAAGGGATATGGGGAGCAGGCAAAAAAGTGGAGTTGAAGCCCATGATCAGCCATGATCGTATTGAATGACGCAGCAGGCTCGATGGGCCATATGGTCTACTCCCGCTCCTATTTCTTGTGTTCTTGTTTTGACAGAGGCAACAGGAGGAAACAGTTTTGTACGAAACAAGTTGTGATGTGGAATGCATTATTTGAAAGGGTGGTAGAAGAAAAATAAATAGTAACTTTCAAAAGAGAATTGGATAAATACATGAAGGGAAAGCTATAGAGGGTTATGGGTAAAGACCAGGCAGTGGTATTAAGTAGATAATGCTACGTAAGTGCCAGCACATGCATGATGGGGTGAATAACCTCCTTCTGAGATTATTAATTTTATGATCCTAGTTCATGTCATACCTTGAGGAATTTTGGGTGTTTGGTTTAATTGAATTGAAGAGCAGTTATTGAGGGTTGGTAAGGGCATGCAGGGCAAACAACACCCTTTGTTGATGATAATGATACTTACACTGGAAGAGTTGCAAAAGGGGAGGGTAACCCTATTTGGAGCCAATGAGAATTGATAAATTGCGTGAATGCTGTGCCAACCAACCCCTCACTGTTCCCATATACCATTATTCCCCTTTCCTTCAACCATCTCTCTAACCTGTTCTTAAATGTTGACATGAACTCTATTTCATAATTAACTCTATTTCAATCACTAGCACCAGTACTGTATTCCACAAAGAACCTCACACAAGCTTCTCCTGATCTTTGCCTTAAATTAGATTAGATTAGATTAGTGATACAGCACTGAAACAGGCCCTTCGGCCCACCGAGTCTGTGCCGACCATCAACCACCCATTTATACTAATCCTACACTAATCCCATATTCCTACCAAACATCCCCACCTGTCCCTATATTTCCCTACCACCTACCTATACTAGTGACAATTTATAATGGCCAATTTACCTACCAACCTGCAAGTCTTTTGGCTTGTGGGAGGAAACCAGAGCACCCGGAGAAAACCCACGCAGACACAGGGAGAACTTGCAAACTCCACACAGGCAGGACCCAGAATCGAACCCGGGTCCCTGGAGCTGTGAGGCTGCAGTGCTAACCACTGTGCCACTGTGCCGCCCCAAATATCGTACAATTAATCTTATATCTATGTCCTCTCACACACATTGCTTCGCTCGTGGTCTCTCTCTTCTGATTCTCATATCATAGAGAATCATGGAATCATAGAATGGTTACAGCTCAGAAAGAGGCCATTCGGCCTATTGTGTCTGTGTCGGCTCTCTGCATGAGCAACTTGCTCAGTCCCACTCCCCTGCCTTTCCCCTGTAGTGTTGCAATTTATTTCTCTTGAGATAATTGCTCAATTCCCTTTTGAAAGCCACGATTGAACTTGCCTCCACCACACTCTCAGGCAGTGCATTCCAGATCCTAACCACTCGCTGCGTAAAAATGTTTGTCCTCATGTCGCCATTGCTTCTTTTGCCAAACACCTTAAATCAGTGTTCTCTGGTTCTCGATCCGTCTGCCAATGGGAACAGTTTCTCCCTTTGTACTCTGTCCCAGACCCCTCCTGATTTTGAACACTTTAATCAAATCTCCTCTTAATCTTCTACTCTACAAGGAGAACAGCCCCATTAATAAATATATTATTTATTAGCACTGAGACTCTGGGGTACAAAATCAAAATAGAAAATTCATTATAAATAAAAGTACCCCTTTGAATTAAACAATTTTATTTATTCCACAATAATTAATTTTAATTTCCTTTATCCATAAAATTGTAAATTTACATTTAAAACATTTCACCTATAATTGAATCCATTCCACGCTTTTTCATTTTAACATTATCTTAACCCCAGCAACACCAAAATGACAGCCTACCGGATTGAATATTGAATCCAATAATTTCAGATTATGACTGGCCCTTTTTTATTTTATTTTAGTTTGTTTCATCATTTTTTTTAACCATGTGCCTACCCAGTGTTTTTTTCATGTTTGTGCTTTTGGCTAGGGCTGTACATTATTCTGTCATTTTATACCCTCTCTGAACTAATGCTTTGTCTTTCACCACACCATTAGCACACTCTGCCTTTGCCCCATGACCTCCTTGTCAGTTAATCTCTCTGACCCTCTGTCCGATCAACCCCTTACCATTTGTTCTCTTGACCCCACCCCACCCGCTTTATTTGCTTAAAACCGATTACAATTCTAACCTTTGCTAGTTCTGATGAAAGATCGCTGATCTGATATGTTAACTCTGCTTCTCTCTCCAGAGATGCTGCCAGACCTGCTGAGTATTTCCAGCACTTTTTGTTTTTATCACACCTAAATGATGCTCTGATTCACTTCTCAGGGGTCAGTACTTGCTACAAGAGCCAGACACTCTTAAAGAGACAGCCCCGGTGTATACACATCCCATTGGAACAGAATTGTACCTTCTGCATAACATCTGAGAATGCCACCCTCACCTTTAAATGTCCCTTTAAGAAGTTCCCATTAAGCTGGCCGCGCTTTGTGATGACATTATCGCGCATGCTCATTCTCTAGCGTTCGGCGCGCGCGCTGTTTTGAAAGTTGTTCGTTTTGGTCGCTGTTGTTCGCTAGCGGGTTTAACACGGTTAATGCCAAAGAATGGCTGAACATTTCGGGAGATTGAAAGTGGGACTTATTGTTAAAATTAAACGCAGCAATGGTAAGGAATTATTTTCTAACTGAGGGAATATTAGCAATGCTAAACTCAACGGACTGATTCCCTTTTCTTAAAGCGGAGGTGATTATGGTTCACCACTTTTTAAGTAGTGTTTTCTACGGGAACTTTTTTTTTTACCGTTTCTCATTCTTGTGGGGGCAAAAAAGAAAAGTAATCAAAATACAAAAATGTGGTATATCGGATGGATTAGTGCACATGCGTGCTGAAATAGTGGAGTTTTTGAATTAGCCGCCCTGTTGACGTCACTTGTTTTAGTCCCGCCTGAATCTCTCAGTCCGGCGCTGATTGGATGGTTGGGGCATTGTGACGTCAGTGCTGGCAAGCTATTGGGCGCAGTGATTGCCCATGAATTGGGTCACCGCAATTTGAATTTGCAGCATGTTATGTCCGTATTGAAAGGAGTAGGGGGACTAGCCAATGTGCAGATAACTGTAGCAAGACTCGGTGATACTTAACCCTTAATTTATCGCATTTTAATGGCTTCAAATAAGTTGTATTGACTAAAAGATACTCCTGCAAATGCTGGTAATAAAACCAAAATGTTTGAAATAAGAGGCATAATTCCCTTGCGACTTTTTCAGGTGTTGATGGCACTCTTGCATCTTGCTGCATTATTCTGTTTTATCTAAATGATTAGGAACAATTTTGGACTTCATTCACAACTGTGTAAATGTTTTCTTTAATTTAGTTGTCTTGAGTGGGGAAAATAAACTTAGTACAAAAACATCTCTAAATAAATAAAATTAGTATAAATTGATGGTCGGCACAGACTTGGTGGGCCGAAGGGCCTGTTTCAGTGCTGTATCTCTAAATAAAAAAATAAACATATGGAAATTTGAAACTGATCACATGGGGTTGATGTCAGCCGATGGAATGGAGGCATCTGCTCTGATGATGCTACCTTCCATGACGGTGCTTCTGATATGACCTCCTTTTTCCTCAACCGAGGATTTCCCCCCACTGTGGTTGACAGGGCCCTCAACCGTGTCCGGCCCATTTCCTGCACCTCTATCCTCACCCCTTCCCCTCCCTCCCAGAACTGTGACAGGGTTCCCCTTGTCCTCATTTTTCACCCCATCAGCCTCCATATCCAAAGGATCATCCTCTGCCATTTCTGCCACCTCCAGCGTGATGCTACTACCAGTCGCATCTTCCCCTCCCTTCCCCTGTCAGCATTCCGAAGGGATCGTTCCCTCCGTGACACCCTGGTCCACTCCTCCATTACCTCGTCCCCGTCCCATGGCACCTTCCCCTGCAATCGCAGGAGGTGTAATACCTGCCCATTTACCTCCTCTCTCCTCACTATCCCAGGCCCCAAACACTCCTTTCAAGTGAAGCAGCGATTTACTTGTACTTCTTTCAATGTAGTATACTGTATTCGCTGCTCACAGTGTGGTCTCCTCCACATTGGGGAGACCAAGCGCAGACTGGGTGACCGCTTTGCGGAACATCTCCGCTCAGTCCGCAAGCAGGACCGTGAGCTTCCGGTTGCTTGCCATTTCAACACTTCCCCCCTGCTCTCATGCTCACATCTCTGTCCTGGGATTGCTGCAGTGTTCCAGTGAACATCAATGCAAGCTCGAGGAACAGCATCTCATCTACCAATTAGGCACACTACAGCCTGCCGGACTGAACATTGAGTTCAATCATTTCAGAGCATGACAGCCCCCCATTTTACTTTCATTTTTAGTTATTTTTTCTTTTTTTTTTTACATTTTTTACAATCTTTTTTTTTGCATTAATTTCATTTCATCTTAGTTTGTTCAGTTTGCTTACCCACTGTTTTTTTTCAGGTTTGCAATTGCTGCTGTTCAATATTCAGTGTATTAACAGCTAATCTGTACTAATGCTTTGTCTTTCAACACACCATTAACATATTGTTTGCCTTTGCTCCGTGACCTTTTGGTCAGCTATGTGGCCTGGTCCAATCTACACCTTCTCCTTTGTTATCTCTTGCCCCACCCCCACCTCACTTGCTTATAACCTGTGACTTTTCTAATATTTGTCAGTTCCGATGAAGGGTCACTGACCCGAAATGTTAACTCTGCTTCTCTTTTCACAGATGCTGCCAGACCTGCTGAGTGGTTCCAGCATTTCTTGTTTTTATTATTGGAGGCTTTCTTAGTTGCCTTCAGTTTGAAAGGTCTGGATCTTGATGTAGACAAGTAATTTTATTTTTGGTAATGGCAACATGATTATCCATGGCACATGGGATAGGATACCGAGGTGGAAAAGAAGCGGAGGGGTGGGACAGCGAACCCATATTTAACGACATCTACAATTAGGGGACTGTGTGGTCCAAAAATTGGAAGTTTTATGATCCAAGTGTTATGGTTTAAGTCTGAACACTCCATGTGAAAACTTTCATCCTGAGTGGTGATAATGCTGTACTCGTCTGCACTTTATAGATGGTGATCTTCAGCAGTCCCTCATTTTTGTAACTTTTTGCAGGCTATTGTCCCATTATGTGTCTTCTGTAGCTACTGGTGAAATATGTGAACGTGTTCCGAACATCTGTGAATTTGATGTGAAATGGTGTTTGAAATGTATAGAAAGCATTGAGTTCTCAGGCCTACCCGATGTCTAGCTGCACTAGACACATATATATGACTATTAAGAGAGATTTTCCCCCAAACTATACTGTTATTCCTTGGTACCATGGAAAAGGAGACATTTTGTTGTGATATTGCTATGATTATATGTCTATAATATAAAATGGGTTTCCAATGGAATAGGGAGTTTGTAATAAACTGGACTTCAAAGAAATGAAAGTGCAGGCTAGGCTGGCATTTTTTAATACCAAAATTGAATGAAACAGCTTGTAGGGATTGGAAAGTTGCACATGTCACTCCACTTTTTAAGGGGGAACCAAGGAAATTACAGGCCAGTTAGCTTGACATCTGTGGTGGGCAAGTTGCTGGAGTCTATAATAAAGGATAGGGTGACTGAACACCTAGAAAAATTTCAGTTAATCAGGGACAGCCAGCATGGATTCATGACAGGAAGGTCATGCCTGACAAATCTCACTGAATTTTTTGAAGAGGTGACTAAGGTAGTGGACAGGGGAATGTCCATGGATGTTGTTTATATGGACTTCCAGAAGGCATTTGATAAAGTCCCACATTAGAGACTGTGAACTTAGGTAGAAGTCCATGGAGTTGAGGGCAAATTATTGACATGGTTGGAAAGTTGGTTGAGTGGTAGACGACAGAGAGTGGGGATAATAGGTATGTATTCCGATTGGCAGAATGTGATTAGTGGTGTCCCGCAGGGATCTGTGTTGGGGCCTCAATTATTCATATTATTCATTAATGACTTGGATGATGGCATAGTAAGTCATATATCCAAATTTGCGGATGATATAAAGTTAGGCGGCATTGTAGACAGTCTAGATGATAGCATAAAATTGCAAAGAGATATTGACAGACTCGGTGAGTAGGCAAAACTGTGGCAGGTGGATTTCAATGCGGGCAAGTGTGAGGTTATCCATTTTGGACCAAAAAAGGATAGAGCAGGGTACTTTCTAAATGGGAAGAGGTTAAGTACAGTGGATGTCCAAAGAGACTTGAAGGTTCAGGTGCATAGATCTTTAAAATGCCACGAGCAAGTGCAGAAAATAATCAAAAAGGCCAATGGAATGCTAGCCTTTATATCTAGAGGATTGGAGTATAAAGACAGAGGTTATGCAGCAGCTGTATAAAACCCTGGTTAGACCCCACTTGGACTACTGTGAGCAGTTCTGGGCACCACATCTTGGGAAGGATATATTAGCCTTGGAGGGAGTGCAACGTAGGTTTACAAGAATGATACCTGGACTATAGGGGTTAAGTTACGAGGAGAGATTACACAAATTAGGCCTGTTTTCACTAGAATTTAGAAGGTTAAGGGGTGATCTGATTGATTGAAGTCTTCAAGATATTAACAGGAAAAGACAGGCTAGATAAAGAGAAACTATTTCCACTGGTTGGAGATTCAAAAACTAGGGGGCATAGTCTTAAAAATTAGGAGCAGACCGTTAAGGAGAGAAGTTAGGAAGCACTTTGACATGCAAAGGGTGGTAGAGGTTTGGAACTCTCTCTCACAAACAGCAGTTGAAGCTCGAACAGTTGTTCATTTTAAATCTGAGATAGCTGGATAGATAGATTTTTGTTGAGCAAAGATATTAAGGGATATCGGCCAAAGGCAGGTATATGGAATTAGGCCGCGGATCAGCCATGATCTCATTGAATGGCAGGACAGGCTCGAGGGGCTGAATGGCCCACTCCTGTTCCTATGAAAAAGTTTCTTCTGAATTCCCTACTGGATTTCTTGGTGATCATCCTCTTTTGATGGCTTCTCATTATGCTCTTCCCCACAAATTGTAACATTTTCTTCTGTATCTACTCGATTAGAGTCATACAGCACAGAAACAGGCCCTTCGGCCCATCATGTCTGTGCCGACCATCAAGCATCTAACTATTCTAGTGCCATTTTCCAGCACTTGGCCCGTAGCCTTGTATGCTATGGCGTTTCAAGTGCTCATCTAAATACTACTTAAATGTTGTGAGGGTTCGTGCCTCTACCACCCCTTCAGGCAGTGTATTCCAGATTCCAACCACCCTCTGGATGAAAACATTTTTCCTCAAATCCCCTCTAAACCTCCTGCCCCTTATCTTAAATCTAAGCCCCCTGGTTATTGACCCCTCCGCTAAGGGAAAAAGTTTCTTCCTATCTATCCTATCAATGCCCCTCATAATTTTGTATACCTCAATTTTAACCCCGCCACCCCCCCCCCAACCCTGCTCATCCTTCTCTGTTCTAAGGAAAACAGCCTTAGCCTTTTCAGTCTCTCTTCATAGCTGAAATGCTTCCACCCAGGCAACATCCTGGTGAATCTCCTCTGCACCCTCTCCAGTGCAATCACATCCTTCCTCTAGTGTGGCAACCAGAACTGTACACAGTACTCCAGCTGTGGCCTAACTAGCATTTTATACAGCTCCATCATAACCTCCCTGCTCTTATATTCTATGCCTTGGCTAATAAAGGCAAGTATCCCATATGCCTTCCTAATCACCTTAGCTATCTGTGCTGCTGCCTTCAGTGATCTATGGACAAGTACACCAAGGTCCCTCTGACCTTCTGTACTTCCTCGGGTCCGACCATCCGTTGTATATTCCCTTGCTTTGTTAGTCCTCCCAAAATACATCACCTCACACCTCTCAGGATTAAATTCCATCTGCCACAGCTCTGCCCATCTTACCAGCCCATCTATATCGTCCTGCAATCTAAGGCTTTCCTCCTCACTATTTACAACACCACCAATTTTCGTGTCATCTGCGAATTTACTTATCATACCTCCTATATTCACGTCTAAATCATTAATGTACACTACAAACAGCAAGGGTCCCAGCACCGATCCCTGTGATAGACCACTGGTCACATGCTTCCACTCGCAAAAACGACCCTCAGCCATCACCCTCTGCCTCCTGCCGCTAAGCCAATTTTGGATCCAATTTGCCAAATTGTCCTGGATCCCATGGGCTCTTGCCTTCTTAACCAATCTCCCATGCGGGACTTATCAAAAGCCTTACTGAGGTCCATGTAGACTACATCAACTGCTTTACCCTCATCTACACATCTAGTCACATCCTCGAAAAATTCAATCAAGTTAGTTAGACACGATTTCCCCTAACACAGCCATGCTGTCTATCCCTGATTAATCTCTGCATCTCCAAATAGAGATTAATCCTGTCCCTCAGAATTTTTTCCAACAGTTTCCCAACCACTGATGTTTTTTCTTTATTCATTCATGGGATGTAGGCGTCACTGGCCAGGCCAGCATTTATTGCCCATCCCTAATTGCCCTTGAGAAGGGCTGCCTTCTTGAACCGCTGCAGTCCATTTGGGGTAGGTATAACCACAGTGCTGTTAGGAAGGGAGTTCCAGGATTTTGACCCAGCGACAGTGAAGGAATGGCGATTATAGTTCCAAGTCAGGATGGTGTGTGACTTGGAGGGGAACTTGCAGGTGGTGGTGTTCCCATGTATTTGCTGCCCTTGTCCTTCTAGTTGGTAGAGGTCGTGGGTTTGGAAGGTGCTGTCTAAGGAGCCTTGGTGCATTGCTGCAGTGAATCTTGTAGATGGTACACACTGCTGCCACTGTGCATTGGTGGTGGAGGGAGTGAATGTATGTGGATGGGGTGCCAATCAAGCGGGCTACTTTGTCCTGGATGGTGTCTAGCTTCTTGAGTGTTGTTGCAGCTGCACCCATCCAGGCAAGTGGAGAGTATTCCATCACACTCCTGACTTGTGCCTTGTAGATGGTGGACAGGTTTTGGGGAGTCAGGAGGTGAGTTACTCACTGCAGGATTCCTAGCCTCTGACCTGCTCTCGTAGCCACGGTATTTATATGGCTAATCCAGTTCAGTTTCTGGTCAATGGTAGCCCCTAGAATGTTGATAGTGGGGGATTCAGCGATGGTAATGCCATTGAATGTTAAGGGGAGATGGTTAGATTCTCTCTTGTTGGAGATAGTCATTGCCAGGCACTTGTGTGGCGCGAATGTTACTTGCCACTTATCAGCCCAAGCCTGGATATTGTCCAGGTCTTGCTGCATTTCTACACGGACTGCTTCAGTATCTGAGGAGTCACGAATGGTGCTGAACATTGTGCAATCATCAGTGAACATCCCCACTTGTGACCTTATGATTGAAGGAAGGTCATTGATGAAGCAGCTGAAGATGGTTGGGCCTAGGACACTACCCTGAGGAACTCCTGCAGTGATGTCCTGGAGCTCAGATGATTGACCTCCAACAACCACAACCATCTTCCTTTGCGCGAGGTATGATTCCAGCCAGCGGAGGGTTTTCCCCTTGATTCCCATTGACCTCAGTTTTGCTAGGGCTTCTTGATGCCATACTCGGTCAAATGCTGCCTTGATGTCAAGAGCAGTCACTCTCACCTCACATCCTGAGTTCAGCTCTTTTGTCCACGTTTGAACCAAGGCTGTATTGAGGTCAGGAGCTGCATGGCCCTGGCGGAACCCAAACTGAGCGTCACTGAGCAGGTTATTGCTAAGCAAGTGCCACTTGATGGCATTGTTGATGACATCTTCCATCACTTTACTGATGATTGAGAGTAGGCTGATGGGGCGATAATTGGCCGGGTTGGACTTGTCCTGCTTTTTGTGTACAGGACATACCTGGGCAATTTTCCACATTGCAGGGTAGATGCCAGTGTTGTCGCTGTACTGGAACAGCTTGGCTAGGGGCGCGGCAAGTTCTGGAGCACAGGTCATCAGTACTATTGCCGGAATGTTGTCAGGGCCCATAGCTTTTGCAGTATCCAGTGCCTTCAGTCGTTTCTTGATATCACGCGGAGTGAATCGAATTGTCTGAAGTCTGGCATCTGTGATGCTGGGGACTTCAGGAGGAGGCCGAGATGGATCATCAACTCGGCACTTCTGGCTGAAGATTGTTGCAAATGCTTCAGCCTTATCTTTCGCACTGATGTGCTGGGCTCCCCCATCATTGAGGATGGGGATATTTGTGGAGCCACCTCCTCCAGTTAGTTGTTTAATTGTCCACCACCATTCACGGCTGAATGTGGCAGGACTGCAGAGCTTAGATCTGATCCGTTGGTTATGGGATCGCTTAGCTCTGTCTATCGCGTGCTGTTTACACAGTTTGGCATGCAAGTAGTCCTGTGTTGTAGCTTCACTAGGTTGACACCTCATTTTGAGGTATGCCTGGTGCTGCTCCTGGCATGCCCTCCTGCACTCTTCTTTGAGCCAGGGTTGGTCTCCTGGCTTGATGGTAATGGTAGAGTGGGGGATATGCCGGGCCATGAGGTTATAGATTGTGGTTGAGTACAATTCTGCTGCTGCTGATGGCCCACAGCGCCTCATGGATGCCCAGTTTTGCATTGCTAGATCTGTTTGAAATTATCCCATTTAGCAGGGTGATAGTGCCACACAACACGATGGACGGTATCCTCAATGTGAAGGCGGGACTGTACGTTGGTTACTCCTACCGATACTGTCAAGGACAGAAGCATCTGCGGCAGGCAGATTGGTGAGGATGAGGTCGGTGCAGTGGTTAGCACCG
Source organism: Heterodontus francisci (assembly GCF_036365525.1). NCBI lineage: Eukaryota > Metazoa > Chordata > Chondrichthyes > Heterodontiformes > Heterodontidae > Heterodontus > Heterodontus francisci. The sequence continues at coordinate 37,761,904 of NC_090378.1, forward strand.
CAGCCTCACAGCTCCAGCGACCCGGGTTCAAGTCTGGGTAATGCCTGTGTCGAGTTTGCAAGTTCTCCCTGTGTCTGCGTGGGTTTCCTCCCACATGCCCAAAGACTTGCAGGTTGATAGGTAAATTGGCCATTATAAATTGCCTCTAGTATAGGTAGGTGGTAGGGAAATATAGGGACAGGTGGGGATGTGGTAGGAATATGGAATTCGTGCAGGATTAGTATAAATGGGTGGTTGATGGTCGGTACAGACTCGGTGGGCCGAAGGGTCTGTTTCAGTGCTGTATGTCTTAAAACTAAAAACTAAAAGTATGTTTTTCCCTCGTTGGTTCCCTCACCACCTGCCGCATACCCAGTCTAGCAGCAATGTCCTTTCGGACCCGGCCAGCTCGGTCAGTAGTGGTGCTACCGAGCCACTCTTGGTGATGGACATTGAAGTCCCCCACCCAAGTACATTTTGTGCCCTTGCCACCCTCAGTGCTTCCTCCAAGTGGTGTTCAACATGGAAGAGTACTGAATCATCAGCTGAGGGAGGGCGGTAGGTGGTAATCAGTAGGAGGTTACCTTGCCCATGTTTGACCTGATGCCATGAGACTTCATGGGGTCCGGAGTCAATGTTGAGGACTCCCAGGGCAACTCCCTCCCTACTGTATACCACTGTGCCACCACCTCTGGTGGGTCTGTCCTGCCAGTGGGACAGGACATACCCGGGGATGGTGATGGCAGTGTCTGGGACATTGTCTGTAAGGTATGATTCCGTGAGTATGACTATGTCAGGCTGTTGCTTGACTAGTCTGTGGGACAGCTCTCCCAACTTTGGCACAAGATGTTAGTAAGGAGGACTTTGCAGGGTCGACAGGGCTGGGTTTGCCGTTGTCGTTTCCAGTGCCTAGGTTGATGTCGGGTGGTCCGTCAGGTTTCATTCCTTTTTATTGACTTCGTAGCGGTTAGGTACAACTGAGTGGCTTGCTAGGCCTTTTCAGAGGGCATGTAACATTGCTGTGGGTCTGGAGTCACATGTAGGCCAGACCAGGTAAGGACAGCAGATTTCCTACCCTAAAGGACATTAGTGAACCAGATGGGTTTTTACAACAATCGACAATGGTTTCATGGCCATCATTAGACTAGCTTTTAATTCCAGATTTATTAATTAAATTCAAATTCCACCTTCTGCTGTGTTGGGATTCGAACCCATGTTCCCAGAGAAATACCCTGGGTCTCTGGGTTACTAGTCCAGTGATAATACCACTACTCCACCGCCTGTAATTACCTGGTCTATCCCTGCTACCCTTCTTGAATAATAATTATTCACAACCTTCACAAATTTCAAGACCTCTATTAGGTCACTACCCCCAACCTTTTTTTTCCAAGAGAAAAGAGACCCAGCTTGTTTGCTTTCCTAATATGCATACCCACACATTTCTGCTATCGTCCTTTGTAAATACTCTCTACCCTCTCCTGTGCCTCTATCACCTTTCTATAATCTGGTGACCAGTGCTGTAAGTATGATCTAACCAAGGTTCAGTACAGGTTTAGCATAACTTCCCTAGTTTTCAATTCTATCCCTTTCGAAAAAAAGCCTCGTACTTGAATTTTTTTTCGATATGGCATTGCTAATCTGTGTCACAAGTCTTAGTGGTTGGAGCATTTGTACTCTGCATTCCCTTTGTTCCTCTAATCCACCTAGACTCGCACCGTCCAAGTAATGAGTGATCTCTCTATTCTTCCTACCAAAATGTACTACCTCACATTTATCTGTGTTGAACTTCATTTGCCCATTTTGCAAGTTTGTTGATGTCCTCCTGTAATTTGTTGCAGAACTCCTCAGTAATTCCACCCCCCGCCCCCCTCCAAATTGGTGACATCTGCAAATTTAGAAATTGTGATTTTGATTCCAATGTCCAAATTGTTGATGTAAATTGTGAATAGCAGTTGTCCCAACACTGATCCTTATGGAACACCACTCCCCTCCTTCTGCCACTCTGCATAATTTACTCCCACTCTCTGCTTTCTGGCTTGAAGCCTGCTAGCAATCCATTCTGCCCAATGTCACCTGACTCCACATTCTCTGACCTTATTCATTAGCCTATTATGTAGCACCTTATCAAAGTCTTTTTGAAAATCCAGATAAATTAAATCTGCATTCCCATTGTCTAGATTCAGCCTGGGGAGGCTGATGGGGTTGAAGCTGGATTCATGTCCGTGCCAGATAGAATAACTTTGGTTTTATCAATATCGAATTGAAAATTTTAACTTTGCCAAGACTTGCAGTTGGTTATTATAGAAATAGTGTTCAAGTTAATGGTGCTGGATATTGTCATACATGTAGAAAGTGAGCCCCTGCTTACAGATGATCTTGAAGAGGGGGGGGGTGCAATGGAAGTGATCATAACCTAAGAAATCAGAACAAGAGTAGGCCATTCAGCCCCTCAAGTCTGCCCCGCCATTCAATAAGATCATGGCTGATCTGCCCCAGACCTCAACTCTTCTTTCTTGCCAGCTCCTCATAGCCCTCAACTCCCCGATATTTCAACAATCTGTCTACCTCCTCTTTAAATACTTTCAGTGATCTAGCCTCCACAACTCTCTGGGGTAGAGAATTCCAGACATTCAGTACACTCAGAAGAAATTCCTTCACATCTCAGTTTTAAATGAGTATCCCCTTATTCTGTAGCTGTCCCCTAGTTCGAGATTCCCCCAATAGTCGAAACATCTTCTCAACATTTACCCTGTCAAGCCCCTCAGAATCTTGTATGTTTCAATAAGATCACCCCTCATTCTTCTAAACTCTAATGAATAAAGGCCTAACCTGTTTAGCTGTTCTTGATAAGTCAACCCCTTCATCCCAGGAATCATCTCTTGAACTGCCTCCAATGCCAGTATATCCTTCCTTAAATACAGGGACCAAAACTGTACACAGTACTCCAGGTGCGGCCTCACCAACACCCTGTACAGTTGTAACAAGACTTCCCTATTTTTAAACTCCAACCCCCTAGCAATAAAGGCCAAAATTCCATTTCCTGCCTTAATTACTTGCTGAACCTGCATGCTAATATTTTGTGTTTCATGCACAAGAGCACCCAGATCCCTCTGTGCTGCACTTTTTTGAAGTCTCTCCATTTACATAATAGTCTGCCTTTTGATTCTTTCTTTCTACCAAAGTGCATGACCTCACACTTTCCTGCACTAAACTCCACCTGCCAAGTTTTTGCCCACTCACTCAACCTATCTATATCCCCTTGCAGATTCCTTATGTCCTCATCACAACATGCCCTCCCACCTATTTTTGTATCATCAGCAAATTTGGATATATTACACTCTGCCCCCTACTCCAAGTCATTAATATAGATAGTAAATAATTGAGGCCCTAGGACTGATCCTTGTGGCACTCCACTAGTTATGTCTTTCCAACCTGAAAAAGACCCATTAATCCCGACTCTGTCTTCTTTGAGTTGACCAATCCATGCTAATACATTACCCCAATACCGTGAGCTCCTATCTTGTGCAGTAATCTTTTATGTGGCACTTTATTGAATGCCATCTGGAAATCCAAATACACTACATCTACCGGTTCCCCTTTATCAACTCTGCTTGTTATATCCTCAAAGAACTCTAGCAAATTTGTCAAACATGATTTTCGTTTCACAAAACCATGTTGACTGTTTGATTGCGTTAAGCTTTTCTAAATTATCTGCTATTTCTTCCTTAATAATGGACTCTAGCATTTTCCCAACGACCGATGTTAGGCTGACTGGCCTATAGTTTCCTGCTTTTTGTCTCCCTCCCTAATTGAACAGGGGCGTAACATTAGCAGTTTTCCAATCCGCTGGGACCCTCCTGGAATCCAGTGAGTTTTGGAATATTTCGGCCAATGCCTCCACTAGCTCTGCAGCCACTTCCTTTAAAACCCTTAGATGCAGGCCATCAGATCCTGGTGGCTTGTCTGCCTTTAGTCCCGTTAGTTTGTCAAATACTTTGTCCCTTGTGATAGAGACTGTTACAAGATCTTTCCTCCCGTTAGCTCCTTGCTTATCCTTACCTGTGGGATGTTTATAGTGTCCTTCACCGTGAAGACCAATGCAAAATATTGATTTAAATTATCTGCCATTTCCCTGTTATCAATTCTTCAGCCGCATTCTCCAAGGGTCCCACGCTCACTTTAGCTACTCTCTTTATATACCTCTAGAAGCTCTTGCTGTTTGGTTTTTATATTTCTTGCCAATTTAATTTCATAATCAATTTTCTCCCTGCTTTATTAGCTTTTTAGTCATTAAAAAAAAATCCCCAATCCTCTGGCCTACCACTAGTTTTCGCAGCTTTGTATGCCTTAGTTTTTGATTGGATACTCTCCTTGACCGCCTTTGTTAACCACGGATGGTTCATCATCCTTTTCATTGAGTCCTCCTTTTTGAACGAGATACATTTTTGCTGAGTGTTATGAAATATGTGCTTAAATGTCTGCCACTGCTCATCCACTGACCTTCCCCTTAGTCTATTTTCCTAGCCCGCTTTAGACAACTTTCTTTGTACCTCTGTAATTGCCCTTGTTTAAGTTGAGGACACTGATTTGAGACCTGAGTTGCTCGCCCTCAAACTGAATTTGAAATTCTACCATGTTGTGATCGTCGGCCCTTAGAGACTCCTTAACTACGATATCTCTTATTAATCCTACCTCAATGCACATTACTAAATCTAAAATAATCTGTTCCCGGGTAGGTTCTGCAACATATTGCTCTAAGTAGCAATCTCTGATGCACTCTACAAATGGGGGCAAATGGCAGCTGAGTACTGCTGTGGAGATCCTCAGCAGAGAAGCGGTGATGGGAAGAATGGATAGTTAACAGTGTTAAAGATGGCAAAGAAGGACAATGTCCCATTGTTTTCTCACAGTGGTCTCAGTGATGGAAGTGGGATTGGAACAGGGTAAAGTGAGCTTGTTGGGTAATATTGTTTTCAAGCACCTTGGCGACAAAAGGTAGATGAGACATGGTAGTTTGGGGGAAATGTATTGACTGAGGGTAGGAATTTTAAAGGGGTGATGAGCCCTTTTTAAAGCAAGGGAAAGGTTCATGTTGGCATGCGTTGGGCCAAGTAGGGAAAGCTGGATGACGAGAGTTAAAGCTGGGCTTTGTGGGGAAGTAAAGTTTGAGGGCTGTGCATTCAGTTTTCCTTCTGTTACTGAAGATAAATTTATTTATACAAAAGATAAATATATTATTTCACTGGTTGTGACTGTACTATATAAAACAGCTTGCTGCATTTTAGAATTTGTGTCCGTCTATCAAAAAGGGCATTAGTTAGAAATATACAGCATTGAAACATAGAAAAACACATGTTGGAGTAGGCCATTCAGTCTATTGAGCTGCTTCCATTCAATTAATCGTGGTTGAACAGCACCTCACTGTTTTTGCCTGTCTTTATTCCATTTCCATTGATACCCTTACCTAGCAAAAAAAATTATTGATCTTAGTCTTAAATCCAATTGACCAGCACCCACAGCTTTTTGGGTGAGTGTTCCAGATTTCCACTATCCTTTGTGAAGAAACACAAAATGTGCTTCAAACCTATGTGACCCAGATCTATTTTTAAGATTGTGCCCCTTCTCTTGGATTCCTTCACCAGATAAAATTGTTTCTCTGTATCATCCCTATTGAATTCCTTGATCATTTTAAAAGACCTTGATAAGATTACACCAGAACCTTCTAAACTCAAAGGTATGTGAACTGTCCTGATAGTTTAACCCTTTAAACCCTGGTGAATTTGTTCTGTAATTCTCCCCTCCTGCCATGCCCAAGACAGAATGCAGTACTCCAAACAGAGTCTGTCCAAGGCTCTTGTTAGAAAGCGATGCTTTATTTGTACATTTTGTATTCCAGCCCCTTTGAGAGGCCAACATTCTGTTAATCCTTTCGGTCTTATTTTCTGTACCTGTGTACTAGCTTTTGGTGATCTGTGTACATGGTCACCCAATCCCTTTACTCCTTCACAGCTCCTAGTCTCTTGCCATTAAGAAAATATTCCAATTTGCCATTCTTGAATCCAAAGCGAATGAACACAAACTTTCCACATTAAACTCTATCTGCCATAGTTATGTCCCTTTATAACTTGTTCCCATTCACACAACTTGCTCTATCCTTGGTTGGTGTTATCTGCAAACTTTTATATATTCCTTTTTTTGGTCCAAGTCATTTAATAAATATAGTTAAAGGCTGAGGACTGAGTAAAGATCCCTGGGGAGCACCAATTGTCACATCCTGCCAATCAGAACATTCCTTTTATTTCTGTCTCCTACCGCCGCCCCACCCCAACCAATTTCCAACCCATTGCTAATAATCTCTTGTGCAAAATTGTATTCAGTACCTTCTGGAAGTCCATATGACTGCCTCCATAGATACACTCCTATCTGCCATGCTGGTGACTTCCTCAAAAAATTCAATTAGATTAGTCAGATGTAACATGTCCTTCACAAATCCATGCTGACTCTTTGAGTACTTGGACCAGGATTAGTTGATCAGTCACTCAGGCCTTGATGATTGAGTTGGAAGAATTTGCTCTGTAAAGCCTTTACTAGATTCCAGTAACTTCCCCTTAGCTGGTAAGCTGTAAGGTCTCTGCATACCCAGTTTCTACTCCCCACCCCCCCCCCCCCCCCCCCCACCTTCTTAAATAATGGAATACCATTTGCAATTTTGGAAAATTATGACCAACTCATCTGTAATTTCCTCACGTATGTCTTTTAATACTCTGGATGGAAACCTTCACATTCTAGAGATAAGTCACATTATTTTCTCCTTTACCATCTTGTTACTTGTATTATATAGTTATGTTGCTGAGACCTAATAAACATATAGTCCGTATATTCTATAACTATTTCACACCTTACATTTTCCACCTTATTTATCATAATGGAACCTAATTTTACTATCAAATATAAATATATTTGTGATGACTTATGATTTGGTAACTCCTGAAAAAGCAATTTATGAATTGAGACTGGTATTCTGTCACAAATTGCTTCTTTCATCTCATTAAAGTATAAATATGCAAGGAGAAATATTAAAAGTAATGTTCAGATAATGGACCCTTTTTTTTAAAAAAAGTGATAATTTGGGCCTTTTTTTATCTTCATTAAATTCCAGACCCTAATTGTTCCACTAAAAGTAATGAGCTGTTCTGGTTTTGAAGACTTAACCTGCTGAGACCCAGCTTGTACTTTTTGTAGTTATTTTGGGGACTTTAACCACAAATGGTAGTCAAGCTGTTTTATGATGTCACAATAGCTTCCTCATGATGACCTGAAGATTATGTGGGCCATGTTGTCAGTCTGCATTTATCGTCTATCATCTTGTGATACAAGCTGTCTGCTTGTTTTTTGGGATACCTCCTGGAATAGCTAAAGTGCTTTTGAAACCTTGGTAAGTGGTTATGTAGAATGTCAAAAATGGAGATAATAAACTTACAAAATGCCATGAATGATACAAATTTGGTTGTGTAGAAAGATATTCTGACATTCACTCCAATGCTGCTTTACAGTTAAGGTAGTTTTAACATTTTATTATCTATCCTGTGGATTGAGTTGCTGAAGCAAAGCTCCCCAAAATAGGATATTGGGTCAATTTTTCTACCAGGTATATGTAAACTGAATTATAGCTCCAGTCAGTACATACTGGAATAAGGTTGTTAGCCTCATGCACTGCAGCCTGCCTGCAATGCAATTTAAAATACCATAGTTCTACATGAGGGTATACCATAGTTCTACAAAAGGTACATACATCTACTTCCAAACAGACAGCAGTCTCTTCAACATACAATGACTACTGGCACATACCTAAACCACAGGGGAGCTTATCATGCAGTTTCTGTTTGCTGACAACTGCGCCCTTCTGGCACACATGGAGGCAATGCAGCTCATTGTAAACTGTTTCTCCGAAGAAAAATAAAACAGAAGTGCTGTACCAACCACAGGCCCAAGGAAACTACAATCCACCGCAGATCAGCATTGACAGTGGCAACCTCAATGCAGTAGAAGAGTTTACCTATCTAGGTCACATTATCGCCAATGATGCCGTTGCCTGTCCTTATTGTCCAAGGCCAACAGGTCTTTTGGCTGCCTCTCGAAGCATATCTGGTGAAACCTTTCATTATGCTTCTCTACCAAAATTCAAGTATACAGAGTGGTTGTCATCACAACACTCTTGTATGGGTCAGAATCATGGATTCTGTGCAGAAAACAAATGCGACTACTGGAGTGCCTTCATCAACACTGTCTTCGATCCATCGTGAACATCACCAGCAATGAAGTTCTCAACAGGAGCCAATCTGCCCAACATTGAATGTATTCTCTTAACACCAATTACACTGGGCAGGACATGTCATGCATGGAGGATTCCAGAATACCAAATGCAGTGCTTTATGGTGAACTACACTCCAGTAAGCGAGATCGAGGTGCAATTCACAAATGGCTTAAAAATCAGCTGAAAAGACAGCTCTCACTGACTGACATTGACCAATGGGTGTGGGAGCAGGAGGCTGCTGACAGAGACAGCTGGCGCACAACAACCTGGAAAGCAGCCTATAAAGTCAAAACAGATGTGAGGTTGTTGAAGAAAGGCACAGCCAATAGAAGGAGTCTGCTTATACCAGAGCCCCTCCAAACCAAGTGCTCCTGTGCCTCAACTGCTCAAGAGCCTGCAAATCAAGAATTGACCTCTTCAGTCACCAACAATCGTGCCAACTACCACAGACAAACCTTCCCATGATCATTGCCTGCGAAGAATCTGCCATTATCACATCTACATGTAAAACAGATGTACTAATCAATAGAAATATTGCTTTCAGTTGACTGAACTTAAAGGCATGTGAATTGAGTTGATAGCACTCTGGCGCTTTAAATGCAATGTTTTGTGCACCATTCCTGAGCCAAGGAACTATGTTGTTTTTGATCAACGCTATCGCCACTGCAAACCTTGTATACATAATGTGTAAATGTCAGCAGGAAACTACAAGTGGCTGTACCCTTAAACTTTTTATTACCAATACCAACTTGATATTCAACAGGTAATTATTGAATTGAAACTGAAGCAGAAACTTTACTGAAATAAAAACAAGAAATTCTGGAAATACTGGGCAGGACATGTCATGCATGGAGGATTCCAGAATACCAAATGCAGTGCTTTATGGTGAACTACACTCCAGTAAGCGAGATCGAGGTGCAACTCACAAATGGCTTAAAAATCAGCTGAAAAGACAAGTTCTGAAGAAGGGTCACTGACCTGAAACGTTAACTCCCTGCTTCTTTCTCCACAGATGCTGCCAGACCTGCTGAGTATTTCCAGCATTTCTTGTTTTTATTTCAGATTTCCAGCATCCGCAGTATTTTGCTTTAACTTTATTGAAATGTTCACTTCCATTTACGGTGCTTCTACCAGGACAGATGTATATAGTGTGTATTCTATAGCCTTCACATAGGTTTACTCTAAATGATGCTCTCAATTTTAAAATCTGCAATGGTGAGCATTAGAAGTAGTATGAAATTCACCATTTCTTGTAGCACTATGTAGAGGAAAAGTGGATATCTATGTGCTCCATATTCTGAGAAGCTCCTAATTATCAGTTGCTTTACAAGTCTGAAAAGGGAAATGCGATGGAAATGCTTTGAACATGTGCGTCCTAATATTCTTGATGTGGCAGAGGCCTGTGTACAAAACATCCACCACTTGTAATGAAAAATCAGAACATGATAGGACACTTGCACAATGCTGGTTAAGCTGTTGATAAACTATCACTTGATTATGAAATCAAAGCAAATTATCTGTCACAAGGCTTATTTGCATCGAATTAGCTGAAACGATTGAAGTGTGAAATTATAATCCTAATCTACTTGGTCAAATTCAGTTTATGGGGAATAACGTGCAGATTGAGGGAGCACCTTAGACTTTGATTTGTGCTTTACTTCAGGATGCTGCAGAACTCGTTTGTTTCTGTCTCAATGTTATCACACCAGTGAAGAAAATAAACTTGTTCATTTATGTATGCTTCAATTCTATGTGAAGGAACTTTGCATAAAACATGATTTATTTGGGCAGATGTGGCACTGGCACCAAGTAGCCAGACAGCTGTACTAGTCTTTGAATTGCTGACATAACTATTTACTTTTGTTTTAAATAATAGAACAAACTGTCCTTGAATTTGTGAACCAGATTTTACTGCACTTCTGTGATAAAAGTGCTACCTTTTAAAACTTAGAACATAGAACATTACAGCGCAGTACAGGCCCTTCAGCCCTCGATGTTGCGCCGACCTGTGAAACCATCTGACCTACACTATTCCATTTTCATCCATATGTCTATCCAATGTCCACTTAAATGCCGTTAAAGTTGGCGAGTCCACTACTGTTGCAGGCAGGGTGTTCCACGCCCCTACTACTCTCTGTGTAAAGAAACTACCTCTGACATCTGTCCTATATCTATCACCCCTCAACTTAAAGCTATGTCCCCTCGTGTTTGCCATCACCATCCGAGGAAAAAGGCTCTCGCTATCCACCATGTCCAACCCTCTGATTATCTTATATGTCTCTATTAAGTCTCCTCTTCTCCTCCTTCTCTCTAACGAAAACAACCTCAAGTCCCTCAGCCTTTCCTCGTAAGACCTTCCCTCCATACCAGGCAACATCCTAGTAAATCTCCTCTGCACCTTTTCCAAAGCTTCCACATCCTTCCTATAATGCGGTGACCAGAACTACACGCAATACTCCAGGTGCGGCCGCACCAGAGTTCTGTACAGCTGCAGCATGACCTCGTGGCTCCTAAACTCGATCCCCCTACTAATAAAAGCTAACACACCATATGCCTTCTTAATAGCTCTATTAACCTGGGTGGCAACTTTCAGGGATTTATGTACCTGGACACCAAGATCTCTCTGCTCATCTACACTACCAAGAATCTTCCCATTAGCCCAGTATTCTGCAATCCTGTTACTCCTTCCAAAGTGAATCACCTCACACTTTTCCACATTAAACTCCATTTGCCATCTCTCAGCCCAGCTCTGCAGCCTATCTATGTCCCTCTGTAACCTACAACATCCTTCGGCACTATCCACAACTCCACCGTCCTTCGTGTCATCCGCAAATTTACTAACCCACCCTCCTACACCCTCATCCAGGTCATTTATAAAAATGACAAACAGCAGTGGCCCCAAAACAGATCCTTGCGGTACACCACTAGAAACTATACTCCAGGATGAACATTTACCATCAACCACCACCCTCTGTCTTCTTTCAGCTAGCCAATTTCTGATCCAAAGCACTAATTCACCTTCAATCCCATACTTCTGTATTTTCTGCAATAGCCTACCGTGGGGAACTTTATCAAACGCCTTACTGAAATCCATATAGACCACATCCACGGCTTTACCCTCATCCACCTGTTTGGTCACCTTGTTTAATTTTACTATCTAATCACATTTATATTTGGTAAGTTAAGTTTGCCTGTGTGTGGCTATAGTGGTTCTAGAAATGATCCCACATACATGGGCGGCGCAGTGGTTAGCACCGCAGCCTCACAGCTCCAGCGACCTGGGTTCAATTCCCGGTACTGCCTGTGTGGAGTTTGCAAGTTCTCCCTGTGTCTGCGTAGGTTTCCTCCGGGTGCTCCGGTTTCCTCCCACACGCCAAAGACTTGCAGGTTGATAGGTAAATTGGCCATTATAAATTGCCCCTAGTATAGGTAGGTGGTAGGGAAATATAGGGACAGGTGGGGATGTGGTAGGAGCATGGGATTAGTGTAGGATTAGTATAAATGGGTGGTTGATGGTCGGCACAGACGCGGTGGGCCGAAGGGCCTGTTTCAGTGCTGTATAACTAAACTAAACATCTTAACAAAAACTAACTGGGCTGTTTTTATCTATTGCAAATTTCAAGGCACTTTATAAACTGGATTTTTGAGGAATAAATTTAAGCAGAATGCTCACCAATGGAGAAAGATTGCACGGTCATATGATGGGAGATATATATATTTAGCTTTTGTCAGTTCATTTTTAATTTACTAATTGTTTGGTTCCTTTTCTTCATAGGAATGATTCAAGATGCCAGCATTACAGAATTACTTATAGATAAATCTTGTGTAAGAGCTGAGTGGTTAGAGGACGCTGTAAGTAAAGCCAAAGAGGTAAGGAGTTATTCTGTTCATAATACATATTTGGTGCTGCATTCTAGTTGAAAGGAGACATTGTGATGGTCTAGGTCAAATTTTTTTTAATTGGCAAATCCTTGCTTTTGCATTGATACTAGAATGGAAGTTGCCTACCACGCACTTTGTTTTTGTGTTTCATTTCAGCTTTTGAAAATCGTATTGGTAATTAAGTTCCAACTCGGGTCCATATTAAAACAGTTAAATGCTCCCCCAAAAGAATTCTCATCAACCAAGGATTCAAGGTTCAGGCTTCACATTTATACCTGTCTATCTTACTACAAAAAGTGGTTTGTCAAGATTGAAGGTTGTATTCAACAGCTCAGAGGCGTAGAGTTGTACAGTACAGAAACAGGCCCTTCGGCCCATCGTGTCTGTGCTGGCCATCGAGCACCTAACTATTCTAGTCCCATTTCCAGCACTTGGCCCGTAGCCTTGTATGCTATGGCGTTTCAAGTGCTTATCTAAATACTACTTAAATGTTGTGAGGGTTCCTGTTTCTACCACCCCTTCAGGCAGCGTATTCCAGATTCCAACCACCCTCTGGATGAAACAAATTTTTCCTCAAATCCCCTCTAAACCTCCTGCCCCTTGCCTTAAACCTATGCCCCCTGGTTATTGACCCCTCCGCTAAGGGAAAAAGTCTCTTCCTATCTAACCTATCAATGCCCCTCATAATTTTGTATACCTCAATTATGACCCCCCCCATCCTTCTCTGTTCTAAGGAAAACAACCCTAGCCTTTTCAGTCTCTCTTCATAGCTGAAATGCTCCAGCCCAGGCAACATCCTGGTGAATCTCCTCTGCACCCTCTCCAGTGCAATCACATCCTTCCTATAGTGTGGCAACCAGAACTGTACACAGCACTCCAGATGTGGCCTAACTGTCGTTTTATACAGCTCCATCATAACCTCCCTGCTCTTGCATTCTATGCCTTGGTTAATAAAGGCAAGTATCCCATATGCTTTCCTAACCACCTTTATCTAGCTGTGCTTCTGCCTTCAGTGATCTATGGACAAGTACACCAAGGTCCTTCTGACCCTCTGTACTTCCTAGGGTCCTACCATCCATTGTATATTCCCTTGCCTTGTTAGTCCTTCCAAAATGCATCACCTCACACTTCTCAGGATTAAATTCCATTTGCCACAGCTCCGGCCATCTTATCAGCCCATCTATATCGTCATGTAATCTAAGGCTTTCCTCCTCACTATTTACAACACCACCAATTTTCGTGTCATCTGCGAACTTACTTATCATACCACCTATATTCATGTCTAAATCATTAATGTACAGTACAAACAGCAAGGGTCCCAGCACTGATCCCTGTGGTACACCACTGGTCACAGGCTTCCACTCGCAAAATCAACTCATGACCATTGCCCTCTGTTTCCTGCCACTAGGCAAATTGGATCCAAAATTGGCTAAATTACCCTGGATCCCATGGGCTCTTACCTTCTTAACCAATCTCCCATGCGGGACCTTATCAAAAGCCTTACTGAAGTCCATGTAGACTACGTCAACTACTTTACCCTCATCTACACATCTAATCACCACCTTGAAAAATTCAGTCAAGTTAGTTAGACACTACTTCCCCCTGACAAAGCCGTGCTGAATATCCCTGATTATTTCCTGCCTCTCTAAGTAGAGATTAATCCTGTCCCTCAGAATTTTTTCCAATAGTTTCCCAACCACTGATGTTAGACTCACTGGCCTGTAATTACCTGGTCTATCCCTGCTACCCTTCTTGAATATTTGTACCACATTCGCTGTCCTCTAGTCCTCTGGCACCGCTCCCGTGGCCAGAGAGGATCTGAAAATTTGTGTTCGAGCCCCTGCTATCACCTCCCTTGCCTCACATGACAGCCTTGGATACATCTCATCTGGGCCTGGGGATTTATCCACTTTTTTAAGCCCACTAAAACATGTAATACTTCCTCCCTTTCAATGTTAATATGTTCAAGTATATCACAAACCGCCTCCCTGATCTCTACACTGACATCGTTCTCCACATTGAAAACAGATGAAAAGTAATCATTTAAAACCTCACCTATGTCCTCCGGCTCCACACACACATTGCCACTTTGGTCCCTAATGGGCCCTACTCTATCCCTGGTTATCCTCTTGCCCTTAATATACTTATAAAACGCCTTAGGATTTTCCTTTATCTCGCCCGCCAGTGTTTTTTCACGTCCCCTATTCACTCTCCTAATTTTTTTTTTAAGTACCCCCTACATTTTTTTTTAGATTGGAGATACAGCACTGAAACAGGCCCTTCAGCCCACCGAGTCTGTGCCGACCATCAACCACCCATTTATACTAATCCTACACTAATCCCATATTCCTACCTATACTAGTGACAATTTATAATGGCCAATTTACCTACCAACCTGCAAGTCTTTTGGCTTGTGGGAGGAGACCGGAGCGCCCGGAAAAAACCCACGCAGACACAGGGAGAACTTGCAAACTCCACACAGGCAGTACCCAGAATCGAACCTGGGTCCCTGGAGCTGTGAGGCTGCAGTGCTAACCACTGTGCCGCCCTATACTCCTCCAAATGCCTCCACTGTTTTTCAGCGCTCCGAATCTGCCTTAAGCCGCCTTTTTTTTCCCCCTGATCCAATACTCTATTTCCCTGGACTTGATAGTCCTACCCTTCACCTTTAACGGGTACATATTGGCTCTGAACCCTCACTATTTCCTTTTTGACTCCCACTGGCCTGATCTAGACTTTGCTACAAGTAGCGGCTCCCAGTCCACTTTGGCCAGATCCTGTTTTATCAAATTGAAATCAGCCTTTCGCCAATTCAGTACCTTTATTTCTGGCCCGTCTTTGTCCTTTTCCATAACTACCTTAAATCTTAGAGTTATGGTCACTATCCCCGAAATGCTCCCCCACTGATTCTTGTGCCACTTGTCCATCTTCATTCCCTAGGATTAGGACCAGTACTGCCCCTTCTCTTGTAGTACTTTCTACCTACTGGTTCAAAAAGCTCTCCTGTAAGAATTCCTCCCCCTTTAAGCCTTTTGCACTGACTATCCCAGTTGATATTCGGTAAGTTGAAATCCCCTCCTATTATTACTCTGTTATTTTTACACCTCTCTGAGATTTGCCTGCATATCTGTTCCTCTATCTCTCCCTGACTGTTTTGGAGGCCTGTAGTACACACCCAGCCAAGTGATTACCCCCCTTTTGTTTTTAAGTTCTACCCATATGGCCTCATTTGAGGAACCTTCTAAGATATCATCCTTCCCTATTGCAGTAATTGACTCCTTGATCAACAGTACAATACCACCACCTCTTTTATCCCCTCCCCTATCATGCCTGAAGATTCTATATCCTGGAATACTGAATTGCCACTCCTGCCCCTCCCTCAGCCATGTCTCTGTGATAGCAATAATATCATAATCCCATGTGCTAATCATCTGCCTTATTAGTAACACTCCTTGCATTAAAGTAAATGCAAACCAGCCTTGCATTTTTCACTTGTGCCTTAACAGGTCTATATTTGCTCTGCCTTCCAGACTGACTGACTCTGTTTCTCACCCCCTACTGCACCTCCACTCTGTAATCCCCCCCCCCCCCCACCAAGAACAGCACTAGCAAACCTCCCAGCAAGGATGTTGGTCCCGTTCCGGTTCAGGTGCAACCCGTCTAACTTGTACAAGTCCCACCTTTGCCAGAAACAGACCCAGTGGTCCAGGAACCTAAAGCCCTCCTTTCTGCACCATCTCCTGAGCCACTCATTCATCTGCTCTATCCTCCTATTCCTATACTCGCTAGCACGTGGCACAGGGATTACAACCTTTTGAGGTCCTGCTTTTTTAATCTGCT
Source organism: Heterodontus francisci (assembly GCF_036365525.1). Classification (NCBI taxonomy): domain Eukaryota; kingdom Metazoa; phylum Chordata; class Chondrichthyes; order Heterodontiformes; family Heterodontidae; genus Heterodontus; species Heterodontus francisci. The sequence goes on from NC_090378.1 coordinate 37,777,919, forward strand.
ACCGAGCTCCCTAAATTCTTGTTCCAGGACCTCATCCCTCTTCCTACCTATGTCGTTGGTACCAATGTGTACCACGACCTCTGACTACTCGCCCTCCCCCTTCAGAATATCCTGCAACTGCTGCGTGACATACTTGACCCTAGCATTAGGGAGGCAACATACCATCCTGGAGTCTCGTTTGCAGCCACAGAAACGCCTATCTGCACCCCCTTAAGATAGAATCCCCTATCACTATAGCTCTTCCACCCCTTTTCCTCCCCTGCTGTGCAGCAGAGCCCTCCGTGGTGCCATGGACTTGGCTGTTGCTACTTTCCCCTGGGAGGTTATTCCACCCCCTTTCCCCCCCCCCCCCCCCCCACCCCAAACAGTATCCAAAGCAGTATATTTGTATGAGAGGGAGTTGGCCACGAGGGATTCCTGCACTACCTGCCTGCGCCTACTACTCCGCCTTTTTCTGCCTGTGCAGCCATTACCTGCGGTGTGACCACCTGACTAAAAGTGCTCTCCACGATGTTCTCAGCATCACGGATGCTCCACAGTGAATCCACCTGCAGCTCCAGCTCCGTAATGCGGGTAGCCAGTAGCTGCAGATGGATACGCTTCCTGCACACATGGTCGTCGGGGACACTGGAAGCGTCCCTGGTTTCCCACATAACACGGGAGGAGCATATCATGGATGCGAGCTCTCCTATCCTGACTTACCCTTAGATTAATTAGTTACTCCCTTAATTAAAAAATACTAATTACACTAGGGGCCTTGTTCTACCTACTGCAATCTAAAGTCCTTAATAAAGTTACACTGAAGTTTTTAAAAAAAAAAAACATTTTAGTAGTACTCACCTTATCACCTAGAGGTTTTTTTTTCCAACAAAAAAAAATGTCCCCTTATTTTTTTAAGCTATTTAAACTACAGTACAAATCTATCCCAAACTGAGTAGCGACAAACCTTGGAAGCAGGTTGTTGTTCAGAGTGTATCTAGATGATGAGAGGAACGCTTTTTAAAAAAAATTAGCATTATTCCCAGCCCCCGTCAGACTGATTTGATGACCAAGTATTCACATTTGACAACCAAACAACTGTCAGGATTTCCATGAATAATTCCAAGTCTTTTTTTTTAAACTTCAAAGCATCTTTAATATGTTTTTGGGGGGCACCTTATTTTCTATTTGAGATTTTTCCCCCCCCACTTCCACCAGTTATCCGATGGCATCTATGTGAGTGACTGTTTTGTGTGCAGGTCATGCCTACTTGGAATGGGGTTGAGGCTGTCCAAAGTCACTTCACGTGAGAGCCTTGCAGCTAACCGATCAGGGAAACTTTCATCCCATCATTTTTGGATTGAATTCAAATTCCAGAAATAAAAAACACACTTGCCCCTACCCTGTGCATTATATGTATGTTCTGGTACTTTTATTTTGGGCCTAGAATAAGTTGGCGGGGGGGGATGGGTGGCGGTGCGGGCAGCAGTATTGATTTGTGTGTAAGACATCCGTCATTGGTCTCTATATCAAAACCAATCTTCCAAGTGTGTTTCACTGTAGAAAACAACTGTTAACCTTTTTTCCGAAGCAACAACATTTTTGTAATTAACAATTGTTTTTATGTTGATGCAAATGAGTTCTGGGTGTATTTCTTTTATCTTTAGATTGACATTGAAAGCTTACTATTGTTAAATCCTAACTTAGTAGAGAAGATGCCACCTCCAAGCCTGCCAAGAAGGAACACAAGGGTGAGTTTTAAATCCTTGGCTCTTGAGTTAGTGTATTTAATGATTAGTACAAAACTATCCTTGATTTATTGATAACTTAAAAATATCTCCAACAAATGTAAATGCAAAACCAATGGTGGGCAAATGGAAAGAAGTATGTGGCGCACATGAACAGAAGTGGGCCATTCAACCTCTCAAACCTGTGTAAACAATTGATACACAATTAAATAATATATATACAATTATACTAATTATATGCAAGTGGTAGGTGTTAATTGGGGTCTTAATTGAGCACTTGTAAGCAAACACTCAGACAGGTGGAAGTTTTTGAGTGAGGAGCTACATGTTTGTAATCCTTTTACTGTACTCAGTTTCACATTTATTGTACAAAGGCTCCAGCATCGTCATTCCACAAGCTTTCTGGAATTTAACTGCTCCCCCATTCAGTTAGATCATGGCTGATCTGTACCACAGCTCCACTTACCCGCCTTTTGCTCAATATCCCTTAACACCCATGTGTTATGACCAGGTGAGAAAGGTGTCTTCACCTAATCTTATTGTAACAGGGTTTTATTTATAAACAGTGTTTTGAGCTCCCCCTTGATGAATCCTTGTTCACCACTTTCCAATTATAAGGCAAAGAAATGAGCATAAACAGGCTTTCTTTGGTTTAAAGGAGAAAAGTGAAATTTATTAAACCTTAAACTTGCATTCTAATAGGGTTCAATCCTACGGATATACGACGCGCCCACGCATGCAGGTAGGGACAGAAAAGAGGAGAGGAAAATATAAGGTGAAAGGTTTGAGGCAGTCTCTGAAGGGGGTTTCTGGTTACTGTTTCTCTGGTTCCAGCTCGCTGTAGAGTCTTTGATTATAGGCAGCTCTTACTTTTCGTTGGGGCCCAGTATTTTTCTTAAACCTTGTTTACTGTAGGAGACTTTTCTCTCTCTTTTGAGGTTCTCGTGTCTTCAATGGTTTCCAAAGCTAGTGTGAGCGAGATGAGAGCAGACAGGAGAGAGATGTTCTCAAGCCAGGAACTTTCTGATTTCAAGCACCGTTTTCTCCAATTTAAAACTCTGTTCAAACCTCTGCAATAGCCAGTTAGTCATGTGACTAAAACTGGTCTGACCACTTCTGCGCATTGGGGAAGCAATGACTGGGTCCCCATTGTTTCAATACTATCTGTTACTATGCAAATATTTTTCCAGTCAGGGGCTTGCAATTTTTAAGTTTTAATGTTCATTTGGTGAAATAATGTGTGTCTTGGCAGGTGGGGGTGCTTACCTGACACTTCCACATCCGGGGAATCAAATGCGATTTGAAGAAAAACCGCGCATTTCGTTACAGGGTTTGAGAGAAATATAAGATGCATAAAGAAAAATCATACATTTCTCTCATTCATTTCCATTCATTCACCAATCTTAAAGCTTATTGAAATGGTCTGGGTGTCAGGGCTGCTTTAATTTTCTCTATTTTGCCCTCAGGATAGTTACTGGGGGCAGGTCTATCCTGAACTCTGAGTCATGCAAAGACTTTTGGCTTCAGGGGAGGGGTGGTTCCCTTTTCCTCTGACTGTGGGGGAGGAGTCTTTGTTACTCTCCCCTTTGTTCTCTGGAACACTCCTACCTGCAGGTATTTGTGCCGACTTAACTGCACTCTCCTGTGACACTTCGACTAGGTGAGGCATCACCTTTACAGTTTCTCTCCCCGTAGAGGTCTCTCTTTGAAACATAGAAAATAGGAGCAGGAGTAGGCCCTTCGGGTCTGCTCCACCATTCAAAAAAGATCATGGTGAATCATCCAATTCAGTACCCTGTTCCTGCTTTCTCCCCATATCCCTTGATTCCTTTGGCATTAAGAAATATATCTATCTCCTTCTTGAATATATTTAATGACTTGGCCTTCATTCTCTACCGCAGAAGGCAATTCCACAGGTACACCACCCTCTGAGTGAAGAAATTTCTCCTCATCTCGGTTCTAACTGGCATACGCTGTATCCTGAGACTGTGACCCCTGGTTCTGGACTCCCCTGTCATCGGGAACATCCTCCCTGCATCTAGCCTGTCTAGTCCTGTTAGAATTTTATAGGTTTCTGAGATTCCCTTTCATTCTTCTAAACTCTAGTGAATATAGGCCTAGTCGATCCAATCTCTCCTCAAACGTCAATCCTGCCATTCCCAGGAGTCAGCCTAGTAAATCTTCTCTGCACTCTCTCCATGGCAAGAACATCCTTCCTCAGATAAGGAGACCAAAACTGCACACAATACTCCACATGTGGTCTCACCTAGGCCCTGTATAACTGCAGTAAGACATCCTTGCTCCAGTACTCACATCCTCTTGCAATGAAGGCCAACATACCATTCGCCTTCCTAATTGTCTGCTGCACTTGCATGCTTGCTTTCAATGACTGGTGTTCAAGGACACCCAGGTCTCGTTGCACCTCCCCCCCCTTTCCTAATCTATCACCATTCAGATAATCTGCCTTTCTGTTTTTTTACAAACAAAGTGGGTAACCTCACATTTATCCACGTTATACTGCATCTGCCATGCATTTGCCCACTTGCCCAACTTGTCCAAATCTCTTTACATCCTCCTCACAACTTACAGTCTCCCCCCCCCCCCGCCCCCCAGCTTTGTGTCATCTGCAAACTTGGAAATGTTACATTTAGTTCCCTCACCAAGTCATTAATATATATTGTGAATTAGAACATGGCTACCCGACCTGAACCCAACGACACGTGTCTGGGTCGGGTCGCTCTTCCGGGTCCGCCATTCGGGTTCGGGTCAGACACAGTGACAGCCAGGACGTCAAGGTGGGGAACACTCCACACTAGTCTGCAGTAAGCGATTCCATCGCAGGCAGAGCACAACCTCTTTAAGATCATCAACTTTATTCCAGTGATCAGGCCAGGCGTGGGGAGAAAATGAAAGGACTTTGGCAGGGTCGGGCTCGGGTTGGATGTGGTTCTGTCTGGCTCGGGTCGGGTTTCATTTCAGACCCGAGCAGGCCTTTATTGTGAATAGCTGGGGCCCAAGCACTGATCCCTGCGGTACCCCACTAGTCACTGCCTGCCACACGGAAAAAGACCCGTTTATTCCTACTCCCTGTTTCCTGTCTGTCAACCAATTCTCAATCCATGCCAGTATATTGCCCTCAATCCCATGTGCTTTAATTTTGCACACTAACCTCTTATGTGGAACCTTATCAAAAGCCTTCTGAAAATCCAAATACACTGCATCCACTGGTTCTCCCTTATCTATCTGACAAATTTACATCCTCAAACTCCAGGAGATTTGTTAAGCATGATTTCCCTTTCATAAACCCATGCTGACTTTGTCCAATCCCGTTTGATTTCCAAGTGTTCTGCTATCGCATCCTTTATAATAGACTCTAGCATTTTCCCCACTACTGATGTGCCGCCAACTGGTCTGTAGTTCCCTGTTTTTTCTCTCCCTCCTTTTTTAAATAGTGGGGTTACATTTGCCACCCTCCAATCTGTTGGAACTGATCCACAGTCTATAGAATTTTGGAAGATGACCACCGATGCATCCACTATTTCCAGGGCCACTTTGTTTAGTACTGTGGGATGTAGATTATCAGGCCCTGGGAATTTGTCAGCCTGTAACCCCATTAATTTCCCTAGCACTTTTTTTTTTACTAATACTGGTTTCCTTCAGTTCCTCCCTCTCATTAGACCCTTTGTTCCCGAACATTTCTGCGAGGTTATTTGTGTCCTCCTTTGTGAAGACAGAACCAAAGTATGTGTTTAATTGTTTTGCTATTTCTTTGTTCCCCATTATAATTTCCCGTTTCTGACTAAGGGTCCTACATTTGTCTTCACTAATCTTTTTCTCTTCATACATTTATAGCAGCTTTTACAGTCAGTTTTTCTGTTTACGGCAAGTTTACACTCCTACTCTATTTTCGCCCGCTTAATCGACGTCTTTGGCTTCCTTTGCTGAATTCTAAACTGCTGCCAATTCTCAGACTTGCTGCTTTTTCTGGCAATTTTATATGCCTCCTCTTTGGATCTAATACTGTCCCTAATTTCTTTTGTAAGCCACGGTTGAGCCACCGTTCCGGTTTAATTTTGCGCCAGACAGGAATGAATAATTTGTTGTAATTCATGCACACATTCTTTAAATATTATCCATTGCCTATCCACCGTCAACCCTTTTAGTAAAATTCCCCAATCTACCATAGCCAATTCGCACCTCATACCTTCATGGTTACCTTTTATTTTTAGATTCAGGTCCCTAGTTTCGGATTCAACTACTTCACTCTCCATCCTAATGAAGAATTCTATCATGTTATGGTCGCTCCTCCCCAAGGGACCCCACCAACAAATTTGTTAACTAATCCTTTCTGATTGCACAATAACTAGTCTAGGATAGCCTGTTCTCTAGTTAGTTCCTGTAAATGCTGTTAGCTACTCTGGGGTGCTTCTAGAGTCTGCATTTACATAGGAGAATGTGGGGACTAACTTTTCACATTTTTCAGGGTTGGTTGACCGGACAGTAGGGGTTTTCATTCAGGATTCCTCCCAGACTTCCTTTGACCTGTCCTCTTGGTCACTTTTTTTTCCCTCTTTTTTTAAACATTTGCCAGCCGTGTGCCTGTCTGTCCCCTTTTGTTCTCGGCAGGGGACCCTTGCAGTCACGAGCCCTCTGCTAGAGGGTTCTCCGAACACCGTTGCAGGACTTAGGATGCAGGTTTCACTGTAGGTTGGTGCTTCCCCTCAACCTGGCTCATGTGGCAACTCCTGCAGTACTCCACCACATCTTTGTGGAGTTTTGGCCAGTCAAACAGCTGTCTTATGCGGGCTTTGGTCTTTCGTATACTGGCATATGCAGCCACTGTGGTCTCATTGGCCCTTCTTAATATTTCTCCCCGGTACTTCTGTGGCACCACTAACGGGTGAACTACTGTCCACTCCTTGCCCTCAGGTCTGTGTGGAGAACTTAATTTCCTCAACAGTACCTCATTCTTTAAATAGTAGCAGTCAGGGACTCCCTCTGCTTCACTTTCGGACTGGGCAGCCTGTGCAGATAAGAACAGAAAAGAGGAGAGGAAAGTATAAGGTGAAAGGTTTGAGGCAGTCTCTGAAGGGGGTTTCTGGTTACTATTTCTGTGGTTCCAGCTCGCCGTTGAGTCTTTGATTGTAGGCAGCACTTACTTTTTGCTGGGGCCCAGTATTCTTCTTAAACCTTGTTTACTGCAGGAGACTTTTCTCTCTTTTGAGGTTCTCGTGTCTTCAATGGTTTCCGAAGCTGGTGTGAGTGAGATGAGAGCAGACAGGAGAGAGATGTTCTCAAATCAGGAGCCAGCAGCTTTCTGATTTCAAACACCATTTTCTCCAATTTAAAACTCTCAGTTCAAACCTCTGCAACAGCTAGTTAGTCATGTGACTAAAACTGGTCTGACCACTTCTGTGTATTGGGGAAGCAACGACTGGGTCCCCATTGTTCCAACACTGTTACTATGCAAATGACTTTCCATTCAGGGGCTTGCAATTTTTAAGTTTTAATGTTCATGTGCCTCAGTCTTGCCTGACACCTTGCAGAACAAAAATCTATCTCCGTGCATGTAACTGTCACTGTGGGCATTAAACATTTATTTCTTGGTTATAAGCTGTAGCAAAAAAAAACATTGAGTACAGTGCAAATTTATACACTTGTACTGTCCACAGGAAGTCTTAATTTAACTGAAAAGGATGAGATGCTACTATGATGTACAATATAATTGGAGATGCAAAAACTACAGTTATGATGGGGAATGTTGATTATCCTAATATTGAGTGGGATAGTAATGGTGTAAAGGGCAGAGGGGGAGGAAGAGTTTCTAAAGTGTGGTCAGGAGAATTTTCTACATCAGGATGTTTCCAATCCAATGAGGTGGGACAAGTGGATCAAGTGTTAGTAGGGGAACATTTAGGGGACAGTGAGCATAGAAATCATAAAAGTTTAGATTAGCTCTAGGAAAGAACAGTCCAGAGTAAAAATAAATAATTGGGTGAGGGTCAGTTTCAATGGGGTGAGAACAGATCTGTGCATCATTAACAGGAGGCACTGCAGCAACTTGCCAAATTTCCCTCGACAGCACCTTCCAAAGCCGTGACCTCTATCACCTAGAACAACCAGGGCAGCAGATGCATCACCTGCATTTCCTCCTCCAAGCCACGCGCCATTATGACTTCATAGAATCATAGAAAGTTTACGGCACAGGAAGAGGTCACTTGGCCTATCATGTCTGCGCCAGCCGGAGAAAAAAAAATGCCACCCAGCCTAATCCCACTTTCCACCATTTGGTTATGACCCTCCAGGCACCTTCTAAATGAAATTAGTTTTTCTGCCTCTACCACCCTTTTCAGGCAGTGAGTTCTAAACATCCACCACCCTCTGCGTGAAAAGATTTTCCCTTATCTCCCCTCTAATTCTTTTGCCAATCACTTTAAATCTATGCCCCCTAGTCACTGACCTCTTTGCTAAGATAGGCACTTTCTATCCATGCCCTCAGAATTTTGTACCTCTTCATCAAATCTCCCCTCAGCCTCCTCTGTCCCAAGCAGAACAACCCCAGCCTATTCAATCTTTCCTCATAGCTGCAATTTTCCAGTCCTGGCAACATCTTCGTAAATCTCATCTGTACCCTCTAGTGCAATTACATCCTTTCTGTAATGAGGTGACCAGAACTGCACACAGTATTCCAGTTGTGGCCTAACCAATGTTTTATATAGACCCAGCATAAACCTCCCTACTCTTATATTCTGTGCCTCAGCTAATAAAAGAGAAGATTCCATATGCCTTCTTAACCACATTATCGACCTGCCCTGCTACCTTCAGGGATCTGTGGACATTCACCCTAAGGTCCCTCACTTCTTCTGCACCTCTCAGTATCCTCCCATTTATTGTGTAATTCCTTTGTTTTTTTTGACCTCCCCAAATGCATCACTTCACACACTTCTTGGATTAAATTCCATTTGTCACTTTTCTGTCCACCTAATCAGTCCATTTGATATCTTCCCGCAGTCTGCAGCTATATTCCTTGCTATCAGCCATGCGGCCAATTTTTGTGTTGTCTGCAAACTTCTTGATCGTTCCCCCGCGTTTACGTCAAAATTGTTTAATATCAGGAATGTCCAACCTTTTTGCGTGAGGGGCCACATTACAATTTTTGTCCTACGTAGGGGGCCAGTAAGCAAATTTCGGAAAAATAAAGACATTAGAAATTTATCTTGCTATTAAAGCAACAAAAATTGTGCATTTTTTTTGTGAACAAGCTTTAAATGAGAAGACTAATTTATTAACTTACTTTCTTATTAGATTGAACACTGATTTAGTGAGATACCTGACATTGACTACTTGTGCAAGCGGGTAGGCAGTGGCGTAGTGGTATTATCACTGGACTAGTAACCCAGAGACCCAGGGTATTTCTCTGGGGACATGGGTTCGAATCCCACCACAGCAGAAGGTGGAATTTGAATTCAATTAATCTGGAATCTGAAACCATTGTCGATTGTTGTAAAAACCCATCTGGTTCATGAATGTCGTTTAGGGAAGGATCTCCTGCTGTCCTTACCTGGTTTGGCCTACATGTGACTCCAGACCCACAGCAATGTGGTTAACTCTTGCATGCCCTCTGAAATGGCCCAGCAAGCCACTCAGTTGTACCTAACAGCTACGAAGTCATAAAAAGGAATGAAACCGGACAGAATACCCTGCATCGACCTAGGCACCGGAAATGACAACGGCAAACCCAGCCTTGTCGACCCTGCAAAGTCCTCCATACTAACATTTGGGGGCTTGTGCCAAAGTTGGGAGAGCTGTCCCACAGACTAGTCAAGCAACACCCTGACATAGTCATACTCACGGAATCATACCTTACAGTCAATGTCCCAGACACTGCCATCACCATCCCTGGGTATGTCCTGTCCCACTGGCAGGACAGACCCAGCAGAGATGATGGGAAGTCTCATGGCATCAGGTCAAACATGGGCAAGGTAACCTCCTACTGATTACCACCTACCGCTCTCCCTCAGCTGATGACTCAGTACTCCACCATGTTGAACACCACTTGAGGAAGCACTGAGGGTAGTAAGGGCACAAAATGTACTCTGGGTGGGTGACTTCAATGTCCATGACCAAGAGTGGCTCGGTAGCACCACGACTGACTGAGCTGGCCGAGTCCTAAAGGACATTGCTGCTAGACTGGGTCTGCGGAAGGTGGTGGGGGAACCAACAGGAGGGAAAAACATACTTGACCTCATCCTCACCCATCTGCCTGGTGCAGATGCTTATGTCATTGACTGTATTGGTAGGAGTGACCACCGCACAGTCCTTGTGGAGACGAAGTCCCGCCTTCACATTGAGCATACCGTCTGTCGTGTTGTGTGGCACTATCACCGTGCTAAATGGGATAGATTTCAAACAGATCTAGCAGTGCAAAACTGGGCATCCATGAGGCGCTGTGGGCCATCAGCAGCAGCAGAATTGTACTCAACCACAATCTGTAACCTCATGGCCCGGCATATCCCCCACTCTACCATTGCCATCAAGCCAGGAGACCAACCCTGTTCAATGAAGAATGCAGGAGGGCATGCCAGGAGCAGCACCAGGCATACCTCAAAATGAGGTGTCAACCTGGTGAAGCTACAACACAGGACTACTTGCATGCCAAACTGTGTAAACAGCATGCGATAGACAGAGCTAAGCGATCCCATGACCAATGGATCAGATCTAAGCTCTGCAGTCCTGCCACATCCAGCCGTGAATGGTGGTGGACAATGAAACAACCAACTGGAGGAGGTGACTCCACAAATATCCCCATCCTCAGTGATGGGGGAGCCCAGCACATCAGTGCAAAAGATAAGGCTGAAGCATTTGCAACAATCTTCAGCCAGAAGTGCCGAGTTGATGATCCATCTCGGCCTCCTCCTGAAGTCCCCAGCATCACAGATGCCAGACTTCAGACAATTCGATTCACTCCGCGTGATATCAAGAAACGACTGAAGGCACTGGATACTGCAAAAGCTATGGGTCCTGACAATATTCCGGCAATAGTACTGAAGACCTGTGCTCCAGAACTTGCTGCGTCCCTAGCCAAGCTGTTCCAGTACAGCTACAACACTGGCAACTACCCTGCAAGGTGGAAAATTGCCCAGATATGTCTTGTACACAGAAAGCAGGACACGTCTAACCCGACCAATTACCGCCCCATCAGCCTACTCTCAATCATCAGTAAAGCGATGGAAGGTGTCATCAACAGTGCCATCAAGCGGCACTTGCTTAGCAATAACCTGCTCAGTGACGCTCAGTTTGGGTTCCGCCAGGGCCACTCGGCTCCTGACCTCATGACAGCCTTGGTTCAAACATGGACAAAAGAGCTGAACTCAGGAGGTGAGGTGAGAGTGACTGCCCTTGACATCAAGGCAGCATTTGATGGAATATGGCATCAAGGAGCCCTAGCAAAACGAAGGTCAATGAGAATCGGGGAAAACCCTCCGCTGGCTGGAGTCATACCCAGCACAAAGGAAGATGGTTGTGGTTGTTGGAGGTCGATCATCTGAGCTCCAGGACATCACTGCAGGAGTTCCTCAGGGTAGTGTCCTGGGCCCAACCATCTTCAGCTGCTTCATCAATGACCTTCCTTCAATCGTAAGGTCAGAAGTGGGAATGTTCGCTGATGATTGCACAATGTTCAGCACCATTCGTGACTCCTCAGATACTGAAGCAGTCCGTGTAGAAATGCAGCAAGACCTCGACAATATCCAGGCTTGGGCTGATGAGTGGCAAGTAACATTCGCGCCAGACAAGTGCCATCTCCAACAAGAGAGAATCTAACCATCTCCCCTTGACATTCAACAGCATTACCATCGCTGAATCCCCCACTATCAACATTCTAGGAGCTACCATTGACCAGAAACTGAACTGGAATAGCCATATAAATACCATGGCCACAAGAGCAGGTCAGAGGCTAGGAATCCTGAGGCAAGTAACTCATCTGACTCCCCAAAGCCTGTCCATCTACAAGGCACAAGTCAGGAGTGTGATGGAATACTCTCCACTTGCCTGGATGGGTGCAGCTCCAACAACACTCAAGAAGCTCGACACCATCCAGGACAAAGCAGCCCGCTTGATTGGCACCCCATCTACAAACATTCACTCCCTCCACCACCGACGCATAGTGGCAGCAGTGTGGACCATCTACAAGATGCACTGCAGCAATGCATCAAGGCTCCTTAGACAGGACCTTCCAAACCCGCGACCTCTACCACCCCGAAGGACAAGGGCAGCAAATGCATGGGAACACCACCACCTGCAAGTTCCCGTCCAAGTCACACACCATCCTGACTTGGAACTATATCGCCGTTCCAGGATTTTGACCCAGCGACAGTGAAGGAACTCCCTTCCTAACAGCACTGTGGGTATACCTACCCCAAATGGACTGCAGCAGTTCAAGAAGGCAGCTCACCACCACCTTCTCAAGGGCAATTAAGGATGGGCAATAAATGCTGGCCTGGCCAGCGTCGCCCACATCCCGTGAATGAATTTTAAAAAAAAAAAGCAAAAACGATATCTGCATGCACACATGATCTGACTCTCGCTCCCGGTTGAAGGGGCTCTGTCTGTGTGTGTGTGTGTGTCTGTGTCCTCTTAGCACTGCCCCACCCTGCACCTCTGGCTGTTTGCTGGCCTGCTTCCTGCTCTCCTGCTGGTCATCTTTCCCTCTCCCCTACAGCAGCCATTCCCATTCACTCGCTAACTCCCTGAACTGCCCGAAAACAGGGGGCGGCCGATCCCAGTGCACCTGCACCGCGAACTGCCAATCAGTGCTCACCCCGCTCGGGCAGCCCACTCGGTCACAGGATTGGCAGACGATATGTTGGACAGCTCTGGTTAATATATACCACAAAAGCAGGGGACCGAGTACTGAGCCCTTCAGAACCCCACTGTAAACAGCCTTCCAGTTAACCATTACCATTTATTTCCTGCTACCAAGTCAATTTTGTATCCAGCTTGCTACATTCCCCTGGATCCCATGAGCTGCTGGGGTTGTTTTAAACCAGACTTCCATGTGAGATCTTGTTAAATGCCTTGCTAAAATTTGTGTACGCTCTGAACTATATCGCTGCTCCTTCACTGTCGCTGGGTCAAAAACCTGGAACTCTCTCCCTAACAGCATTGTGGGTGTACCTACACTATATGGACTGCAGCAGTTCAAGAAGGCAGCTCACCACTACCTTCTTGAGGACAGTTAGGGATGGGCAATAAATAGTGATATTGCCAGTGATTGCTTACATCCCATAAAAGAATTGGAATCAAAGATTGGCAGGCAAAACTGTAATTGAACCATGGGATACCTTTTTAAAAGAGGAGATAGTTCAGCTACAGTTTAGGTACATTCCAACAATGGGCGAAGGGTAGGACAAACAAAGCCAGAGCTTCCTGAATGACGAAAGAGACAGTAAGATGAAGCAGGAAAAGGGTATGTATGACCGATGTCGGGTTGACAATACAAGTGAGAATTCTGCTGAATATAGAAAGTTCAGAGGGACTGTGGGGTGGGGAAAAGGAGCAAAGAGAGTATGAGAAGAGAGCGGCAGCCAACATTAAAAGGAATCCAAAAGTCTCTTATAGGCCTATAAATAGAAAAAGGGTGGTTATAGGAGCAACAGGGCTGATAAGGGATCAAGAAAGATTTATACATGGATGCAGAAGGCATGGCTGAGGTACTCAGTGACTACTTTGCATCTGTCTTCAAGGGAGATGCTGCTGCCAAAGTCATAGTGGAAGAGTAGGTAGTTGAAACACTGGGCTAAAAATTGATAGAGGAGGTATTAGAAAGGTTACATGTACTGAGTTGATAAGTCACCGGGACCAGGTCAGATGCATCTGAGGACACTGAGGGACGTAAGGGAGGAAATTGCGCCAGCACTGACCATAATGTTCCACTTCTTCTTGGATACAGAGATGGTACCAGAGAACTGGAGAATTGCCAATGTTATACTCTTGTTCAGAAAAGGATGCAAGGATAAGCCCAGCAACTACAGGCCAGTCAGTTTAACCTTGGTGATGGGAAACCTTTTCCAAATGATGATCCAGGACAAAATTAAGTCATTTGGACAAATGTGGATTAATTAAGGAAAGCCAGCACGGATTTCTTAAAGTCAAATCCTGTTTCACTAACTTGCTTGAGTTTTTTGAAGAGGTAACAGCGTTGATGTGGTGTACATGGACTTCCAAAAGGCTCTTGATAAAGTGCTGTGTAACAAGCTGCAGCCAATGAAATAAAAGGGGCGGTGTGGTAGCATGTGTACGAAATTGGCTGAGTGACCGAGTAATGAACATTTGTTTTTGTCTTGGAGGAAGGCATATTGTGGGGTTCCCCAAAGGTCGGTTTTGGGACCACTGCTTTTCTTGATCTATATTAACACTTGGGTGTGCAAAGCACAATTTCAAAATTTGTAGAAGATATGCAATTTAGAAGTATTGTGAACTGTGAGGGGGATAGTGATGTCCTCTTGCAGCCTATGAATATAGGCTGGTGGAATGGGCGGACTTATGGCAGATGAAATTTAATGCAAGGAAATGTGGAATGATCTATTTTGGTAGGAAGACCAAGGAAAGGCAATAGAAAATAAAGGATGCAATTCTAAAGTGGGTGCAGGAGCAGAGAGACCTTGGAGTACATGTGCCCAAATCGATCAAGGTGGCTGGGCAGGTTGGGAAAGCGGTTATTAGACTTGTGGGATCTTGGGCTTTATAAATAAAGGCATAAAGTACAAAAGTAAGGAAGTTATGGTGAACTTGTGTGAAACACTGGTTCAGCCTCAACTGGAGTATTATGACCAATTCTGGGCACCACACTTTAGGAAGGATGTGAAGGCATTGGAGAGGCTGCAGAAAAGATTTAAAGGAATGGTTCTGGCGAAGCTGGGGCTGATCTCTTTAGAGAAGTGAAGGTTCAGAGGAGATTTGATAGAGGTGTTCAAAATCATGAGGGTTTAGACAGTAGATACAGAGAAACTTTTCCCATTGGTTGGGAGGGATGAGAACCAGAAGGCATAGATTTAAGGTGAATAGCAAAAGAATAAGTGACATGAGGAAAATCTCTGCCCAGCAAGTGGTTAGGATCTGAATGCACTGCCTGAGTGTGGTGGAGGCAGCTTTGATTGTGGCTTTCAAAAGGGAATTGGATAAGCACCCAAGAGAGAATTTGCATGGCTATGGGGAAATGGCAGGGGAGTGGAACTTAGTTGAGTAGCTCTTACAGACAGTTGGCTCAGACACAATGGGCCGAATGACCTCCTTTTGTGCTGGAACCATTCTATGATTCTATAAACAATTCCTTTTGAGCTAAGTGTCTGAAACTGTATAAAATGTTGAGACTGTTAGCTTCTGTCTTGTTTTCATGTCCATTGTCATGAAACACCTGGATATTTTTCATTTTACCCCTGTGAAACTAAAGCTGCAATCTCTTGCACGCAAAAAAAAAATCTCTACCTCAGTTTTAAATGTTCTCCAGCTCCTGTGGGAAAATTCCAACTCTGGGTTTTATAGCAAAACTCTAGTCAACTGCCTTTTTAAAAAAAAAAAAATTGACAAACCTGTATGGGGGAAAAACTTGAGAAATTAAAAAATTTAATGGGTTAATTTATTGACTTTATATATGATTCTTTTCTTATGAAGATTTTTACATGGCTCTATATATTCACCTGGGCCTGAAGCCCAAAATGGCACTTGGAACCACTTTGCTCAATTTGCTAGGCCAGCACCCCACTCCCAAGCATACAAATTGGTACTTTCCAAATTATCATTTTTTTTTTGTGTGTGGTCTTTGATCTGGATTTCAGAGAATCAGGTGCTGACTTATGTTTTTGTAAAGCACAATCCTGGTATGGTTTGATTTAATGTCTTGCATTATATGTCCTATATATAATATAAAAATAAAATAGCTTGTAAGGGAAACCGGTTATTGTTTAACACATTTGCTGGTTTAGCATCTTGTTACGACCAGGTGAGAAAGGTATTTAGGGGTCTTTTACTGTCTTCACCTGGTCTTATTGTAACAGGGTTTAATTTTAAACATGCTGTGTTTTGAGCTCCCCCTTTGTGAATCCTTGTTCACAATTATAAGGCAAAGACATGAGCACAACAGGTTTTCTTTAGGTTTAAAGAAGAAAAGTGAAATTTATTAAACTTAAACTCTCATACCGTTAATGCCTACGGATATACGACGCGCCCACGCTAGCATTCACACGCGATACACGCGTGCAAATAGGGACAGAAAAAAGCAGAAGAAAAATAGAATGGAGAGGTTTGAGGCAATCTCTAAAAGGAGGTTTCTTGTTACTGTTTCTGTGTTTCCAGCTCGCTGTAGAGTCCTTGATTGTAGACAGCTGTTACTTTTCGTTGGGGCCCAGTATTCTTCTTAAACCTTGTTCACTGTAGGAGACTTTTCTCTCTTGGGGTTCATATGTATTCAATGGTTTCCGAAGCTGGTGAGAGCAGACAGGAGAGAGGTATTCCCAGTCCAGGAGCTAACAGCCTTCTCAGTTCAAAATTCTGTTGGAGTTTTTTGAATTTGAGCTTCCAACAGTCAGCCAGTCATGTGAACAAACTGACCCGACTACGTCTGTTTGTGTATTCGCCATCTTAGTAGTCAATCTGGAATGCTTCAACGTCTGGTAATCAAAAGTCCATTGTGGATTAAATTGGAGCAGAGACTATCTCCTTTGTCCTTTTGAAGTACTTGTCTGTTGATATGCTAATGTCTCTCTCCGGCCAAAGTCTCCAATTGTTTTTTAAAGCTAGTTCTTCACCATCTGCAGTTTAAAATCAATGTTCATGTGGCGAAATTAATTTTCCTCATTCTTAGCAGCTGGGGGGCTTGCCTGACAATCTGTACTGAGAATGAAGGTGACTCCTAGTAGGTACAAGCGTAGGATGGTTGTGAGTGCAATTTTGCCTGTAAGCTATTGTTTTTGACATTGAAAAATGAAAAATTTTGTCTTTCCGTTCCCATTGCAAAAGATTCATACTGGATGTTGAGAAAACAATTTTCTTCTTCAGGTCCCAAGACGTGAATCAGCTCTGCCAAGGAATGGGGTCACAAAGGAAAGTGAGTTGAAATCTACGTACAGATTCTAATGGCAAATGTTTTGCTTCATTATTACTTTGAGAGTTAGAGAGAAAGTTAACAGAATCTTTCCTTGAAATTTAATCGATTTTGTAACATTCTTTAATAGAACAGGTTGGATATAGTCTATGGAAGGAATAGGCTAAATTGTTCTTTGTTAATGCATTGAATATTTTCATTACCAACTGGAAAAGAACCACTCCCCTTCCTTCCTACTAAATGTGCCTTAAAACCAGATGAAAATATGGGAAGATCAATGGCAGATGAAATTTAATATGGACATGTGTGTACATGATGTCATAAATGGTGTTCAAATGGGTAAGGATGCAGTTGAGCTCCAGAGGTGGTATTAGATTCTGCAACCAACATGTTTCATTTCAGAACAGCAATCAACTAAGCTTCAAATCATGCAGTTGTACCAGTGCTCTTGTCGGACCACATCTTGAGTACAGTGTCCAGTTCTGGTCACCTGAGAAACAAGTTCAGGTGGTGGGGTGGAAGTTCAAAAGTGAAGGAAGATTTGAGAAGCTTGGATATTTTAGCCCAGAAACTGGTCAGGACGCTGTTTAAGCTTGAAAGGAACACTAGTTTAGAAGTGTTAGGGAATGTTTCCAGACAGTAGTCCATTTTAAAGGTGCTGTTCTTGGAATAACAATTAGATTGATGACTAGGAGCATCCTGGCCAGTTTAACTAAAACTAGTCATTCTGTATGGAGATGCTATCTACCAGCCTTTTGAGTAAATTTAGGAGCTAGTGGAGAATGTACTTGTATAAACGTGAGCTAAGGAAGGGGAAGAGGGTGCAGGTCTTTGGGCGGGGGGGGGGGGTCAAGGGAGCAGGGAGGGAAACTTGTCAAAAAAATGATGTGTAAAAGAACCTGATAAGTCTGTTTTTAAACTGGAAGGCTGAGAAAAGGAATTGGGCAGAGGGAGACAGTGTGATGAAACTCCCTGTTGAATTTCACAAGGCCACTCTTCAGAACAATTCATTGGCTGTTATTGTTGGGTTGAACAAAACTAAAATAAGCTCAAAGCTACAAAGTCTGGAATTTTACGGCCCCCCTCAAACCCCCACCCCCCACCAATGAGCAGGGTGGTGGTGGGGTGGGTGGTGTAAAATTGAGAGGGGGGGGGGGGTTCATTCCCGACCCTATCCCGCCCCCACTGCAATTTTACGCGGCAGTGAGAAATTACCCACCTGCCTTGGCCAATTACAGTCACCTTAAGGGCCTCCTGCCACTGCCACGGGTATTTTACACTTGGTGGCCAGATGGCAAAAGCCCCGAGAACCCTGCCTGGTAAAACCAGGCGACCTTCTTGCAGGGTTGGGGGTGGGGGACCCCCCCTGTCGGGTGGGGGACCCCCCCTCCTGATCGGACACCCTGTGCCCCACAGAGGGCCGCCCCTGAAACCACAGTGCACAACAATTTCTCCCCCGACAATTGATTTTGAATTTTTGCCATAGAAACATAGAAAATTTACGCCACTGAGGCCATTTGGCCCATTGTGCCTTGCCAGTCGAAAAGAGTTATCCAGCTTAATCCCACCTTTTCAGCTTTTTCTGTAACCTGTAGGTTACAGCATTCCCAAGTGTATATCCAAGTAATTTTTTAAATGTGAAGAGGGTTTCTGCCTCCACTCGTCCAGGCAGAGTGTTCTAGACCCGTACCACCCACTGGGCGAAAAAAAAATCTCAGCTCATCTAATCCTTCTACCAATTTTAAATCTATGTCCCCTGGTTGTTGACCTCTGTGCTAACAGAAATGCGTCCTTCATATCCACTCCAGCTAGGTCCCTCCATAACTTTTGTATACCTCCATTAAATCTCTCTCTTTTTCCTGTGTTCCAAAGAAACCAACACCAGCCTATCCAAAATAAAAGCAAAATACTGCGGATGCTGGAAATCTGAAATAAAAACAAGAAATGCTGGAACCACTCAGCAGGTCTGGCAGCATCTGTGAAAAGAGAAGCAGAGTTAACGTTTCGGGTCAGTGACCCTTCTTCGGAACTATCCAATCTTCCCTTATAGCTAAATTCTCCATTCCTGGCAACATCCTCATAAATCCCCTCTGCTCTCGCTCTAGTGTGATCACATCCTTCCTATATAGGGACCAGAACTGTATGCAATAATCTAGCTTCAGTGTAACTAATGGGTTTTTTAATACAGTTCTAGCATAGCCTCCCTGATCTTGTACTCTGCCTTGGCTAATAAAGGAAAGTATCCTGTAAGTTGCCTTAACCACCTGTCCTGCTACCTTCAGCGATTAGTAGAAATGCACTCCATGGTCCCTCAGTACTTCTCAGTATCCCACCATTTATGTGCATCCCATTGCGTTGTGTACTCTCTCCAAATGTATTACCTCACACTTCTTCAAATTGAATTTTTTGCCATTTTTATATTCACCTGACCAGTCCATTGATATCTTCCTGCAGTCTACAGCTTTCTTCCTCACTATCAAGCACATTGCCAATTTTTGTACCATCTAACTTCTTAATCATGCCCCCTACTTATAAGCCTGTCTAACTGACGTCCCATGAAAAGCAAGAGACCAAATTCTGAATCCTGCGGAACCCCACTGGGAAACTACCTTCCATCCATAAAAACACCCATCGACTATTAACCCTTTGCTTCCTGCCACTGAGTCAATTTTGGATCCAACTTTCCTCTTTACCTTCGATCCCGTGAGCTTTTAACTTTCTGACTGTCTGTCATGTGGAGCCTTGCCAAAATCCACGTAGACTACATCAAATACACTACCCTTATCGGCCCTTGTTGTTTCCTCAAAAAAAATCAATCCAGTTTGTCAGATAGAACCGTCCCTTAAGTCCATGCTTTGCTAAATGACAATTTACACTGTCTCAGGACTTTTCCAACAACTTGCTCACCATCAATGTTAGGCTGACTGACCTGTAATTACCTGGGCTATCCCAGCCTTTTTAAATAGTTGCAGTCCTCTGGCACGATGCCTGTAGCCAGAGAGGGTTGGAAAATGGTCAGAGCCTCTGCTTTTTCTTCCCTTAATTCTCTTAGATCAGGATACATTTCATCTGAGCCTGCAGATTTATCTACTTTTGAGGATGTGAAACACTTTAATGCCCTCTCTTTGCTCTCCTAATTTCTTTTTAATTGCAGCCCAGCACATTCTGTACTACTTTAGGCTTTTTGCAATATTGAACTTTTGATATCTGATACATGTTTTCCCTTTTTGCCTTATCCAACTCCGTGTACGCTCTTTGATACCTAAAAGATTCTAGATTTGGGAGTCCAACCCTTTTTTTCTTGGCAGGGACATAATTGTTATGAACCCTGTATCTCCTCTTTGAAATCCTCACACTGCTCTGACACTGATTTTTACTTTAAAGTAGTTTGCTTCCAGTCCAATTTGCTTAGTAAAATAGGCCTTTTCCCAATTTAAAACTTTTACTCTTAATCTACCTTTACCAAAGGAGCTTTTTTTTTGTAAAAGAAAGAAATGCCTCTTTAGTGTTGGTTGGAACTTCCTCAATGGATCAGTGAGTACCTGTGTCAGCAAATACTAGTCTTTTTCAATTCAAATCCAGTGGCGCAGTGGTTAGCACTGCAGCCTCACAGCTCCAGCGACCCGGGTTCTATTCTGGGTACTGCCTGTGCGGAGTTTGCAAGTTCTCCCTGTGACCGCGTGGGTTTTCACCGGGTGCTCCAGTTTCCTCCCACAGCCAAAAGACTTGCAGGTTGGTAGGTAAATTGGCCATTATAAATTGCCCCTAGTATAGGTAGGGGAGTATAGGGAAGGTGGGGATGTGGTGGGAACATGGGATTAGTGTAGGATTAAGATAAATGGGTGGTTGATGGTCGGCACAGACTCGGTGGGCCGAAGGGCCTGTTTCAGTGCTGTATCTCTAAATAAATAATTTTTTTAAAAAATCCTACTCCACCCTGCCCCTGACCCCAGTTCAGTGATGAAAAGAGTGAGTGTGGTTGCCAAGTGACATCAGATTAGGTTCACCTGTGACGTCTACCTTTTTATCTTCCCTAGTAGTTGAATAGCCTGCTGACATTTGAAGACCAGGTTCACAAATAATAAATTTAGATCCTGAATTTTAATCTCTTGCAGACCATAAGAGAATATGTCGTGACTTTATTGGACCATGTTGTTGCAATTTTACAACTAAAATCAATTTACACATGAAGCAACGTCAAATGATTGAGGTTTCCTAAAGGAAGCTACAACCCACATGAAAATAAACATTGAAATCCAACTGACCATTTGTCTGCAGGCAAACGGGGTTTGGAGAAGGGTTGGAGAACCAGTGAAGTCTTAATGCATGGAATCTAATGGAGCTTGTTTTATCTTTTTATTTGACACTGATGTTCCAGAACCTGTACTTGATTCTGATGACGTTGCAGGTAACATTACTCTCACCATTTAGTAAATGATGTTTGTTCTCTTACTCTCCCTCCTTCTCTCTCTCTCTCTCTCTCTCTCTCTCTCTCCCTCCCTCCTTCTCTCTCTCTCTCTCTCTCTCTCTCTCTCTCCCTCCTTCTCTCTCTCTCTCTCTCCCTCCTTCTCTCTCTCTCTCTCTCTCTTTCTCTCTCTCCCTCCTTCTCTCTTTCTCTCTCTCCCTCCTTCTCTCTTTCTCTCTCTCCCTCCTTCTCTCTTTCTCTCTCTCCCTCCTCTCTCTCTCTCTCTCTCTCCCTCCTTCTCTCTCTCTCTCTCTCTCTCTCTCTCTCTCTCCCTCCCTCCTTCTCTCTCTCTCTTTCCCCCCTCTCTCTCTCTCTCGCTCTCTCTTTTTTTTTCTTTCTTCCCCCCCTCTCACTCCTATAGAACAATGATTCTGAGCAGAGGTGATATATCTGGTGGTTTCAATGAGCTTCTGTCCTCATTAACTGTTTGAACGCCTCATTTAATTTGCATCTGGTACACTATAGATTTCATCATTGGACTGGACTGTGGTGTAAGGTACTATTCTAAATCTAGTGCACTGGCAAGTCCCGAAGAACCTAGACTTTCAGTGTTTTTTTTTCTTCAAGGGGAGCACTTTTCTTCCTCCTCCACTTCCACTTCTTCCCAATTTAAAGAATCGTTGGAGGTGGTCAGTTCTTTTAGCTGTAGCTAATGCTGCTCTTGGCTAACTGTCGAGGGGTAGAGCTACAACAACCCACGAGGAATGCAGTGCCAGTATCTTCAAACCTCATGAGAAGTTCCATGTTTTTAGCTCACTTCATTGTATTGATATCTAGCTTCACTGCAACTTTAGGACATGGGTTGAATCGCTTCTGTTGTAAGGTGTTCAGATGGCACGCATTGAGGGCACAAATCTCCCCATAATAGTGAGGGAGCTGGTGGAAAAGGAACATTTGAGTTGCTCGCCTTAATGGTGGCTAGCTTACAGTGGCATTGATAAGTGGCAGGGAGTGCTGGGAACAGGTGCTACAGTTTGGAAATAAAATGGGATTTGACTTCATTTTCTTCAAATAGAAGAGGTAATCAAAACTAAAGAAACCGACCTATCCTTTATTTTTCAGATATTGGCAAATGTGCATTTTCAGCATTTGTTTTTATATTTTTAGAACTATGTAAAGAATTGGTACCATGTTAAAATGGTTAAGGTTGCATGTTGAATCATTTTTAATCCTCTACATACCCAACAAAAAAGCATTTGAAAACCTATTAAAATGACTGAGGGATGAGTTTTTAAAGAAATCCTGGTTAGACTCTTGCTTTTTAATGCAGCCGGTGATTTTTGCCAGAAAATGCCACTGTCAATGCCCTGTAATCTGGTAGTAACTCTGGTTGACCTTTTATTTTTATGTCAAAACACTTGTATATTGCATGCTGCTTATTCACTGTTAAATATGAGTGGTCACTGGATTATTTGATTTGACTTTTATGATTTTTAAAGAGCAACAGGAAGATTGTAATTTAACACTTTATCCTCTTTAAGTACCACGCTCGACTCGTTCAAGGACACAAGCCACATTAGAGGTGCAAATTGTGCCAAATTCAAGACCATCTGAAGTAGAACCTGTAAACTGCAAGAACATTTCCACAGGTAAAGGGCACATCAGGGGCCCGACTCTTTTTCTTTCAAAATGAACACTTGAGGATTGTTGTAATTCTCCATACTCTACTCTGTTGGTTTGTCGCAGGTGAAAATGCCTGTCATATTATAGCTTTTTGAATAAATAATGTTTATTTCTCCCAGTAAGTCTTGTTTCATAATTTCTTAACAAAATGCTTGCCCTTGTGTCTTTCTTAAGTCTTGAATATGCTGTAGTTAAAAGAGATGGTAGATCAGTTTTGATCATGGCCCTGACATTGTCTTAATATGGCAATGGTCAGTGGGATTAAGCTGGTCAAGTGATCCCAAATGATGTTGGAAATGGGGATGGGTTACTTAGTCATTTACAGCACAGAAGGAGGCCATTCAACCCATTGAGTCCATGTCGGCAATGGTGCACATTTTTGTTCGCATGATATTTGGATTGTGGTTGACTTTGCCAATAAAACTATAGTGTTCTGTCACTCTCGAACATAATGGCATGTCTACAGTATTGCTTTCTACAATAAATGCTGTAACACAAATAAAACCCAGCTGGATGTCCTGAAATTTTTAGAGACATCTTTTGGAACAACTATGCAGGACAAATAAATTCCTTAAGTTCAAGAGGCATACTGTATCTATAAACTTCCACAGCCAGATTCATTTGTTTGAGTGTTAGGTGCCATTGTACATTGAGAGATGATAGGATGGGTGATAGGTTTAAAAAAAAAACACTACTGCACAATTACATGGTACTTGGAAAAGTGAGATTTGCATGCAGTCAGTATTAGTAAAAGCATGTTGTGAAGGTCAACCGAACACTTCTACTGGCTCAGGTCACTGGTAACTTATCTAGCAGTGAACAGACTTTTAAATTGTCTTGCAGGAAGAAAGTCAACCTGTGTAAGAGAAACTGAAAAGCTGAGGAAACAGCGTGAAGATCGGCGAACTCAGTTACACGAAATACGAGAAAAGCGTGGACAGGTAGGAGCCCATTCAAACAATAAATTGAGACATAGTTGAATAAATGCCATATTAGGTGGATCCTGCTCACCGCCTCTGGTCCACCTACTCAGCATCTATGCTCCAACACTCTGCTCCCCACCTGAAGTTAAAGACCAGTTCCAAGAGGAACTCCATAATATCATTAGTAGCATTCCCAATACCGAACATTTGTTCCTGCTGGGGGACTTTATTGCCAGGGTTGGGGGCGACCATGACTCATGGCCCTCCTGCCTTGGGCGCTATGGCAATGGAAGGATGAATGAGAATGACGAGAGACTGCTGGAGTTGTCTATCTATCACAACCTTTGCATCACCAACGTTCTTTCATACTAAACCCTGTCACCAGGTTTCTTGGAGGCACCAAGATCACATCGTTGGCATCAACTGGACCTCATCATCGCAAGGCGAGCCTCTTTAAACAGCATTCAAATCTCACGCAGCTTCCACATTGCAGACTGCGACACCGACCGCTCCTGGTGTGCAGCAAGGTTAGACTGAAACCAAAGAAGCTGCATCACTCCAAGCAGAAGGGCTGCCCGCGCATCAACACTAGCAGAATTTCTTATCCACAGTTGTTGCATAAGTTTCTAAATTCACTTGAAAAAGCCCTTCAAAACACTCCTACAGGGGATGCAGAGACCAAGTGGGCCCACATCAGAGGTGCCATCTATGACTCAGCAATGACCACCTATGGCAAACGTGTGAAGCAGAATACAGACAGGTTTCAATCTCACTTTGAAGAGCTGGAACCTGTCATAGCTGCTAAGCGCATTGCATTGTTGAACTACAAGAAAGCCCCCAGCGAGTTAACATCCGTAGCACTTAAAGCAGCCAGAAGCGCTGCACAAAGAACAGCTAGGCGCTGCGCAAATGACTAATGGCAACACCTATGCAGTCGTATTCAGCTGGCCTCCGACACCGGAAACATCCGAGGAATGTACGATGGCATTAAGAGAGCTTTTGGCCAACCATCAAGAAGATCGCCCCCTCTCAAGTCTAAATCAGGGGACACGATCACTGACCAACGCAAGCAAATGGACCGCTGGGTGGAGCACTACCTAGAACTGTACTCCAGTGAAAATGTCAGAGACCGCCCTCAACGCAGCCCAGTCTCTGCCAGTCATGGATGAGCTGAATGAACGGCCAACAAAATCGGAACTCGGTGATGCCATTGATTCTCTAGCAGTGGAAAAGCCCCTGGGAAGGACGGCATTACCCCTGAAATAATCAGAGTGCCAAGCCTGCTACACTTTCAGCACTCCACGATCTGCTCTCCTTGTGCTGGGATGAGGGGGAAGTACCACAGGACATGCGCGATGCCAATATCATCACCCTCTATAAAAACAAAGGTGACCGCGGTGACTGCAACAACTACCATGGAATCTCCTGCTCAGCATAGTGGGGAAAGTCTTCACTCAAGTCGTTTTAAACAGGCTGCAGAAGCTGGCTGAGCATGTCTACCCTGAGGCACAGTGTGGCTTTCGAGCAGAGAGATCCACCATTGTCATGCTGTTCTCCCTTCGCCAGCTACAGGAGAAATGCCACAAACAACAGATGCCCCTCTATGTTGCCTTCATCGATCTCACCAAAGTCTTTGACCCCTCGTCAGCAGACGTGGTCTCTTCAGACTACTAGCAAAGATCGGATGTCCACCAAAGCTACTAAGTATCATCACCTCATTCCATGACAATATGAAAGGCACAATTCAGCATAGCAGTGCCTCATCAGACCCCTTTCCTATCCTGAGTGGCGTGAAGCAGGGCTGTGATCTCACACCTACACTGTTTGGGATCGTCTTCTCCCTGCTGCTCTCGCATGCGTCCAAGTCTTCAGAAGAAGGAATTTTCCTCCACACAAGATCAGGTGGCAGGTTGTTCAACCTTGCCCATCTAAGAGCGAAGACCAAAGTACAGAAGGTCCTCATCGGGGAACTCCTGTTTGCTGACACTGCATTAACATCCCACACAGAAGAGTGTCTGCAGAGACTCATCGACAGGATTGCAGCTGCCTGCAACGAATTTGGCCTAATCATCAGCCTCAAAAAACGAACATCATGGGACAGGACGTCAGAAATGCTCCATCTATCAATGTCGGCAACCACGATGTGGAAGTGGTTCAAGAGTTCACCTACCTAGGCTTAATTATCACCAGCAACCTGTCTCTCGATGCAGAAATCAACAAGCGCACGGGAAAGGCGTCCGCTGCTATGTCCAGACTGGCCAACAGGGTGTGGGAAAATGGCGCACTGACATGAAACACAAAGTCCGAGTGTACTTGCTCTACGGCAGCGAGGCCTGGACAACGTATGTCAGCCAAGAGCGACGTCTCAATTCATTCCATCGTTGCTGCCTCCAGAGAATCCTTGGCATCAGGTGGCAGGACCGTATCTCCAACACAGAAGTCCTCAAGGCAGCTAACATCCCCAGTATATACACCTTGCTGAGCCAGTGGTGCTTGAGATGGCTTGGCCATGTGAGCCGCATGGAAGATGGCAGGATCCCCAAGGACACATTGTACAGCGAGCTCGTCACTGGTATCAGACCCACCGGCCATCCATGTCTCTGCTTTAAAGACGTCTGCAAACGTGAGTTCAAGTCCTGTGACATTGATCACAAGTCGTGGGAGTCAGTTGCGTGTGATCGCCAGAGCTGGCAGACAGCCATAAAGGCAGGGCTAAAGTGTGGCGAGTTAAAGACACTTAGCAGTTGGCAAGAAAAAAGACAGAAGCGCAAGGGGAGAGCCAACTGTGTAACAACCCCAACAACCAATTTTATCTGCAGCACCTGTGGAAGAGTCTGTCACTCTAGAATTGGCCTTTATAGCCACTCCAGGTGCTGCTTCACAAACCACTGACCACCTCCAGGCGCTTATCCATTGTCTCTCGAGACGAGGAGGCCAAAGAAGAAGGCGGTGGTGGACCCGATTGTTCTGTTTTATTGTTTTTCTAGTTTTTTTTTGAAGAATCAGCAATTCAAATGCTAGTTTTGTTTAGATGAAGGTTATCCATTTTAAATTTTAGAACTAAGAATCTTACGCTAACATTTGCAACTGTTTCTGTTTGGATTCCAGAAGTGTGAAATTATTTTTTAACAGCAAAAGGGTGTGTTGGGCATATGTTTGCCTATCATCATTTGGGAATGCATTTTTGGGTAGCACTGTGATATTAAGGTCTGTGTGTGCGTGTGTTTTCTCATCCTCTTCCTGGAGCAGTGCATAAGCTGCACAATATCCCAGTTGACGACACAAGTGAATCTTTCATGACTTACCTTGTAGGACTGGATGTAGCACATCAGGAAATTGTCTTTAGTTTGGTGCTTTTTTTTTTAATCCACCCCCACTCCACCACAACCCTCTTTCCCATTTCTTCCTTCCTGATTCAAAAATCTGGAATCCAGGCATCATAATTATGTCTATCTCAGTTCAAGTCTAAATATCGTCCACCAATCATATTGGGCAGTCTTGGTCCTTCACCTACATGGCCAATGGGTGACTGCAAGAGATTTTTGAGGTTTACCAGTCCCATATGTGACTGGATTAAAACTGCACCATGGTTGGCTCTGACTTCAATCGTGAAATAATGCATACAAAGCTGGCTTCTAATGGCTAAAGGTGGCCAGTATTAGCTGCCAAATGAAATTGAAAGCCATTCTCTTGACAACAAAGGTTTCCTGTAAATTTGTGCCTCTGTTCTAGCACTGATTTAGTAGTGCACTTTTTTTTTTCCAGCTCTTTCACTTCACTGCCTAATTTGCACATCACCTAATGTGGATTGTACACCTATTTTAGAAATGGTTAAATCAGTCTACTTTTGTTTACAAATAAATTAAACCATTTTAGTATCTACTACAAAGTATAGGCTTCAGTATAGTGTTTCTAAATTATTGCAGGACTATGACACAGCCAATCCAAACTGGGAATTCATGAAGATGATTGCAGAATTCAGAGCTACTTTAGACTGTTATCAACATCTCTCTACTACAGACCCTGTGAGTAATAATCTTGCATCATTCACATTGTACTCTGGAGGGGAGAAGTGCCCTTCTGCAACTAATAGTGAAATATAGTACGCTTGACAGTAAGCTTAATGAGTGAAGCCTATTCAAAATGGGGATGAGAGTGTGCTAACCTTGAGGCAAAATAAGAGACCTACTGTAATGAACCTGGCTGCTCATTGAGTGCTTAACATCTTTATTTTTGGCTCCAGGTAGACCTGCAGCTTTTTTTTCACAACTTTATTCACAATTGAAAGCTTGTCTGTAGGATGTTGAGTTGCAATTCAGTGCTTTTGTTTTCTGTTTCTCTTGTTTAGCATGTATTGCTGGACTCCTCCTGTAGTACCACTGCCCCACCCGGCCATCCAATTTGCTCTTGTTTTGATTTTAGGATCACTGGTCACTTCTTACTAAAAGTAATCTTTTAATGAATTAATTCAAGTTTCAAAAGTGTTTAGCAATCAATTTTGTTTTTAAATTGTAAAAACATTCTTCATAACTATGTAAAACATCCCATTGCTTGACTTTTCAAGCTTAAGATTCCTGCACTTGTGCTTATTAGTGAAAATCAGAAGTGAGATTTTGTTCCTGTGCCAATGCCTTTCAATCTTTAAATTATAGGTAAGCTAGTTGAGTTTAGTCGAAAAGAGAATCTCTGGATAAGTAAGGATGGGAAACTATGCTTGCACATGTAAACTGTGTTTTTGTTTTGAATTGGTGTTATCCTCTGGGTTTTGTTGAATTAATTCAATTTAAACAAAACAATATGGTGAAGGGTAGGACCAAGATGTCAAGGGATATAGAGGCTTATGGCAGATTCAGAGTGATGAAAACACCAGAGGCATTAGTTGAGTATAGAAAGTGTAGGGGAGTACTTAAAAAATTAATTAGGAGAGCGAAGAGGGGACATGAAAAAACACTGGCGGGCAAGATAAAGGAAAATCCTAAGGCGTTTTATAAGTATATTAAGGGCAAGAGGATAACCAGGGAAAGAGTAGGGCCCATTCGGGACCAAAGTGGCAATGTGTGTGTGGAGCCGGAGGACATGGGTGAGGTTTTAAATGATTACTTTTCATCTGTTTTCACTGTGGAGAATGACTATGTAGGTGTAGAGATCAGAGAGGGGGTTTGTGATCTACTTGAACATATTAGCATTGAAAGGGAGGAAGTATTAGCTGTTTTAGCGGGCTTAAAAGTGGATGAATCCCCAGGCCCGGATGAGATGTATCCCAGGTTATGTGAGGCAAGGGAGGAGATTGCAAGGGCTCTGACACATTTTCAAATGTTCTGACCACAGGAGAGGTACCAAAGGATTGGAGGACAGCGAATGTGGTACCATTATTTAAGAAGGGTAGCAGGGATAAACCAGGTAATTGCAGGCCGGTGAGTCTAACATCAGTGGTTGGGAAACTATTGGAAAAAAAATTCTGGAGGGACAGGATTAATCCCCACTTGGAGAGGCAGGGATTAATCCGGGATAGTCAGCATGGCTTTGTCAAGGGAAGATCGTGACTGACTAACTTGATTGAATTTTTCGAGGCGGTGACTGTAGATGAGGGTAAAGCAGTTGATGTAGTCTATATGGACTTCAGTAAAGCTTTTGATAAGGTCCCGCATGGGAGATTGGTTAAGAAGGTAAGAGCCCACGGGATCCAGGGCAATTTGGCAAATTGGATCCAAAATTGGCTTAGTGGCAGGAGGCAGAGGGTGATGGTCGAGGGTTGTTTTTGCGAGTGGAAGCCTGTGACCAGTGGTGTACCGCAGGGATCCGTGCTGGGACCCTTGCTGTTTGTAGTGTACATTAATGATTTTAGATGTGAATGTAGGAGGTATGATCAGTAGGTTCGCAGATGACATGAAATTGGTGGTGTCGTAAATAGTGAGGAAGAAAGCCTTCGATTACAGGACGATCTAGATGGGCCTAGCTGTGGCAAGTGGAATTTAATCCGGAAAAGTGTGAGGTGATGCATTTTGGGAGGACCAACAAGGCAAGGGAATATACAATGGATGGTAGGACCCTAGGAAGTACAGAGGGTCAGAGGGACCTTGGTGTACTTGTCCATAGATCACTGAAGGCAGCAGCACAGGTAGATAAGGTGGTTAGGAAGGCATATGGGATACTTGCCTTTATTAGCCGAGGCATAGAATATAAGAGCAGGGAGGTTATAATGGAGCTGTATAAAACGACAGTTAGGCCATAGCTGGAGTACTGTGTACAGTTCTGGGCATCACACTATAGGAAGGATGTGATTGCACTGGAGAGGGTGCAGAGGAGATTCACTAGGATGTTGTCTGGGCTGGAGCATTTCAGCTATGAAGAGACACTGAAAAGGTTAGAGTTGTTTTCTCTAGAGCAGAGAAGGCTGAGGGGAGATATGATTGAGGGAGACAAAATTATGAGGGGCATTGATAGGTTAGATAGGAAGAAACCTTTTCCCTTAGCGGTGGGGTCAGTAACCAGGGGACATAAATTTAAGGTAAGGTGCAGGAGGTTTAGAGGGGATTTGAGGAAAAAAAATTTCACCCAGAGGGTGGTTGGAATCTAGAACGCACTGCCTGAAGAAGTGGTAGAGGCAGGGACCCTCACAACATTTAAGAAGTATTTAGATGAACACTTGAAACGACATAGCATACAAGGCTACAGGCCAAGTGCTAGAAAATGGGATTAGATTAGTTAGGTGCTTGATGGCTAGCACGGGCACGATGGGCCGAGTGGCCTGTTTCTGTGCTGTATAATTCTGACTCTATGACTCTAATATTATACAGCTGTTTAACTCAAGTGCATTTTGATCAGGATAAGCTATGGTTCAGTTTGCTTTTTTTTAAAAAAAAAGTATTGTCTCTCGAAGCAAAATTCTGCACGAATTCTTAATTTTGTGTATAGAGGTGATGCAGGCAAACCTATGAATTTCTGCTGTGGGAAGACCAGTACTTTTGGTGTTGCTTTTGATCTGACTTGTTAATCATGTAACTTTCTAGAAATTGCACAGTGCTAGTTTCAGGCTGATTTTTAAAGTATTGGAATTTCTGGAAGCTGACCTTTTTCAACAGTGACCTTTCTGCAGTTCAAAGTGGGTACCACTGTGGTGCAGACAGCTGCCCTGTTTCATTTATACTTGGTTTCATATGGTGATGTGTGATTTTGATTCCATTCCAGAACTGGAAATTTCATTGTAATCAAGATAAATAAATAATGGAAATAACATTACAACACACAAGATTTTGCTGCACTAGCTTAACAGTGGAGTGGATTTATCATTTAAATTACCTTTCAACTCTTTCAGATTGAGCTGCACAAAATATGTGTCTGTGTCCGAAAACGACCACTCAGCAAAAAAGGTGTGTTGTCAGACATAACTGCTGAATTATAGAATTTTCTTACATCTTTGCAGCACTGTGCTATGCCTGTGGTGTTTGAAGAGCACAAAATGTATAGTTCCTCAGCCTTTTTGTATATGGGACAGAGGAAGAGTGGAATTGAGTCCAGTTTCTGCCCCATGTGCCTCTTTCAGCAATTTATAGTAATAAGCAGAAACCAAAAATGTCAAAAGTCAATCTGCAGTATGATCTATCTACTTGCACAAGAAATTGCATTATTGTAGTTTCAGAATGATTTTTGCTTTTCCCCATTTTGATTTCAATAATCTCCCTGATCAACACCTGCCATTACTCCAGAGGTGGTTGTCATTAGGAAGCAGTCTAATTAGACCAAATCATACTAGGAAAAATAACACCAAGTTCACAATGTGTACCATTATTAACATGCGCATCAGCCAGCAAGTCTGGGGGAAGAGCAGATATGTTGAGTTGCGAATCTCCATAACTTGAGTCAATTTATGCCATTTGCCTTGCATAAATGGCACCTCACTCTAGGCCATTCTTTTATTTTTAAGAACTGACCTGAATTTGTATGTTAATTGCTCATTAAACTTTTTTCAGAAGAAAATTGGGGCCTGTGCTTAACAGTAATGGTATCATTTTAACAATGTGATTGATTGCCATTGCATTAACAAGTATCAATCTCTCTCAGATCAAAGGAAGCAAATTAAACTGAATCTCATTTACAGTGTATTTACTGCATGCAGGAACAAGTTTTTTTTAAAATTTTGTTTGTCTCTCTTTTTAATCCAGTCTTTTCATCTCTCTCTCTCTCTCTCACCCTCTCTCTCTTCTTGCTCTATTGTTCCTGTTTCTTAATCCTGAAATTACATTGGTTAAGCAGATAGACTGTTGGTCTTGTTCATTAAGGTTCCAGATGCCTCATTGCCCCATGATCAGTGCATACTTGTAACAAATTGTATTCAAGCTGAAGGGTGCAGTAAAAGTGTTGGCATGCACCATTCCAGTAAGATTTGGTGCATTGTTTCACCATGTGGAGATTAGTAATTTTGAACTGATACTTCAAGTATGAGCAGGCAGTTAACATCCTCCCTTCCATATACTGGATCGTGATGCACTAGTTTGCAACTCTTGCATGTAAAATTCTGAGCTGCTGTCACCGCTCAGTCCCTTTAGGTAATGGAACCAGCACTTTTAAAGAACCAGAGTAATCTTTCATGGTACTTTAGCAGGAGAGAAATCTTCCAATTGGTTTCAGCAATTAAAAACTAAACGTGTCCAACAAATTTGCATGGCAAATCCTTGCTTGTTTCAAGTAAAATCAAGCTGAGATACAGATTTCAGTCATCCAGTCATGGTAATTAAGGGAACACTCTCTAAATTAACAATTTATAGAGCATTATATATGTCCTGTACACAAAAGCAGGGCAAATCCAACTCTGCCAATTACTGCCCTATCAGTCGACTCTTGATCATCAGCAAAGTGATGAAAGTGGTCGTCGACAGTGCTATCAAGCAGCAGTTGCTCAGTAAAAGACTATTCACTGACGCTCTGTTCGGGTTCCACCAGGCCCGCTCCGCTCCTGACCTCATTACAGCCTTGGTCCCAACATGGACAAAAGAGCTGAATTCAAGAGGTGAAGTGAGAATGAATGCCCTTGACATC
This sequence comes from Heterodontus francisci, assembly GCF_036365525.1. Lineage (NCBI taxonomy): Eukaryota > Metazoa > Chordata > Chondrichthyes > Heterodontiformes > Heterodontidae > Heterodontus > Heterodontus francisci. The sequence goes on from NC_090378.1 coordinate 37,810,793, forward strand.
AATGCAGCATTTGACAGAGTATGGCATCAAGGAACCCTTAGTGAAACTGGAGTCAATGGGAATTGGTTAGGGGGAGGGGGGCCTTTCCACTGGTTGAAGTCATACCTAGCACAAAGAAAGATGGCTGTGGTTGTTGGTCAATCATCTCCGGACTAGGAGATCACTGCAAGAGTTCCTCAGGATACTGTCCTAGGCCTAACCATCTTCAGCTGCTTCATCAATCACCTTCCCTCCATCATAAGATCAGAAGTGGGGATGTCTGCTGATGATTGCACAATGTTCACTATTTGCAACTCCTCACTGAAGCAGCGAGTATCCACACACAGCAAGACCTGGACAACATCCAGGCTTGGGCTGATAAGTGGCAAGTAACATTCACACCACACAAGTGCCTGGTAATGACCATTTCCAACAAAAGAGGATCTAACCATCTACCCTTGATGTTGAATGGAGTTACCATCGCTAAATTCCCCGCTATCAACATCCAGGGGTCTACCATTGACCAGAAACTGAACTAGACCAGCTGCATAAATACTGTGGCTACAAGAGCAGGTCAGAGGCTGGAAATTCTGCAAAGAGTAACTCACCACCTGTCTTCCCAATACCTGTCTACCATCTGCAAGGCCCAAGTCAGGAGTGTGATGGAATACTCTCCTCTTGCCTGGAAGGGTGCAGCTCCAACACTGAAGATGTTAGACACCATCCAGGGCAAAGCAGCCCACTTGATTGGCACCCTATCAACCACCTTCAACATTCACTTCCTTCACCAATCTGGCACATTGGCAGCAGTGTGTACTGTCTACAATATGTGCTGTGGCAACTTACCAAGGCTCCTTCAACAATACCTTCCAAACCTATGAACTCTACCACCTAGAAGGACAAGGGCAGCTGGTGCGTGGAAACACCACCTGCAAGTTCCCCTCCAAGCCACACATCATCCTGACTTGGAATTATATCGCCATTCCTTCACTGTGGCTGGGTCAAGATCCTGCTGGGTCAAGATCCTGGAACACTCTTAACAGCGCTGTTGTTGTACATACCACAAGAGCTGCAGCGGTTCAAGAGGCAGCTCACCACCACCTTCTCCAGGGCAATTAGGAATGGGTAATAAATGCTGGCCTAGCCAGTGACACCCACATCCCATGAATGAATTAAAAAATTTAGATCTAATTTTTTTTTTTTATTAATGGGATGTGAATGTTGCTGCCAAGGCCAGCATCTATTGCCCTTGAGGTGGGGGTGGTGAGCCACCTCCTTGAATTGCTACAGTCCTTGTGTTGTAGGTACACACTCAAGGCTGTTGGGGAGTGAGTTCCAGGATTTTGACCCAGTGACAATGAAGGAACGGCAATATATTTCTAATTCAGAGTGGTGTGTGGCTTGGAACTTTGCATGTGATGGTGTTCCCTGCGCGTCTGCTGCCTTTGTCCTTCTAGGTGACAGAGGTTGCAGGTTTGGAAGGTGCTGTCGAAGGAACCTTGGAAAATTGCTGCAGTGTCTCTTGTAGATGGCATATGCTGCTGCCATTGTGCAGCAATGGTGGAGTGAATTAATGTTTAAGTTGATGAATGGGGCGCTGATCAAGCGGGCTGCTTTTCCTGGATGGTATTGAGCTTCTTGAGTGTTATTGGAGCTGCACCCATCCAGGTAAGTGGGGTGTATTCCATCCCATGCCTGACTCAGGTCTTGTGGTTGGTGGACAGACTTTGGGGATTCAGGAGGTGAGATACTCGCTGCTGAATCTTCAGCCTCTGACCAGCCCTTGTAGCCGTAATATTTATATGGCTGGATCAGACAAGTTTCTGGTCAGTGGTAATGCCATTGAATGCCATGGGAAGGTGATTAGATTCTGTCTGTTGGCGATGGTCATTGCCTGCCACTTGTGTGGCATGAATGTTACTTGCCACTTACTGGCTCAAGCCTAAATGCTGTCCAGGTCTTGCTGTATGCGGATACAGACTGCATCAGTGTGAGGGGTTATGAATTGTACTGAAAGCTGTGGAATCACGAGCAAACATCCCCTCTTCTGATGGAGGGAAGGTCATTGCTGAAGCAGCTGAAGATGTTTGGGCCTAGGACACTAAAAATTTGTAGTTTGACAAAACTGTGTTCACCCGTACCCTGAATGTCATGGAGAAGGGCCTATGCCATGATATGTTCTGTATCTTTTCTGTGGGTAAATTAGTAATCTTCAACCGAAGATGTACTTTACTTACTATGTCTACACGCTACCCACTACCTTTCAAGATGGCTCCTGGGCTGGAAGCTCCCTAGGAAGCTCCCTTGCTGTTCAACTCTATCCATGGCCATCTGCTCCCATCCCTAACGTTTTCTCCCCCAATCTGCCCTCTTAAACTGTTTAAATTCCCCTGGCTCTTTAAATCAGTTCATTTTAGCCCTATCTAAAAGTTAACAGTTAGTTTAGTGTATGTTACCTGGGCCCACTGCCCTCCCCCAGCCACACCTGCTCTTTGTTTTCTCAATGAAATTGATCCGGATGAAACTGACGAGCTCAGCTGCCGATACTTTAATCTCCGATCCTGCTGTCTTCACAGTCCAGAGTGTCTGCAGCCACGGCATGCGGTAAGTCCATTGAGGTGTAGAAGGAGCTGCGGGACCCGAGAGAAGTCCTGTGAAAAGGTGCCCCGAACACCCAAAACATCCACGAACGGCCCCCCCCGGCCGCAACTTCAAAGCGCCCGCGGGAGATGGCTCGGAGAGCATCTGCAGCGCACTGTCGGCAATGCTGCATGCCTTTATTTAAACCACTGCAAAAAAAAACCCTTAGCAAATGTAATCACCTCTAAGTCTGCCAAATGATGCTTCACCTCCCGAAGGACGTGGATGAGCTTTCCGGACGTCGATGGTGGGCACTGAGGAAATGGCTTATTACCTGCACCAGATTCCACCCCCCCTTCCACCCGCCCCCCCCCCTCGCACCATCTTCACCCCGCACCCCCTTCCCCTGCACCCCCCCCCACCCCCTCCCTCTACCCCTCCCCCTTGCATCCCCTCCTCCCACCGGCACCATCCTACACCTGTGTAGGGGCCCCAACAACCCCACTGCCTTGTGGGCGTCTCGGGAGAGACCAAGGCTAAGGGAGTAAACCCTAACAGAAAATCCGGAGCAGAACCCCGTAGGCGGTCATGTGTCACCTTTGGCATGTTTCTGGCAGTTCCTGCAGCCATACTGGTGCCAAACGTCGTGTCCTGCACTCCTTTGGACCCCACCAGAAAGGCCGAGAGGGGGGTTTTGACGACTGGGCAACTCTCAACCTCCATAAATTTGCCCAGGCATGCGCCATGGAGAGGTCACTCCATAGTTGCCTCACAGCGACTAAAACAACACGGAAGGCAGCAGTTACGGGTTATAAGTCCAGATAAATTGGCGTAGAAACTGGGCGCCACGGGTTGCCTTTGTCGGTGGGAGAGGTCATTGCACCTCACTGGACAGCTACCGCCCGCCTCAAACCGGGCAGCCCCCGGTCAATAAGGTTCTGTCCCGCCACAGTCTGCCTGCTTCAATGGGTGCTTGGAGCTCAGGGTCATTGCCCGAAAGGTGGACTGATACACCGCACCAAACAACATGAAAAAAGGAAAGAAGGTACCAGCCCTTCGCTTTGCAAGCTGGAACGTCAGAACTATGTGTCCTGGCCTGTCGGAAGACCTTACACAAATCAACGATTCTCGGAAGACCGCCATCATTAACAACGAGCTCAGTAGATTCAATGTGGACATTGCAGCACTTCAGGAGACTCACCTCCCCGCGAGTGGCTCTCTAGCAGAGCAAGACTACACCTTCTTTTGGCAGGGCAGGGATCCTGAAGAACCAAGACAGCATGGAGTGGGCTTCGCCATCAGAAACTCCTTGCTCAGCATGATAGAGCCTCCCTCAAATGGCTCGGAACGCATACTGTCCATCCGACTGCTCACCACCTCTGGTCCAGTACACCTACTCAGCATCTATGCTCCAACATTCTGCTCCCCACCTGAAGCTAAAGACCAGTTCTATGAACAACTCCATAACATCATTAGCAGCATCCCCAACACCGAACACCTATTCCTGCTGGGGGACTTTAATGCCAGGGTTGGGGCCGACCATGACTCATGGCCCTCCTGCCTTGGGCGCTATGGCGTTGGAAGGATGAATGAGAATGGGCAGAGACTGCTTGAGTTGTGTACCTATCATAACCTCTGCATCACCAACTCGTTCTTTCACACTAAACCCTGTCACCAGGTTTCATGGAGGCACCCAAGATCACGTCGTTGGCACCAGCTAGACCTCATTGTCACAAGGCGAGCCGCCTTAAACAGTGTTCAAATCACACGCAGCTTCCACAGTGCGGACTGCGACACCGACCACTCCCTGGTGTGCAGCAAGGTTAGACTCAGACCAAAGAAGTTGCATCATTCCAAGCAGAAGGGCCACCCGCGCATCAACACGAGCAGAATTTCTCACCCACAGCTGTTACAAAAATTTCTAAATTCACTTGTAACAGCCCTTCAAAACACTCCCACAGGGGATGCTGAGACCAAGTGGGCCCACATCAGAGACGCCATCTATGAGTCAGCTTTGACCACCTACGGCAAAAGTGCGAAGAGAAATGCAGACTGGTTTCAATCTCATAATGAAGAGCTGGAACCTGTCATAGCCGCTAAGCGCATTGCACTTTTGAACTACAAGAAAGCCCCCAGCGATTTAACATCCGCAGCACTTAAAGCAGCCAGAAGTACTGCACAAAGAACAGCTAGGCGTTGCGCAAACGACTACTGGCAACACCTATGCAGTCATATTCAGCTGGCCTCAGACACCGGAAACATCAGAGGAATGTATGATGGCATGAAGAGAGCTCTTGGGCCAACCATCAAGAAGATCGCCCCCCTCGAGTCTAAATCAGGGGACATAATCACTGACCAACGCAAACAGATGGACCGCTGGGTTGAGCACTACCTAGAACTGTACTCCAGGGAGAATGCTGTCACTGAGACTGCCCTCAATGCAGCCCAGCCTCTACCAGTCATGGATGAGCTGGACATACAGCCAACCAAATCAGAACTCAGTGATGCCATTGATTCCCTAGCCAGCGGAAAAGCCCCTGGGAAGGACAGCATTACCCCTGAAATAATCAAGAGTGCCAAGCCTGCTATACTCTCAGCACTACATGAACTGCTATGCCTGTGCTGGGACGAGGGAGCAGTACCCCAGGACATGCGCGATGCCAACATCATCACCCTCTATAAAAACAAAGGTGACCGCGGTGACTGCAACAACTACCGTGGAATCTCCCTGCTCAGCATAGTGGGGAAAGTCTTTGCTCGAGTCGCTCTGAACAGGCTCCAGAAGCTGGCCGAGCGCGTCTACCCTGAGGCACAGTGTGGCTTTCGTGCAGAGAGATCGACTATTGACATGCTGTTCTCCCTTCGTCAGATACAGGAGAAATGCTGTGAACAACAGATGCCCCTCTACATTGCTTTCATTGATCTCACCAAAGCCTTTGACCTCGTCAGCAGACGTGGTCTCTTCAGACTACTAGAAAAGATCGGATGTCCACCAAAGCTACTAAGTATCATCACCTCATTCCATGACAATATGAAAGGCACAATTCAACATGGTGGCTCCTCATCAGAGCCCTTTCCTATCCTGAGTGGTGTGAAACAGGGCTGTGTTCTCGCACCCACACTTTTTGGGATTTTCTTCTCCCTGCTGCTTTCACATGCGTTCAAATCCTCTGAAGAAGGAATTTTCCTCCACAAGATCAGGGGGCAGGTTGTTCAACCTTGCCCGTCTAAGAGCGAAGTCCAAAGTACGGAAAGTCCTCATCAGAGAACTCCTCTTTGCTGACGATGCTGCTTTAACATCTCACACTGAAGAATGCCTGCAGAGTCTCATCGACAGGTTTGCGTCTGCCTGCAATGAATTTGGCCTAACCATCAGCCTCAAGAAAACGAACATCATGGGGCAGGATGTCAGAAATGCTCCATCCATCAATATTGGCGACCACGCTCTGGAAGTGGTTCAAGAGTTCACCTACCTAGGCTCAACTATCACCAGTAACCTGTCTCTAGATGCAGAAATCAACAAGCGCATGGGTAAGGCTTCCACTGCTATGTCCAGACTGGCCAAGAGAGTGTGGGAAAATGGCGCACTGACACGGAACACAAAAGTCCGAGTGTATCAGGCCTGTGTCCTCAGTACCTTGCTCTATGGCAGCAAGGCCTGGACAACGTATGCCAGCCAAGAGCGACGTCTCAATTCATTCCATCTTCGCTGCCTTCGGAGAATACTTGGCATCAGGTGGCAGGACTATATCTCCAACACAGAAGTCCTTGAAGCGGCCAACACCCCCAGCTTATACACACTACTGAGTCAGCGGCGCTTGAGATGGCTTGGCCATGTGAGCCGCATGGAAGATGGCAGGATCCCCAAAGACACATTGTACAGCGAGCTCGCCACTGGTATCAGACCCACCGGCCGTCCATGTCTCCGCTATAAAGACGTCTGCAAACGCGACATGAAATCGTGTGACATTGATCACAAGTCGTGGGAGTCAGTTGCCAGCATTCGCCAGAGCTGGCGGGCAGCCATAAAGACAGGGCTAAATTGTGGTGAGTCGAAGAGACTTAGTAGTTGGCAGGAAAAAAGACAGAGGCGCAAGGGGAGAGCCAACTGTGCCCCAACAAACAAATTTCTCTGCAGCACCTGTGGAAGAGCCTGTCACTCCAGAATTGGCCTTTATAGCCACTCCAGGCGCTGCTTCACAAACCACTGACCACCTCCAGGCGCGTATCCATTGTCTCTCGAGATAAGGAGGCCCAAAAGAAAAAAGAAAGAAAGAAACCCACTATGTAGTATGACATTGTTATGTATTCGTTTTCATGCATTTTCTATATCAAGTATTCACCTGTGCAGGCAGACATTTTTTTTTGGGTCCGATGTTTGTTTGGGTGTGGTGAATATTGCAGTGTTGTGCAAATTTGGTATAGCTGCTTTCAATTATCTAGAATTGCACAGAATTTTACAGTACATAAATGAACCATTTGGCCCAACAGGTTCATGCTTCACACAAGCCTTTTCCCATCTTACCTCACTTCACCCCGATCAATTCCATATCAATTTTATTCCTTTCTCCCTTACGTTCTTGCCTAGATTCCCTTTTAAGTTCATCTATGCTAATTGCCTTAGCCAGTTCATGTAGTAGTGAACTGAACATTCTCAACACTGAATAAAGAAGTCTCTCCTAAATTCCTTATTGGATTTATTAGTGTCTACTTTTCTACTCACCAGAAGTAAAAGCATCTCCTATTTCTACCCTATCAAACCCCTTCATAATTTTAAAGACCTGTATCAGCTTGCCACTCCATCTTTTCTAGAGAAAGGAGCCTCCAGCCTGTGTTAATCTTTCCTGATAGTTGTACCTTCTCAGTTCTGAGATACGTATAATTTTTTTTGCACTTTCTTCTGTGCTTCTATATCTTTTTTTGTAATCTGGAAATCAGAACTGTGGTTTTGAAGTGGCCTAAGGTTCTATATATATTTCTAATGTTACTTCTCTGCTTTTGAGTTTTATCTCTTGAGAAATAAACCACAATGTTTTTGCTTGCGTTTTTTTAATGGCTTGGTCAATTTGTGTTAATGATCTGTGAATCTGTACCTCTACATTCCTTTGTGCCTCTGTCCCATTTGGACATTTATTTTCCAAGGGGTAGGTGGCCTCTGTTCCTCCTACCAGATGGAGCACCTCTCACTTGTCTAATCTCAAATTCATTTGCCACTTTATATGTCCACTCTAAGTTTGTTAATGTCATCTTGTATTTTGTCTCTTCCTCAATATTGACTATACCCCTAATTAGAGTCAGTTATTTATGGCACAAAAGGAGACTGTTTGGCCCATCATGTCCATGCTGGCTCTCCACAGAGCTATCCACTCAATCCCACTCCCTTCCTCGCTTTTTTTTTCCCCCATAGCCCTGCAAGCTTATTTCCTTCAAGTGGCTATCCAATTTCCTTGTGAAGTCATTGATTGCCCATAAGGGTGGAAGTGGAAACAGAGTTCCAGGTCATTACTGTCCGCTGCATAAAACAGTTCTTCCTCATATTCCCTCTGCATCTCTTGCCCATAACCTTCAATCTGTGTCCACTAGTCTTTGTACCATTAGTTAATGGGAAGTTTTTTCCTTGTCTAACTTATCTAAGCCTCTCCTGATCTTGTACACCTCTTAAATCTTCCCTTAATTTCCTTTGTTCTAAAAAGAACAACCCCATCATTTTCAACCTAACCCTGTAACTAAAATCCTCCATCCCTGGAACCATTCTAGTAAATCTCCTTGGCACCCTCTCAAGAACCTGGACACACTACTCCAGTTGGGGCATAACCAGAGCTTTTATAAATGTTGAGCATAACTTCCCTGTTTTTGTATGCAATGCCTCTATTTATGAAGCCCAAGATCCCATATGCTTTACTAACCACTCTCTCAATATGTCCTGCCACCTTCAAAGATCAATACACGTGCACCCCCAGGTGCTTCTATTCCTGCACACTTTTTAGAAGTGTGCCATTAAGTATTTACTCCTTCTCCCTGTTCCTTCAGCAAAAACACATCACCTCACACTTGTCAGTGTTAAATTCTATCTGGCACCTCTCTGCCCACTCTGATTTTTTTGATTTGATTTAGAGATACAGCACTGAAACAGGCCCTTCGGCCCACCGAGTCTGTGCCGACCATTAACCACCCATTTATACTAAACCTACACTAATCCCATATTCCTACCACATCCTCACCTGTCCCTATATTCCCCTACCACCTACCTATACTTCTTCTCTCCTCTTCTTTGGTATCCTTATCTCGAGAGACAATGGATAAGCGCCTGGAGGTGGTCAGTGATTTGTGAAGCAGCGCCTGGAGTGGCTATAAAGGCCAATTCTAGAGTGACCGGCTCTTCCACAGGTGCTGCAGAGAAATTTGTTTGTCGGGGCTGTTACACAGTTGGCTCTCCCCTTGCGCCTCTGTCTTTTTTCCTGCCAACTGCTAAGTCTCTTCGACTCACCACACTTTAGCCCCGCCTTTATGGCTGCCCGCCAGCTCTGGCGAACGCTGACAACTGACTCCCACGACTTACGATCAATGTCACAGGATTTCATGTTGCGTTTGCAGACGTCTTTAAAGCAGAGACATGGATGGCCGGTGGGTCTGATACCAGTGGCGAGCACACTGTACAATGTGTCTTTGGGGATCCTGCCATCTCAAGCGCCGCTGACTCAGTAGTGTGTATAAGCTGGGGATGTTGGCCGCCTCGAGGACTTCTGTGTTGGAGATACGGTCCTGCCACCTGATGCCAAGTATTCTCCGGAGGCAGCGAAGATGGAATGAATTGAGACGTCGCTCTTGGCTGACATACGTTGTCCAGGCCTAGGGGCAATTTATAATGGCCAATTTCCCTATCAACCTGCAAGTCTTTTGGCTGTGGGAGGGAACCGGAGCACCCAGAGGAAACCCACGCAGACACAGGGCGAACTTGCAAACTCCACACAGGCAGTACCCAGAATTGAACCCGGGTCGCTGGAGCTGTGAGGCTGCGGTGCTAACCACTGTGCCGCCCTGTTCTGCATTCTGTTAGCCTATCTATGTCCTGTTGCAGACAGTTCATATCATTCTCGCTGTTTGCCACACCTCAAGGTTTTGAGATTCTACTCTATTTCAAGATCCAAGTCATTTATATGTAGCAAAAAAAAGCAATGGTCTTCGCACTGACGCTTGGGGAACACCATCCTCTAATGTGAAAAACAACTATTTGCTATGACTCGCTGTTTGCTGTCCTTCAGCCAGTTTTTTTTTATCCAATTAGATACTGACTTTCATTCAATGAGCCTTTTGTGTGGTACCTTTATCAAATGCTTTTTTTAAATCCATATAAATAGCATCCACTGCATTCCCTTTATCAACCTTCTATTACTTCATCACAAAATAGGAGAAGGAGTAGGCCATTCAGCCCATTGAGCCTGCTCTGCCATTCATTACGATCATGACTGATCATCCACTTCAATGCCTTTTTCCCACACTATCCCCATAATCCCTTTGTCATTGATATTTAGAAATCTGTCAATCTCTACTTTAAACATACTCAATGACTGAGCTGGGGTAGAGAATTCCAAAAATTCACAACGCGCTGTGTAAAGTAATTTCTCCTCATCTCAGTCCTAAATGCCATCCCTCTTATTTTGAAATCGTGTCCCCTGGTTCTAAACTCCCCAACCGGGGAAACATCTTGCCTGCATATACCCTGTCTATCCGTTAAGTATTTTGTAGGTTTCAATGAGATTAACCCTCATTCTTCAAAACTCTAGAGAATACAGGCCCAGTTTTCCCAATCTCTCTTCATAGGACAGTCCCACCATCCCAGGAACAGTTCTGGTGAACCTTTTGTTGTACTCCTCTATGGCAATAATATCCTTCCTAAGGTAAGGGGACCAAAACTGCACACAGTACTCCAGGTGTGGTCTAACCAAGGTTCTGTACAATTGAGGCAAGATTTTGCCACTCCTGTACTCAAATCCTCTTGCGATAAAGGCTAACATACCATCAGCCTTCCTGATTGCTTGCTGGTCCTGCATGTGAGCTTTCAATGACTTATTGATGAGGACACCCAGGTCCCTTTGTACATCTACACTTTCTAATCTCTTACCATTTACGTAATAGTCTGCACATCTGTTCCTCCTACCAAAGTGGATTTTTCCACATATTCCATCTGCCATGTTCTTGCCCATTCACTAAGTCTGTCCAAATCCCCTTGAAGCCGCTTTGCATCTTCCTCACAATACACATTCCCACCAAGTTTTCTGTCATCTGCGAACTTGGAAATATTACATTTGGTCCCCACATCCAAATCATTGATATATATTGTGAAAAGCTGGGGCCCAAGTACTGATCCTTGAAGTACCCCACTAGTCACAGCTTGCCAACGTGAGAATAACCTTTTTATCCTTACTCTGCTTTCTCCCTGTTATCCAGTCCTTAATCCATGCCAGTATATTACCTCCTATCCCATGTGCTTTATTTTTGCTAACCAACTTCCTGTGAGGGACTTTATCAAAAGCCTTCTGAAAATCCAAGTATACCAAGTCCACTGACTCCCCTTTATCAATTCTGTTAACATCCACAAGAAACTTCAACAGGTTTGTCAAACATGATTCCCCATTCATAAATCCATGTTGACTATGCCCAATCAGATCATTATTATCAAAGTGTCCATTTATCACATCCTTTTAGTCAAGCATGATATCCTTTTACAAATCCATGCTGGCTCTCCTTAATGAACTAACCTATCCAAGTGTCTTGATTTTTCTCTTCCCCCAATTCATGCCCAATTTAAGGGCCTCATCTAGCTGCTGCTGGAATTGGCCCAGTGGTGGGCAGGCTTGTTGCCACATGGAGAGCATGCCAAGCAAACCTGCGCAGGTTGTTTGCCAGCTTTGGGGTGGAGGGTGGTGTCTCTCTTCTTAAAAGGCACTTAGTGCCTGAACAAGGGACCTGGCATTGGGGGAGGTGCTGAGAGGACCCCCCCAACCACCCCTGCAAAAACCCCACCCATCCTGGGGCCAGTGCTTCCATTGAGTCCTGTACAAGCAGTCACCACTTCCACAGTGGCGCTGCTCTGTTAAAGAGCTGCTGACCTCTACCGCGATTTGGTGGGCCTTCCCCAGACAAGGTGACGCGGGGATCTCGACCACCGGTGAGAGCTCCATCAGCCAGATAAAATCCCGGCCACAATTTCCCATCATCCACCAGTCTGAGTAAATACCTTTGTAACTGTTGCACGCTTCTTTCAGTTTTGCAGCCAGTTTGCTATCCATTCTGCTATTTGACTCCAGATGTTCTAACTTTAGTCATGAGTCTACGATGTGGTACCCTTATCCAAGTCCTTTTGAAAGTCCATTTATATTGCATCCATTGTAATACCCTTGTCTGCTTTGTTACTCCTTCAAAGAATTCAATAACATGACCTTCCTTTTGAAATCCTGCTGACCTTTGTTATTTTTTTTAAAGTTTGAGCTTTAATTGAAATTGCTAAAGTAGCAATTTGTTAAGCTATAGTGTGCAGTGGAATATTGCTGATCATCTACCAGTGCCAAATGCAACTGTTCTTACCCACTCACCTGATTATTTCCCAGTAGCATATGGCGCAGTAATTTATTTGGCCATATTATAGCATCAGTTATTCCATTTAAGTCAAAGGAGGTGAGACTAACTGGCATAAAAATCATTTAAGTAATCTAGATTAAACTCATTTTTCATTGGCAAGATGCCACTATCGGATAAAAAGGCTTTCCTCTGAACAGAAATGCCTGATCAAGACTTGTATCGTCATCTTGTATAATTGAGGAAAGGAAAATTTAATGAGCTGTGGGTGAAAAGTTTCAAATCCTTGTTGCATTGAATGTAACACATATTTTTGAAGAAATAAAGTAACTTTTCTTTTCAATCTCTGACCATGATCTGTCACTAAATACTGGAGAATTTTGGTAGGCTATTCTAGTCAGTGCAATCCAAAAGTATATTGAGCATCTAGCTTAAATTAGCTAACCTGGAATCGGATGTAATTTCTTAAATTAAACTCTTAACGTTCAGCCTTAATTTTGTACTTTCGCTTCCACAGAAAAGGCAAAAAGAGAGATTGATGTCATTACAGTTTCCAGCAAAAATGTAGTTCTGGTACATGAGCCAAAGATGAAGGTTGATCTCACCAAATACCTGGATAACCAGCCCTTCAGATTCGACTATGCCTTGGATGATTTTGTTACCAATGACGAAGTGTACAGGTATTCCAGTTTAAATTAGTTTTGGAATTGGTGTTTAAATATTACTAATGCTAGGCTCTCACTTGAAACTTTCTCGTGGGAGAGATGAGAATGACTATTGGATTTTATTCTCCTAAAAGTTCTCCGTGACCGTGTGGGTTTTCGCCGGGTGCTCCAGTTTCCTCCCACAGCCAAAGACTTGCAGGTTGATAGGTAAATTGGCCATTGTAAATTGCCCCTAGTGTAGATAGGTGATAGGGAATATGGGATTATTGCAGGGTTAGTATAAATGGGTGGTTGTTGGTCGGCACAGACTTGGTGGGCCGAAGGGCCTGTTTCAGTGCTGTATCTCTAAATAAAAAAATAAATAAAAGATATGTAAGGCTGTTAAAAGACTTATTGGTAGCATACCTTTCACCATGAAGGCTTGTTTGGTGTTGACCTTTTTTCCAGGAATAGCTTGTTCATAATCCAGCTTTGCAGTGAGTAATAGTGCTCCTTTTAAGATAAATTTATTTAAAATTTAAGACTTTGTACGTAAGATTTGGACCCTGGCTTCATGGGCTTCTTGCCAAATTTTCCCCCTCATCATGATTATTTTACTTAATCTTTCAAGTTAAAATGGTGTGTTTTTTTTTTAGATTAAAGGATTTTAGCAGCATAATGTGTGTTTCAGACAATTCCCTTTTATTAAAGTTATTTCATAAAGTAGTGATAAAAATGGTGCCAGTTTAATTTTTGGGCTGGAGTTGCTAAAACTTTGATAGTGCACAAATTGTATTTTATCTTGTGCTTGATACCTCTAAAGTTGAAGCTCCCTTTTTTAAGTCGTTACTTCAGTTGCTTGACTGGAAAACTTAACTCAAATGCATGTTTTATTTGTGACATTTTACTGGTATGGTATCCATTTAACAAACGTAGCACAGATGTATTCGTCTTTGCTCGTGTGCTATTTCTATTCAATCACTAAATAGGACTTGAGATCAAACCTTGGATTTTTGTTCTAGAACCAGTACACTGATTCTGAATTAAAGCAATTGCAGCATTTTATAAACTGACAGCTAGCAGAAGAAATGAAATTTATACTGTGGACTTAATTAAGCTGGAAATAAATTTGGGGTGGTGCATTTTAGTAGGATGAATAAGGAGGCCACCTAACCCTTGGGAAGTCGTCTAAGTGGGATAGCGCTCAAAGGAATCTCCTGGGCACAGATATACAAGTGTTAAATGTAACAGTGCAGGTTAATAAAGCCATAATGGCCTGGACAACGTATGCCAGCCAAGAGCGACGTCTCAATTCATTCCATCTTCGCTGCCTTCGGAGAATACTTGGCATCAGGTGGCAGGACTATATCTCCAACACAGAAGTCCTTGAAGCGGCCAACATCCCCAGCTTATACACACTACTGAGTCAGCGGCGCTTGAGATGGCTTGGCCATGTGAGCCGCATGGAAGATGGCAGGATCCCCAAAGACGCATTGTACAGCGAGCTCGACACTGGTATCAGACCCACCGGCGTCCATGTCTCCGCTATAAAGACGTCTGCAAACGCGACATGAAATCGTGTGACATTGATCACAAGTCGTGGGAGTCAGTTGCCAGCATTCGCCAGAGCTGGCGGGCAGCCATAAAGACAGGGCTAAATTGTGGCGAGTCGAAGAGACTTAGTAGTTGGCAGGAAAAAAGACAGAGGCGCAAGGGGAGAGCCAACTGTGCAACAGCCCCGACAAACAAATTTCTCTGCAGCACCTGTGGAAGAGCCTGTCACTCCAGAATTGGCCTTTATAGCCACTCCAGGCACTGCTTCACAAACCACTGACCACCTCCAGATGCGTATCCATTGTCTCTCGAGATAAGGAGGCCCAAAAGAAAAAAGAAAGAATTGTGTTAACAAAGTACTGGGGTTAATTTTGAGAGGAATAGAATTCAAAAGCAGAAGTTAACTATGTATAGAACCTTGGTTAGATCACCCTTTGAGTATTATGTGTGGTTCCAGTCATCTTTATTACAGCAATGATAGAGAAGCACAGGAAAAAGTTGTACCCTCTCAGTACAAAAAAGATTTACTGCTCAAAGTCTGAAAAGGCTAGGGATCTTTCTCTCCAGAAGAGAGAAGACTGGGAGGTGACCTGATGACTTTAAAATTATGAAGGGGTTGATAGGGTAGATGTGGCGATGATGTTTCCACCGGTGGGAGAGTCAAAAAGTAGAGGCCATAAATATAACCTAATCGCTAATAAATCCAATAAAGAATTCAGGAAAGTGGTGAGAATGTGGAACTTCTTACTGCATGCAGTGGTTGAGGTGAATAGCAAATGCATTTAAGGGGAATTTGGATGAAAAAATGAAGGAGAAAGGAATAGAAGGATGCATTGATAGACTGAGATGAAAAGGAGTGGGGAATGCTCATATGGACCATAGGTGCCAGCATAGACTGGTTGGGCTAAATGGCCTGTTCGTGTGAGTTGTAAAATTTTGTGGTGGTACAAACTATTTTGCTATTAACTTTTTCAGATTTGTGAATCTCTAAAACAAATGCTTCACCAGAATAGAGAAATATTTCAGAATGGAGTTATGCAATGATCTGGTCCTGTTTCTAAATAGTTTAGTTCTGCAGTAAAATCTTCATTTTGTTCTTTAGCAGCTAAACCCTTGAACTTTATTGTGGGTGCTATTGAAGGGATGCTGCAGAGTTTTGTGACATTTTTAAATTTTGATCTATTATCAGATTCACAGCAAAGCCTTTAGTACAGACCATCTTTGAGAGAGGAATGGCTACCTGTTTTGCCTATGGACAGACTGGAAGTGGTAAAACTCATGTAAGTTTCTGTACAGTTATCTGCTATAACATCTATTACTCTTGATTTGTAATGTCTGTTAACATGGAAATCTATTTATGCACAAATTCTTAAAGTTGCTTAATTAAAACAACAGTATAAATTCATTGAAATAAAAATAACCGAATTAGCAGCATTTTTTTATTCTTTCACGGGATGTGGACTTCGCTGGCTAGGCCAGTATTTATCGTCCATCCCTAATTGCCCTTGAGAAGGTGGTGTGAACAGCCATCTTGAAATGCTGCAGTTCATGTGGTGTAGGTACACCCACAGTGCTGATGGGAAGGGAGTTCCAGGATTCTGACCAAGTGACAGTGATGGAATGGCGATTATAGTTCCAAGTCAGGATGGCGGGGAACTTGCAGGTGGTGGTGTTCCCATGCATCTGCTGCCCTTGTCCTTCTAAGTGATGGAAGTATTGGTTTGGAAGGTACTGTCGAAGAAGCCTTGGTGAGGTGTTGCAGTGCATCTTTTAGATGGTACACACTGCTGCTGCTATGCGTCAGTGGTGGAGGGTGTAAATGTTGAAGATGGTGGGTGGGGTGTCCATCAAGCAGGCTGCTTTGTCCTGGATGGTGTTGAGCTTCTTGAGTGTTGTTGGAGCTGCACCTATCCAGGCAAGTGGAGAGTATTCCATCACACTCCTGACTTGTGCCTTTGTAGATGGTACTCGGGTTTTGAGGAGTCAGGAGGCGAGTTACTTGCTGCAAAACTCCCAGCTTCTGACCTACTCTTGTATCCACATTATTTATATGGCTGCTCCAGTTCAGTTTCTGGTCAGTGGTAACCCCCAGGATATTAATGGGGGATTCAGCAATGGTAATGCCATTGAATGTCATGGGGAGATGTTTAGATTCTCTTTTGTTGCAGATGGTCATTGCCTAGCACTTGTGTGGCACGAATGTTACTTGCCACTTATCAGCCCAGGCCTGGATATTGTCCAGGTCTTGCTGCATCTGGACACTGACTGCTTCAGTATCTGAAAAGTCGCAAATGGTGCTAAACACTGCAGTCATCAACGAACATCCCCACTTCTGACCTTTATGATGGAGGGTAGGTCATTGATGAAGCAGCTCAAGATGGTTGGGCCTAGGACACTACCCTGAGGAACTCCTACAGTGATGTCCTGGGACTGAGATGATTGACCTTCAACAACCACAGCCATCTTCCTTTGTGCTAGGTCTCCGATTCCCATTGACTCCAGTTTTGGTAGCGCTCCTTTATGCCATACTGTCAAATGCTGCCTTGATGTCCTGGACAGATGCATCTGTGATGGGTAGATTGGTGAGAACGAGGTCAAGTCACTTCTTCCTTCTTGTTGGCTCCCTCACCACCTGCTGCAGACCCAGTCCAGTAGCTTTGTCCTTTAGGGTTCAGTCAGTAGTGGTGCTACTGAGCCACTCTTGGTGATGATGGACATTGAAGTCCCCCACCCAGAGTACATTCTGTGCCCTTGCCACCTTCAGTGCTTCTTTCAAGTGGTGTTCAACATGGAGGAGTATCGATTCATCAGCTGAGGGTTGGGGGTTAGAGGGATCTAAGCAAAATTGTTTGTGCTCCTAATTGTGTTCAAGGTAACACACTTCTGCTTCCCTAGGTTACTAATCCAGACCCACTATACACTTAACATTTTTTTTAAACTTTTTACTATTTCCTTAATTTGTACGAGCTCCCGCTGATACTTTGCACTTGATTGTTGCATAATGTATGTTCACGTTTTTATATTAAACTGAGTGTCTCCTGACAATGCAAAGCATGCGCAGAGCGATCGCTGACATCATTTGTGCATTTGAACATTGCCAGCTTGCCAGTACGAATCCACACATGCACACGGCGGCGTCACCACATAATGGCATCAGACGTAATGACGTCAGTGTTGCCTCACCTCTCTGGCCACGATCGCCGCCTCCGTTTTTCCGCACACCTGCACCCACAACACTATATCCTGTGATCACCACTTCTTTTACCCACTCCGTCCTGTGCCTGTTTGCGCGCCTTTCTTTCCCACTCCATTCTGCCTTTCTCTCCCCGTCTCGTCGCTCACTCCCCACCCTCCTGGCTGCTTCTCCAGTCGTTGAGGTGGGGAACGGCAATCAGTTACACGCGGGAGGGAGCAGTGAAGGAAAGCGGCAATCGCAGGAGGGAACAGGAAACTGTGGGGTGATTTGAGGCATCTGTCGTGGGATGGATCAGGGTACTGTTGGGGCTGGGGTGAAGGTGCCGATCATGGCTGTTGATGAGTGAAAGGGGATTTGGGTTCATTGGAGACAGAGCTAATGTTATCTGTAAGGTCTCTTGAAGCTAATTTCTATTGTTCTTTCTGCTCCCTGATGCCGAAAGGATAGCAATCAAAGCATCTACTTTGGATATTCTGACTAGTTTTGGAGGCCTTTTCTGCTGGGGTGGGTGAACACACGCAAATATCCAGTGCCACAGCTACATTATGCACTGCATTGAATCTTTCTGATAATTGGCAGAGGTTGGTATTGGACTCCACCGTGACCCCTGCCATCTTTCTGATGCTCCAAGATAGTGCTTATCCAGTATAATTATTTTTTTGTAAAATCCAAGATCCTAGATAGCTTACCTTGGCTGCTCTAGGTGAGACCATTTAAACTTCCTAAAATGCAAGAGAGATGAAACACTTCCACAGTCAATTGCCCCAACGCTGCCACCACCACCCCAAAAAGAAGTGTAACACCTTTTTGAGTCTCCGATACCCAGTCCCAAACGGACTGTCTCCTCTACAGTCTCTTGAGACATGCAGGTCTGGCTCCTCTTAAATTTGATATTCACTGATCTGGTTACTGTCTTTATCAATCAGGTTACCTACTTTCTCCAGTGCTGCCGTTGTGCCTTTTAAGCAGCAGCAGCATGTTTTATGTGTTCTCCTTTTTTGGCTGCTATTTCTTGTCTTTGCAAGAGTTTTCCCAGGCTATATTTGCACAGCTTGCATGCCTCTGCAACTTTGTAATTAGCTGACCCACAATTTATAACAGCACATGACTTCAAGGTAGGTGGCAGTGCCTCTGCACCTCTGATCCAGTAGCCCTGTCAGAATCTCAGGGCCCATGTCTTGTATCAGGGTAAGCGCAGATACATTTAGAGTTCTCTAACTAGTGATATTTGCTCTACAGCTACTTGTTTAGTGCAAAATCTCTACTGGAAGTATAACTGATTTATCACCATTACTGATTCTTGTTCACTTAATGCGTGTCTTTGTCACTCCATCTCTGACAAATTTTCTAACTTATAACTTTGTTATCCAAGAACTAACTTTGGTACCCTTAACATGTTGGGGAATTGTTTCGGGGGGGTGGTGGTGGAAGAAAGAAGTTTAGTATCGTGAGCAATTTAAAGAGTACACATTTACATAAATTAGTGACTGCTATTGTGAGGATGTTTTCAATTATTGGCCACTGTATTCCTTGGTACTTCAGATATTCAGCAGAGCGCACAGTCCAGAACCAAATTATTTTAAAGTTCATTTCTCTTTTTTTCATGCAGACTATGGGTGGTGACTTCTCTGGGAAAAACCAAGACTGTTCAAAAGGAATCTATGCTTTTGCAAGTAAGCAATGGACAAAAATGGTTGTGAAATATATTTTGCAAGCTTCAACAATTCTTGGATACCAACACTCCTCCAGATCCTTGTTCCTGTTCACTTTCCTCTGAGCCCATTCCTCCTTCCGATCTTGCCCTCTGCTGTGCTTTCACTCACTATACCATCTGGCCTTCCCATCTCTGACCTCAAGCAGTTAGTCCTCAACTTTCACCACCTTGCATCTCCAATGAATTATGAGCTTGTCACTGCTGAGCCCTCCTTCCTTCACCTCTGTGCCCACTTCTTTGGACAGGAGTCTTCCCCCTGCACAGTGGACTCTGCCATCACCAGAATTCTCATTTGCACCTGATCTCCTCCCTCTGGCCTCTTACCCTCCAGATCTTTTCAT
This sequence comes from Heterodontus francisci, assembly GCF_036365525.1. Taxonomy (NCBI): domain Eukaryota; kingdom Metazoa; phylum Chordata; class Chondrichthyes; order Heterodontiformes; family Heterodontidae; genus Heterodontus; species Heterodontus francisci. The sequence continues at coordinate 37,830,377 of NC_090378.1, forward strand.
TTGGGAACTGCTATCATTGTTGATTATCTCTCTCTTTTTCTACTCTGCTCATTAACTGTCTAATCTCCCTCTCTTTTGAACTTGCAGCACTCCATTCTCTGGTCCAGCTCTAACATTGTCATCAAATGTACTGAGAGGGTGGCGCTGTTGTTGTTTTGGCACAGGCTGAACATCAACCCTCCAAAGCCACCTCTTGCCTCTCCCTGGACCATGAGTGCGCCACTGAACATCAAACCATAGTTTCCTAGATCTCACTTTTCCCACTGATCTTATCTGGGGATCTTCCCTCCAACCTCATAGTTCCCCAACCCCGCACAGCCTGCTTCTACCTCCTTCCCAAGATCCACAAATAGGACTGCCCTGTTCTTGCCCCATGGAACTGATTTCTTTGTATCTCAACTGTTTTTTCTACTCTTGTCCAGTCTCTTCCCATTTACATTCATAACTCTTCCAAAGCCGTCTACCACTTTAACAGTTTCGAGTTTCTTTTTCCTGTCTCCTTTTCACCATGGGCATCCAATCCTCTGTCTGTTGCTCGCCTTCAAGCATCCGCTCACCTGTTGTTTTAATTCTCTGCCCCGCTGCCATTCTGACCTCTCTGTCCTTGGCCTCCTGTACTGTTCCAATGACGCTCAAAGCAAGCTCTCAACAACACCTTGTCTTTCGATTGTAAGTATTTTACAGCCTTCTGGAATCCACATTTGCACTCAACGAGTTGAGATCATAACCACATTCTTTTGGATAGAAGCTGTTGATATGTTTCTGCTATTCCTTAATACAACTGCTCTAGACCTATCTTTTTCATTTCTTTGCTTCTCCCATTACCATTCCCTTTTGCCTTTCACCAATATTCCTTTAGTCATAAGTGTCTCTACTTGCTTAAAGCCCGTTAATCTCTTAACATTCCTGTTCTGATGCAAGGTCATCAACTTGAAATGTTAACTTTGTTTTTCTCTCTCCACAGATGCTGTCTGACCTGAACATTTGCATTTTCAGTCTTTCTTTCAGATTTCCAGGATCTGCAGTATTTTGCTTTTGTATTGGTGTGGAATATCTTAACTTTTAATTTGCCTGTTAGACAATAATCAGGTTTCCATTTTTTTTTTCTACAGCTCAGGATGTGTTTTTGCTGCTTGAACAGCCCCGATACAAGGATCTTAATCTGAAAGTATCCGTAAGCTTTTTTGAAATCTATAGTGGTAAGGTAAGTTCACGCTTCATGAATAAAATGGTATAAATGAACAAAATTATACATCAGAGCTACATGAAAATCACAAATATAGAAAACACGTTCGGGAGGTTAGCAAGGAGCTTAAAAGGAATTATGAAAAAGGCTAACAAATGTAAAAATAGTTGCAGGTAGGGCTGCGCAGCAGAAAAGGGAGTGTTGTGGAAGAAGGAGGTATGGCAGTTTTATTTTAAACTTGTCTATGCACTTACTATCTGTAAAATGCTGCTTTTTTGTCAACTTTTCTCATTTCTAAGTGTCGGCATAAGAATGGTATGATGGCAAATGCCTATATAAATTTATCCTGCAGTAATTGCACCTTCTCACCAATAATGTAAGGCTAATATGCTAGGAACAATCAAGATGCCAAAGTCCAGTTATCCCTTGTCCTTTAACTAAATGATGGAAGTGAGAATGTAGTTGTACTAAAAGTTGTGGAACATGCCTTAGAGATGGAGGAAGAATTAGTTCTGAATGAATTAGCAGAACTCTAGGTGGATAAGTCACCATGCCCAGATGGCATGCATCTCAGACTACTGAAAGAAGCCGGAGGAGCTAGCAGAACCTTTGTGACCACAATTTTTTAAATCTTCAAATAAGCAGTTTATGTTGGAGCTGGAAAGTAGCCAATGTAATATGCCTATGCAAGAAAGAAGCAGAATAAATTAAATGGCTACAGTTAGTCTAATATCAGGTATAGACTAACTTACAATCCTGTCTGGGTAAATAATGTAGTAGGTGTGATGTAAATTGATTTTCAGAAGGTGTTCAATACAAAGGCTTGTTAAACAATCAGATGTAGTGTATACAAAAAAAAAAGTAGCAGCATGTTGGAATGTTGGTTGCAGGTATCACTTAATGGATGTTGCTTGGACTGGGGAAAGATTGGATTCATGTTTTTTGGGGTATGGGAATTCAGTTAAGATTGGTGATGATGCAGAACTAAAGATCTAAAAGCCAAGAGCGCATAGAGCAGAGCTTCACTAGAATGATGCCAGGGATGGGAACCTAAAGTTGTGAGGAGGTGAGATACCCGGACTATTTCCACTACAGCAGAGAAAATGGTATGATGGTAAGTTTTTAAAATTTATGAAGCATTTTGGAGTGAATAGGGAAAAACTATTTCTCTGGTTGTAGCGTCCATGATGAAGGATCATTAATTTAAAATTTTAAGTGAGGAAAGAGGCTCAGAGAAATTTCTTTTACATGGACTGTTCAAGCATGGCACAAGGACATGGTTGCAAAAAGGGAACCCAAAGCAAAATCCTGATGATTTCACAATCATTGGGATTTTTTAGGGGGGAGTGGGGGTGGGGGGTGGAAATGGATATATTTGAAACTGAAGATGGCACTTGACCATGGGGAAAGTGAGCAGCGCAGTGGGATTTCTTTGGATCACACAGGATGCCAAGATTTGTCTACCTTTTATCTTTGTAGTTGCCTCTCCCTATTTTTTTCACACTTCAAAGGAAATTTCAGCCCTTCCCATCTCCCAACCTAACGAGCGTACTATGAAGAAAACGTTCAGCTGAGAGGAGTTGTCTTTACAATCACAGCTGGCTTCATCAGGAAGCGAGAGAGACTTTTCCCGTTTTGTTTTTTTTTAGTTGTTTTTTCCCTTACTGTCCAAGCCCTGCATGCCACTGAGATTCCAGGTGTTGAGGTTACTATCTTTTTTTAAAATCCTAATCATTTCCCCACCCACCCATCCCCTAAATTATGCCACAAACTAGTGAAGCAAAGGTCGTTTCTGTGGTCCGAGAGAGAGAAAACTGAAAATGTAATGTTCTGAACAGTGAGTGAAACCAAATATTATTCATCCACTTGGCTTACTGATTGACCTAAGTCTCTTACAGGTATTTGATCTCTTGAACAAGAAAACTAAGCTCCGTATAATGGAAGACAATAAACAACAGGTACAGATTGTAGGGCTCCTGGAACAGAACGTCTTCTGTGTAGATGATGTGATCATGAATATTGATATGGGGAATAATTACAGGTAACTACTCCACGTTTTTCCCACCACCAATGTTTGTCACCTATTTCTTGAAGAAACCTCACTTTTATTCCCCCAGATTCTCTTGCCTTAGAAATATGGCCAGTATAGAAACGGACTTAATTTTCTCCATGTATTTGCGCAATTGTTCTTGAGCACATGCCTGTATCACAGGAGTATGTTGAGCTGTCCCTGGCTGTTCAATAACCTGTCTTCAAATTGTGGTGTTTACACTGTAAAGTATTTCCTTTCTGATGTGGTATAATTTATAATGTATAATCTATTTTGAGTGATGGCTGGTCACTTTAAATCTGTCGTTTACCAGGCTGGCAGCAATGTTTTTTTAAAAAAAAATTGAAACTCAGATTAGTCTTGTTTAAAATATGTTGAGGGTAATCTTGATGAGAATGACCATAATGCACTTAAAAGCGCCACCTAATATGTGCTTGCTTTGTTCTGAAAGTATTCAAGCAAGGTAACTATTGGATAGAGGGTGTAAAGTCTCACTAGATGTCCAAGTGTGAAAAATAGAACCTGAACCCATGAAAAGGACCATGATAGATGGCAAAATCTGATGTCGTTGCAGGTTTGGGGTACCACCAGCAAGCACTCGTGTTTTTAAAATTCAGCAGAAGCTAAAACACCAAGTGTGAAAGAAGAATCTCAGGGTTCTGAAAATGAAATCTTTAAATCCCCTCTAAACTAATGGAATGGATAGTATCTGCTTACTGTCTGCTTGTATAGGGTTAAAAGTTTAAAGGTTGTTTTTGTTTTTGTAGGACATCTGGGCAAACCTCTGCAAATAACAACTCCTCCAGGTCCCATGCAGTCTTCCAGATTATTCTTAGGAGGAATGATAAGCTTTACGGTCAGTTTTCCCTTATTGATCTGGCTGGAAACGAGCGAGGTGCTGATACCAACAGTGCAGATCGACAAACGCGAATGGAGGGGGCAGAGATTAATAAAAGCCTACTTGCCTTGAAGGTAACAATACACATGCAAACGTAGATTAGAGATACAGCACTGAAACAGGCCCTTCGGCCCACCGAGTCTGTGCCGAACATCAAACACCCATTTATACTAATCCTACACTAATCCCATATTCCTACCAAATATCCCCACCTGTCCCTATATTTCCCAACCACCTACCTATACTAGTGACAATTTATAATGGCCAATTTACCTATTAACCTGCAAGTCTTTTGGCTTGTGGGAGGAAACCGGAGCACCCGGAGAAAACCCACGCAGACACAGGGAGAACTTGCAAACTCCACACAGGCAGTACCCGGAATCGAACCCGGGTCCCTGGAGCTGTGAGGCTGCGGTGCTAACCACTGCGCCACTGTGCCGCCCATCTCAAACAGTACTGGACCATCTCAAACTTTTGCATGTTCTGCCTCATGAGCTACTCTTGTTCGTTCTTTAATTTTTAAGAATGATAGTACTCCAGGAAGGAGTTAGTGACCTTCAGGGAGAAAGTAGCCTAAAAAGGTGTTAGTTGCATTAATATGAACTTAGAATCTTAAGCACCAAAGGAGGTCATTTAGCCCATCATGGCTGTGCCAGCTGTTTGAAAGAGCTTTCCAATTAGTCCCACTCCTCCATAAACCTGCAATTCTTTTTTTCCTTTATCATGTAACTATCCAATTCCCCCTTGAATCTGCTTCCACCACTCTTTCAGGCAGTGCATTCCAGATCGTTACAACTCTCTGCTCCTCTTTTTGTCTCCCTCTTTTTTGTTTTGCCAGTTATTTAATCTACGTCCTCTGGTTACCAATCCAGCCACCAGTGAGAACAGTTTCTCCTCTCTCGAAACCCCCCAGTAATCTTTTCTCCTTTTAAGGAGAACAATCCCAGCTTTTTTGGTCTTCCAAAACCAAGATATTTGCTTGACTGCCAGTGTAATTAATGTAAGACAGTTATGTTGACTTTTGCAAAGGAAGGACTTGAACTAGATTTTGGGGAGTAAAAGCCCATGGAATTATGAGGGAAGTGGTAGTATGAATATGAATTGACTCATCACTGAGAAGCCAAGGTTAATGGTGAATGGATATTTTTCAGACTGGGGGGTGGTTTGTAGTAGGTGTTCCAGTTTGGGGTCTATTACTCTTCAGTCTCAATTGTTTATAAAAGCTGGGGTTTAGGGAGCAGCATTATAAAGTTTGCAGATGATGCAAAACTTCTTGTAAAGTAATGGACAGTGATGAGGATAGTTACAGGTTTCAGAATGGTGATTGGGCAGAAGGATGGCAGATGTGAGAAGTGTAAAGTAATGCACTTTGGGAGGGTTTCAATGGCAAAGCAATATACTATAATGGACACTATTTTGAAAAGTGTAGGTGAGCAGAGAGACCTTGGTGTCCATTTACACAATCCGTAAAGGTGGCAGGGCAAGTTGATATGGTAGTTTTAAACAACGCATATGGGTTACCTGAGCTTCTAAATGGAGGAATAGAATGTAAAAACAAAGAGATCTTATAGAACTTTCTATAACTCACCTGGTTAGGCCTCAGCCAGAGTATTGTGGACAATTCTGAGCATAACACTTCAAGAAAAACGTAGAGACCTTTAGAAAGGATACAGAGGAGGTTTACTAGGATGCTACCAGGAATGAGCCTGTCAGAGCCTGTCACTCCAGAATTGGCCTTTATAGCCACTCCAGGCGCTGCTTCACAAACCACTGACCACCTCCAGGCGCGTATCCATTGTCTCTCGAGATAAGGAGGCCCAAAAGACCAGGAATGAGGGATTTCAGTTATCAAGAAAAGTTCAAAAAGTTAGGACTGTTTTGGAACAGAGGAGGTTGAGGTAACATACTATAGAGGTTTATCATAGTTAAGGATCCTCTAGGGAAGAGTGATCATAGCATGCTAGAATTTCAAATTCAGTTTGAGGGTGAGAAACTGGAGTCCCACACTAGCGTTCTGGAGTTAAACAAACAAAGGTAATTACAGAGGCATGAGGACAGATTTGGCCCTACTGGACTGGGCAGGAAAACTAAAAGGTAGGACAGTTTATGAGCAATGGCAGATGTTTAAGGAGATATTCAATTCCTCCCAACTAAAATATATTCCACAGAGGAAGAAAGATTCGAAGAGGGGGGAAAAAACATCCATGGCTAAGCAAGGAAGTTAAGGATAACAAAGACAAAAACTAAGGCATGCCATATTGCAAAGGCCAGTGGCAGGCTGGAAGATTGGGAAACTTTTTTAAAGATCAACAAAGGGTTACTAAAAAAAGTAATAAAAAGAGCAAAGGTAAATTATGCAAGAAAACCACCGCAAAATATAAAAACGGATAGCAAAAGCTTCTGTAAGCTTCTATAAAAGGTAAGAGAGTAGCTAAAGTGAATGTTGGTCCTTTGGAAGATGAGACTGGAGTTAATAGAGGGGAACACAGAAATGGCGGAGACAATAAATCGAGTATTTTGCCTCAGTTTTCACGGTGGAGGACACTAGTACTATTCCAATAGTAACAGGAAATGCAGAGGTTATAGAAAGAGAAGAACTTAGTAAAATCATCATCACTATGGAAAAGGTATTGAGCAAACTATTGGGATTGAAAGCAGACAAGTCACCAGGGCCTGATGGCCTACATCCTAGTGTCCTAAAGGATGTGGCAGTGGAGATAGTGGATCCATTGGTTATAATATTCCAAAATTCCCTGGATGCAGGCAAGGTTCCAGTGGATTGGAAAAAAGCTAACGTAACGCCCTTTATTCAAAAAGGAAGGGAGGCAGAAAGTAGGAAACTATAGACCAGTTAGTTTAACATCTGTCGTTGGGAAATTGTTAGAATCCATTATGAAGGAAGTAATAACAGAACATTTAGAAAGTCAAAACTCAATCCATCAGAGTCAGCATGGTTTTATGAAAGGTGAATAGTGTTTGACTAATTTGCTAGAGTTCTTCGAAGCTGTAACAAGCAAAGTGGATAATGGGGATCCTGTAGATGTAGTATATCTGGACTTCCAAAAGGCATTTGATAAGGTGCCACACAAGAATACACAAGCTAAGTTCACATGGGGTTAGGAGCAATTTATTAGCTTGGATAGAGGATTGGCTAACCAACAGAAAACAGAGAGTCGGGATAAAAGGGTCTTTTTCTGGTTGGCAAGATGTAACTAGTGGGGTGCCACAGGGTTCGGTCGTTGGGCCCCAACTATTTACAATATATATTAATGATTTGGATGCAGGGATAGAAGGTACTATAGCCAAATTTGCAGATGACGCCAAAATAGGTGGGATAGTAAGTTGCAATAAAGAAATAAGAAATTTACAAATGGATGTGGATAAGTTAAGTGAATGGGCCAAAATCTGGCAGATGGAGTTTAACGTGGATAAATGTGAGGTTCCCCACTTTGGTCGGAAGAATAGAAAGGCAAATTATTATCTAAATGGAGAGAAATTTCATAATGCTTTGGGGCAGCGGAATCTGGGTGTCCTCGTGCATGAACCGCAGAAAGCTAGTATGTAGGTACAACAGGTAATAAGGAAGGCAAATGGAATTTTGGCATTTATTGCTAAAGGAATAGAATATAAAAGTAGGGAAGTGTTGCTGCAACTGTACAAGGCATTAGTGAGACCGCACATGGAGTATTGCGTACAGCTTTGGTCCCCTTGCTTGAGGGATGTAGTTGCATTTGGAGGCAGTTCAGAGGAGGTTCACTAAATTGATTCCAGGGATGAGGGGTTTGTCTTATGAAGAGAGATTGAGCACTTTAGGCCTTTACACTCTAGAGTTTAGAAGAATGAAAGGAGATCTAACTGAGGTGTGTAATATGATTAAGGGGATTGACAAAGTAGACATAGAGCGGATGTTTCCTCATGTGGGGAAATCTAGAACAAGAGGTCATAGTTTTAGGATAAGGGGTAGCAGATTTAAAACAGATGAGGAGAAATTACTTCTCTCAAAGGGTCGTGAGTCTATGGAATTCACTACCCCAGAGTGGGGGGGATGCCGGGACATCGAGTAAATTTAAGGAGGAGATGGACAGATTTTTAATTAGTGAAGGGTTATGGAGAATGGGCAGGAAAGTGGAGTTGAGGCAGAGATGAGATCAGCCATGATCGAATTGAATGGCAGAGCAGGCTCGAGGGGCTGAATTGCCTATGACATTATTTATAAAATGATAGATTTTGATCAGTTTTTTCCTCTTTTTTTCTGTTGAGTGGATCAGAGGGTCAGACCATCCTTTTCCAGTCCTCACTGGATACAGCTGTGGTGCCGGAGGTTTTGGAGAACTGCTAACGTTGTACCTCTGTTTAAAAAGGGAGCGAAGGATAGACTGAATAATTACAGGCCAGTCACTCTAACCTCAGTAGTGGGCAAATTATTGGAATCTATTCTGAGACACAGGATAAACTCTCACTTCGATAGACACAGATTAATCGGGGATAGTCAGCATGGATTTGTTAAAGGAATATCTTGTTTGAAAAACTTGATTGAATTTTTTGAGGAAGTAACAAGGAAGATAGATGAGGGTAGTGGAGTTGATGTGGGCTACATGGATTTTAGCAAGGCTTTTGACAAGGTCCCACATGAAATAAAATCCAATGGGATCCAGGGAAATGCAGAAAGGTGGATACAAAATTGGCTTAGTGGCAGGAAACAAAGGGTAATTGTTGACTGCTGTTTTAGCGACTGGAGGGCTGTTTCCAGTGGCGTTCCGCAGGGCTCAGTATTGGGTCCCCTGCTTTTTGTGGTATGTGTTAACGATTGGGACGTAAATGTAGGGGGCATGATTAAGAAGTTTGCAGATGATGCAAAGATTGGCCGTGTGGTAAATAGCGAGGAGGATGGCTGTAGGCTGCAGGAAGATATTGATGGTCTGGCCAAATGGGCAGAAAAGTGGCAAATGGAATTCAACCCGGAGAAGTGTGAGGTGATGCATTTGGGGAGGTAAAACAAGGCAAAGGAATACACGATTAATGGGAAAGAACTAAGAAGTGTGGAGGAAGTAAGGGACCTTGGAGTGAATGTCCACAGATCCCTGAAGGTAGCAGGACAGGTCAATAAGGTGGTTAAGAAGCTATATGGAATCCTTTCCTTTATTAACTGAGATATAGAATACAAGCAGGGAGGTTATGTTCGAACTGTATAACTCATTGGTTAGGCCACAACTGAGTACTGTTTGCAGTTCTGGTCACCTCATTACAGAAAGGCTGTAATTGCACTAAAGAGGGTACAGGGGATATTTACAAACATGTTGCCAGGACTGGAAAATTGCAGCTATGAGGGAAAATTGGATAGGCTGGGGTTGTTCTTCTTGGAACAGAGAAGGCTGAGGGGAGATTTGACTGAAATGTACAAAATTTTGAGGGGCCTGGAAATGTACAAAATTTTGAGGGGCCTGGATAGAGTGGAGGTGAAGGGCTTATTCACCTTAGCAGAGAGGTCAGTGACGACGGGGCATAGATTTAAAGTGATTGGCAGAAAAATTAGGGGAGGTGAGGAAAAACTTTTTCACCCAGAGGGTGGTGGGGGTCTGGAACTCCGTGCCTGAAAGGGTAGTTGAGGCAGAAACCCACAACTCATTCAAAAGGAGTCTGGATATGCACCTCAAGTGCTATAATCTGCAGGGCTATGGACCAAATGCTGGAAGTTGGAATTAGAATAGGTGGATTGTTTTTCAGCCAGCACAGACACGATGGGCCAAGTGGCCTCTTTCTGTGCCTTTTTAAATTTTCTATGATCCTATATTTTAAAATCATTGGCAAAAGATCTGTGATCTTTCACTCAGTTTTCAGGGTCTGGAATGCTCTACCTGAAATGGTGGTGGAAGCTGATTCCATAAACAATTTTAAAAAGAAGTTGGACAGTACTTTGAGGTGAGGAACTTAAATGGTTACAGATGAAAAGCAGGAATGAGAGACCAAGCACAGCTGCTCTTTCAAAGAGTCAGCAGAGGCATGAATGGCCTCGTTCCGTGCTGTAAGTTTCTATGATTCTTACAAGAGTTTAACGATTTTAAAAAGCTACCTCTTCTAAACAAAAGTAAATGCACAAGGGAAATGTATTATTTTATTTATTTTTTTTTTATTTAGAGATACAGCACTGAAACAGGCCCTTCAGCCCATCGAGTCTGTGCCAACCATCAACTACCCATTTATACTAACCCGACACTAATCCCATATTCCTACCACATCCCCACCTTCCTTATATTCCCCGACCACCTACCTATACTAGGGGCAATTTATAATGGCCAATTTACCTATCAACCTGCAAGTCTTTGGCTGTGGGAGGAAACCGGAGCACCCGGCGAAAACCCACGCGGTTTACAGGGAGAACTTGCAAACTCCGCACAGGCAGTACCCATAATTGAACCCGGGTCGCTGGAACTGTGAGGCTGCAGTGCTAACCACTGCGCCACTGTGCCGCCCATGGGGTTGTATAATACTTGAAATTGTATGGTATTTGTGTTTATGTAATATATTCAACTGCTAGTCTATTGATAATTGGGTTTTATTTTAGGATTGTATGTTTACAGATGAAATCCCATCACGGTAGCTGGTGGAATTTAAGTTTAATTAATAGAAATCTGGAATTGAAAGCTAGTCCTAGTTTCATGGCACCATTACTATCATTGTCATAAAAACCCATCTGGTTCACTAATTTCCTTTTTAGTGAAGGAAATCTGCTGTCCTTATCTGGTCTGGAGTATATGTGACTCTAGACCCACAGCAATGTGGTTGACTCTTCACTGCCCTCTGAAATGGCTTAGCAAGCCACTCAGTCGTCATGGGTAATTAAGTATGGGCAACAAATGCTGACCTTGCCAGCAATGCCCACATCCCATGAAAGAATTGAATTTCATGATTAAATCTTTGTACTAGTTAAAACACACTAGACTGTCATATAGCATAGTAAGGAATTTTGAAACTTACCTAAAAGAAATCCTTTTGCTTTTTACACTTAATCTAATTGCTTAGCTTTCTAAAGCTTATAAACATGTATTTTTTTAAACTGAATTTTCAATTTATAATTTTTTTGTTTGTCAGAATAAGATTAAAATTAGTTACTCGAGTTTTGGATAACTGCAGAGAACATGCATTATAGTCTGGTATATGAAACACCCTGATCTTGTGCTTTACCTGCCTGTTGTGCGGGCAGCCATAAAGACAGGGCTAAATTGTGATAAGGAGGCCCAAAAGAAAGAAAGAAAAGTGTGGTCACTGGACAAATGGTGGTTGAAATAGATTACTCCTGTAACTAGGATAGCCATTTTCCTTGGATGAGGTACTGCCCATCTCTCAGATCACTTAATGTTTGGTACAGATTAATGGGCTTCCCTTCTGAGCAATTCCATTCAATTACAAACATGCTTTGAGGCTTTCTAGCCACTATATTTGTGTGGCCAAATACCATTTTGTATCCTGTGATAGCTGACCACCTAAATGTTTTTGCTGTGGGGTATATTTAAAGGAATCTGGAGTTAAATCTTGACCCGTATTACACACAGATCGCAGTTAATCCGAAGTCACTGGCGATGAGGGGACTTGTTTAACAATTCTGGCACTGAACAGCCAAGAAGTATGTTTTAAGGACAATATTTGTTCATCAGTATTGGAGAATTTTTTGATTTGATTAAAATTTGTAATTACTGTAAATTACTGTTTATTTACTTATTTTAATATATAAATACTCATGATTTATAGCAGGAACCATGGTCTGAGAAGTGTCTATTCTACATCCAAAGAAGAAAATGTCACATTATCTGTTCCAGTAATCTAGATCGCAATGTGTTTGTTCAATCCTTGGATCTTGCAGCATAGTAACTGATTCACAGAGAATGTGAAGTCAGGTATGGGAGTGGCCAACGGAGCTCAGGATCAACAAATTGGAAAAGAACTGATTTCTGGAAAAACAGATACCTAAATTATACTAAATCTTCTCCATGTGGATTGCAGCAAGTTTATGTAAATAGCTATCTCAGAAAGGAGTGTTTGGAGCCCTGGAGTATGGAGGGGGAGGTGTACATTTTACGATTGTTCAAAACTTTTCAATGCAATTTGGATAAGCAGCTGTTAGGATATTGTGGAGGGACCAAAAATGCGAAGAAAACGTGTTTGTGAGCAAGATCATGTAGATGATGGAAGATTAATGTCAGGTGACAGGTTGTCATGGCGTACCCTGGATGCTAACTTTCATCATGCTACAATTCCCATGGTGCCTGGCTTACTCATTTGCCTGGCATACTATTGCAGCACCAAGATGACTTATTTCTAACTCTGCACAAGGTTAACTGGGCAAATTTGGACAGTTTGGAAGGATTTAGGGATTTAATTTGCTTGGTTTAAAAGTGTGAATTACCTGTATTCTTTTGTGGTAATAGTTTTATTGTCTTCCAGGAGTGCATTCGATCACTGGGACAGAATAATATCTATACACCATTTCGAGCAAGCAAGCTGACCCTGGTACTGAGAGATTCATTTATTGGTGAAAACTCTAGGACTTGCATGGTATGTTTTCTATGCAAGAGTCTAAGATTTGTTTCTATTTTGTGATGTTTTATTATACAGGAATTGTATGTTGTATCTTTTATATTTTTACAACTTGGATCCTTTTAATTTATGAGCTGCCTTTGATCTCTTCTAGCAAGAGGTAGATCATGCAGGATGTTTTGAATTGGATGCTGCATATTGGTGAGGAGCAATAAAATGTTTTGTCATCCAAATGGCTCTTGATAAATACCTCAGGATGATGGTTTTAATGTGGAAAGGATGTTTCCTCTTGTGGGTGAGTCCAGAACTAGGGGTCACCCTTTTAGGACAGAGGCTAGGAGAAATATTTTGAGGGTTGTGTGACTTTGGAATTCTCTGCCTCAGGAGGTGGTGGAGGCGGGGTGATTGAATATTTTTAAGGTGGAGGTAGATAGATTCTTGGGCAAGGGAATCAAAGATTATTGGGGGTAGATGGGAGTGTGCAATTCGAGACAGAAACAGATCAGCCATGATCTTATTAAATGGCGGAGCAGGCTTGATGGGCTGAATGGCCTACTTCTGCTCCTGATTTGTATGGTTGTATGTCTCACTAACCAATCCTACTGTGCCCCTTTCTTTTAACTTGTCATGCAAATGCTCTGGTGAGGTAGGCATTCCATTGGGTCATGCATTTTGAGGGTCAGAGATAAAACCATATGAGAGCCATTTAGGCCTGTGGAGTGTTTCTAAACAATTGGTGGGAGATGAGCAGATGGTTACAAGGAGAAGCATTAATATTTCATCCTCTTTTAGATCAAGTGGAGTTTATAAATCACTTAAAATTCAGGTCTATGTGGTCAGTTTGTGTTCGAGTATTTGTCTTTTAATTGCAGCAAGCAAAGTTATTTGACCACAAAAACTAGCTGCTTTTGTTACTATTCTTGCGACTACAGAAGTTATAAATATCCAGCATCATGAGCTGTAAACCTGCGATATAACCAATCCATTTGAATGGCATATGGTGTCCTAAGATATTCCCTTGCACACCATGTAATGAGCTGTTACTGTTGCCTTCACTGTTCGAGCTGAGCTGAAAAGAGTGCTGCCTTTTCCATAAATGTTGATATTGATATTTCCATCACTTGAAGTGTTGTGTTGCGGTAAGGTTCCAGCCCTTCGGTACCTACTTAAATGGTTCTTCTGCACATACGTGAGCCTACAATCAGCCAACTATTGTACCATGGGAGAACATCAGTATCCAATCCTGTCTGTGTTTTCAATGTAGCTTAAAGAAAAGTAATCAGGTGTGAAACCTGCTTTTCTCAGGAAATACATTGTGGCACTCCCACTGATGCCCCAGCTGAACTCTGTACAGGCTAATGATCAAATCTAGGACCCTTCCAATCAACTTGTCTTAAGCATGTGCACAACACTTTTTTAATTCTATACATACTTAACAAATTGAGGGCAGATTATGCCAAGTGCTTCATGTTTCAAACTGTTTTGGTCTGTCATTGACTATGTATAAGTTTACTGGCATATTTTTGTTCTGAGAGAGATCCTTTGCTTGGAAAGGGAGGTGAAATGTCTATTGTTTGGTACTGTATTATAGTCATGTTCTGGGAGGAGCTATAGCTGGTTCTACCTGCAGCATGGAACTATCCACAAAACTGGAAATGATGTATTTTGAGATGTTGCATTAGGGAGCTTTTTATTAATATTGCTGGAATTGAATTTTTTCTTTCTTTTCTAGATTGCAATGATTTCACCAGGATTAAATTCCTGTGAACACACTCTAAATACATTGAGATATGCAGACAGGTAACAGTTTAAGCTATAGAAATTGAATTTCAGAAACGTTTTATGAATAAGACAAGTGAGAGCATGTAATTGTGCTTCAATAGCGCATGTTCTGTTGCTGCGTCAAGTAATGGCTCCTTCTATTAAAGTTATAATAAACATGCATCAGGGATATTAAATAAGCTGTGCCATAGTTTCTTGAAAGTACTATCTTAATTCAAAGTTCTTTTAACGTATGCTATTCACCTTATCAAGTAGTAGAACAGTTGATTTGTGAAGATGTTCTAATGCGATCCTTCATTCTGAATGTCCTCTTTACTTCTCCCTTCTGTGGTTTGTTGGGGTCTATATTTGATGATGGAGTGCCATTTCATCTTGGGATTTTAGCCTACTCTCCAAAATGTATATATTTTTTGCTCTCCTGCCCCCTCCCCCATGAGTGACAATGAGCTTTTAGTTACTGTCCTGAATAAGAATGGTATTTGTCTAGAGAGAGTAATGCCATTCTTGCTCTGGGTTAGCATTGGGATTAGATTGGTCTTCACCTTGGCACCACAATCTAAATAGCCTGCCAACACTTGCTGTTAAACTCTTACTGAATGCCCACTTAGGCAAGATGCCAGGTAGACACCAGTTCAGTCTTACTCCAGCATGAATCACTGTCTCGAGAAGGGGAATGGTAAATTGCTATTCATTTGCGTTAGTCTGTAAGATTATTAAATACAAATAATTGCACTGAACTTCAAAGTTTTGTATGGCAGAATTGCTGTTGAGTAATCTAGATAACAGGATATTCAAGTACCAAAACTTATTTGACTCAAATCATAGTGCTGGAAGTGCAAATTCTAGATTGCAAATGTGTGTCTTTTGTTTCAGTGACACTTTCCCAGTGAATTTAAATAATTAATGCTCACCAATATATAACTAGGTGTAATGCAGTAAACCTGTGACCTGAGGTGCTTTTATTTTTGCTGCTTATCGGGTGGTAATTGCAGTGTATTAATGTCTGTCCAAGGGTGAAAGAACTTGGTGTTGAGGAAGTTTCCAATGAGCCAGCATGTTCCACAATATCTAAAGAGCAAAGATTCAATGAGTCCTTGGAACAGTCTGACATTCGGTTGCTCTGTGAGAAAAATGTAAGTATATTTGGAGTAATTTTCTTTAGAAATGTCCTCTGAGAATAGTCCTGGGCTCTGAACACAAAGATGTACTAAAGTTTTTTTTTTCATGTATATACTTTTTTCTAATTCACTGCTTGCTTCAGTGTACTAAGAGCTGGTAACATATAGGTGCATATCGCTTATTCTTTTACATCTACTTTCCCCTTGCCCTCTGCCAAAATATCCAGATCAACTTGAGTTGCACCAAGTGATTTATTTGGAAGACTTCCTTCTATACTATTGTGTAGTGTGACCTTCCCATCATCCCAGGATCCAAGAACCTAACGGCTGTATGTGTGTAGGATAATTATTGGGTTTTTTTCCTCTTTCTCTTTCCCTCCCCACTTTTTTTTGAACCAATATATTTCTAATATGCAAAAGTGTTTTTTCAAATTTTGAAATGAGACTGACCTGCATTCCCAGATTTTTCTGTCTCAGACAGTTGCTATTTCATACCCTTCAGCACTGAAAAACAAGCACTGTGTTCTGAAAATGGTCTACCCAAAATTTTCTGATCTTTTCATCAGAACTCCATGCTGGAGGGGTGCAGCACCCTTACTGTTGACCTGTTCTATTTGGGAGTATTTGACCCACTGAACTTTACCAGCATCTTCTATTTCAATCTCAAACTTGTTTTCTAGTTTCAAACATGAATCTTGGGTTTTCTGTGGTCTGTCTCCTATTTTCTCACCTTTCTTTGGGCCTCTCACTGCCTTAGCTATTCATACATCCTTTTTCTTTTAATGTTTCCATCTATTACTTGACAGACCATTGCATCATTCCACTGATTATTTATTCATTCTCCCTTTTTTGGTCCCAATATGATTTTGTCTCTTCTAAAGGAAGGTTGCATGCATTTGGAGAATGTCCATTGAAGCAAGGCATTGACTGTTACCTAGGATGATTGGAAATAATGGGGGGGGGGGGGGGGGGTTCCATTTATCTCATCATTGATGCTCCAAACCAACATTCACACTGAGAGGGGCACAGCAGCAATGCACCTTCTGTTGAGCTTTCTTAGATTTATTTCAATGGAAAAGGGGCTTGGTATCAAATTTGATTAGCAATGTTTACTGGTCATTTGCTTCCCCAACATGCACCCCAAAAGTGGGTGTGTTGGGGATCAGGTCCCTACTCCCTCTGGGAACAAGAGTGGTGAGAAAGACCTACATGTGAGTAATCAGGTTTTATTAAAGAGAAATCTAAAGGTCTTATTGAGGTAGGATGTCAAAATGTTGAATAGTTAAACTTTTAAATTGGATAAGATAACCTGAGTTTTGATGAGTCAGTATGGCATATTTATTTAGTCATGTTGCATTAAACATTTGTCATTTGTACCAGTTAATTTATTCTGTGTTCACTCATTGTAAAATAAAGCAGCTTACAATTATCACGTCTAATGTCGCCTAATGGCAATATGATCCACCTTCTGAGAAGTTAGTGTCTTTTGTGTAAAAGCCATTGGTAATATAATTTCTGTTATCTTAACTACTTAAAGAGAGAAAGGGTCTTGGTTGCAAAGAATAACACTGCATGTTCTTACCATCTGGTGCTTAGAATCTTTGGGCTCATGCATGCAAGCGAACAGTATCTGGTGCCCTTTTATTGTTTCCAAGTCTTTCTTGACTGAATAATCTGTTTAAATTTACTTCAAAAGTAGAATATGTCCAGCAAAAAAGTCCATTAAAGTTCTCAAGAGAATTGGAAACAATACTGCATGTTTTAGTTTTCATGGCTTCTGTAATCTAAGCTCTTTATTATAACTCCTCACACACCCCTCTGGTATTGTCTTTAAAGCCTGGTGAAACTGAAGTTCTAAGTGAGAATCAGGAAATGGTTGCAGCGCATGGTGGTTTGTCTTTGGACGTACCTCAGGTTAGGTTCTAGTTTCTTACTAGCTTTCCCAAAACTCAGGGCTGTTTCAGAATTTTTTGGTGGGGACACAGGCATAGCTTGAAATGGTGGAGGTGTAACCCAGCAGCTTTTTCCTTTTTTGATTTTCCCTATTGCTGCTATATCTGGGTTCCATGTGAATTTTTTTTTTCTCCATCTAAATGATCGTAATGAGGTGGGAGGGGAGGAGGAACATCTAGTTCAAAGAAAATTATCGCAACAAAAATTTGATCTACCTTAACTCTTCCGGCAGTGTGCTCGAATTGTGTGAAATTCCATTCTTAGAGTTCACCATTCTGGAAAGACAAATCAGTGTTTCTCTGTTTAGATTCTATGACTCCATATGGGATTTGAATAGTTAGGTGTTTGATGGCTGGCACGGACACGATGGGCTGAAGGGCCTGTTTCTGTGCTGTATAACTGAGTTTTTTTTTATATATATATATTAAAAAAAAAATCAGCTTTTGGATATCTGGGTTACTTGTTGCTGTTATCTAGATTTATAACTAAATTGAATATGCAATTGTTTCCTTCAGCTTTCAAGTATTTTAAATCAGTCAGATTTCTTTTGTATGTAAAAATACAACTCTGGATGGTTCAGCACATTTCATATTGTATGTCTTCCAACATGCATAATGTTCCTGTTTCAACTAAGTCTATGCACAGTTGAAGGCAAAATTTCAAGATAATCAACCAATTTTCTTTCTTCCAGCCAGAACTTGCCTAAGGTTCACCATAACTGCCATTGCAACATCTAATTGTTAAATAATTCCAGGATTTTCACTTTCCTACTCTTATCTTGTAGTCCATTAACCTTTTTTTACTGTGTGAACAACTTCTTGATCAATATTGGTTTTAAATGGTATCCCATTGTCCTACTCTTGCAAATAATTTAAAGTAATATTCTGGCTTCATCTATTCCGTTCTGTTAACTTTCTTTTTATGTAGTTGTCAGATTATCTAATTGATATCTCCTTTATAAGCCCAACTTTCTCCAATCTTTTCTTATTACTCTGATCTTTCACTTACTTCATAGGGCTTTCTTGCATTTCCCTCCTGTGCTTGAATATCTATCTCACTTGTGACCCGAATGCTCGGTACTTGAGCTACACTGTATTGTTTGATCACAACTTCCTCAGACTTTTTTAGCTATATAGTTCAACATTTGATAGACATATAGACTTAAGATCAACTAAGACCTGAGGTGTCATTTAACATAATCCTTGGGTATTTCAGCACCATTCATGGAATACATCAACCTTTTTAAACTATTTACAATACTCTTTTTTTTTTAAATAATTGTCTGTGTCAAATTTCATCAGAAATTGTTTGGTATATACGCACATACACGATCCCCAGTCCCTGGGTGGGTGGGTCTATATACACTCATCACACCCCACACCCATATAATAAAAGCAAAATACTGCGGATGCTGGAAATCTGAAATAAAAACAAGAAATGCTGGAAATACACAGCAGGTCTGGCAGCATCTATGGAAAGAGAAGCAGAGTTAATGTTTCAGGTCAGTGGCCCTTCTTCAGAAGTTCTTGTTTTTATTGCACCCCACACATACTTTTTTTTAAATCTGGTTCACTAATATCCTTCGGAGAAAAGAACTGGCCTACATATGACTCCAGTGTCGTGATGCAGCTGGTTCTTAATGTCTTCAAGGCAACAAGGAACAATTAACGCATGCTACTTTACCAGTGTCATTCAGAACTAAAGAACATATAAATTAGTGAACACCTGTATTGGTACTTCTCCCTTCCCCAACAAGTACCTATTGTATTCCACCTCTAGTCAATCTCTTGTTTGTTCCCAAATTTACCTTGAATCTCCATAGTTTTGAGCTTAGCCAAAGCCTTTTTTGTGACACATTGTCAGATGCATTTTTAAAGTCTTTGTATACCTCGCCATAGACTTCCCACAGACCATATGGGTCCTTACTTCCTCAAAGTTGAGGTTGGTCAGGCAGGATGTCTGGTTGCCTATTTGGTTTATAATCAGTCCTATACTTTCCTTGGCTATTTTTATGCATTTATAAAACATCTTTTGGTTTTCCTTGATTTTGACTTGCTCTCTCTTGATTTCCTAATCTCTCTCTCTTTTTAATTTCACCCCTGCATTTTCTATAACTCCCTTCAGCTTTCTGCAATTTTGAACTCTTTGGTATCTGACATAAGCCTCCCTTTCTTCTATTGTTCTGCCCTGTATGTTCCTTGACATCCAAAGGGTCTAGATTTGGGTGTCTGTTCTTTTTTTTTTCTCTACATTGCACTGTCTAGGCTGCTATCTTTCAGATGAGATGTTAAAACTGACACACTCTTAGGTGGATATAAAATATCCCATGGCACTATTTGAAGAGCAGAATGATTCTCTTAACCAACATTTATCCTTCAATCAGTGCTACTAAAACAGATTATCTGGTTGTTGTTTCTTGCTATCAGTGGGACCTTGCTATGCACAAATTAACTGCTGCGTTTCCCTCCACTTCACAAGTACTTCATTGGCTGTTAAGCACTTTGGAATGTCCTGAGGCAGTGAAAGGTGCTAAACATGTTGGGTTTCTTTTCCCTTGCTGGTATCGTCCATGTCTAGAAATCTTTTTTTTAAAAAAGAAGCATCTTCATGTCTTCAAACAATCCCCATTGCATAGTGACGAGATTATTTTTTTTCAATGTTTGTGTAAGGAAGTGATTTGAGGGTGGAGTTTTTTTAAACTAATCAACAACTACAAAAATGCACCAGAGGAACTTGATGCTAAAACTAATAGAATTTACCAAGTAGTGTTAAATTAATGTTGTCTGTCTAATTAATCATAACAGTCCCCACCATTTAAAACGGGCTGCTTATCAGCTGAAAGCAATAGCCATGGACATTTATGCAAATGAGTAATTTTAAAGTATGAAGACCCCCAATCCAATGACAATTTAACTTTACTATTCTTTGGCCTCATTGTCTCGAGAGAAAATGGGTATGCGCCTGGAGGTGGTCAGTGGGTTGTGAAGCAGCGCCTGGAATGGCTATAAAGGCCAATTCTAGAGTGACAGACTCTTCCACAGGTGCTACAGATAAAATTAGTTGTCGGGGCTGTTACACAGTTGGCTCTCCCCTTGCGCTTCTGTCTTTTTTCCTGCCAACTGCTAAGTCCCTTCGACTCACCACACTTTAGCCCCGCCTTTATGGCTGCCTGCCAGCTGGCAATCGCTGGCAACTGACTCCCATGACTTGTGATCAATGTCACAGGACTTCATGTCGCGTTTGCAGACGTCTTTAAAGCGGAGACATGGACAGCCAGTGGGTCTGATACCAGTGACGAGCTCGCTGTACAATGTGTCCTTGGGTATCCTGCCATCTTCCATGCGGCTCACATGGCCAAGCCATCTCAAGCGCCACTGGCTCAGTAGGGTGTATATGCTGAGGATGTTGCCAGTGATGCCATTGATTCTCTAGCCAGCGGAAAAGCCCCTGGAAAGGACGGCATTACCCCTGCAATAATCAAGAGTGCCAAGCCTGCTATACTTTCAGCACTGTACGAACTGCTTTGTCTGTGCTGGGATGAGGGAGCAGTACCACAGGACATGTGCGATGCCAATATCATCACCCTCTATAAGAACAAAGGTGACCGCGGTGACTCCAACAACTACCGTGGAATCTCCCTGCTCAGCATAGTGGGGAATGTCTTCGCTCGAGTCGCTTTAAACAGGCTCCAGAAGCTGGCTGAGCGTGTCTACCCTGAGGCACAGTGTAGCTTTCGAGCAGAGAGATCCACCATTGACATGTTCTCCCTTTGCCAGCTACAGGAGAAATGCCATGAACATCAGATGCCCCTCTACGTTGCTTTCATTGATCTCACCAAAGCCTTTAACCTCGTCAGCAGACGTGGTCTCTTCAGACTACTGATAAAGATCAGATGTCCACCAAAGCTACTAAGTATCATCACCTCATTCCATGACAATATGAAAGGCACAATTCAGCATAGCGGTGCCTCATCAGACCCCTTTCCTATCCTGAGTGGCGTGAAACAGGGCTGTGCTCTCGCACCTACACTGTTTGGTATCATCATCTCGCTGCTGCTCTCTCATGCGTTCAAGTCTTCAGAAGAAGGAATTTTCCTCCACACAAGATCAGGTGGCAGGTTGTTCAACGTTGCCTGTCTAAGAGCAAAGACCAAAGTACGGAAGGTCCTCATCAGGGAACTCCTCTTTGCTGACTATGCTGCATTAACATCTCACACAGAAGAGTGTCTGCAGAGACTCACCAACAGGATTGCGGCAGCCTGCAACGAATTTGGCCTAACCATCAGCCTCAAGGAAACGAACATCATGGGACAGGACGTCCGAAATGCTCCATCCATCAATATTGGCGACCACGCTCTGGAAGTGGTTCAAGAGTTCACCTACCTCGGCTCAACTATCACCAGTAACCTGTCCCTCGATGCAGAAATCAACAAGCGCATGGGAAAAGCTATCTCCAGACTGGCCAGGAGAGTGTGGGAAAATGGCGCATTGACACCGAACACAAAAGTCCAAATGTATCAAGCCTGTGTCCGCAGTACCTTGCTCTATGGCAGCGAGGCCTGGACAACATATATCAGCCAAGAGCGACGTCTCAATTCATTCCATCTTCACTGCCTCCGGAGAATCCTTGGCATCAGGTGGCAGGACCGTATCTCCAACACAGGTCCTCGAAGCGGCCAACTTTACTATATTGAAACAGTAATTGATAGAGCGAATTGTCCAATGAGTCCATTGTAAGAAAAATGGGATGCAAGGAGAGATTGAGTAGAATGGCCCCATATTCTTGAATTTCACCTCCATTGAAGCTTAACATTCTTCAGGGACTTGATGGTAGATGCTGAAAGGCTGTTTTCCCCTGGCTGGAGAGTCTAATCTTGAGATGAGCGGGTCAGCCATTTAGGACTGAGATGAGGGGAAAATTCTTCACTCATAGCATGGTGAATCTTTGAAATTCTGTACCTGAGAGCTGTGGATACCCAGTCATTGAGTATATTCAAGACAGTTTTTTTTTTGCCACCAAGGAATGTGGGGGATAGGGCAGAAAAGTACTATTAATGTAGACGTTCAGCCATAATAGTGAGTAGTGGAGCAGGCTCAAGATTGTTTGGCCCATCCTTGTTACAAGAATCCATGAGCAAGTTTGTGAATATCTGGAGTTTGAAGTTAGTTTCGATACTCCATTGATTTATGCTCTCATCCCGCCAACCCGCAAGATCTACCTTTTTCAAGAGAACATATTCTTGTCTAGCATGGCCAATGGAAAGGTTTGATGCCCTATGATAAACATGGCAGGCACCTGGAAAATATCCCTTCGGCTACAATGGCTTTGGTAAACATCCTTGTTTGTGTAACAGTATTATTTAGTTACCTGTTTTAAAATTGGATGAAAACATACAGATTGGGAAACTATTGAACTTTAAACCACCACCTCTCTCGTATCTGAAACAGCCCTGATTACAATTATTAAACACAGGAAAAGTGTAGTACTGTAAAACAAAATATGAAGAATACAATACAGCTTTGGTATGTAGTTGCTTTGTCTTTTTCTATTTTTTTTTTTTCTTGCTCAGTTTCCCCCCCCCCCCCCCCCCCCCCCCAAAAAATGAAGCTGTAACAGACCTGCTGCTTCTCCCCTTATAATGCCCTGTGCTGTATTAATCAATATATGAATTTAAAATACAAACAGAAAATGCTGGAAATACACAGCAGGTTAATTGATCCCTGAAAGAAATAAAAGTTAATTTTGGGATCAAGAATGGTGAAGGCTGTTGTCATCTCTAAGTTCAGGACCTTAATGGATGACGATAGCCTTCACCACAAATATAGAACCACAAATACATAGTGGGGCAGATTTCCATTGTCTGTAGTTTTTTTTTCTAAAAACAATCCTTGTATTGGCTTATCTGTCAACTACAATGAACTGATTCCAGAAATAGAATATCTGGAAAGTCCCCACTTCATTTCTTGATCTTGCAATGGTCTGAATGGGACTGTATAACATTCCTCAATCCTAAGCAAATAAAATCTTTGTCTTTTTTTTTATTTCAACTATCTATCGCTCATCTGAAACTTCCAATACTGCTATGTTTAGGTTTTTTTTGCATGCTAGTTTTTGGAAGCAACCGCATGAGACCTGTACTCCACAGTGCAATCCAGAGCCAGTTGATCCTTTGCTGGATGTTGAGGTGCAGCCTCTTGAAGCAAAATATCAGCTCTGTAACAGTTGTTCAGTTTACAGAACTTGTATCCCACTTCCCATTTCTTGGCTAATGTAAAAACACCTGTGTTCTATCTGCACATAGTACTAGCATTGTTTTGCTTTTCATTTACCCCAAGGTGATCAAAGATCCTCCTGATCAGTTGATTTTTTTAAAAAAACTTTCATGTTGACAATTACTTGAAATTAATCACCCAGAGTAGATGGAAAGGGCAGTGAGACCAGTCAGTCTCTTGGATGTATAATTTACCTTGCTTTCAAAGCAAAGTTTTGGGTAATGGGGGGAAAAAATGGAAAATCTAAAATAAGCAGCTCCTGATTTGCATTCACCTGCATAATCTAATTGATGAAATTTGCAGGCAACCCACCAGTACTTTAAGCTTTAAAGTTCACTGCTGCTCATGTCCCTTGTTGAGGGTGTAATGCAAGACTTAACATTGTTAAAAAGCTATTTTGTTTTTTTAACACTTCAGTCACTAATATGCATACATTCTGCCATGTAGTTAAAAAGCACTGACCTTCATCTGCTATATGCACACTATTTTAAAGGACCTAAATTCTTGCTTATAGATGTGTTCTCTTGATTGTCCTTCCATTTAAAGGAGGCACCATCAAAGATTTGTGACTTGCATGTAGACGTTTCTAGAATTCTTGAACTGGAAGAACAAGTGGTGGATGAACATCGAGAAATTCAACAGGTATGCATTAGAATTTTTTTTTTTTTTGAGACAAAATTCCTTAACTCTGCACAGACTTTGTTTGGCAGGTGACAGCCATTTATACCCGGAGGATCCCAGGTTTGATCCATAGTATATTAGCCTATCATAATCGGGGCATTTGCGGGATGCACAATGGATTTGGCAGATATCTGGTGAAGACTGGATCAGGCTTGCTTGTGACTTCCCTCTGCTTTCTTTTCTCCCCACCTCATCCCCATCATCTTTATTGGAATAGCCCACCATTACTCAGTCAAGGCTCTTGTACAAATGGACAAGGTACCACAAAGTAACTAGTGCTTGTTAAATGAATTTAGTGTGGGTGGTGGGGAGGAAAAAATGTGAAGTAGCATATAGGTGTGAAATTTTGATTTCAAGGATCTTGATCTGTTGCAAAGATGTCCCTTGAACTTGGAGCTTTGTTAAAGTCACAAAATTTTATCCAACCTAAGCTACACCAGATTTAAGAATGCTTAATGTCTATACCACCAATAATAAGCATATGTATAAGGTATACAATCGAATGTTTTTTCCCCTACAGAAACTACTTCAGTGGAGTGATGCAGATAATAAACTCCTGAAGATGACTCAGCTACCTGACTATAATGTTGAGAATTACACCAACATATTACAAACGTATATGGACGAGAGGATGGAAATATTTCAAGAATTTGACAGTACATTTTTAAAATTACATTCTTGTATTGGATAAAGGAAAGCTATTATGAATTGGAGCTGATTTTGCCTATGTAAAGAAGAGTGGGAGGATTGAATTTTTTCTTTTTGTTCCTGGTGCTGCTCTACTGCTTTTTACTCTTCTCTCCAATGTTATCTTCCTTCTGTAAATTACCTGGAGCCCAGGCAAGGATTTGTGCATAGAATAGATCTTGGATGAAATTGGCCATGTGCGATAGCAAATCAGCAACCCACTTAAAACTACGCCCAAGAAAAGAAAATTGAGCGTAGCATAGAACGGGGAGCTTCTGTTACTAACATTTTTTCATGTGCTTATGTCCAAAATGTGTTTCACCCACTGTCATTTTCCCTCCTCCCTCCCCCACCCCCCCACATCCCACTGTTTATGGTCACTGGTGTGTTGACCTTTTTTAGCATTGTGTGAGTAAGACCCTACCTTGGGTCAGCTACCTAAGTCCCTTCCCCAACCACTCACCCCGCCCCATGAAAGAAAAAACATGTTGCATATTCTTCTGGGCTTGAAATGTACTGACAAAAGCAATCCATCCTTTCTCTTCCCACTAAAGGAAGGGGGCAACATACTTGTCACATCTCGTGATAGTGCAAACGCATGAACATTCAATGTATTGTACCATTTTCTTAAAATACAGAGAAGGCATTTGTGGTCTTTTTAAAATGGATATTGGCAGAACAGGAAAATATAAATAATGGAGTGCTTTTTTAAACTCCAAATTATTGAGGCCTTCCAATTAATGGTTGAAAGCTGCAGTAAACTTGAATTGGGTCAGACAAACCATATCTGTAGAGAATCCAATATGCAATAGTATGATATCTTGGGTCATTTTGAAATTTTAATATTAGTGATGATCAGTGTAATCACCATATCAGCATTATCTTGCCCAAGAACTATGCCAAGATCATTCTTCACACTAAAATGTGGTATTTAAGCGTGCATCAGCAATTAAGCAGTACATTTATTTAGTGGCAGAGTTCATTAATACCTTAATTATCTTCCTTCAATCCCCATTCCATACTTTAGATTTTGTAGTTGACCCCAATTGCTATTGCTTAATGTAGGATAAATATTTCATTTTGTTTAGGATCTTTTTTGTGATTTGTACTCATTAATATTAAATAAGACAAGGATGCACTTGAGTTAATACCATTTACTATAGCTTGTTAGCTAATATGAACTTTGTTGCTGTCAATGACCTTTTCATGTTTGTGGAGTGTTAGTTTCTTAAAGCTGCAACTAACTTATTCACTCTGTACAGAGATCTTTAAGTTAAATAAAATATTTAAATACAAGAGATTTTTGAGGATCATATTATAAATAGTATCCTTTTTAAACTAATTGAGTTGTCATGTGGTTAGAAACAAAGCTTGTTTGCGATTTATTCATGTTGCACAGTTCCATGACGTGATGTGTGTTTCTCATCTAGCCATTAGATTTCTTTTAGTCTGTATATATTAATATTTTTATGTCTCCTACAGGAAACCTGAAGGCCTTGAGACAAGCCTTGCAGAAGGAGGAACAAGCTGCCAAAACTCAAGGCTGAGGAGTCATCGGCATCAATTTGTGAATCTGAAATATGTGTTAAAGCACTTGCATTGTAACTGTCATGGCCACTGATTCAACTATCATTCACCCAGAGGCCACAAACTGCATGTGTTCCTCTTTGCTGTTCCTGCCCTTGCAATCCTCTTTCTAAAACTTTGTCCATATGAATTTTCTTAAATGTTTTTTTTTTGAAAATTGTACAGATTTATATCTAGTATACAATATGCTTGAACTGAGTTTGTGACACATAACTAAAAGTGAAACTATGCGTACATGGCAATGCAGGTTTGATTAGTTTTTCAGGGTGCATTGATTTCTCTAATCCATTCCTTATTTTGCTTGTGAAGAAATGAACTTGTTTGAAGGGATAACTTCTATTAAGTAGGAGAACAGAATTACTGTGTCCTTGTCATCCTTCCCCAAACTGCCCCAAAATATAGCAGAAATGTTCCATTAGACCAATTTTAATGTGCTGGCATTGTGGAACTGTATTTAATAAATACAAGGTTCTCTAAATTCTACAACACATCCTTTTATAATTGTTCCAATTGCATACACTACCAAACCTTTTTTTTTTTATCTGGGTTTCATGAACAGTGATTTTTTTTTTTTTTGTCTAGTTTTAGTATCCTCCTCCAGTAACAATTGATTTTAAAATCAAAGGCCAATTCAGTATGCAAGTTAAACACTATTTTGTCTGAGTAACTTGATATACCTCTGTTAGACTGCTGAAACACTTTGAATTCTTGGTGAACTTTATTAGGTTTATAAACCATCTGCAGGATATTGTAACTTTTGCCTTGAAGTAAAGGCAAAATCAGACTTTTTGCAGTCTGTAGGAGTTGATGTGAAGCATGGCAATGATTTTTTTTTTTGGAACTGTTCTACTGTGAGGGCAAAACAAGCTCTTTACATGGAATCTGCTTTGTAACTAAAAACATTTCCTACACTTTTTTAATCCAGTATGTCTAGAAATGGAATAGGAGGAGAGAAATCAATAGTTTCAATTCTGAAATGACCCAATTTTTATGCACAAACTAGCTGCTGAAGATCTGAATTAAGGTTTTCTTAATCTATCCCTAGATGATTGCTGTACTGAAGATGAAAAGTCAAATATGAACTATTTTCTGGTCCACATCCAATCCCAGAATGCATGGGTCATTGGAATACATTGGAGAATCATTATACTGTAATGTTTCACATTTAATAAAGAAATTAGATACCATACAAACTGTTTTAGAGCTGTTGACTACCTTTTTTCTAATTTGTAAATCATATTGAGCAGCTTCCAAACACAAGTGGTGAGCAGCGAGCTAATTGATATTTTCAAGTGAAACTTGTAGATAGGTTCATCAAAATGTTCAACATCAGTCCTGCCAATTTCCACTTTTGTGTATTAAAACTTTTGAAGACCTCAAACATGAATTGATCTTTTCAAATAAGAAACAGGGTAAGGGCCCTTTCTCAGTTACCTTTTTTCCTTTTAATCTTCAGATTGGCAAGAAAGTACCTATCAAAGAAAGCTAGCCTGACCTTGTGTATTGAATGACATGCCACGTGCCCCACATATCTAGAGCTGGGAAGATAACCTAAGTAGTGACAATGTTGCTTTTCCTACTCTGGCCACAAATTGGTATGCAAATCAAAAATTACACTACAATCCTTTGCAGATATGAATCCCATTCACATCACTCACCAATCCTAGAGGTATATCAAGTAGCCATGATGTGCTTCATCCAGTACTTGCACAGAATGACACAAAACTAGTAAAGCTTAAGGTAATTGTTTGATCCAAGAAGCAGATCACTATAAATGCAAGCGCACACAGGATTGTATGAGGCAGCTCAGGCCATTGAGCAGTAGGCACAGCACAGCCAGTCCCTGGAAAGTTGCTATGAATTTTGTTTTTGCTGCAGATTCCATTACTCTACATCACACAACATAATTACTTTTTGTAACAAAAACTAACACCTGTTGATTAGAATCATTTTATTTCGAAAAGAATTTGACAATTAGATAGTTGAGATCATGTATGGGTTGAGGAATAGCTTTCAACAAACTGATCTTTGCTTCAATAACAAAAGTTTATGATGATGTTACGACCAGGTGAGAAAGGTGTCTCTGGGTCTCTTTCAGCCTTCACCTGGTCGTCTTGTAACAGGATTTAATTTTTAAACTGTGTTTTGAGCTCGCCCTTGGTGAATCTTTGTTCACCACTTTCCAATTATAAGGTGAAGAAATGAGCATATACAGGCTTTCTTGGGTTTAAAGAAAAAAAATTAAATTAATTAGAACTTAAACTCTAATTCGGTTAACACCTACAGATACACGCCGTGCCTCACGCTAGCAGGCACATGCGATACACACCTGCTAATGAAAAGAGCAGAAGAAAAAATAAGGGAAAACAGTTTGAGGTAATATCTTGTTACTGTGCTTCAAGCTCACTGTTATGGTCCTTTTGTAGGTAGTTGTTGCTTGTAAGTATTTCTTGCTTTTTGTTGGGGCCCAGCATTATTCTTAAACCTTGTTCACTTTAGGAGACTTTTCTCTCTTGGGGTTCATGGGACTTCAATTCCATGAGAGAGAGATGGGTGTAGACAGGGGAGAGGTCTTTTCAGTCCAGGAGCAAACTGCTTTGAGTTCAAATTCTGGCAAGTTCAAAAAATCTCCAACAGCCAGTTAGTCATGTGACTAAACTAGTCTAACCACATCTGTTGTGTATTCAGTCATCTTAGCAGTTAACCAGGAATGCTAGCCTCTCTACCTTCAATGTCTGGTAATCAAAAGTCCATTTGTGGATTAAATTGGAGCAGGGAGTGGCCCCTTTGTCCTTTCCAAGTACTGTCTGTTACTATGCAAATGTCTTTCCAGTCAAGAGTCTGGTGGGGTTTTTTTAAAGCAAGTTCGTTCTTTACTCCAGAAACAGTTTAAAAATCAATGTTCATGTGGCAAAATTAATGTCTCATTCTTGGCAAGTGGGGGCCTGCATGACAATGTGCTCACCTGTATTGACTCTAAACCATCCTGCAGCTGGAGTCTGCTATCTTGGTCACAAGCCTCTAACAATTAAACGAAACTTGTAAATCTTAGTTGGCAAAACATCCAAAGTACTTGGTGCTTATTTTTTAAAGCTGGAGCCAAGTGAGTCCAGCTGGCAGGAAAAAAAAAGTCAGCTGTAACTCACTGCTCCTGGGAAGACCATGAGGCATATCTTACTGGTTCACTAAGTGATGACAGGATATAGAGGAACAAATTTGCAAGGAAATTAGAGAGGTGCAAGAATTAGAGTAGTTATAATGAGGGACTTTACATTTTTACATTCCCAGTCTATATTAGGATAATTAAAGGGCAGAGAGGGGCAAGAGTTTCTGGAGTGTTTCGGAGAATTTTCTACATCAGTATGTTTCCAATCCAACAAGCAGAGGTATTGCTGGATCTGGTTCAGGGGAATGAGATGGGTCAAGTGAAACAAGTGTCAGTAGGGGAACATTTAGGTTTAGGTCAGTTGTGGAAAAGGACAAGGAGCAATCCAGAGTAAAGATAATTAATTGGGAGAGGGCCAACTTCAATGGACTGAGAATGGATCTGGCCCAACTGACTTGTAATCAGCAGGCAAAGCTGTAATTACACAATGGGCTGCCTTTAAAAAGGAGATAGCTCAGGTACAGTCAAGGTACATTCCCCTGAGGGGGAAAGGTAGGGCAAACTGATCCAGAGCTCCCTGGATGATGAAAAAGATAAGAGTAAGATGAAGCAGAAGAAGGATGCAAATAATATGTCAGGTGGATAATATTGAGAACCAGGCTGAATGTAGAAGGTTCAGAGCAGAAATGAAAAAGCAAAGAGGGAGTATGAGAACAGACTGGAAGCTAATATATAAGGGAATCTAAAAGTATTCCATAGGCATATAAATGGTAAAAGGAGGAGTGGAGCTGATCAGAGACCTAAAAGGGGATTTACACATGGAAACAGGCAAGGCTGAGGTACTAAATGAGTACTTTTGCATCTTTCTTTACCAAGGAAGAAGATGCTGCCCAAGTCATGGTGAAAGAGGAGATGGTTGAGACACTGGCTAGGCTAAAAATTGATAGAGGAGGTATTGGATAGATTGGCTGTACATAAGTCACCAGGACCAGATGAGATGCACCCAAGAATACTGAGGTGAATGGCGACGTGAGAAAAAACTTTTTTTACACAGCAAGTAGTTAGGTTCTGGAACGTGCTGCCTGAGAGTGGTGCAGGCAGATTCAATCGAGGTCTTCAAAAGAGAATTGGATAATTATCTGAAGAAAAAATATTTGCAGGGCTATGGGGAACAAGCAGGGGAGAGGTACTAGGTGAGTTGCCCCTGCAGAGAGCTGGCACAAGCACGATGGTCTGAATTGCCTCCTTCTGTGCTGTAACCCATTCTATGATTCCATGAGGATCTGGCTCAGTTGTGGCTTGTTGAATAGTCCAGTAGCTTGTCTACTGCCTAGGCTTACTAGGAAGAACAGCCGCTTGAATGATTAACTTGAGATCTACCAGCATCCTACGAACCATACTGCAACTGTAGGTGCCTTTCGGAGGGCAGAAGAGAATATAATTTGGTTTCATTCAGATATTGAATTCTGCAGCTGTGCTCCTCTAATCCTACAATCTCTATATGCCCTAACCTCTTTCCATGCCTCTGGTGCCTTTATCCATGTTTCATTCCTTACCCTACAGTTCGTGACTGTTTAAGCTTCAGGCTCTGGAATTCCCTCCCCAACCTACTCCAGCTCCCCACCTACCGTTTTTAAAGCCCTCCTTTAAATTTTTTTTTATTCATTCTTGGGATGTGGGCGTCGCTGGCTAGGCCAGCATTTATTGCCCATTCCTAATTGCCCTTGAGAAGGTGGTGGTGAGCTGCCTTGAACTGCTGCAGTCCATGTGGCGTTGGTACCTCTATAACCAAGCTTTTGATCAACCCGACTAATCATTCCGTTGGTTTGGTGTTTATTTTGTTTTCTCTTGCACCTCAAGTTGTTAAGATGTTTTTCTACATTAAAAGTGCAAGATAAAGGGTTTCTCTACTAATCCTCCCTTTTCTCCCAGCTGCTGTGGAGTCTGTCCCATAAGATAAACAGTTCAGTATTTACAGCACCGTGAACCTAATCCAGTTACTCTGAAGCAGTTCTGCAATACAAGTGTACTATTGGAAGCAGTAACCAGACAGCACATTTTAATAATTTGAACTACTGTCGAGCCACAGTTAAACCCAGCTCTGTGGGTCTAATTTCCATTCCCATGAACGGTAATGTCTTCTGGCTTATAAAAAAAGGCCTTTCTTCTTTGTCTTAGCCACCACCCCACCCCTCCATGCAATATAATCAACTGTTTAACATTCAAATTACCAACAATGATTAATCACTGTTATTATTGTCAGTCCTGATAGACATTTATTTTAAATATATTACAAAGTTTTAACTCCATGCCTTCAAAGTAAATTCCAGATGACGTAATTTACTCCACTGACTGAGGACACACATCTAGAATTTCACTCCCTACTTAACACCATTGTGGGACCACTGTCACCACAAGGGCTGCAGGGGATCAAGAAGGCCCAGCCACCACCATTTCACAACATCTAGGATGGACAATGGAATGCAGTATCACCTATGTCCATGAACAAATCTTTAAAAACATTTTTTTTTAAAATGTGACTCTGGTGTGGCAAATTAGAGCTCTTGGTTACAGTGCCCCCAGAGGAATAGGGTGCGGGTTGATCCTGATTCATTCAGTGAGTAAGTTTTGATATCAGTTGTACTGTCATGAAGAGGTATTAGTACTTTTTTCACCAGGAGGAAGGGGTAAATTTTGACAAATCATCCAGGGATATTATGTACTTTTCTATCATCTGGCTATACGTTACCAATACAAGAGGCACATGCAATACTTAGTGGGTAAATATGGTGTGGAACTGATCCATGCAGACCAAGAACATCCTGGGTTCAATCTCTAATCTATGTTGATCTAGCTTATTGTAGAAGGAGCAGCAGTGCAAGTATATTACTTAGTCATCCTAAGCTAGGGAGGGGAAAATATCAGCAAAGATTCTGGCTCCTGATAGTTGTTACACGTGCACATCTGTAGATGCTGGGTAAGGACAGGATTGAGTTTGGTTGTGATGTCCTCCAGCCAAATAGCCTGACAACATTCACTGTTTAGATCCAGGATTCCAATTATGTTGAGATAAAGGTCTGTGTTCCTCGCTAATCAATTTTGCCACATCCTGGCTAGGATTCTCATAACTTGGAATTGTGAAGGAGCTGTGTATTTGTCACCAAAGTGCTGTTCCTGAGCAACAACACCTGAAAACACACAGCGGCAGTTTCCACATTTAGGCTGACCACACTAGCTCTACCTCAACACCACCTTTTTTGACCCCTCCACTGTGTTTAAGTTGTCACACTGCTTGTCCAATATCCAGTACTGGATGAGCAGAAATTTCCTCCAAATAATACTAGGAAGACTGAAGCCATTGCCTTCAGCACATGCCACAACATCCATTCCCTGGCCACCAACTCCTACACTCTCCCTGGCAACTGCCTAAGGCAGATTGTTCACAACATCTCATATTTGACCCTGAGATGAACTTCCAATCACAAATTCGCATCATTACTAATACTGCCTATTCCCACCTCCATAATATTGCCCAACATCGTCCCTGTCTCAACTATTTGTTACTTCTAGACTTGACTATGCTAACACACACCTGGCTGGCTTCCCACATTCTACCCTCCGTAAACTTGAGGTCATCCAACTCTCTACTGCCCACATCCTAACTCACATCCATCACCCCTGTGCTCACTGACTTCCGTTGGTTCCCAGTTAAGCAACACCTTGGTTTTAATATCCTCATCATTGGTTTCATATCTCTCCATGGCCTCAGCCGTCCCTATCTCTGCAATCTCCTCCAGCACTACAACTCTCCGAGATATCTGCGCACCTCCAATACTGGCATTGTGAGTGTCAGCAATTTTAATTGCTCCACCATTGATCGTCATGTTTTCAGATGCCAGGGCTCGAAGCAGCTATATGTCCCTAGGGTACTTCTGAGGAATAATGGTGAACCATCTACGATAATAATGATAAGATGTTTAGGGTTGCAAATAATGGCTTCCTGGGTAGATTAATGAAATAACATTCTACAACATCATTGTATGGGCCTGAACAAGAAAATCTACCAAATCATCTGGATCGAGGTGGTAGTTTTCCTTAAAAAAAGCTACTGTGTGTGGCCCAGGGAGTTAACTGTATACATACTGTTTCTTGCAATACAAAATTACGAGTTAAAAAATCAGTATAGGCAAAATCCATTTTGCCACACTATCCTTATGGAGACATTCACTGTATCACAGTCTGTGTACTCAGAAAGTAGATCTGTAATGGCATAAGAGAGTCTTGATCTGTCATTAGCCCCCTCCTCCTCTTCCTGAACTCTGTGCTGCCCTTTGGCATCATCCATAAATATGGGGTAAACTTCCACATGTACACTGACAACACCCAGCTCTATCTCTTTACCACCTCCCTCGACCCTGTCTACTGCCTCAGTACTGTCAGACTGCATGACCAATATTCACTCTAAGGGTGTCAGCTGTGGCTCAGTGACCAACCTCTGAGTCAGAAGCTGGTGGCTTCAAGTTCCACTCCAGAGACTTGAGTACAATAACATAGGCTGATATTTCAGTACAGTACTGCACTATGGGAGGTGCCATCTTTCGGATGAGATTAGATTAGAGATACAGCACTGAAACAGGCCCTTCGGCCCACCGAGTCTGTGCCGAACATCAACCACCCATTTTATACTAATCCTACACTAATCCCATATTCCCAACAAACATCCCCACCTGTCCCTATATTTCCCTACCACCTACCTATACTAGTGACAATTTATAATGGCCAATTTACCTATCAACCTGCAAGTCTTTTGGCTTGTGGGAGGAAACCGGAGCACCCTGAGAAAACCCACGCAGACACAGGGAGAACTTGCAAACTCCACACAGGCAGTACCCGGAATCGAACCCGGGTCCCTGGAGCTGTGAGGCTGCGGTGCTAACCACTGCGCCACTGTGCTGCCCTTGTTATACTGAGGCCCCATCTGCTCTCTCAGGTGGACGTATAAGATTCCATGGCTCTATTTTGAAGAAGAGCAAAGGAGTTATCACCAGTGTCCTGGCCTATATTTATCCGTCAATCAACATCACTTAAAAAATAGCTTAGCTGGTGATTATCACATTTTTTGAAGGGGAGATTGCTGGAGCAGGTTCAGAGATGGGGGCGGAGGACCTGTCACCTCGTTGTCACAATGCAATGTTGTCAGGGACGGGTTAGGCCGAAGACATACCGGCCCCCGGAGCACCCCGGCCTCGCTTACCAGACACCACCGCTCCCCGGCCTCACTTACCGGACCTCACAACTCCCTGCCCTTGCTTACCACTCCCCGGCCTCGCTTGCTCTTGCTGCTCTATGGCTTTGCTTACTGGGTCCCAGCCCCCCACTGCGCCCTGGCCTCTCTTGCTGTCGTCACTCCCCGGTCTTGCTTACTGGCCCCCGGCCCCCGCCGCTCCCCGGCCTCGCTTGCTCTTGCTGCTCCCTGGCCTTGC
Organism: Heterodontus francisci; assembly: GCF_036365525.1. Taxonomy (NCBI): domain Eukaryota; kingdom Metazoa; phylum Chordata; class Chondrichthyes; order Heterodontiformes; family Heterodontidae; genus Heterodontus; species Heterodontus francisci. The sequence continues at coordinate 37,865,712 of NC_090378.1, forward strand.
CTACTGGGTTCCAGCCCCCGCCGCTCCTTGGCCTTGTTTAATGGCCCCTGACTCTTGCCACTCGCTGGCCTTGCTTACTGAACTCCAGCCCCTGCTGCTCCCTGATCTCGTTTACTGGGCTCTGTAACATCACATCCTGTAATGATGTTTACAGTCTATTTACCTATCTACCCAGCAACAACCTACTGCTGTCTCTCGCGAATAAGTTTGTTTGTTTCCAAATGGGAGTAAATCCTGTCCCGAAGAATCCTCTCTAATAATTTCCCTACCACTGACGTAAGGCTCACCGGTCTATAATTTCCTGGATTATCCTTGCCACCCTTCTTAAACAAAGGAACAACATTGGCTATTCTCCAGTCCTCTCTGGGACCTCACCTGTAGCCAATGAGGATGCAAAGATTTCTGTCAAGGCCCCAGCAATTTCCTCCCTTGCCTCCCTCAGTATTCTAGGGTAGATCCCATCAGGCCCTGGGGACTTAATGCTTTGCAAGACACCCAACACCTCCTCCTTTTTGATAATGAGATGACTGAGACTATCTGCACTCCCTTCCCTAGGCTCATCATCCACCAAGTCCTTCTCTTTGGTGAATATTGATGCAAAGTACTCATTTAGCACCTTGCCCATTTCCTCTGGCTCCACACATAGATTCCCTTCGCTGTCCTTGAGTGCGCCAACCTTTTCCCTGGTTACCCTCTTGCTCTTTATATACGTATAAAAAGCCTTGGGATTTTCCTTAATCCTGTTTGCCAATGACTTTTCATGACCCCTTTTAGCCCTCCTAATTATCTGCTTAGATTCCTTCCTACAGTCTTTGTATTCCTCAAGTGCTTCGTCTGTTCCTAGCCTTCCAGCCCTTACAAATGCTTCCTTTTTCTTTTTGACTAGGCTCACAATATCCCGCGTTATCCAAGCTTCCCGAAACTTGCCAAATTTGTCTTTCTTCCTCACAGGAACATGCTGGTCCTGGATTCTAATCAGCTGACGTTTGAAAGACTCCCACATGTCAGATGTTGATTTACCCTCAAACAGCCGCCCCCAATCTAAATTCTTCAGTTTCTGCCTAATATTGTTATAATTAGCCTTCCCCCAATTTAGCATCTTCTGCCGAGGACTACTCTTATCCTTATCCACAAGTACCTTAAAACTTATGGAATTATGGTCACTGCTCCCAAAATGCTCCCCCACTGAAACTTCGACCAACTGGCCGGGCTCATTCCCCAATACCAGGTCCAGAATGGCCCCATCCCTAGTTGGACTATCTACAAACTGTTTCAAGAAGCCCTCCTGGATGCTCCTCACAGGAGCCACAGTGGCGCAGTGGTTAGCACCGCAGCCTCACAGCTCCAGCGAGCCGGGTTCAATTCTGGGTACTGCCTGTGTGGAGTTTGCAAGTTCTCCCTGTGTCTGCGTGGGTTTCCTCCGGGTGCTCCGGTTTCCTCCCACATGCCAAAGACTTGCAGGTTGATAGGTAAATTGGCCATTAGCAATTGACCCTAGTATAGGTAGGTGGTAGGGAAATATAGGGACAGGTGGGGATGTGGTAGGAATATGAAATTAGTATAGGATTAGTATAAATGGGTGGTTGATGGTCAGCACAGACTCGGTGGGCCGAAGGGCCTGTTTCAGTGCTGTATCTCTAAAACTAAAACTCACAAATTCTGCCCCATCCAAGCCCCCATGCACTAAGTGAGTCCCAGTCAATATAGGGGAAGTTAAAATCACCCACCACCACAACCCTCCGGGTCTTCTCCGAGAATGTAGGCCGCGAATCCCCGAGGTTAGTTTTTTATACTTACCGGTCTGGAACTCCGCCCTCCAGGTCTTCTCCGAGAATGTAGGCCACGAATCCCCAAGGTAAGTTTTTTTATACTTACCGGTCTGGAACTCCGCCCTCCTGGTCTTCTCCGAGAATGTAGGCCGCGAATCCCCGAGGTAAGTTTTTTATACTTACCGGTCCGGAACTCCGCCCTCCGAGTCTTCTCATTGCCTGCCACCTTGAAAATGCCGTTTATCCCCACTGTTTGCTTCTAGTTTGGTAATTCTGCTCCTTCAAATGGTTTACTGCAGGAGGTCATTAGCACTTTAGGGGGTTTACAGGTGTGGGATGAAATTTACTGGTGAAATCCGAAAACCTGGTTACATTGCTGAAACTCTTTCTCTGAGTGAAGACTCTGGCGGCCGGGAGCTGCTGCACTCTTCAATGCTCCAGGAACCGTCTGAAAAGAGTTAAAATAAAAGCAAAATACTGCGGATGCTGGAAATCTGAAATAAAAACAAGAAATGCTGGAAATACTCAGCAGGTTTGGCAGCATCTGTGGAGAGAGAAGCAGAGTTAACGTTTCAGGTCAGTGACCCTTCTTCAGAACTGGCAAATATTAGAAATGTAAAAGGTTATAAGCAAGTAAAGCGGGGGTGGGGCAAGAGATAATAAAGAAGGTGTAGATAGGACAAGGTCACAGAATAGGTGACCAGAAGGTCGTGGAGCAAAGGCAAACGATATGTAATGTTGTGTTGAAAGACAAAGCATTATTACAGATAGGGTGTTAACGGACTGAGAACTGAACAACCACAAGTACAAACATGAAAAAAAACAACAGTGGGTAAGCAAACTGTGCAAACTAAGATAAAATAAAATAAAATAAACACAAAAAAAATTTTTTTAAGGAAAAAGAAAAAAATAACTCAAAATAAAAATAAAATAGGGCGGGGGGGGGGGGGGGGGGGGGGGTGTGCGGGCTGGTGGGGTGGCGCCGTCATGCTCTGAAATGATTGAACTCAATGTTTAGTCCGGCAGGCGGTAAATGAGATGCTGTTCCTCGAGCTTGCGTTGATGTTCACTGGAACACTGCAGCAATCCCAGGACAGAGATGTGAGCATGAGAGCAGGGGGGAGTGTTGAAACGGCAAGCAACCAGAAGCTCGGGGTCCTGCTTGTGGACTGAGCGGAGGTGTTCCGCAAAGCGATCACCCAGTCTGCGTTTGGTCTCCCCAATGTAGAGGAGACCACACTGTGAGCAGCGAATACAGTATACTACATTGAAAGAAGTACAAGTAAATAGCTGCTTCACTTGAAAGGAGTGTTTGGGGCCTGGGATAGTGAGGAGAGAGGAGGTAAATGAGCAGGTATTACACCTCCTGCGATTGCAGGGGAAGGTGCCATGGGAAGGGGACGAGGTGGTGGGGGTATTGGAGGAGTGGACCAGGGTGTCACGGAGGGAACGATCCCTTCGGAATGCTGACTGGAGAAGGGAGGGGAAGATGCGTTTGCTAATGGCATCACGCTGGAGGTGGCGGAAATGGCGGAGGATGATCCTTTGGATATGGAGATTGATGGGGTGGTAAGTGAGGACAAGAGGAACCCTGTCGCAGTTCTGGGAGGGAGGGGAAGGGGTGAGGGTAGAGGTACGGATAATGGGCCGGACACGGTTGAAGGCCCTGTCAACCACAGTGCGGGGGAATCCTCGGTTGAGGAAAAAGGAAGACATATCAGAAGCGCTATCATGGAAGGTAGCATTATCAGAGCAGATGCATCGGAGACGGAGAAACTGGGAGAATGGAATGGAGTCCTTACAGGAGGCAGGGTGCGAAGAAGTGTAGTCGAGGTAACAGTGGGAGTCGGTGGGCCTAAAATGGATATTAGTAGACAGCCTATCCCCAGAGATGGAGATAGAGAAGTTGACGAAGGGAAGGGAAGTGTCGGAGATGGACCATGTAAAGGTGAGAGAAGGGTGGAAATTAGAAGCAAAGTTGATAAAGTTTTCCAGTTCGGGGTGGGAGCAGGAAACGGCACCGATACAGTCATCAATGTACCGAAAAAAGAGTTGGGGGAGGGGGCCTGAGTAGGACTGGAACAATTAATGTTTGACATATCCCACAAAAAGACAGGCATAACTAGGACCCATGTGGGTACCCATAGCAACACTTTTTACTTGAAGGAAGTGAGTGGAGTTGAAGGAGAAATTGTTCAATGTAAGAACAAGTTCAGCCAGGTGGAGGAAGGTGGTGGTGGATGGAGACTGGTTGGGCTTCTGTTCAAGGAAGAAGCGGAGAGCCCTCAAACCGTCCTGGTGGGGGATGGAGGTGTAGAGAGATTGGACGTCCATAGGGGCCAGGAAACTGGAAATTGTCAAAATGACGTAGGGTGTCGGAAGAGTTAAAGTTAGCCTTTGGGTAAATATTCCCTTGTGCTCTCAACACCTTTCCCTCGTGCCTGAAAGTTATGGAGAATATCACACAACACTTGAGTTCTAACGATAACTTTCATTGTAATTCATGACATCGAACGATAGGTGTCTTTGTTCATGCGCACCCGACTTGTAGTGTGCCCTTTGGCGCATGCGTAGTTCCCCCCGATTTAAAACTGGAAAGGCTGCATTTGCTGACAACGCTACCACTAGGTGGCATTGCAGTGGCACATGTGCAAATGCAGCATGTGCCACTAAAACGTCACAGTCTGCGACTTCAGGCAGCTGCCAGGACTAAAGATGGCGCTGCTCAAATAATCACACGAAGGCAACCTAACCTGAACACACGGCAGCACACAATGGCAGCAGGGAGAGAGCGAGCAAGTCAGTGGGCTGGAGACGGGGTTGGGGGGGGAGCCAGCCGGAGACGGGGAGTGGGGGGGGAGCGGGCCAGAGACGGGGGGGAGCGGGGAGCAGGCCGGGGACAGGGGCGAGTGGGCCAGGGAGCGGAGTGACCGGAAAGAAAGGAGTGGCCAGAGAGCAGGGAGGGGGGGAGCACAGCGGCTGAAAGAGCGGGGCCGCCGGAGAGAGCAGTGAGGAAGGGTGCGGAGCTGCCGGAGAGAGCGAGGGGGGAGAGCGGAGCGGCTGGAGAGAGCAGCAAGTGGGGGAGCGGAGCAGCCGGAGAGAGCAGCGAGAGGGTGGAGCAGAGCAGCCGAAAGAGCGGGGCAGCCAGAGAGAGCAGTGGAGCTTGACGCATGGGTTAGCGTTGCATTGCTGTACGCGTAAAGCGCATGCGCAGAGGCCGACTAGGCGTGTTGCCCTAAGATACACACATCACCCGATGACATCATCGGCGCATGTGCTAACCAGTCCTGGTAAGTCGGAATGCAGCGCACACGCAGAGAGCAGGAGACCGTCTGCGCATGTGCGCACCTTTGCGCAGTCTGATGACGTCAGTGGCCGGCTACGTTGTCAGGAATTACTTTGTGCTGGAAATTGACCCTCTGCAGGCCGGCTGCCCCTGACAAAGATGGCGTCGCCCTTGCACCGTCCTGGTTACGTCAGGCGCGTCAATTCTCGCGAGAGTTGGATCCGACGTCTGGCCCAGAAACCTTTGTGTTTCCTCTTTCCAACCGACGCCTGAAAATGGGTACGTGAGGATCAGTGTTTGTGTTAATGCAATCCGAATCAATCCGGCAATAGTATCAGATTGGGGCCGGCAAAATGTCACAGACTAAGTTAAAGTAAGCGTGGAGATGAGAATGATCTGTGTCTGAAGCGGCGGCTTAGGCTGGTTCTAGTGCCAATTTAATGTTTTAATGTCGGGGGCGCGGAGGGATCCGACATGGCCGCCCTCTGCACCGTGCCTGCAGTTAGGGGGTGTTGAGTGGAGGCTGTTTCACCGGCCGAATGGAGCCATTACAATCTACTCATTAGCTCACTTACAGATACAAAAAACCCGGGCCGAGCGGCAAACACCGCCACCGCGGCCTGTCTTTTGGGATTGGGTGCGGGCGGGGAAGGCGTGTTTAGGAGGCTGCAGCTCTTGGACTGAGGCCCTGTTTATCCAGGGATAGATGCAGTTAGTTGCGAGCACGTTTGGTAATTTTTGCAGGAGAAACTTTCACTAGGGGCTGTTTACCAATATAATGTGATTTCCACAAACCTGAAACGAAATTTGTACTCAGGTACTACGGAAACTTCTAATCCAGTTAAAGGTGAAGGGATAGTAGAACCTTATCCATGCTGCACTTCCCTCATGGATTTAAGATTTCTTTTAATATAACTACAGTTACTTTATTCGTAAGGCAATTTGAGATATTATCTGTTTTGCAGAGCAGATTAAAGTACATACCAACTTCTATTCTGACTCTAGTTTTAAAGCTTATTCTAGAGGCTCTGATTTTTCATTAAGTGTGTGTAAATTATAACTTATTGCTGTGATGCTTTGAACTTATCTTGTGGAACAACCTTAGAGTGCTGAATACATCTGCTTGTTTTATATTGATTTTTTTTAAAACCATGATGATTTATTTCAGGTATTTCCCGGAATAATTGGCACAAGCGTCGCAAGACTGGAGGCAAAAGGAAGCCATATCACAAAAAGAGAAAGTATGAACTTGGGCGTCCTCCTGCAAATACCAAGGTATGAGAAACAAGAGTGCTTTTCGAGTATGATCATGGCATACTTGTACTTGATAGTGGTACAGCAGGGGTGACTGGATATGGTTCATAAGTTATTGTAGGTGCAATTAATTGTATTTTTTGGCAGTGTTCATGATGAAAATATGACTCCTTCGATAGGTGGGTTTGTTTTGACTGTTCTGGTCATATTTGGACCCACCGATGTTACTCTTGTCATAGTTACACTGATTACACTGCCTGTCTTAATTTTTACTTTCCTCCTGTAGGTTTTGATGGGATTATTTTCAATTTTTTCAAGACATTTCTTAAGTACAGCTAAACTTTTATGTACTTATAAGCTTAAGGGGCAAATGTGGCAAAGCAGTGATTTACATTTTGTGGTAATCTCCACCCAGTGTATGTTTTCCAGCTTTAAATTTACAGCTGTTAAATTTTGGAAATAACAAGCATGTCACACCTAGCAAGTTTGTAACTACATAACAATCTGCATTTAATGCATTACTTGTGCAGGACAAGGATCTATGTATTTGATTTTCAAATGTCAGAATTCTTTGGTGTGAGTGGAAGTTTGATTTGGGATTTGTACCGTTGATAGTAAACTTAAATGTCAGTTACAAAACCGAACGAGGGGTGATTTTTAAGTGTTATATTAGGAACTTTGGGGATAGCTCAATAGGAGAGGGATAGTCTCGGTGGTAGAGGCAGGAACCCTCACAACATTTAAGAAGTATTTAGATGAGCATTTGAAATGCCATAGCATACAAGGCTACAGGCCAAATGCTGGAAAATGGGATTAGAATGATGGCCGGCACAGGCACGATGGGTCGAAGGGCTTGTTTCTGTGCTGTATAACTCTTGAGTAAGTATTTAGTGATATCTTTAACATGTTTGCAGATTGGACCAAGGCGTATTCACACAGTAAGGGTTCGTGGTGGAAATAAGAAATACCGGGCACTGAGGTTGGATGCTGGAAACTTCTCCTGGGGTTCTGAATGTAAGTTCTTTTTGTGGTGCATCTGTGTAGCAATCTATCCTCTGTCCCCACTTTTGTTGTAGACTTTTTCGGCCAATTGTCCTATTTCTAAATCAGTGGTAAAACATTTCTCTCTTTGTAGGTAGCACACGGAAGACCAGGATCATTGATGTGGTCTACAATGCCTCTAACAACGAATTGGTTAGGACAAAAACGTTAGTAAAGAACTGTATTGTTCTGATTGACAGTACTCCCTTCAGGCAGTGGTATGAGTCTCACTTTGCCCTTCCCCTCGGCCGGAAGAAGGGTGCTAAGCTGGTATGTGAAGCACCTGTTTGAATTAAATAACCACAAAGTTAATTTCTATTGTGATGTTGGTTTGCAGTCGCTTTTACTTCAATATTTTCTCAAAATAATATAAAATGCCAAAAAATATTCAGCAGGCCAGGCAGCATCTGTGGAGAGAAAGCAAGTTATTATTTCAGGTCGGTTAACCTTTCAACAGAACTCGGCTTTTTTTATTCTTTGGATGTGAGTATCACAGGCAAAGCGTTTATTGCCCATCCCTAATTGCCCTCGAGAAGGTGATGGTGAGTTGCTGCCTTGAACTGCTGCAGTCCATGTGGTGCTGGTGCACCCACAATCTTTTTTTCTGTAGCAGCTCAACACAACGTAGTGGCTTGCTATGCAATTTCAGAGGGCAATTTAGAGTCAACCACATTGCTGTGGGTCTGGAGTTAATTGGCCAGACCAGGTAAGGACAGTAGATTTCCTGCCCTGACGACATTAGTGAACCAGGTGGGTTTTTATGACCATCTGGTAGTTTCATGATCGTTATTAATGAAATTAGCTTTTTATTCCAGATTTTATTAATTAATTGAATTTCAGTTCTCCCAGCTTCCATGGTGGGATTTGAACTCAAATATTTCTGGAGGATTAGTCAGGCCTCTGGATTACTAGTCCAGTAACATTATTACTGCACTACGTTACAGATGGACAGTTTTAAAGTAGGCACGTGGAAGTTGTGGACAAGAAAGGAAGAATGGGGCAGAGAGCAGAAGTAATTAAATGACTGTGATGGCACGAGACAAAAGGGGCCTGCACCATGGAGCCTCTTCCTATTTGCCAGATTTTCCATGCTTCCCTCCCACTCTGCTATACTGTTGTAACCATTTATACCTTTCTGGACTTGTCTTTTGTTTCTGTTATCGCCTTTCTGGCCTTGAAACATTTAATCACTGCACCCCATCACAGACTGCTTTTGTTCCTTTCCTGTCCCCACCTCCACTAGCTATGTATCGTCTTCCAGTTATGAAAGTTCAGTGACCAAATGTTCTCTCCACAGGTGTTCACTGAGCTGTTTCCAGCATTTTTCCATTTCGATTTTCAGGTTTCCAGCACGTGCAGTCTTTGGCTTTTGTTCCCAGTAAAATTGTGAAATGTGAGATTTTTGATGGTTCAATAATTGGCAAAGCTTTCTAAAGATTTGATGCTGGTTTAATTCCTATTTATGATGCTTTCTATGAATCCCTTTTATGTTTCATATTCTCTGGAAACGCACTAAATAAAATAATTTGCTTTCATTGTATTTTTCAAGCTCAAGATACTCAGTTGGGTGGTGACATCAGCCAGTTTACAAATTTGTCCCACAAACTGCTATTGGAGATTAATTATTCCATTTGCAGTCAACTGTAATTCAGTCATTTTCCTTCTGGAAAATTGTTAAGCTACAAAATAACAGCAGAATGCAAAGTTAGTGCTAGAAACATTCGAATTATTTTGAATTAAGAACTATACTATAATGTTTTCAGCCAGGATGTCTAGGGTATAACTGGTTGCCATTAGCAGGCGAATGGTGAAGGGAAACCCACATTTTATTTAGTTCTCTTGTGTGATTTAATGTGATTTATAAATCTGGGATGGAACTATGAAACTATTTGAAATAAATGATGCTTAAGTGCTACATCTTCAGCAAAAGTACATGTGATTTTCAAGCAGTCTCTTACAATTTGATATTTAATGTATCTCTGGAAATGCTGGTATTGTGTAATATAGTATAAAACATGATCCATAAATTTCTGCAATCATGGTACACAAACTACTTTTTAAAGTGGTTTTTAGTTGTATTAAACTAATTGCATTTATTGTCTACTTGCTTTAAGGTTTGCTGGGCCTTTGTTTTAAAATATTACTGTTTCCCTATCCTGTAATATAAGATGAGACTTTTGATTTCAGACCCCTGAAGAGGAGGAAATTCTGAACAAGAAGAGGTCAAAGAAAATTCAGAAGAAATATGATGATCGTAGAAAGAATGCAAAAATCAGCCCACTGCTAGAAGAACAATTCCAGCAGGGAAAGCTGCTTGGTATGTAATTAAAGATCCTGCCGTTGAACAAATTTCTTTGTAGAATATCCTGAATTTTACAAAGATGCTGCAGCCTTAACAAGTCTCTGGTGAAGATATGTCTTCCCTTTTTCCTCAACCGAGGATACCTTCCCCTGCTATCGCAGGAGGTGTAATACCTGCCCATTTACCTCCTCTCTATCCCAGGCCCCAAACACTCCTTTCAGGTGAAGCGGCGATTTTGGTTGTACTTCTTTCAATGTAGTATACTGTATTTGCTGCTCACAATGTGGTCTCCTCTACACTGGGGAGACCAAACGCAGACTGGGTGACCGCCTTGCGGAAAACCTCCGCTCAATCTGCAAGCATGACCCCGAGCTTCCGGTTGCTTGCCATTTCGATACTCCCTCCTGCTCACATCTCTGTCCTGGGATTGCTGCAGTGTTCCAGTGAACATCAATGCAAGCTCGAGGAACAGCATCTTGTTTACTGATTAGGCACACTACAGCCTGCTGGACTGAACATTGAGTTCAATAATTTCAGAGCATGACGGCGCCCCCCCTCCCCCATTTTACTTTTTTTATTTTTTTTGTTTATTTTATTTCATCTTGGTTTGTTCAGTTTGCTTACCCACTTTTTTTTCATGTTTGTACTTGCTGCTGTTCAATTTTCAGTCTGTTAACACCCTATCTGTACTAAAGCTTTGTCTTTCAACACACCATTAACTTATTGTTTGCCTTTGCTCCATGACCTTCTGGTCAGCTATTCTGTGACCTTATCCTGTCTACACCTTCTCCTTTGTTATTTCTTGCCCCACCCCTGCTTTACTTGCTTATAACCTTTCACATTTCTAATATTTGCCAGTTCTGAAGAAGGGTCACTGACCTGAAACGTTAACTCTGCTTCTTTCTCCACAGATGCTGCCAGACCTGCTGAGTATTTCTAGCATTTCTTGTTTTTATTACTCTGGTGAACATGCCTGACCTACTGAAAAATTTGTCCAGTTCTGCTGCTGGCACTTAAGTAATGTGTTAGAAGTCTGAAGAGGGCTGGTATTCAAATTAGTTCGCAGAGCTTCCCTAATACCTGTGGATTGCAGACTTTGGTGCTGTATGTCAGGTTAACCACTCAACTTTGAGAAGAACAAGTGAAAGGTGATAGAAATGTGGCATGAAAGAGTGGATGTATGTTTAGTTTAGTTTAGAGATACAGCACTGAAACAAGCCCTTCGGCCCACCGAGTCTGTGCCGACCATCAACCACCCATTTATACTAATCCTACACTAATCCCATATTCCTACCACATCCCTACCACCTACCTATACTAGGGGCAATTTATAATGGCCAATTAACCTATCATGTTGTCAGATGAAGGCTGATTTAAGCTTGACTGTTGTGCTGTCTGTGAAAATAATAGCCAATGATTTGATTGTACTAGAATAGAACCACAGAAAAGTTACGGCACAAAAGGAGGCCATTCAGCCCATCGTGTCTGCGCTGGCTGAAAAAACTAGCTGCCCAATCTAATCCTACCTTCCAGCACCTGATCCGTAGCCTTGCAGGTTACAGCACTTAAGGTGCATGTCCAGGTACCTTTTAAATGGATTGAGGGTTTCTGCCTCCACCGCCGATACGGGTAGTAAATTCCAGACACCCACCACCATCTGGGCGAAAAGGTTTTTCCTCCTGTCCCCTCTTATCCTTCTACCAATCACCTTAAATCTGGAGAGCTGTTGGTGCCCTTGGTTCTGTAACCCAGCATGGTCCATACCTTGCAGGGTAAGGAAAATTCTGGTCATTGAAGATCCATTGCAATCTCGTCACCTGAAGTTTGCTTTTGAGTGAGAAAAAGGACTACTAGGTATACTGTTACTTGCCCCATTCCTCTCATCCTACTCTGATCAATTTTCTCTCCTCAAGGTTGTTAGTTAAAGTGGGATGCAGATTTACAACACTGGCAACTCTTCAGTACCTTTTTCATGTGACTATTACCCATATATCCTCTCCAACAGCAACACAACTTGCACTAATATAGTGCTTTTAACAAAGGAAAACATCCTAAGGGGCTTCAAAGAGGTGTAATTAGACAACTGCAGACATTGATCCAAAGAAGTTGGTTTTAGGCGGGTTAACCAAAAGGCTAGTCAAAAAAAATGGGTTTTAAAGTGGGCCTTGAAGAGGGAGATGGAGAAGTGGATATTCTTTGGGGAGGAATTTCAGAATGTGGGGCCAATGGCTCAAGGCACAGCTTCCTGATGGTTGGACAAATGGAAGGGGCTACACAAGAGGCTAGAATAGTGTGTTTTGGTGAGTAGGAAGTTTTAGGGCCGGAGCAGGTTAGAGAGTTCAGGAGCGGCAAGGCCATAAAGGCATTTAAACACAAAGATGAGAATTTTAAATTGGTGTCTTAGGGGACTGGGAGCAATGTAGATAATGAGCAAGGTGATGGGGGTGTAGGATAGGATATGAGCATTAGTGTTTTGGATAAAGTGAAGTTTACTGAGGATGGAATGCCAGCCAGGACAGCATTGGAATAGTCATGTCTAAAGGTAACAAAAACGTGGATGAGGGTTTCAGCAACACTTGGGCTAAGGCTGGGTTAATGAGATTGTAGGGATACTATGAAGGTGGAAGAGAATTTGTGGGGTCAAAAACTTGGGTCGTGCAGGATGTCAAGGTTGCGAACAAATTGAATTATCCTGAGATATTATTGGGGAGGTGGTGGCGTAGTGGTATTGTCACTGGACTAGTAACCCAGAGACCTAGGGTATTGCTCTGGGGACATGGGTTCAAATCCCACCACAGCAGAAGGTGGAATTTGAATTCACCACAGCAGAAGGTGCAATTTGAATTCAATTAATAAATCTGGAATTAAAAAGCTAGTCTAATGATGGCCATGAAACCATTGTCGATTGTTGTAAAAACCCATTTGGTTCACTAATGTCCTTTAGGGAAGGAAATCTGCTGTCCTTACCTGGTCTGGCCTACATGTGACTCCAGACCCACAGCAATGTGGTTAACTCTTACATGCCCTCTGAAATGGCCGAGCAAGCCGCTCAGTTAGGGCAATTAGGGATGGGCAATAAATGCTGGCCTGGCAAGTGACGCCCACATCCCATGAATGAATTTTAAAAAAAGACAGTAGCTGAGGAGGGGGGTGGAGCCAATGTCAACTTTTTACAATTTATATCAATGACTTAGATGAGGGGAGCGATGGTATGGTAGCTAAGTTTGCAGATGACACAAAGATAGGTTGGAAAGTATGTTATGAAGAGGACCTAAGGAAGCTTGCAGACCGATATAGATAGGTTGAGTGAGTGGGCAAAAATCTGGCTGATGGAGTATAATGTTGGAAAATGTGAAGTTGTTCACTTTGGCAGGAAGAATGAAGAAGCTGAGTATTTCTTAAACGGGGAATAGTTGCAGAATTCTGAGGTGCAGAGAGATCTAGGTGTTCTAGTCACAAAACGTTAGTATGCAGGTACAGCAAGTAATAAAGAAAGATAATGGAAAGCTGTCCTTTATTACGAGGGGAATTGAAAATTAAAGTAAGGATGTTATGCTTTAGTTATACAGGGCATTGGTGAGACCACATCTCGAATACTGTGTGCAGTTTTGGTCTCCTTATTTAAGGAAGATGTGAATGCGTTGGAGGCGGTTCAGAGGAAGTTTACTAGATTGATACCTGAAATGAGCAGAGTGAGTTGTCTTATGAGGAAAGGTTGGGCAGGCTGGTCTTGTTTTCACTGGAGTTTAGAAGAATGAGGGGACTTGATTGAAGTATATAAGATCCTGAACAGTCTTAACAGGGTGAATATGAAGGGGATGTTTCCTCTTGTGGGTGAGTCCAGGACTAGGGGGCACTGTTTGCAAATAGGGGTCACCCTTTTAGGACGGAGACGAGGAGAAATTTGTTCTGAGGGTTGTGTGACTAAGGAATTCTCTGCCTCAAAAGGTGGTGGAGGCGGGGTCATTGAATATTTTTAAGGTGGAGGTAGATCAATCCTTGTTATGCAAGGGAATCAAAGATTATCGGGGGTAGATGGGAGTGTGGAATTCGAGACAGAAACAGATCAGCCATGATCTTATTAAATGGTGGAGCAGGCTAGACGGGCTGAATGGCTTACTTCTAATTCGTATGGTATGGGTAGAGAGCATTGATAACTGGTAGATAAACAAGAACAGTTAATTATTGATGGGTCTGGAAATATCTAGCCTTTTTTACACAATTCATTTCTTTTTATGCCGAAGTTGTGACAGTCCCCGGAAGATACAAAAGCATGTTTTGGCTCTTTAGACTTGGATCGGGTAAGAGCACAGATCCCTTCCACCAAAGGAGTCTTTAGAGCCCGCCTTGTTTTTAATGGTCCATTATATGTTGAAGGCAGGATGATTAGAGCTTGAATTGGATGCAGACCATACATAGCAATCCTAAGCTTTATCCCTGATTTGTTGTTGGTTGATGTCAACTAATGAGGGTACTACGGTTAATATCACCCTAGTTTAAGGAAGGGAGAACAAATTGGGGAAAGTTTCAGCTCCTGATAGCTACCTAGAGATTGTGCTATGAGGTTATGTATTTTTCTGGATATTACATGATTGTTATAGTTATTTGTGCAAAAGACAGCCAAGGGAGGAGAGACACTAGGCAAGTTATTTAGCTAATGTTTGGATTGAAGTGGGCAGTCTGCTATAAAGAGTAATGTTCTTCTTTTGCAGCTTGCATAGCTTCAAGACCTGGCCAATGTGGCAGAGCTGATGGCTACATCCTTGAAGGAAAGGAGCTGGAATTCTACTTGAGGAAGATCAGAGCCAAGAAGGGCAAATAAACATAGTACTTTAAGAAAAATGTGATCAATAAACCATTTTTCACTCAATATTGTTGTCTTTGCTAAAAGATTGTAAAATGTCAATCCTCCCCTTAGAGGTTGAGTCTTTGGTGTACAGAGTTTGTGTCTTCATGGCTTAAATATTTTACATTATACATTTGTTTGCTAGTAACTTGGTGTGGAAGCAGAAAGGTATGCAAAATGAAAATAACTCAAATTCTTACTGTGCAGTACTTATTTAATGTGCTTCTCATGGAAAATTTAATCTGCTGGGCTAAACATCACACTACTTGGACCCCAAATGTAAATTGAATAACTTCAGATTTGCATTTAGTGAAGTCAACTGATCGAATCACACCATTTAGCTTCCTTCTAATGTGAACAGCAAATCTTGCTTTACTGAAGGTTTCATGGTGTGATGCTCCGTTTTATAACACTGGGTAGCTATTAGCACAATGTAGTGGCTTGGTGTCTTGGTTGTGGCTTTTCAAGTCTCATTCTTGTGCGAGATCAAACTCCAATTTGCAGAAGGGCTGAGCTTTTACTTGTAGCTTCTCCCTTTCGAAGGTTGGGGACAGTGTTCAATTTTTTCAAGTGGTATACTTGTGTGTTTTATTTTTTATGGAACAGAATTTGTAAAAACACTAAACTTTTTTACATGGAGCTCTTGCCACATCTATGAAATAACATACATCTGGAGTGGGAAATATATGTGCAAAATCAGTGAATGGGGTGCATATCATTCAAAATCATAAAAGGTCCAGACAGAGTAGATGGGCAGAAACTGTTCCTATTGGCAGGAGAGAACCAGAGGACACCGATCCCAGGTGAGCAGGACTAGTTAAGTTGCTCTTGCAGAGTTGCTACAAACATGATGGTCTGAATGGCATCTTGTGCTGTAACCATACTATAATGCTTATGCGATGCAGAAATCTGAGGCTCTTAAGTAACTACACAAAAAAGCAAGAGCATATTAGGATGTAAGGGTTCCTTCTGCTTCCATTGATTCTTTCAGGGTGTAGCGAGCTGGAAATGGCTTGTTGGATGCAAAGCACCATTTATGTAGGCTGTTGTCGCTGAATTATTATTGGATATTAGTTGATTAGATTAACGAGTGGCTAACAATATTGCACTTTTTAAAATAAAAAATTGCTAGAGAGAAACAACTTTGCAGGTTCAACAGGACATTACACTTGTTGGCTTTGTATACAAGAAATAGATGAGTTGCCGATTGGAATGTGAGTTACATCAAGCTAATCTTGATATTCAGAAGTCTTGATTTTTAAATGTAGTTTTAGCAAAGTTAATAGTGAGCAAATTAGTGTTTTGGATTCTGCATCTTAAATACCTTAGAATTCTTGCCGCACAGAAGGAGGCCATTTGGCCCATTGTCTTTGGCTGTCTGCAAGGGCAACTCGGCTAGTCCCACTCCTCTGCCTTTTTCCTTGTAGTTCTGCAAATGTTTTCTCTTTAGATATGCTTTCTTTGAAGACCTCAATTGAATCTGCGGCCACGATACTGTTGGGTAGTGCATTCCAGATACTAACGGCTCACTGTCTTTTTCAAAAAAGTTTTTCCTCATGTCGCCATTGCTTTTGTTTATCACCCTAAATCTGTGTTCTGGATTCTTATGCCAGCTTCTCCCCGTCTACTCTGCCCGAACCCCTCATGATTTTTAACCTCGAATCTCCTCAATCTTTCCTCCATGCTATCCACGTAACTGAAGTTCTTTATTCCTGGAACCTGTCTAGTGTATCTTCCGTGCACGCTCTAATGACTTCACACTCTTTCTAATGTGTGCCCAAAACGCGACACAGTGGTACTAATACTGATTCCTTCGGAACCCCAGTATATCATCATCCTCCAGTGGAAAAAATAACTGTTCATAACTAGTCTCTGTTTCCTGTCATTTAGACAATCTTGTATCCTTGCTGCTACTGTCTTTTGTTCCATGGTCTGTAACTTTACTGACTAGCTTGTTCTGTGGCACTTTATCAAAAAGCTTTTAAAAGTCCACGTTCGCCACATCAAATGTATAACCCTCATCAAAAAACTCAAGCGAATCAGAAACACTATTTCCCCATAATACATGCTGTCCTTCCTTAATTAATCCACATTTGTCCAAGTGACAGTTTTGTCCCAAATTATGATTTCCAAACGCTTTCCAACCACTGAGGTTAAACTTACTGGCCTATATTTGCTGGGTGATGTTTCTCATCCAGGCCTGGTGACTTAGTAACTTTAAGTACAGCCAGCCTATCTGATAACTCATCAGCAATTTTTAGCCCATTCAGTGTCTCAACCTCCTCTTTCATCATGACCTGGACAGCATCATCTTCCTTGGTAAAGATATGCAAAGTATTCACTTAGTGCCTCAGTTATGCTCTTAGCCTCTGGTAAATCTGCTTTTAGATGTCTAATGGGCCCCACTCCTTTTACTATTTATATGCCTATAGAAGACTTGGATTTCCTCTTAGGTTAGCTGCGTGTGTCTTATATACATCATTTTTTTCACTTCCCCTCTGAACTTCCTATATTCAGCGTGACACTCAATTGTATTATCCACCTGTCATGCACCTTTTCTGCTTCATCTTTCTACTTCATCTAGGGAGCTCTGGATCTGTTTGTCCTGCCTATCCCCCTTGTGAGAATGTACCTAAATCTCTTTAAAGGCAGCCCATTGTTCAGTTAGTTTTGCCTGCCAATCTTTGATAATTTAATTGGGCCAGATCTGTTCTCACTCCATCAGTTTGTCCCTCCTCTCAATTAATTACCTTTACTCTGGATTGCTATCACTGTCTATTTTAGGATTATTAAAATCCCCCATTGTAGCTGCTCTAATTCTTGCACCTCTAATTTTCTTGCAGATTTGTTCCTCTATATCCTTCCCACTAGTTGGTAGGCACTAGAGTACACCTAGCAATGTAATGGTGCCTCTGTTTCCTAGCTCAATCCAAATAGATTCTGTCCTTGACCCTTCTAGGACATCCTCTCCAGCACTGTTAATGTTCTCAATTAATTACCTTTTGTAATTACCCCCTGCCCCCCCCACCCCCTTTTGTTTCCTGAACACCTTGTATCCAGGAATATTTAGTACTCAGTCCTGCCCTTTTTTGAGCTACGTTTCTATTATTGTCATAACATCATGTTTCCACATGGTAATCTTGCACTTGCAGCTCAACAGCCTTATTTACCACACTCCACACATTCATGTACATGCAGAGTAAAGTTAATTTAGTCATTAATACATTACCTCTCATATTGACACTGCCTAATGCCTTATTATCTCCTGCTCTGGTGCTATCTGTCTCCCAATTCTCTGAACCTTGGTTTTCCATTCTAATACTACATCACCCCTGCCAAGTTCATGTAAACCCTCCCCAATAACACAGATGAATCACCTTGCAAGGACTTTGGTCCTGGTTCTGTTCAGGAGCAATTTGCCTGGCCTGAATAGGTCCCATCTCCCCAAGAATTGATCCCAATGTTCCACGAATCTAAAGCCCTCCCTGCTGCAACATCTTTCTTGCCATACATTCATCTGTTCCATTCTATTTCTATACTCAATTGTGTATGGTACTGGGAGTCTTTGAGATGCTGCTTGCTAGTTTCTTTCCTAGCTCCCCAATCTCTGAATGCAGGACCTTATCCCTTTTTCTATCTAGACATTGGTGTTAATATGGACCACAACTGCTAGCTGTTCCCCCTTCAGCTCATGTACAGCTACTCCATGGCATCCTTGATGGAGCCAACATACCATCCTGGGTTCACTTCTGCGGCTGCAGAAATGCCTGCCTGTTTCCCTAAATATAAAATCCCATGTCACTATTGTTTTTCCAATCTTCCTCCTACTCCCCTCCCGCTAGATGTGCCAGTCATGGTGCTGTGGACTACATTCTGGCTGAACACTCCAGAGAAACTATCGCTCCAGAGTATTCAGAACGGAATACTGGTTGACAAGTGAGATGCACTTGGGACTCTTGTACTACCTGCCTGGTCCTTCTTGACTACCTAGTGGTCAGTCATTCCCTCTCTGTGCATACCCTTAAGCTGTGGCGGTGACCATATCTATAAACTCAGCCTCATGGATGCATCGTAGTGGCACCAGTTGCTGGTCAAGTTCTGAAACTCAGCTCAAGCTGCTGCTGTTGATGACACTGCACATGTGGTTGTCCAGGAGAGAAGAAACATCTTGGAATTCCCACACGGAGTGGGATATACACTCTACAGGTCTGAGCTACCCTGCTATGCCTCTATTCGATGATTAAATTCAACAGCTACTCACCAATCAACTGCTTTCCTGTGCTGACATCACTTTATAGGGAGGTTAACTACAATGTTTTTACTTAACTCATATCTAAAAGATTTTAATTTGCTGAAAAAAATCAGACTTCTTTAGTTTTACTGTCACTAATTTTTAACTATATCCCTAGATCTGATTGAGTATTTGACCATTGATTTTAATTATATAAAATTGCTTTAGTTTTTGTACTAATGAATTAATCAAGTCTTTAGAGTTGATTAATTAGGATTTTAAATTAAAGCTTATTGGTATACTCCCCCCCCCATCCCGACCTGTTTTCTGTTTCCCTGCTCCTTCTGTTGATTCTGAGGTCACTGATTTTTTTTATCCCCATGATTGGCAATGGATCTCCACTCTGCTCCCGCTCCTTTATCTTCAGTCTCCGATCTCTTGGTGCGCTTTTTGAATCTGCTCTGCTCCTACTCCTTTATCTCCCGCCTCCAAACTCTTGGCGTGGTTTTTGAATCTCCTCTACTCCTGCTAATTTACATTAGGTCTCCAATAAGTGTGACTTTTAAGCCTTTTAAAGGCGCAGTTAAGACACATGGGAAACTGACTCCTCTGGTGTGAAAGACAACAATGGCTGATGAAAGATCAATGTCAGTACAGGGGAAGCAACAAAACGATTAGCTAGCTATGAGCTTTTTATTTGCAGTGAACCCAAGATAATTTATTTATTATAGTCTATTGGGATAGTAATAGTGTAAAGTGCAGAGAGGGGGAAGCGATTTCGAAAAATTTACAACCCTGAGTGAAGAAATCCCTCCTTGCCTCAGTCCTAAACGGCCGGCCCCTAATCCTGAAACCAAGATTCCAAGTTCTAGATTCTTCAGCTAGGGAAATCAACTTCTCAGCATCTACCATTCCAAACCTTCTAAGAATTTCATACATTTTAATGAGATCACTTCTCATTCTTCTAAACTCCAGAGAATATAGGCGTATTCTACTGAACATTGCCTCAGAAGACTTCATTCCAGAATAAAGTTTGATAAAATATCACATAACACACTTATTTGGAAAATAAAAGCACATGGGATTAACTTTGATACGCAATTGACTAAGGGATAGGAGACCAAGAGTAGTGGTGGAAGAATGTTTGACTGTAGAGAAGTATGCATTTGGGTGCCCCAGGGATTGGGACCACTGCTTTTCTTGTCCTATATAAATAACCTGGACCTGGATATAGAGAGTATGATTTTGAAGGTTGCAGGTGATACAAAACTCGATAACTTGGTCGAGTAGGAAGGATAGTAGCAGACCTTAGGAGAGCTTTGCTAAACTGGTGAAATAGGCTTATGCTATTGAATGTGGATAATAAGTGTGAAGTGATGCACATTGGGAGAAGCAACATGTGGAGGCAGTATCATCTAAATGGTACTATTTTGAAGGGGGTGCAAGAGCGGAGGGACCTGAAGGTGGCATATTCACAAATCTCAAAGATAGTAAGGCAAGGTGACAAAATGGTTAAGAAAGAGTATTGGATGCTTGTCTTTGTAAATAGGGCATTGAATAAAAAGACCAAGGAAGTCATCGCTTGCTATTTAGAGGGGCTGAGAATAGAACTTGGGAAAATAAAGTGGACAACAATATTGGCAAATGAGGATGTAGAACAGCAATGTGAAACATTTAAATTGGGGTTAAACAATCCAGGAAAAATATATTCTGCTAAAACACAAGAACAAGCTAAATACAAATGAGTACCATGGATAAATAAAGATGTACGGTAAAAATGAGGGTAAGGAAAGAGACATATTAAGCACGAGTAGCTGGGGAGAACATGACACGGGAGAATACAAAGATATTAGAAGAGAGGTCAAAAATTAGGAGGCCAAAGAAGAACTATGAATTTAAATTATCAAGGACCATAAAACAAAATAGTAAGATATTTTGCAGGTACATAAATTTGAAAAAGGAAAGTCAAGATGGATTGATGGACAGGATATTACAGGTAACAATAGAGAAATATTAGACATATTAAATAAATATGTCAGTATTTACCATCGAAGCAGGTGGACATGACATTGGATGATGAGATTAGAAATGAGAAAAGTGCATTTAAAATAAGGTGAAATATTAAACTAATCAAACTTCAAAGATAATAAAATCCTTGGGCCATTTGGATTACATCTTCGGATCTTAAAATAATCTAGAGAAGAGATAGCAAAGGCATTGCTACACATTTTAAATATTTCATTACAGAAAGGTGAAGTGCCAGAAGACTGGCAGATAGCTGACTTTAACTATATTTAAGAGTGCAGGTAGAAGCTGTCGATGGAACTATAGACTAGTTCGCTTAACATTGGTGGTAGGAAAAATAATGGAATCACTATTAAAGAAGAGAATAGAAGAAAATCTAGAAACCAAAAATATAATAAATATTCAGCATGGATTTCAAAATGAAATGTCTTGCTTGACCAAACTCATTAAATTTTTGAAGAGATAACAGAGGTAGTAGAAAAGCATATTCTGGTAGATGTAATTTATCTAGATTTTCAAAAAGGTACCACCTAATAGATTAATGAACAAGGTAGGGTCAGGGGCAATGTTCCATATAAGCCGCACAGCAACCCGAAAGTCCCCGCGCAGGCTGCACAAGTCTGCTCCTTTAAGTTAACATGCATGTACGAATGTGCACAGGCCGCACACTTAAATAATGCAAAAAAAAGGAAACATTGGTCAAGTTACAAGTAGAAGAATAGTTAACAAGCTAACTTACAGACAGAACGCAGTGAGTAGGGGTAAGGAGTAACTATTCAGAGCAGCCGATGATGGAAAGTGGTGTTCTACAAGGATCAGAGTTGGGACCACTGTTCATGATTTATATTAACGATTTGGAATCAAAAACAATTTTTAAATTTGAAGATGACACCAAATTACAGGGGATAGTCAATATGAGGAAGAATGCAACCAATTACAAGAAGATATCAACAAACTTGGAGAATGGGCATATAATTGGCCAATGAATTTTAACAGCTAAATGTGAGGTATTACATTTTGGCAAGAAGAATAAGGAGGTTGCACTTTACTTAAAAATTAAGAATCTAAATAGAGTAAAGGAGCAAAGGGATATGATAGTACAAATGCACAAATCACTAAAAATAGTGACACTGGTTTACATGGCCACTTAAAAAAAGCAAACCAAGCACAATGGCGAATTTCTAATGAGATAAAGTTGAAAAGTAAAGAAGTTATGCTAAACTTGTATTGAATTTTGGTCAGACCATACCTGGAGTACTGCATACAATTCTGGTCGCCATATTATAAAAACAATATAAAGGGTGCCATAAAGATTTAGAAGGATGTTACCAGAAATGCAGGGGTACACCTATCAGGACTGGATGAACAGGCTAAAAAGAGAAGGCTTAGGGGTGACCTAATAGAGGTTTTTAAAATTATGAAAGATTTTGATAGAATAGATATTGAACGTTTCCACTTGTAGGGAAGAGTAAAACTAAAGGCCATCAATCATAGTCACCAAAACATCAAATAGGAAATTCAGAAGAGACGTCTTTACCCAGACAGTGGTGAGAATGTGGAACTCACTTTCACGTGGAATGGTTGAAGTGAATTGTATAGATGCATTTAAGGGCAGGCTAGATAAGCATAGGAGGGAGAAGGGAGTAGAGGGTTATGGTGATAGAGTTCAATGAGGGAAGGAGGCTCGAGTGGAGCATAAACACGTCGTGTGCTGTATATCCTATGTAGTCATGCTAAACCTTTATAAATCACTGGTTAGGCTTCAGGTGGATTATAAGAAGATGAGAAATTCGAGCAGGAGTAGGCCATTCAGCCCTTTGAGCCTGCTCTGTCATTCAATGAGATCATGGCTGATCTACGTCAATACCGTTTGCCTGCACTATCCCTGTAACCCTTGATGTTTTTAATATGTAGAAATCTATTGATCTCAGTCTTGAACGCACTCAATGACTGAGCCTCCACAGTCCTCTGGGGCAGAGAATTCCAAAGATTCACCACCCTCTGAAAACATTCTTCATCTCAGAATATCATGTACAATTCAGAGCATTACACATTAGGAGGGATGTCAAGGTCTTGAACAGGGTACAAAGAAGGTTTTCATGGGTGATACCAGTAATGAGGGATGTCAGTTATGTGGAGAGATTGCAGAAGGTGGGATTGTTCTCAGAATAGCAAAAGTTAGCGGGAGACCTAATAGGAGTACTCAAATAATGAAGGGTTTTGATGGAGCAAATGGGGAGAAACTGTTTCCTCTGGCAAATGGGTGGTAACCAGAGGTTATATATTTAAAATAATTGGCAAACAAACTAGAGGGGAAATGAGAATTTTTTTCGCACAGGGTAGGTTGTTTAAACCTGGAAATCACGACTTGAAAGGATGACGGTAGCATATTTCATGTATTTAAAGAGAACCAATTTGCAGTCACAGGGAAAAAGCTGGGTTATGGGACTAAATTGGGCAGCTCATTCAAAAAGGCTGACAGAGGCACAATGGGCCAAATGACTGCTTTCTGCGCATTAAAGAACAGCCAGGCACTGCGCAGATGACTACTGGCAACACCTATGCAGTCATATTCAGCTGGCCTCTGACACCGGAAACATCAGAGGAATGTATGATGGCATTATTTATTTATTTTATTTAAAGATACAGCACTGAAACAGGCCCTTTGGCCCACCGAGTCTGTGCTGACCATCAACCACCCATTTATACTAATCCTACATTAATCCCATTACCCTCTCACATCCCCACCTTCCCTCAATTCCCCTACCACCTACCTATACTAAGGGCAATTTATAATGGCCAATTTACTGACCATCCTGCAAGTCTTTGGCTGTGGCAGGAAACCGGAGCACCCGGCGAAAACCCATGCAGTCACAGGGAGAACTTGCAAACTCCGCACAGGCAGTACCCATAATTGAACCCGGGTCGCTGGAGCTGTCAGGCTGCGGTGCTAACCACTGCGCCACTGTCTTTTGGGCCAATCATCAAGAAGATCGCCCCCCTCAAATCTAAATCAGGGGACACAATCACTGACCAACACAAGCAAATGGACCGCTGGGTGGAGCACTACCTAGAACTGTACTCTAGGGAAAATGTTGTCACTGAGACTGCCCTCAATGCAGTCCAGTCTCTGCCAGTCATGGATGAGCTGGACGTACAGCCAACAAAATTGGAACTCAATGATGCCATTGATTCTCTAGTCAGCGGAAAAGCCCCTGGGAAGGACGGCATTACTCCTGAAATAATCAAGAGTGCCAAGCCTGCTATATTTTCAGCACTGTATGAACTGCTTTGCCTGTGCTGAGATGAGGGAGCAGTACCTCAGGACATGCGCGATGCCGATATCATCACCCTCTATAAGTACAAGGGTGACCGCGGTGACTGCAACAACTACTGTTGAATCTCCCTGCTCAGCATAGTGGGGAAAGTCTTCGCTCGAGTCGCTTTAAACAGGCTCCAGAAGCTGGCTGAGTGTGTCTACCCTGAGGCACAGTGTGGCTTTCGACCAGAGAGATCCACCATTGACATGCTGTTCTCCCTTCGCCAGCTACAGGAGAAATGTCACGTACAACAGATGCCCCCCTACGTTGCTTTCATTGATCTCACCAAAGCCTTTGACCTCGTCAGCAGACGTGGTCTCTTCAGACTACTAGAAAAGATTGGATGTCCACCAAAGCTACGAAGTATCATCACCTCATTCCATGACAATATGAAAGGCACAGTTCAGCATAGCGGCGCCTCATCAGACCACTTTCCTATCCTGAGTGGCGTGAAACAGGGCTGTGTTCTCGCACCTAGACTGTCTGGGATCTTCTTCTACCTACTGCTCTCACATGCATTCAAGTCTTCAGAAGAAGGAATTTTCCTCCACACAAGATTAGGTGGCAGGTTGTTCAACCTTGCCCGTCTAAGAGCGAAGACCAAAGTATGGAAAGTCCTCATCAGGGAACTTCACTTTGCTGATAATGCTGTATTAACATCTCACATTGAAGAGTGTCTGCAGAGACTCATCGACAGGATTGCGGCTGCCTGCAACGAATTTGGCTTAACCATCAGCCTCAAGAAAACGAACATCATGGGACAGGACGTCAGAAATGCTCCATTCATCAATATCGGCGACCACGCTCTGGAAGTGGTTCAAGAGTTCACCTACCTAGGCTCAACTATCACCAGTAACCTGTCTCTCGATGCAGAAATCAACAAGCGCATGGGAAAGGCTTTCACTGCTATGTCCAAACTGGCCAAGAGAGTGTGGGAAAATGGCGCACTGACACGGAACACAAAAGTCCGAGTGGTTCAAGCCTGTGTCCTCAGTACCTTGCTCTACGGCAGCAAGTCCTGGACAACGTATGTCAGCCTAGAGCGACGTCTCAACTCATTACATCTTCGCTGCCTCCGGAGAATCCTTGGCATCAGGTGGCAAGACCGTATCTCCAGCACAGTGGCGCAGTGGTTAGCACCGCAGCCTCACAGCTCCAGCGACCCGGGTTCAATTCTGGGTACTGCCTGTGTGGAGTTTGCAATTTCTCCCTGTGTCTGCGTGGGTTTCCTCCGGGTGCTCCGGTTTCCTCCCACAGCCAAAAGACTTGCAGGTGGATAGGTAAATTGGCCATTATAAATTGCCCGTAGTGTCGGTAGGTGGTAGGGGAATATAGGGACAGGTGAGGATGTGGTAGGAATGTAGGATTAGTATAAATGGGTGGTTAATGGTTGGCAGAGACTCGGTGGGCCGAAGGGCCTGTTTCAGTGCTGTATCTCTAAATCTAAATAAGTCCTCGAGGTGTCCAACATCCCCAGCATATACACCCGGCTGAGCCAGTGGCGCTTGAGATGGCTTGGCCATGTGAGCCTCATGGAAGATGGCAGGATTCCCCAAGGACACATTGTGCAGCGAACTCGTCAAAGATATCAGACCCACCGCTTTAAAGACGTCTGCAAACGCGACATCTTCTTCTTTGGCCTCCTTGTCTTGGGAGACAATGGGTAAGCGCCTGCAGGTGGTCAGTGGTTTGTGGAGCAGCGCCTGGAGTGGCTATAAAGGCCAATACTAAAGTGACAGACTCTTCCACAGGTGCTGCAGATAAAATTGGTTGTCAGGGCTGTTTTGCAGTTGGCTCTCCCAAGGGGACCACCTGCAGGCGCTTACCCATTGTCTCCAGATACAAGGAGGCCAAAGAATATCAGTCTGTGAATTCTCCAGTTCTGTACCGGGCGACCAATGAAATCACCACTCGCAACGCCTCCGCCAAACCCCGCCCTTTCGCTGACGTCATGTTGTCCGTGATGTCACTTCCGTCTATGCTGTCTATATGTACAAGTTCGGCGGCCACGTTTCTTTCTTTTCGTGTTCGGCTTCGGATGGTTAAGATGCTTTTGTTGGCAGCATCTCTGGGGCCTGGAGGTCCCGCGTGGGGTAAGAAGTAAGTCTGGGATCTGTGTAATCGACCGGGGATGCCAGTGCGAGCGATTTTGGTCACGGTGGCGGTAGCAGTCGAATGGAGGACAGTACCGGAGCTCGGGCCTGCGCCTCATGTTAGGCTGAGCTTCCTGGGGAGTGGGTTTCGCTGAACAATTCCAGTATTGTAGCGGATCGGGTGTCTGTGGTTAAAATTTGAGCAAGTGCACATGATGATAATGATATGCTGCGATATCCTGAATTCACCTTGGAGAGGTCTATCTTGGAGAACTGAGCACTTGCTGACTAATAATTCCAATATTGCCTCGTGGTAGATCAGTTTTGATCAGATCTTGTACCCATTTTTTCAGCATCGATGACGACGACACAGTCCCGCTTCGAAGCGGTTTTGGGAGTTACATAGGAAATGGATGAATTCTGGGCACCGACTACGCATTAAGGGACTAAAGTAAGTTCTCCTGCAGTAATTCTATTAATCTGTTTAGTGATGAATGGAAACTAGCGGCTGATCTCTTACCCAAGTTATGAAGTTAATCGTATTTTTAAAGTTGTGGGTTGTTGGACGCAAATAGTGGGTTGTAAATAGACTTGTAAAGAGGCAACTTAGCTTAATCATTTTAGGTGTAATTTTGTGCTCCGGTCAGCAGCTGTACCCAAGATACTTGCCTGCTTTTTTGATGTACGATATGCGTTTTTCCAACGTCGTCTTTACAATTATATAGAAAGGAGACTGGATAAAAATCCTGGAACTCCCTTTTTTAACTGCACTGTGGGTGCAGTTACCTCATATGGACTGCAATGCTTCAAGAGGGCAGCTCACCCCCACCTTCTCAGGTGCAATTAGGGATGGGTAATAAATGCTGGCCCAGCCAGTGACGTCTGCATCCTATGAATGAATACAAAAAAATATGCACTTCGTGCTGTAATCTGCAGGGCTGCAAATGCTGGAAGGTGGGGTTAGACTGGATTGTTTTTTGGCTGGCACAGACACTATGGGCCAAGTGGCCTCTTTCTGTGCTGTAAACTTTCTATGATTATATTATCCAAACATATTTGCCTAGTCAATTGTGATTTTTTTTTAAACTAATGCAATAAGGAATTTGCATGTAGGGAATGGGGTGAATTTCCTAATGTGAACTAAAGTGATACTGTTTCATATTTTGAAGAATATAGTGTACCAAGCTTGCACATATATTTACTAAAATGTAAAGTTAATGTCTCCATGCCGTCCATGTCTCCGTTATAAAGACGTCTGCAAACGCGACATGAAATCGTGTGACATTGATCACAAGTCGTGGGAGTCAGTTGCCAGCATTCGCCAGAGCTGGCGGGCAGCCATAAAGACAGGGCTAAAGTGTGGCGAGTCGAAGAGACTTAGTAGTTGGCAGGAAAAAAGACAGAGGCGCAAGGGGAGAGCCAACTGTGCAACAGCCCCAACAAACAAATTTCTCTGCAGCACCTGTGGAAAAGCCTGTCACTCTAGAATTGGCCTTTATAGCCACTCCAGGCGCTGCTTCACAAACGACTGACCACCTCCAGGCGCGTATCCATTGTCTCTCGAGATAAGGAGGCCCAAAAGAGAGAAAGTTAATGTAAATGAAAATGTGATCTTTTCTGGTGGCCTTGTCTACCCCCCACTCATTTCTTGAGCCTGTGCAACTTTGATGTGCAGTCTGGTTCTAGGCCTTTGCCACTCAGTGGACCTTTCCATGCACCTGGCTTTGTCTCAATACCAAGATGAGCTCGTTGAGCAGGTGTCACAGGAATTTGTCGTGGATATACATGCCAGCTTGTGATATGGTTTGATGTAGTTTTTTAAAATGCTTCCAGCCAGCCATGTATTTTTGACCATGGATAATACAAGTTTTCGTGTATTGTTGTAGTAAAGTTTTTCTAATTTTCTTCTGATTTTAAAATTCAATCTGCAGATTTGAGCATCCATCACCATGAACTTGTGGAATTGGACATGTGCTACGTTGGGGCATTGGAAATACTGAAGTAAGTTTTTTGATAGTGTGGCATAACTAAACTAACTTGTAATTTTTCACTCAACCCAATGTTTTATGCAACAGTTCAAATAAAATCTGGTATAATATAGACTATAATTTGGGTGTAGTATATTTTTATTTAGTAGGATACTAATGTTTTGAACAGACAGGGATTAATGCATCTTGCTTTCTCACCAAGCTTCCATCAGATTCTTTACAAAGTCTAAAACGATTAGCCGCAACTGGAATTCATCCAGTCTCTTTAAACCTGCCATGGCATTCTGTTGCTCAAGCCCTATTAGTAATCTGCATTCAGATAACCCAGTCTTCTCATGATGATTATTTTTTTCCAGTTCTGCTACTGAATTTAAGTGGTGATACACAAGTGATCTGAAGAAGACTGAGTCAAAATCTAAGAGTTTAGGACGTGAGTTTTAACTGGCTCAGCAATGATTGTAGCTTTGCTCAGTAGCTTACTTATGCTGTCCCTGTCAATTGGGCTCACATCAATTTTGTAATTCTGTTTTCCTTTTTAATAGACTTGCAAAATTCCATCTAGTATAGGGTTAGCATTGAACTATTGTTGCAGCCACCCCCACCCCCGAAATAACTTGCATTTGGATTGTCTTTAATGTAGGGCACTTGAATATCAGTCAGCATCAAGCTGTCTCTCTGCTCATGTATAGCAAAGCCTAGTTGTAGACTACTGGGCTTTGGGATGTAGTCGCTGCACCATGAGTACATCCTTGTGGCCTCGAGTTTCAGTTTTGTGATGTACTAATTTGGTTGGTGGCCCAAGTTCATGTGGACTTTGTAACATGTTGGCTAATCAAACAGGCTGTGACTGGGTATAACCCAGATAATGAGCTACTAACAGGATTTAGTGTGTTTTTCGTGTTAGTGTATCATTATTTTCCTTTGTACACTTTTGTATTAGATATCTGATGCAGACATTAACAATGAAAAAAACTAAAGTTTGAATATGGAGCCTGTGAAAAATATTTTGAATGGGCAAGTCTCCACAGTAAGTATCAGGACATCTGCTGAATGTTTTAAAAAGTGTACTTGGTCATCAACCATTTTCTAATCTAATGACGACAATATTATTCAGTTCTGCTACTGAAGAATAATGATGCTACTCTAGTAACTGAAGATTTGGAAATGGTTGCCAGATGTGAATGAAGTAGTGTTTAAACTGTTACTAGGAACACAGGAATTGCTAGCTGAAAAATACACATCTATTCAGTCTTGCCCCTGCTAGTCACATGATATTAAATGATCAACAATTCCATCATATCAATTAATTTATAATTAGTCTGCAACAGGCACAGATGTGATGAGGAAAACCTGCTAATGGTGGAATGCTTTGGGCACCATAGGTCCAAAGATGTTTTTGTCCAAAGCATACTAGATGTAACCATACGCCTTGTCTCTAAAATTGCTCATGTAATCCAAAGATTGAGTTGAAGTGTTGGTGAAATGGCACAATGATTTTCTCACAAAACCAAACTGTTTACTTTAGCATTGCAATGGCAGCATTTACATGAGTTGTACTGTCAATTGATACTTTTATGTCATGTATTGCTCAATTTCAGAATTTGCTATATGCATTAATAGAAACTTGTTTTTCCCTTCCAGCTTGTACATTATTGAGGATTAACCTGTGGTTGAACAAAGCTACCTCAACTGAAGCTGGTTAGAAGCTCAGAACCAATAACCCTGCAGTGTATTTTGAAACTGGCTTAATAAAACATTTTTTGTTGAAATTTGGTTATTTAATAGTCCATTGAAATGTAGTGACTAAACAGGAATGTGACAAATGAATTCACTTATTTCTGAACTTTTAGTTGAGAACAAACTTTAATTTTGCATAGATAAGACACTTGCAGTTGGAGTCAAATTTCACTTTTCAAAAATGATTTGTGTTGTGCATGAATGGCAATGTTTTGGTCTTGGAAAGGTGGATAAGTTTCTCAATGCAAGTTGGTAGCTTGTAAGTGTCAATTTAAGATAGTGCCATAAATGTAAGGCATAGCTGTTATAAAAATATAGGAAGTTTGTATTTGAAGGCATTGTAACTGTTCAGAGACCATTCCAATATTTTCATTGGGTTTTTTCCTGTAATTAGCAGGAGTTATCCCTTTTTTGAAATTCTGATACTTTAAATCTGATACCAGGACTAGAAGATTCACTGGGCTTGTGTTGATTCTCATTTTCTGAGTCTGCCTCACTGATGGGAGTGACCAAATCAAGCTCATTAGTCTGGCAGTTGGAAGAGTTACTGTCGACGCGGCTACGTAACAAATTTGCATTTCGATTGCCCCTGCCAAAGTTTTTTAGACTAACAGCTGGTGAGGCAGCAACATTAAGGAAGCGATTGAGTAAGGGAGTGTGCATCTTGAGTTCCATTTCTGACTCTTGCTCAATTTGTCTGTTGAGAACTGGGCTTTCGGTCACACTGAAACAAAGTGAAAAGATGAAGAGTTCACTGTACAATATACAGTTTAAAAATGCACTTTTGCATCTGTGGTAGAAAACAATCTATCTTTGATTTCCGTTTCCCACATGGGCTTTTCTTGTGGCTTCTATAATTGGAGCATAACTACTTTATTTGTGGGAACTTGGTTCAGAAATCAGCCCAGCCCCCCCCCCCCCCCCCCCCCCCCAAAAAACAGAATGGAGGTTCTAATTTCTGATGATTAAATGATGCGAGCTCAGCATTATGTATTTGAGTAATTAGCTTGGGATTTTGCAGTTTTAGGCCATTAATGGAATAACTGATGGCAAGTTGCTCTTGTGATTTAAGCTGTGGTACATACCTATAAGTGAGAGCTAAGCATGATGCCTATTGCTACTCTACTATATTGAGCTGGTTAAACTCCAGTTTTTCTTGGTCTATACTTTTGACAATGCCAACCCATTAGTTTCCTGGAATAAAACATGTTGGAAATATGCAGCATTTTGTGGATGGGAAGAACAAAAAGGAACATGCATCACATGAAGGCAGGAGTAATTAAATGACATAAAAAGGGATGGCAATGGAACAAGTAGTACAAATCAATTTTGTAATGGCAACAGTAGAACTATTAGCAGAAGCAATTGGGAGCAGTGGCTATGAAGTGAAATTGTTAATCTAAATTTTGAATTAGTAAGGTTGTAAATGAAAGATGAGGTGGTGTGGGAGGCTGCAGTCAAATGCTGGCTCAGGTCTGCGAATGAAACCAGAGCCCTGCAGAACCACATCACACCCAGCCTGACTCCTTTAATTTTTTTCCCCAGCCTGACTTCTTCAGTTAACCTACCTTCTGTTTTTCCCTTTGTTACTTATCTGCACGAGCTTAAAATAAAACAACCTTTCTAGTCCAAAAAGTACGTTAACATTGGAGCCACTCACCAGAGGTGGTGATAATGTGACTGATCTGAGCCTGAATGCCAGACCCAGAAGAGCAACCTGACACATGTTGGGTCAGGTAGCCATGCTCTAGTCAGTGGGACAGTTTTAAAATGGCAAGGGATTGGGAGCTCTGTCATGCTTGTGGATGAGCAGGGGTGTTCAAAAACCAACCAATCTGCATTTGGTCTCAATGTAAAGGAGACTGGTGAGTTGCGAGCACAGTAAATAGCTGTTTCACCTAGGAAGAGGACAGTTATGTGGATTTGAATTTGTAAGTATAGAGATATGTACTCTGTATTGGGCAAAGAAATGTTGAGGGGTGATTGCAGAAACTGAGCTGTTATCAGCCAGGTTTATTAACCTGCCTGGGAGCTGACCACTGCAAGAAGGCAGGTTACAAACAGCCAGCAAGCAATACCACCCAAATCAGGTGGTTTTCTCAATGTCGTTGGGACCCAAATGCAGTTTTAACTCAATAGCCCAAGTTATTGTAGTGAATTTCCTGCCAGTACAATCTGGTGACAAAATGGACTGGGGCATGAAGAGGCCCAAAAAAGTAAGTTCTAAGTCTTTCACTTTGCTCATGGGTGCAGGTGGAGCAGAAGTGCTCCAATGAGGAAAGTTTAGTCCTTTCCACCCATTGACTTGCCTTCTCTTAATTGAGAGCAGCAGCCTGGGTGGGAAATTGGCAGTGGGATTTCAGAGTCCTGGCAGTTAAAATATTACAGGCTTCATTTCTTGGCTCACTTCCTGAAAACTGGCCTGAAGCTAAATTGGGGCCAGATCTAACCAGATTTCATGTTTGAAAGTCTCTTGGCATTGGGTTTGAAGGTGTCAGCTTTGTCTAGTTGTTTGCATTGTTATTTGAATTAAAGTTTTTGGCTATAAACATGTAGATGTAAAAGGAGATGGTGTTCTAGCCAACATTCCCCCCCACCCCCTCCCCCCCAAAAATTTAGTTATTTGCTATCTGTGGGACCTTGTGTGCAAATAGGCTACTGCATTTGGTAAAACAATAAAAATGAGCTTCAAAAGTAATCTGTAAAACTCTTGGGTGACCTGAGGAGACAAGGATCTATATAATGCACTTTACAAGTGACTGGCCAAAACCGTGTTTCTGTTATACTTTCTATTTTCTTTCCTCTTGTTTGAATTCCTGTGCCCATATACTGACTAAGACAGCTAGTAGACACTCATCAGTGAAGTATGGAGTATCCTAGTTTAGGGGGTGAGAAGTTGTTGGCCAATAGTAAATCATCGAATGGATTTTAGTCACTGTAGCATAAAGCAAAAAGAAGACTTTTGATTTTAATAAAAATGACAGTTAATGTGATGTTTCAGTATGACAATATGTCATTATTCTTGCTCACTCCATGATGACCATGAATCACTGCCCCAATGTGTGTGTTGGAGTCACCCAGGATGAACAGTCTCACGCCATTTGATGTTGCTCAGAATGCCACCTAGTGAGTCATAATGCTCGTTATTGGGGATGCATATGATTGTTCCCAGGTCCTCACCTACATTCGTCTCTTTGTCAATTACTGGCATGTTATTAATGTCCTCCACTGAAGACCAATTCAAAATACCTGTTCACTGCCTCGGCCATTTCATCATATCCCATAACTAAATTCCCCTTCTCATCCTTTAAAGGACCAATGTTTACTTTAGCCACTTTTTCGTTTTATATATTTATAGAAACTTTTGCTATCTGTCTTTATATTCTGTGCTAGTTTTTTCTCATGTTCCATCTTACCTTTATAGCTCTTTTTGTAGCTTTCTGTTGACCTTTAAAGTTTTCCCAATCTTCTAGTTTCATGCTGCTTTTGGCCACTTTGTATGCCTTTTTCAATTTGATAGCCTCCCTTATTTCCTTAGACACCCATGGCAGATTACCCCTTTTCTTCCAGTCCTTCGTTTTCACTGGAATATACTTTTGCTGAGCACTTTGAAAAATTGCTTTGAAAGTCCTCCACTGCTCGTCAACTGTCCCACCGTAAAATCTTTGTTTCCAGTCCACTTTAGCCAAGTCCTTCCTCATTCTATTGTAGTCCCCCTTGTTCAAGCACAGGACCCTGGTATTGGATTTTATCTTCACACTCTCCATCTGTAATCTAAATTCAACCATACTGTGATCACTCCTTCCAAGAGGATCCCTAACCATGAGGTCATTAATTATTCCTGTCTCATTACACAGTACTAGATCGAGGATAGCTTGCTCCCTCGTTGGTTCCATTACATACTGTTCAAGAAAACTATCACGGATACACTCAACGAATTCCTCCTCAAGGCTACCCTGACTGAGCTGGTTCGACCAATCTACATGTAGACTAAAATCCCCCATGATAATTGCCATACCATTTTTACAGGCATTAGTTATTTCTTTGTTTATTGCCCGCCCCAATGTGATATTATTTGGTGGCCTATAGACTACGCCTATCAATGACTTTTTCTTCTTAGAGTTTCTAATTTCCACCCAAATGGATTCAACCTCATTCTCCATAGAACCTATATCATCTCTCAGCACCGCCCTGATGTTGTCCTTGAGTATCAGAACTAGACCACCTCCCTTACCTTCCTGTCTGTCCTTCCGAATAGTCTGGTACCCCTGGATATTTAACTCCCAGTCGTGACCAACCTGCGACCATGTCTCCATAATGGCTACCAAATCATATTCATTCGCGATGATTTGTGCCGTTAACTCATCAACCTTGTTACGAATGCTACGAGCATTCAGGTAAAGTGCCTTTATGCTAGCTTTCTTACCCTCATGATTCCCAACATCTCTAATAATAACTCCTGAGTTATCCTTTCTGCTTCTTTCATCGTCTGCCTTGAACTTAAACCCTCCTGCACATATGTTAGCCTGCTGCTTACCTTTTTATTTATCATACTCCCTGTTGTTTTCCCTTTCCCTTCCCTCGAGTCGCTAGTTTAAAGTCCTAGAGACCACCCTATTTATCCGTTTTGCTAGAACACTGGTTCCAGATCGGTTCAGGTGGAGACCGTCCCATCGGTACAGATTCCCCCGGTTCCAAAACTGATCCCAATGCCCCATGAAATGGAACCCCTCTTTCCCACACCACTCCCTTAGCCACGTGTTTACTTCCCTAATATTCTTATCCCTAAGCCAATTTGCACGTGGCTCGGGCAGTAATCCAGAGATTATGACCCTCGAGGACCTGTTCCTTAATTTCGTTTCTAGTGCTTAATAATCCCCAAACAGGTCCTCCATCCTAGTCTTGCCTATGTTGTTAGTCCCAACGTGGACCATAACAACTGGATCCTCCCCCTCCCGCTCCAATATCCTTTCAAGCCGGTCAGAGATGTCTGGCACCGGGCAGGCAACACACCATGCGGGACTCCCAATCCAGCTTGCAAAGGATACTATCTATCCCCCTAATTATAGAATCCCCTATAACTACCACTTGTCTTTTTGCTCCCCCCTCTTGAATGGCCTTCTGCACCATGGTGCCATGGTCAGTTGGCTCATCCTCCCCGCAGCCTTTTTCCTCATCCACACAGGGAGCAAGTATCTCGTACCTGTTGGATAAGGTCAAAGGCTGAGGCTCCTCCATTCCCGAACTCAGGATCCCCCTACCTGCCTCACTTGCAATCACACCCTGTTGTCCTGATCACTAACTGAATTTGAATTACTTAATCTACCACGTGTGACTGCCTCCTGAAACAAAACGTCCAGGTAACTCTCCCCCTCCCGGATGTGCCGCAGTGTTTGAAGCTCAGATTCCAGATCATCAACTCTGAGCCGGAGCTCTTCCAGCAGCCAACACTTGCTGCAGATGTGGTCCCTGCCGTTCACAATGGGGACAGCCAGCTCCCACATCATACAGCTACAGCACATCACCCGCCCAGCCATCTCTACTTAGTTAATTGTAGGCTGATGTCCGGAGGAAAGACGAAGGCATATATGCTTGCGGCCTACTCTGTTGCCGGAAGGTGCTAACTTGAGGGAAATATTAACTGCCTGTTGGGACTCCGCTCCCGATTTTGTCGGGTTTACTCGTTTAGTAATTAGCTCTTGATGTTAATATTGACAACACCGGCTGGAAGGGCCCAAGATTGGCACAAAAGTAGGGGTGATCTTGTCCTCCAGGTGTATGAAGGGAGCAGCTACAGATTGCTGCTTCCCACTTCCTTGTTGCCACCTCCAATGCCTCCTTGAGCTTTGTGTCCTGAATGAAATCTGCATCACCAACACCTTCTTCCAGGGCAGACATAGCCACATGGTGTCATCCAAGGTTTGGTCATTGGCACCAACTGGACCTAGTCATCATGAAGAAGTGCTATCTGCATACCCACACCATACTCACACCCACACCGAGCATAGCACAGATTGAGACACCGATCACTTTCTTTGCAGCAGAGCGAAGGTGTACCCCCGAAAGTTCCACAGCTCCAAACATGACGGCCCACCGCTCATAAGCCTCCCTTGCATAAGCAACGATGCCAAATACTAGCACTTCACACTGTTACTAGAACACTTGCTATCCAGCAAAGCCTTCATGGGAAGCACTGATGCTCGCATTGATGAAGCTTGGAAGTCACTAAGCTCAATCATTTATCAAGGAATCAAGAGGGCACTTGGCCCTGCCATCACCAAAGTTGCACCCCTGAAGACAGCAGATGGTGAAGTACTCGTTGACAAGTAAACAGATGTCCTGCTGGGCTGAACACTATTGCGAACTGTGCTCCTGTGAATCAAACATCTCCCGGTCTACGGTCGATGCTCTCCTGCTATGTCCTGATGTGTTGATGTGTTAGACAAAGAACCCTCATCACTGGAGCTCTAGAAAACAGAAGGGCACCGGGCAAGGTTGGAATCCCAGCCAACCTGCTCAAGCACGGAAAGTTCCATCCATTTCCACCCGTTTATGACCTTCTCCTTCTCTGCTGGAAAGTAGTTTCTGTTCCACAGGAGATGTGTGATGCCATCATACTGTACAAAAACAAAGGTAACAGAGGAGACTGCAACAACTACAGGGGCATTTCACTCCTTAGTGCCATAGGGAAGGCCTTTGCTAGGGTCATACTTAAAAGACTTCATCTACTTGCAGACAGAGTGTGCCCAGAAGCGCAGTATGGTTTTCATGCCTGCACATCTACTGTGGACATGATCTCCATATGCCAGCTGCAAGAGAAGTGTAGGGAACAGAGTATACCCCTTTACCTTACTTTTGTAGATCTCACAAAAGCAGGGCCTCTGCATGATCTTGGGAAAAATTAGCTGTCCACCGAAGGTCCTTAGTCTCATCTGCTCCTTCCATGACAACATGCACAGCACTGTAAAGTTTGATGGCTCCACTTCCAACAGTTTCAGAGTGATAAAGGGATGTGTCCTAGGCCCCACTCTGTTTGGCATGTTCTGCTATGAAGGCTGCTGACCTTCGCCTTCCCTACAGATATGGAAGGAGTCTATTTGCACACTAGATCAGACAGCAAGCTCTACAATCGATCCAGGCTAAAATCAAAGACAAATACACATCACGTCCTGATCAGAGAACTCCTCTATGCTGATGAGGCTGCACTAGTAGCTCACACGGAAACTCAACTACAAAGACTCATGCACTGTCTCTTCTGTGCCTTTTACTTGTTCTCCTTGACTATAAGCATCAAGAAAACCGTGGTCATTTTTTTTTTAGAGGTACAGCACTGAAACAGGCCCTTCGGCCCACCGAGTCTGTGCCGACCATCAACCACCCATTTATACTAATCCTACACTAATCCCACATTCCTATCACATCCCCACCTGTCCCTATATTTCCCTACCACCTACCTATACTAGGGGCAATTTATAATGGCCAATTTACCTACCAACCTGCAAGTCTTTTGGCTGTGGGAGGAAACCGGAGCACCCGGAGAAAACCCACGCAGACACAGGGAGAACTTGCAAACTCCACACAGGCAGTACCCAGAATTGAACCCGGGTCGCTGGAGCTGTGAGGCTGCGGTGCTAACCAATGCGCCACTGTGCATGGGACAAGGTGTTTCATCTCTGCCCCTGATCACACTAAACGCCCCACTAGAAGTGCTTAGCAAATTCCGCTACCTTGGGTCCACGGTGACAGACAATCTGTCCCTTGATGCCAAGCTTGATGCACACATAGGGGAAGCAGCTACCACCTTTAGCCGACTTGCGAAAAGCACATGGGATAACACCAGGCTGACCCTTCGGACCAAGCTCATGCTTTATAAGGCCTGTGTTTTCAGCACTTTGCTGTATGGCTGTGAAACATGGGTGACTTGCAGCTACCAGAAAAAGAAGCTCAATAATTTTCATCTTTGTTGGCTGCGGTACATTATGAATGTATCCTTGTTATGGCACGACCGCTCAAGACAAAGTTGCCATATCAACAACGCAGCCGACAGCTGACGTCATCAGACTGCGCCAATCTGCGCACATGCGTAGATTGACTCCTACTTTCTGCGCATGCGCTGCGTTCCGCATTGCCAGGACTGGTTGGCGCATGCGCAGATTACATCATCGAGTAACGCGTGCAGAGAGCGGGGGTGGGGGAAGCGGGGAGAGCGCGGCCCAAGACCGTGGTAGTGGCGGTGGGTGCACTCTCCTCCTCCCCGGCCCGACCGCCTGCTCTCTCCCCCCTGTCCCACTCACTTGCTCTCTCCCTCCTGCCATTGTGTGCTGCCCTGTGTTTAGGCTGCCTTCGTGTGATTATTTGAGCAGAGCCATCTTTAGTCCTGGCAGCTGTTGACGTCGCAGACTGTGATGTTTTAGTGGCACAGGCTGTATTTGCACATGTGCCACTGCAGCGCCACCTAGTGGTAGCATTGTCAGCAAACACAGCCATATATAGTTTCTGACTGTGATGGGAGCAACGCACTGCCAATTCAGTCCCGTTGCTCCACAGGTCACATCATTCCAAATCAAAGAAAGCAGCAGCCGACTTGAAACAATCTAGTAACCCCCGAATGAGGCGCATCAACCAGGTATCTTTAGATATCAACAACTTAACTGTTTAGTAGTACTTAAGAATTTTTTAAAATAATGTAAACCAATATCGAAAGACCTTTTAATAACATTTAAGAAACTAACTCACGCATTCGCATATATATACTCAAACTAATAGTATTTTGGTTGTTTAATTAGCGGCCCCAAAAAATAGAAATTAAATAATAAAGTCTTTGCACATTTACATTCCTGATGAAGTGAAATCTTCCAATATGGAAACCATCCAAGGTTGCTTGAAGTCTTTGCAGTTGTCGGGGAAAAAAAAGGTTCTTCAACAATAGGAAATTCAGTAGTCCAGTTCAGCAGTGGAAGTGCTACTCTTTTTCCAGTGCTGAACACAGCAACCATTTGCTATTCTTTTTTAAAAGAATTAATCTGGCTTGAATTTTCAGAATTCTGAGAGAATAATAAATAGGGTTTAAATAAACTGAGGGAGAGCTCTCCTATTTCCTTCAAGTCTGTGTCAACTGTCTCTGCAAAGCCAGTTTTTCAAAGTCAAACGGCCACATTGTATGTCCTGTTGACCCTCTCTGTATGGTTGTATGCAGGGCAACCAAGAGGCACCTACACTTGGTAATTTCTGAAGCTGGCTGCTTAAAGAAGCACTGATCTCTTACAGCCTTAAAGGCACACCGCATATTTCCTGAAAAAAAAAGGATCATGATACCTCCGCCCCTGGCGAAATGAAATGCCATTCCCGAAATGAGTTTCATTACAAGGTAAAACTTAGAAATTGAAAAAAACATTTTTTTTTCTGCATTTAGATATACAATTTTTCAAAAATGGTAAGACTACAGCAACAAGTTCCATCAGAAGATTTTCAGCTTTAAATTTTACAAATGTTGTCCCAATTAGCCCATTTCAAATTTCCAAACATAGCCTCCCAGTTGTCTTGTGTTTTCCTTCCAAGTGTCCCTATTGTCCTTCACCTTAGCCAGGTGAACTTCTAGCAGCACTGACCACTACTGGGTTCACTATTCTCTGAGGTTTCTCGAGTACTCCTTAACCTGTGTGGCATCACTTGATACTGGAAAACCCTGTCCGGTGCAACAGAAGCTGATTTTTTCTTATCTTGGGGTGTCAAAGGAATTTGACAGTGTCCCTCCAACACATCTGTCTCTTTAAGACACATGCTGTTGCCCACTCTGTCCATACAATCTTCTAAATGAGAATTTGGGTAGGAGTCTGCCTTTTCTAGAATCTATGCAAGTTTTGAGCCGACCCACCAGGTTTAGGCATCAAGACCATCTGAGTTCCAGCGGCCCTTCAGCATGCATTGGACCTCTGCTTCCACTTGGACCTGTCTGTCTGGACCTAAGCGGCAAGGATGTTGTTTCGAAGGATTGCGCCCCCCCCCCCCCCCGCCTCCCCCACCCCCCCCCCAAATACCCACATCATGTGTGGCTAAGGTTGTACATCCCGGCTTATTCCTACAAACTCTTTTAAACATTGTGAAAAGCCTGGTTAGGTCTTCACGATGTTTTACCTTTAAGTGCAAAAGCATATTGGCTAATCTTCCTAGCCATTCTGTATTTGTTAATCTGATAGTTGGAGGTACAATCTCAGAATTTCCTAGGCCTGCTTCTGCCTCATCCTCACTATCCTTTACCTTCTCAACAGTCCCTATTACCTGACATACCTGTATTGGCTTATCCTCCTCTCTGTGATAATATCGCTTTAGCATATTGATGTGACACAATCGATTCTTCTTCCGGTGATCAGGGGTGTCAATCAAGTAATCTACCTTACCCTCTCTTTTGCTCACTAAATGGGCCAATGAATCGTGCTTTTAATGGTTCTCCCTGTAATGGTAACAACACTAATACTTCATCCCCTGGTTGGAAATCATGGGCTTTTGAATTCTTGTCTGCCTATTTTTTCATATTGGCTTGGGATGGTTTAAGGTGTTCCTGAGCCACACTGCAAGCTTTTGTGAGCCTTTCCTGGAACACAGATATGTAGTCCAGAATCAAAGATTCATTCTTTTGTTCCAAGAATTTGTCCATAAACCAATTCAAAAGGACTGAAACCTGTAGACCCATTTGGTGAGTCTGGTGGCAAATAAAAGAAAGTCGAGTGCTTTATCCCAGCCATTTGTGATAGTATGTCCTAATCATTGTTTTGAGAGTTTGGTGAAATCTCTCTAAAGCTCCCTGTGACTGTGGGTGATATGCTGAAGATTTCAACTGTCTAATCCCCAAATTGCCCATGACTTCTTGAAATATCTTAGACATGAAATTAGAACCTTGATCTGATTGAATTTCAAGTGGCAACCCATAACTCGTAAAGAATTGGGTTAACTTTTCCACTACTATTCTAGCAGTAATTGTCCTCAAAGGAATGGCCTCTGGAAATTGAGTAGCCATATCCATGATAGTAAGTATGTATTGATGCCCCGCTTTTGTTTTTGGCAAGGGTCCTACACAGACTACTAATATCCTGCTAAATGGTTCCTCAATCACTGGTATGGGAACTAGTGGTGCTGGTTTTATGGTAGCTTGTGGTTTTTCCAATCATTTGACAGATATGGCATGTCGAGAAATGCCGTGAACAACAGATGCCCCTCTACGTTGCTTTCATCGATCTCACCAAAGCCTTTGACCTCGTCAGCAGACGTAGTCTCTTCAGACTACTAGCAAAGATCGGATGCCCACCAAAGCTACTAAGTATCATCACCTCATTCCATGACAATATGAAAGGCACAATTCAGCATAGCGGCGCCTCATCAGACCCCTTTCCTACCCTGAGTGGCGTGAAACGGCTGTGTTCTCGCATCTACACTGGGATCTTCTTCTCCCTGCTGCTCTCACATGTGTTCAAATCTTCAGAAGAAGGAATTTTCCTCCACACAAGATCAGGTGGCTGGTTGTTCAACCTTGCCCATCTAAGAGCGAAGACCAAAGTATGGAAAGTCCTCATCAGGGAACTCCTCTTTGCTGATGATGCTGCATTAACATCTCACACTGAAGAGTGTTCGCAGAGACTCATCGACAGGATTGCGGCTGCCTGCACCGAATTTGGCCTAACCATCAGCCTCAAGAAAACGAACATCATGGAACAGGACGTCAGAAATGCCCCATCCATCAATATCGGCGACCACACTCTGGAAGTGGTTCAAGAGTTCACCTACCTAGGTTCAACTGTCACCAGTAACATGTCTCTCAATGCAGAATTCAACAAGCGCATGGGAAAGGCTTCCTCTGCTATGTCCAGACTGGCCAAGAGAGTGTGGGAAAATAGCACACTGACACGGAACACAAAAATCCAAGTGTATCAAACCTGTGTCCTCAGTACCTTGCTCTACGGCAGTGAGGCCTGTACAACGTACGTCGGCCAAGAGAGACGTCTCAATTCATTCCATCTTCGCTGCCTCTGGAGAATCCTTGGCATCAGGTGGCAGGACCGTATCTCCAACACAGAAGTCCTCGAGGTGGCCAACATCCCCAGCATATACAATCTACTAAGCCAGCGGCGCCTGAGATGGCTTGGCCATGTGAACCACATGGAAGATGGCAGGATCCCCAAGGACACATTG
Source organism: Heterodontus francisci (assembly GCF_036365525.1). NCBI lineage: Eukaryota > Metazoa > Chordata > Chondrichthyes > Heterodontiformes > Heterodontidae > Heterodontus > Heterodontus francisci. The sequence goes on from NC_090378.1 coordinate 37,907,787, forward strand.
TACAGCGAGCTCGTCACTGGTATCAGACCCACCGGCCGTCCATGTCTCCGCTTTAAAGACATCTGGCAAACGCAAACTGAAGTTCTGTGACATTGATCACAAGTCGTGGGAGTCAGTTGCCAGCGATCGTCAGAGCTGGCGGGCAACCATAAAGGCGGGGCTAAAGTGTGGCGAATCGAAGAGACTTAGCTGTTGGCAGGAAAAAAGACAGAAGCGCAAGGAGAGAGCCAACTGTGTAACAGCCCCGACAACCAATGTGGGAACAGAATTTTCGAGAACAGAATAATATGGGGACATTTAAGGTGAAATAATTAATCAATCATGTACTACCAATAAACTAACATCGGAGCTGCAGAGACAGCTTATCAGAAATGACTTCATAGCTTCAGGGCTGCACAGACAACTTATCAGTAGGAGTAGACCAACAAGTAAAAATTCACAGGACAAATGTAAGCTGCTTTATAATAGCCTATTGTACCACAATCAGCCTAACATTCCAAGGAGATCGGGGGATGAGAAACTGCTAGAGTAAGGAGGTGCAACAAATTGACAAGGCAGTACCCCAATCAGGCCAAGAAACTGCAGAGTTTGTAAACCAATTGGGAACACAAAGGGGGTGTCACTGATGTGTATGAAGAACTATAAGGAAAGGCTTGTTTTCCCTGCTCAGCCAGGAGGGGGCAGGAGAGAGAAGGAGAGGAGAGAAGAGCCCAGGTGTTGTTGTAGTTTGCTTTGCTGATGATGTAACCAAGAAGTAGATTAGATTAGATTAGAGATACAGCACTGAAACAGGCCCTTCGGCCCACCGAGTCTGTGCCGAACATCAACCACCCATTTATACTAATCCTAACCTAATCCCATATTCCTACCAAACATCCCCACCTGTCCCTATATTTCCCTACCACCTACCTATACTAGTGACAATTGATAATGGCCAATTTACCTATCAACCTGCAAGTACTGCAATAAAGTTTCTTAAAGCTACAGTCGGACTTCGTCTCTCTCTGTGTAACTAATGGGATCCAACAACTTGGCGTAGTCAGCAGGATCGCTGGAGAATTAAGACTGAAGCCACAGACATCGGACCTATATCGGCGCCCCAGAGGTAAGGACTCCTCTTTATGTTAAAAGTCCTTGGTCGTTGTCTAAATTTCGGTTCCCTGCCACGCGATCCTGAACTTGGCGGTATTTGACGGAAATACCCTTTCTTGTGCGGCTCGAGACCCCCTTTCTAGACGTCTAACTTGGCGGTATTTGACGAAATACCTATCTGGCGAAAAGCCTGATGGCTCGAGACCTACTTCCCTACCTGAATGGATAAAATGACAGACGAAGGCAACCGACAGTTACCAACTACCGTCAAAGGTGGGTGAGCCCCACCTGACGTTCCCGAAGATGAAATACTTCGGCAGTTGAAAGAATATATAGAGCAACAGTTTAATCTGGCTAAAACATACACCGAAATTGGGCAAAAATATGGCACCTCCACGGGACAGTGGTCCCTGGAAGATATAAAGAGAGTCTGGGGAAAAACAACCCGTTTAAAGGATAAAGAATGGACCCAATGGTCCCTAGCCGTAATGGGCCAGCGCAATGAGATTATGCGACAAGCCCAATGTGATCGCGACCTAACGGGTGCAAAGGATCAACTGAAGGCGGTCTGCGAACAACTGAAAATTGAAAAGCTTGAAAAGGAAAAGCTAGAGATTGAAATTAAAGAGCTTAAAAAACAACTACAAGACCAGCAGACGACCCAACCGAAGGAACCGGGACAGCTCTGCGAACCTCGCCAACCACCTCCAACTAACTTGTATCCAAGTTTGAAGTCGTTACAAACGGAACAACGGAAGATGCAACTGCGTGAAGCAGGCCTAGCCGAGTCTTCCAGTGAAGAAAGTGACAATGATGATGGGTTACCGTTTCCGCGACTAGCTCCCCTTAAACAGAAACGCGTTAAGGTCAAGACGGAAAAGAAGACTGTGAACGGTAGCGAGGTCACCACGGCCGACCACAGCACGTACTGGACACATGTCCCGGCTTCCCCTGAGAAAATCGACAAATGGTCCACAAGATTGCCCGACCCGAAGAAAGGGAGTCTGAAAACGTGGGAGCAGCTGGAACGATTGAAGGGAATTTATGATCTCCACCCATGGGATGGGGTACAGATTCTAGCCGTAATGGTGCCCGGGTGAGCGAACCGAAAGCTAAGGAGAGAGGTCCAAATTGTTTTGGGTGCAGATGGACAGCTACTTGACACCGGATGGATTGCGATTAACACGTGGTTGCGAGAGTTTTGTCCTGTAAAAATGGACTGGGGCAAAGTTGCAGCCTGTCAGCAGAAGAACTCCGAGGACGTGCGGGAGTATGAAGAGAGGTTTAGGTCCACCTGGGTGGAATACTCAGAGACGGACCCTACTCCAGAGGATCTGGATGACACCAGTTTTGGACCCTTAAAATCCACTTTTGTTGATGGACTAAAGCCAGAACTGTCTAAAATACTGAAGGCCACTCTACCGGACTGGGACGCGGTAAGAGTAAAATACTCAGAGTTAATTGACAGATGCGCTCAGCTGGACAGGGGTATGGGAGTCAAGCTTCGAGCCGTGCAAACGGATCCAGTACCGAAAGAGCCTGACAAAGAGCAAGTTAGGCGACCCGGCCCCTGTTACTACTGCGGGAAGGGAGGCCATTGGGCTAAGGCGTGTAGAGCGAGAGGACGAGGCAGAGGACGCCAAGGACGCAACCCGGAACCCAAACCAGCTCCCTCCCCTGATGCCAACGACCTCTTTGAGAAGTTCAAACGGTTGACGCCCCAGCAACAGAGGGAGATGTCCTCCTTACTCGATGCGACAAAAAACTAGAGGAGCCCTCCCTCGCCTTTTCGGCGCCTCTCCTAGCGTTAGTAGAAAATAGAAAAGATGGATTGTATGTAACTGCGAGGGTGGATGATCAAGACATTGACTTCTTATTGGATACCGGAGCTGAATTAACGTGTCTACCACAACAATACGGAAACTTCCTACCGATGGACGGTAAGACTAAAAGAGCTTACGCAGCTGGGGGCAATGGGTTGGTAATTAAGAGGACCCAGCCCGTACGCATCAGTCTAGGTCCGCACAAATTGATAACACTGGTCTGGGTAGGTCCGGTGGACCAAGCCCTTCTCGGTATGGACGTTCTCACTCAGCTGAACTCCTCGTTGCATTTCGAAGGCGGCCAGGTAACTTGGTCTATCAGAAGTTCGAAGAAAGAGCAGCTGAGGGAGCACCCAATATGGGCCCAGGATAAGAACGATTGTGGGCTACTTCAAATGGAACCGGCAACGTTTACAGGATCTGCTCCGCCCTGTACTAAGCAATACCCCATCAGTCAAACATCTATTGCAGGAATCCTACCCGTAATTAGACAGCTAGAGGAGTGAGGCGTGCTGGTTAAAAGACACAGGACCTCAAACAGCCCAGTGTGGCCAGTACAGAAACCAAACGGGACCTGGCGGCTTACTGTCGACTATAGAAAGGCTAACCAGTGTATTGATCAAAAGGCCCCTCTGGTAGCTGACCCCTCTACGGTATTTAATGCCCTGAAGCCGGAACATGAATGGTTCTCTGTTATCAATATGGCCAACGGATTTTGGTCGGTGCCACTGGCACCCGAAGTCCAACCATGGTTCGCCTTTACTGTACAACAACAACAGTACACCTGGACTCGCCTGCCGCAGGGTTTCCACAACAGCCCCACGGTATTTCATATGGCCCTACAAAACCATTTGAGGGAGTTACCTTCCATGTACTTCACGGTCATTCAGTACGTGGATGACATTCTGTTAGCCTCTGAGACGGAAGAACAGCATGAACAAGATCTGCGTACCCTGCTGGACCACCTTCATCAGAAAGGACACAAAGCCAGTATTGACAAAGCGCAGATAGCAGAAGGAGAGGTCGTGTACCTGGGACAAAAGATTTCGAAAGGGAAAAGGGAACTCACCCAGGACAGGACCGCCGCCATTCGAGCTGCCAAACTGCCCACTGCTATCCAGGAGCTTAGGTCATTTTTGGGTTTGTGTAACTTCAACAGAAACTGGATCGACTCCTACACACAGCTGGCTCAACCATTAACCGATCTCTTGAAAGGAAAGCAGGCCTCTAAAGAATCAGTTACCCTAACCAAAGAACAACAAGAAGCTACAATAATGCCTCAACTAAAAGCCCCTGCTCCAGCCGGCCCATTTCAGTGCTTACAAGTTGACTATATCACTCTCCCACCTTGCCAGGGATACACCGGCATTTTAGTCATCGTCGATAAATTTTCTAGATGGGTAGAGGTCGTCCCAGCTAGAAGAGCCACGGCCAATCACACCGCTAAGGTCCTGTGTAAGGATTACATCCTCAGATGGGGAGTACCGGTCATCATTGACTGTGATCAAGGAACTCATTTCACAGGCGCGGTTTGTCAGGAAGTCAGTCGACTATTAAACATTACGTGGGATTTACACTGTCCTCATCATCCACAGTCATCAGGTCAAGTGGAACAAATGAATCAGACGCTAACACAGCGACTATCCAAGTATCACCAGGAAGGAATAACGTGGCCTCAGGCGTTGCCGATAGTTCTGTGTAGTATCAGAGCGACCCCGAACAGAACTACAGGCTTGAGCCCATTTGAAGTAATAACAGGGAGACCCATGTCTTTGCCGGGAACAATTGATCTGCGTAAAGCTGATTGTCACGTGATGAGTGACGCTTTACTAGAATATTGCCAGAACTTAACAAATGCTGTCAGTTCTGCTTCCTCGCAGGTATCGGCAGCTTGGGGTGACCCACCAGAAGGAGGGCACGACATCGTCCCGGGAATCTGGGTCTACATGAAGAAAATACACAAAGAACCTTTGGGCGCCAAGTGGGAGGGACCTTTCCAAGTGCTACTGACCACCCAGTCAGCAGTTAAAGTCGAAGGAAAGAAAGCCTGGATACACGCCTCTCACGTAAAATGAGCGACCCGTGATTAAACGCCGAATTGTTAATTGCTACCATGTTTAAAATTTGTATTATCTTCTTTGCATGTATTGTAAGTAGTTGCTCATTTTTGTCTAACCAAACCTGTTCACATGGGGAAACTAATCGAGTGTCCAGAGAATTACATGTTAACTCTTTCCTTTACATGACCTATACTTATGTCAAAGAAGCTAACCTCTCCCGCTGTTGGATATGTGCACACATGCCTATCCACTCCAGGGGAGGCATCCCATTACGTCCCATTCCGTTTAATGAATCAGAGACGGCGGAATGGATTGCAGAAGGGTCTCGGAGCAGACGAGCCTTCATGGGGTGGTACCGGCCCCATTACAATCGGACCCGAGAACCTCCGTTCTTGGTCCTTACTAACACCTCAGGCGTGGGAAGACCACAGGGATGCATATGCCTGGTTAGAGACCAAAAGGGTGGACGAGAAGTGGGACGAAGTAACTGCTCCCACTATTTCAATGTGACTCCAGGCGCTAAATCTATTCTCCTGCGGGACCTTGAGGAACTAAAGGATCGGGACGCCACCTGGCGGGTGGACCCCGAAACAGCTAGAAATCCCATTGCCTACAACGGTACTTACTTTATTTGCGGCAACAAAGCCTATCCCTGGTTACCGAAATTCTGGACAGGATCATGTTACTTAGGTTATGTTACATCTTATATCCATCATTTGACCTCCCTGTATAAGCCACCTCAGGGACGAAGAAGGAAACGAGCTATCACAGAGACTGAGAGATTTTTCACGATCATGTTCCCGTGGTACGGGACAGGTAAGATAGCCAGGGAAACCAATGTTGCTTCGGTCCTCGAAAAAGTGGCCAATGACACCGCCGAAGCCCTTGATAAAATAAATGCAGAAATGGTAGCTATCCGCACCGAAGCACTCCAGAACTGAATGGCCTTAGATTTTGTCCTAGCAGAAAAGGGGGGTACATGTGCCCTGATAGGACCCGAGTGCTGTACTTACATTCCAGATAGCTCCGAAGAAATCTCCGATCTGACAGCACACATCCGAAAGGAGGTGGAAAAGCTAAAAAAAACCCCAGCTTCCACCTTATGGGGATGGGCGACCAGTTGGCTGGGCTCGATAGGGACTTCAGTGGTACAGGGTTTGGTCTTATTTCTAGTTATAGTTGTAATTCTGTATTTGATGTTTTTGCTTATTAAGTGTTGTTGTAAACAAGTAACTGAAGCCCCTGCAAAAATTATGCCTTTACAGAGCTCCCGCGGGCCCCTCCTGTGGCACAAGCAGGCAACGTATTGAGTGTGACTCCTACAGGTGTTGAAGGCTGTTTCTAGACAAATAGAGACCATTAAAAGCACCTAGGTGGGATCAAGGGAATGATTCTTCAAAGTGTTTTGAAGAATCAAAGCAGCACCTGAAGAGTCTGTCACTCGAGAATTGGCCTTTGTAGCCACTCCAGGCGCTGCTTCACAAACCACTGACCACCTCCAGGTGCTTACCCATTGTCTCTCGAGACAAGGAGGCCAAAGATTGACATATTGTGTCACAGCCTTTGTAAGACCTGGCCAGTAATAATGTTGGCTTATGCATGATTTGGTCTTCCGAATTCCCCTATGTCCTGCAAAAGGAATGTCTTGCTAACCTTAATAATCCTTGGCGATATTTAGGTGGTACCACTATCTGTTCAACAACTGTCCAGTCTTTGTCAGCAGGTCTATGAGGCGGTCTCCATTTCCTCCTCAAACCCCATTTGCTATATAATAGCCTTCTGGAATTCCTTTCGCCTCAGCTTCTGTTCAAGCCGTCTGTGCCATTCGGTATATCTCTGGATCAGTTTGCTATGCTGCAATGATAGATGATCTCTGAAACATCTCATTTGCATTATCTAAATCCCCAAATAAGGTTTCAGATACTTGGCTATCTATTTGTGGTGCCCCTTTTACCTCTGACAATGGATCCTGTTTAGCCATTGCTCGGGTGACTACACATGAAGGAAAAATTCCCGGAACTTGTTCCTGTAATTGTTCCGTTTCCTTAATTTCACTTGGTTCCTCTGTAATTATAGGAGAAACTAATACTTTTGATCCAGCCAAATCATTTCCAAGGAGTAGATCAATTCCCTTCACTGGCAAACTGTGGACAGCTCAGCACAGTGGCGCAGTGGTTAGCACCACAGTCTCACAGCTCCAGCGACCTGGGTTCAATTCTGGGTACTGCCTGTGCGGAGTTTGCAAGTTCTCCCTGTGACTGCATGGGTTTTTGCCGGGTGCTCCGGTTTCCTCCCACAGCCAAAGACTTACAGGTTGATAGGTAAATTGGCCATTATAAATTGCCCCTAATATAGGTAGGTGGTAGGGAAATTGAGGGAAGGGGGTGATGTGTTAGGAATATGGGATTAATGTAGGATTAGTATAAATGGTCGGCACAGACCCGGTGGGCTGAAGGGCTAAAGCTTTCCAAACCAAAGAAAGCAGCAGCCGACTTGAAACAATCTAGTAACCCCCGCATGAGGTGAACCAAAACAGGTATCTTTAGATATCAACAAATTAACTGTTTATTAAAAAAAACTAAAATCTTAAACACTATTAATATAAACCAATACCTAAAGACGGGCTCCTTGTTGCCATACTTGGTCAAATACTGCCTTGATGTCAAGGGCAGTTACTCTCACCTCACCTTTTGAGTTCAGTTCTTTTGTCCATGTTTCAACTAAGGTTGTAATGAGGTCAGGAGCTGAGTGGCCCGGGCAGAACCCAAACTGAGCATCACTGAGCAAGTTATTGCTAAGCAAGTGTTGCTTGATGGCACTGTTGGTGACACCTTCCATCACTTTACTGATGATCAAGAGCAGACTGATGGGGTGGTAATTGGCTGGGTTGGACTTGTCCTCCTTTTTGTGTACAGGACATACCTGGGCAATTTTCCACATTGCCGGGTAGATGCCAGTGTTGTAGTTGTACTGGAACAGCTTGGCTAGGGGCTTGGCAAGTTCTGGAGCACAGGTCTTCAGTACTATTGCCGGAATATTGTCAGAGCCCATAGCCTTTGCAGTATCCAGTGCCTTCAGTTGTGTCATGATATCACACGGAGTGAATCGAATTGGCTGAAGTCTGGCATCTGTGATGCTGGGGACTTCAGGAGGAAGCCAAGATGATTCATCAACTCGGCACTTCTGGTTGAAGACTATTGCAAATGCTTCAGCCTTATCTTTTGCTCTGATGTGCTGGGCTCCCCCATCATTAAGGATGGGGATATTTGTGGAGCCACCTCCTCCAGTTAGTTGTTTAAATTGTCCACCACCATTCACGGCTGGATGTGGCAGGACTGCAGAGCTTAGATCTGATCTGTTGGTTATGGGATCACTTAGCTCTGTCTATCACATGCTGCTTCTGCAGTTTGGCATGCAAGTAGTCCTGTGTTGTAGCTTCACTAGGTTGACACCTCATTTTGAGGAATGCCGAATGTTGCTCCTGGCATGTCGTCCTGCACTCTTCATTGAACCAGGGTTGGTCTCTTGAATGGATGGTAATGGTAGATTGGGGGATATGCTGGGCCATGAGGTTACAGATTATGGTTGAATACAATTCTGCTGCTGCTGATGGCCCACAGCGCCTCATGGATGCCCAGTTTTGCATTGCTAGATCTGTTCGAAATCTATTCCATTTCACATGGTGGTAGTGCCACACAACACGATGGAGGGTATCCTCAATGTGAAGGCAGGACCTCATCTCCAGAAGGACTGTGCTGTGGTCACTCCTAGCAATACTCTCATGGACAGGTGCATCTGCGGCAGGTAGATTGGTGAGGAAGAGGTCAAGTATGTTTTTCACTCTTGTTGGTTCCCTCACCAACTGCCGCATACCCAGTCTAGCAGCTATATTCTTTAGGACTCGGCCAGATCGGTCAGTAGTGGTGCTACCGAGCCACTGTTGGTGATGGACATTGTACTCCCCCACCCAGAGTACATTATGCCCTTGCCATACTCAGTACTCCTCCAAGTGGTGTTCAACCTGGAGGAATACTGACTCATCAGCTGAGGGAGGGCGGTAGGTTGTGATCAGCAGGAGGTTTCCTTGCCCATGTTTGGCCTGTTGCCATGAGACTTCATGGGGTCCGGAATCGATGTTGAGGACTCCCAGGGCAACTCCCTCCCGACTGTATATCATTGTGCTGCCACCTCTGCTGGGTCTGTCCTGCCGGTGGGACAGGACATACTGGGAATGGTGATGGCAGTGTCTGGGACATTGTCTGTAAGGTATGATTCCGTGAGTATGACTATGTCAGGCTGTGGCTTGACTAGTCTGTGGGACAGCTCTACCAACTTTGGCACAAGCCCCCAGATGTTAGTAAGGAAAATAGCACTGTGGGTTTACCTACCCCCCTGGACTGCAGTGGTTCAAGAAGGCAGCTCACCACCATCTTCTCAAGGGTAATTAGGGATGGGCAATAAATGCTGGCCTAGCCAGCGACACCCACATCCCATGAATAAATTTTTTTTAAAGTCCCACTTCCCAGCTCGATCCCTGTAGCCCTGCAGGTTTATTTTCATCAATTGGCCATCCAGTTTCCTTTTGAAGTCATTGATTGAGTCTGCTTCCACCACCCTTGCGAGCAGCCAGTTCCAGGTAAAGGTCTGCTCGGGTCAGCAAATGAAACCCGATCCAAGCCTGACAGAACCACTTCTGATCCGCGCCCGACCCGGCCCGAGTCCTTTCATTTTTTCCTGCACCTGACCCAACCCGACCACCAGAATAAAGTTGGTTATATTAAAGATGTTGTGCTCTACCTTCGATGGAATCACTCACTGCAGACTAGTGCGGAGTGTTTCCCGCCTTGACGTCCTGGCTGTTACTGTGTCCGTCCCGACCCGACCCGAGCCTGAATGCCAGACCCGGAACAGCGACCCAACCCGACCCGAACCTGACACATGCCGTTGGGTCCCGTTGGGTAGCCATGCTGTAGTTCCAATGTTGCTATGGGTACCCGCATGGGTCCTAGTTATGCCTGTCTTTTTGTGGGATATGTCGAGCATTCTTTGTTCCAGTCCTACTCAGGCCCCCTCCCCCAACTCTTTTTCCGGTACATCAATGACTGTATCGATGCCGTTTCCTGCTCCCACCCCGAACTGGAAAACTTTATCAACTTTGCTTCCAATTTCCACCCTTCTCTCACTTTACATGGTCCATCTCTGACACTTCCCTTCCCTTCCTCGACTTCTCTGTCTCCATCTCTGGGGATAGGTTGTCTACTAATATCCATTATAAGCCCACCGACTCCCACAGCTACCTCGACTACACTTCTTCACACCCTACCTCCTGGAAGGACTCCATTCCATTCTCCCAGTTTCTCCGTCTCCAACGCATCTGCTCTGATGATGCTACCTTCCATGACGGTGCTTCTGATATGACCTCCTTTTTCCTCAACCAAGGATTTCCCCCCACTGTGGTTGACAGGGCCCTCAACCGAGTCCGGCCCATTCCCCTCCCTCCCAGAACCGTAACAGGGTTCCCCTTGTCCTCACTTTTCACCCCACCAGCCTCCATATCCAAAGGATCATCCTCCGCCATTTCCGCCACCTCCAGCGTGATGCCACTACCAGTCGCATCTTCCCCTCCCTTCCCCTGTCAGCATTCCGAAGGGATCGTTCCCTCTGCGACACCCTGGTCCACTCCTCCATTACCCCCACCAACTCGTCCCCGTCCCATGGCACCTTCCCCTGCAATCGCAGGAGGTGTAATACCTGCCCATTTACCTCCTCTCTCCTCACTATCCCAGGCCCCAAACACTCCTTTCAAGTGAAGCAGCGATTTACTTGTACTTCTTTCAATGTAGTATACTGTATTCGCTGCTCACAGTGTGGTCTCCTCTACATTGGGGAGACCAAGCGCAGACTGGGTGACCGCTTTGCGGAACATCTCCGCTCAGTCCGCAAGCAGGACCCTGAGCTTCCGGTTGCTTGCCATTTCAACACTCCCCCCCGCTCTCATGCTCACATCTCTGTCCTGGGATTGCTGCAGTGTTCCAGTGAACATCAACGCAAGCTCGAGGAACAGCATCTCATTTACCGATTAGGCACACTACAGTCTGCCGGACTGAACATTGAGTTCAATCATTTCAGAGCATGACAGCCCCCCATTTTACTTTCATTTTTAGTTATTTTTCTTCCTTTTTTTTACATTTTTTAAAACATTTTTTACAATCCTTTTTTTTGCATTAATTTCATTTCATCTTAGTTTGTTCAGTTTGCTTACCCACTGTTTTTTTCAGGTTTTCACTTGCTGCTGTTCAATATTCAGTGTATTTACACCTAATCTGTACTAATGCTTTGTCTTTCAACACGCCATTAACATATTGTTTGCCTTTGCTCTGTGACCTTTTGGTCAGCTATGTGGCCTGGTCCAATCTAGACCTCCTTTGTTATCTCTTGCCCCACCCCCACCTCACTTGCTTATAACCTATGACTTTTCTAATATTTGTCAGTTCCGATGAAGGGTCACTGACCCGAAACGTTAACTCTGCTTCTCTTTCCACAGATGCTGCCAGAACTGCTGAGTGGTTCCAGCATTTCTTGTTTTTATTTCAGATTTCCAGCATCCGCAGTATTTTGCTTTTATTATTATGCTGTAGTTCCAGGTCATTACCACCCGCTGTGTAAAAAAAATGTCCTTCCTCGCATTCCCCCTGCATCTCTTGCCTAAAACTTTCAATCTGTGCCCCCTGGTCCTCGTACCATTGGGAGCAGTTTTTCCTTGTCTAACTTATCTAAGTCTTATCTAATCTAATCTTATCTTATCTAAATCTAACTTATAACCTTGTACACCTCTATTAAATCTCCCTTCAATCTCCTTTGTTCTAAGGAGAACAGCCCCAGCTTTTCTAACCTAACCTTATAACTAAAATCTCCCATCCCATTTGGGGCCTAACCAGAGCTTTATAAAAGTTCAGCATAACTTCACTGCTTTTGTACTCAATGCCTCTATTTATGATGTCTAACTTTACTATCCACTCTCAATATTAAATATTAACCAGGATAATTTTTTACTTTTAATTCCTTTTGTTATTTTCTCATCACTCCTATGAAGGTGTGAAGTAGAAATTTTACTGACCGCATGTCAAAGGTAGATCCTAAAAATGATGGTTTATGGGTCTCATTGGCTGTAGCGATGGTGTAAGGAGGCTGAGCTGTTGAGTCATTCCAATACTTGTCTTTCTCCAGGGGTGGACCATTCTGGTACATATCATCCACAGAGAGAAAGGAAACCTACAGATAGACATAGTTCTGAATGTACAATTCTGTGAGTGTGTGTATATAGTACATATATATAGTTATGTCCTCAACATAAGGGAGGTCAGTACTGGGGCATAAAACATTGTTTCACAGTCAGCATTAAACAGTTCCAATATAGATATAACATCAAAAAGCTCCCTTTAATCTGGTTGACTAAGGTATCCTTTACCTTAACCTCAGAAGAGTTCCTTCTGATCTACTGTAATAGTGAGATGTGCTTTCCTCACAACCAGCCTTCTGGCCTCTGGAGCAGAGTTGTGGTTGGTTTTGTGCTAAATACTGTGGACATGCTGCCTGAAAGATTTTCCTTATATAAGGAAACTGCTGGATCTGAGCCTTGATGTAGGACAGTGTAGCAGGCAGGACAAATTCCAAGGGAAATCTTTTTAAGGCATCATTATTATGAGATATCAACATGGAATTACTAATTTATTTTGTTCTACATCCCATCCCCATTTGATTTTCTTTCCCCCAGCATGCCATGATTGTGTAATCAGGACCTATTGTCTGCCAAACTCAGCACACAATCCATATCGTGTGAGCTACTGGCACATTATCTCAAACTCTAAATAGCACTGTGAAGTGAGGCTAGGTACTTGCTAACAGCACAACATCCTTTTCTCTTAGGTGGATTGAGAGAGACAGTACATTTGCACGTTAAATCAACTTGCTGATTAAAATGCACCGACAGGCAGTGGTCGCGATGGTGGTCCCATGGGCCATCGATCTGGTCGGGGGGGTAATGATTGCCGTTCCTCCGGCCTGGGTATTCTGCTGCGGGGAGGTAACTTCACCATCTCCGAAGTTAAGGAGGTGGTGGGCGGTCGCCTCCTCGTAGCAGACGTGATGTACAACAACGCTCCGCTCCGGTTGATCAACGTGTACGCCCCGGTACAACGCAGCGAGCGGCTGACCGTCTTCCAGCAGCTCCCACTGCTGCTGGCGACGTCCAGGCCGGTCATCCTCGGTGGTGACTTCAACTGCATCATCGATGCAGCTGGACGATCCGGCAGAGACGACAGCAAACTGGACGCTACGTCCAGATTCCTAATAGAAACAGTTAAAGATGCCAAACTGCACGACGTCTTCAGCAAACCTGCAGACGGAGCGCAACGCAGATACACATGGTCAAGATCGGACGGGTCTGCCCGTTCCAGCATTGACTTCCTGTTTGTGTCCCGTGCTGTCACGGTCGGATCCACTGACGTCAAGCCGGTGTTCTTCTCCGACCACTGCCTCTTACTGGCCGACTGCCACTTACAGGACGACCAGCGGGTTGGCAGAGGGACGTGGAAGCTCAATGCTACACTGCTGACCCCAGAGAACGTTGAGGAACTCAAAAGGGATTACAAAGGTTGGAGGACCGTGAAACCCCTCTTTGAGTCTCCAGTTCACTGGTGGGAAGCGATTAAGGAGAACATCAAAAGGTTCTTCATCCACAAAGGTGTTCAGAGGGCGAGAGAGAGACAGAGGGAAATGTCCCGACTCCAGAAAAGTATGCAAAATCTGCTCCGGTTGCAGTCAATGGGGGTCGAGGTCAAGGAGGACCTCCAAGAGGTGAAGAGCCAGCAGACCTCGCTCTTTGCCAAGGAGGCCTCCAAGATCATCTTCCGGTCCAGAGTCCGCTCCATCGAGCAGGATGAGACGTGCTCGCGTTACTTCTTCCAAAAGGTACACAGAGAGAGCTCTGTTATCAGCAGCCTGAAGGAAGAAGCTGGCTCGGTAACGTCTTGGCAGTCCGACATACTAAGGATCAGCAAATCCTTTTATGCTGGGCTGTATGACGTGAAGCCCTCAGACAGCAGAGCCTCCCACTCCTTCCTGTCATCTATCACAGAGGTCTTAGATGACAGCAGGAGGGAGAGACTGGACAAGCTGCTAACTCTGGACGAGCTGACAAAGGCCGTTGAGTCCTTCGAGACGAGTAAAACTCCCGGAAGTGACGGCTTACCGGTCGAGTTGTACTCGGCCCTGTGGGACTGGGTCGGCCCGGACCTGCTGGAAGTATACGAGAGTTTGCTCCTGGCCGGCAGCATGTCAGAATCCATGAGGAAAGGCATCATCGCCCTCATTTACAAGCGGAAGGGGGAGAGGGCAGAAATCAGAAATTGGCGGCCCATCTCACTGCTTAATGTTGACTACAAGATTCTGTCCAAAGTCATAGCCAGTCGAGTCAAGTCTGCTCTGGAGTTGGTGATCCACCCCGATCAGACCTGTACTGTACACGGCAGGAAGGTCTCTGATAGTCTCGCGCTACTCAGGGATACGATCGCCTACGTGCGGGACAGGAGGGTGGACACCTGCCTCATCAGCCTGGACCAGGAGAAGGCTTTTGACAGGATATCGCACACCTACATGATGGACGTGCTTTCCAAAATGGGGTTTGGGGAGGGAATCTGCAATTGGATCCAACTGCTCTACACAAACATCAGTAGCGCAGTCTCAATCAATGGGTGGGAATCGGAAAGTTTCCCGATCAAATCTGGAGTCAGACAGGGCTGTCCTCTCTCCCCGGTCTTGTTTGTTTGCGGTATTGAACCCTTTGCTGAGTCTATTAGGAAGGATGCGAGCATAAGAGGGGTGACAATCCCAGGCAGCGGAGGCACTCAGGTTAAAACCTCCCTGTACATGGATGACGTCGCCGTCTTCTGTTCGGATCCGCTGTCTGTGCGCAAACTGATGAACATCTGCGACCAATTCGAACTGGCCTCAGGAGCCAAAGGTAACCACGGCAAGAGTGAGGCCATGTTCTTTGGGAACTGGGCTGACCGATCCTTTGTCCCCTTTACCGTCAAGTCAGACTACCTGAAGGTGCTGAGGATATGATTCGGAAGGGCCGGGGCATGCACCAAAACCTGGGAGGAGTGAGTAGCCAAGGTACAACAAAAGTTGAGCATGTGGAGGCAGCGATCTCTCTCCATTGTGGGTAGGAACCTGGTCATCAGGTGCAAGGCGCTCACGTTGTTGCTGTACGTGGCGCAGGTCTGGCCCATACCCCACTCCTGCGCTGTGGCAGTCACCCGAGCCATTTTCCGCTTCATCTGGGGATCTAAAATGGACTGGGTCCGGAGGGACACGATGTTCAAATCTCTGGATAAGGGCGGGAAAAATGTACCCAACGTGGCCCTCATCCTGATGACCACCTTCGTGTGCGGCTGCATCAAGCTGTGTGTCGACCTCCAGTACGCAAACTCCAAGTGTCACTATGTGCTGAGGTTCTATCTGTCCCCGGTGTTGCGAAGGATGGGCCTGGTCACATTGCCGCTGAACGCTCCATGCAGTTGGGCCGTGCCGTACCACCTATCCTTCGTGGGGAAGTTTCTGCGGGAAAACACCTTTGACCACCGGTCCATCAGGCAGTGGTCTGCACAGAATGTCTTCAAGGACCTACGGGAAAAGGAGACGGGGGATCCTGTCGGATGGTTCCCCGAGCAGACCGTCAAAGTCATTTGGCGGAATGCCTCATCACCAGAACTTTCAAACAAGCACCAAGATGTAGCTTGGCTGGTGGTGAGAAGGGCCCTCCCCATCAGATCCTTCCTGCACGCCCGAAGTCTCGCCCCCTCCGTGCAATGCCCCCGCAGTGGCTGTGGTGGGGAAGAGACGGTTGCCCACCTCCTGCTGGAATGTGTCTTTGCAAAGCAGGTGTGGAAAGAGATGCAGTGGTTTTTGTCGAGGTTCATCTCAAGCAGCTCTGTAACACAGGAGTCTGTGCTCTACGGGCTGTTCCCAGGGACGCACACCGAGACAAACATCAACTGCTGCTGGAGGACTATCAATTCGGTGAAAGACGCCCTTTGGTCTGCCCGAAACTTGCTGGTCTTCCAGCGCAAAGAGCTGTCCACCACCGAATGTTGCAGACTGGCACATTCCAAGGTCCAGGACTACGTGCTGAGGGACGTACCAAAGCTTGGGGCAGCAGCAGCAAAGGCTCAATGGGGAAAGACCACAGTGTAAGGTCCCCCCACCAAGCTGAACTGAGGGGCTGGATCCATGGGAAACCCCTCGAACTGTATTGGAGAAATTTCTGTCTCCTGTATAATGTAAAAATGTATCTGGCATGACAAATGTGAAATGGAAGGGTTGTGAGGCAACTCATGATTGTATAGAAGGAAACTGATCACCTTTGCACTGTTTGTATTTTTTGACTTGATGCTGTTTTAAACTGTTTGGGAATGTAATTTTTACAGATTTTTATGAATAAAGTATATTTTGGAAATAAAAAAAAACTTGCTGATTAAAATGAAAGTACTGAAATTAAATAAAACTAAGGAAAGTATCCCTCCACGTGCAACAAATCAGTAGTCAACGGTCCAAAACAACAACATTAATGTACCTGAAGGTTGCGGTCAATCAGTTTGTTTGTTTCAAAATCATCATCGTCCTCTCCAAATGGATTAATGATCTGTTCTGCTACCTGATTGAGAAAAAAGACAGCAAGCCACCTTCATTATTAATCTGAACTTCTTGTTTTGTTTTTGCCCATTTTCTATCGCCCTGAGAGTATTGTCACATTGGAGTACAAGAGCAATAGCTACTTGCATTTGTTTATTGCTGCTAATGCAGCAAAACATCCTAAAATGCATTGAAATTGGGCACAGTGAAATTCAGAAAGTCAGCAGGATGTGCAGAGTAATATGTAGGCAGAGAAATTCTGGATGAGTTGGGGTTTATAGAAGGAGGAAATCGGGAAATCACATTGTGGAAGATATTGGGAAAAATTGAATCTAAAAATAATAAATGCATGAATGACTGTTTCGCAAGAGTGGAAATGAGGTGGACCTGATGCTTTGGAGGTGGAATTTGTTAGTCCTGGTGATGGACTGGATGTCGGGTTTGATATCAGCTCATGGTCCAGAGGGACACAGAGCTTTCATTGGTTGAGATTGAATGAGCAGAGCCAGTGCAGAGAGTTTCTGGTGGAAGGGAAACAGGATGATTTCAGTCTTGCCAATGTTGAACCGCAAAATATTCAGCTTCAACCACAGCTTGGTGTTGGATAGGCTGTCTTACAGCACAGTAACAATCATAGAATTAAGGATGGTAGTCAGATGGTAAAGTTAGGATTGTTGGCACACATATATGAATTTAGTCCATGTTTATGAATAATATATTTCTAAGAGGTAACATATAGATGAAAAATGGGAGGGCCTAAGGATGCATCCCTGCTCATTCATGTAAATAATTATGCCATCCAAATTCCCTGTGATCCATCCCCTTTAATACAGTGTATCAACTGAGAGCAAAGCCCTGACCTTAAGCCAGCCTGCATAAAAGAAGAATTGCAGTAGAGTGAAGATGGGGACATAAAAGTCTATCCTCTCTTCTTCATAGCCTCTCCTTGGTTCAAGAAACTGGCGTCCAATCAGACAGAAGGCAAAGAAGGAATAAACTGCAATAGTAACCACCTGTGGGGAAGTAAAACAGAAGACACAGTCATCATTCATGGAATGTGGACTCTGTGAATGCTTAGGAAATGTTTCCTGTTCTACACCTGTGTTAGATGCAGGGTGTGTACATTCCTAAGTTCACAGTAGTTCTGCAGATGAATCTTTACCAGTTGCAATTCAAAAGTCACAGATTCATGACACAAACACCTAACAAATATGTGGTGGACTGGCAGTGCAACAAATTGTACCAATGCAGTGCCAACAGGTGGCAGGATATATTTTGGTGCCTATGATTTTTCCATATAATAAATATCTGATTTCAGTGAAGGAGATTAGCAAGGAGTTCTCTTCCCTGTCAAAAGGGCGGACAAATGAGTCAACAGTTGAGTGAAATTAGGCTAATTGAGTTGATTAATACCAAAAATAGCTCAGTAAACTTTCTATGAATGCTATTCTTTCCTTTTTTTCTCACTCCAATTTTCTTCACTCCTCTCACGTTGGCCATTATTCACATGTAAGCATTGACAGCAGTTGAAACAGCCCAATCTTGTCCTCGCCCAGCATGTTGTGGGACTACTATGGGACAATGTTCCCTCTAAGCTGTGCGGCCACACACAAGTCGACCCTTTTAAGTTACTGTGCAAAAAAATTAAAAGGGCCCACCCACTTACACACATTGCCTGTGCCCTACAAAAAATTAGAGGGTATGCTGCAATGGGACTACTTTTACTCTTTGGCTAACAGTCTGGAGGGGGAACCTTAGCTCATTTTCCTCTCCTTAACCTCGGGTCCTGGGCCAATTCTAGCATCCAGACTGCTGTTAACTCATCATAAATTGGAGATCAAAGGTGGGGATTTCATTATCTGTATAGCCATAGATGGACTTTTCTAATTTCTATGGATCATGAATTGAAGTCCAATGAAATTCTGACCTGAGTGTACACTAGGGGAATGCTGATCCAGTCATAGTGAAATAATAGACTGCATTTTGCCCGATGGCGATTCAATTCCTGCAAATGAGAAAAGAAGAGATTTCTGTTACTAAATTATACTTCCATTACTAAATTATATTATATATAGATATTAATTATATTAATGTGGTCCATTGGGTTTCTGAGACAGCTTGCAATTCACAATTGTTTCATGCTACAACTGCTGTGTAGTTACATCTGTTAACTAGTGATTTAACATAACAATGCCAGTAATGCAGTCCCGCCACTGTTTGCCCCTGGGCAAAAGAGAGCTGATCTTATCTGTTCATGCAGGTTCAGCTCATTCAAATATTTTCCTGGCATCCTGGCACAATGCTCATGGCATGCTGTATAGGGGGATGGAAAATGTGAGCTGGAATTCCAGTCATCAGCAGCCAGTTCATCCTGCTGATGGCTTCCCATAGAGTGCCAGCAAATTCCTGAGGAAGGGAGGGGAAGAACTAGGAAGATCAAGGGCAGGTGGAATTTAAAAATGTTATTTTAATAATGTCTTCCTTGCATTGCATGGCTGGAATGCTGCTTTTAGGTGCTCCAGCCATGTTAAAGAATCATAGAGTTTTACAGCACAGAAGAATTATAGAGAAGACTTTAACAAATATTTTTGGTGGCTCCAGTCAGTATTGCACATAGTGGGCTGAATATAACTGGCCCCTCGATGCCGCGGGGTCGTGGCGTGGGGGCTGGTAAAATGCTGCAGGGAGAGGCCCGCCTCGACCTGCGACATCGAGATGGGTCAGCCACATTTTACTTGGTTGCAGCTCCCCCCCCCCTCCTCCGCCGCACGGCAGCAGCACCACAATTAGCATATGGTAATGATTACTTACTTACTTATGCTGATTATGCAGCCCACTGCCTCTGCTCCGACACTTCCGGATTTTTCAATGAACTGGCAGCGTCACGTGCCGTCCTGTTCACGATTTGAAAAGCCCGCGGGTCCTCAGAGGCAGAAGTTGTCATGAGCGAAGGTAAGTTGTGTTATTCAGGGGTCTCACTCTGCATTCTTAAAAGGAGGAGGGAGGGGGGATGTTCAGGGGTCTAACTCTGCATTCTTGGAGGGCGGGGGGATATTCAGGGGTCTAACTCTGCATTCTTATAGGGAGGAGGGAGGGGGGATATTCAGGGGTCTAACTCTGCATTCTTGGAGGGCGGGGGGATATTCAGGGGTCTAACTCTGCATTCTGGAAGGGAACCACTGCAATTCCGTCCTCTGTAATGGTTGGCAGCTCTGTGCCATTGACTGCCTCTATCATTGAAGGAGCAATGACACTCGAGTCACCCTGTATGTGGGGAGAGTGCCACAGACGGTAGGCGTGTGAAGCTTATATGTCTTGTGTGCCAAGCGATGCAGCTTGTTCAATCTTCATGTGGTCATGTGGTGCCACTCTTAGCGGGAACTAAGCCAGGCAATGTTATGCCATACCACACAGTTGCTGCATGAAAGCACCTGATGTTTCACTCAACATCAATCTCTGCCCTGGCAGGAACCTTCGAAGAATTGAAGGAACCGAGCTGAATTGTAACTTGAAGATGGGGATTGTTCACCCTATATTCATTGATGTGCTTCTTGAAAGGATCCATATGCACCGCCACAAAACCAACAGGCAGATGCAGCCCACATATAGGCCCCCGGTCGTGAGCAGCAGCACCCAAGGAGAGCTTGCCACTACAGATTGCCATGCATCTACAGGTCCCGCATGACACACCTGCAGATGTCAGAGCGCCAGTGTCAGAGGCGACTGCAGATGTTGAGAAAGGTGGTGACACATCTCTGTGCCCTGCTGAATGATGACATGCAGCCCAGGGACTTTGGGGGACATCCTATGCCTGTAGCCCGCAAAGTGACAGCAGCTCTCAATTTTTACACCTGTGCATCATTTCAGGGGCCCACCGGAGACCTTTGTGGGGTCACGCAGTCAGCAGTGCACCGCTGCATCAGGGAGGTCACCGATGCCCTGTTCCGGAGGGCTGGTGAATATATCCACTTCACGACGGACCCTGGAAGCCAAGCCGAGAGGGCCACCGGTTTCTGCTCCATTGCGGGATTCCCACAGGTGCAAGGGATCATAGACTGCACCCATGTGGCCATCAAGACTCCCGCTGGGTGACCAGCTGAATACGTAAACCGTAAGGGCTTCCACTCAATCAATGTCCAGCTTGTATGTGATCACCGGAAGTGATTCATGCAAATCTGTGCCTGCTTTCCAGGCAGCTGCCATGATGCCTTCATCCTGCGCCAATTGCAGTTGCCTTTGCTGTTCACTGAAATGACTCGGATGGAGGGGTGGCTTATTGGAGACAAGGGCTACCCCTTCCAGACATGGCTGCTGACACTGGTGAGACACCCCAGCACTGCTGCAGAAGAATGTTACAACGCCAGCCACAGAGCTACAAGAACCACCACTGAGCAGGCAATCAGCTTGCTTAAAATGCGATTCCGCTGCCTGGCTAGATCGGGTGGTGCCCTGCAGTACAGGTCAGAAAGGGTTGCTCGCATCATTGCTGTTTGCTGTGCTCTGCACAACTACACAGTCAATAGGGGGGAGGACTTACAGAATGAGGAGAGACATGAGCAGGACTCATCCTAGGATGATGATGATGCTGAGGTCTTACAGCAGGGAAGGCACATGGGAGGACAGACAACTTCCAGGCACCGCATGCAGGGCGAACAGCAAGCTAAGGATGCACGGCAGTGCCTCATTGCTCAAGGGTTCTCCACGCCATAGGAACCACCATGGGCTATGCATGCCGCACAGCACCCTCATTCACCTGTTGCGCAGCAGTCCGTGTCTGCAACATCTTTGTGTACACCGTTACTCGCAGCAGGACACTGAGCCATTGTCCACATTACTGCATCTATGGAGATGCATATGAGTGATACTGGCATGGCAGTGATGTTATTCCATACATTGGTAATTCTGGAAGGCCAATGATGTAATGGGAGGAGCCACGATCAGTACATGCTGGCACACTTCATTCGCATAGAAAAAGCACTGCAGTGTTAGTGAAGACGACTTTGTTCCCAGCCTTTCTAGGGTGTTGCATCACCCATGCAGAACCATCTGTGTCAGGATGCTTGTTGGAAATGGTTGCAGATTCTCCTATGCGGTGCCACTTCTGCGCTAGCAGCCTGACTGTAGGAAGGCTGCTGCTATGATAGCCCTTTGGCTGTGGATGACTTTGGCGGTCGTACCCTGTGTGCATGAAGCCTAGAGGCCCTCGGCTGGCTGGGAGAGTGATCGTTCATCCCCTTCTGGCATTGGACCCTTTGATGCCGGATAGCCCCACGGCTATCTCACCTTCTCTGCCACCTCCAGTCAGACTGCCTTGTTCAGGTGGGAGAGCCTTTTCTTACCATCGCTGGTAAAAAGGAACTCCCGCTTTGCCCACACAGCCTGGAGGAGAGTGAGCAGGGAGGCTTCACTACACTGTGGGGCCACCCTAGAGAACCGCTCTGCATCCTTGGCTTTTGGTGTGGTCCTTTAAATGCAAAGGTGACTCCACTGTGTAACAGCTCCAATGTCTGGCTGCAAGGTTTGTCTTACACATGTTTGAAACAATGCAGCATTGGGTCGGGGGGGCGGGGGCCTAATCTGTGCTGCTGTCATGGGTTTTTCAACAATTACACATCGACACATGTTCATGAACACTTTGCTTCTGCAGCAGCTGATCATATTTATTGGTGTAATATTTGTAGTTGGCAATACAGCTAGAATATGAACATTTTTCCCCGTTTTTTTAACAAAGATGGTATAATTGCAGTTACATGTATTTTCACATAACAGTTAGCAGAGAAATGAATACAGATTCCAAATGCATATTAGTCTGCGGCTTTCCACAGTCAGATGCTTAGATACTCATAGTAGGTAATTGTTCTTCAATTATGGTTTTATTTCTGTTGTGTATTCGCCTTTTATGGTATATTTCAGTCTCACGTCATGGGATGTGCAAAATTAAGATTAATCATCCAGGTGCGGCACGCCTACAAGAAGGAATGTTACACTGGAGTGGAAGAAGAGGATCGCCACTTCACAGGACACTGGGACACAGCAGGGTAAGTATGTGACAGCAAAGCAGAAAGTGCTGGGGTCACTCAGCAGGTCAGGCAGAATCTCTGAAGAGAGAAGCAGAGTTAACTTTCAGGTCTGTGAACTTGGTCAAGTTACTCTGCTTCTCTCTTCACAGATGCTGCCTGACCTGCTGGGTTTCTGCAGCACTTTCTGCTTAGCTGCCAGATTGACAGCAACCCCACTCTTCAGCTGTCAAGTAAGTATTCTTTGCACCTGCTGCACAACTGTCAAAAACACTCTCCTTGTGCCGAATGTCCCATCTCTCCCCACATAATATGGGGAGTGTGGCGTGTGGCCTCTATGGAAATGAGCACCCGCAATTATTATCATGGGGGCTCAGTGACCGCCATTGAATATGGGCACTGCGCTGAGGTTAAAGGGCACTGCCAATAAAATTCAGCCCAGTTTGTTTATGAGCCCCACAGCCTGCATTGTGCTAGTCGGCTATATTGAACTGCTGTGCTGAGCCTGTTGGGCAAGTTGAAGGCTTCAGGCCTTCACACCCAATAATTAGAGGAGCAGGTGCCCAAAATGTTTCAGCATATAGGCTGCCCATCATCATGCTATTGGCATAGAGGAAGATGCTATATTTTAAGTGTTGCTGCATATTAGTAATCATTTACACTTTAGCATTGACCTACCCTCTCTTTGAATCCAATCTTATAATTTCCGAGTGAGGGACTAAGATATCATACTTACATCCATTAGGAGTCTTAGAGCCACATCATCCCGGATTCTCCCCTCTCTCCGTGCCTGAGCTGCTAGGTTTGTAAACCATACGCATGGAATCCAGTACTTGTTAAAATCAGAGTAAAGGCTTTCAAATTTCTTTAGCTCATCATGGGTCATAAAACCTGAAAAAAGAATAACAAGAAAAGGTGCATTGTGGGAGTTTATTTATGCATTTGATAGGTTGAAGTCATATTGGAGCAGATTTTCTAATTCCTGCACATGGGTGTGTTTGGTCACTGGACTGTACTGGGTCACTGGGCTGTATTGGATCACTGGGTGTATGATTGACCTCCAACAACCACAACCATCTTCCTTTGCGCTAGGTATGACTCCAACCAGCGGAGAGTTTTCCCCCTGATCCCCATTGACTCCAGTTTTGCTCAGGCTCCTCGATGCCATACTCAATGCCTTGATGTCAAGGGCAGTCACTCTCACCTCACCTCTGGAGTTAAGCTCTTTTATCCATGTTTGAACCAAGGCTGTAATGAGGTCAGGAGCTGAGTGGCCTTGGCAGAACTCAAAATGAGCGTCACTGAGCAGGTTATTGCTAAGCAAGTGCCGCTTGATAGAACTGTCGACGACACCGTCCATCCCTTTACTGATGATCGAGAGTAGACTGATGGGGCTGAAATTGGCTGCGTTGGATTTGTCCTGCTTTTTGTGTGCAGGACATACCTGGGCAATTTTCCACATTGCTGGGTAGATGCAAGTGTTGTAGCTGTACTGGAACAGCTTGGCTAGGAGCGCGGCAGGTTCTGCAGCACAAGTCTTCAGGACTATTGCCGGAATATTGTCAGGCCCCATAGCCTTTGCAGTATCCAGTGCCTTCGGTCTTTTCTTGATATCACGTGGAATGAATCGAATTGTCTGAAGACTGGCATCTGTGATGCTGGGGACTGCAGGAGGAGGCCGAGATGGATCAGCTACTTGGCACTTCTGGCTGAAGATTGTTGCAAATGCTTCAGCCTTGCCTTTTGTACTGATGTGGGTGGTGGCATGGTGGTGGTGTCAGTGGACTGGCGATGCAGGGGCCCAGGCTGGTGCTCTGGGGATATGGGTTCAAGTCCCATTGCAGCAGATGCTGAAATTTGAATTCAGTTGATAAATCTGGAATTGAAGGGCTGGTCTGGTGGTGACCATGAGGCCATTGTCAATTGTTGTGGGGACCCATCTGGATCGCTGGTGTCCTTTGTGGGGTGAAATCTGTCGTCCTTGCCTGGTCTGGCCTACGTGTGACTCCAGGCCCACAGCAATGTGGTTCACTCTTGAATGCCATCTGAAATGTCCTAGCAAGCACTCAGTTCAAGGGTAATTAGGGATGGGCAATAAATGCTGGCCTAGCCAGTGATGCCTACATCCCATGAATGAATAAAAAATAAATGTACTGCGTTACTGGCTGTATTGGATCACTGAGTGTATTGGGTTACTGGATCACTGGGTTACTGGATGTATTGGATCACCTGGTGCAACAAATACAGGAAAATCAGGTTGGGAGGAGCACGTGCCCACAAGGGACTCTTGCCCAATATTCCATCCATTTCTATTATTGGTTGTTGGGTGGGCTCCCTTATAAACATTTTGCTCTTCCGACCTGATTTTCTGTATTTGCTGTGCCCATCTGATGCCCAAGAACATGAATAGGAAAAAATTCCCTATCTCAGTCACAATTAAGTTCTAATATCCTTTTGCCCAAATAAAATTAGACAAATAATATATAATTAAGCCACAAATTGCATGATTTTCTGTTTTGTGTGCACATTTTACTCCAGGGCAAGTTTAAGCTTTCCTGCATGTTGGTTCATATTTCAACTAGATGTATCTCTTCAAAATAAATAATTGCCTTTGAGCAATTGATATACAATACCTTACAAGAAATGAGCTTTTGTTGCTTATTTGTGGAGTTTGAAAAGACCAACAAACTGGTCAAAATGTTTGAAAATGTGCAAAATGGGTGGAGGGGATTCTTTACAATATTATGACACCAGTCCCCAGGTATATTGTGGCATCAACTGATGAGAAGATAATTTAATCGAGAAATAATTGTTACATCCAAATGTAAAATACAATTACATACTGTGCTTTACTGAAATATGACACTGGCTCGTTGAGAGATGTTATCTCAGTGGCTCAGTGGGTGAATGTACCACACTATTTTGGTACTGAGGCGGATCAGAAAGTTCTCATGTTTGATTTCTAGTTGATACTGAATTAGTTCCTCAGAGGAAATTGGAGGCACAACAGTTGGCATGGGAGAGGGAATCATGCCAGGTTTCTGCTCCTGAAAGTTGTCCAGGTACCTGCTGCTGGATAGCATGTGCATGAGCATCTTGGATGAGAATGCAGCTGCTTCTGCTGTGATGACCACTGTGCATGACTATCCTGCTGACTGCGATGTCCACACTGCTTTTGTCTGTTACTAGATGGAGCTGTATAATCCCCAGTAGCTGCAGATCCCCATTGTTGTACCTACATCACTAATGCAGTCAGGGAAATTTGCTTTGTCCTGACTTTCTGTCGTGGGACGTACACTAGTAGAATATTCATATGCATGCCAACTTATTTTTTAATGAAAATATGGGTTATGTTACCTGCTTCTACAACATGCTCCAAGGAGGGAAATCTCTTTCGCACCCTTGTGCTGATGGATCGGAGAATGAGTACTGAGGAGAGATTGGCATATCGGATCAGCGTGCGCCGCAGGATCCGGCCCCTTTCATCAACACCATGAACATTACTGGACACCACACACATCAGCTGATCCGGAAGTGGGATATTCGTGTACTGGTTCCACCAACGGTTAACAATAAGCGTAACATAAAAGCCTGTGAGGGGTGGGATGGTGGGTAAGGTTCACAGGTTATTGTTAGTGCAAGCTTAGCATCGGACTGAGAGGGTGGCACAGTGACACATTGGCCACGTACATTTATACTTCAGTAGTTTATGGCGGGTACAAATATTTGTCTGAATGATATCACAGCATTTGTCATTTGATACTACAGTAAGCTGTGTAGCTATGGTACAAATACCCAGAAATGTATTATTTTACCCTTGTTTTTTTTCCCTCTTGATTTCCTTGTATGGCGTTCTAGCTTTCACAATTCAGAGGACAGGATAGGGGTCTCTGCCAAAGCGACTCTGTAACTACAACCCTAAGACCATGAAAATGGCCCTGGGGGGGAGGGGAGAGGGGGCAGTGAGGGGTGGGAAGGGGGTGTGACTCTTCCCCTCCTTTCCATTTTCCCTGTAAAGTGAAGCTGCTGATCTCCATTTGGGACAGTACACACTGAAATCAGGAACTTGGCAAGTGGGTGTGCCCCTATCCTGTGAGTCTATGGCACAGTCAACTGCACCTCCAATGAACTATTCCACTTGTCTGCCCTGCTTCCTTTTGTTTTTTAGTAAATAGGGTGACTAGAAAAATCTCAAAACAAGCTGCCAAATAGTAATTCATTTCAGCCAACAGCATTCTGAGAAGCAACTTAATCAATTAGTTTTTGAAAGTCCAACCACCAATAAGAACATAAGAACTAGGAGCAGAAGTAGGCCATTCAACCCTGCTCCACCATTCAATGAGATCATGGCTGATCTTCTACTTCAACACTATTTTCCTGCACTATCCCCATATCCCTTGATGTTTTTAATATGTAGAAATCTATCAATCTAAGTATTGATCATACTCAATGACTGAGCCTCCACAGCACTATGGGGCAGAGAATCAGAAGATTCACCACCCTCTGAGTGAAGAAATTCCTCCTCATCTCAGTCCTAAATGGCCTGACCCTTATTCTGAAACTGTGACCCCTGGTTCTAGACTCCCCAGCCAGGGGAAACATCCTTCCTGCATCTACCCTATCGAGCCCTGTAAGAAATTTGCATGTTTGAATGAGATCACATTCATTCTTCTAAATTCCAGAGAATAAATGCCCCCTCTATTTCATCTTTCCTTATAGGATAATCCCTCCCTCCCAGGAATTTGTTTGGTGAACCATTGTTGCACTCCCTCTATGGCATATCGTTCCTTGGGTAAGGAGAGAAAAACTGCGCACAATACTCCAGTTGCAGTCTCACCAAGGCTCTATATAATTGCAGTAAGACATCTTTATTGCTATACTCAAATCCTCTTGTATTAAAGGCCAACATACTATTTGCCTTCTTAATTGCTTGCTATACCTTCATGTTAGTTTTCAGTGAGTCATGAAAAAGTCCTTTTGAAGTTCAACACTTCCCAGCCTCTCACCATTTAAGAAATCCTCTGTATTTCTGTTTTCTACCAAAGTGGATAACCTCACATTTCTTCACATTGTATTCCATCTGCCCACTTGCTTAGCCTCTCCAAATTCCCTTGAAGCGTCTTTGCATCCTCCTCACAACTCACACTTCCACCTAGTTTTGTGTCATCTGCAAACTTGTAAATATTACATTTAATCCCCACATCCAAATCATTGATATAGATTGTGAATAGCTGGGGCCCAAACACTGATCCTTGCAGTATCCCACTAGTCACAGCCTGCCAATGAAAATGATCCATTTATTCCTACTCTCTGTTTTCTGTTTGTTAGCCAGTTTTCAATTCATGCCAGTATATTTTCCCCAATCCTGTGTGCTCTAATTTTGTTTACTAATCTCTTGTGTGGGACCTTATCAAAAGCCTTCTGAAAATCTAAATATACCAAATCTAGCGGTTCCTTCTTATCTATTCTGCGAGTTACATCCTCAAAAAACTCCAAAAGGTTTGTTAAACATGATTTCCATTCCACGTTGACTCTGCCCAATCCTACCCTTATTTTCTAAGTGTCCTGTTATCACATCCTCTATTATAGATTCTAGAATTTTCCCTACGACTGATTTTAGACGAACAAGTCTATAGTTCTCCATTTTCTCTCTCCCTCCTTTCTTAAACAGTGGGGTTACATTTGCCACCTTTCAATCGGCAGAAACCATTCCAGAGTCTATAGAATTTTGAAAGATGACCACCAGTGCATCTACTATCTCTTCAGCCACCTCTTTCAACATTCTGGGATGTAGATCATCAGGTCCAGGGGATTTATCTACGTTAAGTTCCACTAATTTCTCTCGTACTTTTTTTTTTACTAATATTAATATTTTGCAGTTCCTCATTTACACTAGTCCCTTGATTCTCCATTATTTCTGGGAGGTTTTTTGGATTTTCCTCTGTGAAGACAGACACGAAGTATTTGTTTAGTTTCTGTGCCATTTCCTTATTCCCCATTATGAATTTTCCTAACTCGATTCACTGGAAGTGACGGCCATTCTCAACAAGAATTGTCCTTGTCTGATGTCAACTGAGCATATCCTTTTTACAGAGGTATCCATTTTTAGCCAGAAGGATTCTCCAGAGACTGTGGATTTTTCTTAAAAGTAACAATGCAGATCACAGAAAGTGCTTTACATTGGAAGGACTAACCCTGATAGTTGCTCTCTCCTTTAAATAAGAAAAGATCTATAGGTGAAGCAAAGTATCTGCATTGCTAGCATTTTCTAGCTCCTTAAACCTTATCCTGACACTAAGAATTGATAGCAGCAGCAAATGAAGGAACTCATTTGGGGAGACCAAAGACATGGTTAAAGGGATAAGGGTTAGGATCCCTTTTAATATTAGGAGAGTGGAGAGAGGCAAGACAAAGTGGTTTTGGAAGAGAATTCCAGAAAGAAGAGACATAGTAGTCAACCTTCAGTGCTAGAGCAGAAGGAATAGGAAATAATTTGTATTTCAGGAGTCAGGGGCATAGAGGGTGAGGTCTGGGATGTAGGACTGGCGAAAATTTACCAGATAAGGTGGGGTGAGAATGTGAAGGGATTTGAAGATGCAGATTTTGTGGATGTTGTTGCTGAGAAGTAGGATATAGGTGATGAATAAGAAGGGACCCTGCAGCATGGAGGGCATCACTTAGGCAAGGGAGACATGTTACTATGTTAAAGGCACCAAATAGATGCAGGTGGTTGTTTTTATTGATATATTACAATACCTTCATAGTTTATAATGGTATTCAGATACAGACCTAAAACAAATGACATTGGTATAAGACTGGTCTGCTTGTCACAATATGTAGCCACATTCTCGAAGAGAAGCTTCTGTTCATGTGACAGGAAATACCTACAAGAAATAGAAAAAGAATGATATCCTCAAACACAAGGTAATTATTCACATACAATAATACTGTAGTAAATATAAATCTAATTGTGTCGGAGTTTGAATTGTTTATTTCATTTACTTAGGGATTAAACTGTATCTTTTGATTATAAATTCATTGGCAGCAGCCTACCTCTAATTTGAAAGAAATAAATGTCCCTATTTTATAGATTTTGTAGGGGATATTTTCATTGACAAACTTCTTATTTCATGGGATAATTCAATTATATTTAAGACATCATCATTATCTATGAACCTCAGGACATCCCAAAACATTTTACAGCCAATGTAGTACATTTGAAGTATAGTCACTATTGTACAGTAGGGAAATGCAGCAGCCAATTTGTGCACAGCAAGATTCCACAACCAGCAATGTGGTAATGACCAGATAATTTATTTAAGTAATATTCATTGCTGGATAAATACTGACCAGGACACTGGGAAGAACACCCCTACTCTTCTTCAAAGAGTGTCATGGGATCTTTTACGTTCACTTTTTTTTATTCATTCATGGGATGTGGGCGTCACTGGCCAGGCCGGCATTTATTGCCCATCCCTAATTGCCCTTGAGAAGGTGGTGGTGAGCTGCCTTCTTGAACCACTACAGTCCATGTAAGGTAGGTATACCCACAGTGCTGTTAGGAAGGGAGTTCCAGGATTTTGACCCAGCGACAGTGAAGGAAGGGCGATATAGTTCCAAGTCAGGATGGTGTGTGACTTGGATGGGAACTTGCAGGTGGTGATGTTCCCATGCATTTGCTGCCCTTGTCCTTCTAGTTGGTAGAGGTCGCGGGTTTGGAAGGTGCTTTCTAAGGAGCCTTGGTGCTTTGCTGCAGTGCATCCTGTAGATGGTACACACTGCTGCCGCTGTGCGTCGGTGGTGGAGGGAGTGACTGTTTATGAATGGTGTGCCAATCAAGCGGGCTGCTTTGTTCTGGATGGTGTCGAGCTTCTTGAGTGTTGTTGGAGCTGCACCCATCCAGGCAAGTGGAGAGTATTCCATCACACTCCTGACTTGTGCCTTGTAGATGGTGGACAGGCTTTGGGGAGTCAGGAGATGGAAGACAGGGCCTTGGTCTCATCTGAAAGAGAGAACCTCCAACAGTGTAGCACTCCCTCGACACTGTACCGAAGCCATCCTAGCTTATGTACTCAAGTCTCTGGAATAGGGCTTGAACCCAAAACCTTGTGACTCA
Source organism: Heterodontus francisci (assembly GCF_036365525.1). Taxonomy (NCBI): domain Eukaryota; kingdom Metazoa; phylum Chordata; class Chondrichthyes; order Heterodontiformes; family Heterodontidae; genus Heterodontus; species Heterodontus francisci. The sequence continues at coordinate 37,938,589 of NC_090378.1, forward strand.
GGCAGGAATGCTGCCAGAGAGCCATGTCTGAGATGATATGACGTGTAAAATGTGTATGTCATTCAGCCCAGGAAGGTCCCAAGTTCAGACCCTGTTTTTTGCTCAGCAGATTTCAGCCAAGGCAGTATTACAGGTGCTATAATTGGCTTTAAAGCCCATGGATTGGGGCAAGACTAAATGGACATTTATTAATCATTAAAAATCACTAAAAGAAATTTATTGCTATGATTTATGATTCAGTACATTGCTAGAGAGAGGAAAATGGTTTTGTTTTAACAAATTACTTTAACACTTTAGGTCTGTATCTAAAGCTGTCTTCTTCTGAAACTGTTCTTCCAAAACTGTTAAGGAGTTACTGTGTCTGAGTGTAATACATCAATAACAACAATAACAACATGCATTTATATAGTGCTTTTAAAATGGTAGAATGTACCAAGGCATTTGCTTGCTGCAGGTTGGCAGTTTTTCTTTTATCATTTCTGATTTTGGCAACCAAATGGAATACTGTAATGTAACTGATATCCTTTCCTCTTCTAGGGGTTAAAAAGGAAGAACCCAGTTTCCCCCTCCCTCTCACCTGGTAAAATAACCTGTTGACAGATAATCTTTAGACACACACGGAACAATGCCGATATCTGTTCTGCCATGGAGTCAATAGCTTCAGGAGAGGACAGGTGGTGGTGGGGGTGGAAATTACCAGGGAAGAAAAAATATAGTCATGTATACTTGGTTATTTTAATTACAAAAATGTTATATAATTATTGCTTAAATGGATTCAATGTTCTTTTTATTTTCATCTTCAAGTATTTATTTTTAATTTTTTCCATTTCTTGTTGAATTTTCAAGAACCTTTGAATTTCCCAGATTTTTATCTTTAGTTTTGAAGCAAATCCAGGTGAAATGTTCTGATTTTAATGCATGTGCGATAATGTGTGGAATTATTCAACTAACTGAGCAGCCAATGAGAGTTGAAGGTTTGAGTTGATTGCGTGAAGTTACCTCTGCAGGTATAGATAAGGCTCAGTAGTAAACTGTGCCAGGTCAATGTTGTAATGGATGGTTGCTACAAAGTATGAAGAGGCTGTGATCAGCCACTCTGAACTTTGAGAATTTTTTGGTGCAGACCTTGTCAAATATTACAAGATAGTAATTCATATAAATTGATGAACTATTGATTAACCAAACAGTTTTGGAGAAGGAAGCTTAAGCATAGACCGGCCATTTAATTTACTGTTGGTAAATTGATTAGTTTGATGGCATTCCCCTCGCCTTATCTAAGCTGAATACACAATAACTGTGCCACCTACTTGGGAAATAATTTATTTCTCTGCTGCTTGTAGGCTAACAGAAACTGTTAGTGCAAATGGCCACTAATGATGGGTGAAGGGAGGGGGAGGGGAGATTGCATGAGAGACTGGATTAAGAGGAACAGAAATTACAAGATTGGAGAAAGGGAAGGGCAAGGCCATGGAGAAATTTAAACACAAGGGTTAGCATTTTAAATTTCACTCATTGGGATTGTCAGCCAATGTTCTTCTTTCTTCTTTTGGGCCTCCTTATCTCGAGAGACAATGGATACGCGCCTGGAGGTGGTCAGTGGTTTGTGAAGCAGCGCCTGGAGTGGCTATAAAGGCCAATTCTGGAGTGACAGGCTCTTCCACAGGTGCTGCAGAGAAATTTGTTTGTTGGGGCTGTTGCACAGTTGGCTCTCCCCTTGCGCCTCTGTCTTTTTAGCCAATGTAGGCCAGTGAGAATAAGGATGAGTGGGACTTAGTGCAGGATAGGCTATAGGCAAGAGTTTTGCATGAGCTGGAGTTTATGGAAGGTGGAGGATGTGAAGCCACCCAGTGGAGACCTGAGGTGACAAAGGCATTGATAAGGCTTTCAGTAGCAGGTGGGTTAATGTAAGGGTGGTGGTAGCCTTCATTATAAAGGGAGAAAGGCAGTCTATGTGATGGATCCTTATGGAATTCCCAAAGTATTGATGTGGGACTGGGTACAGCAGCTATTGCTAGAAGTGTTCTGGCTATGATTAGATAGGTAAGAATTTGACCGTGCAATGGATGTCCCACCAAGCTGGACAATGGTGGAGATGTGTTGGAGGAGATTGAGAGGGTTGACCATGTTAAAAGCTGCAGCGAGGCCAAGGAGGGATAGTGCACTGCAATCACAGAGAATGTCGTGGATGAGGTATAAAAATCCAGACATGGAATACATATCTCAACATGGAATAAACATTTTCTTACCACTGCCTCACTGCCTGCCCTGCATTTCCCTTCCTCCATCCCCAGCATGCCTGCTGCCACAAGCTGCAGAGTCCAAGGAAGACAAAGAGCGACAGGTGATGCAATTGGTTTGATAAACTTTGGTTCGAGTAGCTATGGTGCTTTGGGAGGGGTGGAAACCTATTGGAAGGATTTAAATAAGGAATTTCATGAGAGGTGGACATGGATCTGGGAAGTAACAAGTCATTAGAAGAGGAAAGAATGATTAGAGTGGGGCTGTAATTATTTTGAGGAGAGTGTGATACTCAGTTTTGTTAGGAAATGGGACCATACCTGAAGAGAGGGAACTATTTACGATGTTATCTAGCATGGGGACCAAGAAGGGAAGTTCAGTGGTTAAGAGAATAAAATTCAAAAGCAAAGAATGCCTTTTACCTGTATGTAACACTGAATATTGAATATAAGGTGATGAACACAATGAACTCCTTGTACAACAGTTTGTAAATGCTTCCTTTCCAACGAAATAGTAGTTTGGAGAATCCAGCAAATCGGGCATCCGCAACTTTCAGCGTGTAAGAGATTGTCATAGCGCACCTTAGTTGTAGTAGTCTGCAAGTTCAGTAAAATCTCAAATTAACATATACAAATGTTAAGTGATGCTGAAAATTGAAAAATGTGTGTGAGGTTGATGAGTGAAGATGGAGATGTGGAGAAAATATTAAGTAAGGGGGAAAAGATCTATTGTATACACCTCAAAGAGCAAATGGTATAAGTTTTCAGGATTCAAAGTTTAGTTTAGTTTAGTTTAGAGATACAGCACTGAAACAGGCCATTCGGCCCACCAAGTCTGTGCCGACCATCAACCACCCATTTATACTAATCCTACACTAATCCCATATTCCTACCACATCCCCACCTGTCCCTCTATTTCCCTACCACCTACCTATACTATGGGCAATTTATAATGGCCAATTTACCTACCAACCTGCAAGTCTTTTGGCTTGTGGGAGGAAACCGGAGCACCTGGAGAAAACCCACGCAGATACAGGGAGAACTTGCAAACTCCACACAGGCAGTGCCCAGAATTGAACCCGGGTCGCTGGAGCTGTGAGGCTGCGGTGCTAACCACTGCGCCACTGTGTTAAAGTAATTTGTTAAAACCATATTATTTCCCTCTCTATAGCAATGAACTGAATCATAAATCATAGTAATATATTCCTTTTAATGACTTTTATTGATTAGGAATGATTAGGGTTATTGGTTTCTAGAACATTCACTGAGTTCAGATTTCTGACAGAAGGTCAGATTTCAGTTTTCTTCCACTTTCGGGCCTGGGTTGATGTGGAAGGTTCAACATTCATATGTTGCAAAAGCAGAATCTGAACCTGTCCCTGGAATTCTGAGGTTTCGTTGGCAGGAGCTCAGCAGAAAAACTGGAGAAACAGCATAAATGGATAAATGGGCATTTACACCATTTGTCTCGTTGGGATGGGTGGAGTGGGAATGTGGGTGAGGATACAGGAGAAGATTGAGAGATCCCAGCAGAAATTCAGGGCCCAAATGTCTGAGACATTTTTAATTTGTGGGTGATACTAACAAGGCTGCATTTACTGACATCCCAAGTTTCCTGGATATAACTGAGTGTTTAGTTAGGTCTCTTCAAAAAGCATTAAGAATCAACTACTGAAGCCACATATTGTCCAGACCAGCCAGCGATGGGAGGTTCCCTTCAATGAAGAACAGTAGTGAACCAGTTGAGTTCTTTTACAGTCTACAGTGTAACAAGCTTATTGAACTGAATTTCACAGCTTGCTGTGTTGGATTGTGCTCATGAGCTCTGGGAGCTTGTGCAGAACCGTAATCACTACACTGCCATACCCACATTGAGGTGTGTTTGTACAGTCAGAGGCAGGCGATATTGTGGAGGTGGAAGCAAACAGTTTAGGTGATGGGTAGATAGAGTTTGATGGTCACTTATCGGTTTAACAGCATACTAATGTTTCATACGTTCAGGCTCACCCTCAGCAAGTGACCAGGGAGGAGAATGGAGTCATTGGCAAGAGAACACAGTTTATGATAGTGGCTGGAAATAGTAGCTTTGGTCATCCCAATGTGCAGTTGTTCACTATATGTTGGATAGTGTCATGCTAGGCCCCCGCCTGTCAAGTATGAGGCACATCAATTTTGTCATGAACATTTATTTTTAACTGTTGTTGGAGTGAGGAAATGACTTGTTAAACAGATCAGCCATGGCTGGAAAAAGACATTTACATACTAGCAGACATTGAAGGTAGGGGAGCTCGCATTCCAGGTTGACTGCTAAGATGGCTGAATACACAAACGGACATGGTCAAACCAGCTAGTCACATAACTAACCTGCTGGACAACCTGAGTTTTTTGAATTTGTACAAACAGTTTGGACAGAAAGCAGAATGCTCCAGGACTGAGAAGATATCTCCTGGCTGGCTCGCCAGAGCCTCTCCTGTCTGTCTGCTCCCATCTCTTTCTCACAAGCCTCTGAATCCACTGAAGACACATGAACCCCAAGAGAGAAAAGTCTCCTACAGCGAACAAGGTTTAAGAAGAATACTGGGCCCTAATGAAAAGCAATCTACCTACAATCAAGGACTCAACAGTGAGCTCGAAGAACTGTAACAACAACTATTCAGATATTGCCTCAAACTTTTCCACTTCGTTTTTCTTCTGCTCTTTTCTGTCTCTATTTGCATGTGTGTATCGTGTATGCATGCTAGTGTGGGTGCGTCGTGTATCTGTAGGCGTCAAATGAATTAGAGGTTAAGTTTAATAAATTTCAACTTTTCTTCTTTAAACCTAAGAAAGCCTGTTTGTGCTGGTTTCTTTGTCTTACAATTGGAAAGCAATGAACAAGGATTCACCAAGGGGGAGCTAAAAAAAACTGTGTGTTTAAAAATAAAACCCTGTTACAGTAAGACCAGGTGAAGGCTGAAAGGGACCTCTTTCTCACCTGGTTGTAACAATAGGCTGTCTGAGAGGTGGTCGTGCGGTCCAATAATATAGTGAAGTAAAGTAGGGAACTACTGCTGTACATGTGAAAGCTGACCCTGTGACGTCACTGAGGGGCAGTACATAGATAAGCAAGAGGCAGCAGCCAAGGATCGTTGCAGGACTTGGGAAGTGGCATGGCAGGGAAGCTATTGCTGCAGATGTAATGGCTATGTTTGAACATGAGACAGCCCCATAGAGCTGGACAATGGAAAGGGATGGCATCATTAACCATACTGAATGCTGTGAACAGTTCTAGAAGTATAATGAAAGATAATGTGCCACAGTTACATAGGATGTCATTCATGACAATAGCCAGAGTGCTTGGTGCTGTGAGCAAGGTGGAATGAAAGGATTCAAACAGGAAATTTTTATTTATTTATAGATACATCACTGAAACAGGACCTTCGGCCCATCAAGTCTGTGCTGACCATCAACCACCCATTTATATTAATCCTACATTAATCCCATATTCCTACCACATCCCCACCTTCCCTCAATTCCCCTACCACCTACCAATACTAGGGCAATTTATAATGGCCAATTTACCTATCAACCTGCAAGTTTTTGGCTGTGGGAGGAAACCGGAGCACCCAGCGAAAACCCACACGGTCACAGGGAGAACTTGCAAACTCTGCACAGGCAGTACCCAGAATCGAACCCAGGTCGCTGGAGATGTGAGGCTGTGGTGCTAACCACTGCGCCACTGTGCCGCCCAAGAAAATTTTGGGAGCTATAGGCATGGAGATGTGCGATGAAGACACTTTGAGGACCTTAGAAAAGGGAGGTTAGAAATGGGGCAGTAGTTGAAGAGGAGGGATGGAGAAAAGTAGGATTTTTGAAAAGGGTACCGAAGTCTATTTAAAAGGGGTGGGGATGTGTGTGAGCAAAGAGCCATTTACATGGTTGACAATGGGAATTAGCAGGTGTAGTTGAGTGGTCATGAGCTGCATTAGAAGGTATCATGGACCGAGATGAGCTTGGAGGGAAAGGAAGAGCAAGTGTAGAGTCAAGTGTAGATCTGATGCTGGGTGGCTGAGGGTTGGGGTAAGGTCAGGAGAAGCGGTGAGCAGCATGGATGGTCTCAATCTTTCAGACAGTCTACACCACCATCCATCTGAGTTACACTTATTAACCAAACTGACAATATTCTCAGTTGCCTGGTGCAGATTTTCTGTCATTTCAATAAGGTCCTAAATTATAGTTACAGATAGTAACACTTGCATCAAACATTCCGAATTTTAGACCATCTTCCCTTATAATTCTGCAAATTCAGCACTGCCTCCTTGGGTTCAGTGCCATCAATCACTCTCATAAGTGGCCTGAACATCTCTTTATGGGAGTTGATTCACCCTGCTCGATATCTACTTGTTGTGTTTCAGGACACAAGGTGTGTTGATGGTCCCCTCTTGTGAACGGAATCAGATAGTTATGAATTTTGCACATATGCTTCAATCTCTCCGAAGGTGAAACGAGCAAACCCTTGGCGAGACAAGGCCAGCTACAAATTGCTGAACAGCTTTGCTTTGCGGTAAGATAAACGTACACAGCAGATATGATCAGATTCACTTAATTGAATCAGAACAACTTTGTACCATACAAAGTAAAGAACATGCTACACTTCCCCTACATCAGAGAGTCATCTTACTTGACTTTCTGATATCCTCCAAAATTTCTGACGTCAATCTCTATTAAAAAAAACTTTGCAGCTTTCTATTTAAATACCTGACTGACTATCTATCTATTAGTTTTACCTCCTGTCTTCACAGCCAGCAAGGGATCAAAGATTTTCCAACATAATAGGGATGAGGTATTTTTCATTGCTAAGATAGGCTATTGAATTGCTTATCATTTACAGGCGGTAGAACTAGTACATTCATCACATGAATTAAACTTAACTCACTTATGGTTTACAGTGCTTTAGGTCTCCAACAGATTGTTAGAAATCGTGGCTGTGATTTTCCACATGGTGAAAGACTTACACCATCCAGATGAATCCTACCCATAGACAGAGAGAACACACCCCTACAGAGGGAAAGTAAATAACTCTCATCTGCTTCTCTCACACCTCATAACAGCCAGTTAAACTGGAACATCATTAGAACTCTGGAAGTAGACCTACTGCCCATTTTTTTTGGCTGAATGCATGATACATTGTAAGGTAAGTGCAAGGAGATTTGAGTGTAGGAGAAAAAAAGCAAATCAAAATAATTAGAAAAAAACAATTAAGCAGTAATAATTTCTCACCTGCTAAAGACTATGGGAGACTGTCCACAGCAGCTTTCTGCGAGGAAGATTTGGGGGTTTAGTCTTCCTTTTAAGTGTAGGTTTTTCAGACACTATCTGCCCATCACTGATTTATTACTCCAATATCACCACAAATAATTCCACAATCTGTTACACAATGAGTTATACTCCTCTGTGTATTGCCACACACACACACACAGATATATCATCCAACAAGGACATATTGCTATTTGAGACCCAGAACTTGAATTCTCATTTGGTTGGTATTTTTCACAGATTATTATTTGCAGTCAGCTCCACTTAAGGGTATAAGAGAATGATTGGTGGTTACTATTCTAAGATATCCTATTCCTGTACACATGTATATGTAGGATTAGTATTTGGTTTAATCTTAAATGAGTAAGGTTTTTGCTTTCTCTTTAACTTATGGATGACTTGTGGATTTGTACTGTAACTAGAAATAATGAAATGGTTAAATGTTTCATTCCCAAGATGCTTTAGGGTTTGATCTATCAGTGTACATTTTAGCTGATTGTGTTATTGAGGTGTAGGTTGTGTGATCCATGCCTATTTGATTAAAATTTTGTCAATACATACTGAAACAATGGGCCGTAGATGGTAAAAGTTGGCATCCGGTGTTTTGACAGGAACTGCATAATTTCTGAAGATCTTGTTCACAATAACTGTTATCAGGACATAACGAATCATCAAGCACAGAATGTGTGACTAGAAGCCTATAAAAATCTTGAGCTTTCCTTCGCATTTGCAGAGAGAGATGAGAATGAATGGTTTGATGAAGGTTCTGTCACTATCCAGAGGAAAGGTAGGGTAATTGTTTTTTGCTCTCTGTATGACTACAGCTCAGAAACACCAGGGGGAATTTTAACCTCCCCAAAATAGTTGGGTTTGCGTGGGATGGGAAGTAAAAAAACTCAAATCCAAACCCAAAACACCTTTAACATGCTCACTTCTGGTTTTAACAGACAGACAGCAGAGGGTTGTGGGCAACCAACCCACTTCCAGGAGATGGGTCACTCATTTACATATGTTAATGAGACTTCATGCCTCAGGTTTTTTTCTCTGGGAGGTGAGGACTACTGCATGGAAGAATAAGTGCTTTTCCAGCACTTCTTGTGGGCTCGAAGGAGTAGGAGTGCTTCCGCCCAGCACACCAAGCAAATCTGTTAACCTCCCCAGTGATCGGACTGCTCCCACCCCAATCCGATGTCCTCCATGACCTGCAATCTTCTCCTGGCTTCCCCAGATCCTCCACAGGCAACCCCCGCCAATCTTCTCTCCTCTTCCCTCAATCTCTCAGGCCCCTTCCACAATATTCTCCCCCTTTCCCTGCTCTCTTCCACCTTTTTATCTGTGGCCTAGTGCCAATGTGGCTGGTTGCATTCGGGATACAGAGTCCAAAAATGGTAGTCAGATCCTGCCATTAAATTCAGCTGGACCTGATGGAAACCCATTCTTCCAGGTCTCCTGACCACAAAGCTTCCCCCTGCTCCTTCCCAACAAATATCGGGGCCATTGAATGTGTTAAAGACTTGGTCAAACTCAATAAAATGTTTACTTTGCAAACATATTTGGTGTCAGATTCAAATTCTCTTACACTTCTGCTTCAATCCACTAATGTGGTATTGGGATTAAAAATAAACAACATGATAGGTTTCTGTAATGGTTTGGTGAGTAGGTATGCCCTACTAATTCAGGTTTGATCCAAAGCTTGTGTTCCCTGATCTCAGCCAGTGCCATAATTAGTCTTCATAGCTCTAGATTATTCAGGAGAAAAATCAATCCATGTACTACCTCTGACCATTGTGCAGTAACCCTCGATAGAAGTGTTTGTGGACATTATGATGAGAATTCGATTGGGTTTAGTTGTAATGCAGCACACTGACTGTTGAGACTCGTATATGAATGATGACCTTTTGGAAGAAGTACCAGAAAGTAACCAGTTCCTATGGATCTATAACCAGCAAGGAGTCAACACCTTCAAGGGCAGATGGAAGAAAACTGTAAAAATGTAAAAGAAAAAGCTTGACAGTTTGAAAATAGGCTTCAAAGATTCCACAGTTCTGTGGAGTGGAGTCACTGGAATGGATAGACTCTAGACTTCCCTGTGGATCTCGACAGAAACGATTAATAAAACAATCCAACAGGAAAAACAATAATAATGTATTAAGTAGCAAGAATTCCTGTACTTTCCACTACACAAATATCTGAAAAACGGCATGACACATCTATAATCCAGTTGCTACAATCACAATCTCGGACAATACATCTTTAAATCTTCCCTTTAAGGGAAAATTCCAACCTCAATCTTCTATTTAACAGAGAACAAAGGTTTTCCTGTCTACTGTATAAACATCATCTTCATACATGGTTTATGTTCCCTAAATGTAAAAATGCAAATTATATACTGGATTTGTTTTAATAAATTAAAAGGTATTTAGTGTTTATTTCCTTTTTCTCTCTATCCCATCTAACTTACACCACCTTGGGTCATGAAAGCAGGGTAAGCAACCTGCTCACAGCTTTCCATCATATTGCTCTGCCACTCACAAATAATGATGGGAAATATTACAATTGGCTTTGGTGTCTCAGGCTGTGGGAGAGGGGAAGAATGTGCCAGGATTCCAGCTCTAGTTGCTATCCAGAGTAAGCACAGCATAGGTACAATCATTACAGGAGAAGATGATCGTGATGGTGGGCATATGACACTGAGCACTTATGAAGAGAGTAGCAGATGGGGTTTGATGAGGAACCCACTGATATAGGGAAGAGGTCCAGTATGCTGAATACCCCTCCTGAGCTGTATACAAGCATTTTCTTCGGCAGCGGCTATTGGATCGAAGGGTTCATGTTGAACAATAAGTATCTGCACATGTATAGTTTTGGAAAGTAGGATGGTTAGGGTGGACCAATAATTGTCAGCCACTCAACAATGGAAATATACATGCCATACACAATGGAGACATCAGTTATGTAGGCCATGGGCTCTGTAGGAGCACCTTTCATAACTCATTTTCTGCTGCCATGGAAGGGTCTAAACTCTAAGATCCAATCAGAGTCGACTTCAGCTTTCTCGGAGAATGTTTACAGGTAATGGTAAGGGAGGGACACCAAGACCTTGTAGCTGCGAGTAGGCATCATGGGGAAGTGCCCTTCAGCAGTGGCATACATGAAGTGGCACAGCTGTTGGTTCTGTGGCATCAACAATCTTTCATTTGTAATAGTAGATTCTTCTTCTGAAAGCACTGTGCCCACAGGAACTCTAGCAAAAGACATAGGTCCATGAGTTGGTAGCAGATGTAGATAGCAGCCTTCTAGTGTTCCCAGCTATTTGACAGTGGCTATATTAGCCATCCACCCATGCTGCTCCCTCACCTACGGGAGCACCTAGCAGTAGGGCATGTCCACATAGAAGTTGACAACATAAAAGGGATAAAAATTGGAGCAGAACACATTAAATGTGTACACTACAAGCACTGAAAAACTTAATGCAGTAAGATCAATTCATAAAGGCTGAGCGCAATGGCAACCTTTGCTGCTACTGAACTGCTACTGGTGCATGGATGATATGTGGACTCTTTGCACAATCCTATCACAGCCTCTCCAGTGTGTTTTATTCACTGCCCCTCTGATATGCCCAAGAAGCTGACTTTGTTTTGATGCACCTTTTAGCCTGGGGAAATATCTTTTATGGATTGTGTGACCCTATGCCTTTGCACTCCTGAGATACCATTACCACTACCAGCTTCTGTAGTATGTTCACCAATGCTTTTAGACAGAAAACTCCTTTGTACAGCTATAACTGCTTCAAAATCTTCCCTCATTAAATTACTAACCTAGGTGTGATTTGAATTGATAAACTTGATTTGACTATGGAATGCTGCATCATCAATAACCTTAAGCAGGTTGCAAGAAGCAAAATTTGGCCTTTCCCCTCACTTTTTGTCAATTTTGATGGGCTAAGAATCCTCAAAACAGTAAACACAGACAAATACTCCATTAGTGCTTTGTACCAACCTGGCACCAATTTTTGTATGTCTTTTAGTTAATACCAGTAAAGTTAGGAAAGTCTCTTCCTCCTCCATCCACCCCTTGTCCTAAGAAAGTTTCTTCAAAATGAGTACACTGTAATAAAAGTAATTTGTTATACATATCAGCTGGTTCGGTCAACTCTCCAACTCCATTCCACTCAGTTAATTTGAAGTAACTTAGGTCTCTGATTTCTCCCAGGGTTGGTGAGTCTAAAGTTCAAAATCTGCCATAAACTGCTGTCCAGTGATGATTTATAAAGTCTCATATCATGTTTCCCACCAAAAGCATTGCTTTTTTTTACTGGATTTGTGACTTTTCAATAAATATTCTTTATTTACAGCCCTTTCACCTTCCAGGGATTGTTCTAAGTCATAAATCATATGTTTTAAAAGTACGGCTCTGAGTCTAATTGAATGGAGCATCGTCTGGTGTTGTCAGCAGTAACCTGTGAGAAATTAAACTTTTTTGTAATGATTTCAAGTTTACAATAATGTTGACATGAATGAAAATGTCATCATGGATGCAGATATAGTCTGGATTAAATAAGTGACCAGGCAACTGGTCCTGACAGCATTCAACTCAGGATGCTGAAAGACGTGGGGGATGTGCTACTTAAACTGCTTGCTCATGTACTTAGCAGCTCACTGTGCCTGGGAACTGTCTCCATGGAATGGAGAGAGGCCCATATGATGCCTGCATTTAGAAAGGGCAGTAAGTCAGAACTGGGAATGACAGCCCATTAGCTTGACTTTGTTTATAGACTAGTTGCTAGAAAGTAGAAAGTACAACCACCTAGACAGAGAAAGAATATTAAGGAATCTCGACATGGCTTCTGAAAAAGAAAGTCCTGTTTAACCATTATAATACAACAGTTCATAGAATTACATAGAATTACTTGGATTTACATCACAGAATCAGGAAAATCAGCCTGGTTGATGCTGGTATTTATGCTCCACACGAGCCACTTTCCCCTTTACTTTATCTTTTTTTTCCCCAAAATATACTTTATTCATAAAAATCTGTAAAGAAATACATTGCCAAACAGTTTCAAACAGCACCAAGTCAAAAATACGAACAGTGCAAAGGTGGTCCATTTCCTTCTAAACAATCATGAGTTGCCTCACAACCCTTCCATTTCATTTGTCATGCCATTAACATTTTTACATTTTACAGCAAATGAAAATTTTCCCGACACCATTTGAGGGATTTCCCATGGATCCAGCCCCTCGGTTCAGCTTGGTGGGGGGACCTTACACTGTGGTCTTTCCCCATTGAGCCTTTGCTGCGGCTGCCCCAAGCTTTAGTGCGTCCCTCAGCACATAGTCCTGGACCTTGGAATGTGCCAGTCTGCAATAGTTGGTCGTGGACAACTCTTTGCGCTGGAAGACCAGCAAGTTTCGGGCAGACCAAAAGGCGTCTTTCACCAAATTGATAGTCCTCCAGCAGCAGTTGATGTTTGTCTCGGTGTGCGTCCCTGGGAACAGCCCGTAGAGCACAGGCTCCTGTGTTACAGAGCTGCTTGGGATGAACCTCGACAAAAACCACTGCATCTCTTTCAACACCTGCTTTGCAAAGACACATTCCAGGAGGAGGTGGGCAACCGTCTCTTCCCCACCACAGCCACCGCGGGGGCATTGCGCGGAGGGGGCGAGACTTCAGGCGTGCAGGATGGATCTGATGGGGAGGGCTCTTCTCACCACCAGCTTTTTCTAAGCCCATAAACATATCCTTCTAGTCCTTTCTCCCTCATGGTGTACTTAGCTAGCTTCTGCTTAAATGCATCAGTTTCCCCTTCATCTCTTTTGTCATTTAATCTCTCCTGCCTTCCACCCTATCACAGACTTTCTCTTTTGTTCTCTTCGCCCTCCCCTCTTTTGCTGCCTCTGTACTTGCTAAAAACCTGTCACATCTCTAACTTTTTCCAGTTCTGACAAAAGGTCATCGACCTAAAACGTTAACTCTGTTCCTCTCTTCACAGAAGCTGCCTGACCCGTTGAGTATTTACAGCATTTCATGTTTTTATTTGAGTTATCCCAGTGCCCTGAACAACATTTATCCCCCAACCAACATCACAAAAAAAAAATTAACTGGTCATTATCACATTGCGTTTGTGGGAGCTTGCGTGTCCATCCTTCTAAAGCATTTCATTGGCTGTAAACTGCTTTGTAAAGTCCTAAGGAAGTGAAAAGTGCTATAAAAATGCAAGTCTTTTATAAGGGCAGCAACATCAAAGGGCCAATAATTAATTACAGGGGGAAAGCAAAGATACCAAGCAAATTTTCACACTCTTTCCCTTCCCCCCTGGGACAATTGGGAAGAGTTGTCATGTAGGATAGGATCTGATGGATCATGGCTATGGTTCCATCATTAGAATGGTAGACTGGAATTCTTTAACTTCTGCTCTGTTCTAGGAGCATGTTCTGTCTTAACAGTAGAGAGTCCTCCCCGGAAACTTTTGCTAAATTCTAGGGATTGTTTAATGATGTAAGGATAATGATGTTGTTTTTCAGGATGTCCGACACTAGGGGGCACCTTCTTATAGGATTAAAAAAGGAGACACTGGGAAAGAAATAATAGGAATTTCAAAATTGGAAGATGAAAAAAGACTACAATCCATCTAGTTTTCCTTCTACTATCCTAGTGGTCGCATGATACGTTGATAATGGAGTTGCTTACTAATAGCAATCAATTGCCATTAACTAATCTACAACACACCCAGACACAGGGTGAGGAAAACCCTAATTGTGGAGAATTTTAATTTTTAAAATTTGCTTATTTATTTTTCTCCTGTTTCCTCCTTGTGGTCTCCCTGCACTATGCACCTCGCTCAGCCAAGACGACAGGCTGGAGACCAGCTCCTGAGTCTTTGTCAATGCTGTGCTATAGCCTGCCACTTGTGAGGGGGACTCTCTGATTTTTCATCTTTTCCTCCCTGGGGGACCTGAGTTCCTCTCATCATCCCTTCCCCACAATGGCAGCTTAGATCAGAAAGTCACAGAGTCTTTCCGATGGCTCAGGGACTTATCCAATGAGAACTGAGTTGTTAGGGATCAGTTATGGTAAAACTTTGAGTTTTAAAGGGAAACAGTAAAACCAGGGGTCAGCAGGAGAATTGAGGCACAGTGGTGCAGTGGTTAGCACCGTAGCCTCACAGCTCCAGGGACCCGGGTTCAATTCTGGGTACTGCCTGTGCGGAGTTTGCAAGTTCTCCCTGTGACCACGTGGGTTTTCGCTGGGTGCTCCGGTTTCCTCCCACAGCCAAAGACTTGCAGGTGATAGGTAAATTGGCCATTGTAAATTGCCCCTAGTGTAGGTAGGGGATATGGGATTACTGTAGGGTTAGTATAAATGGGTGGTTCTTGGTCGGCACAGACTCGGTGGGCCGAAATTCCTGTTTCAGTGCTGTATCTATTAAATTAAATTAATTTTGCTAAATAATCCTGTATATGGTCTTCCTCCACCAAGGAGCTCTTTATGTCCTCTATTTCCTCAATGGGGTGGCACAGTAGCGCAGTGGTTAGCACCGCAGCCTCACAGCTCCAGCGACCCAGGTTTGGTTCTGGGTACTGTCTGTGTGGAGTTTGCAAGTTCTCCCTGTGACTGCGTGCATTTCCGTCAGCTGCTCCGGTTTCCTCCCACAGCCAAAGACTTGTAGGTTGATAGGTAAATTGGCCATTGTAAATTGCCCCTAGTGTAGGTAGGTGGTAGGAGAATGGTGGGGATGTGGTAAGGAATATGGGATTAATGTAGGATTAGTGTAAATGGGTGGTTGTTGGTTGGCACAGACTCGGTGGGCTGAAGGGCCTGTTTCAGTGCTGTATGTCTATGTCTAAAGCACTGAACCAGATGTATACCAGTCTTGTCAAGCAAGGGGATAAGCCTTGGATCATAATGCTTTCTTTTGTTACTGCATTCCTTTTAGGGTGTGTTCAGCCTGGTTGCAGTCTAATCATGAGCTGTCATTTTTTTTTGTTGGTCACCAGCATCTATTGAGAAATTTGGTCAGCCAGGCATGAATAAAAAAAAAACAGGCTTGTCAATATATTTCTTCCACCTTACCGGCAGTACACTTGTAAGTGGTATATGTCAACAATTACTCTAACTTGTTTTTTAAATTTAAAATTTATGGTTAGTGTCTAATAGATTTAACAAAGCTGCAAATCCAACCACAGGATTCTGCTGATGGTCATAAATCACTCAAGCCATACTTTCTCATTTTGACGTCATCAGAAACAGACTGATTTACAGGTCTTGTGATTTCTTCACAGTGCTTATTACCCATAATTACTGACACTTAGACATATTGCAGTTCTTGGATGGAAATTGATTTGTTTTGGAAGGTGAACATTCCATTTTAGGGAATGTCATTTTACAACCATGTTATTGTTGTGAAAGCTTCCGCAGGGTAATAAAATGTACAGGATCATTCTCTTTGTCAGTACTGCCAGTGGTTCAGTGGAAGAGGGAGGGGGCAGAGATCTTAATAAATAGGAAAGATTTACTTAATATCTTCTAATCCAATATAAACCATCAGGCTTATTTACTCTTGCTATTAAAATGTGAAACCACTTTTATATTTGTAATGGTTTTGTTCTCCATTCTGCGAATAAGTAAAGGTGCGATTCTGAATTGTCATTTAATCATAGCATTTATAAAGAGAGATGTGTGTAAAATTATTGTTGTTTGTACCCTTTTGATGCGATGCTTTAAAAGTTATTAAGAAAATAGCATAAGAGAAATTTATGATCGGCAGGAATGACAGACTGCCAACCCTATCAGACACGTGGAGCTGTTGCTTTCATTAAATTTTTTTTGATTAATTTGTCAGTGTTGGCTCCCTCCCTTTCTTTTCCTGTTTGGATCTTCTCTGATTTTTGTTTATTCATTTCATGGGATGTGGATGTCGCTGGCTAGGCCAGCATTTATTGCCCATCCTTAATTGCCCATGAGAAGGTGGTAGTGAGCTGCCTTCTTGAACTGCTGCAGTCCATGTGGGGTAGGTACACCCACAGTGCTATTAGGAAGGGAGTTCCAGGACTTTGACCCAGCGACAGTGAAGGAACAGCGATATAGTTCCAAGTCAGGATGGTGTGTGACTTGGAGGGGGACTTGCAGGTTGTGGTGGCCCCACACATCTGCTGTCCTTGTCCTTCTAGGTGATAGAGGTCGCAGGTTTGGAAGGTGCTGCCTGATTAGCCTTGGTGCGTTGCTGCAGTGCATCTTGTAGATGGTACACACTGCTGCCACTGTGCGTCGGTGGTGGAGGGAGTGAATGTTTGTGGATGGGGTGCCAATCAAGCAGGCCGCTTTGTCCTGAATGGTGTCGAGCTTCTTGAGTGTTGTTGGAGCTGCACCCATCCAGGCAAGTGGAGAGTATTCCATCACACTCCTGACTTGTGCCTTGTAGATGGTGGACAGGCTTTGGGGAGTCAGGAAGTGAGTTACTCACCGCAGAATTTCCAGCCTCTGACCTGCTTTTGTAGCCACGGTATTTATATGGCTACATCCGTTCAATTTCTGGTCAATGGTAACCCCCAGGATGTTGATAGTGGGGGATTCAGTGATGGTAATGCCATTGAATGTCAAGGGGAGATGATTAGATTCTCTTTTGTTGGAGATGGTCATTGCCTGGCAATTGTGTGGCGCGAATGTTACTTGCCACTTATCAGCCCAAGCCTGGATATTGCCCAGGTCTTGCTGCATTTCTACATGGACTGCTTCAGTATCTCAGAAGTCGCAAATGATGCTGAACATTGTGCAATCATCAGCGAACATCCCCACTTCTGACCTTATGATTGAAGGAAGGTCGTTGATGAAGCAGCTGAAGAGGTTGGGCCTAGAACACTATCCTAAGGAACTCCTGCAGTGATATCCTGGAGTTCAGATGATTGACCTCCAACAACCACAACCATCTTCCTTTGCACTAGGTATGATTCCAACCAGCAGAGAGTTTTCCCCGATTACCATTGACTCCAGTTTTGCTAGGGCTCCTTGATGCCATACCTGGTCAAATGCTGCCTTGATGTCAAGGGCAGTCACTCTCACTTCACCTCTTGAGTTCAGCTCTTTTGTCCATATTTGAACTAAGGCTGTAATGAGGTCAGGTGCTGAGTGGCCCTGGCAGAACCCAAACTGAGCATTACTGACAGACCCCCCATTTTACTTTCATTTTTAGTTATTTTTTCTTTTTTCTTTTTATATATATATATTTTTTGTGTGTTTGTTTTATTTTATTTCATCTTAGTTTGTTCAGTTTGCGTACCCACTGTTTTTTTTCATGTTTGTACTTGCTGCTGTTCAATTTTTACACTCTATCTGTACTAATGCTTTGTCTTTCAACACACCATTAACATATTGTTTGCCTTTGCTCCATGACCTTCTGGTCAGCTATTCTGTGACCTTGTCCTATTTACACCTTCTCCTTTGTTATTTCTTGCCCCACCCCCGCTTGCCTTGCTTATAACCTTTCACATTTCTAATATTTGCCAGTTCTGAAGAAGGGTCACTGACCTGAAACGTTAACTCTGCTTCTCTCTCCACAGATGCTGCCAGACCTGCTGAGTATTTCCAGCATTTCTTGTTTTTATTTCAGATTTCCAGCATCCGCAGTATTTTGCTTTTATGTCACTGAGCAGGTTATTGCTAAGCAAGTGCCGCTTGATAGCACTGTCAATTACACCTTCCATCACTTTACTGATGATCAAGAGTAGACTGATGGGGTGGTAATTGGCTGGGTTGAATTTGTCCTGCTTTTTGTGTACAGGACATACCTGGCACTTTTCCACATTGCCGGGTAGATGCCAGTGTTGTAGCTGTACTGGAACAGCTTGGCTAGTTGCTAATGGTAGAGTGGGGGATATGCTGGGCCATGAGGTTACAGATTGTGATTGAGTACAGTTCTGCTGCTGCTGATGGTCCACAGTGCCTCATGGATGCCCAGTTTTGCGTTGCTAGATCTGTTCGAAATCTATCCCATTTAGCATGGTGGTAGTGCCACACAACATGATGGACGGTATCCTCAATGTGAAGACGGGACTTCATCTCCACAAGGACTGTGCAGTGGTCACTCCTACCAATACTGTCAGGGACAGATGCATCTGCGGCAGGCAGATTGGTGAAGATGAGGTCAAGTATGTTTTTACCTCTTGTTGGTTCCCACACCACCTGCTGCAGACCCAGTCTAGTAGCTATATACTTCAGTACAGGGCCAGCTCGGTCAGTAGTGGTGCTACCAAGCCGCTCAGTGATGGACAGTGAAGTCCGCCACCCAGAGTACATTCTGTTCCCTTGCCACCCTCAGGTGATGTGACAATCTGAAACTTCCATTAAATGGTATCACGCAGATCCAGGTGGTTGCAGCGGGTGATTTTAATATTCTCCTACTGGAACGCAAGTGAGGAGTTTTCTCATTGCGGAAGTACGTTTTCATGCCCTCTAGTCCCTTGACCAAGTGGCCATCTTCTATGTAGGAGTCTGGAAGGCAGAATGTGTTGGCAGGCCATTCAACCACAGGAAGAGAGAGAGGTGAAGATTAGTAGAGCTAAGTCCAATTCTATGCTTGTCCGATGCCTAAACATATACTTCTAGTTGAAGTTGTTGAATGGTGATTCTGAGTGGGAACCCAGACAATTTATTTTATTTCCTACCCTTCCTTACTGGGGCACTGAAGGTCATTGTCACACCTCTACCATCTTCCTGGCCGAGGTTCACTAAATCCACAGACCCAGTTCAAACCCTGGGGCTTGCTGTCCTGTATCATGCAGCTACTCACTGTTCCTTTACCTATACCTCTGGTTAGAAGGTATTTTATGTAGATATCTGCAACACCATGAAGCTCCCCATAAATAATACCATAATGGTGGTGGGGGATTTAATAGCCTCTTATTGAAATGCTAATACCGATTGAAAGATTCAACACAGAAAGCTGAAATATTCTGGAAAAACTGCCATTCCACACAGATAACAGGATTAAGATGGTCAACAACAAAACTTACCATTTATAAAGCACACTTAACATCCCAAGACATTTCAGTCAAGGGTATGGAAAAATGGCCAAGCCAAATAAAAAGGGTGCAGTCACTTTGCTGGGAGTGTACTACAGGCCTCCAAACAGTCAGGGAGAGATAGAGAAGCAGATATGTAGGCAAATCTCGGAGAGGTGTAAAAATAATAGGGTAATAATAGTAGGAGATTTCAACTTCCCCAATATTAACTGGGATAATCTTAGTGCAAAAGGCTTAAAGGGGGCGGAATTCTTAAGGTGCATCCAGGAGAGCTTTTTGAGCCAGCACGTAGAAAGTCTTAAAAGAGAAGGGGCGGTACTGGACCTAATCTTAGGGAATGAAGCCAGACAAGTGGTGGAAGTGTCAGTGGGGGAGCATTTCAGGAATAGTGACCGTAACTCTTTAAGATTTAAAGTAGTTATGGAAAAGGACAAAGATGGACTGGGAATAAAGGTACTGAATTGGGGGAACGCCGATTTCAATATGATAAAACAATATGATAATCACAGGCCAGTGAGTCTAACATCAGTGGTAGGGAAACTATTGGAAAAAATTCTGTGGGACAGGATTAATCTCCACTTGGAGAGGCAGGGATTAATCAAGGATAGTCAGCAAGGCTTTGTCAGGGGGAGATCGTGTCTAACAAATTTGATTGAATTTTTTGAGGAGGTGACTAGATGTGTAGATGAAGGTAAAGCAGTTGATGTCGTCTACATAGACTTCAGTAAAGCTTTTGACAAGGTCCCGTATGGGAGATTGGTCAAGAAGGTAAGAGCCCATGGGATCCAGGGCAATTTGGCAAATTGGATCCAAAATTGGCTTAGTGACAGGAGACAGAGGGTGATGGTCGAGGGTTGTTTTTGCGATTGGAAGCCTGTGACCAGTGGTGTACCACAAGGATCGGTGCTGGGTACTACATTATTTGTAGTGTACATTAATGATTTAGATGTGAATAGAGGAGTATGATCAGTAAGTTCGCAGATGACACAAAAATTGGTGATGTCGTAAATAGTGAGGCGGAAAGCCTTGAATTACAGGACAATATAGATGGGCTGGCAAGATGGGTGGAGCAGTGGCAAATGTAATTTAATCCTGAGAAGTGTGATGATGCATTTTGGGAGGACAAACAAGGCAAGGGAATATACAATGGATGGTAGAACCCTAGGAAGTACAGAGGATCAGAAGGACCTTGGTGTACTTGTCCATAGATCACTGAAAGCAACAGCACAGGTAGATAAGATGGCTAGGAAGGCATATGGGATACTTGCCTTTATTAGCCGAGGCATGGAATATAAGAGCAGGGAGGTTATGACGGAGCTGTATAAAACACTAGTTAGGCCACAGCTGGAGTACTGTGTACAGTTCTGATCACCGCACTATAGGAAGGATGTGATTGCACTGGAGAGGGTGCAGAGGAGATTCACCAGGATGTTGCCTGGGCTGGAGCATTTCAGCTATGAGGAGAGACTGGATAGACTAGGGTTGTTTTCCTTAGAACAGAGAAGGCTGAGGGGGGACATGATTGAGGTATACAGAATTATGAGGGGCATTGATAGATTAGATAGGAAGAAACTTTTTCCCTTAGCGGAGGTGTCAATAACCAGGGGGCATAGATTTAAGGTAAGGGGCAGGAGGTTTAGAGGGGATTTGAGGAAAAACTTTTTCACCCAGAGTGTGGTTGGAATCTGGAACACACTGCCTGAAGGGGTGGTAGCGGCAGGAACCCTCACAACATTTAAAAAGTATTTAGATGAGCACTTGAAACACTATACCATACAAGGCTACAGGCCAAGTGCTGGAAAATGGGATTAGAATAGATAGGTGCTTGATGGCCAGCACGGACACGATGGGCCAAAGGGCCTGTTTTTGTGCTGTATAACTCTATGACTCTATGACAAAGAAAGAAAGAACAGAACGACTAATAGCATGGTTAAAGGGTGAGTTTTGAGAACGTTTTTAACGTAGGGGAGACAGATGGCATGGTAAAGACAGTTAAGGATGGAATTAAAGTGCACGGCCCAGACAGTAGAAATTGTGGCTGTTTGTGGTAGGATGAAGGGAGGGGCATGCACAAGAGCCTGTTGTCAGCAACACAGAGAGTTTGGGCGAGGAGGTTGTCAGGCTGGAGGAGGTTACAGAGTTTGGGGAGCACGATTATGGAGGGATTTACATGTTTGAATAAAAACTTTAAACTGCTGGAGCTAGGGGACTGGAAGCCAATGCAAGTCAGGAAAAACAGAGGTGATGGGTGAGTGAGACTTGGGGCTGGATTTTGTGTTGGAGGTGGAACTCCGAGCACCGGACTGAAAAGACTGGGGAAAGCCCACCTCTGCCCTTTCGTTCCCTGTGGAGCAATCCTCCAGTCTTTTTAAATCAAAGTTTCAGGAGCCGGGTTTCCATCCTCTTAAAGACGGGACCCAGCCTCCAAGAGCTGATGGCCAATCAGTGTGCCAGCAGCTCAGCAGTATCGGCAGCACCACCGTGAACGGTGGCCACTACCAGTACTGCAGAGGCCTTGGACCCAGGCCCAGCACCGGAACCCCGGACCAGAGGTAGGTGAGGCGGAGTTGCCGGGGCAAGTCCGGAAGTCCCCGGCGACAGGGTGGGGTGAGGGGGAGGTGGGTTCCAGGGGTAAAGGTGTTCCTGGTGGTGGTCCTCCGTGGGCCACAAATTGCCCATAAAGGAGGGATGCCCCCATTCTCCCAAACCTGCAGGGAGGGCGCCTGATGTTATAAGGTGTTCTCCCTGCATGGCAAAGGCACCCCTGCCGCTCATAAGATCCCAGCTGCAGTGGGAAAAGGCCCTTAATTGGCTGTTGATAGGCCACTTAAGGGTCTCAGTTGGCCTCTGGGTGGGAAGGTCATTGTCGGCCTATCCTGCCCCGGGAAGACTGCTTGGCAATGGGCCCTCTGGTCCACTCCCCACCACCGCACACCCCCCCCCCACCACGTCGCGATACTCTGTGCAACCCCCCCCCCACCCCCCCCCACCTCTAGCCCCGCCTAAGGGGGCCACACAAAATCTTGAACACAGTTTGGGGATAAGAGACAGGCACCAGAGTTTTAGCTGAGTTAAAATTAATGGATGGCGGGAGAACAGCCAGGAGAGATTTGGAAGAGTCAAGTCTGGCGATGAAAAAGGCAGTGGTAGATGAACTGAGGTAGGGACGGAACGGCAATGCTATCGAGGTGGAAGTGCGAGGTTTTGTGATGGAGAGTGTTACGGCCAAGGCGGGAGAAATGCACTGTTAATTCAGTTCCACTTCTCCACGGGTCACAGCATATCAATAAACTTTCCCACCAACTGAAAAATAGCCAATTACATACTCTATCTGTCCCCCAAAATAAAGCACACCAACCAGGTATCTTTTAACAACAACAAAATTATCTATTTATTAGAAAAAAAGTCTTATCCACTAATGAGGTAAATCTATATATGAAAAGAGTTTTTAAAACTCCTTATTCTTTATAATCCTCATGCACACATACATTTAAAAACCAGTTAACCAGGGAAAAAGGATTTTTTGGTTTACAGCTGTTTCACAGGAATAAAAGGAAAAAATAAAATAATTGTGTTTGTCACGTTCTGGTAGAATGTTTTTGGTTCAATAGGTGTCCCAGAATCAAATAGTCAGATGCCACTCGAAGTCTCTCCAGGCGAGGTTGATGAACAGTCTGTGGTGGGTAAGCGTTCAAGGCAATTCAACTACAGCAGGCATCACATAGGTTTTTCAGCAGGGATGTAGCAACAGGTCTGCTTAGGACTCACAGCAGCAGCATAGCAGTAGAAGCTTTCTTCAGGTTCCATGGATTTCCCAAAACATAGGAGGCAACAGGAACCACACTGGATACAGGAATTCATCAGAGACCGGAGGCAATAGGAATCTGCCACCTTTCAAGTACAGGATTTCTTTGCAAGAGATGCAGGTTTCCTTTACAGAGAGAGGTCGTTTTCTCTAGTCTGCAGGCAGGACAAGTCTAAGTTTCAAATATGCCTGCTCTTTGTCCAACTTGCTGGTTTTTAAAAGTGTCCAAAATGAAAGCAAAAACCTTTCTGAGCAATCATATGGCCAGACAGAGCATCTCCCATGTCATTCAAAGTGTTGCTCTTAGGAGGTCAAAACCCCTTGCTGTTTCCTTGAAATTGCCTGCTTTCCAGTTCTTTTCTACAGTCAACATCCAAAAATGTCAGTTATTTGCAGGTCAATGTCCACTGAGCACAAATCCTTTTCTCAACTTTTTAAAAACACACAGAATCCTAAGTTCTTCGTACAAAAATAAAACCTCTTGTAACAAGAGGATATGAGGGCAGAAGCTCAGCTCAGAGTCAAACTGAATGCAAAGTTACAGACAGTTTGGATCAGCCTGAGACAGTGGCCAGGGAGGGATGGAGTCAGTGACAAGGTTTTGGAGTTTGTGCCCGAGGAGGATAGATTTAGCATTTCCAATAGTTAGCTGTAGTAATTCGCAGTTCATCCAAAGATTGGATGACAGACAAGCGTCTGATCGAACAGAGGCAGTGAATGGGTTAAGGGAGATGGTAGAGTGAAAAAGTGGGTGTGATCAGTGTATGTATGGAAGTTGATTATGAGTCTTTGGATGATGCTGCTGAGGGGCAACATCTGAATAAGGATGAGGAAGAGGTGGAGGAGGTCAAGGATTGATCCTTGCATAATTCCTAAAGGGTGGTAATGAAAGTCACTGTTGGAGATACTCTGGCTACAATTGGATAGGTAAGAGTGAAACTTAATGAGGGCATAACCACCAACCTGGACAGAGGAGGAAAGGACAGGAGGAGAGGCATTGTAGAGGGAAGTGTGGTTGACCATATCAAAGACCACAGAGATTACAAGGACAGATAATACACCAAGGTCACAGTCACAGAGAATGTCATTCATGGCATTGATTAGGACCATTTTGATGCATTGGGAGGGGTGGAAACCTGATTACTCAGGACAGTATGAGACTCTTGGAATATGTTTAAACAACTGTAATTTGATCTGAAGCAAAACTTGCAGAACAGATTGTCTTGTTCAACGAGTTCATACCTGCCCAACCTTCCTTCCGCAGTGTTACGAAATGAGACTCTGCTAATTTGCTGTGGTCTTGAATGATATTTTTGAACTTTATCCAAACCATTGTTCTTGAGGAAGAGCTTTCAGCACAGCACAAAGTTTTGATTGTTGGAAAATTGAGTTTCATTTTCCCTTCAGCTTACTGTGCAGTGACAAGCACTAGCAGAAGATTGGAGCTAAATCTTGTTCTTCTTTGGCCTCCTTATCTCGAGAGGCAATGGGTAAGCGCCTGGAGGTGCTCAGTGGTGTGTGGAGCAGCGCCTGGAGTGGGTAAAAGGCCAATTCTAGAGTGACAGGCTCTTCCACAGGTGCTGCAGAAAAATTTGATCGTCGGGGCTGTTACACAGTTGGCTCTTCCCTTGCGCCTCTGTCTTTTTTCCTGCCAACTGCTAAGTCTCTTCGACTCGCCACACTTCAGCCCCGCCTTTATGGCTGTCCGCCAGCTCTGGCG
The DNA here is from genome assembly GCF_036365525.1 of Heterodontus francisci. Lineage (NCBI taxonomy): Eukaryota > Metazoa > Chordata > Chondrichthyes > Heterodontiformes > Heterodontidae > Heterodontus > Heterodontus francisci. The sequence goes on from NC_090378.1 coordinate 37,963,663, forward strand.
AACGCTGGCAACTGACTCCCACGACTGGTGATCAATGTCACAGGATTTCATGTCGCGTTTGCAGACGTCTTTAAAGCGGAGACATGGACGGCTGATGGGTCTGATACCAGTGGTGAGCTCGCTGTACAATGTGTCCTTGGGGATCCTGCCATCTTCCATGCGGCTCACATGGCTAAGCCATCTCAAGCACCGCTGACTCAGTAGTGTGTATAAGCTGGGGATGTTGGCCGCCTCGACGACTTCTGTGTTGGAGATACGGTCCTGCCACCTGATGCCAAGTATTCTCCGGAGGCAGCTAAGATGGAATTAATTGAGACGTCGCTCTTGGCTGACATATGTTGTCCAGGCCTCGCTGCCATAGAGCAAGGCACTGAGGACATAGGCTTGATACACTCTGACTTTTGTGTTCCGTGTCAGTGCGCCATTTTCCCACACTCTCTTGGCCAGTCTGGACATAGCAGTGGAAGCCTTTCCCATGCGCTTGTTGATTTCTGCATCTAGAGACAGGTTACTGGTGATAGTTGAGCCTAGGTAGGTGAACTCTTGAACCACTTCCAGAGCATGGTCGCCAATATTGATGGATGGAGCATTTCTGACGTCCTGCCCCATGATGTTCGTTTACTTGAGGTTGATGGTTAAGCCAAATTCATTGCAGGCAGCCGCAAACCTGTCGATGAGACTCTGCAGGCATTCTTCAGTGTGAGATGTTAAAGCAGCATCGTCAGCAAAGAGGAGTTCCCTGATGAGGACTTTCCGTACTTTGGACTTCGCTCTTAGACGGGCAAGGTTGAACAACCTGCCCCCTGATCTTGTGTGGAGGAAAATTCCTTCTTCAGAAGACTTGAACGCATGTGAAAGCAGTAGGGAGAAGAAAATCCCAAAAAGTTTGGGTGCGAGAACACAGCCCTGTTTCACACCACTCAGGATAGGAAAGGGGTCTGATGAGGAGCCACCATGTTGAATTGTGCCTTTCATATTGTCATGGAATGAGGTGATGATACTTAGTAGCTTTGGTGGCCATCCGATCTTTTCTAGTAGTCTGAAGAGACCACGTCTGCTGACGAGGTCAAAGGCTTTGGTGAGATCAATGAAAGCAATGTAGAGGGGCATCTGTTGTTCGCGGCATTTCTCCTGTAGCTGGCGAAGGGAGAACAGCATGTCAATGGTGGATCTCTCTGCTCGAAAGCCACACTGTGCCTCAGGGTAGACGCGCTCGGCCAGCTTCTGGAGCCTGCTTAGAGCGACTCGAGCAAAGACTTTCCCTACTATGCTGAGCAGGGAGATTCCACGGTAGTTGTTGCAGTCACCGCAGTCACCTTTGTTTTTATGATGATATTGACATTGCGCATGTCCTGGGGTACTGCTCCCTCGTCCCAGCACAGGCATAGCAGTTCATGTAGTGCTGAGAGTATAGCAGGCTCGGCACTCTTGATTATTTCAGGGGTAATGCTGTCCACAGAATAATGGAGAAGTTGGCATTTCACCGATCAACTTCTGAATTTGTTACAAGCAAGCTTTGCTCTTTGCACTTGGCTCATAACTGATTTTTGAACGCCTTTTAAGTTAAGTGTCAATAAGTTGTCTCTGGTTCCTCAGTCAGTAGGTCAGGAATAAAAGGCCAATTGTATACGGTGAACATTCAGTTATGTCATGGTTAATCCTTGTATTGAGGGTTAGATTTGCTTTAATCTCTGATGTGCAACATATTCGCTCAAGTCACAAGCACTAAGTGTACAAAAGACCAACTTCAGAGATTGGTCTTGTGCTGGCCCTCATTTGAGAGTACATGTCAGTATTATTTGATGCGTTGAACTAACTCCAGCAGTGATACCTGATCTTACCTTTTTCTGCTGGCAGCACTGTTTCCCTGTACCACACACATCAGTCGGCAATATATGGATTAAAGTGATGTCCAAGTCATGCTGGCTGCTTGGGAGCTTTCAGAAAAGAGTTCATAAGAAACTGTTGGAAAGTCAATTCATTGCATCTTTGTCTCCAAATGCCTTACATTTTTCTAAATCCACATCATTGTATTACATTGCTTGCGATAAACAGATGGACACCAATGTTTCAGCTCTGGGATTTGAGTTTGGAAGAGGACAAATAAGGCTACTTATATATTAAACGAGGGTTGTCTTGCTGATGTTTACTCACTGCACAACTTGCTCAGTATTTGGCACAAATTAGCATCACATTGCCAAACGAGCTCAGAGGCTACTAAGATATGGAAAGGGACATTTTTAATTTATGCAGCAGGGACTGTTGAACTGAGGTTGTTGTTGGGAATTTTACTACTTGGAAAGAAACAGAGATTTAAACTTTTGCTGTGTGTGGGATTTCTCTCTCCCCATGCAGTTATTGATACATTCATGGGGACGTCCAGACTTAATGTCCAAATGATAGCGTCAATTGTCCAAAAAAACTCAGTGCTAAGACTGAAGAGATCTAATATATAACAACTCATCAAGAGATATATTCAAAGCATGGAGTCAGTACAGAAGAGAGCCAAGAGGCTAAATCCTAGGACAGGATTTTCCCAGCCTTGGGGAGACAGGCTTGGAGGCGGTGGAAGCCAAAAAAAAAGAGGGGCAGCTGCGTTGGAATGGCTTACCATGAATTTCTGCCGCCGGGGAACCTTCCCAGGGTCGGGCTAGTGACAGGATCAGCTACCCGCTCCTTGGAGGTGGAAAGCCAACGAGGGTGGTTAAGGCCTCAATTAGGCGTGATTTTGCAGCATTGCCAGAACTTTCCAACTTGGGAAGACCACCAGCTCAATGGAGGACGCCAGCTCCCTGTGGCAGACCAGTGGGGGCCATCAGAGCTGGAGGATCCATGCACCGTTTTCAGGGCCTGTTGGATGAAAGGCCATATTCGCGGTTGTGTCCAATCCTGCAGAGAGGTTTCCCCTCCACTCCAATGTCCTTAATGGTTTCAGGACTGTTCAGTGCAGCCCTTCTGTGTTGGCCAGGGAAGATGTCTTCATGCGGTCCACGACCTGCATCAGTGGCACTCAACTCTCCCGGTGGAGTTGCCGAGGCTCCAGAGCTGTCGACCCTCCAGCCTCGGGAAACTGCCCCCTGTCTTTAATAGGACGGTGAGCAGGGAGGCAGCCAATTAGGAGGCCACCACTCTGAAGGTTGAGCTGCCATTCTCGGTGCCGGCAAGTGTGTGCTCAGGAGCCCTCTTTGGTCCCGACATCAGGGTCCTGAAGCCTGTGAGAAAATGCTGCCCCTCTTTTTTTTTGGCTTCCACCGCCTCCAAGCCTGTCTCCCCAAGGCTGGGAAAATCCCGTCCGAGGATTTAGCCTCTTGGCTCTCTTCTGTACTGACTCCATGCTTTGAATATATCTCTTGATGAGTTGTCATCTCATATTGAAGAGCTGGAACCTGTCATAGCCGCTAAGCGCATTGCACTGTTGAACTACAAGAAAGCCCCCAGCGAGTTAACATCCGTAGCACTTAAAGCAGCCAGAAGCGCTGCACAAAGAACAGCCAGGCGCTGCGCAAATGACTACTGGCAACACCTATGCAGTCATATTCAGATGGCCTCTGACACCAGAAACATCAGAGGAATGTATGATGGCATTAAGAGAGCTTTTGGGCCAATCATCAAGAAGATCGCCCCTCAAATCTAAATCAGGGGACATAATCACTGACCAACGCAAGCAAATGGACTGCTGGGTTGAGCACTACCTAGAACTGTACTCCAGGGAGAATGTTGTCACTGAGACTGCCCTAAATGCAGCCCAGCCTCTACCAGTCATGGATGAGCTGGATGTACAGCCAACAAAATCGGAACTCAGTGATGCCATTGATTCTCTAGCCAGCGGAAAAGCCTCTGGGAAGGACAGCATTACCCCTGAAATAATCAAGAGTGCCAAGCCTGCTATACTCTCAGCACTACATGAACTAGAATTAGAATTTAGAACATTACAGCGCAGTACAGGCCCTTCGGCCCTCGATGTTGTGCCGACCTGTGAAACCATCTGACCTACACTATTACATTTTCATCCATATGTCTATCCAATGACCACTTAAATGCCCTTAAAGTTGGCGAGTCTACTACTGTTGCAGGCAGGGCGTTCCACGCCCCTACTACTCTCTGAGTAAAGAAACTACCTCTGACATCTGTCCTATATCTATCACACCTCAACTTAAAGCTATGTCCCCTCGTGTTTGCCATCACCATCCGAGGAAAAAGACTCTCACTATCCACCCTATCCAACCCCCTGATTATCTTATATGTCTCTATTAAGTCACCTCTCCTCCTCCTTCTCTCCAACGAAAACAACCTCAAGTCCCTCAGCCTTTCCTCGTAAGACCTTCCCTCCATACCAGGCAACATCCTAGTAAATCTCCTCTGCACCCTTTCCATAGCTTCCACATCCTTCCTATAATGCGGTGACCAGAACTGCACGCAATACTCCAGGTGCGGTCTCACCAGAGTTTTGTACAGCAGCAGCATGACCTCGTGGCTCCGAAACTCGATCCCCCTACTAATAAAAGCTAACACACCATATGCCTTCTTAACAGCCCTATTAACCTGGGTAGCAACCTTCAGGGATTTATGCACCTGGACACCAAGATCTCTCTGTTCATCTACACTACCAAGAATCTTCCCATTAGCCCAGTACTCTGCATTCCTGTTACTCCTTCCAAAGTGAATCACCTCGCACTTTTCTGCATTAAACTCCATTTGCCATCTCTGAGCCCAGCTCTGCAGCCTATCTATGTCCCTCTGTACCCTACAACATCCTTCGGCACTATCCACAACTCCACCGACCTTTGTGTCATCCGCAAATTTACTAACCCACCCTTCTACACCTTCTTCCAGGTCATTTATAAAAATGACAAACAGCAGTGGCCCCAAAACAGATCCTTGCGGTACACCACTAGTAACTAAACTCCAGGATGAACATTTACCATCAACCACCACCCTCTGTCTTCTTTCAGCTAGCCAATTTCTGATCCAAAGCTCTAAATCACCTTCAACCCCATACTTCCATATTTTCTGCAATAGCCTACCATGGGGAACCTTATCAAACGCCTTACTGAAATCCATATACACCACATCCACTGCTTTACCCAGTTGCTTTGCCTGTGCTGGGACGAGGGAGCAGTACCTCAGGACATGCGCGATGCCAATATCATCACCCTCTATAAAAACAAAGGAGACCGCGGTGACTGCAACAACTACCGTGGAATCTCCCTGCTCAGCATAGTAGGGAAAGTCTATGCTCGAGTCGCTTTAAACAGGCTCCAGAAGCTGGCCGAGCACATCTACCCTGAGGCACAGTGTGGCTTTCGTGCAGAGAGATCGACCATTGACATGCTGTTCTCCCTTCGTCAGATACAGGAGAAATGCCGCGAACAACAGATGCCCCTCTACATTGCTTTCATTGATCTCACCAAAGCCTTTGACCTCGTCAGCAGATGTGGTCTCTTCAGACTACTAGATAAGATCGTATGTCCACCAAAGCTACTAAGTATCATCACCTCATTCCATGACAATATGAAGGGCACAATTCAACATAGCGGCACCTCATCAGACCCCTTTCCTATCCTGAGTGGCGTGAAACAGGGCTGTGTTCTCGCACCCACACTTTTTAGGATTTTCTTCTCCCTGCTGCCCTCACATGCGTTCAAGTCTTCAGAAGAAGGAATTTTCCTCCACACAAGATCAGGTGGCAGGTTGTTCAACCTTGCCCGTCTAAGAGCGAAGTCCAAAGTACGGAAAGTCCTCATCAGGGAACTCCTCTTTGCTGTCGATGCTGCTTTAACATCTCACTGAAGAGTGTCTGCAGAGTCTCATTGACAGGTTTGCGGCTGCCTGCAATGAATTTGGCCTAACCATCAGCCTCAAGAAAACGAACATCATGGGGCAGGACATCAGAAATGCTCCATCCATCAATATTGGCGACCACGCTCTGGAAGTGGTTCAAGAGTTCACCTACCTAGGCTCAACTATCACCAGTAACCTGTCTCTAGATGCAGAAATCAACAAGCGCATGGGAAAGGCTTCCACTGCTATGTCCAGACTGGCTAAGAGAGTGTGGGAAAATGGCGCACTGACACGGAACACAAAAGTCCGAGTGTATCAAGTCTGTTGCCTCAGTACCTTGCTCTATGGCAGCGAGGCCTGGACAACGTATGTCAGCCAAGAGCGACGTCTCAATTCATTCCATCTTTGCTGCCTCCGGAGAATACATGGCATCAGGTGGCAGGACCATATCTCCAACACAGAAGTCCTCGAGGCGGCCAACACCCCCAGCTTATACACACTACTGAGTCAGCGGTGCTTGAGATGGCTTGGCCATTTGAGCCGCATGGAAGATGGCAGGATCCCCAAAGACACATTGTACAGCGAGCTCGCCACTGGTATCAGACCCATCTGCCGTCCATGTCTCCGCTTTAAAGACGTCTGCAAACGTGACATGAAGTCCTGTGACATTGATCACAAGTCGTGGGAGTCAGTTGCCAGCGTTCGCCAGAGCTGGCGGGCAGCCATAAAGGCAGGGCTAAAGTGTGACGAGTCGAAGAGACTTAGCAGTTGGCAGGAAAAAAGACAGAGGCGCAAGGGGAAAGCCATCTGTGTAACAGCCCCGACAATCAAATTTTTCTGCAGCACCTGTGGAACAGCCTGTCACTCTAGAATTGGCCTTTATAGCCACTCCAGGCGCTGCTCCACACACCACTGAGCACCTCCAGGCGCTTACCCATTGTCTCTCGAGATAAGAAGGCCAAAGAAGAAAAGGTATCCGAGGTCTGAGCAATGAGGAAAGACCGGAGAGACTCAACTTTTCAGCCAAAAATTGAAAGATCTGTGACGGAAACTTATAGAGGTCTGTAAGATTGCTAAGGGTGTAAAAAACAGGTACCCTCATCTGTGATACACCTCACAGTGAAAAGTGGCATGTAAAAGTAAGCTGTTAACATGTGACATAAGAACAGAAGAAATGAAGAACCTGGAGCAGAAGACGGCCATTCAGCCCTTTGAGTCTGCTCTGCTATTCAATAAGATTATGACTATCTTCTGCCTCAATTCCACCTTCCCACACTGTCCCAATATCTCTTCATTCCCTTAGTATCCAAAAATCAATCAATCTCTGTCTTGAATATGTTCAATGACTGAGCATCCACAGGCCACTGGGTAGAGAATTCCAAAGATCCACAATTCTTTGAGTGAAAAAACTTCTCCTCTTCTCAGTTCTAAATGGCCAAACCCTTATTCTAAGACTGTGACCCCCAGTTTTAGACTCCCCAGCCGGGAAAACATCCCTATCAAGCCCTTTAAGAATTATATATGTTTCAATGAGATCACTTCTCATTCTTCTAAATTCCAGGGAAGATAGTGCCTATCTACTCAATCTCTCTTCATAGGACAATCCCCTCATCAGGAATCAGTCTAGTGAACCTTTGTTGCACTCACTCCAAGGCTAGTATATCCTTCCTTGGGTAAGAGACCAAAATTGTACACAGTACTCCAGGTATGGTCTCACCAAGGCTCCATACAATTGTAATAAGACCTCTTCAGTCTTATACTTGAATCCCTTTGTAAGAAGAGCTAACATACCATATACTTTCCAAACTACTTGCTGTAGCTGCATGTTAACGTTCTGTGATTCAGGTACCAGGACACCCCAGGTCCCTCCGAATACCAACATTTCCCAGTCTCTCACCATTTAAAAAATGTTATGCTTTTCTATTATTCCTTCCAAGTGGATAACTTCACACTTCCCCACATTCTATTCCATCTGTTATGTTCTTGCCCACTCACTCAACCTGTCTATATTCCTTTGCAGCCTCCTTGCATCCTCCTCACAGTTTACTTTCCCACCTAACTTTGTATCGTCAGCAAACTTGGATACAGTACACTCAGTCCCCTCAAGTCATTGATATAGTTTGTAACTAGCTGAGGCCCAAGCACTGATTCTTGCGGTATCCAGCTAGTTAAAGCCTGCCGACCTGAAAATGACCTGTATCTTCCTGCTATCTGTTTTCTGTCCATTAATAAATCCTCAATCTATGCTAATGTATTACCCCCGATCCCATGAGCCCTGATTTTGTTTAATAACTTCTTCTGAGGTACCTTTTCAAATGCTTTTAGACAATCCAAGTACACCACATCCACTGGTTCCCCCTTATCTACCCTGCCAGTTATAACCTCAAAAAAAATGCTAGACACAATTTCCCTTTTATAAATAAAAGCAAAATACTGCGGATGCTGGAAATCTGAAATAAAAACAAGAAATGCTGGAACCACTCAGCAGGTCTGGCAGCATCTGTGAAAAGAGAAGCAGAGTTAACGTTTCGGGTCAGTGACCCTTCTTCAGAACTGACAAATATTAGAAAAGTCACAGGTTATAAGCAAGTGAGGTGGGGGTGGGTCAAGAGATAACAAAGGAGGTGTAGATTGGACCAGGCCACATAGCTGACCAAAAGGTCACGGAGCAAAGGCAAACAATATGTTAATGGTGTGTTGAAAGACAAAGCATTAGTACAGATTAGGTATTAATGGACTGAATATTGAACAGCAGCAAGTGCAAACCTGAAAAAAAACAGTGGGTAAGCAAACTGAACAAACTAAGATGAAATGAAATCAGTGCAAAAAAAAAAGATTGTAAAAAATGTAAACAAAGAATGTAAAAAAGAAAAAAAGAAAAAATAACTAAAAATGAAAGTAAAATGGGGGGCTGTCATGCTCTGAAATGATTGAACTCAATGTTCAGTCCGGCAGGCTGTAGTGTGCCTAATTGGTAGATGAGATGCTGTTCCTCGAGCTTGCGTTGATGTTCACTGGAACACTGCAGCAATCCCAGGACAGAGATGTCAGCATGAGAGCAGGGGGGAGTGTTGAAATGGCAAGCAACCGGAAGCTCAGGGTCCTGCTTGCGGACTGAGCGGAGATGTTCCGCAAAGCGGTCACCCAGTCTGCGCTTGGTCTCCCCAATGTAGAGGAGACCACACTGTGAGCAGCGAATACAGTATACTACATTGAAAGAAGTACAAGTAAATCGCTGCTTCACCTGAAAGGAGTGTTTGGGGCCTGGGATAGTGAGGAGAGAGGAGGTAAATGGGCAGGTATTACACCTCCTGTGATATATCCCTTTTATAAATCCGCGTTGACTCAGCCTTGTCTCTAATAATAGATTCAATAGACGTAATAATAATGCATTTTCCCTATTATTGATGTCAGGCTAACTGGCCTATAGTTCCCTGCTTTCTCTCTTCCTCCTTTCTTCAATAGTGGGGCTACATTTGCTACCTTCCAAACTAGGGAATTCTGGAAGATTAAAACCAAAGTATCCACTAACTCTGTCGTTACCTCTTCTAGGATATAGGTCATCAGGTCCAGGGGACTTATCAACTTAAAGTCCCATTAATTTCTTCAGCACTATTTCTTTACTAATAATAGTGTCAAAAACCTGGAACTCCCTTCCTAACAACAAATGCTGGCCTTGTCAATGATGCCCACATCCCATGAATGAATAATAAAAAAATAATACTCCTAAGTTCCTCATTTCCAATAGACCTTTGGTAACTTGCAGGATTTCATGTTATACATCCAAGCAACTCACACAGGCAAAAGCAGAGGTACTCTTTGCATACCAGAAATTTTTTTTCCTATGTCTTACCTGTTACATAAGTGTCTAAATTCACTTGAAAAAGCCCTTCAAAACACTCCTACAGGGGATGCAGAGACCAAGTGGGCCCACATCAGAGACACCATCTATGACTCAGCAATGACCACCTTTGGCAAAAGTGAGAAGCAGAATGCAGACTGGTTTCAATCTCACTTTGAAGAGCTGGAACCTGTCATAGCCACTAAGCGTACTGCACTGTTGAACTACAAGAAAGTCCCCAGCGAGTTAACATCCGTAGCACTTAAAGTAGCCAGAAGCGCTGCACAAAGGACAGCTAGGTGCTGCGCAAATGACTACTGGCAACACCTATGCAGTCATATTCAGCTGGCCTCTGACACCGGAAACATCAGAGGAATGTATAATGGCATTAAGAGAGCTTTTGGGCTAACCATCAAGAAGATTGCCCCCCTCAAGTCCAAATCAGGGGACACGATCACTGACCAACACAAGCAAATGGACCGCTGGGTGGAGCACTACCTAGAACTGCTCCCCAGGGAAAATGTTGTCACTGATACTGCCCTCAATGCAACCCAGTCTCTGCCAGTCATGGATGAGCGGGACGAACAGCCAACAAAATCGGAACTCAGTGATGCCATTGATTCTCTAGCCAGTGGAAAAGCCCCTGGAAAGGACGACATTACCCCTGAAATAATCAAGAGTGCCAAGCCTGCTATACTCTCAGCACTCCATGAACTGCTTTGTCTGTGCTGGGATGAGGGAGCAGTACCACAGGACATGCGCGATGCCAATATCATCACCCTCTATAAGAACAAGGGTGACTGCGGTGACTGCAACAACTACCGTGGAATCTCCCTGCTCAGCATAGTGGGGAAAGTCTTCGCTCGAGTCATTTTAAACAGACTCCAGAAGCTGGTTGCGCATGTCTACCCTGAGGCACAGTGCAGCTTTCGAGCAGAGAGATCCACCATTGACATGCTGCTCTCCCTTCGCCAGCTACTGGAGAAATGCCGCAAACAATTATACGTTGCTTTCATTGATCTCACCAAAGCCTTTGACCTCTTCAGCAGACATGGTCTCTTCAGACAACTAGCAAAGATCGGATGTCCACCAAAGCTACTAAGTATCATCACCTCATTCCATGACAATATGAAAGGCACAATTCAGCATAGCGGTGCCTCATCTCCTTTCCTATCCTGAGTGGCGTGAAACAGGGCTGTGTTCTCGTACCTACACTGTTTGGGATCTTCTTCTTCCTGCTGCTCTCACATGCGTTCAAGTCTTCAGAAGAAGGAATTTTCCTTCACAAAAGATCGGATGGCAGGTTGTTCAACCTTGCCCGTCTTAGAACAAAGACCAAAGTATGGAAGGTCCTCATCAGGGAACTCCTCTTTGCTGACAATGCTGCATTAACATCCCACACAGAAGAGTGTCTGCAGAGACTCATCGACAGGATTGCGGATGCCTGCAACGAATTTGGCCTAACCATCAGCCTCAAGAAAACGAACATCATGGGACAGGACATCAGAAATGCTCCATCCATCAATATCGGCGACCATGCTCTGGAAGTGGTTCAAGAGTTCACCTACCTGTGCTCAACTATCACCAGTAACCTGTCTCTCGATGCAGAAATCGACAAACGTATGGGAAAGGCATCCGCTGCTTTGTCCAGACTGGCCAAGAGGGTGTGGGAAAATGGCACACTGACACGGAACACAAAAGTCCGAGTGTTTCAAGCCTGTGTCCTCAGCGCCTTGCTCTACGGCAGCGAGGCCTGGACAACGTATGTCAGCCAAGAGCGATGTCTCAATTCATTCCATCTTCGCTGCCTCCGGAGAATACTTGGCATCAGGTGGCAGGACCGTATCTCCAATGCAGAGGTCCTTGAGGCAGCCAACATCCCCAGCATATACACCCTACTGAGCCAGCGGTGCTTGAGATGGCTTGGCCATGTGAGCCACATGGAAGATGGCAGGATCCCCAAGGACGCATTGTACAGCGAGCTCGTCACTGGTATCAGACCCACCGGCCGTCCATTTCTCCGCTTTAAAGACATCTGTAAATGCAAAATGAAGTCCTGTGACATTGACCACAAGTTGTGGGAGTCAGTTGCCAGCGATCGCCAGAGCTGGCGGAGCCATAAAGGCGGGGCTAAAGAGTGACGAGTTGAAGAGACTTAGCAGTTGGCAGGAAAAAAGACAGAACAGCAAGGAGAGAGCCAACTGTGTAACAGTGCCGACAACCAATTTTATCTGCAGCGCCTGTGGAAGAATGTGTCACTATAGAATTGGCCTTTATAGCCACTCCAGGCACTGCTCCACAAACCACTGACCACCTCCAGGCGCTTACCCATTGTCTCTTGAGACAAGGAGGCCAAAGAAAGAAAAAAAGAAAGACTCACTCTGACTGTTTAATGCTGATACTGAAAGCTAAAAATGGAATAGGATCCTACTATTCCCCATTTTAATGGGTGCGAAATAGTCATTACCTGCCAAAATAAACAAATGTACTGAAAATTCTTTCCACATATGTGACTCAAAACAGTTACTTTATGGGTTGCAAAGTATATTGAGCATTAAAGGGATTTAACTAACAAATCTTGCACTGGCTGTGTTCACTTTTTTTTAATAATCCCAATTGCAGAGAAAGCACAATAAAGTGAAGCTCAGCCTATTACACACAAACCCCATTATACCTTCAGCACAGAAGGAAAAGTGACGAGATTCCTTTCACTGCATCCTCCCCTCCTGATCGCTGTTAATATGTTTACTTTACACACATTGCACTGTTTCTCCCTAAACTGTTTCCAGCAACAGGATTGTTACTCCAGACCACTTGTGACCTCTCAAGGTCACTTAGGTTGTCTCATGTTCCTGTTTATAATATTATATAGAAATCATTTGCCAGTGTGAGTACTGTCAAGTTATGCAAACAAGTGTGGCAGAGCTTAATGTCATGCTGCTTGGGCCTGGATTATTATTTTGAAGGAATACCGAATACTTATTCTCCAATAGTCTCTGTAGGCTCCTCCCCTCAATCCCCCACCACTATTTTATTTGGTATGTTCCCACAGAAGGAAAGACTTGCATTTATATAGCACTTTTCATGACCTTGGGATGTCCCAAAATGCATAACAGCCAATTCAGTACTTTGAAAGTGTAGTCACTGTTGTAACGTAGGGAAACTCAGCAGCCAATTTGTGCACAGCAAGGTCCCACAAGCAGCAATGAGATAATGACTAGATTTTTTTTTTAGTGATGTTATTTGAGGGATAAATATTGACCAGGACATGGGGGAGAACTACTCTACTCTGCAAATAGTGCAACCTGCAAGAGCAGACTGGGCCTTGAATTAACATCTGATCTGAAAGACAGCATCTGTAACAGAGCAGTATTCCCTCTGTGTTACATTGATACATCAGCCTAAATGAGGTGTTCAAGTCTCTGGAGTGGGGTTTGACCCACAGCCTTCTGACTCAGAGGTGAGAGTACTACCACTGAGCCAAGAGTGACACCATTCATCCAAAACTCTGCTGCCTGTATCTTAACTCGTATAAGTTCCAGCATTACCATATACGCTGACTTGCATTGATTCCTGGCCTGCCAATGACTCAATTTTAAAATTCTCATGATTGTGCTCAAATAACTCCATGGCCTTGTCTTTCCCCATCTCTGTAACTTCCTCCAGCCCTACAATCCTCAGAGATCTCTGCACTCCTTCTATTCTGATTTCTTGCAAATTCCCAATTTTCATCACTCCATCATTGGTAGCAGTGCCGTCAGCTGCCTAGGCCTGAAGTTCTGAAATTCCCTCTCTAAAATTCTCCACATTTCTGCCTCTCTCTCTTCCTTTAAGACAATTCTTAAATCTTATCACTTTGATCAAGCTTTTTGGCACCTGCCCTCGTATCTGTTTATGTGGCTCAGTATCAAATTTGTATGATAAGACTCCTGTGAAGTGCCTTGGGATATTTTACTACATTAAAGGCACTATATAAATGTTGTTGTTGAATCATGTTGCTGAGTTATCAGAGTAGACATAGCACTGAAGTCAAAGGAAGAGTTAAATTGTCTGGCACAGGATTATTCTCCTGGACAAATGGGAATTCTCATTTCTTCAGGCAAAGTAAGGGGTTAAGAAATAAAATCTTGCACAGTTCCATGGCTGCACCTGAATAGATTAATTGTGCCTGTGTAAAAACAATCAAGTTACACAACAAAAGCAGCACTTGAGAATCTCCCACTCATTAGGTGGGCTGTGCCCTGTATTATATTCCAGAGCTTGTTCCAGTGGAGGTGGTTCTGTAATATGTGCCAGTTTTCTATGTGCTGAATTCATCCCATTGGCTGATCCAGTAACATCACTGTATTTGTGCTCTTGCAGGATTTGTGAGTCTGCAGTTATTGGCAAATTGCATTTGCAACTGGCATCATTCTGACCGGAGACCTTCCTTGATGTTCGGGGAAGGTTCTACAGTCCAACATGTTAAAACATTGCTGGCTTGTATGGCTGGGTTGAGAGCACAGCAATCCCACAACCAGAAGATATCAGCTATGGCTTAACGGTCGCCCTCTCACCTCTGAGTCAGAAGGTTGTAGGGTTTAGGTCCTACTCCAGGAACCTGAGCACAAAAACCAGGTTGACAGTCCAGTACTGTCGGAAGTGCTGTCCTTCGGATAAGGCATTAAACTGAGGCCCTGTCTGCTCTCTCAGGTAGATGTGAAAGATCCCACTGTGCTATTTCTAAGATGAGCAGAGGAGTTCTTCCTGATGTCCTGGCCAATATTTATCCCATTCCAATAACTTAAAATCAAGTCATCTGGTCTTTTTCCCAGTGTTGTTTGTGGGACCTTGATGTGCACAGATTGGCTGTTATGTTTTCTTCATTATAGCAATAACAACAACTTGCATTTATATAGCACCTTTAACATAATAGAACGTTCCAACATGCTTAACAGGCGTTATCAAACAAATTTGACACAAAGTCACATAAGGAGATATTAGAACAGATGACCAGAATCTTAGTCAAAGAGGTAGACTTTAAGGAGTATCATAGAGTCATAGAGTCGTACAGCACAGAAACAGGCCCTTCGGCCCACCGCGTCCATGCTGACCATGATGCCTATCTATACTAATCCCACCTGCCTGCATTAATTCCATATCCCTCTATACCTTGCTCATTCAAGTACCTGTCCAGATGCCTCTTAAATGTCGCTACAGTTCCTGCCTCCACCACCTCCTCAGGCAGCTCATTCCAGATACCCACTATTCTTTGTGTGAAAAATTTACCCCTTTGATCCCCTTTAAACCTCCTCCCTCTCACCTTAAATCTATGCCCTCTAGTTTTAGTCACCCCTACCATGGGAAACAGACTCTGGCTATCTACCCTATCTATGCCTCTCATAATTTTATATATCTCTATCATTTCCCCTCTCAGCCTCCTTCGTTCCAGGGAAAACAGACCCAGCCTATCCAATCTCTGTTTATAACTCAAGCCCTCCAAACCAGGCAACATCCTTGTGAATCATTTCTGCACCCTCTCTAGCTTAATCACACCTTCCCTGTAGTGCGGCGACCAGAACTGCACACAGTCCTCCAAATGCGGCCTAACCAACGTTATGTACAACTGTAACATGACGTCCCAACTCTTGTACTCAGTGCCTCAGCCAATGAAAGCAAGCATTCCATATGCCTTCTTCACCACCCTGTCTACCTGTGTTGCCACTTTCAGGGAACTATGTACTTGCACCCCAAGGTCTCTCTGCTCAACAACACTCCCCAGGGCCCTGCCATTATGTATATGCCCTGCCCTGGTTTAACTTCCCAAAATGCATCACTTCACACTTGTCTGCGTTAAATTCCATTTGCCACTCCCTTGCCCACTTTCCCAGTTGATCTATATCCTGTTGTAACCTTAGACAACCTTCTTCACTGTCCACTATACCACCAATTTTGGTGTCATCTGCAAACTTACTAATCATGCTCTTTACATGCACATCCAAGTCATTAATATATATGACAAACGACAGAGGGCCCAGCACCAATCCCTGCGGCACACCACTGGTCACCGGCCTCCAATCTGAAAAACAACCCTCCACTACCACCCTCTGCCTCCTATCACCAAGTCAATTTTGTATCCAATTTGCTTGCTCACCCTGGATCCCATGTGTTCGAACCTTCTGGACCAGCCTACCATGCGGGACCTTGTCAAAGGCCTTGCTAAAGTCCATGTAGACAATGTCCATCGCCCTGCCTTCATCAATCCTCTTGGTCACCTCCTCGAAAAACTCAAATCAAATCCGTGAGACATGATTTCCCATGCACAAAGCCATGCTGACTATCCCTAATCAGATCATGCCTTTCCCGATGCATATAAATCCTGTCTCTCAGGATCCCTTCCAATAACTTTCCCACCACTGATGTAAGGCTCACTGGCCTGTAGTTCCCTGGCTTATCCCCGCTGCTTTTCTTAAATAAAGGCACAACATTAGCTATCCTCCAGTCTTCCGGTACCTCACCCGTGGTTATACAAAAATCTCTGCCAGGCCCCAGCAATCTCCTCCCTTGCTTCCCATAGCATCCTAGGATACACCTGGTCAGGCCCTGGAGATTTATCCACCTTAATGCGCTTCAAAACCTCCAACACCTCCTCCTTTGTAATGTTGATATGCTCCAGGATATCGCTGTTCCCTCCCTTGAACTCACTAGCTTCCATGACCTTCTCCATGGTAAATACAGATGAGAAATATTCAAATCTTAAAGGAGGAATGAGTGGTAGAGTGATGGAAAGATTTCAGGAGAGAATTCCAGAGTTTAGGACATTGGTAGCTAAAGGCACAGCTGCCAGTGGTGGAGCGATTAAAATTGGGAATGCAAAAGAGGCCAGAATTGGCAGACTTCAGAGATCTCAGGGGGCTGTAAAGTTGGAGTAGATCACAGTGAGAGGGAGGGGGTGACACCATAGGGACGTTTTGAAAATAAGGAGAATTTTATAATCGAGGCATTGCTTAACTGAGAGCATATGTAGGCCAGCAAATACAGGGGAGATTGGTGAATGGGACTTTTTGCGAGTTAGGGCATGGGCAGCAGAGTTTTAAATGACCTCAAGTTTACAGAAGGTAGGATTATGGAGCTGACCAGGAGTGCATTGGAAAAGTCAAGTCTGCAGCTATCAAAGATGTGAATAAAGGTTTCAGCAGCAGATAAGATGAGGCAGGGGTGGAGTCAGATGATGTTACAGAGGTAGAAATAGGAGGTCTTATTGATGGGTGTGGATATGTGGTAGGAAGCTCATCTTGTAAAATATAACGCCATGTTTGCGAGCAGTCTGGTTATGCCTCAGGCAGTTGCCAGGGACAGAAAGGGAGTTGGTGGCAAATGAATGGACTTTGTGATGGGGATCAAAGATAATAGCTTCTGTCTTCCCAATATTTAGTTGAAGAAAATTTATGCTCATCCAGTACTGGATGTGGGACAAGCAAACTAACAATTTAGTGACAGTCGGGGGGTTGAGAGAGGTGGTGGTGAGGTACAGCTGGATTTCATCAGCATACATGTAGAAACTGATGCTGTGATTTGGATGATGTCACCGAGGAGCAGCATGTAACTGAGAAATGGGAGGTGGCCAAGGACAGATCCTTGGGGGCACCAGTGGCAACAGTACGGGTTGGAAAGAGAAGCTATTGCTGTTGATTCTCTTACTCCGACTGGATAGATAAGAATGGAACCAGTTGAGTGCAGTCTTACCCAGCTTAATGACTATGAAGAGGTGCTGGAGCAAAATTTCATGGCTGCAGACATGTTGAGAAGGACAAGGATGGATAGTTTTAGTGATAATTGATAGTTGGTAGCACTCTTGCCTCTGAGTCAGAAAGTTTTGGGTTTAAGTCTCACTCCAGGCCATGAGCACAAAAATCTAGGCTGACACTCCAGTGCATTAATGAAGGAATGCTGCACTGTTGGAGGTGCCATCTTTCAGATGAGATATTAAACTGAGGCCCTATCTGCCTTCTCAGTGGACGTAAAAGATCCCATGGCACTATCTCAAAGAAGTGTAGAGGAGTTACCCTCAGTGTCCTATCCAATATTTATCCCTCACCCAACATCACTAAAACAGATTATTCGGTCATTATCTCATTGTTGTTTGAAGGAGCTTGCTAAGCGCAAATTGGTTGCCACATTACCTACATTACAACAGTGAGTACACTTCAAAAGTATTTCATTGGCTGTAAAGTGCTTTGGGACATTCTGTGGTCATGAAAGGCACTATATAAATCCAAGTCTTTCTTCTTTTTAAATCTTTTTTACAGACAACTTGGATGTCATTTGTGACTTTGGAAAGAGCTGTTTCGGTACAATGGCAGGAGTGAAAACCTGATAGGAGATATTCAAACATGAAATTCCGGGAAAGAGGGGCAGAGTTTGAAGGTGGCAACAAGTTCAATGACTTTGGAGATGGGGTGATAGTTTACACCGATGGTGGGTCAAGGATTGCTTTCTGTAGAAAGGGCTGATGAGGGCACATTTGTTGGAGAGGGGAACAGTATCTGAGGAGAGAGAACCATATCTGAGAAGAGAACTGAGGAGTCAGGAAGGGAAGTTGGTTTGTCAGTAGTTTAGTAGGAATGTAGTCTAGAAAGAAGGAGGTGGGTCTCATCGACAAGGTGAGCTGAGAGGGCATGAGAGGAGATAAGAGAGAAACTACAGAAAGATGTGAGTTCAGGTTTAGGACAGGGGGAAAGCTTAGAGAAAGTTTGTCCTGGTGGGCTAGCAGAAGGGGGGGAAGTGGAGGAGGCAGTTGATTGGATGGTCTCCATCTTTGTAAGAGAAAAATCTGTGAGCTCCCTTGCACTTATTGTTGGAGGTGAGGGTGGAGGAGGCAATGAAAGGTGGTTTAAGAAGAAGCTGGGGGTTATCTTTGCCTTCCTGGATAATCTGAATAGTGGGCAGTTTTCGTGATGGACAGCAAGAGCTGTCAATGCTTTGTGTAACCAAGCTAGATCTAGCAATGGGTGGTTGCACCAGTTGTCTGCTAAATATTCATCACTTAGACTTATGTGAGCAAAGATTGGTGGGGGGGGGTGGGGGGGTGCGTATACCAGGGGGAATGACTAGGGTGAGCGAGTGTAATGGTTTTAGCGGGTACAAGGGCATCAAAGATGGTGGAGAGGGTGTGATTTAGCAAAACAGTAGCTGCAGAAATGGCATGATGAATCGTAGGCCAATAGTTGGGAATTTGAAAGTGTAGTGGTAAGAGACTTGAGGGAGAGTTTTTTCCAGAGTAGACACATAACAACATGGCGTAGGGAAGAGGTATATGGGTGGACAGTGATACAAGGAAATGATTAGAGATTGCCTGATCAGAAAAAGTTACAATGGGAGTAGCAAGGCTGCATGAGATAACAAAGTTGAGAGGGTTACCATTAATATGGGTAGGAAAGTTTTATATGGATGGAGAGATTTAAGGAGGAAAGGAGGGCAGTAAATTCAGAAGGGTAGAGAGCATGAAGAATTGAGATAAAGATTGAAATCACCAAAGGTGAAAAGTAGCTCGGTACAGAGGCAGAGGGAGGAAAGCAGAGAAGATATCGCACTGTGAAACTTGCTGTGATACTTGGGTCGTGGTACAGAACAAGGATTTTAAAAGAGAGATGTGTAGGGTGGACAAAGGTGGCTCAAAGGAGGAGAAAACATCAGAGAAGTAGGGCGAAAGATCGTGGTGTGATTTAAAGATAAGAGCTACACCACCACCACAGCAATCTGAGTGGGACAAATGGTAGAAAGTATAGCCAGGCAGGTAAGCCTCATTAAGGAGAAAGGTGTCATCACCCCTCAACTCATGCCTATGTCATGGCCATGATGTCAATGTGATCATCCACAATAAGCTCATGGATGGTAAGGCCCTTATTCACAAGTGAGCGAACATTCTGGCGGGAGATGTGGAGAGGAGTAGTGATAGGTGATCCACTGATAGAATCCAGAGGGTCAGACCTGGGAGTGATGAAATAGATGGAAAAGAGGTTGATGAGATAAGCCCCCAGCAGGTGCACAGGGTGGGAAGGGCAGGGAAAGAATAGAATATTGCAATTGGGATTGCTGCTTGTGAGGAGACAGTGATAAGTGCCTCGGTGTGCTCTTCAGAGGATGCCAAGTGAGGCATAGAGGAAAGCTGGAGGATAATTTAAGAGGGAGTCAAGCCTGGGAGGGTGGCAGCAGCATAGGAAAGATGATGATTACTGAAGATTGGTTTTGTGAACGTACAGTACACGAAGGTGGGGAAAAGAAAGGAGGCATAATTGAGGAAGGATAAAGAGAGTAGAGGAAAAATGGAGGGAAAAGGGGAAATAGAAATGATGGGCTCGGGTCTGGAGTCACAGCCAAAATGTTCATGGAAATGGACACTTGATTTACAATAATTACAATAGTGACTTAGAGCAAAGGAAATTGAGGGGAGATTTAATAGTGTACAAGATTACAAAAGGTTTCGATAAGTTAGACAAGGAAAAACTGTTCCCATTAATTGATGGTACAAGGACTAAGGGACAAAGATTGAATGCTTTGTGCAAGAGATGCTGGGGGAATGTGAGGAAGACTATTTTTACACAGCGGGTGGTAATGACCTGGAACTCGCTGTCCACAAGGGTGGTGGAAGCGGAGATTATCAATGATTTCAAAAGGAAATTGGATGGGCACTTGAAGGAAATAAACTTGCAGGGCTACGGGGATCGACCACTGGATTGCTCCGTGGAGAGCTGACATCGACTCAATGGGCTAAATGGCCTCCTTCTGTGCTGTCAGTAACTCAATGACTCTACCTCATTGGCTGTAAAGCACTTTGGGATATCCTGAGGTCAGGAAAGGTGTTATATAAATTCAAGTCTCTTTGTTTCTTTCAGTATCAAATTAGTCGACAGAATTCCAACTGCAAGCAAGAAGAACATTAACCTTTGCCACTGACCCAAATTCAGCTCCAGAGTCAGGCAGCAAAATTCTATCCTGAGTTTGGCTGCCTTTGACCACACAATAGCTTCATCATTTATGGTAAACTGGACATCAAAAATGCACACATTACACCAGACACAACCTTGTAAACAGCAGATCATTTTGAGTTAATCTGTATCGGAACCTTCAAAGGTACACTGTACTGCTTAGCAAGTGACTTTATAACTGCTAGATTAGATGTACAACGATTTCAAATTTAGGACTTAAGTAAATCTCTGATAGTCTGTCATTTTGGTTGATTAAAGTAGGTAGTAGATGTGAGTAAGGACTCTTCAGGATTTAGTGAATTGCATAAATGTAAATTTATCTTTAAAGGAGAAAGATACATGTGAAGAATTTCCTCATTTATCTGATTGTATAAAATTAATACAATACTTCCTACCAGTTAGGCAGTATATTATTGTCATTTAGTACATGTTTTTTATCTGGAGGCCTGTCATTGCAGATCTCTGCTCGTGTGTTAAGCTGACTCAGTGACAGTACACCCAGTTTGCATCCTGAAACAGCTCTATTCTGAGTGTTGGTGCTTCAGACCAGCTCGGAGACTGATCCTGAAACACTGCAAACCAGGAATGCTGGTACCAGCTCACAAAGTGGCAGTCCCAGGCTAGTAATTCTCACTGGTTTAGCTATTTCATAGTTGGACTGTTGGCCAGTCTGTAGCACCCGTTCCATTCAAAAAAATGAAATCACTGCAGAAAACATGGGGTCTGCACTCTTAATAAATGTTACATTGTGAAGGCTGACATGAAACAACAGATCTCCAGACAGGAAAAATACAGCAATAAAACTTAGAAAGCTTCTAGTAAGTATTCTATTTTCTAACTCACTATAGTATTGCTGAAAATAAAGACATGTTGTCGAAGCTTTTAGTCTTGCATTCATCAGGACAATCCGCAAGAATAACTGATGTAAGGGAAAACAACAACTTATACTGTATGAGAAGAGAGTGCTGATTGGTTGGCAAGTGGACTCTGATTGGTAGATGCGTTGCCATGGGGAATGACCAGTTTATGGTGACTGACAGTTAACTGCCAAGCTTTGTTTGAAATCTAAACCAGGCAGCTTGACTCTGGTCACTATACCTGGAGAGGAATATTTTGTACGACCCTCACTTATTCTTTGCTTTCTTGAAGAATCATTTAAACTAATCAGCCTGTCCATGTGACTGAATGATCCAATAATTCAGCTAATTTTCAAGATCTTTTCCTCACCTCAGATCCCAGATCTTGACCTATCTCTGGTTCCTCCCTATTGGGTTCTTCTGATGTCTTATATTTTTATATTTACCTTTTGCAGAGTACCCTGCAATAGATGGTGCTTTGTAAACTAGTCCCAGCATTTTGGTAAAATAGAGCAAGTTAACTGAATGCACACTCCCTGCAGAAAGTATGGACCAGAGATAGGATTACAACATTGCAGTGCCAATTCTCCAACCCACACTCCCTTTGAGCATGGCTGCTTGCTGGGAGTATGGGATCTATTAATTTATCCTTATTTTAATTGAATAAGGTAGTTTGAATTATTTTTTTGTTTTTTCTTGGTCCAACACCTGCTTTTACTCTTCTGTTTCTTCTCTATGGGTCAGTAAAGCCACTCTTATTCCAGCTGGCATGGAAGGTCTCGCACCATTCTTCCACTTCTGTCAGAATGAATGCTACATCTTGGTTCAATCATGTCTGCTGTTTCTTTTCCAAAACGAAAGAATATTGAGGCCTGTAAAAAGATAAAAATTTCATCTCAGAGTCTAGTTCACAAGAGGAAGCATCGAAGAGTATTATATAGAATGTGCTGCACAGAAACAGGCATTCGGCGCAACTGGTCCATGCCAGCATTTATGCTCCACACTAGCTTCCTCCCACCCTACTTCACCCTACTCTTAATTTACAATATTTCCTAATTGTTCAGTAAAGTATGGGTTAAAGTTTGCTGTGCAATGATGATGCATTCTTATTTATTTAGCAAAATAAAGGTTTTCAATGGTTTATATATTATCTAATCGCATCGAGAATTAGAAGTATTTTGCTTATGAAACACACAGAACCTTAACAACATTCCACAAATTCTAGATCAGTGAGTAATTCTGCCAAGTAAATAGCATTCAGTGACAAATGAGTTAATACATCAAAAGGTGGTGCTGTTTGAACAGAAGCAGGTGTGTGGAGTGCTGTTTTTATCACATTTAACCCTCCAGAGCCTTACATACAAAAAGGTGTATGAATGTAGACAGCCTTGTGTTCAAGAGCTCTAGTCTTTCTTTTGAAACATGCATTATTCCTCACATAATGAGTTGGTGTAGGTTTAGAGGAGGGAGCCAGGGTACATACTGTCTGATTTGCTTCCCATACACCTCCTAATGCATACAAAAAATATGGCAACTGAATGACAGCCATGAGAATGGATAGGACACTTATGCATACACACCCTAAGCTGGCTCATAGATTCAAATCACGGAATGCAACTTTATGGATTAGATTTGAACTACTGGCCCACCTAATTGAGTAAACAGGACTACCAGCACTAAATCATGAGTCACAGGTGCAATACACATCTATACCTGAGGGACAGGTGGCCTTTCCTGTGTGGCAGGACAATTATTTTGTTCTCTCCGGAAATGTGTTTCAAGGTCATGCACAACATCAGAGATAATTGTGCTAAAATTGGGTGGGGTAGTATATGGGCACAACTCAAGATAACACAGATCGATTAACTGGGAAAACATTAGAAAAGTTATTTAAATTATTAACAGAGTTGCTTCAGGGCATTGTTACTTTCTAATATTTTTTTCACATATTGATCTGCACAGGAAGACAAAGGCAAACTATCAAAAATTCCCAGAAAAAAGGTGACCGACTATCTAGGAGTAGCAACTCTCCAAAACATTAACAACTCAAATTCCCTATCCCACTATAAACATCCTCTATAGACTGTGGAACATAGGAGCAGGGAGTAGGCCATTCAGCCCATCGAGCCTGCCCCGCCATTCAATATGATCATGGCTGATCATCCACTTCAATGCCTTTTTTCCCACACTGTCCTCATATCCTTTTATATCTTTGGTATTTAGAAATCTGTCAATCTCTGCTTTAAACATACTCAATGATTGAGCTTCCACAGCCCTCTGGGGTAGAGAATTCCAAAGATTCACAACCCTCTGAGTAAAGAAATTTCTCCTCATCTCTGTCCTAAGTGGCTTCCCCCTTATTTTGAAATTGTGTCCTCTGGTTCTAGACTCCCCAACCAGGGGAAACATCTTACCTGCATCTACCCTGTCTATCCCTTTAAGTATTTTGTAGGTTTCAATGAGATCACTTCTCATTCTTCGAAACTCTAGAAAATACAGGCCCAGTTTCCCCAATCTCTCCTCAAAGGACAGTCCCACCATACTGGGAACAAGTCTGGTGAACCTTCGTTGCACTCCCTCTATGGCAGTAATATCCTTCCTAAGGCAAGGTTCTGTACAATTGAAGCAAGACTTCGCTACTCCTGTACTTAAATCCTCTTGCAATGAAGGCCAACATACCATTTGCGCCTTAATTGCTTGCTGCACCTGCATGTTAGCTTTCAGTGACTTATTGACAAGGACGCCCAGGTCCCTTTGTACATCAATACTTTCTAATCTCTTACCATTTAAGAAATACTCTGCACACCTATTCCTTCTACCAAAGTGGATAACCTCACATTTTTCCATTTTTATGGATATGAGTTTACAGCTCAGGCTGCCTATAACAACAACTTACATTTATATAGCAATTTTAACTTAATAACAGGTACCAAGGTGCTTCTCAGGGGTGTAATCAGATAAAATTTGACACCAAGCCCACGAGGGAAACATTAGGACAGTGACTAAATGCTTGGTCAAAAAGGTAATTGTAAAGCAGCATCTTAAATAAGAAAGATGGAGAGGATTACGGAAGGAATTTCAGAGTTTAGGGTTTAGATGTCTGAAGGTTCAGCTGCCAATGGAGGGGTGAAAAAAGTGGGGGTTGGATAAGAGGCCAGAGTTTGAGGAATGCAGAGTTTTCACAGGGTTTTAGGGCTGGAGAAGGTTATGGTACTACATAGCATAGTATTAATTCGCATTAAAACATCAATTATACTCAGATAAGAGATGCCATAATGGGTAAGAAACTGAAATGCTACACTGTTGCAGTAAGAAGTGCTCGTCTATGGATTTTATTAAGGTGCACTGTTGGGATGGAATTAAAGGAGCTTTACATTGCATCTCATCAATGACGTACCTGACATGGGAGAGCTTAATGCTAACACTATGCAAAACATGAAAAAATGTTTCATGCTCTAGCCCAGGGTTGTCCAACATAAGGCCTGTGGGACAGGGTCTGGCCCGCCAAAATTTTCATCCAGCCCGCGGATGTAAACTGTTCCGGGGGCCATTCCTAATCCTCACCATCACTGGAGATGGGAAGTTTCCCTTTGTCAGACCGACTTTTAAACTATTCGGACGTTTTTTAAAAAACGGCCCCCGGAACAGTTTACATCCGCGGGCTGGATGAAAATTTTGGCGGGCCAGACCCTGTCCCACAGGCCTTATGTTGGACAACCCTGGGCTAGAGCGTGAAACATCTTTTCATGTTTTGTATAGTGTTAGCATTAAGCTCTCCCACGTCAGGTATGTCATTGATGAGAAGCAATGTAAAGCTCCTCTAATTCCATCCCAACAGTGCACCTTAATAAAAGCCATAGAAGAGCACTGTTGGGAAACCACTGTTCCCAATGTCAGCAGCTGTCATCTGTGAAACTGATAGCGATCATTTTTAAAACAACTGGCCAATCATCTGCTGAACGTTCCAATCTGTGAAACTGAGAGAGAGAGTGGGCGAGAGGGGGGGGGGGTGGGGGAGAACAGAGAGACAGAGAGGAGGCAGAGAAAGAGAGAGGAGGTAGAGAGACAAAGGGGGACAGAGGGAGAGAGGCAGAACAGAGAGATGGGGACAGAGAGACAGTGGGAACAGAGAGCGCAGGGAACACTGAGCGGGAAGCAGGGAACACTGGAGACATGGGGGTGGAGAGGACAGAGAGAGGGGGGAGAAGGAGACAGTGTGACAGACAGGCTGAGAGTGGGAGAGGGAGAGAGAGACAGAGAGGAGGGAGAGCGAGTCAAAGAGTCGTTTACTTACAGCACAGAAGGAGGTCATTCTGTCCATCGAGCCCATGTCAGCTGTGTGCGTAGCTATGCAGTCAGTCCCACTCGATCCCCATAGCCCTGCAAGTCTATTTCTCTCAGGTGGCCATCCAACTTCCTCTTGAAGTCATTGATTGTCTCCACTTCCGCCACCCTTGTGGGCAGCGAGTTCCAGGTCATTACCACCCGCTGTGTAAAAAAGTGCTACCTCATATTCCTCCTGCATCTTTTGCACAAAACTTTCAATCTGTGTTCCCTAGTCCTAGAGGGGAGGTTGTGGGGGTGGGGGGAGAGAGAATGAAACACACACACACGCACACACAGAGCACAGGGAGAGGGGGGTGGGGGGGTGGGGGGGAGTGAGAGATCAAGATCACTCCTGACAGATGGATATCTATCCAGGATACTGTGCATTTCTACATCAAGTGTACAGGCAGAGATTGACTACTTATGCAAGCAAAAACAATGCCAGGTATGTCACTAAATCAGTTTTCAATATAGTGACGAGAAAGTAAGTCAATAAATTAGTCTTCTCATTTAAAGCTTCTTCACAAAAATGCACATTGTTGTTGTTTTTATTAGTAAGATAAATTTTTAATGCCTTTATCTTTCAAAATTTGCTCACCGGCCCCCGTGGGCCGAGCAAAAATTATAATGTGGCCCTCTGCCCGAAAAGGTTGGACAACCCTGCTCTAGCCTTAGCATTCCTCACAACGGTAATTATGAAAAGAGCAAACCAGTTGTGATTCACCATCAATTTGCTGTATATCCCAGGTCCAATTCCTCCATTATCAGGCCTAATTGCTAAGCATTTCCTTTGCTTAGAAATTTTCCCATTAATGTGTTGTCATTTGTACATCATCGTTGGATGGGAGAGAGGCTGCATGTTGATCTTAAATGAGTCATACATTGAAATTGTAATCTGGATGTATTAATCGACATGGAATCAGCAGTTCCAGTAGAAGCCTCACCACCACTTTCTCAAGGGAAACTAAGGTTGGCAATAAATGCTGGCTTTGCTTGCAGTGCCCATATCCCAATAACAAATTGAAACAAAAAAATACAACATACAATAATTAAGGTACACTTTATTTGGCTGATGATGCTTTTTGTCTAATATACTAGAAACTGCATTGGTCAAAATTCAGTAATGGATCTGCACTGGATCGGCTAATAGGGGAATTGGAATTATCCCAGGCAATTTTGGATGATAGTAATAAATTATCTGATAGCTAGATATGTAGTTGGAAAGTTATGTGTTTGAATTATTTAAGGAGGGATATACTTGCATTGGAGGAAGTTCAGAGAAGGTTCACTAGGTTTATTCCTGTGATGAAGGATTGTCTCATGAGGAAAGGTTGAGCAGGTTGGGCCTATACTCATTGGAGTTTAGAAGAATGAGAGGGGACCTTATTGAAACATATAAGATTCTGAGGGGGCTTGACAGGGTATATGCTGAGAGAATATTTCCCCTCATGGGGGAATCTAGAACCTAGGGGGCACAGTTTCAGAATAAGGGATCTCCCATTTAAGATGGAGATGAGGAGGAATTTCTTCTCTCAGAGGGTCATTAATCTTTGGAATTCTCATCCCCAGAGAGCAGTGGAGGCTGGGTCTATAAGGGAGTCAAGGGTTATTGGGGGTGGCAGGAAAAGGGAAAAAGTTAGAATCTATTATAAAGGATGTGATAACTAGACACTTAGAAAATAATGATATGCTTGGGCAGAGTCAACATGGATTTATGACAAACCTGTTGGAGTTTTGTTGAGGATGTTACTTGTAGCATATTGTCAGGAAAACCCTACATGACAAATGAGAAATATTAATTTCATTGGTTAGAAACTTACATTAGACATTTAATAGAAAAATCCTACAAGTTAACTTAAAAAGAATTAGGAGCCAAGATGGCCACTGCAATTTACCATTTGAAACAATGGGAGATTGAACTTAAGATGATAAGTCTAACAAAGCTCAGCCAGAATAATGGCTTGCTTTAAGTGATTGAATTACCTAGAACGGCTTTAACAGCATGGTTGTCAAGGCCATTCCCACCCATTGACTTTGAAAGAGGCAACCCCCTCCAAATGTGGATGGACACCCTGGGGCATCTAGCGCCTTGAATTTCATTAGAAGATTCCAGAAAAAAACTCATTAAAACAAAGGAGTTTGATAGAGCCATGTGACTGCTTGCACAGCTCTGAAGAAACTGGAAGTTTTCTCACACAGACAGCAGACAGGCAGTAACTGAAAAGACAGCATTGAAGGAGGCAGCTGCTCTCTCTCCCTCCCCCCCAGAAAATATCAAGAGAAGACCGATGCGACTGGGAAAACTCCTCCCCCTCCCCCCCCCCCCATTCCCCCAAGCCTACAGGCCACTACAGCCAACAACGAGGGGAAGAGAATCAACAACCCATTCTCCCTTCAGGAGCCCTGAGCAAAGCAAGCCAACCACTGTGCACATGGCCCAGCGAGGACTTCAAGACTACAACTTCAGTGAGGACTATTGGACTTACCTACTATATTTAAATTCCATTTATTCTGGACTTTAATGCAACCACCAAATCTGTTTCCCCCTGTAATCTATTTGTGTGTGTGTGACTCTCATGTGAATGTGTGTATGAATGTGTAGCATATTTTTATTATTTTAAATTGGGTTAGAGTGTTAAGTGTAATAAACTTACCTCATTCTTGTTTAAACTCAAGAAAACCTGTCTGATTGGTTCTTTTGCAATTACGTTAGAGGAACAAGGTCAAACAATCCCGGAGGTGGTAAGCACAACCACTGTTTTAAAAAAGGAATAAACCCTGTTGCGGTGAAATGAGAGGAAGGACGAAAGGGGAGTCTGAGACCCCTTCCTCACCTGGCCATAACAATATATAAAGGAGAACCAGTGGATGTGGGTATTTGGATTTTCAGCAGGCCTTTGATAAGGTCCCACATAGGAGGTTAGTAAACAAAAGTAGAGCACATTGGATTGAGGGTAATATACTGGTATGCATTGAGAATTAGTTAACAGACAGAAAACAGAGAGTAGGAATAAATGTGTCATTCTGAGGATGGCAGGCTGTTACTAGTGCAGCACTGCAAGGATCAGTGCTGGGGCTACAGCTGTTCACAATCTACATAAATGATTTGGATGTGGGAACCGAGTGTAATATTACCAAATTTGCTGATGACACAAAGCTAGGTGGGAATGTAAGTTGTGAGGAAGGTGCAAATAGGCTTCAAGGGGACCTGGACAGGCTAAGTGAAAGGGCAAGAACATGGAAGATGGAATATAATGTGAATAAGTGTGAAGTGATCCACTTTGGTAGAAAAAACAAAGACAGAGTATTTCTTAAATGGTGAGAGGTTGAAAGTGTTGATGTCCAAAGGGACCTGGGTGTCCTTGTTCATGAGTTACTAAAAGCTAGCATACAGGTGCAGCAAACAATTAGCGAGACAAATGGAATGTTGGCTTCATCGCAATGGGTTTTGAGTAGAGGTGTAAAGAAGTCTTGCTGCAATTGTGTACAGCCTTGGTGAGACTGCAGCTGGAGTACTGTATACAGTTTTGGTCTCCACATCTAAGGAAGGATATACTTGCCTTAGAGAGAGTGCAAAGGAGGTTCACCAGACTAATCCCTGGGACGGCGGGATTGTTTTATGAGGAGAAATTGAGGAAACTGTGCCTGTATTCTCTAGAGTTTCGGGGAATGAAAGGTGATCTCATTGAAACTTACAAAATTGTTACAGGGCGTGAGAGGGTGGATGTAGATAGGATGTTTCCCCTGGCTGGTGAGTCTAGAACCAGTGGACATAGTCTCAGAATAACGGGTAGGCCATTTAAGACTGAAATTAGGAATTTCTTCACTCAGAGGGTGGTGAATCTTTGGGATTCTTTACCCCAGAGGGCTGTGGAAGCTCAATCATTGAACATGTTCAAAACAGAAATCGATAGATATCTGGATACTAATGAGATCAGGGATATGGAGATAGCATAAGAAAGTGACTTTGAGGTAGATGATTCGCCATGATTTTAGTGAATGGTGAAGCAGGCTTGAGGGGTCAAATGGCCTACTCCTGCTCCTATTTCTTATGTTTTTATGTTCTTATGAATCTCTTGTCAAGGTTCACCTAGTCTTTTATTTGATGAAAGTTGTTGAAGCAAGTACCATTAATTTTATCATAGAATTAAGGAATGATAGAATGATATAGCACAGAAGGAGGCCATTTGGCCCATTATACCTGTGCCGGCTCTTTGAAAGATCTATCCAATTCGTCCCTCTCCTCTGCTTTTTCACCCTAGACTTGCAATCTTGTTCCCTTCAAGTACACATTTGAAAGTTACTTCTGAATCTTCTTCCATGACCCTTTTAGGCAGTACATTCCAGATCACAACAACTCTTATCTTTCTTTCCCTGTCTTTATTTAGTTTTCTGTACCTGATTTTATAATGAATTAGCCATTCTAACTTACACCTCCTGTTACAGAGTTGCCGCCGCCGCCGTAATCAGTGGTGGCTGTAAAAAATGGCGGCCTTCACATGCGGGCTTTACTCGGCAGAGCTGCCGTGATAGTAAACGCGGTGGCTCATTTACATGGCCGGGGCAGACCGCTCCCCTGATGACATGGAGAGGGTGGGCGGTACGTTCCCGGCAACGGCATCCAGTGCCACTGCGCAGGCGCCAACACCATTTTTAAAGGGCTTCCAGCCCTTACATTTAATTAAAATTTTTAAAGTAATAGGCATTTTAGATTTAATGTAAAAAATTAGAGAAATGTTTCTATCCCCCCTCCCACTCCACCCCATTATCCATTTAGTTCATTCCTTGCCCTCTCACCCTCCAAAATACTTACCTTGTGTTTCTGACCTTCTCTCTCCCCCCCAAAGTTTATGAACTTTTCACTTCAACCCCTTCCCACCATTCCCTCGACCAAACAGATTTCTTTGACCCTGCTCCTCCCAACTCCCGCACTGAAATACTTACCTGCTCTCCCCCTCCCCACCAGTGTCCCGTATCGGATCCCCGGATAGAGATCTGAAGTCGCGGGAGTGCTGGCTTCCAGCACGAGTATTGCACCAGGACCAATGGCGGAAGTGGGTAAGTATTTAATTCATTACTTTACATAAATTAACATAATCAAATTTTGATCCTGCTGCTGAGCGGCAGGGGGCCGCCACAAGGCCTCATCGCCGCCAGCAATATGGGGCCGGGCCTTCCCAGTGTCGAGGTCCGTGGCGGGCCCCTCCCGGAGCCATTTTCCGGGCCCCCCCCGCCACGACCCCCGATGTCAGGGGGCCTGTAAAATCTAGCCCTACATGTCTGAGTAAGGATTCTTCAATTTGATTGGTTGAAGAGACACGCTGTTGTTTGCCCTATCCAGCTATGGACAGCTGCAAGCGTAATGAATGAAGAGCACCATTCCTTCACTACTGACCGCAAAATCTTAGCCATCGTTTAAAAATTAGACAACCTGGGACAATGTCATAAATTAATTAAGGTCAGGGGACGTCATTTAACTCATCCAATCAGAAAATCCCTAAATTACCCCCATTGCAGCATCTGACTCTTAAATGATTGCAGGATCTTCATCTCTACTACTTTATTTAGAAATCCATTTTGTGTGTTGATCAGACTCTGTATGTTATCAGTACTAAATTTACTTTTTCCATACCATTGGCCATGACATTCACATAACCATGGACTGGAGATTTACATTTCATCACTGGTTTCTGCATCAACTTTCTGCTTACCTTTCCTTTTTGAGAAGCTTCATCATACTGTATTGTTCCTTTTAGTAACCAGGAACACAAGAAAATTACATAGAGAAAATGACCAAAACAGCTTCAACAAGGGCATTGTAATGATTTTCCTGTTGTCAAAAAAGCACATCAATAGTTACAGATCATTATACAAATAAATATACAATGGGAGTTTATACATGATTCAATGGGCATGCCTGCAGGGTACAAATCCTCATTCATAAACCAGTCAGTGAGGCAGAACATTCTCCACTGTTTAATTTATGTACTGATCTATCCCCTTTTACATTTTTGCTGAGTATTTCTTAGCTTATTGATATGAGGGATGGCAACACTAGGGAATAGAATACTTTCCAACACATTATTAGCACTTTATATCATCGGTATTTGCAAGGCAAGACACTTCCTGCTTTGCCACCAAAATGTGCCTGTATCTCAGACTCCATAAAGGACCATTATAGGATGGCGATGTTCAACATCCTACTAGAGGCTGGAGATATTCTTCAGCATGGAGTGTTCCAGGCTGCTGATTGGGAATCAACTCAGATTTATCTGTATCCCATAATTTGCACATACATGCACTGGAAACATAAAAAGCTCTGCACACGGTATTCAAAATGTCAGGGTAAGTATTTTTTAAGTTTTCCAGGCAAAGAAGCACAACAGACACATCCCAAATCTTGATCACACTTTCCTCATCAGCCAGTTATTGTCCTATATTGTTTTATATTTACATTTGCTTCTTTTCAACTGAAATACCAATGCAAAAAAAATTGCTGAAACCATGAATTTATATCTACATTTTAATTCTTTCTTTATATGTTTGTACTCACAAATAGAGGAATTCTTTCACTGTAAGGATATACTTTAAAGTGTTTAACTTATTTGTTATTTAAAGGTGCTTCGTTTTTTCAATTCTTTTATTTTGTTTTCTGGGTTTTTCACTTGAATCCTTTGGAATTTGTATTTCACAGGGTTAGATACGTCCACCTCATCTTAACATATATGTCCAAACAGTCACTCACACCATCTAACTGTTCCTTAATGACTCTGTGATTTATACCTTCGGCACTGTGCCCAGAATTCCATTCCTCGTGTTGATCACATTTTGCATGAAACGTTGCCTGACGGCAGTCTTTCATTAAAACCAGCGCAAAGTACTGCAGATGTTGGAAATTTGATATAAAAACAGAATATGCTGAAAATACTTAGCAGGACGAATGAAGGTCATTGACCTGAAATGTTAACTCTGTTTCTCTCTGCACAGATGCTGCCAGACCTGCTGAGTATTTCCAGCATTTTCTGTTTTTATTTCAATCTTTTACCAGTTTGAACCTGTGTCCTTTTATCCTGTTGTCACATTGCAGTTTGAAGTTCCAGGTCATCAGCTGCCATATTGCTTACAATTTTACATACCTGTATAAGGTCACCTCTCAGTGATAAATAAGGTTTCTTGCTTTTACACTGACACTGGGGATGAATCACATGGATCTTCTCTGTACAGTATCTAATTTTGAGCACCCAAAAAATCTGCCAGCTTTTTTTTGGCACATTCTCAACATAACTTGGCCAGGATGGGGCACTGAGGGCAGAAAATCATCCAGGACCCAGATACAGCGGGTTATGGACTTCATGTTAGTATGTGAGGGGATCTGTGTGCCTCAGATATCAGAGATGGCTGGGCTCAGAGAGGGATTCCCCACATCACGAATGCCCTCATTTACAGCCTGCCTTCTGCCAAGTGACCAGTATGTTGGAATCAACTAGGAAGCTAGGGCCAAGTTTATGAACTGGACTAGCAGGAGGGCATTAACGGCTATTTTCACATGGCTACAGTACAGCGAGACAAGATATGGCCTCCTCAAGAGCTCTTTGCTGTCTTCTAAATATTAGTATATCCTCTGTGGTGTCCATTCTAACTTTTGTCTTATTGTTCATGTTGATTTCAAATTGGTCAACATGGCTGCAGCCTCAGAAGTCCATATCTCCAAAGTTCTTCAGATAATTAAGGTGAACTCTATGTCACTACCATGTTGAATACTTCCACATTTACCTCTTTTCCCCTATGTTAAGCGACATTAATGGCTGTCACAGTTGTTCACAAATCAAGCTAGACTTGACAATATTATCAATAGCAGAGATAGTAAGTCTTAAAATTAGAATATTTAGGTGGTGTCAAGAGCAAAAGCTACACTTTATTAACTGAAGACACATTGCCACAATGACATCAGATTAATTTACAGGTCACAATATCTGGCTGCAATGTGTAGAGGAGTTTATAGTATGAAACTCAAATTTTAAAAAACACTTGTAATACTGAAAGCAGATATGAAAAACACAGTTAAATGTATTTGTTGCTACTGTAGCAATATAGCAAATTTAACAGTTTTATACCAAGTGTAAAACAATGGTCTTCTGAATTAAGGAACAAGATTAGCTAATCAGGGCTACAGATTACATATATTAATCCAATCTAGCATTAAATTAATATAAGAAGGCACTGTTATTTTTAAAGTGCTAATGATAGACTTCATTTTGGGCAGCTACGTGGTTTCTGGTACAACCCATCAAGGTAGTCACATCATTGCCAGCATGGTAGAATTGATACATTGAACAGACTGCTAGTCAGCACATCAAAAACCAGACAGGAAGACTCTAACACTGACCCATAAATTTGTGCTGCTCTGTTCAAGTTCCCAGTTCCTTTTCTTATTTGTGAAAAGTAAACAGCACATCGAGGGGTCCGGACAGACTACAAATTGAAAGTAGTTATTTACATCTTTTCTTTTCTAATTTCAGTATCACTCTGAAATGATCCAAGTGTTGGTACTCAGGTTATTGCTCAGATTGAAAGTGTTAAGTTAACAATAAAGTACCATATTTTCTCTGTATAAAGTTGTTGTGGCAAGAAAGCCATAACTTTGTGACTGGGCACTTGATTGTGATCAATTGCTCTGATTTATTAAACAATATCCCCAAATTCATAAAATAGGCAGGAAAGCCCAACTTATGTATCATGTACTACACAAATACAATAACGTATTAATGCTAACTATAATATTATCATACAAAAGCTCCCTTGAAAAGTATAAAGCGTTATCAGTTTATGAAAGCATCCAGTGACAAATCGTTCAAAAATAATAGTTATATGTAAGTACAGTGAACCAAGTGCTCCTAGATCACAATCCAACTCTTCATGGCCTTTCCTACTGCTGCTTGAACCAGTTGCTAGGAGGCGACAATTTGCCCACCATCCCACAACACAATTGTAAGGCGCAGAACTTGGTGTCTGACTGCTTTCAACGTACCACCAATTGTTTTGGTAGATTTAAAGCAAATTCCTAAGGGCCCCAGTAGCTCAGTGTGTAAATGCATCAAGTGGTGTGCCACGATGCAAGAGAGACAAGAAGCTCAAATCCTGATCAGTACTGATCCCAGCAAGACGGATAAAAGAAGTGTTACAACTGGCCTTGTTATCCCCCTGGGCTAGGAAGAGTAAGGGTTCCACTCATTATGGCTATATCAGCAATCCTGCAGGAAAGTCTGTGGCTATTAGATGAAGGCAGATTTGGGATCAGATGTGTTGACTCCATAGTTAAATATTTTGCTGACCTTGAAGCCTAGACTTCCCCCCCCCCAGGACTTGTGGGGAGGGAATTTGACTTGCTGCCAAGACATCACCATAACCCGGCCGGTACCCTGTCATTCATTATGTAGAGTGGGGACCTCTGATGGAATCCCTCATTCATTATGGAGGGCTAATGTTCCCCCTAAGCTAAAAGGAATTGTGCAGGCTTTGTTCTGTGATAAATAGTGCGAATGCACACCTGTGCAAAAAAAAATTTAAAGAAATCGCGCACTGAAAAAAATGGGCTGCGCACAACATCTAAATTTTAGAGGGAACATTGCTCCCAATGGAATCCCTTATTCAGTATGCAGGGTGGGCTCCTGGAAGAATTCCTGCCAGCAAGTCATAGCCCCCACTGGCATGCTGGAGAATTTAGGGAGCTCTGTAGTGCTGAAAGAAGTGGAGCCCATCTGAAAGGGAGTATTGATCAGGATTTGAGCTTCTTGTCTCTATTGCATCACAGCACACCACTTGATGCATTTACACAATGAACTACTGGAGTCCCTAGGAATTTGTTTTAAATCTACCAAAATAATTGGTATTGACATTGACAGCAGTCAGACACCAAGTTCTGCACCCTAGAATTGTGTTTATGGGATGGTGGGCAAATTGTCGCCCTGAAGGTCAGAGGGCAATTTGAATGTTAGGCCTCAGGCTGAACCAAAGCCTAACAAAAGTGGGACCTGAGGGGAGACCCACTACTGTGCCTTATCCCTCCAAAGTGACCTTTCAACACTGCCTCACGGACCACCGCCACCCCCTCGTAGCAGTTCCTCGGGTGGCACGGGTGAAAGGCAGGTAAGTGGCCCCGCCTTCTTGCTATGTTGTATGTTGTAGATGGGGAGGAGTGTCTGGTAGTCAGCTTTGCAGGAATAGGAAGAGACCGAAGTAGGCCTCACAGACCCATTTCCTTGCTGTTCCAGGCACTATTCTGCCCAATACGATTGTCTAGGTTCACCCTTTAGTATGACTACTTGGATGAAGTACTGAATATTAATACTCTGTCACTACAACATATATTCATGAAGCAAGCTAAATATATGCAAGGGCAGGCACAAGGTTCATTCCAAAAATCTCACCCAACCCGCCATGCAGGCAGTCACATCTGTCGGTCCAATATAGCAAGTAAGATTGGTTTGAGAGAGATTAGAGATGATGACACCATTATAACACCACTTTTTCTTTGTTCTGATTGTTTGAATTTATTATTGAACCGCGAAAAAATTGACGTAGAAGACTGATCAAACTTGTGAGCCTCAATTTTATCCTAATCTGCCTGCCGGGTTAACTCTGAATTTCAATCAGACGAGCTATAGAATGGGTATCCGGCCCAAATCCACCCAGTTCCTGCCAGGTGGGTTAGGAGAAAATAGATTCAGAGTCCTGGACTGACCTATTGGTGTCTGCCATAAAGACAGTACGTTCTTTTCCAATTGGTATATTTTTTCTAATACTGGATTGTACTTGGAAATTGTTCAAAATTAACATTATCAAGAAAATGACAGCAAATGATATTACTGGCACCATTTTGGATCCTTTCTCTCCTCTCTGACTCCCCTGAATTGGCTCTATATTTATCTACAGGAGGTTTGCTTCTCATTGACAGAAACTGCTGATGGGACAGCAGCTCTAAGTTCGAACATTGTGTTGAACCAAGGTGAGAACACTACATTGACATCCCATATGTTAAAGGAAGTTGGTTATACCAGGCTTCATTATCCCAATAATAAGCCTGCATTTTAACCTTGGTAAAGTACCCCTTCCACACCAAACATTCTATTTTTATTCTTCACATAGAAGTGCTGAACAACAAATCCCCTGTCCATCTTCACCAGCCCAAGTCAGCTTTCCATACTGTCAAATGTTTCAATTTAGCTTTTGTGAAGTCTCCAACACAAATGATCCTGTGCCACTAGGACAAGTCAATATTTTCATATTCACCATGGTCTGAGTCATCTAATTCAATAGCAGGAACTAGATTGTAGTAGTTTGCTGACTTATTCATATAGAGCCTTTGACGATCTGCCTCTTGTAGCTCGTCTGTGACACTCACCAATTCTGGCTCAGCATGGACTTGCTCTACAGCATCTTCTTCTTCCACTTTATTGTTAGACATATTAAGGTAGATCTCGTCAGCACATGTGACTGAGTCAACAGAACTGCCAAGCTTAATTTCCACCTCTTCATACAAGTCTCGGTTACTCCCTAGCAATGCTGTTGAAGGACGTAACATGAGCTGGTTTCTGGCGAGGATGTGATTTTCATGTCCTGTGAGGTTGGGAGTTGTCTCTGGAGTCCGGCACATTATATAGTGATGGTCTCCCGCATTTGTAAAGCCAGACTTCTCGATGGTGCAAATCTGATTGTCTTGTCTAATTGCTTTAAAATCAGATTTTCTCCTCCTCCAGCAATACCAACACAACATCAGAGTAAGAATCACGATCAATGGCAGGCAAATGAAGAGAGCCGTGAGACCATGGGACCTGCAGATATCTGAGCGATGAATATCTATGATATTCAGACCTTGTGGGTGCTTTGATGTGTAGCATGTAGGCACATTTTCTGATCCACTGATGCTTACATTTACATTAATATATTTTGCCAACCCATCATACAAGGCACATGTACACTCCAAGGTATTATTGAAAAGAGACAATTTCACAAGGCTTGGTTTAAAGACACTAGGAGGTATAGAAATTAAATTGTTGGAGTTTAGGTACAGGTCCTGAATCTGGTCGGAAGCCACTAAAATGCTCTCCGGTAACTGTTGAAGGTGGTTTTCCTCCAGGTGAAGGATCTTTAAAGTGGGTGCATTTGTTAGGAAGTTAGAAGGTAATTGCTCTAATTGATTGTTGTCCAGATACAGGACCTCCAGAGAGCTTGGGTTTTCATCTGCATCATAGATGTCAGATATGTTGCAACTTGAGAGGTCTAGGACCTTAATTCCTGACAGATTTGTGAAGACATTCCATTGAAGAGCACCAATAGAAGAACCAGTGAAGTTTAAGCAACATTGATCTCTCACCTGGCTAGCCTTAAAGGTCCTGAAATCAAGATTGCCATCACACATGCAGACTTCATTTGCAGCACCTGGACCCCAAACAAATGCTAGTAGTAGAATCCACTGCTGGAGGAATTTCCATGACCTTGGACCTGAGAAAAACAGATCAGCACATGGTCAATGACAGGAGTATCACAATATGAAAAGCCAGGAGTGCGAGTGACATACTGCCTGCTGATTTCTTCAATAACTAGGTTAAATCTGGTTGATAAGTTAATAAAATCTGTATTGAAGCCTAAAAATGCAAAATAAAACTTACCTTACCCTTTTTCTGGTCTTGAACCCCATTCCCAGCATGGTTGGCCTGGTGGAGAAGCCACTACTACTCCCTCACTCAGGCCTCAGGTTCAACTAGCAGACCAGGTCCCAGTGACATCATTGAAGTTGCATATTTAAACAGAGTCCCACTGGCTTCCAGTGAATATCCTTGCTGTCTTCAATTTGAAATTTCAGTTGGCTAATTTGGTGCTGGAAAGGAATGGGTTAACTGCCCCACTCCCTCCCACCCACCCCTACCCACCAGATTTCCACCTTCTCAGCAGGGAAATGCAACATGGCACTGGGTCAACCTAAATGAGGGAATGGAAAATTACAAAAGTATAATTTTAATATTAAGGCATGTAAGGATCATGGTTTGAAAACTACCAGTAATCAACCTCACCATTAGAAAGCATGGCAAACATATTTCTGCCACTAACTCTCCTCTTACTAAGCTAACATCACTGTGACGCTAACAGCTTAGGTTGTTCCAAACTGTAAGCACCGTTCCACTGTCTTCCTTGTAATTCTAGTGCTTTGAGACACTTCTGAGAGTTTTTAAAATTCATTCATGGGACGTGGATAGTGCTGGCAAGTCCAGCATTTATTGCTCACCCCCAATCGCCCTTGAGAAGCTGGTGGTGAGCCGCCTTCTTGAATCACTGCAGTCTGTGTGGTGAAGATACTCACACAGTACTGTTAGGGAAGGAGTTCTAGGATTTTGATCCAGCGACAGTGAAGGAACAGAGATATATTTCCAAGTCAGGTTGTGTATGACTTGGAGGAGAACTTGCAGGTGGTGATGTTCCCACATGCCTGCTGCCCTTGTTCATCTAGGTGGTAGAGGTCACGGGTTTGGGAG
This sequence comes from Heterodontus francisci, assembly GCF_036365525.1. Lineage (NCBI taxonomy): Eukaryota > Metazoa > Chordata > Chondrichthyes > Heterodontiformes > Heterodontidae > Heterodontus > Heterodontus francisci. The sequence continues at coordinate 38,002,964 of NC_090378.1, forward strand.
GTTGTGTCGAAGGAGCCTTGGCTTGTGTGATAGGATGCCATATGAATGCGTTTTTCTTTTCTTTATTTCCACCATTCCCTGCAGAATGGCACAGTAATATAAAAATACTTTATGCTTCATGGACAGGGTGTTTGAATTATTAGTCAACTGTAGATGATAGAGGTGAATTACTTTAGACATGGTACTCTTTCATGGGGCATACATCAGCACATCCAATGTCCGTAGCCTTTTGAACTGTCTTTGCTCGTGCCAACACTTTCTACCAATTACAATAATTTCTTGATTATTGTAGTTTTAAAAAAAATAATTAAAACATCATCCTTTGTTTCGTGCTGTTTTAAAATGCCCGGATGATCCTTCAACACAGTACATCACAGAGCATCCGACAGTCCAAAAGACCATGGAAAGCATTATGCTGCCACAGTCTATTTATATTATAAGAAGGATTGTGTCCATGTGTCTGGTGTTCAGCCATGTGAACCATAGCTTTGATGTGCTGTAGCCACATGACTAGTTACCAGAGTCCAAGCAAATGCCAGTACTACACTCACCAACCTCTGCTGTGCCTCAGTCCCTGCCACCTATGCTTTACTTCTCTGCTCTGGTGCTTCCTTGCCCTAACTCCCAGTCTCCCTGCTTCTTCCCAAGCCTCAGTCTTCACCCCCAATTCCTCCCGGGCTGGTCTAATTCTACTTCTGATCAATGGTGACCCATGTTGATCGTGCGGGGGACTCTACAGTGATTGTGCCATTGAAAGTCAAAGGGAGATGGCCGGGCTTTTGAGATCATCCACTTGTCAGCCCAAGCCTGGCTGTTATCCATGTCCTGCTGTAAGCTAGCATGGGCTGCTTCATTATTAGAAAAGTTGTGAATGGACCCGAACACGATTTCATTGTCAGTTAACACCCCCACTCCTGATATTATGAGGGGAGATGAGTCATTGATTTAAGCAACTGAAGGTGGCTGGGCTGAGGATGCTTCCCTAAGAAACTCCTGCAGCACTGTCTTGGGGATGTGATGATTGCCTTTCGAAATCCATAATCATCTTCCCTTACATTAGGTGTAACTCCAACCACTGGTGGGTTCTCCCTTTGACCCCCATTGACTTTAATTTTACTGGGAATTCTTGGTGCTGATTGTCTTTCTGTAGTCAATGTTAAAAAAGCTGTTCCCATTAGCTGATGGTACAAGGACTAGGGGACATGGATTTAAGGTTTTGGGCAAGAGGTGCAGAGGGGAGGTAAGGAAGAAGTTTTATTACGCAGCGAGTGGGAATGAACTGAACTGAACTGGCTACCTATGAGGGTAGTAGAAGGGGAGAAGATGAATGATTCCAAAAGGAAATTGGATGGGCACTTGAGGGAAATAAACTTGCAGGGCTACGGGGTAGAGTGGGGAATGGAACTGTTGGATTGCTCTGCAGAGAGCCATCATGGACTCAATGGGCCAAATGGCCTCCTTTTGTGTTGTAATGACGCTATGCTCTAAATGGTTCAGTGGAAGCAGCAAAGCCACAATATGTCAACTAGTCTTTCTATAACTAAACTTATGATTAGCCAACAAGATACACTACACAGGAAAAACAAACCACTGAGTGATTTTCCACCACAAAGCTCATTTATTTTACAGATTTGTCAGTTATGCATCTATTAGTGCTTTTTGTGGGGGGGTGCGAGGGGGAGGGGTGGGTGGGGTGGGGGGGTAAGTAAGAATACAACAACAATTTTTGGCCTCTATATAAACTTAACTGGTTGTTTTTTTGGGAGAGAGGGCAGGGAAGGACACAGAATGATGTTTCCATTAGGCCTGCTCCAGTCGACACACACTCTGACTCAATTTATATAAAATGTATTGTTTTGCAACATTCCTGAAACTAGAAAAATGCTTTAAAAAAAAACAAATAATACTGTTTGAATATGTCAAATCCTTTGTGTGAGTCCAATGAAATAAAAATATGATAAGGGGCCTGATAATAATAGTACATTGAGTAAAACCTTCCTTATCTTAGCCCAGCTCCCATTAGGAAGTCCATCTGTACCCACACCCTTTCCTGAGGCCTAAAGAGGCATTGACGTGCTTACTTCCTGTAATAAACTATTAAATGGTTTGAACAACTCAGTAAAGAAAAAGAAACTAACAAAAAATTCCTGCGTAAACCGGAGCTGGTTATGTTTAATTACTTAGTGGCCTACAAGTAAAAATTATTTTGTTATCCTTTAAAATGTTACAGAGGAGATTTTACTAGGCTTACATAAAGAGGAACATGCAATAATACAGCACTGCACCATTGATTGCCTATGGACCCAAGAAATATTTTTACTTTTCTAATTCATTTCACCTTTTATTCTTTTAGCAACTTTTAGGTCTCCCATTCTCATGTCCTACACGATAGCTGAAAGGACAGCCAGATGACTTGTTTCTAGCCATCTACCTAACTTGCTCTGTTTAACTTGCCAGGGAGCAGCTCAGTGTGGGAGTATTCCTTCCTGGCATTTCCTCCCATAGCAACAGCAGAGGTGGTGGATTTTCTGAACTGGGCATTTCTGTAGGAGGAATGCTCGACTTTGGACTTTGCCTGTGTACCCCACATCTGTCCACACATAAACCTCTGGGTTCCTCTCATTACAATAATATAAGCTCCTGGCCCCAAACTCTCCAACAATTTAAAGGTTTGCACATGCAGGAGAGGGCTGAATTTGTGTGTTGCCATGAAGCAATTTATAGGTAAGTTACCAAATGTTGGATGGCAAAATAATTGTGTGAAAAAAATATATCTTGGTACAAAATTAGTTGCAAGGCAAAAATAATTAGATGGAGCCAAATACCTGCTTCGAAAAAAAATTACAGGAAATAAAATATGGTAAACTGAGTTTCTGAGTGAATGATGGGGATAGCAAAGTGGAGATACTCTCACATAAGGTGAGTACATGGACAGTTGCCATGTTTTACACAACAGAATAGCCAGTCCAAACAAGAACAGTGTAGCATGCTTGGCAGGAGGTGGGAGCAATGGTCAATACTGAGTACAGTAGCTGCAGGTTCGGAGAACAGATGCAACAAATATGGCTGGCCTTAAGAAAGATGTCAAGCTATCAACAGTACCATTTATTAAATCGATGGCCCAAGTATACACACTATCAAATGTTACCTTGTCAACCTGCTACACATTTATTGCTGGCCCATGCAAAGCCCTCAGCTCTTTCATTGCTTATCATGCAGACCCACACTTCAGCAGGGCTATCAGTCAAACTGGCACTTACAACTGAAACCCTAACATTTTAAAAGAGGTTCTCATAAAAAATCAATGTAATGCAATCTATCTATTTATATAAATGAGTTGAATGAAGGGACCGAAGGTATGGTTGCTAAACTTGCTGTTGACACAAAGATAGGTAGGAAAGTAAGTTGTGGTCATAGGGAAGCTACAAAGGGATATAGATAGGTTAAGTGATTGGAGTAAAATGTGGGAAATGTGAAATTGTCGATTTTGGCAGGAATAAAAAAAAAGCATATTATCTAAATGGTGAGAGATTGCAGAGCTCTGAGATGCAGAGGGGTCTGGCTGTCCTCGTGCATGAATCGCTAATAGAATGTTATCATTTATTGCGAGGGGAATTGAATATAAAAGTAGGGAGTTTATGCTTCAGTATACAGGGCATTGATGAGACCACTTTTTGGGATTTTCTTCTCCCTGCTGCTTTCACATGCGTTCAAATCCTCTGAAGAAGGAATTTTCCTCCACACAAGATCAGGGGGCAGGTTGTTCAACCTTGCCCGTCTAAGAGCGAAGTCCAAAGTACGGAAAGTCCTCATCAGAGAACTCCTCTTTGCTGACGATGCTGCTTTAACATCTCACACTGAAGAATGCCTGCAGAGTCTCATCGACAGGTTTGCGTCTGCCTGCAATGAATTTGGCCTAACCATCAGCCTCAAGAAAACGAACATCATGGGGCAGGATGTCAGAAATGCTCCATCCATCAATATTGGCGACCACGCTCTGGAAGTGGTTCAAGAGTTCACCTACCTAGGCTCAACTATCACCAGTAACCTGTCTCTAGATGCAGAAATCAACAAGCGCATGGGTAAGGCTTCCACTGCTATGTCCAGACTGGCCAAGAGAGTGTGGGAAAATGGCGCACTGACACGGAACACAAAAGTCCGAGTGTATCAGGCCTGTGTCCTCAGTACCTTGCTCTACGGCAGCGAGGCCTGGACAACGTATGCCAGCCAAGAGCGACGTCTCAATTCATTCCATCTTCGCTGCCTTCGGAGAATACTTGGCATCAGGTGGCAGGACTATATCTCCAACACAGAAGTCCTTGAAGCGGCCAACACCCCCAGCTTATACACACTACTGAGTCAGCGGCGCTTGAGATGGCTTGGCCATGTGAGCCGCATGGAAGATGGCAGGATCCCCAAAGACACATTGTACAGCGAGCTCGCCACTGGTATCAGACCCACCGGCCGTCCATGTCTCCGTTATAAAGACGTCTGCAAACGTGACATGAAATCGTGTGACATTGATCACAAGTCGTGGGAGTCAGTTGCCAGCATTCGCCAGAGCTGGCGGGCAGCCATAAAGACAGGGCTAAATTGTGGCGAGTCGAAGAGACTTAGTAGTTGGCAGGAAAAAAGACAGAGGCGCAAGGGGAGAGCCAACTGTGCAACAGCCCCAACAAACAAATTTCTCTGCAGCACCTGTGGAAGAGCCTGTCACTCCAGAATTGGCCTTTATAGCCACTCCAGGCGCTGCTTCACAAACCACTGACCACCTCCAGGCACGTATCCATTGTCTCTCGAGATAAGGAGGCCCAAAAAAAAGAAAAAGATGAGACCACATCTGGAGTACTGTGTACAGTATTGATCTCCTTATTTAAGGAAGGATGTAAATGCATTGGATCAGTTCAGAGAAAGTTTACTAGACTAATACTTGGAATGGGTGTGTTGTCTTATGAGGAAAGGTTGGACCAGCTAGGCTTGTATCTGCTAGAGCTTAGAAGAGTAAGATGTGACTTGATTGAAACATATAAGATTCTGAGGGTTCTTGACAGGGTGGATGTGGAAAGGATGTTTCCCCTTGTGGGAGAATCTAGAACTAGGGGTCACTGTTTAAAAATAAGGTGTCACCCATTTAAGACAGAGATGAGGAGAATTTTTTTCTCTCAGAGGGTTGTGAGTCTTTGGAACTCTCTTCCTCAAAAGGCGGTGGAAGCAGAGTCTTTGAATATTTTTAAGGCAGAGATAGATAGATTCTTGATAAGCAAGGGGGTGAAACATTATTGGGGGTTGGCGGGAAGGTGGAGTTGAGGTTACAATCAGATCAGCCATGATCTTATTGATCATGGGGCCGAGTGGCCTACTCCTGCTTCTAATTCATATGTTCATATATATGTTCGCATGTTCATATCTGCCAAATGTCCTGTAAAAGCAGAACTTGTATATCACAACCTCAGGATGTTCCAAACCACTTTACAGCTAATTAAGAGGCCAAAACATTGTATGTTTTCAAGAAGGAGTTAGATATAGGTCTTGGGTCTGAAGGGATCAAAGGCTATGGGGCGAAAGCGGGAACAGGCTACTGAGTTGGATGATCAGCCATGATCATAATAAATGGCGGAGAAGGCTCGAAGGGCCGAATGACCTTCTCCTGCTCCTATTTTCTCTGTTTTTATAAAGTGTAACCACTATTATAATTTCTTTTCATTCATTCATGGGAAGAAGGCGTTGCTGGCAAGGTCAGCACTTATTGCCAATTCCTAATTGCCCTTGAGAAGGTGGTTGTGATACTCCCACAGTGCCATTGGTTAGAGAGTTTCAGATTTTGACCTAGTGATGATGAAGGAATGGTGATATATTTCCAAATCAGGATGATCTGTGACACGGAGAAGAATTTTGAAATGGTGGTGTTCCCATGCACTTGCTGACCTCCTTTTAGGTGGTAGAGGTCACTGGTTTGGAAGGTAATGATGAAGAAGACTTGGTGATTTGCTGCAGTGTATCTTGTCAATGTACACATTGCAGCCACTGTGCACTGGTGGCGGAGAGACCGAATGTTTAAGGTGGTAGGTGGGTGCCGGTCAAGTGGATTACTTTGTCCAGGACAGTGTCAAGCTTCTTGATTATGGTTGGAGCTGCATTCACCCAGGCAAGTATTCTATTACACTCCTGACTTGTGCCTTGTAAATGGTGGAAAAGCTCTGGGAAGTCAGGAAGTGAGTCAATCACCACAGAATTCCCAGCCTTTTGCCTGCTCTAATAACCACACTGTGCAACAGCCCCAACAAACAAATTTCTCTGCAGCACCTGTGGAAGAGCCTGTCACTCCAGAATTGGCCTTTATAGCCACTCCAGGCGCTGCTTCACAAACCACTGACCACCTCCAGGCGCGTATCCATTGTCTCTCGAGATAAGGAGGCCCAAAAGAAAGAAAAATAACCACACTATTTATGTGCTGGTCCAGTTAAGATTCTGGTCAATGGTGATCTCCAGGATGTTGATAGTGGGGGATTCAATGATGGTAATGCCATTGAATGTCAAGGGGAGGTGATTAGACTCTCTTGGTGGAGATAGTCATTGCCTGGCCTGTATGGCGCTAATGTTGCTTGACACATCTCAGCCCAGGCCTGAATGTTGTCCAGGTCTTGCTGCATGCATGCATGCTGCATTGTCTGAGGAGTTGTGAATGAAACTGCACACTATGCAGTCATGAGCAAACATCCTGACATCTGACTTTATAATGGAGGGAAAGTCATTGATGAAGCAGCTGAAGATAGTTGGGCCTAGGACATTATCCTGAGGAACACCTGCAGCAATGTCTGCGGCTGAAATTATTACCCTCCAACAACCATAACCATCTTATTTCATACTAGGTATGACTCCAACCAATGCAGAGTTTTCTCCCGAGTCCCATTTACTTCAATGCTACTAGGGCTCCTTGATGCCACACTTATTGTCAAGGGCAGTTACTCTCACCTTACCTCTGGAATTCAGCTCTTTTGTCCATGTTTGGACCAAGGCTGTAATGAAGTCTGGAGCCAAATAGTCCTGGCAGAACCCAAACTGAGCATCGGTGAGCAGTGCTTGATAGCACTGTGAACAATCCCTTCCATCACCTTGCTAATGATTGAGTGTAGGATGATGGGGCAGCAATTGGCTGCATTGGATTGGTCCTTTTCGTGAGCAAGACATACCTGAACAATTTTTCACTTTGTTGGGTAGATGCCAGTGTTGTAGCTGTACTGGAACAGCTTGGCTAGGTGCGAAGCTAGTTCTGGAGTGCAAGTCTTCAGCACTAAAGCTGGGATGTTGTCAGGGCCCATAGCCTTTGTTGTATCCAGTGTGCTCAGCTCTTGATATCATGTAGAGTGAATTGAATTGGCTGAAAACTAGAATCTACAATAATGGAGATTTCAGGAGGAGGCCAAGATGGACCATCCACTCAGCACTACTTAGGGAATATGCAGCAGCTCACTTGTGCACAGTAACCCACAAACAGCAATGAGATAAATGACCAGATAATTTGTTTTACTGATGTTGGTTGAGAATAAATATGTTTTTGCTGGTGATGGTTGAGTGATAAATATTAGCCAGGTCACTGGGAGAACTCTCCAGCTGTTTGTCAAAAAGTGCCATGTGATCTTTTACATTTGTCTGAGAGCGAAAACAGGGCCAAAGTTTAATGTCAGTCCCTCAGCATCAGTAAACACTATGTTCTCAAGTGTCTAGGGTGGGGCTTGAATCCACAATCTTCTGAGTCAGAGGTGAGAGTGTTACCACATGTACAACAAGGCTATTACTTGCATTAAATGCAATGTGGTGAAATTGGGGCTGTTATGTCATGTTCCTATGCAGTTAATGCTTTGATATATCAATGGATAGCAAATTGACATGTTTAATGAGATGAGTGTGTATATTCAAATAATTTCATATTTGACACCAAGTATATATTACTCATGTAAGAACTTTGGAGACTGCAACTTTTTTCAATTACTTTTCAGTTACAATGCATTTTATGATTTATAGTTTTCATGTACACCATGTAACGACATTTTGGAGCACCTCACAGACATGCCAAGAAGCCAGCTCCAGAGAGTGGTTGTTGTATGTTGGTGTACTGATGAAGTGCTCAAGTGCTGTTTGGGCTACATGGGGGATGTTGTCAACATGTTCATTTGTCAAGAGCTTTCAGTGTGATTTAAGTGGATTTAAATATTAGATCCCAGACAGCTTCAGGCAGACAAAGTTGGTACAGTGCTGAGGAGACAAGTTGTTAGTGAAAAGTCTGAATAAGCAAATGTCATTGTACTGTAAAGGGCATATTTGTTGGCCAGTGGTGATTTGTTCCTTGTGAGCTGATCTGCACTTTTCGGCAACAACTCTTCTATTGTCACTGTGATTTGCATGTAACCACACAACAATCACTCGTCACCACCTGTCTATACATATAGTGCACATGCTGCAGTCTGTCAGCAGTAGAAAAGGATTTCAAAAGTGAAAGTGCTTTTTTCTTCCCATGGAGATACGATCATTTAGTTCTCATCTATGCTTGGGGAAAATCTAAAGGGGAACTTATTTGTCTGGACTGGTGGTTTTCTGGGAACAACCAAAATCTGGCGTCCCATGGTACAAAGATGCAGTGATACCTGCAGCAGTTTAAACCTCCTCCAACCCAGTTCTTGTTAAAAAAGCTACAATGAACTTGTAGCAACATCAATTGCAAGAATTTCTATATTACAACAGTGATTTCACTTCAAAAAGCTTCATTGGGCTGTAAAGCGTTTGGACACCTCCTGAGGTCGTGAAAGGCACTATAGAAATGCAAGTCATTCTTTCAAGAACTTTTACAGTGATAGGATCACCCTTATGAAGGGACGCTGACTGGTGCATCTCACTCCTACTTGTTCCTTGTTTTCTTCTGTAAAACGACTGGTCTGAGGCATCCTGGGAGCAGTTAATATTGTCAATACACACCACTCCCCTTGCTATGGCATCGCCAATAGAGAACGGGAAGAAAAACAACCTCACTCCCGCTTGGTTTCTCAAAACGTCTCTTCCCAGGCTATCACTCACTTCCAGTTTTAAACCAAAAAGGATAAGTACAAACGGATACCAATAAGTGCAGGGTTGGCTATTAATTTCAGATTGTGCCACAATCCAGAAGAATTCAGTATTCCTGGCTGTAATTTGTTACAGTTTTATGGTCGGTAAATCTAGCTTTTACGTGGATTGGAGAACCTTGAATGTATTACCAATGAGGGCGGAGAATTCAAGCTGTCGACAAACAGTACGACAGATGACAAAGCCGTTTCCTGGACTACACAGTAAACACTTCCATTACTGGTCTTAACTTCTAGTCTTCTAACTTCTAGTCCTCCAACATGCTAATCTTAACAAAATAACATTAAAACAAATCCAAATCCAACCAAGCAGCCTATGGCACAGAGGGAAACAACCTTCGCCGTCCAATATGATAATAAGAACAGAAAACTGGTCTCATCTCTGCTTTCGTAATCTGTAGACTTTCCAACACAACCAATGATAGATTTATTAATATGCATTACAATATTAATTCATTTGAGGTAAACGAAGAGACGGAGAGTAGCGAAGTTGACACTTGAGAGAAAAACAGCTACTCTTCAACAGAATGGATTTCAAAGGCTGCTCTGTCCTGGTTGTGAAATGAGATTTTAAAGAGTTAATTTTAATTCGAATCTTAACTTAGGCTTGATTCAGATCGAGAAACTTGTTGAACGGTGACTCGTCTGTTTCTCCCAGAAGTAAAATCATTTCAGTAGTTGTCCCGTTGGTAACTTTACTCAGAAAGGCCAACGATCCAACTCGGTACATTAGTTCCTCCTTCTACTGGACTTCCCCTGGTTCTCTCCTACAATCTGGTCACTTCTCCGTTGCTGATAGATCCCAAACACCCGCATTCCCAGACCTAAAACCTCGATATCAGCGTTTATCTACAAGATTAAACACCTCACCAAAGCAATGCAAGAAACATTTAACCCCCAGTGAGATGGTTTACATTAGTCATTTCTGTTTATTTAATGGAATAGTTACGGTGTCAGGAGTTCTTCCCACTGGAATGAGAATCTGCAATCCGTACATATATTTATTTTACTGTCAACCTTGTTTTAATATCGTTACTTTGTTTAAATAATTCTAAGTTTGAACCCCAGGCCACTATTTTTCGGTATTTATTCTTACTAAATTAAATAAACAACACGATCGATGACGGAAAGATTCCAAACCCAAGGTCACGACTTACCTTTAGTGCCGCTGCCGGACTCTCCCATTCCTACTGCTGACAAGTTTAGACAGAAGTGGTGTCGCTAAAATATATATTAGTTATTGTTCTATTGGTTGCGGTTTCACATCCTGATTTTTTAAAAAAATATATATTTTACGATGTATTTCCTGATCAGTTACTGTGGGCGTGCCGATCACAGTGAGGGATATGGAGAGTGCAGTTCAGTCCCTCTTCTCTGTGAAAGTCCCTTGAAAGTGAGCAGGTAAGAAATGGAACAAACACACGAGCCTCTCCCCTCCAGCCAACTTCCCGCAGCCCGATACTAGCTCTCGGGAGACATCTAGAGTCAGACCTCGGCTTAGTCTCTGGATGCTGAACATCAGAGTCCGATTGGATCATATATTTATGCCGGGTTTGAAATAAGGGACATTTCTAAACGTATTTCACCGACCTCAAATGAGTTGCAAGTCATACTTCGGATCTTCCCCTACTTACGAACTGCTGCTATGAAACGCAGGGTCACAGACAACATAGGAGTAGGCCATTCAGCCCCTCAAGCCTGTTCCATCAGTCAGATCTTAAATCCATTTTACCGCCTTTGATCCATATCCTTTAAAATCTTTAGCGAACAAATATCTTAGTTTTCAAATTTTCAACTGACCTAGCATTTCCAGCCTTTTGGGGTGGATCATGTTCCGGATTTGTGTTAAAAAATGCTTCCTGATATCAGTCCTAAATGGCTTAGCTCTCATTTTCATTATGTGCCTTTGTTTTGAATTTCCACACCAGAGGAAATAGTTTCTCCATATCTACTCTATCAAATCCCTTTATCATTTTAATCACCTTAACTAGGTCATCCCTCCACCTTCTAAACAAAGGATTAAAAGCCATATTTAAGCAACCTACCCTCACAATTTAACACTTTAAGCTCTGGTATCAACCTGGCCTCATAATTTAACACTGTTACAACCTGGTGAGCAATGTGTCTCGGGGTCTCTTGCCATCGTCACCTGGCCTTATTGTAACAGGGTTTGATTTTAAACACTGTGTTTAAAGCTCCCCTTTTTTGTGAATCCATGTTCACAGTTTCCAATTATCAAACAAATAACTGAGCACAAACAGGCTTTCTTTGGTTTAAAGCAGAAAGATGAAATTTATTAAACTTTAAACTTAACTCTAATACGGTTCACATCTGCGGATATTCGACATGCTCACGCTAGCATGCACACGCGATATAACATGCAAGATAGGGACAGAAAAGAGTAGAAGAAGAGATAAGTAGAATAGTTTGAGGCAATATCTTATTACTGTTTCTCAAGCCCATTGTAGTCCTTGAATGAACGTTTCATTGGGGCCCAGTAATCTTCTTAAAACTTTGTTCACATGGCAAACCTTTCTCTCTTTGAGTCTCACGTGTCTTCAATGGTTTCCGTTCCCTCAGAGATATGCAGGCAGGTGTTCTTAGTTCCAGGAAAGCACATGGCAATCTGCCTGGCAAATCCTTTGTTTGGGAGTTCAAAATGGAGTGCAGTATTCAGTTTGGGTCTGACCTACGCTTTGTACAACTGAATCATCACGTCCTCACTTTTGAATTCCAACCCCTTCCAGATAAAGGGCACGATTCCATTAGCCTTTTTGATTATTTTTCATACCTGTGCACCATCTTTTAGTGATTTTTATACATGGACACGCAAATCCTTTTGCTCCTCTACAGTTCCTAGTCTTTTGCCAGTTTAAAATACTACATTTTGTCATTCTCTCATCCAAAGTGGATGATCTCATATTTGCCCACATCGAACTCCATCTGGCAATGTTCTGCCCATTTATTTAATGTGTCTATGCCCCTTTGAAACTTTTTGCTCCTACCTACACAACTTACTGTACCCCCTAACTTGGTGTCTGCAGACTTAGATATATAACTCTCCATTCCTTTATTCCAAGTCATTGGGCCAGATTTAATTCTGGTGACGGGGGTCCTGAAGTCAGGCCGGAAGGGAAGGGAGACCCACCTCGGCCCTCCATCAGACTTCCGGTGCGATTTCACAGCGGGCAGGCAATTAACTGCCCGTCATCAGGGACACCGTCCCTTTAAGTGGCAAGTTCCTGCCTCTGGAGCTGCCAGCAATTGGAAGGCCAACAGCTCTGCAGTACCTACAGCACTGAATTGGAGGCCACTGCTGGTGTTGCAGGAGGCCCTGCAGAATGGAAGATTGATGAAGACCCCAGGAAAGGTAAGTGGGGTCAGGGTTGCTGGGTTATTCAGGCAGGGGTGGGGGTGGGTTGTGTTAGTGAGGGTGGAGGGGTCTTCCCAGGGGGGCAGCCATTGCCTCTAGGGAGGCCCTGGATATCCCCCAAAGGAGGGACCCTCCGACCCCGCTAGGAGGCCACCAGGCTTTACCTGCTGGTGTCTCCCCGTGGTGCAGGCCACTCTGCCCTCAATAATATTGAGGTGGAGGCGGGAACAGGCCCTTAAGTGGCAATTTATTGGTCATTTAGGGGCTTCAATTGGCCCCGTCCTTGGTCTTCCCTGTTTCGGACAAAATGGCAGGGGACCCGGATAGCGTCAGGAACGGCACCCTCTGCCATTTTGTTTTCCCCCCCACCACTATGCCTGCCACCAAGGGCAGAACAAAATCCTGCTCATTGATAAATGTGATGAACAAATGAGGCCCCAGTACAGATCACTGGGGAACACAATTTTCTACATCCTACCAATCAGAGTACACTCCCTTTATTGCTACTTTCCGTATCCTATCTCCCAATCAATTACCAATCCATGTCACGATTACCTCCAATTCCATGAACTTTTATTTTTGCCAAAACTCTGATATGCAGAACCATATCAAATGCCTTCTGGAAATCCATATAGGCAACATCCATAGACCCTCTGCTATGCACTATGTTAGCTACCTCCTTGACGTGCCCTTCACAGATCCTGTTGTCCAGCTGGGTGGGATTGCTCTCACCTAGTTCCTTTCTTATCTATCTAATCGTAGCCAGAGAATCGCTTACAATGGCTTCTCTTCCTGTTCCTGCACAGTTACATCCGGTGTCCCCCATCCTTGGTCCCCTCCTATTTCTCATCTACATGCTGCCCCTTGGTGACATCATCTGAAATCACATCGATAGTTTTCACATGCACGCTGTTGACATCCAGCTCTACCTCACCACCACTCTTGACTCCTCCACCGTTGCTAAATTATCAGACTGCTTGTCCAACATCCAATACTAGATGAGCAGAAATTTCCTCCAATTAAATATTGGGAAGGCTGAAGCCATTGTTTTCAGTCCCTGCTCCAAACTCTGTTCCCTAGATATTGACTCCATCCCTCTCCCTGGCAACAGTCTGAGACTAAACCAGTCTGTTTGCAACCTTGGTGTCACAATTGACCCCGAGATGAGCTTCTGACTTCATATTCGTACCATCACTAAGACCGCTTATTTCCAGCTCCGTAACATCATCGTCTGACTTCGCCCCGTCTCAGCTCAACTGCAGCTGAAACCCTCATTCATGCCTTTGTTACCTCTAGACTTGACTGTTCCAACACACTCCTGGCTGGTCTCCCACATTCTATTCTCTGTAAATTTGAGGTCATCCAAAACTCTGCTGCCCATGTCTTAACTCGCACAAAGTCTAATTCACCTATTACCCCTGTGCTCACTGATGTACATTGGCTCTTGGTCAAGCAACATCTTGATTTTAAAATCCTCATTCTTGTTTTCAAATACCTCCATGGTCTCAACACTCCCTATCTCTGTAATCCCCAACCCCACAACACTCTGTGATATCTGTGCTCATCTAATTCTGGCCTCTTGATCGCCCCCCATTTTAATCACTCCACCATTGGTGGCCACGCCTTCAGTTGCCTCGTCCCTAAGCTCTGGAATTTCCTTTCTACAACTCTCTGCCTTGCTACCTCTCTTTCCTCCTTTAAGACATTCCTTAAAACTTACCTCTTTGACCAAGCCCTTGGTCATCTGACCTAATATCTTCTTATGTGACTCAGTGTCATATTTTGTTTTATAATGCTCCTGTGAAGCATGTTGAGATGTTTTATTACATTAAAGGTGCTTATGTAAATATAAGTTGTTGATAGGTTGCAAGTCATGAGTTGAATACTAACAGTATTCCATGCCTCCCTACCATGAATCTTAGCTTCTTCACCATTTATAAAGGTGAAATTTTTTTTTGAAGAGTTTCTCGTGTAGATACTGGGTCTCATAGAGGTGGTGGTATTTCTCTATCTTGCTAATGATTGGATCAGACACATGCAGTTGCTAAGGTGTACTGCTTGGCTATGGTTGGTGCTTTGTCACAAGTTTTGGGGGTGGGGGTCCCATCCATAAAATAAATAAGGACATCCCACTTGGCAATCTCTCAGTGTGAAATATCATCTTCTACTCTGAACTGAATAACATCAACTGTTTTGATGTGTTCAATAGGTGACATCTTTTAAAAGAAGTGACTGCATAGACCTTCTAGGCTAAAATGTGATTGCCCTGGAAAACGGGATTGGGGCTCGCAATGCAAGATTAATCTGTGGCCATTCAAAGTAATACACCTGCAATATCATTTTCCCCTGCCCTGGCTGCAGCCCACTCATACTTGGTAACTCACCACGTGCAGATCCTGTCTCTATGCGACCCTCTATAGTTCGCGCAGTGCCTGCATTTGAGCTGGTGGCTGTGAGTGTGAGATAGAGTGACAGTGTTTCATCTTTATCAGTGTCTTGTTCCTCCTGGCTCTCTCTCCAATTGCTGACCAGCTGGCGGGTCATAGGTATCAGAAAGGATAAAGGCACTAGGGTAGGACTTGTGTGAAGGTAGGGGACAAAAGCAAGAGGTGCATGTTTAGACCATCTGCAGATTGTAAATCAGTAGAGATTGTGGGATGAGGGGGAAGTGGGATGTGAGAAGGTGCATTAGGTATGAGCATACTGTCATCTTCTATGGTTTCAGCCCTGCCGGTTGTCAAGGCCTTAGTCGTGGCAGCACCATTGATTGCCAGCACCATCTCCTCCATGGGGGTGAGGACATGCAACTGTGCCTGTCCCCCACCGGTTGGTTGCTGCTGCCTCCAGTTATGGACCACCTTGTCCTGCAAGAAAGGGAGATCTGTGTTATTGAGTGGTGCAATGCATTTAGGTGAATAGCTGGCTGTATGTGTAAGTTGTGAGATGTGAGGGTGAGGCTTGCAGCAGTGCTAAGTGTGTGAAGGTGTGGTGAGGCAATGAATGTTGGGTTTGAGTCATGCTTGATAAAGACTGTTGGGAGGTGAGTGAAGGTGGATGTGGTGAATTAAGCAGTGTGTGAGGCTAGTGGTTCATTTGTAAGGATATAGCATGTGAAGATGCATTCACTGACCTTGGCCACTCGTGCTTCCACCACTGCCACTCCACCAGTGCCCCTGCTGTTGGTGTCAGCCAGCCAGCCCAGACTGCTGCAACCCCTACTGAGGTGGTGCAGTTCGAAGACGGGTCTTCTAGGCCCATAGCTGCTCAAGAGCATCTTGCAAGACCATCTGCAGTCTATCAAATGGAATGTCAGCTGCCTTCCACCAGCCATGCTGCAGTAACTGGGGTAGCACTGCGTAAAAGCAGTAGGCCTTAGAGGCCTGCTTTAGGTCGGGAAAAATAACCCGACCCGAACCCAACCGAATTACAGTGGACCCGAGCCCGACCCAGCCCGAGTCCCTCCGATTTTGCTCCGAGCCCAACCCGACCTGAACCTGCCACTGCTCGACCCAACCCGACCACCCCTTTACTTACCTTCCTGACACTGAACCTTCAAGAAGCTGCAGCGCGTGGGCGATGATGTCATAGTGATGCCAGTCGCTCTGTGCAGACTCAGTTTCATCCCGGACTCCCAGCTCAGGTAAGTTTTTAAAAATTCCAGCAGAGCACTCATCCTGTGTGTCCGGCCTGACCCGACCCGACCCGACCCGACTCGACCTGGACTTGGCCCGACCCGACCTGAGCCCGAAAGCCAGCCCCGGAAGATGGGCCCGACCCGACCCGAACCTGACACATGTTGTCGGGTCTTGTCGGGTTCGGGTCGGTTAGCAGACCTCTGGTAGGCCTGGCAAAGGCATCCACAAGACAGGCACTAAGGGAACGCACAAGGGTGATTAGTTGAGTTTTATATGGAATATTGAATGTTTTGTTGAATAAAGTTGATATGGAATGGTTATTTTGTGGTAGCTTGTATTTTAAGACACAAAACCTGTCTATCAGACACGCCAGGAGTGTGATGGAATACTCTCCACTTGCCTGGATGAGTGTAGCTCCAACAACACTCAAGAAGCTCCACACCATCCAGTGCAAAGCAGCCTGCTTGATTGGCACCCCATTCACCACCTTAAACATTCACTCCCTCAACCACAGACGCACAGTGGCAACAGTGTGTACCATCTACAAGATTCACTGTAGCAACTCACCAAGCCTCCTTCAACAGCATCTTCCAAACCCACAACCTCTACCACATAGAAGGGCAAGGGCAGCAGACGCATAGGAACAGAACCGCCTGCAAGTTCCCTTCCAAGTCACGAACCATCCTGACCTGAAACTATATCGCTGTTCCTTCATTGTTGCTGGGTAAAATCCTGGAACTCTCTCCCCAACAGCACTGTGGATGTTTCTACACCACATGGAATCCTGTGGTTCAAGAAGGCAGCTCATCACCACCTTCTCAATAGCAATTAGGGATCAGTAATGGATGCCGGCCTTGTCAGCAATGCTCACATTCCATGAACAAATTTAAAAAAAGGATTATGGCCAAGAGGATGCTGTGATGGACCATAACAGAGGAGTGGTAAGGTGTGGGACTGTTGTACAATGGGGATCTGGGGTTGTATTCATGGGATTCGAAGCCGAAAGAGAGGTTTCATGGACAGCCCAGGTGGAATGTGAATGTTCTGGCTCATCCTCCCTTCCTCTTCCTCCTCGTCTTCTTCCTCCTCTTCTCCCACCAACTCCTGTTCCTCCTCTTCTTCCAGAGGTGCTGACCAAATCCGTGGTGGCATGGCAATGCCCTCATGATGTCCAGGTTGCGGAGAATGCAGCAGACCACCATCAATTGGGACACCAACTCCAGCAAGAACCACAGGGCTCCTCCAGAGTGGTTAAGGCAGTGGATCCATTGCTTGAGCACCCCATTTGTCTGATAGATGAGGTTTCACATGGTAGCATGTCTCTCATTATATGCATGCTAATTGGGTTGCAGAGTGGCGTCATGAGTCATGAGTAGACAGCCCTTGTCGTCTAACAGTTCCATCTTCTGGTTTGACGTGGTGGTTGAAAGATTTATGGAACAGCAGACTGGCACAGAATGAATGCATCATGACAGCTGCCAGTCTAGCAGGCATTCACCAGCATAATGTGCGAAGTGTGGTCCAACACAAACTGCATATTCAATGAGTGGTAACCTTTGCGATTGTGATACATCTCAGCATTGAGATACAGTGCCTGCAAAGCCATGCACCCTCCACCATGGGGAAGCTTGCTGTCCTGGCAAAGCCACATGTGCACTCTGCCTGCTTTGGTCTGTTCAAAGAGAACACAATGAAGTCCCCTCTCCTGGCATAAAGAGCCTCTGTCACCTCTCTGATGCAGCAGTGGATGGCGAACTGGAGATGTTAGATATGCCACTTGTTCCAGCCTGGATGGTTCCTGATGTGAAGAAATTCAGGGGCAGGGTCACCTTCACAGTGACTGGCAGCAGTGCCTTGCCCTGCTCTGAGGCTGCAGGTCTGGCTCCAAGAGGTGACAGAGTTCTGTAGCACCTCCAGATGCTGCACATACTGCTCCATGCTTAAGTGGAGGTAAGAGAGGTGCTTCTTGCAGACACTAGGTAGATAAAGCCTTCTGCTGAGAGCCCTTCTCCCCTCATCCTCCTCCCTCTGCGAGCAGCTTGTCCGCTTATTTGTCTCTGCTCTATCTCCCTCTCATGCTGCAACCCAAGGGGAATTGCAACTATAGCACCCATGACAGGGAACAGTGGTGTGCCCCCATGTGCAACACCACTCCTTGCAGGCTTCACCAACTGTGACCAACTCCTCCAAACACCCAGAACTTCCACAAACTCAAACAGAGCCATTAATAACCTGCATGTTGTTTATGATCCCATCAATAGCGCTGCTGTGTGTGTGTGGGACTGGGGGGTGGGGGGGGGGGATCTTTCCTGCTGCGGAACACATGTTCTGCTGTGTGTGATTGAGGAACAGCGTTAGCTAAAGAGACAAGATCCAAAATGGCAGCACTGGCATCAAATCAGTGTTACTCACTGACTTAGCTCATGATCTGCCTACTCTGCATATTTCCGGCACATGCTCCTTACACCCACAATAAAGCCCTCACCATGATGGCAATTGGTGTGGGCTGCACTGAGCACAAGTGGTGTGGACAAAGTTTTGTCCAAAATGGCAACCTCTAGCACCAAAACTAGGGTGCTATGGAGCCCAATTTTGCAGCCAAGTTCTCTGGGGCTAAGGTTGAAATTCAGCCTGGATTGATGGGATTTAAAGTCTTCTTTGTGATAAGACACCTGGATAGTATTGGCAGAACATTGAGCATCTTATTTTTGGGACTTGCTTTAGAGTTCAGTCCAGCCTGTTGGGATGAATGCTTCTTTTCACTGATGATTGTATAGGTTAATCAGGTTGGGTCTGCCTAAATCTAGCTGTCAAATATGCACAGTACAAAATTTCCCACAATCCACATTATCTGGTACTGCATTGTTCAGAGGAGTCACAGGATAACTGGAGTGGGAAGTGGAAATGTCACACCGATGCAGTAGGGGGTGCTTTTCTGAAGTTGGGATTAAGACAAATTGTTGATGCAGCAGAGAGTTATAAAAAAAAACCCACATGTAGTCTTTTTTACACCTCACCTTAGAGCGTTTGTTGCTGATCATAGGAGCAAAGAAATGGGAAAATATTCAATTCCCCAAAACTGACATCTCAGTCGTCCAGCACCAAAACTCACCCAAAATTAGGATCACGGGAACATAGGAATCATAGCAACAGGAGTAGGCCATTCAGCCTACTCCACCATTCAATTAGATCATGGCTGATCATCTACCTCAACGTCACATTCCTGCACTATCCCCATATCTCTTGATCTCATTAGTAGTTATCTATCAATTTCTGTCCTGAACATGCTCAATGATTGAGCTTCCACAGCCCTCTGGGTAGAGAATTCCAAAGATTCACCACTCTCTGAGTGAAGCAATTCCTCATCATCTCAGTTTTAAATGGCCTGCCCCTTATTCTGAGACTATGTCCCCTGATAGGAACAAAATATATATTATACATATTGTGACTAAAATCACACCTGCCAAATGGAAACATATTAATTTCATCATATGGGACACTGCTTGAAACTTTTTTTTTACTGGACATTGCAAATAACTTGTTTAAATAAGCAGAGCTGAGTGGCTGAAAACATGATTGCACATTTGCATTCTGAGAGGACAGGGGCTGGCTGAAAGACATGAATGGAGAGACAATGGGGGTGTTCCTTGATTCAATTAGCAAGATTGGTCTTGGCAATAGTGGTGATCAACATCCTTTGACTTTGTAAGAGCCAGAACTCCACCCTCCGCCGAGTGTGTCTGGAAAGCTTTGAAATCCAACAACCCTCCAAGAAGCTGCTATTTCAAACAAAGAGATGGTCACATGACCTCCCTGCTGGTCAGACTGGTGTTTTTGAATTGTGCCTCACAGAGAAACAGACTACAACTGGACTGGCAGAAGAAAAGTTTCTCTCTCTCTCTGTCTCTCGCTCCAGCAAAATCCCAGGGAACCCACGGTGGCAGCTTAAACTTCAAGACTGCAAAGCCCCTCTTCGGCCTTCTGGTACCAGAGAAGCAAGCCTGGAATTGTGCACCTGGTCCCAGCGAAGACTCCAAGACCTTCACCTCAATCAAGGACAATACCGCAAGGACACTAAGAAAGGTACCTGTATTCCATTTATTACAAACTCTACTTCAACCCCTGTTCTTCTCCTCTGTATCTATTTGTTAGTGTTTTTCTCTTGTATGCATGCGAGCGTGGTTGCATCGCGCATTTTAGTAATTTTAACCGGGTTAGAGTGATAAGGCTAATAAACTTTCATTTTTCTTGTTTAAACCTAAGAAAACCTGTCTGATTGGTTTATTTGCAATTGTAATGAGAGTGCAGTGAGCAAGGGCTCACTGAGGTGGTAAGCTAAAATTGCTGTGTTTTAAAAGATAAACCGTGTTATGACCAAAGCAGAGAAGGGACAAGTGGGAAGCCTGAGACCCCTTCCTCACCTGGTCGTAACAATATGGACACACATTGACAAATTCTTAATGGTGGGTTTACTGTATTAACAATTCTACTACTAACAAATTATATCTGAGGCATAAAGCTACGTTTAACAAATAATAATGTATTATAATATATTAATTGTGCTGGCTGGAGTTACACTTGGTAAGAAAATCTGAGGTAAAACAGCAGATTTGGACTCTGCTGCAGTGCTAGTGTATGATGTCATCCAACATTACCGAATTACAATTGGATTTTCAGGGTGTGGTGTTCCAAGAAATATGCAATCCACAAAACAGCCTCATAGTGAGCTTGACCCCTTTAATAGACATAAAATTGATGGCAGACAGTGTCATCACATAACCAAAAGAAACAAGTTAGTTTTGCCGAGGGACTCGGAATAATTTTCACACTGTTTGGATCAAGGTTACTTTTTATCATTAAGAAATCCAGGAAAATGTCAATAACACCTGCGTTTAATTTTAATATATGTAAGTCATTTATGCAAAGTGTTATATTGCTTTGGATTACAAAGGATATTTGTATATCTGTTCTATGTAAATACTAAACTGCCTTAGAGAATTACTTAATTGTCACTGAAAACTTGAGCTCATTCAAAACTCTGCTACCCATATCCTGCACCAAGTCCCATTCACCCATTGCCCTTTTTGCCAGCTGACTTACATTGGTTCCCCATCTGAAAGGCCTCTATTTTAAAATTCTGACCCTTGTTTTCAAATCCCTCCATGGTCTCGCCCCTCCCTATGTCTGTCATTTCCTCCAGCCGTACAAATATTTGAGAAGTCTGCGCTTCTCCTATTTTGGCCTCTTGCACGTCCCTGCATTTCTTTATTACACCATTGGTGGCCATGCCTTCAGCTGCCGAGGCCCAAAGCCCTGGCCCCAACTCTCTCCCTAAATCCCTCCTCCTCTGTCTCTCTCTCTCACTCCTTTTTTGAGGCACTCCTTAAAACCTACCTCTTTGACCAAACTTTTCGTCGCCTGTCCTTGTATGTCTCTGTGTGGCTCGGTATCATATTTTGCTTGATAATCACTCCTGTGAAGCATCTTGGGGCACTTTACTATGTGAAAGGTGCCATATAAATGAAAGTTGTTGTTGTAGATTTCTGCAGTTTTAGTGGCAGAAAGTGGTCCACTGTTCACAATGATACAGAATATGGAAGAACCTTAAAATATCAAAAACCATTTAGTCAATGCTAACTTAAAATAGTTGATGAAATTTCATTTCCAGTGTCTGAAATTTTCATGGGAATGTGGTGGGTGTTGTGATTTGACATGATGTTATGGAATGAGAGAATACAGATTGGCCCTTATATTGTGTGTATGTTACTGAGGCTCCAGAAGCATTATTTTGAAGGTGGCTCCACCTTCTGCATTGACCACTCCCTCTGTTTGGTCCTTAGGGATAGCATTTCTGCAATACTTCACAGATCTCTCTAAACCCTACTCAATTATCTCAAGTATTACAGCCCTGATTTTGTGATCCTGTAGAGTCATAGAGTCATGTCGAAATTGAGGTTATGCCTGCCCATGTCCAAGGGGTGGACACTATCCTCTGAGTAGCACAAAGGGAGAACTGTGGCAAATTTTATAATGGGAGCCCCTCCATCTAATTTGAATAGGTTATTGGCACAGAAAAGGCCTGTAGCACACTTGTTTAGAGAATAAAATCCAGTGAAATAGTAGCTCTTAAAGGACTGAAGTTCCACTTTAAAGTGAAAGCTCTTAGGGTGGCAGAAATTTAGACCAGTTGTTTATAGGAGATGCATGTGGTCAACACTACTGTCTTTGTTGGCCAAGGTTTAAAGGCCATGCTGCAGGACGTGCTAAAGATAGGTGGCTGTTTTCGGGATGACTGCTATCCTCTTCCAAAACAATCGTTACCAACTACCTGGAGAAGGTTCCTGGCCAAGTCAATGTCATCAGACCAGGTCCCTCTTACATGGCTGAAAGTAAGTGTTTACTATTAACAGGCTAAGGGGCTGAATTTTTGGGGCTCACTGGGGCAGGAACAGAGGTGGGCAGGGGATGGAAATACCGGCGTTGGCTGGCACGATGGTTTCCCGACGCCGTTCTCGGCTCCGGCGAGTTTCACCAGGGTTTGGGGAGGGTGGCCACATGATCCTGCCCGATCCATTAAGAAGGCCAATTAATGTTGTTAAAGAGCTCATTGAGAGCTCGTTAAGAGGCAGGCTGTGATTTTCACAGGGGCAGGTGGGCTGTCTGTGGCAGACCAGTTGCATGGAGGTGGATACATAGTGCCAGTCATGACCATTCCAGGGAATTAGCTGGACCCCATAAAAGGGTTAATGGCGCAGAGGAGAACTTGGCCATTGGGAGACATCAGCTCAGTGCAGGGTTGGGAGAGTGGGCTATGAGTGCTCGGGCAGCGCAGGGGACGTCACCCTCCTGGAACTGCTGGGGCATAAAAGGAGGCTGCCAAACATAACTGGGGGGCCGCCTGAGCACAAGGAAGGCTGTAGATGGTAATGGGGCACGGCTCTCAGATTCTGGGCCCAGTGGCGATGAGGAGCAACACCCTCCGCAGGAAGCACAGAGCCCCGGGTATCAGGAGGACAGAGCTGAGGGAAGAGGCGCAGGGAGGACAAGCATAGACCTCACAGGCATAGAGGTCAGTGGGTTTTGCTGCACTGCTGGATTTCCCCGGGTGCATCATCAATTGCACCCAAGTGCAGATTCATCAACAGGAAGGGCTTCCGTTCTATCAATATTCAGCCGGTCTGCGACCACAACAAGCGTTTCCTCCATGTTTGCGCTCACTTTCCTGGCAGCTGCTGTGACTCTTTCATCCTCTGGCAGTCCAGGCAGCCGCAGCTCTTCACACCACTCCCAAACTCTTTGGACGGATTCAAGGGAATAAGGGATGTCCTTTGTAGAGATGACTTCTCACCCCTCTACGAAAGCCCCAGACTATGGCACAGAGGTGATACAACTGGAGCCATCTGCTCACCACAATCACCATTGAGCAGGAGCTCAGGCTTCTGAAGGTGCTGTTCCGGTCAGGTAGAACCCTACATATGAATTAGGAGCAGAAGTAGGCCATTCAGCCTCTCTAGCCCACTTTGACATTCAATAAGATCATGGCTGATCTGTTTGTTCTCGAATTCCAGATTCCCATCTACCCCGATAATCTTTGATTCCCTTGCCTAACAAGAATCTATCTACCTCCGCCTTAAAAATATTCAATGACCCCACCTCCACCACCTTCTGAGGCAGAGAGTTCCAAAGATGCCCAACCCTCTGGGAGAAAGAATTTCTCCTCATCTCTGTCTGAAATGGGCAACCCCTAATTTTAAAACATTGCCCCCTAGTTCTGGACTCACCCACAAGAGGAAACAGCCACCTTGTCAAGACCGTTCAGGATCTTATAAACTTCAATCAAGTCTCCCCTCACTCTTCTAAACTCCAGTGAAAACAAGCCCAGTATATCCAACCTTTCCTCATAAGACAATCCGCTCAATCCAAGTATCAATCTAGTAAACCTCCTCTGCACTGCCTCCAACGCATTACAATACACCTGCGAGGGTCTCGATCATTGTGGTGGTCTGTTGCACATTTCATAACATTGCCCTCCAGAGAGGTGTGGACCTTGAGGATGGTGAGGCCCTGGAAGGAGACAGCTCATTGGAGAAAAGGAGGAGAAGAACATGGACGAGGAGGCGGAGGAGGAAGATGCAGAACACTGAGGTACCCCAGCTGCTCAGGGTGGTTGTCAGACCCAGCGCGGGGCTCAAGGGCCTCGTCAGGATGGCATTAATGTCAGGGATCATCTGATTCAGGCATGTTTCAACTAAGCCCCTCTGATGAATGGCATGGTCTGGAATTCACTCTGAGCTGCCTGTGGGACGCAGCCTGGGTCTGGGGCATGTAAACTCTTACTGCCAATGAAGGATGCACATCTGCCCAGGGTTTCACGATCATTGTTGTTGAACCCTTGCTCCTTCACCATTTCAGACCTCTTTTCTTGTTCCATTAATATAAGGAGGCTCACATATCTGGCTTCATATTATTTACATTGTGCTCATAAAGGAAAACAGTTCAGTTACAGTAAGAAGACACCCGAGTGACCCACTCAGTGCTCGGTGTGACACATTGGCCTCCGCACTTGGCCACTTCTACGCTCTGCTTCCCCTGTGGCTTCAAATTTGCAGGAGGCAGCCTGCTCACTTGTCTCTGCCTGTGACTGAGATGCATGTGGCAGGCGTCCTCATTGTGGATGTGCCCTTGGGGGCATCTCCAGAGGTTGTTGCACCTGCATCATTACAGGAGCAGACTCCATCAATGGGCCCTGCTGAACAGATGGTCCCTCTGTCAGAGGGGCCAAAGAGGCTGAAGATAATGACGGCTCCCTGTGAGGGGCGGCACCCTCATCCTCCTCGGTGACTGCCTCAGCCCTTGGCTGGCACTCTGGATGGCTGGAGGGGAGCACCAGCTGGGGCGCAATTGGCATCCCCTCCAGATGTCCCTGCACCATTAGCACCTCTGACTAGTCCATGTTAGATAGTGTGGCATGTTTCCTGTGCATATCAGTGCGCAGTTCCTGCATGCACTCTGAGTGCTGCCACAAATGGCTCTCCATGAGGTTGGCCACTCTTTCAATGAAGGAGCTCATGAGCTTGAAGCCCTGAGCCATGGTGGTGCACATGAGCTGGATGGACTCCTCCATTCCCTGTCCATGACCCTGCACTGCCTCAGAGAAGTCTGACGTATGGGAGCACATCTGCTGCTGCTGGTGTAGGTATAGCCTTCATTCCTGGATTCCTGAGGCCCTGCATCTGTGCCCAGCTGAGCAGAGCTGTATCTGTCCTCCATCCTCCAAAGGGGACTGCCCACAGCTGCCTCTGCCTCTGGCACCTCATCCTGCATACTAGTACTGTGCCCCTCACCCAGTGTCACCCTATCTAACTGCACGCGAGGCCCCACTGAGGTGACTGTATTAGCTCTGGTGGACCGTGCGCTTATAAGGTGTGATGGTTCTTCTTCTGAGCTCTGCTGTTGCTGCTCTTGACCCGGTGATGGTGAGGGATGTGGGAGACACAAGAAGAGATCATGAGAACTAACCTTGGAGAGCAGAACCTTCTGCAGTGCTGAGGCTTCCCAAGGCAACTCAGTGTTTGGTATGTTGTTGGAGGGGTTGGAGTGCAAGGCTCCCCCTTAATGAGTGCATTTGCCTCTCTAATCACCATCTCCACCACAAATGCCCATCCAGCCATGGAAGACTTCCTCAGGGTCTGCGATCCTGGCTATTTGCATGGTTCCTGCTGTGTTATTGCTTTCTTCAGCAATATGGTATCAAATAATCTTGAGCTGAATGGTAGTTAAATACTGGGTTCTTTATTGTGAAGTAACAAGTTTACAAGGGAGCTCTATCATATACATGACTAGGTGACTAACACGACTCCAACTGCCCTACAACATGTTGGCTGACATCACTTCCTGTGATGATGTATGAAGTACGCAAAGTGATACCGCAACATCCCTTTTTTCTTAAATGGAAATACACAAAAGACAAACTACGTATATAATGAAACAGAACAATTGTGAACAATATTTACATATGCATTGACTCTTATGTCTTTTAATCAAGTGTCTCTGAAATATACAGATGGTCTACTGACTCAACCTGATCCTGTCACCGTGTAGCTTGGTTGGGAACTAGATTTGTCAACTTTTTTCTCGTGACCTGTATGTGTGTTCTGACAGTCATCCTGTGCTTGATCATTACACTTGTCATTTTTCTTCGCTATGTTCTGTGGATTCAAATGTGAACGTGTTCTTGAAGCAATAGGGTTGTCAGGCACAAGGTTGTTAGCTAGTTCCCTCAGCCGATATCTATTTCTTCTTAATGTCACTCCATTAGGGGTAGTTACTTCTTCTGATCTTGGCTCTTTGCAGATTTTGGACACTTCCACAGGGAACCATGTCTTCTCTTGCGGATGGATCACTCTGACCTTCTGTTCAATCTGTAATGGTGGTAGCTCCACGCCTGCATGCTTATCGTGTGCAGCTTTCATCTTTTCTTGTTTTGCCAAGTTTGTCTTGGATTGACGAAGATTTCATGAAATGATAACTTGGAAAAGTTGTCTTGACTTGCCTTCCAAATATAATTTCCGCAGGTGATGGTAATCCTGTGTTGATTGGTGTTGCCCTTAAGTGCAACATAGCTACGTGTAGATCCTGTCTAGTTTCTCGACATTTCACAATGAATGATTTGACTATACGTACCATTTTGATCATGTGTCCTCAGCACACTGCTGATTTCATGAGCTGTCACCATCCAGAGTTCACTACATGTTGGTCGTCTTGCAACCACTGGACAATTGGTGTCAACAAAGTGGTGACTCGTGGTGACCGTGCAGAGTTTCCATACCTGCACTCCAATGTTATTGTTCGCATACCGTAGATTAGTCTTGCGTTTTTAGGTTGTATCATGGCTTTCCAGCTTGCCAGGTATATATTCTTTGGTATTCTCAGTGGCAAAATATTTGTACTTGCCTTTGTATCGACCATGAGTCGCAGATTGTGCTGGCCACTCTTCTCTGGGCATATGATGTCGATGGTGGTGAATGCTTTCTGCTGTGTAACCGCATCCATCTGGTGTTCAACTGTTACTCTGTGAAAAGCTTGTTCACCTTCAGTGCCCTCTTTATTACTAATGTCCTGGTATATCTTGTGGGCATGTCTGTGTTTAGATTGGCCTCTTACGAATTTTAGTGTTTGCTTCTTGTCAGGTCATGGCCTGCTGTGACTTCTAGCCAATTTTCCATTACTAGACCTCCTGCACAGCCTTGCCCAGTTCCCTTTCTTACCACACACCTTGCAGTTATCCAAGTAAGATGGACAATTTCTTGATTGGTGCATCAGACCGCACTTGCCACATATCTTGCCTTGTGCCAGGTGACCTAGTTACCTCACCTATGGTTGTTGTTACAAGTGCTCGTATGCACTACCTGCTTGCAGCTATAGCCTCAAAACTCCTGCATTCTTTCAGAATTTCGATGTCATCCCCTTTTTCTTTGTCTAACAGCTCTTTCTGAAAAGTTTCTATTGGGGTAGCCGCAATGAGCAGTTCCATTATCCATTCAAATAACTCTGCCTCCAAGAATTCACAGACTTTTCCGCTGACAGATTGATCGATGGTCTCCTTGAACTGCTGTCTGTATACCATCAGTTCCAGACGATGGATTCTAAAATTAATCTTGACCTTCAACTGGTCCTCCAATGTAGTCCAGAGTCTCGCTGGGTCCTTCTGATCCACTTCAGATAGTCTTGAAGTGTTGATGCAATGGAGCCCTTCATTGCCAAGTGTGATTTTTATTTTAATTGCTTGCTTGTCAAGCTCTGTAACAGCAAGATCCAAAAAGCACAACTCCATGCGCTGTTTGAAGAGTAGGAATTTGTGAAGGAGATGTTGGGCTTTCCAATTCATTGATGGGTAATTGGTAGTCACAGTGCCAAATTTCTTGCCTACAAGAATTCTTTGCTGGAGCTTTCCCCTTTAAATGACTCCCTTTTTCTTTTTTTTGAGGCTTTCCCAGAAGGGGAAGAGATTTGCAGTTTTGCTGTACTTGCAGCATCTGACCTCAGCCACGCTCTGAACTCTGTGCCTGCAGCGCGGGCTTTCAGCTTGTAATCGGGAAGACTCCACGCACAAAGCGATTATAGCGGGAAAACACATGGAGCATAATGGTGGTGCTGTTCCACAGCCCCGTGAATCAACTTTGCTCGCTTTTCCCGAGTCCGATTCTGCCAAATTACTGCCTTTTCTTGCTGACTACCCTCCAAATAAACAATTCCCTTCACGTACTCACAATCTCCTGACCACCGATTTCAGTGGATGGTCATCGAACCTGGTAGTGTAGTGCTTCTGCTTCTACCTCTGAGGATGTGTCGTGTCGTCCTGTCTTCAATGGATTCCAATGGGAGAGATCGCTGTTCCCGATGTCTCACTCGAGATCACTGCCCCTGTTGAACACCATTGCTGAGCCTCTCTGCAGCACTGCTACTTCAGTGTGTTCTGCTGGCTCCACGCTGTGGTCTTCAAAATCCTACCACTGCCACCATATTGTGTTACTTCTTTCTTCAGCAATAAGGTACCAAACAATCTTGAGCCGAAAGGTAGCTATATCCTGGGTTCTTTATTGTGAAGTAACAATTTTAGACGAGAGCCCTATCATACACGTGTGGATAGGTGACTAACACAACTCCAACTGCTATATCACATGTTGGTTGACATCACTTCCTGTGATGATGTATGAAGTACTCAAACTGTTAAAGTGATATCACAACAGCTCCCTCCTCCATGGCTGTGATCACTTAAAGGTAGGACACCCCTCCACCCGTCTGAGCCCTCTCCCGGACATTATGAGCCTGTTTCTCCTGCAAGGACAAAAGAGAATGAGATAAGACACTGCTGTCCTTCAAGGACAATGCCAGCTGCTCCAATTCACTAGAAGCTGCATGTATCAGTGGTGACAGGTCCTCAGCAGCTCTATGGCTCTGACCTATTCTGAGAGGTGAGTAAGTGGCTTGGGTACACATCCTTTCCTGTTCAGGAGCCGCAATGGGCCTCAGGCTCCTCAGCTTGTGTGCCTGCTGGAGGATGAGTATTCAGAGGCCTGTTCTGAGGGTTGGAGATTGCACACATCTTGCCAGAGCATATCAGGTCACTGAACCGCTTCCGAAACTGGGTCCAACTTTTGTGGACCACACTTCTTCTGCTGACTGTGTCAGCAGTGTCCATCCAGACCTGCTTAGTTTGAATGGGTGGTGTCCTCCTGTCACCCTTCTGGAAGAGGACCTCCCTCCACTCCCTTACAGCCTACAAGAGGATCTCTAGGTTCACATCGGCAAATCAAGGGGCTGCCTTGCCCCTGGTTCCAAGCCTCTGGTTCTCCTGAGACATTCCAAATTCCTCACAATATAGTTTTTTCAAAGCTGAAGTTGGAGCGCTCAAATGGCAGCTACACTAATGGCTGCCGTGGTCCATTTAATTGAGGCCCGCACTTGAGCAGTCCTCCTCCCATTCCCACCCGTATGGCTGCTAATTGGCTGCCAAACCTGTCTCCATACCAATTAAAGGGTACTCCCGTGAAAATCGGGGCTGATGACTGTTTTACCCAGTGTGTGGATTTGGGACCTGGAAATAGCCCTGACTTTTGTTTCCTGCTCCCGCAGTGAAAATCCTGCCCAGGGTCTTTTGCAGTGCGGTCATCGGCCATGGACACGGAGAATACCCTGTTTTCCTAACAGTCACCTTCAAATCATGCGGATACGTTCAAATGCCACACAACAATGCCATCATGGCAGCTCTCTGGATGATGTTTCTGTGATCAGATATCAGCTGAAAAATGACTGAGTGCAAACCTTTTCCATATACGAGGGCCTAGGGCTTGACATAAACAGCCATAATGCCACATGGATACCATGTGCACTGGAGGGAACTTTCTAATATCTGGTGAAAGCTGATGCTTTTTTTCTAGAAAAAGAAATGAAGGTCCTTGTGGTTGTCATTTGCCTACTATACATATGCACTGCAAACTGCTTGGGTTGGCTTGGAAGGATGAAGTAACATGAAATTCAGATTGTGGTAGTCTTCAGTTCGACAAGAAGAGTCGAACCTGGTCCAGGTGTTGTTTGCAGGCCGTTGTGTAAGCAGATGATGCAGCTCTTTGACAGTTTGTCTTGTGAAGTGAAGGGACTTGTCCAGGTACTGATGGACAAATCTTTAAATATAGATCCTGAGATGGTGATGGATGGAACTAAGATGTAATGACATCTGTGTTTATTGGCTTCTAATCTACACCTCCTCTTTGTGCCAATTATGCAACATATTTGAACCCCAGAAGTAATATTTGTCCTCTGCTCTTTATATGGTGCAAGAACAAAGCTAGCAGCAACTAAAAAGTATGAAGCAAAATATTGGCAGCCAAAAATAAAAAACAAAAATGGAGGATGACCCAACAATACTAACTATTGCATGGAGCAAAATGCAGAAATGGCAACATAAAAACCCAGCAAAAACAGGAAAAAAACTTCCTTGATTTACCTACCTTCTCTCTTTAAGAAGCTTGTTCCATATGTAAGTTTTTAAGGGCCAGGTTTATACTATGGTCAGAGCCATGCCTAAAGTTGAAAAATTTGCCTCGAGATTTTGTAAAGCTAATTTAAATATTTACGTGATGTTGGTGCCATGACCTTTTTTGCTCCCAAATTACCTATTGGAAACTTGGGTTCCCTGCAAAATGTCTGTATGAGGCTGAGTATCTAACTTTTCTGACCATACCCTTTGCTTGCGAGGTACAGGCAGAGGCTCTCAAAATTGGCACTTACTTTATTTTATTTCCAGAATATACTTTATTCATAAAAATCTGTAAAAAATACATGACAAAACAGTTCTAAACAGCACCCAGTGAAAAAATACAAACAGTGCAAAGGAAATCAGTTGCCTTCAATACAGGAGTGAGTTGCCTCACAACTCTGCCATTTCATTTCTCATGCCATATACATTTTAGAATTAGAATTAGAACATTACAGCGCAGTACAGGCCCTTCGGCCCTCGATGTTGCGCCGACCTGTGAAACCATCTGACCTACACTATTCCATTTTCATCCATATGTCTATCCAATGACCACTTAAATGCCCTTAAAGTTGGCGAGTCTACTACTGTTGCAGGCAGGGCGTTCCACACCCCTACTACTCTCTGAGTAAAGAAACTACCTCTCACATCTGTCCTATATCTATCACCCCTCAACTTAAAGCTCTGTCCCCTTGTGTTTGCCATCACTATCCGAGGAAAAGGACTCTCACTATCCACCCTATCCAACCCTCTGATTATCTTATATGTCTCTATTAAGTCACCTCTCCTCCTCCTTCTCTCCAACGAAAACAACCTCAAGTCCCTCAGCCATTCCTCATAAGACCTTCCCTCCATACCAGGCAACATCCTAGTAAATCTCCTCTGCACCCTTTCCATAGCTTCCACATCCTTCCTATAATGCGGTGACCAGAACTGCACGCAATACTCCAGGTGCGGTCTCACCAGAGTTTTGAACAGCTGCAGCATGACCTCGTGGCTCCGAAACTCGATCCCCCTACTAATAAAAGCTAACACACCATATGCCTTCTTAACAGCCCTATTAACCTGGGTAGCAACCTTCAGGGATTTATGCACCTGGACACCAAGATCTCTCTGTTCATCTACACTACCAAGAATCTTCCCATTAGCCCAGTACTCTGCATTCCTGTTACTCCTTCCAAAGTGAATCACCTCGCACTTTTCCGCATTAAACTCCATTTGCCATCTCTCAGCCCAGCTCTGCAGCCTATCTATGTCCCTCTGTACCCTACAACATCCTTCGGCACTATCCACAACTCCACCGACCTTTGTGTCATCCGCAAATTTACTAACCCACCCTTCTACACCCTCTTCCAGGTCATTTATAAAAATGACAAACAGCAGTGGCCCCAAAACAGATCCTTGCGGTACACCACTAGTAACTAAACTCCAGGATGAACATTTGCCATCAACCACCAATTTCTGATCCAAAGCTCTAAATCACCTTCAACCCCATACTTCCGTATTTTCTGCAATAGCCTACCATGGGGAACCTTATCAAACGCCTTACTGAAATCCATATACACCACATCCACTGCTTTACCCTCATCCACCTGTTTGGTCACCTTCTCGAAAAACTCAATAAGGTTTGTGAGGCACGACCTACCCGTCACAAAACCGTGCTGACTATCGCTAATGAACTTATTCTTTTCAAGATGATTATAAATCCTGTCTCTTATAACCTTTTCCAACATTTTACCCACAACCGAAGTAAGGCTCACAGGTTTATAATTACCAGGGCTGTCTCTACTCCCCTTCTTGAACAAGGGGACAACATTTGCTATCCTCCAGTCTTCCGGCACTATTCCTGTCAACAATGACGACATAAAGATCAAGGACAAAGGCTCTGCAATCTCCTCCCTAGCTTCCCAGAGAATCCTAGGATAAATCCCATCTGGCCCAGGGGACTTATCTATTTTCACACTTTCCAAAATTGATAACACCTCCTCCTTGTGAACCTCAATCCCATCTAGCCTAGTAGCCTGAATCTCAGTATTCTCCTCGACAACATTTTCTTTCTCTACTGTAAATACTGACGCAAAATATTCATTTAACACTTCCCCTACCTCCTCTGATTCCACACACAACTTCCCACTACTATCCTTGATTGGCCCTAATCTAACTCTAGTCATTCTTTTATTCCTGATATACCTATAGAAAGCCTTAGGGTTTTCCCTGATCCTATCCGCCAATGACTTCTCGTGTCCTCTCCTTGCTCTTCTTAGCTCTCCCTTTAGATCCTTCCTGGCTAGCTTGTAACTCTCAAGCGCCCTAACTGAGCCTTCACGTCTCATCCTAACATAAGCCTTCTTCTTTCTCTTGACAAGCGCTTCAACTTCTTTCGTAAACCACGGCTCCCTCGCTCGACAACTTCCTCCCTGCCTGACAGGTACATACTTATCAAGGACACGCAGTAGCTGCTCCTTGAATAAGCTCCACATTTCGATTGTTCCCATCCCCTGCAGTTTCCTTCCCCATCCTACGCATCCTAAATCTTGCCTAATCGCATCATAATTTCCTTTCCCCCAGCTATAATTTTTGCCCTGCGGTATATACCTGTCCCTGCCCATCACTAAGGTAAACCTAACCGAATTGTGTTCACTATCACCAAAGTGCTAACCTACATCTAAATCTAACACCTGGCCGGGTTCATTACCCAGTACCAAATCCAATGTGGCATCGCCCCTGGTTGGCCTGTCTACATACTGTGTCAGAAAACCCTCCTGCACACACTGGACAAAAACTGACCCATCTAAAGTACTCGAACTATAGTATTTCCAGTCGATATTTGGAAAGTTAAAGTCCCCCATAACAACTACCCTGTTACTCTCGCCCCTGTCGAGAATCATCTTCGCTATCCTTTCCTCTACATCTCTGGAACTATTTGGAGGTCTATAAAAGACTCCCAACAGGGTGACCTCACCTCTCCTGTTTCTAACCTCGGCCCATACTACCTCAGTAGACGAGTCCTCAAATGTCCTTTTTGTCGCTGTAATACTCTCCTTGATTAACAATGCCACACCCCCCCCTCTTTTACCATCTTCTCTGTTCTTACTGAAACATCTAAATCCCGGAACCTGCAACATCCATTCCTGCCCCTGCTCTACCCATGTCTCCGAAATGGCCACTACATCGAGATCCCAGGTACCAACCCATGCTGCAAGCTCACCCACCTTATTCCGGATGCTCCTGGCGTTGAAGTAGACACACTTTAAACCAGGTTCTTGCTTGCCAGTGCCCTCTTGCGTCCTTGTAACCTTATCCCTGACCTCACTACTCTCAACATCCTGTACACTGGCACTACAATTTAGGTTCCCATTCCCCTGCTGAATTAGTTTAAACCCCCCCGAAGAGCACTAGCAAATCTCCCCCCCAGGATATTGGTACCCCTCTGGTTCAGGTGAAGACCATCTTGTTTGTAGAGGTCCCACCTACCCCAGAAACAGCCCCAATTATCCAGGAAACCAAAACCCTCCCTCCTGCACCATCCCTGCAGCCATGTGTTCAACTCCTCTCTCTCCCTATTCCTCGCTTCGCTATCACGTGGCACGGGCAACAACCCAGAGATAACAACTCTGTTTGTTCTCGCTCTAAGCTTCCACCCTAGCTCCCTGAATTTCTGTCTTAAATCCCCATCTCTCTTCCTACCTATGTCGTTGGTGCCTATGTGGACCACGACTTGGGGCTGCTCCCCCTCCCCCTTAAGGATCCCAAAAACACGATCCGAGACATCACGAACCCTGGCACCTGGGAGGCAACATACCAACCGTGAGTCTCTCTCGTTCCCACAGAACCTCCGATCTGTTCCCCTAACTATGGAGTCCCCAATGACTAATGCTCTGCTCCTCTTCCCCCTTCCCTTCTGAGCAACAGGGGCAGACTCTGTGCCAGATACCTGTACCCCATTGCTTACCCCTGGTAAGTCGTCCCCCGCAACAGTATCCAAAACGGTATACCTGTTGTTGAGGGAAACGGCCACAGGGGATCCCTGCACTGCCTGCTGGTTCCCTCTCCTTCCCCTGACGGTAACCCATCGACCTACTTCTTTTACCTGAGGTGTGACGACCTCCCCATAACTCCTCTCAATAACCCCCTCCGCCTCCCGAATGATCCGAAATTCATCCAGCTCCAGCTCCAGTTCCCTAACGCAGTTCTCGAGGAGCTGGAGTTGGGTGCACTTCCTGCAGATGCAGTCAGCAGGGACACTCTTGGCGACCCTTACCTCCCACATTCTGCAGGAGGAACATACAACTGCCTTAACTTCCATTCCCTCTATTCTAAATTCCCAACAAATCTGCTGAAAAACCAAAAAAAAAATGTCAAAACTTGTTAGGTGAGCAATCCAACGGACAGAACTTCTTAAATAAAAAGCTTACCTTATCAACACAACAGAGTCCTTTTTTTTTGGTTAGAGGAGGAGGGTGGGTGGGAGACACTACATGTGTAGTGTCTCGGGTACAGCCACCACCCAAATATATAGTTTCTACTTACCCAGCAGTCCCCTGGTCCTCCGAAAACAAAAGGGAATTAACTTTTAAACTTACACTGAAATTGACTTCCCAGCTGTAAGCTCGCTCTCGCACCTTCGCTACTGTCAAGCTGCAGTCACCAAAACTAAAAGAAAGAGATTATAAACCACCCAAATATATAGTTTCTACTTACCCAGCGGTCCCCTGGTCCTCCGAAAACAAAAGGGAATTAACTTTTAAACTTACACTGAAATTGACTTCCCAGCTGTAAGCTCGCTCTCGCACCTTCGCTACTGTCAAGCTGCAGTCACCAAAACTAAAAGAAAGAGATTATAAACCACCCAAATATATAGTTTCTACTTACCCAGCAGTCCCCTGGTCCTCCGAAAACAAAAGGGAATTAACTTTTAAACTTACACTGAAATTGACTTCCCAGCTGTAAGCTCGCTCTCGCACCTTCGCTACTGTCAAGCTGCAGTCACCAAAACTAAAAGAAAGAGATTATAAACCACCCAAATATATAGTTTCTACTTACCCAGCAGTCCCCTGGTCCTCCGAAAACAAAAGGGAATTAACTTTTAAACTTACACTGAAATTGACTTCCCAGCTGTAAGCTCGCTCTCGCACCTTCGCTACTGTCAAGCTGCAGTCACCAAAACTAAAAGAAAGAGATTATAAACCACCCAAATATATAGTTTCTACTTACCCTTACTTCTTTTACAGCAAACAAAGATTTTCTGGATACAGTTCAAGGGGTATCCCATGGATCCAGCCCCTCAGTTCAGCTTGGTGGGAGGACCTTACACAATGGTCTTTCTCTATTGAGCCTTTGCTGCGGCTGCCCCAAGCTTTAGTGCGTCCCTCAGCACGTAGTCCTGGACCTTGGAATGTGCCAGTCTGCAACATTCGGTCGTGGACAACTCAAAATTGGCACTTACATTTTCTGTGCACAGTGAGTGAGTGACTAGTGATTACCTGAGTTGTGAAGATGTGATTGGTAGCGTATCTTTGCTGAAGTATGTAACAGTTGTGGTGGTTGTATGAGTGGCTTGTGATTCAGTGGTGCCCTGGACAGATCTTTCAGATTGTTCTGTGGAGACAGCAAAACAAAATTAGCTTACACTGTCAATATGATGTAATCAAATGAAAATTACTACCCAATGTTGATGCATGCAAAGCAGATAACGCTACACAGAAGCCAAGCCATTCGGGGTAACAGTATCGTGTTCTAACTATTCAATTACACTTCCAATCCAGTAAGCTGCAAGGCACAACATGAAATACGAAGAAATAGCTTACATTTGATTAGGAAACTGTCTGACAAGCTGCTATCAAGTCTCATCACCATTGATTTGCTTCCAGTATAGATTCTGAATTATCCTTTTATCATTTCTGTCAATTTCTCGTTTGTTTAAGCGCGCCATTATTTTCTGATGGTAGACTCAATTGCCTTCTCATTAAAGCATAGATACACAGGTTTTTGCACTTCCTGGTATCTTTCAATGTCTACTCTCAAGTTTAAAGATGGCCTCTCTTGTTCCTTTCTTTGGTCTGAATCCTGACTAACTGTCATCTATCTCTGCTTCTAATGACTGGTCAATTCTTTCCAAAATGATTATTAAAGTCATTTTCATCACATGGTTCATGAGGCTTATTGTCCTGTGCTCTGAACACTCTAGGGCTTTTGGTTTCTTTGGGAGCCTAATGAACACTGACTGTGTAAGATCCTCAGGTATGAATCCTGTTCTGTAAATTTTGTTGCAGAGGCCTGTCAATATCCCAATGTTAACATCATTAAGGGCTTTCAGGCATTCTGTTGGTATCGCATCGATTCCAGGTGCTTTCTTTGCTTTCATCTTTTTGATCACTGCACTGACTTCTGCCTCGATTATCTCTGGTCCTTCTCTTCCCTCTGGCGGTAGCAATTCACTTCTGTCTTCATCATCATACAGCTCACTGACATACTTCACCCGTCATTTCTCTACACTTTCTTTTTTGAAAAGAAGTTCATCTTCCTTGCTCCTTATACAGCCACTATTTGTAATTATTCTTTTCTTATCTGTCAGTGCTTTAACTCTCATGCAATGCTCTCGTTTTGTGCCTTTCCTCCAGTTCTTCCATTTCCTTGCAACAGTCTTCATACCGCTTCTCCTTGGCCGCCATACATCCTTTTCTATTTCATCATATTCTCCTTTATTGTTCTCATTCTGTCTCCTTTTCTTCATCATATCTAGTATTTTACCAGTCATCTACTCTTGATGTTTCCTCTTCTCTTTCTTAGGGACTGTCTCAGTTACTGCATGTTTCATTCTATGTTTCAACCTTTCCCTATACCTTTCTGTCATTTCCTCCTCACTAAGATCTTGATCTGTCACTTCCTGAAGTAAAGCTTCATACTTGTTAGTAACCTCCACAGCAAACATCTTCATCACTTGGGTAAGTGAAAGCATTTTGATGCTTTTCTTTTACCTCTCATTGATCATCAGAAAATCTCTTTGATTTCTGTGAACATCTCCTGGACTCTTCCAGGTGTACAGTCTTCATGGGAGTTTGAAGGGAGTATTCGAGATGACCAAGTTGTTTTCCTCACAGAACTGTATCAGGTGTATCTGCAGAATCTGTATCTGCTGTTCTTCATTCCTAGTCCATAAGCTCCCACCACATTTCCACACCTCACTCTGCCAACTTTTGCATTCAAATCACCTATGACTATCAAGATGTCTCCACTCTTCACATGCTTCAATGCTTTTCGCACCTCCTCATAGAATACATCCACTTCTTCATCACTGTGATCCTTCGTGGGCCCATACAGTTGCAAACACACAATGTTCATTGGCTTCCCTTTACATTTTCCCATAATTACCCTCTCTGATATTGGCCAATATCCCTGCATGTTTCTTGCTACCTTTGTCATCATTATTCTGACTCCATTCTTGTGTTCACTGCCACCTGAGAAGATCATCACCTGCTCTACTTTGCCTATTTTCCATCCATCTAACTTCAGCCAATCCTAAAGTGCTGATGTTGAGTCTTAACATCTCTTCCATGCAGTTGTCTATTTTACCACTCGGGTAGAGTATCCTCACATTCCAAGTTCAGATTTTCAAGAGTTCCTGTCTGGACTTGCGAGTAGCATCATCAGATGGTAGCCTTTCTTCTGAGTTTGGGCTGCCGTCGTCATTCACCCAGCTAGTCTTACTTCCTAGCAAGTCCTCTTCTTCCCTGTTCCTATTTACAATAGACATCTCTGCAGGGGGCCCAGGTCTGCCTATATCACTACTACTGTCTATACTAGATTCCATGACTAACTATGGGTGATACTAGGGGTGAGTACCCTGACTCTTCCAGGCTGACTGGCCATTTTTTCTTCAGCATCATGACTCTGCTGTCGATGTGTCATACATTTTGCTGTTGCGCCCTCTGAGTAGTGAGTTCTTCTGCCTCAGTCGCCAGTCCAGGCTTCGTGCACTTGAAAAAGGTTGTGCAGCATCTTGCGGCAAAGTTGCTGTTGCCCCTCACTTAGTCTATCATGCCAGCTGAAGTGAGGTCCCAGAGTGTGCCCTCTTGTGTGCACTACCAACTCATTGGAAGCATAAGTAAGAGTTGCTCAGCAGTGGGAGACCAGTGATACTTGTCCACACCCATGTTGTTATGGATGTGCGGCTGACATCGGTACAAAAGGACTACTGCTCACATACTACACCGTACACCGACTCAGCTACCTCCAAATGTTTGAGCGGCATTGTCAACAAAGACTGTGGCTCTCCAGGGAGGTGACCTATGGGATTCGATGCTCACCCTCTGCCAGTTGCCCTGAAGATCAAAGTTGCACTTAACTTTTAAGCATCTGCATCTTTCCAGGGATCCACCAGGGACATGTTTAGGGTCTCCCAGGCAGCAGCCCACCGCTGCATCAAAGAGGTGACCAATGCCCTGTTCAAAAGGGCCAGTAACTATGTGCACTACCGGACCAACCCTGACAGTCAGGCAGAGAGGGTCATCGGATTTGGGGCCATCGTTGGATTCCCCCAGGTGCAAGGTGTGATAGATTACATGTATGTGGCCATCAAGGCTTCCACGGAGCAGCCATCTGCTTTCTTCAACAGGCTGTCCCTTGGCCTGGGATGACTTTGGTGGCCATCCTCTGGCTGCCTGAGGCTGGAGGGTTTCCTGTACAGGTCATTGAGTCAAAGTTATACAGCACAGAAACAGGCCCTTTGGCCCACCGTCAAGCACCTAACTATTCTAATCCTATTTTCCAGCACTTGTCCCATAGTCTTGTATGCTATGGCATTTCAAGTGCTCATCTAAATGCTTCTTAAATGTTGTGAGTGTTCCTGCCTCTATCATCCCTTCAGGCAGTGCGTTCCAGATTCCAACCACCCTCTGGGTGAAAAAATATTTCCTCAAATCCCCTCTAAACCTCCTGTCCCTTACCTTAAATCTATGCCCCCTGGTTATTGACCCCTCCGCTAAGGGAAAAAGTTTCTTCCTATCTAACCTATCAATGCAGGACTCTCCTCGGGCATCGCAGCTACTGGAGCTGGGCTCACTGGCAGAGGGGCTGAGGAGCCAGTGTCCACATTCAGAGTGCCCTGAAGGGGAGGGCAGGTGTGGAGGGCAGCCTCACCTCCTCCCTTTCAA
The DNA here is from genome assembly GCF_036365525.1 of Heterodontus francisci. Classification (NCBI taxonomy): domain Eukaryota; kingdom Metazoa; phylum Chordata; class Chondrichthyes; order Heterodontiformes; family Heterodontidae; genus Heterodontus; species Heterodontus francisci. The sequence continues at coordinate 38,042,776 of NC_090378.1, forward strand.
GGCTCACTTGAAGCTCCCTGCTGACCAGAGAAGGACAAGGACCTGGAGAAGACTCCAGGCACCTCCTCCTGCTCTTGCGTTGCCGCGGCTGCGTCGAGCTCATGGCCAAGGCATTGGTGTGCGGGTCTACGTGCATCTGTGGGATCTGGCTCTCTATAAGGGTCGCTAACCTCTCAATGGAGGAAGCCATGTGCTCACGTGCCTGAGACATGGCAGCACTCATGGCATGGATGGACTCCTCTATCATCTGCTCGTGATTGCGCATGGCCTCTAGCAGGTCTGCCAGATGTTGCTTTACCTCTCTTTGCAAATCTAGTATGCCTTGTGCTGTCGACACCAGAGGCTCGTCATGGGCCTGGCCACCCACAGTCCTCCGACTGTCAGAGGTCTCGGCTGTCTCAGCCTCAGCTAGCTGCTCGGGCACATGTGCAGTGCTCTCACCCGCTTGTGAGCCTAATTCTAAGGCCGAGCACAAATCCACTGAGGTGAAGGTATCTGCGCTGGTGGAGGTGCAGGAGAGCCATGTGACGGTGCATCCTCTGACTCTAGATCCTCCTCAGAGGTTGACAGCTGCCCCCCTTCAGTTGGAGCCTCCTGTGAACGCCAACCTGCATGAGAGAACACAAACATCTGTAGATTGGAGTGTGCAGATCTTGTCATAACAACCAAGTGTGATGTGGATCTCCAGGAGTGTGGTGGATGTCGAAAGAAGACAATCCTCACTCCCTTGTGCGGAGACTCCAGTCTCGCCATCCGCTATTGAGCGGCTGCCCTGGGTCCCAGCTAGCTCCAGTGCCTCCTCCTCAGCCTTGGAAGGAGGCTGGGTATCGGCTGTTCCATGAGGTCTGCCTGGTGTTATGCACCCGTTTATCCTGCAAGTGGGTAGAGGGACATTGTAAGACTCGCAGGAAGAGCAAGAGAACGGTTTTGCTAGTGGCAGCCTCTTGTCCCGTGCTGGTGTTTGCTACATGGCTGCTCCCCACATCCACTCAAGGGAGAGGTGGTGGTGTAGTTGTATTATCACTGGACTAGTAACCCAGGCACCCAGGGTATTCCTCTGAGGACATGGGTTTGAATCCCACCATGGCAAAAGGTGGAATTTGAATTCAATTTCAAATATTAAAAAAAAATCTGGAATTAAAAAACTAGTCTAATGATGGCCATGAAACCATTGTCGATTGTCGCAAAAATCCATCTGGTTTACTAATGTCCTTTAGGGAAGGAAATCTACTGTCTTTACCTGGTCTGGTCAACATGTAACTGCCCTTTGAAATGGCCCAGCAAGCCACTCAGTTGTACCTAACTGCTATGATGTCCATAAGGAATGAAACCGGACGGACCACCTGGTATTGACCTAAGCACTGGAAACGACAACGGCAAACCCAGCCCTGTCGATCCTAAAAAGTCCTCCTTACTAACATATGGGGGCTTGTGCCGAAGTTGGGAGAGCTGTCCCACACACGAGTCAAACAACAGCCATACTCACCAAATCATAACTTACAGACAATGTCCCAGACACCACCATCACTATCCTAGCAGAGGTGATGGCACAGTGGTATTCAGTCGGGAGGGAGTTGCCCTGGGAGTCCTCAACATCGACTCCGTATCCCATGAAGTCTCATGGCATCAGGTCCAAGATGGGCAAAGAATCCTCCTGCTGATTACCACCTACCTTCCCCCCCTCAGCTGATGAGTCAGTACTACTCCATGTTGAACAGCACTAGGAGAAAGCACTGAGGAAGGCAAGGGCACAGAATGTACTCTGGGTGGGAGACTTCAATGTCTATCACCAAGAGTGGCTCGGTAGCCCCACTACTGACTGAGCTGGCCAAGTCCTAAAGGACATAGCTACTAGACTGGGTCTACGGTAGGTGGTGAGGGAAAAACTTGACCTCGTTCTCAACAATCTGCCTGCCGCAGATGCATCTGTCCATAACTGTATTGGTAGGAGTGACCACCGCACAGTCCTTGTGGAGACAAAGTCCCATCTTCACATTGAGGATACCCTCCATCTTGTTGTGTGGCACTACCAATGTGCTAAATAGGATAGATTTCGAACAGATCTAACAATGCAAAACTGGGCATCCATCAGGTGCTGTGGACCATCTCCAGCAGCAGAATTGTACCCATCCACAATCTGTAACCTCATGGCCCAGCCTATCCCCCACTCTACCATTACCATCAAGCCGGGGGATCAACCCTGGTTCAATGAAGAGTGCAGGAGGGCATGCCAGGAGCAGCACCAGGCATACGTCAAAATGAGGAGTCAACCTGGTGAAGCTACAACCCAGGACTACTTGCATGCCAGACAGCTTAAGCAGCATGCGATAGTCAGAGCTAAGCGGTCCCACAACCAACGGATCTGAGTTCCGCAGTCCTGCCACATCCAGTCATGAATGGTGGTGGACAATTAAACAACTAACAGGAGGAGGTGGCTCCACAAATATCCCCATCCTCAATGATGGAGGAGCCCAGCACATCAGTGCAAAAGATAAGGCTGAAGCATTTGCAACAACCTTCAGCCAGAAGTGCCAAGTGGATGATCCATTTCGGCCTCCTCCTGAAGTCCCCAGCATCACAGATGCCAGTCTTCAGTCAATTCAATTCACTCCGCATGATATCAAGAAATGGCTGAAGGCACTGGATACTGCAAAGGCTATGGGCCCTGAAAACATTCCAGCAATGGTACTGAAGACCTGTGCTCCAAAAATTTGCCGTGCCCCTAGCCAAGCTGTTCCAGTACAGCTACAACACTTGCATCTACCCTGCAATTTGGAAAATTGCCCAGGTATGTGCTGTACACAAAAAGCAGGACAAATCCAACCCGGCCAATTACTGCCCCATCGGTCTACTCTCAATCATCAGTAAAGTGATGGAAGGTGTCATTGACAGTGCTATCAAGTGGCACTTGCTTAGCAATAACCTGCTCAGTGATGCTCAGTTTGGGTTCCGCCAGGGCCACTCAGCTCCTGACCTCATTACAGCCTTGGTTCAAACATGGACAAAAGAGCTAAACTCAATAGGTGAGGTGAGAGTGACTGCCCTTGACATCAAGGCAGCATTTGACTGAGTATGGCATCAAAGAACCCTAGCAAAACTGGAGTCCATGGGAAGCAGGGGGAAAATTCTCCGCAGGTTGGAATCGTAACTAGCACAAAGGAAGATGGTTGTGATTTTATTTATTTTTTATTTGTTTTATTTTATTTAGAGATACAGCACTGAAACAGGCCCTTCAGCCCACCAAGTCTGTGCCGACCAATAACCACCCATTTATACTAATCCTACATTAATCCCATATTCCCTACCACATCCCCACCATTCTCCTACCACCTACCTACACTAGGGGCAATTTACAATGGCCAATTTACCTATCAACCTATCAATTATTGGAGGTCAATCATCTGAGCTCCAGGACATCACTGCAGGAGTTCCTCAGGGTAGTCTCCAAGGCCCAACCATCGTCAGCTGCTTCATCAATGACCTTTCTTCAATCATAAGGTCAGAAGTGGGGATGTTTGCTGATGATTGCACAATGTTCACCACCATTCGCGACTCCTCCAATATTGAAGCAGTCTGTGTAGCAATGCAGCAAGACCTGAACAATATTAAGGCTTGGGCTGATAAGTGGCAAGTAACATTTGCGTCACACAAGTGTCAGACAATGACCATCTCCAACAAGAGAGAATCTTACCATCTCCCCTTGACATTCAATGGCATTACGATCGCTGAATCCCCCACTATCATCATCATGGGGGTTACCATTGACCAGAAACTGAACTGGAGTAGTCATATAAATACCGTGGCTACAAGAGCAGGTCAGAGGCTAGGAGTCCTGCGGCGGGTAATTCACCTCCTGACTCCCCAAAGCCTGTCCACCATCTACAAGGCACAAGTCAGGAGTGTGATGGAATACTCTCCACTTGCCTGGATGGGTGCAGCTTCAACACCACTCAAGAAGCTCGACACCATCCAGGACAAAGCAGCCCGCTTGATTGGCAACCCGTCCACAAACATTCACTCCCTCCACCACTGACGCACAGTGGCAGCAGTGTGTACCATCTACAAGATGCACTGCAGCAATGCACCAAGACAACTTAGGCAGCACTTCCAAACCCACGACCTCTACCACTTAGAAGGACAAGGGCAGCAGATACATGGGAACATCGCCACCAGCAATTTCCCCTCCAAGCCACACACCATCCTGACTTGGAACTATATCGCCGTTCCTTCACTGTTGCTGGGCCAAAATCCTGGAACTCCCTTCCTAATAGTACTGTGGGTGTACCTATCCCACATGGACTGCAGCGGTTCAAGAAGGCAGCTCACCACCACCTTCTCATGGGCAGTTAGGGATGGGCAATAAATGCCGGCCTGGTCAGTGACGCCCACATTCCATGAAAAGAATTTTTAAAAATCATTGGGCTGAGCTGTGAAAGAAGGTGGCCTATGGCCGAGATGCATCCATGCATCTGGCAGGATGTGGTGATATCTACATCCCTTGCCATCACCTTTGTGGTGACTCCCTCCACGTGTCACGCTGCCTTCCACTTAGCCACAAGCAAGTCCCAAGGAGGAGAGAAATATGGACTCTCACCTTGGCAGAATGATATATGTCATTGACTCTCTTCCTGCACTGGACCCAGTTGCATTGGGTGACCTCCTCTGCGATCTCCATCCTTGGTCAGGTGGGAGGATCTCTTCTTGCCATCCTTTGGAAAGAGGATCTCCCACCTTTCCCTTACAGGCTGGAGGAAAATATCCAGGGAGGCAGCGCTGAACCGTGGTGCCACTCTGTGTCTTCCTCCTGACATGGTCCCTCTTGCCTTCCAGAGAGCTGCTTTTGAGATCTTGGTCAACTGCACAGCAGCACAGCAGCAGAGGGACACCAGGCAGCGAGTGTTGTGTTAGTGTATTTGTTAGTTTGTTAAATATAATCATTTCATATATTTTTATGCAAATATATGTGCTATCACAGGAAGTGTTGCAATGTCACGCGATTCAGTTCTCTTATAAAGTGAGTTAGCACGGTAAGCTGAAGCAACAGCAAGTCTCTATTAGAGCTCTCTGTTCACCCTCTATGCATGCCTTTCAGCTATGTTTGTATTAATCTAGAAAGAGACTACAATATGGTGGCAGCAGTAGTGAGTCGACAGCATTGATCAGCAGCTGAAAATTACAAATCAAGTCAGATGCCCTACCTGAAGTACTTGACCAGATCACAGTTCTCACTTCAGGACAGCAATGGTGTAAGTAAAGATTGAAGATGATTTGGGTGCACTTTCGGGTTTTGCCCTGAGCCAGCAAGAGATAAATTAATGGTAGTCTCAGCCGCACAGATCAGTGCAGCATAGTGTTTTGGCGTGGATTCCTTCCTGCCGTTGCCGCACTTGTGCACCATTAGCTGACCCCAGTGCCAGCGCCCCTCATGCCTATAGGCTCACAAGCCCATGCTGCAGCAACACAGCTCAGGGAGTGGCTCCTGCTCAGCTCTGCAGACATCACAGCTTGCTGCAACTTTTAAAGCAGGGTTTGCTCCTCAGAGGGAGAAATGAATAGAAGGCTTAGGCAATGGCAGCCAGATTTCCAGAGATGGACTAGAAAGGACATGATATCCCAGGTGAGTTCAAACTGTTTAAACAGAGGATTGATTGAGCTATGCTTCCTGGACCACGAGGTTGTGGATACAGTGAAGCAGGCTATAAAAATTAGGATCGCCATAGGAAACGAAGGTCTGTGCAGAATCAATACCTCTGCTTTATCTAATGCTGACCAGAATGATCCATCAAAGCTAATGGCAACATTAGAGCATCAGCTTAAGGTTAAAGTCAATTTCAGAGTACACCACCTGGAACTCATGCAGTATAGACAGAAAGCCTATGAGAGCTTGGATGACTTTGTTAACTGATGCAGAGAGAAAGCAAAAGAATGTGGCGCAGTGGTTAGCACCGCAGCCTCACAGCTCCAGGGACCCGGGTTCGATTCCGGGTACTGCCTGTGTGGAGTTTGCAAGTTCTCCCTGTGTCTGCGTGGGTTTTCTCCGGGTGCTCCGGTTTCCTCCCACAAGCCAAAAGACTTGCAGGTTGATAGGTAAATTGGCCATTATAAATTGTCACTAGTATAGGTAGGTGGTAGGGAAATATAGGGACAGGTGGGGATGTTTGGTAGGAATATGGGATTAGTGTAGGATTAGTATAAATGGGTGGTTGATGTTCGGCACAGACTCGGTGGGCCGAAGGGCCTGTTTCAGTGCTGTATCTCTGATCAAAAAATAATGAATGTGACTTCTCTGGTGCTGATCTCTTGGAATGAATTATGGAGTTGGTTTTCGCCTCCACTCCTATTGAGGCATTCCAGAAAAACCTCCTGGAAAAGCCGAAGCGACACGGTGTGGAGAGTATACCATGGGATGGATACAGATACAAGGCAATTAACGCATTAGGGTCCAAAACACCTATTGGTACAATATCCAAGGCACCCAGGCAGTACAAGGTGTGCAGTAACTGCAGGCTCTCCCACCAACTACGTAGATGCCCAACATACCAGACACGTGCAAGTCCTGCAGATTTAGAGAACAGTGGGCCAAGCTTTGCAGAAGGTCCAGCAGCAGGAATGCGGGGAGCAGCCAGAGCAGGCAGCCCTCAAACCACAGAAGTATGCCACCCAGAGGCAAAGGGAGGCGAGACACTTCCCGGCATTGCCAAAAGCATAGCCCCATCCACAAAATGGGGGAATGCCTGACCAAAATGGACGAGGTGGATCAAGGTGAAGTCACAATGGGTGAACAGCTATTTCACATGATCACCTTAACGGAATAGGTCCATTCCGTTAACAAAATGGAAGCTTTTGCAACGCTCCAGATTGTCTGCACCAGTAAGGCCGGACGGCATCAACTGAGAATGAAGATTGTCACAGGTGCAAGTGCCAATACTCTAACTTTCCACATTCTCAAGGACATGTACTATGAGGCATGGAAGTTTGTGATCCAACCCATTCACGAGCATGAAGCTTATGGCAGGAAAATCACCAACATGCTTTCAATGCATTGAAACAAGCACCATCAGCCGAGTCATGTCTTCAATACTATAACTCTTAGAAGGCAACAACACTAGAAGTGGACATATGGCAGAAAAGTGTCGGTGCATGTCTTCTTCATGACAGCAAGCCTGTCTCATTTGGTTCAAAAAGTCTGTTGCCAGCACGAGCAAATTGCTCCATTATTGAACGAGAAATTTTCCCTCTTGTCTTCTGGATCACCTAGTCCCACACATACTTATTTGGGAAAGAGTCCACAGTCGTGACAGATCATAAGCCGCTAGAGATGACCTGGAGAAAACCGCTCACGGGTGGACCACCTCGACTTCAGAGGTTACTCATCAAGATTCAGGGCTACAACTGTCAGATACAAACACGGTAGTCAGGTGGTCCTGTCAGACACTCTATAGACTGCCCAACCCTGGGAAGACGCGAGACATACCATTCAACTTCCAGATGGATGAAGTCTGTGCAAGCTGAGAGGATGTCTACAATGTAGATCTTATGTGTTTCAGTCAAAACAAGAGAGAGGAACTCCAGAGGGAGATTTATCAAGACCCCATACTCCAAGCTCTGCAGCAGATTATAGAGTCATAGTTATACAGCACAGAAACAGGCCCTTCGGCCCATTGTGTCTGTGCTGGCCATCAAGCATCTATCTATTCTAATCCCATTTTCCAGCACTTGGCCCGTAGCTTTGTATGCTATGGCATTTCAAGTGCTCATCTAAATACTTCTTAAATGTTGTGAGGGTTCCTGCCTCTACCACCACTTCAGGCAGTGCGTTCCAGATTCCAACCACCCTCTGGGTGAAAACATTTTCCTCAAATCCCCTCTAAACCTCCTGCCCCTTACTTTAAATCTATACCCCATGATTACTGACCCCTCCGCTAAGGGAAAAAGTCTCTTCCTGTCTATCCTATCAATGCTCCTCATAATTTTGTATACCTCAATCAGGTCCCCCCTGACCCTTCTCTGATCGAAGGAAAACAACCCTAGCCTATCCAGTCTCTCTTCATAGCTGAAATGCTCCAGCCCAGGCAACATCCTGGTGAATCTCCTGTGCACCCTCTCCAGTGCAATCACATCCTTCCTATAGTGTGGCAACCAGGACTGTACACAGTATTCCAGCTGTGGCCGAACTGGCATTTTATACAGCTCCATCATAAGCTCCCTGCTGTTATATTCTATGCCTCGGCTAATAAAGGCAAGTATCCCATATGCCTTCCTAACCACATTATCTACCTGTGCTGCTGCCTTCAGTGATCTATGGACAAGTACACCAAGGTCCTTCTGACCCTCTGTACTTCCTCGGGTCCTACCATCCATTGTATATTCCCTTGCCTTGTTAGTCCTCCCAAAATGCATCACCTCACACTTCTCAGGATTAAATTCCATTTGCCACTGCTCCACCCATTTTATCAGCCCATCTATATCGTCCTGTAATCTAAGGCCTTCCTCCTCACTATTTACGACACCACCAATTTCCATGTCATCAACGAACTTAATGATCATACCTCCTATAAGCACGTCTAAATCATTAATGTATACTACAAACAGCAAGGGTCCCAGCACCCATCCCTGTGGTACACCACTGGTCACAGGCTTCCACTCGTAAAAGCAACCCTCGACCATCACCCTCTGCCTCCTGCCACTAAGCCAATTTTGAATCCAATTTGCCAAATTGCCCTGGATCCCATGGGCTCTTACCTTCTTAACCAATCTCCCATGAGGGACCGTAACAAAAGCCTTACTGAAGTCCATGTAGACTACATCAACTGCTTTACCCTCATCTACACATCGAAGCATCTCCTCGAAAAATTCAATCAAGTTTGTTAGTCATAATCTCCCCTGACAAAGCCATGCTGATCATCCTTGATTAATCCCTGCTTCTCCAAGTGGAGATTAATCCTGTCCCTCAGAATGTTTTCCAATCATTTCCATACCACTGATGTAGGACTCACTGGCCTGTAATTACCTGGTTTATCCCTGCTGCCCTTCTTGAATAATGGTACCACATTCACTGTCCTCCAGTCCTCTGGTACCTCTCCTGTGGCCAAAGACGATTTGAAAATTAGTGTCAGAGCCCCTGCTATCTCCTCCCTTGCCTTGGATACATCTCATCTGGGCCTGGGGATTTATCCGCTTTTAAGCCCGCTAAAACAGCTAGTACTTCCTCCTTTTCAATACTAATTTGTTCAAATATTTCACAATCCCCCTCCCTGATCTCTACATTTACATCTCCATAGTGAACACAGATGAAAAGTAATCATTTAAAACCTCACCTATGTCCTCTGGCTCCACACACAGATTGCCACTTTGGTCCCTAAGGGGCCCTACTCTTCCCTGGTTATCCTCTTGCCCTTAATATTCTTATAAAGCGTCTTGGGATTTTCCTTTATCTTGCCTGCCAGTGTTTTTTTATGTCCCCTCTTCGCTCTCCTAATAAAGATCATCATAGAGGGTTGGCCAGAGACCATTCAGGAGATCCCTACTGATCTGAGAACGTATTAGTCATATCGAGATAAAAACCGTATATCCAATGGAGTACTATTCGAAGGATGCCAAGTACTCATTCCGGCAACACCTCAGTCTGACATACTTGGACAGCTCCACCAAGAACACATGGGAATAGAGAGGACGAGATGACTTGCTCGTGAGTCAATATTCTGGCCCGGCATCAACAAGGACATTGACCAGATGGTGAGATCTTGTGATGCATGTCAGGAACACCAGACTACTCAACAGATAAAGCCTCTCCAACTGCATGACATACCATCATCACCACAATATAAGACAGCAATAAATTTGTGCTCCATGGACAGAGGAGACTATCTGCTAGTAACCATCACTCCAAATTTCCTATTGTGTAGAAACTTCAAGCCACATCGAGTACAGCAGTGGCCAACATTGGTAGTGCTGTCTTTAGTCTTTTTGGTGCCCTGGTGGCAGTGGTATCCGACAATAGTCCACAATACACAGGAAAACAGCAGATGAAATATAATGCAGAGAAGTGTGAAATGATACATTTTGATAGGAAGAATGAGAAGAGGCAATATAAAATAAAGGATACAATTCTAAATTGGGTGTAGGAGCAGAGGGATCTGGGGAAATACGTGCAAAAATGTTGAAGGTGGCAGGGCAGGTTGAGAAAGCGGTTAATCAGGTGTGCGGGATACTGGACTTCATAAATAGAGGCACAGAATACAAAAGTAAGGAATTTATGGTGAACCTTTATGAAATACTGGTTCGGCCTCAACTGTAGAATTAAATCCAATTCTGGGCACCACACTTTCGTAAGGATGTGAAGGCATTAGAGAGGGTGCAGAAATGATTTATGAGAATGGTTCCACGGATGAGGGACTTCAGTTACGTGGATAGATCGAAGAAGCTGGGGCTGTTCTACTTGGTGAATAGAAGATTTGATAGAAATGTTCAAATTCATGAGGGGCCTGAACATCGCAGATAGGAAGAAACTGTTCCCATTGGCTGAACGGTCAAGAACCAGAGGACAGTGAGTTAGGTGAATGGCAAAAGAACCAGAGGTGACTTGAGGAAAATCTTTTTTACGTAGCGATAGGTTAGGATCAGGAATGCCCTGCCTGAGAGTGTGATGGAGGCAGATTCAATCATGTCTTTCAGAAGGGAATTGGATATTTATCAGAAGAGGAAAACATTTGCAGGGCTATGGGAAAAGGCCAGGGAATGGGACTAGCTGAGTTGCTCTTGCCGAGATCCGGCATGGACACGACGGACCGTATGGCTTCCTTCGGTGCTGTAACCATTCTCAGTAAATGTTTCCGCCACATTGTGGCGGCAGTGCCACCTTAGAGCTTTCCTGCTGCTGACAAAATCCGGAACCAACGTCATGACGGTGTCCACCCCGATTTTCCGAATCCCCATGCCTCCATTCCCGCTCCTGCTGACTGGATAAAATCCAGCCCAAGATCTCACAAACAGCAATGAGATAAACGACAATGTAATCTATTCTTGGTGGAAAAGAAAGAAATTGCATTTATGTAACGCGTTTCACGACCTCAGGATGTCCCAAAGTGCTTTACAGCCAATTAGATACTTTTGAAGTACAGTAAGTGTTGTCACAGTAGGTAACAAGCCAGCCAATTAGCACACAGCAAGCTCCCACAAACAGCAATCAGATAATGACCAGATAATCTGTTTTTTTAAGCAATGTTGGTTGAGGGATAAATATTGGCCGGAACACTGCGAGAAAAATCCCCTGCTCTTCTTCAAAATAGTACATGGGATCTTTTACAGCCACATGAGAAGGCAGACAGCACCTCTGACAGTGCAGCACTCGCTCTGTAGTGCATTCAACTGTCAGCCTATGTTTTGTGCTCAAGTCTCTGCAGTGGGACTTAGAACTCACAACCTCAGACTCCAAGCTGAAATATTGGCCAGGGCAACAGGAGAACTCCCCTGCCCTTCTTCCAGTCATGCCATGTTTTCCAGTCAACTGAGAGGGCAGACACAGCCTTAATTTAAGATCTCATCCCAAAGACAGCACGTCAGTGGTTTAGTACTACACTGAAGTGTCAGCATAGATTATGCAGGGAATTTTATCCTAGCGGTGGGGATCTCGACTTCCGGAAAAAGCAACGTCGAGATCCCCGTGTCACCTCTTCTCTGGAATGCCTGCCAAATATAGTGCCAATCAGGCACTTAAGTGGACAGCGGCAGGCCTTTTTCAGGATCAAGGACCCCGTTGCCGGAATTCCCGCGCATGGAGAGCTGCCAGTCTCTGATCGGCTGGCAGCTGCAGCGCCACCATAGAGGTCATCGCTGCTGCTGGAGGAGCACCTACCGGAGTCGGAGGAGCATGGCTGGAACCACGCCTCAGGTAGGTCAGGCGGGAGGGGTCTCACGGGGTGGGGGTCACGGGGGAGAGGGTTGTAGGAGGGTCGGAAGCAAGGGCAGTGGGTGGCTCTCAGCAGGACCCCACCACACCCGATGCCATGTCTTTCATTCAGGCACTAATTACCTTTAAATGAGGGACCCCTCCCCCCACCCCCGGAGCCAGGAAGCAGCCTGCATAGTTTTCTGTGCCTTGCTTCACGTACGGTGACAGGGCTGCCCGCCGCACAGCTGATTGCAGCTGCATCAGGCAGAGGCCCTAAACTGGGGGTTAATTGCCCAGTTAAGGGCCTGAATTGGAGGCGGAACTGGACAGTTGTTCACAAGCCTTCCCGCCACAGACTAAATTTTGGTGGAGGCAGGATGATGGTGGGGACCCCGCCCCCCCCCCACCCCCCTGCCGGCCATCATCCCACCCAATTTTATGCTCTCCCCTGCCTCCAAACCTGCCACGGGGGCGAGCATAAAATTCTCCCCTATGTCCCTAAAGTCAGGACTTGAAGCTGACTCAGAAGCAAAATTGCTACCATTGAGCCATGGCTGTCATCTTTGGTTGGAATCACCATCATAGAATCATAGATAGTTTAAGGCACAGAAAGAGGCCACTTGGCCCATTGTGTCTGTGCCAGCTGAAATACGTTCCACCCATTCTAATCCCACCTTTCAACATTTGGTCCGTAACCTTGCAGGTTACGGCACTTGAGGTGCATATCCAGACTCCTTTTGAATGAGTTGAGGGTCTCTGCCTCAACTACCCTTTCAGGCAGTGAGTTCCAGAACCCCACCACCCTCTGAGTGAAAAAGTTTTTCCTCATCTCCCCTCTAATTTTTCTACCAATCCCTTTAAATCTATACCCCCTAGTCACTGACCTCTCTGCTAAGGTAAATAGGCCCTTCACATCCACTCTATCCAGGCTCCTCAAAATTTTGTACATTTCAATCAGACTTCCCCTCAGCCTTCTCTGCTCCAAGGAGAACAAGCCCGGCCTATACAATCGTTCCTCATAGCTGCATTTTTCCAGTCCTGGCAACATCCTTGTAAATCTCCTCTGTACCTTCTCTAGTGCAATTACATCCATTCTGTAATGAGGTGACCAGAACTGTACACAGTACTCAAGTTGTGGCCTAACCAGTGAGTTATACAGTTCCAGCATAACCTCCCTGTTCTTATATTTTATACCTCGGCTAATAAAGGAAAGGATTCCATATGCCTTCTTAACCACCTTATCGACCTGTTCTGCTATCTTCAGGGATCTGTGGACATTCACTCCAAGGTCCCTCACTTCCTCTACACTTTTCAGTATTTTCCCATTAATCGTGTATTCCCCAAATGCATCACCTCACTTCTCCGGGTTGAATTCCATTTGTCACTTTTCTGCCCATCTGACCAGACTATCAATATCTTCCTGCAGCCTACAGCTATCCTCCTCGCTATCTACCACACGGCCAATCTTTGTGTCGTCTGCAAACTTCTTGATCATGCCCCCTACATTTGAGTCCAAATTGTTAATATATACCACAAAAAGCAAGGGACCCAGTAATGAGCCCTGCGGAATGCCACTGTAAACAGCCCTCCAATCACTAAAACACTCATCAACAATTACCCATTGTTTCCTGCCACTGAGCCAATTTTGTATCCACCTTTCTGCATTTCCCTGGATCCCATGGGATTTTTCTTAACCAGTCTGCCTTGTGGGACCTTGTCAAAAGCCTTGCTAAAATCCATGTCGACCACATCAACTGCACTACCCTCATCTATCTTCTTTGTTACTTCTTCAAAAAGTTCAATCAAGTTGATCAAACAAGATTTTCCCATAACAAATCCATGCTGACTCTCCTTGATTAACCTGTGCCTTTCTAAGTGACAGTTTATCCTGTCTCTCAGAATAGATTCCAATAATTTGCCCACTACTGAGGGTAGACTGATTGGCCAGTAATGATTTAGTCTATCCCTCACTCCCTTTTTAAACAGAAGCACAACATTAGCAGTTCTCCAATCCTCCGGCACCACAGCTGTATCCAGTAAGGACTGGAAAATGATGGTCAGACCTTCCGCTTTTTCCTCTCTTGCTTCTTTTAACAGCCTGGGGTACATTTCATCTGGCCATGGTGATTTATCAACTTTCAAGGATGCTAATCCTATTAATACTTCCTCTCTCCCTATGTTTATCACATCCAATACTTCACACTCTTCCTCCTTAACTACAATATCTGCATCGTCCCCCTCTTTTGTGAAGACAGATGCAAAGTGTTCATTAAGAACAATACCAACATCTTCTGCCCCTACACATAGGTTACGTTTTTGGTCTTTTATGGGCCCTACTCTCTCCTTAGTTATCCTCTTACTCTTAATATATTGATATAACATCTTTGGGATCACCTTGATTTTGCTTGCCAATATTCTTTCATGCCCTCTCTTTGCTTTCCTAATTTCCTTTTTGATTTCACCCCTCCACTTTCTATACTCCTCTTGGTTTTCTGTATTATTGAGTTCTCGGTGTCAGATGTAAGCTTTCCTTTTCTGACTTATCTTATGCTGTAAGTTCCTTTATATCCATGGGGCTTTAGATTTGGCCGTCTCACCCTTTTTCATTGTGGGAACATGTTTACTCTAAACCCAATGAATCTCCCCTTTGAATGCTTCCCACTGCTCTGACACTGATTTACCTTCAAGTAGCTGTTTCCAGTTCACTTTCGCTTAATCATTCCTCAGTTTAGCAAAATTGGCCATGCCCCAATTGAGAACTCTAACTCCTGTTCTATCTCTGTCCTTTTCCATAATTATGTTAAAACTGACTGAATTATGATCAGCACCACCAAAATACTCTCCCACTGCCACTCCTTCCACCTGCCCATGGTCATTTCCTAAAACTATATCTAAAACTGCACCTTCTCTTGTTGGACTTGCTACATACTGGCCAACAAGGTTCTCCTGAACGCACCTCAAGAATTCTGCTACCTCAATTCCTTTCACACTAAAAATATCCCAGTTAATATTGGGGTAATTAAAATCCCCTACTATTACTGCCCTATTGTTCTTGCACTTCTCAGAGATTTGCCTATATATATGCTCTTCTATCTCCCTCTGACTGTTTGGGGATCTATAGTACACCCCCAGCAGTGTGATTGCCCCTTTTTTGTTCCTTAGCTCAATCCATAAGGCCTCATTTGATGAACCTTCCAACATATCATCCCTCCTCACAGCTGTAATAGTTCCCCTGACCAAAAATTTCCACTCCCCCTCTTGTCTTTTTCCCCCTCCCTATTGCATCTGAAAACCCTATAACCAGGAACGTTGAGCTGCCATTCTTGTCCCTCCTGAAGCCATGTTTCTGTAATAGCTATGATATCATACTGCCACGTGTCTATCTGTGGCCTCAGCTCATCTGCTTTATTTGCTATACGCCTTGCATTGAAATAGATACCCTTGAGCACTGCCAACTCTTTTTTAATTTTCTAACCTTTGTTTCCTCTGTTTTCCAGACTCATCCATAATTTTCTGTCTTCCATTTTCTTTTCTGATTTTGTCCCAACTGAGTCTATCCTCAGATCCCCATACCCCTGCCAAACTAGTTTCAACCCTCATCTTATTCTCTATATTTTTACAAGTGAAGTTTTGCTATTGATCTCTCCTTCTGGTCTGTAACCAGCAGGTGGCATTCAGTTACAATCAAAAGTCATTTACAAGAATAATATATTCACCACTAGAGGGTAGAAATGAGGAATTCCAGGCAAGTAAAGGAGGGAGAAAGGACAAAGCTATAATATGTCGGGTATTCCATTGAATAACCTCTTGCAATTTTTCAGTTATTATCATATATTCCATTTCCCTTTTTAATTTTTCAGCTTGCTGTCCGATATTCTTTCTTTAAAAGAAAGAAAACTTATTTATTTATGGACGTCCCGAAACACTTTATAGCCAATGAAGTACTTTTGAAGTTTAGTCACAGTTATAATAGAGGAAACACAGCAATTTGCACACAGCGAGGTCTCCAAATTCAAGAAATTTGTTATGATCTGGAATGCACTGCCTGAAAGGGAGTAGCTTTCAAAAGGGAATTGAATATATACCTGAAAAGGAAGAAAAATCAGGGCTATAGGAAAAGAGCAGAGGAGTGGAACAAATTGGATAGCTTTTTCAAAGAGCTGGCACAGGCAAAATGGGCTGAATGGCTTCCTTCTGTGCTGCAAGTTTCTATGATAAACTGCAATAACCAGATAATCTGTTTCGTTGATTTTGGTTGAGGAATAAATATGTCTTTGTTGGTGGTGGTGTTATAAGTGTTGGTGAAACAGCTCTTCTTCAATATGGAACATTTTACATCCACCTGAGAAGGCAAAGCACTTGCTGAGCACTGCACTGAAATGTCAGCCTCAAATTGATGCTTAAGTCTGTGCTGGTGCGGAACTGTGAACCTATAACCTTTTGATTCAGCATCGAGCATGGTACCACGAAGCCATGACTTACTTCTAGTTTTGATTCATACTGGAATAAAGTAGCAATCTTCTGATACCATATCCGTTCTACAGGTTTTTAACTTGACAGTGTTAGGAGGGTATGAGTTCTAGCACAGCCTGATCCACACATGCTCACTTCCAATTAATAGAGCCATGGGCACTTTTCATCAACTTAGTTCATAGATACTGAGGCCAAGTGTAGAAGTCTAATTGCTGCCTTGCATGAGAACAGCTAACTCAGTACAGATCAGATCAAAGCTGGAATTTCCTTCACCATTTTAGTCAAGTGCCATGCAATGTATTTGCCCATTGTGCCATTTATGGACTGGTGATCAGGAGGGAAGCTGCATGTCCTGTCCTACACACTTTGACTTTATTATTGGGAGCTGCATATATGCAGTCTGCTTTGACATATCCAGTGATTTTTCCACAGGAAAATAAAAGTCATTCACTTGATATTTTACTCAAATAACCTGAATGAATTTGCCATGTAGGAAATCATAGACACTGACCATGATCCATCAACTCTACGGCGCAGTCTGTAGGAACCCAAACCATTGTGTCACCATTTGACCCCAAATCTTTTTTACTTTAACTTATGTTCATTTTTATTTAATTGGTGATTTTATTTGCCATTGGTAATGTGCTTGACAAGTAAAATGTTAACGTTATGACTTAGTTTCTGAAGGAAAAAAAATAACAACCAAAAGAGGGCACTCCAGAGCTATCCATGTATCTCTATCAATAACAACGTGTATCTATTTAAGCAATCCAGAGGAGAAAACAAGTGGATGCTGAGCCTTTGTGGGACCTTTGTGAGAGGGTTAGCAGAGATGGCCAAAGGCTTGGCCAAAGATAGGCATTTAGAAAGCTCTTAACAGCTGGAACTTGGGAGGTAGAGGGGAAATGTGTTTAAGGAAAAAGTCCAGAAAGTGCAGCAAAGAAGTCTAAAAACTCTGCTGGTATCAGAGAACAAAGGCTGCAGCAATAAGGTGGAGAGAGAGGCTGAATATGTGGAGCAATTAACTATCACATAAAGAAAGAAATTGCATTCAAGTATCTCTTTGAGTTGTGTTTCAAGAAATTTACTTTTTAAATGCATTTGCTGTTGTTATGTAGAAAAAAAAACACACAATAGCCATTTTGCACACAGACAGATTGCATAAATGAGATGAATGACCATTAATTGATTTTGTTTTTGCATTAGTTAAGGGCAGAATCTTAACTCGGATAACAGAACTCTTCTTCAAATAGAATGCATGCTTTTTACACCCATGTGAAACAGTTTAGTATCTCATCTGGAGGACGACAATAATTCTAACAATGCAATATTCCCTCAGCGTTGCACTGAATTGTCAGCTTAGATTATCTAGTAACATACTGGAGTGGGACTGGAGTTCCAGACTATCTGAGTCAAACATAAGGGCAAAAATAAAAGCAAAATACTGCAGATGCTGGAAATCTGAAATAAAAACAAGAAATGCTGGAAATACTCAGCAGGTCTGGCAGCATCTGTGGAGAGAGAAGCAAAGTTAATGTTTCAGGTCAGTGACCTTTCTTCAGAACTGGGAAATATTTGCTGCACCCTGCCGGAATATTCAGGCATAACAACAGAACCATTGGTGGTCCAATGACATCTGTTGACTAAAAATTGCTGCTACCAAATCTGCTGTTTCTAAAATAAATAACCCAAAATAAATGAATTGGGACTATTTAACATTATAAGTTTATGAGAGGGAAAGAAACATTTATAAGTGTTAGCCATTAACTTGCTTCCCGGCCCAGTTATGTTTAATAGACATTAGAAAGGTTAGTCCCACTGAGCTGGGCAATCGAACAGAGGCGTTGGAAAGCAAATGGTGTAGTTTGCTTTGTCAAACACCAAGAAAGGCCAAGGAGGATGAGGAGGAACAATACATCGTAGTCACAATAACAGAAAATGTCATTTCTGATTTTGGTTTAGGCCGTTTCAGTGCTGTGGAAAGGTTGGAAACTTGATTGGATGGATTCAAAAAGTGAGTTGAGGGAGACATGGGCAGGTACAAAGAGTTAGTAGAAGAAAGGGAGGTTGAAGATTGGAAAGTAGTTTGCAGGGCCTAAAGGTTTAGGGCGGCGGGGAGGTTGATGACAATGGTTCTGAAAGGGAGGAGGCAGTGCATTGGGGAGAAGACCATTTACAATTTTATGTGCAATGGGTAGAATTGAACACAGAGATTATGGTGTACAATGTCTGCATGTACAGGCTAGGCCTCAGCTTAGTGTTCTATTGCAGTAAAGAATTGAACAATCTCACCCTTCAATTAGATGATCTACCCTTAAAGCCCTTGTTACTGTTTGCTTATTACACAAAGTATTCTGTAATGGATTCTGGTTACAAACTGCTGATTACCACGCTTGACTGTGAAAGAAAGAGACATGTATTTGTAGTGGCTGTATTTTAACAGCAAATTTAATCTGACTTCTTTGCAAAAAACACTGAACCACCTCTATGTGTCATGTGATCCTTAAAGTTATGTTGGCTTTTGCTCCAATTCTCATAACAATCACACACACATCAAGAATCCAAGGATATTCATTATTCATCCATAGGTGGTTATTGAAGGAGGGGTTCATTGTGGTGAAGATTTTGGATTCAAGCCTGAATAATTCCAATGTCTAACACAGTAAGATGCAGTTCTAATTGACGGTGGCACCAATATAGTCCGTTCATCATCTTAACTAATGGATTTGCCTTAACAGTCCAGTTGGTTTTGGCCAGTGAGTGAGCCATAATGACCTGGAAGATCTCAGTTTCAATTCCCAGTCTGTGTTGGATACTGTGTATACTCTGTATGTGGTACAGCTCATCTCAGATATGGTAGCAAAGTTGTCCTCAGAATTTTATGTTGGTGGGGGAAAGCAGCCTGGGTTCCCACTCCAATTGCCATCCAGTGAATCTTTCTGGAAGTACTTGTTTGTGAACTTCCGGTAAGGAAAGGGTCCTGCACTTGAATAATGTCCTAACAACTATTGTCTAGGTCAGGGTTGTCCAACATATGGCCTGTGGGCCAGGATTCAGCCCGCCAAAGGTTTCCATTCTGCCCGCGGATGTAAACTGTATCCGGGCCGTTCCTCATCCTCGGTTCTGTGACTGGAGATGAGAAATTTCCCATTGTCTTCTTCTTGCAGACCGGCCTGACAGTTGCTGACAGCGGAAACAGCTGTTTCCCAACTTTGGACAGTTTTTTAAAAGCCTGCCGGAAAACCATGAATCTGTCCGCAGTTGGGGAGCGGCTGTTCCCGCTGTCAGTACCTGTCAGCTGTGAAACTGACTGGCGATTTTAAAAAAACTGATCAACCATCTGCTGAGCATTCGCGCTGTCTGCAACTGTCAGAGAGAGAGAGAGAAAGTGGGGGGGGGGGCAGAGAGAGGGAGAGAGAAAGGGAGACAGAGAGAAAGGGGGACAGAGAGAGGAGAGGAGAGGAACCGAGAGGGAGGGACAGAGAGGGAGGGGAACAGAAAGGGAGGAGAAAGAGCGGGGGTAAGACAGGGCAGAGAGGGGGGATAGGGAGGGGGCAGAAAGAGAGAGGGGAGGATACAGAGAATGATCAAGACAGTGTCAATAAATTAGTCTCATTTAAAGCTTCTTCACAAACATGTACATTTGTTGCTGTTTTGATTAATAGTAAGATAAATTTTAATGTCTTTATCTTTCCGAAATTGTCTCGCCGGCCTCCTGTGTAAGACGAAAATTGTGATGTGCACCCCCCCCCCCCCCCGCCCCACCCCACCCCACAACGAGAAAAGGTTGGACAACCTTGTTCTAGGTTAACATGAAGAATACTGGAGGATTGTTGCCGTTTATGGAACTGTATCCCAGCAATATTCAGCGTGGTTAACAGAGCTGAAATAGTGAAAAACATAGAAATATAAAAATGTAACCTCCTCCTCAATGATCTTACATACTCTCCTAACTGGCATCAATCCTCCACAAGTTACAACTTACCAGAAGCATTGCAGGTTTTTCAGCAGCAACAAAACGTCTATTCATGAGCGGCCTTCGGGCAGGAAGACGTCTAAAGCATTCCACTCACACAAAGCCCCTCACTCCCATCACCCTATCCTCCCAAGGTCAACTTCTTCTTGTGCCCAGCAACTTCACTTCAGAATTCTCATCCTCGTTTCCAAGGCTTCCATGCCCTATTCTCACCTGGATTTAGTGATTTCCAGTTTCGCCCACTCCTCTTTCTGGGCTCCTGATCCATCAGTGGTGGCCGCTCATTCAGAAACTATACTTTTCTGGAAGTCCCCTCTGCTTTGTATCTCTCCCCTAACTTTGAAAAGTCTCACATTTTCTTTTATGGTTCAATCTCTAGTTCGCGACCCCGTTTTTCCGTACCGCTACCTCCCTTGAGGCTCTCAGACATCCTGCACACGAACACAGCTAGCTGAATGCACTTTGTTAATTACTCATGTCGGTGCATCCTCTATAGTAATGAATAATAAATATTAAAAAGATTTGCATTTGCCTCCTAAGGCCTTTATAATATCGCTGAGATGCCATGTGCTTTGTTCTTTGCACTCAACCGCTTGAGATATTCAGATTTTTCAAGGATCAGGGGTTTGATCAGGGAGTGAAAACTCTGAGCGCACCTCAATTATTAAATAAATTAATTTTGGCTGCTAACTTTTCCCTGGGGATGTTGACATATAAGATTAATAGCGAGGCGGGGAAATATCAGTAACTGATCAGGTGAGCAATCCATTTTTCGTGACATGGACGGGGTAAGGAAACTTAATTGTATTTAATTTGATGAACGGGCGGATGTTTGCCTAGCGACATCCCACCATCAACAAAAGGCACACTCACCATAGAGTGGCGCAGGCGCAGCCGCAGCTTACCCCACACACGCTGGTTACAGGCGGGCTGCTTGGAAGGCGACCAATGGGAGCGCCGGATGAAGCTCAAGCCCCGCCCCGGGGGGGTATCCTGCTTTTGTGACGTCAGGCAGCGAAGTCAAGCGCTATAAAGTCGCGGAAGGGATTCCCTGCCCACGTGTCTGATCGTATTGTGAATAGGGTTTGGGCTGAGAAGCAGAGCGGAGCTGGGATAGTCGTTCAAAGAATGAATTCCGACGTTCAAAAAGCTCCGAATGGTGGCTGTCTTCATCCGAAAGTCGCCCGGGAGAGGACTGATTTGTGCCGGATGGTTACCGCGCCAAAGACGGGCAAATGTTATTGTCGAGGGCGGTTGCTCGGAAAGGTACAGCGGTGCCAGAAAAGCATCTCGTTTAATAGTAAAGCAGGCTGGGGCTGAACTGCTGCAGTGTAGGGGGTTCCAGCTTCTTCATCCCGCCCAGGGCTTGAAAGTTTACTGGTTCTGTACGGTTTGCAAGCAGCCCTCGCTCACTTCTGAGAGCTCCTTTTAATTCACTGGATTTCGTGTTTGGGGTACGAATGAGACGGTAGAGCAGGGCTTTTTACTCTAAACGTCCATTTGTGACCTTGACTTTGGTAGATGTATAGTTTAAAAGGTTTTTTCATTTTAAGGGAAATGGGCACGAATCCTGTTTTGAAATTAAGTTAGAATTTGATAGACTTTAAACTTGTACTGTCGATGCAAATAGCATGAACCCAACATTTCTAAAATCTCACTGCTGTGAGAAAAGCAGCTACCTCGACTGTTCTCTCCATTTTTCTAACTGTTTAGTAGGTCGTTCGCAGCTGACCACACTTCAGAAAGTGTTTAACAGGGTGTTTAATATAGGTTGACGATGGGATTTTCACGTTTAGTGTTAACGTTACAGGCCGAACACTGGATCGGTTAGGCTGACTTTCAAAGAAAAAGTGAAACCGCTTCTAAACAATTACTAGCACTCAAAGCTTCTGTTTTAGATTGTATTTAACTTGGAGGAATTTTGTTTTTTTTTCCTCAAGGGACAAACGCTAGTCTTAAGCTATGGGCTTGTGTATATCGCGAAGGGGCGGGGAGATAGAATGAATGAGCCTCCAGTGATTCTCTAACGTTGGTTAGATTTTGAGATTCAAGGCAGCTGGCCTTGTATCTCCGTAGATCAAATATTGGTGATTCTAACTGGAAGAGGGGAGGAGAGAGGAATGTTCTGGTTCATTGCTAGGTTTCACATGACTTCTCTGCTTCCATGTGAGTGGTCTCCGGGGAAGGGGAATTCTGATAAGATATTGATGGTCTTCAAATGGGAATGCATTGGTCAGTTTTTTTTTAAACTCGAAAATCCTATAATTACGGCAGAATTGCATCAGCTGTTCTCCAGCAAGTTCATACTGCCACGTGTGCGGAGTCTGAATTCCTCCTGCTGGAAGCGGAAACCCCCCCTTCCATCACTTTCCAAGAATGAAGGGGAAGCTCAAAATATTTCACTTGGAGTTGTATTGGACGGTTACTCATCGCTTCTCGCTAGAGGGGTTACCTAATAGTTTAAACTATTTCCTTTATCTATTCTGCCGTACTGATTACATTCAACCTGAATTTGGCGGTTTATATCAACAGTAGCTTGCATTTATATAGCGCCAGTTTAAAAAAAAAACACAAACCTCAAGGCTCTTTTCTCAGGAGCGTTATCAGACTAAAATCTGTGCAGTTTTCTGTGCTGCCCGTGCATTTGAATTGCGTGTCGCCATGGCTTGGTTTCAGAATAATTCATACTGCACTGTAAATGGAAAGTCTTGAGTTTTTCTACTTTATTTGAAATCCAGATACAATAAAGGTGTGTGTGGGGGGGGGGGGGGGGGGAACGCACCTGTGAAGTACCTTGGGATGTTAACGACATTAATGGCGCTATATAAATGAAAGTTGTTTCCAAATATTTTTGGGCATCTTATTTCCTAGAGGAACCTGTGCAAATCTACAAAAAGTGAAATCCTACAGATACCGAATGAAAAACCAAACTCGAAAATGTTGGAGTAATTCGTTAAGCAGTAACCAGGGGGGCGAACGAAAGTTGACATTTCGCGTTTAAAAACCTTTGTTTAAAAATTGGTTTTGTACCCGGGATATCAACTGCCTCGTATTTTCTTGACGCCATTTGCCTGACCCACTGAATATACCAATGTTTTCTGTCTAAGTTTGCTCTTTGGCCACCACAGTAAACTTTAGAAGTGGCAGGCATACTGACTAAACCATTAGTTTCAAGGTGTGCTGTTGGTAGTGTACGCCATATTGTGATTTTCAAAACTTGTTCATTTTTAATATTAAACCTACCTACTTGCGGAGGTTGTTTTGGTGTCTGGGAATGTCTGACTTTAGACAAATATGCCTCTTGAAATGATGCCACAGTGCTAATTTTGTTCCATATTGCATGGGCCTGACCTAAGCTACATTTATGCATTGGAAGAAATGCATAAACTGACTATTAATACACAAGAATTTGTTGAATTTCATTACACAGCAGCTATGTGATCACCTTGCTCCATTAGCTGTACATGCAAGTATTCAATATTGGGAGTCAGCATTATTGGGCTTGTCAAGTTGGACAATAGTAAGTTTTTTTAAAAAAATCATTTTTGACTATGCCTGCTGTATGATGCAGCTCAATATTTTTTTTAAAATGTCAATCTAAACAATTGCAAGTGCTCCTGTGTTGAACCTGAAGTTTTTTTTTGCCCAAGGGACATTTGAAAGGGTTCTTGCATCTGGTTGTATGTGACTGGGAGGGTGGTAACTTTTGCATACCGCTTACTTTAGAATCTAAAATATTCTAATCGTAGTTGACTTGAATACCTAATGGTTTAAGTCTTTATTTGTAACCTTGAGATATTTGCTCAAATGACTTGTATACAATGAACAAGCTTTTATAACTTCCAAAGCTGTTTAAGTGGAAATGTAACCCAATTTCCATCTGAAGAATTGTTTGACCAAATTTTCACATCTTGTCTTAGAGTAGATATGTTCCTTAACCTATAGTCATAAAGGTAGTTCAATTTAATATACCTAGCTGCATTATTCTGTATATCCCAATGCTGTGCTTCATTGCAATTCTCCATGATGTATTTGGGGAGCACCAGAAACCAATGGTCTATTTGGATGTTCTTCCACATGTATATTACAGTTTGGTGGGGGTGGAGAGAGATGGTAAGAGATGTGAAAAGGCTGGAACTGGATTTACAATCTTGCATCCAATTTATTTTTCTTAGGGTGGATTTGCAAGATGCTATGAAATGACTGATATCTCCAGTAATCGAATATATGCAGTTAAAGTTATTCCACATTCCAGAGTGTCAAAGCCTCACCAGAAAGATAAGGTAAGAACTACTTTGTCAAACAGTTGTAATCCTATTTGCCATCTTAATGTAGTTGATGAAAACTTCAGTGGTTGAATAAAGCTGTGCCTTTTTCTTGAGAAATCTACAAATACCTGTAAAACTGATCTAGAGCTTCAAAAGAGGTGAAACTCAAGTGACCAGTGCATCTTTGGTGTAGTTTAATTATGGATCCCAAAGGAAATATGGATGTGGCATGGCATTGGGGAGGGTGGCACTTGAAGTAGAACATTGCTTTGCCTGGGGTTATGTCTGTGGCCAACCTGGATTCACCTTGGCTTCTTGCACTGTCACTTTTTACAGATTGAAAAGGAAATTGAACTCCACAAATCCCTGTCCAATAAACACATAGTGAAATTCTACCATAACTTTGAAGATGATGAAAATATTTATATCTTTCTAGAACACTGCAGTCACAAGGTGAGTAGAATTTTGCTCAGCAATACAAAGAATAGGACATTGAGAATAAGACCAATTTAACATTTTGCTTGAGTTTATCCTCAATTGTTATATCATAAGTCTCCATTGCTAGTCTCCATATAAAGTCCCTGTAAAGTAACAATCATCTGTACAGCTTTCCTTTGCTTAACTAGCATTCCTTGTCTTTCAGTCATTAGCGCATATATTGAAAGCAAGGAAAACTTTAACAGAGCCAGAAGTCCGGTATTACCTCAGACAGATTATCTTGGGCCTCAAGTACCTTCATGTTTGGGATATCCTTCACAGAGACCTCAAACTAGGTTTGTATAATTAAGAATTGATTAGGTAGGCCATATAATCTTGTTCTCTACAGACTGGGGATAAGAGTACAATTAGTTTTAATGTCTCTGGTTTAAGGAAGGGAAATTATCTTGAATGATGTATCTGGTGACTCCTGCTGAAAGTGTAAATCTGAATATTGGGAAAGTATATGATTAGATTCCATTTCTCTTCTCTCCCACTTCTCCCCCACCCCCAAACTGAGGTGGCATAACTTGCTGTTTGCTGTCTAAGCTGATGCAGTTAATGGCTATTTAGGTGAGGTGATGGAATGTGACTAGATCTGTGAAACTGTATTCTAGTTGAGAATCAATTCTGAAGGTCACTTCAGAGACTGGTCCATACATTTTGCATCTTCCAATCTCACCTTGTGTCTTGCTAATACAGATGGTGTATATAATGTGTCTCCTAAATAGGTATAATTGGTCTTCAATTGAGGCAAGTCCTGTTTAGTATGAATGTAACTTTACAGTGACTTTTTTGCACTTCCTATAGGTAACTTCTTTGTTAATGACAACATGGAAGTGAAAGTTGGGGACTTTGGCTTGGCAACTAAGCTTCTACCAATTGATCAGAGGAAGAGGTGTGTAATTTGTTTTTTTTTGTATAAATGTGGAGATTGGGTTGTACAAGGTTGCAATACTGTTAATATAATCTGGATTTGTATCTTGCCCAGATTTTAAGGCAGGGTGGGAGTGGCAGAACAAGTAGAGGGTAAAAATTTAATTGTACATACTATTTCAGTGCACTGGAGCTGGGGTGGTAATTGTAAAACTAGTGCATGCTGTGGAGTTCTTTTATTGGAATAGTGGATGGAACACTGATCTTGAATATGGCAGTTCTTTTGTTTAAGAAATAGTAAATGCTGGGTGTAAAGAGCTATTTTGCCTCAGCACAACAATTCTCAAATGTGCATAGTAATTTTATTAACTGGCTTAACTTTGATTTGGGATTTTGCTGGCTAGCTTAGCAAGACCTTGTTATGCTTCCTAGACTGATTAGAGAACTGCTATTGCTTATTGTAATATTTTGGCTTATCTTTTTCAGGACTATCTGTGGTACTCCAAACTATCTGGCACCTGAAGTACTAAACAAACAAGGTCATGGTCCTGAGGCTGACATCTGGTCCTTGGGCTGTGTAATGTAAGTTGTCTTGTTTTTTTTGTTTTTGTTTTATAGCTTCTGGAAAAAGTGGCAAACCACTGCAGGTAGCTAAGACTATTTTTAACAGATGTTAATCAATTTAGACAAGTAAGAGGCTTACTTGCATCAACAGCCAAACCACTGCTTCCTGTGTATAAAGCTTCAGTGCTAGCATTGAAGTTCAGTTAGTGGTAATGTCAAGTCTGAACAGTACATTCAAGAAGTGTATGAATCTTCAGCAAACCAAATCTGCCCAGTTTGACTGTACTAACATTTGTTTAAAGATTTTTTTTTACTTTGTAGAGCAGCCTTCAGTATGGAATGAATTCAAGCTAGTAAATCAAGTCTGTACTATAGTTGTGTGTAAGGAACTCTCCAATATCATTCTTTTTGTCCCTTGCCCCTTCCCCAGCAGAAAGAAATCATACTGTAAACCAGTCAGCAGTGCTCTGTACTTTTGGATCCATAGCATTCAGTAACTGAGGGCTGAGAGCTTGTCAGCTGCAGGAATGGTGCTGAGATCTATTCTTTGAAATTCATATCTGAACAAACATGAATTAGTGGGAGTAGGCCACTCAGCCCTTTGATCCTACTCTGCCATTCAATAAGTTCATGGGTGAACTGATTACCCCACATTTCCATCTACCCCCTGATAACCTTCCACCCCCTTGCTTATCAAGAATCTATCTACCTCTGCCTTAAAAATATTCAAAGACTCTGCTTCCACTGTCTTGAGGAGAATTCCAAAGACTCGCAACCCTCCAGATTTCTCATCTGCCTTAAATGGGTAACACCTTATTTTTAAACAGTGATCCCAGTTCTATATTCTCCCACAAGTGAAAACATCCTTTCCCCATCCACCCTGTCAAGACCCCTCAGGATCTTGTGTTTCAATCAAGTTGCCTCTACTGTTCTAAATTCCAACAGATACAAGCCTAGCCTGTCCAATCTTTCCTTTATACAGTCTGCCCATTCAAGGTATTAGTCTAGTAAACCACCTTCTCTGTACTGCCTCCAATGCATTTACATCCTTTTTTAAATGGAGGCCAGTACTGTACACAGTACTCCAGATGTGGTCTCACCAATGCCTTGTATAGCTGAAGCATAACGCCTACTTTTGTATTCATTTCCCCTCCTGATAAATAACATTCTATTAGCTTTCCTAATTGCATGCTGTACCTGCATACTAATCTCTTGCAATTCATTCACTAGGACACCCAGATCCCTCTACATCTCTGAGCTCTGCAATCTCCATTTAGAAAATATGCTTTTTATTCCTGCCAAAGTGGACAATTACACATTTTTTCATTATACTCTATTTGCCAGGTCTCTGCCCACTCACTTAATGTATCTATATCCCTTTTGTAGCCTCCTTGAGTCCTCTTCACAAGTTACTTTCCTATCTTTGTCATCAGCAAATTTAGCAACCATACCTTCAGTCCCTTCATCTAAGTAACTTGTATAAATTGTAAAAAGTTGAGACCCCAGCACAGATCCCTGTGGTACACCTTGTATCTTGCCAACCAGAAAATGGCCCATTTATACCTGTTTCCTGTTAGCTAGCCAGTCTTTTATCCATGCCCCTACACTGAGCTTTTACTTTCTGCAACAACCTTTGTGGCACCTTTTTTTTATCAAATGCCTTCTAGAAATCGATGCACAATACATCCACTGGTTCCTCTCTATCCACAGTACATGTAACTCCCTCAAAGAACTCCAATAAATTGGTTAAACATGATTTCCCTTTCACAAACCATGTTGACTCTGCCTGATTACCTTTGAATTTTTCTAAATGACCTGCTATAACATCTTTAATAGCTTCTAACATCTGACTTAAGGAAAATGCTAAGCTAACTGGCCTGTAGTTTCCTGCTTTGTCTCCCTCCCTTTTTGAATAACTGAGTTACATTTGCTATTTTCCAATCTAACAGAACCTTTCTTGAATCTAGGGAATTTTGGAAAATTTAAACCAATGCATCAACTATCTCTAGCCACTTTTGGCACCCTAGGATGCAGTCCATCAGGACCTGGGGACTTGTCAGCCCACAGCTCCAACAATTTGTTCAGTCCCACTTCCCTGGTGATTTTTAATTTTCTTGCGTTCCTCCCTCCCTTCCATTTCCTGACTCCCAGCTAATACTCGGATGTTACTACTATCATCAATAGTGAAGACTGATACAAAACATCTGTTCAATGCAACTGCCATCTCCTTATTATCCATTATTAATTCCTCCAACTCTATAGGAACAATGCTCACTTTGTTAATTCTTCTAAAAAATATCTATAGAAACTCTAACTATCTGTCTTTTAAATTTCTAGCTGTCATTATTTTTATATCCCATCCTACTGTGTGATTAATGTTAGGTGACCTGTACACCACTCCCACATGTGACTTGCCTTTATGATTTCTTATCTCTCCAAACTGCTTCTACATCCTGGTCTCTTGAACTTGGCACATCCCTCTGAGCTAATACCATTATTAACAGCCACTCCTCCACCTTTTCCTAACTTCCTGTCCTTTCCAAATGTCATGTACCCTGCAATATTCAGTCCCAATCTGTTGTCTTGCAGCCATGTCTCTGTAATGGCTATCAGATTGTACTTATTTATTTCTATTTATGCTCAGTTCATCTGTTTTGAATGCTACATGCATTCAGATATATAGAGCCTTTTATTATTTTTGTAAACTCTAGCCTTATCTGTTGACTGACTTAGATTTGTATGTTGTCAGTCTTTATCTTCCATATTAATACCTTTCTCTCTTGCCTTGTCTCTACTCCTTGATTTTACCATATCTGCCCAAATTTGATCCCTTATCCCCACTATTCAGTTTAAATCCCCCTCTACTACCCTGGTTATGCAGCTCACTAGAACACCAAACCCAGCAAGGTTCAGGTGTAGACTGTCCCAACGGTGCAGCCACCACTTTCCCCAACACTGCCAGTGCCCCTCAAACGAGAACTCATTTCTACCATACCAGTATTTGAGCTGCACATTAACTTCTCTAATCTTCTTTGCATGTGGCTCAAGTAATCCACAGTTTCTAGTAATACTGCAAAAATTATCCAAATTCTGTTGAAGCAAAACTTGAGGCATTTCATTGTTTTAAAATGAAACACAAATGCACATCACTTTAATTTCCAATGTGATTTCATATTTGGTAAAATATATTGCTTTTCCTACAGTTTTACATTTTTTAAAATCTGAGGATATTGTAGTAGAGATGCATAAATGTTCACTCACTCATAACTATTTTTTTTGTTTATAGGTACACAATGTTGTTTGGCCGGCCACCATTTGAGACTTCTGATCTCAAAGACACCTACCGATGCATTCGAGCAGTTGAGTACACCATGCCATCGTCATTTTCAGTCGCTGCAAAGGATCTCGTTGGTAGCATCCTGAAGAAGAATCCAGAGCAACGGCCTACACTGGATGAAATTATGAACCATGACTTCTTCACAAAAGTAAGGATGCTTTCAAACTCTGTTCCACTATCATTTCTCTCTGTCAATGTAAATGACTTGAGTTCAGCTCATGAAATGGGTAATATTGATTTTTCTGTGAAAATTTGAGTACTATTTCAAAATTAGTGACTTGAAATGAGCTAATTCCAAAAAAGGATTTGGAGTTACCTGAGAAATTCTCAACATTTCAGACTTGCAAGAATATTCAGCTCTGCTTTGATTTTAAATGATTTTTTAAGAATGCAATGATGCACATGGTAGCTACTTGGAAGTGAGGGATGTCTCAATTCTTTTTTTTTTCAGGGCTTTACACCTGATGTGCTTCATCCAAGCAGCTGCCTAATGGCCCCTGAGCTGAGTGGCCCAGTTCCCACTAAAAGCTTCTTCAAAAAGGTTACAGAAGTTTTTTTTGGGAAAAGGAACTCAAAAGGTTAGTGATCTAGGCATGTTGTCCATAAATGTCTAATTCTAAAGTTCCAGTCTTAAACTGTATCTTTATTACTGGAAGGTACAGTTTGTTGGGGGTTTGAAGCCTTTTGACCTTGCAGCTTTCCGATTAAGTAATAGAAGGAAATGCTGTATAGCTACAGCGCAGGGCAGAAGGCTTTTTGACTGGTATAAATTTGTCTAAATGCCTTGGATTGCTGAACTGTTTCATTTTGTTTAAATGGGGCCTTTGTAGATTCTTTAGAAGTAAAATCTTCTATCTTTCCTCTACCACATAGTTTACAGTAACTATGTACTAAGATTTACTAGTCTGCATTGTGTAAGCTGGTAAAGCTGTTGGCCTTTTTGTAAGGCCTAGTCTGGCTCTTGAAGGCAGGATTATTCAAACTGCAGATATCATCATGGCATTTTGCTCTAATATGGAGACATTTTCGTGCTAAGCGCACATCACTGTTTTCCCTGACATTATATCTAGTGAATCTTTACCTTTCCACCCTGCATTTTTAGTTCGGTTTCAAATTTTCTAAGAGCATGATGTTCTGGTCACTTATCTCTTGCGATCTGTATTTAAATAACTCTGCTGGTAGAGCTATTTTATCTATCTTTTTTATCAAGATCTGTGTCTCAATTGCAGATACTAAAACCATCTGTGTGGAGAAGGATGATATTTCCAAGCTTGCTGCAGATCTTATGAAGACCTCCATCTGCAGACAGACCAGCTATAAAACTGAAAATGCAATTGAGGTAGGAATGACAGGGCTGTTGGGTCTACTCTAATGGTGCTTAACTTCAATACTATCTTCAGAATTGCAATCCTTTTTGAGACCTAAAATGTGCGAGGAAGCTTTTTTAGTGTATGAATCTCTTTCCGTAAATGGCTCCAACCATAAAACTTTGAACACTGAGTCTTCCATCCCCTGTTTCAGTTCTGCTTTCCTGATCTTCCATTTTAGTGTTTTTTGCCAGTTTGACACTGTACAGCTTGTCTGATGCTTCTAGTCTCAACTGAATACACACTTCTAACTGTTGCATTTCTTTCTGAGAGCAAACACTTGGTATGTTCACATAAAATCTTTACCAAACTAACAGGCTTGCCACCACCACCTTGAGGGCATTGGGGATGGGCAATAAATACTGGCCTTGCCAGTGACCATCTCTAAATCAGACATCTTCATTCAAAAGCAAGGAAACAAATTTTGGAGCAACCTAGCATCTTTTGCATGTCCAAGTTGAAATGAACAAGGAAGTTGAGATGTACTTCCTATGAGACACAGTGCATTACTAATACTTGCAACAGATTTTTTTTTTATAAACTTGTTGCAGTTACAATGACAAATGTTGAGTGCAGAAATGAGTCTGTAAACATTAACACTAATCGTTATGTTCTTGTCAGAATGACTCAGAAAATTAACTATATGCAAAATGAGATGAAGGAAATGTGTTCCTCTTGTTGGAATCATTTGTGGCTTCCTGTACATGCACTTAACCTATTTAACTCTGATCACCATTGTTGCAATCAAGTTGTTTCCTGTTTGCTCTCTTCCAATGAAGCCCTTAATCAAGTATACTTCAATTTTTGCAGGAATTTATTTGGTCACCCTTTTTCAAGCTTAAATGCTGGCCCTAGCTAGCAATTTAGTTTCCAGAATAGGGGAAGAAGTATTGTAGCATGCCGTAGAGTTCACTTTCTTTGCCAAGTGAATCTTTTTTTTTTTTTTGGTTCTCAAGCTTTCATTTAAAAGGTGTTTCTTTTTGATGTATACTAATTATATGTCTACTTTTTTTTAAGCGTACATTTCCTACTGGCCAAACTGCAAACTCCCTTTCTAGGAAAACGACACAGGAAGAATCAAAAAAATCTATTGGGCCAGCTGGTGCCAACTGTGAAAGTGAGTTGGTCCTTTGTCCTGTGAAAGCAATTAAATGAGTCATAACTGAATGTTCTTGCTTATTGGTGTTGGGCTCAAATTGAGCATAAATGCTGACAAGGACAGGTTGGGCCAAATTGCCTGATTCTGCTGTATATTCCATGTAAACCTGCTTAATTGTCTTACACTTCTCAGATTGGCTTTTCCCCCTCTTTCCCCTTCTTCCTCCCACTTTTTTTTTTGTGGGGTGAGAAATACTAAACCAATGGCTAGTTTATTTTAATCCATGTAAATGGAGAATTGTCTTATGTTCTTGACCCATTTTTGGGATTTTAATACAGGAAAGCATGAGCCTCATAATTGGAGTTGATGCTGACAAAGCTGGACTTTGTTGCTTTAGCCCACTGAACTTTGGGAACAATATTGAGCACAACTTGAGTGATCCTCAGCTTGATGTACCATCCAACATTGAGCCATCTGTCTTAATTTGTTTCTTCCAGAAAAACATCATTTTCATGCTGAATTTTGTAGCCAGACAAAAGTACTGATATCCAGTGATTAACTGAGCTGCCACTATACATTCAATAGTGGATGAAATGATATGGATGTTGAATGCTAATGTACTTGTTGTTTTACAGCTGCTGAAGAGGGACCCATGGCTCAGCAAGTGGCAGATGCTGCTACCTGTGTTCTCAAAAGCTGTCTTTCAGTCATGCCATCAGGTACAGTTCATGTCTTTCTGGGTTTGAAATTAATGGAGTAAAATTTAAATGTAGCTTTTTTTTGTTTAGTGAATGCTATGAAACTGAAATTATTTTCTTTGGTATCTTAATCTAGTTTGTTTCTAGTTTTTTTTTTTTCCCCCAAACCTCCATTTAATTTCTTTGAGCTTCACACTGGGTTTTCTACTTGAGGTGCATTTTTAGCTTGCAGGTTTTGGCATATAAAACAAACTTGGCCTCCTGGAAAGAACAGGAAGAACTTGTGCTTTGGGATGTCATGGAAAGACTTTACAGTCAATAAGATGATTTTGGAGGGAAGTCACTCTTGTAGGCAAATATAGCAGCTAACTTGCACAGCAAGGTTCCATTAGCAATGACATAAATGATCAGATCTGGTTTTAGTGAAGTTGGTTGAATGTTTCAGGAAAACTTGCCTACCCCTATTCATAGTCACATCTTTTCAACCAGCCCCAAAAATGGCCTGCTCAGCTTAACATCTCCTGAGATAGCACCTCTTTGCAATGCAACACACCCTCAGGACTGCACAGAAGTGTCAGCTGAGATTAGTGCTCAAGTGTGGACTTGAACCCTTGACATTGTCTAGTGGCAAGTACTACTATAAAATTAAAGCTGAAACCTACCAAGATATGTTCTAAGCTAAAATTTTGTTGCTCCACTCAACACTTTTTTTTAATTAGCCTGGACGTACTGAAGTCATAAAAGGCTAAATTTAATGCCTTTCTCTTGCAGCAAAAAAGAATCCAGTCGGACACAGCCTGCATAGGTCTAAACCCTTCCTGTGGGTCACCAAGTGGGTTGACTACTCCAATAAATATGGTTTTGGCTACCAGTTGTCTAATCGCACAATCGGTGTCCTGTTCAATGATGGAACCCATATGAGCCTCTCAACAGACCGAAGGTGTGTGATAATCATTTGTCCAATGCCATAGCACAGTATTCAGAAGACCTGATTGCACCAATACTTTTTTTCTCCAAGTTAATTTTTTTGCATTGTATAAACATTTGTCATGCCTGTGTAGAATTCAATTTCCTTTCAAAAAGTGATTCCCAGACATTTAACTTTTTTCCCCTCATTCTTTTCATAGGAATGTATATTATTACCTCAATAACAACCAGCATTTTTCCTTCTCTGCCTCTGCAATTCCAGAGCAGCTGGTCAGTCAGATGACAATTGTCCGATATTTTGCCAGCTACATGGAAGAAAATTTGATGGAGGTGAGGAATGTAAGCTTTATCATTTTGAGTTGGAGTTTTGGTAACAACCAGAATTGCAAGTATGACTTTTGAGTCATAAGGCTATTAAAGCATTTACAAAAATTTTAATCAACAGCTAAAATGCTTCACTAACTGAATCTCTGTAGCTCCCTATTGAGACAATATGTAAAACTGTCTGGCATTGTGGCACTTTTTTCTGTCATAATTAACTTCAAGGTGGCTTTAGGTGTAACTTTTTTTTTATTGCTATATATTTACAAGTACTTGAAGCAAACCTCAATGCAGTAATCATTTGTCTTTAAAATTTGCATGTGAGAATTTTAAAAACCTCAACTCTTTTTCTGCAGGGAGGTGACTTGCCCAGGACATTCCTTGAAGATTGTCATGATCCATCATTGTTCCTGTTGCAGTGGGTTAAAACTGATCATTCCCTATTGATGCTGTTCAGCAATGGCACTTTACAGGTAAACTTTTTTCAAATTTAAAAGTTAATCTAATCCTGATACTGCTGCCTTGCCCACTTTGACTTGTCCTGGGCATAGTTTGCTATCAAATGCCTTCCATTGTGAAAGTGGCATTGATGTATACCATAGTTTCTACTAGCTTTGGTTCAACTACTGGGGCAAGAATAGTTGAAGGATCTGAAATTTTCATTTTTCTAGTAATTTGTAAATAAATCCATTCAACTTCAGTAAGATTGTCCTATTGAGCTTGCAGAGAATGAATCTAATAATGAGGCCTTCAGAGTTCTATTGAAATACTGTGAGCGTTGTAAGCTATTCACTGCGTCCAGTATGTGCAACCCTTCGGTTTAAATTTTTTCTTTCCCCACACCCCAGCAGTAGAATGATTGAACTTGCATATGAACATCTTGTATTTTTTTTTTTAAAGTACTAAACTTTTTTTCTCCTTCCCTCTGATCAGGTTAACTTTTATCATGATCACACAAAGCTTATTCTAAGCAAAGCTGACCATTCTTACCTGCTTACATACATCAACAAGGATCGTGTTGCCTGCATGTACAAACTGAGTACCATAATGGAAGTGGGCTGTTCACAAGAACTCTGCCATCGTCTGACATACACACTGAAACTGTTGCAGCAGCAGAAGACAGACACTTAAATATGAATCAAAAACCTTTTTCTGAAGAGAGGGACATAAAGTATTAACATTACTTCTATGGAGTTTTATAGGGTGCAAGATACTATCTGGCCAGTGCCTGGCTACAATTAGCTGCTGTCTTTTTTTTGTGTGGGGGGAGGGGAGTTGAATCTGAAGTCTAACCAATGGAGGTTTATAATCTTGCAACTATCTACAGTCACTACTGTATTGAGAAAGATGTGTGCACAGCTGAGCTATGGAAGTTTTTTGTGTTGGTTCTCCACTCCCTCATACCCTGAAGCACTGTGAAAAATGAGTGCCCAGTCTGTTTCAGTGGGTAATGGAGATGAGGGCATCTTAATTACTACCTGGAATCTGAACTTTAATAAAGCTGCCTCCAGTGTGGCTAAATTGGTTTGATTACTGGCATAGCAAAAGAATCTTGTGATGGCTCCAATTCACTCAAGGCAGGCCTGCTTTTTTTTTGAGACTAGGCCTTGACCTTCCCAAGAGTGAAGATACAAAGTATATATGTACCTTTTTCTTAAAAAGGAAACTTTCTCATGTTTTGCCTGATCAGAAAGACCAGTCAATGTAGTGGGTTAACTTCTGATGGGTCAAAAAGGCAAACTGTAAACTTGCTTTGTGAATGAACATCAGGAATTGGCATATAGTTTATTGTAGATGTGGCATGCAAGACCACTACACAGCTCACTGGAGTCAATTAAACCAGGATTTTAAGTCTTCAATAGATCAACTGGATATGGACAAAATAGTTCTTGTAATTGTGTCCATGGCACCAAGAAGGAACCATTCTTAAACCTTGTCAAAGCAAACCCTTCCAACTTTTAATCAAAGCCTATACACCTCAAATGGGCAAATTTTTTTTGGTAGTGTTTGACTAGATAATGCTCAAAGCTAGGATCTAGTCAGATTTTTTTTTTTAGTTGTAATGGCCTATATTTATGGTTTCTGCACAAGGACTTTTTCACTGCCTGTCAGATTAGTAAATGATAGTAACAGCAGTTTGGTGCCCTCTTCCAGTTGTGGGATCCAAGTGCCTTTTGTGGGGAGTTGGAGAGCAACTGCATTTGGTTTTAGTAATTGTTCATCTGTGATCAGCTGTGTCCAATACAGAATGCTGTGTATAGTCTGCTATTAAGGTAAACTTGTGGTGCTAGATAAGAATGTGTCTAGTCAAAAGTGCAGTGGAGGGACAACATTTGCAGTGACTTGGGGCAGCTAAACATGGAACCACCTTGCCACGTTTCCATCATTCTAAACTCAGCTGATCAAAAGCCACTTTAAAAATGCATTTAAAGATTTTGCTACAATAGATAGGCTGTTCAATTATCTTGGTTACTTCACTGGACTTGGAACTTCTGTGCTTGTCTCTCTCTCATTCTGAGGGGGGTGGGGTTGGTTGAGAAGCAAGACCACCTAATGGTTTTTTGTCTTGATCTGCTTAACATGGTTAATTTTTCTAATGTGTGGCAGAAATGTCTCACTCCAAATCAATAGAAAATGGTCCCCATTGGAGACTTTAAAGCATAAAGTAAATATTTCTGGCTTGCTAGGTTCTGGGGGATGGGGAAAGGTGGTGCCAAGGAAAATTAAATTGCGATTTGACTATGCGGTACAACTCAGCTCATTCCTATATTTATCCACACCTCTGGTCAGGTTTCTAGATTCATTAAGTATTTAATAAATCTGGTCTAATTTATGTTTACACAAGTATTGAATGAGCCTATTTATTTTTGTATTTATTATTTATTTCATTGCTGTTTTTAAAGAAAACTGAATGCAATTGAAATTGTTAAAGGGGTTGTAAAACTTGTGTTTTTATCAAAATAAAGCTTAATTAAATCAACACGTCTCCTTTCATGGTGGAGGGAAGTGCACACATTGCTTGAAGGTGGACATGTAACTTGCTTTTGAACCTCCTACAGTTTAATTTGTGTATGAGTGGCTGAAGATGAAGGCTGCATTTTCTGCTTCTGCAGCCATTTCAATCTTTGGAAAAGAGTGCAAGCTGCAGATCAACACTCTGGGGAAAATCCTGACAAGTGTGAGGTTTTTTGTTCACTTTCCATGGGGAAATGCCTAGCTTGAAGTTGGTTCAAAAAAAATTGAACATTGCCCATACAGATTTCTGTGCATTAGTACTCTTGCTTCTGATTCATTGGTAGATTTGTGGGAACATACAATATCTCCATGCCTCTTCCATGGAATCCTGGATGGATATAGAGACAGAGGGCCAAATGGCTTCTGTGCTGAAGTATCCAATTAATCCAACTCCTCTTGCCTTTTTCTCTATCTCCAAGTTTCTGCCAAGTATTTATCCAATTCCCTTTTTGAAAGGTATGACGTGTGCTTTCATCAGCTAGTTCTGGGGTCTGCAACTCCAGAGCCTCCTGCAGGTCATAAGGACTCGTATAGTAAGGACTTTATAGAAACCTTTTTAAAAAGTTAATGTCTGTCTTGGTTTTCTTTATTGGAATTTGAGTAACAGCACTATCCATCTAAGATTTTTCAGTATTTAAAATAAATTCTTCAGATTGCTGACCCCCGAGTGCAATCAAATAGCAACTTGCTGTTGCATTTTTAAAATTTTTTTCCCTCTGGTTCTTTTGCCAACT
The DNA here is from genome assembly GCF_036365525.1 of Heterodontus francisci. Taxonomy (NCBI): domain Eukaryota; kingdom Metazoa; phylum Chordata; class Chondrichthyes; order Heterodontiformes; family Heterodontidae; genus Heterodontus; species Heterodontus francisci. The sequence continues at coordinate 38,080,798 of NC_090378.1, forward strand.
TTTTTTATTAATTTGTTTAATGACTCTTGTGCTCCTTTTATTTACATTTTTTTTTTAAATTTCTCTAGAATAACAAATCTCCCCTTTGCTCTAAAGAGTACAATCTCCAGTTTCTCTCTTTTTTTCATGTAACAAGTTCTGCATCCCTGGTACTGTTGTAGTGAATCTCTACACCCTTTCGAAGGTCTTTGCATCATTCTGAAAGTGTGGTTGTCAGAATTGAACACTATTCTGAACTGGAGCCCAACTGATATTTAATTTTTTTTTTTAAATTTTGCACATTGTTTAGTATAAACTTGCTTTTGTACTCTTGCTATTCATAAAATCAAGAATCCCATACACTTTTCTCTTAAAACAGCCTGTTTAACTTATCCTGTCAAAGATTTGTGTACATAAACCCACATGTTAAAGTTTATTTTGAGTAGTGGAGATAAATGAGCTTTTCTGACCACTTTGTGAAATTTTTTTACTAATGCACTGAGTGCCATTTACAGTACTGGGCTGCACTCAATATTCAAAAATGTTTCAAGTCTGAAGAATGGAGGAGAAAGTAAATTTCAGAAAATAATTGAGGTTTCTACAAGGCACAAGTAACAAACCTAGCAATTTATTTTTTACAAATATTGATCTTTTTGTTTATACTTTTGTCATTTTATTTGGAGGTTTTTAATTAAATCATGACCATTGGTGAGAATTTCACCACCTTTATCAATAGGTGCTGATTTTCAAAGCAATCAATATTTTTGTATGAATTCCTTTTCTCTTTAAACACCCCCCCCCCCCCCCCCCCCCCCCACCAAAAAGCCTAAGAGTGCAGGCACCTATTTCTCACTTCTGCCAAACAATGCTTCTCAGCTGGTTGCAGGGTTACGATAGCCACCATATTTCTTTCTCATCCATAACTAGCGGTTAAGTTGAAGAATGAACCTCCCTTCATACTCCACAATAGTGTAATTTATAAGTAAGGGGATAGCTGTCATACAACTGGTGCTTACTTAGTAGCTTAAGCCCACTCAGTTGCACTGGTGGATCGGTAGCCTGATGAGAATTGTTGGTAGGAGGCTTGGTTTGTCTCAATGTAATAAGCAAACACTACATAATCAGCTAATTTTTTTTTGCACCTGGCAGTGCTGCAATGACCTTTTCCAAATGGCTTGCACAACCATGTGTCGCTTGCCAATAGTGGATTACAGGGTTTGTCTGTCAGGACACTACTGTCACATGTTTCACAGTTGCCATACTGTTCAAGGAAAATTAATTTAATACCAGCTTAAAGGGGTACTGTCTTCATGGAAAAGCTTATGGTGAGCCTTTTTGCTGTTTGTAAGCAACACATGATTAAAATTCAACCCTAGTCATTGCAAACTATGTAATTAGGCAAATTTTGTGGTATTTATAGTTACAGAAAATTCATCAAGTGCTTTTCATATCCTTTATCATTATGTTCCTTTAAAAGTTACTTGGTACTCACACTAGAAACTTATTCATTTCATTTGGGATTTACTGCCAAAATTCATCTGTTATCTGGAGATCTGTTTCCACTGGGGTAGGTTGGTCATTGAGTTTGATGGCACCGTCACAATTTATAAATGTTGGATTGCGGATGTCCCTGTTAGCCTAGTCATTAACTGCAACTGTATCAAGGTTATTCAGGTCTGTGACCCAGAAATCATCTGAATTATTAAATTTACATTGCAAGAGGATGTAAAGGAGATTTACTAGAATGGTAGTAGGGGTAGAGGACTTCAGTTATGTGGAGAAGCTGAGGTTGTTTTCCTTCGAGCAGAGAAGGTTAATAGATTTGATAGGACTGCTCAAAATCACAAAAGGTTTTGATAGAGTATGTAAGGAGAAACTGCTTCCAGTTGCAGAGGATTAATAACCAGAGGACACAGATTTAAGGTGATTGACAAAGAATGAGAGGTGACAGGAAACCTTTTACACAGCGAGTCCTTGTGATCTGGAATGCACCGCCTGCCTGAAAAGTTGATGGAAGTATTCAAAAGAGAATTGGATAAATTCTTGAAGGGGGAGGAATCACATAACTGTGGGAACGAGCAGGAGTGCGGTATCAATTGAATAGCTCTACCAAAGGACCAGCAGATGCACAATGGGCCAAATGGTCTGCTTCTGTGCTGTATCATTCTCATATGAAGTAAAATGAACTCCCTAAACATTTCTACAAATTCAAAGTCAGCCAGACTGAATTTCACCCCCGCCCCCCAAATTCAGGTTCATTAGGATTTGATTTTATGATTCTTGTAGATGCTCAGCATATGTACAATGGGGAGTTTAGACTGAAATTCCAAATTATTTACAGCTTAAAGTAATAACTGAGTAATATACTTTATATCTACACTTACACCACAAATGGCAAAAAATAGTGATGCTGTATTTGTACTTGTTTTACATCATTTATGTTCTGGTTTAGGGAAATGAGTTCGACTGGAAATTTTGGTGTACACTCCCATTGTTAAGATTAACACAGAAACTTGTGTACCAGTCAGTATAATTTCTGCATAAATACAATTCAAGAAATTTGTGTTAAGTATTTTCTAATTTTGACAAAGGGGCTATGTCCAAAGAGTTGACTTTTCTAATATAAAAACAGAAAATGCTGGAAATACTCAGCAGGTCTGGCAGCATCTGTGGAAAGACTCTTCTGTTCTCTCTGCAGGCACTACCTAATCTGCTGAGTTTGCTTCTTTGCATTCCTATCATGCTTTGCTCCACTGCTGTAATATTTAACAGACAACTTCCTCTCCTGTTTTAATCTGATTTTATGCTACTGATTTTAAATCTCCTGTTCCTTTGTGTTTACTCTGCTAGATTCCCTTTGATTTTAAACTAACAGCAGGAGTCTGGATTAGTCGGGAGGGAAAGTATCTCAATTCTGGAGGAGAAGACAGCTGATAGTAATGTGCTGTTTCTCCACCTTTAGAGAAATTCCTCGACTAGAAGGAAACCTATGTGTAAGTAAGATGACTCCTTGTAAGTTTAACCCCGAACAGAGAGAAATTTTGACTCTTTCTTCTTGAGCAGATAAAGTGATAAAGTAAGCTTGTGCATGTGGGGAAAAAAATAAGTTTATCTGTAAAGTGTCTTAATTATCTCTCTTCCACTCCACTCTGGAAGTTCTTTTCTCTCAACCTTTTTATTATTCGTTTACTTCCTTGACTCACTTATTCCAAAGCACTAAATGGCCAATAGTCTACCAATGGGACATACACTGCAAAATCCAACATGGAAAACACACTCTTGCATTCAATTTGGGGTGTTTGTAAATATGTAGGAATAATCTGTAATCTTGTACAAGGAAAACTCTAGTATAAGTTAATATAGTCTTTCCTCATCAGTTATCATGTTTGGAATGGTCACTCTCAAAAGTTTTACTTGGAAAGTAGGGGCTGGGAAACAGGAGCTGGGACTGTTTCTGGGTCCCGAACCCATCCCTCGGAGGAAGTCACTGGTTGGAATTTTGACTGGGAGCCCCCTTAATTGGCATGGAGACAGATTCCCTGTTCAATTAAGGGTGGCTGTTGGGCTCTCAAAGCTGGAGGGCCAATCAGCGGCCTTCCAGCTTGAAAGGAGCACCCAGCTGCAATAAAAGGCAAGTAACCGAGAGGGCGCTTCAACAGGAATAAACAAAGTTAAAAAACAATTTTAAAAAATAAACAAAGCAGACAGGCCACAACAGTGGTGGTGGGGTGGGGGGGAGGGGAGGGGGGAATGGAGTGGAAATCCCTCTAAAGGGCAGCCTTGGCTGCACCCCCACCCAGGCTGGCAGGGAGGGCCTGTAGGCTTGCCTAGAGCTCGAGCCCCCAGCCTGCAGCTGGGCGCCTGCCTCCAGGCAGTTAAACTGGCCCCTTCATGTCAGGGAAATCCCAGTCGGTCTCCATAATACCCTTAACAAGGCTTTTAACAAGCCTACAGTGGCTCCCCCTCACTGGGGGAGTGGGGGGGGGGAGAAACGGGCTGCCTGCTGGGCCCCGAACCTGCATCAGCCAGGAACACAGTCGGAAAACTGGTATGCTGGCCGCGCTGGTATTTTCAGGCCCTGTCACTTCAGTTCCTAGCCTCAGCGGGGCCTGAAAATCCTGCTCCAGGGATGGAAATGTGTACCCATGTATCCAGGGATCATTGTCTATCTTTAATAGGTTGCAGAGAAGCAAGCAGTTGCTGATAAAGCTCCACAACTCAAACTAGTGATGCCACTGTTCAGTTGGCTTTGGGGTGTGTCCATGCTGTGGATTGTGGTGGCATGTGGACACATTTTATGGTGAATTTTCCTGATAACCATGATGCAAAGGTGTATAAATGGAGTCGAGATATAGATCTGCCATGATCTAATTGAATGAAAGAACAGGCTCAAGGAGCCGAATGACGGCCTGTTCCTGTGTTCATGTTCCCTGGAGAATTCCTTGTACGCACTGGCCATATGGTGAGGGTCATACCTGTCCTTGCCCATTGTCTAATAATTACCTAGTTAGAATGGGTCTAGCCAGTTAAGGTTAAGGCAGCATCCGTACATACATTGGGGTGACTTAAATCATGTAGCCAGTCTACACCTACAATTTCTGGAAATAGCAAAGTGAAATTTATCTCTGTATGGTGGAAATTTGACATATACAAAAACTCTAATTATGTGGCTTTCTTAATAGGTTGTTTCAGAGACTCACAAGCATAGTGATGGGCTTCAATTAGTATCAACTAACAAAGGAAAGGTTGCCTTTTTGTATAAGGTGAACATCTTGACTCTTCACAAGTCCTGGCTCGGAGGCAATATATTTCAGAAATACACAATAGATAGGAATACATAGGAATGATCTTTAATAAAATGCCAACAGTAAAACAAGGGAGTGGGTGATATAATACCTATGCACAAGTGTAATTTACACACCAGACTCATGACATCACAAAATTTATCATTTCCTTATTAGTGAAGCTTATATTCTGGTACCAAATTTTTAGTCTATGTACTTAATATATATTATACAAATGTAGCAGTCATACATGCTAAAGGTTTCCAAGATAGGACACCTACCAGTCTCCAAGGCTATTTGATTGAATATCGCTGGATAGCCGATATTTTATGATATCTGAATCAAAGTTTTTAAAATGATCATATTCAGCTTTTAAGATTTTTTGCTAATTTTTCATGAGTGTTTATGCAAATACTTTGAGGTTAAAAAGTTCTCTGAGGCAATACAGCCAAAATTATGTAGCAGAATTTATTCCTCTATCAATTAAATCCAAGCTAGTGCCCTCTTCCCCCAGGATATTTTAGCAGCTGTTGGCATTGTATCTGACTGACACCCATTTCCTTTCTGTTAAAGCAGACATCAATGTATTGGTGTAATTTTAGAAAATTATCCATTCTGTTCTCTAGAAACCATCTATGTGGTCAAGTGAGTCCAGCAACAGCTATAAAATTCCAGTACTTGACGATTGCATACTTTTGGCACTCCTGCCCTGCAGGTATGTTGAAATATATCAGCACGATACACTAGCTGAGAAGGGTACAGTGTTGAACACCTCCAGCAAAACCACACTGTTGAGCAGTTTGAAGCAAAGTGTTGTTTTGAGAATATTATATAAAAATAACAATGTGCCTTTAGCGGTCTGACAGAAGCTTCACACGCCGAGAAAGATTATGTTTCCATTATTTCCAATCTTAATGGTGCTGTCAAAGAAAATCTATTAAGAGGAAGCCAAGCACATTATCCATTCCAAGGGATGGGAAATTGGAGACTAAGTTACCTTAGACCAGTCTCTACTTCCTAGCAATTGGGATTACAGCCTGCCATTAGCAAAACTCTAATTAGGTTAACTTGTTTGCCTTCACACAAAGTGTGAGGAACAGAGTGCTTCATAAACTGAGTGCTAAAGTCAGGAATTGGGTGCAAGTGGGACCTCTCTGCTAATTTAGATTAACATTTAGAGTTTGATTTAGAACTTTAAAACTGCAAAAGAAACTGCAAGATACTTAAGATGTCCAGTCAACACTCTGCCTGGCAGTGGCAGTTAACTGTCAATCAGCTGAACGTGTTTGCCTGAATAAATATTAATTACTGTAACAGAAAGCTGATTTAGCAGTTGTAACTCAGGTGTGAGTCATAAGCTCTTTATATAAGTAGACAGTGTTGGCTACCACATAGAGTGTGAAGCACAGAGTGATCGGGGAACAGAGAGCTTCATAAACAGAGTCATAACTTCGGGAATTTAATGCAAGTGGGAGTTCAGCACAGGGAGGGAAGGAAGTGCTGCTTTTTAATTTTTTTTACCTCCAGTAGATGGTGATTGTTCTTTTGACTCCAAGCTAGGAGGCAGTAACTGGCTACTACTTTAGTTAGTTACTAATTTAGTAAAGTAATCAAATAAATAGAGGGATAGACCGACATGGCAGGGCAGGTGGTGTGCAGTAACTGCAGCATGTGGGAGTATGTGAAAAGCATGGCGATCCCGGACAGCAATATCTGCGGTAAGTGTCTGCTGCGTGAGCATCTTTGGTTCAGAGTTGTTGAGCTGGAGTCTGAGCTGCAGATATTTCAGGGCATCAGGGAGGGGGAGAGTTACCTGGACACTTTATTCCAGCAGGCATTCACACCCTTGGGTTTAGCAGAACTTTAGAGTTGATCAATGGTCAGGGACAGGAGGGTGTGACTGCGAGTCAGGCAGGTATGGGGATCCAGGATGTAGTATTACAGGATAGCAGAAGTAGGACATTCAGTCTGTCGAGCCTGCTCCGCCATTCAGATCACAGCTGATCCTCAATCTCTACACAATTTTTGCCCACTATCCCCATATCCCTTCATGTCATTAGTATTCAGAAATCTATCAATATTTGTCTTGAACATGCTCAATGATTGAGCTTCAACAGCCTTCTGGGGTAGAGAATTCCACAGATTCACCACCCTCTGAGTAAAGAAATTCCTCCTCATCTCAGTCTTAAATGACCTGCCCCTTATTCTGAGACTGTCCTTGTTCTAGACACACCAGCCAGAGGAAGCATCCTATACATATCTACCCAGTCACGCCCTGTAAGAATTTTGTAAGTTTCAATACAATCACTTCTCATTCTTCGAAACTCCAGAGAATACAGGTCCAGTTTCTGAAATCTCTCCTCATAAGACAATTCTGCCATCCCAAGGATTAGTCTGATGAACCTCTGTTGCACTCCCTCTATGGCAAGTATATCCTTCCTTAGATAAGGAGACCAAAACTGTATACAATACTCCAGGTGTGGTCTCACTAATGCTTTATACAATTGAATCAAGACTTCTTTACTCCTATACTCAAATCCCCTTGCACTGAAGGCCATTTGCCTTCTTAATTGCTTGCTGCACCTGCATACTAGCTTTTAGTGACTCATGAACAAGGACACCCAGGACTCTTGGGAAATCAACAATTTCCATCCTCTCACCATTTAAGAAATACTCTGCCTTTCTGTTTTTTTGACCAAAGTCGATCACTTCACACATTATATTCCATCTGTCATGTTCTTGCCCATTCACTTAGTCTGTCCAGGTCCCCTTGAAGCCTCATTGCATCCTCCTCACAACTTACATTCCCTCCTAGTTTTGTGTCATCCGCAAATTTTGAAATATTATAATTGGTCCCAACATCCAAATCTTTTATATAGATTGTAAACAGCTGTGACCCAAACACTGATCCTTGCGGCACCCCACAAGTAACAGCCTGCCATCCTGAGAATGACTCATTTATTCCTACTCTCTGCTTTCTGTCTGTTAACCAATTCTCAATCCATTGCAGTATATTACCCCGATCCCATGTGCTCTAATTTTGTTTACTAACCTGCTGTGTGGGATCTTATCAAAAGCCTTCTGAAAATCCAAATATACCACATCTACTGGTTCTCCTTTATCTATGCTACAAGTAACATCCTCAAAAAACAGGTTTGTCAAACATGATTTCCCTTTCACAAATCCATGTTGACTCTGCCCAATTATTTGGATATGGTATGGGAGCAGGGTAAGGGTGATTTGAACTAATTTATGGCTATAACTTCATGATTAGAGAATTTGTTAGGTTTTCATGACTAACTTTAAGTTAACCTTCAGTAACAGATAAAATGCAAATCAAACTTCAATTAAGTGCAAATATTTATGCGTTGAGTAATCACCACTCCCAGTACTGCATATTACATATTATTCTCCATCCAAAGGAGCATGTGGACAATCTGCTTTAATGCCTTTCTCCTTGTTGTTCTTGGGCTTGGAGGTATATGACAATAACTAAGGATAACTTTTCCTCCAAATTTCCCACTCTCTTTTCCTTAAGATAAGTGCATGGCTGGGGCTGAGATCTAACAATAGTCATTTTAGGAATCTATAGAACCGGTACCAATTTGCTGTGCTATTCTGCTGCTCCTTACACAACAAAGCATCGATCATAATGCAATATTGTGGGTACTTCAGCATTGAAATAATTGCAATATTGTTATCTTAAAATTAAATACAGCCTCATTTCTCAGCATCACATTTATGGTTAAGCTTTAGGCAGCTCAATAGATCACTAGCCAAGTATTCTAAAGTGGTTGCCTGTTCAGGTAAGTTAGTTATTCAAAATACACCCCATACACAGTCGCAACAGCAAAAAGTGAAGAGTTTTTGAAAGTGGCTGTTGCAAAATTATCAGTTGATGTATCCCACAGACAACGACTGACGATTAGTATTCCCTGATCATTGAGCTGGCCCAGCACCACATTGCACACCAGCTTGTATCTAGGGGCATTGATATCCTTCACTTTCAACCTGATATGGTCTGTCAAACTCTGCACTTGCTGTACACATGTTACAGGATTATATTTATTGTCAGCCAAGTAGCTTGAAAGAGTTCCCTCCAAGATCTTCTGGACTTTGTAGGGATCAAACTTGCAGCCTTCATCTGGCTGGGCTTTGTATGTGTTTTCGCACCTCACTTCTCTGATAGGTTGATACAGAGGCAATCCAGAGAAACTGACCTCACCAGAAGTCATCCAGCTCATGGAATGCCTTTTGCCTAGCATCAGAGAACCTTTGCGAGAAAAAGGCATATTGACATTACTTATAATGGAGCTTCTTCTGGATGGGATATGGGGCCTTCCGTCCATGTTCTTCAGATGCAGATGATGTTTGCTGGCTTGTACCTCCATGGACTGGGAACTTCTGCGAGTAGAAATGGAGCTTGCACGAGGACGCAGTCCCAAACCATGCCCAGACAGAGCCTGAGTGAACTGAGCTAAAGCCTCTTGGGATAAAGACATCTGCTTGGCTGTCATGGTAAACTGTATATTGATCTGTTTAAAGGATAAAAGATAAATCAACTTCCATTCAGTTCAATGGCTCGATCCCTCTTTTATTGAGTATTTTACCTCCTCATTTTAATGCACTTTTAATATTATTTCCTGCAACATATATTATTCCCTGTCTGAAAGGAATGTGCTCCTAGATCTCTGCCAACACCATCCTTGAGCCATCTGTTAAATTTTTTTTATAATAGTGACACAGAGTGAATCACTTTCTGATCTTTGTTCCCAGTTTTCACTCAGCACTTCCTTGTGTTGCAGGATGTAAGTTCAGCTCTTATTTTAAGACCATGCACCCCTAATTTTTTCATAAATAAAAGCAAAATACTGCAGATGCTGGAAATCTGAAATAAAATCAAAAAGTGCTCGAAATACTCAGCAGGTCAGACAGCATCTGTGGAATGAGAAGCAAAGTTAACATTTCAGGTCAGTGACCCTTCATCAGAACTGGCAAAAGGTTAGAAATGTAATAGATTTTAAACAAATAAAGTGGGGGTGGGGCAAAAGAGAATAAATGGAAAGGTGTTGATAGGACAGAAGGTCACAGAGAATAACTGACAAGGAGGTCATGGGGCAAAGACAAAGAGTGTGTTAATGGTGTGAAATGCAAAGCATTAGTGCAGAGAGGGTGTTAAATGACAACAATGAAAGCCCTAGCCAAAAGCAAAACGTGAAAAACAAAGTGGGCAGGCACATGAAAATAAAGTGTAATGATGAAACAAACTAAAATAAAAAGAAATAAAAATCAAAAATACGAAGTAAAACTGAGAAAAAAGGTAAAACTAAACGAAAAAGCGGGGACGCGTCATGCTCTGAAAGGGGACGAGTCATGCTCTGAAATGATTGAACTCAATGTTCAGTCCGGCAGGCTGTAGTGTGCCTAATTGGTAAATGAGGTGCTGTTCCTCGAGTTTGCGTTGATGTTCACTGGAACACTGCAGCAATCTCAGGACAGAGATGTGGGCATGAGAGCAGGGATGTGTGTTGAAATGGCAAGCGACAGGAAGCTCTGGGTCATGTCAGATTAACTGGTCATTATTTCCTTCCTTTTTGTGGGACTTTATTATGGGAAAATTGGCTTCTGTGTTTGCTTACAAAACAACAGTGACTACACTTCAAAAGTAATTCATTGCCTTTAACACACTTTAGGATGTTCTGAGGATGTTAAAGGTTTAAGATGAATGCACGTTTTTTCTTCTTTCTATCTGTTGTAATGAAGCAAGTAATGCTATTGTGGTTGACGTAGAAAACAGTATGTGCAGTGTCAGAGATATCAAAATTCCTGATCTCTTCTCTATACCTGAGAACCAACACAATAACAAGTCCTTATATGGCAGAGGAGAGCAAAATATTGTCAGATATTCAATTGCTGCTGCTATATCTAGTTGCTTCAAACTGTGGCAATGTATGAGACATACTGATGAAGTATGGGAAGCATACTCATTATTCTGTGTGCATTATGTGTTGTGTTGTGACTAAAGGGTGCAGATCAATGTTATCTCTCAGCTTCTGTCTCCCTCACATTTCTTTTTATTATTATTATTCAATAGTTAATTTTTACAAAAAAATAACTCCTCTACCAATTGTCCTGAACCATCTGCTTCCGTGTTTTGGAGGAATCCAGCCAGGAAGATTGTATTTTGTCAAAGTGGAAGAACGTGGGTAGTTGGATGAGGGGAGAATGATAATTTTACAGGCAGCTTCCAGGAAACTTTGGCAAACAAACATAAAAATATATTTTGCACTTTTTTTGATACACATAAAGCTCAGCTCAAAAAATACATATTGATGTGTGATGATTGACGTAAATAAAGCTGTGCAGAATGTGTAGAAAGAAGTCATGGGGGCACAAGTGAGATACAGGTCTAGAAATTTGGCTGTGTGGAACACATCTAAGCCCCCATTATGGCAGACAGGAAATGCATGTACACTTCTGCCTGGAAGCACACTGCCTGCCATATTGGTAGAAGAGGTCACATTGGTAGTAGGAGAGTGCATGCCAGCAACATTCTAACTTCAGCATAACGTATTCCAATTAGGATCCTGCATCGATTGTGCAAAGTTGTTGTAAGCATGCCAACAATGAAAGTTTTGAACAACCAACCAGCATGCTCAAATAATGCTTCCACGGGCTGGACCATTCAGGAGGAGCTTTGCAGTACACTCCCGCACATGTTTCCAGATTTGTTGTTGTCTGCTGCATGCTACAGCACTTTGCCAGCATAAGGGAGCAGCTCTTATCACCACCTGCACTGGAAGAAGTACAAGGAGGAGGAGGAGGAAGAGGAGAAGGAAGAGAGGCGGCGACCACCAGATTCATTATATGCCTGAGATCTCAGAGATAAGCTAACTGAGGAACACTTCAACTTAACCAGCCTATATTCCCCATTCACCAACAGTTCCATATCCTTACCGCTCTTCTCAACCACCATCCGATTGTCTTCCTTCTCTTCAAACTTATGGATCTTGTCCTCACTTCAATAAAAAAACAAATACCAATACAAAATTCAGATTAAAAGTACAAATTTATCAAACAAATCGTGTCAACATTCACATAAGAAATGATTAATTAATCAGCTTTGTACAAGCCCCCTTAGTGCCTGTCTTGTGTGCTCATTCTCTATACTGGAGTTCCTGTGAGATACTTCCCCAATGGCTATAGCTTGGGCGGTTGATCGCTGCTGAGCTTCCATTGAGAACACATCAGATGGACTTGAAGGATGACCTCAAGCAGCAGTGCCTAGAGGACCTGGCTGCAGACTGCCGCACCTCAACTTGAGCTGCAGCAGCCTGGCAGTTCAGTAATGTGAGCTGCCATGGATGTTGTTAGATTTATCACAAGATGCTTCATCATGGTGGGTTGTTCTGCAGGGCTGATGGATCTGACCACTGTTAGTCAGAATGGTCTCCACTGGACTCCTCCATGCTCTGTGACATTATGCTCATGTTCTCTGGCAGGTTGTCCAATGCACCAAGCGTTTGGTGTACATGCATATGCCTTCTTCAGTAGCCTGGGCTCTCAAAGTCAGCATCTGAGTCCTTTGCAGCAGAACTATTATGTAACCTTATCCTCTGACGAGCTGGCACATGTGGTGTCCTATTCCCCTGCCCAAGCTGCTGCACATTTGCATTTACCACCTCCTAACCTCTAAAGTGTGCATTGTGTCAATATTTGAGCTAGTGCTTGCGAGAATCAGAGCAAGTGACAGTGCATCTTCAGGAATACTGGGCTTCTCTTCATCCACTGGCTGAGGGGCATCAAAGGAAGAGCAGAAAGAGTGAGAGAAGTGGATGGTGAAAGCATCTGCTGCTTTTCAAGTGATATGCGGATAGGATGCAAAAGTAGGGTTGAGGTAGAAGATTAGCCATGATCTTACTGAACGGTGGAGCAGGTTGGAGGGACCTTATAGCTATTCCTGCTCCTATTTCTTATGTCCTTATCATGCAGAATGTGTCAGGTGAGGGAGAGGTTAGAAGAGACAAAAAGGATTAGATAGAAATCAACCCTGCACAGCACCACCACAAGAATTAGGAGCAGGAGTAGGCACTTTGGCCTCTTGAGCCTGCTCTGCCATTCAATAAGATCATGGCTGATCTGATTGTGGCCTCAACTCCACTTTCCTGCCTACCCCCACATACCTTGACTCCCTTGTTGATCAAAAATCCGTCTAACTCAGCCTTGAATATATTCAATGACCCAGCCTCCATTGCTCCCCGGGGAAGAGAATTCCACAGACTAACGACCCACCCTCTGAGAGAAAAATGTCTCCTCATCTGTCTAAAATGGGAGACCCCTAATTTTTAAACTGTGTCTCCTAGTTCTAGATTCCCCCACAAGGGGAAACATCCTCTCAGCATCGACCGTGTCAAGTTCCCTCAGAATCTTATATGTTTCAGTGAGATCACCTCTCATTCTTATAAACTCCAACCTGCTCAACATTTCCTCAGAAGATAACCCCCTCCATCCCAGGAATCTGTCGAGTGAACCTTCTCTGAACTGCTTCTAATGCAATAATATCCGTTCTTAAGTAAGAAGACCAAAACTGTACACAGTAGTCTGGATGCAGTCTAATTAAAGCCCTGTACAGCTGTAGCAACACTTCCCTACTTTTATACTCTATTCTCCTTGCAATAAACGCCAACATTCCAAATGCCTTTCTAATCGCATGCTGTACCTGCATACTAACCTTTTGTGATTCATGTACCAGGACACCCAGATCCCTCTGTACTGTAGAGTTCTGCAGTCTCTCACCATTCAAATAATATACTGCTTTTCTATTCTTCCTGCCAAAGTGGACAAGTTCACATTTTCCCACATTATACTCCATCTGCCAAATGTTTGTCCACTCATTTAATCTATCTAAATCCCTTTGTTGACTCTATGTCCTCTTGGCAGCATACTTTCCTACTTATCTTTATGTCATCAGCAAATTTAGCTACCATACATTCAGTCCCTTCATCCATTGATATAGATTGTAAATAGTTGAGGTCCCAGCATTGATCCGTCTGACACTCCACCAGTAACAGCTTGCCAACCCAAAAATGACCCATCTATCCCGATTCTGCTTCCTGTTGGATAACCAATCTTCTATCCACACTAATATGTTATCCCCTACACCGTGATGGTCGAGGGTTGTTTTTGCGATTGGAAGTCTGTGACCAGTGGTGTACTGCAGGGATCGGTATTGGGACCCTTGCTGTTTGTAGTGTACATTAATGATTTAGATGTGAATATAGGAGGTATGATCAGTAAGTTCGCATATGACACGAAAATTGGTGGTGTCGTAAATAGTGAGGAGGAAAGCCTTAGATTACAGGATGATATAGGTGGGCTGGTAAGATGGGCAGAGCAGTGGCAAATGGAATTTAATCCTGAGAAGCGTGAGGTGATGCATTTTGGGAGGACTAACAAGGCAAGGGCATATACAATGGATGGTAGGACCCGAGGAAGTACAGAGGGTCAGAGGGGCCTTGGTGTACTTGTCCATAGATCACTGAAGACAGTAGCACAGCTGGATAGGATGGTTAGGAAGGCATATGGGATACTTGCCTTTATTAGCCGAGGCATAGAATATAAGAGCAGGGAAGTTATGATGGAGCTGCATAAAACTCTAGTTAGGCCACAGCTGGAGTACTGTGTACAGTTCTGGTCACCACACTGTGGGAAGGATGTGATTGCACTGGAGAGGATGCAGAGGAGATTCACCAGGGTGTTGCCTGGGCTGGAGCATTTCAGCTATGAAGAGAGACTGGATAGGCTAGGGTTGTTTTACTTAGAGCATAGAAGGCTGAGGGGGGACATGATTGAGGTATACAAAATTATGAGGGGCATAGATAGGGTAGATAGGAAGAAACTTTGTCCCTTAGCAGAGGTGTCAATAAACAGGGGGCATAGATTTAAGGTAAGGGGCAGGAGGTTTAGAGGGGATTTGTTGAAAACCTTTTCACCCAGAGGATGGTTGGAATCTGGAACACACTGCCTGAAGGGGTGGTAGAGACAAGAACCCTCACAACATTTAAGAAGTGTTTAAATGTGCACTTGAAACACCGTAGCATACAAGGCTATGGGCCAAGTGCTAGAAAATGGGATTAGAATAGATAGGTGTTTGATGGCCGGCACAGACACGATGGGCCGAAGGGCCTGTTTCTGTGCTGTATAACTCTATGACTCGTAAGCTCTTATTTTGTGTAGCAACCTTTGTTGTGGCCCCTGTCGAATGCCTTTTGGAAATCCAAGTACACCAAATCTACAGGTTTCCCTTTATCCACCCTGCTTGTTACATCCTCAAAGAACTCTCATAAATTAGTCAAATACAATTTCCCTTTCACAAAATCATGTTGGCTCTGCCTGATTATATTATGATTTTCTAAATGTTCTGCTATTACCTCCTTAATAACAGATTCTAGCATTTGCCCTTTGACAGATGTTAGACTACTAGAAACTGCCTTGTAGTTTCCTGCTTTCTGTCTGCCTCCTTTATTGAATAGAGGTGTTACATTTGCGATTTTCCAATCCGCTGGGTCCTTTCCAGAAGCTAGGAAGTATTGCCAGTGACCACAGACTCCGTTCTGTCCCTTCCAATGGTGTCCAGGGAACTCCCTGTAAGGGGGGAGAGGGTGTGTGAATGGGCTCCTTCTCCTCTGCTGGCAACCTGTTGCCTTGTATAGTTTGCAACCTCCTCCTGCAAGACAGAGGGAAATGTGCTAATGAGAGTTTTGTGAAATGTTTGGAGAATGTGGCTGTCATGGTAGTATAGTCACTGTGAGTTGTGCAGAGAAGGAGTTTCCTGCAGTGATTGCAGGACAATGCAAGGTAATGGGGGAGGGTAGTGCTTTAAGTGCTGTCAGTGTTGTAATTCATGAGGCTGGAAGTATTTTAGCAGTCCTTTACTCCTTTTTAAAGTTCCTTATCTCAGCTACAAGGACTCATGAACTGTCTCTCCTGTGCCTGTAACTTGTTCTCCTTGACTATAAGCGTCAAGAAAACCATGGTCATGGGACAAGGTTTTACATCTCCACCTCTGACCACACTAAATAACACCCCACTGGAAGTGGTTAGAAAATTCTGCTACCTTGCATCCACGGTGACAATCTGTCCCTTGATGCAGAGGTCGATAAACACATAGGTGACGCAGCTAACACCTTTGGTCAACTTGCAAAACACACATGTGATAACACCAAGCTGACCTTAGGACCAAGCTGATGGTTTATAAAGTCTGTGTTCTCAGCACCTTGCTGTATGGCTGTGAAATATAGGTGACTTACAGCTACCAGGAAAAGAAGCTCAATAATTTCCATCTTCACTGCCTGCAACACATTATGGGTATATCCTGGCAGGACAAAAATCACAAATGTGGCAGGCCTCTCAAAGGCAAAGCTCCCTAGTGTGTTGCACTAATCAAACAGAGGCGGCTTTGGTGGATCAGACATGTCCACAGGATGGAAGACAATTGCACACCCAAGCACCTTCCTTATGGTGAGGTAGCCAGTGCCAGATGACCAGTGGGGCGCCCAAAGCTCTGTTACAGGGATGTTTCCAAGCATGACATGAAGGGCCTAAATGGCGACTATCGCACCTGGAAGTCATGAGTTGGCGAAAGAGGGAAATGTTGACACATTCTGTGGACTGATGTGCACTACCACGATGACCAGTTGCTACAGTGCTACAGCAGCTTGGCAACAGGTGCCAATGTCAAAAACAACAACTCACAGCATCATTTGGCAATTTCACGTGCGGCATTTGTGGCAGAACCTGCCTCTCAAGGATTGGCCTTTACAGCCGTCAGCAAAGGTGCACCAAGAGAAGACACCCCACTTAAGTGGATTGTTTGCTGCGTGTCCATCATCTTTCATAGATGGAAGGATGCCAACCTGCAATCTATCTCAGCCTTGCTATCAGAGGGAGCAACTGTCTGGTGACGCGACATTTCTCCGCAGGAAGAAAAAGTGAAAAAATGTTTCCAGCGTTTAGGTTATTGGCTTTCCTCAGTCTGTTGGTAATCAGCAGCTTGACTGGCTTCCTTCTGATGAGTTTCAATTAAGATCAGAAATGGGATGAGGGCCAATTTCCCTGCATGTAATGGCACTTTAAGGTCTTTTTGTTAAGAACCAATTTTTAAATCTACCTCATACAATACTGAGAAAAGACCTATAATCATGGTCAACAACACTTCATCTTTCTCTCAACCCCTCCCAAAGAGGGTTTTGCTTCATCTGCTGGCAACGGCAGCAGGCTGTTTACAGGGCTGTTTACGTGCTATTGGGGGCATTCCTTTAAAGTAAATGGGGCACTATATCCCCCAGTCTATACTCAAAGAAGTCCTGGAAGTGAAGTTACAATAAGGTAGATTTTCCTCTGCCCTATACTTGGAGTGTTTCAGGATTGGAGCAGAAGAAAAAGGGGAAGAGACCTATTGCAGCAGGTGTCTGTCCTTGTTGTATCCCATTGCAATTTCCAGGGCCTTTCCCAAAGGGTAGAATTAAATATGCACCCACAACAGTTCGTAAACAACACAGTTTTGAGATTAAACTTAAATTTCAAATTCTTCTGATAATATATCTTGATGAAATGTTAAGAGTTTATTATGTTTTAAAAGGCCATCTATTTCAGGCTAAGGGCAACTGCCTGAAATGTTAACTTACCTGCTACTCCAAACATGCCGATTGACCTTGCTGTCCATTTGATTGACCATTTACTGTTTTTGTTTTAGATAACCATTTCTAAGCTGGTTATAACATTAATAGAGATGGCCCTTAATCAATTAAAAACAGGACATTCACAGTAGGCCTGTCAAGCCCCTGAAGAGGAAAAAGTATTGATTTTATGTGTAGACTCTTCATCAGAACTGGCAGGTTAGATGTTAATGCTATCAGATGTTAGATGTTAATTTTCTTCATTTTTTTTCTCTTTTTACTTTAGATTTTCAGCATTTTTAAAATCTCTACAGTCATGAACTCATGCATTAATGCATTCCTGTAATTTTAGTTGTGCATAAAACGAAAGACTTGCATTTGTATAGTGCCTTCCATGACCTCAGGATATCGCAAAGCTTTTTATAGTTAATGAAGTACTTTTGAAGCATAGACGCTGTTGTAATGCAGGAACCATGCGAGACAGTTTGCACACAGCAAGCTCCCAAGAACAGCAAAGTGATAGTGACCATATAACCTATTGTTTTTAGTGATGTTGATTGAGGGATAAATATTGGTCAGGCCGCCAGGGATAACCTCACTGCCCTTCTTCATGATAGTACCCAGAGACATTTACGTCCACTTGAGAGAGCAGACAGGGCTTCAGTTTAATGTTTCATCCAAAAGAAGGCACTTTTGACAGTGTAGCATTCCCTCAGTACTGCTCTGGAGTGTCAGACTAGATTTTTGTGCTCAAGTCTCTGAAATGGGACTTTAACCCACAACCTCCTGACTCAAAGGTGAGAATGCCATTCCTAACACAGATATTAAAAGCTATTATCATCTCGATGGAGAGTTTTAGGTCAGACTTCAATCCTGCGAAGGGTTTGCTTAGAAAACTCCATTGCTGGGTCACTACATTCTCATGCCAGCTGCACAAGTTTGTGTTACAGCAGAGACAAGAGAGAACATCTTCGACTTGTTACCCAGCCATAAAACTAGTCTTGCTGATCAGCCATCCATTTCATTTCCAAAATCATGCAGTTTCTATAATGGCAGATGATCCGCACCAGCAGTTCTACGCCTGAGTGGCAACTTTTCACTTTTAATGAGCAGCTATTTTAGTTGTGTAATAATTTAAAGCTAATAAATATCCAAACATGTGGTTAAAAAAGGAAATCTACTTCACTGTTTGCGGAGGTACAAGCTTTTTTGAAATAACTTTTCATTTTGTTCGCATTAAAGAGAAACAACATTGTGGGGAGGACAGCACTTTCTTTCAAAATTACCCCGTAAAGATTTTCAAATAATATTTTTGTCCCTATGTTTGAATCAAAAATTCATAATTTTATTATTTGCAGAAAAGCCAGCTGGAGACCTTCTCTGTCCTGGTCAGTATTGAATTTTGCAATAGCTTTTATACACCGAGATTAACAGTAAGGAACACTGATCTGCACTCACCAGAGTGGACAGAATCTTGCTGCCTTTGAAAATATTCGTCCATTGGGGACAAATGCAGGTCCTGTCTCCGATAGTCCGTGAATCTTGCCCACCTGCAAGATCTTCCTGGAGGTGGCCAATTAAGAGGCTGCCTCCGGGACTCCTGTCCAATTAAGGACGGAGGACGGGTTCCTGAGGTTGTAAGCCTAATCAGAGGCCCTGCAACTTTGGAAGGCTGCCAGTCCCGCTGGGAGAGGTAGGAACTACTCAGGCAGTAAGACGCGTGCAAGGACTCCTCAACATGCATCACAATCAACAGATGAGGGCCAAAGCTCTTAGGGCCCTCAGAGCGGAGGAGAAACTGTCCAGATGAATCGTTTTGACCGTGGATGTGGCCTTTCCTGCCTGCAGCCTCATCCTTGGGGAATGGAGCATCTGGCTCTGATGGCTCGCCAGCACTGTGAGCCCACCTCCACTGAGCTGCCAGGCTTGGCACTTAGTGGGAGGCTGATCTGACACCAGGAAGATCCTGATGGCGTCCTCCCTGTTCCCCTCAACAGGCCATGAATTGGTAATTATTGGCTACCTGCTGCCACCGGCAGTTAGTCACTTCCATTGTTCACCCATGTCCAGCATGATCGCCTGAAGATGTGAATGTGTCAGCCTGCCGACCCGATGTGGACCATTCTGATTTCCCTCCCGGTCCTACCTCCAAATCTATCCCTGCAGCTCTCATAAGATTCCACCCAATAAGAGCTGGCTAAACTGACAAACTTCTCTTCTCCAACCATGTCAAGTCTCCTGCAAAGTGTTCCATAGTCTTAAAATTGGATAGATTGGATGAGGTACATTGATCTCAGAAGGTAGATGTAGTCCAATTTGTCCTCACCCATACATTTACACTTCTAGCAGGGGTCATTGGATATGATCAGACCTGACACCCCTGGCCAAAATTCCTCTCCATATTGCGATGGAAACCACACCTGCCAAATGGAAAATATTAATTTCGTCATATGGAGCTTTATTTGAATGCTTACTGGACATTGAACATAACTTGTTTTAAAAGACCACAGAACAGTGGCTGAAAACATAGCTGCACATTTGCATTCTAAAAGACAGTTGCATGGAGAGACAATTGGAGTACTCCCTGATCCAGTTAGCCAGATGGGTTTTGTCAATACTGATGATCAAAAGACATTGAGAGTCATTGACTGTGTAAGAGCCAGAATTCCACTCCCCCACTGAGAGTGTCTGATAAGCTTCGAGGAATCCACAAACCTTGCAGGGCAGGCTGTTTCAAACAGGGAACTAGTCACATGACTACCCTGCTGGCAAACCTGGGGTTTTGAATTGTGCCTGACACAGAAAGAAAGAGACTGCAATTGAACTTCAAGAAGAGAGCACTTCCTCTCTCTGTCTCTCTCTCTCTCTCTCTCTCACACAAAGTTCCAGGGACCCATGGAAGTAACTGAAGCCTCAAGACAGATTCCAGCAAAACAAGTTTGAAAGTGCGCACTGGGGCCCCAACGAGAACTGCAAGACTTAACTTCAATCAAAGACTTTACATCCACCCCAAAACCTGTAACTGAACTCCATCTATTACTTCAAACCTTTGCCCTTTAATTTTTTCTCCTCCTCTGTCTCTATTTGCATGTGTGTTTATCGTGTATGCATGCTAGCGTGGTTGTGTCGCTTATTTTTAGTAGCTTTAACTGAGTTAGAGTTTTAGGGTTAATAAACTTACACCTTTCTTGTTTAAATCTGAGAAAACCTGTCTGGTTGAATTCTTTGCAATTACAATTAGAGAGCAGTGAGCTAGGACTCACTGAAGGGAAGTTAAAAACACGGTGTTTTAAAAGTTAAACCCTGTTATGGCTAAACCAGGAAAAGGCCGAGAGGGGAGCCCTAGACCCCATCCTCGCCTGGTCGTAAAAATATCCACGAGTGCAGAGGCCAATTGCAGCTGTCCGACTGCTGCTTGGTTAAGCTTAATTAGCTCAGTACAGACCAGGGATTGAACCTGAGACTGGTAGTTCCTTCTTCACTTCCTCTACTGGGCTACAAGCATGGCCAAGAATATCACAGCCCTGTGTATATCAAAGGAAGCTAACATGTTGCAACAAGTAAAGAAAATGCCTTAGTAACGTATCAACTTGTTTATTTGTTCAGCAACCTTAATATACTGATAAGAATTGCGCAGAAGAAAACATCTCGGCCTAGCAATTCCTGCCAGGCCACTGCGCTGCTGGAATTGTGGCTGGGTGCAATAGCTGGCTGCCAACTGACCCTGATGCTGATCCTATCACAAATCCCAAGGTAAGTGCATTTGTGTTCTGTGAAGCAGTCAGGGAATATGAAGGAGAAATTGGTCTTTGGTAGTAGCGAAAAAAGAGCAACACCAAATACGCAGTCCATTTTACAATCCTCCAGATTTTCTTTTCTGTCGGGAAGAGTGTAAAAGGATGCCAATTCATGGTTACCCATTTTGTACTACTCCCCAAGACCAGTTTTACCCCTTACAAGTCCATGCCCTCCTGAGTTGCGCCAAGTGGGGAAGGAAAACTTGTGGGGAGACAGACAGGGAGTGCAACTCCTGCCTGTCCAGGGAGGTGGATGTGGGGAAAAGGGAAGGAAACGTCAAGGTGAGGGTGTAGAGAAGTGGTGCAGACATAGGCTATTGGTCTTCCTGTTTAAAGAGGCAATGGCAGCAATCAGACAGGGCTTACAAGCTACATTCAAAAGATGATAGAAAAGGCAGTACACAAATTTCAGGCAACCAATTTTTCTGCATCTTACTTGGATGTACTCCAGAGTGGAATACAACATAGCAAAATTGCTTGTTTGGGGTGGGTGGCAAGAAGTCTGTAGTGTGCACCTTGTGGAGGGAGATAGCAATGACTATCAGTGCCACATTGCTGACTGCAATGGCTGTAGTGCAGGAAGAATGCTCAACACCCTGAACAAGGCAGCCAGATAAGATAACTCCTTCCTATTTCCTTTGAACAAATTTTAATTATATTGTAGCAGATCTTAACCTCAAAGTGGTCAAGGGCTAAAGTGTACAACAGTAATCCCTGGTACCATCATTCTCCCAAATGCAACCTGTAAGCGGATCTTCTCTCACAGTGCTATGCATGCATACACTACCATTCATGAGAACACAAGAAATAGGGGCTGGAATAGGCCATTTGGCCTCTTCGAGCCTGCTCTGCCATTCAACAAGATCATGGCTGATTTTCTACCTCAAGTCCACCTACCTGTACTATTCCCATACCCCTTAATTTCCTTACTATCCAAAAATGTGTTCATCTCTGTCTTGAATGACTCAATGACTGAGCATCCACAGCTGTCTGGGATAGAGAATTCCAAAGATTCACAACCCTTTGAATGAAGGAATTTCTCATCAGTCCTAAATGGCTGATTTTTATTATAAGACTGTGACACCGTGTATGAAATTCCTCAGCCAGGGGAAACATTTTCTCAGCATCTACCCTGTCAAGCCCCTTAAGAATTTTATATGTTTCAATTAGATCACCTCTCATTCTTCTAAATACCAGAGAACATAGATCTAGTCTACTCAATCTTTCCTTTTTGGACAATCCCCTCATCCCTGGAAGCAGTCTAGTGAACCTTCATTACACTCCCTCTAGGGCAAGTATGTCCTTCCTTAGGTAAGGGGACCAAAACTGCACACTGTACTGCAGGTGTGCCTCATTTATACCCTGTATAATTATAGTAAGAATTCTTTCTCTTATACTCCAATCCCTTTGTAGCAAAAGCTAACATACCTTTTGCCTTCCTAATTGCTTGGTGTACTTGCATGTTAACTTTCTGAGATTGATGTACAAGGACACCCGGTTCCTCTGAATGAAAACATTTTCCAGTCTCTCAACATTCAAAAAATATTCTGCTTTTTAAATTTTACCTCTAAAGTGGATAACTTCACACTTTGACACATTGTATTCCATCTGCCATGTTTTGCCCACTCACCCAACCTGTCTATATCCCTCTGCAGCCTCTTTGCATCCTCCTCACCACATACTTTCTCACCTAACTGCGTATCATCAGCAAATGTGGATAGGTTACACTCAGTCCCCTCATCTAAGTCATTAATATAGGTTGTAAACAGCTGAGACCCAAGCACTGATCCTTACGGTACACCACTAGTTATAGTCTGTCAACCAGAAAATGCTCAGTTCATTCCTATTCTCTATTTTCTGTGCATTAATCAATCCTCAATCCATGTTAATATATTACCCCCAATCCATAAGTCCTAATTTTGTGTAATGACTTCTTGGGTGGCACCTTATTGAATGCTTTCTGAAAATCCAAATACAATATATCCACTGGTTCCTCCTTATCCATCTTACAAGTTACATCCTCAAAAATCTTTAAATTTGTTAAAAACGATTTCCCTTTCATAAATCCATGTTGACTCTGCTTAATCATATTATGATTTTCTGAGTGCCCTGTTGCCACATCCCTAATAATAGATTCTAGCATTTTGCCTCCTAATGATGTTAGGCTGTCTGGCTGACTGGCCCTGTTTCCTCTTTCCCTCCTTTCTTAAAAAATTGGATTATGTTTGTTACCTTCCAATTCTTGGGAACTGTTCTGGAATCTAAGTAATTCTGCAAGGTCAAAACCAACGCATCCACTATCATTGCAGCTACCGCTTTTAAAACCCCTAAAACGCAGGTCGTCAGGTCCAACAGATTTGGCGCAACTTAGTCCCATTAATTTCTCCAGTACTATTTCTTTACTTATACTGATTTCTTTAAGTCCCTCATTCTCAATAGACCCTTGGTTTTCCATTATTTCTGGAATGTTTTTGTGTCCTCTACCATGAGGACAGATGCAAAGTATTTGTTTAATGTCTCTGCTATTTCCATATTCCCCATTATAATTTCACCTGTCTCGGCCTCTAATGGGCCCAAGTTTATTTTCACTAATCTCATCCTATTTATATTCCAATAGAAATGTTTACAATCTGTTTTTATGTCTCTTGCTTGTCTACACATATTCTTTTTTCTCTTCCTTTATCAATTTCTTGATCCTCCATTGCTGAATTCTAAAATCCTCTCAAATCTTAGGCTTACTACTCTTTTTGGCACTATTATAAGCCTCCTCCTTTGATCTAATTCTATCTTTAACATCTCTTGTTAGCCATGATTGGATCATTTTTGTGAGTTTTTTGTGCCTTAATGGAATTTGTATTTGTTGCGAATTATGTATTAATCTTTAAATGCTGGCCATTGCTTGGCTACCGTCATATCTTTTAATGTAGTTTCCCAACCTACCTTAGCCAACTCACTCCTCATACCTATGTAGTTTGCTTTTTTAGATTTAAAGATCCGGGTTTTGGACTTAAGTAAATTACTTTCAAACTCAATATAAAATTCTATCATATTATAGTCACTCTTCCCCAGAGGCCCCTTTACTACAAGATTATTAATTAACCCTTTCTCATTTCTCACCTCACCTGTCATTGCTTGGTACAGCACCTGCCATCCCCTTCTGTTCCTTAGGCCGCAAAATTCAGTTGTGTGGTAGCCATAATTTCAGCACAATGGATGTCCCTTCGGGTCCAAAATGGTGTCTGCACTGTGCATGCGCACTTCTGGTGCAGCCTTCACCGAACGCCATTTTGGGTAGGTCATTAGCTCAGGCGCTGGGAGTGTACACTAGAGGTATCTAAAGTAGGCAGATTGTGAAGTCAGTCAGTATGTAATACTGATTTGACACTAGCGGTGTGATTTTCAACCTCAATGCTCCAGCTAATGCCCTCTTTTAAGCTCGCACAGCTGAACACGCATTCAACTGCAGGAAGGACAACTCACCAGGTTTAAAGAGATTCTCAACCACTTTCATGTTTGTTGCTGATTGATTTTTATTGATTTGCTGAGTTAGTAGAAATGTTTGGAGGTTTGTACAGCCACTTAAAGTTGTTGAAGTCTACGGGCAGTGGTGTGGCATGGAATGAAGGCCTTGGTTCTCACTTCAAGGATTCTGGTCATTACTTGCACCCAGTCATGTGTGCTGCAGTTTCTATCCTCCTTGGCCTGCAACATGACAGGAAGAATGAACAAAGGTGATATGGAGCAGGACAAGCTGCTCGAAGAGGAAGGAGTGGGAGGGGGACTGGGTCTCTCAGCAGGAGGCCATATCCACCCAG
Source organism: Heterodontus francisci (assembly GCF_036365525.1). NCBI lineage: Eukaryota > Metazoa > Chordata > Chondrichthyes > Heterodontiformes > Heterodontidae > Heterodontus > Heterodontus francisci. The sequence continues at coordinate 38,105,850 of NC_090378.1, forward strand.
GGACTTCAGAGAGCAATTCTCCTATCCCAACCTCAGTGAAGAATACTGTGTGTGATACCTTCTTTCCACTAAGAAGATGCTCACGAAAATGTGCTCCCTTTTGCAGGCAGATCTGCAGCCTCACAGCCAGGTGAGAACAGCATCGCCAGTGGCTGCAAAGGTGACCATGTCCATGAACTTCTCTGAGTCAGGCTCCTACCAGGCTGGAGAGACAACATTTCGAACAACTTGCAATTCGACATCTACTGCTGTGTATGTGAGGTCACTAACACTCTATATGCGAGCAGAGCTGTATACATTTCCAGAGAGAATCAGGCAGAGTGAGCACACATTTTTCCCAAGATAGCAGGCTTCCCCATGGTGCAGGGTGCTAGTGACTGCGCACAGGTTGATTTGTGGGTGCCGCACGTAAATTCAGAGATGTATCACAACTGCAAAGGGTTCCATTCCCTCAATGTCCAGCTGATGTGCAACCATACTCAGCGCGTCATGCAGGCAGTCATTATACCTTTATTTGGCACCAGTCCACTGTACCATCAGCATTTGAGCCACCATAACAAACAAAGGGTGGCTACTATGCGACAAGGGCTATCCGCTGACCACATGGTTCATGATTCTGGTGTGCAACCCACGCATGTGTGGGCAGCATGCATATGATGAGAGCCATGCTGCCACATGAAATATCATCGAGCAGACTATTAAGGTGCTTAAGCAATGCTTTGGCTCCCTGGACCACTCTAGCGGAGCCCTGCAGCACTTACCACAGCATGTGTTATGATTCCTTGTAGTCTGCTGCATCCTGCACAACCTCAACATCATGAAGGCACAATCTTTGCCCCCAGGTATACAGCGTGCAAATAAGTAAGTGGAGTAGGAGGGGCAGGAGGAGAGTGAGGAGGCAACCAACACATCCACTTTCTGTCCAGGCTGTTTGTGATTGGCTCATCCGACTTATCAGTGAACGCAACCCCAAATCCCCATTCAGCAATAGTCCCACATGGTACCTTCCCTCTGTTACTAACCATCACAGCATCTTCCTCGACACAATGCTGAAATAAAAGCCACCACAAAACAAAGATTTAAAACTAAATTGGTCAAAACATTCAACATTCCATACAAAAGTCAACTTATCACCTGGTACATTCCCTTAGTGCCTGTCTTCCATGTGCCTTTGTCTTTCCTAGTGCTCTTATGCCACCCCAGTGGCTGTAGCATGGCTGGTGGTCTTGCAGTACAAGCTCATGCAGCTCTTGGCCTAGAAGCTTGGCTTTGGACTGCACCACCTGGGCACGAGCTGCAGCAGCCTGGGCTGGCTGAAAGGCAACAGCAACAGAACTGGCAGACTGGCAGTGGTGAGGGGATGAATAGTGTCATCTTAAGAGAGGACAGCTGACTTGTGCTCCATGGTGCCTTGGCCACTCCCACAGGCAGCTCCTCAGCAATCCTAACAATGTGTTTGGGGACAGATCGCACCTTCTTCATCAAGAAAATTCTCTTCGATTGCTGCGGATTTCAAGCGACGGACGTCTTCTGCCTGCAGGATTTCCCCAGCAGTGGATACTTCGACGTGACGTTCCAGAACGTGGCGGGATGCATCAAGTTCCTGAAGGCGTTCAAGGAGAAAGGGGACCGGGCGCCACTGTCGATCCTCACAGCAGAGCCGCTCTTCACGCTTCCGTCACAACGGGACCGGGTGGTGACGATTCACCTCGACAACCCCCATGTTCCGGTGGTGGATGTACTCACCTTTGTCGCCAGGTACGTCGAAGTGGCCGGCAGCAGCACTGATGTCAAGGACCCCTTTGGGATTTGGACCAGCAAGCGGCAGGTCAAGGTGACCTTGAAGGTCGATCCCAGTGGAGCCATCATCCACCCTCCCTCCAGCTTCGCTATCGGGGGAAGTCGAGGCTTCTTGGTCTACGCTGGGCAGCCCAGAGTTTGCCGCAACTGTGGCAAATCTGGTCACATGGCAGCCAACTGCAGCATGGTTGTTTGCAAGAACTGCAAGGAGGAAGGCCATCAGACCAAGGACTGTAAGCAGACGAAGTGTTGCAACTTGTGCGGTGCGGCAGGCCATCTCTACAAAACCTGCCCCAAACGCTGCCTCAGTTATGCTCAGGCGGTAAGGTCCAAGGAAAGGCCGGGAGAAGGTTCGACGAAGGCGTCCGGTGTTCGAAAGGAGACCAGCAACCTTCTCCGCAGTGAGGAACTTCAACCTGAGAAGGGGAAGGAAGGGGAGGCAGCTGAAACCAGCGACCCAGCACCTACCCAGCGCCTGGAAACCCCTCCTCCACAGACAGAATCAATGGAGGAGGAGGCAGCAGATGGACAAACAGGTCAGTGGCAAGTGGTCCAGAGGAAAACCACAAAGAAAAAACACCCCAAAGCGGAACAGGCCACCACCCAAACCAGTGGCAAGAGGAGGCTATCTTCTGAATCAGACTGCAACAACTCCTCTTCACTAGACGGGGGAATGCTGGAACGACAGCCCCTTCAAAAGAGGCGGCAGAACTCCGAGATGGATGATAAAGCATCCCAGCCCCTGGGCACTGGAAGCTGTGATGGGCCCGGCGTGCCCCAACCCCAATGCGCCACACGTAATGACGTGGCCAACGCATCTCATCTCCGGGACACCAGGAGCAAAGACACGTCTGGCGCACCTCAGCTCCGGGAAGCCGGGAGCAGTGATGTTTTCGAGGAGGAACAGATGGAAGCAGCTGAGGACAACCCAATCCTCTCTGCCTACAAGACCCCCCCGATGTCACCTGAGTGGAACAAACACTGCATGAAAAAGCAGGAGGGGTTTCTGAGCCCAACCAACGTGAAACTGCTTGCGCACACGATGGGTATGCAGGAACATCCCGAAGGACTGGGACTAGCAAGGACAAATGGTATGGGAAGCAACAAATAACTTTTAAAAAATGGCTGTAAGAATTGCTTCCCTTAATGTGCGGAGCATTAAATCTACTACGCGATGTGTTTCAACCTTGGATTACGTTGCCAAGGTCAAAGCTGACCTACTGTTTCTGCAGGAGTGTGGAATACCACACCTCAGCACCTACAGGCAGTGGTCGCGATGGGGGTCCCAAGGGCCATCGATCTGGTCGGGGGGTAATGATTGCCGTTCCTCCGGCCTGGGTATTCTGCTGCGGGGAGGTAACTTCACCATCTCCGAAGTTAAGGAGGTGGTGGGCGGTCGCCTCCTCGTAGCAGACGTGATGTACAACAACGCTCCGCTCCGGTTGATCAGCGTATACGCCCTGGTACAACGCAGCGAGCGGCTGACCGTCTTCCAGCAGCTCCCACTGCTGCTGGCGACGTCCAGGCCGGTCATCCTAGGCGGTGACTTCAACTGCATCATCAATGCGGCTGGACGATCCGGCAGTGACGACAGCAAACTGGACGCGACGTCCAGATTCCTAATGGAAACAGTTAAAGATACCAAACTGCACGACGTCTTCAGCAAACCTGCAGACGGAGTGCAGCGCAGATACACATGGTCAAGATCGGACGGGTCTGCCCGTTCCAGGATTGACTTCCTGTTTGTGTCCCGTGCTGTCACGGTCGGATCCACCGACGTTAAGCCGGTGTTCTTCTCCGACCACTGCCTGTTACTGGCCGACTGTCACTTACAGGACGACCAGCGGGTTGGCAGAGGGACGTGGAAGCTCAATGCTACACTGCTGTACCCAGAGAATGTTGAGGAACTCAAAAGGGATTACAAAGGTTGGAGGACCGTGAAACCCCTCTTTGAGTCTCCAGTTCACTGGTGGGAAGCGATCAAGGAGAATATCAAGAGGTTCTTCATCCACAAAGGTGTTCAGAGGGCGAGAGAGAGACAGAGGGAAATGTCCCGACTCCAGAAAAGTATGCAAAATCTACTCCGATTGCAGTCAATGGGGGTCGAGGTCAAGGAGGACCTCCAAGAGGTGAAGAGCCAGCAGACCTCGCTCTTTGCCAAGGAGGCCTCCAAGATCATCTTCCGGTCCAGAGTCCGCTCCATCGAGCAGGATGAGACGTGCTCGCGTTACTTCTTCCAAAAGGTACACAGAGAGAGCTCTGTTATCAGCAGCCTAAAGGAAGAAGATGGCTCGGTAACGTCTTCGCAGTCCGACATACTAAGGATCAGCAAATCCTTTTAGGCTGGGCTGTATGACGCGAAGCCCACAGACAGCAGAGCCTCCCAGTCCTTCCTGTCATCTATCACAGAGGTCTTAGATGACAGCAGGAGGGAGAGACTGGACAAGCCGCTAACTCTGGACGAGCTGACAAAGGCCGTCGAGTCCTTCGAGACGAGTAAAACTCCCGGGAGCGACGGCTTACCGGTCGCGTTGTATTCGGCCCTGTGGGACTGGGTCGGCCCGGACCTGCTGGAAGTATATGAGAGTATGCTCCTGGCCGGCAGCATGGCAGAATCCATGAGGAAAGGCATCATCACCCTCATTTACAAGCGGAAGGGGGAGAGGGCAGAAATCAGAAATTGGCAGCCCATCTCACTGCTTAATGTTGACTACAAGATTCTGTCCAAAGTCATAGCCAGTCGAGTCAAATCTGCTCTGGAGTTGGTGATTCACCCCGATCAGACCTGTACTGTACCCGGCAGGAAGATCTCTGATAGTCTTGCGCTACTCAGGGATACGATCGCCTACGTACGGGACAGGAGGGTGCACACCTGCCTCATCAGCCTGGACCAGGAGAAGGCTTTTGACAGGATATCACACACCTACATGATGGACGTGCTTTCCAAAATGGGGTTTGGGGAGGGAATCTGCAATTGGATCCAACTGCTCTACACAAACATCAGTAGCGCAGTCTCAATCAACGGGTGGGAATCGGAAAGTTTCCCGATCAAATCTGGAGTCAAACAGGGCTGTCCTCTGTCCCCGGTCTTGTTTTTTTGCTGTATTGAACCCTTTGCTGAGTCTATTAGGAAGGATGCGAGCATAGGAGGGGTGACAATCCCAGGCAGCGGAGGCACTCAGGTTAAAACCTCCCTGTACATGGATGACGTCGCCGTCTTCTGCTCGGATCCGCTGTCCGTGCGCAGACTGATGAGCATCTGCGACCAGTTCGGGAGCCAAAGTTAACCACGGCAAGAGCGAGGCCATGTTCTTTGGGAACTGGGCTGACCGATCCTTTGTCCCCTTCCCCGTCAGGTCAGATTACCTGAAGGTGCTGGGGATATGGTTCGGAAGGGCCGGGGCGTGCACCAAAACATGGGAGGAGCGAGTAGCCAAGGTACGACAAAAGTTGGGCATGTGGGGGCAGCGATCTCTCTCCATTGTGGGTAAGAACCTGGTCACCTGGTGCGAGGCGCTCACGTTGTTGCTCTACGTGGCGCAGGTCTGGCCCATACCCCACTCCTGCGCTGTGGCAGTCACCCGAGCCATTTTCCGCTTCATCTGGGGATCTAAAATGGACCGGGTCTGGAGGGACATGATGTTCAAACCTCTGGACAAGGGCGGGAAAAATGTACCCAACGTGGCCCTCATCTTGATGACCACCTTCGTGTGCGGCTGCATCAAGCTGTGTGTAGACCTCCAGTACGCAAACTCCAAGTGTCACTACGTGCTGAGGTTCTATCTGTCCCCGGTGTTGCGAAGGATGGGCTTGGTCACATTGCCGCGGAACGCTCCATGCAGTTGGGCCGTGCCGTACCACCTATCCTTCGTGGAGCAGTTTCTGCGGGAAAACACCTTTGACCACCGGTCCATCAGGCAGTGGTCTGCACCGAATGTCCTCAAGGCCCTATGGGAAAAGGAGACGGTGGATGCTGTCGGATGGTTCCCCGAGCAGACCGTCAAAGTCATTTGGCGGAATGCCTCATCACCAGAACTTTCAAACCAGCACCAAGACGTAGCTTGGCTGGTGGTGAGAAGGGCCCTCCCTGTCAGATCCTTCATGCACACCCGAAGTCTCGCCCCCTCCGCGCAATGCCCCCACGGTGGCTGGAATGTGTCTTTGCAAAGCAGGTGTGGAAAGAGATGCAGTGGTTTTTGTTGAGGTTCATCCCAAGCAGCTCTGTAACACAGGAGTCTGTGCTCTATGGGCTGTTCCCAGGGACGCACACCGAGACAAACATCAACTGCTGCTGGAGGACTATCAATTCGGTGAAAGACGCCCTTTGGTCTGCCCGAATCTTGCTGGTCTTCCAGCGCAAAGAGTTGTCCACCACCGAAGGTTGCAGACTGGCACATTCCAAGGTCCAGGACTACGTGCTGAGGGACGCACTAAAGCTTGGGGCAGCCGCAGCAAAGGCTCAATGGGGAAAGACCACAGTGTAAGGTCCCCCCACCAAGCTGAACTGAGGGGCTGGATCCATGGGAAACCCCTCGAACTGTATCGGAGAAATTTTGTGTGCTGTAAATGTAAAAATGTAAATGGCATGACAATGAAATGGAAGGGTTGTGAGGCAACTCATGATTGTATAGAAGGTAACTGATTACCTTTGCACTGTCTGTATTCTTTGACTTGATGCTGTTTGAAACTGTTTGGGAATGTAATTTTTACAGATTTTTATGAATAAAGTATATTTTGGAAATTAAAAAAATCGTATTGCTGGACTGCTGTGAGACCCTGCATGTGCCTTTGAACACTGGTATCCACAGCCATGATGGCAGCAGTCTGAATGAATGTGGCAGGAAGCTGCAGTCGCATGACAACCAAGCTGAACTTGCAGTCTAAGCTTCTGCTGCAGCACTCAGACATTGGGTGACTTCTGTTTGTGCTGCAATGGAAGCTGAGACATCGGTGATCAGATGCTGCATCACGGTTGGAGCAACAAGTGTGGTACTGGAGTTGGCCACCACTTCCTCACTGGAAAGGATGGGCGACAGGGTCTACGCGAAGGCATGTGCAAATTGGTGTCAGACTCCTCCATGCTCTTTGACAGTGACCACAGGCTTTATGGCAAGCCAGCCAATGGAACATCTATGTGCATAGCTGTCAGCCTTTTTCTGTGTGCTGCCCCATCAAACGCCACATATGACAGCTCTGCAGCACAGGTCATGTGCGACCTTACCCTCTGGAAAGCTGGCATCTGTGCTGCCCTTTTGCCCTGCCCTGGCTGCAAGACACTTCTGCCCAGTGTTTCACCACATGCAGATCCCATCTCTATGTTACCTTTGAAGTACGACCAGAATCAGCATCTAAGCTGGTGGCTGCGAGTGTCAAAGTGAGTGATGGTCTTTCTTCATCATTAGTCTGATCTTCACTTCTTGTCCCTACACCGCTGCCTGGCCAGATTGCAGTTCTTGGGTATCTGAAAAGAGAAAGGCACAAAGTTGGGGTTGTGGTGAGAGGAGGGGGAGGAGAAAGCAAGAGACACATGCTTACACCATCTGAAGCTTGTAAATCAGAAGAGATTGTGGGATGAGGGGGAAATGAGATGTGAGAAGGAGTATTAGGCATACCTTCATCTTCAATTCTTTCAACCCCCCCCCCCCCCCCCCCCCCACTGTTTCTCACACCTTCAGTCATTGCCACTCCAATTATGGCTAGCACTGTCTCCTCCATCAGGGTGAAGACATGAACCCGTGCCAGTCCCCTTCTGGTTAGGTGCTGCTGTCTGAGGTTGTCTGCCAACTTGTCCTGCAAGAGAGAGGGAAGTGTAATGACTGGTGTAATGTGTTTGGTTGATGTGCCTGGCACAGTTGAATAGCTGCCAGTGTGGGTCTGAAGCTTGCAGAAGTGCTATGTGTCTGAGGGTGAGGTCAAGCTGTCAATATGAAGGAAAAGTCATGTTTGAAAGAGATTGTTGGTAGATGAATGAAGGGATGGCAGTGTGTGAGGCTAGTGGTTCATTTGTCAGGATATGGCATTTGAAGATGAATTCACAGACTTTGACCACTCATATTGCTCGTTGAACTTTTTGAGACACTTCTTTCAGACCCTTGGTGCTGCATTGTAGACGCTGACATTGATGGCTATCTGTTCCCAATGCCTTGGCATTGTCTCTCTGGAGGCTCTCCTGGTCCCCTGTGGATAGAGGACCGCTCTCTTCCTGTCCACCTCCTGCACCAAGGCCTCCAGCACTGCGTCAGAGAATCTTGGAGCAGTTCTGTGCTCTATTACGCTATTTTTCAGTGTTCTTCCTGCTCAGACACTCTTTCCCACCCACTTCCAGTACCTTCTCCAGTCAAGGTGCACCTCCCTTTTAAGAGGTACTGGCTGGCTTTAATTAGTGCAGGCTAGCTTTAAGTGGTACTAGCCTCTCATGATTTCACACCCCCTGCTCAGATCTGCAGACACTCAGCAGTGCTGGCTGTATGCTACAATCATGGTCCTGAGCAGGCAGCATGAAATTTGAACGCTGCCTGCATTGAAAGGAACAGGTGTGGGTTAACTGCGCTTTGCGATCCCCACACCCGTTTTCGGGACATTGAATTTTGCAGCAATAACCTTCTGATAGGACCTGTTGCTTAATCTTGCGTGCAACTTGCATGGGTTTCAATCTACAAAAGCAAAATACTGTGGATGCTGGTAATCTGAAATAAAAACAGAAAATGCTGGAAATACTTAACAAGTCTGGCAGCATCCGTGGAGAGAGAAACAGAGTTAATGTTTTGGGTCGATGACCTTTCATCAAAACTCAGTTTTCAATCTACTTTGTTCTGGTAAAAGAAGGTTGCCCTGAAAGTCCATGAATCTCAAGCTGCAAGTGTTGCCTCTCCCCCTTATGACTTCAGTTCTATCCCACATGGAGAAGAAGCACTCTAGCTCCTGAGAATCCACAGCAAATCAATTGCAGGCAGAGACAAAGGAGGGCCGATCACTTATTGGTGGGCCTGGACCATCTGCTGCTCCACAATCACATATGTGGACAGCACAGGGAAACTTGTAAGAAAACCTTTTGTGTTCTTTCAATTCAGCATACCTCAGTTTGCCACCCATTGTAACTGCTCTTTTTTTCTCTAGATGTAACACCAGAAGAATCCAGAGAGGAGGAGGGAGAAATTCTGCCTGATCCCTCTGCTCCAAGTTATATTATCTGATCTTCACTCAGACCATCAATCACTCGCTTTTCTTGTGCCCACCAGCCCAGAGACAGAGCGAAATCCACATGGGGACAGGTAGATTGTATCATAGTATGACAGATCTCCCAACCTTTTCTGCTCTAAGGAGAATAACCCCAGCTTTTCCAAGTTCTCCACATAACTGAAGCCACTCATCCTGGAACCATTCTAGTAAATCTCTTCTGCACCTTCTCAAAGGCCTTGACATCCTTCCTGAAGTGTGGTGCCCAGAATTGAACATGATACTCCAGCTGAGGTCTAACCAGTGCTTTATAAAGTTTAATCATAACTGCCTTGCTTTTGAACTCTACTCCTCTATTAATAAAGTCAAGGATCTCAAATGCATTTGAACTGTCTTCTCAACTTGTCCTGAGTACGTGCGCCCCTAGTTCTCTCCGTTCTTGCGGCCCCTTTAAAATCATGCCATTTAGTACCGAGGTACCAATAGTACCGATTTAGTACCATTATTACTGGGTGAAGCACCAAGTACAAGGGAGTGAGGAGTGATAGCACAAATCTTTTGGGTTCAGCCAAGTTTCGGCGGATGTCAGCCCCTCATGAAGAGCCTTCTGACTTCAATATCAGGGGTCCTGCTCTGAATAGAAGATTATTGAACAAACCTCAGAATCCTACAAAGGTATTGAGGCCAACCTCAACTGATGCAAGGCAGATGGCATAGGTCACGGTGGAGTCCAATGCCATCCATTGTGGCCTGCATATGTAATTGGAAGGAGGCAAGCGCAGGTTGCTCAGGCAATTAAAATAGAGGCCCAACCTGCTACAGAGTCATCTGTGAGATATCTGCACTCATCTAATTCTGACCTCTTGACCATGCCCAATTTTAATTGCTCCACCATTGCAGCTGCCTAGGCCCTAAGGCCTGGAATTACCTCCCTAATCCTCTCAGTCTCTCGAATTCTTATTCCTCCTTTAAGATCCTCCTTAAAACCTACCTCTTCAACCAAGCTTCTGTCATCTATTCTATTATCGCTTTACATGGCTTGGTGTCGAATATAATATGCTCCTATGCAGTACCTTGGGATATTTTATTATATTGAAGGTGCTATGTAAATACAAGTTGTTGTTGTTGCCCAAGAAGTGAGCCACCTCAGTCCCAACATGCACTACACTGTTTTTGAAATGCATTTACCGTTGTTATATAAGCAAATATGACAGTCAATTTGCACATAGCAAGTGAGATGCATGATCAGCAAATCTGCTTTCATGGTTTTGGTTGAAAGAGGAATATTAGCCAGGACACTGAGACCACTCCCTCCTCTTCTTTAAATAGTATCATGGAATCTTTTGCATCTACCTTAATAGGCAAATGGAGATTATATTTAATGCCTCATCCAAAAGAAATGACCCCTCATCACTTTACTAATACATCAACCTCGATTACATGCTCAAATCCTGGACGGGGATTTGAACCCACAACCGCTGGCCTCAGAGGCTATTAATTGAGTCAATATCTTGCTACTAGCTACCTTATCTAATCCTCAGGCTTTTCCAATGATTACATTTGATTTAAGATGCTAACTTTAAACTGCAGGAGTAACTCATCACCACCAAGAATGACTTGATCCAATTTTTTTCAGCCCTCTGTGTGGCAAAACATCTGGCTTCACCTCATTCCCCTGACAATACAGCTGAGGTTTTGAACCTGGCACTTGCTGAAATAATGGGAAGTAACAAAGGGCGTTGCGCCTCCACTTTATGCTAACAGTTACACATTGAGGATCATGAAGTATTAATATTCATTGGCATGCATGTGTGAATGTCTACACAAAGTTGAATATTCCATTGTCTTGCTGCAATATCAACCTGTGTTTCAGCAAAATTAAACTGTAAAACAAAAAACCCAAGTATTATTTATAAAAAGCAATGTATTTTTCTTGAACTGTGTCCTAGATAACACCTTTTCAACAAATTTTTGAGATCATATAGATCACTTCATCCATTCTTCACTTGAAGGGACATTTGTAATTTAAAAAAGACTCTAATTGGGTAGGAATTAAATATCGTACAATATCCAACTGATTTTTACAACTCGAAATAAATGTTTACCAGCAAGGGAGTAAAACAATCTTACCCTAGAAAGAAAGTGAAGGCAACAAATCTCTGATAATTTTCTGCAATCCGAGTTAAAAAAGAATTAAGACTCTCCCAAAACCATACGTGCTGCACACACCAACGTAGAAGCAGTCCTAATGAAAACTTTGGCTTATAATGATATGTTTTACACTTCCATGGGGATGTTATCAACTCTCTTTGAGCCACCTAAAATGACTGCAGAAGAAAAAAAGAGGTTTAATCATTCTCCCAGTGCCTTTACCACCTGTTAAACGATTGACCATTGATTGAGAGGCTTATTGCACCACTGCACTACATGAAGAAAAGCAGTCTCAAACTATTGAGGCAGCACAGATCTGGGCAGCTTGCCACCCATACACGTCTCCAAGGTGACAACTTCAGCCCTGTGGCAATTTTCTCAAACAATCTTAACTTTTGTCAAAGTCCAATTCGTATCAGGTATAAATTTTATCTCAATGTCTAACATGTTTGACATCAGCTGCCTTATGCCTTTCAAGTCATCAGTATTTGTCAGTCCTTGGCAATTTTTGGGAGGTCCAAAAGCAGTTCATTATTAAGCTGGCTCTCTTTCCACATATCTGTGTCTGAGGTCAATTTTTAAATAAACAATGTAACATTTTTAGTTGTAATTTATTTCTTTTCTCATTTTTTTCAATTTGTCAATGCACCTTCCCTCACCAACTGGATGGGCAGGAGAACTTTTCCCAGACCTCCATTATTGCTGCATTATTACTGGCTTCAAGACATGTCAAATGTGATGTGGAGCAACTAGCCCTCTTATTTTGTTTTCTGCCAATGCAGAAGTATCTGACCTCTGTCCCAAAGGTCAAGAACTCACTTCTCTGGGAATTGTGGTTCACCTAAATGACCATTCATATGTGGGCCTAATTAGTGAGTTTTGGCAGAAGTTATCTGCTACAGCAGTCAAGTCCAATCCTATTCTCAATCAGTCTCCACACACATGTTTACTTTCCAGGAGGAGTCATTGAAGAGCAATGGCGAATGGGCCCAGTAACATTAAGGCTAATTGTTATACCCCTACTGCTGCCTCAGCTGAGACAAGGTAGCTCAACACAGACTTAGGCTTTTCCTCAACAGTGTGGCTCAGTTTCAAACTGGATAATCTAATTACTGACTGAACATCCCAATGCCATGGGGACCTTCTGTATGAAGGAAAGAATTGCATTGAAGATCTACATGTGATGGAAAATCTAGGACTAAATTGAGTTCCTGGGGCAAATAGACATAGATACTGAAATTTCTATGTATCACCATGTCTCATGGTACTCTTTCATTCATTCTATCCAGTAGTGCTGAATAATATTTGTGATCTGATTCTAATGCAGGTCTGGATGCATTTTCACCAGAATCTTTTGGAATTCCTGAAATTATTGAAGTGCATAAATGATAAGGCTCATTGGGGGTGAAGTAAAAAAAAATGTTTTAAATTATTTTTATTAGATTAGTCAACTTGACAGCTGCATTATCTTTGAAGCATTATCTTTCATGGCAACTAGACACTACATTGAATCTGTAATCCCCCTTATTGGCGATGTACAAAAGAGGATTTGTGGTAAGATAAGCAGAGTGAAGGAAGAAAAAATAGAGCCTGTTTTCTGAATTTGGATAATTGTTAATGCAGTCTTACAATCCACTGTGAAAGAATCAAATATGGGAGTAAGGTTCTCTCTGTTTGCTATGTGTGTTGACATCATAAACAAGTTTAAAGAATGTACTTCCAATTTTGCTATAATGAGCAAACTGAGGAAACTTTCCGCAGGCATAAAAGTATGTTTACATATTCATATTTTCTAATGTGGGTTCAAGGTAGTTTTAGTTGTTTCCAGCAGTTTACAAAATGCACCAGTTAACCAATTATTAGAGGTTGGATCAATCAAATTAAATAACAAACTAGTTCTGGGTATTACAAAAGCCTAATAACATCTACTCAGAACAGTCCAGATGGGGCCAATTTTCAATAACACCACAATACTTAAGTGTATATAACATGGGCAGTTTTATTTGTAAATGTCAAAGTATCTCCAATGTACAATCACTCTCCATTTTGATGCAAAATTTATACAGGACAGTTTCAGTAGAATTTCAGAGTTTTACAATGTTTCTAATAAAACTTTTGGCATTACTTTACCTATCTACACTGGAAACTATGTACACTCAGGAAATTTTGGAGTTTATAACAAGTCAGTTCTTAATTATGAAATTTGCTATGACATTATGCAAGCAAATGTCCCCCAAAATAAAAGAGCACTGAATGTGAGAAGACCTTCCAAATGTTCTGCAACTTCCACCTAAAGGAAAAATAGTTATTGTAAGATACCCTATGTTTATATACATATATACGTAGGATTAGGATTTGGTTTAATCTCATTTGATATTTTTCCTTTTCACTTATAAATAGCTTGTAGAATTGTACTGTAGCTAAACATAATAAAATGATTCAAAGTTGTTCATTCCCAGAATGGTTCAGGATATGGATGACATTTAGCAAGATAAAACTTTGTCAGCAAGGGGGTGTCTTTTGTTCACAAGGATTGCTTAATAAGGGGTCAATAGTCTCCCATATAAGAGGGTAGCCAATATCACAAGCATGATTAAAAGATCAGTTTAAGAAAACTGAAAAACTCCTTTTAAGGGAAGGATGTGAGTAACTAAAGCCGTGAAAAGATCTTCAGCTTTCTTTTATAATTCGTAGAGAGGGAGAAGAACAAAAGAATTGATGGTTACATGTCTGGTAATATCGTTTATTTCTCCATACATAAATAGAAGTTGTTGTTGTTGTTTGGCTGTTGTTTAAGACATTGGGTATGTTAAAACTCGGTCAAACTCAATAAAGATTTATCTGCAACCGAGAAATTGATGTAAAGTTCAAGATCGCGTTGCATCATCTCATGCTGTTGGTAATATCAGAATGTGAAGGAGAAGAAAAGGTATCGTATATAAAAGTGACAGAAAATATAGTTTACTTCAAGCATCTGATACACAGGAAAAGTAAATAAGTTTAGTTTAGTTTAGTTTAGAGATACAGCACTGAAACAGGCCCTTCGGCCCACCGAGTCTGTGCCGACCATCAACCACCCATTTATACTAATCCTACACTAACCTGGAATCCTAAACTACAGCTGGAACCTGTCATAGCCGCTAAGCGCATTGCACTGTTGAACTACAAGAAAGCCCCCAGCGATTTAACATCTGCAGCACTTAAAGCAGCCAGAAGCACTGCACAAAGAACAGCCAGGCGCTGCGCAAACGACTACTGGCAACACCTATGCAGTCATATTCAGCTGGCCTCATTGTAATCATATTACACTGAACTGAGGTGACAATTTCAATTGTCTTTTATGCACTTGTATTAAATAATATTAAAAAAATACTTTTTTTCTTCTGATTTCAGATATCATTTTGGACTGTTGGTGAGCTTCAGGAGTTCCTATCATTCAAAGGATCATTTTAAATCATAGAACGTAGGTTTCCATCTCAAACTAACAATCAGTGCACTAATCCTTATCCCATGGTCTCTCATGTTTGAATTTCGAAGAAAAATATTGGAAAGAGAATCATCTTGCAAGATATAGTGAAGATGTGGCCATTGGAAGAAGGAAAGTGCATTTAAAAAGCACCTTATATGACCTCAGGTGGTCCCATTGCACTTTACACAGCCATTGAAGTACCGTCACTGTTGTAGGGAAATGTGGCAGTTAATTTGCGCACAGCAAGGTGTCACAAACAGCAATGTTCTTGGGGTTTGGTTGAGGGGTAAATGTTAGCCGAGATACCAGGAGAACTTCCCTGCTTTTCTTTGAATAATACCATGGGACTTTTTAACAACCGCCTGAGAGGGCTTGGTTTAACATCTCATCCGAAAGATGGTACCTCTGACAGTGCAGTACTCCCTCAGCACTGCACAGAAGTGCCAGCCTAGATTTTGCACTCAAGTTCTGAAACGGGGCTTGAACCCAGGACCTTCTGACTCAAAGAGCCAATGAATCACTGTTGACACTTCTCAAGACAATTTTGAATAATTTGGAAGAAAAATTGATTTTCGGCTCCTGTGATGGCTCAGTGTGTAAATGAATTGGATGGTGCGGTATGGAGCCACAGGGACGAGAAAGCTCTGAGATACTTAATTTGAATCTGTCCAGTTAATTGATCTCAGCTCAAACAGCAGCAAAGGACAATTGGTCACAGCACCTCTTTGCTGGAGAGGTGAGAAATTAGCTAAAGTTCCTGTTCTAGACTATAATTTTCCTGACTGCTGTTGGAAAGTGCATTTTGGATGAGAACTGTCGGCATGCATTTACTGTCTAGGGTCTCAGAAGAATAATGACCACCTGGGATCTGGAAATGGGTGAGTGAAGCTGCTCAAGAAATGATGCTTACCTTGGGCCATTACCTTTGGGAGAATGGGAGGAAATATTTTCGGATTTGGTTTGCCTATTCTAAATGGGCCAATAGTAGTGGCTCTAGGTTTCCAGTGCCTAATTTTAGTGGACCATCATGGGTGACACTGAATTATCCAGTGTCATGAACAGAAAAGCAACTCTATAAATACATCCGCAGCTGAGGAGGCAACCCTAATATAGTAATTTATTTTAAAGTCTGATTCACTAAAATAAACTTAGAACATCAAATCATTAAACTATGTTAATTAGACAGTCTAAACCTTGTGGTGCCCATTGGTTGCAGAAAGCCCTGAGTGTACCGATATTGAATGTTCCCTCTCCATGGCCAAATACGCCTGGATAAGCAAATTTGGGTTGCGACTTTTATTGTGTCTCCCTTCGGGGGGAGGCAGGATGGTACTGTGTAATGCGATGCATTGTGATGCATGTTAAAATAAATGAAATAAATTTTGTTGATATCTGGATGCTGCACTGTCAATCTCTGCCCCTTAATTATGTCATATCATAGAATCATAGATTGATTAGAGCACAGAAAGAGGCCATTCAGCCTTTTGTGTCAGTCCCGGCTCTCTGCAAGAGCAACTCAGCTAGTCCCATTCCCCCGACCTTTCCCCGTGCCCCTGCAAATTTTTTGTCTTCAGATAATTATTCAATTCCCTTGTGAAAGACATGATTGAATCTGCCTTCAACACACTCCCAGGCCGTGCGTTCCAGATCCTAACAACTCACTGCGTTAAAACGATTTTCCTCATGTTGCCTTTGGTACTTTTGCCAATCACCTTAAATCATTGTCCTCTGGTTCTCGACCCTTCACCAGTGGGAACAGTTTCTATCTATCTACTCTGTCCTGACCCTTCGTGATTTTGAACACCTCTCTCAAATCTCCTCTCAACCTTCTCTTCTCCAAAGGGAACAGCCCCAGCTACTCCAATCTATCCACATAACTGAAGTCCCTCATCCCTGGAACAATTCCCATAAATCTTTTTCCATAGCTAACCTAAACCTTATGATAAATGTTGCCCTACTGACATGGTTTTGCTATAAAAAGGGGTGGGGAAGCACAAACATAGTCCACTAGTAGCACAGATTGAATACCCCACATCTGTGGATTTTGGAGGCTTCAGCATCCCCTTGTGTTCTCCAAACCACCTTCCAGATCATGGTCTCTTCATCAGCCATGGTAAATGCAGCAAGTAAAAGCAAGAAAAAATACTTGCAACGTGGCAAAGTATATTCTTGACAAAAGAGTTTGAACCTTTTTTATTCTACACTTTTATTTGGCTTTCCTCAAATGAATGCATTTTCTTCCTTTTTCTGTCCCTTTATGCATTTTGTTTGCTCCCTTTTCTTCTATTTCCTCCTCGTTTTCTTTTTGCTTTAACTTTTTCTTCCTTGTTATTTCATTCCCACCTCCTCCTCTTTTCCTTTCCCTCCAGTTCCCTGTCTCTCTGGGTGGATGCAGGGGCCTCGCCTGGACCCCAGTCTTTCTTCTCCTGCTGCCCCCCGGTTCGGAGACATGTCCGACCCTCTCCACTCCGCTTATTTGCGGGGAAAGCTCGCCTCCTTCGCCGCCGACATGAGGAAAATGATCAACGCGCCGGAGCTGAGGTGAGAGCAGCCGCGGAAAGCAGGAAAGATCGGGGATTGGTAGGCCTCACGCTGATTGTGCCCTGCGTTTCTATGTAAATAGTAATCAGTTTATGGATAATCTTGGAGGAATCTGCTTTGAAAATTACCCATGAAAGGCTCCACTTTAAGAATCAGTTAGGGGAAAAGTTTGTCTATAATAATTGAATGCAACTTCAGATACATGTTATAAAGCTGTTCACAATATAAATTGCTCATAAATTAAGAATAACCTTAAAATAAAAGCCTTATTTTTCCTACATTACAATAGTGACCACACTTCAAAAGTACTTCATTGGCTGTGAAGTGATTTGGGACATCCTGGGGTTGTGAAAGATGCTATATAAATGCAATCTCTTGTTCTAAGTTTATAACATTAACCGACACTTTTTCAATAAGCAAACACACAGTGCTGTCTTGTTATTGGGATGATTTTTTAAATTTCCAAAATATACTTTATTTGTAAAAAAAACTGTAAAAAATACATTACAAACAGTTCAAAAACAGCACCAAGTCTACAATACAAAGAGTGCTAAGGAGATCAGTTTCCTTCAGTGCAGGAATGAGTTTCCTCACAACCCTTCCATTTCATTTTACCTGCCATGTACTTTTTGCAGCAAACAAATATTTTCTGGATACAGCCCGAGGGTTTTCCATGGAACCAGCTCCTCAGTTCACCTTGGTGGGGGTACCTTACACAGTGGTCTTTCCCCATTGAGCCTTTGCCGTGGCTGCCCCAAGTTTTAGTGCGTCCCTCAGCACGTAGTCCTGGACCGTGTCCTGGAAGAACCTTTTTTTAAATTTCCAAAATATACTTTATTCGTAAAAAAAACTGTAAAAAATACATTACAAAACGGTTCAAAAACAGCACCAAGTCAACAATACACAGAGTGCAAAGGAGATCAGTTTCCTTCATTGGGATGATGTTGTACTGGGGAGTTTCCAAGCACCTCCAGTTCCTGCAACAAGCTTCTTTCCAAATTCACTTGCAATGTTTCATTTTTTGGTAGGCACACAAATATACCACAAGGTTGCCACTATCCAGTTTTTGAGTCTGAAAATTTCTAAAAGGAAAACCAGACGGGTTCAGATGATGTAAAAAACAAGAAGACCCAAACTTCAGTTTCTAAATAAAAGCAAAATACTGCGGATGCTGGAAATGCAAGCTCGAGGAACAGCATCTCATTTACCGATTAGGCACGCTACAGCCTGCCGGACCGAACATTGAGTTCAGTAATTTCAGAGCATGACGGGCCCCCCATTTTACTTTTATTTTTAGTTATTCTTTTTTATATATTTTTTGTGTTTATTTTATTTTATTTTATTTTATCTTAGTTTGTTCAGTTTGCCTACCCACTTTTTTTTTATGTTTGTACTTGCGGCTGTTCAGTTTTCAGTCTGTTAACACCCTAACTGTACTAATGCTTGTCTTTCAACACACCATTAACATATTGTTTGCCTTTGCTCCATGACCTTCTGGTTGGTTATTCTCTGTGACCTTGTCCTATCTACGCCTTCTCCTTTGTTATCTCTTGCCCCACCCTGGCTTTACTTGCTTAAAACCTTTCACATTTCTAATAATTGCCTGTTCTGAAGAAGGGTCACTGACCTGAAATGTTAACTCTGCTTCTCTCTCTACAGATGCTGCCAGACCTGCTGAGTATTTCCAGCATTTCTTGTTTTTATTTCAGTTTCTAAATGTTAGGCTACAATCTCAGAGAGTACAGGAGAAATGCCGTGAACAACAAATGCCCCTCTACATTGCTTTCATTGATCTCACCAAAGCCTTTGACCTCGTCAGCAGACGTGGTCTCTTCAGACTACTAGAAAAGATCGGATGTCCACCAAAGCTACTAAGTATCATCACCTCATTCCATGACAATATGAAAGGCACAATTCAACATGGTGGCTCCTCATCAGAGCCCTTTCCTATCCTGAGTGGTGTGAAACAGGGCTGTGTTCTCGCACCCACACTATTGGGATTTTCTTCTCCCTGCTGCTTTCACATGCGTTCAAATCCTCTGAAGAAGGAATTTTCCTCCACACAAGATCAGGGGGCAGGTTGTTCAACCTTGCCCGTCTAAGAGCGAAGTCCAAAGTACGGAAAGTCCTCATCAGAGAACTCCTCTTTGCTGACGATGCTGCTTTAACATCTCACACTGAAGAATGCCTGCAGAGTCTCATCGACAGGTTTGCGTCTGCCTGCAATGAATTTGGCCTAACCATCAGCCTCAAGAAAACGAACATCATGGGGCAGGATGTCAGAAATGCTCCATCCATCAATATTGGCGACCACGCTCTGGAAGTGGTTCAAGAGTTCACCTACCTAGGCTCAACTATCACCAGTAACCTGTCTCTAGATGCAGAAATCAACAAGCGCATGGGTAAGGCTTCCACTGCTATGTCCAGACTGGCCAAGAGAGTGTGGGAAAATGGCGCACTGACACGGAACACAAAAGTCCGAGTGTATCAGGCCTGTGTCCTCAGTACCTTGCTCTACGGCAGCGAGGCCTGGACAACGTATGCCAACCAAGAGCGACGTCTCAATTCATTCCATCTTCGCTGCCTTCGGAGAATACTTGGCATCAGGTGGCAGGACTATATCTCCAACACAGAAGTCCTTGAAGCGGCCAACACCCCCAGCTTATACACACTACTGAGTCAGCGGCGCTTGAGATGGCTTGGCCATGTGAGCCGCATGGAAGATGGCAGGATCCCCAAAGACACATTGTACAGCGAGCTCGCCACTGGTATCAGACCCACCGGCCGTCCATGTCTCCGTTATAAAGACGTCTGCAAACGCGACATGAAATCGTGTGACATTGATCACAAGTCGTGGGAGTCAGTTGCCAGCATTCGCCAGAGCTGGCGGGCAGCCATAAAGACAGGGCTAAATTGTGGCGAGTCGAAGAGACTTAGTAGTTGGCAGGAAAAAAGACAGAGGCGCAAGGGGAGAGCCAACTGTGCAACAGCCCCAACAAACAAATTTCTCTGCAGCACCTGTGGAAGAGCCTGTCACTCCAGAATTGGCCTTTATAGCCACTCCAGGCGCTGCTTCACAAACCACTGACCACCTCCAGGCGCGTATCCATTGTCTCTCGAGATAAGGAGGCCCAAAAAGAATTTCACATATGTATAATGATTAGGAATGTGTATTTTCCATAGCAAGACATCCTGCTAATTTCTACAGTTGCTGTATGTAGCATGCTTGAGTACTGCAGTTTTGCATTAAAAAAATCCCAGAGGAAGTTCTCTGAGCAGACTGGAACAATAATGAATTACTACTCCAGCAAATCACATTCCCTAACTTTTTTTCATAATATAATAGCTGTCAAGTCCATGTTGCATGACTTTGAATGATTAATGATTCTGATGTAACCACTGCAGGATTTTCAAGGTATCAACAGCTGATATTGTAAGATAAGACACCGTGCACACTATAATACATGCAGTATATTACAGAACTGTAACATATTTAAGTGTTCCAATAATGTAGGTCACAAGAGCAAAGTATGAATGGCATATGAATGTTGATAATGTCGCAGCCAGGAATACTACTCAAAATTATCTTTATTTTCCTTAAAATGTCACACGTGTTTTTTAATGCCAATATTTCTATTTTTTTCGTTCTCCCTCTATCTGAAGTGATTTAAGGCTTTTTAAAAATTCTTTCGTGGGATGTGGGCATTGCTGGCAAGGTCAGCATTTGTTGCCCATCCCTAATTGCCTTTGACAACTAAGTGCTTGCTCGGCCATTTCAGAGGGCAGTTAAGAGTCAACCACATTGTTGTGGGTCTGGAGTCACATGTAAGCCAGACCTGGTGAGGACGGCAGATTTCCTTCCCTAATAGACATTAGTGAAACAGATGGGTTTTTACAACAATCGATGATCGTCTCAGTAATGGATTTAAAAAAAAAATTAATTAATTGAACTTAAATTCCACCAGCTGCTGTGGTGGGATTTGAACCCATGTCCCCAGGGAATTAGTCTGGACCTCTGGATTACTAGTCCAGTGACGTTACCACTACACCACCATCTCTCCTTGTTTCCAGGACAATTGTAGAAAAATGAAATAATTTACATT
Source organism: Heterodontus francisci (assembly GCF_036365525.1). Lineage (NCBI taxonomy): Eukaryota > Metazoa > Chordata > Chondrichthyes > Heterodontiformes > Heterodontidae > Heterodontus > Heterodontus francisci. The sequence goes on from NC_090378.1 coordinate 38,127,090, forward strand.
TATAAAGCAACTTTTGAGATCACAGGGTGTCCCAAAATGTTTCGGTGCCAGTGAAGTACTTTTGAAGTGTTGTCACGTTGCAATGGGGAGAAATGTTGTCTTGTAATTGACTGCTATGTGTTCTGTGCAAACCTGACAAATTGATTGACCCTCCGAGGACAATTTCAAGAAGTAGCATGGTAGAGATTGGCAACTCGCTGTGTGGAGCATTGTGGGTGGCATATCACACTGGTTCTGCAAAATGTTAACTGTGATGCAGCCCCGTAAGTCATGTACTTTTATTTCTAAGCTTTCCAGTTGAAAGATAGTATTAGAATCATCTGGCAGTAAGGGAGGTCTTTACTGAAAAATGATATACTGTGCTTTCCTGGCCTATGGTACTTTTTAATATATTGCAGCCTAATAATAGCCCAGAACTAAATGACACGAACACAACGTTTGGCAAGCATCAAGTGTGACGGGAAATTAGGATTTCCATGGGTACATCTGTGAAATCATTTCCTATCAAAAAGTTTTATGTTATGTGAATTCGCTACCTTTTAAAAAGAAACTGGAGTAGCATCTGGTTAAGACAGGGCAGAAGGATATAGGGATAGATATAAATAAAGATGATCAGATACTCCAAGAATGTGCTGGTTTCAGTCTGGGAAGCATGGGAGTGTCATCTGTGTAATCCATCAACTAGGAGTTGAATTGTGCAGATTAATGATAGCTTACAGTTTTAAGTTCATTGCCAGTATTGATTTGTGGGGGAAATGATTTTTTGATAACCTGTGATTATTAGCTGCCAACATGAAACTGAATAAATTATTGAATGTTCTTCACAGTAGGGATTACATCCTCCGTCTAGAAGGAAAAGGCTTGATGACTGAATCACTGTTACTCATTTGACAATTATTTTCTGACCCTAGCATTTCCTGGTTGTCAACTGCAGATTGTTTCTCAATAAATTTCCAGTGAAGTTGCGAATTATTTAGTGTGATACTATCATCAATGACAACTACTTGCATTTACATAGAGCTCCTCCTTTACAGCAAGATAATTGGATGCACTTTACAATAAGGAGGAAAGCGATTCAGTGGATATGGGAATGGAGAGACAAGGATGGAGACAGTTTTGAAGAGGAGGGGTTTGGGGAGATTCTTGAAAGCGGGAAGAGAGGCAAGGTGGTCCGAACTGGGAAGATGATTGAAGAAGCAGGAATGTGGCAGAGGTGGATATTTATAATGACCATGTCATCCAAATTGATTCAGAATTCTATTAGCTTCCAAACTTCACTTCTGAATCTGCAATAATTATTTCAGGTGATTTCCTTATCATCATAAGCAAAGTGCTGTTGCAACTCTGTATTCCGAACAGCTGAGGTGCTGCTGGGAACCACATTTGGCATGCCTAGCTACATTCTCTAGTAGGAATTTGTCTTTCCTTTCAGTGATCACAATTTTATATGGCTCAACCTCAGGCTATCAGTAGCCAGAAGAATCTTGGAATCAACCCTAACTGACATCACAGTTAAAAGTTTCGTAGCGGCCCAGATGCATTAATTGGACTTTATTCTACGTGGGTCTGCATCACTAAACCTTTTCCTTACCTGACATTGATGCAATGCAGCATCTAATAAGATACTTCAAATGAGCTGTTGGAGTTCAACTGCAACAACAACTTGAATTTAGTGCCTTTAACATAATAAAATGTCCCAAAGCATTTCACAAGAGCTTAATCAGATAAAAACTGACACTGAGCCAAAGAAGGAGACATTATGAGAGGTGACCAGAAGCTTGGTAAAAGAGATTTTATGCTTTCTGTGTTGTTATTTGCATCTTTGTGACACAAGGCAATTCAATCTCACCACTCACATCACTGCCAACCAGCACAATTGCAGGATGAGTAGAGAGCTTGCTGGGAGCTGAGATGCATGCTGAAATGTCATATTTTAACACTGAGCCTGGGAAATACATGGTAATAGCTGGCTAGAGAGGTAGGGCAGCTACTGCATTGTAAGTCTTTCACTTTTTAAAGCCATTTTTGATTAGTTGTCAGCTGGAGTAATAGTATGGTTTAGTATTGAGCTCAGTGCCCTTAAGTTAGGAAGGGAAAGAAATCCACTCCAGGAGACTATTTGTCAACCTCTTCTGACAGCACTGCAAATAGGCTTCATATGAGATCAGGATTACTCTTGGTTGTAACACTTTCCAAAGTCGAATAGTCTGTGGGATGGCTCATGTAACTGATACTGTGGAACTAGATCCCAACAAGGAATCAACACTATCAGGAGAGTAGGAAAAGGGAGAAAATCAGATATCACTTTTCCTGTTGCATGCCAGGAATTGTAGTCCTTTTATGGTTCTTTTTTGCTAAATTGCTTTTATAAACTTAGGAACATTTATCATAGTAACCGTGATCTAGCACAATCCTATGACTTATGTAGCAGTTGAGACTTTTAAAGAGGCAGTTATGATATTATGCCATTTGTAAGGATTTTCTATTCTGCAGGTTAAGCATTCAAAAAGTTTTAATTTTTGTGTGTGTTGTGGCTAATTTGTTTTTGTGTTTTTTTAACTAGTGATGTAAAATTCATTGTTGGAGAGGAGAGAAAAGTCGTGTATGCCCACCGCTGCATCTTAGCCTATCGCTGCGAGGCCTTTAGTGCCATGTTCGCCCAGCAACTTCTGTCATGTGCTGCAAAAGAAGCTGACATTCCATTTGTTCTATTAGATGTGCAACCAGATGTCTTTCTAGCTGTGGTTGAGTTTCTCTACACAAACTGTGTGATGCTGAGCAGCAAAATAGTGAGTACTTGACTTTCTGGGATAGATCTTAACTTGGGCGACTGACCAGCAGAGAGAGCCAGCCATCTGCCCTTTGCAGTTGTGGAAAGACCAGAGCCATAGTGTGGCCTGAGCCACATTTAAATAGAATGGGTGTGCTATGAGCAACTGAAGCAGCTCATTGATTTTGGGCTGATAGCAAGCTAAGTCTTGGGAGGTGTAGGCGGCAGGAATGGAGGAGGGAACAAAAGGGGGTCAGAATCAAAGTTGGGGGGGGTGGGTGGACAAGAGGTGGTCATGATTGCATGGGGGTGTGCAGAGGGATTATTTTTATGGGGCCCCGCTTCAGGCTCTGCAAAAATAATTAAAAGTTACCCTTTTGAGGCCTCTTTGTTGTACCACACTAAAATAGGTCGGTGTGTACATCGAGTATGCTGTTATCTGTTCTGTCCTTAAATGGCAGTCGAAGCCCTATGCTTGTTGTTGGACCCTGACTTTTCATATTAAAATGGGCTTATTGCCTGAAATACACAGGTGCTTTGGCCGACCAACAGTAGGCCCCTATTATGGTGGCAACAGAAACATTGATGTTAACAGGATGCTAAGTCTATTGATCCTGATGTGAGGCTGTTATAGTCCTGTTAATGCTGACTTCAGCAAGTTAAAATCAGCCCCTTAAATATCTTCTGCATCTGTCATTTTGTGCTGTGAACCAGTCCAAAAGAGCTGCTGAGAACTTTTCTGTTTTTGGCAGTTGTTTGCAACAGTTGAACTTGTTGGCCGTTGTTAAGTATTTGTCAGTCATGATTAATCCAGTTGTCCTGATCCTTAGTTTTATCTCCAGTAGAATTCTACCACCCGAGAAAACATCACATTTTTTGTATTCCTGGTTTCAAGCTAACATTGATGTAAAAATACTCCACAAGTGCACACAAACGATCTGCAATACTATTCGATCACTTATGATGTTGCACATGGAGAGGGAAGATCAAGTATTGTCTTATGGTGAAATGGTGTTGGAGGTCGGGGGTGGGAGATAATTCAGCCCCTATTTTAAAGTTAGACCGTCTGTCCTTATTTTTATATTTCCACTGTAAATTCCTGTTCACATTTGTATATAATCATCCTGTGTAAACTTGTCATGCTGTAAGTACACCCTCTTGACATGAAATATGTGCAGATTTAAAAAATTTATTAAGCAGATAGTTCAATAGCAACCTATAGCAATTTGGGGAGTATTGAAGTAGAATTGGTTTGAACTGAGGAGTTTTTCTGCAGTCCAAGGTGAAGAGCTGAGAAACACAAAACTGAAGCATTACAGAATCAGCACTTCTGGGAGGGTGTAATCACAGAGCAACCAGTTTACATAGACAGGCTTACAGTTTCCATTACAAATGTGGATATGGGAATTTATAATGGGAAAAGTTGAAAGGAAATGTGCACAGATGTAAACTTTCCCTTGTATTATATACATGTGCTTGTGTATGATGATGTAGACAGTGCTAATGGATGGAGCAAAGCCTTGGCGCTTTTGGAAGTTGTGATGTCCTTTAGGGTCAAAATGATGCTAGTGGCTCCTTTACAGATTTCATTTCCTGCTGAGATTTAATTCCAAGAACTTTGTTTATAACTGAAAATTAAATATTTGTATCAAAGATAGGGATCACAAGTAGCAAAAATATTGCCAGTAATAACAGTTGGATAGTCTCTCCATAGACTGAGAGGATTGGACTGCTTTCAGCTTGCTCACCACCTCAGTAAGAGAAGTTGAGTTTTCAGTCTTTGTAACCCGTGCTGAAGCTTATTGCATTGGAATCATTACCGTTGATCACCTGCTGAGTCTTCATTTTACGATATTGGAATCTTTAGCTCAGGTCACTCTAGGAGCTACTTATAAAAGTGAAATCATTAGCTCAGGGTATTTGGTTCACCACATACTACCCAAAATGTTCAGATCTGCTTATTCAGTAGCCCTTCACTGTGATAGAATTTGAATCTCCATTCATCAATTGAAAAAGAGAATATTCTTCTTATTCGGGAGTGAACAGATGATGTTCAACACTAGACTTGTTGCAACTTGATTTGCCTCAGATCTGCCACTAGATGCCTGTAGGATTCACAAACTGTACTGGAGAAGAACCTAAAGCTTAATTTTGCTAAATCAAGAAATGTCTTCCAAATTAGAAATTCTGGCTTCAAAATGTATTTTTTTTGTCCCACTAAAGAAACTTTTTGTTAGCCATAATATTTCTTGCTAGACATTTCTCAGTTGAATTTGAGATCAAAATGCCTGCTCAATCAAAGCATTGAACCAGGACCTAGGCTGAGAAACCTGAAACTCCTTCGGCATTTACAGTAGAGAGGGAAGGCTTATCTGCTATCAATCTGAGCAGATTGTGTCATAGAGGTAAAAGATCAATATACAGACTCACTGCACTACCCTTTTTCTTGGGTGTGATTTGTATCCATGATTGAAATTTATTTTGTTAATTTTCCCTCCCTCTTCTGAAGATGCTGGTTCATGCTGGGCTGTGGTTTCTTCTGGAACTTTGCTTACGTGGCCATTCTTCATTTGTGCATTTAGATATTGGGGCTTTTGTAGTTTACAGTCAAGCACCAAAACCATTCTTCCCCAATATCTATTCCAGTGGACTTTAAATCAAAGAGAGGTAAGTGGGTCAAAGAATGGCATTTAGAAGTGGCATTTTATTCCCTTCCCTAGACTAGGTATCCTAACGGCTAACTTTTCACAGATCAAGAATTGAAGCCGAGACCTTCTGATTTCCATGGTTCAACTACGTTCTGACTTTACAACTGAGTTACTTGAGGAGCTAGAAATAAATGTTTGTATAATGATCTTTTGAAATGTTAGCAAGTATAACAGGAAAAGGAGAACATTAGTGAGTCTGATGTACAAAAACATGGCTTGAATTATCAATGCTCTAAACTTGAAATTAAAAAGTAAACACAAATGGAAGATGAAGACATGATATGTAACAGATGAACAGTAGGCTGACAGCATGGGATAAATAGCTATTCAAAATAAGCAACCAAATTTGCATGAGGTCTTGGAAGTATAAGGATATTAAACTCTTGGGGGGATCATAAATGGAGTGACAGGGAGCCACATCAGACCAATCCAGTGGGAGTTTCACAGGTCCACACTTTGCATTACTGTAAGAAGACCTAATACATTTTTAAAAATTCTTTCCACTTGTTTTGAAAATTTTCCTCCTCTTTAGGTTACCCCCCTTGCTGTACACTGTTCCTCAGCTGAATGGTCTGGAACGCAATGGATTTCAGACCTCTGTTTAAGCTTTTTCATTAGCAGTTTTTAAAAAAAAAGGTACTCTGGTGTAATGATTTGCCTTTCGATATTAGGAAAAGCTTACATTTTCCCCCTTCATCTTTGTAATAACATAAAAAAAAATAATTCCATTGAATAAGGACCATTCCAAAAATATTATAGCCAAAGGGAGCAAATGTGTTATCAATAAATATTTTCAGAAGGTGTTCTTTTCAAAGAACAAAGAACAAAGATAATTACAGCACAGGAACAGGCCCTTCGGCCCTCCAAGCCTGCGCCGATCCAGATCCTCTCTCTAAACATGTCGCCTATTTTCTAAGGTTCTGTATCTCTTTTCTTCCTGCCCATTCATGTATCTGTCTAGATACATCTTAAAAGACTCCATCGTGCCCGCATCTACCACCTCCGCTGGCAATGCGTTCCAGGTGCCCACCACCCTCTGCGTAAAGAACTTTTCACGCATATCCCCCCTAAACTTTTCCCCTTTCACTTTGAACTCGTGTCCTCTAGTAATTGAAACCCCCACTCTGGGAAAAAGCCTCTTGCTATCCACCCTGTCTATACCTCTCATGATTTTGTACACCTCAATCAGGTCCCCCCTCAACCTCCGTCTTTCTAATGAAAAATAATCCTAATCTACTCAACCTCTCTTCATAGCTAGCGCCCTCCATACCAGGCAACATCCTGGTGAACCTCCTCTGCACCCTCTCCAAAGCATCCACATCCTTTTGATAATGTGGCGACCAGAACTGTACGCAGTATTCCAAATGTGGCCGAACCAAAGTCCTATACAACTGTAACATGACCTGCCAACTCTTGTACTCAATGCCCCGTCCGATGAAGGAAAGCATGCCGTATGCCTTCTTGACCACTCTATTTACCTGCGTTGCCACCTTCAGGGAACAGTGGACCTGAACACCCAAATCTCTCTGGACATCAATTTTCCCCAGGACTTTTCCATTTACTGTATAGTTCACTCTTGAATTGGATCTTCCAAAATGCATCACCTCGCATTTGCCCTGATTGAACTCCATCTGCCATTTCTCTGCCCAACTCTTCAATCTATCTATATTCTGCTGTATTCTCTGACAGTCCCCTTCACTATCTGCTACTCCACCAATCTTAGTGTCGTCTGCAATCTTGCTAATCAGTCCACCTATACTTTCCTCCAAATCATTAATGTATATCACAAACAACAGTGGTCCCAGCACGGATCCCTGTGGAACACCACTGGTCACACGTCTCCATTTTGAGAAACTCCCTTCTACTGCTACTCTCTGTCTCCTGTTGCCCAGCCAGTTCTTTATCCATCTAGCTAGTACACCTTGGACCCCAAGCGCCTTCACTTTCTCCATCAGCCTGCCATGGGGAACCTTATCAAACGCCTTACTGAAGTCCATGTATATGACATCGACAGCCCTTCCCTCATCAATCAACTTTGTCACTTCCTCAAAGAATTCTATTAAGTTGGTAAGACATGACCTTCCCTGCACAAAACCATGTTGCCTATCACTGATGAGCCCATTTTCTTCCAAATGGGAATAGATCCTATCCCTCAGTATCTTCTCCAGCAGCTTCCCTACCACTGACGTCAGGCTCACCGGTCTACAATTACCTGGATTATCCCTGCTACCCTTCTTAAACAAGGGGACAACATTAGCAATTCTCCAGTCCTCCGGGACCTCACCCGTGTTTAAGGATGCTGCAAAGATATCTGTTAAGGCCCCAGCTATTTCCTCTCTCGCTTCCCTCAGTAACCTGGGATAGATCCCATCCGGACCTGGGGACTTGTCCACCTTAATGCCCTTTAGAATACCCAACACTTCCTCCCTCCTTATGCCGACTTGACCTAGAGTAATCAAACATCTGTTCCTAACCTCAACATCCGTCATGTCCCTCTCCTCGGTGAATACCGATGCAAAGTACTCGTTTAGAATCTCACCCATTTTCTCTGAGTCCAAGCATAACATTCCTCCTTTGTCCTTTAGTGGGCCAATCCTTTCTCTAGTTACCCTCTTTCTCCTTATATATGAATAAAAGGCTTTGGGATTTTCCTTAACCCTGTTTGCTAAAGATATTTCATGACCCCTTTTAGCCCTCTTAATTCCTCGTTTCAGATTGGTCCTACATTCCCGATATTCTTTCAAAGCTTCGTCTTTCATCAGCCGCCTAGACCTTATGTATGCTTCCTTTTTCCTCTTAGCTAGTCTCACAATTTCACCTGTCATCCATGGTTCCCTAATCTTGCCATTTCTATCCCTCATTTTCACAGGAACATGTCTCTCCTGCACGCTAATCAACCTCTCTTTAAAAGCCTCCCACATATCACATGTGGATTTACCTTCAAACAGCTGCTCCCAATCTACATTTCCCAGCTCCTGCCGAATTTTGGTATAGTTGGCCTTCCCCCAATTTAGCACTCTTCCTTTAGGACCACTCTCGTCTTTGTCCATGAGTATTTTAAAGCTTACGGAATTGTGATCACTATTCCCAAAGTAGTCCCCTACTGAAACTTCAACAACCTGGCCGGGCTCATTCCCCAACACCAGGTCCAGTATGGCCCCTTCCCGAGTTGGACTATTTACATACTGCTCTAGAAAACCCTCCTGGATGCTCCTTACAAATTCTGCTCCATCTGGACCTCTAACATTAAGCGAATCCCAGTCAATGTTGGGAAAATTAAAATCTCCTATCACCACCACCCTGTTGCTCCTACATCTTTCCATAATCTGTTTACATATTTGTACCTCTATCTCACGCTCGCTGTTGGGAGGCCTGTAGTACAGCCCCAACATTGTTACCGCACCCTTCCTATTTCTGAGTTCTGTCCATATTGCCTCACTGCTCGAGTCCTCCATAGTGCCCTCCTTCAGCACAGCTGTGATATCCTCTTTGACCAGTAATGCAACTCCTCCACCCCTTTTACCTCCCTCTCTATCCTGCCTGAAGCATCGATATCCTGGGATATTTAGTTGCCAATCATGCCCTTCCCTCAACCAAGTCTCAGTAATAGCAATAACATCATACTCCCAGGTACTAATCCAAGCCCTAAGTTCATCTGCCTTACCTACTACACTTCTTGCATTAAAACAAATGCACCTCAGACCACCAGTCCCTTTATATTCATCATCTGCTCCCTGCCTGCTCTTCCCCTTAGTCACACTGACTTCATTATCTAGTTCCTTACAGGCTTTTGTTACTACCTCCTTACTGTCAACTGACCTCAATTGGTTCCCATCCCCCTGCCACATTAGTTTAAACCCTCCCCAACAGCGTTAGCAAAAGCACCTCCAAGGACATTGGTTCCAGTCCGGCCCAGGTGTAGACCGTCCAATTTGTAATAGTCCCACCTCCCCCAGAACCGGTCCCAATGTCCCAAAAATCTGAACCCCTCCTTCCTGCACCATCTCTCAAGCCACGCATTCATCCTGACTATTCTTTCATTTCTACTCTGACTATCACGTGGCACTGGTAGTAATCCTGAGATTACTACCTCTGAGGTCCTACTTTTTAACTTGGCTCCTAACTCCCTAAACTCTGCTTGTAGGACCTCATCCCGTTTTTTACCTATATCATTAGTGCCTATGTGCACAATGACAACTGGCTGTTCACCCTCCCCCTTTAGAATGTTCTGCAGCCGATCTGAGACATCCCTGACCCGTGCACCTGGGAGGCAACATACCATTCGGGAGCCTCGTTTTCGACCACAGAACCGCCTATCTACTCCCCTTACAATCGAATCCCCTACGACTATAGCCCTTCCACTCTTTTTCCCGCCCTTCTGAACAGCAGAGCCAGCCACGGTGCCATGGACCTGGCTACTGCTGCCTTCCTCTGGTGAGCCATCTCCCTCAACAGTATCCAAAACGGTATACTTGTTTTGGAGGGAGATGACCGCAGGGGACTCCTGCGCTGCCTTCCTGCTCTTTCTCTGCCTTTTGGTCACCCATTCCCTTTCTCCCTCAGCAATCCTAATCTGCGGTGTGACCAATTCACTAAACGTGCTATCCACGACCTCCTCAGCATCGCGCATGCTCCAAAGTGAGTCCATCCGCAGCTCGAGAGCCGTCATGCGGTCTAAGAAGAGCTGCAGTTCGACACACTTCCTGCACGTGAAGGAGTCAGGGACATCAGCCATGTCCCTGAGCTCCCACATTGAGCAAGAGGAGCATGACACGGGTCTGAGATCTCCTGCCATTTTTAATCTTAAGCTTAACTTAGTTAAATGAAAAAGGAACGAAAAGTTTTTACCAATCACAATAAAACCAGAGAAATCGAAAAAGCCTTACCTTATAAACACCCCACCGAGTCCTTTTTTTTTTGGTTAGAGGAGGAGGGCGGGTGGGAGACACGACAGGTGTGGTGTCTCGGGTTCAGAAACCGCCCAAATATATAGTGTTTTACTTACCCAGCAGCCCCCTGGCCTCCGCCGAAAAACAAAAGGAAATTAAATTTACTTTCAAACTGACCTTCCCAGCTGCTCACTCGCTCACACTCTGCTCCCGAAAAAGCTGCTGCAATGAAAGGAAAGTTATTTGAAACCGCCCAAATATATAGTGTTTTACTTACCCAGCAGCCCCCTGGCCTCCGCCGAAAAACAAAAGGAAATTAAATTTACTTTCAAACTGACCTTCCCAGCTGCTCACTCGCTCACACTCTGCTCCCGAAAAAGCTGCTGCAATGAAAGGAAAGTTATTTGAAACCGCCCAAATATATAGTGTTTTACTTACCCAGCAGCCCCCTGGCCTCCGCCGAAAAACAAAAGGAAATTAAATTTACTTTCAAACTGACCTTCCCAGCTGCTCACTCGCTCACACTCTGCTCCCGAAAAAGCTGCTGCAATGAAAGGAAAGTTATTTGAAACCGCCCAAATATATAGTGTTTTACTTACCCAGCAGCCCCCTGGCCTCCGCCGAAAAACAAAAGGAAATTAAATTTACTTTCAAACTGACCTTCCCAGCTGCTCACTCGCTCACACTCTGCTCCCGAAAAAGCTGCTGCAATGAAAGGAAAGTTATTTGAAACCGCCCAAATATATAGTGTTTTACTTACCCAGCAGCCCCCTGGCCTCCGCCGAAAAACAAAAGGAAATTAAATTTACTTTCAAACTGACCTTCCCAGCTGCTCACTCGCTCACACTCTGCTCCCGAAAAAGCTGCTGCAATGAAAGGAAAGTTATTTGAAACCGCCCAAATATATAGTGTTTTACTTACCCAGCAGCCCCCTGGCCTCCGCCGAAAAACAAAAGGAAATTAAATTTACTTTCAAACTGACCTTCCCAGCTGCTCACTCGCTCACACTCTGCTCCCGAAAAAGCTACTGCAATGAAAGGAAAGTTATTTGAAACCGCCCAAATATATAGTGTTTTACTTACCCAGCAGCCCCCTGGCCTCCGCCGAAAAACAAAAGGAAATTAAATTTACTTTCAAACTGACCTTCCCAGCTGCTCACTCGCTCACATTCTGCTCCCGAAAAAGCTGCTGCAATGAAAGGAAAGTTATTTGAAACCGCCCAAATATATAGTGTTTTACTTACCCAGCAGCCCCCTGGCCTCCGCCGAAAAACAAAAGGAAATTAAATTTACTTTCAAACTGACCTTCCCAGCTGCTCACTCGCTTACACTCTGCTCCCGAAAAAGCTGCTGCAATGAAAGGAAAGTTATTTGAAACCGCCCAAATATATAGTGTTTTACTTACCCAGCAGCCCCCTGGCCTCCGCCGAAAAACAAAAGGAAATTAAATTTACTTTCAAACTGACCTTCCCAGCTGCTCACTCGCTCACACTCTGCTCCCGAAAAAGCTGCTGCCATGAAAGGAAAGTTATTTGAAACCGCCCAAATATATAGTGTTTTACTTACCCAGCAGCCCCCTGGCCTCCGCCGAAAAACAAAAGGAAATTAAATTTACTTTCAAACTGACCTTCCCAGCTGCTCACTCGCTCACACTCTGCTCCCGAAAAAGCTGCTGCAATGAAAGGAAAGTTATTTGAAACCGCCCAAATATATAGTGTTTTACTTACCCAGCAGCCCCCTGGCCTCCGCCGAAAAACAAAAGGAAATTAAATTTACTTTCAAACTGACCTTCCCAGCTGCTCACTCGCTCACATTCTGCTCCCGAAAAAGCTGCTGCAATGAAAGGAAAGTTATTTGAAACCGCCCAAATATATAGTGTTTTACTTACCCAGCAGCCCCCTGGCCTCCGCCGAAAAACAAAAGGAAATTAAATTTACTTTCAAACTGACCTTCCCAGCTGCTCACTCGCTCACACTCTGCTCCCGAAAAAGCTGCTGCAATGAAAGGAAAGTTATTTGAAACCGCCCAAATATATAGTGTTTTACTTACCCAGCAGCCCCCTGGCCTCCGCCGAAAAACAAAAGGAAATTAAATTTACTTTCAAACTGACCTTCCCAGCTGCTCACTCGCTCACACTCTGCTCCCGAAAAAGCTGCTGCCATGAAAGGAAAGTTATTTGAAACCGCCCAAATATATAGTGTTTTACTTACCCAGCAGCCCCCTGGCCTCCGCCGAAAAACAAAAGGAAATTAAATTTACTTTCAAACTGACCTTCCCAGCTGCTCACTCGCTCACACTCTGCTCCCGAAAAAGCTGCTGCAATGAAAGGAAAGTTATTTGAAACCGCCCAAATATATAGTGTTTTACTTACCCAGCAGCCCCCTGGCCTCCGCCGAAAAACAAAAGGAAATTAAATTTACTTTCAAACTGACCTTCCCAGCTGCTCACTCGCTCACACTCTGCTCCCGAAAAAGCTGCTGCAATGAAAGGAAAGTTATTTGAAACCGCCCAAATATATAGTGTTTTACTTACCCAGCAGCCCCCTGGCCTCCGCCGAAAAACAAAAGGAAATTAAATTTACTTTCAAACTGACCTTCCCAGCTGCTCACTCGCTCACACTCTGCTCCCGAAAAAGCTGCTGCAATGAAAGGAAAGTTATTTGAAACCGCCCAAATATATAGTGTTTTACTTACCCAGCAGCCCCCTGGCCTCCGCCGAAAAACAAAAGGAAATTAAATTTACTTTCAAACTGACCTTCCCAGCTGCTCACTCGCTCACACTCTGCTCCCGAAAAAGCTGCTGCAATGAAAGGAAAGTTATTTGAAACCGCCCAAATATATAGTGTTTTACTTACCCAGCAGCCCCCTGGCCTCCGCCGAAAAACAAAAGGAAATTAAATTTACTTTCAAACTGACCTTCCCAGCTGCTTACTCGCTCACACTCTGCTCCCGAAAAAGCTGCTGCAATGAAAGGAAAGTTATTTGAAACCGCCCAAATATATAGTGTTTTACTTACCCAGCAGCCCCCTGGCCTCCGCCGAAAAACAAAAGGAAATTAAATTTACTTTCAAACTGACCTTCCCAGCTGCTCACTCGCTCACACTCTGCTCCCGAAAAAGCTGCTGCAATGAAAGTTTTTCAGTTTCAGTTGAGTATCTTCTATGCTTTAGCAGTGAGACTAAAAAAGAACAAAGCCATGACTGGTCTGCAACCACACATGGTGCCATTCTTACCAATGATGTGGAGTGAAAATCCTCCAAGGGAATCCGTTTCTCTACTTCATTATACAGTGGAGCACAAAACCCCACATGGAGGCTGGTAGCAATTTGTTGAAAATGATTAACACTGACATATATACACATTTTTGCTTCAAGATTAGAGTGTCCCTTAAATTAAATAGGTTAATACTAATCCATGATAATGATGATCTCTACTAAATTTGTTTGCTTCAACCTTCTGATAATTTTTTTCTTTTCTTCAGGCTCTGGACGTACTCACATCAGCGGTGGAATATGGGCTAGATGAGCTTCAAAAGGTAAGTCCTGATAAATAATATCTGGTTAATGAGATCAGAAGGATAATATAGCCTGTTGCAGTGGGTATGTAGAAATCTAAATTACAAAGGTCATTTCAACAGAAATCATCAGGATGGGTAGTGATTCATAGGAAGTTGTATTGTGCAAGTATGTAATTTCATAATATTGCCTGTATTGTGAATCATGCTTGCTTACAGTATTTGCACAGAGGCTTGGAGAAGGAACTATACCGATACATTTATACTCTTATTTTGGAGTCTAGTGATTATATGTTTTACAAGTCAGTTTCATTACTTTTTTTTGCATACTTTTAGGTGGTTCATTTTGAATATAAATTTTCCTTCCTTCAGCAAATAGCTCTTTATCCCCTGCCTGTGTGCTCCATTCTGATTCAATGCATTAAATTATGAAGAGCAGCACTAAAGGTGACCCAATTTATTTTGCTTTAAAAATTTACAAATAGATAAAGTTAAATTTGAAGGAAATGTATTTTACACATATGTGTCATTACTATTTGTGAGTAAATGGTATTCCTTCTAGAGAAATAAGTACCATACACAAAGAGAAGGAAATGCCCCTATTTGCCCTATTTGACCTTTACTACATTTTGGACTAAATTACTAAATTTGGACATAAATTTGAATGGAAATTTTACTGAGATGGCAGAAATCTGTCCCTGTGCTTTTCTATCATGTATTGCGGCAGCATTGATATAACATCTGGGATTTTTCCTCAGTTAGTTATTCCGACAGAATATTGAGAACTCTACTTCCCACCATTAACTGTCTTCCTTGGGTTTTTTGAATTGATGAATTGTTTTGGCAACCCTGAGATAGTGCAAACCGCCACCTTTTTAGTCATTTCATTGTCATTACACATAGAAGTTACAACAGGAACAGGTCATTCAGTCTAACACTCTTCATTGATAGTTACCTTCCACATGAGCAATAACAGAATGACATAATTAGTACCGCACAGCTGTATCTTCTAGGAGCTACTTCATAGCTGTCCAGCAGTACTGGACCGCTGCTGCTGGATGAGCTGGTACTGCTTCTTCTGGAATGACTGGCAAGCACTACAAGGGGTGGTTTTCCTGAATTCCAAAGGCAGTAATGCCACAGATATAATAGCATCACTGCCTACCATTTATTCTGACTTAGATAGCCAGTGTTGCAATTTTCTACTTGCTGGCCTATCTCCATCATGCACAATCATGTGGAAGGCCAGGGACTGGAGATTAAAGTCATGCTTTGCACACGGAGTAGTTTCTCTGCTGCCAGTGCTGTGCAATTTGACCCTCAAAACAATTGGTTGGATTTGAAGGTGGAATATTCCACCACAAGTGGCTTTCATCATAGACACTATAACATAATTTAAAAGGGAACCGGATAAATATTTGAAAAAAAAAGGAACATGAAAGTTATGGAGAAAGGGCAGGGAATTTCCCAAATAATTTTGCATGTTGAAATGGTTTATTTTTTTATCCCTAATTAACGTGAATCATGCTACAAAATTCACAGCTTGTGAGTGAAAATGTTATCTTCATGATATGATTCAGGCTAGTTTCCAACCTCAAAGGAAATAGATTTCATGTGTGAACACATTAACGCATCCTGAATATGTGCTTCAATGATGTTTGTGAAAGTGGTAAAGTATCAAGTACTTTGATAACATGTTGAAATGGGTTTTTGAGCTGCCAGTTTGTTGTCAAAAATGGTTAAGTATGAGCAACGTTACAGTGGGTATCAAAACTCCTCTGACAACAAGCATGGTAAAAATGAGGAGAAAGAACTGTTTATTTAAAAACATAAAAACATTCAGCACTCTATGAACTGCTTTGCCTGTGCTGGGATGAGGGAGCGGTACCACAGGACATGCGCGATGCCAATATCCTCACCCTCTATAAGAACAAGGGTGACCGCGGTGACTGCAACAACTACCGTGGAATCTCCCTGCTCAGCATAGTGGGGAAAGTCTTCGCTCGAGTCGCTTTAAACAGGCTGCAGAAGCTGGCTGAGCATGTCTACCCTGAGGCACAGTGTGCCTTTCGAGCAGAGAGATCCACCATTGACATGCTGTTCTCCCTTCGCCAGCTACAGGAGAAATGCCGTGAACAAATGATGCCCCTCTGCGTTGCTTTCCTTGGTCTCACCAAAGCCTTTGACCTCGTCAGCAGACGTGGTCTCTTCAGACCACTAGCAAAGATCGGATGGCCACCAAAGCTACTAAATATCATCACCTCATTCCATGACAGTATGAAAGGCACAATTCAGCATAGCAGCCCCTCATCAGACCCCTTTCCTATCCTGAGTGGCGTGGAACAGGGCTGTGTTCTCGCACCTACACTGTTTGGGATCTTCTTCTCCCTGCTGCTCTCACATGGGTTCAAGTCTTCAGAAGAAGGAATTTTCCTCCACACAAGATCAGATGGCAGGTTGTTCAACCTTGCCCGTCTAAGAGCGAAGACCAAAGTACGGAAAATCCTCATCAGGGAACTCCTCTTTGCTGACGATGCTGCATTAACATCCCACACTGAAGAGTGTCTGCAGAGACTCATCAACAGGATTGCGGGTGCAACGAATTTGGCCTAACCATCAGCCTCAAGAAAACGAACATCATGGGACAGGACATCAGAAATGCTCCATCCATCAATATCGGCGACCGCGCTCTGGAAGTGGTTCAAGAGTTCACCTACCTAGGCTCAACAATCACCAGTAACCTGTCTCTCGATGCAGAAATCAACAAGCGCATGGGAAAGGCATCCGCTGCTATGTCCAGACTGGCCAAGAGGGTGTGGAAAAATGGCACACTGACACGGAACACAAAAGTCTGAGTGTATCAAGCCTGTGTTCTCAGTACCTTGTTCTATGGCAGCGAGGCCTGGACAGCGTATGTCAGCCAAGAGCGACGTCTCAATTCATTCCATCTTCGCTGCCTCTGGAGAATCCTTGGCATCAGGTGGCAGGACCGTATCTCCAACACAGAAGTCCTCGAGGCGGCCAACATCCCCAGCATATACATCCTACTGAGCCAGCGGCGCTTGAGATGGCTTGGCCATGTGAGCCGCAAGGCAGATGGCAGGATCCCCAAAGAGACATTGCACAGCGAGCCCATCACTGGTATCAGACCCACCGGCCGTCCATGTCTCCGCTTTAAAGACATCTGCAAAGGCGACATGAAGTCCTGTGACATTGATCACAAGTTGCCAGTGATCGCCAGAGCTGGCGGGCAGCCATAAAGGTGGAGCTAAAGATTGGCGAGTCGAAGAGACTTAGCAGTTGGCAGGAAAAAAGACAGAGGCGCAAGGGGAGAGCCAACTGTGTAACAGCCCCGACAACCAATTTTATCTGCAGCACCTGTGGATGAGTCTGTTACTCTAAAATTGGACTTTATAGCCACTCCACTGACCACCTCCAGGTGTTTACCCATTGTCTCTCGAGACAAGGAGGCCAAAGAAGAAGAAGGTTACATACGAGTCCTATACCTGCGCTGGAGATGCTGCTGGTCAGTCTTTAGCTTTTGAACTCGGTACTGCATGCATTCTTTTATTTCATTTATTTCCTTACATTTTCCTTATAATTTTATATCTACTCCCTCCCCCGCCAACCCCCACCCACAGCCACAATAACATTTTCACTTCTCCATTTTACTTTTGTCCTGAAGGTATTGGCTGCTTGCTGGGAAAATGTTCTATTGGTGCTGTTTTATTGTATAACAATTTCTCCAAGAGCCTATTGTTCACATGAGAAACTAGATATTGCTAAAATGTTATTTATTTACAAGGGGCATTGCAACTGAGCTGAATCACCTTCCATACACTTCCAACAGGGCTTACTAGATTGCAATCAAAAGCAGATTTTCTCCCTTCCTAGGAAGCACTGACACCAATTGTTGCATCCTGGTGTTAGACAGGCTGAGATGTGGATTGAGCCTGGAAGCTTCCCGGTTAGTGACTTATTGACTTGGCCAGTTAAATTGTTGGGTAGGTTATTTCTATCCAGTTTCAGGACCTCTTTCTCACATCTCAATCTTTTCTGAGTGAGAAGGCAAGAGATATGGAAAATTCTCAGACCTTTTACCAGGACTGTTCTGCAACCAGCCAATAGGTGGATGGTTACTTCGTGGTAATGTTACCACGAAGCTAATGCTCTGGGAACATGAGTTCGAATCCCTCAGTGGCAGCTGGTGGAATTTAAATTCAATGAATTGATAAATCTGGAATTGAAAGCTAGCCTCAATAATGGTGACCATGAAACTACTGGATTGTCATAAAAACACATCTGGTTCACTAATGTCCTTACCCACTCTGGCCTACATGTGACTCCAATTCTACAGCAATGTGGTTAACTCTTAACTGTCCTCTGAAATGGGCTAGCAAGCCACTCAGTTGTACGCTACAGAAAAGTCGGTGTACCTACACTAGATGGACGGCAGCGGTTCAAGAAGGTGGCTCACTA
Organism: Heterodontus francisci; assembly: GCF_036365525.1. Classification (NCBI taxonomy): domain Eukaryota; kingdom Metazoa; phylum Chordata; class Chondrichthyes; order Heterodontiformes; family Heterodontidae; genus Heterodontus; species Heterodontus francisci. The sequence goes on from NC_090378.1 coordinate 38,145,448, forward strand.
CCACCTTCTCAAGGGCAATTGGGGATGGGCCTGTGATTCATTCTTATAAAAACCATTCCACCTTCCACCTATTCCTTCAGTCGGGTCAAGTTGTGTGGAACAATTTCAGACAGGAACTTAGAAGTGCACATTATGCATGGTTTTAAGTAGTGAAAAAGAATGTGGAGTCCTTGAGATCAATAGAAGAGTCTAAAATATGGTGTAAAATAGTGGGCTGTAAATTCCCTCGAAGAAGAATAATCAATATTAATTATTATGGTAGTTAAGCGGTTAAGCCTGATTCTTACACACAACCACACTCCTGAGGAAAAAAAATTTAATGTCTGTTCTGGTAATAATTCTAATCTCAGCACAAATTTTCAATACCCAATTTGAATATGCTTTGGTTACAGAATATAGAATCCCTGATTCAAGTTAAATATAAAAAGTTCTGGGAGGCTAACTGTCCATTTGATATTTTACTTGCATTTGTAAATTTGCTAACTGGCTAAGAGCATTAATGATTAAATTCCGCCATTAAATATTTGTCAATATTATTTATCTTTGCTGAGATTTGGTGCCTTGTAATATGAAATTGGAGCATGTTGTGTGTTTCCTACAGGCCTGGACCTGCCTCCTGAACCAATTCCAGCAGTTCACATGAGTCTAAGGTGCCATGACCTCAAGGCTTTTAAGAAAAGATCACATCTAGCATTCCTTCCCTGACGTTAGTCAGGATGTGTAGCTCATCTCTGCAAAATCAAATCACATCTGTCGGAACGGATTGGGGGAGAAGCACCATATACACAGGATGCTTGTGTAGATTCTCTGTTCAGAAAGCATAAGAGAGTGTTTTGAGTGAAGGCCATGATGTATTGAGCTGTGCTGTAGTGAGTGGTGTGGAGTATATTGGAGAGATTTCAAATTTAAACTGTGAATGCAGGATTAGAAAACTTGAGTATAATGTAAGAAATTTTGTGTTTTGAGAATTCTTTCCTCCCCTACAGAATAGCTGATTTGTGGAACAGAGTTTAGTTTAGTTTAGAGATACAGCACTGAAACAGGCCCTTCAGCCCACCGAGTCTGTGCCGACCATCAAACACCCATTTATACCAATGCTACACTAATCCCATATTCCTAACACATCCCCACCTGTCCCTATATTTCCCTACCACTTACCTACACTAGGGGCAATTGCTAATGGCCAATTTACCTATCAACCTGCAAGTCTTTGGTAGGTTCCTTCATTTAATCCTTTTAAGGTAGGAATTGGGCAAATAGTTTTAAGTACAGGATTGAAGGTAGTAGGGCTGATGTCGACATAGATGAATAAATATGCTCTAGAACACAATGGTTGAGAGTGAATTGACTAAATAACTTTTACATTCCTGCTTTCTTATGTTCTGATATGTGTCCTCAGTGGAATGTACTAGCTTTGGCATTGTCAACACTTGCGAATGTGAATCCCCTGATTTTAAGGTTTCTTTATAGTTTCTGATTCATGTGAGAAAGTATAAAGAATGTAGGGGGTCTTGAAAATTGCTGGAGTTTTAAATTTCTCATGTGAATTGCGAGCGTTTAGAAACTGAGAAATTGTGGGATTCACAAGTCGTGATGTTGTAATATTCATATTCTCTTTTGTAGAACCCTTTGCTTAGTTAAGCTTAATTGTCAGGGTGAAATTTTTGCAAAGTTTTCCCCTTTTGGAAGTCTTACTTGTCATTATATATCTCCTGTCATCTATTGCGTGCTGCCTCAGACTACAAAATTCTAATGACCTTGCCTCGTCATCTGGTGTGACAGACGGTAGTACTTCAAGTTAAGAAGCAACTGTAGTTGGAAATTTGCTGTTTATTTTTAAATGGCTTCCTTACATTGCAGTGCTGCCACCTTTGGTGTCTTATGCAACATAAATGAGATGTGTGGAGTCCAGTTTGCTGAAGATCTCTAACAGGTTTATTAAAACTGAACTACTATATACAGCAGAGCAAACTATTTATAGAACCTTCATCTGAGTGTTGCAGTTGCAGTGTGACCAAGGCTTGTAGTCACATGACTACATCCTGGTCCTTAGCTCATTAGCATACTGAGATCTTAAAGGGACATCACTCTTAAAGCGATCTTACAACAGTGCCGGCTGCCACTTTTCTGGCCATGGACTAGCTGAGCATTCAGTATGTCCATACAGCTCTGAGATGCAGCTTTCCCACTGCTGGTCTGTATAGACTTTTTGCAGCCACCATGAAAGATACAACAAAGTTGCCTATCATGAGATTCAAAGAATCATGTTTGCCAAAGATCGCACCTGTGCAGTCTTTGATTCTGCGGTGTCTGCCCCATAACCTGTAAATGGGTCAAATCCACATTGCCAGTACATTGTAGAACTATTTCTACCAGTTAGTTTCAGAATGGAATGCAACGTCCTCTCTACTCCCCAACAAAACCAGGTCTATGTGCCCTACAGATACTTATCAATTTAAAAAAAATTACTTTTCGAAAGCTCAGTTGCTTAAGATATAAAAATTATAATTATGTGGAACAGTTGGTGTGTCATAGAGCTCACAAGTGCAGTACTGCAGTATTTCCATTCACCATGCTGTTATTTGATTTCACTTAAGTAGAGTCAGCTGGGGCATAAGGTGTTTCAGAAATTGATTAATTTGGGAAAGATGAGCGAATCAAGCAATGTTGCCTTCAAGGGAAGGGACCAAGTTGAGTTGACTGTGAGTCCAGCAGAAGAGGGAGTTCCGTGTGTAAAACAAAAATAGCTTAGGAATAAGATGTCAAGTCTGCCATGAGGTTATTGCTGAAATCCCTGAATCGCTATCTGCATAAACTAACCGCTTGGGGGATTGATCTGGTTTACACAGACATGTTCATGTGAATCAAAATTCCATGTCGTAAATGAGAATTTTATGCAGTAGACTTTGGGATCATTCTAGCCTCCTATGATCATTATGTCTAAGGACCTATTAAAACCTAGGTTTTTCAGTTTTTATCTTTAGTGTAAAGAAAAGGGATTAAAATTAGGAAAATAATTGGATCCCCAAAATACTGGATAAATTTGACGTAAATCTATTTAAAAAGAACACTTTTTAATTTGAAACTCAAAAAACAAGAAAGGGACTTAAAGCTGTACAGGCAAGCTAAGTGAGAACCCGCGATTGCTTCCACAGTTCATGGACACTGCTTTTATATGGCTCGCCATCAGACCGTCACTGAACCTCTGGATTGTTTTGTTAGTTAAAAGTGAAATGAAAGATTCTATGTTTATAAACTCCAGCTACTTATCTGCCACTATGAAGGTGGGATATTAAAAATTGTTGGTGATTAATCTTAGGGGAACCAATGTGATCTTGCTTTTAGTAAACTATACTTTGGTGTATGACATGAAGCAGCTTTTGATTGGTGACCTCATTCTTCAAGGGCCTAGAAGTTTGGTAACTGTCAGTGCACAACAGTCCTTTTGCCATACCTAACTAGGAATGAAGCACTGACATTTTCTGCAGTATAAAGAATGTGGTTGTCATAGCAGTATCTAAAGATGATCCAGGTCCCCTTTTTAAAAAAAAAAGTACCTTTCGCAGCTTTTGTTTCTTCTGTTGAAAATTGGATCTGGAGATGAACATATATCACATCAGTGACCTTAATATGACATGCTTGCTTGGAAATTGCATGGTGTTGGTATAGATGCAATTCATGTGCACTTCCAATTTTTTCCTTTTATATTAGTGAGGAAATCATTTTTTACTCTTTCACCACTCAAAAATATTTGGCTTTTATTAGTGGAAATTGATTTAAAACTATTTTAAAGGTCCCTAAGCATGTCTAGAGCAACAGAATGGCCAGGTTATGACTGGATTAATATGTCTGGAAAAAAATCTAGTTTACACATTCTGGGCCAAGAGACCAGTTTACTCAGGGGAAAAAAGCAACTGAGCAGGAACTTACACAGCGTTAATTGACTGGTGATGCCTCGGGGCAGAATTATCTAATGGGAAGCATTCTTTCATGTAGAGCTTGCAGAGGGCATTTCTCACAAACATGAGAGGATTTCTGAAGTAATCGTTATACCCTTTTAACAATTGGCAACAGCTGGGTTTCTAGGGAAATTTGAAAATTAGTCACCATTAGACTTTTGCTGATGGGCCTAAGATCAAAACTAGAGTCAAAAGGTCAAACCTTCATCTTTCCAGGACAGCTACTCTGTATTGGTGTTATACTTCAGTGCAGACATACAGCTTTTATCCCAGTTTTTTCTTTCCCTTCATAGATACACTTCCCTCCTTGAACCATGTATCTTTTGAGCTTGAGAAACTGTCTTCTCCAACATCATCACTGGTGCTGCTCATAGCTGGTCAGAGAAGAAAGAAAAAAGAATTTGGTTTGATATAATGCTTTTCTGATATCAGGTTGTTCCAAAGCCAACAAAGTACTTTTGATGTGTAGCTGCTGTTGTAATGTAGGCAAATACAGCAGTCAATTTCTGTACAACAAAGTTCCACAAATAGAAATGAGATAAATGACTATGTAATCTGTGTTTGGCGGTATTGGTTGAGGGATAAATGTTGCACTCAGTATTGGGAGAATTCACTGCTCTTCGAATAGTGCCATGGACCCTTTTACGTTGACCTGAGAGAGCAGACAGTGTTTTGCTTTATTGTCTTCTCATCCAAAAGATGGCACCTCCAACAGTGCAGTATTCCAGTCTCTGTACTGTACTGAATTGTCACCTTAGATTCTGTATTTGAGCCTCTGGAGCGGGGCTTGAACCCATAACCTTCTGACCCAGAAGCATCAGCGCTACTGCTGAGCTAGACTGAAGGCAGGTTAATCATAATACCACTTTCAAGTTTTTATATTATTTGTCATCTGCATGTACTGTGTTCCTGAGTTTGGACATTCAGCAGATTGGTGCTTTTGGCTGTATCCCTCTACTACATAGTGCTGTGTACCAGTGCTCTATCACACTGCCCTGACTAGGATTTCTGATCTTATACAGATACTAATGCAGTTTATATTGGAAAGAGGCTAAAGTGAAATTCTAAAATTCCACAAGCAAAGAGACTTGGCACTATAACTACTTTTTCACTATAGCTTTCCATTTTGCAAAACTCATTGTTATACTTTCTCCTTTTACTTTCATGAGTTTTCCTTTTATTATGATGTATATTGTCATTTATTGCATGCAGATTTTATGACTTATTCACATTTTTTTATTTTATCTGTGTTCACCTTTTCTGCTCTTTTGAAGGTACTTTACTCCATGCTGGAATGTTGTTTCATGGCTGCCAACTTTCCTTGCCCAAATGGCCCGTATGAATGTGTGAAACTAAACGGTGAACATTGGTAGACTTTTGGACAGTTGCCGGGGTGGGGTGGGGGGTGCGGTGGGGGTCAATACAGCTGAGCCTGTCACTTGCGCACACGAGTGTTCCCTTGCTCTTTCACACATGCACACACTTTCCATTAGGGAGTCACTGAATTGTAACCCGTAGTGGGAATCCTTGGCTGACTTTTCCCTAGTCTAACTCAGTGGCTAATGTGACCAGTTATAGATCCTTTATCACTACTCTGGTCCAGATCAGCCAAATTGGCTGGGGATTACATTTTGAACTTTTAGCTAGATGTACAGTTGGCAACTGAACTATTGGCTGCAGGTGGTTTTATTCTGTGTTTTTCCTAATCCTTTTTTTTTGTTTTTGCCAGTGATGAGGGTTACTGCAGTAAGTGCTATTGATCCATACTGACCTTGCATTGAAGGATTAAGTGTTCCTTAACCATTAGGTTTTTGAGTGATTATTCATAGCTAATTACTGGGAAATGTATATATAATCAATTTTCTTTTCAAATAACACATTTTAACATCAATGAAACTTGTGTCTGTGTGCATTAAAGCCCTGGTACAGGCCAAAGCTATTCAAGAATTTGTTGTAATGGGAAATTTAAGCAGCATTCTTTCCACAATGACCAATTGGCTTTATCAACAATAAAATAGGAGGACAGGAACTTTAGTGCTTCAAAAGGAAGAGATTGCTGGAGTTCTTTTTTTATTAAAAAAAAAACCTCTAGCAAGGAAATGTTTGCTTCAGAGTTGGAAGGGCAGGAAACCATCAGGTAAAGCAGTGGAAACATAGTATATGGCTCACCACCTCCTTCCCACTCCAGAAGGAAACCTTTCAAAAGACTGGAATTTGTTTTGTGGTTTGTTATAGAACATAATTACAGAATTTTGAATTTCTTGGGCAACTAAGCCATTGGCAATTTTAATAAATGTTTGCTGGGATTTAATTCAGAAAAAAGATGTAAAACAGGATCACTTTTCTTAACTTTAAAAAAAACTTAATTATGCATTTTTGATATTGGCTTTCATATGTTATTGTATAAAATTATATGTTCCTTTTAAAATTGTTTTAATTTTCCCCTGATTACCTAAATTACTAAAAATGTAGGTTTGCATTCCCTACACTGAGGTCTTCAAGATAATTCTTTGCCCCCAAAGAAAAATATAGAAGAATAGGGGTAACATTCAATGCCTTCCAGTGTTCGCTGCTGCCTTACTATTTGGTACAGTGATATTCTTCAAAGTTTTTGAGAATTATTGGACCACATGGGTACTGCACAAATGAATAGAACATTTATTCTGCAACATTTAAAATAAAAATGAGAAGAGGCAGAGAGAACATATGCAGCCTTTTTAGTGCAACACAGGGAGGAAGATCCCATATTAAAAAAAAAATCACTGTGCTTGTTGATTCAAGTATTAGTTTTTACAGTTTCTGCATAGTAATTCAAAGGATTAAAGTTAATAACTCTGAAGTGGAGCTAGTACCAGCAAATGTATGATGAGCAGAATAGTCTCCTCCTTTGGTGAACTTTGTTATTCTGTGATTGATAGGTAGCAAGATACAAACATGTAAAATAATCTTACTTGGAGCAATCAACACTGGAATAAAGGGTTGAAAATAAAATGAAACCCCTTATTTGAATCACATCGACCCGAGGTGGATGGAAAAATTTCAAATTTTGTGCTAAAATTCGAAGAGTTGCCAGAAACATTAAGGGAACTGCCTTGTATAATTTGACTTCAAATGTATCATGTTTTACCTGTGTTTGAACTCATTAATTTCTTTATCGGAAATGAAGTCTTATTTGCTCTTGATGTCTGTTCTATTGCAGTATGGAGAATCAAACGAACCTATTAAATCTGCCTCCGTTCCACTCGAAAGTAGGGAATTGGGGGTTAGTTCACCCAAGTGTAGCAATATGGACACAATTTGAAGTCTGCAGTGCTCCATTCGTTATTGTCCTTTTATTTGTTCAGACTTTTATTTATGAAGGTGAGGCATGCTATTGTCATGTGATGAAGTTTTTTCCAGTTCCTGTATCCAGTGTCAGTCCAAAGAATTCTCAGGCCAGATATAGAATGGAATTTTGTTACAGAGTAAAGCTTTGCTTCAACAATGAGTCTTAACCACAAACTTGAAACAGCAACCACCATTGTTCAAGTGTAACATTTCAAATTCCCACAGAACCCATGACAATTAACACAGTACTATGACAAAAGCAGAGTTATGTTGTGTCTCACAATCCAAGATATGATGCAGTGTTTTTGTGTATTTAAGGTGTGTTTCAAAATTGACTGTAATTTGTTGTATCTTAAGAATTCTTTGGCCATCGTGCAGAAGTAATATACAAACTTGCATAGAGATAGCTGCTGTTCTTGGTGGTTTGGGGGTGGAAATGAAAAACTGAGCAGCCCATTTCCAGTGCAAAATATACCTGTAGAACACCGTTCCAATTCATGGCACACATAGGGGATTCAAGTCTGCTTCTGGAAAGTGCCTTTCGCTGTATACGCGAATAAAGGGACTTGAGAGGTAGCGCAAATTATAATGTTAATTGTTGCTGAATTGTGGACTCTGTTATACTATGTACTGAAGCCAAGTAGGAGTTGGTTGATACTACCCAAATTTATTTCATATAGCATGGAAACAACTGTGCAGGAGCAGAGTTTCCATATCATTAGTCTGAGTAGGATTTAAACCTAACTCCCAGAGCTGAAGTGACAGAGTTACACGCTTCCCCCCCCCCACCGACCCCCATCTCTGCTGTCCTGCTTCTTGTGCTCATTTGTAATGCAATAAAGACAAGTACTTTAGAGATACATTAAATGGATTACTGGCTGCAGCAGTAATTTAAATGCTTGTGTAATTAATGTACATGACTTCAAGAAATGTAAGACATTTCCTATTGACTGGCCAAAGTTGTTTAATGTTTAGAACACTTATCACTGTTTGAGAGTGGAGACTTTCATCCGATCGTATCTTGGCTGAATTTGAAACAAGGTCTTGGATATGAAAAGCATTCCAAAATATTCTGTACCATGCAACTTCATGGTTGCACTTCAATTAAAATCGTCCATTAACTTCCTTGTCTGTCTTTCTGTCTATCCCAATGTTACAATTTGGAATACAAATGAGAGATTTTACATTAAGTTGTTTTTGTGCATTGGTGCTTCAGTACTTTAAACTCTCCTATTTCTAACCCTATGATTGGGTGTGGTATTTCACTGTTCAGCATTTTTATTCTGTTCTCTTTGTTTCTTCTGTATTGTTGCAAGGGTGCCAAGTTTCGGTGATACTGGCAAGCAGTATGATTTCTGCATCGTTGATCTGTATGAATCTTTCTCTAATATAAATAAGGGATGGTCCACAGAGAATTAAATTTGTAACTGCTGCTGCTCCACAATCACGCATGCAAGATTGTGCTTGCTCAGTTTTTTCGGTGTTCCCACTGGTAAATCTTTCCTCTCTGCATATCTTTCAATTGTGAGTTAGTGAATCAGAAGTAAATACCCAAAATCAAGGACATTTGTTTGTGAATACAAGTTACACCTTTATACTAATTGCCATATTTATGTTACATAGCTCATCTCTTGGAAGTCTGTAATTTGACAATGGCTCAGTGTCTCTTTGGGTGCAGATGCAATAGGTGGATGCATACTGTCTGTAGTGTAAAAGCAGCTGGTGTGAATTGCATTTAGAAGAACCTCCACAATTTATCTTTTAAAGATTTTTTTAAAACTGCAGTGTAGAAGTTGCCAATGTTTCAATGCAGTGCAGAAGTGTACTCTTCCTCTGTTTATTGTTTTGACTCCATTTTTATCGTGCCCCTCTTTTCTGTGCTACTCGATTTCCTGTGTTCCTTCATATTTATCTGTCTCTCACTAATTCTCCCTTTGCTCATTTTTCCTCAGTCTTCCCCCCCCCCCACCCCGCCCCATTTCTCTATCACATTAACTTTCTTCTCAGCCTATTTAATTGCAAGGGTTTCAAGTGCAAGTATCTATTGCTTTATTATTTTCATGGTTGTGCAATGTTCCCGTTGGCAGTTTCTTCCCACCCCCTCCCCCAGCACTCTCAATCTCACATTCCACTGCATTACCTTTATATAAATAAACTGCTTTATATAAAATGGGCATAAAACATTTTGTATCTGGTCTGGGGTTACTTGACAGACTTCTGGTGCAAAATGTGGGAAAATGTTCTGCTTGATAATGCTGATGTCTCTCACTTCTGGCAGCACAATAAATCATGTTGGAAGTGCTCTTTATGAATGGGGTATTAGTGTGATTAGCTGTTAAGATAGATTGAATCCATGTTAGTAAGAACATTATAAATCTGTAAGAGTGAAAGCTTAGAGTCTCTCACTCAGTGTGTGGTATTGCCTCACTGAAAGATCAGAGATGTTAAATGAAGAAGCAGCTCCCAAGGGGTCTGTCTGTGTGCTGAAAGCTTTCATGAGGAGTGTCGTTCTCTGATCTTGAACAACTGTTCAGTGGTTTCAAAATGTTTGGAGATTCTTTTTGGCTGAGTTGTGACCTTCAGTGAGTCACAGGCCGGAAAGTTACGCCACCCCAATGATCCGGATGGTGGCGGGGTGGGGTGGCATAAAATGGAGCAGGAGGCTTCAGGAGACCTTCCCAACCTGCTCCCGCCGCCGCCCCACTTGACGTGGGTCGGTGCGAAAAATGGGCTGCTCGCCCCAGGCCAATCAAGGCCCTTAAGTTGCCAATTAACAGCCACTTAAGGGCCTTTGCCCACCTTCACGAGGATTTTACGCATGGCAAGCGGGTGTCCTGGAGCCAGGAAAGGCCGCCCAGTAAAAGCTGGTGGCCTCTCAGCACCCCGGGGGTGCGCCCTGACAGTCGGGCACAGGTTGCCCTTTTGGGGGCCGCCCCCGCTTCCCCAACCACCCCCAGGAGCCAAGACGCCCCCCACTTCCCCCCCCAAACAACCACCCTTGCCTCACCGCGGGGCCCGACTGATTACCCCTGATGAGGCAACCAAAACACCGGATCCTGGCCCCCGGGCATCCTCTTCGGTCGGCTGGGCTGCAGTCCCAACAGTGGCCACTGCTCCCGGTGGCGCTGCTGGGACTAAGAGCTGCAGGCCCGCTGATTGGCGGGCAGCTCAATGAGGAGGGACTTCCTCCCTTAAGTGGGTTGAAGCCCCACCTGGGGACCCATAAAATGCAGGATGGATTCCCAGGCAAGGCGGAAGCAGGTTCGCCACCAACTTTTACGTTGGTGGCCAGCTCTCGTCTGTCCAAAATAAAAATTCAGCCCACAGTCTCCAGGAACTTTCACAGATTTGAATTGAATTTTTAATGTAATCGGTTCTTATAATCAGCTCAAATACCCAAGAACCCTGCTGCTGGAAGATGCTCTACATCAAAACCGAGGCAAAGAATTAATTTCATTTCAATTTTTTGCTGAGAAAAAAAATTGTGGAGTTTCTCTTCAAAACTGAAAATTTTCTAGACTTTCTGCCTTAAAAGAATGTACTTTATCCTTTTCAGTTTCTACCCTCCACATCATGCACAATAAAGCTATGTTAAAAGACAAGCAGGGACTTGCTGTCAGGCTGCAGCCAATGACCTTTTTTGAGCAAAGCACTAGAAGGTGTGTAGCTCACCGGCTTTTTTAAAAAGTCATATATTCATTCCTCTTGAATCATTTAGCTGAAAAACCTGATGTCCATATGAAGAGTAAACAGTTGCAACTGTGTTACCCATACAGGTTTGAAAGCAATCTGGCCAGAGCCATCAAAATCGGGAAAAGTAGAGATGTGTGCAGGAAGCACACATAATTGATTCTGGGGTTCATATTCATTTGTTTGATGGAAAAGTGGAATTCTTTTCTTTTTCTCCTCCATAAAATTGAACCCTCTGACTCCAAGGTCCTCATGGACTCTCTACATACCTGCAAATGGTTTCCAGCTCCAGTTCTGGAGAATCCCATGTAATCCAGCTATTCACAGTATAAAAGCAATTATTTTAATTTAAATCAATTTTATTACTCCATAATTTTAAAGTTTTTTTAAAATGTTAAACCAATACACGATCTTGTTGTGGATGATTGCACTGACATCACAGCCTTGACGGAAACCTGATTGAAGAGTGATGGCAACTTCCCCCTAAATGAAGCCTCCCTGCCTGGCTATATATTCCACCATTTGCCAAGGCCATTGCGGTGATGGTGTGGCTCTTCTAACCAAATCTCATCTTTGTTTCCCTACTCCTCTGGCACGTTCTCCTTTGAGCATCTCACCTTGTTCCAACCCTCTCACCTCTCATTTAAAATTCTTATTCTTTACCGCCTACCCAAGTACAATAAAATTTTCTCACCAAAGTATCGCCACTGCTTCCCTCCCTCAGTCTCTGCACCGAGCGTCTTCTCATTCTCAGTGATTTCAACTTCATCTCAACTCATCATGCTCTTTCTCCTCTGAATTCACTGCCCTCTTATCCTCCCTCAATCTCTCCCTCCATGCAAACTCCCCAACCCATAGTTGTGGTCACCTACATGACCCTGCTATCTCTCAAAACCTCACTACTCCCATCATATTAATCACAAATAAGGCCATCTCTGATCACTTCATGCATCACTCTCCACCCACATCCCCCTTCCACATCCCAACCCTACTTGCTCTGTGTCCGTTGCTAGAAAAAAACTATTCCCCAATTCACCTACAACTGCACTTTCAAAATCCCAACTGTCTAGTCTTTGGCCCACGCTCACATATCTGCACCTACCAATTTGCTCAACCGCACCCTCACCTCCACTGTTAATACCACAGTCCATACTAAAACCATTACTCTTTCTCACCCTGGCCGTTCCCTCGTTATGGCTGTCATCTCTGCTCCCTTAAGCCCAAGGGATGAAGACTTGAACGGATATGACAAACAACTGGTTTAGCCATCCACTACCAGATCTGGCTGGACCACAGAAAGGACTATTGGTTTCTGTTCTCTTCTGCTAAAACTGCTCACTATTCCAGGATCATCCTTGAATGTAAAGGTAATCCCCAGCTTCTTTTTTCTACTATAAGCTGTTTTCTTAAACCACTCTCCCCTCTCCCCTCACTGCTACCAATAAATGCAAGGAACTCTTGGACTTTTTTTGTCATTAAGATTGAAACCATTCGATCAGCTTCCTCTGCCACTTCCCTCACTCCCTCAGTCCACCAGGCCAAACTTCCTCTAAAGCTTGCCCCTGCCTTTCCCTGAACTCAAATATTTCTTTACTTTCTCTCTTGTCTCCCCTCATGCACTCTCCAAGCTCATCTTGTCCATGAGACCCACCACCTGCTTCCTCGACCCTAGTCCCACTAAACTGCTGAGCACCCAACTTCGCTTCCTGGTCCCCATTTTAGCTGATATTGTTAATGGCTCTCTCTCTTCAAGTACTGTCCCTCTCTCTTTTAAATCTGCGGTAATCAACCTTCTCAAAAAAAAGATCCCTTGACATTCAACCTGTTGTCATAATAACATGATTACATTTCACTTTTCAATTGAATGCTGATGTTCAAGCTACTAACCAACTCCAGGAACATCATGTTTATTTATACATTGCAATGTGTGAAAATGGCTTTACCAGAATAAACAGAAGAATTAGTTGCTGATAATGTAATCAGATTGGCGCCTGCAGTTATAAGCGTAAACAATTGTTAAGCATTGCAGTGTATTCTGCTACACTAATAGCTGTTTTACCCCAACCTATGGATTGCTTTATTGATCTTCGATAATGTGGTTGAGGTTAATGAACTGTGTCTTTCTATGCCAAGTAAGAATAGTGTCATATTGTACTTTTTCCCATTTGCTAGTTATGTATTGATGCTCTGGCTAGGTCAGTGAAAGGCCTCCCAGAATAACATTACACAATTTACAATGTCAGCTTGAAAACGGCTGGTCATTATTTTGTTTTATTCACGTCTGTCCTATTATAAAATGGTTCCACATCAGTGTGGAAAAGATTGGAAAAATGAAATTAAAACTGTAAAACAACATTGTTTTCTTGGAATACTTTAATTTCCTTAGTACTTTGTTGCTTACAGTGCAAACTAAGTGTATAATTTAGGATGAATATCCATCTGAGCATTGTGTGTTTAATCTTAGAGATACAAATAATTGCATTTTCTTCAGTCCGTGTAAAACTTTACACCTCTATCATTTGAATCCTCTTCAAGCATCTGATCAGATTGCCTTCTGATGGTTTAAATGAACAGCAAGAAGTGCTCTCCCCAAACATTAAATGTAACGCACTCAGCAAATTTGTATTTGTGAAAAACCTGATGCTTTAACAGGCCGACCTAATGTAGAATTGACGCACCTCGTTTACAGCACTTTGAGTTAAATCAACTGGTACAACGTTTACTGGAGTCACGCTTACTCCACAGCATCATTAGGAAAGTTTGCAGATTTCAGCACATTTAAAAACCTCTGTAGCAGCATTATTGCAGGTGTGTTCTGAATGGCTTATTTTATACACATGTGTTCCAACCAAATCCATCTCCGAGGCCTCCAGAGACCAACATCTGATGATAAACACCCTCATGCTATCTGTAGAAGTCAGCTTCCATAGGCAAGCCTATGCTTATTATGAATGGAAACTTGACCTGAAATGTGAAATATCTGGGATATTGTTATTTCAAATCAAGCAATAAATCCTTCTACCATTGGGATATGCATCAGAACTAATACAGCCCTAGCACCATGTGCTTTAGATCTCTTAAAACAGGTGGAAAATACCATCCTGCCAGATCAAACAGCTCAGGCTAAGAAATAAATCTGTGCAGAACCAAGAATAAGTGAGTAGATAAAGGTAACAAGTGCTTCATCTCATATCAAAACCTATCAAAGTTTTGAAGTCTGTTTGCTTCAGCAACTTTTGAACATGAATCTATGATGAAAAGCTTTTTGTGGGTAATGAACTGGTGGAGTCTCTGTAAACCCCTGATATGTGTATTGGTACAGCAAAATAAAAGAATGGGGTACCAGGCTGATTGTCTGAGGGTTAATTTCCACAGTGCCTGTCCTTCTCTTCTGCTGCAATTTCAGCAGAAGAGAAGCGGGAACCCGGAAAAGCGCTTCAACACTATTTTTCCAGGGTTTCTATAGCTCTTTGCTGAAGTTACATGGGAAGAGTGGGATAAGCTCTGTGGAAATTCACCCTCAAGTTAAATTTCGACCAAAGATGACAAATGTACCACTGCTATTCAAAGAACTGTTATCAGACAAAAAATAGACATGGAACCAAAGAAGGAGATATGAAAGCTTGGTTAAAGAGGTGGGTTTTAAGTAGGGTTTTAAAGGAGGAGAGTTTTAGGGAGGGAATTTTAGAGTGAAAGGCATAGGCAGCTCACGGCATGGTCATCATTCGTGGGGCATAGGAGTGAGAAGATGCACAAAAGGCCAGTCAAACTCTTGTACCACTGAGACAGTGGGGAGGTGGTGGCATAGTGGTAATGTTACTATACTAGTAACCCAGAGCCCCAGGCTCTGGAGACATGGGTTCAAATCTCACCACGGCAGCTGGTGAAATTACTAATGTCCTTTAGGGAAGGAAATCTGCCTTCCTTACCTAGACGTGACTCCAGACCCACAGCAATGTTGTTGACTCTTAAATGCCCTCTGAAATGACCTAGCAAGCCCCTCAGTTTCAAGTGCAATTAGGGACTGGCCAGTGATACACACATACCACGAATAAAAAAAAAATCCCAGGAGGTAATGAGCTTGTACAGGAAACTGGTTCATTCCCACTTGGAATACTGCGAATAGTTCAGATCTCTGTACCGTGGTGGGGCATTCTGCCATTGGGGAGAACACATAAAAGGGTCGCTAAATGTATACTGGGGATTAGGCTAAAAATGCTGGGAATCTTTACACTGGAGGAAAGCTTTAGAATTCTTGGGGTTCTAGATAAGCTGAACCCTAGCAACTTGCTTAACAGAAGCACAAACTCTAATCAGGGGTATGAAGTCAAGCTCAGACGAGGGAAGGTAAATGAACAGTTGAGATTTAATTATTTCACAGAGGATTGTGCATGTTCAGAAGACTGTCTGTCTGGATTCAACAGAAATTCAATAAACTTTTGATGAAAGAAGTTGCTTAAAGAATATAAAAGACTGTATAGAATGTATTAAAGTTTGAGACCTCGATGGTTTTTCTTAGTTCTGTAAGTTCCGAAGTTCCTTTTTGTTTTACTCATGGTACCCATCTGTTGCATTGTCTCCCAGTTGTTAGGCATGCTCCCACCCCCAAGCAGTGCACACCATTCATGAGCTCTATACTAGGCAAAATAACCTAATATGACTCCTGCTAATACCACTATGTAATCAGCTGCTACATGGTGATGAAGAATCGTTCCCTGCTTGGTGCATTATGTCTGCTCAACTCCTTCTTCCAATGACACTGAGAAACTAGAGGGTGAATTTTATTCTGACAGTGGGCATCTCAATGTCTGGAAAAAGCGATGCTGAGATCCCTGCTCTGCTTCTTCTCTAGAAGGCCTCCCGAATCTAGTGCCAATGAAGTGGACAGCAGTGGGCCTTCCACAGGATCAAGGACCCCGTCGCCAGAAGTCCTGCCCTTGGAGAGTTGCTGGCCAATCAGAGGCCTGTAGCTACAGTGCCACCCCGGAGGCAGTGGCTGCTACTGGAGCAGCACCTAAGGGAGGCTGAGGAGCCTCCCTGGCCCCAGGCCACAGGTAGATAGATCAGTGCGGGAGGGGTCTCGTGGATGAGCTGGCATTGGAGGGGCCCGCAAGGGAATGGGGGTGGCTCTCGGTGGGACCCCTCTTCCTGATGCCAGGTCCGTTATTCAGGCACTAATCGCTTTTGAACAAGGGATCCCACCCCCACCCAGAGCCAGGAAGCAGCCTGCACGGTTTTACGTGCCGTGCTCCCCCGTGCGGCAACAGAATAACCCACTGCATGGCTAATTGCGACTGTGGTGGGAAGAGGCCCTTAATTGGGGGTTAATTGCCCAGTTAAAGATCTCAGTTGACTGTTCACAGGCTTTCTAGCCCCAGACTAAATTTTGGCGGTGGGATGGTGGTGGGAACCCTGCTGCCACTATCCCACCCTATTTTATGCTCTCCCCACCTCCAAACATGCTGCACGGGCCAAGCATAAACTTCACCCCCCGCCCCCCCCCCCCCCCCAGGACTCCACATATGGAATTGCAGGAGGAAACCCATATCTGATTGCTCTTAAACACTACTACTGAACTATGCTTACTTATAAATCTATATAAAAAAAACCCCTTAGTATTGGAGTAAAAACGAAAATAAACCACTCCTTTCTGAAATTAGATTGCCGAATTGCATCAAATAGAGCTAAATTTGAGGGCATCGTGGATGCATGGACATATGTCACGGAAACCGAATTGAGAGAATGGCCCAATTTATTTCGAAATAAACCATGATAGTGACGTGACCTACATTAAAATCTGGAGGTATAATCTACCTAAAGCCCTAGCACACTATACAATCATATTTTATATCCATGGCTTGTTTTGTAAGATGAAATATGTTTTAAAAATTAAAATCAATGGAGTAAAGAAAAATAAATATTTTAGATGTATAAGGGTTGTGATAGTACTTTTTAGATGAAGGAAGTGTGTGAACATCATCTTGTGCAGTGTAATATAAGTCTTTTACTTTGTTTCTCATTTTAAAAAAAACTCTCCTCTCCAACTCTCAAAGCAAATTCCACTGTGTTCTCGTCCAATCCTCAAATCTTTTCTTATGCTAATATGTAATTGCGTGTTAAGAGTAATGCGCGAGTAGCTCAGGATAACTTGTCCTCTCTCCCAGGGACATGTGGCCATTGTTGGCATTTATTGTCTGCCCATAGTTGCCCTGAGAAGGTGGTGGAAGCGGTGCACTTCATATTTGTATAGTGGTTTGATACAACTGAGTGGCTTGTTAAGCCACTTCAGAAGACAGTTAAAAGTTAACCACATTGGTTTGGGACTGGAGTCACATATCAGCCAGACTGGGCAAGGAGAGCAGATTTCCTTCCCTAAAGGGCAATCGTGAACCAGTTGGATTTTTAGGCAATCCAGCAACTTTGTTGTCATCTTTACTGATACCAGCTTTTCATTTCTATATTTTTAAAACAAAATTCAAATTTTCAAACTGCCATGGTTGAATTTCACTCAGCGCAACTCAGATGTGGAATTCAGTGTGTGACACTATAAACAAACCTCTCACCAGTCTGCACACTGATAGGCTAGGTGTTAAGGTTGCAGGGTATTTTGTATTGCCTTTTCTCTACAGTTTAAGAGTAGTAACCAGCTGTGTTTTATTAAATTTCTTGTGTGCGCATGCACTTCTACCCAACTTCATGTTATGAGTTTTGACCATTCTTATGCTAACACTTAACATTGAAAAAGCCAATGTAAACATTTAGACTGCAAATCCTTTATATAAACAATTGCCTATGACAGTGTAGCTGCAGGGTGTGGACTATAGTTGACAGAAAGTTTCTAAGGCCTCTTCAAAACTCTGTCACCTTGCATCTAAAAAAAAAACTTTATTCATCAGTTGACCATGTGTAATGTCATGGACAGTTTACTGGTGAGCAGTGAGAAGGATTCCATTCCACACTCCCAGTTTCTCTGTCTCCGTCGCATCAGTTCTGATGATGCAACCTTGCACAACAACGCTTCTGATATGTGTTCCTTTTTCCTCAACCGAGGATTCCCCCGCACTATAGTTGACAGTGCCCTTGACAGTGTCCGACCCATTTCCTGGACTTCTGCTCTCACCCCTTTCCCCCCTCCCAGAACTGTGATAGGGTTCCCTTTGTCCTCACTTTCCACCCACCTGCCTCCACATTGAAAGGATCATCCTCTGCCATTGCCACCACCAAGTACATCTTCCCCTCCCCTCCCTCTCAGGATTCCGAAGGGACTGTTCCCTCCGTGACACCCTCGTCCACTCCTTCATCACCCCCGACACCTTGTCCCCTTCTCATGGTGTCTTCCCATGCAATCGCAGGAGCTGTAATACCTGCCCTTTTACTTCCTCTCTCCTCATCATCCAAGGCTTCAAACACTCCTTCCAGGTGAAGCAGTGATTTACTTGTACCTCTTTCAATTTAGTATACTGTATTCTCTGCTCACAATGCGGTCTGCTCTACATTGGGGAGACCTAATGCAGATTTGGTGACCACTTTGCGGAACACCTCCGCTCAGTCTGCAAGCATGATCCCATGCTTCCAGTTGCTTGCCATTTTAATTCACCACCTTGCTGTCACGGCCACACTTCTGCCCTCGGTCTGCTGCAGTGTTCCAGTGAGGCTCGACGCAAGCTCAAGGAACAGCACCTCATCTTCCAATTAGGCACTTTACAGCCTTCTGGACCCAACATTGAGTTCAACAATTTCAGACCATGACTTCTATTTCTTTTAACCATGTGCTGGTCTTAAACTTGTTTTTCATTTTTGCTTTGGGACAGAGCCATTTATTATTTAGCCACTAACACTCTCTCTGGACAACTATTACCACTCCCTTTGCCTTTGCATTTAATCTCTCCCACCCTCTACCCTAACACAGACCTTCCCTTTTGTTCTTGAAAGGAGTAGAGAGAAAACGAGGAACTACAGGCCAGTTAGCCTCACATCAGTCATTGGGAAGATGCTGGAAACTATTATTAAAGAAGTCTTAACATTGCACTTGGAAAAGCATAGTATGATTAGAACAAGTCAGCATGGTTTTACTAAAGGGAGATCTGTTTGACAAATTTATTAGAGTTTTTTGAGGATGTAACTAGTGGGGTAGATAAAGGACAACCAGTAGATGTAGGATACCTGGATTCTCAAAAGGCATTCGATAAAGTGCCACATAAAAGATTAATAAGCAAGATAAGGGCTCATGGTGTTTGGGGTAATATATTAGTGGAATAGAGGATTGGTTAACAGACAGGAAGCAGAGAGAGGGCATAAATGGGGCATTTTCAAGTTGGCAGGCAGTGAATAGTGGGGTGCCTCAAGGATCAGTGCTGGGGCCTCAGCTATTTTCATCCAAGACCTTCCTTCAGTCATAAGGTCAGAAGTGGGGATGTTCGCTGATGATTGCACAATGTTCAGCACCATTCGTGACTCCTCACATACTGAAGCAGTCCGTGTAGAAATGCAGCAAGACCTGGACAATATCCAGGCTTGGGCTGATAAGTGGCAAGTAACATTTGCGCCACACAAGTGCCAGGCAATGACCATCTCCAACAAGAGAGAATCTAACCATCTTCCCATGACATTCAATGGCATTACCATCGCTGAATCCCCCACTATCAACATCCTAGGGGCTACCATTGACCAGAAACTGAACTGGAGTAGCCATATAAATACCGTGGCTACAAGAGCAGGTCAGAGGCTAGGAATCCTGAGGCGAGTGACTCACCTCCTGACTCCCCAAAGCCTGTCCAACATCTACAAGGCACAAGTCAGGAGTGTGATGGAATACGCTCCACTTGCCTGGATGGGTGCAGCTCCAACAACACTCAAGAAGCTCGACACCATCCAGGACAAAGCAGCCCGCTTGATTGGCACCCCATCTACAAACATTCACTCCCTCCACCACCGACGCACAGTGGCAGCAGTGTGTACCATCCATAAGATGCACTGCAGCAATGCAGCATCCTTAGACAGCACCTTCCAGACCCGTGACCTCTACCAACGAGACGGACAAGGGCAGCAAATACATGGGAACACCACCACTTGCAAGTTCCCCTCCAAGTCACACACCATCCTGACTTGGAACTATATCGCCGTTTCTTCACTGTCGCTGGGTCAAAATCCTAGAACTCCCTTCCTAACAGCACTGTGGGTATACCTACCCCAAATGGACTGCAGCGGTTCCAGAAGGCAGCACACCACCACCTTCTGAAGGGCAATTAGGGATGGGCAATAAATGCTGGCCTGGCCAGCGACGCCCACATCCCATGAATGAATAAAAAAAAAGTCATTAATATAGAGTGTAGAGACAGAGAGTAACGTATCTATGTTTGCTGATGATACAAAGCCCGGTGGAAAGGTAAGTTGCGGGGAGGACATAGAGAGGCTGCAAAGAGATAGCGACAGGTTAAGTGAGTGGACAACAAGATGGCAAATGGAGTATAATGTAGGGAAGTGTGAAGTTCACTTTGGTTGTAAAAATAGAAAAGCAGAATATTTTTTCAAAGATGTGAAACTACTGAGTGTTGATGATCAGAGAGACTTGGGGGTACTTGTACAAGGGATGCACAAAGTTAATATGCAGGTGCAACTGGCTATTAGGAAGGCAAATGGCATGTTGGCCTTTATTGCAAGGGGATTGGAGTACAGGAATAAAGAAATCTTACTAAAATTGTGCAGGGCTTTGGTGAGACTGCACCTGGAATACTGTGTGCAGTTTTGGTCTTCACATTTAAGAAAAGATATACTTGCACTGGAGGCAGTGCAGCGAAGGTTTACTAAATTGGTCCCTGAGATGAGGGGTTGTCCTATGATGAGAGGCTGAGTAAATTGGGTCTATATTCTCTGGAGTTTAGAAGAATGAGAGGCGATCTAGTTGAGACATAAAAGATTCTAAAAGGGCTTGATAGGGTAGAAGCTGAGAGATTGTTTCCACTGGTCTGGGAATCTAGAACACGGGGACACAATTTCAGGATAAGGGGCCAATCATTCAGGACTGAGATGAGGAGAAATTACTATACTCAAAGGGTTGTGAATCTTTGGAATTCTCTACCTCAGTTGGGTTGTGGATGCTCCATCATTGATTACATTTAAGGCTGGGATAGATAGATTTTTGGTCTTGCAGGGAATCAAGGGATATGGGGAGTGGGCAGGTAAGTGGAATTGAAGCCCACGATCAGCCAGGATTGTATTGATTGATGGAGCAGGCTCGATGGGCCATATGGTCTACTTCTGCTCCTATTTCTTGTGTTCTTGCTCCCCCACCCCTTTTCAACGGCATAAAAGCTATAACATTTCTACCTTTTGTTCTGAAGAAGTCATATCTGACTCAAAGCGTTAACTCTGTTTCTTTCTCCACAGATGCTGCCAGACCTGCTGAGTATTTCCAGCACTTTCTTTTTTATTTCAGATTTCCAGCATCTGCAGTATTTTGCTTTTATATTACTAGTGAGTAGAATGTGATCCTTGTGATCTAGAAGATGTACCTTTTCTATATTTTATTCTTGCAGAGGTACATACCCAAGGAACAAAAAGTTAATCCACTAGCAGTAATCTGCCTACAGGATTTAATGTAGTCTCATGCAAGTCTGTGTATTTTTTTTAAATGGTGGGTATTACTACACAGATCAGTAGTTTACTGACTAAAACAACTGAAATCTTTACTTAAAATAATTGATATGAAGGAGAATAATCAGGAAATGCTTAAGTATGATATATAGAAATATGAATACAATAAGTCCTTGATGGAGCAACACCAGGCTGTTGATTGAGTTCGAGTTAAAATAATGAAGAACAAATTGGTGTCTCATGCCCAAATCTTCATTCTCCCTCAGGCACAGCTCATTTCACTGAGAACTCTTGTTCAAACCACAGCTTTCCAAACACACATGAGTGTTGTTTCAAACACCTGGATTGGAGCCCCATCATTGTCAAAACCAACAATTCTGCTCACTCTTTAATGTAGCGCTCCCACACAAAAGACACCACAAATACAGTGGTGAACATCTAGAGTTATTAATATTTTGCATGTCCGTGTCAAATTTACAAATCTTCACAATAGTACAAAGCAGTTCTTTTAACCAGTGTGCATAATGCTAATTAATTCAAGGAAACAACCAAATAATCTTTATGTAAATTCAATGAGTAATTCAGATGTTGCTACACCATGCTACAGGGCTGCTAAAGCAGTTTTAGTTGGTAAAGCAATCCAAAAGTATTAGATTGGTACACTATACCCAGTGAGTGTCCCGTTCTATTCATCACCTTAAAGGAAAAGAACAATGAACCGATCCCTATGAATATGGTGTACACAAATTTGGTATTAAGGCAGGAGGGAGTTGGAAATGGTTTGAGACAGTCCTCTATATGAGTGGGCTGATTATTCCTTTCTGCTTACTTGGGCTGTTTGGTCTTTTGTTGGTATAACTTCGTTAAGCATCCAAGCAATTGCTTATATTTTTATACAATCGCACTTATATTGCATTGTCATCTAGGTTGAATGACTTGTGTGTAAAGTGTTTGATGATGTCATTGATGGTGTTACTCTTAAAAGATACTTTTATTCGCAATGTTGAACCTACTGTAGTGTGAAATATGAGGTTAACTAAGGAAGTTAAAGAAAGTATCAAATTGAAAGAAAAAGCATACAATTCTGCAAAGATTAGTGGTAGGTCAGAAGATTGGACAGAATTTTAAAACTGGCAAAAAATGACTAACAAAAAAAAGGGGGGAGAAATTAGAGTATGAGAGAAAGCTAGCTAGAAATATAAAAACAGATTGTAAGAGTTTCTACAAGTATTTAAAAAGGAAAAGAGTAACAAAAGTGAGTGTGGGTCCTTTAGAGAGAGTGTCTGGGGAGACTGTGGCGCGGTGGTAATGTCACTTAACTAGTAATCCAAGGTCCAGGCTAATGGCCTGGGGACATAGGTTCAAATCTCACCATGGCAGCTCATGGAATTTAAATTCAATTAATTAATAAAAATATGGAATTTAAAGCTAGTCTCAGTAATGCTGCCATGAAGCTATCATCGATTGCTGTAAGAACCCATCTGGTTCATTAATGTCCTCGAGGGAAGGAAATCTGCCATCCTTACCCAGTATGGCCTACATGTGACTTAAGACCACAGCAATGTGGTTGACTCTTAACTGCCCTCTTAAGGCTGAGTTACATAGATTCTCAATTGACAAGGGAGTCAAATGGTATAAGGGGTTGACAAGAAAGTAGAGTTGAGGTCACAATCAGATCAGCCATGGTCTTATTAAAGGAAGGAGTAGGCTGGAGGGGCTGAATGGCCTACTCCTGCTTCTCGTTCGTATGTAATTTTCTTGCTTGCTGTAAAGTGAAAATTGTAGAACAGGTTTTTCAGGAACTAAACCTGCGAAAAAGCTCTGGGAAAACCATGATGCTAGGTCTTTTAAAAATTATTTTTGAAATTAATCAGTTTTCAGAAGAAAGACAGCAATTAAGTCTGATTGTCAGGAGTTCAAGAGACTACTTTTTTGTAACTCAGCAGCCTACCAATGCACTCCTGCTTGAAAAATCATTGAGAGCTGGGCCTCACCATTTCTGGGACAAAATGTTTG
This sequence comes from Heterodontus francisci, assembly GCF_036365525.1. Classification (NCBI taxonomy): domain Eukaryota; kingdom Metazoa; phylum Chordata; class Chondrichthyes; order Heterodontiformes; family Heterodontidae; genus Heterodontus; species Heterodontus francisci. Next base: position 38,169,033 of record NC_090378.1, read on the forward strand.
TGGTAGGATTATTTGGGAAGCTGTGAAAGTTAATACTTTGGATGACTAACTTGCTGTCAAATTATTGCTATCTGTAACTTCTGCACCTAGACATCATCCTACAGCAAAGTGCATGTAACAGGCAGCAAACATTCACACAATGATAACAACAGTTCTCACACCCACGTTCATAGTAATGGCAATGATAATCTTGCCTTAAGGGAAATTATTGCATCTACTGTGCAAAACTAAAAGAGTTTCCAAACAAAAGGTGACATTTCAGGTCTTCTATCATTTACTTTGAGCTGACATCAAAAAATAATTTATCACAAATTGCAAACATTTCCATCATCTTCAGGCTTTTAAAATATGATATGAGGGGACTTGTGAAGAATAGCAGATTAGTTTTTATTTTAAAAATCAATAAATGCTACTATTTTACTGGTGATATCTGAGGTAGACTGCTACCATTACCACTGTTTAGAACCCTGCAATGATTCATTGGGTAGATGCACAGTCCAATGTGACACTAAGCTCCACAGATCAGGAGATTTCCAGGTACAATTCTAGCCCGGTGCAGAGCTAGCTGATTCCAGCAAGTTGGTAGCAGGATCACCGGCTTCAGCACCCCTGTGCTACACAGAGGAAAATTCAGCCTGAGTTTGTGTTCCTGATCTCTTATCAAGTGATGCTGCTGGAAAGTGCATGTTGGGTGAAAACAAACACTGGGTACTAATATAGTTATCACCTCAAATCTGCCAATTAGAAGTGTGCCATTAAACAAAAAAAAGCTTTGACTTAAGTAAAGTTGCTACCTGCCACCATTTTGAATTCGAATGGGATAAGCAGACTGCAGCTGTGCATTCTCATCCACCCACCAGCAGCCTAATCCTGTGTCCCAGAGAGAGGCATCTGTTCCTTAAATTAACCAGTGACGGTGGAGAATGGCAGGGCAAGGGGACTGAATCCCCTATTTACATTGAAAATTTTAAAATGAGGATAGAGGCAACACTTAAGTTACGTTTTACCAAAACATTAACGTTGTTTGATCATTTATTGAAGTAGTGTAACAACTATATCTACAGTGTCGCATGGAATAGAATCTCCCATTTGTTCATCACAACATTTGTGTGCTTTTTTAAAAACCAGTCCTGATCTTTTTAAATATATTTATATTTTTAGTGATTTTTCTTTGTGTTCATCAAGATGACAATTGTTAGTTTTGGGAAATGGGACTCTTTCTATTTAGGCATCTATTCTCAGCACTAAGTACTCCCAGGCCCAAATAGCACAATTAGATGTAAAGTAAAGCTCTCTCTGTTCTGTCACAATATGCCTTTATATGTTGACATTTCAATTCTCAGGAAAACGTTGCATACTGAGCTGCCTTTGTGACCTAATTGCCTAATATTTTTGTTTTAAAGCCTTGTTCACCCTAAGAAAAATATATAAGATGAAAATTTAAAAAAAGTTGCAGGATTGATTAATAATATGGCTGTAATGATATTTTGTTCCCTTGTGTAGTTTGCAGAACAACCTTGGAATCATAATTCACTCCATTAAGAAAAATGAGTTCATGCTTTTGGGGTCAGAAGGGGAGTATTGTCTGTGGTGACTGTTAGATAGTAGGCTTGTGGGGATTGATGAATATTCTAGAGATTTGTTTGATTATGTTTAAGGACTAGAGAATATTTCTGCAGAAATCTCATAGGAGGTTAAATAAGTGGGAGTTCAGAATCCTCCGAGATGTCTGCGCTCCTCCAGTTCTGGCCTCTTGCCATCCCCAATTTTAATTGCCCTACCATTGGTGCCACGCCTCCAGCTGCCAAAGCCCTAAGCTCTGGAGTTCATTCCCTAAACCTCACTTCCTCTTTTTCTCTCTTTCTCTCTTTCCTCCTTGGTGCTTGCAACTTACCTTTTTACCAAGCTATTGGTCATCTGCCCGAATAGCTATGTGGCTTGGTGTCAAATTTTGTTTTATAACGCTCCTGTGAAGCGCCTATGGACATATTATTATGTTACAGGGGCTATATAAATACAGGTTGTTGTTGAGAGCGATTCAGGGAAGTGATCAGAGATTGCCTTATCTGTGATGGGCTGGGATGCCGAGGCTATGTGAAATGGCAAGGCCAAGAGGATGGCTGTGAATATGGGTTGGGGATTTATTTGGAGGGAGTGATTAAGGGACAATGGGAGAGTAGTGAATTCAGAGGAGAGAGGATATGATGAATTGAGATGGAGGTTGAAATCATGAAATCACTGAGGAGGAGAAGTCGCTTGGTGCAGAGATTGAGGGAGGAAAGCAGTGACAATATTTTGGTGGGAAAACTTTACAGTACCTGGCTGGGTGGTAGAGAACAAGGATTTCAAAAGAGAGGTGAGAGGGGTGGAACAAGGCAAGATGCTCAACAGAGGAGAAAGTGCCATAGGAGTAGGGGGACATACAAGGGTGTGATTTGGTGATGATAGCCAGACCGCCACTGCAATAGTCTGGGGGAGGCAAGTGGTGCCAGATATATAAAAGCAAAATACTGTGGATGCTGGAAATCTGAAATAAAAATGGAAAATGCTGGAAATACTCAGCACGTCAGGTAGCACCTGTGAAGAGAGAAACCGAGTTAACATTTCAGGGCTACAGTCGTTGATCAGATCTGGAAAATGTTCATCAGTAGGTTCTGATGAAAGGCCATAGACCTGAAACATTGGGCTGAATTTTTATGCTTCAAAAAGTGCACGGCGCAGGCGTGAGACATGCGCCGTGGAGCCACCACGATATTTCGCACAGCGGCTCATTAACATGGAGGGGGCGGTCTCCCCGCCCCCAAAGATGTTGAGGAGGAGGGCACACTCTCCCAGCCAACGGCATCCAGCGCCGTCGCCATTTTGAAGGGCTTCAGGCCCTTCCCTTTCATTTTAATGTTTAAAGGGACAGGTTTTCCAAACAATTAAAATAACATTTTATTCACACTTCCAATTCCCTCTCCCATAATGACCTTTACCCCCCCGAACTTTCTTTCCTTCAACCTTCAACCCCTTGCCACCATCCCCTTAACTAATCGTGATCGCTTTTGCCGCACCCCCTCCCTCCCGCTCTGAAAAATTCGCTCCTCCCCCCTCCCCACCAGTGTTACCGAAGGCGCGGGAGTTCCGGCCACCGGCTAGAATATCGGTGTGAGGTGGTTGTCGAGGCAAGGTAAGTGTTTATGCATTCATTATCATTTATTTAAATATTTAAATTAAGGCTCCACCACCGAACAGTGGGGGGGGCGCCCCGAGGCCTCGATGCTGCTGGTGAAATGGGGCGGGGCCTTCCTGAAGTTGGGGCCCGTGGCGGGCCTCTCCCGGAAGTATTTTCCAGGCCCCCCCGCACAACACCCGATGTTGGGGACTAGTAAAATTCAGCTCATTAACTCTGTTTCTCTCTCCACAGCTGCTGCTGGACCTGCTGAGTATTTCCAGCATTTTCGGCATGTTTTTATTTTGGATTTCCAGCCTCCACAGTATTACTTTGCTCCCTGAAAACCCTGGGCAGATATGGCCTCTTTCGGAGAGCCCTTTTCCCCCTCCTTCTGCTCCCTCTTCCAGCCGCTTATCCTGCTCTCCATGGCTTCGGATCAGTCTCCAAGTCATGCTGTATTCCAAGGGGAATACCTACACCCATGTCAGGGAGCAACTAGTTTGTGTAGAAGCCTTGAAGCAAGCAAGAACTCCTTGAAGACCTGTCACACAACTCCCTGTAGTCTTTGGCAACTTTAAGCACCATAGAAGGCACCAAACATTTGTAGAATTGAAGCAACAGCTGGAAGAAATTAACCAGCAACTAACTTGTAAGTAGTTGATGATCCCTTTAAATAGAGATGGTTGGGGTCATTAATGCTGCTGAACACATGTGCGCGAGGTTAAGAGCGGGTACTAGCTGGAACATTGACCTCCAAAATGGCACCGCTGCATCAAATCAGCGTTGCATGCTGTTTGTCATCCTGATCTGTCTGCTCTGCAGGTTACCAGCAGCCTTTCAGTGCACGCGTGCTAATGCCCTCACCAATATGGCATCTGGCATGACTCACCCCAAAAGTGTGCATGCATGCCGCAGATTGCATCTTGGATACCAAACGGCACCTGTAGTGCCTATACAGCGGGTGCTACCGATCTGAATTTAAGCTGCGCGTGACCCAGTAAGAATTCTTCTACCTGATTGGTTGAAGAGACACACTGCTGCTTGCCCAAGATATCCTGTAGAGTGCGCCAAGCTGGACTGGCTCTCTAATTACTGTAATTCGCTAAGCAAATGCTCACTGAAAACCTGCATGCTCCTATTCAATTTTCCCACTTTAACATTGATTTTTATTCTATTTTAGATTACTCTTGCACTGCATCACATTATGATTTCTCATGCATACAGGTCTCTGCCAGTATTGCTGCTTAACTGGTCATTATCAGTCTGTGCAAAAAGATTCTGAGCAATGTGACTTTTATTTTACTTCCTATGTCTCCACTGACAATGGTCCATTATGCTTGGGGAATAGTTGGCATAACCACGTTTCCTATAGCTCCTGGAACAGAGGCCCAACCAGTCCCCATCCACCACCACCCTCCTCCGCCTGGCTGAACTTGTTCTCACATTGAACAACTTCTCCTTCAACTCCACGCACTTCCTTCAAGTAAAAGGTGTCGCTATGGGTACCCGCATGGGTCCTAGTTATGCCTGTCTTTTTGTGGGATATGTCGAGCATTCTTTGTTCCAGTCCTACTCAGGCCCCCTCCCCCAACTCTTTTTCCGGTACATTGATGACTGTATCGGTGCCGTTTCCTGCTCCCGCCCCGAACTCGAAAACTTTATCAACTTTGCTTCCAATTTCCACCCTTCTCTCACCTTTACATGGTCCATCTCTGACACTTCCCTTCCCTTCCTCGACTTCTCTGTCTCCATCTCTGGGGATAGGTTGTCTACCAATATCCATTATAAGCCCACTGACTCCCACAGCTACCTCGACTACACTTCTTCACACCCTACCTCCTGTAAGGACTCCATTCCATTCTCCCAGTTTCTCCGTCTCCGACGCATCTGCTCTGATGATGCTACCTTCCATGACGGTGCTTCTGATATGACCTCCTTTTTCCTCAACCGAGGATTTCCCCCCACTGTGGTTGACAGGGCCCTCAACCGTGTCCGACCCATTCCCCGCACCTCTACCCTCACCCCTTCCCCTCCCTCCCAGAACCGTGACAGGGTTCCCCTTGTCCTCACTTTTCATCCCACCAGCCTCCATATCCAAAGGATCATCCTCCGCCATTTTCGCCACCTCCAGCGTGATGCCACTACCAGTCGCATCTTCCCCTCCCTTCCCCTGTCAGCATTCCGAAGGGATCGCTCCCTCCGCGACACCCTGGTCCACTCCTCCATTACCCCCACCACCTCGTCCCCGTCCCAGGGCACCTTCCCTTGCAATCGCAGGAGATGTAATACCTGCCCATTTACCTCCTCTCTCCTCACTATCCCAGGCCCCAAACACTCCTTTCAGGTGAAGCAGCGATTTACTTGTACTTCTTTCAATGTAGTATACTGTATTCGCTGCTCACAGTGTGGTCTCCTCTACATTGGGGAGACCAAGCGCAGACTGGGTGACCGCTTTGCGGAACATCTCCGCTCAGTCCGCAAGCAGGACCCTGAGCTTCCGGTTGCTTGCCATTTCAACACTCCCCCCTGCTCTCATGCTCACATCTCTGTCCTGGGATTGCTGCAGTGTTCCAGTGAACATCAACGCAAGCTCGAGGAACAGCATCTCATCTACCGATTAGGCACACTACAGCCTGCCGGACTGAACATTGAGTTCAATAATTTCAGAGCATGACAGCCCCCCACTTTACTTTCATTTTTAGTCATTTTTAGTTATTTTTTCTTCCTTTTTTTCTTCCTTTTTTTTGCATTCCTTTTTACATTTTTTGCATTTATTTCATTTCATCTTAGTTTGTTCAGTTTGCTTACCCACTGTTTTTTTCAGGTTGTTTTTCTTCAGGTTTGCACTTGCTGATGTTCTATATTCAGTATATTCACACCTAATCTGTACTAATGCTTTGTCTTTCAAAACACCATTAACATATTGTTTGCCTTTGCTCCGTGACCTTTTGGTCAGCTATGTGGCCTGGTCCAATCTGCACCTTCTCCTTTGTTATCTCTTGCCCAACCCCCACCTCACTTGTTTATAATCTGTGACTTTTCTAATATTTGTCAGTTCCGAAGAAGGGTCACTGACCCGAAACGTTAACTCTGCTTCTCTTTCCACAGATGCTGCCAGACCTGCTGAGTGAATCCAGCATTTCTTGTTTTTGTTTCAGATTTCCAGCATCTGCAGTATTTTGCTTTTATTCCTATAGCTCTATGTCATTTCTAGATTAACATTATATACCACTGGAATTGGGATTTTCAAGCCAACCAACTTGTATGTGGAATTTACCATGATCTGGGTGTTGGCATGTATATGGAAAGGTGGTGTCTGCATATGGAGTGTGCGAGGAAGGGTTAAGGACCATGTCCTAAAAAAGATCTGTTTTTAGATGAATTCCCTTCAGAAGAGATTTTGAAAACAAGACCTCAGGGAACATTGTTAATATGCCAGAAACAGAAGGCACTGCAAGGCTCAGGAATCTGACAAGTATTCCACTCTTTCTCTGCTTCATGACATACAATTTTGTGCATGAATGGACAGAAGCCAACTCAGTGGGGAAACAAAGAAACATTCTGATTAAATACAGTAATGGAGAAAGTACAGCACTTGGAAGCAGTTGAATTTTTATTTTATATTTAAATCAAATCAGCACAATCCACTTTATTCTGGCCCAGGATTATTTAGGGTCAAGATAAAACAAAATACAATGATTGTGCCTCCCTGATTGAGGTTTAGCTTGCTTCTCATGCAATTACTGAAGATGTTTTGAAGCATTTTATTTGCTTCATCAGAGTACTTTGTGTCTTTTCTAGTGAGGGCACTCTTTTGTTTCCTGTTTGCAACCTTGCCATTCTATTGGCTGTGGCTGTTACCTGTGTTTGCAACCCAATGTACTCTCCATTGCAAAGCCCTCCTACGTTTGCCTCCATAACATCAACCACTGCTATCTCTGCCTCAGCCAGTCTGCTGCTGAAACCCTCATTCATGCATTTGTCACCTCCAGACTTGACTATTTCAGTGCTCTCCTGGCTGGCCTCCCTTTCTGAGCTCATCCAAAACTTTGCTGCATGAATTCCATCCTGCACCTGGTCCTGTTCACCCATCACCCCTGTCCTTGTTAACCTAGATTGGCCCCGGTACCCAATGTCTCAAATTTAAACTTTCTGTCCTTGTGCTGAAGTCATGTCCAGGTGCTCCCTACCTCTGTAAATCTGTGAATGGCAGAGCAGGCTCGAAGGGAGAATAACCTTCTCTTGCTCCTATTTCTTATGTAACCTCCTCCAGCCTAACAACCCCTGCTCCCTGAACTGTCTGTTCCTCTGACTTTGTTCTCTTGTGCATCCTCCATCTTCCTTCACAATAACAACTTGCATTTATATAGCACCTATGATTTAGTTATTCTGTCCCAAGGCACTTCGCAGCAGTGTTATCAAACAAAATTTGACCCTACACCACATAAGGAGATATTGGGGGGAATTTTCCCAGGCAAGGGGAGACAGGTTTGGGTGCGTGTAAAGAGTTAAATCCTCTAAAAGTGACATTGGGTCAGGATCCTGACATCATTCTGCTTTCACCCGGGCGGGTCTAAAGGCGAATGGGGAACTCCACTGTGGCTGTCAAGTAAGGCATTTAAATATTAAGCAATCAAATTCTTTTTTAACAAAGGATTTGCATTTAGCAGACAGTGTATCTATTTCCTGAACTCTGTGTAACTTGCCAGGGTCACCGAGGCGAGTGCAGAGCGGGGAGTGCTACTTCAGTGAAACTGACGCATTGGGAAGGCTTTGATCAGTGAAGATGAAGAGCACCAGCCATAGTCAGGTGACAGGCTCCTTCTCAGAAGTGCTTTTAGTGCTTGACAGGTGATTGTCAACTTCTTGGAAATCACTTGTCTACCACTTCACACCTTCAGCTGCACTCCCCTGCTGCCAGCTTTCACCACGGCATGGGCGAAGCCTATGCAGCTCTATCTTGCACCTCTGACAAACAACAAGAGGAGCAGCAACAGCACCAGCAGAACCAGCCTTCTCCTCAGCCATGTGCCACTCCACAGGGGATAGACATAGAAATCCAGCTCCAAGGAGGCAAGACCCCCCAACATAGGGTCTGCAGGCAGAGGATCAGCTCTCTTGACATGCCTGAGCACCAGTTCCTCAGGAGGCTTAGGTTTTTGCGGCAGGTCGTTGCTGACATATGCAGCCTCCTGAAACGACCTCCTTCCCAGTGGGCCAGATGGGCACATAGTGTCAGTGGAACGATTAAAATAAATCTGCAAGAGGACAGAATTGGAGGAGTGCAGAGATCTCGGAGGGTTGTAGGTCTGGAGGTTAGAGAGATAGGGAAGGGTGAGGCTGTGGAGGGATTTGAAAACCAAGATGAGAAATACAAAATTGAGGTGTTGCTGGACTGGGAGCCAGTGTAGGTCAGCAAGCATAGGGGGTGATGGCTGAATGGGACTTGGCATGAGTTAGGATATGGGCAGCAGAGTTTTGGATGAACTCAAATTTATGGAGGGTGAAAGGTGGGAGGCCGGCCAGGAATGCATTGGAATAGTTGAGTGTAGAGGTAACTGAGGTATTGGTGTCTGTCCCTACAGCTGTCTAGGTCTCAAACTCTGGAATTCTCTCGCCCAACTCCTCTGTCTCGCCAATTCCATTCCACTTTTTAATTCCTGCTTAAAATTGTTTGACCAACAAGTTGGTCATCCCTCCTAATATCATTTTCTATGACTTAATGTTCATTGTTCCCTTGTGCATTCACAATACAGGTCCATGAAAAATGGGCATATTTGCTCAAAGGTGAGATGCCTGGTTCACTGATACTGCACCTATTGAAGGAGAACAATTTTTTTTATGTGTTAATTTATTGATTGCAAAATTGTTAAGAATTAATGTACCTCAAGAACACTTCCTATATTTGATCAGAACAAGTGGGAAGAACACTGCCATCTTCCAATTAGAAAATTTAAAAAAATTAAAGCTGCTTAAAACTGATCATAAATGGAATGTGTCAATTGCCTAATTGTAGGTTGAAATTAGACTCAATTGTTCAAAAACAGACAATGTGCATTTGAGGCCCTCATCATCATCTTTCATGTAGCTGTTCTGATGCCTTTACAACTATAAGTTGCATAGCATGTATTGTTCAGCTGATCAATTTTATCTGAAAGACCGCCCTTCAGAGCCTGTTCTTCATAGTAATTATGAGTAGAAAAAAAAATTTCATGTTTTAGCAATTGATATTATTTTGCTTTGTATCATGAGGCCAAATTAGTCAACGTAAGCTCATGTGATTCATACAAAGACTACTTATTTCTTTCCAAGAAGCATTTAATTTCCAACTCTGTGTGAGAAGAGTTCAAAGAGTAATGGCTGACCCATTTGCTTGATTAACCACTTGTAAACTGCTTCCAGACTTCTATTTTTTTTGTTGGACTGTACAATATTGTAATGCTTTAGTAAATGATTCTCTTCGGTATTAAACCTATTAATACTTTTAGGTTGTTATGAAAAATGCTTGCATGGCTAAAATGACCGGTTTCCTGAGGTGATCAAGACTTATGTGCTATCCAGTACAACTTTACAGTTAAAGGATGAATTGTTTTCCCTGGAGTACACTGTAAGCATGTAATATACAAAGAAGGTTTAAGTTTCAGATCATAGGTACATTGGTTTGCCTATGGAAGAGTCATTTTGCAATGAGAATGTTGTTATGGTCAAGTGAGGAGGGGGTCGAAGGGCTTCCCTCTTTTCCGTCTTTGTTTGACCACAACAGATTTAATTCTTTCTTAAAGTGGATGTACTGGCCAATTCAGTAGGTGTTTGGTTCTTGTTATGATCAGAACAAGTAATTAACAGACAGGTTTTCTTGGGTTTAACAAAAAAAGAGCTCAACTTTATTGTACCTAAACCGAACTAATAAAAATAAGAAACAACGTGCCAACTTTCACACACACACACACACTAGAGGTTTACACACACACAAATAGGCTACAGAGTGGGGAAAGGTAGATTGGTTGAGTTAGAGTCTATAGAAAAAGGGGTATACAGTCTGTAGAGTTTGGTGATTTGGATGGCTTCTAGCTGAATTCAGTGGTCTTGAGGCTTTTAGTTTAAAAAGGTAAATGACTGGTTCGGTGGGTCTGTTGGAGACAGCGATGCAGATGATTTCCTCAATGGGGTTTCTGATTGTAGCTGATAAATGCGAAAGTGGTCAGTCAACAAGCAGGATTTGAAAGCTTTCAGGCTGGAATGGAGAGAGAGAGAGAGAGAGAGACCCGCACTCTGGTCTACACGTGTCAGAGTCCAGTTGCTTCTCCTCTCTCTGCTGCAGAAAGACACAAGCTTAAAACCACAGATGGGGAGGAGCTTGTCACATGACAGTCACTCAGTCATTCAAGCATAGCAGTTAGCAGTATTTCTCTCTTGCTAAAAAGCAAAATAACAAGCAATTCCCTTAAACTTCCTGGCTCTTGGTTCTTGCTGGGATATGAACAGACATTTCTTCTCCCTCCGTACAGCATTGCAGTGTAGGATACAGTGTTGCAAATTTGGTGGCCATCTTAAGCTGCCAGCAAAGTCAGCCTTGTAGCTTTTCTGTTTTTAAATGTCTTTCAAACAAAAAAATAAATTCGGATCTCCAGTCAGTGGATTAAAGAAAATTATCATTCAACAAAGCACATTGGCGTAACAATGTGTAAAAAAAATAGTGGGCACAAGTTCAATTCATCATAATTTCGATAATTTAGTGTTTATTGATTTGACGCCATCTGTAAAATCATGGTGCATTGGGGTAGAAATTTGCAGTCCAGGTAGGATGCATATTTGATTGCGCCATGCTGCTGAATCTCTGATCCCAGCTGCATTGTTGCAGAGTGCCAGGCATTTTACCTCCACTGCCTCCTCTCCTCCCCTCACCACCCTGCACAGAACCTGGGAACATTGGAGAGAGAGGTGTTACGACCAGGTGAGAAAGAGGTCAAGCGTTCCCTTTCAGCCTTCACCTGGTCTTACTGTAACAGGGTTTTATTTTTAAATACGCTGTGTTTTTAGCTCCCCCTTGGTGAATCCTATTATAAGGTAAAGAAATGAGCACAAACAGGCTTTCTTAGGTTTAGAGAAGAAAGGTGAAATTTTATTAAACTTAAACTCTAATTCGGTTAACGCCTACGGATATACGACGCGCCTACGCTAGCATGCATACACGATACACACATGCAGATAGGGACAGAAAGAGCAGAAGAAAAATAAAGTGAAAAAGGTTGAGGCAATCTCTGAAGAGGGTTTTTGTGTTACTGTGCTTCGAGCTCGCTGTAGTCCTTGATCGTAGGTAGATCTTGCTTTTCATTGGGGCCTAGTATTCTTCTTAAACCTTGTTCACTGTAGGATACTTTTCTCCCTTGGGGTTCATGTGTCTTCTGGGGGTTACAGTTCCGTGAGAAAGAGATGGGAGCAGATAGGAGGTCTTCTTCAGTTCAGGAGCAAACAGCTTTCTGGCAGTTCAAACACTATCTCTACAATTTAAAACTCCCCAAATTGGCCAGCAGGGTAGTCACGTGACTGGTATAACCACTGCTGGCTTTGTGTCTTGGGTGGGTCAGGGAATGGTTCTTTGTCTATAAATACTGTCTGTTAATATGCAAAAATGTCTTTCCAGTCAGGGGCCTGGCAACTTCTTGTAACAGGCCTTCTCTTCTTCCCAGCAACAATTTGAAATTTAATGTCCATGTGGCGAAATTAATGTGCCTTATTCTTGGCAGGTGGGGGCCTGCATGACAGAGGACATTGTTGTGATATTACTTGTCCCTTTGGTATGTGAGTTATTGTAAGATTCACAGGACTACAAGTGATATCCAACGAAAATGTGGATTTTTATTATAACTTAACTAGAACACACATATATATACATATATATATATATATATTATATATATTATATATATATATACACACACAAACAGTTACTGTAAGAACCCCATTTAAACACATCTCACTCTATTGGGCTATACCCATAACTCCTTGGTCATGTGTGACGCGACATCACTTCCTCCGGGACATTCACTCATAGCTCTTAAGGTGGTTCTTTTGAGATTTTCCCACAACAATTATGTCTGGAGCCAGGGTGCAGGTTGTCTGTTCATCATGCTGGCCGTAATTAGCATGTGACCTTGGCCAAGCAATCATCATTTAAAAAATAATTACCGGGAATATCTCAACTGAGGTAAATATTCTATGCCATGCTCGTGGAGGTGAACATTGTCTATCTGACAGCCCTTGCTGGTTGTGTGATTGGACATAAGCACCAGCTTTGGCTGGAACATCCCGTGCCTCACACATGAATTATGGATATTTGAACAAGATACAAAGGCGTGCATGACACCAGTGGAATTGTACCTAAGCAATGGATCAATGTTTCAAGAAGACAGGTAGGCAGAAGAGAGGGTATTTGGGGAGGCAACTTTAGTTTTTTCTTTAAAAAATCATGCTGGCATTATGGGTTACGTATTGTGCTGCTGAAGTTGTGGGAAGCCTGGCAGTGGCAGAAGAGTGGAGGCAGCTCTAGGACAAGGCATATTAGTGGCTAAAGAGGTAACCATGGGGATTGGAGACACATGAGCAGGTGGTGGGAGGCCCATGAGTGGACAGAGAGGGAAGGTAGTGACATTTGGAAGCACATGAGCGGCTGAAGTGCAACTTAATGGAATTGGAAGGTCCACAAGTGTACGAAGAGGGAACCAATGCAAGTCGAGATCTGTAAGTAGTTCGAGGAGGAACTTCAGTGGGAGGAAGGGAACTGGACCTGTGAATCTAAGTGAGTGGCATGTAAGACCAGCTGAAATAACTGGCTGAAGATAATCTCTAAGGGACATAATAAAGGTTTAAAATTATAAGATACTTATAAATTATTAGTTTTTTTTTAAATGAAGTACTTACTTGACCATGAGAAAAATCACAGTGACCTGACAGTTTATCTAAAGAATCAAAGAATTTGCTCCACTGTGCTATCTGATGGCCAATGTCTGCTACTACAGTGATGACAGAGTGTCACATACATAGGCAAATCCTAAAAGGGCAGGTTTAGCCAAAGAATTACAAATAGGACTTTTGAATGGAAAGGTGACATAATATAACTATTTTAATAATATAGGTATTGTTTGAAGACTAACACCTAGTAAAGACATGTTATTTACAATCCTGTGCTTTTGCTTTATTATACATTAAAAACAATCTGTGGTCTTAGGATTCCAAAGATACTTAGCCAGTAGTTGTTGCTGTGTAAGTAACATTATGTCCAGTTGAGAACAATGAGGCAGCTAAGATTAAGTGACAGTTCCAAACTGCAGGCGCAGTTATCCCCAGGATCTCCTTTCTGCAAAGATTCATGATTGGAGCTAGAACCAGCAAATCCAACAGAGAATACTCAAAAACAACCTTTGCAATCTGAATTCGCCAACCGTTAATTCAGAATGGAATACAAGTTGCCAACAGAGATGTACGTATCAGAAAGTTTATCACTTTTTATAGGACCAACACTCACTTTGTTAACTTATCTTTTTAAAATATCTATAGAAACTCTTACTATCTGTCTTTATACTTCGAGCTAGCTTTCTCCTGTACTCTAATTTTACCTTCCTTATCAATCTTTTAGTTCTTCTTTGCTGTTTTTTATATTCTGTCCAATCTTCTGACCTGCCTCTCATCTTTGCACAATTATAGGCTTTTTCTTGAAGTTTAATACTATCTTTAACTGTTTTAGTTGACCACAGATGGCGGGTCCCACCCTTTGGAATTTTTCTTTCTCATTGAAATGAATCTATTCTGTGTATTCTGAAATATCCCCTTAAATGTCTGCCACTGCATCTCTGTTGACCTTTTCCTTAACCTAATTTGCCAGTTCACTTTAGATAGCTCTGCTTTTTTGCCCTCATAATTGCCCTTATTTAAGTTTAAAATACTAGTCTTGGACCCACTCTTCTCTCCCTCAAACTGAGTGTGAACTTCAATCATATTATGATTGCTACTACCTAGGGGCACCTTAACTATGAGGTCATTAATTAATCCTATCTCGTTGCACAATGCCAGGTCTAGTATAGCCTGCTCTCTGGTTGGCTCCAGAACGTACTGTTCCAAGAAATTATCCCGAAAACATTCTATGTACTGCTCATCTAGGCTACCTCTGCCCATCTGATTTTTCCAGTCTATATGTAGGTTAAAATCCCCCATAATTATCGCTGTACCTTTCTTACTAGCTGCCATTATTTCTTCCTTTATACCCCGTCCCACAGTGTGGTTAACGTTAGGCGGCCTGTACACCACTCCCACTGTGTTTTTAGCTCCCCCTCAGTGAATCCTTGTTCACTGCTCTCCAATTGTAAGGCAAAGAAATCAACCAGACAGGTTTTCTTAGATTTAAACAAGAAAGGTGGAAGTTTATTAAACTTAAAACTTTAAATCGGTTAAAACTAATACGAATACACGATGCAACTATGCTAGCATGCATATGCGATAAACACTCACGCAGATAGAGACAGAAAAGTAGAAAGAATGAAGGGGAAATGTTTGAAGCAATAGCTGGAGTTTATTTACTGTCCTTTGAGTTCGATGTAGAGTCTTTGATTGCAGGTAACTCTTGCCGTTTTGTTGGGGCCCAGTGCAGGCTTTCAAACTTGTTTTGATGTAGGAGTCTTCTCCCTTGAGGTTTAAGTGACTTCAGTGGATCTGGAAATTTGTGTGAGAAAGAGAGAGCCAGGCAGGAGAGAGGCTCTATCTTCAAGTTCAGTTGTAGTCTGACCCAAACTGTTCTGTGAGCAGTTCAAAACCAAATCTGGGCCAGCAGGTTAGTCATGTGACTAGTTTTTTTTTTAACAAACTCCCCTGTGTTTTTGTGGATTCCTTTCATCTTAGTACACACCTGCGGTGGTGGGGGATGGGGAATGAAATGCTGGCTTGTTCCACATTCAGTGTCTGGTGATCAAACTCCATTTGGGTTAATTGGATCAGGGAGCCGTTCTATTGTCTCTCCAGGCAACTGTCTCAGTATTCAAATTTTTCTAGCCGCTGCTGGTCTCTTTAAATAATTCACCTCTTCAGTCCAGTAATAGTTTAAAATTAATGTTTCATATGACAAAATTAATATGCCTCATTCTTAGCAGGTGGGGTCTTCATGACACCTCCACACCCAGCGGAATGAAATGTGATTTTTTAGAAGAGCATTTCATTGAAAGGTACTAGAGGAAAGAGTAGGTGCAGGGAAACACACATGCATCAATCTCATTCATTCAGAAATCCTAAAAATTGTTACAGCCTACCTTTTCTTGGTAGCCGTGCTGCTTGAAACTGTTCTTTTTGGCATCCCAATAAACATGTGATTTTTGGGGAAGTTTTTCAGTTTGCACATTTCCATGACTGCCTAGGTGTCATTGTTCCTGTTGAGGTTGGCAGGGGGAGGGATAGATTTAATTAGCCCTAAGTTGCAATTCTGCTCAGGAGGGTCAGTAATGGGTGGATCCATTCTGAACTCTCTTGCAGTGCTTTGATGAGTCATGCAACGGATTTTCATCTGAAGGGATGGTTGGTTCCCTTTTCTCTTGATTGTGGGGGCAGGGGGATTCTTTGCTAATCTTCCCTTTGTCCTCTGGGACACTCCTGCTTGCAGGTATTGCCCACATTCTACTGCACTCCCCTGTGGAACTTCAACTAGGTGAGGCATCACCCTCACTGTTTCCTTGCTCTCTTGAGGACATTCTTTGTTTCTGCAGGTTCCTGTAAATGCTGCTAGCAGCTCTGGTAGGGTGCTTCTGGTGTCTGCATTTACATAGGAGGATTTTCCAAAGAAAGTCTCAGACAGACAGTCCTCATGGCCATCTGCCTGCAGTGCCAATTCAGTCTCCTCTGGGGGAGCTGGTTTGATCATGGCCTGATGCACTGCACATTCAGAGAAACTGCAGGGGTCTGTCTCCTGCCACTGCCCTGTCTCTCTGATCTCCTGCGGTCTATCTTTGACTACTGGGGAAACTACCACTTTTGCCCCCGCCAGTTCATTACCTAGGAGCAGGTCAACCCCGTCCATAGGCAAACTAGGGACAATCCCTACGGTCACCGGTCCCGAAACTAGGTCGCACTCCAAGTGCACCAGGTGTAAAGGTACAGGTGTACACTGCCCTCCAATACCATTCACCACCATTCTGGTGTTTATTGCACTCTCTGGGGGAAAGGTCAGGCCTTTTCCCAGTAAAAGGGATCTAGTGGCCCCTGTGTCCCTGAGAATTACTATGGGCTTGCTTGCCCCATTCGAGTGTTACGGGGTTACTCTCCCTTCGGACTCAAAATCCTGATACCCTTCAGGGACCCTATTAAATTTTCCTGTACTCGCAGTAGTATGCTTTCTGGGTCTTGCTGCTGCTGCAGTTAAAGCCACAGCTTGTTCTGCTGTGCTTTCCATTAGGGTCCCTTTTCCTTCACTGAGCGGGTGTGCCCCGATTAACCCTACAGGCTTCCCCCGTAGTTTCTAGCAGTTAGCGCTTAAATTACCTGCTTTATTACAATGGAAGCATACAGGTCTCTGGGGCTCACACCTACTTACAGCATCTTCCCTTTTTGGCTGGAGGACGGCCCCCTGTGTCTCCTGTTTTTCCTTCTCTCCCAGGATTGCTTGGGCTTCTATCACCTTCCCATCCTTTGTCGTTTTCAGATTTGTGTCAGAGACTAGGAAAGGTTTTCCCCTGGGGAACCGACTTATGAATGAGAACAAACTCATCAGCCAGAACTGTGGCTTGCCGGGCTCTAGGAACCTTCTGTTTCTCTGCATGTGTCTTTATGGAGAGTGGGAAAGAGTTTTTAAATTCCTCTAGCAAAATTGCCTCTCTGAGACTTTCATAGTTGGGCTGCACTTTAAGAGCCCTCAGCCACTGGTCAAAAGCCAGTTGCTTATTTCTCTCAAACTCCAGCTAAGTTTGATCAGCTTGCTTCTTGAGGGTTCTAAACTTTTGGCGATAGGCTTCCAATAATAACTCATATGTCCTGAGGATAGCATTTTTTGTCATTTCATAATTTGATGAACTCTCATCTGGCAACAAGCAATAAACTTCATGGGCTTTTCCTGTTAGCTTGCTTTGTAGCAGGAAAGTCCAAGCCCCAGCCAGCCACTTTAACTGCCTTGCCAGTTTTTTAAAAGATACGAAAAATGCTTCCACGTCTCCCTCATTAAATCTCGGAATCAATTGGGAAAAATTTAACAATTCTGTACCCAGCCCTGAATTACAATCCTCCATATTGGCCATGCTTTCACTGGGGTTAGTTACTCTGTCGCCCCCTAGTTAACTCAGGCCGCCTCAGTTCTCTCCGCAATCCTTCTGGAAGGCGCTTTCCTCTCTCCTGTCTCTCTCTTTCCCTGTCTCCTCTCTTGTTTTTTCTTTCTCTTGTCTCTCTCTTTCTCTTTCTCTTTCCTCATGTTCCTTCTGGAAGGCTCTTTCTTACTCTCTGTCCTCTCTTTTTCTTTCTCCTGTCTCTCTCTCTTTCTCTTTCTCTTTCCCTATCTTTTAATTCAAGTTTACTTTGTTCCAATTGTCTCTTTGCCAGAAATACCCTGTTGGAGTCTATTTCCAACCCTGTTTCTGCTTCTTCAGATTCAAGGGAAAAATGATTGGATACTAGTCTTAGGAGTTCAGACTTGCTAGCCTTGGCAACGAGACAGTGATTCCACACTGCTCAGTCATTTTCCTCAACTCTTCCATAGACAGTGCTTTTAACTTATCCCAAGTTACTTCACCCTGGCTTGGGGAGTTACTGACTTCAGTCGCAGACATGTTGGTATTCAAGCACACACAACCACAAGAAAACCTGCACTTAAATCTTTTCTCTTTTTGATTGGGATCAATTTGGCATCCCACTTCCAATTTTCTCGATTGTCTGTGGGTCAAATCCGGACATTAGCCCCCAAATGTCTGTTACGTCCAGGTGAGAAAGGGTTCTAGGGGTGCCTGGTTTAACCGTAACAGGGTTAAATTTTAAAAACTGTATTTTTAGCTCCCCTTCAGTGAATCCTTGTTCACTGCTCTCCAATTGTAAGGCAAAGAAATCAACCAGACAGGTTTTCTGAGATTTAAACAAGAAAGGTGGAAGTTTATTAAGCTTAAAACTCTAATTCGGTTAAAACTAATATGAATACACGACCCGACCACGCTAGCATGCATATGCGATAAACGCACACATAGAGACAGAAAAGTAGAAAGAATGAAGGGGAAATGTTTGAAGCAATAGCTGGAGTTTATTTACTGTCCTTTGAGTTCGATGTAGAGTCTTTGATTGCAGGTAACTCTTGCCGTTTTGTTGGGGCCCAGTGCACGCTTTTAAACTTGTTTCGATGTAGGAGTCCTCTCCCTTGAGGTTTAAGTGACTTCAGTGAATGTGGGAATTTGTGAGAGAGAGAGACAGGCAGGAGAGAGGCTCTTCAAATTCAGTTGCAGTCTGACCCAAACTGTTCTGTGAGCAGTTCAAAACCAGACCTGGGCCAGCAGGTTAGTCATGCGACTAGTTGTTTTTTAACAAACTCCCCTGCACTTTTGTGGATCCCTTTCATCCTAGTAGACACCCGCAATGGGGTGGGGTGGGGGGTTGGTGGTGGGAGGGTGCAGGGGTAAATGGAATGCTGGCGTGTTCCACATTCAGTATCTGGTGATCAAAATCCATTTGGGTTAATTGGATCAGGGAGCTGTTCTATTGTCTCTCCAGGCAACTGTCTCTTACTATGCAAATTTTTCCAGCCGCAGCTGATCTCTTTCAGCAATTCATCTCTTCAGTCCAGCAACAGTCTAAAATTAATGTTTTATATGACAGAATTAATATGCCTCATTCTTGGCAGGTGGGGTTTTCATGACAACCATGTTAGCTTAAATCTGTCTCAGAAATCACCGACTTTGAATTGACATGCAATTGAAACCCCCCCTCACCCAATGACAGAAAGGCATCCATCAAACCAGCCTGAACACTGCTGTTCCACTCACAAGTGCACACCCAAGCACACAAGCAAAAATATCAAATCCCAAACAACCCACCCCATTACTGAGCATTAATCACTGGATTGTGCAGCCAACAAAGATGTCCTCCTCTTCCTCCTACTAAGCACTAATTACTGTGTAACAGTCAACCCAAGATATGAGTATTAATCCCTGAATCGTACAGGAAATTCACATAAACCACCTAAAACTCTTATCTCTCTGAGCAATAGTTTCCAGATTGCACAACAATATAGCATTCATCCCTGAACCACACCCTCAGCCACTGAGCATTAACCCTTGCTTTACACATCAAACTCACACTTAGGCTCACATAATTGTCTACATTTATCCTTAACCCCCATTCCGTCCCTACTCCCCACAAAGAGCAGAGATTCAACAAATGTAGAGTGAACACAGCAACTTCCATCCTCAGCATTAAACAAGTCCCCCCTCACAGAGTAGAAATATCTAGAATACACCCCAGCCCAACATTGCATTATCCCCACCGAGCGGTCAGTATAATATCCTCTCCCTGTGCTTGTCCACACCCCTGATGTTCCCTTTAAGGAGCTATTTTAGCATATATAAAATATATATTGTATGTATCATTGTTTATTTGCTTGTTCATCTGTTGTTCAGTAAATTCACTTCATAGGTGAATGTCTGAAATGTGATGCTCAACTGCTTTTTGAATGTTAAAAAAAATCCTGCGGACTCAATTTAGATCTGGTAGCCGAGGGAATTTTAAAGTTAGTTTTTCTCTTTGTTATGCTGGAATTGTCACCAGAACTTCCATAAATATTAGGGCCAGTGAAGTTGCTCTTGAAGCCAGGAGGATCTTAAAACCTCACCTGTGAGAGTACTCGCCTCAAAAGGGCAGAAAATGCCAAAAATGTAATGGTGCTGCATCAATGCATGTCTTACCCTTTTTCTGCTTTTCCCTTCTTTTCTGCTTTTGTTCCCTCACTCGCCTTTTTCATTTACAGAAGCTGCAATTATGAATGTAAGTACTACAGGGTAACTTTTAAAAAGGAACTCTATTTTTGTTTTGGGGGTATTTGGATGGTATATTATCAACTAAGTGTACCAGTGTTATTTTCCTGTAAAGGCCTCCTCCCTCACTCCGACTGTGATGATATTTTGCTTCAATTTTGTAACATCTCTGCCATTTATATTGCTGTTATCTTCCCTGCACCAAACAACTATGTGTGTAAAATATCGTAATGTGCAGTTGTTTAAAATTCACAGTTTGAAATGTTATTGATGCTGGATCTTTTCTGATGTTAGAGGAAGATCTGTACAGTCCAGTGATTGTTCAGCTCATCCTGGGCCAAAAGATATGGCATGCTGTACTGTCAGTGGCAATTTATATTGTTGCTGTTACTTCCCAAGGTGCTAGTGAAAAAGAATCTCTTTTAGATGTGTCTTACTGCCTCCAGGGCAGTAGCACCATATACATCTGTTGATTAGACTGCAGTAAAGTAGTTGGCCTGCAGTTTACAGCTGCATAATCTGTTGGAGGCTCTAAACTTCTAGCAATTTCCTTGGTAGATCAAGGACAAGATGAGTGTATCAGTTATGTCTTTCATGTGTAGGCAACTGACTTGCGACAAAACATTCACACGAG
The DNA here is from genome assembly GCF_036365525.1 of Heterodontus francisci. Classification (NCBI taxonomy): domain Eukaryota; kingdom Metazoa; phylum Chordata; class Chondrichthyes; order Heterodontiformes; family Heterodontidae; genus Heterodontus; species Heterodontus francisci. The sequence continues at coordinate 38,189,800 of NC_090378.1, forward strand.
AATTTGCTAATGTTGGTAGCTGTTAATATGTGTAACTAGGAAATTATTTATAGGATCTAGTGAATTATTCAGTAGTTTAAACTTCTAATGTGAAATAAAGTGACTTTTAGTATCTGTGGAAATTTTGTACAAATATTTAACAAGGTGCTTTGTCAGCTCACATTACCAGTGGGTAACATGGATTTCTTAAATTGTGCAATCTGTCCTAATATTTGTCAGACCTCTGCTTATAGTTGCTTTGCATCTTATGTGGTGTGAGTGATGCAGTTGGCTAGTCAGATTTGCAGTCTATCTACTGGGAGAACTGCTGTCCTTGGTCTGACACCGTAAGAAATCATGACTAGTCGATCTTTTAAGTGCATGATTTCTTTTGGTGCTTTTTGCAGTTGAATCACTAAGTGCAATTCTATTACTAAATGCATGCTAAGATTTTAAGAACAAATTATTTTAAAACAGATGTGAATGAAAAGACTGGATTCAAGATGCACTTGCACATAGAATTTATCTTACTTTTTTAAGTTTATATTAAAACATATATAATTACATAATATTTGTAAGTACCCTGATGACAGTACAGTGTAGTAGAATGCAGGTTAAGACTGATCTCAACTATGCTTTGTGTGAGAATCAGTATTTAGAGGAAGAAGTGCCTCACCAGACATCTCAATGGATAATTTATACTAGAAGGTATAGAATATAAAAGTTGAGATGTAATGGTGAATCTATATAAAACCTTAGTAAGACCTCAGTTGGAGCACTGTTTTGGGCTCCACAATATAGGAAGGATATTGAGAGAATACAGAGGTTACAGAATAGATTTACTACAATACTGCTTGGTATGGGGATATACAAATATTGAAAAATTGAGGCTGTTTTCATTAGAAGAGTGGAGATTGAGGGTGATTTTATAGAGATGTTTAGAAATAAGGCAGAATGGGACTGATATGATAGAAACAGATCGGTTCCAGTGATTGAGAGGACCAGAAAAAGGGTGCATAGGTATATGATTAAATGTAAGGACAGAAACTTTTCTATGCAGAGGATTATGAGGCTGTTGAAGGCACGATCTGAATTAATGACTGACACAGAGAACATGTTTAAGAATAGATTGGATAGGTGGTAGAAAGGGGCATAAATGGAAATGGGAAAAAGCAAGGTTATCACATTAGGAGTATTGCTCATGTGCCGGAAGAACACCAAGTTGGGCGCAATGGCCTGTTTCTGTATTGGAATTCGATGTAAACGATCTGGTAGTTGAAACGTATATGGGCTGAAGTGTTGGCAAGTTAGGAGTTGTCCACCTTACTATAGTTGCTGGGGCTGCCACAGTGAAAATATTGTGCAAAACACCTGAGCTTAGAGCAGTAATGTAATGAAAACAAAAGTGGGGGATAAATTGGAAAATGTTGTGCTGAAGCAGTTATAGTATCTACTTCAGTGCAGATATGCATAAGTGGGTTAAGATGGCAATGCTGCAAACAGAGTTTGTAGAAGTGGCAATCTGACACTGGACTTAATTAGAAACTTGTCTCTTCAGTGACTCATTTCGTACCCCCTACCCCCCGCCATGAATTTGCTTTACTGAAACTTTACTGTTCTTAAATTATATTTTATTATAAGTGTAACATTACATGATTGTCTGATTTATGGTATATTTTGTCTAATCAGTGATGGGTCTGTTTTTCAGTTGTGCGTGGAGTATATCAGCAGTACTCTGACAGTAGAATCTGCCTGTGAAGCATTGCAGGTAAGTCCTGAGCAGTTTATTTGTGCTAGTTACATTGATATATATTTCCTTTGTTGGTCATCAGTGGCTGGAGATTAAATTTGTATTAACCCATTGTCTGACAGTAACTGCAGAAGGTTATAACTTGCCTGTTACTGTGGGTAGTGTAATATTTAGAGATTGGAATACATTGTTTTTGCTTTTTCTTGTGCCATTTCCAGCTCAGCTGTGTCTTCTCAAATATTGGAGCACTGCACAATGATATATTGGCCTATGATCAGTCTGAGTTAAAACCATTTCATTTCAGTCCCTGGGCGAGATACTTGAACTAATCAATGACTAGTTTTTTTATTGCCTTTCTCAATTATTAGGGCCGATTATAAATCAGTCTGCCTCTGTGTAATGGCTCTAGAATCAGAGTGCTACATTTCCACATTGTTCCCGTGCCCATCTCACCAGCCAACATTTTGTCTCGAGCCTTTAAAAGAGCATCCAGGCATTTGCCTGAAGCCGGTGGGATCCTCATTTACATATGCAAATCATGGTCCTATGCCATATGTAGAACCACATCTACAATTTTGAGGTACAAGTGAATGGAGGGTGCACGACACACAACATTGTCTATTTGTATCGGGAAGTGAGCAGCCTAAGCACAAGAAGCCAGTCACACAACAGCCCAGGAAATTTTTTGCAGTTGTGTCTGCAGGAGTTGGAGTGCTCTTCCTGGGCCCAGAAAAAAAACCTCTGGGCCACTACTGGCCCGTCCAAGGTCCTCCCACGAACGCTTTATTCCCCCAGGACTCCAACTGTTAGCTGGTTCAGTGTAGGAGCTAGTTGATTTTCTCCTGTCCCAGCAATAGAAATGAGGCCTTTGACTTCAACTGGGTCAGGTCTCCTGCCCAGTCTCTACTGGTAGTTAAAATCGGCTTGATTGTTTTTCTGTCTTTTAAAAGGCTTTCAGTTTTTTTTTAAGTGCTAATTTTTTTGTTGCTTCTACATTTTTTTGATCAGATCCTAATTGCACTTTTTGCTCCAATTCCTCCTGTAGCTTTCTTGTATTATCAAATAGTGTTCTAAGAAAAATCTTAAAACTGTCTTATATTTTGCTAGAGTAAAGAAATAGCATAGTTACAGCTGGCTGAAACTGAATGTCCTCAGTTTTGTAATGAAGTTTATACATTGCAATTTACCAGCACTGGTGATACCCATTTAAATTCCCATGGAACTGCTGTTGATATTTGGAATTTTAAATGTGGGGGAGTCGAAATAGTGCAATGTATCTATTAAAATGTTAGAACAGGTTTGAGTGGCTGAAAAACCTACTCCTTCTCCTCTGTTCCTAAATATTCTCCTTGGGTGTGATGGCACTGATGGAACTGTTCCCCAGCACAAAAACATTGAAGAGGAGGGCTGAAGATATATTTTCCTAATATTTTGACCTAAAAATGGTATCGATCACAGACAGGAAGCACTTTTTTTCTTTGTATAATGTTACCTTGGTCATTCGTCAAGTTGTACTGCACTTTTTATATAAACTGCCCTTGTAGCGTTCCATGTCCCGAGGAATTAACACTTGCAAGAAAGGGCTTAAATATTGTCTTCTGTTTCACTTTCACACTTTGGAATAACAGATATCAAACTCAGAAAGACAGACTGCAGCGACAAAGATATTTAAAGTTGTAGAGAGATGTGAAAGATAGATCATAATATTTTCTTAATGGTGAGAGACTAGTAGCAGTGGAGGGGCAATGGGATTTGGGTGTCTGTGACCTGGAACTCGCTGCCAGAAAGGTTGGTGGAAGCGGAGATGATCAATGACTTCAAGAGGAAGTTGGATGGCCATCTGAGAGAAATAGATTTGCAAGGCTAGGGAGATCGAGCGGGGAAGGGGGACTGACTGCATAGCTCCATGGACAGCTGGCATGAACTGGATGGGCTGAATGGCCTTCTTCTGTGCCGTATATGACTCTATGTGCACAGATCTTTCAAGGTTGGTACACAGCCACAAAAAGTAATCAAAAAGGGTAATGGGTTAAATTATAAGGACAACTTGGGGCTGGATTTTGTGCTGGAGGAAGGGCTTCCGGCGCTGGGCCAAAAAGGTGGAGGGAGCCCCGCCTCTGCCTTTTCGCGCTCCCCAGAGTGATCCTCCAGTCTTTTTAAATCAAAATTTCAGGAGGCGAGATCCCCATCCCTTTAAAGACGGGGATCCCACCTACATAAGCCGCCAGCCAATCAGAGTGCCAGCAGCTCAGCAGTGCCACCGGGAGCAGTGTCACTGCTGGTACTGCAGAAGCCTTGGGCCCGGGCCCAGGCCCAGCGCCGGAACCCTGGACAAGGTAGGTGAGGCGGGGTCGCTGGGGCCAGTCCGAAAGGCCCTGGAGAGGGTGGGACAAGGGAGTGGTCTTGCAGTTACGGGGTGGGGGGGGGGGTGAATTTGTACCTGGTGGGGGTCATCCGTGGGCCACAAATTGCCCACAGAGGAGGGACCCCACCTCCCCTCAAGCCCACAGGGAGGGTGCCATGTTACAAGGCAACCTCCCCACATGGCGGAGGCACCCCCCCGCCCCCCTCCCCCCCCCCCCCCCCCCCAACGCTGCTGGTAAGATCCCAGCGGCGGGAAGAAGTCCTTAATTGCCCGTTAATAAGCCACTTAAGGGCCTCAGTCGGCCTCTGGGTGGGAAGGCTGTCGTCGGCCTATCCCACCCCCAGGAAGATCGCTTGGTGACGGGGCTGCCAGCTCCCCCCCCTCCCTCCCCACCAAGACCCGTCGTGATACTCCATGCCCCCACCCCGCCTTCGATCCCACCTTATGAGGCCACACAAAATCCAACCCTTGGTTTCTATTCCTTTGGGTTTAGAGTGATCTCATTGGGGTACCTAAAATAATAAAGAGATTCAAACGAAACTATTTCCTCTGGTGGGGGATTCCAGAACAAGGGTCATAATCATAAAATTAGAGCTAGGCCAGTTAAGAGTGAAATAAAAGCAGAAAATGCTGGTAATACTCAGCAGGTTAGGCAGAGGAGAGAAACTTAGAGTTAACATTTCAGGTCAATGGCTTTTTGTCAGCAAAGAGTGAAATCAAGAAGCAGTTTTCACAGAAGGGGTGGTTAAAATCTGTAATTCAAAAGGCTGTGGTTGCTAGGTCAATTGAAAATTTCAAGACTGAGATTTATAGTTTTTTTGTTAGTTAAGTATCAAGGGATATGGAGCAAAGGTGGGAAAATGGAGTTGAGATGCCAATTAGACCAGCCAAGATCTAATTGAATGACTCGATGTTCGGATGTGTCTTATGTTTCTATATTCATTGCTTGCTCAATTAGACAATATATCAGAACTGCCAGAAGCCTCAGTACTGCTGAGAAGACAACAGGTTGATTGCCTCCCTATCCATGAATATTTGTATAATATATTGTAAATTTGCAATGTATGTGCACTAGCAATCAGCAAATTGCCAATGTTTGATGCTAAATCCAGATCAACTATACAGAGAAATTGGAATTGCAGGGAGAGAACTTATGATACATCTTGTATTTATTCAGGTTATGAAACAAGTGCAACGAAATCCAATACAGAAGTATGACTTTCTACAGGGATAAACTGCCAGAGGTGCGCGCAAAGCTATCTTGGTCTGGACATTGATAGGTGCCCATGCCAGCCACTTGCAAGAAGCAGAGACATCATTTAAATATGCTAATTAGGATCCCAGGCCAGAATCAGGACCTTTTTGTTAAATTGATGTTTGTGCCTGAAATGCCACTTCCTTAACTCACCCAGAAAATCATGGCAGGCGCAGTCAGTAAGCAACTTTCACAAGATGCAGGGCACCTAATCACAAACCCGATCCATGTTTCTCAGTAATCAACTTGTTTATGACCAAGGCAGTGACTCATGCAAGTCTGTGCTCAGTTTCGTATGTGCCAGTCCTCTATACCTGCTTTATTTCCCTCAGATCATTGGGCGCCAGGCTGGCTGCTGGGGGATCAGGACTGTCCACTCACCAAATGGCTCATGAATCCTGTCAGAAACCTGAGCACAGATTTGGATAACCAATGTAACAGTGGTCATGCATCTACAAGGATTCTAATTGAGCAAACCACTGGCCTTCTGATATAACAACACCACCGCCTGGACAGCTTCTGAGGGGTTCTTCAGTATAGCCCAGAGAGAGTGTCAAGATTTGTTATGGCTTGCTGCATATTTCACAACCTTATCAACCGAAAAGGAGTTCACTTGGAGTGCTTCAGGAGAAAGAAGTGGAGCAGGATGATGAAGAACGGGACAAGGAGCTAGATGATGCAGAAGGAGAGTACAGCCAGTTGTATTGCTGTCAGGCATCAAATTATTGAGGAGAAATTATTTTAATTAATAAGAGACATGAATTTGAATCCTTTGAAAGCCAGAGGAGATGCTGGATCACTGAGCCAACATAGCAGCTGCCTAAACTTCTATCTAATCTGTCATAGCTGATACTAGTGGCTCCATTGTTGTGCGTTCTCCTGTAGTGCTCACAGAACTGACCATTCACTCCGTGGTTGACTGCATATTCTTGATGCCATGCGTGAAGACAGTGCACAAGTTGGAACTGGACTCCTCAGGTATTGTGCAGAAGCTCGCTGGCAGGCAGCCTAGTGTACTTAGTAGGTCCCTGTGGATTGCCATCGGTCTTATGTATGGTGGACCCTCGATGTTGTGATCAGGGCTAGAATGCGAGCTGCCCCTCAGATGAGATCCTTCCTGTGCCATCCTGTCTCACTGCCCTTTCTTCTGTGCATTCATGTTGATTGCACCTCTGCATGCAGTAACCTCTAGCCTACTCTGAATTATGTGCGGCATCGGTCTCGAGCTACTGTCTGCAAATGGAAGGTGAGGTAATGGCTCCTTTTGTGCAGTGTTGCTCTCTTTGCCTTCTGCCACCTGAGGGCTGATTGGAGTTTCTGGAGTTGGATTGGAAAAAGGGACAATAGTTAGCATTTAGTGGCATGAGATAGCCAAAACAGATGGTTGGCTTCTGAAAGCAGCAGCAATTTGTCATCCATCATGTGTAAGGATGGACATTTAAGTGAGAAAAAAAGGAATAATGGTTTAAAACCCTGCAACACTTCTCCTCCAGCCTTGACAGCAGCCAGGTTGCTGAGCCCCTCTCGCCCACTTGTCCATCACCTACTGTTCAAGAGGGGATAGCACATGGATGAATCGTGGTCCTGCTCCTGCCTGTTCCCCGTTATTGTGTGCCTACTAAGTACACCTACAGGAAAGAAAGAAGGAAGTTTGTCAGTGTTGGAGAAGTTTTGAGGACTTGCATGTCATGGTAGAATAATGTTGGTGGCGTGTGCAAGATGGTCGAGGTGTGAGGAAGTGAAGCAAGAAAGAGCGAGGAGAGTAGCAGATGCAATGGGAGCAGAAGCTGAAGGAGTGAAATATTCTGCAGTTATCAGAGGAGAGTGCTGGTAGTTGGGTATGGAAGGGCTGTGAATACAGTAGCAACAGATCATGTGAGGCTAAACAATAACTAGTAATGAGAGATATGTTAAGACCCCTAACTATCTGGTGAGTTTATTATAATATTTACAGCATTAAAGCCATATCTTGGAGCTGATGCGTCTGGAATTCAGGCAGTCTGCTAATTCTGCCCATTCTTGCAGCTTGCCTGGATGTCTTCCAGTGTCCAGTGGATAGAACATCTTTCTCCTCCTGCGCACCTCCTCCACCAAAACCTTCAATGCAGTTGAAAACCTGGGGATCCTTGCAGCTTCTGCTGTGCCTGCCGTTGCGCAGAATCTTCACTGACAGTTGCTTCAGGGAAAATGCACCTCCCCTTTAAGAGGTACTACCTTCAAAATGACGCGAGCAATGTGCAAATTTGGCGAGCTGCCATTGAAGAGTATGGGTACCAATGGCAGCCTCCCTATTTTAATTAATAAGAGGATGAATTTGCATCTGCCTTTGTGGCCAGGTGATCAGATGCACCATCTGAGTGCGTGCCCATTCTGGACGTGCAAACACACTTCCAGCAATTTTTACCTTTCTGCCTTCACTACAGTACAAGTGTAAGGTTGGAATGGGGCAGGGTTTGTTGGGTATCCACACTGTCATGCAGACCCCCATCTACCAAGAATGAGGCATATTAATGTTGTCATATGAACATCAATTTTAAACTGTTGCTGGAGTGAAGAAATGACTTGTTGAAGGTCACCAGCCACTTGGCTGGAAGAACATTGGCATACTAAGTGCTTGGAGAGACAAAAGAATTGTTCACTGATTCAATTAACAGAGATTGGTCTGGGCAATGGTGATCCACATCTTGTCGGTAAGAGACAGCACTACACCCTCCCCTCCGAGAGCTTTGAAATCCACAAATGCAGGAGTGGTTAAGCCAGTTAGTTACATGACAAACCTGCTGGCCAACTTGGAGTTTTGAATTGTGCCACACAGAAAGGAACAGATGGGAGTTTTCAACTGAAGCAGGAACAAGGAAGTCTCTCTCCTGGCTGTCTCTGTCTCGCTTTCTCCCAAGTCACTGGACCCACGGAAGACATGTACATCTCAAGAGAGAAAAAACTCTGACATTGAAACAAGTTGAAGCATGCACTGGGCCCTAACGAATTGCAGGACATACCGGCAACCAAAGACTCCAGATTGAATTTAAAGGACAGTAATTATAATCCCGATATTGCCTCAGACATTTCCCCTTTATTCTTTTCTACTTTTTGGTCTTTAAATGCGTGTGTGTTTATTGCGTATGCATGCTAGCGTACTCGTGTCGCATATTCGTAGTTGTTAACGGATTAGAGTTTAAGATTAATAAGTTTTCACCTTTCTTGTTTAAATCTAAGGAAACCTGTCTGATTTCTTTGCCTTACAATTGGAGGAGTGAACAAGGATTCACTGAGAGGGAGCTAAAAATATGGTGTTTCTAAAATTAAACCCTGCTACAGTTAAACCAGGCAAAGGCTGAGAGGGAACCCCTACACCCCTTCTCACCTGGTCGTAACAACACGCACTTCATTTCTTATACCTAATCGCAAAAGGGGTTTCTCAATAGCTGACTGATTTGGTACACCTGGATTACATGGTCCTGTTTTTCCTGGTAGGATGTGGAACAATTGGCTTTAGTAAGGCACTTAGAGGTTCCTATAGACTTACTACTCCACCTGTTCCATTATCAGAAGAGCTATGAATGTTGTAATTCACAGTAGCACTTTAACGTGTATTTTGTCAATGTTGAGATATGAGCCAAAGTTCTCTTTTGCTTCCAGTAGCAGATTACAATCTGAAGAAAGGCCATCGACCTGAAATGTTGGGTGGAATCCCCCCAGAAAGGGGGAAGTCCTGAGGTCGGGGACTTTTTTGGGTGGCCAGCATGCTTGGGCGGGAGGCAGGACTTCCCCTGCAATATCGACTGGAGGAAGCAATCAAGAGCTGGGAGGTGGGGGAAGCAGTCAATTATGGAAGCCAGGCGGGCCTTCCATGCTGCCCGCCCAATCAGAGGGCTGGCAGCTCTGCAGCCTCGGCAGCGTCACCGAGAGAGGGGGCAGCAAGGGGAATACAAAAATGGAGGCACCCTTGCAGGGGTGCCAGAGTTTTTTTTTTGCTGGGGCCAAGCAGACAGGCCCAGTGATCAGAAGGAAAATCCCTCCAGTGTCGGTGTCGGGGCAGAAGTGGCCTTTGCCACTGGTGGCCCAATCCTTAGGCCATGGAGCCTCTGGCTCAGATGGCTTCCCTGCCCCCCACCCCCGGAAGCTGTAGGGAGGCCGGGTCCTTGCAGCCAATGGCTTCCCTTTGTGGCGGGGGCCACACTGCCCCCAGCAAAATGCCAGCGGCCTCGGAAAATGGCCCTTAATTGGGCCTTTAATTGTTTAAATTAGCCACCCGCCTCCAGACGGCAGGCAGCCAAGTAGCATGGTGGAACTGTGCAAGGGAGTTGTGCCAACCAGGCTCCCTGGCATTTTATTGCCCGCCCCCAACCACCCGGGGGCTGGTAAAAATTTACCTCTTAACTCTGTTTCTCTCTCCACAGATGCTGCCTGACTTGCTGAGTGTTTCCAACATTTTCTGTTTTTTATTATAACAGATCACAATAGCTGAGTATAGAGTGTTATTGGCAATCTGTGCTGTTTACAGAGTGGTATCTGGGTGAAAATTGCCGTGTGCCTTTGCGCTTAGGATGTGGTGTATCGTGCAAACAAAAGATGAAAAGGGAACTGATATCAAATAGCAAAGGAAATTAGATTAAATAACATAAAAAGAAAAAAGATGAACTAGTTCACATTTGCCACAAAGTTTGATTTATTTAATTTAATTTATTTAATTTATTTCAGGGACTTATGGTCAAAGGTGTCTTTCTGTACAAACGTTTCCGTGAAGGACAGTCCAACTGAATGGAGTGTTCCACGGCAATGTGGCCAGACCCATCCTTCACAACACCAGGGACAGATAAAACCTCAGGACATGGTGACAGTTGGGGTGGAATTATATGATTGCCGTGGCGATCCCGACAGCAGGACCGGAAGTCGTCATAACTTCTGCTTCCGCTGCAATTCCCATTTCACATGCGATTTTGTATGTAAATGAGCCATGCGGCAATGGGTACGAGGGACACGTGGGATCATGCGTCGGGGGCGGCCTCTCATTGGTAGAATCTGCTGTGACCGCCCCAAGCACCATGATCGCCAACAGATATAAAACAATCTGCTTGCAGCCTCAAAGATCAGCAGCCTTCCTTTCATGTAAGTATCTTCAGACTACCTTAAACTGAAGCTTTTACTTAAATCAAAATGTTTTTGCCTCCCTTATTTTGTGAAAGTCACCACCAACTTCATATAATTTATTTTCCCTACAGCCAACGTGAATGACATGGCAGCCAGCAGGCAACGTCCCGCCCCATGGTTCAGTAATGCCTCTCTGCAGGTTCTCCTCCAGGCTGTCAGGGAAGGCTGGGAGGTCCTCTTCCCTGCAGGTGGAGTCAGAAGAGCCTCCAACTCACCAAGGTGGCCTGGATGGAGGTAGCAGAGGAGGTCTCGAACTGTGGGATAAATCTTTGATTTGCTTGTGGCACACATTCTATGACTTGCTCAGATCAGTGAGGGTAAGTGGTCCTGCTGAGGATGCTCCATTGATTTCTTCCATGACTTGCCTCTTTAAGGCAGATGGGTAAGCAAAGAATGCTGTGGAATGCATGAGCAGCCTTGGTGCCATACACTAAATGATGAAGATTGGCATTGTTTGTGATTGAATGTGTTGTGTGAAATCCAATGCAGAATGAGTGATGTTTGCAATGGTTGTGATGCATCATTTGTCATGTCATTAAATCTGCACTGTCTGTTGCAGGAGAAACGAAGCCACAACCAGCGCGAGCGTGCTAAGATGGGAGGCGGGGTCCCTGATGTCAGACTGCTGACTACGGCTGAGGAGGAGGCCACTGAGATCACGGGAGAGGAGGGAGGCAAAACGAGCAGAGATGGTGAGACAGGAGCCACAAGGATGAAGTGACATCTCTGTTCTTGCAGCCACATGTGGAAATGGAAGGAAATTGTTCGAATTCATGTGAAGCACATGCTTAAAGTACCTCTGTTTGTGTCTCCACTGCAGGTGCCTGCACTCAAGTTGCAGAACACCTCGTGCCCCAAGAATCCTTCTCTGGTGAAGAAGAAGAAGCCAATGGCCCAGAGGGTGCATCGTCACCTGCCTCTTGTTCCACCTCCGCCACTGCAGATAGATCCACACGGTTTGCGGAGGATTTAAGATTAGAATCTGGGTCACAAGCTGGTGTGCACGACACAGACACGTCCCAGCAGCTGAGGGAGCATGTGCTAGCTGGGTCCCCTGACAAAAGGAGGACTGCTGTTGACCAGACCCCTGCTCAGCCCCACGCTCATGATGATCCTCTGTTTGTTGCTACGAGAAGTCTGCTGAATGTGCAGCAAAGCCATATGCAAAATATGTCGGAGATGCCTGAGGTCATGTGTGGCTTTTCGTGTTCCATGGAGGAGTCCATGCAAGCCATGATGTCTGCCATGTCCCGGGCATTTGAGTGGAACGGCTTCCTCAGTAGAGAGTCTGGTGAGCTCCGTGTCGAGTCTGGTTGACCACACGCGCCATATGCCATCTGACCTGCACTCCGTCGCTGCTGCCGTGGGCTCCATGCAGCAGAGTCTAAGCGAGAGGGGGGACAAGGAATCTGGACCTCCCTCCAGGTGCTCCTTCCCCTCAGGGAGACAGGTAGGTGCCATTGTGCACACACATGGAGGAGGAGCACGTGCTAGCTGCCCCCGGGCCCCTCCTCTCAGGACACCCCTGCAGAAACGGTGTCTCGTCCTCCCCCTGACATTGACCCCGTACCTCCAGCAGGCGAGCATATGCAGGTTAGTCAAGTACCATTGCTGCAGACGCCCAGAAGGATGGAGCCATCAAGGCCCCGTACCTCCAGAGGATGCCTGCCTCGGTCATACACAACAACAACGGGCAGCGTACTGAGCAGACTGCCTCCACTTCAGCTGCTAATGTCGGGGTAACACCTAGACGTAGTGTCAGGAAAGGAAAATTGAAACAGTTTTGAGCATGAAGGTGGCACAGATGATGTAGAAATGTTCATGATTGCAAAGATGTATTAAAACATTTTTATTTCATGCAAAATTTGATCCACTCTCAGTAATGTTTTGCTTGATTACAGATGGATACAAAGATGTTTTTTGGAGGTCTGTAGCAGGAACACAATGATGCTTGCAAAGCATCTCAGGAAATGTACTGCCAAGCTTTACTTGTGTTTCCTACGGTCATAACTTAACGCTGCTTGCAGTGGTGTGTAGTCGCATTCATCGTAGCCCTTGGATGGTTTCACACCAAAGTGCAGCCATGCTTTGTTAAGATTGCAGAAATTAATAAGACCTCATACAAAAGGGAATTTCTGTGGCGAATTGTTATGTTTCTGCTCCCAATGTTCCTTGATGATGTGGCTTTTTGTTGGCTGAAATATTCATAAGTTAGGTTTTCCCTGATGTCCCTTGCATGTCTCTCCACAGCCTTCATATCGATGATGGGATCATTGTCATTGTTTTCCTGCTCCTCACCCTGTTTATAGTCTTCCTCATCTGAGGAGGACTGGTGTTCCTCTTGTTTCTCCGCCTGCAGAATGTTGCATGTCTAAATTGCAAGAAACAGCAGACAGCGATTATTCATGATGCCCTCTGTGGCACATGCTGAAGAGATCCTCCAGACTGGTCAAGGCAACAGAATCGCATTTTCAGCATGCCAATGATGTGCTCAATGATGGCTCTGGTGGATGCATGAGCGACATTGTACCTCTCTCAGGAGTGCTTTGGGGATGATGTCCTGGTGTCATCAACCATGTACAAAGTGGGTAATCCTTGTTGCTCAAAATCCATCCATCCACTTCGGCTGGTTCCTCGAAAACTGCTGGCATCTGGGAGTTCCTCAAAATGTAGGAGTCATGACAGCTCCCTGGGAAATGTGCGCAAATATGCATGATTTTTCTCCTGTGGTTGCAAACCAGCTACACGTTTAAAGAGTGGAAGCCTTCACGATTGACAAAGACAGCAGGCTGGTCCCAGGGAGCTTTAGTGGCCACGTGAGTACAGTCGATCACCCCTTGCACCCTAGGGAACCCAGCGATGGTGCCAAAGGCCACAGACCTTGCTGCCTGGCTGTCCTCATCTACAGATAGATAGATGAAATCATTGGCGCGTCGAAAAAGGGCATTGGTCGCCTCTTTGATGCAATTGTGGATCGCAGACTGTGAGATACCATATATGTCGCCCATGAATCCCTGGAAGGAGCCACTAGAGAACAAATTGAGTGCAGCGGTCACCTTGAGGGCAACTGGCATGGGATTCCCACTGAAGCAGAGTGGCTGCAGGTCATGCCGCAGGGTCCTACAAATTTCAGTGATCATTTCACATGACATCCTTAGGCATCTTTAGCATTGCCTCTCTGACATTTGAAGGTAATTTGCCCTTGTCCTGAGGATGTGATGACGTGTTAGTGCCCATCTTTGATAAGGACGTTCCTGGATGTTATCATTCGGAACATCCTCACCTTCCTGTTCTGCCTGTTGCGGGTGCTCAGGCATCATGAGTTGACGGAAGAGAGTCCTCCTTAGTCTCTCCTTTGTTCTTCTTCCCAAGGTACTAGACAAATTGGGTGTATGAGACCTGTGTCACTGTGGCTTTTCTGAACAATAAATAAGCAGCGTGTGGAGATTCAGCTCTCTGTTGCTAGTGAGCTGAAACATCGAGGCAATGAACAGCTGTCTTATATCTGCCTTCAAATTGCAGCCAGGTAGAAGACACGTCCACTGTTGTTTGCCTCCTCCCACTGTCCTTGCAATCCTTGAGTGTCCATGTGGTTCCCATTATCGTTGGAGAAGATGTGGAATTCAGGGCAAGTCTCCCCACCTTCCAACCTCCTCCTGCAACCTTCCAGCTTGAACCCATCACCCTTGACCCACACAATGTTACCGTTACCCCTCCCTCCGTTACATTTGAGCCTCCCCCCATTACCATTAACAATGTAATCATCAATGTATTCATGCCATCCTTCCCCCCCATTCCTACTCCTGTTACTATTGACATGCCGTCTCTTATCCTTGAACCTCCTCACATCGAATTGACCATTGTTGCCGAGTCCCATTCCCCCCCCCATATGAAGCTTTCGAATACCCACCCATTAGTCTTGACCTTCCCCTGTACAGAATTAATTTGCCCCATTGACTGCGACCATTCCCTCTGCTAGCCAGTACCCTCAAATTGCCCCACAGCTCCCCGATGTCGACAGTACTCATCCCTCCCTTTAGGCTCTTGCCAAATATATTCACACAGTACTGACCTAATCCACTCACCACCCCGCAGTCGACAAAATGTATCTTCACGATCAACATCAACCATTCAACAACCTGGACACTCCACTCCACCCTGCCCTTCTCCTCGATGCACCCGATCAACCCCAGCCTTCCCTTCCTGACTACCCTGCCCTGCTCCTCCATGCACCCGATTTTCTTGAGTGTAGTTTAGATTGTGATTGGCAGAGGCTTGTGAGTAGGTCACTTGATTGCCTTCTCAGCTGGGCCTATTGTGTTGCCTTAGAAAATCTAAGAAAGGGCATGAGAGAAAATACATTGTAAGAAAATTAAGGGGTGGAGTTTTTTCTTAGTTGTCGTAGTTTTTCTGGCCTGATTCACATGAAATCGGCATAAACTAAGCTAAAGATCACGGAATTGTAAATGCAAATTGCTTTCAGCCCAAATTGGGTTTCTGCAATCTTTTGCGCTAGTTTAAAAAACATCACACTAGAAGATGACTCTGCCCTCAAAATTGGCCATGACCCAGGATGAATTATTCACCATTGGGAGTTCCTGCTAATTACACTCATTTGCAGTCCTTCAAGGAGGCTCTAAAAATTACGTTTATTTGGGCATAAAGATTTTTAAAACTTTTGAATTTAAGTTTAAAAAAAAAATTACTAAGCAGTGACTACTGTACCCCAATATAACTAGCAAATGGTTCCGTATATGGTTTTTTTTAATGAATCATTTTCAGCAATTTAAGATTGGGTTACTTACTGGTAGTGAGTTGATGTTGTGATTACAATGCTTATTTTTTGTGATAAACCCATTTTCTGCTGTATTAATCAAACTGTCTGAGTTGCCACTCTTAAATAAATATATCAAGAAATATTTTTTGAAGGAAAATTTATTTGAAAAGTAATCGTTTTAAAATGCTTCCCAATTGTACTGGTTCATGGCAGATTTTATGCCCAGCGATATGCGAATGAGTTTGAGAAGAAACTAGAGTAAAAACTCTTCTCAAAATGGGTACAGTTTTGGCACAATTTGCACCCGGATCGCCGATTGCATCCACAGTGGAAAGTCTTGGCCGAAGTGTTTAAATTGTAACTGTTGGTAACAGCTTTGAGGAAGTGGCTGGAAAAAGTATCTGACTGCGTCAGTGACAGATTGCTAAATTAACATCTAGCATTAAACCAAGTGCTTCAGGGATTGTGTCATCTCAGCTGTCCGTCTAGTCATACGCATCCTTTGCACTGTGAAAGTTAGTTACTTCTTCTCAACCACCTTTTGTCATCAGTACTTAGTATTTGAAAAAAAGTCAACAGAAGAAAACTGGAAAAAATAAAATCAAAATTAATTTTAATTCTTGCTGGCTTGTTTTTCCCAAAAATGTAATGGCATTGTGACCTACTCCATAAGTGAAGGAGTTAAGACAATTGAGACAATTACAGAAATATGGTTCCAGCCAGCATCTGTAGATGGAAAATAAGTGTGGTCAGAGTGGGTTGCTGATGCAGAGATTATTTTTGTGTGTGTGAACCTTGTGTCGAGGTGAGGTTATCCAGTACAAAATAAACTAGAAATAACAACTGACATTAACCATGTTCAGAATGTGTTATCTTTTGACATGTGGATTGGTTGGGGCAATGGAAAATGCTGCAGTAATCAATATCTACAGCAGCTTAAAGATTCAGGCAGAAAGAAAACGAAAGACTTGCAATTTCTATAAACCTTTTCTATAGACCTTTCACAAAAATTGGATGTCTCAAAATACTCTACCGCCAATGAAATACTTTTTGAACTGTTGTTGCTGTGGAAGTGTAGAAAACGTGGCAGCTAACTTGCCCGCAAACAGCAATAAAGTAATGTCCAGATAATTTGTTTTAGCGATGTTGGTTGAGGGATAAATATTTTCCTGGTGCCCGGGTGGACTCCCTGTTCTCCTGTGAAATAGTGCTCTGGTATCTTTTACATCCCCCTGAGAGGGCAAATGAATCCTCGGTTTAATATCTCATCCAAAAGACGGCTCCTCTGACAATGCAGCACTCCCTAAGCAGTCTGGATCTATTGTCAGCTTAGATTGTTGTGCTTACGTCTCTGAGTGGGACTTGAACTCACAACCTTCTGATTCAGAGGACTGAGTGGGCCACGGTTGGCTTAAAATAGCTAAAACATCTTTGTCCACTATTTAAGTTGGATTTGCAAGCACATGCTGAGTAACAGAGCAAACAGACTTCCACGATTATTTTGAGAGAGTAAGCGATGAAATATTGTTTTCATTGGTTGGTGAACGAGTAACAGTAATATTTTCAGAATTATCACTACAAAAGTAAAGGGGGAAGTTAGTTTTTTTCCGCACTGGTTATTGTAACTGAAATACTTTATAGGAACATAGGAACAGGAGTAGGCCATTCAGCCCATTGAGCCTGCTCCGCCATTCAATGCGATCATGGCTGATCACAAGCGATTATTAAAAGAGAAACTATAACATAGTTTGAGAAGAAATTGGTTAAATATTTCAAAGAATGTGGGGACATGACAGGGAAATGCAATTGGAGTAGCTCTAGTTAAGGACTTGCACTGGCACCAGTATGATGAGTCAGAGCAGAGCAAGACTGGCGGAGGTATAAAGAGCAGCGACCCAAGGCTTGAGAGCAGCAGTGAGAGCTGGAGCAGACAGAGACCAGTGGGGGTGTAAAAAGCAGGGAACCGAGGTCTGAGAGCAGCAGCAGCAGTGAGAGTAGGAGCAGAGTAAGACCAGTAGGGGTATAAAGATCAGCGAACTGAGGCCCGGTCTAGCAGCAGCAACAATGAGAGCGGGAGCAGATCGAGACCAGTAGGGGTATAAAGACCAGCGAACCGAGGCCCGGTCCAGTAGCGGCAACAATGAGAGCGGGAGCAGATCGAGACCCGTAGGGGTATAAAGGCCAGCGAACCGAGGTCCGGTCCAGTAGCAGCAGCAGCAGCGAGAGTGGAAGCAGAGCGATTCCGGCGGGGGCGTAAAGAGCTAGGTGGGAGTGGATGATCCATGTTCAAAAAAAGAAAGAAAAGAAAAATTTAAATCTAACATAATAGGAAACTGATTCGTTGGTGAGTATTTCTCTTTATTTATCTCTTTTCTCTCTCTAGTTTAGTTTAGTTTAGTTTAGAGATACAGCACTGAAACAGGCCCTTCGGCCCACCGACCATCAACCACCCATTTATACTAATCCTACACTAATCCCATATTCCTACCACATCCCCACCTGTCCCTATATTTCCCTACCACCTACCTATACGAGGGGCAATTTATAATGGCCAATTTACCTACCAACCTGCAAGTCTTTTGGCTTGTGGGAGGAAACCGGAGCACCCGGAGAAAACCCACGCAGACACAGGGAGAACTTGCAAACTCCACACAGGCAGTACCCAGAATTGAACCCGGGTCGCTGGAGCTGTGAGGCTGCAGTGCTAATCACTGCGCCGCCCGTCTAAGGCATTGGTTTAAACTAGGAGCCAGGAAATTAAAAAATTCACTCAGGATATGTCATAATGGCACAGAGAAGGCCATTTGGCCCATTGAGTCCATGCTTGTTCTCTGCACAGCAATCCAATCAGTCCCATTCCTCCAGCTCTGACACGGTAGTTGTGTAAGTTTATTTCCCTTAAGTGCCCATCCAGTTTCCTTTTGAAATCATTCATTGTCTCCACTTCCTGCACACTAGTAGGCAGCCAGTTCCAGAATTCTCTCCAAGTGCCTTTTTCTCTGATTATTGTTTCTAAAACTTTGCCGACCACTGATATTAAACTGACTGGCCTGTAGTTACTAGGAATGTCCTCACACTCTTGAATAACGGTGTCACATTTGCCACTCTCCAATCCTCTGCCACCTCCCCTGTATCTAGGGAAGATTGGAAGATTATGGCAAGCCCTTCTGCTATCTCCACTCCCACTTCTTTTAGCGACCTGGGATGTAAACCATTGGACCAGGTGACTTATCCACTCTAAGCATAGCCAGCCTTTCCAGTACATCTTCCTATCAATTTTCACCTCATCCATTACTTCTACTATCTCTGCTTCTGCTGTTATTTTGTCAGCATCCACCTCCTTAGTAAATAATGATACAAGTATTCATTAAGTATACTAGCCTTGCCCTGCACCTCTAAGCATATATCATCTCCTTTGTCCCTAATAGGCCCCACCTGCCTCTTACTACCCGCTTACTACGTACAAGCCGTCGAAGATGTTTGGGTTCCCTTTTATGTGAACTGCCATTCTATTCTCATGTTCTCGCTTTGCTAGTCTTATTTCCCTCTTTGCTTTCTCTCTTAGCTTATTGTATTTGGCCTGGCTCTCGCTTGAAGAATCCACTCGACATCTGAACTGTTCTTTGATGAACTGTTGAGTCTTTGAAGATCGTTGATACACCATAGATAAAATATAGAATGAAAAAGACACAAGAGTAAAGGCCGCTCAGCTTGGATTTTCCTCCACTATGCTGTCCAAATTTGGGTGCTGTAATGGTGGAGGAAGGAAAAGGGAACAGGCAGGTCTACCAACAGATCACCATACTTGAAACTACCATATGAAATTCTCCTCCCCCATGCCAGCAAGGATCTTGGTTGGTCAACCCTTGACTGCCCAGCTTACCTATAGATCACTTCTATGTGTGGAGTTGTTCTAATAAATTATATTATTTGCTTTATTTTTGTCTTTCACGTAACCCAGGATACCTTATATTTTGCTTTACAAACAGTGGAATGAGAGTTCAAGGACAAGGGAGTTTTCTGTGCAACTTCACTCCTTATCTTGGGTCTCGGTGGCAATCGATCTGTTTTTAGAGCAGCCCTAATCCGTCATTGTGTTTTTTCCTTTTAACTTTCTTCTTAGCACAGATTAGAGTAATGAAAGAAAAAGAAAGGTTGATTTGGAATTATTCTGAAAACAGATTCTACTGGCACCAATGATAATCAATGGGTCAGATTGCAAGGCCCTTTGTTTGACATCATTTTCTGTATCTGCTTCATTCTCTGTAGATCAAACTGAAGAATAAAAAGCACTTGCTTTCTTTAAAACAAAAAAATCAAACTTATGGATCTGACCTACAGTGCTAAAAGCACTTCAACTCTTTTAATGTTCTTCGTGATCCTTGTAAGAAAAACATAAATCCACAATTTGTTGTCGTTCTGTCTAAAATTTATGTTTAAACACAATGCAGCACATCATCCTGCCAGAACACAAGTCATTATCGACACCACCCACTAGAAACTGATTCAATTTACTTTCTTAGCCTGAACTTGAATATATTTTTTGCATTTAGTTACCATGAGTCACTTGTAGTTTGCTGCATAGAAGTCAGAACTGAAATATAGGTAAATGCTTGTATTCTGACTAAGGCAGTGGGGGAGGGAAGCTGATTACCACAAAGTCTTATTAAACCACAACTGTCTATCTATTGATCAGCATTATGAGAAAAGCAAAATTACAGTACTTAGGAAGTGAAAGGAAAAATGAATGAGAGAAAAGTACAAACGACTAAGAAATTCTGCTGTGTTAGTTTCACCGCCCCCACAAAACAAATTTTAAAGATACAAGAATGAATCAAAATAATAATTTTCTCCCCCTACCATGCTTGAATGGGCGTATATTTGTTTGGTTGCTAATATGAGAAAAGTAAATGGAGAAAGCCATTTTGTAATCACAAGAACTCATTATTTGCAAAACTGTTGTTGCAGACTGTTCCACCACTTTATGTTGTGTAAAATCAGCAAAGAGAAAAAAAAATTACATCATTAAATTTAATCACAATTCTTTTTACCCATCTGAATTTTAACTGCAGCACTGATGGAGCCACTACATTGTTGAGCACGTGATACAAATGAAAGGCCAAATCACACTACTCTATCGTGCTTCCATGCAGAAAACAAAATTCTATTCTCTTAAATTTGTCAAAATATCAGGCTTGATTGAATGACTGACCATAGAAGCCAACATATCTCCCTGTATTTTGAAATTGGCACTCCCTCAGTAACATCACCATTTGCCATTACAACAGTGAACTGAAAAGGAAATTGTAAAACTATAGAAACTAATATTTTTATTTTCCAGAATGCTTAACAGGTTAATGATAACAAATTGGCTTGTTATTTTAGAGAAATTATGAGTGTATGAGATAAAAGGGTTCTTTTGTGAAGTGGTATATTGCATCTGCAAAGGGGAATGGAGGAGAGAATATGGTTTGATTTAGCTCAGTAATCTTTCACTGTTGAAATCAGGGCCACTTGTCGAATGTCTATTTCCATCACATAACAGGCAATAGTTTGTGGGATAGAAAAATAAATTTAGTACTTTATTTTTTGGATGATTTTTCTTACTAACAGATGGGAGATTGGAACATTGTATACCTTATCTAAACCTGTCATAATCTGTAAACCTCTAGCAAATCTCCTCTCTACCTCCTTTGCTCCAAGGAGAACAACCCCAGCTTCTCCAACCTAACCTTGTAGCTAAAACCCCTCATCCTTGGAAACATTCCGGTAAACCTCCTCTGCACCCTCTCAAGGACCCTTACACCTTCTTAAAGTGTGGTGACCAGACCTGGATACAATAATCTACTTGTGGCCTAACCAGAGCATTATAAAGGTTCAGCATAACTTCCTAGTTTTTGCAAAATCATGGCATCCACTGACTTATCCTTTTATACCTGATGGAATGGAGCAACTGATGTAGCAGTATAAATCAGAAGATGAAGCTATACTGGCCATATAAATTGGAAGTCGGAGCTTCCTGCAATGCTATTATTGGAGCTTGTACATGTGCAGCAATGCTCTGAATGGTTATCATCATCAATGATGATGAATATTATGATGACAGCCTACACTTAAACAGTACCTTTAACGTAGTGAACTATCAAAGGTGCTTCACAAAAGGGGAAGTATCTGATACTAAATGGAAGTTGTGAAAAGGTTAAGGGACTTAAGTGAAAACTGAATTGGAACAATATGTTTAGATGTGGCTTTAGCATAGATATTATAGATAGAAGCTATTCATAGAGTCATTATGGTGCAGAAGGAGGCCATTTGGCCCATCAAGACCATGCCACTCTCTGTAGAGCAATCCAGTCAGTCCCATTCCCCCACTCTGTCACCGTAGCCCCGCAAGTTTATTTCCTTAAGTGACCATCCAATTTCCTTTTGAAATCATTGATCGTCTCTGCTTCCACCACCCTCATTGGCAGGCCATTACCACTTGCAGTGGAAAAACATTCTTCCTCACATCCCGTACCTCTTGCACAAAACCTTAGATTTGTGTCCCCTAGTCCTTGCACTGTCAGCTAATGGAAATAGCTTTTAATTGTCTACCTTATTTGAACCTTTCATAATCTTGTACAGCTCGATCAGATCTCCCTTCAACCTCCTTTGCTCCAAGGAGAACAATCCCAGCTTTACCAACTTAACTTTGTAGCTAAAAATCTCTCATCCTTCGAACCATTCTGGTAAATTTCTCTGCACCCTCTCATCCTTCCTGAAGTGTGGTAATCAGAACTGGACATATTCCTGTAATTGTGGCCGAACCAGAGCTTTTTAAAGGTTCAGCATCACTTCCCTGCTTTGTGTACTCAAACCTCTATTTATGAAGATCCCACATGCTTTGCTAACTACTCTTTTAATATGTCCTGCTATCTTCAAAGATCTATACACATGAACCCCCAGGTCCCTCTGTCCCTGCACACTGTTTAGAATTGTGCCATTAATTCTGTATTGCCGTTCCCTATCCCTTATGCCAAAATGCATCACCTCATTCTTTTCTGTATTAAATTACATCTGGCATTTGGCTGCCCATGCTGCTAGCCTATCTGTGTCCTGTTGCAGTCGATTGATATCATCCTCCCAGTCTGCCACACCTCCAAGTTTGGTATCATCAGCAAATTTTGAAATTTTACTCTGTATTCCAATATCCACGTTATCAAAGAAGCAGTGCTCCGAGCACTGACCCTTGGGGAACACCACTGTCTACCATCCTCCAGTTTGAAAAATAGCCATCTACCACGACTCGCTGTTTTCTATCCTTAAGCCAGTTGTTTTAATCCAAGCCGACACTAACCCTCCTGTTTCATGTGCCTCAGTTTTGTTAACCAGCCTTTTATGTGTTACTTTGTCAAACACTTTCTTAAAATTCATATAGACAGCATCAATTTCAATCCCCTCATCAACTGTCTCTTACTTCATCAAAAAATTCAATTAGATTAGACAAACACAATATGCCTTTTACAAATCAGGAAATGTGACACAAAAGGGTGGATTTTCCTTTGCTATCCCACTTGAAATCAACAAATAAACGACAAAATTGGCTGTTGAGGCCTGTAGCTGCCTCACACTGCCAGATCCCCACATCGCTAACAAGAATTTCCTGCCCCTGCTGGAACTGACTTTGTCTGCCACTTCCATGCCTGGAATAGAATCATAGAAAGTATATGGCACAGAAAGAGGCCACTTGGCCCGTCGTATCTGCCGGTCAAAAAAGACCCACCCATTCTAAACCTACCTTCCAGCATTTGGTCTGTAGCCCTGTAGATTACGGCACTTGAGGTGCCTATCCAGACTCCTTTTGAATAGGTTGAGGTTTTCTGCCTCAACTACCCTTTCAGGCAGTGAGTTCCAGACCCCAACCACCCTCTGGGTGAAAAAAACTTTCATCATCTCCCCTCTGATCTTTCTACCAATCACTTTAAATCTATGCCCCCTCGTCACTGACCTCTCTGCTAAGGTGAATAGGCCCTTCGTGAATATACGAATGGCAGTGGAGGTAACTGGAGTCTGTCCATCCCTGTTCCAGACTCATTTGCTTCCTGCCCACCATAGCAATAGATAGCCGTGGGAATGACCCAAAAAAGCACCAAGTGGAAGGAGGGGGCCTTGTAGTGGCCACCTGTCTAATTCTCCACTGTGTCTTACCTGCCGCAGGCCTCGTGCTGTTCCGTGAACAACTTAGAGCATTTCTTGTGACCTTGTAGCACTATTAAGTTGTCTTGTGGCAACAGCAGCAATCCCACTGGACTGTTCTCCTGGGAGCAGTTGATGGATTTACATCTGCCAGCAAGAATCCTGACTGCAACTCGCCATGAATATTGAATAATTAATCACTCCTGACTCAAGAAACTGGGCCTGGGTCGTGGCAGCAGGCTAAAGTATCTCCCCTGTATGTGTGATCTCAAGAATCCAGTCCCACGGCTCTGAATTTCTGATCCAGGAATAAGCCAGTTTAAGTAATTGTTTCCCTGGGAAACTAAGAGATTCCAACATTGAAGTATGAAGTTACTGTGGAGCATGTCTCGATGTTTTAATCATGTGAGTTAATCTTTTAGAATGTAAGGAATATTTCAAAGCTATTGCATATGACCTAATCGTTGTCTCTGTAGCTAACTTATGTGATGCTTGTTATGATGACAATTATGGCAGCCAAAATGATACTTCAGTACTGTAGCACTCATGCATTGAGTCCTGGAAGATCTCATGGATCAAGGCATGGGAGAAACTGCATTCACATGGCTGTAGCTGAAGCAAGTACTAAAGTTGAATTTATATAAACTTTGTTTCTCAAAAAAATGTAGCATGTACAGCACTTTACAGTGAAAATGGTGTATAGACTGGTGTATGTTTGTATAACAACAATGCAGCTTTTCCATGCATACAGTATAGATATTTACTGATGTAAATAAACAGTACTGTATCTCGGCTAAATACAATGATGGACTATTAGACTTTATTAATTTAGTAACATCAAATTCCTAGATTATTTTGTTAAAACAGTTTCCAACACCCAACAAAAATTTTGCAGTTACATTTAACTCCAGATTAACTGAGGTTACTTATCAGAATTGTTATATTTGAGGAGGCAGGAAATGCAATATGGTGACCGAATTGTTTTTATTTTTCAATTCATTCTAGTTTTTATGTCTTCTTTGTTATCCTACTCCTACGCACATGCATTGTACTGTAAGTAAGCCCCCTTTGTACTTACAGTAAGTTATTGTAATGGTGTTTGTGGTCATTGTTTTGGGATGCCGTTTTATTTCTGCTTCCCACTCACTTTGGTCATGGATTATGCAAAATTATAGTTGAGGGAGATGCCCTCGAACCTCACTGATCATTAATGTTCCTATGAATCAGTTTAGCAAAGTGGAAAGCAATACTGTAGACAACATTAGCTGTTTGATGACCCAACAAGGAAAAACCTGTTGTCTGCTTGGAACATCCAAGAATAACAGGTGGGTGCACAGACAGATGCAGCACTGGGGATTTTACAAGCTGCCTCATCAAGCTCCAGAGACAATACTATTTGCTCACTGTATTAAAATCACATCAACTTTCTGATGCGTACACTGAAGTGGGTGAGTCATTCTTTAACCAAACTTTTGTTTCTGGATCACTTGAAATAGGATAATGTTGATGGTTGACACTAGACCTATCTGTGCTCAGTATGCTATTGTTAGCCATGATCTAATTGAAATGGTGGAATAGGCTTGAGGGGCTGAATGGACTTTTCCAGTTCTTACCTTCCTAATGCTAAGATTGTAGTGTTTTAGAGGGAACGTTATATTTTTTAAAAAGTGTGACAGAATGTTGTATTTTAAAATTGGCTGCGGTTAGCGGCAACATTTATGAACATGTTCTTTTGTGCTTATGTTGAGAGATAACTATTAGTTTTGTGGGGAGGCAGCCAGCTGTCATTTTAGTGTTAGTACCTAATCAGAAACTTGGTCAAGTATGTTTGGCCAATTGTTTTATGTCTTTAAAATGTTAACGTAGGTGTCAGCCATGGCTCAGAGGTAGCACTTCTCGCCTCTGATCAAAAGGTTGTGGGTTCAAGTCCTGCTCTGGAACTTGAATACAAAATTTAGGTTGACACTCCATTGCAGTACTGATGGAGTATTGCACTCTTTGAGGTGCTGTCTTTCAGAGTAGATGTTAAACCGACGTCCCATCTGCCCCCTCAGGTGGATGTAAAAACTTCCATAATGATATTTTGAAGACGAGCAGGGGATTTATCCCAAGTGTCTTGGCCAATATTTATCCCTCAACCAACATCACTGAAACATGTTATCTGGTCATTATCATATTGCTGTTTGAGGGAGCTTGCTGTGTGCAAATTGGCTGTCACTTTTCCTAAATTACAACAGTGCCTACACACTGACTACACTTCAAAAAGTGCTTCATTGACTGTAAAACATTTTGGAATATCCTGAGCCCATGAAAGGTACTGCATAAATGCAAGTCTTTATTTTCTTTAGACATTTCATGTCATGTCAAACATTTACAATACTTTCTGTTGTTGCTAGGGTTCACAGGAAGCTGCTCGCCAATCAGCCAAGAGAGGGCTTATTTACTTGAGTGATAGCAATGAGTAGTATTCTGATTGCCTGACGATTAAGAAAAAAATCTCTTTGATCTTCCAATAAAATTTGTTCTTTGGAGGCCTCGAAGAATTGTGTATGAATTATGGATATTCTTTGTATTCCCAGTTGCTCATTTGACTGCTAGTTTTCACGTTGAGGTGGCAGAGGGTCTTTGTGAAGGACATTGTTCACAATTTTTTATGAAGGTCAGTTCAAAATGTTGATGAAATGGACATCTAAGAATTCAACATTCTTTGTTTTGAAATAATTCATGTAGTAAATATTGCACTGCTAGTGTATTGCTGTGTGTTTCTGTTGTAATCGATATGTAATTAAATTGCTACGAAATGAATGCAATTATTAGTATTAGCCTGAAGATAATTGTCTGGCAGTGTGGTATTTTCCACCTTTTATAGCAGACAGGAAAACAGCCCAGTGAGTCCCAGATGCATTATACCATGATCGATGGGGTAAGTCCTGGGGAACCTAATCCAGTTGATGTCACGCTTAGTTGTTAGCAAGCATGGGTCTGCTCATAAAGCTGAGTTAAGAGTATTGGCGGAAAACCCAAATTGTTATAATATCTGCAAATTTTGTGATAAAGGTGTCTGTATTGTCCCTGTATAGTTTGGATGAAGATGCAGAATAAGATAACCTGTCCTGCAAACTGAGATTATATCTGGATCAGTGATATTGAAATTGTGATGGTTGGGGAGGAGCATAGGAAATAACAGTCTTGGAAAAGTAGCCTGAAAAAAAAAATCAGCACCCCCACCTGTAATTTTTGACCTTGATTACAAATGCAGACATGTGAATGTTGACTGAGGATGGGACGGGGTTCAGCTGTGATGTTCCAACCATTGATTCGACTGCCAACACTCACTGCCTAGACATGCATATGAATAATGTCTACCCGACGTGAGAGTTGGGGGAGTCTTTAGAACGAGGTTTCAATTTATTTTTTAACTTATTACACAGAATATTTTACAAACTTGGGTGTTGCACATTATAAAATAATGTTTTGGTCATCTTGGACTATGCTTCAATTGGATGTTTAAGGAGCTGACTGGTATGGTATGTTATGAAAGTTGTGGATTGAATCTAAAGCAATTGATCAATCAGCTGGACCTAAGACCTAAAAGGAGTAGGAGTAGACCATTCTGCCTCTCGAGCCTGCTCTGCCATTCAATACGATCATGGCTGATCTTCTATCAACTCCATTTTCTTGCCTGCTCCCCCTATCCCTTGATTCCCTGAGAGATCAAAAATCTATCGCTTTCAGTCTTGAATATAGTCGACGATGCAGCATCCAGAACCCTCTGGGGTAGACATTTCCAAAGATTCACAACCCTCTGAGTGAAGAAATTTCTCATCTCAGTCGTAAATGATCAACCCCTTATCCTGAGACTGTGCTCCAGTGTTCTAGATTCCCGAGCCAGGTATTTATAGAAATCATAGAAAGTTTAAGGCACAGGAAGAGGCCACTTGGCCCATCGTGTCTGTGCCGGCCAAAAAACGATCCACCTATTCTAATCCCATCTTCCAGCATTTGGTTTGTAGTCCTGCAGAGTACAGCACGTGAGGTGCATATCCAGACTCCTTTTGAATGAGGTGAGGGTCTCTGCCTCAACTACACTTTGGGTGAAAAAGCTGTTCCTCATCTCCCCTCTAATTTTTCTACCAATCACTTTCAATCTATGCCCCCTCGTCACTGACCACTCTGCGAAGGTGAATAGGCACTTCACCTCCACTGTATCCAGGCCCCTCAAAATTTTGTACATTTCAATCGGATCTCCCCTCAGCCTTCTCTGTTATTTGGCGTTATTTCCATACTTGGCACTCATTTTAGTCCAGCATGTAAACAGAAAAATACAGGAAATCCAGAAAGGAGAAAAGTTCACTGAAGTCGTGTGATTATGATTTGGGAATTAGGACTAATGTTGTAATCCTGGTTGTTTTACAGTTTTCATTTCAAGGCAATAAAAAAGTGGTCCTAAAAGGGAAATGAGATACCATTGAATGTGTACAGGAGGGGACTTTTGAAACTGTTTAAGCGCAAAAGAAGGCCTACCATGCGATACAATCACTAGTAATAATTTATTCCACCAAAAATGGGTGGTTGATGGTCGGCACAGACTCGGTGGGCCGAAGGGTCTGTTTCAGTGCTGTATCTCTAAAATAAAAAAAATAAATAAAAAGCCCAGTCACATTAATGGAAACTTTTAAGAAGGGGGAGGTAATGAAAAGCACACGTCAACTTTGTATTGTATTGTTCTATGTCATGGGTCAATTCCATGAAACACTATTTTTTGCAAGGGGCAGTCTAATATTACTGCAGACATTTCAAGTCATGTCAGACACTACTGATTTCTTTCACAGTGGAAAGTCTAACAATGAAGAGTGGTTTCGAGAATTTTTTATTGATTTACTGTTTTACTTGTGGGATTATATAAATTAATAGAAATGTATTACTGCTGTGCATGTGTGATCACATACCACGTGGTCAGTTTATATTTTCTTGGGTAGCTAATCTAATTCTCTTCCCTAACCTCAACAAACTTTTTTTTGTTCTTTTTTTGTATTTTTTTTTCTGCTGTCTTTGACACATTGGGCTAGATTTTCTTCTCATCCTGACGGTAGGTTTTGTGGTGGTGGGGTGGGGGGGTGGGGGGGGGTGGGGTGTGGGGTGCGGGGTGCTGGGGGCCAGAGAATCGGGGCGGAATCGCCTGCCAGGAATCTGACTCTGGGAATCCCGGTTCCGATTCTCCTGGGGTTGGGATAGGCCGACGACGACCTTCCCGCCCAGAGGCCAAATAGGGGTCTCATCCCGCTGTCACTGGGATCTTAGTGGCGGTGGGGGGTGGGGTGGGGGCTTCTGCCAAGCGGGGAGGACGCCTTGTAAAACGGGGCGCGCTCCCTGCGGGCTTGGGGAGGTGGGTCCCTCCTTTGTGGGCAATTGGTGGCCCACAGAAGATCCCCCACGGGAACAACTGTACCTCTTGGGAAGCCCTCCCCCTGGACCAAATGCCCACACCCCCTCACTGGGGCCTTCCAGACTGGCCCTGGCGACCCTGCCGAACCTGCCTCTTTTTCAGGCCTCCATTGCTGAGCTTGGGTCCACAGCCTCTGCAGTACTGGCAGTGGCCACTGCTCCTGGTGGCACTGCCAATACTGCTGAGCTGCCTGCCCTGTGATTGGCCGGCAGCTCTTGGGGGCTGGATTTCCATCCCTATTAAATCTTTAAAGAGTCAGGGAACCTGCTTTCTTAAACTTTGACAGCAAAAGACCTGAGGATAGCTCTGGGAGCTGAAAAAAATGCAGAGACGGGGTTTCCCCCAGCTTTTTAGCCCGGTGCCGGGACCCCTGCCTCCTGCACAAAATCCAGTCCTTTGTTATTCTGATGTTTCACACCTAGGCAAATGAAAAGGCAACTTAGACAATGAGGTTAGAAGTAGGTCTGGTAGTCTAGTGGTTCAAAGTTCAAACCCAGAAGTTCAAAGCCATGGTAAATTGTGAAATTGAATTCAATAAATCTGGTAATTTGTGCACCGGCATCAGAACAATAACTTCAACAACTGCTAGATTTTGGTAAAAACTGTTTCAGGAATTTCCTTGGAGAAGGGAATCTGCCACTCCTACCTGATCTGGCCTAGTAACGTTGGATCTTAATGCTTTCAGGGCAACTAGGGATTGGCAATAAATACTGACTTGGTGTGGCAAGTCCCCAAAATTTACAATTTTTAAAAGTGTGTCCAGGTTTTAAGCATGCATTTCAGACTCTTCCAGAAAGATTTCAGAGTGGTTTTTTTACATTCTGGTGGATAGCTAGTAGATAACAAGCAAGGACGGAGCAAACACCTTCAGAAGTTTTTGAAGGCAGAGACAGAGATGGCAAGGTGAAAAGTTACAATCAGAGTTCAAGAGAGTGGGGCAAGGTGGTTGAAGAAAACAGAAATAGAGCAATATTGGAGGACTGGAGGATGCACGTAGGGATATAGAGCTAGAGGATACTGTGGCGGTCAAAAGGCATGGGGCAAGGCCTTAGAGGGATGTGAACATGAGGATTGGAATCTTAAGCCTTGGGACGCGAGATGCACTCTGCAATGACAGTGGTGATGTAGACCTTAGTGTAGATGAAGACACATTGAAGAAGTGTAGACAGGAAATGTTAAAAACATAGATTAGGGTTTTTCTGGTAAGCAGAGAGCTAAGGCAGAGGCAAATGATGTGAAAGAAATCAGCCTTGGTGACAGCTAGAATGTGGGAAAGGAAACTGAACACAGTGTAGATTAACACACCAAGATTCCACACCTACGGGTTAAGCCAGAGGTGGCAGCTAGAGAGGAAGATGGAGTTGAGAATGGAGATATATGATGTTTACAGAAGCTGAAGAGGATGGTTTCAGTTTGACTGACATTAAACAGCTCTTAATGTTATATGGGCAGTTGGAGATGTTTGGGTCGAGATGGCAAGGCTGAGCTGGGTGTCATCAGGATGCATGTGAAAAGTGACCCCCATGATTCAGGATAACATTGCCATGTGGCAGAATGTGAATAACAAAGGGGAGAGGGGCAGAGATTACACCACAGCTGTCCATTCTGGCACATCAGGAGAAGTCATTTGGGGTGATATAATGTGGTAGGCAGAATTGAGAGATTATACTTATCAGGAAAGATTGAACAGGCTGGTGCTCTTTTCTCTGGAAAAGAGAAGGCTGAGGGATGACCTGAGCGAGCTCTTCGAAGATTATGAAAGGGTTTTAAGTATAGATCTGGAGAAGATGTTTCTACTTCTGGGGGAATCCAAAACTGGGGACCATAATTGTAAAGTAGCCACTAATAAATCCAATAGGGAATTCAGGAGAAACTTCTTTAGCCACAGAGTGGTTAGAATGTGGAACTCAGAGTAATTGAGGTAAATAGCATAGATGCATTTAAGGGGAAGTTAGGTAAAAAGATGAAGGAGAAATGAATAGAAGGATATATTGACCAAGTGAGATGATACAGAGTGGGAGAAGGCTCAAGTGGAGCATAAACATCGGCATGGGCCTGTTGGGCTGAATGGCCTGTTTCTGTGCTGTACATTCGATGTAAGGGACCAAGAAAAAGCAGTGCTACAGAGGTGGATTGTGGAGCAGAGATATTTGAGGAGATCGCTTGGTCACCAGTGTGGAGGGCCATGGAGAAACCAAAATAAATGATAATAGTCATACAGAATATCGTTAGTAACTTTGACCTGTTTGTGTTGCTGAGAGTCAGGCAAAAGCTGATTGGAGGCACTCAAAAGGGACTAATATGAAAGTTGCATGTCTAGTTGCTGGTTCGCAATGTGTTTCAGCACTTTAGAAAGAAGGAAAGACTGGGAATGGGGCAGTAGTTCTGAGAGGATAGAAGGTTTGAAAGTAAGTTTCTTTTTGAGGAGAGTGATGGCAGTTTTGAAAATATGTAGGGACATTCCCAATGGTCTATGATTATGGGACTGACAGGGGTATATTGGGTGGTCAGGGGTTGGGACTGGGACAGGACTTTGCGTTTTGGGTCCAGACCCCGACATCGGGGTCAAATGTGGGTCCCAACCCCACACTGTGTCGGAAGCAGTCACTCAACATGAATTTTGCCTGGATTGGCCAGTGGCCAGAAGGCTCACTTGCCATCCAATTAAGGACGGCTGGCAGGCTCTCGAAGCTGTAGGGTTAATAAGAGGCCCTCCCGCATGGAAGGAGCTGCATTGCTGGTAAGGGAGAGAAAGAGTGCCTCCATCTTGAGGCACCCTCTCAGCAACTTTGAAAAAAATTGAAATAAAAAATGGCCACAGCTGCCAGGCCACCAGTGTGAAAGGGATGCCCCTTGACAGGGTGGCCCATGGCCGCAGCTGTGGCCTTGTAGGTGGGGAGGGGGGGGGGGGTTGGGCCGCTGGCCAACTGGAAAATTCCAGTTGACCTCTGATAATTGGCCTTTAAATTACCTTAAGCTACTCGCCGCTTTTAGTCAGGTAGCTATTCCGCCCCCAATCTGGCTTCCGGGAAAATGGCTCAGGGGTGGGGTGGTGCTGGCAAACCGGCGTGCCAACTAGTGGCATGAAATTATGCCTCTGCCCACCTCCATTCCTGTTCTTATATCAAGGCAAAAGCTCTGTCCTGGGAGCAAGTTCAGAGCGACTGGGAGCGAGATGTTTGAAATAGCTAAATTTAGTAACAGGAGGGGTAAGGATGGAGGACAGTAAGGATGGATAGATGGAGTAATGGAGGGGTTGCTTGACAGGAGATGGCTGAGAGTTGGAGAGTTTAGAGGAGACAGTGGCAGAAGAGTGGATACTCATAACTTTGGACACAAAAATGTCATATGAAGGTGGGTGTTGAAATGGAATGCTTTTGAAGGAGATGATTGTTTGTGTAAAAGTGGAGATTGGAGCTCAGAAAACATATGGTGGATGAAGTAGGAAAGAAAGAACATAGTGCGAACACAACTTAACCATTTTGACATGCTCATGGAATGATACAGTTCTAACCAGACATCACACCTGTGGGGATGGGGCAAGGGAGGGGAAGAGAGACTTTAAAAAAAAAATTCCAGTGTAATTGGTAAGTTGGTGTGGGAAGAAACTAAGCAATGAAAGAAATCACAAAATGTTGTAGTGGGATTAATTATAAAGTTCCATCTACTAATTGCCTCATTTAAACATTCTATGTAAAATTGTCATCCTAAATCCTAAACTGTACTCCTCATTAACAGCAGCCCTCGGCAGTCTTTGGACTTTGTGTAGAATGTTGAACTAAAATCCACTGCTGATGCTTCTCCTTTTGTTACTCTGCAGCAAGAGAAAGTAAGGATTGCTTTTAGGAGGTAGGGCTGTCGCATCGCCCATAGGGCAAGTAAACATAAAAATTGTAGGACCCATTGTGTTAAGAGTTATCTATTTGGCAGTTCTTCTTGCCATCACTTTACAAATTCCTAGACCTTCAGTAATGGTGACATGCATTAGAGCATTATTGGCTTCCCCGTTGCAGAATGTTAGTTGGATAATACCGCCCTACATTAACATGACAACCTAATTCTGAACCACTGTATATATTTCATTTATAAAAAGTAGTTTTTTAAAAATAGTTTCCACTGAAACAGAAGGGTACAATCCAAAGAATCATTGTGAAAATCTCAGAATTATTGTTTTAAGATTCTGACTTTTAGAATTTTGTCTAAAGAGAAGACTTGAGTAATGTAAGTATTGAGAAAGTCCACGGGTGCAGTTTTTGCTGTGGAACGTAGGTGTTGGTGCTGTTAATTGCTTGTGATCTTGGGAATTCCAGGCAGTTTAAGAGGAGGAAGTTGTTCCAAAACTAGTTACTCTGACAAATGTTGTTGAAGAATTATAAACAGTTTGCTTTTTTTTAAAACAAACAGCCCAAATTTGAATTTGCTTGAAAAGGTTTTTAAAAAAAGATACAGCTGTATGCTATTATTACTGGAATTTCAGTAAAGTGTAAGAGGGGATGTGTGAAATTTTCATGCTGATTCCATTTGAAAAGTATCATGTATTTTAATAAGTATTGATTGTGTCTTTTGAAACTTGGGTTTGGGTGCTATAATGCTAAGGTGAAGTATTGGTGTTTGTCACTGGTGGGAGCAGTGATGGGAGCAATTTCAGGTAATGAATTAAGAGCAGAAACAAGAAAAATACTCACATATGTGTTTGATTTTTCCTGTACCCTAATGTGCCAAATGTGGTAAACAAGCATGGCCACACCAGTGTATTTTTGTCATCTGCCCAGTGTTTTGTGTCTGTTTTGTATCAGCCACAGAACTGGATGTAATCTGCAAGAGTGCTGTCATTTTAACTCTGGCATGTCAGTTTTGGTTTGAATGATAGGGAGTAAGTCATTGTGCCGTGATGGGTATAACAGTCCTATGTAAAATGGATTCGCAACATTTTCAATTCAGTTTCTATTAACTACAAGTTCACAGTGTAGCACTAATTAGCTTTAATTAGCAGCCTTACTCTGAGAGCACTGAATTGGCTGATGTGTGAAATAGAAATGTCACTAGTATAAGAAGTACCGCGGTCACCTTTGTTTTTATAGAGGGTGATGATATTGGCATCGCGCATGTCCTGTGGCACTGCTCCCTCGTCCCAGCACAGGCAAAGCAGTTCAGAGAGTGCTGAGAGTATAGCAGGCTTAGCACTCTTGATTCTTTCAGGGGTAATGCCGTCCTTCCCAGGGGCTTTTCCGCTGGCTAGAGAATCAATGGCATCACTGAGTTCCGATTTTGTTGGATGTACGTCCAGCTCATCCATGACTGGCAGAGACGCGGTGACTGCAACAACTACCGTGGAATCTCCCTGCTCAGCATAGTGGGGAAAGTCTTTGCTCGAGTCGCTTTAAACAGGCTCCAGAAGCTGTCCGAGCGCGTCTACCCTGAGGCACAGTGTGGCTTTCGAGCAGAGAGATCCACCATTGACATGCTGTTCTCCCTTCGCCAGCTACAGGAGAAATGCCGTGAACAACAGATGCCCCTCTAAATTGCTTTCATTGATCTCACCAAAGCCTTTGACCTCGTCAGCAGACGTGGTCTTTTCAGACTACTAGAAAAGATCGGATGTCCACCAAAGCTACTAAGTATCATCACCTCATTCCATGACAATATGAAAGGCACAATTCAGCATAGCGGCACCTCATCAGACCCCTTTCCTATCCTAAGTGATGTGAAACAGGGCTGTGTTCTCGCACCCACACTGTTTGGGATCATCTTCTCCCTGCTGCTCTCAAATGCGTTCAAGTCTTCAAAAGAAGGAATTTTCCTCCACACAATATCAGATGGCAGGTTGTTCAACCTTGCCTGTCTAAGAGCGAAGACCAAAGTACGAAAAGTCCTCATCAGGGAACTCCTCTTTGCTGACGATGCTGCATTAACATCCCACACAGAAGAGTGTCTGCAGAGTCTCATCGACAGATTTGCGGCTGCCTGCAACGAATTTGGCTTAACCATCAGCCTCAAGAAAACGAACATCATGGGACAGGACGTCAGAAATGCTCCATCCATCAATATCGGCGACCACGCTCTGGAAGTGGTTCAAGAGTTCACCTACCTAGGCTCAACTATCACCAGTAACCTGTCTCTCGATGCAGAAATCAACAAGCGCATGGGAAAGGCTTCCACTGCTATGTCCATACTGACCAAGAGAGTGTGGGAAAATGGCACACTGACACGGAACACAAAAGTCCGAGTGTATCAAGCCTGTGTCCTCAGTACCTTGCTCTACTGCAGCGAGGCCTAGACAACGTATGTCAGCCAAGAGCGACGTCTCAATTCATTCCATCTTCGCTGCCTCCGGAGAATCCTTGGCATCAGGTGGCAGGACCGTATCTCCAACACAGAAGTCCTCGAGACGGCCAACATCCTCAGCTTATACACCCTACTGAGCCAGCGGCACTTGAGATGGCCATGTAAGCCACATGGAAGATGGCAGGATCCCCAAGGACACATTGTACAGCGAGCTCGCCACAGGTATCAGACCCACCGGCCATCCATGTCTCCGCTTTAAAGACGTCTGCAAACGCGACGTGAAGTCCTGTGACATTGATCACAAGTCGTGGGAGTCAGTTGCCAGCGTTCGCCAGAGCTGGCGGGCAGCCATAAAGACGCGGCTAAAGTGTGGCGAGTTGAAGAGACTTAGCAGTTGGCAGGAAAAAAGACAGAAGAGCAAGGGGAGAGCCAACTGCGTAACAGCCCTGACAACCAATTTTATCTGCAGCACCTGTGGAAGAGTCTGTCACTCTAGAATTGGCCTTTATAGCCACTCCAGGCGCTGCTCCACAAACCACTGACCACCTCCAGGCGCTTACCCATTGTCTCCCGAGACAAGGAGGCCAAAGAAGAAGAAGAAGTACCAATAGAAGAAGCTGGTATTGTTCTCCTTAGAGCAGAGAAGGTTAAGGGGCAATTTGATAGAGGCATTAAATATTATGAGGGGCTTTGAAAGAGTAAATAAGGAGAAACTGTTCCCACTGACGGCTGGGTCGGTAACTAGAGGGCATAGATTTAAGGTAATTGACACAAGAGTCACAGGGAGATGAGGAGATGAGCAGTGAGCTGTTTTGATCAAATGCACTGCCTGACAGGGTGGTGGAAGCAGATTCAATGGTAACTTTCAAAAGGGAATTGGATATTTACTTGAAAGGGAAAACATTTGCAGGGCTGTGGGGAAAGAGTAGAAAAGGAGTACTAATTGGATAGGTCTTTCAAAGAGCTGGTGCAGGCACAGTGGGTCGAATGGCCTCCTTCCATCATACAGAATATAACACAGTGGCGCAGTGGTTAGCACCGCAGCCTCACAGCTCCAGGGACCCGGGTTCGATTCTGGGTACTGCCTGTGTGGAGTTTGCAAGTTCTCCCTGTGTCTGCGTGGGTTTTCTCCGGGTGCTCCGGTTTCCTCCCACAAGCCAAAAGACTTGCAGGTTGATAGGTAAATTGGCCATTATAAATTGTCACTAGTATAGGTAGGTGGTAGGGAAATATAGGGACAGGTGGGGATGTTTGGTCGGAATATGAATATGGGATTAGTGTGGGATTAGTATAAATGGGTGGTTGATGTTCGGCACAGACTCGGTGGGCCGAAGGGCCTGTTTCAGTGCTGTATCTCTAATCTAATCTAATCTAATATAGGTGTGATGAAAGCAGTGTTTGACCCTGCACCGAATGCCAAGATACAACAGAGGCAGAAAGAGTTTTGGGAACTGTATTAATTATGTCAAATGATGGGATGGCTGAGAGTAATGGAGACAACCTGTGTGAGCTGCATCATCACAGAATCACAGAATTGTTACAGTGCAGAAGGAGGCCATTCGGCCCGTCGTGTCGACACCAGCTCTCCAAAAGAGCAATTCATTCCCCCGCCTTCTCCCCATAACCCTGCACATTCTTCCTTTTCATATAACAGTCTAATTCCCTTCTGAATGCTTCAGTTGAAGCTGTCTCCACCACTCTCTCAGGCAATGCATTCCAGACCTCAACCTCTCGCTGTGTGAAAAAGTTTTTCCTCATTCCTCTTTTGCTTCTCTTATCTGTTACTTTAAATCTGTGCCCTCTTGTTCGCGACCCTTTCACGAGTGGGAACAGTTTCTCTCCATCTACTCTGTCCAGACTCCTTGTGATTTTGAATACCTCTATTAAATCTCCTCTCAGCCTTCTCTTCAAGGAAAACAATCCTAACTTCTTCAATCTACCTTCATAACTGGAACCATTCCTCATCCCTGGAACCATTCTCATGAATCTTTTCTGTACTCTGTCCAGTGCCCTCACATCATTCCTAAAGTGCGGCGCCCAGAACTGGATGCAATACTCTAGCTGAAACCGGACTAGTGTCTTACGTAAGTGCAACATAACTTCCTTGCTCTTGTACTCTATGCCCCTATTAATAAAGCCCAGGATACTGTACGCTCTCTCAACCTGTCCTGCCACCTTCAATGACTTATGCACATATACACCCAGGTCCATCTGCTCCTGCACCCCCTTTAGAACTGCACTTTTTATATTGTATCTCCATGTTCTTCCTACCATAATGAATCACCTCACATTTCTCTGCATTGAACTTCATCTGCCACCTGTCTGCCCATTCCACCAACTTGTCTATGTCCTTTTGAAGTTCTACACTACTCTCCTCACAGTTCACAATGCTTCCAAGTTTCATATCATCTGCAAACTTTGAAATTGTGCCCTGTACACCAAGGTCAAGGTCATTAATATATATCAGGAAAAGCAAGGGTCCCAACACTGACCCCTGGGGAACTCCACTGCAAACCTAAATCATTGATATTGAGGAGTTAGTGAATACCTCAGACCCAAACTAAGAATAGAAAAGCCTTGTAGCTGGTAATTTATGTGCTTCATGTTTACCGAATGCAGTACTTTTTCTGTACTTTTCATGACTCATGACTTCTTTGAAAGTGAGGTAGCCATCAAACCCTGTTTCTTACAGGTTTGGTTTGAAAACCTGATTCAAACTAGTAGATAATTCAGTTTCTTTGAGCCACAAATTACTTTGAAATACTAGGAGTATACTGTATTACTTCCATGATCCCGAGGCAGACATTTCGTGTACCAGATCCTGCCTGTCCCTCACTGAGAATGGACTTTAGCATTCCTTCCAATAAGTGAACCTTATAATCGGGTTTGATAAAGCTCTCCAGCAGTAGGTTTCTCTATCATCAATTTTACGAATCCTGCAGTGTTGCTTTGTTGTTACTCTTTTCTTCTTTTCTGTTCCAAAAAGACACAGCGTGATCTGATGAAAACTTTAGAAAAACCTGCAATACATAATTTGTAGTCAGGTCCAGGATCTGAGGTGACTTGAATGACATCAATGAAGGACATAAGCTGGAGAGAAATGAAGTGACACTTGGGTATTCTGACTGGGGGATTGAAACAGTCAGTCATGTGTCGATAATGAAATTTATCCCATCTCATTCTGCACATCAAACATGTGACTATCCAGGGCCAGTGTGTGAAGAATGTGGACTGAGAGCATACAATATTGAAATTCTGAGACATTGCTTACAGTACTTGACAGTCAAAAATCTGATGACCTTGCAGAGTCCTGGGTTTCTTGTTTGGGTATGTAGATTCCAGTTAGAGAGTTAGAGAAACGACACATTCAAGAGATAGTGAATTTCATACTGTAATTGATGGCCACACTTTTTTTAAGCATATGATGTTACTAGTCAGTAATCTTTATGACCTTTTCAAATTAGTCTTAACCAGCAGAGATTCGCAGAACATTTGCAGTCAAATTAGTATCTTTATTGCAATAGTACTTCTTTAAATACAGGATTTCTAATTATTCATTCACCAAAGACTTAACAGAATCAAAACCTTTCTGGAAAAAGCTATATAAGTGTGACCATGTGTAAAATCAGGTCTAGGAATTTAAATACAAATTTTGGCAAGAGTCTAGCATTGTGACTTGTTTATAATCCTAGAATATGAAAATCTAATTGGGAACTGTTTTCTCTTGAGTTGAAAAGGCAGTTTTATATCTGATGGGCTCAATATTATTACTCTCTATTTCCTTGAAATCTGTCTGCTATAATTTCAGTATCTATCATTGAAGAAAGCAGCTTCCTAATTCCCAATCTTGTCCCATGACAAAGTCCTTGTTTAGAATTCAAGTTTCATTGCAACATTATAACTGCTGCTTCCTTGAGTCAAGTTTGTGCGGTGGCATGCCTATTGGAGTTAGACTGTGCAGAAGCACTGGAGGGCATAGACTATCTTCGTCTATAGAATCAACGTTGATGTATTCTTTTAATGCAGCTGACAACTTTTATAAACATTTTCATTCAAATTTAGTGAATCGTCGTTTTTAGCACAAAGAATAGCTTTTGAATAATAAGTTGTACCGAATAATTGTCCCCGCCATTTTGCCAAACCTAAACAATTCCATCATCTCATCCATCCCTCATATGCTATCACCTGCCTCCCATGCCTTCCCCCCATGCCATTTCCATTCTTCTCATGTCATCCCTATCCCACTCCTTCCATTTTTCCCATGCCATCTCCATCCCTCCCATGCCATCTCCATCCCACTCTTGCCATCCCCATCCCTCTCATCAATCCCATCCTACCCCTCATGGAAACAATCTTTCCAGCCAGGGTAATTTTGTTGTTGGGCTCCCCTTACCTTCCCCAGTTTTTCTTCTCCATCACGCTGACCTCACCACCTCACTGCCACCAGCCGTTGGCAGCTGCGCATACATTACACGCACCAATCCTCCGTGCACCCCACATGCCTCTGCTTGCGTCAGGCATAGCCCACGAAATAAACCCCTTAAACTGACCATTCAAAATAGTACGGACAGACAAAAACTGACGATTATTATTATAGATCTTCATGATAGAAATTATCTTATGAAAATATAAACATTCCTGTGATAGTTTTGGATGTAATATGTCATTCTCTGAAGACAGACGGTGACAGGGAATTGGACAAGGTATATATGTATCTGATATAACCTCACTGAGATGTATGGATTGTAGTAAGTGACGTGATTTGATGGCCTTCAACCTGATCATGACTTTCACTCAGCATTCTGACGTGAATGCTCTGTGAGCTTGCTTGGCAAGATGTTCTAGTATCTATGCAGTGGTTCAGGGATTTTTTTTTGTTTGTTTGTATGGTATGTGGCTTAACAATAGAGTGTTGCTGGAGGTAAGTGTGGCAAAAGATGGTTGTCTCACAAAAACTAATCTTAGTAGTTTCTAAGAATACAAATGGCTTGCTCAACCTCTAGCAGGGTTTTAATGAGCAGGTACAGGAGCTCCCCATGGCTTGATGTTTGGAGTGGAAGTGATTGTTAATGGTTTCAATTGCGCGGCACAGTGGCGCAGTGGTTAGCACCGCAGCCTCACAGCTCCAGCGACCCGGGTTCAATTCTGGGTACTGCCTGTGTGGAGTTTGCAAGTTCTCCCTGTGTCTGCGTGGGTTTCGTCCGGGTGCTCTGGTTTCCTCCCACAGCCAAAAGACTTGCAGGTTGATAGGTAAATTGGCCATTATAAATTTCCCCTAGTATCGGTAGGTGGTAGGGGAATATAGGGACAGGTGAGGATGTGATAGGAATTTGGAATTAGTGTAGGATTAGTATAAATGGGTGGTTAATGGTCGGCACAGACTCGGTGGGTCGAAGGGCCTGTTTCAGTGCTGTATCTCTAAATCATGAAATCATAAATCATGATGCTGCACATAAGGGACAGAGTCCCTGACAGTGACATTGAGAGAGATTTCTATAGGCTGGGGAAGTGGTAAGCGAAGCACAAACTTTTTTTTATTTATTTTTTATTTTATTTAGAGATACAGCACTGAAACAAGCCCTTCGGCCCACCGAGTCTGTGCTGACCAACAACCACCCATTTATACTAACCCAACAGTAATCACATATTCACTACCACCTACCTACACTAGGGGCAATTTACAACGGCCAATTTACCTATCACCTGCTAGTCTTTGGCTGTGGGAGGAAACCGGAGCACCCGGCGAAAACCCACACGGTCACAGGGAGAACTTGCAAACTCCGCACAGGCAGTACCCAGAATCGAACCCTGGTCCCTGGAGCTGTGAGGCTGCGGTGCTAATCACTGCGCCACTGTGCTGCCCACATTTGTGGAATGATATAAAATACTGAGATGTAGTCACAGCAAAAATGGGTAGAAATACAATACCTCTCATGTTGCCTAGAGCCCTTTCAACAATAGATTGAATCTGAGCCATTTCCTAGTGAATTAAATTTCACCAAATAGACTTCCATCGTAATTTGTATACCCTTCCACTTCAAGCAATCAATTTCTTAGACCAAGTTAAATCGAAGCTACAATTAGATAATTTTAGGGCATTAAATTAAAACATTTTTCAGAAATCTTTTTCTTTTGGAAGTGCAGCACTTGGCTAATAAAAGAGAGGCAAAAAAGAACAGCAGACTGGTGTCTGGAGATGGGGTTGCCAACTCTGTTTGGAGGTATTCCTCGAGGTTTAATCACATGATGTTGGAACATATAATACTGATCATGTGATCTCTGCAAATGTTATTGCATTTACCATAAAGGTTAGGTCCTCTATAGTTGGGCAACTTTGCTCATAATTTCACAGCAGCAGCTGTTGTGAGAGAAGTTCCGAGAACCCGGAGGCCACCTGCGAACAGGTGAAGAGGGGAAACCGAGGGCGGGGAGAGATTTGCAGAGCAGAAACCAGAGGTGGGAGGAACTTTGATTCCACCAGTAACGAACAGTAACTTAATAAAGGAAAGTTTTCATAGAATGTTAGGCTTCCTCCTGTGATGTAGTTTCTTTCAGTGCCGTGCTGATGCTGGCATTTGCTCCTGTAACCTCATTCCCCCTCAGATCCTTTTATGTTCCTCTTCTGCAACCTTCTTCAGCCATAAGTGCCGAGTGGATGATCCATCTTGGCCTCCTCCTGAGGTCCCCAGCATTACAGATGCTAATCTTCAGCCAATTTGATTCACTGCACGTGATGTCAAGAAACGGCTGAATGCACTGGATGCAGCAAAGGCTATGGGCCTTGCCAACATCCCGGCAATAGTACTGAAGACTTGTGCTCCATAACAAGCCACACCCCTAGCCAAGCTGTTCCAGTGTGGCTACAACACTGGCACCTACCCAACAATGTGGAAAATTGCCCAGGTATGTCCTGTCCACAAAAAGCAGGACAAAACCAATCTGGCCAATTACCAATCCCATCAGTCTGCTCAATCACTGACTAATGCAAGCAAATGGACCGCTGGGTGGAACACTACCTAGAGCTGTACTCCAGGGAAAATGTTGCCACTGAGACCGCCCTAAATGCAACCCTGTCTCTGCCAGTCATGGATGAGCTGGACGTACAGCCAACAAAATCGGAACTCAGTGATGCCATTGATTCTCTAGCCAGCGGAAAAGCCCCTGGGAAGGACGGCATTACCCCTGAAATCATCAAGAGTGCCAAGCCTGCTATACTTTCAGCTCTGCACGAACTGCTTTGCCTGTGCTGGGATGAGGGAGCAGTACCACAGGACATGCGCGATGCCAATATCATCGCCCTCTATAAGAATGAGGGTGACTGCAACAACTACCGTGGAATCTCCCTGCTCAGCATAGTGGGGAAAGTCTTTACTCGTATCGCTTTAAACAGGCTCCAGAAGCTGGCTGAGCGTGTCTACCCTGAGACACAGTGTAGCTTTCGAGCAGAGAGATCCACCATTGACATGCTGTTCTCCCTTCGCCAGCTACAGGAGAAATGCCGTGAACAACAGATGCCCCTCTACATTGCTTTCATTGATCTCACCAAAGCCTTTGACCTCGTCAGCAGAAGTGGTCTCTTCAGACTACTAGAAAAGATTGGATGCCCACCAAAGCTACTAAGTATCATCACCTCATTCCATGACAATATGAAAGGCACAATTCAGCGTAGCGGCACCTCATCAGACCTCTTTCCAATGCTGAGTGACGTGAAACAGGGCTATGTTCTCGCACCTACACTGTTTGGGATCATCTTCTCCCTGCTGCTCTCACATGCATTCAAGTTCTCAGAAGAAGGAATTTTCCTCCACACAAGATCAGGTGGCAGGTTGTTCAACCTTGCTCGTCTAAAAGCGAAGACCAAAGTACGGAAAGTCCTCATCAGGGAACTCCTCTTTGCTGACGATGCTGCATTAACATCTCACACTGAAGAGTGTTTGCAGAGACTCATCGACAAGTTTATGGCTGCCTGCAATGAATTTGGCCTAACCATCAGTCTCAAGAAAACGAACATCATGGGACAGGACGTCAGAAATGCCCCATCTATCAATATCGGCGACCACACTCTGGAAGTGGTTCAAGAGTTCACCTACCTAGGCTCAACTATCACCAGTAACCTGTCTCTCGATGCAGAATTAAACAAGCGCATGGGAAAGGCTTCCTCTGCTATCTCCAGACTGGCCAAGAGAGTGTGGGAAAATGGCGCACTGACACAGAACACAAAAGTCCAAGTGTATCAAGCCTGTGTCCTCAGTACCTTGTTCCACGGCAGCAAGGCCTGGACAACGTATGTCAGCCAAGAGCGACGTCTCAATTCATTCCATCTTCGCTGCCTCTGGAAAATCCTTGGCATCAGGTGGCAGGACCGTATCTCCAACACAGAAGTCCTCGAGGCGGCCAACATCCCCAGCATATACACCCTACTAAGCCAGCGGCGCCTGAGATGGCTTGGCCATGTGAGCCGCATGGAAGATGGCAGGATCCCCAAGGACACATTGTACAGCGAGCTCGTCATTGGTATCAGACCCACCGGCCGTCCACGGCTCAGCTTTAAAGACTTCTGCAAGCGCGACATGAAGTCCTGTGACATTGATCACAAGTCGTGGGAGTTAGTTGCCAGCGATTGCCAGAGCTGGCGGGCAGCCATAAAGGCGGGGCTAAAGCGTGGCTAGTCAAAGAGACTTAGCAGTTGGCAGGAAAAAAGACAGAAGCGCAAGGAGTG
This sequence comes from Heterodontus francisci, assembly GCF_036365525.1. NCBI lineage: Eukaryota > Metazoa > Chordata > Chondrichthyes > Heterodontiformes > Heterodontidae > Heterodontus > Heterodontus francisci. Next base: position 38,233,702 of record NC_090378.1, read on the forward strand.
AGCCAACTGTGTAACAGCCCCGACAACCAATTTTATCTGCAGCACCTGTGGAAGAGTCTGTCACTCTAGAATTGGCCTTTATAGCCACTCCAGGCACTGCTGCACAAACCACTGACCACCTCCAGGCGCTTACCCATTGTCTCTTGAGACAAGGAGGCCAAAGAAGGAGAGTCTGCTCTTGATCATCAGAAAAGTGATGGAAGGTGGCGCCGACAGTGCTGTCAAGTGGCACTTACACAGCAATAACCTTCTCACTGATGCTCAGTTTGGGGGCCATTTGGCTCCAGACCTAATTACAGCCTTAGTCCAAACATAGATGAAAGAGCTGAACTCAAGAGCTGAGGTGAAATTGATTGTTCTTGATATCAAGGCAGCATGCCACCGAGTATGATATCAAGGAACCCTAGCAAAATTAAAGTCAATGGGAATCAGGGGCAAAACTCTCCGCTGGTAGGAGTCATACCTAATACAAAGGAAGATGGTTGTGGTTATTGGAGGCCAATCATCTCAGCCCCAGGACTTGGCTGCACGAGTTCCAAAGGTAATGTCCTAGGCCTAACCATCTTCAGCTATTTCATCAATGACCTTCCCCCCATCCTAAGGTCAGATGTGGGGGTGTTCGCTGATGATTGCAGTGTTCAGTACCATTCTCGCCTCTTCAGATACTGAAGCAATCTATGTCCACATGCAGGACGACCTGGACAACATCCAGGTTTGGGCTGATAAGTGGCAAGCAGCATTCGTGCCACGGAAGTACCAGGCAATGACCATCTCAAACAAAAGAGAATCTAACCATCTGCCCTTGACATTCAATGGCATTACCATTGCTGAATCCCCCACCATCAACATCCTGGGAGTCACCATTGACCCAAAACTGAACTAGACCAGTCATATAAATACTGTGGCTACAGGAGCAGGTCAGAGGCTGGGAATTCTGTAACGAGTAACTCATTCCTGACTCCCCAGAGCCTGTCTTCCATCTACAAGGCACAAGTCAGGAGTGTGATGGAATACAGCTCCAATAACACTCAAGAAGCTCGACACCATCCAAGACAAAACAGTCTGCTTGATTGGTACCCCATCCACCACCTTAAACATTCACTCCCTCGACTACTGACGCATAGTGGCAACAGTGTGTACCATAGACAAGATGTACTGCAGAAACTCACTTCGACAGCACCTTCCAAACCCGTGACCTCTACCACCTAGAAAGACAAAGGCAGCAGATGCATGGGAACACCATCACCTGCAAGTTCCCTTCCAAGCCATGCACCATGTCGCTGGGTCAAAAACCTAGAACTTCCTTCCTAACATTACTCTTGGTGTACCTATACTGGATGGACTCCAGCAGTTGAAGAAGGTGCCTCACCACCACCTCCTCAAGGGAAATTACAGATGGGCAACAAATGCAGGCTTTGTCAGCAACACTGACATCTCAGAAAGAATTAAAAAAACACACTAATACCATTCCCTTTTAAATGATGATCTAGTCTCTGCCTTGATAGGCACATGTGGTGAAGCACCCATGGCATAATAGCCCTCTGTTTAAAAATCTTCAATCTCCATTGATTCTTCCCATGAGAATCTTCAGTCTCCATCTCCTTGTTCCCCATTCAGCTTCCAGTGGAAACACTCATTGACTAGTGACTCATAGCAAAGTCCCCACAATTTTGCTGCTGCTCCCAGTTTGGCAGAAAATGATGGGCCTACACCCAGCCCATTTCTTAGTCAGCCTGTCTTTCTCCACCCAAGCCCCCATCCTCCAACCTTCTTTCCTCAGTGATCCTTTTTCTCAACCTCCCAATCGCCTATTCTTCAGTCTCCCTCACTCTCACCCTGAGCCCCGATCCTGTGACCCTGCCAGTCCGTGGTCCCCCAACTTCCACCTCCAAGTACTAATCCTCTGGCCCTAGTCCCTGTTCACTCTAGCCCACATCTCGTCCCACTTCATCCAGTGCTTATTCCAGTGCGCCCACCCCAAGTTGGTGCCGGCTCCCTGCAGCACTAAGAGATGGTGACATCACCTAGTCACGACCTTCTCTTGCAGAGGTAACCAATGATGTCACAAAGTAGTGTGGGGTGGTGTAGTAGCAGTGCCTGAGAAGAGTCACACGCTATTCCAGGAAGCTCCCAGGCAATCCAGGAGGATTGGCAACTCAATTTGGAAGGGAAAAGAGAAGACCTTTTATGAGCTTGCGTGAAGATCAGATGACTTTAGAATATAAAATCCCTCATGGAGTCATTTGCTGTGCGATTTTACCATGATTGATGATGTAATTATCGTAAAGCAATCTGGAGGTGAAATTGTATCAAAGAACAAATAGTTCATGAAGAACGTAGTTATTCTTAATTCAATCCACACTGTTGCATGCCAAATAGAACAATATTCCTATAGTTTCTACAGGACTGGAGACACAACATTCCGTAGAGTGTTTGATCATCTGTACCTTAATTTAATCTCAACAACTTTCACCTTTTTATTTATTTCGTCAGCTATCAAAGGGAGAATAGTGGATACCTGAATGTGATTACATGGCTACATATGTCAGAACAAAGCTCCACGGTTTATAAAAGTTATCTGAGCACCAAGGTTATATGATAGACTTGATATCTTAGTTTCTTTCTTTCTCTGTCAATTCTCTCCTCTCTCCATTTCCCCTCCTGACCTTTTGCTCAGCACAAGTCCAGAGTTGTGGGCTGTCTCCAGACACACCCTAAAAGGGGTCATTCTTCATATGTGAGTTTAGGAGGGAGGAAATACAATTGCGACAATGTAATGCAAGTTGATTACCAGGGAATGACATGTCCGGTACAACTTGGTTTCCAGATGGCATTTATCTTGGAAGCCTTAACTGTGTGCGATTGTAATGTATGTTCTATGACCTGAAATAAGTCACAAAATAAAGAGACTTCTAATGCAGTCTGCATCTAAGTAACCACAATATTCCTGTATCCTGCAGTGAACAGTCAGGCGTGCTTTTCACATAGGAGACAAATGGTGAAGTAACATCATTTACTACTTAACAGGCAACAATGAGAATGAGGAGAAAATTACCATGATGGGGAGGTGAACTAGAATAAGCACAGTATAAAGACTCCACTTAGACAGAACTATAAATACTGAAAAAGGTAACAACTAGTAAGTGTGTGTAGGTTTTAAATTCATTATACAACTGTATGCCTCTGCGTTTGTACCCTCATGTTAACAGACAGAAGTAAGATGTGTTGCATGGGACTGACTTCATACGTCCTACACCTTGGTTTCAGGAACACCCTGGAAGTACAAAAACAAAACAGTGGCTAGCACTCTAGGCAGCTGTAACATGTCTGTAGGGACTGTCCCTTCGGTGGAGTCTACTGTAAATGCATTCTGAATTACTAGATTATGAGCTATCTTTTGATTAAAAGAGAAGTGTACACTTCTGAATGGTCGAATAATCCTCAGCGTTACAGAGGAAGATATTTGCATGTTTACCACTGTGTCTCATTTCCTTTTGTCATCATGTTTTAAGTTGGGGCAGATGTTTTGAGTAGAACTTGCTTCCTTGTACGAAAGTGTGAATTCCACTGCAGTGATAAAATGATAATGGTGACTGGACAGTGAGCAGCACTTTCCTCTAGAGATTTCGTAATGTTTGATCTCAATCATAAACTAGCTTAAGTTATCTCCCACCCACTCTGAGCACTCCTACATTCCCTCCATGGTTTTTCTGTTACTTTCTTACAGTGACAACCAAAGTTGTTTGGTGGTACTGATCAGAGATGATGAATAGCATTAAATGGAATAAACTGCTGGCCCTGGTGTTGTGAATGTCAATCGCCTTACTCCCTGGCCTATAAATCTGACTGCGTTGTGCCCATTGTTTAGGTGCTAACTGGCCTACTTAGTCTTTAATATGGCAGGCAGACAGGAAGTGCGCCACCCATCATATTAGTGATGAAAAATAATAGGCATCCCTAATCCATGCTTGAAGCAGGCATTAGACCCTGTGCATATAGATATAAGGGGCCTAATGCCTGTTTGAGACCCTCACTACATTAGTGGGTTTCTGTTTGACAGTCTGTACCAGCACCAGCTACAGTCAGTAAAACAAGGCCCTGGGAACACTTGCACCCTACAAGGTAAGGTGGAACTCAGAGGAGAGGGCATGCTCCTTCCAACCCCATATTTAACAAAAGCTTTCTTCCGCTCCAGACATATATCCACCCCCGGTGATTGCTGCAGCTCCTGAAACCACACCCCCCCCCCCCCCGTCCCGCCCCGCCCCGATTACCGCTGCTCCCGACTGCCCCCTCCCATCCCAACCTCCATCGCTGCCGCCCTGTCTTGCAAGAGAGGGCGAAGTGTGTCAATGAGTATTGTACAATCTGTTTGGCTGATATGGCTGTCATGGATGAATTGCTGGTAGTGCAAGATTTGAGGGTTTGAGGCTTGCAGAAATGCTAAGAGTGTGAGGGTGTGGTGAAGCATATGAATGTTAGGTGTGAGTCTTGATTGATGGAGATTTTTGGGAGTTGAGTGATGGGGATATGGTGATTTGAGCAGTGTCTGAGACTAATTGTGCAGATGCTAAGATATGGCATTTGAAGATGCAGTCATTGCTTGTGTGAGGTCATTGAATTTCTTGTGGCATTGCAGCCAGATCCACTGAGCTTGACTCCTGACGTTCACGACTATCTGCCCCCACTGCCTTCTGAGTATGTACCTGGAGGGCCTCCTCAACCCCTGTGGTTACAGGACATCTCTCTTCCTTTTCAGCTCCTCCACCAAGGCCTCAAGTGCAGCTTAAAAAACCTTGGAACTTACACACTCCCATGTTGAGCTATTGTTCAGTGTTTCCCAGGTCAGATTTGCTTCCTGCATGACTGCCAGCATCTGCTCCAGCCACAATGCACCTCCCCTTTAAGAGGTACCAGCTAGCTTTAAGCAGTGCAGGCTGGCTTTATGTGGTGCTAGCCACTCATGCTATTGGCCACCTGCTGATGCATCCAGCTGATCAGCAGCGTGGTTCGCATTGTCTAGACTTTGAAATCATTGAAATGAGCAGGCAGTACGAGATTGGCATACTGCCTGCATTGCAATCAACGGGCGAGGGTTAATCCAGGATCGAGATTCTCAAGCCTGTTTTCAGGGAATATCTAGTTTAGTCCCCTGTGGGTTCATGTCTCTCTCCAGAGACTTAAGCTCAAAGATCTAGGCAGACACAGTGGTGCAATACTGAAGAAGTTCTTGCAGTGTCCAAGATTCCGTCTTTCAGATGAGACGTTGAACTGAAGCTCCACTTGCCCTCTCAGATGGACATAAAAGGTCCATGGCACTATTTGAAGAGCAGTGTAGTTTTCTTTTATGCTCTGGCATGTTTTACAGTAAGAAATGGAAATTTTTTAGTATAAATTAAAGTACAATTAGTGTATGATCTTTAGATCATTTATAGTGTAATAATAGTTGTGACTTAGGTTTGGAGCATCATGCCTAAAGTCGCAAATCATATCTAACAGTCTTGCAAAAAAAGTGTAAGGTCAACATATTTCCTCATCAAATGGACTAAATATTCAAAGAAAAATATTGGTAACCACAAATTAAAGAGGCATTGCATGCATCATAAAGTGTTTGACATGCATTTTTTTTCATTTCTATATAAGCCAACAATGTGGTGTTGTAAATTAACATTGTTATTTTGTTTTATCTCTGGTGCATAATGGTATTAAAATAATGCTTGCCCCTAAGGAAATCTGCTAAATAGTCTTGTTTTAGCTGATGCTTCATTAACGTAAACCTTCTAGAATTGACGGAACATTATAATGCTCTATACCAAAAGCTCCTAACTACAGCATTTCAATGCTTTCTATAAAGATATGTCACTGGATTGCCATGTATAAAGTAATGTACTATTGATACATTTACCGTTGACTGTTAATCATATTTAGCGGTAGAACCTTCTACCATATTGCGATTGAGCACCCAGATCAATTTAGAAATGTCGGGCTGACGTTTCCCGGCCCATTGGTGCTGGGCTAGGAGGAGTGAGGGCTTGCAAAATTGCGGGGGAAGGTGTTGGGAGGGGAGTCCGATGTCTTCCAGCCCCGTTGCCATATTGCCAGCTCGGCCACCTGGCAGGTGGCCAATTGAATCATTTAAGTTGCCAATTAAGGGCCACTTCCCGCCTCCACAGGCATTTTGCCCGCGTCAGGAAGGCCCACAGCTGTGTGGGGAGACTGCCCAATGAAACCTGGCGGCCTCCCAGCGGGCTCCAGGCTGGGGGTGGGGTCTTCCTATACAGACACTCTATGGCCCATGGAGGGGACCCCTGGCAGCAATGGCCATCCCCGCGGCAACGGCGCACCGGTGCTCCACCAACCCCTCCCCAGCCCACCAATCGCCCGGCTTCCCCAAACCTACTTCAGCTCCCTTCAAGAACTGCTGAGGCTGCTGAACTGCCGGCCCACTGACTGGGCTGGCAGCTGTTGGGGGCAGGCCACCATCCTTAATTGGAAGGCAGCCCCAACGCCGCCACCAGCTACATGCAACACCAGGTCCTACCACCCACGGAAATGGGGTTGCCTTCCATTTTCAGCCCCAGCGGCGGGACTTGCCGGCCCATGGCAAAATTCAGCCCGTAATCTTTTTCAAAACTTCAACTCGCATATCCACAGTTGACTGTATTGTCCACTGTGTTTGCCACACTTCAATTGAAACTGTGCTCTAACTGCTGTGGAGATAAAAATTATAATGCAATGCAGTGAGACAACACTTGTCTCATTCTGAAAACTCACCATGGAAACCAGAGCTGCAGCCAACTTAAAAAAAAGTCATCCCACATATGGAGCATCTGGTGATCTGGCACTGCAAAACTCTGACAGTTCCAATACATTTCTGTTCTTCACCAAAAATATGAATTGGGCCCTCAATACCTATTACATAATATTTTGAAAAAAATATTTTAATCTACTTTTGCCTGGTATGCTATATACCATTTACTGAGCCAAAAGCACTGTCATCTGACATTATTTCAGACTTCTACCAAGGTTACTGTAACTGGTCACCAGGAGATTTATTTTCTTATTCATTCTCAAGATATGGGCATCGTGTGGTAAAGCCTGCATTTATTGCTCATCACTAGTTGCCTTTGAGAAGATGCTTATTATTCACCTTCTTGAATTGCTGCAGTTTGTGTGGTGAGCATGCTCCCAGAATGCTGCTGTTAGATAGGCAGTTCCAGGATTATGACCCAGTGAGGAGCAGTGATATATGTCTAAGTCAGGATGGTGTGTGAGTTGGAGGAGAACTGGAGGTAATGGGATTCCCATGCACCTACTGCCCTTGTCCTTCTACATGGTTGAGGGTGTGGATTTGAGTTTGCTGCTGAAGTAGCCTTGGTGAGTTGCTGCAGTGCATCTTGTATGTGGTACATGCTACAGCTGTGGTACGTGGTGATGGACAGGGAGAACGTTTAGACTAGCGGATGACGTAATGGCCAAGCAAACTGCTTTGCCCTAGATGGTGTTGAATTTCTTGAGTATTGTCGTGGCTGTCCCCATCCAGGAAAGTGAAGAGTATTTCATCACACTGCTGACTTGTGCCTTGTGGGTGGCAGAGAAGTGATTGATTCTGCTTCAGTCTATCAAGTGAGATCCTCCCAATAGCTTAAGGGGGAAAGTTACTGCCCACTGTAGGTGTAAACCATACAAACTGAAAGATCCAGGTTTGATTGCCAGTTTGTGTTGAGATTCTGATATTACCCAGGTATTAGTATAGTGGTACAATTGACTTCAGTGCCCAGAGGTCTAGGGAGCAAAAAAAAAAATCAGCTGATGAAAAATCAGAGGGAAATTCTGAATGCTGTCCAGTGACTATAAAGGGCCACAGGGGATTAAGTGAGTAGAGAATACCATGCCGGGGAATTCAATGAGGTAATCCACTTTGGATCTGAGAAGGACAAATCTGGGTTGGGTGCCAGTTATCACACTGGAGACGTGGGGCCCATCCAATTACGTGACCTGGGCAGGCTCTGAGGCACTGATTGTGGTATCAGATGACTGCGGAGCAGATGCTGGCGCCCTATTTAAAGTGCTGTCGGCCCTGCTTGTATTGCTGCCTTTCAGTGATTTACTGATTCCAGATTGCTGCTGGACATCGTGTTGGAACTCCTGCACCACCTGCCTCCCGTGAAAGACTGTGCACTATGGCTCAGGCAATAGTGGCCTCATGGTTTAGCGATGCCTCCTGGAGATTCTCCTCCAGACTGTAGGGGAAAGGCGGGAGGTCCTCTTCCTCAGGGATGGCAAGAAGAAGTCCTCCTGCCTGACCAAGCAAGCCTGGATGGAAATTGCAGAGGAGGTCAGCAGCCGTGGGGTCTCTCCACGCAACTGGGTCCAGTGCAGAGAGTCACAACCTCCTTCGTTCTGCCAAGGTGAGTGCTCTGTACCTCTCTCCACCTTGGGCCTTGCATGTGACTATGCAGGAGGCAGCATGACATGGGGAGGGAGTGACCACAAAGGGAGCTAGGCATCATCAAATCCCGGCAGATGCATGGCTGCATCTCGGCAACAGGCCACCTTCTTTCACAGCTCACTCTCATTACGTCCCCCGAGAGCGGACGTAGGGAAAAGCCATGCAGAAAACCCCGGCCGGGGATGAGGGTCTGCCAATAGCATAACTGTTCTGTTGTTCTTCTTGTGAACTCTTACTATCTCCCTCTTTCCACTTACAGGGCAAGAGGGCCCATAACAGCAGAGATACCTCGAGGACTGGCGGAGAAATGGTAGATATCTGGCCTCTTTCCACAGCTGAGGAGGAGGCACGAGAGCCAGCAGGGACCTAGGGCGGTTGCTCAATTGTGGATGGTGAGACTGGAGTCTGCACACAAGAGAGTGAGGATCGTCTTCATTTGATATCCACCACACCTCTGGAGATCCTCATCATGCTTGGTTGGCATGACAAGATCTGCATACTCCAATCCACAGATGTTTGTGTTCTGTTATGCAGGTTGTGGTCCACAGGAGGCTCCAACTGAAGGGAGACAGCCGTCAGCCTCTGAGGAAGAGCAGTCAGAAGATGTACTGTCACATGACTCTCTTGCACCTCCTACCAGCGTAGATACGTTCACCTTAGTGGGTATGCGATTGATCTTAGATCAGGGTCACAAGCTGGTGAGAGCACCGCACATGTGCTGGAGCAGCGAGCTGAGGCTGAGACAGCCGAGGCCGAGGACTGTGGGTGGCTAGGCCCATGCTGAGCCCCTGGCTGATGACTCTCGTGTTGACAACACAGGGCATGTTGGAGTTGCAGAGGGAGGTAAGGCAACAACTGGCGGAGCTGCTAGAGGCTGTGTGTAGCCATGAACGGACGATGGAGGAGTCCATGTGCTGCCATGTCTCAGGCGTGCGAGGGCATAGCTTCTTCCATTGATAGGTTGGCAACCTCCGTCGAGAGCAAAATTCTACAGATGCGTGCAGACCTGTACACCATCACCTTGGCCATGAGCTCAATGCAGCGGTGGCAAGGCGAGAGAAGGATGAGGTGCCTGGAGTCTTCTCCAGGTCCTCATTCTTCTCTGGTCAGCAGAGAGGTTCAGGTGAGCCTTGAAAGGGAGGAGGAGAGGCTGACCACCACATCTGGGGGCTCCCCTCAGAGTGCTTTGTGGACACTGGCTCCTCAGCCCCTCCTCCAGTGAGCTCAGCTCTTATAACCGCGATGCCTGAGGAGAGTATTGCATCTGTGCAGGAAACCGTCTGGCAGCCGGGGCCCTCCAGGCCTCAGGCATCTGGAGGACGGCCCCCACAGTCATCCCAGGCCAAGGGGCAGCCTGGTCAGCAGCCTCTAGCCCAGCTGCTATCACAGGGGCCACACCTCATAGAAGCCCTCGTAAATGTATTTAAAAAAAAGCACCGAGACACACTAGGGGTTTCATGGGTGTTTTACATTTGCCATTTATATTGTTTTATAAAACTTTGTCATTAATACTGTTCCTATTAATTATTGTGAAATGCTCATTCTTTCATGCCTGAATTCTGAGCTGCTGCCTTCACACTTGCTCCCTCATTGGCTGCCATTGTAGGCACAGGCCGCCTTGGTAAGCATCTCAGATGTGCTGGAGCGCGCGGTGAAGCTGGGAGATAGGCATGGAATCCAGATAGAAAGGAGTGGACAGGCTCATTACAGTGAACTGAGTCTTTATAGAGTACACTTTGAGAGGCCATCATGGTGGCAGGAAGTGGCTATGTATGAGAGTGTCTCTCACTTCCCTGGCCTGTCATTCAATGTGCCTGGCCTCCAGGCCAAGGGGTTCAATATCCTGTGCTGCCTGCTCAGTAACCTCCTCCACATCCTCCTTGTTGGATGAGGACTGGCGATCAATCATGTCCTTTTCATTCAAGGTTATCCCCCTCTGCGGTGCTAGATTGTGCAGAGCACAGCAGACCACCACGATAATCGAGACCCTTGCTGGGGCATAATACAGGGATCCACTGGATCGATCAAGACACTGGAATCTCATCTTCAGCAGCCTGCTCAGTGGTGGCTCTGGTGGAGCCATGGCAAGTGTTGTACCTCTCCTTTGCTGCAGTGCGAGGGTTCCTAACAGGCGTGATAGCCAAGTCCTCAATGGTTATCCCTTGTCCCTGAGAATCTATCCCTGAAGGTGAGTGGGGAGCCTGAAAAGCTGTGGCACCTGGGACTCAAAGTATGTAGGCGTTGTGGCTGCTTCCCAGAAAGCGGGCACACATCTGCAGGAAACGCTTTCGACGGTTGCAGACCAGGTGTAGATTAATGGAATGGAAGCCCTTCCTGTTGATGAACGTGGCAGGCTGCTCTGTAAGAGCTTTGATGGCCAAATGCGTGCAGTTTATCACACCTTGCACCTGGGTGAATCCAGTGATGGCCTCTCAACCTGACTGTCATAGTCAGTCTGGTAACACACATAGTCACTGACCTCTTGAACAGGACATAGGAACAGGAATAGGCCATTTAGCCCATCGAGCCTGCTCCGCCATTCAATACAATCATGGCTGATCATTCACTTCAATGCCTTTTTCCCACACTATCCCCATATCCCTTTATGTCATAGGTATTTAGAAATCTGTCAATCTCTGCTTTAAACATACTCAATGACTGAGCTTCCACAGCCCTCTGGTGTAGACAACATAGAGGACATTGGTCACTTCGTTGATGCAGCAGTGGGCTGCTGCTTGGGACACCCCACACATCCCCGGTGGATTCCTGGAAAGAGACAGACACGTAAAAGTTGAGTGCCATGGGGATTTTCAGGGCCACGGGCATTGTCCATTGAAGCCCATAGGTCATAACTCGTCCTGCAGCAGGGTACACAAGTCGGTGATGGCCTCCCTGGAGAGCTGCAGTCTTCGCTGACACTGCCTCGCCGACATTTGGAGGTATCTGAGGCGGGTCTGGTACACTCTTTGGCACAAGTGGGCCCTTCTTGGCATGGCTGGATGCTGCTGCTCTCACCGTGAAGCTTCACAGGCAGGCGCAGCTGCCTCCTGGCCCTTCCTGCGTTGGAAACGCTGCATAGTGCCACAGGTTTTCACAAAGACAGGGTGTATGAGACCCATGCCAGCTGATCAGTAGCCCTGCAGAGCACTGTCCTTGCAGAGATGACCTTCCCTTTGCTATATCCCTCGGAATACAAGCTAATGGTGATCAGTGTCCACCTTTGTAGAGAGCCCAGCACCCAGTCAATGGCCACCCAGCCCTGTCACCCGACCAAGCTCACCCGGCACTGCCACCGGAGACCATGCCCACCTGTGCAGAGTATATAGCACTGCATGCTGATAATAACCTCCTCTCCCCATTCTTCCCCTATCCACTGCTTCTCATAGCTGCCTTCCTGCCTCACCGCACTGAGGGTTCACCTCGGTGACGCCCCCTTTAAATGGCCGGAGATCTGAAGGCGCGTGATCCCCGCCTGCTGTTGATTTAATTTCGAACCTCTCATTGAATTGCGATCAGTTCCATGCAAATTCTTACAACGAGCTGGTCACCAACTTAAATTGCCGTCCCATCGTGTCGAGGCAGCAATGCAGCCTTGGAGCTTGCCTGCCGCTGACTAAATCCAGAAGTGACTCCACGATGTTGGATTTCTGGGCAGGCACGCCTGTCGCGATTCTCTGCCCCCCTCCCCCCACCCCACCACACCTCCATTCGGCCTCGCAAAATTCTACCTATTGTCCAGCATGATGGACCTCAGATGAGACAACAGATCTTCATTATATCTATTTGGAATAGACTGTAAATTGTAACAACCCTCAAAATGGTTCTGATGAAGGGTCACTTGAAACGTTAACTCTGCTTCTCTCTCCACAGATGCTGCCAGACCTGATGAGTATTTCCAGCATTTCTTTTTTTTACCTCAAAATGGCTTATTTGGCTTTAATACAAATTAATAAATGCTTGTAACCTTTCTGTTTAAATCATGCAAATTCGCTTTTAAAATGTAAGCATAACTTAACCTCAGAATATTTTCCACGATAAAATGCGCAAAAATCCCAAAACATGACGGCACAGTGGCGCAGTGGTTAGCACCGCAGCCTCACAGCTCCAGCGACCCAGGTTCGATTCTGGGTACTGCCTGTGCGGAGTTTGCAAGTTCTCCCTGTGACCGCGTGGGTTTTCGCCGGGTGCTCCGGTTTCCTCCCACAGCTAAAGACACTCAGGTTGGTAGGTAAATTGGCCATTGTAAATTGCCCCTAGTATAGGTAGGTGGTAGGGGAATTGAGGGAAGGTGGCGATGTGAGAGGGTAATGGGATTAATGTAGGATTAGTATAAATGGGTGGTTGATGGTGGGCACAGACTCGGTAGGCCGAAGGGCCTGTTTCAGTGCTGTATCTCTAAATAAAAATAAATAAATAAATGACAGCCCCATGTAGAGTACCTAGGTTCACACATGGAGACAAACCACATAGGCCAGAGGGTGTCTGGTGTCTGTGGAACTGCACCCAAGCAAGAGTTGGCTCATTCAAGAGAAGAGAAATTGAGACATAAAAATGAGGAGATACATGCATGTACCCACAATAGCACAGATCTGACAGGAAATTTGGTGAGTAGGAAATTTTATCCTATAACAATGGCATGCTGCATTGGTATGGAAAGATACTACTATTACTGCGAATCTTCACATGATGTATTCCAAATTTCAGCTGGTGTACCTAAGAGAGACACTGAGCCATGGAACATTCCAACAGCGCAAGAGGAAAAATCAGATAGCAGGTTTTTCTGAGCTGTTGCTGCTTGGGCAACAGATAATAGGCTGTCCTGTCTAACTGTGAATGGTATGTGTAGTGGAAATGTAAAGAGGGACAACATACCTGTAGTGTAATTTACAGTGCACAGTAAGATGTGCATGCATCCCATCAACAGGTCTATAACACGTTTTGTCTTTTTAATAATGTCTGTGAAAGGTAGTTAAAGTACAGGTTTACACATTCCTGAGGGTATTTGTTTAAATATGTGCGTGCATTGCTGTGGTTTAGTCACAGGGCACATTGAATTTTCTAATTACATTTGCACAATTTTGGTTTTGTGGACGCCTGCCATGCCTGCTGCTGCTTTAGGCTATTGCTGTCTGATACTCGCAATAATCCTGAGACTGTCTGTCTCCTCCTTTCACAAAGAATAAAAGATTAACACCATATGAGCACTATCTTTCAAGATTGGACTCAAGCTTGAATTCAGTTAATGAGCATGGCTATAACGTTTGCTACAGGGGGAAGAAAATAAGAAGTCTCTCAGTATAGTTTAAGGGAGCATGTTCCCAAAATGGAAAAAAATCCCAAATTTGGTATAATTAGATGTTATTTGAGTAATTGTATCTGAGAAACTTTAAACTACATTTGCAATACAAATTAATTTTGCTTCTTTTAATTTTATAAATATAGCTGTAGCCAAATTGTGAACAGAGTTGAAAAAATTGATCGTCTTTTGACACTAATGAGTTTTGGTACATTCATTGTACTAGAGCTCTCTCTTTGCATCTGGGATCTGTGTCCAACTCCAACTCAGACAAATGGGATGAAAATGTCCCAGATCTGATAATTTAACTGGTGAATTTTGTTGGAATATCAACCTTTTGCCCCACTGGTCATCACCCAGATTTATTCCAGAAGTATGACATGATGGTCTCTTACATTTTCAATATTAGTTAAAGATATACACCACTGTGTTGATGAGGATTAAGCAAACCGATGGTCTTGAAATAGCCAAGAGTGGGGGAATGGGTTATACAGTGAGTTGGACATTTTTTGCACCTCTAGGACCTGGGTTCGCTTTCTGCTCAGACTGTAAATGAAAATCTGTTAGCTGGCTGGAAGGATCAAAGTTTCGTCAGTTTGTACACTGTGAGGGTCTCACGTGAAATGAGTTGGGATGCTCTCAGTTCCTTGTGGGCCACAATACAAGTGGAGGTGCACATGTGCTCCAGGTATCTGTTTACATAAAAGCAAAGAGAAATTCGTGCTGGCAGCGCATTATAATGAGACAGACGTGCAGGCACGGTTACCTGCCCTGCTTATTGGCTATGTGCTTGTTTGGTGGGGAGCTGTGAAATCAGGCTTTACTGATGCCATTTAAAGGAAGCCAGTACCTCTTACAGGGGAGGTGCACTGTGGCTGCAGACAACAGACAAACTTCAGAAATAGTAAAATAGCTGGAAGAGGTCCATACACGGCCTCCAGGTTCTTCTTGTAAATAATACAAGTTTTAGGGCCCTTAGGACCAAGCTGATGGCATATAAGGCATGTGTTCTCAGCGCCTTGTGTATGGCTGTGAAACATGGGCAACTTACAGCTACTAAGAAGCTCAGTAATTTTCATCTTTGCTGTCTGCGGTGCATTATGGAAATATTCTGGCCAGAGAAAATTACAAACGTGACAGTCCTGTCAAAGGCACAGCTCCCAAGTGTATTGGCAGTAATCAAACAGAGGCGGTTTCGGTGGATCGGAGACGTCCGCAGGATGGAAGACGGACACATAGCCAAAGACCTTCTGTATGGTGAGGTAGCCAGGGCCAGACAACCAGTGGGGCGCCCAAAGCTCTGCTTCAGGGATGCTTGCTAGCGTTGCATGAAAGCCCTAAATGTTGATTATCCCACCTGGAAGTCATGAGCTGGCAAAAGAGGGAAACGGCAACACATTGGGCTGGATTGTGTTCCAAGTCTGATGTCGAGTTCCATGGCTGGGGGTGGGTGGTATGGTGCGGAGAATCGGAGTGGCAGCGGCCACCACGGAACCCGGGCCGGGATTGACGGACCCAATCCTTTAGGATCATAGGAAATAGGAGCACGAGTAGGCCATTCGGCCTGACGAGCCTGGTCCGCCATTCAAACAGATCATGGCTGATCATCTACCTCTGTGCTATTTTTCCCCCACTATCCCCATATCCCTTGACGTCATTAGTATCCAGAAATCTATCAATTTCTGTCTTGAACATGCTCAATGATTGAACTTCCACAGCCCTCTGGGGTAGAGAATTCCACAAATTCACCACCCTCTGAGTAAAGAAATTCCTCCTCATCTCAGTCTTAAATGACCTGCCCCTTATTCTGTGACTGTGTCCCCTGGTTCTAGACTCACCAGCCAGAGGAAACATTTTATCCACATCTACCCTGTCACGCCCTGTAGGAATTTTGTAATTTTAATACAATTACCTTTCATTCTTTGACACTCGAGAGAATACAGGCCCAGTTTCAGCAGTCTCTCTTCATAAGAATATCCCGCCATCCCAGGGATTAGGCTGGTGAAGCTTCATTGCACTCCCTCTATTTTATTTTATTTATTTAGAGATACAGCACCGAAACAGGCCTTTCGGCCCACCAAGTCTGTGCCGACCGTCAACCACTCATTTATACTAATCCTACACTGATCCCATATTCCTACAACATCCCCACCTGTCCCTATATTCCCCTACCACCTGCCTCTACTAGGGGCAATTTATAATGGCCAATTTACCTATCAACTGCAAGTCTTTTGGTGGTGGGAGGAAACCGGAGCACCCAGCAAAAACCCACGCAGACACAGGGAGAACTTGCAAACTCCACACAGGCAGTACCCAGAATTGAACCTGGATCGCTGGAGCTGTGAGGCTGCGGTGCTAACCACTGTGCCGCTCTATGGCAAGTATATCCTTCCTTAGATAAGGAGACCAAAATTGTCCACAATACTCCAGGTGCAGTCTTACCAAGGCGTTATACAATTGCAGCAAGACATCTTTACTCCTGTACACAAATCCCCTTGCAATGAAGGCCAACATACCATTTGTCTTCCTAATTGCATGCTACACCTGCTTACTAGCTTTTAGTGGCTGATGAACAAAGACACCCAGGTCCCTTTGGACATCAACACTTCCCAACTTTTCACTTTTCCATTTAAGAAATACTCTGCCTTTCTGTTTTTTCTACCAAATCTTCCCAGGGGATGGAGAGGCCAATGTTGGCCTTCCTGCTAAGAGGCCAATTGAGGCTCTTAAGCAGCCTATTGATGGCCAATTAAGGGTCTCTTCCCACCACTGTGGGGGGTTGGGGGGAACGATTGGAAAACAAGGTGTCCTCCCTGTGGGCTCGGTGGGGGGGTTCCTGCTTTGTTGGCAATTCGTGGCCCATGGAGGACAACCCCCACCCCCAGGAATGACTGCCCCCCCCCCCCCCCCCCCGACCCCCCTCACCGGGACCTTCCGGACTGGCGACCCTGCCTCACCTACCTCGGGTCCGGGTTTCCAACGCTGGGCCTGGGTCCGAGGCCTCTGCAGCACCGGCAGTGGCCACCACTCCCGGTGGCGCTGCAGATACTGTTGAGCTGTGATTGGCCGGAAGCTCTTGGAGGCAGAATCCCCATCCCTGTTAAGTGTTTAAAGGAATGGGGATCTGGCCTTCTTAATCTTTGACTCCCAAAGACTGGAGGATCGCTCCGTGGGTTCAGAAAAATGCAGAGGCGGGGTTCCCCCATCTTTTCAGCCTGGCGCCAGGCGCACCATCTCCTGCATTAAATCCAGCCCACCGTGTGGACTGGTGTGTACTACCATGACCACCAGTTGCTACAGCAGCTTGGCAACAGACGCCAACATCAAAAACAACATCTCATAGCGTCACTTGGCAGCTTCACGTGTCACCTGTGGTAGAACCTGCCTCTCAATGATTGGTCTTCACAGCCATCAGTAAGTATGCACCAAGAAAAGACACCCCCCTAAATGGATTGTTTGTTGCATGTCCATCATCTTTTGTAGATGGAAGGATGCCAACCAGGGCCCTTATTAAATATTATAATTGGGCTTTAAATGTTTCCGTTTATGCATCCAGGACACCGACTGAGCAACCTGATCTAATATGGCAGCAGGTGCATTTCCAGCCTGGAATAAATATGTCCACAATGCCTGCCATATCAGACCATTAAGGGCCTTATACTTGTATAAAGGATGCACTGGGACCAAATTTCTAGGTCAACATGTCAGAGAGTTATTGAATTAGGTTCCTGACGGTTGCACTTTTTTTTTCTTTATAGTTGAAATGAAGGAGGGATTGTTTTTACATAAGGCTGGTGTGAATTTTGTACTTTGATGCAGTTATCCTTATAGTCAGGGAGTGGAGGTTTTTTTTTGAATACTGATCCAAGTGAATAACTCTGTGTCAGTTTATAATCTCTCCAATTGTTGCAATTAAGATTAGAATTAACAGCCGTAAAGTAACTGGGTAAACCATCCACCAGTAAAATTGACAGTAATCGGAACAAGTTTACTAATCTCACTTGGAAAGGTCATGATTATAAACTTAAGCAGGAATGAAAGAGTCACTCACTAGTGGAAGAAAACTTCAAAGGTTGTGGTTTATTTGTGCTGTCAAAGCAGGGTGAAAGGTTGGCAAATTTGTTTGGCAAAGCTCTACGCTTCTTTATATCTTTCATTAGATCTGGAGAATATTTCAGTTTCTTATGAGGGGTGGTTTTAATCTTCCTGACAGAGACTGCAACTTACAGGCAGACCCTGCACAACAAAGTAGTTCAAGAATCTTTTCTTAAACAGCAGGCGAGGAAATACAGCATAAAAGGAATAAAATGGCCTGAACAGTTTCAAGGGTATTTGTTTGCAGATGACAACAAATAGGTGTAGTGTTCAATGATGTTGACTGATGTGTGATACTCAAAAGGGATCTAGATAGGCTAGATCAATGGAAAGAGAAGTGGTAGATAAAGTTCAATATAGATAAGTATAAAGGATAAGTATAAAGATTAGGTAGAAGAAATGAGGATAATGTACTTGAGGTACCAGAGCAGCCAAGAAATATATGGATTTTGGTGGTAAGTTGTTATAACCATCAATACAGTGTGGATGGGCAGTCAACAAAACAAATAAAATGCTGGCATGGTGAAAAAAAAACAAGGGGGTAATGATGAAACTATATTTGGCCTTGGTGAAGTCGCATGTGGAGCACCATCCATATTATAGGAAAGGTGTAGAATTATTGGAGGGAGTTTAGCGGATGTCTACTAGGCTGATTCCTGAATTTAGAGGGCTGAGTTATGAGGAAAAATCCTTTATTTGAGTTGTTACTCACTAGGGAGGACAAGAATTAAGGTTTTCATTGCTATGGAGAACTTGGATCCAGAAATAATTCTCTGTCCAGTTCAGGTTTCAAAAACTGGGAGCATAGTTAAAGGAAGTTTAGGAAGCAATTAGAGGGTGATAACATTTTGGAACAGATTACCTTCAGGGGTGTTGGAACAGAAAGCCATGAAAAGTCTGAAAGAAGGTTCAGAAGAATTCCTGTTCGTAAATGCTGAAGAATTAATTCTAGAAGTTGCTAGGAGGGTAAGTTAAATGGAATACGGTATTTTTCTGCTCAAAGCATTCTTGTGTTACTACGTTGCTATGCTCTAAGTAAAGGAAACGTGCGTGACCCATTGATTGGTTTCACAAAAATTATGTCAATCTGAAAATTAAAGTCTAACTAAAGGGCATACTGCTGTTTTAGAGAAATACTCAATTCCAAGTATTCAGTTTCAGTTAAATACCATATTAACACACATATATTGCCTCAAATTTGATTTCTCCACCAGAGGAAAAAATTATAAAGAAAGAAAAGACAGAATTACAATTATATAACACTTTTTATGACCACTGGACGTTTCGGGAAGTGCTTTTCAGCCAATTTACTACTTTTGAAGTATAGTCACTGTTGTAGTGTAGGAAATGAGGTAGCCAAGCTTCAACAAACAACAAAGTGATAACGACCAGATAATCTGTTTTCTGTATTACAGAAATGGTGCTCTTCCAAATTAATCTGTTTTTTTTGCTTTAAAAAAGTGCAGCCAATGAGCAAGTTGATATAATAATGATGTTTTCTTTGGTCTTGAGACCTATTGACCTATTTTACAACTGCGTGGCTTGCTCATTAAGAAACATGTGTAGGCCAGACAGTGTGGAGGTGGAAGGTTCTCTGCCTTGAAAGAGACTTCGTGAACTAGTGGGTTCTTACAACAACCCAGCAGCTTCAAATACAGTTACCACACACAGATTGAACCCAACCCAGTACTACTTGGTGGGTGAAGGTGAAGAGTGCTTAGATGTCTACATTAGCCTTAACTTGCTTACATATAAATCATATGATCTACAGTTTATTTATTTCTAGATCTGTCTCTTTGTTATATATCCATCTGTCGACATTTATTCCTGTTTTATGTTTCTATTTGTGTCTGTCTGTCTTTAAGTATATCTATTTCTATACATTTATGTCTTCTCTTTTTCCATTTTTGTCTCTAACTTACCATTCATTCATCATTTTGCTGTATATATCTTTAAATAAGTACTTGGAACATTTTTAAGGCATTGAAGTCTTAGACTCTTAAAATTAGATGTACGTGAGACTTCTAAAAGGTAGCACTTGAGGCTGAAGTATTGCACCTGCCTTTATCTCCTATTCTTGATACTGTGCCTCCTATAGAAGATAATTTGACTAATCTAATTCTGACCTTCAGGATGGGTTGTGCGTGGTTTGTAACACTTATAAAGGATATTTCAGCTGGCTCAAAACAGGTACTGACCAAAACCATTATGGACCGCCCACACCATCCTAGGTCACTGACAACTGCAGTGAAATGACCTTTGAGCTATCTCATAGTTACAAACAGATCATACTCTCAATAATTATGTTAAGATCTTTAAAGGTTGAGAAGCAAGAATCTGAGATTTAAGCACAGTGAGGACTATGAACACATAAATATCAGAGGCAGCTGTATGCATTATTTAATGAAAAGTTGTTTCAATAAATGTAAGCTTAATGTAGCTTAATCTTGCATTTGGGGATATTTTTGAGAGTATGTTACCTTCCAGTGAAAAGACAACATTCTCTTGGCCACATTTTCCATTTATTGGTCATCTCCCAGACCAGGGGCTAAATTTTTAGGCCCCGATGGGGGTGGGCACGGAATTTCGCACCACCAGCTGTTGTGCCAATTCACTGGCTCCATCCCACCTCCAGGACATTTTTCCATAGGCGGAATGCAGTGGGGCGGGGGGAGGGTGCTGCAGGGTTACCCGGCCGCAAGCGGCGGTAACCTATTCAGCTAGTTAAAGACCTATTAAGGCCTTATTTTCCAGTTGGCCTCTAGGTCCCTGGAGCCAGGCCAGCATTCCAGGCAGGCTTAGAGGCCCTCCTGCCTGCCTGGCATGGGCTGCAGCCATAAGCCACCCTGTGGAGGGGCTCCCCCCTCTACAATGGTGGCCGAGCTGCTGAGGCCATTTTTTAAATTTAAAATTAAACAAGTTGGAAGAGAGGGCACCTCCATCTTGGGGTGCCCTCTCTCTCACTCACCTGATGATTCTTCAGTGCTGGAGAGCCTCCTATTGGCCCTCCAGCTTCGAGAGCGCACCCACGGTAAGCCCACCTCTGGCCATTAATTGACCAATTCGAGGAAAATCACAGCCGGGTGACCTTTCCCCACAGTGCAGGCTTCTGACACCCTTTTGAGCGTGACAGTGGGCTCCGAAACCTGTGGGGAAAATCCTGCCCCATGTGATTGACTGGGAATACAGTGCTGCTGGGAACTGTGGTAGTTGCACCCAGTCTTGGCAGATTGTTAACAGGCACAAAATGGCAGTCTGATGAGACCAACCCTTCACATTCTCCTTTTTTTGCTACTGGGAGACGCCTAGCCTCTGCTTATCATGTCTGCCCTTAGTGCAGCTTAGTTCAGTAGTTTACAGCATTCAAAGTTACTTTCTCTTATACATCTGGCACTTTACACACTCCGTAAACTTAAGCTCATCCAAAACTCTGCTGATCATATACTAATTCGCACCAAATCCTTTTCACCCATCACCGCTGTGCTTGCTGACCTACATTGGCTCCTGGTCTGGCATTGCTTAAATTTAAAAATTCTCATCCTTGTTTTCAAATACCATCCTCACTATCTCTTTAACCTCCTCCTGCCCTCCAACCCTCAGAACTCTCTGCACTCCTCCAATCTTGCCTTTTGCACTTGCCCAATTTGCTTCTGCCACTGTGGTGAAAACTATTTGGGGAATTAAGTCTGACTGCTCTCCCTGCAAGTAGTTGAGCTCTATTCAGTTCAAACTTACTGCTTTGATGGGTAACAGGAGTGACCTTTTCTCTCTGTTCCTCTCCTGAACATGGGCAACTAGCTCTCTAGTGTGTCGCACTAGCGTGTCGGATGGTGGCGTGGGGGCAGCGTAAATTTGAGTGGCAGGCTCTGGGAGGCCTAACCGCCCTGCTTCCGCCTCCAGACAAGTTTATGGCGTCGGGCGGGGGAGGGGGGTGGGAAACGGCCCGCCCGCCCGAGGCCAATCAAGGCCCTTAAATAGCCACTTAAGGGCCCTCGCCCGCCTCCATGGGTATTTTACCCGTGGCAAGCGGGCGTGCTGGGGACGTGAAAGGCCGCCCAGCGATAGCTGCCGGCCTTTCTGCGCCCCAGAGGGGGCGGGGGGGGAGGGTTGCCATGGCAATCAGGCACAGGGTGCCTGTTTGAGAGCCAACCCCACCTCCCAACCCACCCCTGGGAACCAGGACGCCACCCCCACCCCCCCCCAAACGACCACTCCAGCCTCACCAGGGAACCCTGGACCGATCCTCCTGGTGAGGCAACCTGAACTTACCTTCCCTCCGGGCTCCTTGGTGTCAGCTGGGCTGCAGTCCCAGCAGTGGCCACCGCTCCCGCTGGCGCTGCTGGGACTAAGAGCTGCTGGCCCGCTGATTGGCCGGCAAGTGAGTGGAAGTCCCGCCTCGGGACAACTAAAGACTGGGGACCTGTAAAATACGGGACGGATCCCCGGGCTAGGCGGAAGCGGGTTCGCCCCCGACTTTCACGTCGGTGGCGAATTCCTGTCTGCCGAGGGTAAAATTCAGCCCTTGTGCTTTCTATGGGGCAGCAATAATAAATGTAAAGCAATTTGTTGGAAAAGCTTGTGGCATGTTCATTTGGGCCACTAACCTGGTATGTGGTACTGTTCTTTAGTCTTACCACCTGTTGACATCTTCATACAATCTTTTCCAAAAATTGCAGCACAGTGGCGCAGTGGTTAGCACTGCAGCCTCACAGCTCCAGGGACCCGGCTTCAATTCTGGGTACTGCCTGTGTGGAGTTTGCAAGTTCTCCCTGTGACCGCGTGGGTTTTCGCCGGGTGCTCCGGTTTCCTCCCACTGCCAAAGACTTGCAGGTGATAGGTAAATTGGCCATTGTAAATTGCCCCTAGTGTAGGTAGGTGGTAGGGAATATGGGATTACTGTAGGGTTAGTATAAATGGGTGGTTCTTGGTCAGCACAGACTCGGTAGGCCAAAGGGCCTGTTTCAGTGCTGTATCTCTAAATAAAAAAATACGTTATTCATAGAATTTGTTTAAAAAAATACTTAACAGTTCAAATTGGACATTACATAAAGTGCCCTGCAGATCAGTTTCTTTCAATACAGTACATGAGGTGCCTCACTACACTTGCCATTTCAGGTTATATTTACAATGTACATTTATGTTACATGGCAAACATTTTTTGGTGTATACAGCCCGAGGGGTTTTGCACAGTTTCCAGTCCTTCGGTATATTATGGCGGGAGGGCCTTACACAGTGGCCTTTCCCCATTGAGCCTTTGCGGCGGCTGCCCCAAGCTTTAGTGTATCCCTCAGCACGTAGTCCTGGACCTTGGAATGTGCCAGTCTGCCATACTCGGTCGTGGACAGCTCTTTGCACTGGAGGACTAGCAAGTTTCAGGTAGACCAAAGTGCATCTTTCACTGAGTTGATGCTTATCTTGGTGTGCGACCCTTCGAACAGCACGTAGAGCTCTGAGTCCTGTGTAACAGAACTGCTCGGGATCAACCTCGACAAAAGCCACTGCATTTCTGTCTCACCAAAGGGTGGGTCTGACCACGTTGCTGCGGAACACTCTATTCAGTTGGACCGTATCATACTACCACCTGTCCCTTTTGGAAAAGTCTACAGAAAAACACCTTTGCCCACAAGTCCATCAGGAAGTGGTCCGCACTTAACACCCTCGCGGCCCTGCAGGAAAAGGTATATGGTGGATCCTGTCGGATGGTTTCCTGCGCAGACTGTCAAACTCATGAGGCGTTCTGCCAAATGAGTTTGACAGTCTGTGCAGGAAGCCATCTGACAGGATCTACCATCTCCTGTTCCCGCAGGGGCTTGAGGGTGTTACATGCAGCCCACTGCCTGACGGACCTGTGGGCAAAGGTGTTTTTCTGTACAGACTTTTCCATAAGGGACAGGTGGTGGTACAGCACGGTCCTACTGAATGGAGTGTTCCGCAGCAATGTGGCCAGACCCACCCTTCGTAACAATGGGGACAGGTCGAACCTCAGCACGTAGTGGCATTTGGTGTTTGCACACTCGGGGTCTACGCACAGCTTGATGCAGCCGGAGACAAAGGTGGCTATCAGGATGAGGGTGACGTTGGGTACATTTTTCCCCCTTTAGGGTTTTGAACATAAGTGTCCTCGTGAACACAGTCCGGCATCTTCATACATCTCTGTACCCATGTCCTGTGGGTAGTGGACACAGCATTAACACTGGCCTACACCAGCTGCCAAGCACGCTGCACAGCTCATTTTTGGTGAGGGTGCTTTGGAGGAATGACATATGTGCCAGCTGTAATTGCTCACACCGAATAGCCTCCTACGCTATAATATCCTGCATATTACATTCTCCATCATGGCATACATTCCCAATGCCAAAATTTGAATAGTAGTGAGAATTTTTTAAAATATAAAATCACTAATGTACATGAAATTTATGTAGTGCCTTTCATGACCTTAGTGTGTCTCAAAGTGCTTCACAGCCGATGAAGTACTTTTGAAATGTACTCACTGTTGTAAAGTAGCAGTCAATTTGCAAGCAGCGAGGTACCTTAAATCACAAAGAGATAAATAATCAATTATGCAGTTTTAGTGACACTGGTTGAGGGATAAATGTTGGCCAGGACACTCCCTTGGTCTTCTTCAAAAAATGCCATGGGATCTTTTACCTGAGAGGGCAGACAAAACCTCTATTTAACATCTCACCCAAAAGACAACGCGTCCAACAGTGCAATATTCCCTCAGCATTCTACTGGAATGTTATTATGTGCTTAAGTCCTAGGGTGGGGCATGAACCCACAGCTTTCTGACTCAGAGCCGTATGTGCCAGCACTGAACCAAGTTTTGCAGAAATGCACAAGTAGAATACAAAGGTTGGGGAGTGGTGGGCATGGGCAGCTTCTGTAGTTGAGAACAGATTCCTTAGTCACCTGTACCCTGCCTGAATAGACAATGTACTTCAGCAGCAAAAGCCTGCAAAATATTCATTATTTTGTATTTCCCCAGGCTGCAGTGACTTACAGACAGACTGACATGAAAGACAAATGCCTGGCTTTCATCGAGGGCCACACCAAAGTAAGTATTGAGAACGGTCAATTTATACACCAGTTGGATGGTTTCTCTTTCAGAGGAATTGTTTTATTTACACTGCTGCCAAATGGAATCAATTGAAAGCAACACCTGCAGCACAACTGAACCCACTCAGGCAGATTGAAGTATCCATGAAGTATGGAGTCCACTGAACTTGAGAATTAGGTGTGTCAATTGGAAATAAATATGATAAATATATGTTGCCACCACAACAGACCATTTATCAGCAAGATTTTATTTGGAAAAATGTTATTGGGTAATTTACGACCGATAGTTATGGAACATGTGTGCTGCTTTTCCGGGTTGAGTGCATAGTGTGATGCTGCTTTAACAGCAGATATGTGGTAGATGGTGTGGAGATCAATTAATTTTACTGATCCGGATAGATATGTAGGAGGAATTCGGCTGCCTCAATTCCACTTTTGAAACTGCTTATTCATTTGGTAGAGAAACATTTCAGGGGAATTGAGAAAATTTTCCAACTGGTCAGTTTAGCGTAAAGAAGCCCGAAATGAGCAGGCGCATTAGAATTCATTTGCAAATGCAGGGATCTCACGTAACTGACCTAACCCTCCCCCTCAATGAGAATCACAATCCATTTGTACTTGTTGGCCTCCATTGGCACCGCGCTAAAGATTTAAAATTCTCAGCTTTGTATTCAAATTTCTTCTTGATTCACTCCTACCTACTTATACAATCTTTCACAGTGTTATGCTACTGCATGCACACTCCATTCCTAGGACTCTGGGTGATTGTGCATCTGCTCATCCTTCCATTCCATCGCCACTGGCAAAGCTTTCAACTATCTCACAATTTGGAATTCTCTTCTTAAATCTTACTACTGCTTCCCACTTTTCAAAAGCCTATGAAAACTCACCTCTGAGCTTCCTCCACTGACTCGGATACTTGATGTAGCCCACCCATCCCAAGACATTCTGTTATGGGAAAGGTGCTATAAAGTGTAAGTTTTGACAACACCATGTGCTCTGTTATAATTCAGCACTGTACTTATATGAGAGTGTCTTTTCAACAAGTCTTTTCCTTACCAATTTTCTTCTCTCCTGTCAGTGTTGACTGGCTGCTAGGTTTTGGTTTCTTGACCATTCCCACCTGGTAGTTTTTCTTCTGTGGGCCTTGACCGTAAAGTGCTTATTCTAACCCTGTTCGCCTGGTGGAAACCAGGCAACCAGGAAGTTAAAATGGCTGCATGATTCACCTTTCCCAGTCCCGTTAACATTACCACAGGTTGGAATTTCAACCTGCTCTTTTGAGACACACTAACCAGAATATGGTGGGATCCTCCTTTAAATATGCAGATTGGACACTGATGATGTCACTGGTACTGACTGCAATTTTACCTTGAGGGCTTTGCAGGGAAGCCATTGTAGCTTCTCTGCAATACCAACCAGATAGCTAGAGGAGCGGAGGCCAAGAAAAGTCCAGGTAGGTGAGTTAATATTAATTTTGTTTTTTTACATGTGGGTAAGGAGAAGAAAGAGTTCAGGGCCTTCCCTGTCCTGGGCTTTCACCCCCCTCAACTGACCGACCTCCCACCCCATCCATTTTAGGTCCCCAGGTGGCAGAATCCTGCTGTTGGATCTGAGTGGGAGACTTACGGGCCCTATGCAGATGAGGCTGGGAGATCTTTGAGGCCAGGGAGCCAAGATCTTCCTGGCCTCACATTGCTGAGGGCCAGATCTTGCCCCTATGATTGATGCTGGGAGTTAAAATTGTCATTGGACTGTGAGCAGACTGTTTGACAGTGCATTATAGCTGAAACATGTATTGCTCTCACCCAGTTACCCACATGTCCACTTACAGCAGGAACCAGCAGACTGGAAATCCTGGCTGATTTTCTGCTGCCTAACCTGGGATACTTGAGACCAAATGAAATGTTCCCTGTAGACCAGGGCTTGAAATGTCACATTCTTAAGAATCAGCGACTAAGCTCTAAACCAACCTAGAAGAAACTTTTACAAATTTTAATGCACTTGTATTTTTTTGGAAAGACTTTACTGACCTGTAAAAATGCTCCATGGATTTTGCAGTTTTACACAATGCTCCATGTACAGAATTCAATGAAATAAGTATATTGGTCTTTTTAGTTCTGATAACGCAATCATGTATCATTTGACAAATGTTACACATACAAATGAACATACAAAATTGACAGGCAAGAAAAGACCAACTTGCCCTTCCAGCCTGATCCACACCCATGATGGCTGGAGCATCATTGCTAGACATTTCCTGATGCCCACCCCACATAAACAGAAGCAAATTATGATGAGTGAACATTTGAACTTGAAGGGACATTTTTACATCAACATTTGTTTAGCTAAGATCGCTGGAGAGCAGCAGTTGAGCACCGGGTCTTATGTTTACACTGTTAAAAGTGACTTCTTTATTCCTGCAGCAGAATCATACACCCACAAAAATATAAATATACCGGCATGCTGCCAGGTTAAGGGGTGTGACTCTCCCAGAAACAAATGAAATGAAACAAATGCAATGTAAAAGTGCCTAGAGAGAGTGAGAAAGTGAGAAACCTTCTACTAGTCACTAATCCTGATCCAGAGAATGCAAAGAATGGTATCATTGTATCAGTAAGCCATCCTGTTAAACTTGTGCTATTTCCGTCTGCATGTCTGAGCTACTGGATGTGACTAATTGCTTCCTCTTGCTTGATTATTACACTAAGAATAACTCATTCAGACTGATCTTTTGTGACCTTTGCCACACGACAGTATGAAGTAAAACTTGAGTTTAAAGGGGAAGTTGCCAGATTTAGGGGGCTCGGTTATAATTTCCCAGTTCAACTCGTCATTTGTCCTGTTGTCAACTTTTAGAGTTTGACTGGTTTTTAAAAGTGTTTTGTCTTGGGTTGAGAGATCATTACCTATTATGAAGCTGAACAGCAAGACTGTAATGTATTAGCAAGCTTTTGTGATGAGTATGTCCTAGAAATTCATTCACTCTGTTCTGGTTTTGGGCGGATAAAAGTCCAATACCGAGGGTGGTGCACATGCAGCTGTCCTGTGTCAGAAGCCCGCCATCTGCCATGTTGGATCACAGGCATCCAGGGCACGTGCCAGAAGCACGCAGAAACTTCATTGTAATATTTAAATATGCGTCCTATGCTAGTTGTAGAACCCTTTGTGAAATTGGTTTGTCCTGGTAGCTGACTCATCATGTGACAAACTTTCCTCGCAAAAACGGTCAGGAAGGACCTGCACACGAGCAATTTAAAACGGTTGTCAACTTCATACATGTTAGTTGCCAGTTTGCCTTGTTAGCAACTTCTGGACCTTTTTCTGGCAATTTTCTCTGTTACACAACTGAATTGTGAGTGCTGGGAAGAACCTTTTGCATGTGCTGATTGTATAACTTGCAGATATTTTATTTCCGTCATGAGTGTTAGATCTGCCTTTGGGTCACTGGCAGAGTGGGAGCAGGATGTTGTCATTCTGAGAGAGGATAGCAGGAGCTTATTCCATGGAGCCAATGCTACTCTACTGACACTGCAGCTCATCACTCCTACTGTTCTGCGCAAGAGTGAAGTGATAGTCTTGAGTTCCCTATCCATCCTGTCCTTGCAACACTGCAGCCATGTCCTTGGAGCTATACTACTGGCATTGACCTTCTCAGCTACCCCTTTCAGCTCTTTTTGTATATGTTGCTGGAGGGCTATATAATGTTATGTAGACCAGTCTTCAATCCAGTTTTATGCTGAGTCAGTTGATTTCAGCAGTTTTTGGACCTTGTAATTGGCTTGACTATTCCCAAAGTTTGGACTGTTATGACCAGGTGAGAAAGGTATCTAGGGGTCTTTTACTGTCTTCACCTGGTCTTATTGTAACAGGGTTTAATTTTATACACACTGTGTTTTGAGCTCCCCCTTTGTGAATCCTTGTTCACAGCTTTCCAATTATAAGGCAAAGAAATGAGCACAACAGGTTTTCTTTAGGTTTAAAGAAGAAAAGTGAAATTAATTAAACCTTAAACTTTATCTCTAATACAGTTAACGCCTACGGATATACGACGCGCCCACGCTAGCATGCGCACGCGATACACATGCAAATAAGGACAGAAAAGAGCAGAAGAAAAATAAAATGGAGAGATTTGAGGCAGTCTCTAAAGGGGGTTTCTTGTTACTGTTTCTGTGTTTCCAGTTCACCAGAGAGTCCTTGATTGTAGACAGCTCTTACTTTTTGTTGGGGCCCAGTATTTTTCTTAAGCCTTGTTCACTGTAGGAGATTTTTCTCTCTTGGGGTTCATATGTCTTCAATGGTTTCCGAAGCTGGTGAGAGCGAAATGAGAGCAGACAAGAGAGAGGTGTTCTCAGTCCAGAAGAAAACAGCCTTCTGATTTCAAATTTCTTGTTGGAAGCTCAAATTCAAAAAACTCCAACAGTCAGTCATGTGACTAAACTGGCCCGACCACCACTGTTTGTGTATTCGGCCATCTTAGTAGTTAACCTGGAATGCTTCAACGTCTGGTAATCGAAAGTCCATTGTGGATTAAATTGGAACAGAGAATAGCTCCTTTGTTCTTTGAAGTACTTGTCTGTTGATATGCTAATGTCTCTCTCCATCCAAAGTCTCCAATTGTTTTTTAAAGCAAGTTCTTTCTTCACCATCAGCAGTTTAAAATCAATGTTCATGTGGTGAAATTAATTTTCCTCATTCTTGGCAGGTTGGGGGGGGGGGGGGGGTGGTAGTGCGGGGTGTGGGGGGTGGTTGGTGCTTACGTAACAGGAGTGAAAAAAACAGCCAGGCTTGCTACACCAGATGCAATCTCGGGAGTTCTACTGGAAAGCGCATGGTGACTTGGAGCAAGTGGAATTGTGTGTGAAAATAAGAGGGATTTAAATAGATGGGGGTAAAGAAATTTACTTTATTTCAACTAAACCATACACTAGGCAGAAGAAAATTCAGGAGAAGAAAGTGCCTAAAGACTCAATAAAGATTGGGAATTCGACATCAAGCTCTACATCACCATCATCACTCTCAACTCCTCCACTGTTGTTAAATTATCAGACTGCTGATCTGATGTCCAGTACTGGATGAGCAGAAATTTCCTCTAATTAAATATTGGGAAGACTAAAGCCATTTTTTTCAGTCCCCACTCCAAACTCCAGTCACTAACTCCATCTCTCTCCCTAGCAACAGTCTGAGGTTAAACCAGTTTGTTCGCGACCTTGGTGTTGTTGTATTTGACCCTGAGATGATCTTCTGATCTCATATTTGTGCCATCACTAAGACCGCCTATTTCCACTTCCGTACATCACCCGACTTTGCCCCTGTCTCAGCTCATCTACTGCTAAAACCCTCATTCATGCCTTCATTACCTCTAGACTTGACTATTCGAATGCACTCCTGGCTGGTCACTCACATTCTACCCTCTGTAAATTTGAGGTAATCCAAATCTCTGCTATCGTGTCTTAACTCACACCAAGTCCCATTCCCCTATCACCCCTGCACTCACTGTCCTACATTGGCTCCTGGTCAAGTAAATCTTGATTTTAAAATCCTCATCTTTGTTTTCAAATCCCTCCATGGCCTTGCCCCTCCCTATCTTTATAATCTCCTCCAGCCCCACAACCCTCTGAAATATCTGTGTTCATCTAATTCTGGCCTCTTGAGCATCCCCGATTTTAATCGCTCCACCATTGGTGGCTGTGCCTTCGGTTGCCTAGGCTCCAAGCTTTGGAATTCCCTCCCTACACTTCGCCACTTCTCTACCTCGCTTTCCTCCTTTAAGATACTCCTTAAAACCTACCTCTTTAATCAAGCTTTTGGCCATCTGAGCTAATACCTCCTCACATGGCTCAATGTCATATTTTGTTTTATAATGCTCCTGTAAGTGCCTTGGGACATTTTATTTAGTTAAAGGCGCTATATAAATATAAGTTGTTGTTGTTGAAATGTGAACTATTCTGTGTGTTGACGATCCTTTTGGATACACAGTCCTAAATATTCATACAAAGTGAATCAAGCAGCTGGTGTACTCAAATGTATTATTTTCTTTGGTCTCATGCAGTCAGTTTTAATAAGGTGAATCATCTCATCTCTCCTCAGAGTATTGTGAAGACCCGAGGCTTCCATGAACTTTCTGACCCTGCCCTGCTTGCTATTCTGCAGAGTGACTTGCTAACCATCGATGAGCCTGATTTAATTAACTCTGTCAGAGAATGGGCTCATGTTAACTCAGTAAGTATAGACATATGAACTAAGACTGAGATTCTCTGATGTGACCTTTTAATTGTGTCCTGAAACAAAACATTTCTGTGCACTGCAGGATGAGCATGAAATTAAAATCCGAATTACCAGATCATTTATATGTGTGTATTTTTACAATGTGAAAACAAGTGAGTGCAAGGATAAAGGATACACAATTCCAAGTGTTAACATCAGATTGCATTTGCACTGAGCTCTTGATGGAGAGAAGTAAATTACCAAGTCGGAGATATACCTGTTTAGTTCAGTATGACATAACTTTTAGAGCATGATGTTAAACATGTGGCCCACATTGTGCTGTGCCAGGTCTCCTGAAACAGGACATGAGAATTGCTTCTATTTAGCAGGGAGAACTGCGCCTTTTAAATTTCATGCGTAATATCAGAAATCCTGCCCCCGCCCCGCTTCGTAATGTCGCAGACACTCAATTAGGATTGATTGGAGATGGAACCAGGTAAGATGGAGAAGGGAGAGGGTGACTTAAAACAATAGGGCAGGGTATTGGAATTCTGAGGGGAGGGTTTGAGGGGTCAGTCTCTGGGGGTAGCGAGGTGGAGGTAGAGGGATGGGGTAAGCCATTGTTGCTGGGAGGGGGCTCAGGGCAAGGAGAGCGAGCGCTGGGGTGATAGGGAACTGGTGTCAGGGAGAGATTAACAGCAGTCAGGGGAGAGGGCGGCAGGGACTAGGGCATGGAGGAGAAAGGGAGATTGGTGAATTGGTGTTGGGAGAGGGCATATGAGTCAGATACTGGGAATTGGGGCTTAGGAAGGGGGCTAAGGAGAAAAGTGAGACTAGAGAATGTAGGGGGATGTGAAACTGGAGCACAGATGGGGGAGAGAGAAACTGAGGATCAGAGAGAAGCTGGGGGCCAGGGGATTGGGCTTGGATGGATGGGGAATAGAGGACAGGGGAATGGGATGGAGTGGTGTGGGCATGGGACCTTTTACTCCCTGCAGAGCTGGGAGCAGCAGCAATGTGCTGAGTGGGAGTGGTGGTCCCAATAGAACGGAGACTGAGGATTATCACTGCATGCTGGTAGCTGCTCACCCTGATATTGCATTGCAAGCTCCAATGTATGGAGCAGTGAGATGCAGAAGGACCAAGTACGAGCTGGCAGTGACCCACAATAGTGCTCTGGAGCATGGAAAAGCACACCTGTTCCTCAAAGCTCCACAGAAGGGGATTAAAGTAAACTTTCCCTGCAATTATTTCAGTAGCCTCCAGTGGCCCCTTTAAGAACCACTGCTTAGACAGCCGTAAAACTGGAAAAACTACTCGGAGCTAGGCGCAGGACCCTTCTTTGCTTATATACATCGATCCAATACTGATTTCAGGCTGCCGCCAGTTACAGCTAAAAACAGTGCAGATCAATATGGCAATGCTGTCGGCGCAGATTAGGTGTACCCTGATATTGGTATATATTGCATCTATTTTATGCACCAAATACGGGCAAGACGCAAACCAATTTCTACCCTAGTGTGTTCAAATAACTTCTGCTGAATGTGGCGATCGCCAAGTGCCAGGAGGTCAAATCAGGTACGCCATGTAAACTGAGTTTGAAATCACTGTTTTAGAGCATTTGGACTAGGATAAATGTCCCTGTTACCCCTCCAAAATCCAGCACTAAGGGTGGACTTGCATTCTATGATATTGCAAAATTGGAATACACTACTTGGGCATCAAATTAGAAAGATTTTGTTTTACTCTGGAACTAACTGATCAATATTCTCTTTCACCATTTTACCCCCCCAACACAGGTAGTTCTGGACAAGCCAGTGCCAGAAATAGCGAAGGAAGTTATCCGCGAACTGCGGCTTTTTCTGTTGACCCCTGAAGAACTGACAATCCTAGAAGCTGAAAACAAGAAAGATAATTTCATGTCTGTAAGTTTGTCCAGCATGTTTGTTAAAGAGAGAGCACTTTCATAGGAAAAAAAGGCAACCTATATTGATTTGTTAACAAACATAAGCATAATGGCATAAAACATTTCAAACACATTGCAGTGTTACTGGCAGATCACAATGAAAGTGACAGAAACTCTCCTCAAACAATATTTAAATACAAAACTGCAAAATCTGTTGAGGATATATGCAGATCAGTAAAGTCTTTTTGAAAAACGTGAGAGTTAAATATATTCAAGTCTCTTCTGGAATGACTCACTGAGTTTATGCATGAAGACAGTGGCACTTTAAAGAAAGCTTTGGTAGCAGGATAAGCCCTAAGTAACAAGTTATTTTAAGGGGTGACTGTTTTTAATATTACCATTTATAGAATTGCTCCATGGAATTCTGCCGTATTTCCATTTTAACCTCTAAACTATGGCTGGTCTGTTTATGTAGCGAATACTTGGCAGAGACTGAAAACAGAAGCCTGCCTGATCAGATTGGCAGCATTGTAATGAAGCAGACAGAGCTCTAAGAGGCACCCATGGTGTACACCACCTGCTCCCCACATCCCCCGCTCCCCGCCCCCCCACCAGTAAATCTGACAACAGTTGGTATCGCCAAATTGAACATTAAATAAAGGCCCACACAGGTACCTGTAAGTAGAATGATCTTTTAAAAAAAAAGAATCATCTGGGGGATAGTGCAGTCCCTTGTCATCACTAAAGGTCCATTAATAAATCCTTATACAAAGCCAAAAAATGTGTTGAGTTCCTTAATTCAATTTCCACAGAATTTCAGCAATGTTCCAGAATTGAGAGTTGTAGAACAAAGAACAAAGAAAATTACAGCACAGGAACAGGCCCTTCGGCCCTCCAAGCCTGCGCCGATCCAGATCCTCTATCTAAACATGTCGCCTATTTTCTAAGGGTCTGTATCTCTTTGCTTCCTGCCCATTCATGTATCTGTCTAGATACATCTTAAAAGATGCTATCGTGCCCACGTCTACCACCTCCGCTGGCAACGCGTTCCAGGCACCCACCACCCTCTGCGTAAAGAACTTTCCACGCATATCCCCCCTAAACTTTTCCCCTCTCACTTTGAACTCGTGACCCCTAGTAATTGAATCCCCCACTCTGGGAAAAAGCTTCTTGCTATCCACCCTGTCTATACCTCTCATGATTTTGTACACTTCAATCAGGTTCCCCCTCAACCTCCGTCTTTCTAATGAAAATAATCCTAACCTGCTCAACCTCTCTTCATAGCTAGCGCCCTCCATACCAGGCAACATCCTGGTGAACCTCATCTGCACCCTCTCCAAAGCATCTACATCCTCTTGGTAATGTGGCGACCAGAACTGCACGCAGTATTCCAAATGTGGCCGAACCAAAGTCTTATACAACTGTAACATGACCTGCCAACCCTTGTACTCAATACCCCGTCCGATGAAGGAAAGCATGCCGTATGTCTTCTTGACCACTCTATTGACCTGTGTTGCCACCTTCATGGAACAATGGACCTGAACACCCAAATCTCTCTGTACATCAATTTTCCCCAGGACGTTTCCATTTACTGTATAATTCACTCTTGAATTGGATCTTCCAAAATGCATCACCTCGCATTTGCCCTGATTGAACTCCATCTGCCATTTCTCTGCCCAACTCTCCAATCTATTTATATTCTGCTGTATTCTCTGACAGTCCCCTTCACTATCTGCTACTCCACCAATCTTAGTGTCATCTGCAAACTTGCTAATCAGACCACCTATACTTTCCTCCAAATCATTTATGTATATCACAAACAACAGTGGTCCCAGCACGGATCCCTGTGGAACACCACTGGTCACACGTCTCCATTTTGAGAAACTCCCTTCCACTGCTATCTCTGTCTCCTGTTGCCCAGCCAGTTCTTTATCCATCTAGCTAGTACACCCTGGACCCCATGCGACTTCACTTTCTCCATCAGCCTACCATGGGGAACCTTATCAAACGCCTTACTGAAGTCCATGTATATGACATCTACAGCCCTTCCCTCATCAATCAACTTTGTCACTTCCTCAAAGAATTCTATTAAGTTGGTAAGACATGACCTTCCCTGCACAAAACCATGTTGCCTATCACTGATAAGCCCATTTTCTTCCAAATGAGAATAGATCCTATCCCTCAGTATCTTCTCCAGCAGCTTCCCTACCACTGACGTCAGACTCACCGGTCTATAATTACCTGGATTATCCCTGCTACCCTTCTTAAACAAGGGGACAACATTAGCAATTCTCCAGTCCTCCGGGACCTCACCCGTGTTAAGGATGCTGCAAAGATATCTGTTAAGGCCCCAACTATTTCCTCTCTCGCTTCCCTCAGTAACCTGGGATAGATCCCATCCGGACCTGGGGACTTGTCCACCTTAATGCCTTTTAGAATACCCAACACTTCCTCCCTCCTTATGCCGACTTGACCTAGAGTAATCAAACATCTGTCCCTAACCTCAACATCCGTCATGTCCCTCTCCTCGGTGAATACCAATGCAAAGTACTCGTTTAGAATCTCACCCATTTTCTCTGACTCCACGCATAACTTTCCTCCTTTGTCCTTGAGTGGGCCAATCCTTTCTCTAGTTACCCTCTTGCTCCTTATATATGAATAAAAGGCTTTGGGATTTTCCTTAACCCTGTTTGCTAAAGATATTTCATGACCCCTTTTAGCCCTCTTAATTCCTCGTTTCAGATTGGTCCTACATTCCCGATAGTTTTTCAAAGCTTCGTCTTTCTTCAGCCTCCTAGACCTTATGTATGCTTCCTTTTTCCTCTTAGCTAGTCTCACAATTTCACCTGTCATCCATGGTTCCCTAATCTTGCCATTTCTATCCCTCATTTTCACAGGAACATGTCTCTCCTGCACGCTAATCAACCTCTCTTTAAAAGCCTCCCACATATCAAATGTGGATTTACCTTCAAACAGCTGCTCCCAATCTACATTCCCCAGCTCCTGCCGAATTTTGGTATAGTTGGCCTTCCCCCAATTTAGCACTCTTCCTTTGGGACCACTCTCGTCTTTGTCCATGAGTATTCTAAAACTTACGGAATTGTGATCACTATTCCCAAAGTAGTCCCCTACTGAAACTTCAACCACCTGGCCGGGCTCATTCCCCAACACCAGGTCCAGTATGGCCCCTTCCCGAGTTGAACTATTTACATACTGCTGTAGAAAACCCTCCTGGATGCTCCTTACAAATTCTGCTCCATCTGGACCTCTAACACTAAGTGAATCCCAGTCAATGTTGGGAAAATTAAAATCTCCTATCACCACCACCCTGTTGCTCCTACATCTTTCCATAATCTGTTTACATATTTGTACCTCTATCTCACGCTCGCTGTTGGGAGGCCTGTAGTACAGCCCCAACATTGTTACCGCACCCTTCCTATTTCTGAGTTCTGCCCATATTGCCTCACTGCGTGAGTCCTCCATAGTGCCCTCCTTCAGCACAGCTGTGATATCCTCTTTGACCAGTACTGCAACTCCTCCACCCCTTTTACCTCCCTCTCTATCCCGCCGGAAGCATCGATATCCTGGGATATTTAGTTGCCAATCATGCCCTTCCCTCAACCAAGTCTCAGTAATAGCAATAACATCATACTCCCAGGTACTAATCCAGGCCCTAAGTTCATCTGCCTTACCTACTACACTTCTTGCATTAAAACAAATGCACCTCAGACCACCAGTCCCTTTGCGTTCATCATCTGCTCCCTGTCTACTCTTTCCCTTAGTCACGCTGACTTCATTATCTAGTTCCTTACAGGCTTTAGTTACTACATGCTTACTGTCCACTAACCTCATTTGGTTCCCATCCCCCTGCCACATTAGTTTAAACCCTCCCCAACAGCGTTACCAAAAGCACCCCCAAGGACATTGGTTCCAGTCCGGCCAGGTGTAGACCGTCCAATTTGTAATAGTCCCACCTCCCCCAGAACCGGTCCCAATGTCCCAAAAATCTGAACCCCTCCCTCCTGCACCATCTCTCAAGCCACGCATTCATCCTGACTATTCTTTCATTTCTACTCTGACTATCACGTGGCACTGGTAGCAATCCTGAGATTACTACCTCTGAGGTCCTACTTTTTAACTTGGCTCCTAACTCCCTAAATTCTGCTTGTAGGACCTCATCCTGTTTTTTACCTATATCATTGGTGCCTATGTGCACAACGACAACTGGCTGTTCACCCTCCCCTTTCAGAATGTTCTGCAGCCGATCTGAGACATCCCTGACCCGTGCACCTGGGAGGCAACATACCATTGTACCATTGTATAATGTAAACCATTATAGAACAGGAAAGATGCTTTCTCATGTCATCTGGTACCAGGGACTGCAGTAGAATGACTCAGAATGCAGTTTTTGGTAGTGTGTGGGTTTAAA
The DNA here is from genome assembly GCF_036365525.1 of Heterodontus francisci. NCBI lineage: Eukaryota > Metazoa > Chordata > Chondrichthyes > Heterodontiformes > Heterodontidae > Heterodontus > Heterodontus francisci. The sequence continues at coordinate 38,271,143 of NC_090378.1, forward strand.
CCAGAGTATCAGCCTCTATCAAATCTTTATTTCAGTTCACGATCTCTTCATTAATTAAAGCAAATCAGTGTATCTTTTCTTTTATGAAAGGACTATAGTTTAGAAATTATAACATTACTAGTCCCAGAATTCTGCATTTAAAAATTGTATTTGCATACTTAATTCTGTACTTAATTTCTTATCATCAAATCACACCTTGGTCTCACCTATTCACCCCTATTCCCCTGGTACTTTTTCCTCCTTTGAGCTGTTGACTTTGTTCCTGCTCCTCCTAATCTCCAAACTGAATTTCTCACTAAGATATTGTCCTAATTTCTTTCCTCAGCCTCTGCACTGAGTGATTCATTCTCCTTGATGATTTCAATTTCCATTTCAAATCATTTTGGCGTCTCTTTGATTCTACTGCCATCCTCCTTAAACCTCTTGCCCCATGTAAACTTTCTTACCATGGTCACCCACTTGACCTTGCATCTAATGTAGTCTGTCTACTTGATGTTGATTACAGACAACACTGTCTCGGAACATTTTCTTGTAACCCTGACCACCCTCAACCCACACCTTTCAACCCTACTTCCTTTTGCATCTGTCCTTGGAAAATACCTCCCCAAGTCACTTGCAGTTGCACTATCAAACTGCCTGCTGGCTAGCCTTCGGCCCTCCATTTTCCTCAATATTTCTACAACTGGTGATCTGCTCCACCACTCCCTAACCTTCACCTTTGATGCCCTTGTCCCCAGTAAAGCCTTTACTGTCTCCCATCCTCATCATTCCCTGGTGTGGCTCCCATTTTCAGCCCCGTCAAATCTAAGGGTGCAGTCTTGAACATATCTGATGCACAACTGGTTAGCCATTCAATGTAAGTTGTAGCTGGATCACATCATAGGAACAGAGGAACATAGCAAGAGGAGAAGGTCATTCAGCCCTTTGAGCCTGTTCCGCCATTGAGTTGGATAATGGTGGATCTTTACCTCAATTCCATTTATCTGCATTTGCTCCATTTCCCTCGATACGCTTACCCAATAAAATCTACCCATCTAACATTGAAATTGATAGGAACCTGTATGCCTTTGTGAGTCAAATACCTATCAATCACAGCCAGTGTAAGGAGAAGAAAAAGCCAAAGATAGGCGGCATAGTAAGCCAAAAATAGAGAGTACTGATCAATAAAAACCAAGTGCTTTAATTAACACAACCAAAAACAGTTAAAGAAAAAGTTCTTAGACTTTTTTACGAATTCATGTCTGCTGCAAGTATCCATTTATGTTTTTTAATATAGACGTTAACTCCCACTGTCCTGAATCTGCTAGTGGGGTCCAGGAGTGTAACGAAAGAACATCCTTCTATTCTTGACCCGATCATCTGATCTTAAGCATGTGTAGGCCTTCAGACTTTCCGAAGGTAGATCATATTAACACTAGGTGGGTTGTTGTTTGGTTTGATTCATAAGCTGCTTTAAAAAAGAAAAAACTTGCATTTCTATTACACCTTTCATACCCATAAAGTTATTTTGGAACTGTATTTGCTGCTGTAATTTAAACAAATATAGCAGCCAATTTGAATAATAGCAAGGTCCCACAAATAGCAATCAATTAAATAACGAGATAATCTTTATTTGTGATATTGGTTGAGGGATAAATGTGGGACAGGACACAATGAGTAGTCGTCCATTCTCCTTCAAATAGTGCCATTGGATCTTTTACGTCTGCTTGAGAAGGCAGTTCGTTCAGCTACCTATCCTGATGACAGTGTCGAGGTTATTTCTCCCTTGCAGCTTTACTGCTGCTTCTCTCTGACTTCTGATGTCTGGGTTGATTTTTAAGAAGTCTCCCTTCAAAAGCAGATCAAAGAATTTGTTAATGCATAGTGCTGCATGTCTCTTGAATAACCAGACAATGCTAATGGATGGGGCTGTTTGGGATCTGTGCAAAACAACTGCCTATCTTCCATTTGAATCACCTGTCATTTGCCTGTCGATAACCAACCCAGCATGTGGGTAATTGGGAAAGCGACTCCGTTTCAGACACGTTTCTGCCTAAAGCACATACTAAAACAGCTCGCTTGAGTCCTATTCATGAAAAAATGGCCACAAAATGTCAAACCATGATAGAGATAATATACAAAGGAGGGAACCTGCTAAGAATGTAGGGGAGCAAAAAGTTAGATGGAGCAATGAAAATTTTATTTTACCAGTACAGGGAAAGGCTGTGTAGATTGGATTCACGATCGGCTTCATTATGAACTTCTTGTTTATTTAACTTGTTTATTAAGAGAGTGTTAAAGAGACAAACATAATGGAATTCATAGTGACTCTTTTTAACTGGCCCTTATGCCCAATGTTAATACTGGCAAAGCATGTGTTTATGTGAGATGAAGGGTTGCACTATGGCACAAACGCAGATATAGAGAATGCAACATAATGATGCTAAACTCTCAGATCTACACAGATTTTTATACTTTATAGGGGCCTGGATAGAGTGGAGGTGAAGGGCCTATTTACCTTAGCAAAGAGGTCAGTGACTAGGGGGCATAAATTTAAAGTAATTGGTAGAAAGATTAGAGGGGAGATGAGGAAAAATCTTTTCACCCAGAGAGTGGTGGGATCTGGAACTCATTGCCTGAAAGGGTAGTTGAGGCAGAAACCCTCTACTCATTCAAAAGGAGTCTGGATATGCACCTCAAATGCCATAATTTGCAGGGCTACGGACCAAATGCTGGAAGATGGGATTAGACTAGGTGGAACGTTTTTCTGCCGGCACAGACATAATGGGCCAAGTGGCCTCTTTCTATGCCATAAACTTTTGAGGATTCTAAAAACATACAGCATTTAGAAAAAGGAAGCAAAGCACTGAATCACTGTAGTTTTTTTGTCTTATGTTGCATTTTGTCTAATTGTAAAATATTCACCATGTTCCAGGAGTCTAAAATAGTGCAATGGGTGAGAATGTAGGCCTTACACCTATTGGACGAGAAACATAGAAAATAGAAGCAGGAGTAGGCCATTCGGCCCTTCGAGGCTGCTCTGCCATTCATTGTGCTCATGGCTGATCATCCAACTCAGTAACCTGTTCCTGCTTTCCCCCCATATCCTTTGATCCCTTTCGCCCCAAGAGCTTCTTGAAAGCATGCAATGCTTTGGCCTCAACTGCTTTCAGTGGTAACGAATTCCATGGGCTCACCACTCTCTGGGTGAAGAAATTTCTCCTCATCTCAGTCCTGAAAGGTTTACCCCGTATCCTTAGACTATGACCTCTGGTTCTGGACTCCCCCACCATCGGGAACATCCTTCCTGCATCTACCCTGTCAAGTCCTGTTAGAATTTTATAGATTTCTATGAGATCCTCCCTCACTCTTCTGAACTCCAGCAAATATAATCCTAACCGACTCAATCTGTCCTCATACGTCAGTCCCTCCATCCCAGGAATCAGTCTGGTAAACCTTCACTGCACTCCCTCGATAGCAAGAACATCCTTCCTCAGATAAGGAGACCAAAACTGCACACAATATTCCAGGTGTGGCCTCACCAAGACCCTGTATAATTGCAGCAAGACATTCCTGCTCCTGTACTCGAATCCTCTCGCTATGAAGGCCAACATACCAATTGCCCTTTTTACCATACTAGGTTTGAATCCAGCGCTAACTGATGAGGTAAAGATCTCTCTTTGCTGGTTTAAAGGGTCCTATGTGAAATGAGCTTTGGGAGTACTTCAGCCGAATTCCTAATAGGCCAATGTGACAATTTGTTGAAAATCACCAACTCCACAAGAATGGTTAGTGTGGGAAGTGGAAACATTTGCTTTGTTGAGGCAGTCTGTAAGGAATATTTCCCTGTGCAGGGCTATGCTACACCTGACCAGGAAGTACATAATTCGTACATATCTCTTAAGAGGCAAAGGCACTATTTCAGCAACCAGATTCAACAAGTGAGGCAACAGACAGTATCAAGCTAAAAGAAAAGGCTTACATAAATACAAGGCAAAGTGGAAGTCCAGCAGACTGGGGGAGCTATAAAAGCAAGAAATAGATACACTAAAAGTAATAGGTGCAAAAAGGGATTATGAAGAAAGAACTTGCAAGAGATATTAAAGTTAACAACAAAAGTTTTAATAAATATATTAATGGAAAGAGAGTGGTAAAAGGGAATGTGGGCCTATTAAAGACATGTGTAGATGAGACAATAATGGGCAATGAGGAAATGGCAGACTTGTTGAGTTAGTATTTTGTATCCATTTTCATAGTCGAGGGAGAAGAAATATTAGAATATTTTCATAATGGTGATAGGGGAGCTGTGGAGAAGCAAAGGTGTTCATGTACACAACTCCCTAATAGCTAGTGCCCAGATACAAAAAGTGATCAATAATAATTGTAAAGTTAGGGCTAGACCATTTAAGAGTGCAAAGCATTTTCACACACGGTAGAACTCACTCCCCCAAAAGGCTTTGGATGCTGGGCCAGTTGAAATGTTCAAGACTGTGATTGATAGGTGCATGCTGGAGCGAGGTCGGGTAAGTGGATTTGAGCTGCAGATCTTCTTTGGCCTCCTTGTCTCGAGAAACAATGGGTAAGCGCCTGGAGGTGGTCAGTGGTTTGTGAAGCAGCACCTGGAGTGGCTATAAAGGCCAATTCTAGAGCGACAGACTCTTCCACAGGTGCTGCAGATAAAATTGGTTGTCAGGGCTGTTACACATTTGGCTCTCTTCTTGCGCTTCTGTCTTTTTTCTTGCCAACTGCTAAGTCTCTTTGACTCGCCACGCTTTAGCCCTGCCTTTATGGCTGTCCGCCAGCTCTAGCGATCGCTGGCAACTGACTCCCACGACTTGTGATCAATGTCACAGCACTTCATGTCGCGTTTGCAGATGTCTTTAAAGCGGAGACAAGGACGGCCAGTGGGTCTGATACCAGTGATGAGCTCGCTGTACAATGTGTCCTTGGGGATCCTGCCATCTTCCATGCGGCTCACATGGCCAAGCCATCTCAGGCGCCGCTGGCTTAGTAGGGTGTATATGCTGGGGATGTTGGTTGCCTCGAGGACTTCTGTGTTGGAGATACGGTCCTGCCACCTGATGCCAAGGATTCTCCGGAGGCAGCGAAGATGGAATGAATTGAGACGTCGCTCTTGGCTGACGTATGTTGTCCAGGCCTCGCTGCCGTAGAGCAAGGTACTGAGGACATAGGCTTGATACACTTGGACTTTTGTGTTCTGTGTCAGTGTGCTATTTTCCCACACTCTCTTGGCCAGTCTGGACATAGCAGTGGAAGCCTTTCCCATGCACTTGTTGAATTCTGCATCGAGAGACAGGTTACTGGGGATAGTTGAGCCTAGGTAGGTGAACTCTTGACCACTTCCAGAGTGTGGTCGCCGATATTGATGGATGGGGCATTTCTGACGTCCTATCCCATGATGTTCGTTTTCTTGAGGCTGATGGTTAGGCCAAATTCGGTGCAGGCAGCTGCAATCCTGTCGATGAGTCTCTGCAGACACTCTTCACTGTGAAATGTTAATGCAGCATCGTCAGCAAAGTGAAGTTCCCTGATGAGGACTTTCTGTACTTTGGTCTTCGCTCTTAGACGGGCAAGGTTGAACAACCAGCCACCTGATCTTGTGTGGAGGAAAATTCCTTCTTTTGAAGACTTGAACGCATGTGAGAGCAGCAGGGAGAAGAAGGTCCCAAACAGTGTGGGTACGAGAACACAGCCCTGTTTCACGCCACTGCGGATAGGAAAGGGGTCTGATGAGGGGCCGCTATGCTGAATTGTGCCTTCCATATTGTCATGGAATGAGGTGATGATACTTAGTAGCTTTGGTGGGCATCCGATCTTTTCTAGTAGTCTGAAGAGACCACTTCTGCTGACGAGGTCAAAGGCTTTGGTGAGATCAACGAGAGCAATGTAGAGGGGCATCTGTTGTTCACGGCATTTCTCCTGTAGCTGACGAAGGGAGAACAGCATGTCAATGGTGGATCTCTCTGCTCGAAAGCCACACTGTGCCTCAGGGTAGACACGCTCGGCCAGCTTCTGGAGCCTGTTTAAAGTGACTCGAGTGAAGATTTTCCCCACTATGCTGAGCAGGGAGATTCCACGGTACTTGTTGCAGTTACCGAGGTCACCCTTGTTCTTATAGAGGGTGATGATATTGGCGTCGCGCATGTCCTGTGGTACTGCTCCCTCATCCCAGCACAGGCAAAGCAGTTCGTACAGTGCTGAAAGTATAGCAGGCTTGGCACTCTTGCTGATTTCAGGGGTAATGCCGTCCTTCCCAGGGGCTTTTCCGCTGGCTAGAGAATCAATGGCATCACTGAGTTCCGATTTTGTTGGCTGTACGTCCAGCTCATCCATGACTGGCTGAGACTGGGCTGCATTGAGGGCGGTCTCACTGACAACATTTTCCCTGGAGTACAGTTCTCTACACCAGTAGAGGTAGTGTTCCACCGAGCTTGCGTTGGTCAGTGATTGTGTCCCCTGATTTAGATTTAGATTTGAGGGGGGCAATCTTCTTGATGGTTGGCTCAAAAGCTCTCTTAATGCCATCATACATTCCTCGGGAGAGACCAAGGCTAAGGGAGTAAACCCTAACGGAAAATCCGGAGTGGAACCCCGAAGGCGGTCATGTGTCATCTTCGGCATGTTTCCGGCAGTTCCTGCAGCCATACCGGTGCCAAACATCATGCTCTGCACTCCTTTGGACCCCACCAGGAAGGCCGAGAGGGGGGTTTTGATGCTTGGGCAACTCACAACCTCCATACATCCACCCAGGCATGCGCCATGGAGAGGTCACTCCATAGTCGCCTCACAGTGACCAGATCAACATGGAAGGCAGCAGTTATGGGTTATAAGTCCAGCTCAATTGACGTAGAGATTGGGAGCCACGGGTTGCCTTGGTCGGTGGGAGAGGTCATCGCATCTCACTGGACAACTACCGCCCGCCTCAAACCGGGCAGCCCCCGGTCAGTAAGGTTCTGTTCGCCACAGTCCACCTGCTTCAATGGGTGCTTGGAGCTCAGGGTCATTGCCCAACAAGTGGACTGTAACACTGCACCAAACAGCACGACCAAAAAAGGAAAGAAGGTACCAGCCCTTCGTTTTGCAAGCTGGAACATCAGAACTATGTGTCCTGGCCTGTCAGAAGACCTTACACAAATCAACGATTCTCGGAAGACTGCCATCATTAACAACGAGCTCAGTAGACTCAATGTGGACATTGCAGCACTTCAGGGACGCGCCTCGCTGCGAGCGGATCTCTAACAGAGCAAGTCTACATCTTCTTCTGGAAGGGTAGGGATCCTGAGGAACCAAGACAGCATGGAGTGGGCTTCGCCATCAGAAACTCTTTGCTCAGCATGATAGAGCCATCCTCAAATGGCTCGGAACGCATACTGTCCATCCGACTGTTCACCGCCTCTGGTCTCGTGCACCTACTCAGCATCTATGCTCCAACACTCTGCTCCCCACCTGAAGCTAAAGACCAGTTCTACGAGGAATTCCATAATATCATTCGTGGCATCCCCAACACCGAACACCTGTTCCTGCATGGGGACTTTAATGCCAGGGTTGGGGCCGACCATGACTCATGGCCCTCCTGCCTTGGGCACTATGGCATTGGTAGGACGAATGAGAATGGGCAGAGACTGCTTGAGTTGTGAACCTATCATAACCTCTGCATCACCAACTCATTCTTTCACACTAAACCCTGTCACCAGGTTTCTTGGAGGCACCCAAGATCACGTCGTTGGCACCAGCTGGACCTCATCGTCACAAGGCGAGCCTCTTTAAACAGCGTTCAAATCACACGCAGCTTCCACAGTGTGGACTGCGACACTGACCGCTCCCTGGTGTGCAGCAAGGTTAGCCTCAAACCAAAGAAGCTGCATCACTCCAAGCAGAAGGGCCGCCCGCGCATCAACACTAGCAGAATTTCTCATCCACAGATGTTACGTAAGTTTCTAAATTCACTTGAAAAAGCCCTTCAAAACACTCCCACAGGGGATGCAGAGACCAAGTGGGCCCACATCAGAGACGCCATCTATGACTCAGCAATGACCACCTATGGCAAACGTGTGAAGCGGAATGCAGACTGGTTTCAATCTCACATTGAAGAGCTGGAACCTGTCATCGCCGCTAAGGGCATTGCACTGCTGAACTACAAGAAAGCCCCCAGCGAGTTAACATCTGTAGCACTTAAAGCAGCCAGAAGCGCTGCACAAAGAACAGCCAGGCGCTGTGCAAATGACTACTGGCAACACCTATGCAGTCATATTCAGCTGGCCTCTGACACGGGAAACATCAGAGGAATGTATGATGGCATTAAGAGATGCAGATCAGCCATGGTCTAATCAAACAGGTTTAAGAAGCTGCATGCACTACTGCTGTTCCTCGGTCACCCATCCATAAACAGCTCTGTTCCTCTGGATCCTATGCTTGATATTTCAAATTGATGTGCAAAATGGACAGTGTTACATTATCTAGAAGTAACTTGATGAGCACACAAATTGAAAAAAATGTTGTTCAACTCGTGGCATCATGTGCTATTTAAGTGTATGGATTCTTCTTTATTAGACAACAAAATAGCAGAGCCCTTTCATTGTGCCCATGCTTTGTGTGTTTTCACTTACAACTATGTGCTGGAATACATGGAGTGCAATAATCAGGACCATGGAAAAATTGCACGGAAAAGTTATACAGGGAAAGCGTGATCATGTCTTGGGCATAACTGGGCAGTAAGTCCTTTAGCTATCTGTAAAACAAAACAGAATTAGACTTGTTTAAAGGCAGTGAATGCATCCCCTCTCTGCACCCCCCTCCCACCCCACCTGCCCTACACACACAAGTAAACTGTAGGTGTAATTATTTTCTCATTGACAGTATGTAATTTTAATAATTCCAGAGACCTTAATCACCATCAAAATGATGTTACACTAATTACAGCCTCTGGATATCATAGAGCTGTGTTTAACATGACTTATTGTCGGATGCTGATGAGAGTGCTTGATTTAAAGGGTCATCATAGTGTCTTGATTAAATGTCACAGCTGTGTTTTAATACTTTTGCACTTGTATGAAAGGATATTCGTATGCTTGGCCTACATCTATAACATATTGTTGCTTCTATTACAAATTTTGGGTTTCCACTAGATAGACTTCTGGAGTTCAGTGCATCAGTGGTCTGGCAAATGGACACATCCCCTAGAACCAGGAGTTCACCTATACTGTCCAATATCTAGTCATGCTATATTGTGACCAGGGGTATTAACAATGAAATCCCCTGATATGTGAACCAGTTGTAGTAATCATGTACTTTCCTTAATGTATATTTTTCATACCTTCTAGTAGAGATGAAGCTAATTACCAACCAACAGATTGATTTATTTTGCATGTGATATGAATGAACAGAACAAAACTTGCTATGAATTTTAATGTTTTGTAATGCTGCTCATAACATAAAATGACAGAGTACAACACACTTTCCATGTTAGCAAGCTAAATACACTTCTCTGACTAGAAATTTCTCTCCAACTAGTCAGCACCATTTAAGCAGGGAGTTTTCACTTTGTCCTTAACAGATTTTTGTCTTCTTTCTTAGCTGGCAGGAAGTCAAAGACTGATGTCTGAGCACCCCGTCCCTCTTCTCCATGCCCAGAGATTAGCCACGGAAGTGCACTGCTCTCCTAGATCTGGATCCCAAATAACCAATCCCCATTAAGTTCACATGAACAAAGTCATTTCAATATACCATATGTGAATAAGAACATAAAGCAGTAGGAGCAGGAGAAGGCCATTTGGCCGCTCGAGCCTGTTCCGCCATTCAATAAGATCATGGCTGATCTGATTGTGGCCTTAACTCTACTTTCCTGCTGGCCCTCCCCATGACCCTTGACTCTCTTGTAGATCAAAAATCTGTTTAACTCAGCCTCCACTGCTCTCTAGGGTAGAGAATTCCAAAGATTAATGACTCTCTAAGAGAAGAAACTCCTCTTCACCTCTGTCTTAAATGGGAGACCTCTTATTTTGAAACTGTGCCCCCAGTTCTAGATTCCCGCACAAGTGGAAACATCCTCTCAGCATCTACCTTGTCAAGCCCCCTCAGAATCTTGTATGTTTCATTTAGAATACCTCTCATTCTTCTAAACTCCAGTGAGTATAGGCCCAACCTGCTCAACCTTTCCTCATAAGACAACATCTTCATCTCAGGAATCAACCCAGTGAACCTTCTCTGAACTGCCTTCAATGCAAGTATATCCCTCCTTATATAAGGAAACCAAAACTGTACACAGTACTCTAGGTGTGGTCTCAGCAATGCTATGTACAGTTATAGCAAGACTCCCCTACTTTTATACTCCACTCCCCTTGCAATAAAGGCCAACGTTCCATTTGCCTTCCTAATGACTTGCTGTATCTGCATGCTAACTTTTTGTGATTCATGTATGAGGACATCCAAATCTCTCTGTACTGCAGCATTCTGAAGTCTTTCTCCATTTAAGTAATATTCTGCTTTTCTATTCTTCCCACCAAAGTGGACAAGTTCACATTTTCCCACGTTGTACTCCATCTGCCAGATTTTTGCCCACTCACTTAACCTATCTATATCTCTTTGTAGACTCTTTGTGTCCACCTCACAACTTGCTTTCCTACCTATCTTTGTATCATCAGCAAATTTAGCTACAATATACTCTGTCCCTTCAAAAAGTCATTAATATAGATTGTTGATAGTTGAGGTCCCAGTACTGGTCCCTGTGGCACTATACTAGTTACAGTTTGCCAACCTGAAAATGACCTATATATCCCGACTCTCTGCTTCCTGTTAGCCAATCCTCTATCGATGTGAATATAGTACTCCTAATGCCATGAGCTCTTATCGTGTGCAGTAAGCTTTTATGTGGCACCTTATCGAATGCCTTTTGGAAGTCCAAATACACTACATCTAAAGGTTCCCCTTTGTCTAACCTGCTTGTTACATCTTCAAATAACTTCAATAAATTTGTCAAACACGATTTTTCTTTCACGATACGATGTTGATTCTGTTTTATTGTATTATGATCTTCTAAATGTCTGGCTACTACTTCCTTATTAATGGATTCCTGCATTTCCCAAAGAAAGATGTTAGGCTAACTGGCCTTTAGTTTCCTGTTTTCTGTCTGCCTCCTTTCTTGAATAGAAGTGTTACATTTGTGGTTTTCCAATTTGCTGGGACCTTTCCAGAATCGAGGGAATTTTGGAAGATTACAACCAATGCGTCCACCATCTCTGCAGCCACTTCCGTTAAGACACTAGGATGCAGGCCATCAGGTCCAGGGGCCTTGTCAGCCTTTAGTTCCATTAGTTTTCCTAGTACTTTTTCTCTAGTGATAGTGATTGTTTTAAGTTCCTCCCTCTCTTTTGCCCCTTGACTTTCTACTATTCTTGAGATTTTTTTTGTTTTCTTCCGTGAAGACAGATACAAAATACTTGTTCAAAGTCTGCAGTTTAGAAGAATGAGAGGCGATCTAGTTGAGACATACAAGATTTTTAAGGGCGTCACAGTGGTGCAGTGGTTAGCACCGCAGCCTCACAGCTCCAGTGATCTGGGTTTGGTTCTGGGTCCTGCCTGTGCGGAGTTTGTAAGTTCTCCTTGTGACCGTGTGGGTTTCCGCCGGGTGCTCCGGTTTCCTCCCACAGCCAAAGACTTGCAGGTTAATAGGTAAATTGGCCGTTGTAAATTACCCCTAGTGTAGGTAGGAGAATTGTGGGAAGTTGGGGATGTGGTAGGAAATATGGGATTAATGTAGGATTAGTATAAATGGTTGGCACAGACTCGGTGGGCTGAAGGGCCTGTTTCAGTGCTGTAACTCTATGCTGAAAGGGCTTGACAGGGTAGAAGCTGAGAGATTGTTTCCACTGGTCAGGGAATCTAGAACATGGGTACACAGATTCATGATAAGGGTCCAATCATTCAGGACTGAGATGAGGAGAAATTACTACACTCAAAGGGTTGTGAATCTTTGGAATTCTCTGCCCCAGAGAGTTGTGGATGCTCCGTCATTGAATACATTTAAGGCTGGGATAGATAGAATTTTGGTCTCGCAAAGAATCAAGGGATATGGGGTGCAGGCATGCAAGTGGAATTGAAGCCCAAGATCAGCCATGATCATATTGAATGGTGGAGCAGGCTCGATGGGCCATAAGGTCTCCTTCTGCTCCTGTCTTTTGTGTTCTTGTGTCTCTGCCATTTCCTTGTTTCCCATTATTAATTCCCTAGTATTATCTTCTAAGGGACCAAGGTTTACTTTAGCTGTTCTCTTACTTTTTATAGACTTGTAGAAGCTCTTACTATCTTTTTATAATTTTTTTATAGTTCTTGCTCGTTTACTCTCGCATTCCAATTTCTCCCTCTTTAATTTTTTTGTCATCCTTAGCTGGTTTCTAAGATTTTCCCAATCTTCTGGCCTAATATTTAATATAATATTTACTGGAATGTTTTTAATAGACTTCCTTTGTCTCAAGCTGATGTGTTGCCATCATTCTGGACAATAGTCTCATGTGAATTTAAATCTGTATTCCCAGGGACTGCAAGCTGTAAGTTTGATCCTGTGTGAGCTAAATTAAGTTGAGCCAAACAGAGCAAGTTCTGAAACTGAAGGGAATAAATTTAACTTCAGAGCAAAGAGGAACAACAAAATAAACAGAAACAGGAAAGAGCTTAGCTTATTCTGGAAGTCCTTGTTCAGGAAATTCTCATACCATTTCTATTTCCTTTCTATTTCCTTTCTGGTGTAATACCAAGTTTGTTTTCTTCCCACTGAATTTGAAACCTTTGCATTTCCTTTTGGCATGCATCAACCAAATTTGCATCTGCTGCTTTTGGTAGTAGTCTGTTCCATATGGCTGCTGCTCTAAAGTGTGAAGTAATTATGTATAGCTCAAGGTTTACAATTTCCTATTTCAGTCCCAAAAATTTTTCATCCACCTTTTCATGATTTACGAAACATAGAGTATAGGGGTTAAATTAGATAGCTTCAAAAAATGAGCATAGGGATCATGATGTGTGATTAATCTGCACCCATTGAGTGGAATGCAGGCAGTCCGCCAACTTTGTGCTGCCTGCTCATTATAGTGATTTCTGCTTGCAGCCAGTCCTCCCCATGCTGTTCATTGGCTGGGCACATCAGCAGTGGGCCCAATATCGTTACTAACTTGCACTACTTAAATCTAGCTTGCACCTTTGAGAGGGGAGGTGCATTGTGGCTGGAGCAGATGCTAGGAGTCGTTGTACGAGTGAATCTGACCTGGGAAGGAGTGAGGAATGGCTGACTAAGGAGAGAATGAGTATCCAGGTTTTTAGAAGCTGCATTGGGGGTCTTGGAGGAGGTGGAAAATGCCCTGTATCCTCTGGGGAGCAGGAGGCCCTCCAGACAGGGTGTGAAGACAGTGGGAACAGATATCCGCGGAGGTCAATGCCAGTATCGTCCCACGGACCCGGATGCAATGTCACAAGAAGTTTGGCAATCTCACACAAGCAGTTAAGGTTAGTGAATGCATCTTCAATTGCCATATCCTACAAACTGCACCACAAGCCTCAACCATTGCTCAATTCACCATACACACATCACTGACCTACCAAAAAATATCTACCATTCAGGGCTAATACCTAACATTCATATGCTTCACCTCATCCTCACAGACTTAGCACAGTTGCAAGCCGCACAACCACGTCTCACAGCTTGCACACATTGCATGACAGCCACATCACCCAAACAGATTGCATAACACTCACTGAAACACTTCCCTCTCTCTTGCAGGAGAAGGTGTTGCACAACCAGAGGCAGTAGGAACTAACTGGAGGTGGACAGGTGTGTCTGCATGTTGTAACCTTCATGGAGGAGACGGTGCTGGCTGTTATGGGAAGGGCCATTGCTGAGGCAGTGACCAGCGGTGGGGCAGAAGCCATTGAAGATGACAGTATCTGCATATTGAATTCTCCTTCTCTCATCCCACTTCTCCTTCATTCCACAACCTTTTCTGACTGAGAAGATGCAGATGGTGTAAGCATGCACTTCTTCCTTTCTCCTCTCCCCTCATCACAATCCTACTCTTGACCCTTTTGCCTTTCAGAAATTCAATAACTGCAACTGCCCAGTCAATGGAGGAACAGCAAGAAGACAGAGAAGATGAAGCCACATTGTTACTCGATTTCAATCACAGCCACCAGCTCGGATACTGACCGCACATAACTTAGAGGATAGCATAAAGGTGGTGAGACACTGCACAGCAACGCTGCAGCCAGGGCAGAGGGAAAGGATACCACAGGTGCTCGCTCGCCACAGGGCAAGGGCACACACTGGTTCTGTAGCAGAGGACTCACATGATGACTTTGATGGGCCAGGCTACAAAAGAAGGCTGATGGGTGTACATAGGGACATAGAATCATAGAAAGTTTACGGCACAAGAAAGAGGCCACTTGGCCCATCGTGTCTGTGCCAGCTGAAAAATGTTCCACCCATTCCACCTTCCAGCATTTGGTCCGTAGCCCTGCAGATTACGGCAGTTGAGATGCATATCCAGACTTCTTTTGAATGAGTTGAGGGTCTCTGCCTCAACTACCCTTTCAGGCCGTGAGTTCCAGACCCCCAACACCCTTCGGGTGAAACAACTTTTCCTCATCTCCCCTCTAATATTTCTACCAATCACTTTAAATCTATGCCCCCTAGTCACTGACCTCTCTGCTAAGGTAAATAGGCCCTTCACCTCCACTCTCTCCAGGCCCCTCAAAATTTTGTCCAGTTTGATCAGATCTCCCCTCAGCCTTCTCTGTTCCAAGGAGAACAACCCCAGCCTATGCAATCTTTCCTCATAGCTACATTTTACCAGTTCCGGCAACATCCTCACAAATCTCCTCTGTACCCTCTCTAGTGCAATTACATCCTTTCATCAATGAGGTGACCAGAACTGCACACAGTACTCAAGTTGTGGCCGAACCAATGAATTATACAGTTCTAGCATAACCTCCCTGCTCTTATATTTTATACCTCGGCTGATAAAGGAAAGGATTTCATATGTCTTCTTAACCATCGTGTCGACCTACCTTCAGGGATCTGTGGACATTTACTCCAAGGTCCCTCACTTCCTCTACACCTCTCAGTATTTTCCCATTTATCGTGTATTCCTTTGCCTTGTTTGACCTCCCCAAATGCATCACCTCACACTTCTCCAAGTTGAATTATTTGCCACTTTTCTGCCCATCTGACCAGACCATCAATATCTTCCTGCAGCCTACAACTATCCTCCTCGCTATCTACCACATGCCCAATCTTTGTGTCGTCTGCAAACTTCTTGATCATGCCCCCTACATTTGCATCCAATCATTAGTGTATACCACAAAAAGCAGGGGACCCAGTACTGGGCCCTGTGGAACGCCACTGAAAACAGCCCTCCGGTCGCAAAAACACCGTTAACAATTACCCTTTGTTTCCTGCCACTGATCCAATTTTCTATCCACCTTGCTGCACTTCCCTGGATCCCATGGGATTTTTTTTTTAACCAGTCTGCCATGTGGGACCTTGTTAAAAGCCTTGCTAAAATCTATGCAGGCCACATCAACTGCACCACCCTCATCTATCTTCCTTGTTACTTCAAAAAATTTGATCAAGTTGGTCAGACAAGATCTTCCCTTAACAAATCCATGCTGGCTATCCTTGATTAATTTGTGCCTTTCTAAGTGACAGTTTATCCTGTCTGTCAGAATAGATTCCAATAATTTGCCCACTACTGAGGTTAGACTGACTGGCTGTAATTATTTGGTCTATCCCTCACTCCCTTTTTAAATAGAGGTACTAAGTTAGCAGTCCTCCAATCCTCCGGCAGCACACCTGTATCCAGTGAGGACTGGAGAATGATGGTCAGACCTTCCGCTATTGCCTCTCTTGCTTCTTTTAACAGCCTGGGATACGTTTCATTTGGCCCTGGCGATTTATCAACTTTCAAGGATGCTAATCCCATTAATATGTCCTCTCTCCCTATGTTGATCACATCCAATACTTCACACCCCTCTTGCTTAACTGCAATATCTGCATCGTCCCCCTCTTTTGCAAAGACAGACGCAAAGTATTCATTAAGAACAATACCTACATCTTCTACACCTACACATAGGTTACCTTTTTGGCCTTTTATGGGCCCTGCTCTTTCCTTAATTATCCTCTTACTCTTAATGTATTGATAAAACATGTTTGGGTTCTCCTTGATTTTGCTTGCCAATATTCTTTTATGCCGTCTCTTGGCTTTCCTAATTTCCTTTTTGATTTCACCCCTCCACTTTCTATACTCCTCTCGGCTTTCTGTAGTATTGAGTTCTCTGTGTCAGACATGAGCTTTCCTTTTCTGCCTTATTTTACCCTGTAAGCTCCTTGACTATACAGTAAATGGAAAAGTCCTGGGGAAAATTGATGTACAGAGAGATTTGGGTGTTCAGGTCCATTGTTCCCTGAAGGTGGCAACGCAGGTCAATAGAGTGGTCAAGAAGGCATACGGCATGCTTTCCTTCATCGGACGGGGTATTGAGTACAAGAGTTGGCAGGTCATGTTACAGTTGTATAGGACTTTGGTTCGGCCACATTTGGAATACTGCGTGCAGTTCTGGTCGCCACATTACCAAAAGGATGTGGATGCTTTGGAGAGGGTGCAAAGCAGGTTCAGCAGGATGTTGCCTGGTATGGAGGGCGCTAGCTATGAAGAGAGGTTGAGTAGATTAGGATTATTTTCATTAGAAAGACGGAGGTTGAGGGGGGACCTGATTGAGGTGGACAAAATCATGAGAGGTATAGACAGGTTGGATAGCAAGAAGCTTTTTCCCAGAGTGGGGGATTCAATTACTAGGGGTCACGAGTTCAAAGTGAAAGGGGAAAAGTTTAGGGGGGATATGCGTGGAAAGTTCTTTACGCAGAGGGTGGTGGGTGCCTGGAACGCGTTGCCAGCGGAGGTGGTAGACGTGGGCACGATAGCGTCTTTTAAGATGTATCTAGACAGATACATGAATGAGCAGGAAGTAAAGAGATACAGACCCTTAGAAAATAGGCATCATATTTAGATAGAGGATCTGGATCGGCGCAGGCTTGGAGGGCCGAAGGGCCTGTTCCTGTGCTGTAATTTTCTTTGTTCTTTGTTCGTGACATCCATGGGGCTCTAGATTTTGGCCGTCCCACCCTTTTTCTTTGTGGAAATATGTTTACTCTGATCCCCTTGAATCTCCCCTTTGAATGCCTCCCACTGTTCTGACACTGATTTACCGTCAATGGAAATAGGAGCAGGAGTAGGCCATTCGGCCCATTGAACCTACTCCACCATTCGAACAGATTATGGCTGATCATCTATCTCTACGCCATTTTTCCCCACTATCCCCATTTCCCTTCTTGTCATTAGTATCCAGAAATATATTGATTTTTGTCTTGAACGTGCTCAATGATTGAGCTTCCATAGTCCTCTGGAGTAGAGAATTCCACAGACTCATCTCAGTCTTAAATGGCCTGCCCCTTATTCTGAGACTGTGGAGACTTAAATGCTTGGTGTATTGGAAAGTCTCCCAGAAAACCTGTGTTCAAAGTCAAGGACCATGGAGGAGTGTGGCAGCAACTTGGCACAGGGCTTTTTGCAGAGCTTGGAGCCCATCCTTTCTGACATGGAACAGGTGACCACCTCTGTCAACTCACCTTTTTTTTATTCTTTCATGGGATGTGAGCATCGCTGTCAAGGCCAGCATTTGTTGCCCATCCCTAATTGCCCTTGAGAAGGTGGTGGTGAGCTGCCACCTTGAACCGCGATAGTCCATCTGGTGTACTGTTAAGAAGGAAATTCCAGGTTTTTGACCCAGCGACAGTGAAGGAACGGCGATATATTTCCCCATCAGGGTGATGTGTGACTTGGAAGGGAACTTGTAGGTGGTGGTGTTCCCATGTGTCTGCTGCCGTTGTTCTTCTAGGTGGTAGAGGCCGCGGGTTTGGAAGATGCTGTTGAAGGAGGCTAGGCAAGTTGCTGCAGTGCGTCTTGTAGATGGTACTCACCGCTGCCACTGTGCACCGGTGGCGGAGGGAGTGAATGTTTAAGGTTGTAGATGGGGTGCCGATCAAGCGAGCTGTTTTCTCCTGGATGGTGTCAAGCTTCTTGAGTGTTGTTAGAGCCGCACTCATCCAGGCGAGTGGAGAGTATTCCATCACAGTCCTGACTTGTGCCTTGTAGATGATGGAGAAGTTTTGGGGAATCAGGAGTGAGTTACTCGCCACAGAATTCCCAGCCTCTGACCTGCTCTTGTAGTCACATTATTTATATGGCTAGTCTATTTAAGTTTTTGGTCAATGGTAACCCTCAGGATGTTGATAGTGGGGGATTCAGTGGTGGTAATGCCATTGAATGTCAAGGGAAGATGGGTAGATTCTCTCTTGTTAGAGATGATTATTGCCTGGCACTTGTGTGGCGCGAATGTAATTTGCCACTTAACAGACCAAGCCTGAATGTTGTCCAAGTCTTGCTGCATTGTGGGCACAGACTGTTTCAGTATCTGATGAGTTGCAAATTGTACTGAACATTGTGCAATCATCAGCGAACATACCCTCTTCTGACCTTATGTTGGAGGGAAGGTCATTGTGAAGCAGCTGAAGATGGTTGGGTCTAGAACTCCTGCAACGATGTCCTGGAGCTTATATGTTTAGCCTCCAACAAACACAACCATCTTCCTTTGTACTAGGTATGACTCCAACCAGTGGAGAGTTCCACTGACTTCAGTTTTGCTAGGGCTCCTTGATGCCACACTCAGTCAAATGCTGTCTTGATGTCAAGGGTAGTCATTCTCACCTCACCTCTTGAATTCAGCTCTTTTGTCCATGTTTGGATTCAGGCTGTAATGAGGCCTGGAGCTGAGTGGCCCTGGCGGACCCAAACTGAGCATCAGTGAGCAGGTTATTGCTGAGTAAGTGCCTCTTGGTAGCACTGTCGACGACCCCTTTCGTCACTTTGCTGATAATCAAGAGTAGACTGATGGGGTGATAGTTGGACGGATTGAATTTGTCCTTTTTGTGGACAGGACATACCTGGGCAATTTTCCACATTGCTGGGTAGATGCCAGTGTTGTAGCTTTTCTGTAGTGGTTTGGTACAACTGAGTGGCTTGCTCGGTCATTTCAGAGGGCACTCTGACAGAGGCAGCCACATTGCTGTGGGACTGGAGTCAAATGTAGGCCAGACCAGGTTCGGGCAGCAGATTTCCTTCCTTAAAGGACAATAGTGAACCTGTGGAGCCAACCATGATGCAGTTTCTAATGGCTGATGTCTCAGCTTCCAATGCATTTACCCAGCATCTGAGTGCTGCAGTGGGAGTTCAGGCTATTGCCAGCATTGCTCTGGATACCCGTGTGCAAAGGGGCTTCCAGGGCATGATGGCAATCCTTCAATCTGTCCTCCGATAGATATGCTCCATAAAAACCCTCTGGCCATGGCCACCTGCTGAGAACCTATGTTCTCCTCCTCCACCTCCTTTTCCTTCTTCCAGCAGCTTGTCCTACTCTGCATGGCCTCTGTTCATTCTCCCAATCATGTTCAATACCAAGAGGAAGCTCTACACGGCTGCCATCCATGTCTTGAAGCAATGGTTTGTGCGCAAGCCTTTAAATCACCAAAGAAAATCCTCAGCACCTGCCAGGCCACTCACTGTAAACTAGTGAAACTTTTAACAAATATGGAAAACACCCAAAATGCATAGAATTACATCAACAGTGGATAAAATATTCCAGCACCTAATCTGAAGTGGTTGATGATCCCTTTAAATAGTACTGTATGGCGGTCCTTCATGCAATTGAATGCATATTCAGCTGTGCGAGGTTAAGAGAGGGTGTAGGCTGGAGCATTGAGCTCTAAAATGGCAGCGTGGCATCAAATCAGCGATGCATTCTGTCTGACGCCATGATCTGCCTACTCTCCATTCTGCCGCCCGATGTTCGATGTCCCCATCCTCAATGATGGGGGAGTCCAGCACTCAGTGCAAAAAATAAGGGTGAAGCATTTGCACAAATCTTCAGCCAGAAGTGCCGAGTGGATGATCCATCTCAGCCTCCTCCTGAGGTCCCCAGTATCACAGATGCCAGTCTTCAGCCAATTTCATTCACTCTGCGTGATATCAAGAAACGACTGAAGGCACTGGATACTGCAAAGGCTATGGGCCCTGACAACATTCGGCAACTGTACTGAAGAACTTGCCACGCCCCTAGCCAAGCTGTTCCAGTACAGCTACAACACTGGCATCTACCCGGCAATGTGAAAAATTGCCCAGGTATGTCCTGTACATAAAAAGCAGGACAAATCCAACCCTGCCAATTACAGCCCCATCAGTCTACTCTCGATCATCAGTAAAGTGATGGAAGGTGTCAGCGACAGTGCTATCAAGCGGCACTTGCTTAACAATAACCTGCTCAGTGACACTCAGTTTGGGTTCTGCCAGGGCCACTCAGCTCCTGACCTCATTACAGCCTTGGTTCAAACATGGACAAAAGAGCTGAACTCAAGAGGTGAGGTGAGAGTGAAGGCCCTTGACATCAAAGTAGCATTTGACCGAGTATGGCATCAAGGAGCCCTAGCAAAACTGAGGTCAATGGAAATCAGGGGGAAAACTCTCCGTTGGTTGGAGTTGTATCTAGCGCAAAGGAAGATGGTTGTGGTTGTTGGAGGTCAATCATCTCTGCTCTAGGACATCACTGCAGGAGTTCCTCAGGATAGTGTCCTAGGCCCAACCGTTTTCAGCTGCTTCATCAATGACCTTTCTTCAATCATAAGGTGAGAAGTGGAGATGTTCGCTGATGATTGCACAATGTTCAGCACCATTCGCGACTCCTTTGATATTGAAGCAGTCTGGGTAGAAATGCAACAAGACCTGGACAATATCCAAGCTTGGACTGATAAGTGACAACATTCGCGCCACACAAGTGCCAGGCAATGACCATCTCCAACAAGAGAGAATCTAACCATCTCCCCTTGACATTTAATGGCATTATGATTGCTGAATCCCCCGCTATCAACATCCTGGGGGTTAGCATTGACCAGAAACTGAACTGGAGTAGCCATATGAATAACAACACAAACAAAAACAAGAAATGCTGGATTCACTCAGCAGGTCTGGCAGCATCTGTGGAAAGAGAAGCAGAGTTAACGTTTCGGGTCAGTGACCCTTCCGAAGAAGGGTCACTGACCCGAAACGTTAACTCTGCTTCTCTTTCCACAGATGCTGCCAGACCTGCTGAGTGAATCCAGCATTTCTTGTTTTTGTTTCAGATTTCCAGCATCCGCAGTATTTTGCTTTTATTTTAGCCATATGAATATCCTGGCTACATGAGCAGATCAGAAGCTAGGAATCCTGTGGTGATTTACTCACCTCCTGACTCCCCAAAGCCTGCCCACCATCTACAAAGCACAAGTCAGGAGTGTGATGGAATACTCGCCACTTGCCTGGATGGGTGCAGCTGCAACAACACTCAGTAAGCTCGACATGATCCAGGACAAAACAGCCCGCTTGATTGGCACCCCATCCACCAACATTCACTCCCTCCACCACCGACGCACAGTGGCAGCAGTGTGTACCATCTACAAGATGCACTGCAGCAATGCATCGAGGCTCCTTAGACAGCACCTTCCAAACCCGTGACCTCTACCACCTAGAAGGACAAGGGCAGCAGATGCATGGGAACACCACCACCTGCAAGTTCCCCTCCTAGCCACACACCACCTTGACTTGGAACTTTATTGCCATTCCTTCACTTTCGCTGGGTCAAAATCCTGGAACTCCCTTCCGAACAGCACTGTGGGTGTACCTACCCCACATGGACTGCAGCAGTTTAAGAAGGCAGCTCATTATCACCTTCTGAAGGGCCGGTAGAGATGGGCAATAAATGCTGGCCTGGCCAGCGACGCCCACATCTCCATAAACAAATTTTAAAAATGTGCACTTGCCATTTACCAGTGACGTCTGGCACACTTCATGTTAGAAGTATGTGCAGTGTGCACCATTTTAGAATTTTGAGACATCATGGCACTAAAACAAATGCTCACTTTCGTCCCATGGTTTCCAGTTAGTCTTTCATCTACCGAGAACATGATTAATTCTTCTGTTCTGACAAAATGTTAATGTCATTTCTTTTTACAGATGCTGACTGACCAGCACTTTTTGTTTATATCGTTAATTCTTTAAGCCTTTCTTCATATGTCAAATGACATATTTTTAATATGTGAAGTAAAGAAGGACCAGATCATTATCTTCTGAAGAAATTTAGTAGGATAAGTACTTTGGGGAGATCAAGAAAATTGAATTTAGCTTCTGAAATCCAAGGTTAAATATTGCAAACTGATTAGGATCTAGTCTCACAGGTCATAGAATTGGACATTTAATCCCAAAATACATTGGTGGCCTGTTGATATAATGCACTCGTATGCTAATATACTGCACTAATAGTGGAAAGATGCAGACTTTACATCCTTGATATTCTTCACACGATGCTTTTCCAATCTAAGCCACACCAATTGGGAAAGTTACAGAATGGCGACAATAACACCTCTTCACAGGTGAAAGTGAAAATCACACCCAACCAATCCTTGTGCAATTCTTGCATTGTAGCAATGGCACAAGACCTCCACACAGATATGGAGCCCAAATAGGGGAGAATTTTTATTTTTAAAAGGCAGTCAGTTGAAAGTCTCCTGTTTTCCTTTCGACCTTCTAGGTGGACAAGATAGCTGAAGTGTGGAAGTTCCATGCATTAAAGAAATCAAGTGGGATCACAGTCCATCTGCTTCGGAGACGGAAAGGCACTCGGCCTCGAGACCATCACAAGTATCTCAACCTTTACCGCAAATAGAAGCCAAAGCCGCAAAATTGTTCTTGGACTCTGCACCCTAAACTTATGTGAAGAGGATTCATCAACAGACGTGATCTATACTGAACTGAATCAAACTAGCATGTCATGAAATATGCTACGGATCCTTATACAGGGGTTGTATCCCATCCAGTTGCTCCAAACTATACAACTTTTTTTGAATTAATCTGAACACAGCTGTTCTGTGCCAGTTCTGTTCTGATTTGCCGGCAGCTCTGCAAGGCCAGGATTTCCGGCGGCGGTGTCCTAAATCGCATGGAAGGCCCACCGTTGTCCAGTTAAGTGCCCGATTGTCTCGAAATTCAGCGGGCCTTCCATATAAGAGCTGGCACGGGGATCTTTGCATCGGTTTCCCCCGACGTCGAGACCCCCACCGCTAGTGCAAAATTCCACCCTCTATCTCCAAAGGTGTCCAGCCTCTGGCTTTAGATGGCTTCAGACAGCTGGTAACAAAAGGTATTTATCTTATTAGTTAAATAAGGACTGGCAGTGTACTGCAAAAGTAGGACAGAAGTTGCCTTTCATAAATCATGGGCCAGCACTGAAGCACCTGCCAATATAGAAACAAGTTTTAATATCTTGATGTTCCTCATTTGGGAGTGCTTTCTACAGATGTTGGCTGCAAACAGTGGAAAATTGCTTCATTTCCCGATGTGGACAACTAATCAAAGTGTAGTTTCAACTGAAGTGTAAGGTAATTGAAATAAATTGAGGATACCG
This sequence comes from Heterodontus francisci, assembly GCF_036365525.1. Taxonomy (NCBI): domain Eukaryota; kingdom Metazoa; phylum Chordata; class Chondrichthyes; order Heterodontiformes; family Heterodontidae; genus Heterodontus; species Heterodontus francisci. Next base: position 38,294,726 of record NC_090378.1, read on the forward strand.
AACGGAAACAATGAAAGAGTACACAAATGCTGACTGATATAACAGAACATAAGGCACAGGAATCCCTTCTTTTATTAGAATTTTTTTAAAAATCAGGGCAAAAGCAAAGTATGCAGTCCTGGAAGTTTTTTTCCCCCTAATTTTACTTACTGAAAATTGTTCTGGAGTAATATTCAGGACACAAAAGAAGGGTGTGAAATCAGAGTCCAAATCAAAGTTTTAGAACTGAAATCTGCACCTAAAGCTGTTGGACAGTATTTTGTCCATTTCTCTCATGTAATATTTCTAACTTATGTAATTTACATTTTTGGACCTCATTGTGTACATAGCACTGGGAGTCAGAGACAGACTAACAAACTCTGGGATTGTATCAACCAGAGAATGACAAGCACATTGTAAGTGTGGGAATACGGTAGATTTTCTAATTGTTTCTGTTTGTTGCTTTGTACAGCATTTCAATAGTGCCTCACCATAAATAATTATATACCCATGAACCAAGCAGCAGAAGCAGGGGGAGAAAAACTAACCTGGCTTGGTTACTCTGTAGCGATTGAGCTCATGATGGTCTTAAAGAGAAAATAGTGTAAATCTGCCACTTTGACTAGGCACACACCAGCAAGAGAACCTCTTAAGGGGAGGACGAAAGGGGAATCAAATTTAAGACAAAGCAAAGAGTATCCATTGTGCTTACATCAGGCTCTGAATTGATGAGTTGCAGCATAAAACTTTAAAGAACCAACAACAGCTGGCAGTTTGGCTCAAGGTTGTATGGGAGAAAAAGAAAGACACGCAGTTATGTAGCACTTTTTATGACCATCGGACATCTCAAAGCACTTTACAGCTAATGAAGTACTTTTTGTGAAGTGTAATCACTGTTGTAGAACAGGAAACATGGCAGCCAACTTGTGCACAGCAAGATCCCACAAACAGCAATGTGATAATGACCAGATAATCTGTTTTTAGTGATGTTGATTAAGGAGTAAATATTGGCCAGGACAGCAGGGATAACCCGCCCACTCTTCTTTGACATAGTACCATGCGATCTTTTACCTCTACCTGAGAGGGCAGACAAGGCCTTGGTTTAATGTCTCATCCGAAAGACGGCATCTCTGACAGTGCAGTTCTTCCTCAATCCTGCATTGGAATGTCTGCCTTGATTTTTGTGCTCAGGTCCTGGAGTGGGGCTTGAACCAGAACCTTGTGACTTAGAGGTGAGGATGCTACCAACTGAGGCATGGCTGTCACCTCTAGGTACGGGGAACAATAACAGTATAAGCCGTGAGACTGAAAGTTAAAAAAAAATAGAAAATGCTGCAAACATTCAGCATCTGTGTGTTGAGTCCATGGGCTAGACATTTTTGGATTGTACCTTGTTAGTTCATCTTTGTTCTGCACCCTTCAGCTCAAAATTGTTTTGTGCCATAACTTGCTGTAAGTCAAGCTGATAACGGCATGGCAAGGGCTACAGGGCATCTGGGACCTCAATGACCGATGGTGCTAACAGAGTATCTCCTTAAACAATAAGATTAAAGATTGAGAAAGGAAAAGGAATGTCGGAGAAGGAGGGTGAATTAGAATGGGTAAATTAGAGTCAACATAAGAATGTAAGAAATAGGAGCAGGAGTAGGCCATTTAGCCCCTTGAGCCTGCTCCGCCATTCGGTAAGATCATGGCTGATCTGATCCTTGACTCAACTGCACTTTCCTGCCTACCCCCTAATCCTTGACTCCCTTGTATCTGTCTAACTCAGCCTTGAATATTCAATGACCCAGCCTCCACTGCCATTTCAGGTAGAGAATTCCAAAGATTAACGACTCTCTGAGAGAAGAGTCAAATCAGGTACAAAAGGAAAAATACAGGAAAAGAAAGACTGGATTAAGAGAAGAGGAAAAATAGGCAAGTTAAAAATTAATCTCTAAGAACAATTTGCCATCTGAAGGAATGCAACTACACAGCTCCACAGAATACAACTCCACAGAAGTTGTTCAATTTCTGGGCCAGAGAGATTGATTGCCATTGCATTAACAACCATCATGTCATTAAAAAGGCTCTTAGTACCTAGTCTTAACTTTTTCTGTTAAGTTTACTGGGCAATTTAATGTACAAACCTGGCAAGTTCTTAAAAATAACATGGAGATTAAGGGCGATGTGCCATTTGTGCAAGGCAAACAGCGGAGCAGTGTAAATCGACCAGCAATTTCGGGAGATTCATAACTCGCGGCATATCTCTTAATCCCCTGACTTTGCTAGCTGATTTGCACTTAATAATAACCAAAGGGTTACTTTTTATTTGAAGTGGATCATTACTACCTTGTTATTTTAGAGGTCTGGGCGAATACGGTTGAAACTGGAAGATATTACAGATGAACAGCATTTGAAGAGAAACCGAACAAAGTGAAAGTGGACAGTGGTGGGGGGGCCGGGCGGGCATGGGGTGGTGAGGAAGCACCAGGAAAGTCAACATGAGTGAAGTTGTTGGAGAAAGCTGTTCCTTGCTGCCAATTTGTCTATATTTTACCAATTATAGATCTAGTCAGCTTAGGGGGATTGTGCGTGGGAACCTGCAGACCACATTTTCCTATGCACACTTCTGGGTTTGTATTCAACTGCCATTTGGTATGGACAGGTGGAAAGGAATATGGGTGGTTCCCACTGTTCACCTCCTAATGACCGTAGTCGTATTCTGTTAAAGTGCTGCATTTGCCCCGAATGTCTTGCGGGTGAAATAAACAGACAAATGACAGGTTTTCTCATAGGTTAAAAAAAATAAAAAATTTTTTTTGCACAATTCACGAAATGGTTGCAACCTCACCCACGCACACATTCACTCACAAACACATAGAGAAGAATAGATCAGTAGAGAGAAAAAGGGTAAGTAGTTTAAAGTTCAAAGTGAGGTAGGTTTTCATGATTTACGGTAAAATGTTGAATCTTTTCAAGAGGACAGTCTCTTTTAAAGGTGCAGGCCTGGGTGTTTGTAGTCTTGAACTTGTTGAGGTATTGTAGGTTTTCTGGTAGTTAAAACTTCAGACTGGTGGTGGTGGTCACTTTAACTTCTCTGCTTCACCGAGTTGAAGTGTAGAATTAGCAGCAGGGTTTCTTTCTTACTTGACTGGATCTCTACCACAGTCCCTGGCTGGACTGCTTTCTGAAGTTGTTGGCTTGATCACCCTCTCTCTCCAGAGGGTTACCTTTTTAAGGTAAAAATTCATCACATTAGAGTTTCTGTTAGAAGACACATGGCCCACTCTCCTGATGTGACCACACAATGGACCAGGATGTGGAGACCATGGCTATCAATTGATGTCTGAATGGGGACCATTCTGTTAACACGGTGCTATTTCACACCTATTCAATTTTGGTTTGGTCTTTCAGGTCTTCTGTCTCTAGAGTCCTTTGCTGGTTCATTCATGTCGATAAGACATTAATATGCAATAGTGTTCTTTTCAGTTTCAAAGGAATTCTCCCCAGAGCTATTTCAGATGAGGTTAATGAGTTACATCCTTGTAGACAGGTTTTTGGATTTCCAATACAGGAGGGGTCACATGACCATGATCCATTTTGACTGTGGGACAAGCGTCCATGTTCTTTTGGTTTTAACAGTGGACTTTTAAAATTCATAATTCTTCAGTTTCACTGTTTATTTTATCACGGCTCCTTCTGTGCATGACACCTTTGGTCTGACCTTGAGCTGTGAAGAGCTTTGAAATACTTTACAAAGTTAATTGCCCCACATAAATGTAAGTAGTTATGGTAGTACACTGGTTAATACATTTCTCTAAAATTCTTTTGTGTATTATTTTAATTTATAGATTAATGAAAATATTAAAATAATGCACAAAAGAATTACACAAACGTAATAACAAGTATTTGATCAGAAGAAATTACACCTGGGTGTTTACTGGGAATTCTGTGGGATTTATCTGACTGCACATGTTGAAGGTCAGTCATTAGCAGTTTTCTGTGCACGAACAGTTTTAATTTGTTGTCTCACAACAAGTTGTTCATACTCCTGAATTATAGTACAAATAAGATAGGTACTCTATTATCATCGTTATTGGAGCTCAAGTTATTTTGTGCACCTATTTTGCAAGGATTTTTCATTGAAAACATAAGAAAGCTTGGTGATATTTTCAACTTTTGTTGTTGATATGAAAGTCATCCTGTTGCTGGAGGGAAAACTAGTTTCAAATCATCTAGGTGTAAAGGTAAGAAGAAAGATAGAACTTGCATTTATATATTGCTTTTCACTTCCTGAGGCCATCCCAAAGCATTTCATAGCCAATGGATTACTTTTATTTGAAGTGTCATTGTTCTTATTGTTTAGGCAATAATAAATTCTGATGTGGGAGCCAATGGTGAAAGCAATCAGAATATTATAATAGTTTTTGGGGAGAAGGGAATTCAGAACACAATAAGAACACTGGAAAGTGACATGCTGAGGCATGTCTGCGAATAGCAACCCTTGACCTTTCTACCTCAAGTATCATGATTATTTCTCATATTCCAGCACTCCCCAAACTGGTAATTGTGTCAAATGTTGTTGCATTATGAACTGACAGGATCTCAAGTCATGTAACACCATCAATATCAATGTACATTAAAAAAAACCTAATAGCTCTTATGCCATTCAAGTGATATGTGGAGGAATTGATGGGAAGCTGGCTGAGCAAGCAGGCAGCCTGCCTGGAAGCAGCAACAACAGGCTTGGCAAATTTTAACTAGGCTTTTGTTGACATCTTGCTGGCCAGCTGCCCACCCAAAATGGACAGAAAGAGGCAGTTGGGCAGATATTGCCAGTTGAAGATCAACGCTCTTGTTATGTTGCGTTGGGGAGGAGGGAGGGGTGATGTTGGCGTGGTCTGATAGGTGGAATCTTAGGGCAGCAGAGGCCCTGACTTCCCTTGTGGGGCCCGGAGGAGCATTTCTGCTCTTCCATCCCTGCAAAGGAAGGTTTAATGCTTACCTTACCCAAACTCTTATTCCTTTAGACCAGATTTCACTGAGTGGAGCACTATTCAAGATGCCCCGGGCAGTTGATGGTTAAAATGTATTGCAATTCTATATACATCATAGGACCACAATTTTCATAAATATACATTTGACTCTTGATTTTTTTTTTTAATCCTTCAACCTTCCCTTTACTCACTGTTTTTGTCTTTTCAATTCTTTTCCATCTGTTTATGTTACAGATGGTTTCAGAAGCAACACTTCATTATAATTTATGCTGCTTGGGAGACTCAAGCTTCTGCATATTATTTAAAGTGTAAAAAATTTGTACAGGAAGGGGTTTCACTGTGTGTTCCATTTTGTAGTATTATAAATTCTCACTGAATTTTATATTCAGATTATTGAATAAATTATATTTTTACCCGATTGGTCTGGTCTGGTTTGCTTTCTTTTGTTTTAGATAGAGAGGAGCTCTTATTTTCAGTGCTCACACTTTCAGCCCATATGCTATGGATCCATCATGAGTCATCCCAGAATCATATCCCGAAATTTGCAGGGAAAAAATCTCCTGTATAATACTCACTGGGTAGAAGACTGTGCGAAGAAAGAAAAACTTGTATTTATATAGTGTCTTTCACAACCTCAGGATGTTCCAAAGCATTTTACAGCCAATGGCGTAGATTTGAATTGTAATGCCTGTTATAATGTAGGAAATATGGCAGTCAATTTGCACAGAGTAAACTCCCACAAACAGCAATATAATAATGATCAAGTAATCTGCTTTTTTAGTGACGTTGATTGAGGATAAATATTGCCAAGACAAGGAGGAGATCTTGGCTCCTGTTCTTCAAAATAGAGCACAGGATCTTTTATGTCCACCTGAAGGAGCACACATGGGCCTCAGTTTAATATCCCATCTGAAAGAAGCGACTTCCGACAGTGCAGCACTCCCTCAGTACTGCACTGGGGTGGCTGCCTAGATTTTTCATGCTCAAATCTCTGAAGGAAGCTGAATAAATACCAGAAGAAGGGAGAAAATGGGGAAGAATGAAATTATATTTATAAAATAATAATTCAAATGTGTGGTACATATGCAACTCATGACATACAATTTGCTGGGTAAAAGAAATAATTGCATTTATATAGTGCCAGTCACCACCTCACCTCATCTCGGAAGCCAATTAATTTGTTTTGTTTTGAAGTGTAAGCATTGTTGTTACATCTGTTTCACAGTTGCTTGTTTGCTTACAGCAAAGTCCCACAAACAGTTAATGAGGTAAATGACCAGTAATTCTGTCGGGATGGTCTTGAAGAATACACTTTGGCCAGACATTGAGTTATAGAGGTGAATTCTCCCCCAGAGTGGTATCTGGGCGGCAGGTTGGCAGAATGTCAATCGGAAGGCCCAGTCCATTTTGAGGGCCAGGCCTCATTTGTATCGGGTAGGGGCACGCTGCAGTCGGGCACTGAGCACCCCTGGGAAGCTCACCGGTTTTGTGCTGGCATAATATCAGCCTCAGAACCAGAGACAGGTAGGTTACTGAAGGGACCTGATCTACACGGTGAGGGTGTCCCAGATTGTCAGCGTCACAGGCTGGGTTTCTGGAAACTGGAAGAGCACTCCTGCTTCTCAAAAATGAAGAGGAGCTCATCTACAGGCTGGTCATCAACCAGGCCAACACCTGCAATTGTCAGCCTAGATTATATGGCCTATTCATAGAGTTTGTCTTGAACTTACAATCTTCTGATTTAGAGGCTACCACTGAGCCGAGCTGACATTTAAGTGTAGTAAAATAAAAACAGAATATGCTGGAAATACTCAGCAGGTCAGGCAGCATCTGTGGAGAGAGAAACAGAGTTAAGGTTTCAGGTTTGTGATCTTTCAACAGGAGCTGGCAGGCTTTTTTTCTGGAATTGGGAACTTGTTCCATCCTGTGGTCACTCAATGAGGACTACAACTTTTTCTCAGCAGTGGAAATACACTTCGCTAAAGCTCTTTGGGATGGTTTTCTACATTAAAGGCACTATATAAATGAAAGATATTGTTGATTGGAGCCACTCTAAGATCTTGGTGTAGCTTATAATGAAACAAGGAAATTATATGACTGGTAAGATTTTTCTCTATTTTTCAGAGATACCCAGGAAGAGTACTTTGAATAAGATTTACTCCCCATAGACCTTTACTCTTGAATGAAAACTTCCAAAATGGTATGAGAATAAAGGTGACTGAACAGAAAGCAGAGTGCCAATGATGTGAGTGATTGACAGGGAGAAAATTACAACACAACTACATAAATTGTTTAGTTGAAAATAAGAGAAAGTTGAATTTTAGATCATGTCTTAATTTAGTCTCAGATCTCACAATGTCACTGATTTCCCATTTACTTGAAAATCCTTTGTTTCTGTAGGTGTGTATGTACATCACCTTCAGGTCATTTTGATGTGGCAGCTATTTTGTGTTTCCGTTAATGATTGTGTTTCATTATAATCGAAAGCATTACACTTAACGTTTCCTCTATAAAGGAATGCAAATTGAATTTGTTATCAAATAGCCGATTTCAGCAGTTTTATACATGGACAGGGTTTCTATCACTGTTAAGGGAGAGAAACCTCAGTGCAATGTTCTCCCCACATCAGATACACACAACGAGCTAGACACACAGTTCTCCTGCCATCAGCTGTACCCTTAACCATAAACAGTCAGAGCTGGGAGGGTCTGTTGTTACTTATAAGAATGTAGATATGCCTTCATATTGTTTTTAATATGGAACAAAGACAGAACAGCTAATGCACTAATTATGGTTAAGCCACATGAGTAGATCAGAATTTGCTTAAACTGTATGCTTGCCGATTCCATTTTTTGATCATAATGACACTCCAGACTAAAATCATAGTTCAGGAAGAGCAAAGATAAGAAGCAACAGTTGCTGAGATAACACTGGAGAAAGATCATAATTTTCGGCCACGGAACAGGATATTGATAAAGATGAGGCCCCAATGCTTGTGTGTTCAGCAATCTGATAAGCTATAGGTTAGAAGATGCCTGACAAAGTTAAATTCAGGAAGAATTGGACAATGTATAGTTGTATTTAAAATGGTTTTAAATAAGGGATATAAAGCAAAATGCAGTTAGAATGCTTATCTACCTTTGAGGAGAGGTACTGTGAAGGGCCTCAAGAAGCATCAAGGGCCGTCCCCATCTCCCAACCCACCCCTGGGATCCAAGACATCCCTCTCAACGATCACTCCAGCCTCACCAGGGAAGGACCGATACCCCGGTGAGGCTACCCCAACTTACCTGGACTCCTGGCTCCCTAGTGTCGGCTGGGCTGCAGTCCCAATAGTGGCCACTGCTCCTGGTGGCGCTGCTGGGACTAGGAGCTGCTGGCCCGCTGATTGGCCGGCAGCTCACTGAGGCGGGATCTCCTCCCTCAAGCGGGTGGAAGTCCCCCCTCGGGCCAATTAAAGCCTGGGGACCCGTAAAATGGGGGATGGATCCCTGGGCTAGGCGGAAGCGGGTTCACCACCGACTTTCACATCGGTGGCGAATTCCCGTCTGCCTATGGTAAATTCCAGCCCAGTGTCTCTAGCTTTCATAAATCTGGTACTGAAAGGATATGAATTATCCAACACTACTGACTCAGGAAAAAAAATGGATCTATAAATTCTGCATCTGGTTAAGGCCATGCGTTCCAGGAGAGTAAATGCAGGGAGTTGGTGACAAGTGTATCCACTTTAATCACAGACCAACTTTGCTAATCAGTGAATGATAGTGGGCTTTCAGCACTCTGTTTTATGCTACTTCTTTTGCCCTCTGCTTTCTTGATTGGAAGACAACGGGGTGACGTTGGTCTCTACCAGCTGTGCGAAATGGGCTTGTAGTGAATTGGCAGCAAATTTTCTTTTCAGCACACCTAATCTTCTTTCAACTGAAGTGCACAGAATGATAGTCCAAATGCTTTTTGGAGACTTGTTTCCTAATCTCACTGTCACTTTTACTTGATTTGAAATTAACAATCTTGGCAATATTTTCCAAGTCAGTGCCGATTTGCTATGAGCCCGTTTTGGACTGTCACTTTCCCAAACAGGAACAAAAATTGCCTACTCATATAACAATATATTTATTTTTGATAATGGGTGCCAGTCTCTGTAGGAATGCTATGTTACACTGTAATATGGACACCCAGACTGCAAACAGGCAGAACCAGATCCCTGTGTTTCCTCTGCTGGAACAGGTGGCTATAATCCAATGGCTGACTCGTTGACACATTTTATGAGTTTACACTGCACTGATTGCCTGCAGGTCCCACTGTTTATATTTTGGAAGAGCAGTTGATGACAGGAAAAAAAACTGTGCACTTGCTGCAAATTGCATTGTATATGTAAAGTTGTCTTTCTATTGTGTACAACTTCTCCATTTGGAAGCAATTCTGTTCATGTCAGTTCTTGATCCTCTGAATTCCATTGGTTTATATTGCAGTATAGATTTCAGAGCACCAGCAGCAAAACCAAACAACTGCAAGCGCACAATCTTGCGTGTTATTTAAAAGTTGCACTCACGGCTCGTTAATTTTCTCTTTTTGGAACCTTCTTAATATTGAGGATAAGCTCATTCAGGCCACACCTGAGCTCCACCTGAGGTGGTCATTTACAGAATCACAGAATTGTTACAGCGCAGAAGGAGCCCATTCGGTCCATTGTGTCCCCATCAGCTCTGCAAATGGGCAATTCACCTAGTGTCACTCCCCCGTCTTCTTCCTATAACCCTGCACATTCTTCCTATTCAGATAACAGTCTAATTCCCTTTTCAATGCCTCAATTGAACCTGCCTCCACCACACTCTCAGGCAGTGCATTCCATTACATATGCTATCGTGGGCACTTAGGAAAAAAAGAACATCTTGAGATGATAATGAGTGTCACTGGTGGCTCGAGCACCACACCATTTATAGTAGAGTACTATTAGATCATTTGCTCTAAACCTAATGCAGATCTCTTTTAGTGTATTGGCGCTTTCTCCATTTTTATTTAACTGTTATAGATAACAGAGTTTTTAATTATACACCAATTTAATGACTTATTTCAAAATGGGATTCCACCATGTTTTTCCAGTGGCAACCTGGACATCTAAAGATCAAAGCAAAATGAAAAGTCATTGACCTGAAACGTTAACTCTGTTTCGTTCTCTACAGATGTTGCCTTACTGCTGAATATTACCAGCATTTACTGTGATTTATATAGAGATGTAAAGGGAAGAAATTACCTCTCACACTACATTTAGAATAAAATAAATCAAAACTGAAATGCTGGATACACACATAAAGCGACGGGGTCACTGTTCCATCATCCACTTGGCACTTCTGGCTGAATATGGTTGCAAATGCTTCAGTCTTGTCTTTTGCACTGACATACTGGGCTCCCCCATAACTGAGGATGGGGATGTTTGTGCACCCTTCTTCTCCTGTTAGTTGTTTAATTGTCCACTGCCATGACTGGATGTGGCAGGACTGCAAAGCTTTGATCTGATCAGTTGGTTGTGGGATTACTTAGCTCTATCACATGCTGCTTCTGCTGTTTAGCATATGCATGGTCCTGCGTTGTAGATTCACCAGGTTGGCATCTCATTCTTAGGTATGTCTGGTGCTGCTCCGGGCATGCTCTCCCGCAATCCACATTGAACCAGTGTTGATCCCTTGGCTTGATAATAATTGTATAGTAAGGGATATGCCGGGCCATGAGGTTACAGATTGTAGTTGGATACAATTCTGCTGCTGCTGATGGCCCATAGCGCCTCATGGATGCTGTGTTTTGAGCTGTTTGATATGTTCTGATATGCCACACAACACGATGAAGTGTACCCTTAGTGTGAAGACAGAACTTCGTCTCCACAGGGACTGTGCGGTGGTCACTCCTGCCAATACTGTTATTGGACAGATGCATCTGCAAGCAGACAGGTTGGTGAGGGTGAGGTCAAGTAGGTTTTTCCCTCTTGTTGGTCCTTTCCCCATCTGCCGCAGCCCAGATTGGCAGATATGTCCTTTAGGACTCGGCCAGCTTGGTCAGTTGTGGTGCTACTAAGCCACTATTGGTGATGGGCATTGAAGTCCCCCTCCCTGAGTACATTCTGTGCCCTTTCCACCCTCAGTGCTTCTTCCAAGTGACGTTCAATATGGAGGAGTACTGATTCATCAGCTGAGAGAAGGCAGCAGGAGGTGCCCTTGTCCATGTCTGACCTGATGTCATGAGACTTCACGGGGGTCTGGAGTCAATGTTAAGGACTCCCAGGGCCACTCCCTCCCAACTGTATACCACTGTGCCGCTTGCCACCTCTGGTGGGGGCCATGGGCACGAAGGCAGCCCCCACAATCCAAATGATGCATCTGAAGGGGTTTCCCCACCAATCCGAGGGGCCTACCAACTTGGCCCATCTGATTTATTAATTTAATTTTACATCTCCGAGGGCACCTCCATGTTAATGCATCCTCGAGATCCCTGGCCGGTCTCACAGCGCTCACCCCTGTGTCTGTCCCAGCTCTAGAGTTGCTAGCCCTCTGATTGGGCTGGCAGCATCGGGAGCCCGCACGCCATTCTTAATAGGACAGCGATCGTGGAAACTGTCTCTGGGAATATCGCTGAGCTGTCTCACTACAAGCAGCTATGGGCTCAGAATCCCTATTCAGTCCCAACTTTGGGGTCCTGAACCCAGGGTAAAATCCTATGTTATATATCCATTCATGCTGTCCCACCCCCTCTCAACTTTAAAGATCTCCAACAATTTTGATATTTAGCTATCTAGATATTAAAAGTATCAAGAAATATGGGGATAGTATAGAAAAATGGTGTTGAGGTAGAAGATCAGCTACGATCTAGCTGAATGGCAGAGCAGGCTCGAGGGGCCGAATGACCTGCTCCTATTTCCCATGTTCCTATGTTCCTAAATAATTTTGTAATTTCCTTGTCCCAACAAAAAGACCCCCAATTTTTCAAGTCTGTCCTCATGATTGTATTTCCTCAAAGCCCAATTTCCTGAAGTCATAAAACTCCAACTGTGGTCTTACCAAGTTTCTATATAGATTCGCCATTGTACTTTGTTTTTTATATTCTATAAAACCTAGTATTCAATTTTTTTTAATGGTCTTACTTACTTGAGGTGCTGTTTTCAATGTCTTGTGAACCTAATCCCATCTTCATTGTGTTGCTATTTATTTCATCAATTTTTTAAAAGTTTTTTTCAGAGTATACATCTCTCTCTTCTCTCCCTAGTCTAGACCACTATCAATACTCTGCTGCAGCAATGAGTATGACAACTCCAACTTTAACTTTCTCCTTAACTCCTCCTGCTTTTACTAAGATTGTATTCGTGACTGTGGAGCTGAGTTCAGGGCCTCAATGAGGTGGAGAATTAGTCTTGCATCCCTCCACTTTGCAACACTGCTTTTGCACATTGCTGGCTGCACCACACTGCCATACATTTTAATTTCTATGGACGTCAGTTTCTCTGCAATGTGTAACTGAAGAAATTTCCTTTAACTGAGTTGTTAGGCGCTTTCTGGTGAGGGCATTAGTAAGTGTACAGATACTTCTACTGTGTTTTAATGAATTGTTGTCTTCAAAGAAGAACTCAGCTGGATTGCAGACATCCCTTTGCCAGCTGCGTTCGTGTCCTGACTCTGGTTCCTTTTTGTCTCCTGGGTTTAAAAATACTTCCTAATGAAGTTTCTATGGGGAACTCAAACAGCTAGCAAGCCTCCTAGCTGACCAACTTTTGAATCTCGGATCTTTTATCAGCTGTCAGATCTTTGCACCATCACCACTATTCCATCTGTTGTACTAACGATATCAGGGAAAATATCAACGGCTAGTTTAGTTTAGTTTAGAGATACAGCACTGAAACAGGCCCTTCGCCCCACCGAGTCTGTGCCGAACATCAACCACCCATTTATACTAATCCTACACTAATCCCATATTCCCACCACATCCCCACCTGTCCCTATATTTCCCTACCACCTACCTATACTAGGGGCAATTTATAATGGCCAATTTACCTATCAACCTGCAAGTCTTTGGCATGTGGGAGGAAACCGGAGCACCCGGAGGAAACCCACGCAGACACAGGGAGAACTTGCAAACTCCACACAGGCAGTACCCAGAATTAAACCCGGGTCGCTGGAGCTGTGAGGCTGCGGTGCTAACCACTGCGCCACTGTGCCACCCTTAGAGAGGTTTGAGTTAATTAAGGATAGCCAGCACGGATTTGTAAAAGGCAGATCATGCTTGACTAATCTAATCGAGTAACAGAGAAGGTTGATGAAGGGAATGTGGTGGATGTTATTTATGTAGATTTTAAGAAAGCATTTGATAAGGCCCCGCATAAAAGGCTGGTTAACAAAATTGAGGCTTATGGAATAGGAGGGTCAATGTCCAAATGGATAAAAAAATTGACTTAAGGACAGCAAACAGTGAGTCATAGTAAATGAAAGCAAAATACTGCAGATGCTGGAAATCTGAAATAAAAACAAGAAATGCTGGAAATACTCAGCAGGTCTGGCAGGAAATGTGGAGAGAGAAGCAGAGTTAACGTTTCAGGTCAGTGACCCTGCATCAGAACTGGCAAATATTAGAAATTAACAGGTTTTAAGCAAATAATGTGGATGGGGCAAGAGATAACCAAAGAGAAGGCGTTGATAGGACAAGGTCACAGAGAATAACTGACCAGAAGGTCATGGAACAAAGGCAAACGGTATGTTAATGGTGTGCTGAAAGACAAAGCGTTAGTGCAGAGAGGGTGTTAATTGACAGAAAAATTAACAGCCCTGGCCCCAAGCACAAACATGAAAAAAAACAGTGGGTAGGCACAGTAGAAACAAACTAAACAAACTAAAATAAAATAAACAAAATAAAAAAGAAACAAGAAAAAATAACTAAAAATAAAAATGGGGCCCGTCATGCTCTGAAATTATTGAACTCAATGTTCAGTATGGCAGGCTGTAGCGTGCCTAATCGGTAAATGAGATGCTGTTCCTCGAGCTTGCATTGATGTTCACTGGAACACTGCAGCAATCCCAGGACAGATATGTGGGCATGAGAGCAGGGCGGGGGTAGGGGGGGGTGGGTGGGGATGTTGAAATGGCCAGCAACCGGAAGGTGGGGGTCATGTTTTCGGACTGAGCGGTGGTGTTCCACAAAGCAGTCACCAATCTGCGTTTGGTCTCCCCAATGTAGAGGAGACCACATTGTGAGCAGCGAATACAGTATACTACATTGAAAGAAGAGCAAGTAAATCGCGCTTCACCTGAAAGGAGTGTTTAGGGCAATGGATACTGAGGAGAGAGGAGGTAAATGGGCAAGTATTACACCTCCTGTGATTGCATGGGAAGGTGCTGTGGGAAGGGGACGAGGAGGTGGGGGTAATGGAGGAGCGGACCAGGGTGTCACGGAGGCAATGATCCCTTCAAAATCCTGACAGGGGAGGGGAGGGGAAGATGCATTTGGTACTGGCATCACGCAGGACGTGGCAGAAATGGCGGAGGATGATCCTTTGGATGTGGAGGCTGGTGGGGTGGAAAGTGAGGACAAGGGGAGCCCTGTCGTGGTTCTGGGAGGGAGGGGAAGGGGTGAGGGTAGAGGTGTGGGAAATGGGCCGGACACGGTTGAGGGCCCTGTCAACCACAGTTGGGGGGGGGTGCGGGGGAATCCTCAGTTGAGGAAAAAGGAAGACATATCAGAAGCGCTGTTGTGGAAGTTTGCATCATCAGAGCAGATGCGTTGGAGACGGAGAAACTGGGAGAATGGAATGGAGTCCTTACAGGAGGCAGGGTGTGAAGAAATGTAGTCGAGGTAGCTGTGGGAGTCAGTGGGCTTATAATGAATATTAGTAGACAGCCTATTCCCCGAGATGGAGACAGAGAAGTCAAGGAAGGGAAGGGAAGTGTCAGAGTTGGACCATGTAAAGGTGAGAGAAGGATGGAAATTAGAAGTAAAGTTGATAAAGTTTTCCAATTCGGGGTGGGAGCAGGAAACAGCACCAATACAGTCATCAATGTACCAGAGAAAGAGTTGGAGGAGGGGGCCTGAGTAGGACTGGAACAAGGAATGTTCAACATATCCTACAAAAAGACAGGCATAACTAGGACTCCTGCGGGAATCATAGCAACACCTTTTACTTGAAGGAAGTGAGTGGAGTTGAAGGAGAAGTTGTTCAATGTGAGAACAATTTCAGCCAGGTGGAGGAGGGTGGTGGTGGTTGGGCCTCTGTTCAAGCAAGAAGCGGAGAGCCCTCAAACTGTCCTGGTTGGGGATGGAGGTGTAGAGAGAGTCATAGTAAGTGGTTGTTTTTCAGACTGGAGGATAGTAGATATTGGTGTTCCCCAAGGGTCAGTGCTGGGACCACTGCTTTTTTTGCTAAATATAAATGACTTGGATCTTGGAATACACAGTAGAATCTCAAAATTTGCCGATGACACCAAACTTGGAGGTGTGGCAAATAATGAGGATGATATGAACTGCCTGCAGCAGGACATATATAGGCTAGCAGAATGGGCAGAGAGGTGCCAGATGAAATTTAATACCGACAAGTGTGAGGTGATGCATTTTGGCTGAAGGAATAGGGAGATGGAACATATACTTAATAGCCCTTTTCTAAAGAGTGTGCAGTAATTGAGGGACTGGGGTGATGGGGTGCATGTGCATAGATCTTTGAAGGTGGCAGGACATATTGAGAAAGTGGCATATGGGATCTTGGGCTCCATAAATAGAGGCGTTGAGTACAAAAGCAGAGAGGTTATTCTGAACCTTTATAAAACTCTGGTTATGCTCCAACTGGAGTATTGCATCCAGTTCTGCTCACCACTCTTTAGGAAGGATGTAAGGGTCCTTGAGAGGCTGCAGAGGAGATTAACCAGAATGGTTCCAGGGATGAGGGATTTTAGCTACAAGTGTAGGTTAGAAAAGCTGGGTTTGTTCTCCTGATTGAGGGGAGATTTAATAGAGGTGTACAAGATTATGACAGGCTTAGATTAGACCAGGAAAAATTGTTCCCATTGACTAATGATACAAGGCCTAGGGGACATACATTGAAAGTTTTGGGCAAAATATGCAGGGGGAATATGAGGAATTACTTTTTTATGCAGCGGGTGGTAATGACCTGGAACTTGCTGCCCGCAAGGATGGTAGAAGCAGAGACAATCAATGACTTCAAGGGAAAGTTGGATGGCCACCTGAGAGAAATAGACGCAGGGCTGTGGGGATCGAGCCAGGGAGTGGGACTGATAGGATTGGTCCGTGGTGAGCTGGCATGGACTCGATGGGCCGAATGGCCTCCTTCTGTGACGTAAATGACTCTATGACCTTATAACAGTGTAGACAAAGGACGATATTATAGTCAATCACACTTAAAAGGGGCATTCTCATCATTTTATCAGAAGTCTGATCTGGTTCTCAGCATGTTTTAACGCTCTGGAACATTTTACTTTGTTAAAGGTGCGATATAATTACAAATTATTGTTGTTGCTGTTGAGTGTGCTGATGATGAGAACAAGTTGGCTTGTTAATTTTAAAATCAAAAAAAGTCTAAAAGAACGATATTGGAAAACTCATTGGGTGAAATCTTCCCATCTTCTTGGAGGCACCTTTCGAGGTGGGGGAGGGCCGGGAAGGAATCAGAAAACCCCTTCGGGACAGTTCCCTGATGCTTTCCCACCTCTGGGTGAGTTTCCCAGGAGGGGACTGCGTGAGAATCAGCAGCCTGCTCCATAGAGGCGGGCATTCAATCGATCCAGTTAAGGCCCCAATCAAAGGCCATTATCCCACGCTGACCGAACTTCCCCAGCACAGATGGCCCCTCACTGAGTCTGGAGCCCAGCAACTTCTTGGAGGTGGCCTCCTCGAGGACTCCTCTCAAACCTCAAATGACAGAGCCACAAGGCTGAAATAGCAGCAGCTGTGGGCACAATCATTCCTATGGAAGGGCTCCCCTTCCATACTGTTGGCCTTAACAGCTCGAGGCTGCCCTTTTTTCCAAAATGTTCCACAGACATCCGAGAGCACCTTCATTTTGAGGTGCCTTTGCACTCACCTACCTGCCTCATCAGTGCCCGCCTCTCTTGGTGGAGCTGCCAGCTGTCTGGTGCTGTGGGCCCTCTCATTGGGTCTCCTGCGTCGCAGTCCCACCTGCAATCCTTAATTGGACAGCAGAGGCAGCCTGTTAATTGGCTGCCTCCTGTAAGATTGTGGCATCATATGGATGGCAGACACCAGCAGGGCAGGACCTGGAAATGGTCCCAACCCTGGATTATTTTCTATGTTGAGAAGATTCTGCCCATTGTGTGTGTAGCAGCGAGGAAGAACTCTATTTGATCGTGTTTAGTTACCGCCAATAAAATCTGAGGCTGAAATGGCTACTACTGGCATTGTCTATGGGGATGAAACAAGTATTTTTTTATATTTCCATTGTTGAATTTTAATTTACACTCAGAAGAATAGATGATTACAGTTAGGTTTTAGGAATCAGCTTCTTGGGTTATTTTTCTGGAATTTTCTTTTAGATACTGACAGAGAAATGGGCATGCATTGCACCTGTTTTTTTTGGGTATAAAACAGGTCCAAAGCATGCCAATTTAGCAGTGAGCACCTGCACAGCTGTTGGTTCTACTTCTAAAGCTGTGAGGCCCGTTTTTAGGCATCCCAGGCAGATTATTCATTGGCCCCTGTAACTGCCAACCAAGAGTAAGTGTCCAAACAATTAAATATTTTAGCCTCCCAGCACCATAGCATCCCAGAAGACCATTGCCAGCTCTTGCTTGGACCCCTCCAGATCATCTGCCCTCCCAATCTCCTCCTGTGCCTCTGAGGTGCGTTGCCAGTGTTGCAGCACCTCGAAATTGATGTCTGCTTTTCTGCTGAGCTGGCTATGGATGCAGAGAAATCCAATTTTGATCGGGCCTCAGGCCTACTTGTTCTGAGGCAGGGATCATCCTGCACCCAATTTGTGTTGGCACAATTAAATTTCCACCCAGTAATTTCTACTGTCATTCCCTCGATAAACAAGGCTATAATCACAGAAACTAAAGAAACTTTCTTTTCAGTGTATTTTTTCTTTGTGAGTCAGGCATTTGTTTTCAATTTTCTGTCAGTACCTCCCTGAACTGCAGCTATGTACATAGGTGAACAGGCCCTTTGAATACTCCAGTGAATACTCCATCTATATTCCCCCTACTTCCCCTGGATAAGCAGCTCAACATGTACTCCAAAATGTAAATTGCTTCACACTGTCACCAGTTTTAATTTATGTGTTAGCAAACTGAAAAAATAAATCACACAATATATTTAGAAGGTTTTGTAAAAGTTCAGCTCTAAACCTGATAAATGTGCAAACTATCTAAAACAAAGCATAAGCTTAACAAGAATCTCCATCCAAAGACATTCATAATTAATTTCCAGAGGGGTTTCTCTGGGTTTACTTCGACGAAAGAACTATGGAAACCCTGGAGAAATGGTGGAAATTCAACCCTACTCATTTTAACATGAACAGATTGATATAAGGAGATGGCATCTTTACAACTCAGTTAAACTATAACCTATAGTCTTAATATTATTATTGATTATATTACTAGATGAACAATTAATATGTTTGAATGGCATTCCTTTATCCTCTATTTTAATGCAAGCATTTCCTTTTAAACAGGTTAACACATTAAGTAAAATACCCGATTGAGAAAATGTTATATGAACTTGTGGAATATTTGTCCACAAATATCAACAGTAATCCCTACGCTAATGCTTGAATCTGGTTATAACACCTTTAGTCAATATTTAAACACATGAATGGAAAGAAGAAGTCTATTTTTGGGAATTATCTATGCAGTTTTATTTCTGTAACAGATCTCTATATTTTTAACTTTTGGGAGAGGTGTAATGCATTCTGCAAAATGTAGTTCAATAGATTCACATGGAAAACTTCAAACTGGGTAAAATGTGTGAAGTGGATGAGATCTTCACTATTCAGTTAAATTGTAGCCAGACTGGGAGTTTTTTTTTATCATTCCATTAAATACTGTCTTCTAATTTTGTATTTTAAATTTTCAACCACTGCCCATTTATTTGTGTTTTCTCAACTTTTTTTTTAACCAGTTCCCATATTGTGACGCATGTCTTTATAGAGAAGGTGGAAAGACATCAGACTCAGGCCTTTTTTGCGGCTGTTTTTATTCTTTTTTCTCATTAGTTTTCTCCTCACTCTTATGTCCTCCCAACTCCCTCCTCACTTGAGGCCATTGCTGGGCTGTCATTGTGTAGGGATAAGTGAACCCAGCCAAAATGGTCATTATTCACATGGGGCATTAGGGTTGAGCTCTATCCTGTCCACATTTGATATTTGCATTGTATATACACTTACAGGAGGGATCACTAGATAGCAATCAGGAGCTGTGGTCCTGGTGGATATTCCTTAGCCCAAATAGGGACATTGAGACCTATTATTATGCACCTACCATCTATCCTGTTGAAATCAGCAGACACAACACAGGTGAAGGATTGAACCCAAGACTTTCCTGGTCTGAATGGCTGAGCTATTCACTAAATAACTCATCAGGGGACACCCATACTGAGCAGCAGGATGAGCAAGAGAGTAGCCTTACATAATTCATTGTCTGACTTTATTTTGTCTGTGGGGCAAATACTTGCCCTCTGTGCAACTCCTACCCACTTTTCAATTGTTTGACTAAGATTGAAAAGTGCCAAATAGGGAATGAGAGGTTAGGTCTGCTTTTTGTAAAGGTGGCACATGTGCTGAGACACTGATCTGTTGTGTCTGTGTCTTTGAATGGAAGTTCTGAAGGTCGGAACTGTTTTAAAGGAAGAGATGTATAATGGTCTGGCAATTCAGCAAATTAGATTTTCAATTATTTTGAGAAAATATTGCTTATGTGTCCCCAGAGATCTATAATTCATCATTATCAATGGTGACTTATTACTTGCAGATCAGTATTAAAGTACAATTCTTCCTTTGTACAGGGCTACCTTTGAAGAATACAAATAGCTTTGGGTGACATTATCTTATGGAGCTCTAGACAAGTGCTTAATTCAATTCTCTCACTGTATCAAAATTATCTTAAAAAATACTGGGAGTATTCGATAGACTACCAACTAGTGGGAAAGATATAGAAGAGCAAATTTGCAGGGAAATTACATAGAGGTCCAAAAACTATAGAGTAGTGATAATGGGGTACTTAAATTATCCTGATAGAGACTGGGATAGTAATAGTGTAAAGGGCAGAGTGGGGGAAGAGTTTCTGAAATGTGTTGAGGAGAATTTTCTTGATTTTAATGTTTCTGGCCAAATGTGAAAGGAGGCATTGCTGCATCTGCTTCTGGGGAATGAGGTGGGTCAAATGCATCAAGAGTCAGTATGGGAACATTTAGAGAACCCAGTGATCATTGGATCATAAGGTTAGTTATGGAAAATTACAAGGAGCAATCCAGATTAAAAATAATTAATTGGAGGAGGGCCAATTTCATTGGGTGGCCCAGGTAAATTAAAATCAAAGATTGGCAAGACAAAACTGTAACGAAACACTGGGTTGTCTTTCATCAGAAGGTCACTGACCTGAAATGTTTGGCAGAATTTTCTGCCTACGACGGGGATCCCAGCGCCGGACCAAAAAGGCAGGGGTTGCCCGCCTCAGCTAGCTGAACCCTCCCGGCCCCCCATCAGCCACCACGGAGCGATTCTACGCCGCAGGGCCAGTTAACAGCCTAGTGCTGGATCCCCGTCCCTTTAAAGATGGTGATCCTGCCTCCAAGAGCTGCCGGCCAATCACAGGGTCAGCAGCTCAGTAGTACTGGCAGTGCCATCAGGAGCTGTGGCCACTCCCTGTACTGCAGAGACCCTGGACCCAGGCCCAGTGCTGGAGACTCGGACCTCCAGTAAGTGAGACAGAGTCGCTGGAGCCAGTCCGGAAGGCCCTGGTGATGGGGGAGGAGGGTGGGCATTGAGTACAGGGGAAGGGGAGTACAGAGAGTTGTTTTGTCTGCTGGCAGAGGCCCTCCATGGGCCACAGATTACCCACAGAGAAGAGTTCCCCCAAGCCCGCAGAGAGGTCGCCTTGTTTTAGTTGGCCACCTCCTCAGGTGGCGGAATACCCCACCCCCCCACTCCCCCAGCGTGGGAAAGAGGCCCATAAGTGGCTGTTAACAGCCACCTTAAGGGCCTCAATTGGCCTCTAGGCAGGAAGGCCGTTGTCGGCCTAACCCGCCCCTGACAAATTGCGTTGCGACAGGGAGGCAACAGGCCTTCTGTGCACCCCCCCCCCCCACCCACCCCATGTCCCGTCGCAATTCTATGGGCCCTCTTGCCTCCGAAAAAGTCTCAAGGGGCCCATAAAATTCAGCCCATTAACTCTGTTTCTAGCTCCAAAGATGCTGCCTGACCTCCTGAGAGTTTCCAGCATTTTCTTTTTTTATTTCAGATTTCCAGCATCCATGGTATTTTGCTTTCATATTAATAGATATCTGGGAACGATTGCATTGCTGAAATCAATGAAAAACATTGAATGGTTTGTATCTAGAATACCTACCTACAGAGTTGCAATCACACAGTTAATGCTACAAGAAACACAGGCAAACCCTAAGCGTTTTCCATGGCCTAAAAGGGTTCTTATAGGATTGAAATGTCTTGTAAATGAACCTGTGTCCTAGCAGGTGAACATCAACACTCAGCACCACCACGTCACTCTATTTTCTACAGCAGTGGGAGGCAGTCTTCTGAACACAATGCCTAGGACTATTTTGACCCAGAAATTAAAAAAATTGGCCTATTTTGATTTCTATTTTAGAACATCTCGTATGTATAAGTGTGTCAAGAGGAAATCAGATTTCCGTTGTTTCCAGTCATGTCTTTGTTTCCAATGATTTATTTGCGGGTCATGCAGTTTGTAACAAATCCTTTGTGTACTTTGTTTCTGTACTGAAGTAAATTTTGTTTCAGAACTGGAAAGTAAATAAAATTTACATTTGCAGAGCATACAATCAATGAATGAATCTGTCTACTATGGACCATGCCACATTATAAAATTGGATCAACGTGTGTAAATAGACTCCTGCAGGTAATCATAACCTATTCAATGCCCCTCCCCACCCCAATCCAGGCAAAAAACTGACAGGAACAGATCAGGTGTCCAATTTGAATATACATTTTAAAAGCTATTGTGGGTTTTGATTCTACTTTTTTATTCGGATTTGTTCTTGGGATGTGGGCAACACTGGCAAACCAACACTTATTGCCCATCCCTAGTTACCCTAAGCGCATTCAGAATGAAACACTTAATGGGTAGCCCAGACCAGGTAGGGGTAACAATTTTTCTTCCCTGACGGACATTAGGGAAGTAGTTGCATTTTTAAAACAAGCTTTATGGGTCAATTTTGGGTCCTAGCCCACAAACTACCAAATTTATTGAATTCAATTTCAGAAATTGCCAATAGTGGGATTTGAACTCTAGTTTACTTATATATCACCAAAATCACCATTTCTGGTAGTGCAGCCCATCTCCTTAAAAAAAATCTCCTAACCTCTCCCTTTGTTCTTTTGATGATGACCTTAAATTTATACCCTCTAAGTTACCAACTCACTGACCAACAGAAATAGTTTTGTCTTACTTATCTTAAGACTCTCAAAACTCTTTCATAATTTCACTTATCAGATCTCCTCTTAGCCTTCTTTGTTCTAATGAAAAGATCGCAGTTTCTCTAATCTATCTTCATAACAAGAATTACTCATCCCTGGTGTCGTGTATAGGTTATTAGAATCTTTGAGTGTTTTACAGTGCTGTAAAACATCATGTGATACAACTTAATCCATAGAGGATTTTTCTCATTTCTAAGACGACTTATTCTTGGACGTCTTTAAATTCATTCTTGGGATGTGGGTATCATTGGCAATGCTGACATTTATTTCTTATCCCTAGATGTCCTTGAGAAGATGATGGTGGATTTCTGTTTGAATTGTTGCATTCCATGTGGTGAAGGTGCTCTGACAATGCTGTTACGTAGGGAATTATGAGATTTTGACCCATCAGCGATAAGAGAAGGGTGATCTATGTCCAAGTCAGAATGGTGTATGACTTGGAGGGGAGCTTGGAGGTGATGGTGTCCACATGCATCTGCTGCCCTTGTCCTTCTAGGCGGTAGACATTATAGGTTTGGGAAATGCTGCTAAAGAAGCCTTGTTGAGTTGCTGCAATGTATCCTGAAGATAGTAGCCACTGTAGTCATAGTGTGCTGGTATTGGAGAGAGGGGGTAGGTAGATGCTTAGGTTAGTGGATGAGGTGCCAATCCCCTTTCCATCACCGACATATCGTGGCTGCAGTGTGTACTACATACAGATGCACTGCTGTAACTTACCAAAAATCCTTCTTTTTAAATCCTAAAAGTTATGTGGTCAGAAATCTGCCTATTTCACTCTCCCTTGTTATCACATTTACTGTTTAAAACTGCTTAGTATAGGATCCTGAACACAGTTTTCCATAGAAATCCCCTGAATTGACAGTTTTGAGTAGTGAATGCAGTTCATTAGCTGAAGTCAATACCTCTTGTTGATGAAGTGCCACCTGCCATTTCAATTCTCTATCTTGCACCCACTGTGACTTCTCTGTCCTTGGCCTCCTGCAGTGTTCCAATGAAACTCAATGAAAGCTCGAGGATCAGCACTTCATCTTTCGATTAGGCACTTAACAGCCTTCTGGACTTAACATTGAATTCATAAATTTCATATAGTCATAGAGTTATACAGCACAGAAACAGGCCCTTTGGCCCATCGTGTCTGTGCCGGCCATCAAGCACCTAATTATTCTAGTCCCATTTTCCAGCACTTGGCCCGTAGCCTTGTATGCTATGGTGTTTCAAGTGCTCATCTAAATACTTCTTAAATGTTGTGAGGGTTCCTGCTCTACCACCCCTTCAGGCAGTGTATTCCAGATTCCAACCACCATCTGGGTGAAATTTTTTTTCCTCAAATCCCCCCTAAACTTCCTGCTCCTTACCTTAAATCTATGCTCCCTGGTTATTGACCCCTCCGCTAAGGAAAAAAGTCTCTTCCTATCTAACCTATCAATGCCCCTCATAATTTTGTATACCTCAATCATGTCCCCCCCTCATCCTTCTCTGTTCTAAGGAAAACAACCCTAGCCTTTTCAGTCTCTCTTCATAGCTGAAATGCTCCAGCCCAGGCAACATCCTGGTGAATCTCCTCTGCACCCTCTCCAGTGCAGTCACATCCTTCCTATAGTGTGGTACACAGTACTTCAGCTGTGGCCTAACTAGCGTTTTATACAGCTCCATCATAAGCTCCCTGCTCTTATATTCTATGCCTCGGCTAATAAAGGCAAGTATCCCATATGCCTTCCTAACCACCTTATCTACCTGTGCTGCTGCCTACAGTGATCTCTGGACAAGTACACCAAGGTCCCTCTGCCCTTCTGTACTTCCTAGGGTCCTGCCATCCATTGTATATTCCCTTGCCTTGTTAGTCCTCCCAAAATGCATCACCTCACACTTGTCAGGATTAAATTCCATTTGCCACTGCTCCGCCCATCTTACCAGCCCATCTATATCGTCCTGTAATCTAAAGCTTTCCTCCTCACTATTTACAACACCACCAATTTTTGTGTCATCTGTGAACTTACTGATCATACTCCCGTATTCACGCCTAAATCATTAATGTACACTACAAACAGCAAGGGTCCCAGCACTGATCCCTGTGGTACACCACTGGTCAGAGACTTCCAATGGCAAAAACAACCCTCGACCATCATCCTTTACCTCCTGCCACTAAGCCAATTTTGGATTCAGTTTGCCAAATTGCCCTGGATCCCATGGGCTCTTAACTTCTCGACCAATCTCCCATGCGGGACCTTGTCAAAAGCTTTACTGAAGTCTATGTAATCTCTGCCCCCATTTTGTTTCCTTTTCTTTGCTGGTTTTGGTTTTTCTCTCTTTTTTCCTCCTTTTTTTTGCTTTCAGACAGTAGCTGTTCATGATTTTGCCATTCACATGTCCTCTCGACATATCTTTTGTTTCTTAACTTATCCCATTACCATTCCCTTTGGCCTTGCAGCATGAACAGTTTTTAATCTCTCCTGTCTTCTCCTGTCACAGGCCTTCCCTTTTGTTCTCCCCTCCACCCCACTTCCCAACTCCTTTCATTTCATTAAAATCTATTGCATCTCTAACCTTTCCCAGTTCTAATGAAAGGTCACAGACCTGAAACATTAACTCTGTTAATTTCTCCACAGATGTTGCCAGACCTGCTGAGGTTTTCCAACATTTTCTATTTTTACTTATTGTTGATGTAAAATGTTGCAGCACTCCAGCGCATCCCTTGGTTTTAAAGTGATATGGGTAGAGTCTTGGAAGCAAGTCTTAACCAAGTAAGTCCACTCCACAGAGTGTGGACAACTTCAGTGAGAAATTCAAGAATAACTTTTTAAAAAGATAATTGGGAAGTTCTGGACTGCAAGATAATTAGTATCTTCTACTATATCAGAACATTATCAGCCCATGTTTGTAAAGGCACAAATTGATTACCTATTTTGCGACAGATCAGCAGGATTGGAAAATAAAATCTATGCAGATCCATCATTTTACAATATTTATGATGGTGTTTCCATCACTACAATACCACACTGTACTCTAGGCTATTGTGATGTCACTGCTTAACATTCTGAACCCACAAGTATTGCCCGCAATATAAGCTGCAACCCACTCACTGCCATATAGCACAAGCCACAACTAAACCTCCCCTCACCATCCTCCTCTTTATCTCTTGCAGAAGTGGCTTTACAAAGAACAATAAAGTCCCTCCCTTTTCAGTTCGTAACCTTGTTTTTTTAAGAACATTTAATCAGAGGTTCAGAGTGAAATATTCATATGAATTTTATATAATTTACTACACGTTTAAAGGGACAATGCCTGACTATTTATTATTTTGTCTGCCTTTCCCTTGGTGAACTTTGTCCCTGTTTGGGGGCTGGCAGTTGATCTGTTCCCAGACTTCTGACAATGCTGCTCTATTAACTATCTTCTAGGAGGTGTGTGCGTTAGAGCAGCACTTGTCTGTGACGCACTCTCTGAATTTCAGCCCTCACTGTGGGGGAAGTGTCTCACCTCCACTCAGTTACCTTTAACCGTGGTAGGATTGACATCAGCAACTTTCCTTATGGCAAATTGTGGGCATCAACCCACATTTAATCACTCCACAAAAGGGTATTGGTGACTTAACAAGCTACATGACTGCACCACCCAGTCCTGTGCATTCTTCTAACCATCATTGTAATGCTGTTTGAGATGTGATGCATTTTAGAAAGTTGATACTTTTAGCATTGTATAATGTTGTAGATTGTTCAAATAACAGGTTATATATTTCAGAAGGTCCTTAGTAATTTTTCACCAATGATCCGAATCCTTTATTTTGCAATGTGAATAATATTATATGTTAATTGAATGCAGTCCACAGGGAGCTGGCAACACATAAAGGGTTTAATAAATCAAACAATGACATAAAAATCATTCTGAAAATATCAGGTAGCATTTGGTGTTTTCAGGACACCATTGGCCTAGACTTTGTGAGCTCCAAATGATTTTCAACATTTTGTAATGTTTGTGGCTTATACAGAATTTAAACTTAGCTTTTTATTTAAATTTCTGGCGTGTTGAGTATATTCAAGGCAAAGATTTTTGGATACTGAGGGAATCAAGGGATATGGTTGTTACTTCATGAATTGGAGTGTTTATAAAATTCTGAAAATCATGTAACACATGACTGAATTGCAAGTGTTAACAAAGATATGTAGTCTCAGGGTTTAAGTTATGCTTATAAATGGCTGATTTAAAAATTGTTTGAACCCCTCAATTAGATTATACCTTGTAAACACCCTTCAGTGCACACTGTTCTCTATATAAACCTTCTGAATCCTCCCTATCACATTACAAACTTATCTTCACTCATAGGTAACTGTAATTTTGTGTATAAAACATCTGTATTTGATTATAGAATAATACAGAAGGAGGCCATTTGGCCCATTGTGTTTGTGCCAGTACTTTGAAAGAGCTGTCCAATTAGTGTCACTCCCCTGCTCTTTCCCCATAGCTCTGTAGATTTTCTTTATCTTCAAGTATTTATCCAATTCCCTTTTGAAAGTTATTATTGAATCCACTTCCACCACCCTTTCAGGTGTTGCATTCCACATCTTAACAACTCGCTACATTTTTTTTTAATTCTCATTTTGCCCATCATCTTATATCTGTATCCTCTGCTTATCGACCCTTCTGCCACTGGAAACAGTTTCTCCTTATTTATTCTATCAAAACCGTTCATGATTTTGAACACCTCTATCAAATCACCTCTTACCCTTCTCCTCTCCAATGAGAACAACATCAGCTTCTCCAATCTCCCCACATAACTGAAGTCTCTCATCCTGGGTAACATTCTGGTAAATCTCTTCTGCACCCTCTTCTAAGGCCTTGAAATCCTTCCTAAAGTGTGGTGCCCAGAATCAAGGACAAAAGCACAATCATGGGGCCGGTTGCTTTACAAACATCTACAGGATTGTAAGCTATTTGTGTACATTTGTAGATGGGTTCAATTATATTTGTACCTTCACTCATAATCCTATAGCTTAAATATTGGTAGGTTTCTTGAATTTTTTTTCCAACACACAAGATGAATTTAAAGAATTCTTAGCCTATTTTTTAAATTACCAATTCCTTACTGAAAATCATTAAAATTATTTCTTTTGTTTAGAAATCCTATTGTTCTAATCTCTTTGTCAGAAACTCCTTTAACAGACCTGAGCTAATCAAGAAAAAGGCTTCTGGCTGAAGTCTCAGTCCATGATTTTATGCCTGTTCCACGTGTTGAGTCTCCTCAAAACCTCCCCGCTACATCAACGCAACCTTTAAAAAACGTGTTCATTAGAACTGAAGGAACAGGATTTCCTTTGAAATAACAGTTAAAAGACCAAAGACAAGCGAGTGTAAGGTGTTAGTGAGTGGTTTGGAGTCTTGGTGGGGGAATTTTAACCCCAAAAATGGGTGGGCTTGGGCCGGGTGAGATGTAAAAATGTAAAAATTCTCAAACACAAACCCAATCTGCCTCACACCCACCCACTTCTGGTTTTAATGGAGGCGAGGGTCAGGGGAGTGGCAGGTGACCAATCACTCCTAGGAGGCAGGTTACTCATTTAAATATTTAATGAGGCTGTGTGCCTCAGGTTTTTTTCTCTGTTCCAGCTTTAACACTGGCTGGCTTGGCTTCCCGGGCCTCTGGACACCAGGTAGCTAAAGGGAGGCAAAGGCTGCTGCATGGAACAGGCAAGTGCTTTTCCAGCACTGCTTGTGAGCCAGGAGGAACAGGGGTGCTTCCCCCCCTTTACACCAAGCAAGCCTCCGCAGCAATCAGACCCCATCTTCCATGATTTGATGTCCTCCATCGTCCGCATGTCCTCCCAGTAGCCCCCATGCCCATGTCCTCCACTGGCTGCCAGAAATAACCTTCCCTCCTCCCCTGATCTCTCTGGCCCCTACCATGATTCTTCTCCTCTCCTTCCTTGATCTCTCTACTCACCCCCCCCAAAGATGCTCTCCCCACTGCCCTCAATCCATGTCCCCTCTCCACCCACAATATCTTCCTCCCTCTGCTCCTTGGCCAGGTGTCGAAGGCCTGTCCACGCTATAGCCAGATAGCCACTCAATCTGTCTGGTCACAGCTGGGAAACCCATCATCCTGACTTGGAAATATATCCCCGTTCCTTCACTGTCAGCGGGTTGTCATTCAGACCCCCACCTGCCATGAATGAGGCATATTAATGTTGTCATATGAACATTGATTTTAACCTGTTGTGACTTTTTAAACAGATCAGCCATGGCTGGAAAAAAACATTTACATACTAACAGGCAGTGCTTGTGGAGACAAAGAACCATTGCCTGACACAATGGACTTTGATCACCAGATATTGAAGGTGAGGAAGCTCACATTCCAGGATGACTGCTAAGATGGCCGAATCCACAAACAGACGTGGGCAAACCAGCTAGTCACATGACTAACCTGCTGGGCAACCTGAAGTTTTCTGAATTGTACAGACAGTTTTGAGGGAGAGAGACCGCTCCTGTCTCCTCCCATCTCTTTCTCACGGAACTCCAAATCCACTGAAGATGGGAACCTCAAGAGAGAAAAGTCTCCTACATCGAACAAGATTTAAGAAGAATACTGGGCTCCAACGAAAAGCAAGACCTACCGACAATCAAGGACTCTACAGCGAGCTCGAAGAACAGTAACCAAAACCTCTTCCGATATTGCCTCAAACTTTTCCACTTTATTTCTTCTGCTCTTTTCAGTCTCTATCTGCATGTGTGTATCATGTATGCATACTAGCATGGGCGTGTCGCGTATCTGTAGGCGTGAACCCTATTAAAATTTAAGTTTAATAAAGTTCAACCTTTCTTCTTTAAGCGTAAGAAAACTTGTTTGGCGGGTTTCTTTGCCTTATAATTGGAAAGCGGTGAACAAGGATTCATCAAGCGGGGAGCTAAAACACGGTGTGTTTAAAATTAAACCCTGTTACTGTAAGACCAGGTGAAGGCTGAAAGGGAACCCTAAACCCCTTTCTCACCTGGGTGTAACAGGGTCAAAATCCTGGAACTCCCTCCCTAACAGCACTGTTGGTGTACCTATGCCACAAGGGCTGCAGCAGTTCAAGAAGGCTGCTCACGACCATCCTCCCAAGGTCATTTAGGGATGGGCAATAAATACTGTCTTTGCCAGCGAAGCCCACATCCCATGAACAAATAAAAAAAAAATCAAAAATGGTATTCAGATCCTACAGTTAGATTTGGCAGGACCTGGAGGAAACCTGTTCTTTTGTGTTTCCCAATCACAAAACTGCTCGGCGCTCCCTCCCAACTTCCCGGTGAATATCATGGCCTGTGTACTGGCTGGTCACACTTGAAGCATTGTCGGGTGGAATGATTCACCTGCATGAGATCATGGTCTCCTGGGTGAAGCTCATGCTGTCATGCTTCAAAACGGCTAATAAATCCTGGCTGTAGGGCATTTAGCTTTCACCACTTCGATAAATGCTGCAGTAACCCTGTTTCCATTACATTATTTGCAAGGCAAAAAACTCATACCCTTGATCATGAATAGGGAAAACTAAAAAAATGAAAATAAGTGATTTGAATGGGGGATAAAATAAAGGAAACAAAAGAGACCCATTGCATTGAAGTGTTGGTTCTGTTTTCACAATGATACAAATGGGAACCATGTTTCCCCCAGGTTTTAGGAGCTGAACTTCAACCATCACTGTGAAGTTGGGGAAGGCAGAGCTCCATATATGCCAAAGGGATCAAGGGATATGAGGAGAAAGCGGGAACAGGGTACTGAATTAGACGATCAGTCATGATCTTTTTTGAATGGAGGAGCAGGCCCGAAGGGCCAAATGGCCTACTCCTGCTCCTATTTTCTATGTTTCTATGTATAAACTAAAACACATGGACAGAACAGAACACAGCTGTCTAGATTCTGACAGTGAACCTTTTAATGATTGAAAAGACCTGTCATTTTCAGTTATTGAAATATGAATGGGGATACAAAATTTGCTGTTAAACTTTGCAGCTTATCATTTTTTGCCAGGACTTTGCATCAGTTGCTTTTACATCCTCTGGGTCCCACAAGGAAGCATTGAGGGTGGCGAGGGCAGAGAATGTACTCTGGGTGGGGGAATTCAATGTCCATCACCAAGAGTGGCTCGATAGCACCACTACTGACCGAGCTGGCCAAGTCCTAAAGGACATATCTGCTAGACTGGGTCTGCGGCAGGTGGTGAGGGAACCAACAAGAGGGGAAAACATATTTGACCTCATTCTCACCAATCTGCCTGCCGCAGATGCATCTGTCCATGACAGCATTGGTAGGAGTGACCACCGCACAGTCCTTGTGGCGACGAAGTCCCGCCTTCACATTGAGGATACCCTCCTTCGTGTTGTGTGGCACTACCACCGTGCTAAATGGGATAGATTTCGAACAGATCTAGCAATGCAAAACTGGGCATCCATGAGGTGCTGTGGGCCATCAGCAGCAGAAGAATTGTACTCAACCACAATCTGTAACCTCATGGCCCGGCATATCCCCCACTCTACCATTACCATCAAGCCAGCAGACCAACCCTGCTTCAATGAAGAGTGCAGGAGGGCATGCCAGGAGCAGCACCAGGCATACCTCAAAATGAGGTGTCAACCTGGTGAAGCTACAACACAGGACTATCTGTGTGCCAAACTGCATAAGCAGCATGCGATAGACAGAGCTAAGCAATCCCATAACCAACGGATCAGATCTAAGCTCTGCAGTCCTGCCACATCCAGCCGTGAATGGTGGTGGACAATTAAACAACTAACTGGAGGCTCACAAATATCCTCATCCTCAATGATGGAGGAGCCCAGCACATCAGTGCGAAAGATAAGGCTGAAGCATTTGCAACAATCTTCAGCCAGAAGTGCCAAGTTGATGATCCATCTCGGCCTCCTCCTGAAGTCCCCAGCATTACAGATGCCAGAATTCAGCTAATTTGATTCACTCCGCGTGATATCAAGAAATGACTAAAGGCACTGGATACTGCAAAGGCTATGGGCCCTGACAATATTCCGGCAATAGTACTGAAGACCTGTGCTCCAGAACATGCCGCGCCCCTAGCCAAGCTGTTCCAGTACAGCTACAACACTGGCATCTACCCTGCAATGTGGAAAATTGCCCAGGTATGTCCTGTACACAAAAAGCAGGAAGTCCAACCCGGCCAATTACCGCCCCATCAGCCTACTCTCAATCATCAGTAAAGTGATGGAAGGTGTCATCAACAGTGCCATCAAGCGGCACTTGCTTAGCAATAACCTGCTCAGTGACGCTCAGTTTGGGTTCCGCCAGGACCACTCAGCTCCAGACCTCTTTACAGCCTTGGTTGAAACATGGACAAAAGAGCTTAACTCAAGAGGTGAGGTGAGAGTGACTGCCCTTGACATCAAGGCAGCATTTGACCGAGTATGGCATCAAGGAGCCCTAGCAAAACTGAGGTCAATGGGAATCAGGGGGTAACCCTCCGCTGGTTGGAGTCATACCTAGCGCAAAGGAAGATGGTTGTGGTTGTTGGAGGTCAATCATCTGAGCTCCAGGACATCACTGCAGGAGTTCCTCAGGGTAGTGTCCTGGGCCCAACCATCTTCAGCTGCTTCATCAATGACCTTCCTTCAATCATAAGGTCACAAGTGGGGATGTTCGCTGATGATTGCACAATGTTCACCACCATTCGTGATTCCTCAGATACTGAAGCAGTCCGTGTAGAAATGCAGCGAGATATGGACAATATCCAGGCTTGGGCTGATAACTAGCAAGTAACATTCGCGCCACACAAGTGCCAGGCAATGACCATCTCCAACAAGAGAGAATCTAACCATCTCCCCTTGACATTCAATGGCATTACCATCGCTGAATCCCCCACTATCAACATCCTAGGGGCTACCATTGACCAGAAACTGAACTGAAGTAGCCATATAAATACCGTGACTACAAGAGCAGGTCAGAGGCTAGGAATCCTGAGGCGAGTAACTCACCTCCTGACTCCCCAAAGCCTGTCCACCATCTACAAGGCACAAGTCAGGAGTGTGATGGAATACTCTCCACTTGCCTGGATGGGTGCAGCTCCAACAACACTCAAGAAGCTCGACACCATCCAGGACAAAGCAGCCCGCTTGATTGGCACCCCATCTACAAACATTCACTCCCTCCACCACCAAAGCACAGAGGTAGCAGTGTGTACCATCTACAAGCTGCACTGCAGCCATTCACCAAGGCTCCTTTGACAGAACCTTCCAAACCTGCGACCTCTACCAACTAGAAGGACAAGGGCAGCAAATGCATGGGAACGCCACCACCTGCAAGTTCCCCTCTAAGTCTCACACCATCCTGACTTGGAACTATATCGCCGTTCCTTCACTGTCGCTGGGTCAAAATCCTGGAACTCCCTTCCTAACAGCACTGTGGGTGTACCTACCTCAAATGGACTGCAGCGGTTCAAGAAGGCAGCTCACCACCACCTTTTCAAGGGCAATTAGGGATAGGCAATAAATGCTGGCCTGGCCAGTGACGCCTACATCCCATGAATGAATAAACAAAAAACTTAAGGGCCTCCTCCCGCCACCACTGATATTTTACCATTGGCGGACAGGTACTTCAGCACCTGAGGAGGCTGCCCAGTAAAACTTGGTGGCCTCCTTGCGGGCTGGAGGGGATCTCCTGATCAGACACTCTGTGCCCACAGAGGGAACCCTGCCCCCCAGCAGCACAGGCCATCCCTGCTAAAACTAACCCTTTTGCTGTGCCATCCAACTCCCATCCCGCTCACCGAGGCCCAGCCGATTGTCCTCGGTGAGGCCTGAACCCCATTTACCTTCCTGAAGGGTGATGTCTGCCGTCCTCTTCTTGCTGGTTGCAGTCCCAGCACTGCCCATTGTTTCCAGTGGTGCTGCTGGGACTGAAGAGCTGCCAGCTCTCTGATTGGCCAACAGCTCCTCTAGGTGGGACTTCCTGCCTCAGAAAGGCGGAAGTTCTGACCGAGGCCAATTAAAGACCTGGGCTACGCAAAATTGCTGTGTGACTTCCAGGCCTGGCGGAGGAGGGATCTCCACTGATTTTTTCGCTGGTGGGCGTGGTGACCGCCACAATGTAAAATTCCGGCCTTCATCCTTGTTTTCAAATCCTTCTATGACCTAATTTCCCCCTATCTCTATAACATCCTACAACCCTACAATTTTCTGATCTCTGTACTCCTCCAATTCTGACTTCTTGTGCATCCCTGATCTTCATTGCACCACCATGGGTGGCCGAACTTTGAGCAGCCTCAGTCCTAAGCCCTGAAATTCCCTTGCTAAACCTCTTTACTGCTCCTCCTTTATGATACTTCTTAAAGTCTACCTCTTTCACCAAGCTTTTGATTAATTGTCTTTAATATCTCCTTATGTGGCTCAGTGCTAAATTTTGTTTGATAGTCACTCCTGTGAAGTACCTTGGGATGTTTTACTATGTTAAAGCCACTAAATAAATGGAAGTTGTTGTTTTTGCATTTCGCACATAAGCTAGGTTAAAATTACCCCTGTGTTACCACAATGATATCAGTTAAAATACAGACCTAACATCAGTTTGTTAATTTATTGTTGCGTAGAAAATATCCGACAGCAACAGAGCTCTTGTTTGTATTATATGAGAGGTAAACTTCAGCCCAGAGGTTACAAGAAGCTTATGAATGAGAATTCCCAGTTCTTATTGAATGTTGTATCTGACAATTCTCGATTTTTTTTGAATTGCTGGAATTTTGGAGGATTTTACATTATTTTCAGAATTCTTTGCATGGATGCACAGAGAAATGTGAATTGTAAGCAATCTGTGATTGGTATGCAGTGGTTTTAATTTGTGACACGAGGAATTATCACAGGCATGGTAGAGTGGGAGTTTTGTTATCTACTATTTTTCTGGGAGTGGTGGAGTTTGACAGCCAACTCACAATATACAGCTTGCTTTTTTTAAGAAAGTGCAGATATTTATTTTTGGATTCGGTTGCTATCCGAGACAGTTTTGTTTCTTGTTTTTGTTTACTTATGGGCTTAAGATCAGGCCGTTGCTTATGGCAGGAAAGAAGCTTCATGCAGTTTTGGCTGGATTTATCTGTATAAGAAAGATTTGCTCATCAGTTTATAAAAGATGACAAAACCAGCAAAAAGAATTTGACAACACATAGTATCGCACATTTCACCATTTCCCCAGGACAGAACTATAGACTGGCTGAAACTCCTTTCCTGAGACAGGTCCCATTTTGCAACCCCATTTTAGTCTTTCTTGTGTGTTTCTGCTGAATGTACCTTACAAACTGAAGCCCCAATTTTAGGTGTCCTCACCTGACGAGAACAGGGTAGACAGGGGAGTTAAGATATAGACAGTGGATCCGTAATGCACATCTACCCCATGCCATTTTAAAAGGCGTGTTTCAGGCAGTGCGTGAGTTCCCACCCCAGTCGGGCAAAAAACCTCATTAAGATCATTGTGATGATGATGTTCAGACCCCAATGACATTTGCTCCTGCAGCAGCAGGTTCCGTGCCCAATGCCGACCTCACCAAGGAAAACCCAGACTGACAAGTTCATTTTATTTTTTAAATGTTTCCTCCTGGTCCAGGAGGAGCAGGAATGGTCCTCTGGGTCCCACAACGTAACCTTGGACCTCTTCTGCCCTGGGTTTCCCACGATAACCTCCATACCACTTCCCCAGACTTGATTCCTTAGGGTACCATTCCAGCAGGTCCCCAACAGCAGCCCCCTGCAGTGCTCATCCACTCCTGCTAGTCAGTGCCATGTCATCAATGCCAGCTTCCAGCGGGAATCAGGCCTAATCTATTCATACGAGACCCATGAGTTAAAATGGCTTGGGCCACACCATGAGTTAAAATCAGAGCTCCAGAGTCACCAGCGGTGCTATGGCGATAGGATTGACCCTTTCGTTCTTGCCAATGTTTTCCGCTCCCCTGAAGATATTGACTGCTTGCGGCGGATTTCTCAGGAATCATTCCTCATACAGCCATGAGTGTGGATTGAATATTCACAGGTGTTACAGACAGATGGGAAGTGGTGTGGGTGAGTTCCACTTTTTGCCTCTCCACTGACAGCAGATAGTGTCTTAAAAATAGTATTTTAAGGGTCAGAAAGTTTAACAAATGACAGATTTTTTCGTAGGTTAAAAAGGAAAGATAACTATTTATTTTTACACATCAACCAAAAAATATTCATGACTTCACCCACTCCGCATTCTCTCATACACACACACACACACGCACACATACACACGAGAAGATAGAGAATAGAGTGTAGCATGTAATTCGAGTTCAATTGTTGTGAAAGGGTTCATTGCTTTAAAAAATCGTTGGAAGCTTTTTTGGCAGGAAATCTTTCAGCGGTGCAGGCCTGAATGTTCTTTGTCTTGTAAATGGTGAAATGTCACCAGCTCCTTGTAGTTAAGCCTCAGTCCGAAGTCATGGGTGGAAATCCTGGTTCACTTTCACAGATGGGGAGTTCCAAAGTCACCTTGCAATTTCTCCGCTGCGGTAGCTAAAAGATGTTATTAGCAGGCTTCCTGCTTAGTAGGAACTGTCTCACAGCTATTCTGGCTGGAAAAGACCTTCTCTGGCTGTTCTCCTTCTCTCTCCAGAGAGATACCTTTTAAGGTAGAAACTTGTCAGGTTGGGGTGTCAGTCAGGTGACTAAGGGCTCTCTCCCCTGGGGTGATTCATACAATGTTCCAGGATATGGGAACCGTTGTTGCATGATGGCATTTGAATGTGGTCCATTTTGATAAATAGGTGTCATTTCACACCTATGATTTTGGCTGTGGCTTCGGAGTCAGATGTCTGCAAAAGACTTTGTTAGCTCCATTCCTGTAGAAAGGAGTTGTTAGCATGGAATGGGCTGTTTTCCATTTCAATGTGTTTTCCAAAAAGCTAATTCAGACGTGGATAATGGGTTTTGTCTTCAACAGACAAACATATTTATTGACAGTACAGGAGGGGTCACCTGATCTCTAATCCATTTTGTCTGTGGCACAAATGTGTCCATTTTTTTGTAGTTCAGTTCGACAGTTGACTTTTATTTCATAATTCCTTCAGTTCATTTCATATTTCATCGGTGTTCCCTTCATGAGTGTGACACAGGTTAGTCACCACGGGGCATCACATATTTCCAGACATGTCCTTTTCAAGCAGGAAGTATCAGGTAGCCAGAAGGAGAGAGAAAGCACATCCCTAACTTGGGGATACTGAGGCCAATTATTAGGCCCCTACCTGGCTAACATCAGTAAACTCAGCACAGGCTAGATATCGGACTTGGAGCTTCCTAGTATGTATGTTTCGATTCTCAATGGATAGTCTAATAGTGGAGTGATTGTAGTGTCCCTTTAAAGTGGTGAGGAACAGTCTCAACTGCACCAAGTGCTTTTTATCCAGCAAGCTGTGTGTGGGTTGAAGAGGTTAAATGCTGTTTGCAGTCTTTAGTGACACTGTTGTAAAAGCTCATCTTGGAGATATTTGTAACATGACTGTGGTTACTGTACTGTGCAATTAGAATGTAAATGACATTCAGAATTACCATAGCATCGCTCTTCTATTCCTAGACTGTTGCTTTGTTTGAAATGTGAAAGAACAACGGAAGGTTACTGCAGTGCTGCATTCTCCGTGCCCATTGGGATGTTTGCATATTTAACGCTTGCTTTCACTGGGTCTTATTCATTTCATTTTTCAGTTATTTTCTTCCTCTGTTGGGTTACTTCAACTAAGAGGGCGTGTGGTGACCTGTCCCATTTCCCTACCAAAGCTGTTTTGTACCTGGGTGTGGGGAGGTGGGGGTGAGTGGGCCAAGACTGATTTATGATTTTGTTTTCGTCTGCACTAAACAAGAGCGTCCTGTGCTGACTTGCTCTCAGATTTTCTTCCCCTTCTTTGTGACCAAGTGCTTGTTACCGGTAACTAGGTGTAACTTGGGCTTGGCACACAGTGAAATGTGCAATATGACCAAAAAATATAATCTGAGCTAATGACTGAAATATTAAAGGGACAGTGTTATCTTATAAGCCAACTGTTGACAGGGCAATAAATGGAGGATGTTATGATGCCACCAATAATGGCTTGAAGTCCCATCGTAATATGTACTACTAAAAATATGTATTTAGAGAAAACAAAAGTTGGTTGAACAAAAATGCATCAATTGTTTGCACTGCAGTGGATATAGGATCTGCTGAAGCAGCAACTGTCCTGGCGGCACCATAGCATTGCCATAATGGGGTTTTGGAGTTTTCTGGCCAGGTGGTCGAACAAGTGTGAATGTCACATGCCAAGACAGAAAAGGATTTTGTATTTTCACGCTCTTTTCACTGAGTGAAGGGCATAGAGTACATTGGACGGTGTCATGTACACTGTTCCATACTGCTGCCCACATAATGCAGCCATACACAGCTATAGTGCCTGATGAAGAATTTGAAAAGCATTCCACATGTAACAGGTTATTTATAGGGCTCACTGGGAACTCATAGGTGCATTAAATTGCCATTTACGAACTGTGATGAGCTCTGTTGAGGGTGTTGCCGGGATACGACCTCTGCCTTGTGATTAACTAAAACCTCAGACACTGTGACAAGCAATTTGTAAAAATGACGGCAATGATGCATATGTTTCCTGCCACTTTGACCTCTGCTATTGCTATTGGAAGCAGTTTTTACTTACCTTTCTATGGTAAGAGTGCAGTTGTGGGAAAGATAAACACAAATTACGGAGGTGACCATTCATTTCAGAGAGGAAAGGGAGGTTAGAGATGGAGCTCTCTGCCTTCAGTTGCGCACTCGCCATGGTCTGGAACTCCCTTGCTCTCTCCTTTTAAGTAGGAACAGCAACATAAAATTAAATAAAATATATAAAAGCCTCTCCTTCAAATCCATCTCTTAGACCAAGCTTTTGGTCATCAATCCTAATGAGTGGAATTTTGTGCTGGTGGCAGGGGTCTCGACGTCGGGGGAAACCGATGCTGAAATTCCCGTGCATGCTCTTGTATGGAAGGCCCGCCGAATTTAGTGCTAATCAGGAACTTAACTGGACAGCGGTGGGCTTTGCGTACGATTTAGGACCCCGCCGTCGGAAGTCCCAGACTTGCAGAGCTGCCGGCCAATCAGAGGCTGGCAGCTGCAGCGCCACCAAGGAAGCAATAGCAGCTGCTGTAACTGCAGCCACCAGACACCGAGGAGTGGCGCTGGGACCAGGCTGAAGGTAAGTCAGGGCAGGAGGGATCTTGCGGGATGGGGATCATAGTGGAGGGAGGAGTAGGGGGGTCGGCAGCAAGGGCAGAGGAGTGGCCTTCAGCGGGTCCCCCCCCTTCCTGATGCCAGGTCCTTCGTTCAGACACCTCCCCCCCACCCCGCACCCGTGCTTCCTGTGTGGCGACAGGGCTTCCCGCCGCACAGGTAATTGTGGCTGCAGTGGGAAGAGGCCCTTAATTAGGGGTTAATTTCCCAATTAAGAGCCTCAATTGGTGGCGGAGCGGGAAGGCTGTTCACAGGCAGGATGGTGGCAGGGTCTTCCCCCCCGCCACTATCCCACCGAATTTTATGCCCTCCCTGCCTCCAAACCCACCGTGGGCGAGTGTATAAAATACCACCGAATATCTCCCATTTTGGCTCACATCCATTTATTTCTAATTATGCCTCTGTGAAGTACCTTCATATGGTTTTTTATGTTATGGGTACTATATAAATGCAAATTGTTGTTGTATAAAAGTAATATGCCTTATTTAATTCTTTATCATTTTTAAAAAATCATCTGTGCTATCCCTACCTTTCATTAGTTGGTCCTGCTTTTCCATCTCATCATTTGGCATGAAAGATGTGATTACAGATTTATCCTGTGGTCACTGCACTGGGGAGAAATGGGCCTACAAAGGCCAGGCTACAGTTCGATGGGGAACACATCTGCAAACTGATTGGCTTGTCACATTCAAAGGAGCCTTGATGGTCACTTTAATAATACCCCTGACAGTGAACAGGGCATTTGGTGGGAGGAAAAACTGTGGCATGTTCTTACTCTGTTCTGTCTGAGTTGGTTGATCTCAACCATGGCAGATAAATGGCTGCCACAATTGACCATAGTACATCTGTGTTATGGAGGCAATAAATTCATTCAAGTTTCCCTTCCTGATTGCTATGCAGAAATAAGGCCATGTATGTGCATGTTGAATCAGTGTAACGCCTTATATAGTTTACACACACGTGATAATGAACACTTGGGTAATGCTTTGGAATGCTGCTCATTTCTGTGTAGCAAGTCTGTGACTTCACCAGATTTGGGGTTTCCAATTGATATTGAGGACAGCCTCTGCAGATAGCTCAATTGGTGACAGACAGGAACTTCAGGAGACAGGAGCATCACTGTGTTTACTTTGTGCTAATAGGGACACCAGAATGGGAAGTTTGAACATTATAGTAATGGAGAATGTGGGGAGTTGGATAAGCATTTGCAACAATACAATCATTAACTCAAGATGTTCTTTTTTAACTCTGTTAGTCCAACTCCATTATATTATGGGTACTTTCTCATAGACGTCATGAACATTCATGATCACCAATAGTAAATCTTTCTTAAAGAATAGTTATAACTGCCACCCTGCCCAGATCCTTCCATTACCTCCTGCCTGCTGAGTTGGTAAAGGTGTCTTATAATTGAACTCTGGGGACCAGAAGTTCCTGGGCTCAATCTGAGTCTGTGCTAAATATCTAATACCAGTTTGGATGATGGCAAAGACACTACAATTAGCATTAGCAATCCCAGGCTAGGGAAGGAAATATCACCCCAGGGTTCTCACAAATGATTACTATCCAGTGACCCCTGCGGAACTAGCAAGGAGCCCACACTTTCAGATGAGGGCTACTTATTTCTGTCTTTCCATTGATTTAAGAAGTTTTAAATAGTGAGTGCTGATGTCATTGACCATGAAGAGTCTGGAAGGAGTGACTGAACCTGACAGTGTGAGGGAGGAGAATTAACTTGAATTGAGATAGTCATTAACTCGGTGGTTAAGTTAATTCAGTTTCCTTGCACTGGCTTTCCAGACAGTTCCCAATTATGTACTCGGCAATGCTTGTTTACCAATGGTGACACATTAGACTGATTTCTTAATTGGATACTCTTGACGGGGATCAACAGGGAATGTTAGTTCTGAAATCATATGCCCAGAGTCTCTGACCTATTGTCCATTTGAACTAATGGATTGAACGTCAGGGCCGAAGAGCCCAAGATTTCCCAACCAATAGTGCTTGTAACAGCCAATCTTCAGCAGCAACCCCAGCTCATGCCCAACCCTATTATTTCTTCATTGCATTAGATTAATGATGTGGTCCACAGTACATTGAAGCACTGTTTTAGCTACTTTGTTTAGTGATGCAGTGATTTTCATGGTATAAATAATAATAATTATTATTACTAATATATTTTCACTGCCATTTTGTGTTATTGTGTTAGAATTCCATAAATGTGTTGGGCAGGAAATGACTTTGTGATGAAGCGCTTGTGCAAGGTCATTTGATTTTCCCTATGGAATTAAAAGTCAAAGGATGATTTTATTACAAGGGAAAAAGCCATGTAAGCTATCTTAGCCAATTGAACCAGCAGATTTAGTAGTAAGTGACTTGATTTTAATCAAATTTATTAGGATATGGAAACGCTGTTACTATTGCTAACACATAAAATGCTATGTTAGTATACTATGTGGCTCACTGGTGTCAACTGAAATAAATTAAATAGAGTTGCTGGCACATAAGCACCGCATAAATACAAACTGTGTTGCCTTCATCATGGTCCAGCTTAAAGGAACTCCACCATGCGAAATGGGAGAATAGGTTCATTTATTAATATGCCTAAAATCTGGGGATGAAATTGAGACTAGACTGTGCATTTTGATACGCGATTACTCTCTCTTACCCTGGCTGTTCCCCCTGGTACGGCCCTCATCTTCACTCCCTTAAGTTCAAGGGACACTAGCTTGAATGGATATTGCAAACAACTGATTTAGCCATTCACCACTGATCTGGCTGGACCACATAGAGCACTATTGGGTCCTGTTGTTGTTTGCTAAAACTGCTTACTATTCCAGGATCATTCTGAAATGTAAAGATAACCCCCGGCTTCATTTCTCGACTACAAATCATCTTCTTAAATCCCTCTACCCTGTCTGCTCTGCCCTTACCTCCAACAACAAGTGCAAGGAGTTCATGGACATCTTTTCCACTAAGATTGAGACCATCCAATCAGCTGCCTCTGCCGGTCCCCTCCTGTCTTCCCTGGAGTTCCATATTTAAATCCACCAATCAGATTTCCGCCCGTATCGCAGTACTGAAACAGCTTTTCAACGTCACAAATGACGGCCTAAGCAACTGTGACAATGGTAAGCTATCCCTCCTCGTCCTTCTCAACCGGTCTGCAGCCTTTGACATGGTTGACCACACCATCCTCCTCCAACACCTCTACACCTTTGTCCATTGGGTGGGATTGCACTTTCCTGGTTCCATTCTTATCTATCCACTCATAGCCAGAGAATAACATGCAATGGCTTCTCTTCCTGCATTCACAATGTTACTTCTGGTGTCCCCCAAGGATCTATCCTTGACTCCCTCCTATTTATTATCTACATACTGCCCCTTGGCGACATCATCCAAAAACACAGTGACAGCTTCAACATGTAAGGCGACGACACCTCGTCTCTGTAATCTCCTCCAGCACAACAACCTTCCAAAAGATCAGTGCTCCTCCAATTCTGGCCTCTTGAGCATCCGCGATTTTAATTGCTCTGTCATTGGTAGTCATGCCTTCAGCTGCCAGGGCCTCAAGCTCTGGAATTCTCTCCCTAAACCTCTCCGTCTCTCTACTGAATTGTTTAACTACGCAGATCCTTTCTTTTTTTTGCGCAGTCGTGCACGCCCAGTAACTTAAAGGGGCCAATTTGTGTGCAGCCTGTGTGGGGACTTGTGGTTCACTGCGTAGCTACACAGCCCCACAGCTTAGAGAAAACATTGCTCTCTATCTCTCTTTCCTCCTTTAAGACACTCCCTAAAGCCTACCTCTTTGGCCAAGCTTTTAGCCTTCTGTCCTAATATCTCCACTTGGTGTCAGATTTTGTTGTCTAATGCCCCTGTGAAGTGCCATGGGACATTTTACTATGCTAAAAGTGCTATATAAATGCAAGTTGGTGTCACTACTAAGCTGCACCTAAGCTGGATAAAATGTAGCCTTCTTTCTGCTTTATGAACAAAAGTTTTATTTTCCTGTTATTTGTTAAGGTGACGGAAAACTACTACAGCTGGATGGAGACCAAAGGTTCTCTGTTCTACCCCATTAATGGGATTTAAATTTCGTATGCATTCTCCTTCTTGTGCATTGTTACTTCACCCCCAATGTGTTTAAGCTCCAGCCTCAGAAGACCACCTCCTACTGCATCAACGTGGCATCTCCATTTTCTGCACAAACTTCCTTCTCAAGCAAACCTGCCAATTAGCACTGGATTTTCAGTGGTTTCATGTAATGGACTTCCATCCGCAGCCTAGGAAATAGGTGGAAACTGTCCCATGGTAATATTTGCACAGGACATTTACCAAGAGGTGAGTCTTGCACCCTATGAACTGGATCTGAATTTAAACCAGGTTCCAATGTTGAAATGCCAGCATTCAAAAACACTAACGCTTCCTTTTTGAAAAAAAAAACTGAGGATTATTATCAGACTGTTGCTGTGCACATTTCTTCCTGTTTTCTCCATCTGTTTCCCCTGGATTTCTTGCCTATTTTTGTAAATAGATAATGAAACTGTTCTTGAGATATTCAAACTTGTGCATACCTATAAAAATGTTTATCCAGGACCATTTTATGATAAACCCTTCTAATTCTAAGAATAAGATCGATTAAGCCCAATAATTAGCCTCTGGAAGATGAATTCCAAAATTTAGGACAAACTGATTAACTCCAGGAATATTGGTATTCTGCAGTGCTATTACGCTGCACACAACCTGTTTCCTGTTCTCATTCAGTCAGCACTTCATCTTCTCAGGCTGCATTAACATGGAACGCATCATTAGTTGCCAGCAGCTTGGACAGGGAGCTGAATGAAGTTCCATGGGGAGAAGGTGCTGAGTATGCAGCACAATGATGCATACCAGCTCCTTTTAGTGTTGTGCCATGTGTAGACAGTTCTAAGCATTTATTAAAGCATTGCATTTATTTCTTACAAAAAGTATTGTAGACTGTATTTGCACCATCCAACGTTGTTTTATTTATTAAATCCAAAGTTTTCTGATCATGAACATAAGGGGGAAGAAATTTATTCATGTAACGCCGCTAACGCAGACTTCTGTCGATTCCCTGGGAGCAGGCAGCACTACGGGCTGCTACCAGTGTGACACTCTTCATTGATATCATTGAAGAACACAATGTGGGCTGTGGCACTGCCTGCCCGGGGAATTAACATAAGTCTGCAGTGCTACGTGAATGTATTTCTCCCTCTTTGTTTCATTTTTGAGCTATCATTTAACTAACATCACTAGAAAGGTTATCTGGTCATTATCACATTGCTGATTATGGGATCTTGCTGTATGCAAAACTGACTGCCATGTTTCCTACATTACACTGGTGTGTAAATCTAGTACTGTAAATTTAAAGGTCACTGTGCAACAATATTGTAACACATACACAAGACAATGATTACGCTTCAACAGTACTTCATTAGCTGTAAGGTGCTTTGGAACATCCTGAAGTCATGAAAGATGCTATATAAAAGCAAATCTATCTTCTTTCTTTCAACTAACACTTACATAAAGTCCCTTTTCTATCTGCTATTTAATCCTGTGGAAAATAGGGATCTCACAGAGCACTGTGGCTTTTTAACTTTTTTGTCAAACTGTTGTAGAATTGTAACTTCTAAATTTTCTAGATTAACTTGCTCTGCCATC
Source organism: Heterodontus francisci (assembly GCF_036365525.1). Lineage (NCBI taxonomy): Eukaryota > Metazoa > Chordata > Chondrichthyes > Heterodontiformes > Heterodontidae > Heterodontus > Heterodontus francisci. Next base: position 38,339,274 of record NC_090378.1, read on the forward strand.
TAGATCTGTAACTTACAACCATCTTAAGCAGCTTGGAAGGGAGCATCCCTGTATTCAATTTCAGAAATTCTCCTGTGTATGTGTTAGCATATCATTGCACACTCACCTTTAAATTTACCCTACTATTCTTACTCACCATTCCCTCCCTACATTTCTCTGCCTCTCTACCTCGCTTTTGTCCTTTAAGACACTTCTTAAAAATCTACCTCTGTCCAAGGTTTTGGTCATCTGTCCTAATATCTCCTTGTGTGGCTCAGTGCCATATTTTGTTTTACAATGCTCCTGTGAAGCACTTTGGGCTGTTTTATTATGTTAAAGGTGCTACATAAATCCTCTTCTTCTCCTTCACGTCCTGGTTCTTGCATGTGAACCTATCCATTGCCTGCCTAGGAGTTCTGAACGATGAACTGTTGAACATGCATCCGAAAGCACAAGCTTAAACTTGCATTGGGACTTCACTATCACTGAATAAAATGAGAAAGTACAAACGCCCTTTGACCATCTCATTTTGAATTCTATATAATATAGCATGGTGTAATAAGTACTGTTGTGGTGGTGAGTGGACCCAAGACCACAGGAAGTGTACCAGGATCCTTAAGACCACAGGAAGGGTACCAGGATCCTTATGAAATGGGAATGATGGAAATTCTAATAGTGCATTCAACATTTTTTTTAAAATTGTGACTGAGATTGCAAGTGTGATTAATAATTACCTATACAAAAATATGGTCTTGTAATTCTCCCCTCTCCAGAAGGGAACTCATGCTAGTTTACAACTTGGTGGGCAACAGTGGCAGTGAACCCCTGGTACTTTACCTGGACAGTGAATGCTAGCAGATGAATTGATCAGTGGGGCCATAACAACAGCTATTCCTATCCCACCCACCTAAATGCACTGAGACTGGGTTTGACTAGATTAGCAGGAACCAGAAATAAATCTGGAAGCAGGTCTTCATCTAATCTGCCCTCTGGGAAATTGTATGGCACGGTTAGTACTGTCAGTGGGGTGGAAATGGAGTGAGAAAAGTACAAACAATATTTGATTAATACCAACATGCTCCTCTTCAGCCCCTGAGCTTGACAGTAAAGATCCTAGCATCTTTTCAGATTAGCAAATGCAAGACCTGGAAATACCATGGAAGTTCGAATAGTCGTGTACCATAACTGTGGCAGGAGCCCAGAAGGTCACTGTTAACTTCATATGGAATTTCTAGGCTCAAGTTTTGTAACCTTGAAATGTTCAGATTTGCTGAGGCAACTTGGTGTAGATGAGAGAGTTTCTGCGGAGGGAGGAAACAAAGGCAGAGAATTTGGAGGAGTTGATACAGAGCGAGTTCAGGTGTAGATTGTGGTTGCCAAAAAGGCACCAAGGTGTGGTGTTGCTAGGGTTGCTATTTGCTTGGTATTACAAAGTGTGGTTCTGTGGTCCAAGCAAGACTAATTTTCCTGGGACAATGAGCTGACTGTGGAATGTGAGTCTTTCAGGAGCAGCCACGTTCCAAGGGAGTGGCCGTGAAAAGCAGGCAGTGATTACTAAGGCTTAAGTAGCGAACATGCTATCATGACTGTTATTCATAAGGTGGGAACTGTTTACCTATAATGATAACAAACCTTACAGAAAGGAAATCAGGGTGCTTCTCTAAATAATTTCATAACATTTTACTATACATCAAATGAAAGTAAAGCTGATCCACTTTATAATCAGGTTATTGGAGGTCATTAAAATCTGTTTTGTTGAGGGTGTGATTTATGCCATAACTACCTGAGACTTTTACAGTCTGCAATGGGCCATAGGTCGTAGATAATTCCTGTCTTTATCTTTGTAAATACATTTAATAGAAATCTTCTCTCCCTATCTTTGTGACATCCTTCCTGCAACAGAGCGCAGGTTTGACAATACAGTAGATATTCTACAGCTCATAGGAAGCTCATAATGTAAGACTGATCACTATCTGATATAAAATTATATGAATTTCTGTGTAGTGCTTCCTGTGGTGAATTGTTACAGGAGTAATTTAGATTGAGGGAAGGGAAAGGATTCAGAATGATGGTTGGAAGACAAGAAAAAGAGAACACAAAATTTCTATATCGGATGGTTGAGTATGGATGAGCTCAGCTGTTTAACATTTTACCAGCACTTAACATATTGTTGCAACTTTTGAGATGCCTGATACCACTAAATAAATACAAATTATTCCTTGCAAATCTTGTTTTAGGGAGATTCTTGGGAGAGAAATTGTATAAATTAAATGTAAACACAAATAATTGCAACAATTACATTTGTGATAAAGCAGCAGATGGTAATTTTCAAGTACTAACGGGTCATAAACATTGGCCATTGGTTGCGCCACTTCTGATTGGTTGCTATATTCACTGCGGCGTATTCGCATTAGAGAAACAAGAAACTTTGGAGTAAGTTTGCAATGCAAAATGCCAAAATTTACAGCGTATGTCATGGATCTCGCCATGCAGGAGATTCCAGGCCAATGTGTGGCTGCATTTCAGAATAGAAAGACTAAAACTCCACTTCATGAAACTAGTTATTAAGAAAATTGTGCCCAGTCAGAGGTGTTTTAGCAATGATGGTTTCTGAATGACTATGATTCAATGACAGAAATGTGTTAGGTGCTGTGAGTGTTGTACTGGTACTGACTGAACTAGATGCATATAAAATGTAATTATATCTGGTTCCAGCACAATGCTTATTTGTGTGTCTCTTTGATGTACATATCAACACATGTGCATGAGACACAGATTTGACTGCAAGCCAATGCTGCAGGCACTTATTACTTGGCATTATTATGCAAGATATAAAGGGCCATAATTTGCTGTCAAAATAGCGGTGAGGCTAATGACACTTTCTATTACTTATGCATAAATGATAGAGCAACTTCAGGCGAGGAGCAGATGCGCAGTTATTTATCAATATCCAAAAGTTGCTGTCTGAGTTGCACCAATCTGCCATTAGCTTTGTGAAAACAACATCTCACTATCTGTCCCACCATTGAAGTACATTGAATAGTATGTCATTGCTGTTGGAAAGGTAGCATAACGATAATGTTACTGGACGAGGTCAGCTAGACCTCATTGTCACAAGGCGAGCCGCCTTAAACAGTGTTCAAATCACACGCAGCTTCCACAGTGCGGACTGCGACACCGACCACTCCCTGGTGTGCAGCAAGGTTAGACTCAGACCAAAGAAGTTGCATCATTCCAAGCAGAAGGGCCACCCGCGCATCAACACGAGCAGAATTTCTCACCCACAGCTGTTACAAAAATTTCTAAATTCACTTGTGACAGCCCTTCAAAACACTCCCACAGGGGATGCTGAGACCAAGTGGGCCCACATCAGATACGCCATCTATGAGTCAGCTTTGACCACCTACGGCAAAAGTGCGAAGAGAAGTGCAGACTGGTTTCAATCTCATAATGAAGAGCTGGAACCTGTCATAGCCGCTAAGCGCATTGCACTGTTGAACGACAAGAAAGCCCCCAGCGATTTAACATCCGCAGCACTTAAAGCAGCCAGAAGTACTGCACAAAGAACAGCTAGGCGTTGCGCAAACGACTACTGGCAACACCTATGCAGTCATATTCAGCTGGCCTCAGACACCGGAAACATCAGAGGAATGTATGATGGCATGAAGAGAGCTCTTGGGCCAACCATCAAGAAGATCGCCCCCCTCAAATCTAAATCGGGGGACATAATCACTGACCAACGCAAACAGATGGACCGCTGGGTTGAGCACTACCTAGAACTGTACTCCAGGGAGAATGCTGTCACTGAGACTGCCCACAATGCAGCCCAGCCTCTACCAGTCATGGATGAGCTGGACATACAGCCAACCAAATCGGAACTCAGTGATGCCATTGATTCTCTAGCCAGCGGAAAAGCCCCTGGGAAGGACAGCATTACCCCTGAAATAATCAAGAGTGCCAAGCCTGCTATACTCTCAGCACTACATGAACTGCTATGCCTGTGCTGGGACGAGGGAGCAGTACCCCAGGACATGCGCGATGCCAATATCATCACCCTCTATAAAAACAAAGGTGACCGCGGTGACTGCAACAACTACCGTGGAATCTCCCTGCTCAGCATAGTGGGGAAAGTCTTTGCTCGAGTCGCTCTGAACAGGCTCCAGAAGCTGGCCGAGCGCGTCTACCCTGAGGCACAGTGTGGCTTTCGTGCAGAGAGATCGACCATTGACATGCTGTTCTCCCTTCGTCAGATACAGGAGAAATGCCGTGAACAACAGATGCCCCTCTACATTGCTTTCATTGATCTCACCAAAGCCTTTGACCTCGTCAGCAGACGTGGTCTCTTCAGACTACTAGAAAAGATCGGATGTCCACCAAAGCTACTAAGTATCATCACCTCATTCCATGACAATATGAAAGGCACAATTCAACATGGTGGCTCCTCATCAGAGCCCTTTCCTATCCTGAGTGGTGTGAAACAGGGCTGTGTTCTCGCACCCACACTTTTTGGGATTTTCTTCTCCCTGCTGCTTTCACATGCGTTCAAATCCTCTGAAGAAGGAATTTTCCTCCACACAAGATCAGGGGGCAGGTTGTTCAACCTTGCCCGTCTAAGAGCGAAGTCCAAAGTACGGTAAGTCCTCATCAGAGAACTCCTCTTTGCTGACGATGCTGCTTTAACATCTCACACTGAAGAATGCCTGCAGAGTCTCATCGACAGGTTTGCGTCTGCCTGCAATGAATTTGGCCTAACCATCAGCCTCAAGAAAACGAACATCATGGGGCAGGACGTCAGAAATCCATCAATATTGGCGACCACGCTCTGGAAGTGGTTCAAGAGTTCACCTACCTAGGCTCAACTATCACCAGTAACCTGTCTCTAGATACAGAAATCAACAAGCGCATGGGTAAGGCTTCCACTGCTATGTCCAGACTGGCCAAGAGAGTGTGGGAAAATGGCGCACTGACACGGAACACAAAAGTCCGAGTGTATCAGGCCTGTATCCTCAGTACCTTGCTCTATGGCAGCGAGGCCTGGACAACGTATGCCAGCCAAGAGCGACGTCTCAATTCATTCCATCTTCGCTGCCTTCGGAGAATACTTGGCATCAGGTGGCAGGACTATATCTCCAACACAGAAGTCCTTGAAGCGGCCAACACCCCCAGCTTATACACACTACTGAGTCAGCGGCGCTTGAGATGGCTTGGCCATGTGAGCCGCATGGAAGATGGCAGGATCCCCAAAGACACATTGTACAGCGAGCTCGCCACTGGTATCAGACCCACCGGCCGTCTATGTCTCCGCTATGAAGACGTCTGCAAACGCGACATGAAATCGTGTGACATTGATCACAAGTCGTGGGAGTCAGTTGCCAGCATTCGCCAGAGCTGGCGGGCAGCCATAAAGACAGGGCTAAATTGTGGCGAGTCGAAGAGACTTAGTAGTTGGCAGGAAAAAAGACAGAGGCGCAAGGGGAGAGCCAACTGTGCAACAGCCCCGACAAACAAATTTCTCTGCAGCACCTGTGGAAGAGCCTGTCACTCCAGAATTGGCCTTTATAGCCACTCCAGGCGCTGCTTCACAAACCACTGACCACCTCCAGGCGCGTATCCATTGTCTCTCGAGATAAGGAGGCCCAAAAGAATCCAGAGGCACAGACTAGCTCACTGGAGACATGAGTTCAAATCCCACAATTTAAATTCAGTTAATTAATAAATCTGGAATAAAAAGCTAGTTTCAGTAATGATGATCATGAAACTACTGGATTGTTGTAAAAACCCATCTGGTTCACAAATATCCTTCAGGGAAGGAAATCTGCCGTCCTTACTTGGTCTGGCCCATATGTGACTCCAGAGCCACAACAATGTGGTTGACTTTTAAATGCCCTCTGAAATGGTCTAGCAAGCCACTCAGTTGTATCAAAGTGCTACAGAAATGCCAAATCAGAATAAAACTGAACAGACCACCCGGCATCGACCTAGGCACCAGAAATGACAAAAGTACAACCTGCTCAGTCAACCCTGCAAAGTCCTCCTCACTGTCATCTGGGGACTTGTGCCAAAATTGGGAGAGCTTTCCCACAAGCTAGTCAAACAACAGCCTGACATAGTCATACTCATGGGAATCATACCTTACAGCCAATGTCGCTGATACGACCAGGTGAGAAAGGGGTCTAGGGTTCCCTCTCAGCCTACACCTGGTCTTACTGTAACAGGGTTTAATTTTAAACACACTATGTTTTTTGCATCCCCCTTAGTGAATCCTTGTTCACTGCTTTCTAATTGCAAGGCAAAGAAACCAGCCAAACAGGTTTTCTTAGATTTAAAGAAGAAAGGTTGAACTTTATTAAACTTAAACTCTAATTCGGTTAACGCCTATGGATATGTGATGCTCCCATACTAGCATGCATACAGGATACACAGATGCAGATAGAGACAGAAAAGAGCAGAAGAAATAAAGTGGAAAAGTTTGAGGCAATATATGAAGATGGTTTTGGGTACTGTTCTTCGAGCTCGCTGTAGAGTCCTTGATTGGTCTTGCTTTTCCTTGGGGCCCAGTATTCTTCTTAAACCTTGTTCAATGTAGGAGACTTTTCTCTCTTGAGGGTCACGTGTCCTAAGTGGGTCCACAGGCTTGTGAGAAAGAGATGGGAGCAGACAGGAGAGGTCTTCTCAGTCCAGGAGCAAACAGTCTTTCTGAGTTCAAACTCTCTGTGGCTAGTTCAAAAAAAAGCCTGGACCAGCCAGTTCGTCATGTGACCAGCTGGTTTAACCAGTCCTGACCTTTGTGAATTGTATCACCTTAGCAGTCTCTGGAATGCTGTTCCTTACACCTTCAATGTCTGGTGATCAAAATCCATTGTGGGTTAAGTGGATCAGGGAATAGCTTTTTGTCTCCACAAGCACTGTCTGGCAAATGTCCTTTCAGCCAAGTGTCTGGTGATTTTTTAATAAGTTATTTCTTCACTCCAGCAACAGTTTAAAATCAATGTTCATATGACAAAATTAATATGCCTCATTCTTGGGGGCCTGCATGACAGTCCCAGACTTCTCCATCACCATCCCTGAATATGTCTCGTCCCACCAGCAGGACAGACCCACCAGACGTGGTGGCACAGTGGTATACACTCGAGAGGGAGTGGTCCTGGGAGTCCTTAAAATTGACTCTAGAACCCATGAGGTCTAATGGCATCAGGTCAAACATGGACAAGGAAATCTCCTGCTGAGTAACAACTACCACTGTCCCTCAGCTGATGAATCAGTGCTCCTCCATGTTGAACAACACTTGAAAGAAGCACTGATGGTAGCAAGGGCATAGAATGTACTCTGGGTGGGGAACCTCAATGTCCATCACCAAGAGTGACTTGGTAACACCACAACTGACTGAGTTGGCTGAGTCTTGAAGGACATAATTGGCAGACTGGACCTGTGGTAGGTGGTGAGAGAACCAACAAGAGGCAGAAACCTGTTTGACCTTGTCCACACCAATCTACCTGCCGCAGATGCATCTGTCCATGACAGTATCGGTAGAAGCGGACATCACACAGTCCTTGTGGAGACCAAGTTCTGTCTTCATACTGAGGACACCCTCCATCATGTTGTGTGGCGCTACCACCATGCTAAATGGAATAGATTCAGAACAGATCTGGCAGCTCAAAACTGGGCATCCATGAGGCACTGTTGACCATCAACACCAGCAGAATTATCTTCAACCATAATCTGTAATTTCATGGCCTGACATATCCCTCACTCTACCATTACCATCAAGGCAGGGGACCAATGCTGGTTCAATGAGGAGTGTAGGAGAGCATACCAGGAGCAGCACCAGGCATACCTGAAAATGAGATGCCAACCTGGTGAAGCTACAACACAGGACTACATGCATGCTAGACATTGGAAGTAGTGGACAAAGCTAAGCAATCCCACAACCAATGGATCAAATCAAAGCTGTGCAGTCCTGCCACATCCGGTTGTGAATTGTGGTGGACAATTAAACAACTAACAGGAGAAAAAGGCTGCACAAACATCCCCATCCTCAATGATGGGGGAGCCCTGCACCTTAGTGCAAAAATCAAGGCTGAAGCAATTGCAACCATCTTCGGCCAGAAGTGCCGAGTGGATGATCTATTTCAGCCTCCTCCTGAGGTCCCCAGCATCACAGATGCCAGTCTTCAGCCAATTTCATTCAATCCACATGTTCACAAAAAAGAGCTCAAGGCACTGGATACAGCAAAGGTTATGGGTCCTGACAACATCCCAGCTGTAATACTGAAGACTTGTGCTCCAGAACTAGCCAGGCCCGTAGCCAAGCTGTTCTAATACAGCTACAATACTGGCATCTACCCGACAATGTGGAAAACTATCCAAGCAAGTCCTGCCCACAAAAAGCAGGACAAATTCAATCCGGCCAATTACCGCTCCATCGGTCAACTCTTGACCATCAGCAAAGCTATGGAAGCTATCAAGTGGCACCTAAACAGCACCAACCTGCTTGTTGATGCTCAGTTTGGATTTTGCCAGGGCCACTTGGCTCCAGACCTCATTACAGCCTTGGTCTAAACATTGTCAAAAGAGCTGAATTCAAGAGGTGAGGCCAGAGTGCCTTGACATCAAGGCAGCATTTGACCGAATGTGGCATCAAGGAACCCTCGCAAAATTGAAGTCAATGGGAATCCGGGGAAAACTCTCCACTGGTTGGAGTCACACCTATCACAAAGGAAGATGGTTGTGGTTGTTACAAACCAATCATCGCAGCCCCAGAACATCGCTGCAGGAGTTCCTCAGGCTAGGCTCAACCATCTTCTGCTGCTTCATCAATGGCCTTCCTTCCGATATAATGTCAAAAGTGGGTACATTCTTCAATGATTTCACAGTGTTCAGTGCCATTCACAATTCCTCAGAAAATGAAGCAGTCTGTGTCCATATGCAGCAAGACTTGAACAACATTGAGACTTGGGCTGATAAGTGGCAAGTAACATTCGTGCCACACAAGTGCCAGGCAATGACCATCTCCAACAAGAGAGAATTTAACCATCTCCCCTTGATATTCAATGGCATTACCAATGCTGAATCCTCCACCATCAACACCCTGAGGGTGACCACTGATCAGAAACTTTACTGGACCAGCCATATAAATACTGTGGCTGTAATAGCAGGTCAGAGGCTGGGAATTCTGTGGCGAGTAACTGAGCCCCTGACTCCCCAATGCCTGTCCACCATCTACAAGGCACAAGTGATGAGTGTGATGGAATACTCTCCACATGCCTAGATGAATGCAGCTCCAACAACATTCAAGAAGCTCAGCACCATTCAGGGTAAAGCAGCCTGCTTGATTGGCACTCTAAACGCCACCTTAAACAGTCACTCCCTCCACCACCAGTGCAGAGTGTCAGCAGCAGTACCATCTACAAGATGCCCTGCAATAACTCACCAAAGCTTCTTCAACAGCACCTTCCAAAATGGTAACCTCTACCACCTAAAAGGACAAGGGCAGCAGACGCTGCAAGTTCCCCTCCAAGCCACACACCATCCTGACTTGGAACTATATCTCCATTCCTTCACTGCCGTTGGGACAAAATCCTGGAACTCCCTTCCGAATAGCGCTGTGGGTGTATCTACACCACATGGACTATAGCAGTTCAAGAATGCGGCTCACCATCACCTTCTCAAAGGCAATTAGAGATGGACAATAAATGCTGGCCTTGTCTCAATGCTCACATCCCAAGAACAAATAAAAAAAAATTGTTAATCATTGCCAATTAACTTCTCTCTGCCATTAAAAATCAACTATTACAAGTGAGAAATCTCATTCCGTCAGGTATTAATTGTTGTTGAATGTTTTTTTCTTCCTCTTTTACTCTGTCTCTTAATTCAATCTTTCTTTCCCTCTCTTTGAGCTGGATTTGTGCAGGAGGCGGGGCCGGAATAGTTGGGGGAGCCCCGCCTCTGCACTTTTTCTGGCACCCGGAGCTATCCTCCAGTCTTTGGCCATCAAAGTTGAAGAAGGTGGGATCCCTGTCCCTTTAAACATTTAGTAGGGACGGGAATCCCGCTCCCAAGAGCTGCTGGCCAATCACAGGGCTGGCAGCTCAACAGGATCAGCAGCACCACCAGGAGCGGTGGCCACTGCCGGTACTGCAGAGGCCTCGGACCCAGCCCCAGAGATGGAACCCTGGACTCGAGGTAGGTGAGATGGGGTCGCTGGGGCAGGTCTGGAAGGCCGCTACAAGGGGTGATGGGGGGCATTCGGTCCAGGGAAAGGGTTCCTGGGGGTACAGTGTTTCCCAAGGGAAGTCCTTTGTGGGCCATGAATTGCCCACAAAGGAGGAAGCCCCCACCCAAGCTCGCAGGAGGCCCACCACTGCCACTGGTAAGATCCCTGTGGCGGCGGGAAGAGGCTCTTAACTAGTTATCAGTAGACCACTTAAGGGCCTTAATTGGCCTCTGGGCGGGAAGACCGATGTAGGCCTATTCTGCCCCCAGGAAGATCGGGTCTGGCAATCCTGGCATCGGGTTCTGTAGTGGCGCTGCCGCTCTGATTCACCAGCACCCCCACCACAGATCCCAATGTTGGACTGTGAACAAAATCCATTCTATACCTGATTTGAATTGAATTCATCAACTCTAATTCACACTTCCTTCTCAATCCTTGCGCTGTTTATTTCCCAATCCTTAAATATAATTTGTTAAGGAAGTATCCTGCTGGTTGCCCCATTCACTCATGTCCCAGATGTCCTGTTTCCCTTGCTGCGCTGTGATCAGCTCGCACTTTCAGAACTATGTGGGCAAAAATGTGTAACATGCCTAACAGGAGACTCCATTAAATGCCCTGCTGCAGCAAAATCTGGGCCAATAGAATTATTAGAAATGTAATGGCTTTTAATCCTTTTTCTCCTGATGTTGTCGTTTTTTGTTTTAATATTTTTCTCTAAGCTCCTTCCTTGTACTTTGTGTATCATTAAACAGAAATGCTAATTTCTTTTTATCAATATCTCATTTGCTACATAGTGATCAGTCTTGCACCTCACATTATAAGCTTCCTGCAAGCTGTCGAATGTCTTCTGTATTGTCAGACCTGAGCTTCCTATCTTTATCTCTCTTATTATAAGTTTACACGGAAATCTTCCCCACCTAACCTTGATAAAGTATTTGTGACATCCTTCTTTTGACATAATGCTCAACACAGCCACCTCTGACTGTAAACCTGATGGTTCGGTATGTAATGCAGCACCTTGTCGGGCCTTTGTATTTGTGAAAAAGGCACTTAATGCTTGTTTAAGGCCACCACTGCAAGATTGGTTTATCCTGAGGTAGCACTTAGGAATATCACACAATGGGAGCACCTGCCATCAAAAAGATAAGTTTCTGAAACTTACTGCTCCCGATCCAGCATTTAAAGAACGCAAGATCTCCAATCTCTCCCCATATCAAAGCCACTCTCCCTGACCCTGCTTCTGATTCCCCTCCCTGACCTCCTATCTCTCCTCCTATTTTCCAAACCCTAACTTCCAATTCTCTCCTTGGTCTCCCATCTCTGCTCTCCCTGGATCACCCTCACCAACCTCCTAAGTCTCTCCTAGCCTCCAGTCCCCACCCCAGCCTCCTATCTCCTTGTGGCCTCCGACCTTCGGTCCCACAGACTCTGATCCCACTCCCTTGTCTCCTATGTCCCCCCACCCACACACCCCTCCCTCCCTGTACCACCTTCCTGAGGGCTTCACTCAGCTGAGGGCTGCTGCAGAGTTAGCAGCAGATGAACTTTGCTTACTTTTCGTCGGCTATCTGTTTGTGCTGTACTGACACCATTGAAATGAGGCCTGAAGCCTAATGTCGGGCACACCTCGGGCCTCACCCTTCCGATGTAGGGAATGTACTCTGTGCCAGCACACATGCTCAAACAGTGTGCGCCCAAATTTCTGCCCTTTTGTCTGTATGAGTACAATCTAATCCCTTCATTGTCTTATAAACCTTAATCAACCCTAAGTCTATACTTCTGTAAAGACTGAGCTAAAGATTCTTTAGACTTGGAATTAATTTTGTGGTCCTCCTCAGAACCTCTTGCAAAGTCTCAATAACACCCTATATGTGGGGAGATCAAAACTGAACACAGTGTTCTAACTGAGGCCTAATCAAGGCTTTGTACAAGGATAAAATAATGTGTTTTGCTCAAAGGCTTTTATGTCCTTTTTTCCCTCCACTACAAATGAAAGAATGTTGTGTATAGATACTGCTTGAGTGGTGCAACTGTTTGTTCTTGAGTTGTCAGCTCTTTGAGGCTGTGTTTGCTCCTTTGAATTTGTTGGTCAGCTAGTTTTCTAGGCTCGGATGCATGATTGAATAAATGGGGGTGAGTATTACAGTGAAAATTGTACATAGACTAGACACAGCCCATTGAAAGATCCAGGGCTAGATGGACTGAGTTACTTCTTTAAAAAAAAGCTTTCAACATCATGTAAGTTCAGTAACTCACATTAAATAGAGGGATGACACATGCTGGCATGAATATTCTTGCATAAGCAATTTGGAATAAATGAGAAAGTAACAAGCTCAATTAACTGTTAAGTAACAAGTGGAGGAGATGGATTTGGAAAAGATTTCTGTTGGTTTTACAGTCTCATTTAATATGGATTATGTGGGAAATGGAAGTGTTAAAGTGGTGCAATAAAGGGTGATGTTCTTAGGCTAGAACTAGGTCATTTTATATTGTCCTGTGAGTGGTTGTATCTGAGTACTTTAGTGCCTCGAAGGTAACAATATACTTAACACAATGACTGATCAATGTATGAGCAATTGTTAAGGAACAGGATGATAATTAAGTTTTCAAGTTATGTTTGCTCAATAGCTTAGTCAATATTGAACATTGGAGGTATTGGGACCTATTTGAGCTAGGATATAATACGCTCCTCCATACATGAATTGCGTGTTGATAAACTGGTATATCCATTTGCACGCCAATGTTCAGAATATTGTTGTTATTATTGACTGCTGTTCTCTTTAGCCTCCTTGTCTCGAGAGACAATGGGCAAGCGCCTGGAGGTGGCCAGTGGTTTGTGAAGCAGCGCCTGGAGTGGCTATAAAGGCCAATTCTAGAGTGACAGACTCTTTCACAGGCGCTGCAGATAAAATTGGTTGTTGGGGCTGTTACATAGTTGGCACTCTCCTTACGCTTCTGTCTTTTTTCCTGCAACTGCTAAGTCTCTTTGACTTGCCACTCTTTAGCCCCGCCTTTATGGCTGTCCGCCAGCTCTGGTGATCACAGGCAACTGACTCCCACGACTTGTGGTCAATGTCACAGGACTTCATATCGCACTTGCAGACGTCCTTAAAGCGGAGACGCGGACGGCCGGTGGGTCTGATACCAGTGGTGAGCTCGCTGTACAATGTGTCCTTGGGGATCCTGCCACCTTCCATGCGGATGCTATTTATCACCAATGACTGTAAGATGTATTTTTCTCTGATTCTTCCTACACTACAACAGTGACTACACTTCAAAAGTCTACATCATTGGTTGTAAAGTGCTTTGGGATGTCCTGATGTTGTGAAAGGGGTTACATAAATGCTAATCCTTTTTTCTTATAACAACTCTAGTCAGACAGCCAATGCTTTCTTCTTTTTATATCCTTGAAAGTGCACCAGACACTGGCTGCCGGGTGACTGGTTGGTCATTCATGATGTATTGAACATGAACCAACTGTTCTTGGGTCTGTGTCGATGTTAAGGCCTCCTCCTTTCAGATAGTGGTACCTGAATATGTGTGATGGCGGGTTTGTGTTGGAATATCAGATGATTTTCACCTCTTCGTTTTCTTATGCCTTTCTATATACAAATCTGTTGAGTTGTTAGCTCTGCGAGGATGGTGACAGCTGAAACTATTGTTCAGCATTTGCTATTTTTTAGGTTGGTATATATGCAGTGATAAAACCTTTGCAAGTGATGATACAGTTTTTATTAAAACAACCTTTATTCCTATAAAATTTCAAATGGAAAGCATATGTCGTAACATCCACAAACTTGCCTCAACTGTTAAAATGATGGGATGGCAGCATACTTTTCAAAGCAGGCTGCACCTATTGATCGTAACTGAGAAAATAATAATGAATAGTCAATGTAGCATCACAAAACTGAGTAGATATCTCAAAGGCAGCGCTGACAGATGCCATAGGTTTCGTATTGCCTACCATCTTGATTGCAGAATGAAGTCAGGCAGGAGGCCAAGAAACAGAGGGAGAGAAAACAATACCTTGAGTAGAGCAGGGAAGGAGGAAAGGAAATGGAAATAGTTATAGAGAAAAAGAAAGGTTTACAAAGATCGACAGTATGTGGATTAAGCAGGGTCAGGCTGAAATTATTTATCAGTTTGGATGTTAGATAAGTGATGTCTACTGTAATAGATGATTTCTTACCTCAGTAAAGCATGACATGAATATATCATGAATATCATAAAGCATGAATATATATCACATTATTGTAAGTTGCCAAAATAACATAACTTTAAAATCTATGAACATTAAAAGAGCTTGTGAAGTCTCTGGTCCCATTGCTCTCTCTTTTGTGCATTTGAGACTATTATGTTGTGGTCTATAATGGAAATTCCCAAAAAATCTAAAGCTCAAAGCTGGTGAAAATATTAACCTTGAGAAGCAGACAGTAATCATTTGCAGGGACTTTCCAACAGACTCTACAGTTTTAATACTTTCACTGGTTTCAACTTGTGTGGAGGGACTGAATTCCATTGGGTTTGATGGAAAATGCTGTTGTGCGTATTAACCCTTTACATCAGCTCCAACCTGTTCTCCATTAATGAGTTGCTTACCTCAGTGGAAGCTTTGACATTTTGCCATCAGACCATTTGTTGGAAGACACTTCTACAAGTGTAAGAAAGGCTGAAATATGTGTCATGAGCTCCAATTTGGACTCCAGGCTAGTTTTTGGTGGGTGCGTTTTGGTGTCAATTTAAAATTCACCTGCTGCAGGCCCAGCCTATTTTATAATCTCACCTGTGGGTTTCCAACCTGATTTTCTGACCCACCAGGAAAGCCATTTTCAGAGTGCAATTTCTGGCAGGTCAGTTAGAGAGGCCTATTTGAAGCAGCAATACATCTTTCCAAGGGAGGTTGCCTTCCCTTCTGCAAGATTTCTTTGTTGGAGTGTTGGAGTGTTAGAGGAAGAAACGGCTTCAGCATGAGTCACAGGCAAGCTCCGAGGCTCTCTGAAGCCTCCCTAGAGTTACTGCTGGAAGGCTCAGAGCCAGGAGGAAATTCTCTTCCCAGTTAATGCCAGGAGAATCTCCAGGAAGGCCAAGACACACCAACAGGAAGCTGGCTAAGACTGTGGAGGACCATCCAACTTTATAGTGCTACTGGAGTGGAAACCCTTCCTGTTCACATAAGCTGCTGGATTGTCTTCTGCTGCCCTAATAGCTATGGTGTAGTCTATTATGTCTTTGATACTAGGGAGGCCACTGCGCAAATCCCAGCACTCTCTCATTCTGACTATTGGCATCTATTGCAAAGGTATTTTACTGGATGCTCGAAGAAGGAGCACACCAGTGACCTGTTTGATGTAGTTGTGTACTACAGACTGGGAGATGTGAGTGATGTTCCCTGTCGCGGCCTGCAAGGGGTCTGTGGTGAAAAAGTTAAGAGTATTGGTAGCTTTCACTGGCAAAGCATAGGTCAGCGACAGCCTTCCTGGTGAAGAGCAGCTTTCTCCTGCACTGCTTCTCAGATATATCCTCAAAAGTAAGTCTTGACCTATAAACCTTGTGGGCTGGGTAAGGCTTTTGATGAGCAGCTCCACCCTCACCTGCTGCCTTCTAACAGGCCCAGGTGCTGCCTGTCCTTGTTCTTCAGGCTGTTGCTCCTCTTCCTTTAACTGTTCGTTCATCTGTCCACAGGAGTGACGCAAAAACAGTGCCCATGATAACCAGTGAGTGCTTAATGAGGATAGGTAAGGAGGGGCAGGGACATCAGAAGGAAGCAAACTGGAAAGTCAGAACTGGTTTGTAAATGCACTGCTCACAATGGTACACAGATCCTTTTGGCTTGAGTGCCTGCAGGTGTTTACATGCAACTTTCAGTCATATCAATCAGTTTGTAAAGCTGACGTCGCTAAGTTTTATTCAGCGGGATGGCTGATGGGCAGGACCATATAGTTAAAATTGTGTTAGGGTCCTATCATGCTATCAGTCCGCGATTTGAGTGTATTTACGAGGGTGCATTTCTGATCTTAGTCAGCTGCAGAGTCAAAATGGAGGTCAGCCAGTTTCTGGCAGAAAGAAGGTTAGTCAATTTCCCTGTTTTTAACCACTCACCCACCCTGTTCCCAGTGAGCGAACTGTGTTAAAATCAGGGCCATGATTTTAATCATGAAAATAAAAACAAAATACTGTAGATGCTAGAAATCTGAAATAAAAACCGTAAATGCTGGAAATACTCAGTAGGTTAGACAGCATCTGTGGAGAGAGAAGCAGTGTTAACGTTTCAGGTCTGTGACTCAGTTCTGATGAAAGGTCACAGTAGTTCAGCAAGTATTGATTAATTTTAAACTTCATTTAAACATTGATGTGCAAGAATCATAATTCCAGATGATGGCAGCATTCAGAGAATTTTGCAGGCTGGACAAGCAGACTGAATATTCATTGGTAATGTAATGCAAGGTCATATTGGAGCAATACAAGCTGTTGAGGTGTAACTGTGGCATCTCTTGTTTCATGCATAGAATTGACTGTGTTTTTGCTGCTTCATCTGGCATCGACTTGTGTAGGCTCAACATAGAACCATAGAATAATACAGTACAGAAAGAGGCCTATTGGTCTGTGCTGACTCTTTCGAAGAGCAATCCAATAAGTCCCCCTCCCCTGCTCTGTCCCCATTCTAGTAACATCTCTCCAACACAGTAGAAGATGAACAGGGACTGGCCCACACTGATCAAACTTCACGGGCTCCACAGCTCCGAAATAAACTGAATGCAGAGGAACTAACTGACATTTTTATTTTGAAACAGTGAGTGTATGTCATTGAGGATTTGGTGTGGTGGAGCTTCTCAGCCTGGTGCTGGATAACTGAATGAATACATACAGAATTTGCAAGGGTTAGATAGAGACCATTTCAAACAAATTAACAGAAAACAGCAATGTCACACAGCTGCAATGAAGGGGTAGGTTGGAATTGAAGAATATTGCTGTGGCAGATTAGAAGGAACTTTATTTCTAGCCCATATTATGCCTGACCTAGGAGCTCTTAATGCTGTCTATAAAGAGGAAGGAAAAAAACTCACATTCATAGAACGCCCTTCACAATATCAGGACGTCATAGCCAACAAAATACCTTTGAAATGTAGTCCATGTTTTAACATAGCAATATGTGATACTTAATTTCCACCCAACAAGGTCTCAATAGCAACAATGATATAAATTATCAGATAATTTGTTTTTTGTGTTGAGCAGGAAATGTTGTCAAGGACACAGGGAGAACTCCCTACTTCTTCTTTGATTAGTGGGATCTGTTATAGCCACTCAAGGAATGGACAAGGCCTCATTTTAACATCTCATCTCAAAGACAGCACCAGAACAGTGCTGCACTCCCTCAGTACTGCACTTAAGTGTCAGCTTGGATTATGTTCTTAAGTCATTGCAGATAGGCTCGAACCCATGACTTTCTGACTCAGAGATAACAGCACTAGCACTGAGCATAGTTTGACACCAAATATAGAGGGCCCCCTCTCCAAATACAAACACCTATGTCAGTGTCCATCTCAATTTGTTAATCCTGAGACAGTTAGAATGGTCTCATTTAGCTTTCCCTGGAATTGCTCACATTTCCTTAGTTAGCCATGGCTTTGTAAAGGTTCAGATTTACGAGATTGCATTCTGTTGATGCACTTCAAACTCGAGTTCTAAAGCTTCATTTCCTTTTAAAGCCAAACTCATCACTTTTGATCTATAATTGACACAGCGGTTAATCGCATGCAAAAGCCACTTCCCTGAATAGAACCTATTTTCAATTGAAAACAAAGCATATCTTTGAGCTAATTGCTTCTTTATTTTACTTCAGTTACCCTGGTTACATTAACCATGTCTGAATGGACAAAGCTTCTTTCAAGTATAATGTGACCTATATTGGGAATGCAGATCAAGCAAACACAAAAATCTTGCACTTCAGTCATTTTCTCCTCCTTGCAGCTTTACTTGCCCTTTTCTAGGCCTCTGACATCAAATCCCTAGATTCTGGGTATGAAATCGTGCTGATAATGTTTTTCAGGTTTTTGTCACTTCTGAATCAGACGTTGGAGGATGAGCAAGAGTTGTCCCATCACTCCTATCACTCATTGGTACTTTATTATCACAAAAGCAAAATAGTGCGGTTGCTGGAAACCTGAAATAAAAACAGAAAATGCTGTAAATATTCAGCAGGTCAGGCAGCATCTGTGGAGAGAAACGGAGTTAAGGGTCAGGATTTGTACTGCCCTTGGAGGCAGTCATGGAGGTGGGGGCACCAAACAAAATGGCAGGGGGCACTGTTCCTGACATCACCCCGGCCCCCTGCCATTTTGTAGAAGGTGGAAGGGCTCGCTGCCACGGGAAGACGCTGCCATAAAGCCTGGTGGCCTCCTAGTGGGGTCAGGGGGCTCTCTCCTCTGGGGTTACTCCATGGCCACTGGAGGGCTCCCCCACCCCCTGTGGCAATGGCCACCCCCGGGAAGAACCCTGCCCACCTTCACTAACACCCCCCCAACCTGTCACCGGGGCCTGCCTGAATAGCCGCGGTGACCCTGACCCCAATTACCTCTCCCATGGTCTTCTCCAGTCTTCATAGTGCAGGGCCTCCTGCAGTACTGGCAGTGGCCACCGCTCCTGGTGGCTCTGCCAGTGCTGCAGAGCTGTCGACCTTCTGATTGGCCGGCAGCTCTAGAGACAGGAGCTTGTTCCTTAAAGGGACCATGTCCCTGATGGTGGGCAGTTAATTGCCTGCCTGCCATATGATAGCAAAAGGGTTGCAATGGAGGGCTGAGGCGGGGTGTCCCCCGCCTTCCAGCCTGCTGCCAGGAACCGCCCCCGCCCCCGCCCCACCCGCATTCCCCAGAATAAAATCCAACCCAAGGTTTCAGGTCTGTGACCTTTCATCAGAACTCATGAAATGTTAACCCTGTTTCTCTTCACACCTGCTGCCTGACCTACTGAATATTTAAAATCTTTTCTGTTTTTATGGACTTTTTTTTATCAAACTGACTGATAAACATTTGCATAGGTCTCACCTTTTAGTTTCGTTTCAATGTTGCTGAGCACCATTCTCTGATTTTGTCTGTTTTATTAAGATTAATTTTTTGGTATATAAGCATGGCTGGAAAGACCAGCATTTATTGCCTGTTCCTACTTGCACTTGAGAAGGTAGTGTGCCAGTTTCTTGTTGCCCATATGGTGAATCTTAATAGATCCAATGACAACAAAGGGACAGTAATATACATCCAAGGCGGAATGGTGTGTGACTTGGAGAGAGGTGTTGAGATGGTGGTGTTCCCATTCATCTGATACTCTTGTCGTGATGGAGATTGTGGGTGGTATCTTCTGGTCTTATAAGATTCTTGGATGTCGAGACAATTTCAAGGTCCCAACCCCGATGGTGTCTGTGTCAGCCTGCCTGCGTGATCTTCCCAGAGATGGCCAATTAAGAGGCCTTCTCTGCGTTTGCTGTCTAATTAAGGACGGCGGGCAGGCTCCTGAGGTGCGAGGTGCGATCAGAGGGCCTGATGATGTGGATTCACTGGGAGAGATGAGCGCTGCTGGACAGCGAGGGTGTCTAAGATGGAGGCGCTGTCTGAAGCTATATGGAAATTTAAAAATGAAGAATGGCCACAGCGGTCTTGCCATCACTGCTAAGGGAAAATCCGTCCACAGGATTGCTTGTGGCCATGGCTGTGGCCCTCTGATTCCCGCGACTCCGGGATGGGGCGATTTTGAGGATACATCAATAGCTCCGGGGCAGCCGCTGAGAGGCCGCCTCCAGGCACCTGTTGGGAAGATCCTGGCGGTGGTGGCATCTTGCCTCTAATTAGTCCCTCAAGTGGTCCGAGTTGGCTTTCCTGCTTGGAGGCAGGAATGTATTGAGGAGCCAACCAAAAGCGTGACTGTCAGAATTTGCTCCCGGTCCTGCCTTCAAACCCATCTCCGAAGGAAATGTAGAAAACATTGATGCCAACTTGAGGGAGTTAATTGGTTTTCATGTCTCACTGTAGAGCTCTGGATGTCCTTCACTTTTATGTGCAGTAAGGCCAGTCAGGATTCACAGACCTGCTGGTTCCTGTGTCAATTAACGTATTTTCATTAATAGGAGACTTTGCCCATTCCAAATGACTAACTCTGTAACTTTAAAGGGTAACACAAAAATTTGCAGCATGATACTGAAGTGATAGTCAAGTAAACTAGAATGACAGGCAGGAAATATACATTAGATATACTTATTTTATTATACCATGTAAAGATTGTATTTATCTATCTATCTCATATTGCGTTTCAGTCCTGTTTCCTCAATGTTGTCTGTAAAATTATGCTCTAGATGATAACAACTGAGTCAGTTGCCAGCTTTCGCCAGAGCTGGCGGACAGCCATAAAGGTGGGGCTAAAGTGTGGCGAGTCGAAGAGACTTAGCAGTTGGCAGGAAAAGAGACAGAGGCGCAAGGAGAGAGCCAACTGTGTAACAGCCCTGACAAACATATTTTTCTGCAGCACCTGTGGAAGAGTCTGTCACTCTAGAATTGGCCTTTATAGCCACTCCAGGCGCTGTTCCACGCACCACTGACCACCTCCAGGCGCTTACCCATTGTCTCTCGAGACAAGGAGGCCAAAGAAAGATGATACCATCTAGAAGATCATTAGGAGAACCTGCTCCTTAACCTCTGCTATTGCCACTGTTGATCTGACCACTAAGTGTGTAAGAGTAGCTCAGGGAGATTCACTCTCTGAAATATAGTAGAACAATAAAGCCTCATACAACCGATTCGAATTGAAATTTAGTGTTAACGCCACTGTTACTTACAAAATTCTTCAGAGTGCTAATTCCAAGCTCCAGATGCCAGTTTTAAATCATCTCTAAAGCAACTTGATTTGAAATAATCCTTTATGATGAGCTTGATTCAAATCCCAATGTTTTTATACCTCACCCACCACCTTCCTCTCCCCACCACCTCCGCCACAACCCCGGAAACCCTGTCATGCTTTCCCTTCTGTTACTGAAGTGTTTCTGTAATTGCTGGTTCATTGCTCCCAATCTGAGAGAACACGTAATGGAAAATTCATATTGCTGCAAATATAAACATGGTTTTAATTCCAATTTACTGAATGAGGATTAGAATTTGCCAAAATGTAATTGTCTGTGGGGTTTTGTTTAAAACTACACAACATGTTCAGAGGCTCTGCAACTCTAACTGAAGCATTACAGTTCAGTGATTAAAACTTTTATTGAACTGCATCAACTCCTTGTGTCCTCTCTTAGGCTTTACATGATCAGCCTGTTGCTGCTGATTTAGTCAGTGCTTGCGAAATGCTCGAACAGGGAAAAATCTATTAACGGGTGCAAGAGATGCTGACATACTTATTAACGGACACATTTTCTTTTCGTAGCACACCAGGATCCCATATTTAAAAGACTACGGCTGTAATTTTACGTTGGGCGAACAGGAACTGGCCACTGACTGAAAGGTTGGTGGCGAACCCCTTCCGCCTCGCCCGGGTTCCGTTCCATATTTTACAGATCCTTTGACTTTAATTGTTCCGAGGCGGGACTTCCACCCGCTTGAGGGAAGAAGTCCTGCCTCATTGAGCTGCTGGCCAGCTCTTAGTCCCAGCAGCACCACCAGGAGCGGTGACCACTTCTGGAACTGCAGCCCAGCCGACCACAGAGGAAGACATGGAACCGGGAGTTAAGATAAGTTTTGGTTGCCTCACTGGAGGTAATCGGTTGGGCCCCAGCGAGGCAAGGGTGGTCGGCTGGGGGGGAAAGGGGGGTGCATGTTGGGTATTGGGGGTGGTTGGGGTAGAGGGGGTGGCCATCCATCGGGCCTCCCCCCTCAGATGATCGTCAGCCGCCTGGTATTTCCTGGCGGCTTCTCTGGGTCCTTGACCGCCCGCTTGCCATGTGTAAAATCCGTGTGGAGGTGGGCCAAGGCCATTAAATGGCCACTTAAGGGGGTTGATTGGCCTGGGACAGACGGGCTGTTTTTCGCCCCCGCCGCCCTATGTAAAGTGCTGGCGGAGACGGGATTGGCTCAGGAAGGCCTCCCGGTGCCTCCCGCTCCATTTTACGCCAACACCCCCGCCACCGTCCTGCTCGCTGGGGTGGCATGAAATTCCAGCCTACATCCCAATTTTTCAGAATAATTCTGTACTTTTTTCTTTACAAAAAAAGCAACTATTTAATATTTGAAAACAACACTTCATCACATCCTATGGGAAATATATTTCTGGCTCAGGCACTGCAGTAGCTTAGTGCTGAGATAATAGTTCTTTTTGCTGAGCCTGGTTGAGTTATGACCTGTAAGTCATCCCCTTCTTCTCCGAATTTCCGAAAAAATTTGGATTTTGGGCAGCCAGTTGTTGGCATCTATGCTCCTGATGCCCTCTGGTTCCTTTGCAAAATAATCTATGCATCGCAATTTTTCTTGGCAGACATGGGTAAAGCCCACTATTATGAAAGCTGTTCTTTTAATGATTGGGTGTACAGTGGATTGGCAGACTGTGCTTTCATCTTTGGGAGCATAGTTTCAGTCCAGTTCTGGGTCTGGGGATCTTACATGAAGAGCTTTGATATTCACACCTCAGTTCTTTATGAACACAAATTGTCCATCAGTTACTAGTCTCATATAGAGAAGCTATAAGGATGCTTGTGTGGGAATTGGATAATTTCATACTGGTACAATGGGAGTGCTTTTCTAAGATTGAGAACATTTTAGAAACCAACAGAGGATGACGAAAGAAATAACTAAGAGGGAACAATTAGAATGAGCATAAACTCGCAAGAAATATAAAAACAAGCAGTAAAAGCTTCTACAAATATATAAAAAGGAAGAGAGTAGCTGAAGTAAGTGTTGGTTCTTCAGAGGATGGGACTGGGGAATTAATAATGGGAAACAAGAAAATGTCAGAGACTTTGACCAAGAATTTTGTATCTGTCTTCACAGTAGAAGACACAAAAGACATCCCAAGAATAGCAGAAAATCGAGAGGCAAAAGGGAGGGAGGAACTTAAAACAATCACTATCACTGGAGAAAAAGTTCTAGGAAAACTAATGGGACTGACGGCTGACAAGTTCCCTGGACCTGATGGCTTAGGATCCTAGGATCTTAAAAGAAGTGGCTACTGAGATTGTGGATGCATTAGTTGTAATCTTCCAAAATTCTCTAGATTCTGGAAAGGTCCCAGCAGATTGGAAAACTGAAAATGAAACACCTCCATTCAAGAAAGTGGGCGGGGTGGGGGGGTGGGTGTGGCTGTTGGTGGGTAACAGAAAGCAGGAAACTAGATACCAGGTAGCCTAACATCTGACATTGGGAAAATGCTATAATCCATTATTAAGGAGGTAGTATAGGACATTTAGAAAATCATAATACAATCAGGCAGAGTCAATATGGTTTTATGAAAGGGAAATTGTGATGGACAAATTTATTATAGTTATTTGAGGATGTAACAAGCAGGGGAATCAGTAGATGTATTTGGATTTCCAAAGGCACCCGATAAGGTTACTACACAAGATAAGAGCTCATGGTGTTGGGAGTAATATATAAGCATGGATAGAGGATTGGTCTCTCCCGCCGAGAGCTGCCGGCCAATCAGAGACTGGCAGCTCTTTTGCTCAGCAGTGCCACTGGGGAGGTGGTGGCTGCTGCCAGAACGATGCCCACCGGAGAGCAGAGCGACCCAGGCCAAAGGTAAGTGATGGCGGGAGGGGTTTTGTGGGGTGGGGGTCATGGGAAGGGGGTGTAGGGGGGTTTGCAGCAAGGGCAGAGTTTGGGTCTCATTGGGCTCCCCCTTCCCGATACAAGGTCCCTCGATCAGGCACTAAGTGCCTTTGAATGAGGGACTGCCCCCACCCACTACCCAGGGGCCACATGCAGCTCAAACATTTGCATGTCGTGCTCCCTGCGTGGTGACAGGGCCACCTGCCACTGGGTTAATACCAGTGGCAGTGGGAAGAGGCCCTTAATTGAGCATTAACTGCCCCCTAAGGGCCTCAATTGGCAGTGGGGCAGGAAAGCTGTCCACGGGCCTTTCCGCTACTGACTTAATTGGGTGGAGTAAAGGTCCCCACCCACCACCACTCCACCCAATTAAATGTGCTCACTGCCTCCAAACTTGTCAGGGGTACGGCATAAATACCACCGAACGTGTCTGCAAAGAGATATAGATAGGTTGAATGAGTGGGTAAAGATTTGGCACATGAAGTATAATGTGGGCAAATGTGAGGGTGTCCATTTTGGCAGGAAGAATAGAAAAGCACAACATTATTTACATGGAGAGAGACTGCGGAATGATGCGGTACAGAGGGATCTGGGTATTCTTGTACATGAATCACAAAAAGTTAACATGCAGGTACAGCAAATAATTCGGAAAGCAAATGAAATGGTGGAGGGATTAAATGTTTAAGGTGGTGGATGTGGTGCCAATCAGGCAGGCTGTTCTATCCTAGATGGTGTCGAGCTTCTTGAGTGTTGTTGGAGCTGCACCCATTTAGGCAAGTGGAGAGTATTCCATCACACTCCCGACTTGTGCCTTGTAGATGGTGGACAGGCTTTGGGGAGTCAGGATGTGAGTTACTCACCAAAAAATATCCAGCCACTGTTCTGCTCTTGTAGCCATGATATTTATATGGCTGATCCAGTCAAGTTTCTGGTCAATAGTAATCCCATGCAGTTGATGGTGGGGGATTCAGCATTGGTAATGTCATTGAATGTCAAGGGGAAGTGGTTGGACTCTCTCTTATTGGGGATGATCATTGCTTGGACCTGTGTGATGCAAATGTTATTTACCACTTATCAGCCCAAACCTGAGTATTGTCCAGGTCTTGCTGCACTTAGGCAAAGATTGCTTCATCATCGGAGGAATTATGAATGGGACAGAACATTGTGCAATCATCAGCAAACATCCCCACTTCTGACCTTATGATCGAGGGAAGGTCATTGATGAAGCAGCTGACGATGGTTGAGCCTAGGACGCTATCCTGAGGAACTCCTGCAGCATCATCCTGAGATGGAGATGATTGGCCTCCAACAGCCACAACTATCTTCTTTTGTGCCACTTATGACTCCAGCCAGTGGAATATTTCCCCTGATTGCCATTGACTTCAATTTTACTAGGTCAATGGAAGTTTAATGCTCACAGAATAAAATTATTACTTTCTAAAGCCTGATTATAGCATGCATGCCTTTTTAATGGATTTCTTGAATATATCTGCTACATATATGCATGATAGCAGTGGGACCTTCCGGCTAATGCTGTGTGGAAGGTTTCAAGGCCTGAAGATCGTCCTGTGGTTCAGAAAATAAATGCTTTGTTTCCTCTTTTTTTATCTTTGGACTGCCATGGGCAACCCTGCAAGCCCTCAAATGAAGATCCAGGTGCATACCCCATCACCAGACTTCTTCCTGGGTTCCTAATGAGCAGGCAAAGCGAAAAATAGAGTTGGAAGCTTGTAACACTCCCTTCTGCTTCATTTACATTTAGATGCTCAGTCCGTGTCTACTTCAGGCACAGGCTCAATTAGACCATTTTGGGAAGTCAAAGAAATCCAGAGCATTCTTTTCAGGGCAGAGATTTGGCATATTCTATCTTTATCTCCATTTCCTCTTCACTATGCCTGGGAACTGATGTTCCTCTGATGCACCAAATATCACATTGTTGATAGTCCCAGTCCTTTCTTCACTAGACTATCTTTAACTTGTGATAACAAAACTCATTAGCAGCTATGAAATTTTTCTCTGGAAGCTGTCAGTTGATGTTATTTGAAGTGTCCACTTGTTGAAGAAGTGGTAGATGTAAAGATGGGTGAGACTACAAAGGAGTGCAGCACATAGTAGAATAAGCCATGTGCTATATTTATAGTTGCAAGTTGCTTTTCAATCGAGGTTTTACATGTGTTGCTGAGTGTAAGGGTAGCTTTGTACAGTGAACTAACACTGACGAGAATCTGGTTTAAAAGACAACAGTTCCCAACCCTCTCATTCCTTATACCATCCAAGCGCATACAATTGTGCCAGTCCACTCAATAAGAAGAATTGTATAAGCACAGCATAAACTAATTGTACCTGATGTATAAGAGTGTATTGTAAGATTGTTGTCGTTCATTATTCTGAAATAAAACCAGTGAAAATCTGAAATCTTAACTTCAGAAATTTCAAGTTTTGCAGAGAAAGGGTGTCCTTTTTAATTTTAGCCTATGTTTTATCCCTTGAATGCTTGGGTTATGTTCTCAAAAATAATAATTATCACACATTAGCCATGGAAGTGGGCTATTTCATCATGGGCTGCCAGGTTTCTGTGTGGCATTGTCCTCACTTGACAGGCACACACTTCCAACAGGTCAGCAGTCTGGATTGGCAACTCAGGTTGATAATTGTTTTCTTTTATTCCACTCCACTTTTATCCAGAGACAATCAGGCCAGCACTGCTATCCTAGCTGAGATTGGCTAACTTAGCACAGGATCGTAATCAAACCTGGGACAAATGCACCTTGTTGCATTTCCCTCGTGAAGCAGCTAAGAGGAGTTGAGAAGATCTCATATTCAATCACAACAGAGCTTTGTTTAAGATCCAGATTCCAGAGATGAAGGGCAATATTCTGATTAACTGTCACTTGGGAAAGGTTGATTTGAATTTATGTGAAACGTTTTTCCTCCAGATGTGCCTACTTTTTAACTGTCAGGCATACACTCACAGAAATAATCAGATGGACTGACAACCAATGGAAACATACATTAAAACCTGACTGCTTTGTGGTGGGGGACTAAAGACAATGGTTTTGGTCTTCAGAGACGTTTAACTGGGGGAAGGTGTGGCTCATCCAAGAGTGCTTGTCTGTTAAACAAACCATTCAAGCTTCTCTTCTGCAACTCAAGTGTTTTGTAAGCTCCTCAATTTTTAACCAGGTGTTTAGAATTCTGTACACACATTCCACCAACTTCTAACTAAGCCTTAGGGAACTGAACATTTTTATGCATCACAGTAAGTTGTAAGATAAAGAAGATGTTCCTAACCGGGTATGCAAAATAATGCTGAGATTTTTGAATTTCCAAAGTGATATTAATCTTCCTCGAATCCTTGCTGGGATTAAATTTCTCTTCATGCTTGTAGTTATGGACAAAATCCATCAAATATATTTGTCACGTTGGCCGATGACTGGAACAAAAATGAGATCATTGTGCGGCTGCAGTTCTCAATGAGCCCCCCAGGAGGAATTGATTGTCACTGATGAAATTTTTTTAAAATGGAACTGCACTTGTTTATGGTACAAATGATAGAAATGTTCTTACATTTATATGAGTCATGGCATTGTGACTTTGATCACAAAGGGACTGATATTCTTTCACAGCATGATTTCTGTTTTAGGAACATTACTTTGCTTTTTGCAGTGAAATAATTGAGTTTGTCATGCGTGAGCTTTCAGCTGTTTCAGGAATTATGTTGGACCAATCATATTTCACTACCTGGGATGATGATGTGATGCATCAACTGCATTTTCTGCAGTGTAATGACATTGGAAAGCACGTTGCACTCCCTAATAGATTTCAGATGCTCTACTTGTATTTTGCTACAATTTATGTTTGATTGCTGGTATCCCAACTGTATTTTTGCAGGTTAATCAACTCTTGATTAATGCTGGGAAGACCTGTAGTGATATTCTTTCTGTGTGGACATCCTTATACCTTATCAGAGAGTGGGGAGAGGCTTAATTGAAAAGAGCGTGGAGAGCGGGGAAAGGCTTCATTGAAAAGATAGCGGAGTGCAGGAAGAAGCTTCATTGAAAAAAGCATGGAGTGCTGGGAGAATTGAAAAGAGCGCTGAGAGTGGGGAGAGGCTTCATTGAAAAGAACGCAGAGAGCGGAGAGAGGCTTCATTGAAAAGAGCGCTGAGAGGCTTCATTGAAAAGAACGCAGAGAGCGGAGAGAGGCTTCACTGAAAAGAGAGCAGAGTGCTAGGAGAGGCTTCATTGAAAAGAGCGCGGAGTGCGTGTAGAGGCTTAATTGAAAAGAGCGTGGAGTGCTGGGAGAATTGAAAAGAGCACGGAGAGCAGGGAGAGGCTTCATCAAAAAGAGTGCAGAGAGGCTTCATTGAAAAGAATGCTGAGAGTGGGGAGAGGCTTCTCTGAAAAGAGCACGGAGAGTGGGGAGAGGCTTCATTGAAAAGAACGCAGAGAGCGGAGAGAGGCTTCATTGAAAAGAGCGCTGAGAGGCTTCATTGAAAAGAACGCAGAGAGCGGAGAGAGGCTTCACTGAAAAGAGAGCAGAGTGCTAGGAGAGGCTTCATTGAAAAGAGCGCGGAGTGCGTGTAGAGGCTTAATTGAAAAGAGCGTGGAGTGCTGGGAGAATTGAAAAGAGCACGGAGAGCAGGGAGAGGCTTCATCAAAAAGAGTGCAGAGAGGCTTCATTGAAAAGAATGCTGAGAGTGGGGAGAGGCTTCTCTGAAAAGAGCACGGAGAGCGGGGAGAGGTTTCATTGAAAAGAGCGGGGAGTGCGGAGAGAGGCTTCATTGAAAAGTGTGCGGAGAGTGGGGAGAGGCTTCATTAAAAAGAGAGTTGAATGCTGGGAGAGGTTTCATTGAAAAGAGTGGGGAGAGGCTTTATTGAAAAGAGGGTGGAGAGCAGATAGAGTCTTCATTGAAAAGAGTGGGGAGAGGCTTCATTGAAAATAGTGCGGAGAGCGGGGAGAGGCTTTATTGAAAAGAGTGAGGCGAGCGGGGAGAGGCTTCATTGAAAAGAGTGCGGAGAGCGGGGAGAGGCTTCATTGAAAAGAGTGAGGCGAGCGGGGAGAGGCTTCATTGAAAAGAGTGCGGAGAGCGGGGAGAGGCTTCATTGAAAAGAATGTGGAGAGTGGGGAGAGGCTTCATTGAAAAGAGTGCGGAGAGCGGGGAGAGGCTTCATTGAAAAGAGCGGGGAGAGGCATCATTGAAAAGAACGCGGAGATCGGGGAGAGGCTTCATTGAAAAGGGGGTGGAGAGCGGGGAGAGGCTTCATTGAAAAGAACGCGGAGATCGGGGAGAGGCTTCATTGAAAAGAGTGCGGAGAGCGAGGAGAGGCTTCATTGAAAAGAGTGCGGAGAGCGAGGAGAGGCTTCACTGAAAAGAGTGCGGAGAGCGAGGAGAGGCTTCATTGAAAAGGGGGTGGAGATCGGGGAGAGGCTTCATTGAAAAGGGGGTGGAGAGCGGGGAGAGTCTTCATTGAAAAGAGTGCAGAGAGCGGGGAGAGGCTTCATTGAAAAGAGTGCAGAGAGCGGGGAGAGGCTTCATTGAAAAGAGCGTGGAGAGCAGGGAGAGGCTTCATTGAAAAGAGCGTGGAGAGCGGGAGAGGCTTCATTGAAAAGAGCACGGAGAGTGGGGAGAGGCTTCATTGAAAAGAGCGTGGAGAGCGGGAGAGGCTTCATTGAAAAGAGCGCGGAGAGCGGGGAGAGGCTTCATTGAAAAGAGCGTGGAGAGCGGGAGAGGCTTCATTGAAAAGAGCGCGGAGAGCGGGGAGAGGCTTCATTGAAAAGAGTGCGGAGAGCGGGGAGAGGCTTCATTGAAAAGAGTGCGGAGAGCGGGGAGAAGCTTCATTGAAAAGAGTGCGAAGAGCGGGGAGAGGCTTCATTGAAAAGAGCGGGGAGAGGCTTCATTGAAAAGAACGCGGAGATCGGGGAGAGGCTTCATTGAAAAGGGGGTGGAGAGCGGGGAGAGGCTTCATTGAAAAGAACGCGGAGATCGGGGAGAGGCTTCATTGAAAAGGGGGTGGAGATCGGGGAGAGGCTTCATTGAAAAGGGGGTGGAGAGCGGGGAGAGTCTTCATTGAAAAGAGTGCAGAGAGCGGGGAGAGATTTCATTGAAAAGGGGGTGGAGATCGGGGAGAGGCTTCATTGAAAAGGGGGTGGAGAGCGGGGAGAGTCTTCATTGAAAAGAGTGCAGAGAGCGGGGAGAGGCTTCATTGAAAAGAGTGCAGAGAGCGGGGAGAGGCTTCATTGAAAAGAGCGTGGAGAGCAGGGAGAGGCTTCATTGAAAAGAGTGTGGAGAGCGGGAGAGGCTTCATTGAAAAGAGCACGGAGAGTGGGGAGAGGCTTCATTGAAAAGAGCATGGAGAGCGAGAGAGGCTTCATTGAAAAGAGCGCGGAGAGCGGGGAGAGGCTTCATTGAAAAGAGCGTGGAGAGCGGGAGAGGCTTCATTGAAAAGAGCGTGGAGAGCGGGGAGAGGCTTCATTGAAAACAGCGTGGAGAGCGGGGAGAGGCTTCATTGAAAAGAGTGCGGAGAGCGGGGAGAGGCTTCATTGAAAAGAGCGTGGAGAGCGGGGAGAGGCTTCATTGAAAAGAGTGCGGAGAGTGGGGAGAGACTTCATTGAAAAGAGCGCGGAGAGCGGGGAGAGACTTCATTGAAAAGAGCGCGGAGAGCGGGGAGAGGCTTCATTGAAAAGAGTGCGGAGAGCGGGGAGAGGCTTCATTGAAAAGAGCCTGGAGAGCGGGGAGAGGCTTCATTGAAAAGAGAGTTGAATGCTGGGAGTGGTTTCATTGAAAAGAGCGGGGAGAGGCTTCATTGAAAAGAGCGTGGAGAGTGGGGAGAGGCTTCATTGAAAAGAGAGTTGAATGCTGGGAGTGGTTTCATTGAAAAGAGTGGGGAGAGGCTTCATTGAAAAGAACGCGGAGATCGGGGAGAGGCTTCATTGAAAAGAGTGGGGAGAGGCTTCATTGAAAATAGTGCGGAGAGCGGGGCGAGGCTTTATTGAAAAGAGCGGGGAGAGGCTTCATTGAAAAGAGCGTGGAGAGCGGGGAGAGGCTTCATTGAAAAGTGTGCGGAGAGTGGGGAGAGGCTTCATTGAAAAGAGCGTGGAGAGCGGGAGAGGCTTCATTGAAAAGAGCGCGGAGAGCGGGGAGAGGCTTCATTGAAAAGAGCGTGGAGAGCGGGAGAGGCTTCATTGAAAAGAGCGCGGAGAGCGGGGAGAGGCTTCATTGAAAAGAGTGCTGAGAGCGGGGAGAGGCTTCATTGAAAAGAGTGCGGAGAGCGGGGAGAGGCTTCATTGAAAAGAGTGCGAAGAGCGGGGAGAGGCTTCATTGAAAAGAGTGCGGAGAGCGGGGAGAGGCTTCATTGAAAAGAGCGGGGAGAGGCTTCATTGAAAAGAACGCGGAGATCGGGGAGAGGCTTCATTGAAAAGGGGGTGGAGCGGGGAGAGGCTTCATTGAAAAGAACGCAGAGATCGGGGAGAGGCTTCATTGAAAAGAGTGCGGAGAGCGAGGAGAGGCTTCATTGAAAAGAGTGCGGAGAGCGAGGAGAGGCTTCACTGAAAAGAGTGCGGAGAGCGAGGAGAGGCTTCATTGAAAAGGGGGTGGAGATCGGGGAGAGGCTTCATTGAAAAGGGGGTGGAGAGCGGGGAGAGGCTTCATTGAAAAGAGTGCAGAGAGCGGGGAGAGGCTTCATTGAAAAGAGTGCAGAGAGCGGGGAGAGGCTTCATTGAAAAGAGCGTGGAGAGCAGGGAGAGGCTTCATTGAAAAGAGCGTGGAGAGCGGGAGAGGCTTCATTGAAAAGAGCACGGAGAGTGGGGAGAGGCTTCATTGAAAAGAGTGGGGAGAGGCTTCATTGAAAATAGTGCGGAGAGCGGGGAGAGGCTTTATTGAAAAGAGCGGGGTGAGGCTTCATTGAAAAGAGCGTGGAGAGCGGGGTGAGGCTTCATTGAAAAGTGTGCGGAGAGTGGGGAGAGGCTTCATTGAAGAGAGCGTGGAGAGCGGGAGAGGCTTCATTGAAAAGAGCGCGGAGAGCGGGGAGAGGCTTCATTGAAAAGAGCGTGGAGAGCGGGAGAGGCTTCATTGAAAAGAGCGCGGAGAGCGGGGAGAGGCTTCATTGAAAAGAGTGCGGAGAGCGGGGAGAGGCTTCATTGAAAAGAGCGTGGAGAGCGGGGAGAGGCTTCATTGAAAAGAGTGCGGAGAGTGGGGAGAGACTTCATTGAAAAGAGCGTGGAGAGCGGGGAGAGGCTTCATTGAAAAGAGCGTGGAGAGCGGGAGAGGCTTCATTGAAAAGAGCGTGGAGAGCGGGGAGAGGCTTCATTGAAAAGAGCGTGGAGAGCGGGGAGAGGCTTCATTGAAAAGAGTGCGGAGAGCGGGGAGAGGCTTCATTGAAAAGAGCGTGGAGAGCGGGGAGAGGCTTCATTGAAAAGAGCGCGGAGAGCGGGGAGAGGCTTCATTGAAAAGAGTGCTGAGAGCGGGGAGAGGCTTCATTGAAAAGAGCGCGGAGAGCGGGGAGAGGCTTCATTGAAAAGAGCGTGGAGAGCGGGGAGAGGCTTCATTGAAAAGTATGCGGAGAGTGGGGAGAGGCTTCATTGAAAAGAGAGTTGAATGCTGGGAGTGGTTTCATTGAAAAGAGTGGGGAGAGGCTTCATTGAAAAGAACGCGGAGATCGGGGAGAGGCTTCATTGAAAAGAGTGGGGAGAGGCTTCATTGAAAATAGTGCGGAGAGCGGGGAGAGGCTTTATTGAAAAGAGCGGGGAGAGGCTTCATTGAAAAGAGCGTGGAGAGCGGGGAGAGGCTTCATTGAAAAGAACGCGGAGATCGGGGAGAGGCTTCATTGAAAAGAGTGCGGAGAGCGAGGAGAGGCTTCATTGAAAAGAGTGCGGAGAGCGAGGAGAGGCTTCACTGAAAAGAGTGCGGAGAGCGAGGAGAGGCTTCATTGAAAAGGGGGTGGAGATCGGGGAGAGGCTTCATTGAAAAGGGGGTGGAGAGCGGGAAGAGGCTTCATTGAAAAGAGTGCAGAGAGCGGGGAGAGGCTTCATTGAAAAGAGTGCAGAGAGCGGGGAGAGGCTTCATTGAAAAGAGCGTGGAGAGCAGGGAGAGGCTTCATTGAAAAGAGCGTGGAGAGCGGGAGAGGCTTCATTGAAAAGAGCACGGAGAGTGGGGAGAGGCTTCATTGAAAAGAGTGGGGAGAGGCTTCATTGAAAATAGTGCGGAGAGCGGGGAGAGGCTTTATTGAAAAGAGCGGGGAGAGACTTCATTGAAAAGAGCGTGGAGAGCGGGGAGAGGCTTCATTGAAAAGTGTGCGGAGAGTGGGGAGAGGCTTCATTGAAAAGAGCGTGGAGAGCGGGAGAGGCTTCATTGAAAAGAGCGCGGAGAGCGGGGAGAGGCTTCATTGAAAAGAGCGTGGAGAGCGGGAGAGGCTTCATTGAAAAGAGCGCGGAGAGCGGGGAGAGGCTTCATTGAAAAGAGTGCGGAGAGCGGGGAGAGGCTTCATTGAAAAGAGCGTGGAGAGCGGGGAGAGGCTTCATTGAAAAGAGTGCGGAGAGTGGGGAGAGACTTCATTGAAAAGAGCGCGGAGAGCGGGGAGAGGCTTCATTGAAAAGAGCGCGGAGAGCGGGGAGAGGCTTCATTGAAAAGAGAGTTGAATGCTGGGAGTGGTTTCATTGAAAAGAGCGGGGAGAGGCTTCATTGAAAAGAGCGTGGAGAGTGGGGAGAGGCTTCTTGAAAAGAGAGTTGAATGCTGGGAGTGGTTTCATTGAAAAGAGTGGGGAGAGGCTTCATTGAAAAGAACGCGGAGATCGGGGAGAGGCTTCATTGAAAAGAGTGGGGAGAGGCTTCATTGAAAATAGTGCGGAGAGCGGGGAGAGGCTTTATTGAAAAGAGCGGGGAGAGGCTTCATTGAAAAGAGCGTGGAGAGCGGGGAGAGGCTTCATTGGAAAGTGTGCGGAGAGTGGGGAGAGGCTTCATTGAAAAGAGCGTGGAGAGCGGGAGAGGCTTCATTGAAAAGAGCGCGGAGAGCGGGAAGAGGCTTCATTGAAAAGAGCGTGGAGAGCGGGAGAGGCTTCATTGAAAAGAGCGCGGAGAGCGGGGAGAGGCTTCATTGAAAAGAGTGCGGAGAGCGGGGAGAGGCTTCATTGAAAAGAGTGCGGAGAGCGGGGAGAGGCTTCATTGAAAAGAGTGCGAAGAGCGGGGAGAGGCTTCATTGAAAAGAGTGCGGAGAGCGGGGAGAGGCTTCATTGAAAAGAGCGGGGAGAGGCTTCATTGAAAAGAACGCGGAGATCGGGGAGAGGCTTCATTGAAAAGAGTGGGGAGAGGCTTCATTGAAAATAGTGCGGAGAGCGGGGAGAGGCTTTATTGAAAAGAGCGGGGAGAGGCTTCATTGAAAAGAGCGTGGAGAGCGGGGAGAGGCTTCATTGAAAAGTGTGCGGAGAGTGGGGAGAGGCTTCATTGAAAAGAGCGTGGAGAGCGGGAGAGGCTTCATTGAAAAGAGCGCGGAGAGCGGGGAGAGGCTTCATTGAAAAGAGCGTGGAGAGCGGGAGAGGCTTCATTGAAAAGAGCGCGGAGAGCGGGGAGAGGCTTCATTGAAAAGAGTGCGGAGAGCGGGGAGAGGCTTCATTGAAAAGAGTGCGGAGAGCGGGGAGAGGCTTCATTGAAAAGAGTGCGAAGAGCGGGGAGAGGCTTCATTGAAAAGAGTGCGGAGAGCGGGGAGAGGCTTCATTGAAAAGAGCGGGGAGAGGCTTCATTGAAAAGAACGCGGAGATCGGGGAGTGGCTTCATTGAAAAGGGGGTGGAGAGCGGGGAGAGGCTTCATTGAAAAGAACGCGGAGAGTGGGGAGAGGCTTCATTGAAAAGAGAGTTGAATGCTGGGAGTGGTTTCATTGAAAAGAGTGGGGAGAGGCTTCATTGAAAAGAACGCGGAGATCGGGGAGAGGCTTCATTGAAAAGAGTGGGGAGAGGCTTCATTGAAAATAGTGCGGAGAGCGGGGAGAGGCTTTATTGAAAAGAGCGGGGAGAGGCTTCATTGAAAAGAGAGTGGAGAGCGGGGAGAGGCTTCATTGAAAAGAACGCGGAGATCAGGGAGAGGCTTCATTGAAAAGAGTGCGGAGAGCGAGGAGAGGCTTCATTAAAAAGAGTGCGGAGAGCGAGGAGAGGCTTCACTGAAAAGAGTGCGGAGAGCGAGGAGAGGCTTCATTGAAAAGGGGGTGGAGATCGGGGAGAGGCTTCATTGAAAAGGGGGTGGAGAGCAGGGAGAGGCTTCATTGAAAAGAGTGCAGAGAGCGGGGAGAGGCTTCATTGAAAAGAGTGCAGAGAGCAGGGAGAGGCTTCATTGAAAAGAGCGTGGAGAGCAGGGAGAGGCTTCATTGAAAAGAGCGTGGAGAGCGGGAGAGGCTTCATTGAAAAGAGCACGGAGAGTGGGGAGAGGCTTCATTGAAAAGAGTGGGGAGAGGCTTCATTGAAAATAGTGCGGAGAGCGGGGAGAGGCTTTATTGAAAAGAGCGGGGAGAGACTTCATTGAAAAGAGCGTGGAGAGCGGGGAGAGGCTTCATTGAAAAGTGTGCGGAGAGTGGGGAGAGGCTTCATTGAAAAGAGCGTGGAGAGCGGGAGAGGCTTCATTGAAAAGAGCGCGGAGAGCGGGGAGAGGCTTCATTGAAAAGAGCGTGGAGAGCGGGAGAGGCTTCATTGAAAAGAGCGCGGAGAGCGGGGAGAGGCTTCATTGAAAAGAGTGCGGAGAGCGGGGAGAGGCTTCATTGAAAAGAGCGTGGAGAGCGGGGAGAGGCTTCATTGAAAAGAGTGCGGAGAGTGGGGAGAGACTTCATTGAAAAGAGCGCGGAGAGCGGGGAGAGACTTCATTGAAAAGAGCGCGGAGAGCGGGGAGAGGCTTCATTGAAAAGAGCGCGGAGAGCGGGGAGAGGCTTCATTGAAAAGAGAGTTGAATGCTGGGAGTGGTTTCATTGAAAAGAGCGGGGAGAGGCTTCATTGAAAAGAGCGTGGAGAGTGGGGAGAGGCTTCATTGAAAAGAGAGTTGAATGCTGGGAGTGGTTTCATTGAAAAGAGTGGGGAGAGGCTTCATTGAAAAGAACGCGAAGATCGGGGAGAGGCTTCATTGAAAAGAGTGGGGAGAGGCTTCATTGAAAATAGTGCGGAGAGCGGGGA
Organism: Heterodontus francisci; assembly: GCF_036365525.1. Classification (NCBI taxonomy): domain Eukaryota; kingdom Metazoa; phylum Chordata; class Chondrichthyes; order Heterodontiformes; family Heterodontidae; genus Heterodontus; species Heterodontus francisci. Next base: position 38,375,347 of record NC_090378.1, read on the forward strand.
GAGGCTTTATTGAAAAGAGCGGGGAGAGGCTTCATTGAAAAGAGCGTGGAGAGCGGGGAGAGGCTTCATTGAAAAGTGTGCGGAGAGTGGGGAGAGGCTTCATTGAAAAGAGCGTGGAGAGCGGGAGAGGCTTCATTGAAAAGAGCGCGGAGAGCGGGGAGAGGCTTCATTGAAAAGAGCGTGGAGAGCGGGAGAGGCTTCATTGAAAAGAGCGCGGAGAGCGGGGAGAGGCTTCATTGAAAAGAGTGCGGAGAGCGGGGAGAGGCTTCATTGAAAAGAGTGCGGAGAGCGGGGAGAGGCTTCATTGAAAAGAGTGCGAAGAGCGGGGAGAGGCTTCATTGAAAAGAGTGCGGAGAGCGGGGAGAGGCTTCATTGAAAAGAGCGGGGAGAGGCTTCATTGAAAAGAACGCGGAGATCGTGGAGTGGCTTCATTGAAAAGGGGGTGGAGAGCGGTGAGAGGCTTCATTGAAAAGAACGCGGAGATCGGGGAGAGGCTTCATTGAAAAGAGTGCGGAGAGCGAGGAGAGGCTTCATTGAAAAGAGTGCGGAGAGCGAGGAGAGGCTTCACTGAAAAGAGTGCGGAGAGCGAGGAGAGGCTTCATTGAAAAGGGGGTGGAGATCGGGGAGAGGCTTCATTGAAAAGGGGGTGGAGAGCGGGGAGAGGCTTCATTGAAAAGAGTGCAGAGAGCGGGGAGAGGCTTCATTGAAAAGAGTGCAGAGAGCGGGGAGAGGCTTCATTGAAAAGAGCGTGGAGAGCAGGGAGAGGCTTCATTGAAAAGAGCGTGGAGAGCGGGAGAGGCTTCATTGAAAAGAGCACGGAGAGTGGGGAGAGGCTTCATTGAAAAGAGTGGGGAGAGGCTTCATTGAAAATAGTGCGGAGAGCGGGGAGAGGCTTCATTGAAAAGAGTGCGAAGAGCGGGGAGAGGCTTCATTGAAAAGAGTGCGGAGAGCGGGGAGAGGCTTCATTGAAAAGAGCGGGGAGAGGCTTCATTGAAAAGAACGCGGAGATCGTGGAGTGGCTTCATTGAAAAGGGGGTGGAGAGCGGTGAGAGGCTTCATTGAAAAGAACGCGGAGATCGGGGAGAGGCTTCATTGAAAAGAGTGCGGAGAGCGAGGAGAGGCTTCATTGAAAAGAGTGCGGAGAGCGAGGAGAGGCTTCACTGAAAAGAGTGCGGAGAGCGAGGAGAGGCTTCATTGAAAAGGGGGTGGAGATCGGGGAGAGGCTTCATTGAAAAGGGGGTGGAGAGCGGGGAGAGGCTTCATTGAAAAGAGTGCAGAGAGCGGGGAGAGGCTTCATTGAAAAGAGTGCAGAGAGCGGGGAGAGGCTTCATTGAAAAGAGCGTGGAGAGCAGGGAGAGGCTTCATTGAAAAGAGCGTGGAGAGCGGGAGAGGCTTTATTGAAAAGAGCACGGAGAGTGGGGAGAGGCTTCATTGAAAAGAGTGGGGAGAGGCTTCATTGAAAATAGTGCGGAGAGTGGGGAGAGGCTTCATTGAAGAGAGCGTGGAGAGCGGGAGAGGCTTCATTGAAAAGAGCGCGGAGAGCGGGGAGAGGCTTCATTGAAAAGAGCGTGGAGAGCGGGAGAGGCTTCATTGAAAAGAGCGCGGAGAGCGGGGAGAGGCTTCATTGAAAAGAGTGCGGAGAGCGGGGAGAGGCTTCATTGAAAAGAGCGTGGAGAGCGGGGAGAGGCTTCATTGAAAAGAGTGCGGAGAGTGGGGAGAGACTTCATTGAAAAGAGCGCGGAGAGTGGGGAGAGGCTTCATTGAAAAGAGCGTGGAGAGCGGGGAGAGGCTTCATTGAAAAGAGTGGGGAGAGGCTTCATTGAAAATAGTGCGGAGAGCGGGGAGAGGCTTCATTGAAAAGAGTGCGGAGAGCGGGGAGAGGCTTCATTGAAAAGAGCGTGGAGAGCGGGGAGAGGCTTCATTGAAAAGAGTGCGGAGAGTGGGGAGAGACTTCATTGAAAAGAGCGCGGAGAGCGGGGAGAGACTTCATTGAAAAGATCGCGGAGAGCGGGGAGAGGCTTCATTGAAAAGAGCGCGGAGAGCGGGGAGAGGCTTCATTGAAAAGAGAGTTGAATGCTGGGAGTGGTTTCATTGAAAAGAGCGGGGAGAGGCTTCATTGAAAAGAGCGTGGAGAGCGGGGAGAGGCTTCATTGAAAAGAGTGCGGAGAGTGGGGAGAGACTTCATTGAAAAGAGCGCGGAGAGCGGGGAGAGACTTCATTGAAAAGAGCGCGGAGAGCGGGGAGAGGCTTCATTGAAAAGAGCGCGGAGAGCGGGGAGAGGCTTCATTGAAAAGAGAGTTGAATGCTGGGAGTGGTTTCATTGAAAAGAGCGGGGAGAGGCTTCATTGAAAAGAGCGTGGAGAGTGGGGAGAGGCTTCATTGAAAAGAGAGTTGAATGCTGGGAGTGGTTTCATTGAAAAGAGTGGGGAGAGGCTTCATTGAAAAGAACGCGAAGATCGGGGAGAGGCTTCATTGAAAAGAGTGGGGAGAGGCTTCATTGAAAATAGTGCGGAGAGCGGGGAGAGGCTTTATTGAAAAGAGCGGGGAGAGGCTTCATTGAAAAGAGCGTGGAGAGCGGGGAGAGGCTTCATTGAAAAGTGTGCGGAGAGTGGGGAGAGGCTTCATTGAAAAGAGCGTGGAGAGCGGGAGAGGCTTCATTGAAAAGAGCGCGGAGAGCGGGGAGAGGCTTCATTGAAAAGAGCGTGGAGAGCGGGAGAGGCTTCATTGAAAAGAGCGCGGAGAGCGGGGAGAGGCTTCATTGAAAAGAGTGCGGAGAGCGGGGAGAGGCTTCATTGAAAAGAGTGCGGAGAGCGGGGAGAGGCTTCATTGAAAAGAGTGCGAAGAGCGGGGAGAGGCTTCATTGAAAAGAGTGCGGAGAGCGGGGAGAGGCTTCATTGAAAAGAGCGGGGAGAGGCTTCATTGAAAAGAACGCGGAGATCGTGGAGTGGCTTCATTGAAAAGGGGGTGGAGAGCGGTGAGAGGCTTCATTGAAAAGAACGCGGAGATCGGGGAGAGGCTTCATTGAAAAGAGTGCGGAGAGCGAGGAGAGGCTTCATTGAAAAGAGTGCGGAGAGCGAGGAGAGGCTTCACTGAAAAGAGTGCGGAGAGCGAGGAGAGGCTTCATTGAAAAGGGGGTGGAGATCGGGGAGAGGCTTCATTGAAAAGGAGGTGGAGAGCGGGGAGAGGCTTCATTGAAAAGAGTGCAGAGAGCGGGGAGAGGCTTCATTGAAAAGAGTGCAGAGAGCGGGGAGAGGCTTCATTGAAAAGAGCGTGGAGAGCAGGGAGAGGCTTCATTGAAAAGAGCGTGGAGAGCGGGAGAGGCTTCATTGAAAAGAGCACGGAGAGTGGGGAGAGGCTTCATTGAAAAGAGTGGGGAGAGGCTTCATTGAAAATAGTGCGGAGAGTGGGGAGAGGCTTCATTGAAGAGAGCGTGGAGAGCGGGAGAGGCTTCATTGAAAAGAGCGCGGAGAGCGGGGAGAGGCTTCATTGAAAAGAGCGTGGAGAGCGGGAGAGGCTTCATTGAAAAGAGCGCGGAGAGCGGGGAGAGGCTTCATTGAAAAGAGTGCGGAGAGCGGGGAGAGGCTTCATTGAAAAGAGCGTGGAGAGCGGGGAGAGGCTTCATTGAAAAGAGTGCGGAGAGTGGGGAGAGACTTCATTGAAAAGAGCGCGGAGAGTGGGGAGAGGCTTCATTGAAAAGAGCGTGGAGAGCGGGGAGAGGCTTCATTGAAAAGAGTGGGGAGAGGCTTCATTGAAAATAGTGCGGAGAGCGGGGAGAGGCTTTATTGAAAAGAGCGGGGAGAGACTTCATTGAAAAGAGCGTGGAGAGCGGGGAGAGGCTTCATTGAAAAGTATGCGGAGAGTGGGGAGAGGCTTCATTGAAAAGAGCGTGGAGAGCGGGAGAGGCTTCATTGAAAAGAGCGCGGAGAGCGGGGAGAGGCTTCATTGAAAAGAGCGTGGAGAGCGGGAGAGGCTTCATTGAAAAGAGCGCGGAGAGCGGGGAGAGGCTTCATTGAAAAGAGTGCGGAGAGCGGGGAGAGGCTTCATTGAAAAGAGCGTGGAGAGCGGGGAGAGGCTTCATTGAAAAGAGTGCGGAGAGTGGGGAGAGACTTCATTGAAAAGAGCGCGGAGAGCGGGGAGAGACTTCATTGAAAAGAGCGCGGAGAGCGGGGAGAGGCTTCATTGAAAAGAGCGCGGAGAGCGGGGAGAGGCTTCATTGAAAAGAGAGTTGAATGCTGGGAGTGGTTTCATTGAAAAGAGCGGGGAGAGGCTTCATTGAAAAGAGCGTGGAGAGTGGGGAGAGGCTTCATTGAAAAGAGAGTTGAATGCTGGGAGTGGTTTCATTGAAAAGAGTGGGGAGAGGCTTCATTGAAAAGAACGCGGAGAGCGGGGAGAGGCTTTATTGAAAAGAGCGGGGAGAGGCTTCATTGAAAAGAGCGTGGAGAGCGGGGAGAGGCTTCATTGAAAAGTGTGCGGAGAGTGGGGAGAGGCTTCATTGAAAAGAGCGTGGAGAGCGGGAGAGGCTTCATTGAAAAGAGCGCGGAGAGCGGGGAGAGGCTTCATTGAAAAGAGCGTGGAGAGCGGGAGAGGCTTCATTGAAAAGAGCGCGGAGAGCGGGGAGAGGCTTCATTGAAAAGAGTGCGGAGAGCGGGGAGAGGCTTCATTGAAAAGAGTGCGGAGAGCGGGGAGAGGCTTCATTGAAAAGAGTGCGAAGAGCGGGGAGAGGCTTCATTGAAAAGAGTGCGGAGAGCGGGGAGAGGCTTCATTGAAAAGAGCGGGGAGAGGCTTCATTGAAAAGAACGCGGAGATCGGGGAGAGGCTTCATTGAAAAGGGGGTGGAGAGCGGGGAGAGGCTTCATTGAAAAGAACGCGGAGATCGGGGAGAGGCTTCATTGAAAAGAGTGCGGAGAGCGAGGAGAGGCTTCATTGAAAAGAGTGCGGAGAGCGAGGAGAGGCTTCACTGAAAAGAGTGCGGAGAGCGAGGAGAGGCTTCATTGAAAAGGGGGTGGAGATCGGGGAGAGGCTTCATTGAAAAGGGGGTGGAGAGCGGGGAGAGGCTTCATTGAAAAGAGTGCGGAGAGCGGGGAGAGGCTTCATTGAAAAGAGCGTGGAGAGCGGGGAGAGGCTTCATTGAAAAGAGTGCGGAGAGTGGGGAGAGACTTCATTGAAAAGAGCGCGGAGAGCGGGGAGAGACTTCATTGAAAAGAGCGCGGAGAGCGGGGAGAGGCTTCATTGAAAAGAGCGCGGAGAGCGGGGAGAGGCTTCATTGAAAAGAGAGTTGAATGCTGGGAGTGGTTTCATTGAAAAGAGCGGGGAGAGGCTTCATTGAAAAGAGCGTGGAGAGTGGGGAGAGGCTTCATTGAAAAGAGAGTTGAATGCTGGGAGTGGTTTCATTGAAAAGAGTGGGGAGAGGCTTCATTGAAAAGAACGCGGAGAGCGGGGAGAGGCTTTATTGAAAAGAGCGGGGAGAGGCTTCATTGAAAAGAGCGTGGAGAGCGGGGAGAGGCTTCATTGAAAAGTGTGCGGAGAGTGGGGAGAGGCTTCATTGAAAAGAGCGTGGAGAGCGGGAGAGGCTTCATTGAAAAGAGCGCGGAGAGCGGGGAGAGGCTTCATTGAAAAGAGCGTGGAGAGCGGGAGAGGCTTCATTGAAAAGAGCGCGGAGAGCGGGGAGAGGCTTCATTGAAAAGAGTGCGGAGAGCGGGGAGAGGCTTCATTGAAAAGAGTGCGGAGAGCGGGGAGAGGCTTCATTGAAAAGAGTGCGAAGAGCGGGGAGAGGCTTCATTGAAAAGAGTGCGGAGAGCGGGGAGAGGCTTCATTGAAAAGAGCGGGGAGAGGCTTCATTGAAAAGAACGCGGAGATCGGGGAGAGGCTTCATTGAAAAGGGGGTGGAGAGCGGGGAGAGGCTTCATTGAAAAGAACGCGGAGATCGGGGAGAGGCTTCATTGAAAAGAGTGCGGAGAGCGAGGAGAGGCTTCATTGAAAAGAGTGCGGAGAGCGAGGAGAGGCTTCACTGAAAAGAGTGCGGAGAGCGAGGAGAGGCTTCATTGAAAAGGGGGTGGAGATCGGGGAGAGGCTTCATTGAAAAGGGGGTGGAGAGCGGGGAGAGGCTTCATTGAAAAGAGTGCAGAGAGCGGGGAGAGGCTTCATTGAAAAGAGTGCAGAGAGCGGGGAGAGGCTTCATTGAAAAGAGCGCGGAGAGCGGGGAGAGGCTTTATTGAAAAGAGCGGGGAGAGGCTTCATTGAAAAGAGCGCGGAGAGCGGGGAGAGGCTTCATTGAAAAGAGCGTGGAGAGCGGGAGAGGCTTCATTGAAAAGAGCGTGGAGAGCAGGGAGAGGCTTCATTGAAAAGAGCGTGGAGAGCGGGGAGAGGCTTCATTGAAAAGAGTGCGGAGAGCGGGGAGAGGCTTCATTGAAAAGAGCGTGGAGAGCGGGGAGAGGCTTCATTGAAAAGAGTGCGGAGAGTGGGGAGAGACTTCATTGAAAAGAGCGCGGAGAGTGGGGAGAGACTTCATTGAAAAGAGCGCGGAGAGCGGGGAGAGGCTTCATTGAAAAGAGCGCGGAGAGCGGGGAGAGGCTTCATTGAAAAGAGCGTGGAGAGCGGGGAGAGGCTTCATTGAAAAGTGTGCGGAGAGTGGGGAGAGGCTTCATTGAAAAGAGAGTTGAATGCTGGGAGTGGTTTCATTGAAAAGAGTGGGGAGAGGCTTTATTGAAAAGAGCGTGGAGAGCAGATAGAGTCTTCATTGAAAAGAGTGGGCAGAGGCTTCATTGAAAATAGTGCGGAGAGCGGGGAGAGGCTTTATTGAAAAGAGTGAGGCGAGCGGGGAGAGGCTTCATTCAAAAGAGTGCGGAGAGCGGGGAGAGGCTTCATTGAAAAGAGTGAGGCGAGCGGGGAGAGGCTTCATTGAAAAGAGTGCGGAGAGGTGGGAGAGGCTTCATTGAAAAGAGTGAGGCGAGCGGGGAGAGGCTTCATTGAAAAGAGTGCAGAGAGCGGGGAGAGGCTTCATTGAAAAGAGTGCGAAGAGCGGGGAGAGGCTTCATTGAAAAGAGTGCGGAGAGCGGGGAGAGGCTTCATTGAAAAGAGTGGGAGAGGCTTTTTTGAAAAGAGTGGGGAGCGGCTTTGTTGAAAAGAGCGTGGAGAGCAGAGAGCATCTTCATTGAAAAGAGTACGGAGAGCGGGGAGTGACTTTATTGAAAAGAGTGCGGAGAGCAAGGAGAGGCTTCATTGAACAGTGTGCGGAGAGCGAGGAGAGGCTTCATTGAAAAGAGCGGGGAGAGGCTTCATTGAAAAGAACGCGGAGATCGGGGAGAGGCTTCATTGAAAAGGGGGTGGAGAGCGGGGAGAGGCTTCATTGAAAAGAACGCGGAGATCGGGGAGAGGCTTCATTGAAAAGAGTGCGGAGAGCGAGGAGAGGCTTCATTGTAAAGAGTGCGGAGAGCGAGGAGAGGCTTCACTGAAAAGAGTGCGGAGAGCGAGGAGAGGCTTCATTGAAAAGGGGGTGGAGATCGGGGAGAGGCTTCATTGAAAAGGGGGTGGAGAGCGGGGAGAGTCTTCATTGAAAAGAGTGCAGAGGGCGGGGAGAGGCTTCATTGAAAAGAGTGCAGAGAGCGGGGAGAGGCTTCATTGAAAAGAGCGTGGAGAGCAGGGAGAGGCTTCATTGAAAAGAGCGTGGAGAGCGGGAGAGGCTTCATTGAAAAGAGCACGGAGAGTGGGGAGAGGCTTCATTGAAAAGAGCGTGGAGAGCGAGAGAGGCTTCATTGAAAAGGGGGTGGAGATCGGGGAGAGGCTTCATTGAAAAGGGGGTGGAGAGCGGGGAGAGTCTTCATTGAAAAGAGTGCAGAGCGGGGAGAGGCTTCATTGAAAAGAGTGCAGAAAGCGGGGAGAGGCTTCATTGAAAAGAGCAAGGAGAGGCTTCATTGAAAAGAGCGTGGAGAGCGGGAGAGGCTTAATTGAAAAGAGCAGGGAGAGTGGGGAGAGGCTTCATTGAAAAGAGCGTGGAGAGCGGGAGAGGCTTCATTGAAAAGAGCGCGGAGAGCGGGAGAGGCTTCATTGAAAAGAGCGTGGAGAGCGGGAGAGGCTTCATTGAAAAGAGCGCGGAGAGCGGGGAGAGGCTTCATTGAAAAGAGCGCTGAGAGCGGGGAGAGGCTTCATTAAAAAGAGCGTGGAGAGCGGCAAGAGGCTTCATTGAAAAGAGCGTGGAGAGCGGGGAGAGGCTTCATTGAAAAGAGAGCGGAGAGTGGGGAGAGACTTCATTGAAAAGAGCGCGGAGAGCGGGGAGAGGCTTCATTGAAAAGGGGGTGGAGAGCGGGGAGAGTCTTCATTGAAAAGAGCGTGGAGAGCGGGGAGAGGCTTCATTGAAAAGAGCGTGGAGAGCAGGGAGAGGCTTCATTGAAAAGAGCGCGGAGAGCGGGGAGAGGCTTCATTGAAAAGAGCGCGGAGAGTGGGGAGAGGCTTCATTGAAATGACTGCGGAGAGCGAGGAGAGGCTTCATTGAAAAGAGCGCGGAGAGCGGGGAGAGGCTTCATTGAAAAGAACGCGGAGAGCGGGAAAGGCTTCATTGAAAAGAGTGCGGAGAGTGGGGAGAGGCTTCATTGAAAAGAGCGTGGAGAGCGGGGAGAGGCTTCATTTAAAAATGTGCGGAGAGTGGGGAGAGGCTTCATTGAAAAGAGCGTGGAGAGCGGGAGAGGCTTCATTGAAAAGAGCGCGGAGAGCGGGAGAGGCTTCATTGAAAAGTGCGCGGAGAGCGGGGAGAGGCTTCATTGAAAAGAGTGCGGAGAGCGGGGAGAGGCTTCATTGAAAAGAGTGCGGAGAGCGGGGAGAGGCTTCATTGAAAAGAGTGCGAAGAGCGGGGAGAGGCTTCATTGAAAAGAGTGCGGAGAGCGGGGAGAGGCTTCATTGAAAAGAGCGGGGAGAGGCTTCATTGAAAAGAACGCGGAGATCGGGGAGAGGCTTCATTGAAAAGGGGGTGGAGAGCGGGGAGAGGCTTCATTGAAAAGAACGCGGAGATCGGGGAGAGGCTTCATTGAAAAGAGCGCGGAGAGCGGGGAGAGGCTTCATTGAAAAGAGAGTTGAATGCTGGGAGTGGTTTCATTGAAAAGAGCGGGGAGAGGCTTCATTGAAAAGAGCGTGGAGAGTGGGGAGAGGCTTCATTGAAAAGAGAGTTGAATGCTGGGAGTGGTTTCATTGAAAAGAGTGGGGAGAGGCTTCATTGAAAAGAACGCGAAGATCGGGGAGAGGCTTCATTGAAAAGAGTGGGGAGAGGCTTCATTGAAAATAGTGCGGAGAGCGGGGAGAGGCTTTATTGAAAAGAGCGGGGAGAGGCTTCATTGAAAAGAGCGTGGAGAGCGGGGAGAGGCTTCATTGAAAAGTGTGCGGAGAGTGGGGAGAGGCTTCATTGAAAAGAGCGTGGAGAGCGGGAGAGGCTTCATTGAAAAGAGCGCGGAGAGCGGGGAGAGGCTTCATTGAAAAGAGCGTGGAGAGCGGGAGAGGCTTCATTGAAAAGAGCGCGGAGAGCGGGGAGAGGCTTCATTGAAAAGAGTGCGGAGAGCGGGGAGAGGCTTCATTGAAAAGAGTGCGGAGAGCGGGGAGAGGCTTCATTGAAAAGAGTGCGAAGAGCGGGGAGAGGCTTCATTGAAAAGAGTGCGGAGAGCGGGGAGAGGCTTCATTGAAAAGAGCGGGGAGAGGCTTCATTGAAAAGAACGCGGAGATCGTGGAGTGGCTTCATTGAAAAGGGGGTGGAGAGCGGTGAGAGGCTTCATTGAAAAGAACGCGGAGATCGGGGAGAGGCTTCATTGAAAAGAGTGCGGAGAGCGAGGAGAGGCTTCATTGAAAAGAGTGCGGAGAGCGAGGAGAGGCTTCACTGAAAAGAGTGCGGAGAGCGAGGAGAGGCTTCATTGAAAAGGGGGTGGAGATCGGGGAGAGGCTTCATTGAAAAGGGGGTGGAGAGCGGGGAGAGGCTTCATTGAAAAGAGTGCAGAGAGCGGGGAGAGGCTTCATTGAAAAGAGTGCAGAGAGCGGGGAGAGGCTTCATTGAAAAGAGCGTGGAGAGCAGGGAGAGGCTTCATTGAAAAGAGCGTGGAGAGCGGGAGAGGCTTCATTGAAAAGAGCACGGAGAGTGGGGAGAGGCTTCATTGAAAAGAGTGGGGAGAGGCTTCATTGAAAATAGTGCGGAGAGTGGGGAGAGGCTTCATTGAAGAGAGCGTGGAGAGCGGGAGAGGCTTCATTGAAAAGAGCGCGGAGAGCGGGGAGAGGCTTCATTGAAAAGAGCGTGGAGAGCGGGAGAGGCTTCATTGAAAAGAGCGCGGAGAGCGGGGAGAGGCTTCATTGAAAAGAGTGCGGAGAGCGGGGAGAGGCTTCATTGAAAAGAGCGTGGAGAGCGGGGAGAGGCTTCATTGAAAAGAGTGCGGAGAGTGGGGAGAGACTTCATTGAAAAGAGCGCGGAGAGTGGGGAGAGGCTTCATTGAAAAGAGCGTGGAGAGCGGGGAGAGGCTTCATTGAAAAGAGTGGGGAGAGGCTTCATTGAAAATAGTGCGGAGAGCGGGGAGAGGCTTTATTGAAAAGAGCGGGGAGAGACTTCATTGAAAAGAGCGTGGAGAGCGGGGAGAGGCTTCATTGAAAAGTGTGCGGAGAGTGGGGAGAGGCTTCATTGAAAAGAGCGTGGAGAGCGGGAGAGGCTTCATTGAAAAGAGCGCGGAGAGCGGGGAGAGGCTTCATTGAAAAGAGCGTGGAGAGCGGGAGAGGCTTCATTGAAAAGAGCGCGGAGAGCGGGGAGAGGCTTCATTGAAAAGAGTGCGGAGAGCGGGGAGAGGCTTCATTGAAAAGAGCGTGGAGAGCGGGGAGAGGCTTCATTGAAAAGAGTGCGGAGAGTGGGGAGAGACTTCATTGAAAAGAGCGCGGAGAGCGGGGAGAGACTTCATTGAAAAGAGCGCGGAGAGCGGGGAGAGGCTTCATTGAAAAGAGCGCGGAGAGCGGGGAGAGGCTTCATTGAAAAGAGAGTTGAATGCTGGGAGTGGTTTCATTGAAAAGAGCGGGGAGAGGCTTCATTGAAAAGAGCGTGGAGAGTGGGGAGAGGCTTCATTGAAAAGAGAGTTGAATGCTGGGAGTGGTTTCATTGAAAAGAGTGGGGAGAGGCTTCATTGAAAAGAACGCGGAGAGCGGGGAGAGGCTTTATTGAAAAGAGCGGGGAGAGGCTTCATTGAAAAGAGCGTGGAGAGCGGGGAGAGGCTTCATTGAAAAGTGTGCGGAGAGTGGGGAGAGGCTTCATTGAAAAGAGCGTGGAGAGCGGGAGAGGCTTCATTGAAAAGAGCGCGGAGAGCGGGGAGAGGCTTCATTGAAAAGAGCGTGGAGAGCGGGAGAGGCTTCATTGAAAAGAGCGCGGAGAGCGGGGAGAGGCTTCATTGAAAAGAGTGCGGAGAGCGGGGAGAGGCTTCATTGAAAAGAGTGCGGAGAGCGAGGAGAGGCTTCACTGAAAAGAGTGCGGAGAGCGAGGAGAGGCTTCATTGAAAAGGGGGTGGAGATCGGGGAGAGGCTTCATTGAAAAGGGGGTGGAGAGCGGGGAGAGGCTTCATTGAAAAGAGTGCAGAGAGCGGGGAGAGGCTTCATTGAAAAGAGTGCAGAGAGCGGGGAGAGGCTTCATTGAAAAGAGCGTGGAGAGCAGGGAGAGGCTTCATTGAAAAGAGCGTGGAGAGCGGGAGAGGCTTCATTGAAAAGAGCACGGAGAGTGGGGAGAGGCTTCATTGAAAAGAGTGGGGAGAGGCTTCATTGAAAATAGTGCGGAGAGTGGGGAGAGGCTTCATTGAAGAGAGCGTGGAGAGCGGGAGAGGCTTCATTGAAAAGAGCGCGGAGAGCGGGGAGAGGCTTCATTGAAAAGAGCGTGGAGAGCGGGAGAGGCTTCATTGAAAAGAGCGCGGAGAGCGGGGAGAGGCTTCATTGAAAAGAGTGCGGAGAGCGGGGAGAGGCTTCATTGAAAAGAGCGTGGAGAGCGGGGAGAGGCTTCATTGAAAAGAGTGCGGAGAGTGGGGAGAGACTTCATTGAAAAGAGCGCGGAGAGTGGGGAGAGGCTTCATTGAAAAGAGCGTGGAGAGCGGGGAGAGGCTTCATTGAAAAGAGTGGGGAGAGGCTTCATTGAAAATAGTGCGGAGAGCGGGGAGAGGCTTTATTGAAAAGAGCGGGGAGAGACTTCATTGAAAAGAGCGTGGAGAGCGGGGAGAGGCTTCATTGAAAAGTGTGCGGAGAGTGGGGAGAGGCTTCATTGAAAAGAGCGTGGAGAGCGGGAGAGGCTTCATTGAAAAGAGCGCGGAGAGCGGGGAGAGGCTTCATTGAAAAGAGCGTGGAGAGCGGGAGAGGCTTCATTGAAAAGAGCGCGGAGAGCGGGGAGAGGCTTCATTGAAAAGAGTGCGGAGAGCGGGGAGAGGCTTCATTGAAAAGAGCGTGGAGAGCGGGGAGAGGCTTCATTGAAAAGAGTGCGGAGAGTGGGGAGAGACTTCATTGAAAAGAGCGCGGAGAGCGGGGAGAGACTTCATTGAAAAGAGCGCGGAGAGCGGGGAGAGGCTTCATTGAAAAGAGCGCGGAGAGCGGGGAGAGGCTTCATTGAAAAGAGAGTTGAATGCTGGGAGTGGTTTCATTGAAAAGAGCGGGGAGAGGCTTCATTGAAAAGAGCGTGGAGAGTGGGGAGAGGCTTCATTGAAAAGAGAGTTGAATGCTGGGAGTGGTTTCATTGAAAAGAGTGGGGAGAGGCTTCATTGAAAAGAACGCGGAGAGCGGGGAGAGGCTTTATTGAAAAGAGCGGGGAGAGGCTTCATTGAAAAGAGCGTGGAGAGCGGGGAGAGGCTTCATTGAAAAGTGTGCGGAGAGTGGGGAGAGGCTTCATTGAAAAGAGCGTGGAGAGCGGGAGAGGCTTCATTGAAAAGAGCGCGGAGAGCGGGGAGAGGCTTCATTGAAAAGAGCGTGGAGAGCGGGAGAGGCTTCATTGAAAAGAGCGCGGAGAGCGGGGAGAGGCTTCATTGAAAAGAGTGCGGAGAGCGGGGAGAGGCTTCATTGAAAAGAGTGCGGAGAGCGGGGAGAGGCTTCATTGAAAAGAGTGCGAAGAGCGGGGAGAGGCTTCATTGAAAAGAGTGCGGAGAGCGGGGAGAGGCTTCATTGAAAAGAGCGGGGAGAGGCTTCATTGAAAAGAACGCGGAGATCGTGGAGTGGCTTCATTGAAAAGGGGGTGGAGAGCGGTGAGAGGCTTCATTGAAAAGAACGCGGAGATCGGGGAGAGGCTTCATTGAAAAGAGTGCGGAGAGCGAGGAGAGGCTTCATTGAAAAGAGTGCGGAGAGCGAGGAGAGGCTTCACTGAAAAGAGTGCGGAGAGCGAGGAGAGGCTTCATTGAAAAGGGGGTGGAGATCGGGGAGAGGCTTCATTGAAAAGGGGGTGGAGAGCGGGGAGAGGCTTCATTGAAAAGAGTGCAGAGAGCGGGGAGAGGCTTCATTGAAAAGAGTGCAGAGAGCGGGGAGAGGCTTCATTGAAAAGAGCGTGGAGAGCAGGGAGAGGCTTCATTGAAAAGAGCGTGGAGAGCGGGAGAGGCTTCATTGAAAAGAGCACGGAGAGTGGGGAGAGGCTTCATTGAAAAGAGTGGGGAGAGGCTTCATTGAAAATAGTGCGGAGAGTGGGGAGAGGCTTCATTGAAGAGAGCGTGGAGAGCGGGAGAGGCTTCATTGAAAAGAGCGCGGAGAGCGGGGAGAGGCTTCATTGAAAAGAGCGTGGAGAGCGGGAGAGGCTTCATTGAAAAGAGCGCGGAGAGCGGGGAGAGGCTTCATTGAAAAGAGTGCGGAGAGCGGGGAGAGGCTTCATTGAAAAGAGCGTGGAGAGCGGGGAGAGGCTTCATTGAAAAGAGTGCGGAGAGTGGGGAGAGACTTCATTGAAAAGAGCGCGGAGAGTGGGGAGAGGCTTCATTGAAAAGAGCGTGGAGAGCGGGGAGAGGCTTCATTGAAAAGAGTGGGGAGAGGCTTCATTGAAAATAGTGCGGAGAGCGGGGAGAGGCTTTATTGAAAAGAGCGGGGAGAGACTTCATTGAAAAGAGCGTGGAGAGCGGGGAGAGGCTTCATTGAAAAGTGTGCGGAGAGTGGGGAGAGGCTTCATTGAAAAGAGCGTGGAGAGCGGGAGAGGCTTCATTGAAAAGAGCGCGGAGAGCGGGGAGAGGCTTCATTGAAAAGAGCGTGGAGAGCGGGAGAGGCTTCATTGAAAAGAGCGCGGAGAGCGGGGAGAGGCTTCATTGAAAAGAGTGCGGAGAGCGGGGAGAGGCTTCATTGAAAAGAGCGTGGAGAGCGGGGAGAGGCTTCATTGAAAAGAGTGCGGAGAGTGGGGAGAGACTTCATTGAAAAGAGCGCGGAGAGCGGGGAGAGACTTCATTGAAAAGAGCGCGGAGAGCGGGGAGAGGCTTCATTGAAAAGAGCGCGGAGAGCGGGGAGAGGCTTCATTGAAAAGAGAGTTGAATGCTGGGAGTGGTTTCATTGAAAAGAGCGGGGAGAGGCTTCATTGAAAAGAGCGTGGAGAGTGGGGAGAGGCTTCATTGAAAAGAGAGTTGAATGCTGGGAGTGGTTTCATTGAAAAGAGTGGGGAGAGGCTTCATTGAAAAGAACGCGGAGAGCGGGGAGAGGCTTTATTGAAAAGAGCGGGGAGAGGCTTCATTGAAAAGAGCGTGGAGAGCGGGGAGAGGCTTCATTGAAAAGTGTGCGGAGAGTGGGGAGAGGCTTCATTGAAAAGAGCGTGGAGAGCTGGAGAGGCTTCATTGAAAAGAGCGCGGAGAGCGGGGAGAGGCTTCATTGAAAAGAGCGTGGAGAGCGGGAGAGGCTTCATTGAAAAGAGCGCGGAGAGCGGGGAGAGGCTTCATTGAAAAGAGTGCGGAGAGCGGGGAGAGGCTTCATTGAAAAGAGTGCGGAGAGCGGGGAGAGGCTTCATTGAAAAGAGTGCGAAGAGCGGGGAGAGGCTTCATTGAAAAGAGTGCGGAGAGCGGGGAGAGGCTTCATTGAAAAGAGCGGGGAGAGGCTTCATTGAAAAGAACGCGGAGATCGGGGAGAGGCTTCATTGAAAAGGGGGTGGAGAGCGGGGAGAGGCTTCATTGAAAAGAACGCGGAGATCGGGGAGAGGCTTCATTGAAAAGAGTGCGGAGAGCGAGGAGAGGCTTCATTGAAAAGAGTGCGGAGAGCGAGGAGAGGCTTCACTGAAAAGAGTGCGGAGAGCGAGGAGAGGCTTCATTGAAAAGGGGGTGGAGATCGGGGAGAGGCTTCATTGAAAAGGGGGTGGAGAGCGGGGAGAGGCTTCATTGAAAAGAGTGCAGAGAGCGGGGAGAGGCTTCATTGAAAAGAGTGCAGAGAGCGGGGAGAGGCTTCATTGAAAAGAGTGCAGAGAGCGGGGAGAGGCTTCATTGAAAAGAGCGTGGAGAGCAGGGAGAGGCTTCATTGAAAAGAGCGTGGAGAGCGGGAGAGGCTTCATTGAAAAGAGCACGGAGAGTGGGGAGAGGCTTCATTGAAAAGAGTGGGGAGAGGCTTCATTGAAAATAGTGCGGAGAGTGGGGAGAGGCTTCATTGAAGAGAGCGTGGAGAGCGGGAGAGGCTTCATTGAAAAGAGCGCGGAGAGCGGGGAGAGGCTTCATTGAAAAGAGCGTGGAGAGCGGGAGAGGCTTCATTGAAAAGAGCGCGGAGAGCGGGGAGAGGCTTCATTGAAAAGAGTGCGGAGAGCGGGGAGAGGCTTCATTGAAAAGAGCGTGGAGAGCGGGGAGAGGCTTCATTGAAAAGAGTGCGGAGAGTGGGGAGAGACTTCATTGAAAAGAGCGCGGAGAGTGGGGAGAGGCTTCATTGAAAAGAGCGTGGAGAGCGGGGAGAGGCTTCATTGAAAAGAGTGGGGAGAGGCTTCATTGAAAATAGTGCGGAGAGCGGGGAGAGGCTTTATTGAAAAGAGCGGGGAGAGACTTCATTGAAAAGAGCGTGGAGAGCGGGGAGAGGCTTCATTGAAAAGTGTGCGGAGAGTGGGGAGAGGCTTCATTGAAAAGAGCGTGGAGAGCGGGAGAGGCTTCATTGAAAAGAGCGCGGAGAGCGGGGAGAGGCTTCATTGAAAAGAGCGTGGAGAGCGGGAGAGGCTTCATTGAAAAGAGCGCGGAGAGCGGGGAGAGGCTTCATTGAAAAGAGTGCGGAGAGCGGGGAGAGGCTTCATTGAAAAGAGCGTGGAGAGCGGGGAGAGGCTTCATTGAAAAGAGTGCGGAGAGTGGGGAGAGACTTCATTGAAAAGAGCGCGGAGAGCGGGGAGAGACTTCATTGAAAAGAGCGCGGAGAGCGGGGAGAGGCTTCATTGAAAAGAGCGCGGAGAGCGGGGAGAGGCTTCATTGAAAAGAGAGTTGAATGCTGGGAGTGGTTTCATTGAAAAGAGCGGGGAGAGGCTTCATTGAAAAGAGCGTGGAGAGTGGGGAGAGGCTTCATTGAAAAGAGAGTTGAATGCTGGGAGTGGTTTCATTGAAAAGAGTGGGGAGAGGCTTCATTGAAAAGAACGCGGAGAGCGGGGAGAGGCTTTATTGAAAAGAGCGGGGAGAGGCTTCATTGAAAAGAGCGTGGAGAGCGGGGAGAGGCTTCATTGAAAAGTGTGCGGAGAGTGGGGAGAGGCTTCATTGAAAAGAGCGTGGAGAGCGGGAGAGGCTTCATTGAAAAGAGCGCGGAGAGCGGGGAGAGGCTTCATTGAAAAGAGCGTGGAGAGCGGGAGAGGCTTCATTGAAAAGAGCGCGGAGAGCGGGGAGAGGCTTCATTGAAAAGAGTGCGGAGAGCGGGGAGAGGCTTCATTGAAAAGAGTGCGGAGAGCGGGGAGAGGCTTCATTGAAAAGAGTGCGAAGAGCGGGGAGAGGCTTCATTGAAAAGAGTGCGGAGAGCGGGGAGAGGCTTCATTGAAAAGAGCGGGGAGAGGCTTCATTGAAAAGAACGCGGAGATCGTGGAGTGGCTTCATTGAAAAGGGGGTGGAGAGCGGTGAGAGGCTTCATTGAAAAGAACGCGGAGATCGGGGAGAGGCTTCATTGAAAAGAGTGCGGAGAGCGAGGAGAGGCTTCATTGAAAAGAGTGCGGAGAGCGAGGAGAGGCTTCACTGAAAAGAGTGCGGAGAGCGAGGAGAGGCTTCATTGAAAAGGGGGTGGAGATCGGGGAGAGGCTTCATTGAAAAGGGGGTGGAGAGCGGGGAGAGGCTTCATTGAAAAGAGTGCAGAGAGCGGGGAGAGGCTTCATTGAAAAGAGTGCAGAGAGCGGGGAGAGGCTTCATTGAAAAGAGCGTGGAGAGCAGGGAGAGGCTTCATTGAAAAGAGCGTGGAGAGCGGGAGAGGCTTCATTGAAAAGAGCACGGAGAGTGGGGAGAGGCTTCATTGAAAAGAGTGGGGAGAGGCTTCATTGAAAATAGTGCGGAGAGTGGGGAGAGGCTTCATTGAAGAGAGCGTGGAGAGCGGGAGAGGCTTCATTGAAAAGAGCGCGGAGAGCGGGGAGAGGCTTCATTGAAAAGAGCGTGGAGAGCGGGAGAGGCTTCATTGAAAAGAGCGCGGAGAGCGGGGAGAGGCTTCATTGAAAAGAGTGCGGAGAGCGGGGAGAGGCTTCATTGAAAAGAGCGTGGAGAGCGGGGAGAGGCTTCATTGAAAAGAGTGCGGAGAGTGGGGAGAGACTTCATTGAAAAGAGCGCGGAGAGTGGGGAGAGGCTTCATTGAAAAGAGCGTGGAGAGCGGGGAGAGGCTTCATTGAAAAGAGTGGGGAGAGGCTTCATTGAAAATAGTGCGGAGAGCGGGGAGAGGCTTTATTGAAAAGAGCGGGGAGAGACTTCATTGAAAAGAGCGTGGAGAGCGGGGAGAGGCTTCATTGAAAAGTGTGCGGAGAGTGGGGAGAGGCTTCATTGAAAAGAGCGTGGAGAGCGGGAGAGGCTTCATTGAAAAGAGCGCGGAGAGCGGGGAGAGGCTTCATTGAAAAGAGCGTGGAGAGCGGGAGAGGCTTCATTGAAAAGAGCGCGGAGAGCGGGGAGAGGCTTCATTGAAAAGAGTGCGGAGAGCGGGGAGAGGCTTCATTGAAAAGAGCGTGGAGAGCGGGGAGAGGCTTCATTGAAAAGAGTGCGGAGAGTGGGGAGAGACTTCATTGAAAAGAGCGCGGAGAGCGGGGAGAGACTTCATTGAAAAGAGCGCGGAGAGCGGGGAGAGGCTTCATTGAAAAGAGCGCGGAGAGCGGGGAGAGGCTTCATTGAAAAGAGAGTTGAATGCTGGGAGTGGTTTCATTGAAAAGAGCGGGGAGAGGCTTCATTGAAAAGAGCGTGGAGAGTGGGGAGAGGCTTCATTGAAAAGAGAGTTGAATGCTGGGAGTGGTTTCATTGAAAAGAGTGGGGAGAGGCTTCATTGAAAAGAACGCGGAGAGCGGGGAGAGGCTTTATTGAAAAGAGCGGGGAGAGGCTTCATTGAAAAGAGCGTGGAGAGCGGGGAGAGGCTTCATTGAAAAGTGTGCGGAGAGTGGGGAGAGGCTTCATTGAAAAGAGCGTGGAGAGCTGGAGAGGCTTCATTGAAAAGAGCGCGGAGAGCGGGGAGAGGCTTCATTGAAAAGAGCGTGGAGAGCGGGAGAGGCTTCATTGAAAAGAGCGCGGAGAGCGGGGAGAGGCTTCATTGAAAAGAGTGCGGAGAGCGGGGAGAGGCTTCATTGAAAAGAGTGCGGAGAGCGGGGAGAGGCTTCATTGAAAAGAGTGCGAAGAGCGGGGAGAGGCTTCATTGAAAAGAGTGCGGAGAGCGGGGAGAGGCTTCATTGAAAAGAGCGGGGAGAGGCTTCATTGAAAAGAACGCGGAGATCGGGGAGAGGCTTCATTGAAAAGGGGGTGGAGAGCGGGGAGAGGCTTCATTGAAAAGAACGCGGAGATCGGGGAGAGGCTTCATTGAAAAGAGTGCGGAGAGCGAGGAGAGGCTTCATTGAAAAGAGTGCGGAGAGCGAGGAGAGGCTTCACTGAAAAGAGTGCGGAGAGCGAGGAGAGGCTTCATTGAAAAGGGGGTGGAGATCGGGGAGAGGCTTCATTGAAAAGGGGGTGGAGAGCGGGGAGAGGCTTCATTGAAAAGAGTGCAGAGAGCGGGGAGAGGCTTCATTGAAAAGAGTGCAGAGAGCGGGGAGAGGCTTCATTGAAAAGAGCGTGGAGAGCAGGGAGAGGCTTCATTGAAAAGAGCGTGGAGAGCGGGAGAGGCTTCATTGAAAAGAGCACGGAGAGTGGGGAGAGGCTTCATTGAAAAGAGTGGGGAGAGGCTTCATTGAAAATAGTGCGGAGAGCGGGGAGAGGCTTTATTGAAAAGAGCGGGGAGAGGCTTCATTGAAAAGAGCGCGGAGAGCGGGGAGAGGCTTCATTGAAAAGAGCGTGGAGAGCGGGAGAGGCTTCATTGAAAAGAGCGTGGAGAGCAGGGAGAGGCTTCATTGAAAAGAGCGTGGAGAGCGGGGAGAGGCTTCATTGAAAAGAGTGCGGAGAGCGGGGAGAGGCTTCATTGAAAAGAGCGTGGAGAGCGGGGAGAGGCTTCATTGAAAAGAGTGCGGAGAGTGGGGAGAGACTTCATTGAAAAGAGCGCGGAGAGTGGGGAGAGACTTCATTGAAAAGAGCGCGGAGAGCGGGGAGAGGCTTCATTGAAAAGAGCGCGGAGAGCGGGGAGAGGCTTCATTGAAAAGAGCGTGGAGAGCGGGGAGAGGCTTCATTGAAAAGTGTGCGGAGAGTGGGGAGAGGCTTCATTGAAAAGAGAGTTGAATGCTGGGAGTGGTTTCATTGAAAAGAGTGGGGAGAGGCTTTATTGAAAAGAGCGTGGAGAGCAGATAGAGTCTTCATTGAAAAGAGTGGGCAGAGGCTTCATTGAAAATAGTGCGGAGAGCGGGGAGAGGCTTTATTGAAAAGAGTGAGGCGAGCGGGGAGAGGCTTCATTCAAAAGAGTGCGGAGAGCGGGGAGAGGCTTCATTGAAAAGAGTGAGGCGAGCGGGGAGAGGCTTCATTGAAAAGAGTGCGGAGAGGTGGGAGAGGCTTCATTGAAAAGAGTGAGGCGAGCGGGGAGAGGCTTCATTGAAAAGAGTGCAGAGAGCGGGGAGAGGCTTCATTGAAAAGAGTGCGAAGAGCGGGGAGAGGCTTCATTGAAAAGAGCGCGGAGAGCGGGGAGAGGCTTCATTGAAAAGAGCGTGGAGAGCGGGAGAGGCTTCATTGAAAAGAGCGTGGAGAGCAGGGAGAGGCTTCATTGAAAAGAGCGTGGAGAGCGGGGAGAGGCTTCATTGAAAAGAGTGCGGAGAGCGGGGAGAGGCTTCATTGAAAAGAGCGTGGAGAGCGGGGAGAGGCTTCATTGAAAAGAGTGCGGAGAGTGGGGAGAGACTTCATTGAAAAGAGCGCGGAGAGTGGGGAGAGACTTCATTGAAAAGAGCGCGGAGAGCGGGGAGAGGCTTCATTGAAAAGAGCGCGGAGAGCGGGGAGAGGCTTCATTGAAAAGAGCGTGGAGAGCGGGGAGAGGCTTCATTGAAAAGTGTGCGGAGAGTGGGGAGAGGCTTCATTGAAAAGAGAGTTGAATGCTGGGAGTGGTTTCATTGAAAAGAGTGGGGAGAGGCTTTATTGAAAAGAGCGTGGAGAGCAGATAGAGTCTTCATTGAAAAGAGTGGGCAGAGGCTTCATTGAAAATAGTGCGGAGAGCGGGGAGAGGCTTTATTGAAAAGAGTGAGGCGAGCGGGGAGAGGCTTCATTCAAAAGAGTGCGGAGAGCGGGGAGAGGCTTCATTGAAAAGAGTGAGGCGAGCGGGGAGAGGCTTCATTGAAAAGAGTGCGGAGAGGTGGGAGAGGCTTCATTGAAAAGAGTGAGGCGAGCGGGGAGAGGCTTCATTGAAAAGAGTGCAGAGAGCGGGGAGAGGCTTCATTGAAAAGAGTGCGAAGAGCGGGGAGAGGCTTCATTGAAAAGAGTGCGGAGAGCGGGGAGAGGCTTCATTGAAAAGAGTGGGAGAGGCTTTTTTGAAAAGAGTGGGGAGCGGCTTTGTTGAAAAGAGCGTGGAGAGCAGAGAGCATCTTCATTGAAAAGAGTACGGAGAGCGGGGAGTGACTTTATTGAAAAGAGTGCGGAGAGCAAGGAGAGGCTTCATTGAACAGTGTGCGGAGAGCGAGGAGAGGCTTCATTGAAAAGAGCGGGGAGAGGCTTCATTGAAAAGAACGCGGAGATCGGGGAGAGGCTTCATTGAAAAGGGGGTGGAGAGCGGGGAGAGGCTTCATTGAAAAGAACGCGGAGATCGGGGAGAGGCTTCATTGAAAAGAGTGCGGAGAGCGAGGAGAGGCTTCATTGTAAAGAGTGCGGAGAGCGAGGAGAGGCTTCACTGAAAAGAGTGCGGAGAGCGAGGAGAGGCTTCATTGAAAAGGGGGTGGAGATCGGGGAGAGGCTTCATTGAAAAGGGGGTGGAGAGCGGGGAGAGTCTTCATTGAAAAGAGTGCAGAGGGCGGGGAGAGGCTTCATTGAAAAGAGTGCAGAGAGCGGGGAGAGGCTTCATTGAAAAGAGCGTGGAGAGCAGGGACAGGCTTCATTGAAAAGAGCGTGGAGAGCGGGAGAGGCTTCATTGAAAAGAGCACGGAGAGTGGGGAGAGGCTTCATTGAAAAGAGCGTGGAGAGCGAGAGAGGCTTCATTGAAAAGGGGGTGGAGATCGGGGAGAGGCTTCATTGAAAAGGGGGTGGAGAGCGGGGAGAGTCTTCATTGAAAAGAGTGCAGAGCGGGGAGAGGCTTCATTGAAAAGAGTGCAGAGAGCGGGGAGAGGCTTCATTGAAAAGAGCAAGGAGAGGCTTCATTGAAAAGAGCGTGGAGAGCGGGAGAGGCTTAATTGAAAAGAGCACGGAGAGTGGGGAGAGGCTTCATTGAAAAGAGCGTGGAGAGCGGGAGAGGCTTCATTGAAAAGAGCGCGGAGAGCGGGAGAGGCTTCATTGAAAAGAGCGTGGAGAGCGGGAGAGGCTTCATTGAAAAGAGCGCGGAGAGCGGGGAGAGGCTTCATTGAAAAGAGCGCTGAGAGCGGGGAGAGGCTTCATTAAAAAGAGCGTGGAGAGCGGCAAGAGGCTTCATTGAAAAGAGCGTGGAGAGCGGGGAGAGGCTTCATTGAAAAGAGAGCGGAGAGTGGGGAGAGACTTCATTGAAAAGAGCGCGGAGAGCGGGGAGAGGCTTCATTGAAAAGGGGGTGGAGAGCGGGGAGAGTCTTCATTGAAAAGAGCGTGGAGAGCGGGGAGAGGCTTCATTGAAAAGAGCGTGGAGAGCAGGGAGAGGCTTCATTGAAAAGAGCGCGGAGAGCGGGGAGAGGCTTCATTGAAAAGAGCGCGGAGAGTGGGGAGAGGCTTCATTGAAATGACTGCGGAGAGCGAGGAGAGGCTTCATTGAAAAGAGCGCGGAGAGCGGGGAGAGGCTTCATTGAAAAGAACGCGGAGAGCGGGAAAGGCTTCATTGAAAAGTGTGCGGAGAGTGGGGAGAGGCTTCATTGAAAAGAGCGTGGAGAGCGGGGAGAGGCTTCATTGAAAAGTGTGCGGAGAGTGTGGAGAGGCTTCATTGAAAAGAGAGTTGAATGCTGGGAGAGGTTTCATTGAAAAGAGTGGGGAGAGGCTTTATTGAAAAGAGTGTGGAGAGCAGATAGAGTCTTCATTGAAAAGAGTGGGCAGAGGCTTCATTGAAAATAGTGCGGAGAGCGGGGAGAGGCTTTATTGAAAAGAGTGAGGCGAGCGGGGAGAGGCTTCATTCAAAAGAGTGCGGAGAGCGGGGAGAGGCTTCATTGAAAAGAGTGAGGCGAGCGGGGAGAGGCTTCATTGAAAAGAGTGCGGAGAGGTGGGAGAGGCTTCATTGAAAAGAGTGAGGCGAGCGGGGAGAGGCTTCATTGAAAAGAGTGCAGAGAGCGGGGAGAGGCTTCATTGAAAAGAGTGCGAAGAGCGGGGAGAGGCTTCATTGAAAAGAGTGCGGAGAGCGGGGAGAGGCTTCATTGAAAAGAGTGGGAGAGGCTTTTTTGAAAAGAGTGGGGAGCGGCTTTGTTGAAAAGAGCGTGGAGAGCAGAGAGCATCTTCATTGAAAAGAGTACGGAGAGCGGGGAGTGACTTTATTGAAAAGAGTGCGGAGAGCAAGGAGAGGCTTCATTGAACAGTGTGCGGAGAGCGAGGAGAGGCTTCATTGAAAAGAGTGGGGAGAGGCTTCATTGAAAAGAACGCGGAGATCGGGGAGAGGCTTCATTGAAAAGGGGGTGGAGAGCGGGGAGAGGCTTCATTGAAAAGAACGCGGAGATCGGGGAGAGGCTTCATTGAAAAGAGTGCGGAGAGCGAGGAGAGGCTTCATTGTAAAGAGTGCGGAGAGCGAGGAGAGGCTTCACTGAAAAGAGTGCGGAGAGCGAGGAGAGGCTTCATTGAAAAGGGGGTGGAGATCGGGGAGAGGCTTCATTGAAAAGGGGGTGGAGAGCGGGGAGAGTCTTCATTGAAAAGAGTGCAGAGGGCGGGGAGAGGCTTCATTGAAAAGAGTGCAGAGAGCGGGGAGAGGCTTCATTGAAAAGAGCGTGGAGAGCAGGGACAGGCTTCATTGAAAAGAGCGTGGAGAGCGGGAGAGGCTTCATTGAAAAGAGCACGGAGAGTGGGGAGAGGCTTCATTGAAAAGAGCGTGGAGAGCGAGAGAGGCTTCATTGAAAAGGGGGTGGAGATCGGGGAGAGGCTTCATTGAAAAGGGGGTGGAGAGCGGGGAGAGTCTTCATTGAAAAGAGTGCAGAGCGGGGAGAGGCTTCATTGAAAAGAGTGCAGAGAGCGGGGAGAGG
The DNA here is from genome assembly GCF_036365525.1 of Heterodontus francisci. Classification (NCBI taxonomy): domain Eukaryota; kingdom Metazoa; phylum Chordata; class Chondrichthyes; order Heterodontiformes; family Heterodontidae; genus Heterodontus; species Heterodontus francisci. The sequence continues at coordinate 38,399,117 of NC_090378.1, forward strand.
CTTCATTGAAAAGAGCAAGGAGAGGCTTCATTGAAAAGAGCGTGGAGAGCGGGAGAGGCTTAATTGAAAAGAGCACGGAGAGTGGGGAGAGGCTTCATTGAAAAGAGCGTGGAGAGCGGGAGAGGCTTCATTGAAAAGAGCGCGGAGAGCGGGAGAGGCTTCATTGAAAAGAGCGTGGAGAGCGGGAGAGGCTTCATTGAAAAGAGCGCGGAGAGCGGGGAGAGGCTTCATTGAAAAGAGCGCTGAGAGCGGGGAGAGGCTTCATTAAAAAGAGCGTGGAGAGCGGCAAGAGGCTTCATTGAAAAGAGCGTGGAGAGCGGGGAGAGGCTTCATTGAAAAGAGAGCGGAGAGTGGGGAGAGACTTCATTGAAAAGAGCGCGGAGAGCGGGGAGAGGCTTCATTGAAAAGGGGGTGGAGAGCGGGGAGAGTCTTCATTGAAAAGAGCGTGGAGAGCGGGGAGAGGCTTCATTGAAAAGAGCGTGGAGAGCAGGGAGAGGCTTCATTGAAAAGAGCGCGGAGAGCGGGGAGAGGCTTCATTGAAAAGAGCGCGGAGAGTGGGGAGAGGCTTCATTGAAATGACTGCGGAGAGCGAGGAGAGGCTTCATTGAAAAGAGCGCGGAGAGCGGGGAGAGGCTTCATTGAAAAGAACGCGGAGAGCGGGAAAGGCTTCATTGAAAAGTGTGCGGAGAGTGGGGAGAGGCTTCATTGAAAAGAGCGTGGAGAGCGGGGAGAGGCTTCATTTAAAAATGTGCGGAGAGTGGGGAGAGGCTTCATTGAAAAGAGCGTGGAGAGCGGGAGAGGCTTCATTGAAAAGAGCGCGGAGAGCGGGAGAGGCTTCATTGAAAAGTGCGCGGAGAGCGGGGAGAGGCTTCATTGAAAAGAGTGCGGAGAGCGGGGAGAGGCTTCATTGAAAAGAGTGCGGAGAGCGGGGAGTGGCTTCATTGAAAAGAGTGCGAAGAGCGGGGAGAGGCTTCATTGAAAAGAGTGCGGAGAGCGGGGAGAGGCTTCATTGAAAAGAGCGGGGAGAGGCTTCATTGAAAAGAACGCGGAGATCGGGGAGAGGCTTCATTGAAAAGGGGGTGGAGAGCGGGGAGAGGCTTCATTGAAAAGAACGCGGAGATCGGGGAGAGGCTTCATTGAAAAGAGTGCGGAGAGCGAGGAGAGGCTTCACTGAAAAGAGTGCGGAGAGCGAGGAGAGGCTTCATTGAAAAGGGGGTGGAGATCGGGGAGAGGCTTCATTGAAAAGGGGGTGGAGAGCGGGGAGAGGCTTCATTGAAAAGAGTGCAGAGAGCGGGGAGAGGCTTCATTGAAAAGAGTGCAGAGAGCGGGGAGAGGCTTCATTGAAAAGAGCGTGGAGAGCAGGGAGAGGCTTCATTGAAAAGAGCGTGGAGAGCGGGAGAGGCTTCATTGAAAAGAGCACGGAGAGTGGGGAGAGGCTTCATTGAAAAGAGTGGGGAGAGGCTTCATTGAAAATAGTGCGGAGAGCGGGGAGAGGCTTTATTGAAAAGAGCGGGGAGAGGCTTCATTGAAAAGAGCGTGGAGAGCGGGGAGAGGCTTCATTGAAAAGTGTGCGGAGAGTGGGGAGAGGCTTCATTGAAAAGAGCGTGGAGAGCGGGAGAGGCTTCATTGAAAAGAGCGCGGAGAGCGGGGAGAGGCTTCATTGAAAAGAGCGTGGAGAGCGGGAGAGGCTTCATTGAAAAGAGCGCGGAGAGCGGGGAGAGGCTTCATTGAAAAGAGTGCGGAGAGCGGGGAGAGGCTTCATTGAAAAGAGCGTGGAGAGCGGGGAGAGGCTTCATTGAAAAGAGTGCGGAGAGTGGGGAGAGACTTCATTGAAAAGAGCACGGAGAGCGGGGAGAGACTTCATTGAAAAGAGCGCGGAGAGCGGGGAGAGGCTTCATTGAAAAGAGCGCGGAGAGCGGGGAGAGGCTTCATTGAAAAGAGCGTGGAGAGCGGGGAGAGGCTTCATTGAAAAGTGTGCGGAGAGTGGGGAGAGGCTTCATTGAAAAGAGAGTTGAATGCTGGGAGAGGTTTCATTGAAAAGAGTGGGGAGAGGCTTCATTGAAAAGAACGCGGAGATCGGGGAGAGGCTTCATTGAAAAGAGTGGGGAGAGGCTTCATTGAAAATAGTGGGGAGAGGCTTTATTGAAAAGAGCGGGGAGAGGCTTCATTGAAAAGAGCGTGGAGAGCGGGGAGAGGCTTCATTGAAAAGTGTGCGGAGAGTGGGGAGAGGCTTCATTGAAAAGAGCGTGGAGAGCGGGAGAGGCTTCATTGAAAAGAGCGCGGAGAGCGGGGAGAGGCTTCATTGAAAAGAGCGTGGAGAGCGGGAGAGGCTTCATTGAAAAGAGCGCGGAGAGCGGGGAGAGGCTTCATTGAAAAGAGTGCGGAGAGCGGGGAGAGGCTTCATTGAAAAGAGTGCGGAGAGCGGGGAGAGGCTTCATTGAAAAGAGTGCGAAGAGCGGGGAGAGGCTTCATTGAAAAGAGCGGGGAGAGGCTTCATTGAAAAGAACGCGGAGATCAGGGAGAGGCTTCATTGAAAAGGGGGTGGAGAGCGGGGAGAGGCTTCATTGAAAAGAACGCGGAGATCGGGGAGAGGCTTCATTGAAAAGAGTGCGGAGAGCGAGGAGAGGCTTCATTGAAAAGAGTGCGGAGAGCGAGGAGAGGCTTCACTGAAAAGAGTGCGGAGAGCGAGGAGAGGCTTAATTGAAAAGGGGGTGGAGATCGGGGAGAGGCTTCATTGAAAAGGGGGTGGAGAGCGGGGAGAGTCTTCATTGAAAAGAGTGCAGAGGGCGGGGAGAGGCTTCATTGAAAAGAGTGCAGAGAGCGGGGAGAGGCTTCATTGAAAAGAGCACGGAGAGTGGGGAGAGGCTTCATTGAAAAGAGCGTGGAGAGCGAGAGAGGCTTCATTGAAAAGAGCGCGGAGAGGCTTCATTGAAAAGAGCGTGGAGAGCGGGAGAGGCTTCATTGAAAAGAGCGCGGAGAGCGGGGAGAGGCTTCATTGAAAAGAGCGTGGAGAGCGGGGAGAGGCTTCATTGAAGAGAGTGCGGAGAGCGGGGAGAGGCTTCATTGAAAAGAGCGTGGAGAGCGGGGAGAGGCTTCATTGAAAAGAGCGCGGAGAGCGGGGAGAGACTTCATCGAAAAGAGCGCGGAGAGCGGGGAGAGGCTTCATTGAAAAGAGCGCGGAGAGCGGGGAGAGGCTTCATTGAAAAGAGCGTGGAGAGCGGGGAGAGGCTTCATTGAAAAGTGTGCGGAGAGTGGGGAGAGGCTTCATTGAAAATAGAGTTGAATGCTGGGAGAGGTTTCATTGAAAAGAGTGGGGAGAGGCTTCATTGAAAAGAACGCGGAGATCGGGGAGAGGCTTCATTGAAAAGAGTGGGGAGAGGCTTCATTGAAAATAGTGCGGAGAGCGGGGAGAGGCTTTATTGAAAAGAGCGGGGAGAGGCTTCATTGAAAAGAGCGTGGAGAGCGGGGAGAGGCTTCATTGAAAAGTGTGCGGAGAGTGTGGAGAGGCTTCATTGAAAAGAGAGTTGAATGCTGGGAGAGGTTTCATTGAAAAGAGTGGGGAGAGGCTTTATTGAAAAGAGTGTGGAGAGCAGATAGAGTCTTCATTGAAAAGAGTGGGCAGAGGCTTCATTGAAAATAGTGCGGAGAGCGGGGAGAGGCTTTATTGAAAAGAGTGAGGCGAGCGGGGAGAGGCTTCATTCAAAAGAGTGCGGAGAGCGGGGAGAGGCTTCATTGAAAAGAGTGAGGCGAGCGGGGAGAGGCTTCATTGAAAAGAGTGCGGAGAGGGGGGAGAGGCTTCATTGAAAAGAGTGAGGCGAGCGGGGAGAGGCTTCATTGAAAAGAGTGCAGAGAGCGGGGAGAGGCTTCATTGAAAAGAGTGCGAAGAGCGGGGAGAGGCTTCATTGAAAAGAGTGCGGAGAGCGGGGAGAGGCTTCATTGAAAAGAGTGGGAGAGGCTTTTTTGAAAAGAGTGGGGAGCGGCTTTATTGAAAAGAGCGTGGAGAGCAGAGAGCATCTTCATTGAAAAGAGTACGGAGAGCGGGGAGAGGCTTTATTGAAAAGAGCGGGGAGAGGCTTCATTGAAAAGAACACGGAGATCGGGGAGAGGCTTCATTGAAAAGAGTGCGGAGAGTGGGGAGAGGCTTCATTGAAAAGAGTGGGAGAGGCTTTTTTGAAAAGAGTGGGGAGCGGCTTTATTGAAAAGAGCGTGGAGAGCAGAGAGCATCTTCATTGAACAGTGTGCGGAGAGCGAGGAGAGGCTTCATTGAAAAGAGCGGGGAGAGGCTTCATTGAAAAGAACGCGGAGATCGGGGAGAGGCTTCATTGAAAAGGGGGTGGAGAGCGGTGAGAGGCTTCATTGAAAAGAACGCGGAGATCGGGGAGAGGCTTCATTGAAAAGAGTGCGGAGAGCGAGGAGAGGCTTCATTGAAAAGAGTGCGGAGAGCGAGGAGAGGCTTCACTGAAAAGAGTGCGGAGAGCGAGGAGAGGCTTCATTGAAAAGGGGGTGGAGATCGGGGAGAGGCTTCATTGAAAAGGGGGTGGAGAGCGTGGAGAGGCTTCATTGAAAAGTACGCGGAGATCGGGGAGAGGCTTCATTGAAAAGAGTGCGGAGAGCGAGGAGAGGCTTCATTGAAAAGAGTGCGGAGAGCGAGGAGAGGCTTCACTGAAAAGAGTGCGGAGAGCGAGGAGAGGCTTCATTGAAAAGGGGGTGGAGATCGGGGAGAGGCTTCATTGAAAAGGGGGTGGAGAGCGGGGAGAGTCTTCATTGAAAAGAGTGCAGAGCGGGGAGATGCTTCATTGAAAAGAGTGCAGAGAGCGGGGAGAGGCTTCATTGAAAAGAGCAAGGAGAGGCTTCATTGAAAAGAGCGTGGAGAGCGGGAGAGGCTTAATTGAAAAGAGCACGGAGAGTGGGGAGAGGCTTCATTGAAAAGAGCGTGGAGAGCGGGAGAGGCTTCATTGAAAAGAGCGCGGAGAGCGGGAGAGGCTTCATTGAAAAGAGCGTGGAGAGCGGGAGAGGCTTCATTGAAAAGAGCGCGGAGAGCGGGGAGAGGCTTCATTGAAAAGAGCGCTGAGAGCGGGGAGAGGCTTCATTAAAAAGAGCGTGGAGAGCGGCAAGAGGCTTCATTGAAAAGAGCGTGGAGAGCGGGGAGAGGCTTCATTGAAAAGAGAGCGGAGAGTGGGGAGAGACTTCATTGAAAAAAGCGCGGAGAGCGGGGAGAGGCTTCATTGAAAAGAGCGCGGAGAGCGGGGAGAGTCTTCATTGAAAAGAGCGTGGAGAGCGGGGAGAGGCTTCATTGAAAAGAGCGTGGAGAGCAGGGAGAGGCTTCATTGAAAAGAGCGCGGAGAGCGGGGAGAGGCTTCATTGAAAAGAGCGCGGAGAGTGGGGAGAGGCTTCATTGAAAAGACTGCGGAGAGCGAGGAGAGGCTTCATTGAAAAGAGCGCGGAGAGCGGGGAGAGGCTTCATTGAAAAGAACGCGGAGAGCGGGAAAGCCTTCATTGAAAAGAGTGCGGAGAGTGGGGAGAGGCTTCATTGAAAAGAGCGTGGAGAGCGGGAGAGGCTTCATTGAAAAGAGTGCGGAGAGCGGGAGAGGCTTCATTGAAAAGAACTAGGAGAGCGGGAAAGGCTTCATTGAAAAGAGTGCGGAGAGCGGGGAGAGGCTTCATTGAAAAGAATGCGGAGAGCTGGAGAGGCTTCATTGAAAAGAGTGCGGAGAGCGAGGAAAGGCTTCATTGAAAAGAGTGCGGAGAGCGAGGAAAGGCTTCATTGAAAAGAGTGCGGAGAGCAGGGAGAGTTTATCCTATCCTCCATCCTATGCAGTTCAGTGGAACGAGCCCTTCAAAGAAAATCAAGTGTGACATCACAGGCAAGCAGGTAGGTGATTGGTTGGGGAAGCTAACTGTTTGGTGAGTATCTGGTAAGTGATTAAGGTCTATTCTAATCCTAACATTTCAAATAGTAAAGGAACTAGTGGTAAGCTTAATAAAATATATAAAAAAGGAAAATAAAATAAATAATCGAGTAAAATAATTAAGTAGTTAATTAAAATACATTAAGGATGGCAGGACAGGTGATGTGTCACGGATGCAGCATGTGGGAGCTCCTGGATGCCAGTGTGATCCTGGGCAAACACGACTGCAGTAAGTGTTTGTGGCTCGAAGAGCTTCAGCTCAGAGTCATTGAATTGGAGGCCAAGTTGCTGACACTGTGACACATCAGGGAGGGGGAAAGTTACCTGGACACTTTGTGCCAGGAGGCAGTCACACCCCTCAGATTTGTATGCTCTGTCCCTTCCTGTCATAGTCTGTTTATCATTTCCCATATTAATACCTTCCTTTCTTGCCTTCTCTCTACTCCTTGATTTGGTCAGTGGTCAGGGACAGGAGAGTGTGGCTGCAGCTGAGGCAGGTAAGGGGTCCCAGAGGGCAGGAGTGCAGGAGCCTTAGCCTTTGCAATTGTCTCACAGCTTTGAGGTTCTTTCAGCTTGTTTGGATGAGAGTGGGGGCTGCAGGGTGGATGAGCAACTTGACCATGACACCATGATACAGGATGACATTCAAGTGGAGGGAGAAAAAAGAAATGTAGTGGTAGTAGGGGGACAGTATAGTTAGGGGGATTGACACTGTTCTCTGCAGCAAAGAGCGAGAGTCCAGATGGCTGTGTTGCCTGCCCGGTGCCAGAGTTCGGGACATCTGCTGAGGGCTGGAGAGGAACTTACAGTGGGAGGGGGAGGATCCAGTCATCATGGTCCATGTCAGTCCCAACGACATAGGCAGGACAAAGAAAGAGGTTCTGCATCGTCAGTATGAGGAATTAGGCACTAAATTAAGAAACAAAACCTCAAAGGATAATTACCTGAGCCACGTGGAAATTGGCATGGGGAAAATAAGATTAGAGAAATTAATGCGTGGCTCAAAATCTGGTGTGGTAGAAGTGGGTTCCGGTTCATGGGGCACTGGCACTAGCACTGGGGAAAGTGGTGGCTGTACTGTTGGGATGGTCTACACCTGAGCCGTGCTGGGGCCGGTGTTCTTGTGAGCCACATAACTAGGGAAGTGGAGAGGGTTTTAAACTGAATAGTGGGGGCAAGGGATCAAATTTGGGAAGATATGGTAAATCAAGGAGTAGAGAGAAGGCAAGAGAGGAAGGTATTAATATAGGAAATGATAAACAGACTATGACAGGAAGGGACAGAGCATACAAATCTAAGAGTAAATCAACAGATAAGGCCAGAGGTTACAAAAATAATAAAAGGACAAAACTAAAGGCTTTGTATCTGAATGCACCTAGTATTCAAAACAAAACAGATGAACTGAGAGCGCAAATAGAATTAAATAAGTATGATCTGATAGCCATTACAGAAACATGGCTGAAGGTTGACCTGGATTGGGACCTGAACATTGAAGGATACATAGCATTTAGGAAGGACTGGAAGCTAGGAAAAGGTGGAGGGGTAGCTCTGTTAATTCATGATGGTATTAGCGCAATAGAGAGGGATGACCTAAGTTCAGGAAACCAGGATGTAGAAGCAGTTTGGGTAGAGACGAGTAATCATAAAGGCAAGAAGTCACTTGTGGGAGTGGTGTACAGGCCATCTAATGTTAACCACATTATAGGACGGGTATAAAAGAAGAAACAGTGGCAGCCTGTCAGAAAGCTACAGCAATAATCATTGAGTATTTATCTACATATAGACTGGAAAAATCAGATGGGCAGAGGTAGCCTGGATGACGAGTACACAGAATGTTTTCGGGATAATTTCTTGGAACAGTACATTCTGGAGCCAACCAGAGAGCAGGCTATACTAGATCTGGTATTGTGCAATGAGATAGGATTAAGTAATGACCTCATAGTTAAGACACCGCTAGGTAGCAGTGATCATAATATGATGGAATTTTACATTCAGTTTGAGGGAGAGAAGAGTGGGTCCAAGACCAGTATTTTAAACTTAAATAAGGGCAATTATGAGGGCATGAAAGCAGAGCTAGCCAAATTAAACTGGCAAATTCGGTTAAGGGATAGGTAAGTAGAGATGCAGTGGCAGACATTTAAGGGGATATTTCAGAGTACACAGAATAGATACATTCCAATGAGAAAGAAAAATTCCAAGGGTGGGACCCGCCATCCGTGGTTAACTAAAACAGTTAAAGATAGTATTAAACTTAAAGAAAAAGCATATAATTGCACAAAGATGGGTGGCAGGTCAGAAGATTGGGCATAAAAAACAGCAAAGATTGATAAGGAAAGTAAAATTAGAGTATGAGAGAAAGCTAGCTAGAAATATAGTAAGAGTTTCTACAAATATTCCAGCAGATACAAGCCTAGCCTGTCCAATTCTCCTTCATAAGACAGCCTGCCCATTCCAGGTATCAGTCTAGTAAACCTTCTTTGAACTGCTTCCAATGCATTTACATCCTTCCTTAAATAAGGAGACCAATACTACACACAGTACTCCAAATGTGGTTTCACCAATGTCCTGTATAGCTCAAGCATAACCTCCCTACTTTTGTATCCAATTCCCCTTGCGATAAACGATAACATTCTGTTAGCTTTCCTAATTACGTGCAGTACCTGCATACTAACCTTTTGCAATTCATGCACTAGGACATCCAGATCCCTCTGCATCTCAGAGCTCTGCAATCTCTCACCATTTAGATAATATGCTTCTTTGTCATTCTTCCTGCCAAAATGGACAACTTCACATTTTCCCACATTATACTCCATTTGCCAGATGTTTGCCCCCTCACTTAACCTATCTATATCCCTTTGTAGCCTCCTTATGTCCTCTTCACAACCTACTTTCCTATCTATCTTTGTGTCATCAGCAAATATAGCAACCATACCTTCAGTCCCTTCATCTAAGTCATATATATATGCATCACCTCACACTTGTCTGTATTAAATTTAATCTGCCACTTGTCTGCCCATTCTGCTAACGTATCCATGTCTTGTTGCTGGAGGCGCTTACGTATCATCCTCACTGTTTGCAATTCCTCCAAGTTCAGTATCATCGGCAAATTTTGAAATTCTACTTTGTATTCCAAGATCAAAATAATTTATATATATATAAAAAAAAGTGGTTCTAGCATTGACCCTTGGGGAACACCACTGTCTACCATCCTTCAGTCTGAAGAACAATCATTTACCATGACTCGCTGTTTTCTGTCCTTGAGCCAATTTTTTTTATCCAATTGGACTTTGACCCTCCTATTCCATGAACCTTAATTTTGTTAACCAGCTTTTGATGTGGTGCTTTGTTGAACGCTTTCTTAATGCATATAGACAACATCCACTGCATTCCCTTCATCAATCTGTTACTTCATCAAAAAATTAATTAGAATAGTCAATCATGATCTGCCTTTTACAAATCTATGCTAGCTATTCTTAATTAACTGAAACCTCTCCAAATGCCTGTTGATTTTTTCGCTGATTACTGTTTCTAAAACCTTATCTACCATTGATGTTAAACTAACTGTCCTTACACCCTTTCTTGAATAAGGGTGTCACATTTGCCATTCTCCAATATTCTGGCACCTCCCACATATCTAGGGAGGATTGGAAGATTATGGCAAGCCCTTCCGTTATCTCCACCTCCACTTCCTTTAGCAACCTGGGATGTAAGCCATCTGGACCAGAAGACATGTCTACTCTAAGTACAGTCAGCCTTTCCAGTACCTCCTCACTCTCAATTTTTACCCTATTCATTTCCTGTACTCTCTCTGCTTCTACTGATATTTTGTCAGATTCCTTTTCCTTAGTAAACACCAATACAAAGTACTCATTAAGTATTCTAGCTTTGCCCTGTGCCTTTAAGCATATATTAGCCTCTTTGTCCCTAATACACCACACAGTACCTCTTACTACCTGTTTACTAGTTACAGGCCGGTGGAAGATTTTTGGGTTCCCTTTTATGTTGACTGCCATTCTATTCTCATATTCCCTCTTTGCCAGTCTTATTTTCCTCTTCATCGCCCCTCTCAACTTATTGTATTTGGCCTGGTCCTCACTTGAAGAGTTCACCTGGCATGCATCATTGTTGTTTCATCATAATCTCTATCTCCCTTGTCATTCAAGGAACTGTTTTTGGTTCCCCTACCTTCTGCCCTTGTTGGAATGTACCTAGCCTGTACCTGAAACATCTCTTCCTTAAAGATAACCCATTGTTCCATTACAATTTTGCCTATCAGTTTTTGGCTCATTTTATCCTGGCTATACCCCTTCTCATTGCATTGAAATTAGTCCTCTTCCAATCTAGCCGTTCTACCTTATATCGTTCCTTTTCTGCATTACAAGTCTAAACCTTATGATACAATGATCACGCTTACCTAAGTGCTCCCCCGCAGACACTTGGTCCACTTGGCCCACCTAATTTCCCAGTACCAGATCAAGCAATGCCTCTTTTCTGATTGGGCCAAGAACATACTGATCAAGGATGTTCTCCTGAACACAATCCAGAAATTCCTCCCATTCCTTTCCTTTTACTCTAAAATTATCCCAATCGATGTTTGGGTAATTAAAGTCCCCCAATATCACCCCTCTATAGTTCTTGTACATCTCTGTGATATTGCTGCAGATTTGTTCCTCTATCTCTCTCTCACTATTTGGAGGCCTACAGAATACCCCTATTGGCATGATCATATCCATTTTGCTTCTCAACTCTAAACAAATGGATTCAGTCCTTGCCTCCTCAAAGACATCCACTCTATACAACACTACAATGCCTTCCTTAATCAGTACTGCCACCCCACATCCCTTTATTCTTTTTCTATCTTTTCTGAACACTTTATATCCTTGTAAATTAAGCACCCAGTCCTCACCATTTTTAAGCCACACTTCCGTTATTGCCACTACATCATATTCCCATACTGCTATTTGTGCTTGTAGCTCACCAACCTTATTCACTACACTTGGAGTGTTTACATACTTGCATTGTAATCCTATCTTCACATTCCTCCTAGCCCTCTCAGTCAGCTCCTATATAATATGGAACTGGTTCCTTCTCTGGCACTGTCCAACTATGTCACATTAAGCACCTTATTCCTCCTTTCTACTTCTATATGCTGGTACCCACCCCCTTGCCAATTTAGTTCAAACCCTCCCCAACCACACTAGTGATCCTCCCCATGAGGATATTGGTCTCAGTCCTGTTGAGGTGCAACCTGTCCCTTTTGAATAGGTGCCTTCTGCCCCAGAACTGGTCCCAATGTCCCAAGAATCTGAAGCCCTCCCTCCTGCATCATGCTTCAAGCCATGCATTAATCCTCCCTATCTTCCTATTTCTACTCTTGCTAGCGCGTGGCACTAGGTGTAATCTGGAGATTACTATCCTTGAGGTCCTACTCTTTAACTTCCTCCCTAGCTCCTGAAAATCTGACCGTAGGACCTCAATACCTGCCCTTGTTATGTCGTGGGTACCAACGTGTACCACAACTTCTGGCTCACTGCCTTCCCCCCGCAGAATATTCTGCACCCTTTCCATTTTGCCCTTTATTCTAGCAGCAGGGAGGCAGCATATCAAGTGGGACTCTGGATGATGGTTACAGAAATGCCTGTCTATACCCCTGACTATGGAATCTCCTATAACAACTGCATTTATACTCTTTGCTATTCCCTACTATGCTGTCCCTTCCCCGTTGGTGCCATGATCTGGACTGCACTCCTTCAGAGTATCGGCACTCCCAGCAGTCTCCAATGCTGAGTATCTGTTTGAGAGTGGCACACTCCCTGAAGACTCCTGCACCTCTTGCCTCTTCCTTGTCTTCTGGATGGCCATCCACCTGGTATTCTGAACTCTTACTGCCTTTGGGATGACCACCTCCTGGAAAGTACGATCCAGGAAACTCTCCTGCTCCCTTGTGCTCCTCAACTACTCCAGCTGCACCTGAAGCCTGTAAATCCTGAGCTTGTGTTGTAACAGTTGAAGGCACTTCCTACACATGTAGTTGCCCAAGCCATGTGAAGGATCCTGGAGTTCCCACATGGCGCAGGAATTGCAAACAACAGGTCACAGCTGCCCATCCATGATCTAAAAAAAACTCTATTTCCTCTTTTAGAATCTATTTGGTACCTTGATTAAACTATTAATTTTAATTAATGCCTCTAGACCTCCTCTGTGCCACTATTCTTATTAATTCACAGTGGCGCAGTAGTTAGCACCGCAGCCTCACAGCTCCAGCGACCCGGGTTCAAATCTGGGTACTGCCTGTGTGGAGTTTGCAAGTTCTCCCTGTGTCTACGTGGGTTTCCTCCGGGTGCTCCGGTTTCCTCCCACAGCCAAAAGACTTGCAGATTGATAGGTGAATTGGCCATTATAAATTGCCACTAGTATAGGTAGGTGGTAGGGGAATATAGGGACAGGTGAGGATGTGGTAGGAATATGGGATTAGTGCAGGGTTAGTATAAATGGGTGGTTAATGGTCGGCACAGACTCGGTGGGCCGAAGGGCCTGTTTCAGTGCTGTATCTCTAAATCTAAAAAAATCTAAAAAATCACTCACTGTTATACTCACCCCGACTGAGGTTATTCGTAACTCCTAATTTGAAAAACTGTCGTAGTTTAGAGAGACAAAAAGAGAAATACTCACGAACCAATCACTTACTCGCTTTCCTGTGATGTCACTCCTTGATTTTTTTTCTTGGTTTCCTCTCACAGTGCTGTCTATCTTTCTCTCTGCCGCTGCTGGCACAACACTGGCACAGAACATCTACAGACTTCACTAACTTATCTGCCTTCATGTCATTAGTTCTTTGGTACGTCAGTAGAATACACTTTCCTGTTAATGCCCCATTACAGTAGCAGCCCTGACTTTAGCTGCAGTAGCATGAGATAAATAAGGCAGCACTACTTCCTCTGGTGACTTTGGTTGCCATTCTGTTTGGCCATGCGCCTATTCAGACAGTTTATGGAAGGAAGGAACGTTTGGCAACCAACAAATGAAGTCTCAAATTTTGACTTTTAAAGGAGTTAGTTGGACACAAGCAAGCAATAACACTATAAAAAGAGGTAGACTGCAGAGCACCATGAATCAAGACTATTACAGAACTACTGCTTAAAATTGTCGGGGTAACACCAATGTTGCTTTAAAGTCTCACCCTCTTAACCCTGTTGTTTTCTTCTCGTTGGTGAAAATTAAGTGCTGCAAGCTCACATTAATGTTGAGCAATTTCAGCCAAAAGAGGATGACGTCTAGCTGGGTAAAGACTTCATCATTCAGCACGCTTCCTGCTGGACTCTGTGTCCTATTTGCAGGAGCTTTGGTCTTGTAGTGGTTAACCACCACTGTGCATGAGTAAAAGCTTATTAATAACAATGGTTAATCAAACATAATCAGCACAATCTGATTTCCTGTTTACTTTCTGACATTTTGAGGTGAGATGTCTGGATCTATTTAGAAATAAAATATTTGAGAAGCTGCTTTTAACTCTATCTGCGTATTGCTTCCATTTTTTTGTACAGTTGGTGAGTCCCGGCAGTGATGCCGTTAGAGAAACTGGCACAGAGAAATTCTTAAGTTCACTAAAGTTTTTATCAGCAGAGATAGTATGAGATACTTTCATCAAGGGGAGATGGTGGTATAGTGGTAATGTCACTGGACTAGTAATCCAGAGACTCAGATGAATGCCCTGAGGACACGGGTTCAAATCCCACCATGGCAGCTGGTGGAATTTCATTTCAATTAATTGATTTTTAAAAAATCTAGAATTGAAAGTATTCTCAGCAATAGTGTCATGAAACTATCATGAATTGTTGTAAAAATGTATCTGGGTCACTCATGTCCTTCCATTAGGGAAGGAAATCTGCTGGCCTATATGTGACTCCAGACCCACAGCAATGTAGTTGACTCTTAACTGCCCTCTGAAATGGCCTAGCAAGCCACTCAATTCAAGGGCAATAAGGCACGGGCAACAAATACTGACACCCACATCCCATGAAAGAATAAAAAAAGTTACAATTCCAACTGTATAAATGTTCAGATTACAAGGCAATTCTGTAATTGTGCGCTCCCAGTGGAGAGCAGGACTTGTGGCTCAGAGAATCAGGACATGATAATGTTGCCCTAGCTCTGAACCATGTCTGAAATCAGACATTACACTTACTTCTACTCAGGGGCATCGGTGCTGAGTAATGGAATATTTTTGCACCTGCTGACAGGATTGGAAGCATCCAAACCAAATGCAGCACGTGTTAGAGGCAGAGTGAAACTCTCTCTCCCAAAAATGAGGTGAGAATTATGTGCAGGACGTTTTCCCCTATTCAGCATTTCTATTGGACAGCACTAGTAACAATGCTTTTCACCATAAATCAAAAGTAAGAAGATCCCCTCAGAACACCAAGAGATATCTGGCAGTGAGATTGCAGACCCAAAGTGGCCTGGATTGTGTCATTTTGTGTTTTGTCACAAATGGTTCTTTCCCACAGTTTGGCTTGGCAAAGGATCCCAACCATTGCACTGATCATGTCAGAAGTGTTCACTTGAAAAGGAAAAATAGTGCAGAAACAAATTACAAGCTGAAAAAATATCTAGGCTAGTCCTAATGTTTACTTGATTTTTGCCACTGTTGCCCCTTCTGAAAGCTTCAGAGCTTCCTGACTACATCTTCTGGATGTTACTACCTCACCCATGTTTCTTCATCTGTATGCTTAATTGGACAAGATATGCAGATAGCCTATTTCTTCACGAGGAAGGGAAAGTGTCAGTCAGTTCTGATCCCATTTTCACCCACTGTCTTCACTTTCCAATCTCTTAATGCTTGGCTGAGGAAGATATAATGACAAGAAGGGGAAAGAATAAAAAACAAGGCGCTTTTGGTAATAAGAGTTCTTTAAATGATTTTTTAAAGAAGCATACAGTTCATTTTTAATTTGGTTGATCTGTGTTTTAAACCGTGCTGAAACCTTTCCTTTATTGGCCAAGGTATAGAATTCAAAAGCAGGGATGTAATGCTGGAACTGTATAAAACGCTGGTTAGGCCACAGTTGGAGTATTGCGTAAAGTTCTGGTCAGCACATTACAGAAAGGACATAATTACTCTGGAGAGAGTACAGAGGAGATTTATAAAAATGTTGCCAGGGCTCGAAAGTTGCAGCTATGAAGAAAGTTTGGATTGGCTAGGATTGTTTTCCTTAGAACAGAAGAGGCTGAGGTGTACAAAATTACGAGGGGCCGAGATAGAGTAGACAGGAAGGACCTGTTTCCCCTAGTGGAGAGGTCAATTACCAGGGGGCACAGATTTAAGGTGATAGGTAGAAGGATTAGAGGGGACATGAGGACAAACCTTTTCACTCAGAGGGTGGTGCGTGTCTGGAATTCACTACCAGGAACGGTGGTGGAGGCAGAAACCCTCAATTCTTTTAAAAGGTACCTGGACATGCACCTGAAAAAAAAACAAAGTTATGAGCAGCATGGACAAAGTGGATAGTCAGAAGCTTTTTCCCAGGGTGGAAGAGTCAGTTACGAGGGGACATAGGTTTAAGGTGCGAGGGGCAAAGTTTAGAGGGGATGTGCGAGGCAAGTTTTTTATACAGAGGGTGGTGAGTGCCTGGAACCTGCTGCCGGGGGAGGTGGTGGAAGCAGATACGATTACGACTTTTAAGAGACATCTTGACAAATACATGAATAGGATGGGAATAGAGGGATATGGGCCCCGGAAGTGCAGAAGGTGTTAGTTTAGGCAGGCATCAAGATTGGCGCAGGTTTGGAGGGCCGATTGGCCTGTTGCTGTGCTGTACTGTTCTTTGTTCTTTGTTCTTTGAAGTGCTGTAACCTGCAAGACTATGGACCAGGTGCTGGAAGGTGGGATTAGATTGGGTGACTAGTTTCTATTTTTTTTTCTCGGCCAACATGGACACGACAGGCTGAATGGCCTCCTTCTGTGCCATAATTATTCTATGGTTCTAAAGAAAATGGGTTTATAGCAGCATTAAAATAATGACAACTAGAAAATTTAGCAGGTGTATGATCCTCAACAATTCTCGAATGATTATGCCATCAATTTTTTAAAATCTGCAAGTAAAAATTTAGTCAAAGTAAGTAGAGAATCTAACAATAATTTGAATTTTAAGAAGTTGCCTTGGGACTTGCACTTTAAAAGTAAAGGTGAAAATGATGAGGGATATAGATTATTGCAACAACAACAATTTATATTTATATAACGCCTTTAATGTAATAAAGCATCCCAAGGCATTTCATAGGAACATTATACACCAAAATTAGACACAGAGCCACATAAGGCGATAGGGCAGATGGCCAAAAGCTTGGTCAAAGAGGTAGATTTTAAGGAGCATCTTAAAGGAAAAAATGGGATTTAGAGAGTTGAAGAGGTTAGGGAGAGAATTGCAGAGCTTAGAGCCTTGGCACCTGAAGGCATGGCCACCAATGGTGCAGCAATTAATATTGGAGATGCCCAAGAGGCCAGAATTAGATGAGCACAAATATCTTGGAGATTGTGGGGCTGGAGGAGATTACAGAAATAGGGAGGGGGCGAAGCCATGGAGGGATTTGTAAACAAGGATGATAATTTTAAAATCAAGGCATCACTTGAACAGAAGCCATTGTAGGTTAGTGAGCAAGTGGGTGGATGACCTCAAGTTTACGGATAGTAGAATGTGGGAGACCAGCCAGGAGCGCATTGGAATAGTCAAGTCTAGAGGTAACGAAGACATGAATGAGGGTTTTAGCAGCAAATGAGCAGTGGCGGGTCGAAGTCAGGTCATGTTACAAAGGTAACTATTTTCAGAGGAAATAGGTAATCTTGGTGATAGTGCAGATATGCGGTCAGAAGCTCAACCTGGAGTATAATATGATACCAAGGTTGCAAACAGTCTGGTTTAGTTTCAGACTGTTGCCAGGGAGAAGAATGGAGTCAGTAGCTCGGGAATGGAATTTGGAGCTGCATCCGAAAAAAATTTCTTCACTATTCCCAATATTTAATTGGAGGAAATATCTGCTCATCCAGTACTGGATGTCGGATAAGCAGTCTGATAATTTAGCAACAGTGGACGAGTCGAGAGAGGTGATGGTGAGATAGAGCTGGATGTCGTCAGCATACATGCGGAAACTAACATGCAGACGTGCGGAAACGACTAAGTTCTGATGAAAGGTCACTGACCTGAAACGTTAACTTTGCTTCACTCTCCACAGATGCTGCCAGACCTGCTGAGTATTTCCAACACTTTTTGTTTTAATTGCGGAAACTAATGCTGTGCTTTCAGATATCACCAATGGGCAGCATCTAAATGAGAAATAAGAGGAGGCCAAGGATCGATCCTTGGGGGACAACAGAGATGATGGTGTGGGGGCTGGAAGAGAAGTCATTGCAAGTGATATGATTAGATAGATATGAATGGAACCAGGCAAGCACAGTCCCACCCAGCTGGATGACAGTGGAGAGACTTTGGAGGAGAGTGATGCAGCCAACCATGTGAAAGGCTGCAGACAGGTCGAGAAGGACGAGAAGGGAAAGTTTACCTTTGTCACAGTCAAATAGGATGTCATTTGTGACTTTGATAAGAGCTGTTTCAGTACTGTGGCACAGGTGGAAACCTGATTGAAGGGATTCAAACATGGAGTTCCAGGAAAGATGGGCGCACATTTGGGAGGTGACAACACGTTCAAGGACTTTGGAGAGGCAAGGGAGATTGGAGATATGGCAGTGGTTTGCAAGGATGGTGGGGTCAAGGGCTTCTTTTTGAGCAGAGGAGTGATGACGGCAGATATGAAGAAGAGAGGGATAGCACTTGAGGAGAGAGATTTGTAAACAATATCGGTTAACCTGGGGACCAAGAAGAGAGGTTTTGTGATCAGCAGTTTAGTGGGAATAGGATCGAGGGACCAGGGAAACTAGAAAAAGATGCGAGTTCAGGGCTAGGGCAGGGGGGTACTATAGAGGAAGTTTGGTGAGATTGGCTAATGGAAGGGAGGGAAACAACAGAGGCAGCTGATCAGATGCTCCAGATCTTAGTGACTAAAAGGTCCATGAGCTCCTCATACTTATTTTATTAGGTGAGGGTGGAGGAAACGGGAGAGGGGTTTAAGGAGACGGTTTGCAGTGAAGAAAAGAAGCCAGGGGTTATCTTTGCATTCCAGAGTGATACTGGAATATTGAGCAGTTTTAGCAGATGAGAGCAGGACCCGATAGTATTTAATGTGGTCCAGCAGATCTAGCGGTGGATGACTGAACCAGTTGGATTTTGAAAGTGCAGTTGTAAGTGAATTAGGGGAAATTTTTTTTCCAGAGACAGATACAGAAGAAAGTATTGCATCATACCTCATGTGCTATGTTCTGAATTTAGTCATCTTGGAGGAATAAACATTGTCCATCATGTTAGATGCTGTTGACGTCATTGTGAAGGTTAAAGACGTGAAGTGATGTTCCTGCAGAATGTGGGCTCGATTGATATTTAAATTCTTAAATGTTATTGAAAAGTCAGCGTGGGTTTCCTGTTTGTGATTATTGTCTTTTCACCCAGGAGCAGCTTCTTTTCATTCTCTCTTCAGCCGCCCACGCAACTCAGAGCTGCGAGTGGACCATTTCCTGTTTACTTCAGCAGGGTAAAGATAGAAATGCTTTTGAAACAATAAGGAATGAGATCAGCCCTGTGGTTTTGCTTATAGGTCAACTGTAAACAGTTCATCAAGCAAGAAGGCCCTAATAGACCAGCAGAGCACAATGGAGAATGCACAGCGCAGAGAGGGGAAGATATATGCACTTTAATTCCTGAGTGAGGATGGTGCAGAAACTTACAGTGAAAGCCAAAACTGAATTCCAGCCCATTTGAATTTGAATTGGACCAGTCCAGTAGTATTGGCTGAGGGAAGAATGTTAGCCAAGACACCAGGAGAATTCCCTGCCCTTCTTTGGATAGCACCAGAAAATCTTTGCCACCCATCGCAACCACTGGAACAGACATATGGAACTGTGGTTTAGTGCCTTGACCAATTTGAACATGTCAGTTTAGCATTGTCTATAACCTACCCTGCCCCGACCAAGCTTTTTCTCCCCATCTCGCTTGAAGTGATGAGCCCAGCTGAGCAGAGTTTCATAGATTAAGGAAGCCCTTTGCGACGTTACCTATTTGTCATTCCTCCTGTTTGAGTCCAGACAGTGATTGTTGGTAGTTTATTCTGTTTTGGAGAGTATCACAGCTGAGCTTGCCTCTGTCATCACCTGGCATACAAACGTGAACATTTCCTAGCCTGAATCACTGGATAGCTGTTCGAGAAAAGTACCATGGATGATTTCCTCCATTTACCACGCCCTTAACTCAGTGGTGCTGAGGCCAATTGTGATACACCCATCTCCACAACTGCATTCTGTTCCTTTTCCTATTACTCCTATGTGGTGCAATCCGTGAGGCTTCAGCAGAGTTGAAACAGGCTGTACGTTCCACTGCTCTGACTGAGGGCCCCGCCAAAGGCTGCGACACCTGCACTTGTGCAGGGCAGACTCGGCCATCCGGACAGGATGTAGCATGTGGGGCTCTGACTAAGGAGTGCGGCGGGTGCAAGGGAAGAGGAGTGGGAGTGCTTTGAACAGCGTTCCCACTTTCATGTTCCCTTTCTCCATCTCCCCTCTCATGGTCCACCCACAATTCCCTGCTAGCCAAGAGTTGGAGAACACTTTTTTGCACTTCAGTGAGATGCTGAATGGCCAACGTTAGGCCTTCCTCCATCCTTGTCAAGCTGGCAGACTGAATGTACAGGCCTTTGATCAGGACAAGCATGCACTCGGTTGCTTGCCATGCCTGATACTCTAAGCTGTTGACCACTCTTTCTATAGTGCAGAGGCCTGGAACATTATGGCACTTATGGTGGAGATGGACTTGTCCAATCTCCTGCAATGCGGAGTGCCCCTGGCAATGCTAACAGAACCTCACACATTTTCTGTTGCTGCTCCAGAATACTCCTCTTTGTCAATGATCCCCAATTCTCAGTATCTCCAACCAGCTGAGCAGAGCTGAGGCTCGTGCCCTCCGCTTTGTCCTTATCTCCAACACCTGCTCCTGCTCAATTGTGATTTTTTAAAAATTTGTTCTTGGGATGTGAGCATCGCTGGCCAGGCCAGCATTTATTGGCCATCCCTAATTGCCCTTGAGAAGCTGGCGGCGAGCTGCTTTCTTGAAATACTGGTGTCCAGGTGATGTAGGTAAACCCGCAGTTCCGATAGGAAAAGAATTCCAAGTTTTTGACCCAGCGACAGTGAAAGAACGCTGATATGTTCCAGTGGTGTGTGGCTTGGAGGGATCTTGTAGATTGTGGTGTTCCTATGTGTCTGCTGTTCTTGTTCTTCCAGATGGACTTCTCCTCTGAGAAGTCTTCCTCCTCTTCTGGGACCAGTTCTTGAGGGACGCCTGCAGAACCTATGGGAGATGAAAGACATTAAATAGAATGAACCAGAGACAGGTTTCAAAGTCAGCACTGTACGGCTTATCATATTTCAGTAGCTGCTGACATCGTCAACATGAGTGAGTGTTGTATGCCAAATGGCTGTGTGATAACTAACTTTCTAACCAGGCAGCTGGGAGACCCTCATTTGTCCATCGCCAATGGCCATGCATTCGACACTGCTCATCTCCAGTGTGCCATTCTCCACAGCATTCAGTGTGTTTATTGCTGGAGGCCACACCCAGTTCTATGCCTCTCCCTGGTGTTCTTCCCTCTCTTCTCCTACAAGGAGAGAATGAAGAAAGAAATGAGAGGATAGAATGACAACATTTGTGGAGGATGACTGTGAGGAATGGGTGTGAGATGGCAATAAGATGAGGGTAAGTGTCAATGGTGACTGGTCAGACACTTTGAGAGAGAGGAATGCGTGGAGCTGCAAGTTGTGTTGGTCTGTGGAGTGCTGTGCAGGAGATGGCTGGAGAAATCAGAGTGAGGGGGTTAACACTTGAATATGGAACGCCACTCACTTTTCCTGCCCTGATGAGGTAATTGAACCTTTTTCGGCACTGTATCCATGAGCGAGGTACCACACTGTTGCTGTTCACCTCCTCAGTCACTTCAGCCATGCCTGCTTAGTTTTGGAGGCAGACTTCTTCCTCCTGTCTGCTGGGAACAATGTGTCTATGGAGCCCTTATAACCCTCAGCATGATCTCCAGAGATGCCTCGGAGAACCGGGGGCGCGGAAGACAGCCTTCCTTCGTTGCGACTCCATCAGTCCATCCCTCTAGTTGCTGTCTTTCACTTGCCAGTTGTAGAACAGTTCCATTCTGTCCCTTGCTGGAGTCCCTTTAAACATTGAGACTTCAATAGTCAGGTGCGGGCCATCACCTCAGCCGCCTGCCATGATTGGTTGGGAAATACGGAAACGGATGATAATGCCGTGGCTCGATTGAAGAGCTTCGGAAAAACCTGCTCCTTGAATCTGCGACTTCCTGATGCCCTGCTGACCTTCCCTGTTGTATGTTTGTTTGGTACGCTGCCACCTTAATATGCTTAGTTATACTAGCCTGGACAGATTCCTAGTCTGTTTTCCAATGTCCAAATCATTTACCTATATCAAAAAAAGCAATGGTCCTAGTACTGAGACCTGGGAAACACCACAGTCTATCATCCTCCAGTCTGAAGAACAACCATTTACCATAGCTGTTTTCTGTCCTCAAGCCAATATTTTTTATCCAAGTTGACACTGACCCGCCTATCCCATGAGCCTCAATTTTGTTAACCAGCCTTTTATGTTGACCGCAGTGCACCTCCTAGTGACCAGTTACAGACCAGCATTAACAGCTTGCCTGCTTCTTTGAGCCTTGGAACACTGGGTAGGACAGCATGGTGATTTGAAGAGCGATCTATTGATTATGGGCATTGAGAGATGATTCTGATCTTACCCTGTCTCCTAGTCATTTGCAGATTTTTAAGCTTTTTATATTTGAGCACTGCCACTGGTGGCAGTCCTCACTTTGTTCATGGAACTGAACAAAAGGGATGGGGCTAAAAGGAGTTTTTTAAGCTGCTTCTCTTGCGCCAGTTGTACCAGAAAATATAAGCAGGCACCTACATCTGTGTTAGCCTCCATGTTTTTTCTGGATGGGCTGAGTATTCATTCTGCTGTATTTTAAATGAACCAGTTTAGAGTTATCTGGCGATCAGAAAAATTATTAATTGAGAAACACATTAGCCTTAGAATGTTTTGGAGGCTTCTGTGGGGTGAATCTGTGTAGTCTTCATTAAATGATAACTGGAGGCTTTACATTCGGATTCAACACAAACACTATTTATTGTCTTACTTATTGCATGGTCTAGATTGAGATCTTTTCTCGTTGGTGTGTTTCTGCTCTTTGCAAGCCTTTTTTAAAAATTCATTCATGGGATGTGGGCGATGTTGGCCAGGCCAGCATTTATTGCCCATCCCCTAATTGCCCTTGAGAAGGTGGTGGTGAGCTGCCTTCTTGAACCGCTGCAGTCCATTTGGGGTAGGTACACCCACAGTGCTGTTAGGAAGGGAGTTCCAGGATTTTGACCCAGCGACAGTGAAGGAACGGCGATATAGTTCCAAGTCAGGGTGGTGTGTGACTTGGAGGGGAACTTGCAGGTGGTGGTGTTCCACGTATTTGCTGCCCTTGTCCTTCTAGTTGGTAGAGGTCGCGGGTTTGGAAGGTGCTGTCTGAAGATCCTTGGAGCATTGCTGCAGTGCATCTTGTAGATGGTACACACTGCTGCCACTGTGTGTCGGTGGTGGAGGGAATCAATGTTTGTAGATGGGGTGCCAATCAAGCGGGCTGCTTTGTCCTGGATGGTATCGAGCTTCTTGAGTGTTGTTGGAGCTGCACCCATCCAGGCAAGTGGAGAGTATTCCATCACACTCCTGACTTGTGCCTTGTAGTTGGTGGACAGGCTTTGGGGAGTCAGGAGGTGAGTTACTCGCCTCAGGATTCCTAGCCTCTGACCTGCTCTGACTATGGTATTTATATGGCTACTCCAGTTCAGTTTCTGATCAATGGTAGCCCCTAGGATGTTGATAGTGGGGGATTCAGCGATAGTAATGCTATTGAATGTAAAAGGGAGATGGTTAGATTCTGTCTTGTTGGAGATGGTCATTGCCTGGCACTTGTGTGGCGCGAATGTTACTTGCCACTTATCAGCCCAAGCCTGGATATTGTCCAGGTCTTGTTGCATTTCTACACGGACTGCTTCAATATTGGAGGAGTCGCGAATGGTGGTGAACATTGTGCAATCATCAGCGAACATCCCCACTTCTGACCTTCTGATTGAAGGAAGGTCATTGATGAAGCAGCTGAAGATGGTTGGGCCCAGGACACTACCCTGAGGAACTCCTGCAGTGATGTCCTGGAGCTCAGATGATTGACCTCCAACAACCACAACCATCTTCCTTTGAGCTAGGTATGACTCCAGCCAGCGGAGGGTTTTCCCCCTGATTCCTATTGACCTCAGTTTTACTAGGCAGTTGATGCCATACTTAGTCAAATGCTGCCTTGATGTCAAGGGCAGTCACTCTCACCTCACCTCTTGAGTTCAGCTCTTTTGTCCATGTTTGAACCAAGGCTGTAATGAGGTCAGGAGCTGAGTGGCCCTGGCAGAACCCAAACTGAGCGTCACTGAGCAGGTTATTGCTAAGCAAGTGCCGCTTGATGGCACTGTTGATCACATCTTCCGTCACTTTACTGATGATTGAGAGTAGGCTGATGGGGCGGTAATTGGCCGGGTTGGACTTGTCCTGCTTTTTGTGTGCAGGACATACCTGGGCAATTTTCCACATTGCAGGGTAGATGCCAGTGTTGTAGCTGTACTGGAACAGCTTGGCTAGGGGCGTGGCAAGTTCTGGAGCACAGGTCTTCAGTACTATTGCCGGAATATTGTCAGGGCCCATAGCTTTTGCCGTATCCAGTGCCTTCAGTCGTTTCTTGATATCACGCGGAGTGAATCGAATTGGCTGAAGTCTGGCATCTGTGATTCTGGGGACTTCAAGAGGAGGCCGAGATGGATCATATACTGAGGTGTGTCTCTCAAAATGCTGTCTGCTCCTTCTTTATGTCTGATGATGTCATCAGTAGCATTAGTAGCCTGGTCTCTTAAAGATACAATTTCCTAAAGGTGAAGTCACCACTACATTACATTACCCCTTTTTAAATTTAACGTTTCCCCCTTTTCTTTAAAAGTTAACAATTACTCTCTAGCTACTTATACAAAATTACATTGAACAAAACTTGGTTGGACTAATGTTTGAAACTTGGAGGGGACAGGTTTCAGGCACATCACCCTCAATACCAGACTTTCTTCCCATCTGGCTCCCTTCATCATTGATACATGTCATAGCTATTAAATTGGACACTTAAGTCGATGAGGTCTTGATGATCTTCTCTGTGGATCTTGCTGTATCGATCCCAGTTGTGTTCAATTCGGCTGAGCTGCTTCTCGAGTTGTTGCAAGTGCTAAGTCATTCAAGTCATCTTTGTCCCTATCTTCTGGAATTGTTTTAGCATTGACTCTTTTGAAGAAGGTTACATTTCTCTTCACAATGTAGTTTCCTTTCTTCGCTGTGATCATGCTTCGTTTTCTCTGAACTACTATAAGCACGCTTGGGTCTAAAGGTCAGCTAATATCTTACCGAATCAGGACTTTGTCTCCTTCTTTTATCTCACTATCTTTTATGTGCGTCTGTCGGTCTGCATGTGTCTTTGTCATCTGTTTTTGACTCTTGTCTCTATCTCGCAAGTTTTCTGTTTAGTGTGTATAGGGTTGAGTAGGCATGAATTGTGATGGTGGATACTTCTTCAAGATGTCTTCTTTCGACAGCTGGCTTTGCCCTGATGATGTTTATCGTGATCAGCTTTAGTTCGTTGGTAGTTTTGAAACTTGGCAGATTTCCCTTGCTTGAGTCTACAATATGGAACTAAGTCTGACATGTGGACCCATGGGAGGATTTGAGAGTAACTTGGATGATCCCTAGGATCGATAGAGGGGTATCTGATCCATAGGAGAAGATTTTAGATATCAGCTTATTCAATTGCAATTTCTATTTTCTCTGTAACTCATTCTGTTGACTGTTGCTCCCGAGTCAATTACTTCAGAGATTGTCAAATTGCCTATGAACACAACACACATTGGCAGGCATCAGTACTTGTGGTTGTGAGCAACAAAGATCTTCACTTGTGCTGCCATGCAATCTTCTTTCTGACATTCAATTCTATTAATATCTTGTGCAGGTTTCGATCGGCATACTCTTAAAAAATGTTCCACAAGCGTTGACTTCTTTCCTCTTGCAAGACAAGATTTGTAGTGCAGATATGCACCACTGCAATAATTGCATGCAAGTGTGATGTGATAGTAATCTCTGTCTTGGTCTTCCTTGACGTGCTTTGGACTTTTCTCTGGGTTTCCTCTGTGCCCTTGTGTTTGGTGTGTTTCTGTGGTGAAACCAACCTATTGTGGCATTCATGGATTCTGTTGACGATCCTGACTTGGCCTCAGGGAATTCTCGTCATATGTTATTTGCCTCTTTCCCTCCTAAGACTTCGGCTTCCAGAGTTCTGCCAATATC
Organism: Heterodontus francisci; assembly: GCF_036365525.1. NCBI lineage: Eukaryota > Metazoa > Chordata > Chondrichthyes > Heterodontiformes > Heterodontidae > Heterodontus > Heterodontus francisci. Next base: position 38,424,615 of record NC_090378.1, read on the forward strand.
AAATAGCCTTTGCAAGTTTAACAATTCACCCTGTCTAAGAGCTTGCCTTCTTAATCTTGGTGATTGGCAGGTCATAATGATCTGGGCGATGATTTCTTTGTTCATGTCTGTGAAGTTGCAATTCTGGCTTAGATTTCTGGCTCTTGTCACGTAGAGGTCAAGGGTCTCGCACTTGTCTTGCTTGCCTGAAGACAAAAATTTTGTAGTGAGGATTTGCCCTTGGTTGAAAATACCTTGTAGAGCATTCTTCACTGCGTCCTATTCATCGTTGGTTCCGGTGTTTGTGAGTGTATCGAAGATATCATCGATGTTTGGTCCAGCATGGTTTAGGAGTATCGTTCTCTTTCTTTGGAGTGTATTGATATTGAGTGCCATCATTAGGCGTTTGGATTTTGATAGTCATTTGCTCCAGTGTGGCCCTGGGTTGCTGTCTGTCTCTGTAAAGGCTGGGAAGACTGGCAGTTGTTGCACTCACATGTAGGTTAGATTTTGTGCTGGAGGCAGGGCCCCTGGTGCCGGGCCGAAAAGGCCGGGGGATCCCTGCCCCTGCCTTTTTGTGCCCACCCGGAGCAATCCTCTGGTCTTTTTGTGTCAAAGATTTATGAAGGCGGGATCTCTGTCCCTTTAAAGACCTTAAAGACAAGCTCCCGCCTCCAGGAGCTGCCAGCCAATCAGAGGGTCGGCAGCTCAGCAGTATCGGCAATGCCATAGTGAGTGGTGGCCATTGCTGGTACTGCAGAGACCTCAGAACCAGGCCCAGCGTTGGAACCCTAGAACAAAGGTAGGTGAGGCGGGATTGCCGAGGCCAGTCAGGAAGGCACCAGCAAGTGGGGTTGGTGGGGGGGAGGGGGGAGATGGTCATTCAGTCCATAGGGAAAGGGACCCCTAGGTGTAAAGTTGTTCCTGGTGGGGATCCTCCCCCTCATCCCCCCAAGCCCGCAGGGAGGGTGCCTCGTTTTACAAGGCATCCTCCCTGCACAGTGGAGGCTTCTATCCGTGCTGCTGGCAAGATCCCAAGGTTGGCGGGAAGAGGCCCCTAATTGACCATTAGTGGGGCCTCAATTGGACTCTGGGTGTCGTTTGCTTATCCCGCCCCCGGGAAGATCGCTGGGCGACTGGCCATTCGGCCCCCCACCACCTGTCGCGATACTCCGTGCCCCTCCGCCTCTGATCCTACCTTGAGGGACCCATAAAATCCCAACCAGTGATTAATTTTGCTTAAATATGGAACAAAAAGTTTTTGTTTTCTGTTCCAGGCCAGTTTTCTCGCTATTCCAGTCCAGGGATCAGTTGGGGGAACCTTCGTTACACTCCCTCAATGGCAAGTATATCAATCCTTAGGTAAGGAGACCAAAACTGTACATAATACTCCAGATGCAGTCTTACCAAGCAAGACTTCTTTACTCCTGTGCTCATATCCTCTTGCAATAAAGGAAGGCCTGGTGAACGCACCACACTCAGCTGATGGAATTCTATTTATCCCTAGGATGACAGGATTTTGCTGTGAGGAGAGATTGAGAAGACTGGGCCTATATTCTCTAGAGTTTGGACGAATGAGAGGTGATCTCATTGAGGCATACAAAATTCTTACAGGGCTCGACAGGGTAGAAGCAGGGGACAGTCTCAGAATAAGAGGTAGGCCATTTAGGACTGAGATGAAGAGAAATGTCTTCACTCAGAGGGTGGTGAATCTTTGGAATTCTCTACCCCAGAGGGCTGGGATATACTCATGACGGAGATCATAGATTTCTAGATATTAAAGATATCAAGTGATATAGGGGTAGTGCGGGAAAATGCGTTGCGATAGAAGATCAGCCATGATCTAGTTGAATGGTGGGGTGGGCTTGAGCGGCCGGATGGCCTACTCCTTAAAGGCCTGCTTGGGTAAAAAATTGAAACCCGACTCGGGCCTGACCTGACCACATCCAACCCGAACCCAACCCGGGCCCGAGTCCTTTCATTTTTTTCGTGCCCGACCCGACCCGACCCGACTCGACCCAATTATCGTAATAAAGTTCATGATATCAACAGGTTATTGTGCTCTACCTTGTCCAAATGGTAATACTGACTTGTGATCCTGTTCATTCGTTCTGATAGCAGGCTATTCCTGTAGATGGAGTTGTGGGGAATCATGGGTGAGTCTGATCCCGTCACCAGGAACCAATGCCCCCACCCTCCTCCCCACTTCACTTTCACACATGAGCACTTTGTGGCCGAGTTCATTGGATAGTGATCAGGGGTACAAACCCAGTGATTTGCTTACCCCCTCCCTTTTTTAGTCAACACAGTTTTCGGAGGGTTGTAGGGCCGTAGAGATTTGGAGGGGTGGGGGAAGGAGCTGTGCAAGGCCTTGAAGATTTGAACATGAGCAATACAGAGGCCAATTATCATTTTCTTACTGCTATTCCTAAGCTCAGTGAATTCAATACAGAGAGATTTGACTGGAAACTAAATTTCAGTGAAAGGAAAGATTGATTGATTGGAAAAATGGCAGATGAGATAACAGGCTTTCCCAGTGCTGTTTGATTGTTAATGTACAGTACTACAGATTCTCGGTGCTGTCTGATTATTAGTCTACAGTACTGCAGATCTGCAGTACTGTTTGATCAGCGTACACATAATGGCCAGCACCTCGAATAGCCTACAAAGCAAAAATAAACAGTGATAACAACAGATGTGTTAATGTTGACAAAGTAGGTTGAACAATTTCTAGCATTGATATTTAATACAATTTTACATAACTGTTAGTATCACTTTTTTTTTAAATTCTTACCCGAGATTATTTGATGTCATGGGTGAATCTCAACCCTCCAAAGCTTTCAGAGTGTCCACCTATCCTTTGAGATCTTTGTAAGTTTTTGTAGCATTGCCAGTTAAACAATCAGTAAGCCCTGCTTGTTAATTGCTTTTACACACTGGACTGTCTTGTTTCTCAGTAAGATTACAGTTCAGTCTTAGAAGAGGTAAAGCATCCCAGAAGCCCTGATTTGAAGTATTAAAATGCAAAACAAATAATCTAACAGCGATCAAATGCAGTTAGGTATTTATTGAACATCTTTCTTCCAACTCCTTGAGTACATAAAATTAAAGATCCCAACTCTAGGAGCTGAACTAAGTTTTTGTAGATAACTTTCAAATACACATAGTATTTCTCTTTTCTGTCAGAAATATCAGCCTTTCTCTTCCGAGACTTTCAGATAACGTCTTGACTCCCTCATGATTTTTAAGCAGTCTTCTCATGAGATTATCCATTATCTCTCTACAAAGAAAAACTTGCTTTTCTCTAGCACCTTTCACAACCTCAGGACGTCCCAAACCACTTTCCACCCAATGAAGGTCTTTGTGAATTGTAGTCACTGTTGTAAAGAAGGAAACGCAGCAGCCATTGCCCACAGCAAGCTCCCACAAACAGCACTGTGATAATAACCAGATACAACAGAAATAAATCGTGTCAAACCATAGATTAAAAAGAAAACAAATAGCCTACTCCAATGAAGCACCCAGTAGGCAGTTAGGTGAACATTTGATTTAGTAGTCTCAGTTACAGACATAGCAAGTAAGTCGTCTCAGTTGCAGACATAGCAAGTAAGTAGTCTCAGTTACAGACATGGCAAAAAAAAGAAAAGAACAAAAGGCGTTATAAATTGTCATGTAAAAAAAAAGAGTCAACAGTGGAAGGCTTAAGGGCATGCCTACGCTGGTCGATTGTCCTTCCAGCTACGCTGAAGTTCCTCTCACTGCTGCTACGGCTCGCCAGAATGCAAAGTATACTTCTAGCCGGCTTGGCCAATTTAACACTGTGTTCCTTCCACCAGCCCAACAGATCACGTTCATTTGCCATCGCCAACACAGCAGGCCTCTGTGCTGTGTACTGCTGCACTTCATCATTTGCGTCCACTTCTTCATGAACATTCTCCCATTCAGCAAATCGGTCACTGCTTTTTTGGCAGCTGTAGGTTCATCATCAACCACTTTCGTTTCCTTCACAGGTTCTTCTGTTTTAAAGCTGTTGATAGGTCTGCACACTTCAGAACAAACTTCTTCCCTATCATGGCTGGACAACACTTGCAGCCAGAGAAATGTTGGAATCTTGTGCATATTATTTACTTCAACTTTCTTCAGAAGCCACTCTCTGTGCCATTGCCTGACAACTGCTTGCATTGGAGTATCTGAAGAAAGTGGCATACAGAGTTGTTAGAGTTTCTCAAACCACGTAATTACCAGGTTCAATTGTGGGATACTGATCTCCCTCGAGTTCCCTCTGAGCTTCATAAAATGGTCGGAGGAAATCAACGCATTTGTCTGTAATTTGTGATTTCTTGTGAGCGGGTATGTTTTTTCCGCTCGTCTGTACAAATGAATTTAGGTAGGACTGACTTGGCCCTGCTGCGGGTCGAGTACAACCTTTTTCCGTGTGCCGCTACAAGGATGAATTTCCTGTCTTTTTGCTGTCGCTGTCATATTTAGTAGAAGTTTGCAAGATTTGCATTGTACAAATCCATTTGAACTTTTACTATTGCTGGAAACAACAGCTTTGAAATGTTTCCAGACGGAAGATTTACCTTTTCTGGCTAAAGGACTTTCCACTGCTAAACATTCTCCAGTAGTCAGCATTCGTTTTACATCCATACTTAGTGCACTGTAGTGTCGAATCACTTTTGGATGCATGGAAGCTACAGCATGAGTGCGATGACGTCATAGAGATGCTCACTTGCTCACTGCAGAGTGCGGAGTCCGGACTGCACTTGACCTTAATGTTGAACTGAAGATTACTTCCTGGAGGCAGCACTATCCAGCCCGACCTGACCCGAGCCTGAATGCTGGACTAGGAAGAGAGACCTGACCTGACCTGATCCTGACACATGTAGTCGGGTTCGGGTCGGGTAGCCAGGCTTTACTACTCCTGCTTCTATTTCATATGTTCCTATATTCTCCTGCCAACCCCAGCTGCCCAAGTGATGCCAGTGGCCTCACCTCCCTCTCCGGATTCCTACCACCTACCACTGAGAAAAGCAAATCTTACAGCTGCACCACAGGCTACTCTGTGGCACTTTTGAAACAGCTGGCAGGAACAGGCTAGTCTGACATTGGACAGAGCAGCCAGCATCAGCTGCAGCAGACGCAACCTCATGGACAGCAGGAGGACAGAGGAGCTGCAAGGGGAGGAAGCCATTGGGTGCACAGCCCAAGAGGCAGCTACCTGCAAATGACAGAGCGCCAGTGCTGTAGGAGCCTGCACCTATCCAGGCAGATAGTCTCAGTCCTGCGTGTGCTGATCCACAATTACCTGCGGCCTCACGGACCCCATGGCAGTCCCCTACCTGGAACCATCAAGGTCTCCATTGCCCTAAACTGCTATGTGACTGGGTCATTCCAGGAACCCAGGTGGCATCTCACAGTTGGCAGCTCATCAGGTCATCTGGCAGGTCCCGGATGCCATTTTCAGGAGAGCAGGGGACTACATCCACTTTGACACATAGGCATAGAGGGCAATGGGTTCAGCCTCCATCGCTGGATTCCCCCAGGTGCAGGGCATCATTGCTTGTGCCCATGTGGCCATCAAGGCACCCTGTTACCAGCCAGTGAGATCCATCAACAGGAAGAGCTTCCTCACAGTGTGTGCTCGCTTACCAAGCAGCTCTTTCATCCTCTGCCAGTCCAGGCTACCTCAATTTTTCACTCCATCCCCCAAAGTGCATGGATGGATCCATGGGGACAAGGGAAATCCCTTGAAGCGATGGCTACTGACCCCTCTATGGGAGCCCCAGACTGAGGCACAGAGGTAAAAAAATCAATGTCACTTGTTCAGCAGGCCAACCATTGAGCAGGCCATTGGGTTTCTGAAGATGTGATTCTGGTGCTTGGATTGGTTGGGTGGCACCCTCCAATACCCTCCTGCAAGGGTCTCTGAAATGGTGTTGGGGTAATTGATCGGATTGAAGGCCAATAAATCCCCAAGGCCTGATAATCTACATCCCAGAGAACTTAAGGAAGTGGCCCTAGAAATAGTGGATGCATTGGTGGTCATCTTTCAAGATTCTAGACTCTGGAACAGGGTAACTAAATTAACCCCACTATTTAAAAAGGGAGGTAGAGAGAAAACAGGGAATTGTAGACCAGTCAGCCTGACGTCGGTAGTGGGGAAAATTCTAGAGTCCATTATCAAAGATTTTATGGCAGAGCACTTGGAGAACAGTGGTAGAATTGGGCAGAGTCAGCATGGATTTACGAAAGGGAAATCATGCTTGACAAATCTACTAGAATTCTTCGAGGATGTAACTGGTAGAGTTGATGAGGGGGAACCAGTGGATGTGGTTTATTTGGACTTTCAGAAGGCTTTCAACAAAGTCCCACATAAGAGGTTAGCATGTGAAATTAAAGTGCATGGGATTGGAGATAGTCTTTTGCGATGGATAAAAAATTGGTTGGCAGACAGGAAACAAAGAGTAGAAATAAACAGGTCTTTTTCCGACTGGCAGGCAATGACTAGTGAGATACCGTTGGGATCGGTGCTAGGACCCCAGCTATTCACAATATACATTAATGATTTAGATGAGGGAACTAAATGTAATATCTCCAAATTTGCGAGAGACACAAAACTGGGTGGGAGGATGAGTTGTGAGGAGGATGCAGAGAGGCTTCAGGGTGATTTGGACAAGTTGAGTGAGTGGGCTAATGCATGGCAGTATAATGTGGATAAATGTGAGGTTATCCACTTTGGTAGCAAAAACAGGAAGGCAGATTATTATCTGAATGGCTATAAACTGAAAGGGGAGAATATGCAACAAGACCTGGGTGCTCTCGTACACAAGTCGCTGAAGGTAAGCATGCAGGTGTAACAGGCAGTAAAAAGGGCAAATGGTATGTTGGCCATCATAGCGAGAGGATTCGAGTACAGGAGCAGGGATGTTTTGCTACAATTATACAGGGCCTTGGTGATGCCACACCTGGAGTGCAGTTTTGGTCCCCTTATCTGAGGAAGGATGTTGCTATAGAGGGAGTGCTGCGAAGGTTTACCAGACTGATTCCTGGGATGATGGGACTGACGTTTGAGGAGAGATTGAGTCAGTTTAGGATTATATTCGCTGGAGTTCAGAAGAGTGAGGGGGGATCTCATAGAAATCTATAAAATTCTAACAGGACTTAGGGTAGATGCAGGAAGGATGTTCCCGATAGTGGGGGAGTCCAGAACCTGGGATCATAGTCTAAAGATACGGGGTAAACCATTCAGGACTGAGATGAGGAGAAATTTCTTCACCCAGAGAGTGGTGAACATGTGGAATTCACTACCACAGAAAGCAGTTGAGGCCAAAATATTGAATGTTTTCAAGAAGGAGTTAGATATAGCTCCTGGGGCAAAAGAGATCAACGGATATGGGGAGAAAATGAGAAGAGGTTACTGAGTTGGATGATCAGCCATGATCGTAATGAATGGCGGAGCAGGCTCGAAGGGACGAATGGCCTACTCCTGCTCCTATTTTCTATGTTTCTATGTTTCTATTATGGTGATCTGATGTGCTCTCTATTATATGGCCCTTCAGAGAGGTGTGGACCTTGAGGACAGTGAGGCTCTAGAAGGAGACAGCTCATCAAGGACAGAGGAGGAAGAGGAGGCAGAGAGGGATAACACTGAACAGAGGTTCCCCTGCTCCACGCCGAGGTGGCCTTCACTGCCACCCTCCGGAAAGAGGACCTCCCTCCTCACCCTCACGACCTGCAGCATTAGATCCAGGTGGGCATCGATGAAGTGAAGGCTTGCCCAACCCCTAGTGCCAGGCCCCCCCATTGCACTCCATTGATTACTGAATGGCTGCTCATTTCATGGAAGACTTTCCAGAGCCCACAATGCTGCCTGAAGGCTACTGATTGGCTAAAGAGTATAATGTCATCCTAAGCCCCTTGACACTTTGGATTTAGAATTTATATTCCAACTTTTAACGCCATAGTCCATAGCCTTTGTCCCATATCCCTAAACGCCTTTGGTGAACAATAATCTATCAATCTCAGATTTAAAATTAAGAATTGATCAAGCATCAATTGCTCTCTATGGAAAAGAGTTCCAATCTTCTACCATTTTTTGTGTGTAGAACTCTTTCCTAACTTCAGTCCTGAAAGAGTCTGGCTCTAATTTTTACATTATGACCCCTAGTCCTAGACTTGCCAAACAGCGGAAATAGATATTCTCTATCTAACCTGTCTGTTCCCCTTAATATCTTGAAAACCTTGATCAAATCATCCTTTAATCTTCTAAATTCCAGGGAATACACCCCTAGCTTGGGTAATTTCTCTTCATAATTTAATCCTTGGAGTCTAGATGCTTCAGCCTTGACTTTTGCACTGATGTGCTGGGCTTCGCCATCATTGAGAATGGGGATGTTTATGAAGCTTACTCTTCCAGTTAATTGTTTAATTGCCTATCACCGTTCAAGACTGGATGTGGCAGGACTGCACACCTTTGATCTGCTCTGTTGGTGGGATCGCTTAGCTCTGTCTAAAGCATGCTGCTTCTGCTATTTAGCATGCATGTAGTCCTGTGTTGTAACTTCACCAGGTTAGTACCTACTCTGCACTCTCTCCAATATATCCTTCCTAAGTTGTGGGTGCCCAAAACTGCTCACTGTATGCCAGATGTGGTCTCACCAGGGCTTTGTATAGTTGAAGCATGACTTCTACCCCCTTGTATTCTGGTCCTCGAGATGTTAAGACCAACATTTCATTCACCTTTTCCATTGTTTTCTGAAACTGTTCATGACATTTTAATTATTTATTTATCTCTAGCCCCAAATCACTTTGGACCTCTGCTGTTTGTTCCCAAATGTTACATACAGTCCAGAAACCTATATTTTTCTGTCAGTTCTAATTTTTTTCTTCAAATATAATTCATCTTCAAATCCTTCCTCTCTTTATAGTGGTGAGACTGTTGAAGGCCAGGTCCACAGGTGGTGTCTCCCTTCTAGTTGCTTACCAAAGATGCCTTTCGTTATCTATTTGCCTGGGCAGTAAACGTGTTGGGGGAGGTTGAGGGGGGAAGAGATGACAGCCAAACCTCATTCTGCCCTGATCCAATGTCCACACATGCATCCATTTCAGCAGGTACCACTGGATGATAATTGAAAGTATTTTTTCTTCTCTTACTAAGATTTGCATAGACTTGAGTTTGAATTATTTTTTAATGACTCAATACCACATTGCAATGCATTTACCCATTGCACATTCAAGAGGATCTAACCGAATTCCTAAATAAGTTGCATACTATGCAAGGCGAACTCAGTAGATACAAAAGAGGACATGCTAACCCTCAAGGGTGGGTTGGGGTCATAGAGTCATTTATGGCAGAGAAGGAGGCCATTTGGCCCATCAAGTCCATGCCAGCTCTCCAGGAGTGATCCGGTCAATCCCACTTCCCCGCTCAATCCCTGTAAGCCCTGCTAGTTTATTTCCTTCAAGTTGCCATCCAGTTTCCTTTTGAAATCATAAATTTTCTCTGTTTCCTCCACCCTTCTGGGCCACTCGCTGCGTAAAAGAGTTCTTCTCTTTTCCCCTCCATCTCTTGCCCAAAACTTTAAATCTGTGTTGCCTAGACCTAGTACCATCATTTAATGGGAACAGTTTTTCCTTATCTAACTTATCTAAGCCTGTTATAACATTGTACACCTCAATCAAATCTCCTCTCAATCTTCTTTGCTCCAGGGAAACCTAACCTCGTAACTAAAACTCCCCCATCTCTGGAACCATTCTGGTAAATTTCCTCTGCACCCTCTCAAGGACCCTCACATCCTTCTGAAAGTGTTGTGACCAAAACTGGATGTAATACTCCAGAAGGGCCTAACCAGAGCTTTATAAAGGTTCAGCCTAACTTCCCCTGCTTTTGTACTCTATGTCTCTATTTATGAAGCCCAAGATCCCATATGCTTTGCTGACCACTCTCTCAATACATTCCACCACTTTCAAAGATCGATGCGTTCCAGCACACTCTTTAGAACGGTGCCATTAAGTCTAGATTGCACTTACCTTATTCCTTCTGTCAAAATACATCACCTCACACTTGTCTGTATTAAATTCCATCTGCCACTTGTCTGCTCATTCTTTGAGGGTGATTGGAAGAAAATAAATTCTGAAATGTCCAGCATGGCTGCATCTCAGTGAGAGGCGCCTATTTGCCCTTGCAAGGTCCCTCAAGAGTGGCCTTATGCAAGTGGCATTCGTGTGCCCTGATCATGGAATGCTGGGCCCCCACCAGCTTAGGCATTGTGCTTGTCTCCGTGGGGAAACTAACAGTTTTCTTTTTTGTACTTCAGGAAAAGACGACACACAATATTGGTGCAGGCCAAGATTGGCGGAGGGTGCTGTACCTCCACATCCTCACCCCCATGGAGGAGGAGGCCTTGGAGTTGGTGGGGCACCAGGGCAGCCATGCAATCACTGACAGCTATTCAGGAGTGCCAATCCAAGAGGATGAGAGAATGAGTGTGGGTGAACAGAGGTGCATCTGGCACACACATGGCATAGTGCTCATGTGACCCCTGCTGGACGCATGGAGCTCCACAGCAAGCATGGCTGAGATAAGGAAACGAGAAAACCTTAACCCTTACATATTGATGTGATCTCTTGCAGGTCAGGGTCAGCCGAGGCATGATGAGCTTGAGAGACTGGAGGCCAGCTGTCCATCTCTGAGGAGGAGGAGGGATTTTCAAATGGTGAAAAGTCATGTCATTCCCCCCCACTCTCTGCCAGTGCAGATACTCTCACGTCGGTGGCTATGTGTTCGCGATTAGACTCAGGGTCACAAGCTGGTGAGCACTCCACAGACGCATTCTAGCAGCTGATGGAGGCTGTGGCAGCCAAGGCTACTGGCAGTCAGAGGACTGTGGGAGGCCAGGCCCATGCTGAGCCACAGGCTGTTGACATGTCTTTGGAGTCATCGGCAACATGGCAACTGCTGCAGCTGCAGCGAGAGGTGAGGGAACATCTGGCGGAGCTTCCAGAGGCTATAAGCAGACATGTGCCGACGATGGAGGAGTCTGTCCAGGCCATGAGTGCTGCCATGTCTCAGATGGGTGCACGGTTGGTTTTCTCCATCCAGAGATTGTCAACTCTCATGGAAAGCCAACTGCAGCAGACCATTCAGTGGATACTGGAGATATGTGCCGACCAGCTTGCAATCGCCTTAACCATGAGCTCAAAACGGCAAGGCAAGAGGGGGACAAAGTGCCTGGATTCTCCACCAGGTCCTTGTCCATCTCAGGTCAGCAGGGAGGTACATGTGTGCTTTGCAAGGAAGGAGGAGTGGCTGACTCCTACTTCTGGGGGTTCATCTCAGGGCACTCCTGGTTTGGGCAGTGCTCCTCAGCCCCTCTGCCAGTGCCACCAGTTTCTCACATAGCCACAATGACAGGGGAGGGCCCTGCACCTGTGCAGAAGCCCCTTAGCATGCCGGGGCCCTCCAGGCCTCAGTCAGCCAGAGGTTATCTTGGTCAAGGTCATCCCAAGCCATGGGACAGCACAGTCAGTAGCTTGACTCTAACTCAGTTGCTGGCACAGGGGTAGCACCTCATAGGAACTATCATAATAGAGTTAAGAGGAGCACTTAGCTGCACTTGGGGTTCACAGGTGATTACAATCTGTAGATATTAAGCCTCATTTCTGTTGTGCACCTCAACAAATCTTTCACTCACTGATGCTGCTTCTCATTCTAATTCTTGCACTCCTGTGAGATCTCATCTACACCCTTGCTCCCTCAATGGGCTTGAAGCAATGAACTAAGGCACGCCCGTACAGCTGTTCAGCCTTGCTACTGTGTGTTGTGCACCTGGGCACTGGGCGATGGTATGCAAAATGAAAGGGGCAACAGCAGGACTAATTAAAGCTAAGACTTTATTGGAATCTTTCTGAAAGGGTGATAGATTCACATGAAATGGTTATGTATTAGAGCATCCCAGATCTCCCTTGCATGTATCTCATTGTGCCTTGCCTGTAGTCCAAGGGGTCCCTCATCTTGCATCGCCTGGTCAGCTGGCTCCTTCACATCCTCATCATCAGAGAAGGCATCACAATCAGCGATGTCCTTAATTGTCCATTGCCTCCCCCCTCTGCAGTGCTAGGTTGTGCAGTGCACTGCAGATCACCATGATATTCGAGATCCTTGCTGGGGCATACAGTGGGGCTCCACCGGATTAATCTAAGCATTTGAATCGCATCTTCAGAACCCTATGGCTTGCTCAATGGTCACTCAGGTTGACCCATGGCAGGTGTTATACCTCTTCTCTGCATCCATACGTGGGATTCTCACAGGCGTAAGTAGCTATGTCTTTAGTGGGTAGCTATGTCTCCAAGTATCCATTCTTGAAGGTGCAAGGGGAGCTGGAAAAGCTGTGGCACTTGGTCTGCCGAAGTATGCAGACATCGTGCTTGCTTCCTGGGAACTGTGCACAAACCTGAAGGATCCGCTTTCAGTGGTCGCAGACCAGTTGGACATTGACGGAATGGAAGCACTTCCTGTTGATGAAGACTGTTGGCTGGTCCGGGGGAGCCGTGAGTGCCACATGCATACACTTTACACCTGGAGGTATCCAGCGCTGGCCCTGAAGCCAATGGCCCACTCTGCCTGACTGTCAGGTCAGTCTAGTAGCGCAGTTAGTCGCTAGCCCTCTTGAAGATGACATTGGTCACCTCCTTGATGCAGCGATGAGCCGCAGACTGAGAGATCCCATACCTCTCCCCGGTGGATCCCTGAAAAGATCCAGAAGTGTAGAAATTGAGAGCCATGGTGATCTTCAGTGATACTTGCATTGAGTGTCCACTAGCCCCCATAGGTGTCAACTCATGCTGCAGCATGGTGCAGAGATCAGTGATGGCCTCCCTAGAAAGCTGCAGTCCTCGTTGACACTGCCACTCTGACATTTGGAGAAAATGCTGCTTTGCGCAGTACACTCTCTCCTGGGGATAGGCTCTTCTGCACACAGCTGCCTTTTGACATGTCCCTCTGTGCCCTTCTCCAGTGTGCCCACTCTGAGGTTGGTCCTTCTGCTGGTCATGAAGTTTCTGATGTGCCCCCACCGGTGCCTGGACCTCCTTCCCTCTGACCTGCCCCTCCTCCTCAAAGGGGCCAGCAGGCCTGGGTGGATGCAGTCCATGGTCGGTCTCCTCTCTCTGATTCCTAGGCCTTCTACCAGGATGGCTCACCCTCCACCAAACCTGTCCCTGAGTCCACTCTTCATAGGGGCAGTAACACTTGCTATGTGACTCTGGCCATACGACCCCACTGTCCTGGCACCCTCTGCTCTCTTCTGCTAACTTCTGGCAGTGCCCTTTGTGCAACACCCTTTCAGCCACCGCATACTGGCTCTCCTGATGGCTTCCTGAGAGACCCAGCACTTATCCCCTGCTTCTTATCTGCCTGTTTCACTAGGCAGGTCTCCGAAGCCTCGTGGTCCCAATGCACCATTGATAAAAGTAGAAATGCGCTGTAAAATTGTCATTAATTGGCCTTTCAAGTACGTTAATTGGTGTCCCACCGCCTTGATGTTAGAAGTCTGCCCTCCATGGTTCCCGCCGCTGGTAAAATCCGGAAGTGACATCAAGATGTCGGACTTCCAGCCAAACTTGATCCACTCCCATTTTATGGCCCCCAGGGGCCATACCTCCAAATTCGCTCGAATTGGCCCAGTAAAATTCCAGCCAGGATTGCAGGTGGAGGATGACCAAAGTGCTCATCAAACATCCTCTGATGAGTAGAGCATTGAAGAAGAGGAGGAGGATGATGAGGAGGAAAATGAAGATGGGGCATCCATTGCCAGAGCAGTGGTGTGCATTGCTGCCAGCGATGCCCTAATAGTTCAAAGATTCAACTAATAGTGACACATGGGGGAAAAAAAATGAAATCCACTGCCCGTCACCCGCCATCATCACCACCCCTACTCTTTGCACAAAACAATCCTTTAGCCACGAACATACACATTGCATCTCCACTCAGTGAGTCTCATCAGGTATTGACATTCAACATGAAGCAAGTGAAAGGGTGAGTTAGCACTCATGGCACAATAGTAGGCAAGATGTGAAAGTGGTGCTAATCAATTCATTTTATGTGGCATTATAAAAAAAAACTAAACAACGTAAAATTTTCTCAAACACCCATGTGCACACTCTTAGTGAATTACAATTGCTTTAACTTGCACTTCCTACAGCTTCTACATGGTGGATCCTGTGTGGCTTATGTCCTGACTGCTGAGATGCTTTTGGTTTACAATCTCTGAGGGCCCCGCCAAAGACAGCTCCACCTGCATCACACGGCCATGGGAGAGGAGGCAGTATGTCAGGTACTGGCTGAGAGGAGGAACAACAGGTGAGAAGTGGGAGTGCTTTAAGTGGTGTTCTCATTTCCTCTTTCACTATTATCCCTCTCCTGGGCCAGCACCATATCACTTCTGCCACACCCCTGCATACCAGCTTGGTGAAGATCGGTGGGTGACACATTGTAAGGCCATTGATAAGGTTTCTGTTATCCTGTTTAAGGTGGCACACATCTCCTGCAAGGTCATGGTCTGTATCGATTCATTTGAAAGACATGCTTGAATCTCCTTGAAGGTGGCCACTCTTCCCATGGCAAACATTCTCGCAATTACCTGCACCACCAATTCATTACTGTTGCAGTTGGACTCCTCCATCCTTTCCGCTATTGTGGACAGTGTGCATGGTATATCTGCTGGTACCTCACAAAGTTGCTGCTCTACCTCTATCATTCTCCTACTTAACAATAGCCCCTGGGTTTCAGCATCTGTGTTCAGCTGAGCAGAACTTGGAGAGGATTGTCCCCCCAACCCTGCAATGTGGACACCCCACAACTGTCACCCTGTGTCTGCTCGCACTCACTTGTGAATTGTGCATCACCAGGTGAAAACCTATCAAACTGTCCATGTGGACTCACTGAAGTGTGAGTAAGTTAAAAAACAGGACCTCTAGGGTTGTAATCTCTGGATTACTCCCTGTGCCACGTGCCAGTGAGGCTAGAAATAGGAAGATAGTGCAGCTAAACACGTGGCTGAGCAGCTGGTGTAGAAGGGAGGGTTTCAGATATCTGGACCATTGGGCTCTCTTCATGGACAGATGGGACCTGTACAAGAAGGACGGGTTGCATCTAAACTGGAAGGGCACTAATATCCTGGCTGCAAGGTTTGCTAGCGTCACTCGGGAGGGTTTAAACTAGTGTGGTGGGGGGGGGTGGGGAGGGCGGGGTGGGAACCAGAGCAGGAGGACAGCTGGCGAAGTAAATGAGGAGGACATAGTAAATAAGGCCAGTAGGACTAAGAGGAAGAGCAGGCAGGGAGATGTTGCTGAGCACAGCGGGACTGGTGGTCTGAAGTGCATTTGTTTCAATGCGAGAAGTATAACAGGTAAGGCAGATGAACTTAGAGCTTGGATTAGTACTTGGAAATATGATGCTGTTGCTATTACAGAGACTTGGTTGAAGGAAGGGCAGGATTGGCAGCTAAATGTTCCAGGCTTTAGAAGCTTCAGGCGGGATAGAGGGGGATGTAAAAGGGGTGGGGGAGTTGCATTACTGGTTAAGGAGAATATCACAGCTGTACTGCGGGAGGACACCTTGGAGGGGTCATGCAGCGAGGCAATATGGGTGGAGCTCAGGAATAGGAAGGGTGCAGTCACGATGTTGGGGGTTTACTACAGTCCTCCCAACAGCCAGCAGGAGGTAGAGGAGCAGATATGTAGACAGATTTTGGAAAGATGTAAAGGTAACAGGGTTGTAGTGGTGGGTGATTTTAACTTCCCCAATATTGACTGGGACTCACTTAGTGCTAGGAGCTTGGATGGGGCAGAATTTGTGAGGAGCATCCAGGAGGGCTTCTTGAAATAGTTTGTAGATAGTCCAACTAGGGATGGGGCCATTCTGGACCTGGTATTGGGGAATGAGCCCGGCCAGGTGGTCTAAGTTTCAGTGGGGGAGCATTTCGGGAGCAGTGACCATAATTCCATAAGTTTTAAGGTACTTGTGGATAAGGATAAGAGTAGTCCTCGGGTGAAGGTGCTAAATTGGGGGAAGGCTAATTATAACAATATTAGGCAGGAACTGAAGAATTTAGATTGGGGGCGGCTGTTTGAGGGTAAATCAACATCTGACATGTGGGAGTCTTTCAAACGTCAGCTGATTAGAATCCAGGACCAACATGTTCCTGTGAGGAAGAAAGACAAGTTTGGCAAGTTTCGGGAAGCTTGGATAACACGGGATATTGTGAGCCTAGTCAAAAAGTAAAAGGAAGCATTTGTAAGGGCTGGAAGGCTAGGAACAGATGAAGCACTTGAGGAATATAAAGACAGTAGGAAGGAACTTAAGCAAGGAGTTAGGAGGGCTAAAAGGGGTCATGAAAAGTCATTGGCAAACAGGATTAAGGAAAATCCAAAGGCTTTTTATACATATATAAAGAGTAAGAGGGTAACCAGGGAAAGGGTTGGCCCACTCAAGGACAGAGATGGGGATCTATGCGTGGAGCCAGAGGAAATGGGTGAGGTGCTAAACGAGTACTTTGCATCAGTATTCACCAAGGAGAAGGACTTGGTGGATGATGAGCCTAGGGAAGGGAATGCAGATAGTCTCAGTCATCTCATTATCAAAAAGGAGGAGGTATTGGGTGTCTTGCAAAGCATTAAGGTAGATAAGTCCCCAGGGCCTGATGGGATCTACCCTAGAATACTGAGGGAGGCAAGGGAAGAAATTGCTGGGGCGTTGACAGAAATCTTTGCATCCTCATTGGCTACAGGTGAGGCCCCAGAGGACTGGAGAATAGCCAGTGTTGTTCCTTTGTTTAAGAAGGGTGGTAAGGATAATCCAGGAAATTATAGGCCGGTGAGCATTACGTCAGTGGTAGGGAAACTATTAGAGAGGATTCTTCGGGACAGGATTTACTCCCATTTGGAAACAAACGAACTTATTAGCGAGAGACAGCATGGTTTTGGAAAGGGAAGGTCGTGTCTTACTAATTTGATTGAGTTTTTTGAGGAAGTGACGAAGATGATTGATGAAGGAAGGGCAGTGGATGTTATCTATATGGACTTTAGTAAAGCCTTTGACAAGGTCCCGCATGGCAGACTGGTGCAAAAGGTGAAGTCACACGGGATCAGAGGTGAGCTGGCAAGATGGATACAGAACTGGCTCAGTCACAGAAGACAGAGGGTAACAGTGGATGGGTGTTTTTCTGAATGGAGGGATGTGACTAGTGGTGTTCCGCAGGGATCAGTGCTGGGACCTTTGTTCTTTGTAGTATATATAAATGATTTGGAGGAAAATGTAGCTGGTCTGATTAGTAAGTTTGCGGATGACACAAAGATTGGTGGAGTTGCGGATAATGATGAGGATTGTCAGAGGATACAGCAGGATATAGATCGGTTGAAGACTTGGGCGGAGAAATGGCAGATGGAGTTTAATCTGGACAAATGTGAGGTAATGCATTTTGGAAGGCCTAATGCAGGTGGGAGGTATACAGTAAATGGCAGAACCCTTAGGAGTATTGACAGGCAGAGAGATATGGGCGTACAGGTCCACAGGTCACTGAAAGTGGCAACGCAGGTGGATAAGGTAGTCAAGAAGGCATACGGCATGCTTGCCTTCATCGGTCGGGCATAGAGTATAAAAATTGGCAAGTCATGTTGCAGCTGTACAGAACCTTAGTTAGGCCACACTTAGAATATTGCGTGCAATTCTGGTCGCCACACTACCAGAAGGACGTGGAGGCTTTGGAGAGGGTACAGAGGAGGTTTACCAGGATGTTGCCTGGTCTGGAGGGCATTAGCTATGAGGAGAGGTTGGAAAAACTTGGATTGTTTTCACTGGAACGACGGTGGTGGAGGGGCGACTTGATAGAGGTTTACAAAGTTATGAGCGGGCATGGACAGAGTGGATAGTCAGAAGCTTTTTTCCAGTGTGGAAGAGTCAGTTACTAGGGGACATAGGTTTAAGGTGCGAGGGGCAAGGTTTAGAGGGGATGTGCGAGGCAAGTTTTTTACACAGAGGGTGGCGAGTGCCTGGAACTTGCTGCCAGGGGAGGTGGCGGAAGCAGATACGAAAGCGACGTTTCGGAGACATCTTGACAAATATATGAATGGGAAGGGAATAAAGGGATATGGGCCCCGGAAGTGCAGAAGGTGTTAGTTTCGGCAGGCATTAAGATTGGCGCAGGCTTGGAGGGCCGAATGGCCTGTTCCTGTGCTGTACTGTTCTTTGTTCTTTGTTCTATCTGCGCTGGTGAATGGCTTTACGTTCTGTGAAGGTGCACCCTCAGAAGGAATGAGGTCCTCTGAGGAATTATTGTCATATGCATCCACAGAGCATATGCATGAAGGCCCTGGGAGACAAAGGAGTGGGATATATGAATTTGTCCTGGCAAATAACAATCTTGATACTCACCATACCCGGTCTTATCGTTCAGTCATTGTGTGTCAGAGATATTTGAAATTCTATCACCAGGCATCTGTGAGTTCCTAGTTTCTCAATTACCAATTGGCAGTGACACACATGTGCCCCTTATCTCCTTGGCTTCTTCCTCTGCATCTGTGAGCTGCACAATTTGTGGGGGTCCTCCCTCTCCTGTGCATTTTATGCTCTCTTCTCCCACAAGGGATGACAGAACAGACATGTGCATGAGTGAAGGTCAGCTATTCACCTGATGAATGCCGTGCATTTGGTGAGGATGACGATCAGACAGATGTATCACCTTGTGTAAGCATTGGGGTGAGTAGCAGCTGTGGATAGGTGAGGAAGTGCATAAAAAGTGAAAGAAGGGTGCTGCTGAAATGTAAGTATGTTTAGTTTTAGTTTAGTTTAGAGATACAGCACTGAAACAGGCCCTTCGGCCCACCGAGTCTGTGCCGACCATCAACCACCCATTTATACTAATCCTACACTAATCCCATATTCCTACCATATCCCCACCTGTCCCTATATTTCCCTACCACCTACCTATACTAGTGGCAATTTATAATGGCCAATTTACCTACCAACCTGCAAGTCTTTTGGCTTGTGGGAGGAAACCGGAGCACCCAGAGGAAACCCACGCAGACACAGGGAGAACTTGCAAACTCCACACAGGCAGTACCCAGAATTGAACCCGGGTCGCAGGAGCTGTGAGGCTACGGTGCTAACCACTGCGCCACTGTGCCGCCCTCAATTATGTATTAAGAATTATGTGATGGAGTACACATGGCAAGACAGAGTGAGGGGAAGGGGAGGTTGTGCAAAACAGGATGTGTTATAATCAGCGTGTGTACTCACTATTCCTGACTTGGTTAGGCCATTAAGCCACTTCCTGCACTGCAATGGTCCTGTTGCTCATCTCCTCAGCAACCTCTAACCACACCTTCCTGGTAACAGCAGCAGGTTTCTATCTGCTTTTGCTGGGGAAATATGTCTCTCTTGCTCCTGGCTGCACCCAGCAGTAATTCAAGGGAAGTATCATTGAATCGGATACTGGCCTTGCTCTTTGTGAATCCATCTTAAATACTTCCTGCCTCTTCTATATTCCATTTTAGCTTTGGCCCTTGAAATAGTCAACTTGAGATGATGTCATGGGGGTACGCATCATGCCCGATGCACAGCTTGGGGACTCAAAATCCGGAAAGAAAAGTTTAATTATTCAATCATATTTAAGTTGGAGAATCTGGCCCACTATGTTTTCTTCTGGGTTTCTTGCATGGAATTCCTGCCCCTGCTGTGCCCACCCAACCCCTCATCCCCACCAGAACACGCCTTTGAATTAATATCACAGCTAAAGGATTCTACCTTTGATGTAAAATTGGGCTCCAAATATTTGGTGATTTTCAGAAAGGGAGCAAATACTTTATAAAAGTTAAAAAGATCCTTCTATTTCTGGAGTGAAATTATTCCATGGTATATTTATGCTCCAACGTGATCCTTCGTGGAACATCAAGATACAGGATCACCAGCACCATATTTTCATGCATGCCAGGTTTTGTTGATCTTTGACTGCACCATACATACCCTCCTCAAAGGGATTGAAAGGAAACCAGACGGGGCTAAGCACTTCCAAAATGTCTGATGGGTACCTTCCCATGATGGCCACAGGTAATCTGGGTACAACTGCCTGTCCATTGATTCAGTCAAGTAATTGTGTTTGGAACAAGTGGGGCATAAAAGAAGAGGAAAGGACATATTGCCAACACTCACAATTCACTCATGAGTCCGATCCATTGTAGAAGGTGTTTCTTCAGTGCTTATGATTCACGTAAGAAATGTAAATGTAGATTTCTTTTGTGATTCGTGAGCATTAAAAAATGTAGGACCTATGAGTGAAACTAGAGTGTTGATTAGTGTTGGAGAAGATTCCAAGCTCAGTCCCCGACTCATGCTGAGTTGGCTGATCTCAGTTGAGAGGGCAGTGTGAATGCTATGAGTGACCTTTGTGTCCCAGACTTGGTGGGGGTGGTGGGAAGGGGCAGGGGGTTGGTGGGAAGAGGAAAAGTCTCAATCAACCATTGTTTCTGCTTCAATTTCTCATCTAATGACTCCAGCTTGAAGATGAACTTGCGGGAACATCCACTGAAGCCAAAATCGGTTTCAGCCATGATCCCAATCTAATTCTCTGCTGACATTCAGTGTCCAGACTCCCTCATGAAGAATGGTTACTTGGTGAAGGTGGCAACGGGGTTTCTGTTGTCCATGAGTGAATACCCAGCAAGATGTGCTGCACTCAGAAGTAGAATTAAAGGTCAAAAGTAAATACAAGTAAAATGCAGGGGAATCAAGACCTGCCGGCTGAGTGCTGATGCAGCTTTTGCTGTCACATTGCAATTATCACAGGAACTAATCTCTCATCATTTTCATGCCTGACAAGGTGCAGCAACTCGGCTTTAATTATTCATAGCTGCAGAAAACAAAGATGTAGAAGGATGTGAAAAGAGGAAAGACATCAGCGGAAAGAAAGCTGGTGATTCTTAATTTACACTGAATAAATTAGATTTGTGTCATGCAGTTTCCAGACCACGTGAAGATCACGCTGAACCTTTGTCATGTGTGGGTAGAGGTGGCATGGAATGTGAGAAGGTGATAGGGCTGCTTTAAGAAAATGTCACAGTACCAGCACTGTGAAATGTATACTAGAGAGTAATGATTCAATTCTCCCCTCTACTTTTTATTCTGGTGATGAGGAGTTTTGAACCCATGGTTTCATAGTTTTCTGAGGAGAGAGTTGACATGCCAAAGCTGTGGGGTTGCCAACCCTCCTGAATTGTTCTGGATTCCCCAGGAATGGAAGATCAATCTCCTGGGCACTCCTGCAAGTGACTGGTGAGGAAAACCAGAGGGGGATGTATTTTTTCTCAAAGTTATGCTGCTGTGGGAATAACAAAATAGCAGGCTCACAGACACCCAGGATGCAATGTGATCCTGACATATGTGCACTCTAACCAGTAAAACCACTTGATAGAAAGAGCTATTTCTGAAGGGTAGAGGATTATGGGCATTGCAAGCGCCATTATTGGCGCATTGCCAGGAGCATGGATGTGTTGGGCATCCAATGGCAGGGGGTGGGGTGATTGGAGGTAGGTGGTCATGTGATAGACCAACCATATTTGGCAATCCTACCAAGCTGCAAGGAAATCATGGAGTGGCAATTATACCAATTAAAGAGAATTTTGAAAATCGAACTGTCAGGCCCAGATGACTGACTGTGTCCATTTTGTAAATGCTGCTACTTGAAAATTGAGGGGAGAATTTTATGCTCAAATAAGTCAGGGAATCACCATCAGAACTTTTTTAAAAAAGAAAATAGAGTAATGGTAGCCTGGAGCAACAAGCTAATAATGCAATATGAAATTCAGATAGTATTATGAAAGTAGTATGAAGCACAACTGCAATAATTACTTGCCTTTATATGTTGTCGTTCACACTGAAACACCTCAAAATGCTTTATCCAATTTTATCTACCCCAAAGATTGCATTTCAGACCTTAATGTCCTGGTCCCTCTTCCGATCTGTCCTTTATTTTCCTGCACCCGCCCACTCCAGACAGCAGCCTCCTTATAAGATGCAAATTGGGTTCTATGCCACTTGTAGGATCCCAATGCATTCCGGACATACCAAAGGATGGAGTTTGCACTGCATTCACAAGAGCTTCACAAAAATCATTTAGTCCACTGCTGGACCATCATGCCCCTTAACCCCCACCTGTGATTGGTTCTCTTGTCCTTTTAACTCAGCTCCATGGAAAGCTGCCATATTTCCTGCTCCATCCCCACCCCTCCACTCCAACTACTTCTGGATCATTTCCCATTGTAAATTTAGATGTTTTCATATTGGAATATGGATAGATTTTTTCAAATATAATTGTTTCCCTTGGTAAATTGGTTGAAATTAGCCCAAAGACATTTCAGTCAGGATCCTTAAGGGCAGAAGTAGTACAGATTTTCATCCCATCAGCTAAGGTTGGTCTCCCATGATGGAATAGTTGTGGATTAGCATAATTAGCATGCACTTCCTGCCCAACATATTGGATACTAAGGCACATGTTTATCATCTGAAAAATGGGCGTGGTGCCATTGAATTTCAAGGCCATTGTATCTTAAAGGAAGTCCAGTCGCTTTTCTGCTTACTATTTTGCCAGTTTTAATTTGCAACCACAACCAATTTACATTTGACTTTGGAATTTCACACTAGTGAAGTAATATATACATTTCCTGACTCTAAATTGAGTGACAAGGAGCAAATTTGTAGTGTCCCAACTTATTAACACTTGCAAAACACAAGTGCTGGTACTTTAATATATTTTTTCTGAAGAGCAAAGGGTTCAAGTCCTCTTTGAAGTGAAAAAATCCTTGTTTGGAAGGGTTGTCCTTGTATTTTATCATTAAGATAAAACAACACAACCCGTGACAGATGGCCATGCTATTTTGTGTCATCAATTTGCATTACTTATACAATTTTGGAAGTTACAGCTACAGGAGGATGGGGGATGGGGCATTGTCTTCGCACAAATGATTTCACTGTCTGTTGCTCTTTCTACATCATTTTTTGTCATTTACCAGAAAACCGACTTCTTCTTTGGTTCCTTTAAATAGTTAATACACAGAAACAAGATAATCTCAGCTGTTTATCACGTTTCTGTCACAGGACCTCACAATAAGCAGGACTTCCTCTCAGATTGTTTCCTGCAGGTGCAGAAGTGCCACTGAACCTCACCCACATTATTCAACGTCAACTGTAGCACTTTTTAGAAATGCATATATATGTCTGTGCATGTGCAAATGTATATACATCATCTGTTGAAAATATTTCCAAAAAGTCCTCTCTGTTGGTAGAATACTTACGGAACAATAATGCAATTGGTTATTTTTCTAATAAAAACTCACTCTAAATAGAGTCATAGAGTTATACAGCACAGAAACAGGCCCTTTGGCCCATCGTGTCAGTGCCAGCCATCAAGCACCTAACTATTCCAATCCCATTTTCCAGCACTTGGCAGTAGCCTTGTATGCTATGGCGTTTCAAGTGCTCATCTAAATACTTCATAAATGTTGTGAGATTTCCTGCCACTCCCAACCCTTCAGGCAGTGCATTCCAGATTCCAACCACCCTCTGGGTGAAAAGATTTCCCTCAAATTCCCTCTAAACCTCTTGCCCCTTACCTTAAATCTTTGCCCTCTGGTTATTGACCCCTCCGCTAAGGAAAAAAGTTTTTTCCTATCTAACCTATCAATGCCCCTCATAATTTTGTATACCTCAATCATGTCCCCCCTCAATCTTCTCTGTTCTAAGGAAAACAACCCTAGCCTTTTCAGTCTCTCTTCATAGCTGAAATGCTCCAGCCCAGGCAACATCCTGGTGAATCTCCTCTGCACCCTCTCCAGTGCAATCACATCCTTCCTATCGTGTGGTGACCAGAACTGTACACAGTACTCCAGCTGTGGCCTAACTAGAGTTTTATACAGCTCCATCATGACCTCCCTGCTCTTATATTCTATGCCTCGGCTAATAAAGTATCCCATATGCCTTCCTACCCACATTATCTACCTGTACTGCTGCCTTCAGTGATCTATGGACAAGTACACCAAGGTCCCTCTGACCTTCTGTACTTCCTAGGGTCCTACCATCCATTGTATATTACCTTGCCTTGTTTGTCCTCCCAAAGTGCATCACCTCACACTTCTCAGGATTAAATTCCATTTGCCACAGCTCCGTCCATCTTACCAGCCCATCTATATCGTCCTGTAATCTAAGACTTTCCTCCTCACTATTTACGATACCACCAATTTTCGTGTCATCTGCAAGCTTACATATCATACCTCCTATATTTGTATCTAAATCATTAATGTACACTACAAACAGCAAGGGTCCCAGCATCGATCCCTGTGGGACACCACTGGTCACAGGCTTCCTCTCGCAAAAGCAACACTCGACCATCACTCTCTGCCTCCTGCCACTAGCTTGGATCCAATTTGTCAAATTGCCCTGGATCCCATGGGCTCTTACCTTCCTAACCAATCTCCCATGCGGGACCTTATCAAAAGCCTTACTGAAGTCCATGTAGACTACATCAACTGCTTTACCCACATCTACACGTCTAGTCATAGCCTCAAAAAATTCAATCAAGTTAGTTAGACACGATCTCCCCCTGACAAAGCCATGCTGACTATCCCTGATTAATCCCTGCCTCTCCAAGTGGAGATTAATCCTGTCCCTCAGAATTCTTTCCAATAGTTTCCCAACCACTGATGTTAGACTCACCGGCTTGTTTATCCCTGTTACCCTTCTTGAATAATGGCACCACATTCACTGTCTTCCAATCCGCTGGTACCTCTCCTGTGACCAGAGAGGATTTGAAAATTTATGTCAGAGCCCCTGCAATCTCCTCCCTTGCCTCACATCACAGCCTGGGATACATCTCATCTGGGCCTGGGGACTTATCCACTTTTAAGCCCGTGAAAACAGTTAGTACTTCCTCTCTTTCAATGCTAATGTGTTCAAGTATATCACAATCCCCCTCCCTGATCGCTACATCTACATTGTCCTTCGCCATAGTGAACACAGATGAAAAGTGGTCTTTTAAAACCTCACCGGTGCCCTCTGGCTCCACACACAGATTGCCACTTTGGTCCCTAATGGGCCCTACGCTTTCCCTGGTTATCCTCTTGCCCTTAATATACTTATAAAATGCTTTAGGATTTTCCTTCATCTTGCCCGCCGGTGTTTTCTCATGTCCCCTCTTCGCTCTCCTAATTACTTTTTTAAGTACCCCTCTACACTTTCTATACTCCTCTCATGCCTCCGCTGCTTTCAGTGCTCTGAATCTGCCAAAAGCTTCCTTTTTTTCCCCTTATCCAATCCTCTATATCCCTTGACATTCAGGGTTCCCTGGACTTGTTGGTCCTACCCTTCCCTTTACGGGTACATGTTGGCTCTGAACACTCACTATTTCCTCTTTGAATGATTCACACTGGTCTGATGTAGACTTTCCAGTCCACTTTGGCCAGATCCTGTTTTATCATATTGATGCTGAGGAAGTCATGGATAGCACGTTTAGTGAGCTGGTCACACTGCAGGTAATGCCTGCATAGGCAGAAAACAGATGGGTGACCACCAGACAGTGTAGTAGGTGCAGGCAGGTAGTGCAGGAGTCCCCTGTGGCCATCCCCCTCTCAAACAGATATACCACTTTGGATACTGTGGGGGGGGATGACCTCCCAGGGGAAAGCAGCAACAGCCAAGTTCGTGGCACCATGGAGGGCTCTGCGGCACAGCAGGGGAGGAAAAGGGTTGGAAGAGTTATAGTGATAGGGGATTCTATCGTAAGGGGTGCAGATAGGTGTTTCTGTGGCCGCAAACAAGACTCCAGGATGGTATGTTGCCTCCCTGGTGCTCGGGACAAGGATGTCACGGAGCGGCTGCAGGACATTCTGAAAAGGGAAGGTGAGCAGCCAGAGGTCGTGGTCCATATTGGTACTAACGACATAGGCAGGAAAAGAGATGAGGTCCTGCAAAATGAATTTAGGGAGTTAGGCAGAAGGTTAAAAAGCAGGACCTCTAGGGTTGTAATCTCAGGATTACTCCCTGTGCCACGTGCTAGTGAGGGTAGGAATAGGAGGATTAGGCAAAGGAATGTGTGGCTGAAGAGTTGGTGTAGGCAGGAGAGCTTCAGCTACTTGGATCATTGGGATCTCTTCTGGTGCAGAGGTGACCTGTACAAGAAGGACGGGTTGCATCTAAACTGGAGGGAGACCAATATCCTTGTGGGGAGGTTTGCTAGCACTACTCGGGAGGGTTTAAACTAGTCTTGCAGTGGTGTGGGACCCAAAGTAGTAGTCTCTCAGATGAGATAGTTGAGGCAAATGTAGAGGTTAAAGCAAGCAAGTCCAGTCGGCAGGCCGGGCAGGGGCAGGACAGGGAGCGTGGAAGGTCTGGTAGGCTAAACTGCATTTACTTTAATGCAAGAAGCCTTACAGGTAAGGCAGATGAATTCAGAGCATGGATCGGTACATGGAATTGTGATATTATAGCTATTACGGAAACGTGGTTGAGGGATGGGCAGGACTGGCAGCTCAATGTTAAGGGGTACCGATCTTTCCGGCGTGACAGAGGTGGAGGTAAGAGAGGAGGGGGAGTTGCTCTATTGATTAGGGAGGACATCACGGCAGTATTTACAGAGGATATCCCGGGGGGAATGTCCAGCGAGGCCATATTTGTAGAACTTAGAAATAAGGAAGGGGTGATCACTTTGATGGGATTATACTATAGGCCCCCCCAATAGTCAGAGGGAAATGGAGGAGCATATATGTAGGGAAATCACAGATAGGTGTAAGAATTATAGGGTTGTAATAGTAGGTAATTTTAACTTCCCTAATATTGACTGGGACTGCCTTAGTGCTAAGGGATCAGATGGGGAAGAATTTGTTAAGTGTGTTCAGGATAGTTTTCTGAAGCAGTATGTGGATGGCCCTACTAGAGAAGGGGCTACACTCGACCTCCTCTTAGGAAATGAGGATGGGCAGGTGGTTGATGTGTCAGTGGGGGAGCACTTTGGGACCAGTGACCATAACTCTATTAGCTTCAAGATAGTTATGGAAAAGGATAGGACTGGTCCTCAGGTTGAAGTCCAAAATTGGGGGAAGGCTAATTTTGATGGCATCAGACAGGAACTCTCAAAAGTTGAATGGGAGAGGCTGTTTACAGGTAAAGGGACGTCTGGCAAGTGGGAGGCTTTTAAAAGTGAGATAAGAAGAGTTCAGGGCCAGCATGTTCCTGTTAGATTGAAGGGCAAGGCTGGCAAGTTGAGGGAACCTTTGTTGACAAGGGATATTGAGGGTCTGGTCAGGACAAAGAAGGAGGCAAATGTCAGGTATAGGCCGCTAGAATCGAGCGAGTCCCTCGAGGAGTATAGGGCATGTAGGACTACACTTAAGAAGGAAATTAGGAGGGTTAAAAGGGGCCATGAGATTTCCCTAGCAGATAAGATAAAGGAGAATCCTAAAAGATTCTGTAAGTATATTAAGAAGAAAAGGGTAGCTAGGGAGAGAGTAGGTCCCCTTAAGGATCAGTGTGGCAATCTATGTGTGGAGCCACGGCAAATGGACGAGGTCTTAAATGAATATTTCTCGTCCGTATTTACCGTGGTGAAGGTCATGGAAGCTAATGAGTTCAAGGGAGGGAACACCGATATCCTGGAGCATATCAACATTACAAAGGAGGAGGTGTTGGAGGTTTTGAAGCACATTAAGGTGGATAAATCCCCAGGGCCTCACCAGGTGTATCCTAGGATACTATGGGAAGCAAGGGAGGAGATTGTTGGGGCCCTGGCAGAAATTTTTGTATCATTGTTAGCCACGGGTAAGTTATCGATAGACTGGAAGATAGCTAATGTTGTGCCTTTATTTAAGAAGGGCAGCAGGGATAAGCCAGGAAACTACAGTCCGGTGAGACTTACATCAGTGGTGGGAAAGTTATTGGAAGGGATTCTGAGGGACAGGATTTATATGCAAATGGAAAGGCATAGTCTGACTAGGGATAATCAGCATGGCTTTGTGCGTGGGAAATCATCTCTCACGAATTTGATTGAGTTTTTCGAGGAGGTGACCAAGAGGATTGATGAGGGCAGGGCGATGGACGTTGTCTACATGGACTTTAGCAAGGCCTTTGAGAAGGTCCCGCATGGTAGGGTGGTCCAGAAGGTTTGAACACATGATATCCAGGATGAGCTAGCAAATTGGATACAAAATTGGCTTGGTGATAGGAGGCAGAGGGTGGTAGTGGAGGGTTGTTTTTCAGATTGGAGGCCTGTGACCAGTGGTGTGCCGCAGGGATCGGTGCTGGGCCCTCTGTTGTTTGTCATATCTTTTAATGACTTGGATGTGAATGTAAGGGGCATGATTAGTAAGTTTGCAGATGACACCAGAATTGGTTGTATAGTGGACAGTGAAGAAGGTTGTCTGAGCTTACAACAGGATATAGATCAACTGGGAAAGTGGGCAAGGGATTGGCAAATGGAATTTAACACAGACAAGTGTGAAGTGATGCATTTGGGGAAGTTAAACCACAACAGGACGTATGCAGTGAATGGCAGGGCCATGGGGAGTGTTGTTGAGCAGAGAGACCTTGGGGTGCAAGTACATAGTTCCCTGAAAATTGCAACACAGGTAGACAGGGTGGTGAAGAAGGCATATGGCATGCTTGCCTTCATCGGCCGAGGCATTGAGTACAAGAGTTGGGACGTCATGTTACAGTTGTACATAACGTTGGTTAGGCCGCATTTGGAGTACTGTGTGCAGTTCTGGTCGCTGCACTACAGGAAAGATATGATTAAGCTAGAGAGGGTGCAGAAAAGATTCACAAAGATGTTGCCTGGTTTGGAGGGCTTGAGTTATAAAGAGAGATTGGATAGGCTGGGTCTGTTTTCCCTGGAGTGACGGGCGCTGAGAGGGAACGTGATAGAGGTATATAAAATTAGGAGAGGCAGAGATAGGATGGATAGCCAGAGTCTGTTTCCCATGGTAGGGGTGACTAAAACTAGAGGACATAGATTTAAGGTGATAGGGAGGATTGTTAAAGGGGATCAAAGGGGTAAATTTTTCACACAAAGAATAGTGGGTATCTGGAATGAGCTGCCTGAGGAGGTGGTGGAGGCAGGAACAGTAGCAACATTTAAGAGGCATCTGGACAGGTACTTGAATGAGCAAGGCATAGAGGGATATGGAATTAATGCAGGCAGGTGGGATTAGTATAGATAGGCATTATGGTCGGCATGGACACGGTAGGCCGAAGGACCTGTTTCTATGCTGTACGACTCTATGACTCTGTGAAATCGGCCTTCCCCCAATTCAGTACCTTTATTTCCGGTCCATCTTTGTCCTTTTCCATAACTACCTTAAATCTTAGAGTTATGATAAACCCATACAGAGTAAATGAGTAAATGATACATTAAGGTACGTTCAGGGCTGCCAGGAGCTCAAAGTGACTGTGGATTAGAGAACCACAACCACAGTGTTGTAAAC
Source organism: Heterodontus francisci (assembly GCF_036365525.1). Classification (NCBI taxonomy): domain Eukaryota; kingdom Metazoa; phylum Chordata; class Chondrichthyes; order Heterodontiformes; family Heterodontidae; genus Heterodontus; species Heterodontus francisci. The sequence goes on from NC_090378.1 coordinate 38,454,114, forward strand.
CTATTTCTGACCCATGTTCCCTTCAATCTCAGCCTTCCTGACTGGGAGAATGGGAATGCTGAATTTGCTCAATTAAATACAACCAGGGGCTAAAGAGCTTATGAGTGGAATATCCTGTGTATCCCACGTTACCCATGATTGTGTTTCCATGCAGTGTTTGTTTTTGTGTTGACTAGTGCCAGTCAAATTTAAAATACTAGCTGACAATATAAAGAAATATCTTGCATTGAAGTACTGCCTTTGACATCTCCAGGATGTCTTCACACCCAATTAATTACTATTGAAATATAGTTGCTGTTGCTATGTGGACCCGTTAACCTATTTTTGTGGAGTTGGTTAAGGGGAGAGCAGGACACTGAGAAATCTCCCCTGTTGTTCTTTAACTTATGCTGTGGGATCTTTTACATCCATCTAAATGGACAGATGGATTCTCAATTTATGTCATCTGAAAGATTAGACACAAGTAAATGCAGCACTCCCACAGTACTTCATTGAAATGACAACCTGGATTATGTGCTCAAGTCCTGGTGTATTGTTTCATAGAATCAAAGAAAGATTACAGCACAGAAGGAGGCCATTCAGCCGATTGTGTCTGTGCCCACTCCCTGCAAGAGCAACTCACCAAGTCCCATTCACCGACCTTTTCCCCGTAGCCCTACAAATTTTTTCTCTTCAGATAATTATCCAATTCTCTTTTTAAGGTCTCGATTGAATCTGCCTCTACCACACTCTCAGGCATTCTAGATCCTAACCACTTGCTGCGTAAAAAGTATTTCTACATGTCACTGTTGCTTCTTTTGCCAATCACCTTAAATAGGTGTCCTCTGGTTCTGGATCCTTCCACCAATGGGAACAGTATCTTCCTATTAACAGTGTCTGGACCCCTCATGATTTTGAACATCTCTATCAACCTGTCAACCTTCTCTTCTTTAAGGAGAACAGCCCCAGCTTCTCCTCCCAATCCACATTAATGAAGTTCCTCATCCCTGGAACCATTCTCGTGAATCTTTTCTGCACCCTCCCTAATGGCACCTCCTTCCTAAAGTGTGGTGCCAAGAACAGGACACAATACCCCAGTTGAGGCCAAACCATTGTTTTATACAGGTTTATCATAACTTCCTTGTTTTTGTACTCTATGCCCCTATTTATAAAACTCAGGATCCTGTATGCTTTATTAATCACTTTCTCAACCCGCCCTGCCCCTTCAATGATTTATACATCTATACCTTCAGGTCCCTCTGCTCCTGCACCCCCTTTAGATTTGTAACCTTTAATTTACCTTTTTAATTTGTACCCTTTAATTTGCTTCTTCTCGTTCTTCCTACCAAAATGAATCGCTTCACACTTCTCTGCATTAAATGTCATCTGCCACTTGCTCATTCCATGAGGCTGTCCATATCCTCTTGAGGTTTATCACTAGCCTCCTCACAGAACATAGAAACATAGAACATAGAACAAAAGAAAATTACAGCACAGGAACAGGCCCTTCGGCCCTCCAAGCCTGCGCCGATCCAGATCCTCTATCTAAACATGTCGCCTATTTTCTAAGGGTCTGTATCTCTTTGCTTCCTGCCCATTCATGAATCTGTCTAGATACATCTTAAAAGACGCTATCGTGCCCGCGTCTACCACCTCCGCTGGCAACGCGTTCCAGGCACCCACCACCCTCTGCGTAAAGAACTTTCCACGCATATCCCCCCTAAACTTTTCCCCTCTCACTTTGAACTCGTGACCCCGAGTAATTGAATCCCCCACTCTGGGAAAAAGCTTCTTGCTCTCCACCCTGTCTATACCTCTCATGATTTTGTACACCTCAATCAGGTCCCCCCTCAACCTCCGTCTTTCTAATGAAAATAATCCTAATCTGCTCAACCTCTCGTCATAGCTAGCGCCCTCCATACCAGGCAACATCCTGGTGAACCTCCTCTGCACCCTCTCCAAAGCATCTACATCCTTTTGGTAATGTGGCGACCAGAACTGCACGCAGTATTCCAAATGTGGCCGAACCAAAATCTTATACAACTGTAACATGACCCGCCAACATAGAACAGTACAGCACAGTACAGGCCCTTCGGCCCACGATGTTCTGCCGAACATTTAACCTACTCTAATATCAAACTAACTACCTACCCTTCATTCTACTATCATCCATGTACCTATCCAAGAGTCGCTTAAATGCCCCTAATGTATCTGCTTCTACTACCACCGCTGGCAGCGCATTCCACGCACCCACCACTCTCTGTGTAAAGAACCTACCTCTGACATCTCCCCGAAACCTTCCTCCAATCACCTTAAAATTATGCCCACTGGTGATATCCCTTTCCACCCTGGGAAAAAGTCTCTGACTATCCACTCTATCTATGCCTCTCATCATCTTGTACCCCTCTATCAAGTCACCTCTCATCCTTCTACGCTCCAATGAGAAAAGCCCTAGCTCCCTCAGTCTTTCTTCGTAGGACATGCCCTCCAGTCCAGGCAGCATCCTGGTAAATCTCCTCTGCACCCTCTCTAAAGCTTCCACATCCTTCCTATAATGAGGCGACCAGAACTGAACACAATATTCCAAGTGTGGTCGAACCAAGGCCTTATAGAGCTGCAGCATAACCTCGCGGCTCTTAAACTCAATTCCCCTGTTAATGAAAGCCAACACACCATATGCCTTCTTAACAACCCTATCAACTTGGGTGGCAACTTTGAACGAGCTATGGACATGGACCCCAAGATCCCTCTGTTCCTCCACACTACCAAGAATCCTGTCTTTAAGCCTGTATTCTGCATTCAAATTTGACCTTCCAAAATGAATCACTTCACACTTTTCCAGGTTGAACTCCATCTACCACTTCTCAGCCCAGCTCTGCATCCTGTCAATGTCCCGTTGCAACCTAGAACAGCCTTCCACACTATCCACAACTCCAGCAACCTTCGTGTCATCGGCAAACTTGCTAACCCAGCCTTCCACATCCTCCTCCAAGTCATTTATAAAAATCACAAAGAGCAGAGGTCCCAGAACAGATCCTTGTGGAACACCACTGGTCACCGAGCTCCATGCTGAATACTTTCCATCTACTCCCACCCTCTGACTTCTATGGGCCAGCCAACTTTGTATCCAGACAGCCAGCTTTCCCTGAATCCCATGCCTCCTTACTTTCTGAATGAGCCTACCATGGGAAACCTTATCAAACGCCTTTCTAAAATCCAGATACACCACATCCACTGCTCTTGCTTCATCAATGTGTTTTGTCACATCTTCAAATAATTCAATAAGGCTTGTGAGGCATGACCTGCCCCTCACAAATCCATGCTGACTGTCTCTAATCAAACCATGCTTTTCCAAATAATCATAAATCCTGTTTCTCAGAATCCTCTCCAATAATTTGCCCACTACCGACGTAAGACTGACTGGTCTATAATTCCCAGGGTTATCCCTATTCCCTTTCTTGAACAAGGGAACAACATTTGCCATCCTCCAATCATCTGGTACTACTCCAGTGGACAGTGAAGACGCAAAGATCATCGCCAGAGGCACAGCAATCTCTTCCCTCGCTTCCCGTAATATCCTTGGGTATATCCCGTCTGGCCCCGGGGACTTATCTGTCCTCATATCATTCACAATTTCCAGCACATCCTCCCTCTTAACCTCAACCTGTTCGAGCATATCAGCCTGTTCCATGCTGTCCTCACAAATGGCCAGGTCCCTCTCACTAGTGAATACTGAAGCAAAGTATTCATTTAGGACCTCCCCTACCTCCTCTGACTCCAGGCACAAGTTCCCTCCACTATGCCTGATCGGCCCTACCCTCACTCTGGCCATCCTCTTGTTCCTCACATAAGTGTAGAACGCCTTGGGATTTTCCTTAATCCTACCCGCCAAGACTTTTTCATGTCCCCTTCTAGCTCTCCTAAGTCCATTCTTCAGTTCCTTCCTGGCTACCTTGTAACCCTCTAGAGCCCTGTCTGATCCTTGCTTCCTCAACCTTAAGTAAGCTTCCTTCTTCCTCTTGACTAGCTGTTCCACATCTCTTGTCATCCAAGGTTCCTTCACCCTACCATCCCTTCCCTGTCTCATCGGGACAAACCTATCCAGTAGTCGCAGCAAGTGCTCCCTAAACAACCTCCACATTTCTGTCGTTCATTTCTCTGAGAACATCTGTTCCCAATTTATGCTCCCCAGTTCCTGCCTAATAGCATTGTAATTCCCCCTCCCCCAATTAAATATTTTCCCATCCCGTCTGCTCTTGTCCCTCTCCATGACTATAGTAAAGGTCAGGGAGTTGTGATCACTATCACCGAAATGCTCTCCCACCGAGAGATCTGCCACCTGGCCTGGTTCGTTGCCAAGCACCAAGTCCAACATAGTCTCTCCTCTAGTCGGCCTATCTACGTATTGAGTCAGGAAACCTTCCTGGACACACCTGACAAAAACTGCTCCAACCAAACTATTTGCACTAAGGAGGTTCCAATCAATATTAGGGAAGTTGAAGTCACCCATGACAACAACCCTGTTACTTCTGCACCTTTCCAAAATCTGCCTCCCAATCTGTTCCTCCATGTCTCTGTTGCTATTGGGGGGTCTATTGAAAACTCCCAACAAAGTGACTGCCCCTTTTCTGTTTCTGACTTCCACCCATAATGACTCAGTAGACAAACCCTCCTCGACGACCTCCCTTTCTGCTGCTGTGATACTATCCCTGATTAACAGTGCCACTCCCCCACCTCTTTTACCTCCCTCCCTATTCCTTTTGAAACATCTGAACCCCGGAACATCCAACATCCATTCCTGCCCCTGAGATATCCACGTCTCCGTAATGGCCACAACATCGTAGCTCCAAGTACTGATCCATGCTCTAAGTTCATCACCCTTATTCCTGACACTTCTTGCGTTAAAATAGACACGCTTCAACTCATCATACTGGCTGCAACTTTGCCCTGTCAACTGCCTAACCTTCCTCACAGACTCTCTGCACTCTGTATCTGCCTGTTCAACAGCTACCCCTCCACTGATCCGTGGCTCCGGTTCCCATCCCCCTGCCAAACTAGTTTAAACCCTCCCGAAGAGCTCTAGCAAACCTCCCGTCCAGGATATTGGTGCCCCTTCAGATGCAACCCGTCCTTCTTGTACAGGTCCCACCTTCCCCAGAAGGTATCCCAATGATCCACATATCTGAATCCCTCCCTCCTACACCAGTTCACAATTATTTCCAAGTTTTGTGCCAACCACAAATTTTTAAATTGTGCTCTCTACATCCAAGTCTAGGCCATTACTATATATCTAGAAAAGCAGGGGTTTCAACATCGAGCCCTGGGGAACCCCTAATAAGCCTTCCTCCTGTTTGAAAAATGACCATTCACTACTACTCTCTGTTTCCTGTCACTCAGCCAATTTTGTATCTGTCCCTGTTATTCCATGAGCTCTAACTTTGCTGACAAGCCTGTTATGGGGCACTTTCTCAATGCCTTTTTGAAATTCATGCACATCATATCAACCGCACTATCCTCATCAACCCTCCCTGTTACCTCATCAAAAAACTCAAGCAAGTTGGTTAAACATGATTTGCCCCCAACAAATCCATGCTGGCTTTCCTTAATTAATCCATATTTGTCCAAATGACTGTTTGTGTTGACCTGAATTATTATTTCTAAAAGCTTTCCCACCACCAAGGTTAAACAGACTGACCTGTAGTTGCTGGGCTTACACCCTTTGTCACAAAAGTTGTCTGCCTGCCTTTAAAGACTGAGAAAAAGGATTTCTCTGAGAACAGTGAATGCTGAACTGGGTGGGACAATTGCAAGGCAATCTGTTTTTCCAAGCCACTCAGCAGAGAGAAATGATTGTCACATGACTGGCTGTTGGGGGTTTTTTAGTTTCTGTTTTGTAAAAAAAGACTAGTTTTGGCTGGAGCCTGTTAGGACACCAGAGGAAGAGACCTTTCTCTGAAAGAAAGTAAAAGCCCAGTTTGCTGCTATAAACTGGGCAAGAAGACAGCCCAGAAAGCGAAAGCGGGGACAGGCTACTGAGTTGGACGATCAGCCATGATCATAATGAATGGCGGAGCAGGCTCCAAGGGCCGAATGGTCTACTCCTGCTCCTATTTTCTATGTTTCTCTTGAGGAATAATTCCTGTATTAAGTGAAATTCTAATTTTTTCAGGACGTTTAAGGAACCTTGAAGGAATTGCAAATCTAAGGTATGGAAACTAAAACCCTTGTTGCTATTTATGCCTGAAGAGAGAGAGAGAAAAGACCCAGGAAGAGGAGTTGCAACACCCTGTGGAGAATCACTGCTTTGGAGAAAGGCTTCTTTTTTGATAGGAAGCCTTGCATTGTTAAGGGTAGAAAGGGTCCTGTTTTCTACAGTGTCTGAAAACTCTCTGCCTCAAAAATGAGTCCGGTTGCCTTTTTGTGTATTTGAAAGATCCTGAAACCTCAGGAAAGTTTCTGTTGTTGGACTGCTACTTAGAAATCCAAGTAGACTGGTTGCTACACCTTTTGCTGGGAGATCTGTGTGATGCTTGCTGCAGACGAATTGTCTTTAACGCTTACCCACCACAGACTGTTCATTAATTTCACCTGGAGCGACATCCAGTGGCATCTGACTATTCAACTCTGGGACACCTCACCCAACCAGGAAATACTACCAATAGTTACAACCCAGTTATTTTGTTATTCCTAAGTAACAGTTCTAATTTAAAACATCATCTTAAAACCGGTTAACCGGTCTCTCCAGGTGAAATTAATGAACAGTCTATGGTAGGTAAGCCCCCCCCCCCCCCCACTCTTTAAACCTGCCAGTCTTTATACCTGCCATCTGGGCGTGTTCCCACTGCTGCCCTTACTTGGCTCTCCTCCACTCTTTATACCTGCCGTCTCACTGTGTTCCTGCTGTTGGTCTTGCTCTTCTCTGAACCTCCCGAACTCTTTATACCTGCCGTCTCACTGTGTTCCTGCTGTTGGTCTTGCTCTTCTCTGAACCTCCCGAACTCTTTATACCCGCCGTCTCATTGTGTTTCTGCTGCTTTGAACCCATAACCTTCTGATTCAGGTGACAATGCTGCCACAGAGCTAAGCAGACATATTCAAAACGATCCATTACTTATTTAAATTATGGCCCAGCCTCGCCTTCACAATTCCATCACCATGAAACTAGGTGTCCAAACCTGATCTAGTGAAGAGTGCAGAAAAGCATGCCAGGGGCACCATCAGGTGTTCATGAAATGAGGTGCCAACCTGATGAAGCTATAACTCTGAACTCTATGAATGCTAAACAGTGGAAACGGCATGCAGAGTTAAGTAATCTCACAAACAACGGATCAGGACAAAGCTCTGCAACCCTGCAACAACCAGTCATGAATGGTGGTGAACAATTAACCAACTAACAGAAGGAGCCACCTTCATAAACAACCCTATCTTCAATGATGGAAATGATGGAATAAATCATTGATAGTCTTATCAAGCGGCATTTGCTCACCAATAATTTCCTCACTGATGCTCAGTCTGGGTTTCATCAGGACCACTTAACTTGTTACATCTTGGTCCAAACATGGGCATGAGCTGAATTCCAGTGGTGAGGTGACAGTGACTGCCCTTGACATCAAGGCAGTATTTGGCAGAGTGAGGCACCAAGGAGTCCTACTGAACATCAGGTCAGTGGGGATCAGGGGAAAATTTCAGTGGCTGGAGTCATACCTGGCACAAAGGAATATGGTTGTGGCTATTGGTCCAATCATCTCTACCCCGGGCATAAAAAACAGAAAATCTTGCATTTATATAGCACCTTTCACAACCACAGGATGGCCCAGAGTGCTTTACAGCCAATGAAGTACTCTTGAAATGTAGTCGCTGTTGAAATGTAGCCGCTGTTGTAATGTAGTCGCTGTTGTAATGTAGGAAACATGCAGCTGATTTGCACACAGCAAGCTCCCACAAACAGTAGTGTGATAATGACCAGATAATCTGTTTTTGTGATTTTGACTGAGGGATAAAAATTGGCGAGGACACCAAGGAGAACTTGCCTGCTCTTCTTTGAAATGGTGCCACAGAATCCTTTACATCCACCTGGGAGGGCAGACTGGACCTCAGTTTAATACTTCATCGGAAAGACAGCAGCTCTGATGGTGCAGCACTGGAATGTCAATCTTAACTTTTGTGCTCAAGTCTCTGGAGTGAGACTTGAACCCACAACTTTCTGACTCAGAGGTGAGGGTGTTATCAACTGACCCATAACTGACATCACTGCAGGAACTCCTCAGGGCAGTTAGGTCAAACTATGTTCATCTGTTTCACGAATAACCTTTCCTCCATTAGAAGGTCAGAAGTGAGTCTGTTTGCTGCTGGTGCTACGTGAATCTGACCCTTGTGTTGTATCCCTCCTCATCCTTCTAAACCTGTCTGCAGAGTTTGACACAGTTGACAACACCATTCTTCTCCAGCACCTTTCCTTTGTCGTCCAACTGAGAGAGACTGCCTCCACCTGGTTCCACACTTACCTATGCAGTTGTAACCACAGAATCTTCTGCAGTGACCTTTCTTCTCTCTCCTGCACCATTATCGCTGAATCGTCCAATGATCTATCCTTAGCCCCCTTCTATTTCTCATCCATATGTAGCCCCTTGGTGACATCATTCAAAGACACAACAAGTTCCACACATATGCTGACGATAGCCAGGTCGACCTCAGCACCACTTCTCTCAATGCCTCCACTACCTTTGTGATATTAGACTACTTGTCTGACATCCAGTCTTGAATTAGCTGAAATTTCTTCCAAGTAAACATTGGGAAGATCAAAGCCATTGTCTCCAGTCCCGGCATGAACTCTGTTCCTTAGCCGCTGATTTCATTACCCTTCCTGGCCATTGTTTCAAGCTGAACCAGACTGTTTGCAACGTCGGCATCCTATTTGACCCTGAGCTGAACTTCTGACCCCATATGCTCTCCTGCACAAAGACCACCTACTTCCACTTCCATAATATTGTTCCTGCTTCAGTCCATTGCTGCTGAAACCCTCATTCATGCTTTTGTTACCTTTAGTCTTGGCTATTCTAATGCCCCTAGCTGGCCTTCCCACCTTGCACCTTCTGTAAAACTTGAGCTTATCCAAAACTATATTTGATTTGATTTAGATTTAGAGATACAGCACTGAAACAGGCCCTTCGGCCCACCGAGTCTGTGCCGACCATTAACCACCCATTTATACTAATCCTACACTAATCCCATATTCCTACCACATCCTCACCTGTCCCTATATTCCCCTACTACCTACCTATACTAGGGGCAATTTATAATGGCCAATTTACCTATCAACCTGCAAGTCTTTTGGCTGTGGGAGGAAACCGGAGCACCCGGAGGAAACCCACGCAGACACAGGGAGAACTTGCATACTCCACTACTACTACTCCAATACTACCAGTATTCTAACTTTCACAATGTTCTGTTCGTCCATCACACCTCTACTCACTGACATTGGCTCCCAGTCCACCAATACCTAGTTCAAAAATTCTCGTTCTGGTGCTCAAATCCCTCCAAGGGCTCCCCCCTCCCTGTCCCTGTAACTTCCTCCAGCTCCACAAACCTGCATAAACTCTACGCTCATCCAATTCCTCACCTCTCGCGGACTCCGATTTTAATCACTCTACAATTGGCGTCTATGTTTTCAGCCGATTTGGCCCAAAGCTCTGGAATTTTCAACCCAGAGCTCTTTGCCTCTTTACCTCCCTCTCTTCCTTTACGACACTAGTTAAAAACTATCTCTTTGACTAAACGTTCAGCCACCTGTCCGAATGTCTCAGTCTTTGACTCAGTCTCAATCTTTGTCTGATTACACTCTTGTGACACACCTTGGGATGTTTTACAATGTTTAATTTGCTATGTATATGGCAAGTTGTTACAGTAATGTGAAGGCATTTTGGATTTTGGGTGATGAGTATGGATTTTTCATGCCCAGATATGAGATAAAAATCATAGCTTAGCAGTATTATAACAATGCTTTCAACAGGATAAAATAATTTTTAAAATGTGGAGGGGAGTCAAAAGAAGGAAGAAGAAATGGGATAGTTTGTAAATAAGGAAAGTTTACAGGGCAAGTTTATAGGTGGTGTGATTTGATAGATAAAACTGAGTAGGGGTTATTGCTGTCAGATGATAATTTATAATCTAGGAATGAAGTGTTTGTTCGATCAGAAAGGGTTAGGGGACAGGTACTAGTAGAAAAGCCTGTACAATTATAAAAAATCCTGTTATCCTTTAGAGCGCCCGCTTTTTGTGTTTGAAGTTATCACTTGAGATATTGCAGATAGTCATAGTCATAGAGAGATACAGCACTGAAACAGGCCCTTCAGCCCACTGAATCTGTGCTGACCATCAACCGCCCTTTTATACTAATCCTACATTAATCCCATATTCCCTACCACATCCCCACCTTCCCTCAATTCTCCTACCTACACTAGGGGCAATTTACAATGGCCAATTTACCTACCAACCTGCAAGTCTTTGGCTGTGGGAGGAAACCTGAGCACCCGACAGAAACCCACGCGGTCACAGGGAGAACTTGCAAACTCCAAACAGGCAGTACCCAGAACCGAACCCGGGTAACTGGAGCTGTGAGGCTGCAGTGCAGTGCAGTGCCGTGCTGACCACTGCGCCACTCACAGTGTAAAAAATATCTTTCAGCCACTGAGCTGCCATTTTTGATAGGGCTGAAACCAACAGGAGGCCTATGATGAGAAGGGTTGCCAACTCTCCAGGATTGTCATGAAGTTTTCAGGGATTAAGCAGTGACCTCCTGCAGTGAGCAACCCAGAAGAAAAATCCTCGGGGTATTAAAGATTTGTGCATTTGTTTCTTTTTCGTTGAATTCTTAATTATTTAAAAATATTGGAGATGGGGAAGTAAACAATGTTTGACTGGGTGGAACAGGTAGAGACAGGAGGCCACATGATGTAACCTCTAGGAATACCTCTAACTAGAGTTGGCAACCCTATTAACTTTGTCAAAAGGTTGATGAGACTGCATCACCCATCGCCTCTACCACCAAAGACTTTTTTAGGAACATGAACTAAATTGGAAATCTAAAGAGTCCATCACCATAGTGTATCCATCACCGTACTTGTTGCTGTACGACTGTAGCATTACAGCAAAGATAATAGTGAGAAGGAGTTTGGAGAGTTGGTTGTTCCAAGGTGTGACCCAGTCCAAAAGCTCTTTGCTGAGTTGGTAGCACAACTTTGCGAGGTTGTAGAGTTTTTTTTATTTGTTCATGAGATGCGGGCGTCGCTGGTTAGGCTGGCATTTATTGCCCATCCCTAATTTCCCTTGAACTGAGTGGCCATTTCAGAGGGCATTTTAAGAGTCCACATTGCTGTGGATATTGAGTCACATGTAGGCCAGACCAGGTAAGAACGGCAGATTTCCTTCCCTAAAGGGCATTAGTGAACTAGATGTTTTTTTTTTACAACAATCAACAATGGCTTCATGGTCACACTAGACTAGCTTTTTTAATTCCAGATTTATTAATTGAATTCAAATTTCACCATCTGCTGTGGTGGGACTTGAACTCACATCCCCAGAGCATTAGCCTGGGCCTCTGGGCTACCAGTCCAGTGACATTACCACTACGCCACCACCTCCCCATAAGAGTGTTAGAACTCCCACCCTTTTTAATTAGTTGATATTGCCATGTTCTTATTGCAGTATTGCCAACTCTGGCGATGACACAATTTATAAGCAAAATTTAGCTCATTCATCATCTCCCAACAGAATTCTCAAAACTTATGATTTTTTCTACTGTATTAATTGGTCCACTGAAACATCAATCTTCAACAGATCTCCTGTGATTGGCTGCTGCTGAGAGATTTGGGTTAGGTTGCATCCTATAGGGAGCCACTAGTGACTGTGGTGAGAGGACGGATTCTTCTTCAGCAGGTGAGAAAAAGAAGCCACCAAGGGTGCTCTGAGACTGGATGGTGGATTCATACAGGGAAATGAAAAGAACAGGATCCTGTGTATTAATATAAGTAGCTTCCAGTACGCATAAATGCACCACACTGCGAGCCTGACTGACAATCTTAAACTGGTTGTCAGCGTAATTCTTAGCACACTGAGGATTATTCAGCAAATGTTGTCCAATCGCAGAATCACATCTAATGTTGGACACTGTGTTTTGAATTTTGCAAGCACGGGCTGGTTGGGTACGGCCTGTACCTTGCCCGTTGTGAACAGTGAAAGGACATGCTGTTTGATATGATCTGCCAGTCTTTGGGATGTAAGGCCTATATACCTAGCATCACACATGCATTGAAATTCATACACCAGAATGTCTTTTTGGCTTGACGGCAGCATCCTGTTAGTGGCAAACACCACACGTGTTGCTACTGCATAGTAACAGCATGAAACAGCTAGCTTCACCTGTTGCTCAAAAATTTGAGATACATTACCCTTCCAGGGTAATTTAAGGTAGACTGGGCACTTTTCAGGGCTGCAAATGACGGCCTTAGGCCCGTTCATAAGTTTGCGCAATATACAGTGAGAAATTATCTGATCAGGGTCACACAGGATGTCTTTGATTCGCCCTATTTCACCCTCAAGCTTGCATGATGAGCAAATGGCTCGGGCCTTATTTACGAGGTTGCCGATAAGGCGAATCTTATCGCGCATGGAACTGTAAAAATCCCAACGCATGTATTGACCAGTGAAGGTTGGTTTGTGGGCGACTGTGGTAGAGAATCCCCTAGCAGATTTCTCAACTAGTACGTCAAGGAATGGGAGCTCATTTGGCTACTCCATTTCAAAGGTGAATTTGAGTGCAGGATGGAACCTATTAAGATGTGTAAAGAAATGATTACATGCAGCTGTGGATTGAAATATAGCAAATGTATCATCTACATATCAGAAATATGCAAGAGTTAGGAGGTTAGGTGTCATTCCCTCGAAGACACATTTCTCATGGAACCCAAGAAAGATGTTTGCGAGAGCTGGGCCGAGAGAGGATCCCATGGCAACACCATCTATTTGGGCATACATGGTGTTATAAAAACTGAACTCAACTGTGCGAGTTGCTGAGTTCATAAATTCAATGAATACAGATTCATGCAATGGTGGTGGGTCTAGATCGCTAGTGCTCAGGGCAAATATCTATGGCTTCCTTATGTGATACATTGGTGAATAGGCTAGCAATGTCAAATGAGCACATGGACATGGCATTGCTAGCGATATGCAAGTCCTATATGGTCTTCGCAAATGTGAAGGAATCCTTCACCATGTATGTGGAGAACTTGCTCAAAACTGGTTGTAACAATTCGTCCAACCATTTGGCCAATTCATGTTGTGCAGAAATGGCATAGATAAGATAGGGCGTAGAGGAACATCACTTTTGTGTGTCTTGGGCAGCCCATACATACGCGAAAGCAGCGAGCCGTGAGGATGAACCCTTTCATATATATCAGCCGGCAGCTCATTGGTCTGACACAAGCCGAGCAAGTGTTTTTTAGCTTACTTTTGAGCAAGGCTGTCCAGTCATGTTGAGCAGCAGGTCCAATGGGCACGAATTTGGACCCATCATTAAGAATGGTGTGCATTTTGTTGATATAGTCACGCTTGTTAAGGATGACTATTCCCATCCCTTCTTTGCAGACAGAAAGAACATGTACACACATTGTGCCTGTCTCAGCTAAACAAAATAAGTGACTGCCATTTGCTGGTTCATTCCTTGACTAATCGGAGTCAAGCTGCCTGGTTTAAATTTCAAACAAAGCTTGACAGTTAACTGTCAGTCACCACAAACTGATGCATTCTCCAATGGTAATGCCTCTACCAATCAGAGTCTACTTGCCAACCAATCAGCACTCTGTTCTCATACAGTATAAATTTGTTGCTTTCCTTTACATTGGTACTCTTGCGAATTGTCCTGAGCACAAGGTGAAAGGCTTTGACAAAATGTCCCTGTTTTCAGCAATACTCAAGTTCTGTACTACCAAATGACTATTTATTATAGAATATCCTAATTACAGTAGCCACTTCCAGTAAGATCATTGGACAAGTGAGTCTCAAAATGTGCGGTTATATGGGACTGTTTTTCAAACTTTCTGTGTGTATATGTTTTAAAAACTATCAAAGTACATAGTGTATAAGCATAAGGTTACAAATTTAGACACAGGGATGGAGACAAGGGGTTTGTGAGGTAGCCTCAAAGCATTGAGACACGAAGCCTCTGATTCTTGGCATATTACCAATAAACGTAAGTGATGTGGGAGGAGGAATAACTGTGAATATGTGAAATGGTTTTGCATAAATAAAATTACCAAAATAATCAATATTTTTTCCAATTAAATTATATTTAGGAGTCATCATAACCTCAAACTGAGATGCATTGCAATATGGGGATAACAGGTAGGATTTTCTACAGCATTTTCAGATGCTATAATATAGTTTTTGTAAAGATTCCTGGCAAGTTAGGGATTAAATAAGCCAATCTATATTGGTTTATATTTGATAAAATAGCAACTCATGATCTTATATCAAACCTCTTGATTTTTAAGTGATTGTCCCTTGATTCATGAGACGAGACTGTCACCTCTTGAACAAATCATTTATTTATACCTGCACTACTGACTTTCTACCAGCAGAAGGCAGTGCCATACTTTGTAAATTGCTTCATGACTTGTTAAAATGCCAAGTGTTGTGTGCAATGCCCTGCTTACAAAAATAAATTTTAAAATAGTTTTGTATTTTACCATAAAAGCCCTATCCATTTATTTTCTTATTTTTTGTTTGTCCCGCCTCTTTGCTTGCTTCAAAACATGACCTATTCATCTGTTAAGCAGAGAGTCGGGCAATCTGCATTAGGACCTCTTCCACTTCTGCTCTGTAATTGGCCTCGAGGGCACATGCAACCTCCTCATCTCTCTCAGGTGATTCTGTTGTTGATTCCGCCCACCCCCCACCCCGCCACCCCCTTCAGTAAGTGGGTAGAAAGGTGAGCCCTGACTCTACTCTCCCTGACAACTTGACTAAATTGCAGAAATGGCTCACAGGCCTGGAATCTGCCACACAAAATCAGAGGACCTTTAACTCCAGTTTTAAGTAATAACTAGCATTTAGGTACTGCCTTTACCTTAAAAGAAAGTCTCAAGGTGTTTGAGAGAGGAGAAAAGGAGCTGATACTGAGCCTTTGTGGAAGGATTCGTAAAGGTGGCCAAAAATCCTGGTCAAAAAACTAGATTTTGAGGAACTTTGGAAGCTGCGAGGGTGGAGAGATCTGATTGTTGCACTGTCAGGTAGAGAATGCATTTATTACAAATTGTAGCACAGTTCATAGAAATATTAATTTTGAAGAGTGACCAGACCAGCTGAAGAGGGGATTTGTCACCATCTTGTGGTGAGATTAAGGTGATACAAGTAATACTCCAGTTACAGGCTGCTGTTGGAACTTGAATGGGTTTATTTTCTGATTTGTGATGCTGAATTAATGAGTGTAAAGTGAGTGGAACTCATAGAGTCATAGAGTTATACAGCACAGAAACAGGCCATCAAGCACGTAACTATTCCAATCCCATTTTCCAGCACTTGGCAGTAGCCTTGTATGCTATGGTGTTTCAAATGCTCATCTAAATACTTATTAAATGCTGTGAGGGTTCCTGCCTCTACCACCTCTTCAGGCAGTGTGTTCCTGATTTCAAGCACCCTCTGGGTGAAAACATTTTACCTCAAATCCCCTCTAAACCTCCTGCCCCTTACCTTAAATCTATGCCCCCTGGTTATTGACCCCTCCGCCAAGGGAAAAAGTTGCTTCCTATCTAACCTACCAATGCTCCTCATAATTTTGTAAACCTCAAATATATCCTGCCTCAGCCTTCTCTGTTCTAAGGAAAACAACCCTAGCCTTTTCAGTCTCTCTTTGCTGAAATGCTCCAGCTCAGGCAACATCCTGGTGAATCTCCTCTGCACCCTCTCCAGTGCAATCACATCCTTCCTGCAGTGTGGTGCCCAGAACTGTACACAGTATACCAGCTGTGGACTAACTAGCGTTTTATACAGCTCCATCATAAGCTCCCTGCTTTTATATTCTATGCCTCGGCTGATAAAGGCAAGTATCCAATATGCCTTCCTAACCACCTTACCTACCTGTGCTGCTGCCTTCAGTGATCTATGGAGAAGTACACCAAGGTCCCTTTGACCCTCTGTACTTCCTAGGGTCCTACCATCCATTGTATATTCCCTTGCCTTGTTGGTCCTCCCAAAATGCATCACCTCACACTTCTCAGGATTAAATTCCATTTGCCACTGCTCCGCCCATCTTACCAGCCCATTTATACTGTCCTGTCATCTAAGGCTTTCCTCCTCATTAATTACGACACAACCAATTTTTGTGTCATCTGCAAACTTACTTATCATACCTCCTGTATTCACGTCTGAATCATTAATGTATACTACAAACAGCAAGGATCCCAGCACTGATCCTTGTGGTACACCCCACTGGTCACAGGCTTCCACTCGCAAAACAATCCTTGACCCTCACCCTCTGCCTCCTGCCACTAAGCCAATTTTGGATCCACTTTGCCAAATTGCCCTGGATCCCATGGGCTCTTACGTTCCTAACCAATTTCCCATGTGGGACCTTATCAAAAGCCTTACTGAAGTCCATATAAACTACATCAACTGCTTTACCCTCATCTACACATCTATTCACCGCCTCAGAAAATTCAATCAAGTTAGTTAGACACGATCTCCCCCTGACAAAGCCATGCTGACTATCCTTGATTAATCCCTGCCTCTCCAAGTGGAGATTAATTCTGTCCCTCAGAATTTTTTCCAATATTTTCCCAACCACTGATGTTAGACTCACTGGCCTGTCATTACCTGGTTTATCCTTGCTACCCTTCTTGAATAATGGCACCACATTCGCTGTCCTCCAGTCCTCTGGTACCTCTCCTGTGACCAGAGAGGATTTGAAAATTTGTGTCAGAGCCCCTGCTATCTCCTCCCTTGCCTCACATCACAGCCTGGGATACATCTCAATCTGGGCCTGGGGATTTATCCACTTTTAAGCCCTCTAAAACAGCTAATAATTCCTCCCTTTCAATGCTAATATGTTCAAGTATAAAATCACAATCCCCCTCCCTGATCTCTACACCTACATTGTCCTTCTCCATAGTGAACACAGATGCAAAGTAATCATTTAAAACCTCACCTATATCCTCCGGCTCCACACACAGATTGCCACTTTGGTCCTAATGGGTCCTACTCTTTCCCTGGTTATCCTCTTACCCTTAATATACTTATAAAACGCCTTAGGATTTTCCTTCATCTTGCCCGCCAGTGTTTTTTCATGTCCCCTCTTCACTCTCCTAATTACTTATTTTAGTAACCCCCCCCCCCCCCCACCCCGAACACTTTCTATACTCCTCTTGTGCTTCCGTTGTTTTCAGCGCTCGAACCAGCCATAAGCCTCCTTTTTTTTCCTGATCCAATCCTCTATATCCCTTGACATCCAGGGTTCCCTGGACTTGTTGGTCTGCCCCTTCATCTTAACGGGTACATGTTGACTCTGAACTCTCCCTATTTCCTCTTTGAATAACTCCCACTGGTCTGATGTAGACTTTCCTACAAGTAGCTGCTCCCAGTCCACTCGGGCCAGATACTGTTTTATTATATTGAAATCGGTCTTCCTCCAATTCAGTACCTTTAATTTCCGGCCCGTCTTTGTCCTTTTCCATAACTACCTTAAATCTTACAGAGTTATGGTCACTATCCCCGAAATGCCCCCCCACTAACACTTCTACCACTTGTCCAAATTCATTTGCTAGGATTAGGTCCAGTACTGCCCCTTCTCTTGTAGGACTTTCTATGTACTGGCTCAAAAAGCTCTCCTGTATGCATTTTATGGAATATTGAGTTGCCAGTCCTGCCCCTTCCTCAACCATGTCTCTGTGATAGCAACAATATCACTATCACTATGTGCTAATCAATGCCCTCAATTCATCTATCTTACTAGTAAGACTCCTTGCATTAAAATAGATGCAATCCAGTCTTGCATTTTTCACTTGTGCCTTAACAAGTCTATATTTGCTCTGCCTTCCAGACTGACTCAGTTTCTCTTCTATATTTGACTGTGCATCACCTCCAATTGTACCTCCACTCTGTATCCCATTCCCCTGCCAAATTAGTTTAAACCCCATCCCCAACAGCACTAGCAAACCTCCCAGCTAGGATGTTGGTCCCGTTCCGGTTCAGGTGCAACCTGTCCAACTTGTAACTTGTACAGGTCCCACCTTTGCCAGAAACAGACCTAGTGATCCAGGAAACTAAAGCCCTCCCTCCTGCACCATCTCTTCAGCCATGCATTCATCTGCTCTATCCTTCTATTCTTATACTCACTAGCACGTGGCACCGGGAGTAATCCAGAGATTACAACCTTTGAGGTCCTGCTTTTTAATCTGCTACCTAGCTCCCTAAATTCTTGTTGCAGGATCTCCTCCCTCTTTTTACCTATGTCGTTGGTACCAATGTGTACCACGACCTCTGACTGTTCACCTTCCCCTTCAGAATGTCCTGCAGCTGTTCCGTGACATCCTTGACCCTAGCACCAGGGAGGCAACATACCATCCTGGAGTCACGTTTGCGGCCACAGAAACGCCTATCTGTACCCCTTACGATAGAACCCCCTATCACTATAACTCTTCCACTCCTTTTCCTTCCCTGCTGTGCAGCAGAGCCATCCGTGGTGCTACGAACTTGGCTGTTGCTGCTTTCCGCTGGGAGGCCATCCCCCCCAACAGTACCCAAAGCGGTGTATCTGTTTGAGAGGGGGATGGCCACAGGGAACTCCTGCACTACCTGCCTGTGGCTACTACTCCGCCTGGTGGTCACCCATCCCTTTTCTGCCTGTGCAGCCATTACCTGCGGTGTGACCACCTCATTAAATGTGCTATCCACGACATCCTCAGCATTGCGGATGCTCCACAGTGAAGCCACCCGCAGCTCCAGCTCCGTAATGCGGGTAGCCACTAGCTGCAGCTGGATACACTTCCTGCACACGTGGCCGTCAGGGACACTAGAAGTGTCTCTGATTTCCCACATAGCGCAGGAGGAGCATATCACAGGTGCGAGTTCTACTGCCATGACTTACCTTTAGATTAATTAGTTACGCCCTTTTAAACAAATACTAATTACACTATGGGCCTTGTTCTACTCCACACTGATTGAAAAAATATGTGGAAATACATTGTGCCAGGTTTCTGCCAATTTAGTGTACCATCAAATTTTCTGTTTATCTTGATGTGAGCAAAGCTTGCCAGTTTGCAGTTAATTGTTTTAAAATTAGTCCCAGACAATGCCATTTAGATGTCTATATAATTTCCTATTATAGCAGTATAATGGGTGTTCAGAGGCACTACGTTGTGCTGTTTCTGGAAGTGCGTTTATATAGTAAGATTTTTAGCACCATTTTGAAACCATTATTGATTGTATTTTCTTGCTTTATATGTGTATCTTTTCTGTTTTCGCTGAGGTCAGGTGGCTTGGCACCACAGGCACTGCCATTTTTCAGGTATGTCCATGATGTTGGAATAATGGATTTCCCAAATGGATACGCCAACATATTCTTTCAAAGCAAGGAGGGATGCTGGACAGGACAACAACAAAAACTTATATTTATAACAACAACATATTTATAACCCCTTGAATGTAATAAAACATCCCAAAGTGCTTCATAGGAGCATTATAAAAGAAAGTATAACACTGAACCACATAAAAAGATATTAGGTCAGATGACCAAAAGCTTGGTCAAAGATCTAGGTTTTAAGGAGTGTCTTAAAGTAGGAAAGTAAGATGGAGAGGCACAGAGGTGTAGGGAGGGAATTCCAGAGCTTAGGAGCGAGTCAACTGAAGACACGGCCACCAATGGTGGAGCTCTTAAAATTGGGACTGCTCAAGAGACCAGAAGTAGGGGAGTGCAGGTATCCCAAAGGGTTGTAGGACTGGAGGAGATTACAGAGATAGGGAGGGGCAAGGCCATGGAGGGATTTGAAAACAAGGATGAGAATTTTAAAATCAAGATGTTGCTTGACCAGGAGCCAACGTAGGTCAGTGAGCTCAGGGGTGATTGGTGAACGGGACTTGTGTGAGTTAAGAAACGGGTAGCAGAGTTTTGGATGACTTCAAGCTTACGGAGAGTAGAATGTGGGAGACCAGCCAGGATTGCATTTGAATAGTCAAGTCTAGAGGTAACAGACAAGAGGTGGGGAGCATAGAGTGATCGGGGAACAGAGTGCTTTGTTTAACTGAGTGCTGAAGCTGGGAATTTGGTGCAGAGGGGGAAGGAGATGTTGCTTTTTATTCTTTTTGTTTTACTTCAAGTAATTGGTGAGTGAGTGTTTTTGATTGTCTCCAAGCTGGGAGACTGTAACTTGCTGTTGCTTTACTTTACTAAATCAGTAACTGGTTAACTAATCAAATAAATAAATAAAGTTAGGCAGACATGACAGGGCAACTGGTGTGCCATGACTGCAACATGTGGAACGTTGTAGAAAGCATTGCGATCCCGAGCAACAATATCTGCGATAAGTGTCTGCAGCTGGAGCAACTTTGACTCAGAGTTGTTGAGCTACAGTCAGAGCTGCAGACATTGTGGAGCATCAGGGAGAGGGAGAGTTACCTGGACACTTTGTTCCAGGAGGCAGCCACACCCCTTAGGTTAAGTAGAATTTTAGAGTTAGTCAATGGTCAGGGACAGGAGGGAGTGGTTGCGAGTCAGGTAGGTATGGGGATCCAGGATGTAGTGATGGAAGAGCCTCAGCCCTTGACTTTGGCCAACAGGTACGAGGTACTTCAACAAAAGCAAAATACTGCGGTTGCTGGAAATCTGAAACTAAAGCAGAAAATGTAGGGAATACTCAGCAGGTCAAGCAGCATCTGTGGAGAGAAAAACAGTTAACATTTCAGGTCTGTGACCTTACAACAGGACTTTCAAAAGTTAGAAATGTAATAAGGTTTTGAACAAGTGAAAGTGGTGGGGGTGGAGGGGGGAATGGGGGGAACTGGGGCGGTTGGGGGGGGGGTGTAAATAAGAACAAAAGGGAGGGTGGAGGACATGAGAGATTAAATGAGAAAAGGTTTTGTAGTACTAAGCCAAAGGGAATTGTAATGGGGCAAGTAAAGAAACAAAAGATTTGTCTGGATCAGCTGTAAATGGCAGGAGAGCAGCTGTCCAAACACAAAGGGATTAGGAAAGAAACTAGACGAGGAGGAAAAAAAAATGAACCAGCAAAAAAATACGATAAAAGAAAAAAATTGGGCAGAGGATATTACCTAAAATTATTGAACTCAATGTTAAGTCCGGAAGGCCATAAGAGGCACTTGCGACCTGTGTGGATGAGAACAAGGACTGCAGAGTGGATGAGCAAACTGACCATAGCACCATCGTGCAGGAAGCCATTAAGTGGGGGGAGTGTAAAGGAATGTGGTAGTGGTAGGAGTCTGTATAGTCAGAGGGATAGATGCTGTTATCTGCAGCTGCAACTGGGAATTCTGAAGGTTGTGTTGCCTGCCCGGTGCCAGGGTTAAAGATATCTCCTCATGGCTGGAGACTAACTTGGAGTGGGAGGGGAAGGATTCAGTTGTCATAGGAATCAATGACATAGGTAGAACTAGGAATGATGTTCTGCTGAGAGAGTTTGAGAAGTTAGGGTCCACATTAAAAAGCAGAATCTCAAAGGTAATAATCTCTGGATTGTTACCTGAGCCACATGCCAATTGGCATAGGGTCAAGCAGATCAGAGAATTAAACGTGTGGCTCAAAGTGTGGTGTGGTAAGAAGGGGTTTCAATTCATGGGGCATCGGCACCAGTACTAGTGAAAAAGGGAGCTGTTCCATTGGGATGGGCTCCACTTAAACTGGGCTGGGATCAGTGTCCTGGTGAATCATTTTACTAGGCCTTTGGATAGGTCTTTAAGCTAAAAGGGGAGCGGGGAGGGTTGAGATGAAGGGAGATTTAGAAATCTAAAGACAAATCGAGGCAACAGAGTGATATAGCGATTTGGGTAAAGACAAGTAGAATGGGACAGGAAGGGACAGAGTGTTTAATGGTAATAGTGCATCCGTGTATAAGGTCTATGCAAAGAATAGTAATAAAAAATAAAATTAAAGGTCTTGATCTGAATTTACAATAATATAGATGAACTAGTGTCACAAAGAGAGATAAGTGGTTTGGATCTGATCACCATTACAGAGACATGGTTACAAGGTGACCAAAGTTGGGAAATAAATATTCCAGTGTACACAATATTTCAAAAAGACAGATAGAATGGAAAAGGAGGAGGAGTAGCCCTCATAGTAAAGGATGATCTAAGGACAGTAGTGAGAAAGGATCTTGGTTCTGAAGATCAGGGAGTAAAATCAGTATGGGTAGAGATTAGGAATAACAAGGGTCAGAAAATTTTGATGGGAGTAGTTTATAGGTCCCCTAGCAGTAGTTATGCCATTGATCATAGCATTAAGCAAGAAATAATTGGAGCTTGTAACAATGTAATAATTGTGGGGGAATTTAATCTTCCTATAGACTGGATAAATCTAATTGGCAAAGGTAGTCTGGAAGATGAATTTGTAGAATGCTTCTGTGACAGTTTCCTGGAACAATACATTGTGGAACCAACAAGGGATAAAGCTATTTTAGACCTAGTATTGTGCAATGAGGCAGGTTTAATTAGTAATCTCATAGTAAAAGATCCTCTGGGGAAAAAAGTGATCATAATACAATTGAATTTCACTTTAAGTTTGAAAGTGACGTACTCCAGTCCCAAACAAAATCCTGAACTTAAACAAAGCCAATTACATAGGTACGAAGGGAGAGCCAGCTAAGGTTGATTGGGTGAACAGACTAAAAAGGTATGGCAGTATATAAACAGTAGAAAACATTTAAAGAAGCAATTCAAAATGTTCAACAAAAATACATTCCATTAAAAAACAAAAACTCAGTGAGAAAGATCCATCCTTAGCTTACTAGACGGCAGACTGTAACTAGTGGGGGATCCACAAGGATCTGTGCTGCAGCTTCCGCTGTTTACAATCTATATTAATGACTTGGATGAAGAGGCTGAGAGCAATTAATCTAAGTTTGCTGATGATACAAAGCTCGGTGGGAATGTAAGCTGTAAGGAGGACTCAAAGAGGCTGCAGAGAGATAGAGACAGGTTAAGTGAGTGGGCAACAAGGTGGCAGATGGAGTATAATGTGGGAAGTGTGAGGTTATTCACTTTCGTAGTAAGAACAGAAAAACAATTATTTTTTAAAAGGTGTGAAACTTCTAACTATTGATGTTCAGACAGACTTGTACTCATACAAAGAACACAGAAAGTCAGCATGCAGGTACAGCAAGCAATTAGGAAGGCAAATTGCACATTGGCCTTTATTGCAAGGGGATTGGAGTATAAGAATAAAGAAGTCTTGCTACAGTTGTACAGAGTTTTGGTGAGACCACGCCTGGAGAACTGTGTGCAGTTTTGGTCTCCATATTTAAGGAAGGATATACTTGCATTGGAGGCAGTACAGCGAAGGTTCACTAGATTAGTCCCTGGGATGAGAGGGTTGTCCTATGATGAGAGGCTGAGTAAGTTGGGTCTGTTCTCTCTGGAGTTTCGAAGAATGAGAGGTGATCTCATTGAAACATACAAGATTCTGAAAGGGTCTGACAGGGTAGACACTGAGCGGTTGTTTCCACTGGCCATGGAATCTAAAACACGGGGGCGCAGTCTCAGGATAAGGGGCCAATCACTTAGGACTGAGATGAGAAATTTCTTCACTCAAAGGATTGTGAATCTTTGGAATTCTCTACTGCCAGAAGCTTGCAGATGCTCTGTCATTGAGTATATTTAAGGCTGAGCTAGATAGATTTTTGGTCTCTCAGGGAATCAATCTTTCTACCTTTATCAGGCCTGCATTCCTAGTTGCTTTGTGTAGTCAGCAATTAGACAGGGCTGCTGTCTTAAGCACTGATATGAGGGGCCCTCCTTGGTCAGGCTAGCAGCACCATTCTCTAACTGATCCCACAATACCTTGGGTAAGTGCTCCATTTTGTATGTATGTGTATCTATGTATATATCTATTTAGCTGCATCGGCCACAATTTTCCCCCTACAATCCCCCCTTTCGGTAAAGGACTACCCCTAGTTCTGTTAACCGACATACCTACTTTATTATCCCTGTTTTAACCCCGTCCAGTATTCCCTGCTTCTACTTGCTGGCCAGTCGTGCGATTTCAGGAATCCTGGTCACTTACATCAAATCAATATGTCCCAGATTATGGTGTCCCTTTGAAGTTAACCACTTGTGTTGTTCCTTTACCAAAGCCTTCGCTTTCTTTCGTATAGTATATCATCGGCATGATCTACAAGCCGATATTCCCCAGGTGAGAGCCAGGATCAATTGCACCCTCACCAACATGTGCGATATTATCCTGATCTAAGGGTGAATATTGACGTTCATCCCCCAATCCCAAATTCTTTCCCACCAGCTTGTACTTTGAAGTTCCCGTTCAGTATTTTTCTTGAGAACCTTTAACTTTCTTTTTAACTGATTGTAAAGCTTCACTGAGTGACCTACTTTGTCCCGTAATCCCCTCAGTTCTTCCTCTCGGTGTGGGATTGGGGCTTGCTCTGGCTCCTTATAATCCTGAAGGTGATCGTGGAGCTGATCAGTCACATTAATAGTCTCTAATCCCCGTTGTGGTATGTAAATAATCCGGGCTTGCCCTATAGTTACTGGCTGCCGAGGGGTAAAGCAAAGTCTGAATATCGTATGGGGCAATGCAATCCTCCATAACGGTCGGATGTTTCAGTGGTGGATACACAGTACTTTCCTCTTCCCTGGTGGCCCGACCTTGCAAAGTGCTGGGGAGCGGGGGTTATTTCTAAAACACACCCCTCTGTATGATTGAATCCACATTCATCTAATTCCCCCTGTCCCACTGGGTGAGGGCAGACTGTTATTCCACCTTGCTGTTTACACCCGATAAGAGAGACTCCATACAAAGTCTGGTTCTTTCGTATCACATGTGTCTCTGTCAGATATTATCGGAAGGAGGTATTGACCTGTATTGTCCCGATATTTTCAAGTTGGTAATGAAGGTACGGCCTGGTATCAATCGTCAAAATAGGAATCATAAGGACCGTTCCTTTTTTTTAATTTCCAAAATATACTTTATTCATAAAAATCTGCAAAAATTACATTGCCAAACAGTTTCAAACAGCGCCAAAAAATACAAACATTGCAAGGGAGATCAGTTTCCTTCTATACTATCATGAGTTTCTTCACAACCCTTCCATTTCACTATTGTCATGCCAATTACAGTTTTACATTTACAGCAAATGAAAATATCAACGATACAGTTCGAGGGGTTTCCCATGGATCCAGCCCCTCAGTTCAGCTTGGTGGGGGGACCTTACACTGTGGTGTTTTCCCATTGAGCCTTTGCTGCGGCTGCCCCAAGCTTTAGTGCGTCCCTCAGCACGTAGTCCTGGACCCTGGAATGTGCCAGTCTGTAACATTCGGTGGTGGACAACTCTTTGCGCTGGAAGACCAGCAAGTTTCGGGCAGACCAAAGAGCATCTTTCATCGAATTGATAGTCCTCCAGCAGCAGTTGATGTTTGTCTCGGTGTGCGTCCCTGGGAACAGCCCGTAGAGCACAGACTCCTGTGTTACAGAGCTGCTTGGGATGAACCTCGACAAAAACCACTGCATCTCTTTCCACACCTGCTTTGCGAAGACACATTCCAGAAGGAGGTGGGCAACCGTCTCTTCCCCACCACAGCCACCGCGGGGGCATTGTGCGGAGGGGGTGAGACTTCGGGTGTGCATGAAGGATCTGACGGGGAGGGCCCTTCTCACCACCAGCCAAGCTACGTCTTGGTGCTTGTTTGAAAGTTCTGGTGATGAGGCATTCCGCCAAATGACTTTGACGGTCTGCTCGGGGAACCATCCGACAGGATCCACCGTCTCCTTTTCCCGTAGGGCCTTAAGGACATTCTGTGCAGACCACTGCCTGATGGACCGGTGGTCAAAGGTGTTTTCCCGCAGAAACTGCTCCACGAAGGATAGGTGGTACGGCACGGCCCAACTGCATGGAGCGTTCCGCGGTCATAAGGACCATTCCTATCCCGGATACCTGGCTGGCTTCACAATTAGAGACCACTGGATATACCCTGATCAAACCCTTTCAGGTGCAATTATCCAGTACCCCTTTAAGTCCCACCAGGTGGGCCAGCTGTGTACTGTCAATCCAGTCCAGTACCTCTCCCCCTTTGGATTTGATCGAGGTTGTGTCTCATTTGCTCCACCATCCACAACCCATAAGCATGGCACAACTGTCCCTGCCGAAGCTTCTCTGCGTCTTCTTGTTCTCTATCAATTAAGCAGTTAATGGTCTTGGCATGGGCTTCCAACACTGCTATCCTTTCAAAATGTATCTCCATTGTTCTTTGTCCCAGACCTGTTTGATCTTATTGGGCCCCCTCAACCTGTATCATAAGATCCCTCATTACTTCTCTAAGTCGTTCCACCTTTTCATTCACCCCTTGTATATCTAGTGAGTTGACTACGGAAGTTCCCGTGTTAATTCCAGTAATAACAACATTCAGGAGCCCCCTCTTGTGTCTATGAAATACACTGCATCCCCTAAACCTGGTAGTCCCTGTGGCAACAGCAGCTTGTCACAATATTACAGTGGCTAACATACTATACATATTCTTGGCCTGTTCTGAACAATACTCCGGCATCCGGATACCTGCGATATTGATCAGCACAGGCACAATTTCATGTTTTACATTATCAAACAATATTTCCCCTTGGTTTAATAAAACAATTCCACTCCTGGGTCCTCTCGTCATCGAGCAGCACTTTAGTTCCCTTGGAGTTATTGATAATGCTGCGGGGTTGTGGTATCTGGGGGGAAACACACATGGAGTGACAGTGCCGGTGCCTCTCTCTCCTCATCCTCATACCCACATACTACCCTCCTCATTTATTCCGTCACCCGGGGTCCCATGGAGCACATGATCCCTAACACGCACCCATCGACCTTTTCTGCCTCCCTTCTGGACACACAACTAACGCGTGCATCAGCAGAGCAGCGTAATAGTGGGAATGGAGGTAAAGGCAGTTGTATGTTCCTCCTGCAGAATGTGGGAGGTAGGGGTCGCCAAGAGTGTCCCTGCTGACTGCATCTGCGGGAAGTGCACCCAACTCCAGCTCCTCGCAGACCGCGTTAGGGAACTGGAGCTGGAGCTGGATGAACTTCGGATCATTCGGGAGGCGGAGGGGATTATTGACAGGAGTTATAGGGAGGCAGTCACACCTCAGGTAAAAGAAGTAGGTAGATGGGTTACCGTCAGGGGAAGGAAAGGGAACCAGCAGGCAGTGCAGGGATCCCCGTTTCCCTCAACAACAGGTATACCGTTTTGGATACTGTTGGGGGGGACGACTTACCAGGGGTAAGCAATGGGGTGCAGGTCTCTGGCACAGAGTCTGTCCCTGTTGCTCAGAAGGGAAAAGGGAAGAGGAGCAGAGCATTAGTCATTGGGGACTCCATAGTTAGGGGAACAGATAGGAGGTTCTGTGGGAACGAGAGAGACTCACGGTTGGTGTGTTGCCTCCCAGGTGCCAGGGTACGTGATGTCTCCGATCGTGTTTTTGGGATCCTTAAGGGGGAGGGGGAGCACCCCCAAGTCGTGGTCCACATAGGCACCAACGACATAGGTAGGAAGAGAGATGGGGATTTAAGGCAGAAATTCAGGGAGCTAGGGTGGAAGCTTAGAGCGAGAACAACCAGAGTTGTTATCTCTGGGTTGTTGCCTGTGCCACGTGCTAGCGAAGAGAGGAATAGGGAGAGAGAGGAGTTGAACACGTGGCTGCAGGGATGGTGTAGGAGGGAGGGTTTTGGTTTCCTGGATAATTGGGGCTCTTTCTGGGGTAGGTGGGACCTCTACAAACAGGATGGTCTTCACCTGAACCAGAGGGGTACCAATATCCTGGGGGGGAGATTTGTTAGTGCTCTTCGGGGGGGTTTAAACTAAATCAGCAGGGGAATGGGAACCTAAATTGCAGTGCCAGTGTACAGGCTGTTGAGAGTAGTGAGGTAGGGGATAAGGTTACAGGGACGCAAGAGGGCACTGGCAAGCAAGAACTTGGTTTAAAGTGTGTCTACTTCAACGCCAGGAGCATCCGGAATAAGGTGGGTGAGCTTGCAGCATGGGTTGGTACCTGGGATCCTGATGTTGTGGCCATTTCGGAGACATGGGTAGAGCAGGGGCAGGAATGGATGTTGCAGGTTCCGGGATTTAGATGTTTCAGAAAGAACAGAGAAGAGGGTAAAAGAGGGGGGGGTGTGGCATTGTTAATCAAGGAAAGTATTACAGCGGCAGAAAGGACGTTTGAGGACTCGTCTACTGAGGTAGTATGGGCCGAGGTTAGAAACAGGAGAGGAGAGGTCACCCTGTTGGGAGTTTTCTATAGACCTCCGAATAGTTCCAGAGATGTAGAGGAAAGGATAGCGAAGATGATTCTCGACAGGAGCGAGAGTAACAGGGTAGTGGTTATGGGGGACTTTAACTTTCCAAATATTGACTGGAAATACTATAGTTCGAGTACTTTAGATGGGTCTGTTTTTGTCCAGTGTGTGCAGGAGGGTTTTCTGACACAGTATGTGGACAGGCCAACCAGGGGCGATGCCACATTGGATTTGGTACTGGGTAATGAACCCGGCCAGGTGTTCGATTTAGATGTAGGTGAGCACTTTGGCGATAGTGATCACAATTCGGTTAGGTTTACCTTAGCGATGGGCAGGGACAGGTATATACCGCAGGGCAAGAATTATAGCTGGGGGAAAGGAAATTATGACGCGATTAGGCAAGATTTAGGATGTGTAGGATGGGGAAGGAAACTGCAGGGGATGGGCACAAACGAAATGTGGAGCTTATTCAAGGAGCAGCTAATGCGTGTCCTTGATAAGTATGTACCTGTCAGGCAGGGAGGAAGTTGTCGAGCAAGGGAGCCGTGGTTTACTCAAGAAGTTGAAGCGCTTGTCAAGAGGAAGAGGGCGGCTTATGTTAGGATGAGACGTGAAGGCTCAGTTAGGGCGCTTGAGAGTTACAAACTAGCCAGGAAGGATCTAAAGGGAGGGCTAAGAAGAGCAAGGAGAGGACACGAGAAGTCATTGGCGGATAGGATCAAAGAAAACCCTAAGGCTTTCTATAGGTATATCAGGAATAAACGAATGATAAGAGTTAGAACAGGGCCAATCAAGGATAGTAGTGGGAAGTTGTGTGCGGAATCAGAGGAGATAGGGGAAGCGTTAAATGAATATTTTTCGTCAGTATTTACAGTAGAGAAAGAAAATGTTGCCGAGGAGATTACTGAGATACAGCCTACTAGGCTAGATGGGATTGAGATTCACAAGGAGGAGGTGTTAGCAATTTTGGAAAGAGTGAAAATAGATAAGTCCCCTGGGCCAGATGGGATTTATCCTAGGATTCTCTGGGAAGCCAGGGAGGAGATTGCAGAGCCGTTGTTGTTGATCTTTAAGTCGTCATTGTCGACAGGAGTAGTGCCGGAGGACTGGAGGATAGCAAATGTTGTCCCCTTGTTCAAGAAGGGGAGTAGAGACAGCCCTGGTAATTATAGACCTGTGAGCCTTACTTCGGTTGTGGGTAAAATGTTGGAAAAGGTTATAAGAGACAGGATTTATAATCATCTTGAAAAGAATAAGTTCATTTGCGATAGTCAGCACGGTTTTGTGAAAGGTAGGTCGTGCCTCACAAACCTTATTGAGTTTTTCGAGAAGGTGACCAAACAGGTGGATGAGGGTAAAGCCGTGGATGTGGTGTATATGGATTTCAGTAAGGCGTTTGATAAGGTTCCCCACGGTAGGCTATTGCAGAAAATACGCAAGTATGGGGTTGAAGGTGATTTAGAGCTTTGGATCAGAAATTGGCTAGCTGAAAGAAGACAGAGGGTGGTGGTTGATGGCAAATGTTCATCCTGGAGTTTAGTTACTAGTGGTGTACCGCAAGGTTCTGTTTTGGGGCCACTGCTGTTTGTCATTTTTATAAACGACCTGGATGAGGGTGTAGAAGGGTGGGTTAGTAAATTTGCGGATGACACGAAGGTCGGTGGAGTTGTGGATAGTGTCGAAGGGTGTTGTAGGGTACAGAGGGACATAGATAGGCTGCAGAGCTGGGCTGAGAGATGGCAAATGGAGTTTAATGCGGAGAAGTGTGAGGTGATTCACTTTGGAAGGAGTAACAGCAATGCAGAGTACTGGGCTAATGGGAAGATTCTTGGTAGTGTAGATGAGCAGAGAGATCTTGGTATCCAGGTACATAAATCCCTGAAAGTTGCTACCCAGGTTAATAGGGCTGTTAAGAAGGCATATGGTGTGTTAGCCTTTATTAGTAGGGGGATCGAGTTTCAGAGCCACGGGGTCATGATGCAGCTGTACAAAACTCTGGTGAGGCCGCACCTGGAGTATTGCGTGCAGTTCTGGTCACCGCATTATAGGAAGGATGTCGAAGCTTTGGAAAGGGTGCAGAGGAGATTTACTAGGATGTTGCCTGGTATGGAAGGAAGGTCTTACGAGGAAAGGCTGAGGGACTTGGGGTTGTTTTCGTTAGAGAGAAGGAGGAGGAGAGGTGACTTAATAGAGACATACAAGATAATCAGAGGGTTAGATAGGGTGGATAGTGAGAGTCTTTTTCCTCGGATGAGGATGGCAAACACGAGGGGACATAGCTTTAAGTTGAGGGGTGAAAGATATAGGACAGATGTCAGAGGTAGTTTCTTTACGCAGAGAGTAGTAGGGGCGTGGACCGCCCTGCCTGCAACAGTAGTAGACTCGCCAACTTTAAGGGCATTTAAGTGGTCATTGGATAGACATATGGATGTAAATGGAATAGTGTAGGTCAGATGATCGGCGCAACATCGAGGGCCGAAGGGCCTGTACTGCGCTGTAATATTCTAATTCTAATTCTAATTCTAATTCTAAACACACTCTCTGTTTCCCTGGGTACGCGTTAAGCCATGCGTTATAATACGTTCTATCCCACCCCAAGTCTTTCTTTGCTTGAATGCATACCCCATCAGTCACGTCATACAGAGCCCCATAGTCCATATACATTTGTCCTGCACCTTTCTTGTTGGCCTCTGGAGGACTCAATGGTGGGTCTTCAGTCCGGACGTTCGCAGTTGTCCCCCGTTTTCAGACAGCAGCACGAAGGCCCATAGCCACTGCAGACCCCTCATTCCGGTTATTTCTGTAATTTAAGCAAAGGTTCCTGGTCATCACCAGGGGTTAGATCTTGCTGCATGGTTGCTCCCCTGTATGGACCAAACCCGTCCTGAATTACAGGTGTTTGTACTTATCTACTACATTCGTATCATTTCTAGTTCGTCCAGGTTGCGCTCTCGGTCGTGTTGCACCTGGATCTGGGCCTTCTGGGCTCATGCCCAGTTGGTTACCCATTTAAAGATAGCCCATGTTCCCTCCAATACCAGTATTATCCCTAGCCCCGCAAACATCCCAGTTTCCAGTTTGTTCATCTAGTCCTGGTATCTAATAGCATACTCGTCGTTTTCCATGATATATACTATTTCAGGATCTGTCATTGCTTATCTGTATCATATAATTTCAGTTGGGACCAGTGTTTCCACCGGCCCTTCCTTTTCATATCAACACAGGCGCAAGTGTCACTGGTCATAATTATGTCATATGACCCAACCTACTTCTGGGCAAACCCTGCCTGCTCTGGAGTAACTCGTAACAATCCCTATCTCCTACCTGGGGGTGGGCTTGTGAATCTGGTTACCTCTTTATCGCTCTAAGTCACAGATTGCTTGCTGGTCCCTTGCTTCCTGTTGTAATTCCTTTAATTGCTGATCTAGTTGCGCTACATAACATTTTACCCTATCCCTGTGTGAGCCTAAATCTTCTCCTCCTACTATAACGCTCTCGGGGAGCTTTATGGCCCTTCCAGTCATAAGCTCAAAAAGGGTCAGTCCCGTTGTTCGGTTTGGGGTGGCTCTGAGTCTCATTAAAATGCAAGGTAGCACGTCAACACACCCCCTTCCTGTATCGGCTATGGCCTTAGCTATAGCATTCTTTAGAGTCCGGTTCATCCTTTCCACCATCCCTGAACTCTGGGGGTGGTATGGAATGTGAAATCGTTGTCGGATTCCCAGCAGTCCACAAGCCTTCTTCATTACACTCCTGGTGAAGTGTGTTCCCTGGTCTGAGTCGATCTGAAGGTGCACTCCCCACCACGGAATAATGTCAAAGGCTAAGATCCGAGCCACATTGAGGGCACTGCAGTCCTGTGTCGGGAACGCCTCTACCCACCGAGTAAAGTGATCAATAACTACCAAGCAGTATTTCTTTCCTCTGCTGTTGGGCAAGGGTGCAGTGAAATTTTTCTGAAGGTTCTCCCAGGGCCTTTTGGGCACAGCTGATGTGACATTCTAACTCTTATAGGCCTCCCAGGGATATGCTGCGTGCAAATTATACATCATTGACAATGTTTAGCCACATCCCTTCCGACCCTGATCCACCACCAGTCCCTAAGCAGGCGACTCAACATCCCTTCACGCCCCATGTGGTCTGGCTCATGATAGAGTTTCAGCAACTCTGTCTGTATATGGGCTGGGGCAACAACCTGTGAACCTTTCCTCCACACCCCATCTGTGCCCAATATCGTCCCATGGTGTTCCCAATGTGCCTTTTCTTCTGTGCTTGCTGCTGCTTGTACCTCCCTGATGTTTATTTCTTCCGGACCCAGCGCGGCCACTCGCATCACCTGCAGGGCCACCGTCTCAGCAGCCTCACGGGTGGCTTGATCGGCCAGCATATTCCCACGTTGATCCTCACTCGCTACCTTTCAGTGTGCTTTAATTTTTATTACTGCAGCTTTCGTTGGCCGCCGCGCTGCCTCCACTAATTCTCGGACCACGTTCTCATGTTTTATGTGTCCTCCCATGGAGGTAAGGTACCCTCGCCTACTCCATGCAGCCATGTAGCCGTGCACAACCCCGAAGGCATGTCGGCTGTCAGTGAAAATATTCTCTCGCTTTCCTTCTGCCAACCTCAATGCCTCCGTTAGTGCCACTAATTCCGCCATCTGGGCTGATAGGGTCCTCTCCAAACCTCCGTTGCCTACTACAGTACCGTGCTGGTTCACTACCGCCCATCCCATTCGGAACTGTCCGTTCACATACCACCTAGACCCATCCACGTATAATGTCAGGTCGGGGTTGTCAAGGGGTTCATCCGCCACCTCATCTACTGACTCCCTCTCTATTTCTAGTTGGCAGTTGTGGGGTTCCCCTTCAGTAATCATTCCCTCAGCCGGGTTAAACCCCACATCTCTTATTATCTTTATGGATTTAACTTGAGGTAGTAGCACCGCCTCTCAGGTAGCCCATCGGGCATCAGACACAGTTTTCAATCTCTTGGTCTTTAACAGCTCCACTAAGGTGTGCCGTGTGTGGATACTCAGCTGGCTTGACATTGTTATTGGTTCGCACGCTCTGATTGCCCAAGCAGCGCGGTCGAGTGCTGTGACACAACGATGTAATCCCTTCGCCACCAGGGATCCCTGGGTAGAATAATAGGCTACCAGTCTCATCTCTCCTCCCCTTTCCTGTGCTACCACGGCGTTATAAAATTTTCCATCTACATTATACAATATGTGGAAGGGCTTAGACATATCTGGTAATTTGAGGGCGGGTGCCGCAAGAAGTTTGGTTTTTAGGTTGGTGTAGGCTTCCTACTGGTCTGGTCCCCACTCTACCCTTTCTGTTTCTGGTTTCCCCCCTTTTGCCAGCCTCTGAATGGGTTCAGCTAGGATTGCAAAACGTGGGATAAAACTTCTATATAATTAAATAGCCCCATCACCCGTCTGACCTCTCTCACCGTACTGGGTCGGGGCACACCGACAATGGCTGTCCGTCGGGAGTATCTTACTCCCTTGACTTATATCATGCCCTAAGTATTGTACCTGGGCCTGGCCAACCTGTGCTTTCTTGGGGTTGATTTTAAAGCCTGCCTCTTCTAGGGCAAGTAACATTACTGTAAGGGCCCCTATGTGTCCTCGTTCGGACTCGGAAGCTATCAGGATGTCATCACATATTGCAGCATAATGCTATTGTATGGGGTGACATCACATTTCTCTAACGTTTTGCTCATTACCCGGTGGAAGATATTGGGACTGTTGTGGAACCGCTGTGGCAGCCTCACCCAGGTGTATTGTTTGTCCTTCAGCGTGAAAGCAAACTTCTCCTGGTACTCCGAGTCCAAAGGTATTGACCAGAACCCGTTGGCAATGTCTAGTATTATAAAAACCCAATGCTCGGGTCTCAGCCCATTGAAAATAGTGGCTGGGCTGGCCACGATCGGGTGTTCTTTGGGGGTGACCTTATGAAGGGCCGTATAATCTATAGTTAACTGATATGACCCGTCGGGTTTCTTAACCAGCCACGTAGGAGAGTTGGTGGTCGAGACGGCTGATCTCAAAATGCCCAATTCCATGAGCTCCCTAACAATGCCTTTAACTGGCCCTCATGGACTCAGGCTTGATGGGGTATTGTTTGTGCAGTGTGTGTGTCTGGCCTGGGATGACTACAGGTTGAATATTGACCAAACCGCAATCTTGTTTGCTCTTAGCCCAAACGCCTGATACCGCTTGGCATATTAGACCAAATTTTCCGTCTTTGGACCAATCGGTCCAAATTTGCATGGCTTCTTACCACGGCTACATTCTTGACCGTGGTCTGCCTCCTGATGGCCTTGCCCTTCTGTCCTTTAGTTGTCCAAATTAGTCGCTTGCATCTGGTGTCCACTATCGTTCCCAGCTCATTGAGTAGGTCCATCCCTAGGATTGTTCCCTCAGGGTTCTCGCAGACCCAGAACTGAGCTGGGATCATGGTACTTTCGATCTCTAATACCTGGGTCTCACTCCTATATACGATTATCTTTTCTCCCCCCACTCCTTGTATCTCAATATAACGTCTGGTGATGGATAAATCTAGATTAGGTATGGACACTGATGCCCCCATATCTATTAACATTTTGCATCGCTGGCCCCCTTATGATGCATCTATCCACATACGGTAATCAAGTCCGGGTCCGGGGGCCGATGTGACTCATTGTTTCTTGGTCAATTGTTCAATGATGTCAAGCAATCGTTGGTTATTCAATTTGCTTGCATTTGCGACCACCTCGTCTTTCTTAGCCCCTTGCCTGGGCCCCTTTCCTTCCTTTCCCCCTCCCTTTGCCCAGCAGTCCCTGGCCTCATGCTCTGGTCTGCCACAATTATTACACTTCCTGTCACTGTCACGTCTCGGAGCTCTGCATTCCAAGCGGCGGTGGCCTGGCTTATTGCATTTGAAGCATGTCTCGGACTCCTTCCCCGTCGCTGCTATCTTGCCTACCTCAGTATCGAGGGTGGCTACTTTCGCCTTCTGCTGGTTGTCTACAGCTGTTGCCCAATTCTCTAAGTCATCATAGTTATTAGCAGTCACCAGTCCGGTCTTTATAATTGTTTGGCTGAGACCATCTTGAGAAATTTGTAGAAAGGCGGGGTTCTGCCTAGTGTCATTTACTATGCCACTATGTGTAACGAAAGCCTCGAACTTTCAGTTGCCGTACTCTAGCGCGCTCTCTCCCTTTTTCTGTGACCCCTATTACTAAATTCCAATTGACTGGGACTACACCCAGGACTGCTGTAACATCAGCTTTAAACATCGCAAGGGCCTGCTCCTGCTGTTGTGCCGTTGCAGCCAGGTCTGCACACCAAGTTCCATCTTGATGGGCCGCTTGCAGCTGCCCCCAATAATTCTCAGGTGATTTAGTCCTAACCAGCGCGGCTATGTCCCGATTGTGGAGATTATGGCATATGTGCATCTCTCTTATTTTCTGCCAGAATACCTCGTTATTCTCTCAGGCCTTTAGGACAGGCAATGTGTCCAATAATTTCAGGGTGTCACTAGGGGACAGGGAGGTGTAAGTCATACGTAACTGTGCCGGTCTGCTGGGTTGTGCCCGGATACCACCCCACGCGACCTGAGGGGCAACGGCCGGAGTGTACTCAACCTTTACGGGAGCAGCTTTTGCCGGTTCATCAGGTGGGTATGGAGGTGGCGATTCCCATTGATTGTATTCACGCGCCTCCTCGTCTAGTGATCCCCAATCTATCTCAGTATCTTCACTAATTGGGGCACTTGGTTCATTTTCCAAAGCTGGCAGTACAGTCCGTCCGGACGTTGCAGCAACTTGTTTCTTATTCTGTATGAAACGGTTTAACCTTTTTGCCAGCTCTACATGAGCCCAGAGTACCAGAATCCAGGCTTTCTCATCTTTATCCTTTTTTTTCATTTTGCCACCACTCCTTTTGTTTTGTGGGAGGGTCATGGGGATTCCAATTAGATTTACTCATCATATCGATAAGTTTCCTGTTCTTAACTGCCAAAAAGCAGGTAAGGGATCCCTCCGGTTCCCACTCGAGCTCTGCTTTCTCATTGGCATACTGGGTAAGATCAGCGTGACTTTTAGTAAACTACCAATTACCCACTCTCAGAGGTCTGCTTTTGAAGTCCACTGTCAGAGGTCCACCTTTCAGTCCGGCGTGACTTGTAGTGAACTGTCAACTCCGACGTGACTTGTAGTGAACTGTCAACTCTCAGAGGTTTGCCTTTCACCTCCAGCACGACTTGGTAGTGAACTGTCAACTCCACCGACTGTCGGGTCACAAGCCTGTCATAACTTTATAACAAACTTTTGGTAACTCATACAATACCCGATAACGCGTCCTAATGAGCTGCCTACCACCATTTGCGACTGGTCAGACCCCTCTAAAATTTGGAAATCCTAGTCGCTGAACACCACCACCCGGTCCCGGGGAGAATGAATAAACATACCTGGTACTCCGTCGATGGTGGACGCTCTTTGATATCCTGTTCGTCTCAAGTTCGAAATCAGGCTCCGGCCAACTCCCCCTTGGCCCCTTAGTTCCCGTTGCTCACTTGATCCTGGCCATCACGTAGGACTAAGTCCTCTTAACTCAGGCTCAGACTGGGTGATTGGGATAGCGGGGTTACAGAAGAGCTGACCTATACCTGATCCTGCCGACTACGCCAATTGTTAAAGTGGGATAACTAAATGAACCACTCAATACTCGGGTCTGTTCCAATCGTCAAATGGTTTATTGATTTACGTCGGTGGGGAGCAAGACATTGGGCACACCATACGCTTCTCCACTGAACAAAGGAAAATCCACAACAGATATACAGTTACTCAGCCCATCCTGGCTGGACACCATCCAATCATAACAATTATTGATTACATACATTATATTCATTACCAATAAAATTACTAATTATTCATCATGTGGTTGTGGGGATAGCTCATGGTATGCCCCTGACCATCTCAGGATGTTTACCAAACCCCCTTATCAACTATCCTTGAATCTTCACAATGAATCTTTCTACCTTTATCAGGCCTGCATTCCTAGTTGCTTTGTGCAGTCCACAATTAGACAGAGCAGCTGTCTTATGCACTGATATGAGGGGCCATCCTTGGTCAGGCTAAAAGTACCATTCTCTAACTGATCCCACAATACCTTGGGTAAGTGCTCCATTTTGTATGTATGTGTATCTATGTATATATCTATTTAGCTGCATCGGCCACAATTTTCCCTCTACACATGGGGACCAGGAGGGGGAGATGGGTGATCAGCAGTTTAGTGGGAATAGGATTGAGGGAGCAGGAGGTGGGTCTCATGGACAAGATGAGCTCAGAGAGGGCATGAGGGGAGATAGGAGAGAGACTAGAGAAAGATACGAATTCAGGGCTAGGGCAGCAGCGAACTTTAGGGAAAGTTTGGCAGAATGGGCTAGTGAAAGGGCAGGACATGACAGAGGCACCTGATTGCATGATCTTGATCTTGTGACAAAGAAGTCCTCACACTTATTGTTGGAGGTGAGGGTGAGGAGACAGGGGCGAAGGGTTTAAGAAGATGGTTTGCAGGAGAGAAAAGAAGTTGGGGATATCTTTGCATTCCAGGATGATCCTGGAATAGTGAGCAGCTTTAGAAGTTGAGAGCAGGACCCAATAATGCTTTATGTGGTCCAACCAGATCTGGTAGTAGATGGCTAAACCAGTGTGATGAGGACCGTACAAAGGAATGGCTAGAGTAAGAGAGAGAGTAATGGTTTTATTGGGGACTGCAGCATGAAAGATGGAGGTGAGGGTGCTGTTGAGCAAATCAGTAGCTGCAGAAATGTTGTGGCAAATGGAGGGCCAAAGTCCGGAAAGTGCAGTTGTAAGTGAATTGGAGGTTAATTTTTTCTGGGATGTATACAGAAAGAGGTAGGGTTGAGGAATGGAAGGGGGGGTGTAGGTGGTGAGTGATACAAAGAAGTGATCATAGATGCCTTATCTGTAATTGATAAGATGGGGCTAGCAAGAACCCATGAGATGGCTGTGAATATGGGTTGGGGAGTTTACATGGAGAGAGAGATTTAGGAAGGATAAGAGGGCAGTGAACTCAAAGGACAAAGAACATGATGAGTTGAGATGGAGGTTAAAATCACCAAGGATGAGAAGTCTTTCAGTCTAGAGGCTGAGGGAGAAAAGCAGTGAAGGCAATTTGGTCAGAAAATTTTTAGCGCACTTGGGATAAATGTCCTCAAGTCCTCTTCTTGTGACTCCTTTCAGACATGCTACGATGCCTTCTGATTAGAGGGGTGCCTTGTTTTTTTGAGAAGGGTAATGACGGCACTTGACACCATCAACACCTGAAGAGGGAGAACCATTAACACAATTGGCTAACATGGGACCAGGAGTGGTTGATGGATGATCAGCAGTTTCGTGGGAATAGGATCGAGGGAGCAGGAGGTGAGGTCTTGGACTGGCAGGCAGGACCATACTGCTCGCTACCATCTCAATCTACATCAAATCCACTTAACCAGCTATTTAACAGGGATGGAGGGTTGTGATGCTGCATCATATCACCACAGACTCAGTTTCCGACCACTTTTTGCATTTGTTTTCCCACATTTAAAGAGTGATGAAGAACATGCTCAGTATTGAATTCAACCTTTGAGTAAAGCTTTCAAAGATGGGGTAGGAAGCAGAGAGGTTTAAAGAGGGAGTTCTAAAAAGAGAGGTAGGGCCTTAGTGGGAAGGAGCGAGACTGAGTGAGACCGGTAGAGTTTAAAAGTGCAGCGGCAGCAGGAAGGAGCGAGACTGAGCGAGACCGGCAGAGTTTAAAAGTGCAGCAGCAGCAGGAAGGAGCGAGACTGAGCGAGACCGGCAGAGTTTAAAAGTGCAGCAGCACCGGGAAGGAGTGAGACTGAGTGAGATCGGCAGAGTTTAAAAGTGCAGCGGCAGCGGGAAGGAGCGAGACTGAGTGAGACCGGCAGAGTTTAAAAGTGCAGCGGCAGCGCGCCGGAGTTTTGGAAAAAAAAAAGCCAACCATGACGTCACAGGAGAGCTGCAAGGTGATTGGTTGGTGAGTCATTGCTGTTAGGGAATAGCTCTAAATAGCTAGGTAAGTATCTCAGGTAAGAAAAGTTTAAAAGTTTAAAGTTTATTTCAAATATAGTAAGTAGTGTTTCTTTTTAGGGAGTTCTGTAGTAATGAGGACCAGGGAAGAAGGGCCCTAGAGTAACTGATATTAATGGACATTAAGATCTTCCAGAAGGTTTAATTTAATTTAAAGGGTTAAGTCATGGCAGGAGAGCTCAAAGCCGTGGTGTGCTCTTCGTGCTCCAAGTCGGAAGCCAGGAACAATTCCAGTGCCCGGGACAAGCATCTGTGCAAGAAGTGTCTCCAGCTGCAGCTCCTGGAAGCCGGGGTTTTGGAGCTGGAGCGGCAGCTGGGGACACTATGGAGCATCCACGAGGCGGAGAGTATCGTGGATAGCACGTATAGAGAGGTGGTCACACCGCAGGCTCAGACTCCACAGGCAGGAATGGAATGGGTGACCACCAGGCAGAGCAAGAGAACTAGGCAGGCAGTTCAGGAATCTCCTGTGGCTATTCCCTTGCAAAATAGGTATACTGCTTTGGATACTGTTGGGTGGAATGGCCTCTCAGGGGACGAGAACAACAGCCCAATTAATTGCACCATGGTTAGCTCTGCTGCACAGAGGAGGAGTAAAAAGTGTGGGAATGCAACAGTTATAGGAGATTCAATTGTAAGTGGAATAGATAGGCGTTTCTGTGGCTGCAAAAGAGACTCCAGGATGGTATGTTGCCCCCCTGGTGCTAGGGTCAAGGATGTCTCAGAGTGGTTACAGGACATTCTGAATGGGGAGGGTGAATAGCCAGTGGTTGTGGTATACATTGGTACAAACAACATAGGTGGAAAAAAGGATAAGGTCCTAAAAGCAGAATATAGGGAGCGAGGAAGTAAGTTGAAAAGTAGGACCTCAAAGGTAGTGATCTCAGGATTACTACCAGTGCCACATGCTAGTCAGAGTAGAAATAGCAGGATATATCGGATGAATACATAGCTGAATGGTGTGACGGGGAGGGTTTTAGATTCCTGGGGCATTGGGACCGGTGTTTGGGGAAGGTGGGACCAGTACAAACTGGACGGGTTACACCTGGGCAGGACCAGGAGTAATGTCCGAGGGGAGTATTTGCTAGAGTGGTTGGGGAGGGTTTAAACAAAAATGGCAAGGGAATGGGAACCTTTGCAAGGAGTCAGAGGAGGGGGGATCAAAGACAAGAACAAAAGACAGTATGGGGAATAAGAAAAGTGATAGGCAGAGAAATCAAGGGCCAGAATCAAACAGGGCCACAGTGAAAAATAGTGGGAAGGGGACAAGTAATGTTAAAAAGACAAGCCTTAAGGCTTTGTGCCTTAACGTGCGGAGCATTCACAATAAATTGGATGAATTAATCGCACAAATAGATGTAAACGGGTATGATATAGTCGGGATTACGTAGACATGGCTGCAAGGTGACCAGGGATGGGAAATGAACATCCAGGGATATTCAGTATTTAAGAAAGACAGACAAAAAGCAAAAGGCGGTGGAGTTGCATTGGTGGTTAAAGAGGAAATTAACGCGATAGTGAGGAAAGATATTAGCTCTGATGATGTGGAATCTGTATGGGTAGAGCTGAGAAACACTAAGGGGCAAAAACGTTAGTGGGGGTTGGATATAGACCCCCAAACTGTAGTAGTGATGTTGCGAATGGCATTAAACAGGAAATTAGAGACGCATGCGATAAAGGAACATCTGTAATTATGGGTGACTTTCATCTGCATATAGATTGGGCAAATCAAATTAGTCACTATACCATCGAGGAGGAATTCTTGGAGTGTATATGGGATGGTTTTCTGGACCAATACGTTGAGGAACCAACTAGAGAACAGGCCATCCTAGACTGGGTATTGTGTAATGAGAGAGGAATAACTGACAATCTAGTGGTGCGAGACCCCTTGGGGATGAGCGACCATAATATGATAGAATTCTTCATCAAGATGGAGTGTGACATAGTTGATTCTGAGACAAGGGTCCTGAATCTTAGTAAAGGAAGCTACGAAGGTATGAGGTGCGAGTTGGCCATGTTGGATTGGGAAACGTTACTTAAAGGGATGACGGTGGATAGACAATGGCAAACATTTAAAGAGCGCATGGATGAACTGCAACAATTGTTTATCCCTGTCTGGTGCAAAAGTAAAACGGGAAAGGTACCCAAACCATGGCTTACAAGGGAAATTAGAGATAGCATTAGATCCAAGGAAGAGGCATATAAATTTGCCAGGAAAAACAACAGACCTGAGGATTGGGAGCAGTTTAGAATTCAACAAAGGAGGACCAAGGGATTGATTAAGAAGGGGAAATTAGAGTACGAGAGCAAGCTTGCAGGGAACATAAAAACTGACAGTAAAAGTTTCTATCAGTATGTGAAAAGAAACCGAGTGGTGAAGACAAATGTAGGTCCCTTACAGTCAGAAACAGGGGAAGGCGGTGGCGTAGTAGTATTATCACTGGACTAGTAACCCAAAGACCCAGGGTATTTCA
This sequence comes from Heterodontus francisci, assembly GCF_036365525.1. NCBI lineage: Eukaryota > Metazoa > Chordata > Chondrichthyes > Heterodontiformes > Heterodontidae > Heterodontus > Heterodontus francisci. Next base: position 38,496,172 of record NC_090378.1, read on the forward strand.
CTGGGGAAATGGGTTCGAATCCCACCACAGCAGAAGGTGGAATTTGAATTTAATTAATAAATCTGGAATTAAAAAGCTAGTCAAATGATGGCCATGAAACCATTGTCGATTGTTATAAAAACCCATCTGGTTCACTAATGTCCTTTAGGGAAGGAAATCTGCTGTCCTTACCTGGTCTGGCCTACATGTGACACCAGACCCACAGCAATGTGGTTCACTCTTACATGCCCTCTGAAATGGCCTCGCAAGCCACTCAGTTGTATCTAACTGCGACAAAGTCTATAAAAAGGAATGAAAACGGACGGACCACCCAGCATCGACCAAGGCACCAGAAGCGACAACAGCAAACCCAGCCCTGTCGACCCTGCAAAGTCCTCCTTACTAACATCTGGGGGCTTGTGCCAAAGTTGGGAGAGCTGTCCCACAGACTAGTCAAGCAACAGCCTGAAATAGTCATATTCACGGAATCATACCTTACAGACAATGTCCCAGACACTGCCATCACCATCCCCGGGTATGTCCTGTCCCACCGGCAGGACAGACCCACCAGAGGTGGTGGCACAGTGGTATACAGTAGGGAGGAAGTTGCCCTGGGAGTCCTCAACATCGACTCAGGACGTCATGAAGTCTCATGGCATCAGGTCAAACATGGGCACGGTAACCTCCTACTGATTACTACCTACTGCCCTCCCTCAGTTGATGACTCAGTACTCCTCCATGTTGAACACCAATTGGAGGAAGCACTGAGGGTGGCAAGGGCACAAAATGTACTCTGGGTGGGGGACTTCAATATCCATCACCGAGTGGCTCGGTAGCACCACTACTGACCGAGCTGGCCGAGTCCTAAAGGACATAGCTGCTAGACTGGGTCTGCGGCAGGTGGTGGGGGAACCAACACGAGGGAAAAACATACTTGACCTTGTCCTCACCAATCTGCCTGCCGCAGATGCTTCTGTCCATGACAGTATTGGTAGGAGTGACCATCGCACAGTACTTGTAGAGATGAAGTCCTGCCTTCACATTGAGGATACCGTCCATCGTGTTGTGTGGCACTATCACCGTGCTAAATGGGATAGATTTCGAACAGATCTAGCAATGCAAAACTGGGCATCCATGAGGCGCTGTGGGCCATCAGCAGCAGCAGAATTGTACTCATCCACAATCTGTAACCTCATGGCCTGGCATATCCCCCACTCTACCATTACCATCAAACGAGGAGACCAACCCTGGTTCAATGAAGAGTGCAGGAGGGCATGCCAGGAGCAGCACCAGGCATGCCTCAAAATGAGGTGTCAACCTGGTGAAGCTACAACACAGGACTACTTGCATGCCAAACTGCGTAAACAGCATGCGATAGACAGAGCTAAGCGATCCCATAACCAATGGATCAGATCTAAGCTCTGCAGTCCTGCCACATCCAGCCATGAATGGTGGTGGATAATTAAACAACTAACTGGAGGAGGTGGCTCCACAAATATCCCCATCCTCAATGATGGGGGAGCCCAGCACATCAGTGCGAAAGATAAGGCTGAAGCATTTGCAACAATCTTCAGCCAGAAATGCCAAGTTGATGATCCATCTCAGCCTTATCCTGAAGTCCCCAGCATCACAGATGCCAGACTTCAGCCAATTCGATTCACTCCGCGTGATATCAAGAAACGACTGAAGGCACTGGATACTGCAAACGCTATGGGCCCTGACAATATTCCGGCAATAGTACTGAAGACCTGTGCTCCAGAACTTGCCGTGCTCCCAGCCAAGCTGTTCCAGTACAGCGACAACACTGGCATCTACCCTGCAATGTGGAAAATTGCCCAGGTATGTTCTGTACACACATGCCAAAGACTTGCAGGTTGATAGGTAAATTGGCCATTATAAATTGCCCCTAGTATAGGTAGGTGGTAGGGAAATATAGGGACAGGTGGTAGGAATATGGGATTAGTGTAGGATTAGTATAAATGGGTGGTTGATGGTCGGCACAGACTCGGTGGGCCGAAGGGCCTGTTTCAGTGCTGTATCTCTAAACTAAAAAGCAGGACAAGTCCAACCCGGCCAATTACCGCCCCATCAGCCGAGTCTCAATCATCAGTAAGTGCTGGAAGGTGTCATCAACAGTGCCATCAAGCGGCACTTGCTTAGCAATAACCTGCTAAGTGACACTCAGTTTGGGTTCCACCAGAGCCACTCAGCTCCTGACCTCATCACAGCCTTGGTTCAAACTTGGACAAAAGAGCTGAACTCAAGAGGTGAGGTGAGAGTGACTGCCCTTGACATCAAGGCAGCATTTGACCGAGTATGGCATCAAGGAGCTCTAGCAAAACTGAGGTCAATGGGAATCAGGGGAAAACTCTCCGCTGGCTGGAGTCATACCTAGCGCAAAGGAAGATGGTTGTGGTTGTTGAAGGTCAATCATCTGAGCTCCAGGACATCACTGCAGGAGTTCCTCAGGGTAGTGTCCTAGGCCCAACCATCTTCAGCCGATTCATCAATGACCTTCCTTCAATCATAAGGTCAGAAGTGGGGATGTTCGCTGATGATTGCACAATGTTCAGCACCATTCGTGACTCCTCAGATACTGAAGCAGTCCGTGTAGAAATGTAGCAAGACCTGGACAATATCCAGGCTTGGGCTGATAAGTGGCAAGTAACATACGCGCCACACAAGTGTCAGGCAATGACCATCTCCAACAAGAGAGAATCTAACCATCTCCCCTTGACATTCAATGGCATTACCATCGCTGAATCCCCCACTATCAGCATCCTAGGGGCTACCATTGACCAGAAACTGAACTGGAGTAACCATATAAATACCGTGGCTACAAGAGCAGGTCAGAGGCTAGGAATCCTGAGGCGAGTAATTCACCTCCTGACTACGCAAAGCCTGACCACCATCTACAAGGCACAAGTCAGGAGTGTGATGGAATACTTTCCACATGCCTGGATGGGTGCAGCTCCAACAACACTCAAGAAGCTCGACATCATCCAGGACAAAGCAGCCCGCTTGATTGGCACCCCATCTACAAACATTCACTCCCTCCACCACCGATGCACAGTTGCAGCAGTGTGTACCATCTACAAGATGCACTGCAGCAATGCACCAAGGCTCCTTAGACAGCACCTTCCAAACCCGCGACCTCTACCAACTAGAAGGACAAGGGCAGCAAATACATGGGAACACCACCACCTGCAAGTTCCCTCCACGTCACACACCTTCCTGACTTGGAACTATATTGCTGTTCCTTCACTGTCGCTGGGTCAAAATCCTGGAACTCCCTTCCCAACAGCACTGTGGGTCTACCTACCCCAAATGGACTGCAGCGGTTCAAGAAGGCAGCACACCACCACCTTCTCAAGGGAAATTAGGGATGGGCAATGAATGCTGACATAGCCAGTGACGCCCACATCCCATGAATGAATAAAAAAAAAAGAATTTATTATGTGGAATAAAAAAATGGCTGAACAACTTAATCCGTACTTTGGTTCTGTCTTCACAAAGGAGGACACAAATATCATACCAGAAATGTTGCAGAACATAGGGCTTAGTGAGAGAGAGGAACTGAAAGAAATCAGTGTTAGTAGAGAAATGGTGTTGGGGAAATTGATGGGATTGAAGGCCAATAAATCCCCAGGGCCTGATGGTTTGCATCCCAGAGTACTTAAGGAAGTGGCCCTAGAAATAGTGGATGCATTGGTGGTCATCTTCTCAGATTCTATAGACTCTGGAACAGTTCCTACAGATTGGAGGGTAGTTAATGCCACCCCACTATTTAAAAAGGGAGGTAGAGAGAAAGCAGGGAATTATAGACCAGTCAGCCTGACGTCGATAGTGGGGAAAATTCTCAAGTCCATTATCAAAGATTTTATAGCAGAGCACTTAGAGAACAGTGGTAGAATTGGGCAGAGTCAGCATTGATTTACGAAAGAGAAATCATGCTTGACAAATCTACTAGAATTCTTTGAGGATGTAACTAGTAGAGTTGATGAGGGGGAGCCAGTGGATGTGGTTTATTTGGACTTTTAGAAGGCTTTTGACAAATTCCCACATAAGAGATTAGTATTTAAAATTAAAGTGCATGGGATTGGTAGTAGTGTATTGCGATTGATAGAAAGTTGGTTGGTGATCAGGAAACAAAGAGTAGGGATGAATGGGTCTTTTTCCGAATGGCAGGCAGTGACTAGTGGGGTACCGCAGGGATCGGTGCTAGGACCCCAGCTATTCACAATATACGTTAATGATTTAGATGAGGGAACTAAATGTAATATCTCCAAATTTGCAGTTGACACAAAACTGAGTGGGAGGGTGAGTTATGAGGAGGATGCAGAGAGGCTTCAGGGTGATTTGGACAAGTCGAGTGAGTGGGCTGATGCATGGCAGATGCAGTATAATGTGGATAAATGTGAGGTTATCCACTTTGGTAGCAAAAACAGGAAGGCAAATTATTATCTGAACAGCTATAAACTGAGAGAGGGGAATATGCAGCTGGTGTTCTCGTACACCAGTCGCTGAAGGTAAGCATGCAGGTGCAACAGGTGGTAAAAAGAGCAAATGGTATGTTGACCTTCATAGCGAGAGGATTCAAGTACAGGAGCAGGGATGTCTTGCTGCAATTATACAGGGTTTTGGTGAGGCCACACCTGGAATATTGTGTGCAGTTTTGGTCTCCTTATCTGAGGAGGATGTTCTTGCTATAGAGGGAGTGCAGCGAAGGTTTACCAGACTGATACCTGGGATGGTGGGACTGACGTTTGAGGAGAGATTGAGTCGGTTAGGATTGTATTCGCTGGAGTTCAGAAGAGTGAGGGGGGATCTCATAGAAACCTATAAAATTCTAATAGGACTTGACAGGGTAGATGCAGGAAGGATGTTCCCGATGGTGGGGGAGTCCAAAACTAGGGGTCATAGTCTAAGATACGGGGTAAACCTTTCAGGACTGAGATGACGAGAAATTTCTTCACCCAGAGAGTGTTGAGCCTGTGGAATTCGCTACCACAGAAAGCAGTTGAGGCCAGAACATTTTATGTTTTCAAGAAGGAGTTAGACATAGCTCTTGGGTCTAAAGGGATCAAAGGGTGTGGGGCGAAAGTGGGAACAGGGGGTTACTGAGTTGGATGATCAGCCATGATCATAATGAATGGCGGAGCAGGCTCGAAGGGCCAAATGGCCTACTCCTGCTCCTATTTTCTATGTTGCTATGTTTCTATCTGAAGGCACATGAGGCAAGATCAACAACAACAACATATATTTATATATCGCCTTTAACATAATAAAACATCCCAAGGTGCTTCAGAGGAGCATTATCAATCAAAAGTGACACCAAGCCACATAAGGAAATATTAGGACACACCAGGTTTGAAGGCACTTCTTAAAGAAAGAGAGAGAGGTAGCGAGGAGAAGAAGTATAGGGAGGGAATTCAGGAGCTTAGGACCCAGGCAGCTGAAGGATTGGCCACCGATGATGGAGTAATTAAAATCGGAGATATTCAAGAGACTAGGATTAGAGGAGCACAGATATCTTGGAGGACTGTACAGCAGGAGGAGGTTGCAGAGATCGGAAAGGGTGAGGCCATGGAGGGATTTGAAATCAAAGATGAGAATTTTAAAAGCAAGGCATGACTTAAACAGGAGCCAATGTAGGTCAACAAGCACAGTGTTGATGGGTGAACAGGACATGGTGCAAGTTAAGACATAGACAGCAAAATTTTTGATGAGCTCAGGTTTATGGAGGGTATAATATGGGAGGCCAACCAGGAGTGCTTTGCAATATTTAAGTCCAAAAATAATAAAGGGATGGATGAGGTTTTCAGTAGCAGATGAGCTGAGGCTGGGGCAGAGTCAGGCAATATTATAAAGGTGGAAATTGGCAGTCTTGGTGCAGTTATGTGGTCGGGAACTCATCTCTGGGTTAAATATGACATCAAAGTTACGAACAATTTGGTTCAGCGTCAGACAGTTGCCAAAAAGAGAGATGGAGTCAGTAGTTAGGGAACGGAGCCTGTGGTGGGGACCGAAGACAATGGTTTCGCTCTTTCCAATATTTAGCTGGAGGAAATTTCTGCTCATTCAGTACTGGGGTCGTAAGGCTGGAAGAATTTTCAGAGTTGGGTGGAACGAGGCCATAGAGGGATTTGTAAATGAGGCCGAGAATTTTAAACTGAAAGGGTACTGTTGAAATAAATAAACATTAAGGATTGCTTCCTTTCCCGTCTCCACACTTGATTTTTTTTAAGCAAATTTCTTCCCTCTCTGGCTTTTAGATATCTCATGACTGGTGCACCAGTTCATAACGGATGATCTATCTCACCGTCTACCAATATAATTTTCTAACTGTCTACTCTAATGGCTGAACTGAGAGGTAAACTAAGCTTCTGGGTCTTGACCTTAGCAGCATTTATCACACTAATGTGCTGAGCTATTGGACTTACAAAGACCTGGAAAAAAAAATTTTTTTAAGGCGGTATTGCACAATTCATTAACCCATTCCCTCCACTTACACCAAGTTAAATAGCACCATGGGTCATTAATAGCACTCCTGCCTTTAAGTCAGAGCTTGTGGTTTCAAGCTCTACTGCAGTAATTGACCATACAGTACTGAGGGAGTGCTGCAATGTCAGAAGTGCCAAATTTTGGAAGTGACTGAGGACCTGTAAGCCTGCTCAGATGGGTGTAAAAAAATCTGTGGCAGTATTCAAAAGATAGAGGGAATTCTTCTGGTATCCTGGCCAATATTTATCCTCCAACGCCATGAAAACGTTTTATTTAGTCATTTATCTTGTTGCTGTTTGTGGACTATGCTTGCACAAACTGGCTGCTTTGTTTGTTTACAAACAACTTTGGAAGAACCTAAAATTAAAGCAAAATACTGCAGATGCTGGAAATCTGAAATAAAAACAAAAATTGCTGGAAATACTCAGCAGGTCTGGCAGCATCTGTGGAGAGAGAAGCAGATTTAATATTTCAGGTCAGTGACCTTTCATCAGAACTGCCAGGTGATGATGAAAAATCAGATGGGCAGAGGTAGCCTAGATGAGGAGTATATAGAATGTTTTCGGGATAATTTCTTGGAACAACACATTCTGGAGCCAACCAGAGAGCAGGCTATACTAGACCTGGTATTGTGCAACGAGATAAGATTAATTCCAATAACCTCATAGTTAAGGCACTGCTAGGTAGCAGCAATCATAATATGATTGAATTTTACATTCAGTTTGAGGGAGAGAAGAGTGGGTCCAAGACTAGTATTTTAAACTTAAAAAAGGACAATTATGAGGGCATGAAAGCAGAGTTAGCTAAAGTGAACTGGCAAATCAGTTAAGGGATAGGTCAATCGAGATGCAGTGGCAGACATTTAAGGGGATATTTCAAAATACACAGAATAGATACATTTCAACAAGAAAGAAAAATTCAAAGGATGGGACCCGCAGTCTGTGGTTAACTAAAACAGTTAAAGATATTATCAAACTTAAAGGAAAAGCATATAATTGCGCAAAGATGGGAGGCAGGTCAGAAGATTGGACAGAATATAAAAAGCAGCAAAGAATGACTAAAAGATTGATAAGGAAGGTAAAATTAGAGTATGAGAGAAAGCTATCTAGAAATATAAAGACAGATAGTAAGAGTTTCTAGATAATTAAAAAAGAAAAGAATTAACAAAGTGGACGTTGGTCCTATAGAAAGTGAGTCTGGGGAATTAATAATGGGTAATAAAGAGATGGCAGGTGCATTGAACAGATATTTTGCATTGGTCTTCACTATTGAGGATACAAGTAACATCCCAGTATTAGCTGTAAGTCAGGAAATGGAAGGGAGGGAAGAACTCAAGAAAATTACAATCACCAGGGAAGTGGTACTGAACAAATTGTTGGAGCTGTGGGTTGACAAGTCCCCAGGTCCTGAAGGACTTCATCCTAGGGTGTCAAAAGAAGTGGCTAGTGAGATAGTTGATGCGTTAGTTTTAATTTTCCAAAATTCCCTAGATTCAGCGAAGGTTCTGTTAAATTGGAAAATAGCGAATGTAACCCCTTTATTCAAAAAGGGAGGGAGACAGAAAGCAGGAAACTGCAGACTAGTTAGCTTAACATCTATCTTAGGGAAAATGTTAGAAGCTATTATTAAAGATGTTACAGCAGGACATTTAGAAAAATTCAAGGTAATCAGGCAGAGTCCACGTGGTTTTGTTAAAGGGAAATCATGTCTAACCAAGTTATTAGAGTTCTTTGAGGAAGTTACATGTGCTGTGGATAGAGGGGAAACGGTGGATGTACTATACTTAGATTTCTAGAAGGCATTTGATAAGGTGCCACATCAAAGGTTATTGCAGAAAATAAAAGCTCATGGTGTAGGGGATAACATATTGGCATGGATAGAAGATTGGCTAGCTAACAGGAAACAGAGAGTAGGCATAAATGGGTCATTTTCTGGTTAGCAAGATGTAATGAGTGGTGTGCCACAGGGATCTGTGCTAGGACCTCAACTTTTTACAATTTATATAAATGACCTAGATGAAGGGACTGAAGGTATGGTTGCTAAATTTGCTGATGACACAACGACAGGTAGGAAAGTAACTTGTGAAGATGACATAAGGAGGCTACAAAGGGATATAGATAGGTTAAGTGAGTGGGCAAAGAACTGGCAAATGGAGTATAATGTGAGAAAGTGTGAAATTGTCCACTTTGGCAGGAAGAATAAAATGAAGCATATTATCTAAATGGTGAGAGATTGCAGAGCTCTGAGATGTAGAGGGATCTGGATATCCTAGTGCATGAATCGCAAAAGGATAGTATGCAGGTACAGCACATAATTAGGAAAGCTAATAGAATGTTATTGTATATTGCGAGGGGAATTGAATACAAAAGTATGGAGGTTATGCTTCAGCTATACAGGGCATTGGTGAGACCACATCTGGAGTACTGTGTACAGGACTGGTCTCCTTATTTAAGGAAGGATGTAAATGCATTGGAGGCAGTACAGAGAAGGTTTACTAGACTAATACCTGGAATGGGCGGGCTGTCTTGCGAGGAAAGATTGGACAGGTTAGGCTTGTATCCGCTGGAATTTAGAAGAGTAAAAGGCGACTTGATTGAAACATATAAGATTTTGAGAGGTCTTGACAGGTTGGATGTGGAAAGGATATTTCCCCTTGTGGGAGAATCTAGAACTAGAGGTCACTGTTTAAAAATAAGGGGTCGCCCATTTAAGACAGAGATGAGTAGAAATTCTTTCTCTCAGAGGGTCATGAGTCTTTGGAATTCTCTTCCACAAAAGGCGGTGAAAGCAGAGTCTTTAAATATTTTTAAGGCAGAGGTAGATAGATTCTTGATAAGCAAGGGGGTGGAAGGTTATCGGGGGTAGGTGGAAATGCAGAGTAATCAGTTCAACCATGAACTTAATGAATGGCAGAGAAGGCTTGAAGGGCCGAGTGGCCCACTCCTGCTCCTAATTCATATGTTCATATGATTGCACGATGTTCAGCATCATTTACGACTCCTCAGATACTGAAGCTGCCCATATCCAGATGTAGCAAGACCTGGACAACATTCATGTTTGGGCTGATAAGTGACGAGTAACATCCACGCCAGTGCCAGGTAATGACCATCTCCAATAAGAGAGAATCTAAACATCTCTCCTTGATGTTCAATGGCATCTCCACTTGCCTGAATGGATACAGCTCCAACAATACTCAAGAAGCTCGACACCATCCAGGACAAGCAGTCCGCTTGATTGGCACCTCATCCACCACCTTTGACATTCACTCCCTCCACCACTGACGCACAGCGGCAGCAGTGTGTACCATCTACAAGATGTACTGCAGCAACTCAACAAGGCTCCTTTGACAGCACCTTCCAAACCTGCAACCTCTACCACTTAGGACAAGGTCAGCAGATGCATGGGAACACCACCACCTGCAAGTTCCCCTCCAAGCCACACATCATCCGGACTTGGAACAACATCGCCGTTCCTTCACTGTCGCTGGGTCAAAATCCTGGAACTCCCTTCCTAACAGCATTGTGGGTGTACCGACACCACATGGACTGCAGCGGTTCAAGAAGGCAACCTTCTCAAGGGCAATTAGGGATGGGGAATAAATGCTGGCCTAGCCAGTGATGCCCACCTCCCAGGAACTAAGAAATTAAAAAAAGTTATTTATTTATAAATAGTTATTAATATTTCTTAACCGTTGACCCATAGAAGCTAGACTCTGATCCTTTTTTGCAAAATTGTGTAACCAAGGTGGAGGGTTAGGGCCGATAGTGTAGGACTTTTTGCAGCGGCGACAGGGAGAGCGAGATGGCAGCTGGCGGCGACAGGGAGAGCGAGATGGCAGCTGGGTAAGTGAGTTTACAACTTATAGAAACTTACCTTTTTGTTTTGGCGGTTTCTTTTTGCAGCGGCGACAGGGAGAGCGAGGTGGCAGCTGGGTAAGTAAGTCCTATATATTTGGGCAGCGGCTGAACCCGAGACACGACACCTATAGTGTCTCCCACCCGCCCTCCTCCTCTAACCAAAAAAAAAGGACTCGGTGGTGTGCAGATAAGGTAAGGCTTTTTCTATTTTTTTTTTCGTGTGATTGGTGAAAACTTTTCGTTCCTTTTTCGTTTATCTAAGTTAAGACTAGCTTAAGATTGAAAATGGCAGGAGATCTCAGACCCGTGTTATGCTCCTCTTGCTCAATGTGGGAGCTCAGGGACACGGCTGATGTCCCTGACTCCTTCACGTGCTGGAAGTGTGTCCAGCTGCAGCTCTTGTTAGACCGCATGACGGCTCTGGAGCTGCGGATGGACTCACTTTGGAGCATCCGCGATGCTGAGGAGGTCGTGGATAGCACGTTTAGCAAATTAGTCACACCGCAGATTAGGATTGCTGAGGGTGAAAGGGAATGGGTGACCAAAAGGCAGAGAAAGAGCAGGAAGGCAGCGCAGGTGTCCCCTGCGGTCATCTCCTTCCAAAACAGGTATACCGTTTTGGATACTGTTGAGGGAGATGGCTCACTAGGGGAAGGCAGCAGTAGCCAGGTTCATGGCACCGTGGCTGGCTCTGCTGTTCGGAAGGGCGGGAAAAAGAGTGGAAGGGCTATAGCCATCGGAGATTCGATTGTAAGGGGAGTAGATAGGCGGTTCTGTGGTCGAAAACGAGACTCCCGAATGGTATGTTGCCTCCCAGGTGCACAGGTCAGGGATGTCTCAGATCGGCTGCAGAACATTCTGAAAGGGGAGGGTGAACAGCCAGTTGTCGTTGTGCACATAGGCACCAATGATATAGGTAAAAAACGGGATGAGGTCCTACAAGCAGAATTTAGGGAGTTAGGAGCCAAGTTAAAAAGTAGGACCTCAGAGGTAGTAATCTCAGGATTGCTACCAGTGCCACGTGATAGTCAGAGTAGAAATGAAAGAATAGTCAGGATGAATGCGTGGCTTGAGAGATGGTGCAGGAGGGAGGGGTTCAGATTTTTGGGACATTGGGACCGGTTCTGGGGGAGGTGGGACTATTACAAATTGGACGGTCTGCACCTGGGCCGGACTGGAACCAATGTCCTTGGGGGTGCTTTTGCTAACGCTGTTGGGGAGGGTTTAAACTAATGTGGCAGGGGGATGGGAACCAAATAAGGTCAGTGGAGAGTAAGGAGGTAGTAACTAAAGCCTGTAAGGAACTAGATAATGAAGTCAGCGTGACTAAGGGAAAGAGTAGACAGGGAGCAGATGATGAACGCAAAGGGACTGGTGGTCTGAGGTGCATTTGTTTTAATGCAAGAAGTGTAGTAGGTAAGGCAGATGAACTTAGGGCCTGGATTAGTACCTGGGAGTATGACGTTATTGCTATTACTGAGACTTGGTTGAGGGAAGGGCATGATTGGCAACTAAATATCCCAGGATATCGATGCTTCCGGCGGGATAGAGAGGGAGGTAAAAGGGGTGGAGGAGGTGCAGTACTGGTCAAAGAGGATATCACAGCTGTGCTGAAGGAGGGCACTATGGAGGACTCGAGCAGTGAGGCAATATGGGCAGAACTCAGAAATAGGAAGGGTGCGGTAACAATGTTGGGGCTGTACTACAGGCCTCCCAACAGCGAGCGTGAGATAGAGGTACAAATATGTAAACAGATTATGGAAAGATGTAGGAGCAACTGGGTGGTGGTGATAGGAGATTTTAATTTTCCCAACATTGACTGGGATTCACTTAGTGTTAGAGGTCCAGATGGAGCAGAATTTGTAAGGAGCATCCAGGAGGGTTTTCTAGAGCAGTATGTAAATAGTCCAACTCGGGAAGGGGCCATACTGGACCTGGTGTTGGGGAATGAGCACGGCCAGGTGGTTGAAGTTTCAGTAGGGGACTACTTTGGGAATAGTGATCACAATTCCGCAAGTTTTAGAATACTCATGGACAAAGACGAGAGTGGTCCCAAAGGAAGGGTGCTAAATTGGGGGAAGGCCAACTATACCAAAATTCGGCAGGACCTGGGGAATGTAGATTGGGAGCAGCTGTTTGAAGGTAAATCCACATTTGATATGTGGGAGGCATTTAAAGAGAGGTTGATTAGCGTGCAGGAGAGACATGTTCCTGTGAAAATGAGGGATAGAAATGGCAAGATTAGGGAACCATGTGAAATTGTGAGACTAGCTAAGAGGAAAAAGGAAGCATACATAAGGTCTAGGAGGCTGAAGAAAGACGAAGCTTTGAAAGAATATCGGGAATGTAGGACCAATCTGAAACGAGGAATTAAGAGGGCTAAAAGGGGTCATGAAATATCTTTAGCAAACAGGGTTAAGGAAAATCCCAAAGCCTTTTATTCATATATAAGGAGCAAGAGGGTAACTAGAGAAAGGATTGGCCCACTCAAGGACAAAGGAGGAAAGTTATGCGTGGAGTCAGAGAAAATGGGTGAGATTCTAAATGAGTACTTTGCATCGGTATTCACCGAGGAGAGGGACATGACGGATGTTGAGGTTAGGGACAGATGTTTGATTACTCTAGGTCAAGTCGGCATAAGGAGGGAGGAAGTGTTGGGTATTCTAAAAGGCATTAAGGTGGACAAGTCCCCAGGTCCGGATGGGATTTATCCCAGGTTACTGAGGGAAGCGAGAGAGGAAATAGCTGGGGTCTTAACAGATATCTTTGCAGCATCCTTAAACATGGGTGAGGTCCCGGAGGACTGGAGAATTGCTAATGTTGTCCCCTTGTTTAAGAAGGGTAGCAGGGATAATCCAGGTAATTATAGACCGGTGAGCCTGACGTCAGTGGTAGGGAAGCTGCTGGAGAAGATACTGAGGGATAGCATCTATTCCCATTTGGAAGAAAATGGGCTTATCAGTGATAGGCAACATGGTTTTGTGCAGGGAAGGTCATGTCTTACCAACTGAATAGAATTCTTTGAGGAAGTGACAAAGTTGATTGATGAGGGAAGGGCTGTAGATGTCATATACATGGACTTCAGTAAGGCGTTTGATAAGGTAGGCTGATGGAGAAAGTGAAGTCGCATGGGGTCCAGGGTGTACTAGCTAGAAGGATAAAGAACTGGCTGGGCAACAGGAGACAGAGAGTAGCAGTGGAAGGGAGTTTCTCAAAATGGAGACGTGTGACCAGTGGTGTTCCACAGGGATCCGTGCTGGGACCACTGTTGTTTTGATATACATAAATGATTTGGAGGAAAGTATAGGTGGTCTGATTAGCAAGTTTGCAGACGACACTAAGATTGGTGGAGTAGCAGATAGTGAAGGGGACTGTCAGAGAATACAGCAGAATATAAATAGATTGGAGAGTTGGGCAGAGAAATGGCAGATGGAGTTCAATCAGGGAAAATGCGAGGTGATGCATTTTGGAAGATCCAATTCAAGAGTGAATTATACAGTAAATGGAAAAGTCCTGGGGAAAATTGATTTACAGAGAGATTTGAGTGTTCAGGTCCATTGTTCCCTGAAGGTGGCAACGCAGGTCAATAGAGTGGTCAAGAAGGCATAAGGCATGCTTTCCTTCATCGGATGGAGTATTGAGTACAAGGGTTGGCAGGTCATGTTACAGTTGTATAAGACTTTGGTTCGGCCACATTTGGAATACTGCGTGCAGTTCTGGTCGCCACATTACCAAAAGGATGTAGATGCTTTGGAGAGGGTGCAGAGGAGGTTCACCAGGATGTTGCCTGGTATGGAGGGCGCTAGCTATGAAGAGAGGTTGAGCAGATTAGGATTATTTTCATTAGAAAGACGGAGGTTGAGGGGGGACCTGATTGAGGTGTACAAAATCATGAGAGGTATAGACAGGGTGGATAGCAAGAAGCTTTTTCCCAGAGTGGAGGATTCAATTACTAGGGGTCACGAGTTCAAAGTGAGAGGGGAAAAGTTTAGGGGGGATATGCGTGGAAAGTTCTTTACGCAGAGGGTGGTGGGTGCCTGGAACGCGTTGCCAGCGGAGGTGGTAGACGCGGGCACGATAGCGTCTTTTAAGATGTATCTAGACAGATACATGAATGGGCAGGAAGCAAAGAGATACAGACCCTTACAAAATAGGCGACATGTTTAGATAGAGGATCTGGATCGGCGCAGGCTTGGAGGGCCGAAGGGCCTGGTCCTGTGCTGTAATTTTCTTTGTTCTTGTTCTTTGTTCTTGACACCACCAAGGTTAAAAACAGTGCAAAGAGAAAACTAGGTGGCTCAGGAAGTAGTGACTTGGTGATAATATACTTGTATTTTAAATTCCTGAACATTGTGGGGGCCTGTGCGGAGTTTGCAAGTTCTCCCTGTGACCGCGTGGGTTTTCGCCGGGTGCTCCGGTTTCCTCCCACATCCAAAGACTTGCAGATGATAGGTGAATTGGCCATTGTAAATTGCCCCTAGTGTAGGTAGGTGGTAGGGAATATGAGATTACTGTCGGGTTAGTATAAATGGGTGGTTGTTGGTCGGCATAGACTCGGTGGGCCGAAGGGTCTGTTTCAGTGCTGTATCTCTAAATAAATAAATAAAAAACTAAAGAGCGAGTTTCACAGTTTAGAGAATGAATTAAAGCAAGAGACAGCACAATGGATTTCAATTTTAATTAATGTGAAGGTGTAGGGAAAAAGGAGAGTGTGCAGGATGGTAAGAAACAATTATAAGATTGGCCAGAGGCGATATATAGCAGATGGAAAGAGTAATAAGATCTGACTAGCACTCTAGAATGTTGATCCAGCCTGTCATTGGAGGGGTGGCCAGTTGACTCTGGTACTACTTTTTGTGAATGGCTTTAATTCTATGATGTCACCAACTGCTCTGTATGTCTTCTACATGACCTAACAATTCCAGTTGCTGTGGTAATGGAATATTAAGACATCAATTGATGCACTTAAAGGGAAGCTAGATAAACACATGGGATAAATAAATAGAAGGTTATGTTGATATAGGGAAAGGGGAGGGAGGAGGCTCAAGTGGAGCATGAACACTGGGTTGGGCCAAATGACCTGTTTCTGTGCTGTGAATTATATGTGATTGGTCTACAATTCAACAGTCAGTATATTTCTTTTTTCAGTTACTCATCTGACAAAACAGCCTGCAAGTTCCTCAGAGTGGTGTTTAATACAGTCATCATCGAATTGAAGGTATCAATTTTTGTCACTTTTTCAATAGCAGCATTGTTTTCAAAAGGTCTCCCCCATGTTAGATATTAGGAGGCAGTCTTCTACATAGACTAGGTAAAGTACCCTTACACTTTCTATCACAAAGACGAGACTACAAGAATGACTAAAAATGGGCGGCTAGTTTTCTCAGCCGGCACAGACACGATGGGCTGAATGGCCTCCTTTTGTGCCATAATTTTTCTATGGTTCTAACTTGAGCTAAAATAAGGACTAAAAGCTCAGAACTAATTTTTCTTAAAGGGTCAGTTTGAACTCACCCAGTACTGTATGATGGTGTGATTGCACTGCGTTACCAATGGAAAAGTCTCAAGCTCACTTTAGCTAAAAAACTTCAAGAGGCCCATATACAGTCAAACCCAACAGCAAGATCTGGCAGGAGACAGTGGCCAGAAGAGGCCAAGGTAAGTATATGAATGTTACTTTTCTCAGGAACCCTTATGGGCAAGAGGAGCAGAAGTGCTTCTTGGACCCCACAAGGAATCCTTCAGCCCCGGCGTTGCTTCTCCTTTCCAGCACCAACAGTCCCAGCAGAAGCTGGACTGTAGTGATTCAAAAAGGCGGCTCACCACCACCTTCTCAAAGGCAATTAGGGTTGGGCAATAAATGCTGTCCTAGCCAGCGATACCCACATTGCATGAATGAATTAAAACAAAAGCTCACTCCTCACAACTTACCATGTTGGGGACCATTCCCTTGACCTCGAGCTCCCAACATAATGTCTGCTCCTGGCCGCCAACCCTGAAGTTGTTCCCACTAGTTTTGGGCTGTAAACAGTGCTGCAGCAATCAAATGAGCCCTGGAAGTTAAAATAGCCAGGCCTCATGCTGAACTCTCCTTAGTGGTTTCCTTCAGGCTAGGCCCCAGCCTGCCCCATTTATACCCTGGATTAAAATCAACCCTTTAATGTTAAAAACATTTTATTATACATCCTAAATTTGCAAAAAAACCTCCTTAATTCTGTCAACCAATTTGAGTGACGCATGTGTTGGAAGAATTCAGCCCTTCTGATGTCAACCACCTCACGTAGCCCTGGTAGTATCCTTGATGACATCCAAATCAAGAAAACTCTGGCACCTAGACATGCAATGGTCGCTGGTTGTCTTAAGAACCTCTTAGGTCAGCTAAGAAAGGATATCTTTAATGACCCCCCCTTAAAGCACCATCTATGGGCCTGTGGTCATGATGGTTTATCTTCTATCCCTGGTAAAAAAAAAATTGTTTTGCTTATATTAGCCTTCAGTTTATTTAGCATTAGCCATTTTCTTTCTAATTATTCAATATGATGTCTGACTACATTTTGAGGACAAATTTAAGGCAATTTTAAGGGCACTTCTTCTCTGCTGCTACATTATGTTTTGTTAAGCTTGACAGCTGAAAGAATATGCTTAGGACTTCACGTTGACTTTTTGTTCTAACACTCAATACCTGCCTCAAGATTGCTTCCACAGGAGAGATTTCTCATGTTTGTAGATGTCAGTGGGGCAGAGACCTCACCTGGCAATTGGACAGTGGTGAACATCCTGTATCTTCAACAACAAACTTGGAAGATCAAAATGTGAAATGGAGGATCAGATTCTTCCAGCTTTGTAGCAATCTGAGCGAGTGTTTGTATCTGACCTGGAACAGTAATCATACCATGAGGATGACAACACAGGTGAGTTGCGGCTTAACATTTCTGTCTTTGGGCTGCTATGTTCGAGTGAAAGGATATATGAGCCACACTGAGAGCTGGCTGCAATGAAGTTAGATTTGAAATTCATGTTTCTTAAATGCCCTTTATTTAAATAATCCTCATTCAAAGAAAAAGCATGTTGTCCATTTTCCTAAATATTACATACCAATACATTTCCTGGTCTCTGGCAATTCAATTTTGCCCCCTGAATCTCCTACAAAACTGAAACATGTATATCTTTATTCTTTTTTGCAGTGTTAGCATAGTCCTAGGTTCAAAAAATGTGTTTTATTATTCATTCTCAGGATGCGGGCTATCCCTAGTTGTCTTAAAAAGATGGTGCTGTCAGGATGTGGACTATCTCTAGATGCCTTAAGAAGATGGTGCTGTCAGCCGTGGCTCAGTTAGTAGCATTCTTGCCTCTGAGTCAGAAGGTTGTGGGTCCCCACAACCATTAAGCCCCACTTCAAAGACTTGAGCACAAAAAGTCTAGGCTGACATTCCAGTGCAGTACTAAGGGAGTGCTACACTTTCAAGTGGTGCTGTCTTTTGGATGAGACCAAGGCTTCATCTGCTCTCTTGGGTGGACTTAAATGTTCCTGTGGCACTATTTTGATAAAGAGCAGGGGAGTTATCCCCAGTGTCCTGGCCAATATTTATCCCTCAATCAACATCACAAAAACAGATTATCTGGTCATTGTCACATTGATGTTTGTGGAGCTTGCTGTGTGCAAATTGGTCACTGCATTTCCTACATTTTAACAGTAACTATACTTCAAAAGTACTTCATTGGCTGTAAAGCACTTTGGGATGTCCTGTGATTGTGAAAGGCATTATATAAATACAAGTTTTTCTCATCTTGGATACAACTGGGTGGCTTACTAGACTAATTCAGAGAGCATCTAGGAGTCAGTCAGTGGGAGTGGTGACACATATAGGCCAGACTGGGTATGGATGGCAAGTTTCATTCCCTAAAGGATGTTAGTGAACCAGTTGGGTTTTTATGACAATCCGACAGCTTCATGATCATTTTTACTGATACCAGCTTTAAAACATTGTTTTCTAATTGAGTTCAAATTCTCAAACTACAATGGTGGGATTTGAATTCACGTTCTCTGTGATGATTATTCCAGGGTGTATTCTAGCACATCACCACAGCACTACCATACTAACTGACTTACTGGCTTACTGCTCATTATGTCTCCTGCAAATTTTCCAAAATTTCACACTGTTAGGCCATTTCTCCAGGCTAAGCCACCAATCAGATACATTTACAATAAAAATAAACAATTCACAGAACAAAAAAGCATAGGCAAATTGTAGAGCAGTGCAATGCTTGTATTAGAGAACTGAAATCAGACTGCAAGGTGTGAAAATACCCTGATCAGAATGCTGCTTCTGACATTCCTTTCAGTCTCCTAGAATCAATCAGCTTCTTTAGATGAATCAGATGAGCCCTTTCATGGTTCTTGGTAAACTGTGTATCTGAAAAGGTGAGATGAGATGTTACCCCAGGAACACAGGTGCTGCATGGCTGAGTTTGTACACCAGAAATTCTTATTTTGTCAACCACTTCCAATATGAATTCTGAAGAAAATGTCATCTTCATAAAGCTGTTGAGCAAACAGTCAGCCTCTGATCAGTGGTGGAACTCTCATCTCTGAGTTGGAAGTTCAAGGTCCACTCAAAGACTTTAGCACATAATATTGACTGGCATTTCAATGCAGTACTGAGGGAGTGCTGCATTGTTTGAAGTGCATGCTTCCAATCAAATAGAGGCTTCATCTGCCCTCTCAGTTGCGTGTGAAAGCACTCATGGTACGATTAAAAGAAAGACAGGGTAGTTCTCCCACCATCCTGACCAACAGCTCTCCCTCAGTTAATGTCCCCCGAAACGCGCAGTGGTTAGCACCGCAGCCTCACAGCTCCAGGGACCTGGGTTCAATTCTGGGTACTGCCTGTGCGGAGTTTGCAAGTTTTCACCAGGCGCTCCGGTTTCCTCCCACCGCCAAAGACTTGCAGGTGATAGGTAAATTGGCCATTGTAAATTGCCCCTAGTGTAGGTAGGTGGTAGGGAATATGGGATTACTGTAGGTTTAGTATAAATGGGTGGTTGTTGGTCGGCACAGACTCAGTGGGCCGAAGGGCCTGTTTCAGTGCTGTATCTCTAAATAAAAACAACTCAGCTGGTCATTTATCTCATTTCTGTTTGTGAGACCTGACTGTGCACAAATTAGCCTATAAAACAACAACAGAGACTGCACTCATTGGTAGTAAAATGCTGTGGGACATCCTGAGGGTGTGAATGGTACTATAGAAACTTAAGTTCTACTTTCTTTGATTTAAAGCAGAGAACACAAGTGATGTACAAATATCAGCAGTGTAACCTAAGCCAAATTGCAACAAGTGTCTTAAATTCCACCTCTTCACTAAATATTTCAAAGTTTTAAATATTCTTGGTTCAGAAGTGGCTGCTTACTTTTAAGCATGTCACTATATATGCTGAGACAAAACATGCTCCTGGGGCGAGTGGCATGGTAAATCAGCAGGTTGGGAGTATAACATAAAATAAAAGCAAAATACTGCGGATGCTGGAAATCTGAAACAAAAACAAGAAATGCTGGAATCACTCAGCCGGTCTGGCAGCATCTGTGGAAAGAGAAGCAGAGTTAACGTTTCGGGTCAGTGACCCTTCTTCGGAACTGACAAATATTAGAAAAGTCACAGATTATCAACAAGTGAGGTGGGGGTGGGGCAAGAGATAACAAAGGAGAAGGTGCAGATTGGACCAGGCCACATAGCTGACCATAAGGTCACGGAGCAAAGGCAAACAATATGTTAATGGTGTGTTGAAAGACAAAGCATTAGTACAGAATAGGTGTGAATACACTGAATATTGAACAGCAGCAAGTGCAAACCTGAAGAAAAACAACCTGAAAAAAACAGTGGGTAAGCCAACTGAACAAACTAAGATGAAATGAAATAAATGCAAAAAAAGATCAATATTCAGTGTATTCACACCTATTCTGTACTAATGCTTTGTCTTTCAACACACTATTAACATATTGTTTGCCTTTGCTCCGTGACCTTATGGTCAACTATGTGGCCTGGTCCAATCTGCACCTTCGCCTTTGTTATCTCTTGCCCCACCCCCACCTCACTTGTTTATAATCTGTGACTTTTCTAATATTTGTCAGTTCCGAAGAAGGGTCACTGACCCGAAACGTTAACTCTGCTTCTCTTTCCACAGATGCTGCCAGACCTGCTGAGTGATTCCAGCATTTCTTGTTTTTGTGGGAGTATAACATGCTATGTTGATTAGCAGGAAAATGGATGCATGCCATACAAATCTGAGCCTTGTCTACATTGCAAGTAATTTTCAAGAAGAATTATCTCCTCCTGGGAAGCTGGGCGATAAGACCAAGAAGGCCCCAGGTTTCATTCTGTGCTCAGTGATAATAAGTTTTTTTCCCCTATTTTAGGTCTCAAATATTTATAAAAGACCTTCTACCTGTTAGGAGAAATTGCTGTTAAATAATTTCACGCCACTATAATCCTAGCTGATGATTCACATTGGTTAGACGTACTGAAGTCGTCTGCTGATATCAGCCATGGTCTGCAGTAAATGAGCAACAAGTAGAGTAGAGAGTTTCTGATATGTACTAATTTACTGTGTAAATCATTTTACTTTTTTTTTTTGCAGCTATTGAAATCATCTCAAAAATCTTTGAATTCTGTGCAGTATCTTGATTTATCTGGAAACCACATTTGTAAGTTCAACTTTTATTTTCTAATGGGTTTTGTTTTCTGCAATTAACATTTTACTTCACCAGCAAACTTGGGGAAGTTTAGCCAAAGTTTTCACTTATTGTGGCGACTGAATGTTCCAGAGGAGGGTAATGATTTTCACTTAGTTTGCCAAGTCAACACAACAAAATAGTACATAATTACTTTCCAAGGAATCGTCAGCAACACAAATATAGTTTTGCTTTGAAATGCAGTTAATTGGCCAAATAAGTTTATGACTGAATTCTCCTCTACCTAAAAGCTGCATAAAAGTGGTGTAAAAAATAGGATGGATGAGAGGGTAAATCAAAAAGTAGATCAGTGATGTTAAGCTTGGAACGTAAAAACCTGAGGATTATAGCACGAATGTAAAACTGCAGGTGATAGGTGCATGCAACTCAGTGCAAGTTAGGATACAGGTAGCAGAGTTTTGGATGCGTTCAAGTTTATGGATGGTTCTTTGGCCTCCTTGTCTCGGAAGACAATGGATACGCGCCTGGAGGTGGTCAGTGGTTTGTGAAGCAGCGCCTGGAGTGGCTATAAAGGCCAATTCTAGAGGGACAGGCTCGTCCACAGGTGCTGCAGAGAAATTTGTTTGTCGGGGCTGTTGCACAGTTGGCTCTCCCCTTGCGCCTCTGTCTTATTTCCTGCCAACTACTAAGTCTCTTCGACTCGCCACATTTTAGCCCTGTCTTTATGGCTGCCCGCCAGCTCTGGCGAACGCTGGCAACTGACTCAAATGTAAGCAGAGGTAAGCAACATGAATCTGTGGGTTGAACTCAGCCTGTAAAATTATTTGTTCCAATATGGGGAGAAAGCAGGAACGGGGTACTGAATTAGCCGATCAGCCATGATCTTTTTGAATGGCGGAGCAGGCCTGAAGGGCCGACTGGCCTACTCCCGCTCCAATTTTCTATGTTAACCGACTCTGCACTTGTATATTGAAAATTAAAACATTTGACAAGTTAAAAATCTTGTAGGGCGGTTATAATTACACAGAATTCCTCTCAACAAGTGAAAGTGGTCCATAAAGTTAAGAAATGGAGAGTTATTTACAGAGAAATGGAAAAGCGAAACACAGCTGAAGAACTGAGCCAAAAAAGTTAGAAAAAGTAAAATAGAGAAAATTGAAAAGAAACTGAGATCATAAAGAAAATTGAGAGGGGGAAAAAAGGCAGTGATGTGCACATTGTGCTGGAAATACTCAGCAGGTCAGGCAGCACGTGTGGAGAGAGAAGCAGAGTTAACATTTCAGGTCTGTGACTTTTCATCAGAAGTAGAATCCAGGCACTTGTGAACAAGGGAAAATTGGCAGGTGAGTAACCCGTACTGCTCCCAATCTCTTCCGATGATGAATTTGAGTTGTAAATGTCACATGGTCACTATAACTAGATGGATATGATGTATCCTGCAAGGCTCAACTAGCTGTGGATTTTCCTTTTCCTTTATATCAAGTGGCTGCACAACACATTGTAGTCAAAAAAGTCTATAGGAAGGACAGGTTTATACACTGCCTACAACATATTAAAATGTCCCAAGGTACTTCACAGGAACATTATCGAACAACATTTGACACCGAGGCACATAAGGAGGCATTAGGACAGAGGGTCAAGGAGGTAGGCTATGAGGAGAATCTTAAAGGAGGAGAGAGGTAAAGGGGCAGAGAGGTTTAGGGAGGAAATTCTAGAGCTTAGAGCCTAGGCAGCAGAAGCATAGCTGCCAATGGTGGAGCAATTTAATAGGGGATGTGCAAGAGACCAGAATTGGAGGAGTGCAGAGGTGTCTGCATGGAAGATGGCAGGATCCCCAAGGACATATTGTACAGCGAGCTCGTCACTGGTATCAGACCCACCGGCTGTCCATGTCTCCGCTTTAAAGACGTCTGCAAACGCGACATGAAGTCCTGTGACATTGATCACAAGTCGTGGGAGTCAGTTGCCAGTGATCGCCATAGCTGGCGGGCAACCATAAAGGCGGGGCTAAAGCATGGCGAGTCAAAGAGACTTAGCAGCTGGCAGGAAAAAAGACAGAAGCGCAAGGAGAGTGCCAACTGTGGAACAGCCCCAACAACCAATTTTATCTGCAGCACCTGTGGAAGAGTCTGTCACTCTAGAATTGGCCTTTATAGCCACTCCAGGCGTTGCTTCACAAACCACTGACCACCTCCAGGCACTTACCCATTGTCTTCCGAGACAAGGAGGCCAAAGAACCATCCATAAACTTGAACTCATCCAAAACTCTGCGACCTGTATCCTAACTTGCACCGAGTTGCATGCACCTATCACCTATGTGCTTGCTGACCTACATTGGATCCCAGAGTGGAAATACCTCAATTTTAAAATCCTTATCCTTGTTTTCAAACTCCTCCATAGCCTTGCCCCCTCCCTATCTTTGCAACCTCCTCCAGCCCCACAATCCTCAGACACCTCTGCACTCCTCCAATTCTGGTCTCTTGCACATCCCCTATTAAATTGCTCCACCATTGGCAGCTATGCTTCTGCTGCCGAGGCTCTAAGCTCTAGAATTTCCTCCCTAAACCTCTCTGCCTCTTTACCTCTCTCCTCCTTTAAGATTCTCCTCAAACAAAGAACAAAGAACAGTACAGCACAGGAACAGGCCAGTCGGCCCTCCCAGCCTGCGCCAATCTTGATGCCTGCCTAACTAACACCTTCTGCACTTCCGGGGCCCATATCCCTCTATTCCCTTCCTATTCATATATTTGTCAAGATGTCTCTTAAACGTCGCTATCGTATCTGCTTCCACCACCTCCCCGGGCAGCAAGTTCCAGGCACTCACCACCCTCTGTGTAAAAAAACTTTCCTCGCACATCCCCTCTAAACTTTGCCCCTCGCACCTTAAACCTATGTCCCTTAGTAACTGACTCTTCCACCCTGGGAAAAAGCTTCTGACTATCCACTCTGTCCATGCCGCTCATAACTTTGTAAACCTCTATCATGTCGCCCCTCCACCTCCGTCGTTCCAGTGAAAACAATCTGGGTTTTTCCAACCTCTCCTCATAGCTAATGTCCTCCAGACCAGGCAACATCCTGGTAAACCTCCTCTGTACCCTCTCCAAAGTCTCCACGTCCTTCTGGTAGTGTGGCGACCAGAATTGCACGCAATATTCTAAGTGTGGCCTAACTAAGGTTCTGTACAGCTGCAACATGACTTGCCAATTTTTATACTCTGTGCCCCGACCGATGAAGGCAAGCATGCCGTATGCCTTCTTGACTACCTTATCCACCTGCGTTGTCACTTTCAGTGACCTGTGGACCTGTATGCCCAGATCTCTCTGCCTGTCAATACTCCTAAGGATTCTGCCATTTACTGTATACCTCCCACCTGCATTAGACCTTCCAAAATGCATTACCTCACATTTGTCCAGATTAAACTCCATCTGCCATTTCTACGCCCAAGTCTCCAACCGATCTATATCCTGCTGTATCCTCTGACAATCCTCATCATTATCCGCAACTCCACCAACCTTTGTGTCGTCCGCAAACTTACTAATCAGACCAGCTACATTTTCCTCCAAATCATTTATATATACTACAAAGAACAAAGGTCCCAGCACTGATCCCTGCGGAACACCACTAGTCACATCCCTCCATTCAGAAAAACACCCATCCACTGATACCCTCTGTCTTCTATGACCGAGCCAGTTCTGTATCCATCTTGCCAGCTCACCTCTGATCCCGTGTGACTTCACCTTTTGTACCAGTCTGCCATGAGGGACCTTGTCAAAGGCTTTACTGAAGTCCATATAGACAACATCCACTGCCCTTCCTTCATCAATCATCTTTGTCACTTCCTCACAAAACTCAATCAAATTAGGTAGACACGACCTCCCCTTCACAAAACCATGCTGTCTCTCGCTATTAAGTTCGTTTGTTTCCAAATGGGAGTAAATCCCGTCCCGAATAATCCTCTCTAATAGTTTCCCTACCACTGACGTAAGGCTCACCGGCCTATAATTTCCTGGATTATCCTTGCCACCCTTCTTAAACAAAGGAACAACATTGGCTATTCTCCAGTCCTCTGGGACCTCACCTCTAGCCAATGAGGAATCAAAGATTTCTGTCAAGGCCCCAGCAATTTCTGCCCTTGCTCATAGCCTACCTCCTTGACCCTCTGTCCTAATACCTCCTCGGTGTCAAATGTTTTTCGATAATGTTCCTGTGAAGTACCTTGGGACATTTTACTATGTTGTAGGCAATATAAATGCAAGTTGTTATTGTTGAATTTGAATATGGTGGCTGCAGGGAGCACAGGAAGACGAGGTTAAAACTGCATAGGTGTGCTAATAAGCAACCCAGAGATTTTCCGTGGCCAAATGCATATTGTACCGACTTTAATTTTGCAGCTAGATTTTTTGAATTACTGCAGAATGCCAAAATGTAGCACTTAGGGTTGCCAACTCTCAAGGATTGTCCTGGAGTTTCCAGGAGTTAAAGATTAATCTCCTGGACACTGCTGTAAGTAACCTAGGAGAAAAATCATAAAGGCAATTAAAAATTGTGGTTTTTTTTAAAACAAATTCTATGAACACGATTGTTATAAAAATATCAGACATGGGGAAGAAAAGACTGTTTGACTGGCAGTCAAGAATCATTCATTCGGATAATGAGAGTTTATTCACTTTCCAATTGGTGTGGGAAGACAGTGCACTGTGAGAATGAACATGTCGGGTGACTAATAGCAGGAATGTGGGGACAGTGGGATTTGATGCAAGATTAGAGGCATGACACCTCCAAAAATATATCCAACCAAAGTTGGTAACCCTACCATACTACTTGTGTTCTTGATTTAGAACTGTTCACAGCTCTTAACTTTATAAAGGTTGGATTTGCTGGGCCCAATTGCTTATTCTGTTCCTAAGTACTGTTGCAGTCACAAAGTTGTTGTACAAGATGTCTTCTGGCATTGATTACATCACCCTTATTGAGTACAATGCCATGCATGGCTTTGCATTCTCTGTACCTTGCTGAACAAGGCTCCAAGCTTCAGTATTCTCCAAAACTTGGAAGACATCAGTATGATGGGTAATGTTGTGTTTGATTGCTCAGTGTTTGATTGCTCTGTACTGTGTTTGTAAGACTGCTCACTATGCTGTCAGTCAACCCTGAAGGGGCACTGTTCCAAAAGTGAAAATAAAACTCATCCGGGCCGCCATCTGAATAAAGCCTTCACACACAGAAATCATGAGTCTAGTTTCTTTGAGCTTGGGGTACAAAACATACCATCTGGTGACAAAGATGGTGGGTAATTTAAATTTACTGGCCCCAGCGCCTTTCCTGCCATCCCCAATCCTCCCATTCCATGGGACAGATGGATTTCTGAGTTTGAAACCTTTTTGCTCGCTATGGATATAAACGGTGAGGATGTAGCAATGACCCGCAAGAAGGCAATACTTGTGCATTTCCTTGGAGCAGAGGGCCAGAGTATATTTGAACAGCTGACAGATGATACATCTGCGTTTGATAAGGCGGTAAGCGCTCTCAAGAAATACTTTGGCCTGAAGAAAGGTGTGATGATTGAATGATATACGTTCCACCAGGGATGCCACGGAAATGGCGATCCCATAAAACAATATGTGGCAGTTGGCTTCTACATGAAAATTTGGCACACTAGCTAATGAACTAATTCGTGACCAACTAATTGGAAAACATCACTCCCATGAATTAGGGAACACCTACTCATGGAGGATGATGATTTGACTTTGGAAAAGGCCACAACCTTGGCCATCCAAATCGAATCCACCATGTTAGATTCGACGATGTTGCACAAAAATGCACCCTCATACTCAGGGTCACAGACACAGCTTGCCCAATCAACTCAAGTACAAGGGTAAGAGACCGCAACAGACTCATCAACACTTGCCCTATCATAGTCAGGCACCCTCAAAAACATGCCCAAATTGTGGGGTACCCATGGATCCAAAACACCATGTCCGTCACAAGGGAAAAAGTGCAACTTATGCTCAAAAAAGATGAATCACTTCACAAAGGTATGCAGGGTGTCAAAGAAGAAGACTTTGTCAGTTTGACATGTGGAGGAATCTATTCCTGAGAGTGAAATATGGTATGTGTATACTATCGTGGACAGTAAAGTGCCTGGTCCCATGTATGGGGCCACTTCAAGCATCGCGATCACAGGCATTTCAGTGTTGCTTCTCATTGATGTGGGTGCAAAAGTATCCATATTGAGTGAAGACCTCGACCGTCATTATTTTTTACAGCTTTCTCTCATTCCTGCGACAAACACTCTTCAAGCCTACAATGATTCGAATATCCCAGATTTCAGATCAATCTCAGTTCCAGTGAGCTACAAAAATATCAACCTAGACAAGTTCATGTTCCACGTGGCCAGAGGCAGGAGCCTTACGGGGTAGACCTGTTTGAAGCTTGTCTTCAAATGCGCAGACCCCACCGGAGTACACAATAATGTGATCAATGATACAAAGTATGCACTACAGTATCCTTCCTTCTTCACTGGATTTGGGGAGAGTACTGTCATCCTCCTCGCATCGACACGACGGTTGCCATTCGCAATCCACACCAAAGTGTCACCAGAGCTGAAACGACTGGAAGCAGACGGTATCATTGAGCGAATCTGCTCATCCCCATGGATATTGAACCTAGTCAGAACTTAGACTATGTGTTGATCTTAGGCTGGTCAACAAAGCAATTATTCCAGACAAGTACCCACCTCCTTATAATCCAAGAACAATTGGCATCTTCTCCTGACTCCACAGTCTTCACGAAGTTCGGCATGCAAATGAGCTATCTTCAGACACCACTAGCTGAGTGAAGCTGACATCTTACAGCCTTTGTTACCAACAACAACGTGTTTCAGTACTGCAGAATGCCCTATGGACTAAGTTCAACACTTAGCACATTCTAGAAGAATTTCTCTTCAATTTTGTCAGACATTAAGGGGACGCTCAACCTTCTTGACATCAACCATGGAAGGGACAAAGGAGAACATGATCAACGGTTATCCGTCGTGCTCACTCAACTCGCACAACACAATTTGACACTCAACAAGGACAAATGCACATTCACGACATCCGTGATTGACGTTCTTGAACACAAAGTGACAGCAGCTGGAGTAAAGCCTACGTACGACAACGTCAAAGCCATTCATGCACTTTCTACCCTGACTAACACGAAAGAGTTGGCATCATTCCTGAGCGCTACCAACTTTTATCTCAGATTTGTGCCTCACTACATGGAGATCGCGGAGCCTCTTTGAAAGCTATTGCGCAAAGATACACAATGGGAATGGACAATCGCATAGTAAACAGCTTTTGATATGTTAAAGGTGAAGATAGCATCTCTGCCAGTCCTTGCGCTTTTCAACCCACATGCAAAAACATACATTACAACTGACGCATCAGGAAATGCAACAGGAGCTGTACTCTCATAGTGCATTGCAGGAAGCCAATGACCGCTCGCGTACGTGACACGCCCGTTGTCGGAAATTGAATGCAAATACTCCACTGGAGAGCAGGAAACACCAGCCTGCATCTATGCTTGTGAACATTGGCACATGTATCTCTATGGTAGGAAGTTCATCCTTCCCACCAATCACCAAGTGCTGACTACATTATTAGCCACACCAGGATCTGGGCATCAACCTCTATGCATCTACTGATCTGACCGCCTTCATCGGTACAACATCGAGGTAGAATATCTTGCAGGTTCATGCAATCTGAGTAGCTGACATGTTTAGCCACACTACTATCACAGTCAGCATTAGCAATAGCAAAGCAACTTGCGACATTGAAGACTACATAATCGTGGTGATTTCGGACACAAGTACAAATCTTGTGAAGCAAGAGGAGTTGAAGGCAGAGTCAGCGGCAGACAGCGTACTGCAGAAAGTAAGCCAGTACCTAAAATCCCACTGGTCTCGCGAAATAGAGGAAGAACTGGTCCTTTACTACAGAGTGCACAATGAGCTTGCATTGTTTGATGACAACTGTATTGCACGCAGAACCCGAGCAGTTATCCTGAAAGCACTACAGCAACGGGTTTGCATCTTGCCCCTGTAGGACATCTGGTATCGTTAAGATGAAACAGTGGTCCTGTGAAGCAGTTTGGTAACCAGCAATAGATCGTTGCAGAGAAGAGATCATCAGAAACTGTGTAGCATGTACACTCAGTGAAAAATCTGCTATACTGTGTTCCGCACCTCTACAACCAATCCCATGGCCAACAAAACCATTGCAACAACTCCAAGTAGATATTTTTGGAGAAGTGCATGCAGCCTCTAGCAATCAACAGTTTTTGCTTGTTGTTCATGATCTACGTAGTAAGTGGCCGGAAATCGCCATAACAAATTCCATAACCACCACTTCGGTCATGGACATTCTAGACAAGTTGTTTACAAAGTGGGGTTTGCCGGAGACTATCACTATGGACAATGGACCACAGTTTGTTTCCAGTCAGTTTATGGAGTTCCTAAGAAGCTACGGAATTCACCACCATCTGACATCATGATATAACCCACAATCGAATGGTGGCGTCAAACATTTGAACAGGATGAAACAGGGTGATCAAGGGCAGTTTGAGAGCTACCATGTCGGAGGGGAAAATGTTTGAACAATCCATTCATATCCTACTTCGCACACATCGATCCACCCCACGCTCTGACTGGAAAGACCGGCCGAACTTATGATTGGCTGCAACATGCACACACCGCTGAACGTTCTTCATCCAACACGAATGTCAGAGCGAAAGCGGAAGAAATCACGAAAAGAAAAGGCAATGTAAAAGCGTACTCTGATAAGCATACACGCGCAAGGATGCCACGATTCACAGTCGGAGATTGGGTTCACATCAAACGTCCATGTCGCAACCACAAACTCATGCTGTCTCTATCATGACCTAAGCAGATCAAACAGATGCTCGGTACCAATGCTTATATCTTTAACGACAACATTAAGTGGAACGCAAGACGCTTGATTGCAAGCAGACTTGGAGATTTCGAGGATTGTGATTACGAGGATATATTTCCTTTTCTGATTACCGATCGTAATGTTGATCGTCTAACTCATCAAGATGATTGCGCTGAACCACAACCACATCTTTGTCAATCTCGGTGCTGTTATAGAAGGCCTTCCTATCTCGAAGATTATTTGTGTACTTGGAGGACCAAGCAGACTCTAAGAAATGACTTAATATATACCTATTGATGCTTATGAAGGTTTAATTAAAAATGAGCTCCTTAATCTACAAGGGGGAAAATATGTTGTGGTTTGATTGCTTAGTGATTAATTGCTCTGTGCTGTGTTTGTGAGACTGCTCACTATGCTGTCAGTCAAACCTGAGGGTGCGTGATTCCAAAAGTAAAACTAAGACAGATCTGGGCAGCCATCTGAATAAAGCCTACATATACACAAATCGTGAGTTTAGTTTCTTCATGCTTGGGGTACAAAATGTAACAGGCAAGGCTAAGCTTTCTGTTTAATTTTTCTCCCTACCTCTCCTCAGTGCTGACTCTTGCATTGGCACAGTTTTACAGGCACTGCCAGTCCTCCAGTAACTAAATGGCCATTATTTGCACCACATACACATTGCACAGACAGTCAGTCATTTTTCCACTTGTGGTCAAAGGGTAGTAAGGGAGAATATAGAATAAACAGGACATTTGGCCCAACTAGCCTTTATACAGGAGCGGAATATTTAGCTGAAATATCAGAGGAGAAAAGAAGAGAAACAGGCTATGAACTGGGGAGAGAACTCTCCTACAGAACAGGCAAGAGATATCAAAAAATTAAAATGAGAAAACAAGAAAAAACTATTAGGGTCAATGTTCAAAAAATTGGGAGTCACCATTGTGTGGTGTGCATGTAAATGCACTCAAAATAAAATCAGAAACATTAATAACTACAGATATGATATTAGCCGTAACGGAGATGTGGCTAACGTTTGAACAGGATTGAGAACTTTATACTATTTTCAGGAATGACACAGAGGGAGAAAGAGGGAGGGTGGCAGTGTTTGTGAAGGATTCTATCACAGTATTAGAATGTCCTAGGGTTTGTGTTAAGACAGAATCCATATAAATAGAGTTAAATAAAAAGGAAGGGAAATGATACAATGTATGCATTACAGTCCACTAAACAATGTATATGAGACAGAGGTGAAGACCTACACAGGGTTCCGGGTGATATCTAAGAGCAACAGGGCAATGATATTGGGTGATTTTTTAATAATGCAAGAAAGACTGGAATTAAGTTAATAAAGATAATTGTGGGAAATGCATCCAGCTTCCTAGATCATTATGTTTCTTGTCTGACAAGGAAAGGAGCATTGTTTGCTTTAGTTCAGGAAATGAATCTGGTAGAGAAGGTGAAAATGGAATGCAAATAAGTTGGATTCCATGGGTAAATTGAAATTAAATCTAAACTGCAACTTAGAAGGGATGCATATGATAAAGTTAGGGCTAATAATAGTAAAGACAATCATGAGGAATATATGTATGGAGGGGTTTTACCCTGCTTTTAAAAAATTTTATTATTGAGATTTAGGCATTACTATTGAGTTGCGGCATTTCATCTAGCTGATGATATACACTGCAGCCACAGTGCACTGTGGTGAAGGAAGTGAATGTTTAAGGTAGTGGATGAGTTGACAATCAAGCAGACTACTCAGTGCTGGTTGGTGTCATGCTTCTTCAGTGTTATTGCAGCTGCACCCATCCAACCTGTATTATATCTGACATGAGAATGCCTCAAATTAGTACTGGGTTCAAAATATGTAAATCTTGCCCATTCCTCAGCATTCACGAAATGCATATGTACAAAGGGGACAAATAACATCTGTTCCAAAAGACTAAAAATGTTCTTCCTTACAATATTACCTTTCCTAAATGGATTTAGCTAAATTGCATCACTCTGACTGAGCATTGTTCTTTTTCAGGTTTAATTGATGGATTGAGCTGCTGTACCCATCTCCAGATACTGATCCTAGCAGACAATGGGATTATTGAGGTGGAAAACTTGGAGTGTTGCCCCCAACTTTGGAAAGTTGATCTCAGCAACAATAAGGTTAGAGGTTACGACTGAGGCGGGAGGCGTGCACTGTCTTCTCTAGTTCCACTTCTCCACAGGTCACAATATCTATTTAAATGTTTACCCGGTTACTGATACAGCCAATCACATACTCTATTTTTTTTAAATCACAGAACACAATGCACCAAGCAGATGTCTTTAATAAACAACAAAATTATCCATTTATTATAAAACAAGACTTAACCAGTAATGAAGCAAAGCATTAACACACCAATTTTAAAAATATGAAAGTTCCCGTTGTAAAAATTCCCCAATTACGTTCACACACACCCTGGAAAAAATACAGAAATTCACTCTGCAGAGGTCTGTTACAAAAAAAGACAAAAAACTACTTTGGCCAAATACTTGCTAATTCTTGACGAGAAAAGAAAGAAGATATGTAAGGAAGTCAGTTGTCCCTTTTTTGGTCTGGCATCCAGGTATACGGAGATGGGTCATTAGAATCGTTTCAGAAGCAGTCTGTTCTGGAGATGTCGAGAATTATTCTAGTAGGCTTTCTAAGAGAAATGTGGCATCAAGGTTTTTCCGCCAGCACACACTTGAATTGTAGGATTTTTTTTCAGCCCCTCAGAAGCTATGCGGCACCAGGGATTTTTTTTCCATACTGGATCTTGGCAGGATTTCTTCAAAAAGGTAGAGAAGGAGGTGAGCTGGGTGGTTTCTTTTCCCCTTGGCAGGAAAACACCAACTGTCTTCAAACAGTTCACACCGCAACTAAAACCGAAAACAATGCCCAAACCCCAAACAGGAGTTGACCTCTTGACCTCCCTAATCCTTGATATGTGGCTTCTCTGTAACCATTTTTCCCCAGGTCACCAAGGGTTCTGCTGTTTTCTGAGCCCAAATCACAGGTGGCTTCCAAACCACATCTCAAGTCCTGTCAGTGAACTTGGTTAAAAAAAAAACATCCAAGGAATCTTTTCAGTTTTAACACAAGTTCTCAAAAGAAAAATTTAAAATAATGGAAGCACTTTCATAATAGAGGCAAGAGAGCATTTTACAGAAGGGTTCACGATTAGGCCTTTTGTGCAGTATGACCTTCATTAGGAACTGTTAGCAATCAAAATGGCTAGTGGCGATAAATTAGTGTACCTTTCAGTGACAGATGAATTTCCCTCACATTGTAATTATTTTCACCCACCTGCCCCGCATACCACGCCCCAGTTGGTAAACATGAATGCTCACAGGCCTCTGTCTTTGCTGATTTCTAACTGGCTGCTGAGAGAACAGTGATCAAGGGGTTCCGACGAAGGGTCACTGACCCGAAACGTTAACTCTGCTTCTCTTTCCACAGATGCTGCCAGACCTGCTGAGTGGTTCCAGCATTTCTTGTTTTTATATCAAGGGGTAACTATATTTCTTTGGAGAAGTGCCTGGCCATGTGTTAATAATCCTTCTATCGGGAACTATTTTGTGAATCTGTGATTCAACTGCTGTACAGCAGGCATAAACACTCTAGGATATATTATCATAATGGCAACTATGAGTGTTTCATGCTGATGGTCAGTATTTGTAGAATTATGTTAACGCTTGCCAAGAAAATTCATGCTCACAGTATTATCTGCCTCCTCTTCTGCTTGCTTCCAGAATGCTTTGTAACTCTATTTTGTACACACTGCAGCTTGTTTCACAGTGCCTGGCACCTCTTCAAGAGCTGACCTGAATACTTTTCAATTCTGTCCTGAGCATGTGCACACATGCACCATCAGGTGGCTGCTCTGTTGGCTTGGCTGACAAGGAGCTGAAGTGACCTCGGAGATCAAAAAGCACTGTGAGCTGCTGGCAGATGCTCAGTTTTAAGAGGTTACACGCTATTATTTCAGTGTATGCTGCTTTACCTGATGATGAAGCAAAAGATAGTATTGGATTCCACCATGACCCTCTACTTTCTACTGCACATTTCCCAAAATCATCCCCAGTGCCACAATCCTTGATCAGCATCCTTCTATTCCGGGCAGGATCCCTGAGCCCAAAGGCTGCCAGCTCTCATGTCAGTGGCTGACATCCCCATGAGCCTCCACTCACTTACATCAGATTTCAGTTTCACTCATAACTCTTTTGACATCCCTATGCCCAGTGCTTCACCTAGTGACAAGTTCTATTTCTCATCCATGTGAAACTCTCTGGGCTGGTGAGTGCAAGACAGTGAATAAATGATGCTATGTTTGAGGATGTGGAGGTACGGTCTGAAGGAGAGGGGCCTGGCAGATTTTCTTCTTCCTCCTCCACTGATTCTTGGTGTAGTCCACCGAGAGGAAAAACTGAAGGAGAGGGAAGTTTGAGTGAGATGTGGACAAACTGAGGTATGGTTCACCACAGTAGATGGTGAAAACAGGGGTTTCTTGCAGAAAGGTTATCTGTGCCCCTAACCATCAGATGGGGCACCACCTGTGCCTCGAAACTTTCAGGCATTATGGGTCAGCTTCTCCTGCAAAAATAATTCAAGCAGATTGAAGTGCCTATGAGTTGCATATAAAGGTAGGGACCACCAGTGCATAGAACAGCACTTTGGGGTAGTTCACTGTAAGGGTAAGGAGTGAGGGACTACTACACATATTAGTGCAGTGCATTCATGGGAGCACGTAGGATTTGCCTAATGTTGGTCTGGTCAGGTCGTTGAACAACTGCTTGCACGGCACTGCCATTTGTGAGGTAGCTCTGACAGCCTGCTATCTTTCTGGAATGATCTTCAGGAACTCATCCTGAAATGGTCATTTTTGCAGCTCACTCAGGGGCACCTTTAGATCTGCCTTGGAAAATTGACTGCCCAACACTTGCCTGCTGTCATCATTGCAATCCAACCCATTAGTTCTCTGCTCCCAAGAATGTTCCTCCCTTTCAGCCACCAGTTTAAATCCCCAATGGTAGGTGGGAGTTGCACTCCCTGCCCACCTTCCCATGAGCTTTCTTCTTCAGTGGTGCATGGCCCAGCTAACAGGATGTTAACTCGCTAATCATGAGATTTGGGTCATTAACCAGCAGAAGTCCCACCCCAGCACACTTCAAGTGCCAGTCAGAAATTTTGGGGGGGTGGGGGGGTGGTGGTTTCGTTTAATACAGAAATTTAATCAAGAATATATTGTAAGTATTGATAAATTCAACAGAACAATGTTTCACTGACTTCTGAAATGTTAACTTATTTTTTCTGTTTACAGCTGCTGACTGATTTGTGTATTTCTAGCATTTCCTGTTATGGAACAATTTGCAAGCACATTTTAAATCCTGTTTTCAGATTAAGGGTTTGGATGGATTGAAACGATTTATTGCACTGGGAACACTAGACCTCTCCAGAAACCTGTTAACATGGAAGGAACTTCAGAAAATCCGACACATGCAGATACTGGATCTGCGGCTGCATGGGAACCCTGAGCTGCAAAATGATGCACACTGTATGTAGAGTATTGAATGATATTGCAGAGTGGCACCTGTGGGTTATACAGTTTTTATGCTTGTGAAAGAAAAATTATATAACCTCAGCAGACATGAGATCTTTCCGTGATCTGTAGTTGTGTATGGGCATGAAATTTTACCAGGACGTGTGGCGGGTGGACCACAATCTAACGTGGAACACAGATCTCCAGCTTTTCACCCAATGTAACAAGTTGTCCAAATTCATGGTTGGGGTTGTGAGGATAGAAGTACACAAAATAAGAAGGCTTTGAGTGTGTGTCTAGGGCAGGGGTGTTCAACCTTTTTGCGTGAGAGACAACATTATAATTTTTGTCCTACATAGGGGTCTAGTGAGCAAATTTTGGAACAATAAAGACATTAGAAATTTATCTTACTATTATTCAAACCATATAATGGATACTAATGTATTAACTTAATTTCTCTTCACAATGTTAAAGACTGATTTAGTGAGATACCTGGCATTGTTTTTGCTTGCACAATAACTGCCTGCAAAGTTGATGTAAAGATGTGGAGTATTCTGAATAGATGTCCATCTGTCAAAAATGCTCTTGATCTCTTTCTGTCTCCCCTCTCTCTGTGTCTCCCACCCTGTGTGTGTCTCACCCCACTCTGTGTCTCTCTCTCACCTTTGTGTCTCTCTTCCCCCCCTCCATGTCTCCACCCCCCCTTGTCTCTCCCACAGTCTGTCTCCCCCTCGTGTCTGTCCCCACCTCTGTCTCCCCCCCCCCCGCATCTCTCACCCTCTGTGTCTCTCCCTCTCTCCGTGTCTCCCCATCTCTCACAGTGTGTCCCCCCTCTGTGTCACCCCCCCCTCTCTGCCCCACTCTCTGTGCTTCCCCACCTCTCCCTGAGTCTCCACCCCTGTATCTCTCCGTCTCTCTGTCGCTCCTCCCTCTGTGTCTGCCCCACCTCTGTGTCTCCCCCTTCCCCGTATCTTCCCCTCTCTCTCTGTCTCCACTCTGTCTCTGTCTCCACTCTGTCTCTGTCTCCTGTCTCTCTTTGTGAAACCCCCCTCTGCGTCTTCTGCTGATCTCATCCTCTCTGTGTCTCCACCCTCTCTCTGTCTTTCTCCGTCTATGTCTCCCCTCCCTGTTTGTGTTCCTTCCCCCTCTCTGTGTTTCCCTCTTTCCCCACCAGTACTGTACCCCTGTGTTATACAGTGACAGACCAGTCCCCAGCAGTACTGTACTCCGGTGTTATAGTGACAGACCTGTCCCTGCCAGTACTGTACCCATGTTATACAGTGACAGACATGTCCAAACCACTACTGTACCCCAGTGTTATACAGTGACAGGCCTGTTCAGACCAGTACTGTACCCCAGTGTTATTCAGTGACAGACCTGTTCCCAACAGTACTGTACCCCAATGTTATACAGTGACAGACCTATCCCACCAGTACTGTGCCCCAGTGTTATACAGTGACAGACCTGTCCCCAGCAATACTGTACCTCAGTGTAATACAGTGAGACATGTCCCCACCAGTACTGTACCTCAGTGTAATACAGTGACAGACATGTCTCCACCTGTACTGTACCCCAGTGTTATACTGTAACTGACATGCCTCCACCAGTACTGTACCCCAATGTTATACAGTGACAGACCTGTCCCCACCAGTACTGTACCTCAGTGTAATACAGTGACAGACTGTACTGTACTCCAGTGTTACACAGTAACTGACATGTCTCCACCAGTACTGTACCCCAGTGTATTCAGTGACAGACCTGTCCCCACCAGTACTGTTATACAGTGACAGACCTGTTCCCAGCAGTACTATACCTCAGTGTAATACAGTAACAGACATGTCCCCACCAGTACTGTACCCCAGTGTTATACAGTAACTGACATGTCTCCACCGGTACTGTACCCCAATGTTATACAGTGACAGACCTGTCCCCACTAGTACTGTACCCCAGTGTTATTCAGTGACAGACCTTTCTCCACCAGTACTGTACCCGTGTTACAGTGACCTGTCCTTTTTTTTTATTCATTCATGGGATGTGGGCATCGGTGGCTAGGCCACCATTTATTGTCCATCCCTAATTACCCTTGAGGAGGTGCTGGTGAGCTGCCTTCTTGTACCGCTGCAGTCCATGTGAGGTAGGTACACCCACAGTGCTGTTAGGAAGGGAGTTCCAGGACTTTGACCCAGCGACAGTGAAGGAACGGCGATATAGTTCCAAGTCAGGATGGTGTGTGACTTGGAGGGGCACTTGCAGGTAGTGGTGTTCCCAAGTATTTACTACCCTTGTCCTTCTACTTGGTAGAAGTCACGGGTTTGGAAGGTTCTGTCTAAGGAGTCTTGGTGCGCTGCTGCAGTGCATCTTGTAGAAGGTACACATTGCTGCCACTGTGCGTCAGTGGTGGAGGCAGTGAATGTTTGTAGATGGGGTGCCAATCAAGCGGGCTGCTTTGTCCTGGATGGTGTCGAGTTCTTGAGTGTAGTTGGAGCTGCACCCATCCAGGCAAGTGGAGAGTATTCGATCACACTCCTGACTTGTGCCTTATTGATGGTGGACAGGCTTTGGAGAGTCAGGAGGTGAGTTACTC
Source organism: Heterodontus francisci (assembly GCF_036365525.1). Classification (NCBI taxonomy): domain Eukaryota; kingdom Metazoa; phylum Chordata; class Chondrichthyes; order Heterodontiformes; family Heterodontidae; genus Heterodontus; species Heterodontus francisci. The sequence continues at coordinate 38,534,265 of NC_090378.1, forward strand.
GTCACAGGATTCCTAGCCTCTGACCTGCTCTTGTAACCATGGTATTTATATGGCTACTCCAGTTCAGTTTCTCGTCAATGGTAGCCCGTAGCATGTTGACAGTGGGGGATTCAGCGATGGTAATGCCAGTGAATGTCAAGGGGAGATGGTTGGATTCTCTCTTGTTGGAGATGGTCATTGCCTGGCACTTGTGCGGCATGAATGTTACTTGCCACTTATCAGTCCGAGCCTGGATGTTGTCCAGGTCTTGCTGCATTTCTACATGGGCTGCTTTAGTTGCGAATGATGCTGAACATTGTGCAATCATCAGCGAACATCCTACTTCTGACCGAATGATTGAAGGAAGGTCATTGATGAAACAGCTGAAGATGGTTGGGCCGAGGACACTACCCTGTGGAACTCCTGCAGTGATGTCCTGGAGCTCAGAAGATTGACCTCCAACAACCACAACCATCTTACCTTGTGCTAGGTATGACTCCAACCAGCGGAGGGTTTTCCCCCTGATTCCCATTGAATTCAGTTTTGCTAGGGCTCCTTGATGTCATAATCGGTCAAATGCTGCCTTGATGTCAAGGGCAGTCACTGTCACCTCACCTCCTGAGTTCAGCTCTTTTGTTCATGTTTGAACCAAGGCTGTAATGAGATCAGAAGCTGAGTGGCCCTGGCAGAACCCAGACTGAGCATCACTGTGCAGGTTATTGCTAAGCAAGTGCTGCTTGATGGCACTGTTGATGACACCTTCCAGCACTTTACTGATGATTGAGAGTAAACTGATGGGGCAGTAATTGACCGGGTTGGACTTGTCCTGCTTTTTGTGTACAGGACATACCTGGGCAATTTTCCACATTGCAGGGTAGATGCCAGTGTTGGAGCTGTACTGGAACAGTTTGGCTAGGAGCGCGGCAAGTTCTGGAGCACAGGTCTTCAGTATTATTTCCGGAATATTGTCAATGCCCATAACCTTTGCAGTATCTAGTGCCTTCAGTTGTTTCTTGATATCACGCGGAGTGAATCGAATTGGCTGAAGTCTGGCATCTATGATGCTGGGGACTTCAGGAGGAGGCCGAGATGGATCATCAGCTCGGCACTTCTGGCTGAAGATTGTTGCAAATGTTTCAGCCTCATCTTTCACACTGATGTATGGGCTCCCCCATCATTGAGGATGGGGATATTTGTGGAGCCACCTCCTCCAGTTAGTTGTTTAATTATCCACCACCATTCACAGCTGGATGTGGCAGGACTACAGAGCTTAGATCTGATCTGTTGGTTATGGGATTTCTTAGCTCTGTCTATCGCATGCTGCTTATGCAGTTTTGCACGCAATTATTCCTCTGTTGTCGCTTCACCAGGTTGACACCTCATTTTGAGGTATGCCTGGTGCTGCTCCTGGCATGCCCTCTGGCACTCTTCATTGACCCAGGGTTGGTCTCCTGGCTTGATGGTAATGGTAGAGTGGGGGACATGCCGGGCCATGAGGTCACAGATTGTGGTTGAGTACTATTCTGCTGCTGCTGATGGCCCACAGCGCCTCATGGATGCCCAGTTTTGCATTGCTAGATCTGTTCGAAATCTATCTCATTTAGCACGGGGGTAGTGCCACACAACACGATGGACGGTATCTTCAATGTGAAGGCGGGAATTGGTCTCCACAAGGACTGCGCTGTGGTCATTCCTACCAATACTGTCATGGACAGATACATCTGTGGCAGGCAGATTGGTGAGGATGAGGTCAAGTATGTTTTTCCTTCTTACCTCATCAGTACTGTACATGTGTTTTACAGGGACAGGCCTGTCCCCACCAGTTCTGTACTCCAGTATAATAGTGACAGACCATGGCCCACCAGTACTGTACCCCAGTGTCATACAGTGACAGACCTGTTCCCACCAGTACTGTACCCATATCATACAGTGACAGACCTGTCCCTGCCAGTATTGTACCCCAGTGTTCTACAGTGACAGACCTGTCCCATCATTACTGTACCTTAGTGTTATACAGTGACAGACCTCCCCACCAGTACTGTATCTGTGTTATACAGGGACAGACCTGTCCCAGCCAGTACTGTACCCCAGTGTTATTCAGTGATACTAGTACAGCAATGCAGTGGAACATCCATCAGTGTTGTAAATATTACACAAAGGCAGTTTTCAAGGTACTGGGCTCTTAGTGGCAATAACAGACCAGTTAGGAACAATGGGGAGGCTCCAGGCAGGTGCTGTGACATTTCCCATCAGAGGAGAGAACTGATGGACATCATCACTGTTTGGGTTTCTGTTGAGTCTCCTGTCCAACCTGCCCCTCGATCGGGGGCCTTTCCAGTGGGTTCCTTATTCCTACAGTGTCAGTTCTCAATACAAGCCCAGTAACACTGATGAGTCCCAGCCTTTCATTAGAGAGCAAACAACCACAGGGGAACAAAAAAAATGTTAAATCCCCACTAAGATACGTGCTTATTTCCGCTAGAACAGCAACTGGCTACGCAGCATCTGTCTCCACAAGCTCAGGTTAAATTGCTCACCTTCCTCAGCAGTTCGTGAGGCAGGTAGGACAAGCATGTGGTATCCAGTGCTCCAGTCTCTGTGAGTGTTGTAACCACTGCTCCGCTGGTGTGGCCAAGCCACGGGCAGCCTGCTGTCAGTCACACAGGATTGGCAGGCCGGATTCTGGCCCACAGGCTGTATGATGGACAATCATGGTCTAAGGAATTCCTGGGCTACCCCGGGAATTCCACCATTGCGTCTTCCCTAGGCCAATTGCCTTCTATTGTGGGCCTCATAAAGGCCCCAAGAATGAAAACTAATCAAACCCAAAAATGTCATCTCAGTTTTTACCTTCTCCATTCTGCAAATATTTATCCCTGTGAGTAAATCAAAATTTGAGGCACTGAAACTTTCCATCCTTCAAGTTTCTCTTGCTCCCATCCATCCAGATTATTTAAATGATCTGACCTCACACTTTGGAAAGGGTCAATGTTGATGGCCATCAACAGCTGGGAATTCAACAACGTTCCTCTTCTGGTATATACTGGCAAGATTGTTATAAAAAGTGAATGCCTTGTCCAGTGTTTAAAGTGAAATTTCTGCTTCCGCAAGGAATTCTCTATAATGATTTGGATTTCCATCTTATTTATGTTATTAGTGCTGTCTGAAATCATCTTTACTCATCCATCCAGAAAGATCCTAAAATCCCCCCATTGTAGGATCCAATCATACTTCTTAAATATTTCCAGGATTTTTGCCTTCACTATTCTATCTGGAAGTTTATTCTGCACATTCTGTATGAAGAATAATTTCTGTTATCTGTCCTAAAATTACCTTTCTTAAATGTGAACCTCTCCCTTATTTTACATGAACAATTTAATTTAAAATAACTTGTCAGGTTTACAATTTTTTATTTCTTTAACAAGCTTGTATACCTTCCTTTATAAAATCAGCCCTGAAATGTCTCCTTTCAAGGTTGTAAAGTCCAACTTTCTCCAGTCTTTGCTGGATTATGTGCTTTGGGACATCCTGAGGTCATGAATGGCACTATAGAAATGCAAGTTCCTTATTTCTTTCATTCCTGCTGTAAGTGATACGCCTCATGACTCTTCTCTGCACTGCTTCCAGTGCTTGAATAACCTGCTGAATTTTGAGTTTACAAAGAATCCTAGATCCCTTCAAGCTTTACCCTCATCTATTCTAACACCAACCTTGCAGTACGTGAGTCACCTATTTTTCCTTCTTTGCACTTTACGCTTGTCTGCGTTAAATTTTATTTCTTATTGTTCTGCTCACTTACATAGTTTGTTCAACTCATCCTGTACTTTCTGAATTGCCTCCTCTGATTCCATTGCCCCTATTAGATCAGAATTTTCTGCAAGTTGAGACACTTTACATTGCAGTCAGTGTGGATTCAGCAGAAGATCCTGCATAGCTAATTTCTAACCTCCTGATTTTACTCAAGGAAGTGACAACCCAGTGGGGAGGCCCTACGATCTGGTGTACCTAGATTTCCAAAAGGCATTTGACCAAATTCCATGGAAAGGCTATTAGTTAAACTCAGTGTTAGGAATTCAGGAAAATAAATCATCAAAAAGTTACAAAATAAGTACTCATTCGAGGACTTGTGTTCAGATGAGACAAGTACTATTTATTAATTGTTATATTAATTGTCTGCAGGTGGTGGGCATTAACTGGGGATTCACTTGAGCCCATATAAAGAGAGACCGTTAAAAGCGATGGTTGTTAGGTTTGGAGGCGTATGCTTGTAATGTGTAATTCTGTAAATAAATATAAAAATGTGTAAAGATTGGCTCCAGTTCTATCCTTCACCAGTTGGCTTTCTGGAATAGAACACAATGTGGCGTGCCACAAGGCTTGCTGTTAAAACTACTGCTATTTCTAATTTACTTAAATGACCAGAAATGATTCAGAAACTCAACGTAAAGTGGTAAGATTTACATGTTACAAACTAGGAGGGAGGGACAGTGAAATCAGAAGAGGCAGCTTAGAAATTACCGAATGAGTTGGATTGAATATGTTTGTGAACAGAAAAATTTAACTTAATGCAGGTGGATGTAAAGTATTACATACAGAAAAAAAACTAAGTGACTCATAAACTCCATGAGAGGGATTAAAATAGCTCTGAATGAAGCTGAAACTGATCGAGAATTCTTGGTAAGCTTGACACTCAACATGTCCAACCAATGCAGAGACTCAACAAAGTCAATAAAATGTTAAATTAAAACAAAGGCAAAATACTGTGGATGCTGGAAATAAAAACAGAAAATGCCAGAAATACTCAGCAGGTCAGGCAGCATCTGTGAAGAGAGACAGAGTTAATGGGCTGAATTTTATCAACCCGTTGTGTATCCTCATGTTGGGACCAGATGAGGGTGGTGGTGTCACTCAGCACGTGTGTGGCTGGCTAACCACAATCACACGGTGGTCGGCTCATTTGAATGCAGGAGGCGTGAGGCCCGTCCTATTAGAGGACGGGGGCGGGTGATGAGGTGCCAATGGTGTCGTCATGCAGGTGCTGGCGCCATATTTAAAGTGCTGCCAGCCATGCTTAAACTGCTGCTTCACTGAGTGACTTGGCTGCTGCTTTGCCTTTGTGCTGTTGACTCCCCCCCCCCCCCCCACCCGCCAGCTGAAGATCCTATGCTGCTGATTCTCCTGGCTGGAATGCCCGTGCTGCTGAACTGCCATGCTGGTGTACTGCTGACCCCACCCCACCGCCCCCCCCTACCCCACCCTTTTGGAGTCCCTGTGCTGCTGATTCTACCCCCTTCCCCGCCTGACTGGAGTCCCTAAGCTGCTGACCCCCTCCCCAGCTGGAATCCTTGTGCTGCTTATCCCCCCTGGTGGAGTCCCAATGATGCTGATTCCCCACCACCCGCCCCCCCTCCCCGCCCTGGCTGGAGTCCCTAAGCTGCTGATTCCACCTGGCTGGAGTCCCTTTGCTGCTGATTCCACCTGGCTGGAGTCCCTTTGCTGCTGACCGCCCCCACCCCCTCTCCTGGCTGGAGTCCCATCATTGCTGACTCCCCTGGCTGGAGTCCCTATGCTGCTGATCGTCTCTAGCTGGAGTTCTTGTGCTGCTGATCCTCTCTGGCTGAGTCCCCATGCTGCTGTGCTGTTGACCAAGACCTCATAAGGCCAGCAGCTGACTGGAAACCAAGGGACCATGCCAGGTGGAAGATACTGATTGGCCCTACGGTTCAATGGTGAATCATTGTGAATTCCCCTCCAGGCTGGAAGGGAAGGCTCCTTTTCCCAAGAGATGGCAGGAGGAGAGGCTCCCGCCTGACCAAGCAAGCCTGGACTGAGATCGCAGAGGAGGTCAGTAGCCGTGGGGTCACCCTCCAAAACTGGGTCCAGTGCTGCAACAGGGTCAATGACCTCCTTCACTCCGCCAGTGTGAGTCCTCCGTACCCATCCCATCATTGGAGCTTGCATGTGGTCACGCGGGAGAGACCGCAGCATGGTCAGGGAGTAGCTGCTAAGGGAGTGGCAAGGGGCTGAGGCAACAACAGGTCATGTCAGATGCATGGCTGCATCTTCAAGGAAGCCGGCCTTCTGTCCTAGCTTTCCCCCTGCATTTCCCTTGAGAGTGGATGTGTGAAGGAGGCATTCAGGAGCTCCCATCAGAGGCCAAAGGGCTGCCACCAAAACAAGTATCCTGCTGGTCTCTGTGGGAAGATTAACAATGTTCCTGTTTCTGCTCGCAGAAGAAAATGGCCCACAACTCTAGGGAAAGGGCAAAGACTGGAAGTGGGATCCCGGACATCCGAGAACTGATCTCAGCAGAGGAGGTGGCCTTGGAACTAGCGGGTTCCTAGGCCGGCCTTTCCAAAGTAGGTGGAGAGACTGGAGTGGCCACCCAAAAGAGTGAGGAGACATTGTGTTCATGTGCCCACCACCGCCCTTCCAGAGAACCACAACACGCATGGTTGGTATGGCCAAATCCATGCAGTAGAGCCCCTAAATGTTTGTATTTTCTCCTGCAGGTTGTGGTACTTTGGAGGGAAGATCATTTGCTTGCGCCGCTGGAATCCTGACGTTCTCTGAGGATGAGGAGGAAGAATCCTCAGAGGGTGCATCGTCGCATCGTTCCCCTACACCCTCCACCAGCACAGATACTCTCACCTCGGTGCTTGGGTTTAGATGCAGGATCACAGGCAGGTGAAAGCACCACACACATGAACGAGCAGCTGTCAGAGGCCTTGACTGATGAGGCTGCTGACTGTTGGAGGACTGTGTGTGGCCTGGCCTTTGCTGAGCCCCTGGCTGATGATGAGCCTCTTGTGTCGGCAGCACAGAGCATGCTGATGTTGCAAGAGAGAGGTAAGGGAACATTTGGCAGAGCTGCCAGAGGCAATGTGCAGCCATGCACAGAGGATGGAGGAGTCCATTCATACCATGAGTGCTGCCATGTCTCAGGCATGCGAGTGCATGGCTTCCTCCATCGGGAGGTTGGCAATCCTCCCAGAGAGCCAGATGCCAGATGTGTGCGCATACCTGCATACACTCACCTTAGCCATGAGATCAATGCAGCAATGGCAAGGCGAGAGAGGGAATGAGGTGCCCAGTGTCTTCTGCAGGTCCTTGTCCTTTACGGTCAGCAGGGAGGTTCCAGTGAACCTTGAAAGGAGGAGGACAGGCTGACCTCCACATTTGGGGCTTCCCCTCAAGGTGCTGTGGACAGTGGCTGCTTAGTCCCTCCGCCAGTGAGCCCAGATCCCATAGCTGCAAGGACTGAGGAGGCACCTGCACCTGTGAGGAACACCTCTGGCACCCAGGGCCCTCCAGGCCTCAGCCAGTCAGAGGATACCTGCCAAAGTGATCCCAGGTCACAGGGCACCACATTCAGCTGCCTGTCTCTAACTTAGCTGCCAGTGCAAGGTGAGAACTTTGTAGAAGCTCAAGGAAGTGTGTGAAGAAGAGCACCTAGACACCGTTGGGATTTCATGGGTGTATGAAATTTGGTTTTGTTATTGAATATTGAGAATGTTTAAATAAATGGAGGTCATTTTCATCGTTGAGAATCTCTCTTGTTTTCCCTGCTGCCCTGTCAGATGTCACCTTCACGCGTGTTCCCTCAATGCCAGTGCAGGGGCAGACTGCGCATGGGCACCTTCTCAGCTTTTTCCATGTGCCTGCAGAGCCTGGACGCGAGACACAGAAGTGCGATAGGAAAGAGGTAACAAACAGAATACAGTAAGGTGAGTCTTTATTGTGTTTGCTCGGAATGGGCATCATGATGGCAGAAACTGGGTATGGATGAGATTGTCCCGATCTCCTTTACATGTCTGCCAATGGCCCTTGCCTCCAGTACAAAGGCTTCATCATCTATTGCCTGCTCGACATCCTCCCCCACATCCTTCTCATCGGATGAGGAATGGCGATCAATTGTGTCATCTTAATTCAAGGCTTTCCTCCCCTTTGCATTTTTAGATTGTGAAGAGCACAGCAGACCACCACGATACTGGAGACCCTCACTGGGCCATACTACAGGGCTCCACCAGATCGACCCAGGCATCAACATCCTAATGGCCTATTTGATGGTCACTCGGGTGGACCCGTGGCAGGTGTTGTACCTCCTCTGCTGCAGTGCCATGTCTTTAGTGGGTAGCCCATATCCCGAGAATCCATTGCTGAAGGCAAGCGGAGGGGCGGAAATGCTGTGGCACTGGGACTACGAATTATGTAGGCATCATGGCTACTTCCCGGGAAACACTTCTGGTGGTCACAGACCAGTTATACATTGCCCTTCCTGTTGATGAAGGCTGTTGGCTGCTCTGAGGGGGCCTTGATGACCACCTGTGTGCAATCAATGACACCCTGCACCCGTGGAAATCCAGCGATGGCTCCGAAGCTGATGGCCCTCTCAGCCTGGCTGTCAGAGTTAGTCTGGTACCACACATAGTCCCGGTCCTCTTGGACAGGGCATTGGTCACCTCTTTGATGCAGAGGTGGGCAGCTGCCTGGGACACTCCACACATTTCTCCAGTGGATCCCTGGAAAGAGCCGGAGCCGTAGAAGTTGAGTGCCACGGTGATCTTCAGGCCCACAGGCATTGGATGTCCACCAAAGCCCTTGGCTTGCCGTTCACCCTGCAGCATGGCACTTAAGTCAGTGACGGCCCCCCTGGAGAGCCGCAGTCTTCCCTGACACTGCTGCTCTGACATTTGGATGTAGCGGAGGCGAGTTCAGTACACTATCCACTGTGGATAAGCCCTTCTTGACGCAGCTGGCTGCTATGGCTCCCCTAGTCAATCTTCACCAGCTTGCACAGTGCTGCCTGGCCCTGCTTCCCTCTGAGTCTCTGCTGCACAGCACAGGGACCTACAAAGACTGGATGTATGAGACCCATGCCAGCTGGTCGCTCCTTCTCCTGTGTACTGTCTCTGGACAGATGACCTTACCTTTGGAGCCTTCCCCTTGCCATTCCCCTCAGGTCACCGGTTTAATGCCCCTCTGTGCCCAGCCTTGCCTCGAGGGATGCACCCTCTCTCTGCCCACCCTTGCTCTGAGGGCTACACCCCCTCTGCATTGCCCTTGCCTCGAGGACTTCATCGCTCTCGGGCAATGGCTGCCACAACCCCCATTCTCTTTCCTGGATTTATCCAACACTTCCCATGGCTGCTTTCCCGTGTCGGCACTGAGGTCACACCTTGGTGCCATCACCTTTAAATGGCTGGGGATCTGAAGGCACTTGATCCCCGTGCACCATTTTCTAAATAGGAACCCCCCACCCCCCGCCACTCCCCCCCATTAAATCGGAGTTTTCAGCAATTCAAATTGCAGTCCCATCGTGTGTTCGTAGCAACGCTCCCTTGGATCTTTTCCACCACAGACAAAATCCAGAACTGACATCACAGCGTTGGGTTTCCGCTACCCCTACCAATTTTTCAGCCACACCCCCTCCACTACCACCCACTTCCCTCCTGCCCCACTCCACCACCGCCCTTGGGGATGCCGCCAGGATCTTCCCGAAGGCGGACAGGCCCTCCACCGAGGATCAAACCTAGCAGGTGCTTAGAGGCCCCGCGAGGCCTCCTGTCCTAACCTCCCACTGGAGCTGCAACCACAGCGGGTCACATCTGCGGCCAGAGGCCACCTTGTGGGGAGGTTTTCTGTCCAGAGGGGTGGCCTGGCAGCTGTGGCCAGCTATATATTTTTTTAAAATTCTAACCTCTTCAGAGGGCACCTCAAGATGGAGGCACCCTCGTGGTCCCCCTCCTGCAGCGACAGCACCCACCACTGTTGGTGTGGCTGCCATCCTTCCGAGGCTGCAGGTCCACTGATTGGACCTACAGCCTCAGGAACCCACCCACCATCCTTAATTGGACAGCACACCCAGAGGTGGCCTCTTCATTGGCCTCCTGATCACCCAGGCAGGCGCATTACTGTCAAGTCTGGGGTCAGGACCTGGCAATGGTTCTGCCCTCAATTATTTTTCAAAGAGGACAAGATTCCACCCAACGTTTCAGTTGATGACCTTTCATCAACCTGAAATGTGAACTCTGTTTCTTGATCCACAGATCCACATAAGAACATAAGAAATAGGAGCAGGAGTAGGCCATTCTGCTCTTCAAACCTGCTCCACCATTCAGTAAGATCATGGCTGATCTACCTCAGCTAAACCATCCTGCCCCATCCCCATATCCCTTGATTCCCTTAGTATCCAAAAATTTATCAATTTCTGATTTGAAAAAACTAAATAACTATGAATCCACAGCTCTGTGCTTAAGAGAATTCCAAAGGTTCACATCGTCTGAGTGAAGAGATTTCTCCTCATCTCAGTCCAAAATGGCCAACCCCATGCTCTGAAACTGATAGGTCTAAACTCCCCAGCCAGGGGAAACATCCTCCCAGCATCCATCCTGCCAATCTCCTTAAGAATTTTATGTTTCAATGAGATCACCTCTCATTCTTCTAAACTCTAGGGAATATAGAGCTGAATAAATAGAATATAGATGTTGCCTGACCTGCTGGCTATTTTGACAATTTTCTGGTTTTATTTCAAAATGTTAAACTACATCAACAAAAGAGTTAAATACAAGTCAGAGGAAGTCATGACTAAACTGTACAGCCCTCTGCTTAGACAAAACCTTGAATATTGCATCCAATCCTGGTCATCAGGAAACGTTCAAGCACTACAGGCAATTTAGAGAAGGTTGAGCCCTCGTGTCAAAAGCCTGGGTTAGGATGAAAAGGTTTGAAAGATTGAAGAGACCTAGGTTTTTCAGCCTGGAAAAGAGGTTTGTAGGAGAAAGAAAGAGCTTGGATGATCAGTTTATTAAGTTTTATAAGATAGTTAAAGGAATGGAGAAGTAAACCTGGAATATTTAAATTAAATAGTGAGAGTAGGACCAGAAGACATAGATTTAAATTGGTGTAAGATAAATTTACAGCTATTATTAGGATATTCTTACACAAAATCTGATCATCATATGGAACAGACTTGCAAAGATGCGCAGTAACGGCAAATCCTGTGGAATATTTAAGAAATAATTGGATGCTGAAATGGAGGCGTTTTAGTGCCTTTCTTAGTGGATGAGCTAAGATTGGGTGAGTAACCTTCCTTATTTTGTGAAAGAAACTGATGATTTTGTCTGTTTGTACCTATCAACACCAATTTTATTTTCATTCACTCATGCATAAACCTCACTGCAAAGCAGAAAGGTTTACTGTGATGGTAGAAAGGTAGATATTGCTCAAACTGTTTAATTTCTGCGTGAACGATAATATTTGAAAATGTCATTTTAAATGGCGTCTATCTTCTTCTTTGGCCTCCTTGTCTCGGGAGCCAATGGGTAAGCGCCTGGAAATGGTCAGTGGTTTGTGAAGCAACGCCTGGAGTGGCTTGAAAGGCTAATTCGAGAATGACAGGTGCTGCAGATAGAATTGGTTGTCGGGGCTGTTACACAGTTGGCTCTCTCCTTGCGCTTCTATCTTTTTTCCTGCCAACTGCTAAGTCTCTTCGACTCGCCACACTTTAGCCCCGCCTTTATGGCTGCCCGCCAGCTCTGGCGATCATTGGCAACTGACTCCCACGACTTGTGGTCAATGTCACAGGACTTCATGTCACGTTTGCAGACGTCTTTAAAGCGGAGACATGGACGGCCGGTGGGTCTGATACCAGTGACGAGCTTGCGATACAATGTGTCCTTGGGGATCCTGCCATCTTCTATGCGGTTCACATGGCCAAGCCATCTCGAGCGCCGTTGGCTCAGTAGGGTGTATATGCTGGGGATGTTGGCCGCCTCGAGGACTTCTGCATTAGAGATACGGGTCCTGCCACCCGATGCCAAGGATTCTCCGGAGGCAGCGAAGATGGAATGAACTGAGACGATGCTTTTGGCTGACATACGTTGTCCAGGCCTCACTGCTGTAGAGCAAGGTACTGAGGACACAGGCTTGATACACTCGTACTTTTGTGTTCCGTGTCAGTGCACCATTTTCCCACACTCTCTTGGCCAGTCTGGACATAGCAGTGGAAGCCTTTCCCATGCACTTGTTGATTTCTGCATCTAGAGACAGGTTACTGGTGATAGTTGTGCCGAGGTAGGTGAACTCTTGAACCACTTCCAGAGCGTGGTCGCTGATATTGATGGATGGAGCATTTCTGACATCCTGTCCCATGATGTTCGTTTTCTTGAGGCTGATGGTTAGGCCAAATTCGTTGCAGGCAGCCGCAATCCTGTCGATGAGTCTCTGCAGACACTCTTCAGTGTGAGATGTTAATGCAGCATTGTCAGCAAAGAGGAGTTCCCTGATGAGGACCTTCCGTACTTTGGTCTTCGCTGTTAGATGGGCAAGGTTGAACAACCTACCACCTGATCTTGTGTGGAGGAAAATTCCTTCTTCTGAAGATTTGAACGCATGTGAGAGCAGCAGGGAGAAGAAGATCCCAAACAGTGTAGGTGCGAGAACACAGCCCTGTTTCACGCCACTCAGGATAGGAAAGGGGTCTGATGAGGCGCCGCTATGCTGAATTGTGCCTTTCATATTGTCATGGAATGAGGTGATGATACTTAGTAGCTTTGGTGGACATCTGATCTTTTCCAGTAGTCTGAAGAGACCACGTCTGCTGATGAGGTCAAAGGCTTTGGTGTGATCAATGAAAGCAACGTAGAGGGGCATCTGTTGTTCACGGCATTTCTCCTGTAGCTGGCTAAGGGAGAACAGCATGTCAATGGTGGATCTCTCTGCTCGAAAGCCACACTGTGCCTCAGGGTAAACACGCTCAGCCAGCTTCTGGAGCCTGTTTAAAGCTACTCGAGCGAAGGCTTTCCCCACTGTGCTGAGCAGGGAGATTCCACGGTAGTTGTTGCAGTCACTGCAGTCACTTCAGTCACCCTTGTTCTTGTAGAGGGTGATGATATTGGCATTGCGCATGTCCTGTGGTACTGCTCCCTCGTCCCACCACAGGCAAAGCAGTTCGTAGAGTGCTGAAAGTATAGCAGGCTTGGTACTCTTGATTATTTCAGGGGTAATGCCGTCCTTCCCAGGGGCTTTTCCACTGGTTAGAGAATGAATGGCATCACTGAGTTCCGATTTTGTTGGCTGTACGTCCAGCTCATCCATGACTGGCAGAGACTGGGTTGCATTGAGGGCGGTCTCAGTGACAAGATTTTCCCTGGACTACAGTTCTAGGTAGTGCTCAACCCAGCGGTCCATTTGCTTGCGTTGGTCAGTGATTGTGTCCCCTGATTTAGATTTGAGGGGGGCGATCTTCCTGATGGTTGGCCCAAAAGCTCTCTTCATGCCATCATACATTCCTCTGCATGTTTCCAGTGTCGGAGGCCAGCTGAATATGACTTCATAGGTGTTGCCAGTGGTCATTTGCGCAGCGCCTGGCTGTTCTTTGTGCAGCGCTTCTGGCTGCTTTAAGTGCTGCGGATGTTAACTCGCTGGTGGCTTTCTTGTAGTTCAGCAGTGCGATGCACTTAGCGGCTATGACAGGTTCCAGTTCTTCAAAGTGAGATTGAAACCAGTCTGCATTCTGCTTCACACGTTTGCCATAGGTGGTCATTGCTGAGTCATAGATGGCGTGTCTGGTGTGGGCCCACTTGGTCTTTGCATCTCCTGAAGGAGTGATTTGAAGGTTTTCAAGTGAATTTAGAAACTTATGTAACAGCTGTAGATAAGAAATTCTGCTAGTGTTGATGCGCGGGCGGCCCTTCTGCTTGGAGTGATGCAGCTTCTTTGATTTGAGTCTAACCTTGCTGCACACCAGGGAGTGGTCGGTGTCGCAGTCCGCACTGTGGAAGCTGCGTGTGATTTGAACGCTGTTTAAAGAGGCTCGCCTTGTGACGATGAGGTCCAGCTGGTGCCAACGACGTGATCTTGGGTGCAGCCAAGAAATCTGGCGACAGGGTTTAGTGTGAAAGAACGAGTTGGTGATGCAGAGGTTATGATAGGTACACAACTCAAGCAGTCTCTGTCCATTCTCATTCATCCTTCCAATGCCATAGCGTCCAAGATAGGAGGGCCATGAGTTCTGGTCGGCCCCAACCCTGTCATTAAAGTCCCCCAGCAGGAACAAATGTTTGTTGTTAATGATGGCGGTCTTCCGAGAATCGTTGATTTGTGTAAGGTCTTCTGACAGGCCAGGACCCATAGTTCTGACGTTCCAGCTTGCAAAACGAAGGGCTGGTACCTTCTTTCCTTTTTTTGTCGTGCTGTTTGGTGCGGTGTTGCAGTCCACTTTTCAGGCAATGACCCTGAGCTCCAAGCACCCATTGAAGCAGGTGGACTGTGGCAGAACAGAACCTTACTGACCGGGGCCTACCCGGTTTGAGGCGGGCGGTAGCTGTCCAGTGAGATGTGATGACCTCTCCCACTGACAAAGGCAACCCGTGGCGCCCAATCTCTACACCAATTGAGCTGGACTTATAACCCGTAACTGCTGCCTTCCATGTTGTTTTGGTCGCTGTGAGGCGACTATGGAGTGACCTCTCCATGCCACATGCCTGGGCGGATGTTTGGAGGTTGTGAGTTGCCCAAGCGTCAAAACCCCCCTCTCGGCCTTCCTGGTGGGGTCCAAAGGAGTGCAGAGCATGATGTTTGGCACCGGTATGGCTGCAGGAACTGCCGGAAACATGCCAAAGGTGACACATGACTGCCTTCGGGCTTCCGCTCCGGATTTTCTGTTCGGGTTTACTCCCTTAGCCTTGGTCGCTCCCGAGACGCCCACAAGGCAGTGGGGTTGTTAGGGCCCCTGCTCAGGGATGGGTGGATGCCAGTGGTCGGAGGTGGGGGGAAGGGGGTGCGGGGGGTTGGGGAGGGGGTGTGAGGGGGAGGGGTGCGGTGGGAAGGGGTGTCTATCTAACTATAAGAAATCACCATTTTTGGGACACTTGCAAAGTTGCATGATGCCAGGAATAGGAAACTACAAGTATGGAAAGTTCCCATTTTTATCATGTCTTTCTTTTTAGATCGTGTCCATGTGATTGATTGTCTGTCCAATGCATGGATGGTAGATGGACATTTTGTCACTTCCAAAGAGAGACTCTTGGTAACCCAATTCTTCCTGGATTCTGCCCTAACAGGCCACCCTGTAGTAAGTATTTTGTCCATGTTTCTAGTTACTCTTTGTAGTTAAATAATCCTTTGAATTTAAAAGAAATAGAATGAAATGGTTCAGATATTTGCTTTGCAGTAATTAGGTCAGAGTACTAATTAGTTTAATCGCATGGTGTACCAACAAGCCTCAAAATCTCCACAAAGGTCAGAAAATAGAAATTGTGGACAAGAGATTAATTGGAAGATCCTTAAGGACAGAGTAGTTTTGAATGATTTTGCACATAAATAAGGCAACATTTATGTGGGTCATTAAATACGAGTTTTAATTTGCATAATTTAATCAACAATGTGCTGTTCCTTCACTCCACTCCGCTTTCAATTAAAGCTCTTGAAGTTGTATTTGTCTTGAGTTAGGTTAACTTGGGTACTACAAGTATTCCAAGAATTTAAAGATAAATGCATTATTACTGAGTTGTGCTTTTCCATAAAGACCAATTTAAATCCCTGCTAACAAGGTTTGCAGGACAACCAATAAAATCTACTGGAGTGAGTTGAACACTACTTCACTTGAGTGGGGTCAAAATGCTTTCTCTCATCGTAACCCAGATGAAAATCAAATAGTACCAAAATCAAAGCAATTTTCCTAATAGTTACTTTATTACTGGGAATTAATTTCCTGTTTTGTTGAACATATTAATGAGGAATCCATTTCATTCACAAAATGCCACCTGAGCCTAGAAATTGCTGTGGCTGCTATTCCGAGGTTAAATGTGAGTGACTGAAAGTTTCTGGAAGAATTCATTTCTAATTAACCTCATACTATTGGTTTAAGTGCCAGGCGTACAATCACACCCAGTTAGGTGACCAATGGATTGGCAAAAATCATAACATGGTTAAGCAGTTGTAAATACACCAAGGCAGCTTTTAAATCCATACATATTTTCAGGGGAGAGCAGTCGAGGGATTTACTCACTGATTTAGCCGCCAAATGAGGGTGCTCAAGGTTGTAAGTTTTGTTCAAGAAGTAAGAACAGGCATGTAGTTATGCATGGAGCTGAAGGGCACCTTCCCGAGAGAGTTTGGTACAAATAACTGAGGGTGTTAGGACAGACAGAGGTGGAGATCCATGGCAGTCAACCTCCTGGGAAGAAGATGACATCAACAAACGAATGAATGAATGTACCCTTTCAGTCCCATGGGTGTTCATAACAAGGGCTAAAGATGGTAGCCTTGGTTTTCCAATCCTTCCAGTCTCCCTTCACCTTCAAATAAGATGATAAAATTATCTGGCACAAACGATTAACTATGTAAAAGGATGCTAACAGGCATTGGCTTGTATTATATAGAACTGGTGGTCACAAACAATCTGCATATGAACTGAATTCAAATTCCTTTCTAAGAATGAAAGTCATTGCATTATGGATAGGGCCCAAATTTGCTGTACTTTATGTAAGCCAGCAAATCATTGGAATTGAGCAGCTCTGTAGCATTGCTGTTGATGGTGTTACGAACGAGGCAAGAGGAGTGCACTGTTTATTCTAGTCCCACTTTTCCACAGGTCACAACATATATTTTAACTTTACCTACTTACCGATACAGTCAATCATTTGCTCTATTTTTCCCAGAATAGAACACACTAACCAGGTTTCATTAATGAACAACAAAATTATTAGTTAATTACAGAACAAGTCTTAACTAGTAATGAAGTAAAGCTTAGACACAGAATTAGAAATTTTAATGTCTCCTTTTTACCCTTAGCCTCTCACACACACACACACACACATGCATACATCGGTTAACCGGAAAAATGAAAGGGATTTTTTAAACTCAAAGCTCTGTTACAGACACAAAAAAGCACTTGAGCTAATTACTTTCTCATTTTTGAAGAAAACAGCAGATGAGATATGTTGTTCCAAAAGTGGCATACAGTCTAGCCTCTGAATACATGTAGACAGGTCACTAGGAACTTTTAGAAAAGTTCTTTTCAGGCGGCGTTGAGAATTATTTTTAGCAGGCTTTCTTCAAAGACAGGAGATGAGATGAATTGACACAGTAGACTTCTCAGGGTCTTTTAGAGATTTGCTCAGAAGTGAGTTGGGATGTGGTCTTCTGTCCTTCCTTGACATTTCTTCAGCAGACTTGACTTTATCAACCACTCACTCCAGAAGGTAAAACACACTCTGACCATTCCAACCAAAAACTTGTGAGTTTTCTGCCCTCTCAGGTGCACACTTCTGCATTTGGGCTTGTCCAATCAAGGGGCGCGACTGACTTCTCTGCCCACATTTTCCCCTGTTACCAGGGTTTCTGTTCTATTTTTAACTTGAGTCATGTGACAACCAGTAAACATTGTTGCCAAATTAGTTCTTTCAGTGCCCTCTTGAAAAAAACACTGATCCAACATTTATTCAGTTTGACTATGAATTCCTCAAAAAATATTTTAACAGAAAAAAACAATCACTTTCATAACACCGGTTAATAGCAAAGAGGGTATAAAGGTGTTAGCTCTGCTGAATAAGGCATCAGTCATCTCTTCAATTTATTTAGGAACAGCAATTCAACTGATACTGGTGATGTCCCTGTGTTAACCTGGAAAGAGCCTAGGGCATAAAAATTCAGGGCTGCAGTGACCATGTGACAATCCCATACCTAGGTGTATAGTTATCTTTAGGCCTTCCAGTAGTAACTGCCTCCCTACTAAGTCTCAGCATCTGGAGGCAATACTCTTCAGTTATGCTAGGCAGCTGTGCCTTTGCCTGTGGCTACAATGAGTGGTGTATCACCAGGTCCAAACATGGTTCCTTCTAATGTCTCCGGCAGCCCCTCTCTGCAGCTGCTCAGTTAAGTGCTAGGAAAGCACTGAAAGTCATTACCATTGTGGTGAACTTTGTGTCATCAGAACCTCAACGAAACAGCAATTCCAAGCAGAATCTTAACAGATGGGAACCTTGCACAGCTGTAACAGCTGTTTCATACAGATAGTAAGAGGGCATTACATGTGTGATGCATGAAGACTAATCATACAGCAAAAACAAGCACATGAAATGCAATGCATAGATTTAGCATAGTACCACCCAACAGCCATAGCATCTTAACTAATTTCAGACCAAGTGGCAGTAAGCATACGTTGTAAGTCACCTGCCCTGTTTTGAAAGTGTTAATACTTTGATGTAATATGTTTAATTGTGTTTTATATTTGTTTACAGCGTAACAAGATGAGTGCAAATCCGTTTACTCCAACTATCCAGAGGAATCTTTTCCAGACTTGTCCTTATGGTGAAAGGGTAAATGCACTGTTACATGTATAGTGAAATAAATGAATGTAATAAATGGTGTTTAAAAAAGTGCCAAATGTGGAATGCACTGTGTACAATAAGGTCTCACTGCAAAGTTTTAATGTACTAACTTTTCTGCTGCTGACCTCATGGAGCTCTGTTGTTTCTCAAGAAATTTTTATAATTGATTTAGCAAATTACTTGACTCACTCTTGAGAAATGTTACAAAAAACTAACAGCCACCAAAAAAAAGTAATTGGTTGTTTATTTCATTGTTCTTTCTGAACTCTTGCCATGTACAAATAAGCTGCTACATTTGCCTATATAATAGTCACCAAGCTCTCTTGGCACTGACTTTATGCTGCATGAGTGAGTTACCAAGTTCATTGAGCTGCTCTTGTTTGTAAGGGGTGAGGTGCATGTGAGGGTGCAGTGGGTGGGGGGAGGTGTATTGCTCTATTTCTTGGTATATGACTTTACTGCAGGGAGGGGTTGATGCTGTGTCTGAGGGCTGTAAATTTCCAGTAAATGATAGGCAAGGTTTCTTCTCAGTGGGTGGAGAGTGGGGGCTCTGCACAGCAGGCAGTGTTACAAACTGCAGTAGACTCACAAGAAGTGGAAAATACTGAAAATGTATGTTGCTTTCGTTCAGTGATTTATTTCTGGGTTCAGGAAGAAGAAAGCCATGCCATATATGATTAATTATGATAACAAAGATAGTGGCAAGGCTTTTAGAGATTGCTTTTTCATGAAATGACTGTGGTGTTTTCATTTCTAGCAGCTTTGAGGATTTTTTTTTAATACTGTCACAGTTGTTAAAAGAAATAGATAACAGTAAGCTTGCAACAGCATAGAACTCTCTATTTAAAAAAATGAGGGTGAAATTGCTCTTGAACTATAGCGCCAAAATGTTAATAGTGAATGCGCTCATTTTACACTCCGTCTGATTTTCTTTTCCATTGAAGCCGATTGGCTATCACCAGTTTTGCGCGCCTGCCCAATGCCTATTTCGCTGCCAATGTTTCTGTTCTGGAGCTGCAAGGAGAATCTCACCATCAACACATTGTGCCAGTGGAGGGTTTTGCACTTAATATTACATGATGGGCATTTAACAATGAAAATGCCAATCAGATCACCAACTGCAGGCGTAACCAAGTTACGCAGTTTTGCAGTTAAAAGTTAGCATTTTTATAATGCAATTTTCCAGAGATATTTGCAAAAGATCTTTCAAGGCATTTGAAATGGAATAATGTGACTCACTCAGAAATTTTAACACATATTAGATATAGAATGGAAGGAAGCAGATTAGGAAGGCTGAAGGGGAATATGAAAGAATGCTGTCAGCCAACATAAAAAGAAATAGCAAGGGCTTTTATCAGTGTATAAGAAGCACAAGAATAGTCCTTCGATGCAAAGGGACCATCATGTACTTGAGAGTGAGGGTACTTCCATCTTCTTTAAGATCCAAGAGATTCTTCTTATCCATTGAGAAAGTAGAATCATTCACCGGTGGTATTGAATGTTTCCTTTCACTAGCCTCCTTTTACTTGTTGGAAGACCATCTTCGGTGATTATGGTTCTTTGAGCTCTGGTCATAATTACCCCTGTTGTCATTAATATTCCTGTCACAATGTGCAGCTCCCTCTTGTAACTTTGAAAGAAATTTTTTGATGTTTATGCCTCTTCTTGACAGACTCTTCACTTAATGAAACAGTTTCCTTTGAATGAAAAGTTAAATTCAGGTAGAGTATTTTTTTTAATCGCATACTTCTATTTTTTAAGTGGTTAAAAATTATTCAGCACCTCTCTTTAATTTCTTTTCCCCTGTTCTCCAAAGAATCTCTTGTGACCAGCCAACTATTTCATCACAGAGGCAGTCTGAATGGATCTCTATCATTATGGCAATTCTTTTAGTGCAGAGGAATACCCTTGCCTCCAAATGATCTCTAAATAATCTCTTTCAGAGTAGAGAACAACACTTGCCAAATACAGTTTCTTTTTTTCTTTAAGATCGCAGAGATCTCTGCAACATCTCTGTCAGTCCAGATGACCTATTCTCTCAAAGTATTTCCCTGCCAGTTCTTTCATTCCAAACGGTGTTCCGGCTCCTATACAGCAACTTTTCTTTTTGCTATCTCTTTCAGTTAGAAGACCACCAACTAATTTCTTCATAACTACTTCCATTATTGACTGGCAGGACATTGTGCTTTCCAAAATTAGGTTTCAAAATGTTATCATTTACAAAGCTAGTGGCCCACAGCCACATATCAGTTGCTTGAACTGCAAATGGCATAGTGAAAAATGTTTAATAATGGTTTGTACCAGAGAATTGAGGATAGAGTTCTGCAAAACAAGTTCGATTCACAACGGGCTGCATTTTAAGGGCCCAACGCCGAAGTAGGCATTGGGCGCAAAGGTTTGCGGACCGCATGCATGGGGCCCACGTCGCGGAGCCACCGTGATTACAAACGCGGCGGCTCATTACCATGACCGGGGCAGCTGCCTCCCCCCAGTGACGTAGAGGAGGCGGGCGTCAATGCACAGGCGCTGGAGCCATTTTTAAAGGGCTTCGAGCCCTAACTGAGCATTTAAATTTTAAAGGAACATTTACATTAAAAATTATGAAAATAAATAAAATAACCTTTCCATGCACTCTCTCACTCCCTCAATAGCATTACACTTCATTCCTGCCCTTTTCTGCTTTGGCATACCTAGCTTGAAAATTTGACTTTTCCCCCCCCACCCAAAGTTCAAAACCTTTGTCCTTTACTCCTTCCCAAAACCCCACCGATCTATCCGAAGCATTGTAACCCCGCTGCCCCCCTCCCGCACGCACAGAGAAAAACACCTCTCCCACCCCCTCCCTATAGGTGTCGCACCATGTTTCCCCAAACGGGGATTTGAAGGCACGGCATTGCTGGCTGCCAGAATGAATGGCAGAATCACTGTCGCCTGCATGGTAAGTAGCCATTAACATATTTTAATGTGAGTCCCATCGCCGAGCAGTGGGGCAACTGCCACTGAGATGGGTGTAGGGCCTGCCGGCATCGGTGGCAGGCCTCCACCATTCCTATCTTCCTTGCCCCCCGCCACCATTCCTGGAGTTTGAGAGGCTTTAAAATCCAGCCCAACATGTCTCCCTTTTGGAATTTTGTGACTATGGAATAAAAGATCCTCCAGTTTAAAATAATACCATTCAAGGTTCTGACGTTTTCCAAACTTGTTGAATTAACTGTATGCCCCACTGTTGCTCAGTGTGTGCCTCCAAGCTGGTTTACAAAATATCATGCTTTTGTTTGTCATGCAACTTGTCAACAGTTGCATAAAGTGCTTATTGTTATAAGGGGAGGTGGTGGTGTAATGGTAATGTCACTGGACTAGTAATCCAGATCCCAGGGTAATGCCCTGGAGACATGAGTTTAAATCCCATCATGGCAGCTGGTGGAATTTACATTCAATAAATTAATAATAATTTGGAATTGAAAATAAGTCTCAGTAATCGTGCCATGACTGTCACTGATTGTTGTAGAAGGGGATATGGGGATAGTGTGAGGAAAAAGGCATTGAAGTGGATGATCAGCCATGATCATATTGAATGGCGGGGCAGGCCCGATGGGCTGAATGGCTTTCTCCTGCTCCTATGTTCCTATGTCCTATGTTCCTAAACCCATCTGGTTCACTAATGACCATTAGGGAAGTAAATCTGCTGTCCTTACCTGGTCTGGTCTACATGTGACTCCACTCCAGACTGGCAGCAATGTGGTTGACTCTTAGCTGCCCCTCTGAAATGGTCTAAACGCCACTCAATTCAAGGGCAATTAGGGATGGGCAACAAATGCTGGCTTTGCCAGCGACACCCACATCCTATGAAAGAATAAAAAAAAGTAAGGACTCTTTGGAATTTTAAATATGCTTTTGAATGTTGGACATATGGCTGGATCTAATGCTGTTGTTAGGGGGGAAATAGGTAGCTACTTGGCTCAAAAAGCACGAGATGGAAGATTAATTAATGGTTCATTGGAGGAATGAAGAGATATGGTAGAAAATACTACCACTTTGTTCCTGCTGGAGTCAACTATTCACTGATTTACTTTTTAACTCATCAAGTACTAAAGCCACGAGGAATTCTAGATCGACAGTAGTACTTTCCTAAAAATTAAATGTCTCTACCTTGTTTCCTCTCTTTGGACAAACCTAGCTCAATCAACTATTTTCACTCCTTTTACAGCCTCTGATCATCGGAGAATAAAGTACCTGGCCTACAACCTTCAGACAGATCTTACAATAGGAATGAAGTATACCAGCAGGTCATGTATTGTTAAAAATAGATATTTTCACTGGGATGATGTGGTCTAGTTGGTTAGAATATCACCCTTACTTCTGGGACCTCAATTTGAATACAGCCTAAAGTGATTGGTGGAAAATTTCCGTCAACCATGTGAAATTAGTTTATGGTGATCTCACCCCTGATCCTGGTGGGCACAGCATAGATCTGTCCTTTATGTGATGTTCACTACCATTAACATGACAGTCTCGCTCAGAGAGTTCGTAATGTTATACTTGTGCAGTAGGTGTGCTTTGCTGAAATTTGAGGGCACTAAAATTTCTAGGGGCACTGTGGATGGAGCTAACATCTATAACTGGTTCTTGAAGTGACCAAAGCTGATTCTAGAATGGAAAAGTAGGGGAACTATTCCATTCATAATCAATGACTGCTTAATCTTAATGAACACAAAATTACACCAAAAGTTTCTTCATTTAAACTGCTGAACAGTGAGGTTTCAATACATTGATTATACAGCTACTCTGGGGTAAATATTTACCATTCAGAATATGAACTTTAATATTGGAGAGAACAGAGTTTTCCCTTTAAAAGACAGTAACACTGAGCAGCACCATAACAAAAATAAAGAAGAAATGTTGAAGATCTAATCATGACCCAGCAATGTTAACCTGTTAATCTATCCAAACATCTAACTGACAGTTGATATTCCAATTAAATGCTACAGAAAAAATCTCAGGTATCCAGGTCAGATAAAATAAAAAATTGGTGCAGTACCGATATTGTGCCACTAGGCGTCACTTGCCCACTTAGTAAATACATGATCATGTTATATTTACATAGCAAGCTATATAGGTAGGGCGGAAAACATCACTAGTGCATCTGCTTGATTCCCTGAACATAAAATCGTGCTCTTGAATATGACAATTAAATGGAATCACACATTGAATCCTAAACCCACCCAGTTTCAACCAGAATATATGTTTCAATATTTATCACAACATAGTAAATTGGTATGAGTCTAAGCACTGTGTTCTCTAAAGCATGAGCAAGAATGATAGCCCATCCCTCCTGAATAACATGCTGCAACTTCATGCAAAATGTGATGTTAATTCTTTCAAAATAAGCAATAGGAATTAATGCCATATAATATTTATCAAATAAAATATAAATATAACATTTGGATTTCAGTGATTGTTTAAATACCCAATATTAGAATCAATGTAAAAATACAGATCTAGGAAGAAAAGAGGGCCAGTGAGTTCTAAGGATGTGAAGACATCATATCTAAAATCAAAGTGCTTTAGTTGAAATAAAAGCAGAAAAATAATTTTGATTCTTAACTTTTAAATTTACACATTGCCATGCATGTTCATCTCTGCTGCAGCACTCAAACATTGTTGAGCCTTTAAAGTCTGGGGAAAACCTCTGCTTCTGACTGTGGCTAAAGTTTCACTCGTGGCCCAGAGTTCTGTCACAGCAGCAACAAAAGCAGGCCTTGGCCCTTTGTCAGGGACATGATTTATTTCTGGAGCCAGGAGCGTGTTTTGTAAAGCCTTCTATTCTGCAGTACACAATGCGCAGCCACTGAATTTTAATAGAATGGCTTGAAGACAGACATGTTTTCAAAAGGAGTGAGGCTTTGGGTCCCTCTGAATCCCAGCCCAGATGACTGACAGAGTTTATACAGGGGGATGAATAGCACACGGTCTGGTAGACCTTTTATTCTGCCTGAAAGAATATTTACAGAAAGTTTTGCAAGCTTGTTGAATTTTTTTCTCTTTCCCCCCTCCCCACCCTGTGTTTAAGTCCTCTCCATAAATGGCTTTATTTTCTTTCATTGTCAATGTTTTCTTGACTGAGATTCAGTCAGAAGGAAGATTACAGGGTTTTTTTGGGATCCCAGTAGCAACTTAAATCAAATGTGTGTTGTTAAGGAGGGGGCAGTAGTTTTCTGAAGACTTTTGCCTAAAGCCTCCAAAATTCAAACTTCCCATTTGCAACCCCTTTGAGCTGTGGTAACCTCTACTCCAAAGGATACATGGGGAGTTATTGCTGTCAATTTCCATTTTCTAAATTAAGTAATTAAGGGAAGCTGGGTGGTATAGCATGTCAGCACACTATTCTTTCACCCCCAGTATTTGAGTTTTAATCCAGCCCAGATTGATGGGATGAAAGTCTCTTCTCTCTTTGGTTGTTAAGAATACTATAGAAAATGTTTTTGGGTAGTTCTCAACCCAGTTCTTAATAGGTATAGATCCACTGCATATATTTATGCATCATTTGGTACTAATTGGCACTAAATTGGAAGTCTCGCCTGGAGAGGCCTCATGAGTACCTAGTGTGGGAATTGGAAACATAAGACTGGTGTAGCATGGCATGCTTTTCCGAGGATGATGCTAATGCTTGCAGGAGCACAGTAGAGGGAGTGTTGCTCTGTATTTAACTCCTGTTATACCTGACATGGTGATAATTGATCCTGAAAAGGTAGAAAAATGCCCCATTCCCCAATACTGATGGCCCTCTCCTTAAAAAGCACAAAAACCACCAAATAAAACCTCAGGCCCTGAAATTCCATGCTGGATTCTCTTGGTCTCCTGCTGTAACTTCTGCGGGAGATTGCGGAGCACCCAAATAGGTAGCGTAAACAGCTGAAAATGGTCAGTAATGCTGTTTTCCTTGGAGTTCTGTCAGTCTCCAGTTGAAGATATGGTGGAACTACCAGGAGAGACCCTGTAGAATTTTAGGACCCAAATGATTAAAAGCATTGTCTTCATTTTAATATTTTTTTAAATTCCCTAGTCCATATCTGTTAATTGCTGCAAAGACTGTTAGTGAGCATGGAAAAGCACTCAGATTATTACAGGCCAGTGTGTTACTTAAAGTGATATTATCAACATCTGGATCCCTAACTAACAAAAAATCACTAACTTTAACAAATCTTTGTTTGCTTCTATTACTTTAAAATAAAATAATTTCTGTGTAAACTGAATGCTGATGGGAACTGAAGCCAGTCGTAAAGTTAATTAGCATTGGGGACTGATGGCAGCCACTTCAAAAAAAATAATCATACTTTTCACCTCTGGAAGTTGGGTTTGATTTCAGCCCAGAGTGATGCAATGAAAGTCTTCTATTTTTAAAAGGTGCAATGATCCGAAGTGAAATGAGTTTGAGGTACTTTCAATCCAGTCCTGAATAGTCTGAAGCCCATAGCAGAAAACAGCACATCATTTTTTTTTTCATTCATTCATGGGATGTTGGCGTCATTGGCTGCGCCAGCATTTATTGCCCATCCCTAATTGCCCTTGAGAAGGTGGTGGTGAGCTGCCTTCTTGAACCGCTGCAGTCCATGTGAGGTAGGTACACCCACAGTGCTGTTAGGAAGGGAGTTCCAGGATTTTGACCCCGCGACAGTGAAGGAACGACAATATAGTTTCAAGTCAGGATGGTGTGTGACTTGAACGGGAACTTGCAGGTGGTGATGTTCCCATGCATCTGCTGCTCTTGTCCTTCGAGGTGGTGGAGGTCGTGGGTTTGGAAGGTGCTGTCTAAGGAGCCTTGGTGCATTGCTGCAGTGCATCTTGTAGATGGTACATACTGCTGCCACTGTGCGTCGGTGGTGGAGGGAGTGAATGTTTGTGGATGGTGTGCCAATCAAGCGGGCTGCTTTGTTCTGGATGGTGTCGAGCTTCTTGAGTGTTGTTGGAGCTGCACCCATCCAGGCAAGTGGAGAGTATTCCATCACACTCCTGACTTGTGCCTTGTAGATGGTGGACAGGCTTTGGGGAGTCAGGAGGTGAGTTGCTTGCCGCAGCATTCCTAGCCTCTGATCTGCTCTTGTAGCCACGGTATTTATATGACTACTCCAGTTCAGTTTCTGGTCAATGGTAGCCCCTAGGATGCTGATAGTGGGGGATTCAGCGATTGTAATGCCATTGAATGTCAAGGGGAGATGGTTAGATTCTCTCTTGTTGGAGATGGTCATTGCCTGGCACTTGTGTGGTGCAAATGTTACTTGCCACTTATCAGCCCAAGCCTGGATATTGTCCAGGTCTTGCTGCATTTCTACACGGACTGCTTCAGTATTTGAGGAGTTGCGAATGGTGCTGAACATTGTGCAATCATCAGCGAAAATCCCCACTTCTGACCTTATGATTGAAGGAAGGTCATTGATGAAGCAGCTGAAGATGGTTGGGCCTACCCTGAGGAACTCCCGCAGTGATTTCCTGGAGCTCAGATGATTGACCTCCAACAACCAAAGCCATCTTCCTTTGAGCTAGGTATGACTCCAACCAGCAGAGAATTTTCCCCCTGATTCCCATTGACTCCAATTTTGCTCGGGCTCCTTGATGCCATACTCGGTCAAATACTGCTTTGATGTCAAGGGCAGTCACTCTCACCTCACCTTGTTGTAGTAAATTGGGAATCTCGCCTTGAGAGGCTGCTAAAATGGCAAGTGCATAATGGGAATATATTGGCCAGATTTTGCTGTCAAAATAATGTTGAGGCTAATGATGGTTGCTCTTAATTATGCATAATTGGTACATCAACTTGAGGCAAGGAGCAGATACACAGTTAAATTCAAATATCCAAAAGTTGCTGTCTGAATTGCGCCACTCCGCCATTTGCTTCATGAAAAATGCATCTCACTGTTTTCCTCACCATTGACATTCATTGAATGCTATGAAGTCATGTTTACGTGGTAGATGAGAACCAAACCTGTCACAGGCTAGTAATTGCAAGTGTAAGTAACCATTTAGAGATGTGATAAGGGTTAGTGACTGCCAATTTACACCTCTGGCACTGAAGATTAACTATTATAAGTATGAAGTCTCATTCCTTCAAGTTGTGAATTGTTTTAGGAAATATTGAAAATGTCAATTTATTTTTCTTTTCC
This sequence comes from Heterodontus francisci, assembly GCF_036365525.1. Lineage (NCBI taxonomy): Eukaryota > Metazoa > Chordata > Chondrichthyes > Heterodontiformes > Heterodontidae > Heterodontus > Heterodontus francisci. The sequence goes on from NC_090378.1 coordinate 38,561,737, forward strand.
TTTCTGTTTCTTTTTTCCCTCACACTCATAATCCAATTGTTCTTTCCCTTCTTTTATCTCTCTTCCTGTACCTGATTTGACATTGAATTTGTCCCCTTTAATTCACTCTGCTTCTCAGACCTTCCCCTGCTTATTACCCAAACCCAAGATGCTCTGATGGTTGCCCTGTTTCCCTCACTGCGCTGCTATCAGTTTTCACTTTCAGCAGTTTAGAAGGAAATTGATTGATTGAATTGATTGAATTTAAGGATGCAGGGGTAAATCGAACTAATGTCAGATGCCATTAGATGACCTGCTATAGCAAAATCTGGTGCAGTGTTGTAGGGAATGCTCTTCTGTGTTTGAGACTTAGTCGTGTGTGGAGAGCTTTATTCTGCACTCTATCTGATCTGGGAATGTTGTTACTGAAACAATGAGATTAGTGCAATAGTACTCCATGCCCCAGCACCATGGCTCATAACATAAAACTTCCTATTATTATGCTCAAAATCGATAATCCTGGGACATTTTACTTAGTTAAAAGTGCTATATAAATATAAGTTATTGTTGTACCAGATGTCCCTCTGCAGTATTTTCAACACGGGCATTAACACTTCATTAAGGTACTGAAGCGAGATTGTTAGGTCCATACCAGAACTGGGTCAATTTTACCCTATCAGTGCAGATTTCTATGTGAACCTGCATTGAGAAGTAAAGTATCATTGCCAGTGAAAACAGTAAACATAAAAAGCCAATTATATAAAAACATTTTACTGTATCCATTATTGAAGAAAGGCAGCCAGCAGGGAGCAAAACAGCCTCTTGCTCTTGTGGCTTGTAACACTGATTATCTGCCACGTCCTCCGCCTACCCCCTGTGGAGAATGGAAATTGATGGACAATTGAGAGTCTCCAAATCTCCTTTCAACAAGTTTTAAATGAACTTTGTGCACTTCTATGTTTTATTTTAAACTGAAAGATTTTTCTCTTTTTAAAAAAAAATAATAAATTCTGGCTGCCTGGACCTCTGCTGGTTTTCTGACCCGAATCCCAAACTCTCATGAAAGTTCCGGCAGTCTCAACTTCCACAGAAACTGAGTGGATAATTGAGTGCGGATAATGGGATCGAGGTTCCCCTGTAATCTAAAGCCCTTTAATTGGATTACAGTTGTATACTATGTCCATGACACTGTATCACTTCCTTATCCAAATGCAAAATAAAATTGTGTTATCCCCAATCCAAATCATCTGATGGATGGCATGTTAGGAGGTCACAATACAGAAATAGGCAATCTGTTACTGCGCTCAGGCTGAAGATAACTAGCATATCCTCTTACCAATCAGCTCTTTGGTCAGATTTCATGTCGCTATAAGCTGAACGAAAATTAGAATAAAATGTTGTGCCAAGTCTTAAAACTATTTCTCATGAATACACTACGTTTTAGAGTTCTGATAACATTAACAAATCCCTCAAGTCTCTCAGATTCAATCAGGACAAAGAAGTTACTTTGTTAGAACTTGAAGTTTATAGTGATGCGAATTGTTGAAATCTTTCGAGTAAAAGTGCTTGTCATAAAATTAGGTTTTGTAGTTATGAGGTTTGTTAGAATCTTTCCAGCAAAAGGTCTTGTCATAATACAAGGTTTGCAGTAATGGGGTTTGTAGTAATGAGGTTTGTTAGAACAATAATAATCTATTTCCATGCCCTGTGAGATTGCGAGACCACTTACAACAGTTACTAGAAGCTGATTGTTTAGTGGGGGTACGCTGTGCTCCAAGCTCACTGAAGTTCAAATGCACATTTACATACACATAGTTTTGTTTTTGTAATATAAAGTAAAGCAGGCAGTCGTGGACATCACACCATCAATCAGGACCCTTTTTCTGGGGTCCCCTGATCTCCCCATTCCCTAGGCAACCAGCAAACAAAGCCATCATTTTCCCAATTTTCACAGACACAGGTGCTAACACAATAACCGCTTCCTTCTCCAATGAAAGGGAGGTTAGGAAGGGGTTCATGGGAACCCACGCTGACACGCTCGTGCAGTTGAGCTGTCGGCCATCCGCTCTCCCATGAAAGGAGGCTAATTTGTTGTAACTGTGTTCCCAGGAGATTTGACATATCCTCGAGCAAAAGAAGGGAATTAATCTAAACTTCTGATAGGTTCTACTTGGGTAATCGTGCGTTAAAATAAAATCTGCTGCTGCCACTTATTTCAGAATCTCAGCCTTGCCTTCCATTTCAACAGTAAATAAAAAGTTGTGTATATAATTATGGATGATTGGGATGGCTATTAAAACTGTATATTGGTGGGTTTAGATGGTATTAGAAGCCACAGAGCAGAGTTCCAGTAGTTAATAACTGTCATCTGAACCCCAAGATTAAATCACTGTCCTGTAATCACTGCTGGGAATCTGTTTACCACAATATGTACTGTTAGCCAAATAAACTAATTTCTCGTTCCTTTTTTTCCTGCTAACAGTAGCAACTAATGCAGATGACAACTGCCTGTGTAATCCTTGTGGCTAACAATCATTGGAAAGTTATTGTAATGAAAATACTGCAAATTCATCAACAAATAATTTGTTTTATATATTGGGAGTTTTTTTTAGTTGTGAAGCAGTATATAGGAGTATTAAAAATTCAGTACATGTTAGTTGTCTTAAGACTTAAGTGAATATTGCTAGGTGGTGTAGTGCACAGCAGTAGTTACCATATAGAGAGCGAGATTGATATGTTGCTATTTCTAGTATAAATAGAAATATTAATTTAGCCCAAATATGAATAGCAGTATTGATCAGTCTGCCTGCTACTCAAATTCACCTGCTTTGGGGGAGGAGATTGCTGATTTCATGTCTGAGGACATCCTATTTGAACTCAGCTGCCTCAGTTGGGTGAGTTTCTGACCTTGACCTTGCCTTCTTTTACTTTTGGAACAAGCAATATATTTGTTTTGGCAATCTGTTTATGCCTCAAAAGATCTAAAGTGGCAGGATAAAATTTAAATAGATTATCATCTAGTGGGACATTTATCTCCCAGTTTTCTCAGAATGGATTTTCTGGTCAGTGAATCTATACTGTGGAATCTTAATTCAGAAAGTGGCCATTTTTTTTTGTTATCCAGATATGTCCTTTCCTTTTACTCTCAGATTGTTGAAGAAGGTCAGAAGAGATTTCTGGCAGCCCCTTTCAGATCCTTCAATCTGAAGAGCAATCTCTAACACCCAGTTTCTGTGGACAGTTCTTTTCACAGGCTTCCACCAGGCAGGAGTCCAGGTAATTAGTGCCACCCTCACACAACTAACAACATTTAAATGATTTTTCCTGATCAAGACGTTTGCCAGGAAATATGTGTCAAGTGAAAATGAAATGGAAACCTGCCATAATGGTCTCCACTTGAGTTATCTCTGCTTAATGTCCCAGAGCCAAATGGCCACATGATGGAAATCTGCCTGTTTCCTTTTTAGAGTACGTTTCACAGGATTGAGCAGGATGGCCGTGATCTTAAATATGTGAATTTGACCTTACCACCACCATCCCTCCACACCCGCAACTCCCCACCCCCCACCCCTACCCTTCCCTTTGGTACCTTCAACTGGACATTCCTAATCTCTTCCATCATGGCACTCACTATTTTCTTCACATTCCTGTTGTGAGTCTCTTGTTGATTCCTACCATCTTTTAATTCACCAAGTCTGTGTAAATGTGTATGTGTGTGTTATATTGTTCACTGCTCTCTTAATCAAAGATCTGAAAAATGATTCAAATTACCCTTGAGAAGCGGAGAGTGTGGGAATCATTCATTACCATTAAGTCGGATTGAAAATTGACGGTTCACTCTCCAAAAAATAATATACTGCTATTCATCTGTGGGAACAAAGCAAGCTGTATGGTTTAAATTGATTTTCAATACCCTATAAAATGCATTAAACATAATTCAGTTCCTGCCTCAGTTACATAATGAACAGTAAGTTTAGTGAGAATTAAAACTGAATCTTTTTTTTTGTGCACACAGGATGTCCCTTGCGGATAAATTGTCAAATCGACTCATTGAGCTGATCATTGTCAGAGATAAGGAACCTGACAAGTGTAACATAATGCTATTGATTCTAATGGTAGAGTAATTGATGTTCTGTTGCTTTATAGCATAGTGGCACCTCAATTAGTTAAACTAACAGCTAGGAAAGAACAGCCTGCTCAGAAACTCCAATGACCCTGCAATTTGTTACAACTGAACTTTCCCAACATGAATTTTACTTCTTTAACTTATTGTATATTAAAACAATACCTCTTGATGTTATCCTGTCCTGAACGTGCTGCAGGAAGGTAAAGAATCAGTGGATGGTCTCTTCAGGGATCCTTTTCGTCTGATGATCATCCAGTAGGTGAACCCAAACGAATAATGCCTTGCAAAGAAGTCAGGAGTCCACTAGGATGTTGGGTCTTCCTTAAAGTGTTTCCTATTTGTTTTTGTACATTTCTAATATCTGCAACAGGTGAGGGGGATAAAAAGTTTTAAAATATTAATAAAAGTTGATGCAGCTGGTTGGGGTTGCACTATGGTGCTGTGGGCTATGGGTTTTTTCTCCTAGTAACTGGAAGCAAATGTTTCCCCTTCATCTGCATTCTATAGAAAATCTGGCACTAAGTGATTTGATGGCCATACTCTTTGCAGTGATTATGCTTACGGCTGGAAAGCCAAGTAAGCCAATGAAAGCAATTCCTACAATGTGGCCAGGAAAGCAAATCATGTACTGCCCAATATTTTTTTATTTGCTCCATTTCATCCTGACAGCTTCAGGGAAGCATTCGCATAGACATGGGAGCAGGACAACTGTCTGCCTTAGGAGCAGTGGGTTATGACTGGAGATCAGAAGAGAGTGGAATGAGAGGGAGTACCTCAGGAATGAGACCCCGTCTTCCTCAAAGCACTGAGCATACACTTACCATGGATACAGGTGCAATGTTGCTATGATGTACAGAAATTATTATAATGAAATGGAACAAGTAAAAAAATGGACAGTACATCTATTGCCTTCTTTTAATAGGAGGAGGAGATCAGACTGCTCTCCTTGCTCGCAGACTTACATTGGCTCCCAGTTAAGCAACACTTTGATTTTAAAATTCTCATCCTTGTTTTCAAATCCCTCCATGGCCTTGCCCCTCCCTATCTCTGTAATCTCCTCCAACCCCACACCTTCCAAGATATTCGCTAATTCTGGCCTCTTTAACATCCCCGATTTTAATTGCTTCGTCATTGGTGGCTGTGCCCTCAGATGCCTAGGCTCTAAGCTCTGGAATTCCCTCCCTGAACCTCTCTACTTCTCTTTCTTCCTTTAAGATGCTGCTTAAAACCTATCTCTTTGACAAAGCTTTCTGTCACCTGCCCTAATATCGCCTCATGTGGCACTGTGTCAAATTTTGTTTTATAATGCTCCTGTTTAAGCACCTTGGGACCTTTTATTGTGTTAAAAGTGCTATATAAATATAAGTTGGTGTTTTTATTGCAATTGTAAGGATTGCTTTTGGTTTATTTGGGTTTTCCAATCTTTTGCACATCCATTGGTGGTAGTGTGGATGATCGATACCACTTAGTGATTTATTTTCTTTAGCATGTAGATGAAGGGAAACATCTGCTTCCAGTTAAATCCAACACAATGTAGGTGCCCACATATGGAATAAAAATTGTTCCTGTTGGGTGTTTATATCATTGGATAAACTATGCAGCTCATGGTATAGCTCCAATAATCAAAGCAGGATTTATTCCAGAATAACATTGCTTCTGATTACTTGCCGAGGTTGCAATCAATTATAACTTGGATTTCATTGGTTAATACATGTAAATTTTATTTTACAACTTCAGGCTTTTTTGGAATTCTGCCTCCCTCTGCAGTTAATCATCAAGACACTGGAATGTATCAACCTTACCACAATAGGGTAATATTGAAATAGTTTGTTTAATGGCACCTATGATTCCTATTGTGGGAGAGGGACCATCTTCCATGAGGTAAATAAACTGAGCCTAGCCAGAGAGCCTGTTTAAACTGGGTCACTATTGATTGGGGTGGTGTAGTAGTTCAGTGTGTTGCAGCCTGCTCACAGTTTTACTGAACAGCTGTTCTCCGCTTCTCTCCTCTGATTGTTGGGAGAGAGCTGCTAATTTCAACTCGGTGTCATTCTGTGGAGAGCCACAGAATGGAGGCCAAGTGTTCATAGTTGAAAAAAGCCTATAATCAGAGGGAGAGTCATCACAAGACTTTTCAATTCACTTCATTAATGGCCAGTTCTAAAGCAGAATTAGGAAAAATATGGAAGCTAGTACCTTTTCACAATCTTGATTAAATCGCATGCCTGAGCCAGTGCAAAATTGTGACAGAAGGACATAATAAAAGGTCACCTGGCTCCTCATGGGATCAAGGCATCTCTTCACCTGCCCACCTACCATATCCGTCATTATGGATCTCTCTGTCTGCCTTGGTGTTCAGTTTGCAAAAAATTTCCATTGCAGCAATCCTTTTGTCCTGCTTCCCTTTAAAATGCAGTCTCTCTTTAAGAAAATGTTAGCTACCTGTATCACATTATCGGCAAACAATGCTGCCGGGGCCTTCTGCTGTGTGCAGAGCTCGCCAGCAGTGCTAAGAGGCAGAGATCAGGTTGGGGATGCATCAGCTAGCACCACAATCATTCAGATGAGGTAGGAACAGAAAGTTTGCATATTGCCCACCTTAATCTGAACAGGTATGTCATGAATTGTGACTCCCAGTGCCCAAAACATGGGGCCAACCAGATTTCTAGCTCATTGTCTTCTCGCTTGACTGTGATAAAGGTCCAACATGAAATGAGTCTCGAGGAGCCTCAACCTAATTCTTAGTGGGTGCAAATGTATTCATTATTTTGTACATAGTCATTTATCTCCTTTACTGTTTGTTGGATTTTTCTGTGCACAAATTGCTTGTCATGTTTGCCTATATTACAACAGTAACTACACTTCCAAAATGGTTGTGAAGCACTTTGGGAATTTCTGAGAAAGAAGCTTTATAAAAATTAAGGAAGTTTGTTGTTGGAAATATAAATGTTCACTGATGTAGCAGGGAATGCTCTTCAGAGATTGGCATTAAACTGAATTATTTTGGCAGACTAGAGAGAACTTTACACTGAATTCACCCTTTTCTGCTCAAGTCTGGGCAGGCGGACAAGGAATGTGATACTGAGTTCGAAAAGTAGCAAAATCTTCCATCCTCCAACACGATTGTATTACACGTGTAAGCAAATATCTAGAGCTATGCTCACCAAGAATATGCTGTATGTTTTTTATGCCTTTTCCTGTTTTAGAAAGGTTCCAATATGCGATTTCTTCCTGTTGCACCCTACGGAGCTGGTGAATATTTGCTGTCTCTTAGTGAGTACAGTGAAAGTGGATAAAGATACTAAACAGGTAACTAGGTGTGCTAAATTAAAGCAACAAGTGGTACTAATGCCAATTCTCCATACTTGAAAGCTTCAGGACAAATTAAACAATAGAACAAGATTACCAGAGGCTGATTTATGGTTAGCACAGTACCTTTCATCTTCCGTATCTTGTTACAATTCCACGGGATGAAATGTTTCTCTCTCCAGGAACTGTTAGAGTTCTACACAAAGTGCGATCAGTCTTAGCACATTTACAAATGACTGTGAGGTCACAGCACAAACATGCCTGTTATTCATCAGAAAATTGGTCCTTTCCTCTAAGTGATAGCCACAGGAAAGGTTTGGCTGGGAAATTAAGGTCACACTAGTGTACTGAGGGTACAATACTGAATTTGAAGATCAGGCAAACTTTTGGAGCAAAGCAGAGGACATGCATTAACTGCATCCTATCCAGTGTATTACCTTCACAAGTTACAAATGAATGTATAAGGTTTCTTCCACCAACCCCAGTCTGTGTCTCAGAAATTACTCAACGGGGTCAATTTTAATTTTTGATGTAAAGCAGGCAGAGTACACCTGTCGTTCACCCATTGCTGCTGTCATGAGGCCAAAGTCACTTTGTGGCCGGGTCTCACTTGATCCAGAAAGTTCTGCAAGCCAAACTGGCACTCTGATGCAGCTCGCTGATTTGAGGAGAGACAAAAATCCTCTGGCTCCTGTAGCGGGCAAACAGTTTGAGTGGGTGGCGGGGGGATCATGGGTGAAAACTGGATGAGGGGGTGGTGGGGATGCCTGGTAACGATTTCTCAAATTTTTTTGGGCGTGGGCAATTTATTTAAGTGTGTGGGCCCTTGAAACTTTTTTGCCAGCCACACACGAGTGGTAATTTAAAGGGGCTGACTTCTGCACGGCCTGCGTGGGGATTTTTGGGTTAATACGCAGCCGTACAGCTTAGAGGAACATTGGTGGCCGATAACATTTATGCTCCTCCTGGCCCCACATAAATAAAAGTCGAAAAGGGTTTTGGGCTGTTTTTTGAGCAGCATCCAGCAGAATTGCAATGGGTGTCCTCTGTAGGCAATAGGACCCTGATTTGCATATACATTTGCAGCCTCCCAGCTAAAACAAATTGTTGACTGAGCATCTAATGGACTCTGCCAAGATGCCAGCAGCCAGAGCGCTAGAGTTAATGAGATGGTAAGTGACTTAATTTAGTCATATTAGATGGCTGCAGTTAAAATTTGCCTCATCGTGTTTGGCAAGCAACACTTGTAGAATACTACTGGACTTTTGATAAAATCATTCTATTGCTGATTTTGTGTGATATTTTATCAAAATTCTGAAGATGACCTCTGAAACTGAAGTGACCACCTCGACCACCTGCAGGTATGAGCACTTCTGCCTTTGTGTTCCAGTGTGGGGATCCAGGCAGGTGGGCTCCGTATGTATTCAGTGCAACCTTATCTGCCAACCTCCCAGTGTTGCTCCTCTTCTTCCAAGAAGCAAGGTGTAGGTAGATTCAGGACAGGACCCACTTCCACCAAGATGCTGCCTCATGTTTCCATTCAGCTGTGGTCAGATTGTCTCCATTTCCTTCCCCAAAAGGCCCACTTGCTCTACTCAGAGTGGAACAGTGAAGGGAGATGTGCATCTTCGAGCCTCGTCTCCCACTGTGGGAGTCAGATGAAATTGCTCTAACACTCCTTGGATATTTTGAACTTGGCACCTTTAATGCACTCTTGCAGACACAGATGGTTGCCCTGGCCCTGCAGATAACTCCATTCCTAGGATCTGGAAGTGGTCTCCAGCCTGGGGGCTAGGGTGCCCACTTGACAATGGAACAGGCCCCCAGGAATTTCAGGCCCCAGATCTCTAGCTTTCTGTCTAATATTGCTAGCATGCCACACAGATTGCCTGTTGCAACATGCAGTTAGTAAAGCGCTGCAGGAAACCCATGCTTTTCTTTCTCTTTAATTGCATTTGATAAAAAATTGGATCTTCCTATTGGAAAATGTTTAAGACTCCTTTAGATGAGAAGCCCATGGTGAGATTGTATTTATGCTGTTCGCATATTGTGAATACGCGTATTGCTTAGCACTTGCAAAGTACATATTGATTGCAAATAGATACCTGTAGATAAGATTAAAGATGTAAATTGCAAAGGCACTCATGGAATACATGTTACTTTGTTCAGTGTTTGGAGACTTGAATATTATCAATAGGTAAGAAATGCACAGTTTCCTGATTACAGGGTGTTACTTTTTAATCTTTTTATCAAAGGCCAAAAACCCAAACATTGTGCTCCTCAATGAACACTCCTATTAATGCTAAAACACATGCTGCTGGGCCACAAATCTGAGCCAGTGATTCCCCTTATGATGAATTCGAGTCAAGTGGGTGAGAAAGAAGGAAAACAAAACTATGGGAATATTACTTCTATTTGGGCCATATGGTCTACTTCTGCTCCTATTTCTTATTTTAAAAGGCCCTTGCCTTCATTGCATGGAAAGTGAGATAACTCTGCCTCTTACTAGCATTCTCTAGCCTTCTGTTGCTGGAAAGCAAGACAAGGAGAAGGACCAGCATTTAATCTTCCCAAAGCTTCTCAGGCTGTGAATGGAGATCGAAAAACACAGAGAAACAAGTCTGCTGAGGTCACACACAAAGGTGAGGCAGCCCACACATGGCTGCCTATTTGCATTGGAGTAATGAAGAGGGATATGGGGATGTGCCACAGGTAGATGGATGATGCACAGGGTCTGAGCAGGAATTGTATGACCACCTTTTTCTAAAAAAAAAAGGAGGGCTTGCTGGTTAGTTGAATAGCCTCTTTTCTAATAGATTCTTAATTTGTCTGATCAAGTAAACGTGCTTTCTCATTGATGCAGGGTGGAAGTAATCTGTATAATGAGCTGTATTTGACCCTGCACTTCTTACTGCTAAAGATTATACAGAGGGGATGCCCACAGGACATTTTTATGGGACTGATGTCAAAATGGAATTTTCGGTATGTCTCTTCTTTGCACTTGCACAACAGTAAAACAAAATGGTGGAGGGATTGGGTGGTGTAATGAGGTTGCAGTCCTGGGGTTTGAATCATAACTTGTTGCTAATGAACAATGATTCTAGAATTTCCACACTTCCAGTGAGATTGCACTCTCGGAGATCATGGATCACAGAATCGGAGAGTGCAGCTCCCTCACTGGGATCATCTCTAAAAGTGACTATCTCACTACTCCAAGATAATCATGTGGAAAGGTTGTTCCCAAAAGGTTGGAACGGAATACAGAGAGTGCAACATACCTGACTTGTGAATGCATGGTACTGACTGGGTGACAAAGCTGGAGAAAGTGATCCACTCCCCAGCACTGATGTTCTTTACCTTGATGAGCATAAAATTCACACCAAAAATTGTAAAAAGCAATAATGGTGCCAACAATGTTTTTCACAGATCCTTTAAAAGGGGGATAAAGAGGCCTTTAATTTATCAACTCGTATCGGTGAAGTAGTTTCTCGAAATGTTTTTTTTAAAGTCCTGTAATAGTTCTGTGCAGGACATAACGTACTCTGAAGATTGCATTGCCAGGATGTATCTAAATTTGTTTTTCATCGTGATTAAGGAGTAATCCATTGTTTGTAACTATGAGGTGGCATACTGGCACAGCACATTGAAGATCTTTGACACATTATGTTATTGAATGGTAGGACAAAGGTTTCTGCAAGTGACCCATCACATTGGAAAATCTCAATTTCAGGTGTGTCAGTAATGGAAAGATGGCAAATAGTGATCATGCACTTCAACAAAAGGACAGAAGAAGAATCTTGCACACCCTCTTGTGCCTGATTATAAAACAGCATTGACAGATGCCTGCATGTAAGCTGCCTTCATTGAGAATGGAGCATGGCATTAGCACACAATAAAATTGGCAGAGGAATATATAATCTATGTCATGCTATACCCAACCTGGGTGTGTTTCCATACTAACATTAGATGCAAGGGAGCATGTTTTCTTCAGTTCTGACTGGATGTAAACATTTACCCTTAATGGAGCACACACAATTTTATATTCATTAATTTAAATGGACAGAAAATTGAGTGGACTCGATAACAGTTGTTGATCCTTCCTGTCTGAATTTCCTTTCTGCACTTCATCCAGGCGATTGAGAATGCCAAGTGCAGCAGAGGATGATTTATCCTAAAAGGTTTGTTACAATTCCATTCCCCAGCATGGACATTCTTCACATTGGACAAGATTTCCTCAATAGACAGGAGCAAAATCATAACTGCGTTCTTTGTAAATGGCTTTATAATTTGTTGTCTGGAGCCAGAGAATCTCCAGCACTGGTTGCTCAAAGCTACACGTGTGTGGCTGAACAGCAATTGTGAAGGTTCTCCACAGATCACTCACAAGCTGTCCCCTTTAAAACACTGCATGTGCGCAGCTCCGCAAAAAATGTACAACCCATTGAAATAAACAGACCATGAACAACGAGAAAAATTTGGAGGGATTATTGATCTCCAGCAACAGTTTCTCTTCCAGTTCCTACATTGCTACCTCCACAGTCCACCTAAACCTCCTTATCTACATATTGCCTTTTGATGCCAACATAGGGTTTATTTCCACATGTACATTGACAACATCCAGTTCTACCATTCCACTACCTCTCAAATCCCCCACTGCTTTTTTGCTGTCAGTGAGCTTGACATTCACTCTTGAATGAACCACAATGTTCTCTAGCTAAAGATTGGAAAAACCAAAACCACCATCTTTAGCCCCATCATAAATTCTGCCCTCTTGCCACCAATTCCATTCCACTTCTCAACCATTTTCCTAAGCTAAACCATATTGTTCACAAACTCAATCACTTGACCCTGAGCTGAGCTTCTAATCCCATATCCTCTCAATCATGAAGTCTGCCTAGTTCCACCACTGTGACTTTGCTATCTTCTATCTCTAACCCAGCCTATCTACCTCTGAAACCTCTGAAAGCCTCTGCCTTTGTTCCCTCAGACTCAATTATTTTAATGCTTTTCTAGCTAACCTCCCATCCTTCAGCCTCTGTAAACTTGTGCTTATCCAAAACTCTGCTGCTCAAATGCTATCCCATTGCTTCATCAGCCCTGTTCTTGCTGGGCTACACTGGCTGCAGGTCCCCCACATTTCAAATTTAAAATTCTTATCCTCATATTTAAGATTCTTCATGGCTTCACCCCTAAAAGAAAGAAGGACTTACATTTTATAACACCCCAAAGGACGCCCCAAAGCACTTTACAGTTGATTAAAAGTACTTTTTAAGTGTAGACACTGTTGTAAGGTAGGAAATTGTCTCTAACTTTTTCCATCCTTATAACCCTCCAAACATTTGATTCTGCTAACCAAGGCCACTCATACATGTCCCTCCCTTTGCCCCACCATGGGCCGTATTTAATGTAGGCGACGAGGGTCTCGCCCGCTGGCTGGAGAGCTGGCAAGAGCCCCCATATTACCTCCTTTTGGGAAGGCCCATCAAATTAGGTGCCAATCAGGCACGTAAGTGGACAGCAGCGGGCCTTCCCCAGGATCAGGTACCCCAGGGGCAGAAGCTCTGCCCATCGAGAGCAGCAGGCCAAACAGAGGCCGGTGGCTGCTGTGAGAAAGACACCCACCCAAGTCACGTGTCAGCACTGGATCCTGGGGATTGGGGTGTCGGGGGTCAGCAGCAAGGCAAAGGAGGTGGACTCTCAGTGGCCCATCCCCTTCCCGATGCTGGGTCCCTCGATCAGGCACTGAGTGCCTTTGACCAATGGACCCCCACACCCCCACTCACCCCCACCCCACCCAGGAGCCGGCAAGCAACCCTGCATGGATTGGTATGTTGTGCTCCCTGTGTAGTGACAGGCCCGCCCACTGCTGAGTTAATACCAGCAGTGGTGGGAAGAGGCCCTTAATTGGGCATTAATTAGCCTTAAGGGCCTCAATTGTCAGCGGGGTTGTAGGTCCCCACCTGCCACCATCCCTTCCAATTAAATGCCCTCCCTGCTTCCAAACTCACCAGGGTGGAGAGCATAAAATCCACCCCTATGGGTGGCCATGTCTTTACTGCCTAGGTGCAAACACTGAATTTTCCTCTCTAACCCACCCCTCCACCTCAGCTCTCTACCTCCCTCTCCTCCTTTAAGATCCTGCTTAAAAGTCATCTCTTAGCCAAAGGAGATATTAAAAGCTTGATCAAAGCATCCATTTTTGATTATGCTTCTGTGAAGCCCTTTAGGATTTTTCTCCTGTGTTAAAAGTGCTACATAGATGCTCCTTGCAGACAGAGAAAACCTTTCCTCAAAATGAGCAAAAGATTATGCAGCCCTGATTATTTTCTCCCTATTATAAATATATTTTTGGAAAAGTATTAATGTCTAGATTTAACATATCATTGGAGTATGTTATAATAACAGATGTCACCACCTAGTCATCATTTGGAACTCAAGACAGACAATGAAAGACTTTTATATGTATAAAGACATTGTCATCTGGAAAAATGTCCTTGAACAATTGACCAGGTTTGTGCCGTCTTGGTGATCACACCTGATGTTACAAAGCTTTCAACAGTTCATTTAAATCAAACTTAAAAATAATCCAAGAAGTACTGCAAATATTTCTTCTGCAGCTTGACCATGCTCAAATTGCTGAAGTGTAAACTTACCTTGGCTATCTAAAATGGTGCATCTTGAGCTGTGTTTAAAGTAGGCTATCACTGTCTTGTTCAAAGCCCCTTCAATATAGAAACCAGGCCCCCCCTTAAGTCCTAATAACCTCAAGATAGCTTTATCTTTACTTCCAGACTCCTATACAAGGCAATTAGCAACTAATATCACTGTTCTATTTTTCTCAATGCTTTCAGCTGTAAACGCTACTTCAATTTGTTGGCATCAGAAACCGTAATGCTATTTGCAATTGTGCCTGATTTCTATGACTACATTGGCAAGAATTCGAGAGTGAATAATATTCTAGCTCTGGCCACGGGAGATACTGACTTTGTCATTAAGATTTTAGCAATTCTCCATGGTAGAAACAGTCAAGAGGTATGTACTAGTTTAAGTAGCACACTTACTATAACAGCCCGTGTGTGGATTACATTTCCATGGTGATTTTTGAAACCGGTAAACTTGTGGATGGTGGTAATATTAAGATTTTGCCAATCAGTCTATTTCTTTGATTTCTTTTTTTTTAACTTGCTTTTTCTCTTTCTTTTCCAATCCTAATTGATGAAGATGATGGCAGATTCTTTGCAGGCGACGATCATGGGTAGGTTTGTCTCTGTGGTAGTTGGCATGATCATTGGTGGCTGAAGAGGCCAATTCTTGATTAGCTGGATCTTGAGAAGCTGGGTCACAAGAACTCCTCGTTCTAGTGGCTCTGCTATAATCAAACTCATTCTGTTGTCTGCACCTTTCTTCAGCAGCCTCGCGTCTGTTTCTTTTGAACTTGTAGGTTGCATTCCTGGTTGTTGTGGGCTAACTGTCTCTGTCCCCAGCCTCTTGCTCCCATACCCATTGGTGTCAGCCAAGGAGAGAGCTGTCTTTTCAGCTGGCCTTTGAAGCATTTGTTGTGCATCTTGATCTCACTTACTGGATCGTAGTTCACCATAAAGCACTGCTCCTGGCATTCTGAAATTCTCCATGCATGACACATGTCCTGCCCAGCACAATTTTTTTTTTGTTCATTCATGGGATGTGGGAGTCGCTGGCCAGGCCAGCATTTATTGCCCATCCCTAATTGCCCTTCAAAAGGTGGTGGTGAGCTGCCTTTTTGAACCGCTGCAGTCCATGTGGGGTAGGTAGACCCACAGTGCTGTTAGGAAGGGAGTTCCAGGATTTTGACCCAGCAACAGTGAAGGAACGGCGATATAGTTCCAAGTCAGGATGGTGTGTGACTTGGAGGGGAACTTGCAGGTGGTGGTGTTTGCATGCGTTTGCTGCCCTTGTCCTTCTAGTTGGTAGAGGTCGCGGGTTTGGAAGGTGCTGTGTAAGGAGCCTTGGTGCATTGCTGCAGTGCATCTTGTAGATGGTACACACTGCTGCCACTGTGTGTCGGTGGTGGAGGGAGTGAATGTTTGTAGATGGGGTGCCAATCAAGCGGGCTGCTTTGTCCTGGATGGTGTCGAGCTTCTTGAGTGTTGTTGGAGCTGCACCCATCCTGGCAAGCGGAGAGTATTCCATTGCACTCCTGACTTGTGCCTTGTAGATGGTGGACAGGCTTTGGGGAGTCAGGAGGTGAATTGCTCACCTCAGGATTCCTAGTCTCTGACCTGCTCTTGTAGCCACGGTATTTATATGGCTACTCCAGTTCAGTTTCTGGTCAATGGTAGCCCCTAGGATGCTGATAGTGGGGGATTCAGTGATGGTAATGCCGTTGAATGTCAAGGGGAGATGGTTAGATTCTCTCTTGTTGGAGATGGTCATTGCCCGACACTTGTGTGGCGCAAATGTTACTTGACACTTATCAGCCCAAGCCTGGATATTGTCCAGGTCTTGTTGCATTTCTACACGGACTGCTTCAGTATCTGAGGAGTCACGAATGGTGCTGAACATTGTGCTATCATCAGCGAACATCCCCACTTCTGACCTCATTATTGAAGGAAGGTCATTGATGAAGCAGCTGAAGATGGTTGGGCCTAGAACACTACCCTGAGGAACTCCTGCAGTGATGTCCTGGAGCTCAGATTATTGACCTCCAACAACCACAACCATCTTCCTTTGTGCTAGGTATGACTCCAGCCAGCGGAGCATTTTCCCCCGATTCCCATTGACCTCAGTTTTGCTAGGGTTCCTTGATGCCATACTCGGTCAAATGCTGCCTTGATGTCAAGGGCAGTCACTCTCACCTCACCTCTTGAGTTCAGCTCTTTTGTCCATGTTTGAACCAAGGCTGTAATGAGGTCAGGAGCTGAGTGGCCCTGGCGGAACCCAAACTGAGCGTCACTGAGCCGGTTATTGCTAAGCAAGTGCCGCTTGATGACACTGTTGATGACACCTTCCATCACTTTACTGATGATTGACAGTAGGCTGATGGGGCGGTAATTGGCCGGGTTGGACTTGTCCTGCTTTTTGTGTGCTGGGTATCCCTGGGCAATTTTCCACATTGCAGAGTAGATGCCAGTGTTGTAGCTGTACTGGAACAGCTTGGCTAGGGGCCTTGTAAGAGAATGCATTCAATGCTGGGCAGATTGGCTCTGTTGAGAACTTCATTGTTAGTGATGTAATCCTACCATTTGATGTTTGTGATGGATTGAAGACAGTTTTGATGTAAGCGCTCCAGGAGTTGCATTTGTTTTCTGTACAGAACCCATAATTCCGATCCATGCTTGAGGGTGTTGATGACAACCACTGTATACTTGAATTTTGCAAGAAATGCGTGGTGAATGTTTTAGCCGGACACACTTCGAGAGGCGGCCAATGGAACTGTTGGCCTTGGACAGTCAATTATCTATGTCCTTGTTGAGAGTGGGATAATGCTACCTAGATAGGTAAACTATTCTACTGCATCGAGTTTGCTGCTGTCAATGGTGATCTGTGGTGGATTGTAATTTCCTCATCACCATGGTTGGTACAGCACTTCTGTTTTCTTTAGGTTCATAAGACCAAAGGCATTTGCTGCCTCAGAGAAACAGTTTACAATGAGCTGCACTGCTTCCTTCGTGTATGCCAGAAGGGTGCAATGGTCAGCAAACAGAAGCCCCATGATGAGTTCTTCTGTGGTTTTGGGTTGTGCCAGTAGCTGTCGCAGGTTGAAGAGACTGCTGTCTATTCAGAAGTGAATGTATATGCCCTGTGTCAAACCTGCCTCTTCCTCTTGAAGCATCATACTGAAGAAAATAGAGAAAAGGGTCGGTACCAGAATGCACCCTTGCTTAACACCATTGGAGGTAGGGAAACTTTTTGAGAGGGCTCATTTCTTCTTGACCTGACCTTTCTGGCCTTTGTGCAGTTGACAGAGAATGATGAGGAACCTCAGAAGGTGCTCCGATCTGGATAGTATCTTCCAAAGTCTGCCCTGGCTGACAGTATCGAACACCTTGGTAAGATCTATAAAAATAGCGTACCCAAACCCATGTTTTGTTTTTTTCCCTTCTCCTGGATCTGTCACAGCACAAAAATTATGTCTATCGTTCACCTATTGGGTCTGAATCTGCACTGACTTTCCAGTAGGCTTACTTCAGCTATTGTCAGAACAAGTCTATTTAGAAGCACTCTGGCCAGGATATTGCCTGTGATGGAACATAAGGTGATACCTCTGTAGTTTGAACAGTCAGACTTCTCTCCATTGTTTTTGGCAAGGGAGGCAATCACCACATCTCGAAGGTCCTGAAGCACTGTCCCTTTCTCCCAGCATGCTGTTAGCCGATCTGTGAACCTATGAAGGATCACCTCAGCTCCCTGTTTATCGACCTCAGCTGGAGTCCCATCTATTCCGAGGGCTTTGTGTGATTTTAATTGTGCTGTAGCAGTCTTGATCTCTTCACAGGTTGGTGGTTCATACAGATCAGACTTCGCTTCCCTCTCTGGGAAACCTTTGCGATGAACGTCTCCTGCACCAGTCACCAAATAGGCTCTCAAAGTGTTCTGACCATTGGTGCAAGATGGACTCTTTATCTATAAGCAGGGTTGTGCCATCTGAAGATTTTAGTGGTGCCTGCACATGTGGGAAGGTCCATATACAGATCTCAAGGCTTCATAGAAGGATCTCCTATCTCCCATTTCCGCATACATTGTATCCTCTCAGTGAGCACTATCCAGCGGGTGTTTTGGATGACTTGGAGGTTGGTTTGCAGATTGCTGCAGGCTTCCCTATATGCAGCTTCTGTAGCCTGGTCATCAGGGCATGCAAGTAATCTATTGTGGTGTGCATGTTTCTTTTGAAGAAGGTCTTGGATTTCCATGTCATTTTCATCAAACCAATTTTGGTTTCTTCTGGTTGACAAATCAACCTCTTCTGCAGTTGTTTCTTGTAGGATGGATTTCAACTGTTCCCATTGCTCTGCTGGTTTAATATCACTGCCCAGAGTCGTGCCACTGCGGAGTCTGTCTTCAAGCATGCACTGGAAAGCTACGTCTTTTACATCTGGTAGATAGAGTCTATGGACTTGTTGTTTCCTTGTTTGTGAACCTTTCCTTTTGGGTGATGGTTTGATTCTGAAGGCAACGTTAGCTCCAACAAGCCTGTAGTCAGTGTAACAGTCAGCACTGGGCATACCACAGGTGTGTAGTACATCCCTTAGGTCATGTTGGTGCACCAGAATACAATCTAAAAGTTGCCAGTGCTTTTGAGCATGATCTTAAATCTGGCTTTCTAGTGGAATAGAGAATTAGTGATGTTGAGTTCATGCTCACTGTAAAATTCCAGCAGAAGTCGACCATTGTCATTACTGTTGCCAATGCCCAAGATATTTTGCCAATGCTCTTGGTCAATCCCAATTCTTGCATTAAAGTCTCCAAGAACGATGAACGATGCCTCTGAGGTGTTCGATTTTTGATTAAGAACTCCATTGCCAGCGGGCTTCAGAACCTCCCTACTGATTTTTCTGATCGACTCACATCCCTATGACTACCAATCGAGGACAACCTATTCACCACCATTATTAGCATATATGTTCCTACCCTACAAGTCGATATCGTAACCAAAGCAGGCTTCTACCATGACCTGCACAACCTTCTGAAGATTGACTCCAATCCTAATTATACACAAGAATTTCACAGACTCCTGTATTAAATATTTTTTCTCTCTCAATGGACCAGATTTTATTCAAGCAACAGGGGTCTCGGTGGCAGGCTGGAATGCGGATAGAAAACCTGCCTCGGTCCTCCGTTGGACACCGCCCTCCGTTGCAATCTAACGGTGGGCAGCCAATTAACTGCCTGCCATCGGTGACTCTGTCCCTTTTTGGCCCAGTCGGAGGGACAGCAGCTCTACAGTAATGGCAATGCCATCAGGAGCAGTGGTCACTGCTAGTACTGCAGGAGGCCTGCAGAGGAGATGATGTCCGAGACCCCTGGACAGGTGAATGGGGTCGGAGCTAGTCAGGCAGGCCCCGGCAAAAGGGTGCAGAGGTGTTTGGTGATCTTGGGCTGGGGTCTTGCCGGGGTGGGGGGTGGGGCGTGGACATCGCTGCTGGGAGTACCCTCCAGTGCCGTAGAATGCCTCCAAGGGGAGGGACTCCATCCTCGACCCTGCTCGGAGGCCACCAGGTCTCACCTGGCAGCATCTCCACATGGCAGCAGATTCCTCCCTCCTCCACAAAATTGGAGTGCAGCTGGAAAGACCTTACATGGCCATTAATTGGCCTTCCGCACCTTAGACAAAATGGCAGGGGGCCTGGATAATGTCAGGAATGGCACCCCTTGCCATTTTGTTTGCCCCTGCCCCACCTCTGTTCCCCTTGGCAAGGATGGGATAAAATTCCATGCACTATTTTTCTTTCAGTCCAACGTTTATGCAAGATTAATCTCTGATGTGCAAGGTCAAAGAAGATAGAAGGAAATTAGAGGGCAAGTCACTCTGAGACAGTCTCTTCTGCCTCCTAACAGTCATTTCAAGTGTCTCATTGACGAAGGGATGGAAACAGGTCACCTACAGGTCATATAGTGACTCCTCCAACCTAGATACTCTTTGCAGGTTGTCCGACCAAGCAAATTGTTGCCACATGTCCATTTGCAACTTGGTCCTAGTCCCTAGGTAACACATAAGACAGTGATATACAATTTATTCATCATTGCCTCTTGACCCTCACGGACATCTCGAGGGAGGCAAGGTGTTTGAAGCGATTGTGAAAGATATTTTCAAATGCAAAAACAATTTTACAAGAAAAATTTTAATTAGGTGCTGATATTTCAACACGGTTTTGTTGTATCAATATGAATCCTGATTAATCCTTATTTTCTATAGTAGTTAGCTAAATTTCCTGAAACCTTAATCCTTTGGGTATTGATGTACGATCTCAGTTTGTTTTAATTCCCAGGAAGGTGTGGAAAAATTTTTACAGCGCGCTTCAGAGCTTGTCATCCAGAAGGTCCTGAGGTTCCACCATCACAAGAGGACCCACTATAGCGACTACAAATGGACACGCCAGTTTTCTTTTGTGTTGAAGGTAAGTAACACACAGTGGTGTGCATGCAAAGGGTGCAGTTCTAACATGCCATTGAATAGCACAGAGTTTCAATAGTCTGATGGGGATGCATCCGTGCTTTGTTAAGTCTTTCTACAATGATTGTTAGACATTGAAGCAAGAAATCACAATCTAATGAATGATAACATCAGCTGGTGTAGTTTGCTGAAAAAACTGTTTAAAAAAAATTTATAATGCATATAACAAAAACAAAATTCTGCCCAGAAGAATAAAGACATATTTTTCTTTTTCAAAAAAATACTGTTGCTTCAATTCAGGATCACCTCCTTGCTTTTGTATTAAGTATCCATTAATGAAATATAAAATCACATTTGTTTTACGGATTTTACTATCTGCAGTCTTGCTTTTAAAGAGCTATGCATCTGTACCTCTAGGTCGCATTCTTGCTGCAGTCCATTGAATTCTTTATTGCTCAGGGTATATTTTCATTCTCTGTTCCATGCTATACCGATGGGAATTTGGATAAATTCTGACATTGAATTTGGTTTTAAAAGGATTCAAAATATACATTCTCCCAAATCTAAACTGTTTACAATCTTAGTACACACCTGATCAAGAACCTCCACTAGAAGATCGGAGACTTCAATGCATTCAATCACTAGACTGGGAGAATTAATTGGATGACTGTCTCATTCAGCAGATTGTCAAAAATGTAGATACATGCATCCCAGGACTAACATGCATGACTGCTCTAATGAAGCATCAGGGATTCAGATGGATGGCCATTTCTACATCACCAGGACTTACAAATGCACACATTACGCAGTCAGGAGTCAGAATGCATCTCCTCCCCAAAACTGCTACAGAGCTAAAATATACTTCCTCCCAATGAAACTGCCAAGGAGTCAGTTATTTAATCATCTCTATATGATCAAAGACCACACCTTCCCAGCAACATTGTCAGAGGTTAGACTCTATCTCTGTTCTAGACTACTGGGGTCTTTTGCAAGCCCTACAAGGTGCTGGAACATCAAGCATTGGATGCGCATCCAGTGAAACAGTTGCACATAATTCATTAAAGGGCTGTAATTGAATCTAATGAAAAATAGAATTGTATACAGAGATGAATGTAATTAAAGGAGTTTGGTCATTTATATAAATATTAACACATCCCTGGGAGTTAGTTAAAGGGAATAATCAATCTGGTTAACAGGTTCAGATAGTTTACATATAAATTGGTGGTTGCATGGGTATGCATCAAGGTTTTGACATAATCAATATTTAATCACTTGAATTCCTTAATTCTATAATGGCCTTTTGACTCGCTTTCTGATTCTCTATTTAAACTATATTCTACAATGATTTGCTGTAATCTGAAGATACAACTTTATACTTATGTGCCAGAGCCTTGGTAAGGCCTCATCTGGGATATTGCATTTCTTTTTGGGCAATGGACCACAGGAAAGATATATTGGCATTGGAAGGGATGCAGCACAGATGTCACCAGAATTATATCAGGATAGGTTGCAAAAACTTGCCTTGTATTTCATTGGGTTTAGAAGGCTGAGGGGTGATCTAATCGAGGTACTGAAAATGATATTTGGATTTTGTAGGATAGATACAGAGAAACTATATCCTCTGGTGGGGGAATCCAGAACAAGACAGTGTAATCTTAAAACTGTGATCGATAAATTTTAGTTGTGTAAGGGCATCAAGGGAACAATGGCAGGTAAATGGAATTGTGGTCCGAGATCAGCCATGATCTAACCGAGGAGTGAAATAGGCACGAGATCAGGAATGGCCTACTTCTGTTCCTATGTCACTTATCTAAAGCAACTCCATCCCTCTGTAGAGCAGTTGTCTTATATATTATCCTGCAGATGGCGTTATTGTCATATTGACCTCTTCAACACATTCATCTCACATTTTGAATGGGAATTCAAAGACCAAATTTTTTCTTTGTTCAAGTCTTAGCAGGTCTGGTAAGGACCAGTGTATGTATATGTTGTATGTCTATGGAGATCTACACAGATTGGACCATTCATCCTCCTGTTCAAGAAAGTAGTGAAGATAAAGGTGGGGAACTGGAAAAGTAAATTTGACTCTTTCCTAATACTTTCCCTGCAGGTGATGTAACAGTAAAGCGGGAATACAAATATAGTGGTTTTTATAATTCACTTTTCAGAGGAAATTCATCACAAGGGTATAATTCTCTCTTCTATTGTAGACCAGCAAAATCTTGCCCCATAAGTCAATTTCAGAATTTTTTCAGACAAGTGAAAATCTGCACCGAGGGTGAGTAGCAAGATTAATATTTTTTGCTAGAAATATGTTTGCGATATTCAATACTTACTGTATATATGTGCGTATATGCCCATGCAATGATCAAATGGTTGAGGGTTGTGATTCTTTGGAATTCTGTACCCCAGAGGACTGTAAATGCTCAGCGGTTGCATATATACAAGGTTCCGTTTGATAGATTTTTGAACCCTAAGGGAATTGAGGGATATGGAGTTTGGGTGGGAAAGTGGTGTTGGGTTGAAGATCAACCATGATCTTATTGAATGGTGGAACAGCCTCAAGGAGCTGTATGGCCTGTTCCTGCTCCTATTTCTTATGTTCTTATGTATATGGGGGGAACTTAAGAAAATGTTGGGACTTGAGCTGCATGCCCTTTCACTTCTGAAGCCCGAATTTGAATCCAACCCATACTGATAAGGAAAAGCCTTCAATGATTAATATAGGATTTTAGAATGCAGCAAAGGAGGACGAAGAAACTGATAAAGAAAGGGAGAATAGAATATGAATGTCAGCTAACAAAAAATATAAAAACGGACTGAAAAGCTTCTATAGGCACATAAAAAGGAAATGTTTGGCTAAGACAAATGTGGGTCCATTACAGGCAGAGTCAGGAGAATTTATAATGGGGAATAGAGAAATGGCAGAGAAGCTAAATGATTATTTTGTGTCTATCTTTAATGAGGAAGATACAAGAAATTGCCCAGATTTAGAGATCCAAGGGATTATGGGGAATGAGGAATTGAAGGAAATTAGTATTAGTAAGAAGGTTGTATTGGAGAAATTAATGGGGCTGAAGGTTGATAAATCCCCAGGACCTGATATTCTCCATCCCAGAGTGTTGAAAGAGGTAGCTATGGAGATAGTGGATGCATTGGTGATCATCTTCCAAAATTCTATAGATTCTGGAGCGTTCCTGCAGATTGGCAGGTTGCAAATGTCACCCCACTATTTAAGAAGAGAGGGAGAGAGAAAACAGAGAATTACAGACCTGTTAACCTTACATCAGTCATTGGGAAAATGTTAGAATCTATTCTAAAGGATGTGACAAATGGGCACTTGGATAATAATGATCCGATTGGGCATAGTCAACATGGAGTTGTGAATGGGAAACCTGTTGGAGTTTTTTGAGGTTGTTACTATCAGCATTGATAAAGGGGAGTCGGTGGACGTGGTATACTTGGATTTTCAAAAGGCTTTTGATAAAGTCCCCCTCAGGAGGTTGGTTAGCAAAATTAAAGCACGTGGGATAGGAGGTAATATACAGGCATGGATTAAGGATTGATTAACAGGCAGAAAACAGAGAGTAGGAATAAACGGGTCATTTTCGAATGTAGTATTTGTGTAGGATGACACAAAACTTGATGGGAATATATGTTGTGAGGAAGATGCAAAGTGTCTTCAAGGGGATTTGGAAAGACAGTGAGTGGGCAAGAATGTGGCAGATGAAATATAATGTGGAAAAATGTGAGGTTATCCACTTTGGTAGAAAGAATAGATGTGCAGAGTATTTCTTAAATGGTAAGAGATTAGAAAGTGTAGATGTACAAAGGGACCTGGGTGTCCTTGTCAATAAGTCACTGAAAGCTAATATGCAGGTACAGCAAGGAATTAAGAAGGCTAATGGTATGTTAGCCTTTATCGTAAAAGGATTAGAGTACAGGAGTAGTGAAGTCTTGCTTCAATTGTATATCACCTTGGTTAGACCGCACCTGGAGTACTGTGTGTAGTTTTGGTCCCCTTACCTTAGGAAGGATACTATTGCCATAGAGTGAGTGCAACAAAGGTTCACCAGACTTGTTCCCGGGATGGCGGGACTATCCTATGAAGAGAGATTGGGGAAACTGGGCCTGTATTTCTCTAGAGTTTCGAAGAATGAGAGATGATCTCATTGAAACCTACAAAATACTGAAAGGGATAGACAGGATAGATGCAGGTAAGATGTTTCCCCTAGTTGGGGAGTCTAGAACCAGGGAACACAATTTCAAAATAAGGGGGAAGCCACTTTGAACAGAGATGAGGAGAAATGTCTTTACTTGTGAATCTTTGGAATTCTCTATCCCAGAGGCTGTGGAAGCGCAATCATTGAGTATGTTTAAAGCAGAGATTGACAGATTTTTAAATACAAATGACATAAGGGGATATGAAGATTGTGTGGGAGAAAGGCATTGAAGTGGATGATCAGCCTTGATCGTATTGTATGGCGGAGCAGGCTCGATGGGCTGAATGGCCTACGCCTGCTCCTATATTCCTATACAAACAGAAAATGCTGGAAATATTCGGTAGGTCTGGCAGCATCTGTGGCGAGAGAAACAGAGTTAGCAGTTCTGGTCTGTGACTTTTCACCAGAATGAGTTCTGGTGAACTCATTCACCAGATGATGATATTCACATGATGAATATAAAGGGACTGGTGGTCTGAGGTGCATTTGTTTTAATGCAAGAAGTGTAGTAGGTAAGGCAGATGAACTTAGGGCTTGGATTAGTACCTGGGAGTATGATGTTATTGCTATTACTGAGACTTGGTTGAGGGAAGGGCATGATTGGCAACTAAATATCCCAGGATATCGATGCTTCAGGCGGGATAGAGAGGGAGGTAAAAGGGGTGGAGGAGTTGCATTACTGGTCAAAGAGGATATCACAGCTGTGCTGAAGGAGGGCACTATGGAGGACTCGAGCAGTGAGGCAATATGGACAGAACTCAGAAATAGGAAGGGTGCGGTAACAATGTTGGGGCTGTACTACAGGCCTCCCAACAGCGAGCGTGAGATAGAGGTACAAATATGTAAACAGATTATGGAAAGATGTAGGAGCAACAGGGTGGTGGTGATAGGAGATTTTAATTTTCCCAACATTGACTGGGATTCGCTTAGTGTTAGAGGTCCAGATGGAGCAGAATTTGTAAGGAGCATCCAGGAGGGTTTTCTAGAGCAGTATGTAAATAGTCCAACTCGGGAAGGGGCCATACTGGACCTGGTGTTGGGGAATGAGCCCGGCCAGGTTGTTGAAGTTTCAGTAGGGGACTACTTTGGGAATAGTGATCACAATTCCGTAAGCTTTAAAATACTCATGGACAAAGACGAGAGTGGTCCTAAAGGAAGAGTGCTAAATTGGGGGAAGGCCAACTATACCAAAATTCGGCAGGAGCTGGGAAATGTAGATTGGGAGCAGCTGTTTGAAGGTAAATCCACATGTGATATGTGGGAGGCTTTTAAAGAGAGGTTGATTAGCGTGCAGGAGAGACATGTTCCTGTGAAAATGAGGGATAGGAATGGCAAGATTAGGGAACCATGGATGACAGGTGAAATTGTGAGACTAGCTAAGAGGAAAAAGGAAGCATACATAAGGTCCAGGCGGCTGATGAAAGACGAAGCTTTGAAAGAATATCGGGAATGTAGGACCAATCTGAAACGAGGAATTAAGAGGGCTAAAAGGGGTCATGAAATATCTTTAGCAAACAGGGTTAAGGAAAATCCCAAAGCCTTTTATTCATATATAAGGAGAAAGAGGGTAACTAGAGAAAGGATTGGCCCACTAAAGGACAAAGGAGGAATGTTATGCTTGGACTCAGAGAAAATGGGTGAGATTCTAAACGAGTACTTTGCATCGGTATTCACCGAGGAGAGGGACATGACGGATGTTGAGGTTAGGAACAGATGTTTGATTACTCTAGGTCAAGTCGGCATAAGGAGGGAGGAAGTGTTGGGTATTCTAAAGGGCATTAAGGTGGACAAGTCCCCAGGTCCGGATGGGATCTATCCCAGGTTACTGAGGGAAGCGAGAGAGGAAATAGCTGGGGCCTTAACAGATATCTTTGCAGCATCCTTAAACACGGGTGAGGTCCCGGAGGACTGGAGAATTGCTAATGTTGTCCCCTTGTTTAAGAAGGGTAGCAGGGATAATCCAGGTAATTATAGACCGGTGAGCCTGACGTCAGTGGTAGGGAAGCTGCTGGAGAAGATACTGAGGGATAGGATCTATTCCCATTTGGAAGAAAATGGGCTCATCAGTGATAGGCAACATGGTTTTGTGCAGGGAAGGTCATGTCTTACCAACTTAATAGAATTCTTTGAGGAAGTGACAAAGTTGATTGATGAGGGAAGGGCTGTCGATGTCATATACATGGACTTCAGTAAGGCGTTTGATAAGGTTCCCCATGGCAGGCTGATGGAGAAAGTGAAGGCGCTTGGGGTCCAAGGTGTACTAGCTAGATGGATAAAGAACTGGCTGGGCAACAGGAGACAGAGAGTAGCAGTAGAAGGGAGTTTCTCAAAATGGAGACGTGTGACCAGTGGTGTTCCACAGGGATCCGTGCTGGGACCACTGTTGTTTGTGATATACATTAATGATTTGGAGGAAAGTATAGGTGGACTGATTAGCAAGTTTGCAGACGACACTAAGATTGGTGGAGTAGCAGATAGTGAAGGGGACTGTCAGAGAATACAGCAGAATATAGATAGATTGGAGAGTTGGGCAGAGAAATGGCAGATGGAGTTCAATCAGGGCAAATGCGAGGTGATGCATTTTGGAAGATCCAATTCAAGAGTGAATTATACAGTAAATGGAAAAGTCCTGGGGAAAATTGATGTCCAGAGAGATTTGGGTGTTCAGGTCCACTGTTCCCTGAAGGTGGCAGCGCAGGTAAATAGAGTGGTCAAGAAGGCATACGGCATGCTTTCCTTCATCGGACGGGGCATTGAGTACAAGAGTTGGCAGGTCATGTTACAGTTGTATAGGACTTTGGTTCGGCCACATTTGGAATACTGCGTACAGTTCTGGTCGCCACATTATCAAAAGGATGTGGATGCTTTGGAGAGGGTGCAGAGGAGGTTCACCAGGATGTTGCCTGGTATGGAGGGCGCTAGCTATGAAGAGAGGTTGAGTAGATTAGGATTATTTTCATTAGAAAGACGGAGGTTGCGGGGGGACCTGATTGAGGTGTACAAAATCATGAGAGGTATAGACAGGGTGGATAGCAAGAGGCTTTTTCCCAGAGTGGGGGTTTCAATTACTAGAGGACACGAGTTCAAAGTGAAAGGGGAAAAGTTTAGGGGGGATATGCGTGGAAAGTTCTTTACGCAGAGGGTGGTGGGCACCTGGAACGCATTGCCAGCGGAGGTGGTAGATGCGGGCACGATGGAGTCTTTTAAGATGTATCTAGACAGATACATGAATGGGCAGGAAGAAAAGAGATACAGAACCTTAGAAAACAGGCGACATGTTTAGAGAGAGGATCTGGATCGGCGCAGGCTTGGAGGGCCGAAGGGCCTGTTCCTGTGCTGTAATTATCTTTGTTCTTTGTTCTTTGTTCTTTGTTTTTTTTTTCTTTGGGGGAACCCCTCCACAGGGCCTGTGGCTACAGCTGACGCCAGACAGACAGGGGGAAGACCTGTCTGGAGCGCTGGCATCACCCGTGACCCCCGCTCCCATCTGGCACTGGGATTCACCTCTATGCAGCTATATTGTTCTCCGATGCCTCCAGGTGATTGGGGGCTGACTGCGAAATTCTAGTCAGCCTCTGACAATAGGCTTTAACAGGCTTTTAAATAGGCTTATTTAGCTTTAGCTACCCACCACTTGTGGGCAAGTAACCTGAATCTAACCTGGGAGAGCTTAATGCTGAATTTGGGTAAATATTATAAGCAGTAAAACATTCCAGAACATAGAAATCCATCTCCGTAATGAGCATAAAAAACTTATCAAAATTTGGCAAAATTTTAGACCAATAGAAGAAACCAATGGGACTACACAATGGTAAAGGATAACCACTGGTAATCTACATATGGGCACGGTCATACAATCCACAATACAGACCATCACTAAACCAACTACAGAATACATTATTCATTGTGGATTTCAGGCACATGGTCAAGTGAGGCACTAACTGCAGGTGAATTAACTCCCCATAACCTGGGGATAGGATAAGAAGGATCAGACAAAAACACATCCTGTCATATTCACCTCTTAGTGCCTGATTAAAAAGCAGGAGTGCTGGAGCAGGTAGGCAGAACATTCCAGGAATCGTTGATGTCATTGGGAGAAAAACACTTGCAAAATAGGACTTTAAAAAGTTATACAACAATTGTTCAAAAAGGGAAGAAGGTATAATCCGTATAATTATTGGCCAGTTCGCTTAAATTCGTTTGTGGGCAAGTTATTGGAATCAATTCCAAGGGAAAGTATAAAACTTCATTTAGAAAGGCATAGATTAATCAAGGAAAGTCAGCATGGATTTGTTAAGGGAAGGTCATGTCTGAATAAATTGATTGAATTTTTTGAGGAGGTGACAAGTCGTGTTGATGAGGGCAGTCAGTGGATGTGGTCTATGTGGATTTTAGCAAGGCTTTTGACAAGGTCCCACATGGCAGGCTGATCAAAAAAACAAAATCCCTTGGGATCCAAGGGAGAGTGAAAAATTGTATCCAAAATTGGCTTCATGGCAGGAAGCAAAGGGGAATGATTGACGGGTATTTTTGCAACTGGAAGGCTGTTACTAGTGGGGTTTCGCAGGGCTCAGTACTTAGTCCCTTGCTTTTTGTAGTTTTATATTAATGATTTAGACTCAAATGTAGGTGCTATGATAAAGAAGTTTCCAGATTATACAAATATTGGCTGTGTGGTGATAGTGAGGAGGAAAGCTTTAGACCGGTGGAAGATATAGATGGTCGGGTCAGTTGGACAGAAAAGTGGAAAATGGAATTCAATCCAGAGAAGTGTGAGATAATGCATTTTGCGAGGTACAAAAAGGCAAGGCAATACACAATAAATGAGCAGTGTGGAGGAACAGAGGGATCTTGGAGTGTATGTCCACAGATCCTTAAAGGTAGTAGGACAGGTCGATAAGGTGGTTAAGAAGGCATATGGCATGCTATCTTTTATTAGCCAAGGCATAGAATACAAGAGCAGGGAGGTTATTCTTGAACTGTTTGGATAAGCTGGGGTGATTTAATTGAAGTTTATAAAATTATGAGGGGCCTAGATAGAGTAAATAGGGACCACCTATTTACCTTAGCAGAGGAGTCAAAAACCAGGGGGCATAGATTTAAAGTAATGGGTAGATGTATTAGAGGGCAGATGAGGAAACATTTTTTCACCCAGAGGGTGGCAGGGACCTGGAACTCACTGCCTAAAAGGCTGGTAGAGGCAGAAACTCTCACCAAATTTAAAAAGAACTTGGATGTCTACCTGAAGAGCCATGATCTGCAGGGCTGCGGGCCTCAAGCAGGATGGTGGGATTAGGCCAGGAAGCTCATTGTGGACTGCACAAACACGATGGGCTGAATGGCCTCCTTCTTTGTTGTAAAATTTCTGTGATTTCTATGGTTTCTAATTGTACCATTGTTACAATGTTGACTATTTTGTTTCTTGCCCCCACCCCCTCCCCATGCACACTTTTCTTTATCTTCTCTGCAGTATTCGGAGTTTACCGCACAAAAGATCATCAAAAAAATGTCCTGGTGACTCTGAGGTGACTTGTAGGACCCCAGGTATGGAACAGTGAACTCATAGTCAGCATGGCATAAGCTTGTAATATGTGGAATTTCACCACACCAAGAGAATTAAAATTGCAAGTAACTGGAAGCTCAAGGTCATGCTTGCCAACTGAATGGAGTTGCTTAGCAAAGCAATCACCCTATCTGTGTTTGGTTGCTCCAATATAAAGGGAACTGCAGCTTGAACAGCGAATACCATATGTTAAATTGAAAGAAATACAACAACAACTTGGATTTAGATAGTGCCTTTAACGTAATAAATATAAACAAGTTAATAATAGTTTCACCCGGAAGGACTGTTTGGGGCCCTGGACAGTGGGAAGGGAGCAGGTGAAAGGGCAGATATTCCACCTCCTGTGCTTGCATGGGAAGGTGAGTAGATGTTGAGGTTGACAGAAGATTGGACCAGGTTATCACGGAGGAAACAGTCCCTTTGAAATGTTGAAAGGGGAGGGATGGGAAAGATACATGTGGTGATTGCATTGTGCCGGAAATGGCAGAGGATGAACTGTTGAATGTGGAGGCTGGTGAGATGAAAAGTGAAGTCAAGGGGAGCCCTATCTTGGTTCTGGGAGGGAGGAAAAAAAAGTGCATTTATATAGTGCTTTTCATGACCTCAGGATGTCCCAAAGCTCTTTACAGCCAATGAAATACTTTTGAAATGTAATCACCATTGTAATGTAGAAAAGTGCTGCAGGGACCGGTGCTGGGGACCCTTACTGTTCGTAGTGTACATTAATGGTTTAGATGTGAATATAGGAAGTATGATGAGTAAGTTCGCAGATGACACGAAAATTGGTGGTGTCGTAAATAGTGAGGAAGAAAGCCTTAGATTACAGTACAATATAGATGGGCTGGTAAGATGGGTGGAGCAGTGGCAAATGGAGTTTAATCCTGAGAAGTGTGAGGTGATGCACTTTGGGAGGTTCCAACAAGACAATAGAATATACGATGGATGGTAGGATCCTAGGGAGTACAGAGGGACCTTGGGGTACTTGTCCATGTCCAAGGCAGCAGCACTGGTAGATAAGGTGGTTAGGAAGGCATATGGGATACTTGCCTGTATTAGCCGAGGCATAGAATGTAAGAGCAGGGAAGTTATGATGGAGCTGTATAAAATGCTGGTTAGGCCACAGCTGGAGTACTGTGTACAGTTCTGGTCACCACACTATAGGAAGGATGTGATTTCAATGGAGAGAGTGCAGAGGAGATTCACCAGGATGTTGCCTGGGCTGGAACATTTCAGTTATGAAGAGAGACTGGATAGGCTGGGGTTGTTTTCCTTGGAGCGAAGAAGGCTGAGAGGGGACCTGATTGAGGTGTACAAAATTATGAGGGGCATTGATAGGAAAGATAGGAAGGAACTTTTTCCCTTAGCGGAGAGGTCAATAACTAGGGGGTATAGATTTAAGGTAAGGGGCAGGAGGTTTAGCGGGGAGTTGAGGAAGAATTTTTTCACCCAGAGGGTGGTTGGAATCTGGAATGCACTGCCTGAAGGGGTGGTAGAGGCAGGAACACTCACGACATTTATGAAGTATTTAGATGAGCACTTGAAACTCAATAACATACAAGGCTACGGGTCAAGTGTGGAGAAATGGGATTCGTTTGGACGGATGCTTGATGGTTGGCGCAGGCGCGTTGGGCCGAAGGGCCTGTTTCTGTGCTGTAAAACTCTATGACTCTAAGCAATCTTGTTTTATGGGTTGACTTAAGTGTATTTAAAAATGCACAGACTATATACATGCTTGGGAGTTCTTGGGCACATGATTACACTTCCTGTAGAACATCCTCGCAGAAGTGAAAGGTTCTAGTTTACTCTTTGACATTGAGCACTCTATTGCATACCTGTGATAAGGAAGTAGCATTACAATATCAATCTAAGCTGAAACCTACTCTGCATAGCAACAACTTCTGTGCTCTCTCTTAAGGGGAACTCATCAGAAGAAATATCAAATTACATTAAAGTGAATATCCGAGTAAAACTAAGTACAAACGGCATTGGAAGAAATGCTTGGAAGGAGGCACTAATTCGTATTTTATGCAACTCACCCATACAGTAAACAATAAATTCCAAGGCATTAGCTCACCTTTTCTCCACTTCCACCACCCATGTGGGTAGCGAGTTCCAGGTCATTACCACCTGCTGTGTAAAAAAAAAAAATTCTTGCTCACGTTGCCCCTGCATCTCTTGCCAAAAACCTTGACAAATTTATTACTTTTTTGAAGATGTTACTAGTAGTGCAGATAAGGGGGAACCAGTAGATGTAGTATACTCGGATTTCCAAAAGGCATTCAATAAGGTGCCCCATAAAAGGTTAATAGGCAAGATAAGGGCTCATGAAGTTGGGGGTAATATATTAGCATGGAAAGAGGATTGGTTAATGGACAGGAAGCAAAGCGTAGCCATAAATTGGACATTTTCAAGTTGGCAGGCTGCGACTAGTGGAGTGCTGCAGTGTTTACAATTTATATTAATGACTTAGACAAAGAAACAGAGAGTAATGTATCTAAGTTTGCAGATGATACAAAGCTAGGTGGAAATGCAAGTTGTGAGGAGGACACAGAGAAGCTGCAAAGAGAAATAGCAGATGGTAGCAGATGGAGTACAATGTGGAGAAGTGTGAGGTTATTCACTTTGGTTATAAGAATAGAAGAGCAGAATATTTTTTAAAAGGCGTGAAACTTGTAAATATTGATGTTCAGAGCAACTTGGGTGTGCTCATACAGGGAACACAGAAAGTTAGCATGCAGGTACAGCAAGCAATTAGGAAGGCAAATGGCATGTTGGCCTTTATTGCAAGGGAATTGGAGTGTGAGAATAAAAAAGTCTTGCTGCAATTGTATACGGCTTTGGTGAGGCCAAACATGGAATACTGTGTGCAGTTTTGGTCTTCATATTTCAGGAAGGATATATTTGCATTGGAGGCGGTACAGTGAAGGCTTATTAGGTTAGTCCCTGGGATGAGAGGGTTGTCCTATCATGACAGGCTGAGTAAATTGGGCCTATATTCTCTGGCGTTTAGAAGAATGAGAGGTGATCTCATTGAAACTTACAAGATTCTGAAGGGGCTTGACAGGGTAGACACTGGGAGGTTGTTTCCACTGGCTAGGGAATCTAAAACACAGGGGCAAAGTCTCAGGATAAGGGGATGAGCACTTAAGGACTGAGATGAGAAATTTCTTCACTCAAAGGGTTGTGAATCTTTGAAATTCTCTACCCCAGAGGGTAGTGGATGCCCCATTTTTGAATACATTTAAGGCTGGGATATACAGATTTTTGGTGTCTCAGAATCGATGGATATGGGGAGCAGGCGGGAAAGTGAAGTTGAAGCCCAAGATCAGTCATGATCATATTATGTTCTTATGTTCTCTCCGCCTCTCCACCTCGCTTTCCTCCTTTAAGATACTCCTTAAAGCCTACCTCTTTGGCCAAGTTTTTGGTCATCTCACCGAATATCTCCTTTTGTGTTTTTGTGTCATATTTTGTTTTATAATGCTTCTGTAAAGCACCATAATATGTTTTTTTTTAGAGATACAGCACTGAAACAGGCCCTTCGGCCTGAAACAGGCCCTTCGGCCCACCGAGTCTGTGCCGACCATCAACCACCCATTTATACTAATCCTACACTAATCCCATATTCCTACCAAACATCCCCACCTGTCCCTATATTTCCCTACCACCTACCTATACTAGTGACAATTTATAATGGCCAATTTACCTACCAACCTGCAAGTCTTTTGGCTTGTGGGAGGAAACCGGAGCACCCGGAGAAAACCCACGCAGACACAGGGAGAACTTGCAAACTCCACACAGGCAGTACCCAGAATCGAACCCGGGTCCCTGGAGCTGTGAGGCTGCGGTGCTAACCACTGCGCCACAGTGCCGCCCTAATTTTTATTTATTTTTATTACATTAATGGTTCTATATAAGTTGTGCAATTGGTAGACAGTCGCTGTGTGGTTGGTAGACAGTCGCTGTGTGGTTGGTAGACAGTCGCTGTGTGGTTGGTAGACTGATGCTGTGAGGTTGTTTGGTAGACTGTCACTGTGAGGTTGGTAGACTGTTACTGGAGCTGATGGAGTACTGGTGAAACCAACAGTTTTGATGTTCGTACCAATTCTCGCTTTTCCTCTTGTCTGTTACTAATGAGCCAAGCTAAACGTGTACGCTGAGACTGGACGTCATCTCCTTGACAACACAATGCTGCACCGATATCCATGAGCCTTGGGGCCAAGTGGCGGTTTCTGGTTCCTCACATCCTGTGCGGGGCCAGGGTTGGGGACTAAAATGATACTGTGGTGGTGTTGATCGGTGACCTGGGGCTGGAAGGTAAAAATCTGTGTCTTAGTTACTGTAACCTTCAGCAATCAGCATTGAATTTACATTAAATTATCCCAGTTGAGAACCCCGAACTATCTGACGTTTATCCTCCACAGCACAATTCTTTTGGGCCTCCTTATCTCGAGAGACAATGGATACGCGCCTGGAGGTGGTCAGTGGTTTGTGAAGCAGCGCCTGGAGTGGCTATAAAGGCCAATTCTGGAGTGACAGGCTCTTCCACAGGTGCTGCAGAGAAATTTGTTTGTTGGGGCTGTTGCACAGTTGGCTCTCCCCTTGCGCCTCTGTCTTTTTTCCTGCACAATACATGTATGATAAAGCCCAAGGATCCACCAGAGTCACTGCAGAAAAAGCAATGAACATGCTGAAAACCCATTTTGAGTTCTTTGATCGGTGTGGAGGATCCTTGTAATACAGTCTAGCAAGGAGTTCAAGAACAATCATTACCCCTGCTGCATTCTGCACAACTATACACCTTCCAGATGGTAAGGAGCAGAATGAGGAGGTAGGTGAAGAAAAACACTCTTCATCACCAGATCATGCAAAGGTTGACCAGGAATGTGAGGAAGAGCTTCTGAGAATTCTATTGCCAGTTGTTTGAGGAAAGATGACAGGAAATAATTCACAATGGTTCAGGTGACAGGACCGTATCTCCAACACAGAAGTCCTCGAGGCGGCCAACATCCCCAGCTTATACACACTACTGAGTCAGCGGCGCTTGAGATGGCTTGGCCATGTGAGCCGCATGGAAGATGGCAGGATCCCCAAAGACACATTGTACAGCGAGCTCGCCACTGGTATCAGACCCATTGGCCATCCATGTCTCCACTTTAAAGACGTCTGCAAACGCGACATGAAATCCTGTGACATTGATCACAAGTTGTGGGAGTCAGTTGCCAGCGTTCGCCAGAGCTGGCGGACAGCCATAAAGGCGGGGCTAAAGTGTGGCGAGTCGAAGAGACATGGCAGTTGGCAGGAAAAAAGACAGAGGCGCAAGGGAAGAGCCAACTGTGTAACAGCCCCGACAATCAAATTTTTCTGCAGCACCTGTGGAAGAGCCTGTCACTCTAGAATTGGCCTTTACAGCCACTCCAGGCGCTGCTCCACACACTACTGACCACCTCCAGGCGCTTACCCATTATCTCTCGAGATAAGGAGGCCAAAGAGAAGAAGAGTTGGTTCCCAATAAAGAACAATCATGGCTTTCATATTGGACAATGAGATATTGAAGGAGTGCCATGCAAGAAATCCTTGTCCATTTCAGAGATAAGTGTGTTCCTCACAGTATTACCATAGAGAACAAGGAATCACTTTATTCATCAAAATAATGCACAATCACACACTTTGGCTGACAATTTACAGCTTCATTTATTGCAGTAAGTCATACAACACAATTTCTACTTCTGAATATCATGACTATCTCCTATGCCTAGTTTTATTTTTACTAATATTTGTTCCTACTTCTTAGTTCTACATGGTGCTCCTTTAATATTAGAAGGGTGGCTGGGACATTTCTGCTAGTGCCTCCAATGACTGAGGTGACACTTGTTTCAGTGATTTTGCTGTCCCTGAATTAACATTGTCCAGCTGTAAATATCTTGTGCTTGCAAGGGATATTAGGCCTGAGCATAAAACTTCACTATACTGACATCATCAAGTTCAACCCCCTATCTCCACCCCCACAACAGCCCTAGCCAGCTGATAACGAGAATTCTCTTCATGGAATCTTTAAAGATTACAAAACATTTCTTCAAATTAGACAATTAATTGAGTGGAAGCCAAAGAAAATTTTTTGGTATTCATTTTAATTAAAATCTGTTGTATTTGATTTTCAAAAGTCTGTGATGAAATGGCATTTATTTATTTGTTTTCTCTTTAACAAACTCAAAGCTCCAGGAGATTATATTCTTACTGCGCCACAGCTTACTGGACGTATTGTCAGTCTTCCAAACCCATTAATTGCAGAGATCAGAATAGATGATGTAGGTAAGAAAATAATTTACTGAGTTCAGTCCAAAACTTGGATTGAATACAGTGTTCTTATCCTTTCTGGAGGCTCTGTGTTTGGAATGACTTGCATTATATTGACCTTTCACCTCTGGGATCCAGATTTGAATCAGCCCAGGCTGATGGGATCAAGGTTTTCTGTCTATGCTGGCTGCAAGGAAATGACTTTGGACAGTCTTGACCTAATGAGCACTAGTTCACATCATTAAACTGCCTCGTTTAGTTCCATGCCAGGAAATTTTAAATCATCACCATTGATGAAGAAAATCATCCCTGTTTCCATAATTTAAGATAATCTAGTTTAAGATAATCAGCAAACAAACCAGAGGCGAGATGAGAATGTTTTTTACAGAGTAAGTTGTTATAATCTGGAATGCACTGCTGGGAAGAGTGTTGGCAGCAAATTCGATAGGAACTTTCATTGTATGTGAAAAGAAAAAAATTGCAGGACTATGGGGAGAGAGTGGGGAATGGGATTAATTGGATAGTTCTTTCAAAGAGCCCAGACAACATGATGAGCTGAAAAGCCTTCTTCTGTGCTGTAAGATTCTATAATATAGGGCTGAATTTTCTGGTCCAGCCATGGACTGGATCAGAGCCAGACGGGGCCCGAAAATACTGGCGCCAGCTGGTGGGCCAGTTTCCTGACACCATTCCCAGTGCAGCCTTGTTCACCAGGATGGTGGGAGGGCAGGATCACTATCAGGCCAATTAAGGTGGTTGAGAAGCTCAAAGACAAGCCCATGCCCTTGGCGTTGCACAGGTGATGGGGAGAGTGGGCAGTAAGCAATCGGGCATTGTAGGGGTTATCATCCTCCTGGCATCGCAGAGGCATAAGAGCAGAGGGAAAGGCTGCCAAGCACAACTGGGGACTGCCTGACCATATAGAAGGCAACAGCTGGTATTGGGGGTATGACTCTCAGATTCTGAGTGATGAGGAGCAACACCCTCCGCAGGAAGGGCAGCACCCCAGGCATCAGGCAGGCAAGGGAGAGGAACAAGGGGCTGGAAGGCAACGGAGGCCATACCCTCAGCATTGGATCTACTAGCAAAGTCTGAACTACCCGGAGATGACGGAGAACCAGTGCCGCGGGAGACTGGTCACAGACATCTGTGACCTCGTCACCAACAACCTCACACCTCACAGCACCGGTTGCTATGCCATTCCAGTAGCTGTCAAAGTCACTGTGGCCTTGAAATTTTTCACTCTGGCTCCTTCCCAGAATCAGCTGCAGACCATGGGTGGCATTTTGCAAACGGCTACACACCACTGCATCTCGCAGGCCACTGATGCACTATTTGCCAAGGCTGATGAGTACATTCAGTTCACGACAGATGTGGCCTCGCAGCCCCAGGCTGATGATGTGCCTGTGGTATCGCCAGCAACATGGGAAATGCTGCAGTTGCAGCGAGAGGTAAGGCAAAGTCTTGCAGAGATGCCAGAGGCTATGCGTAACCAAGCGCAGACAATGGAGGAGTTCATCCAGCCCTTGGGTGCTGCACTGTCTCTGGTGGGTGTGTGTTTGGCTTCCTCCATTGAGAAATTGGTGACTCTCATGGAGAGCCTGATGCAGCAGACAAATTAGTAGCTCCTGGAGATGCACACAGACCAGCACACCATTGCATTGTCCATGAGCTCCATGCAGCGGTGGCAAAGTAAGAGGGGATGAGGCAGCTGGAATCTTGAGCAGGTCCATGTCCCTCAGGTCAGCAGGAAGGTACATGTGTGCCCTATAAGGCGGAGGAGCGGCTGTCTTGGCCGGTAGACCCTCTTTGGTGGTTAGCTTCTTCTGCGTGCAGGAGACTGTCGATGTGCCCCTCTGCACTCTTTGCCGGCATCCCGAAGCTGGCCCTCCTGGGGGGTCCCGAGGATGCTGATGTCCTGCTGCCAGTGCCTGGACTTGCCTCCTCTCTGCTGCTCCTGCTCCTCAATGGGGGACCAGGGTGAATGTGGCCAATGACAGGTTGCCTCTTTCTGTGTGCAAGGTCTTCACAGCCAACAGTCCCTCTTCTTCCCCTCAGTTGTCACCTCGGAGGAGATGGCACTTGCCCAATGGGACCTTGGTATGCCTCCCCCGCAGTGCCGGCACCTCTGCCCCCACTCCTCAGACTGATTGCCAGTGCCCTCTCTCCTCCACCCTCTCTGGCAATTGATGCTGCCCAATGGCTTCCCTTTGCAACCAGAACTGAACTCCCACCTCCTTGTCGCCTTCTTTAAGCAGGTGAGGCTCCAAAGACCCAGGGGTCCTTTGCTTCATCAGCTGTATGCAAAATGGAGAATAAAGTTGATGTCCATTGGGTTATTAACAACTTTAATTACCTTCCCGCAGCATGATTGTGCAAAGTCCACCCTCCATGTCGGCCACCGGCAGGAAAATACAGACGAGTCGTCACAACATCTGACCTCTGATCTGACATCTTCCACCTTTGTTCCCATCCCCAACGTTCCCTAAAAATTCAGCCCTATTTCAATGATAATGCTGGAACGATTAGCAATATTACTACTACTAATGTACAGTCAGTGATTTACAGCAATAGAACCCTTATATCTGGCTGCATTGAATTGGAACAGCAAAATTTATGTTACTTTACATAAAGCTGTGAATAGCAAATTTGGCAACACATTCTAATTTCTGTTCTGGCTTTGCGTAGTCACAGAGACAAGTATTTTCACTAGCTAAATTGCTCACAATTGAAAGCAGTTCTCGGGGCCCAAGCAGTCTAGAGAATTTCATAGCTCATCTGCTAAGATAGCAGCTAAGTCATATGTGGAAGGACAAGCAAGAGGCAACTCGTGGCAATAATAAGAAATATTAAAGCCCTCACTATGTTTATAAAACTTCACAATCCATTTCGTCCCTTCCCTAACATAATACCTCATGTTATTATGTTCCCTAGGCAAGTGCTTACCCATAGTATTCACATCCTCCATCAATAACTTCACAATTGTAATGGTGGAAAATGCGTGACTCAGATCTTTCTGTCGGATGAACCCACCCACCTTTTTATAACAGGAAGGAATGGGACATGCCCCATAAATCTACCATAATTGTTTGAGGAAAGGTAAACGAGTGTCATTTGAAGGATTTAGTATGGTTCCAGATGTGTATTCTCAGCATAATAATATAAAAGCAAAATACTGCGGATGCTGGAAATCTGAAATAAAAACAAGAAATGCTGGAACCACTCAGCAGGTCTGGCAGCATCTGTGAAAAGAGAAGCAGAGTTAACGTTTCGGGTCAGTGACCCTTCTTCGGAACAGTTTTCTCAGCAGTTCAGCCAGTGGGTAGCTGAACCATGCAGACTATGAGCATTCCAGGATTGATCCTCAGTCTGTACTGATTTAGCTGAATTGAGACAGGGTAGCATTAGAGGTGGTACAATTGGCCTCAGCATGGCTTTGGTTAGATGGGGGAAAATCAGCCATCAAATCTAGAGGTGCTATTGTGAACACTAGGTGAATAATGAATCTGTTTAGGCTATGATGCTCCAACCCTGGTTAGTCTACATATGAACATACATATGAGCATATGAATTAGAAGGAGTAGTAGGCCACCCAAGCCTGCTCCACCATTCAATAAGATCATGGCCGATCTGATTGTAACCTCATCTCCACATTCCACCTACTCCCGATAACCTTTCAACCGCTTGCTTATCAAGAATCTATCTACTTCTGCCTTAATAATATTTAAAGACTCTGCTTCCACTGCCTTTTGAGGAAGAGCGTTCCAAAGACTCATGACCCTCTAAGCGAAAAAATTTCTCCTTATCTCTGTCTTAAATGGGAGACCCCTTATTTTTAAACAGTTCTAGATTCTCCCACAAGGGGAAACATCCTTTCTGCAGCCACCCTGTCAAGACCCCTCAGGCTTTTGATCAGCGGTAGCAGTGAGAGTTAGAGCCAGGGGGCAGCTGGGAAGGTAAGTTTCACTATAAAGTACTTACCTAGCGATTCGGCAGCTTCTTTTTGAACAGCGGTAGCAGTGAAAGTTCGAGCCAGGGGGCAGCTGGGAAGGGAAGTTTCACTATAAAGTACTTACCTAGCGATTCGGCAGCTTCTTTTTGAACAGCGGTAGCAGTGAGTGTGCGAGCCAGGGGGCAGCTGGGAAGGTAAGTTTCAGTATAAATTACTTACCTAGCGATTCGGCAGCTTCTTTTTGAACAGCGGTAGCAGTGAGAGTTCGAGCCGGGGGCAGCTGGGAAGGTAAGTTTCAGTATAAAGTACTTACCTAGCGATTCGGCAGCTTCGGCAGGGTGGGAAAAAAAAACCTGAAAAAGTGACATCACAGGAAAGCTGTGACCTGATTGGCTGGTAGGGAATCTGTACCGAATTTGAAAATAAAACTGATAAAAATTGATTACAACACTAATTAACTAATTAATTAGTAGAGTAACTAAACCAGAGGGAGGAGATTACTGTATTTGACAGCATTTAATATTTATTGTAGAAATCTAGCACTAGGGACCACATAGTGAAGTGTAACATAATTTAGTAAGGATTTAATAAGTATTTATTTATTTTATA
This sequence comes from Heterodontus francisci, assembly GCF_036365525.1. NCBI lineage: Eukaryota > Metazoa > Chordata > Chondrichthyes > Heterodontiformes > Heterodontidae > Heterodontus > Heterodontus francisci. Next base: position 38,602,885 of record NC_090378.1, read on the forward strand.
TCAATTAACTAATTAGTGATAGAAATGTCAGTTAGAGGGGTGAATTGCTTCACCTGTGAGACGTGGGAAGTCCGTGACGCTTCCAGCGTTCCGGGCGACTACATCTATAGGAAGTGTACCCAGTTGCAGCTCCTCACAGACCGCATGGATTGGTTGGAGCGGCAACTGGATGCACTTAGGAGCATGCAGGTGGCGGAAAGCGTCATAGACAGGAGTTTTAGAGAAGTGGTTACACCTAAAGTGCAGGCAGATAGATGGGTGACCGCTAGAAGGGGCAGGCAGTCAGTGCAGGAATCCCCTGTGGCTATCCCCCTCTAACAAGTATACCGTTTTGGATACTGTTGGGGGGGGTGGCCTATCAGGGGAAAACAGCAGCAGCCAGAGCAGTGGCACCCCGGTTGGCACTGTTGTTCAGCGGGGAGGGACAAAGCGCAGAAGAGCAATAGTTATAGGGGACTCTATAGTCAGGGGCACAGATAGGCGCTTCTGTGGACGTGAAAGAGACTCCAGGAAGATATGTTGCCTCCCTGGTGCCAGGGTCAAGGATGTCTCTGAACAGACAGAGGGCATTCTGAAGGGGGAGGGTGAACAGCCAGAGGTTGTGGTACACATCGGTACCAACGACCAACGGCAGGAAGAGTGATGAGGTCCTGCAGGGGGAGTTTAGGGAGTTAGGTAGTAAGTTAAAAAACAGGACCTCTAGGGTTGTAATCTCTGAATTACTCCCTGTGCCACGTGCCAGTGAGGCTAGAAATAGGAAGATAGTGCAGCTAAACACGTGGCTGAGCAGCTGGTGTAGAAGGGAGGGTTTCAGATATCTGGACCATTGGGCTCTCTTCAGGGACAGATGGGACCTGTACAAGAAGGACGGGTTGCATCTAAACTGGAAGGGCACTAATATCCTGGCTACAAGGTTTGCTAGCGTCACTCAGGAGGGTTTAAACTAGTGTGGCAGGGGGGTGGGAACCAGAGCAGTAGGACAGCTAGTGAAGTAAATGAGGAGGGCATAGTAAATAAGGCCAGTAGGACTAAGAGGAAGAGCAGGCAGGGAGATGTTGCTGAGCACAGCGGGACTGGTAGTCTGAAGTGCATTTGTTTCAATGCGAGAAGTATAACAGGTAAGGCAGATGAACTTAGAGCTTGGATTAGTACTTGGAAATATGATGTTGTTGCTATTACAGAGACTTGGTTGAGGGAAGGACAGGATTGGCAGCTAAATGTTCCAGGCTTTAGAAGTTTCAGGCGGGATAGAGGGGGATGTAAAAGGGGTGGGGGAGTTGCATTACTGGTTAAGGAGAATATTACAGCTGTACTGCGGGAGGACACCTTAGAGGGGTCATGCAGCGAGGCAATATGGGTGGAGCTCAGGAATAGGAAGGGTGCAGTCACGATGTTGGGGGTTTATTACAGGCCTCCCAACAGCCAGCGGGAGGTAGAGGAGCAGATATGTAGACAGATTTTGGAAAGATGTAAAGGTAACAGGGTTGTAGTGGTGGGTGATTTTAACTTCCCCAATATTGACTGGGACTCATTTAGTGCTAGGGGCTTGGATGGGGCAGAATTTGTGAGCAGCATCCAGGAGGGCTTCTTGAAACAATATGTAGATAGTCCAACTAGGGATGGGGCCATTCTGGACCTGGTATTGGGGAATGAGCCCGGCCAGGTGGTCTAAGGTTCAGTGGGGGAGCATTTCGGGAGCAGTGACCGTAATTCCATAAGTTTTAAGGTACTTGTGGATAAGGATAAGAGTAGTCCTCGGGTGAAGGTGCTAAATTGGGGGAAGGCTAATTATAACAATATTAGGCAGGAACTGAAGAATTTAGATTGGGGGCGGCTGTTTGAGGGTAAATCAACATCTGACATGTGGGAGTCTTTCAAACATCAGCTGATTAGAATCCAGGACCAGCATGTTCCTGTGAGGAAGAAAGGCAAGTTTCGGGAAGCTTGGATAACACGGGATATTGTGAGCCTAGTCAAAAAGAAAAAGGAAGCATTTGCAAGGGCTGGAAGGCTAGGAACAGATGAATCCCTTGAGGAATATAAAGACAGTAGGAAGGAACTTAAGCAAGGAGTCAGGAGGGCTAAAAGGGGTCATGAAAAGTCATTGGCAAACAGGATTAAGGAAAATCCAAAGGCTTTTTATACATATATAAAGAGCAAGAGGGTAACCAGGGAAAGGTTTGGCCCACTCAAGGACAGAGATGGGATTCTATGCGTGGAGCCAGAGGAAATGGGCGAGGTGCTAAATGAATACTTTGCATCAGTATTCACCAAAGAGAAGGACTTGGTGGATGATCCTAGGGAAGGGAGTGCAGATAGTCTCAGTCATCTCATTATCAAAAAGGAGGAGGTGTTGGGTGTCTTGCAAAGCATTAAGGTAGATAAGTCCCCAGGGCCTGATGGGATCTACCCTAGAATACTGAGGGAGGCAAGGGAAGAAATTGCTGGGGCCTTGACAGAAATCTTTGCATCCTCATTGGCTACAGGTGAGGTCCCAGAGGACTGGAGAATAGCCAATGTTGTTCCTTTGTTTAAGAAGGGTAGCAAGGATAATCCAGGAAATTATAGGCCAGTGAGCCTTACGTCAGTGGTAGGGAAACTATTAGAGAGGATTCTTCGGGACAGGATTTACTCCCATTTGGAAACAAACAAACTTATTAGCGAGAGACAGCATGGTTTTGTGAAGGGGAGGTCGTGTCTTACTAATTTGATTGAGTTTTTTGAGGAAGTGACAAAGATGATTGATGAGGGAAGGACAGTGGATGTTATCTATATGGACTTCAGTAAAGCCTTTGACAAGGTCCCGCATGGCAGACTGGTGCAAAAGGTGAAGTCACACGGGATCAGAGGTGAGCTGGCAAGATGGATACAGAACTGGCTCTGTCACAGAAGACAGAGGGTAACAGTGGATGGGTGTTTTTCTGAATGGAGGGATGTGACTAGTGGTGTTCCGCAGGGATCAGTGCTGGGACCTTTGCTGTTTGTAGTATATATAAATGATTTGGAGGAAAATGTAGCTGGTCTGATTAGTAAGTTTGCGGACGACACAAGGTTTGGTGGAGTTGCGGATAATGATGAGGATTGTCAGAGGATACAGCAGGATATAGATCGGTTGAAGACTTGGGCGGAGAAATGGCAGATGGAGTTTAATCCGGACAAATGTGAGGTAATGCATTTTGGAAGGTGGGAGGTTTTCAGTAAATGGCAGAACCCTTTGAAGTATTGACAGGCAGAGAGATCTGGGCATACAGGTTCACAGGTCACTGAAAGTGGCAACGCAGGTGGATAAGGTAGTCAAGAAGGCATTCGGCATGCTTGCCTTCATCGGTCGGGGCATAGAGTATAAAAATTGGCAAGTCATGTTGCAGCTGTACAGAACCTTAGTTAGGCCACACTTAGAATATTGCGTGCAATTCTGGTCGCCACACTACCAGAAGGACATGGAGGCTTTGGAGAGGGTACAAAAGAGGTTTACCAGGATGTTGCCTGGTCTGGAGGGCATTAGCTATGAGGAGAGGTTGGAAAAACTCGGATTGTTTTCACTGGAACGACGGAGGTGGAGGGGCGACATGATAGAGGTTTACAAAGTTATGAGCGGCATGGACAGAGTGGATAGTCAGAAGCTTTTTCCCAGGGTGAAAGAGTCAGTTACTAGGGGACATAGGTTTAAGATGTGAGGGGCAAAGTTTAGAGTGGATGTGCGAGGCAAGTGTTTTACACAGAGGGTGGTGAATGCCTGGAACCTGCTGCCAGGGGAGGTGGTGGAAGCAGATACGATAGCGACGTTTAAGAGACATCTTGACAAATATATGAATAGGAAGGGAATAGAGGGGTATGGGCCCCGGAAGTGCAGAAGGTGTTAATTTCGGCAGGCATCAAGATCGGCGCAGGCTTGGAGGGCCGAATGGCCTGTTCCTGTGCTGTACTGTTCTTTGTTCTTTGTTCTTATATGTTTCAATCAAGTCACCTCTTACTCTCCTAAACTCCAGCAGATACAAGCCTAGCCTGTCCAACCTTCCCTCATAAGACAACCCACCCATTCCAGGTATTGGGCTCAAACCTTCTCTGAACTGCTTCCAACTTAAATAAGGAGACCAATGCTGTACACAGTACTCCGGATGTGGTCTCACCAATGCTCAGTATAACTGAAGCATAACCTCCCTACTTTTGTATTCAATTCCCCTCGCAATAAATGATAACATTCTATTAGCTTTCCTAATTATTTGCATACTAACCTCTTGTGATTTATGCACTAGGACACCCAGATCCCTCTGCATCTCAGAGCTCTGCAAGCTCTCACCATTTAGATAATCTGCTTCTTTTTTATTCTTCCTGCCAAAATGGACAATTTCACATTTTCCCACATTATACTCCATTTGCCAGATCTTTGCCCACTCACTTAACCTATCTATATTCCTTTGTAGCCTCCTTATGTCTGCTTCACAACTTACTTTCCTACCTATCTTTGCGTCATCAGCAAATTTAGCAACCATACCTTCGGCCCCTTCATCCAAGTCATTTATATAAATTGTAAATGTTGAGGCCCCAGCACTGATCCCTGTAGCATCTATTTACATCTTGCCAACCATAAAATGACCCAACACTCATCACCAAAGTTTACAGATGAATAATGGAAATTTGGATAAGGTAGTAGAGGAAATTGGAATTGTACTCCTTCAAGGAGAGGGCAACACCTTCATCGGGGGAGAGGAGAAAATTGTCAGGGAACAGAAGGCTAATTTGCAAGATAATTAACACTCATTAACAACTTAGCAAGCTGGAATTAAAACTCGCTTCACATTAGGAAATGTAAAATGATATCAAATGCATGAATTAAAAATAAAAAATGCTGGAAAGACTCAGCAGGTCTGGCAGCATCTATGGAGAGAGAAGCAGAGTTAACATTTCAGGTCAGTGAACTTTCATCAGAACTGGCCTCTCCACAGATGCTGCCAGACCTGCTGCGTATTTCCAGCATTTTTTGTTTTTATTTCAGATTTCCAGCATCTGCAGTATTTTGTTTTTATTTAAATGCATGAAGATTTGTCTGGAAAGTACATAGGGGTTTGATCTAGTCTCCTGCAGATTACACTGTTCATAAATAGTATGGAGAAGGGGGAAAGAGGAGCGGCTTTTTATGGAGATTTACCTCAGCAATTGAACACTTGTTTCCTTGAAAGGCTGAAAGTACACATTCTGATAAAGCTGATAAAGCAAATAATAATGAGCTGCAACAGGAACAGGGGAAGAGCAGATTGGCCATGTTCACTCAATACTTTATGTTTTTATGATCCCTAGGCAAGTCCCCTAGTACTTGCATCTTCCATCAGCTTCACATTTACAATAGTGGAAAAAGGGTGACCCAGATCCTTCTGTCTGATGAGCCCATCCACCTTATTATTATATACTTTATTAAATATGATCGTAAACCAACATTCCTGTAACCAACTAATTGGTTTCTTTTTGCATTGATGTTTAGAGGACCTTACTGAGTGAAAATTGCTAACATAATTGCCTAAAAAACAAGAGTTACTTCAAAAGTAACATTAACTATGAAGTACTTTGGAACATCTTAAGGATGTGATGGCTGCTACGTAAATGCAAATTCTTTCTTCTGTGCATTTGAGTAAAGTTGTATTTATGGATCTTTTATGAAACAGCTGTTAACGGTTCTCCAGTCACCCATCAGAAATTTAACACTGACAGACATTACACCTACATGGATCTGCGCCAGCTAGAATGGGATGAAGCACTAGACTACTGGAAACCACACATTGCAATAGGAAACCGGTAAATCTAACCAACCCTTTTTATAATTCTTTGCTGTGTAAGAATTTATTAATAAGAAAAAATACCTGTTTCGTCTTTATGTTGTTTCTGGTTCCCAGATGTTGGAAAGAATCACACTTAAACTTGGAAAAGGCTGGAGTCAGTCTTGTTTAATTTAGCACCATGCTTTGTGCTGTAGAACCTGGTTCAACTGGTTCTTGTCTTACATATAACATGACTTAAAGGCCTGCTCGGGTCTGCAAAAAAAAACCCGACCGAGTCCAACAGAACCACATCTGACCCGAGCCCGACCCAGCCTGAGACCTTCCATTTTTTCCCGTGCCCAACCCGACCCGACCCGACCCAACCTGACCATCAGTTAACTTACCTTCTGTTTTTCACTTTGTTGCTGATCTGCACAAGCTTAAAATAACTGTAACAAAACCACCTTTCTAGTACAAAAATTAAGTTAACATTGGAGCCACTTACCTGTGATCAAGCGTGTCCGACCCAGCCCAACCTGAGCCCGAATGCCGGACCTGGAAGTGCAACCCGACCAGACCCGAACCCGACATGTCGTCGGGTCTTTTCAGGTTTTGGGTCAGGTAGCCGGCCTTTAACATGACTCCCCAGTGCAGCCGTGAATGAGGCCCCCCACTGGCACATTTACATGTAACAACTAGTTCCTAGCTAATTAGTTCCTAACATTGACAGATAGTGTAACAATATATACATGTATAACAGTACTCAAAGATTTCCCAATTTCTGGCCAACCAAATTTTGTCCTTGATAAATTTTTTTATTCCTTACTCCAATCTCTCCATGTCACAATATGCCTCTTAATTGGCCACCACCGGCAATATCCCTCCCTGGGTCCCACCGCTGGCCGAGGTGGGGTTACCTCCCACTTTCAGTCGCAGCGGTCGGATTTCTATCGTCCCATTCAGCCTATCATTACTGTTTTCAGTTTCACCATAACTGCGAGATTTCTCATTCACACTTGCATATGTTGAAGCCATCACTTTACATTTATTCAAACAATATAGGGAAGTCTTGTGCATATTGTAGAATAGCATTTACAGTTTACAATATATAGACAGTAGCACATTCAATATATATTATACCACTGGTACAGTTCTTTGGTAAATCAGAGAATGTGACCTCTCTTATCTGTCTGTTGTATTCATGTTGCTAGTTTTCTTCTTTTCCTTTTTGTTTCTCCCTCTTTTTAAGTTTATCTATCTCTCCTCTTCTGCTTTTTCCTCTTTCTACTTCTTGCCTTTCATGTGGGAAGTTTAGGGGAAAAAAGATGCCAAGTGCTGCAGACTGCATTCTACATAGTTCTTTTAAACCCTTTTGCCTATCATTCATGCTTTCCCCCCTCCCTTTGGTCTTAGCATGTCCCTTACACTCCCCTTCCTACCATACCCTCATCTCCATCGCTTACCCTACTTACTTTAATTGCTAGACCCCTTTGCTCCATGTACTGAATACGTGTCTCCTTCTTTCACCCTTGCTTTGCTGTCATTCACCTCATCCTTCATCCTCCATACACTCCACATTCATGAAGCCTCCTTGCTATTATTGTCAACCTACTAACCTTGTACCTTCCCTTCCTTTTGTTTTCCCTCCAAGAGGAATTGCTTGCTTTTAAAATTCAATTTGCACTTCAAGAAATAGTCAAATTCAGATGATTGAAAATCTGTCGGTCTGCCCCTTTTTCTATTTCTCGTTCTCTTTTGCTCTCCTGCCTTCTCTCAGTTAACTAAACACCTAAGATAAAATTTACCTGAAGAAGCTTGGCCAGATTGTTCTCTAACTTTTCTTCAAATAATTTTTTCAAATATACAAAAATGCAAACATTTGAAAATGTTGTACTTTGGGCCCAACCTCTTCCTCATCTCCATACTGACCCTAGGTGACATTATCTGCAGGCTCAGCTTCCACATGTACACAGATGATACCCAGGACTTCCTCTGTACCACCTATCTTCACCCCTGCATTGCATCTATGCCATCAGACTGCTTGTCTGATATCCAGTCTTGGTTGAGCTACAATTTCCTCTAACTGAATATTGGGACGATTAAAGCTATTGACCCAGATTTTGGGGTCCGCGATGAAGCAAGGGTGCCTGCCACTGGCCTCGAAGAAAACAGCCCTCAAAGATTTAGCGATCTCTGTCATTGTTTTTGTCCTTCCCAATGTCAGTTTCAATCCGGCACTAAGTCAAAGATACCTCTTGTTTTGCAGCAGCAGTAATGTCAGCAAGCAGGTACGCAGCCAATCACACTGAAGTATTCACACACACAAAGCTACGAAGTTAAAAGCACTTAATATCCTTAAATTTCAATTGAAATTTTCAGGTAGCAAGATAAATGATTATGGTTGGATTAATATAAAAGCTAAAATAAAGATAGAATTTTTTTAAAATGAAAAATATAAAAAAAATTAAAAAGGTGAGATTTTGGCCGAATTTTCCACCCCCCTCTCTCCCCCCTCCCCCACAGAGCAGGTTGGGGGGGGGTGCGTAAAATGGATTGGAGGGCTCGGGGGGCCCTCCCTGACCCGCTCCCACCTGCACCGCCATTTTACGCAGGTCGGCAGCGAAAACTAGCTCGCCTGCCCCAGGCCAATCAAGGCCCTTAAGTGGGCAGTTAACAACCACTTAAGGGCCTCCACCCGTCACCACGGGGATTCTACCCTTGGCCAGTCGGGTGGCCTAGGCCTGAGAAAACCTGACTGACAAAAGCAGGCGGCATTCATTGACTCTCCGGAGCCTGACCAATCACCACCAGCGAGGTGCCAAAAACTTACCTTCTCCTGTAGCCTCCTTCCTCTTCAATCTTTGGCTGGGTTGCAGTCCCAGCAGTGGCCATTGCTCCCAGTAGTGTTGCTGGGACTAAGAGCTGCCGGCCCGCTGATTGGCTGGCAGCTCCATTAGGCAGGACTTCCTGCCTCAATGAGGTGGAAGTCCCACCTCAGACCAATTAAAGGCCTGGGGACTGTAAAATGAGGTCCAGATCCCCAGGCCAGGCGGAGGCGGGATCACCACTAACTTTTCAGTCGGTGGACGGCTGCTGTCTGACGAAAGTAAAATTCCAGCCTTTGTATCATTATGGAGAAATTTGACATTCCACAAATATAAAATTTACTTTTCAGGGCCAATGAGGGTGTTTAGCAGTAATTATGAAGTTGGTACGCCTTTAAAAACCGTTACACCACATTCAATAAGGTGTAAATTTCTCAAGGGTTCTTACTGCGAGACTAGCAACCTATGAGTGGAATCTTTCCAATTCAATTGATTTACATTCATTGTAGTCTGGGGGTGTCTTACAGTGTGCCCTCTGGAGAAGTGTAGAATCACTGACAGCAACTTCTGGATTTCCACGTTATTCTGTGCACGTGCGGACTTCAGAAGTTGCTGTCAGTTTCGGTGGAATAATGATGGTGAGTGCTGACCATTGTCATTATTACCACAAAATCCAAGCCATTGTCTTTAGCCTTCATCATAGTTTCCATGCCCTTGCTAATGATTCCAGCCCCCTCCTTGGCCTCTACCCCAGGCTGATCCAGATTATTTGAAACTTCGACATCCTCTTTGAGTCTGTACTGAGCTCCCAACTCCATATTCTTTCACAAAGACTGTCTACTTGCATCTTTAAGTTGCTTGCTTCTGCCCCTACTTCAGTCTGCCTGCTACTATTCTTTACCATCAGCTCATCCAAACCCTGCTGCTCCTATCGTAATCTATATCCTGTTCACCCTTGCTAACCTACATTGGCTCCCATCTTCCAAGCTGTTAAATTTTAAATTCTCATCCTTGTGCTTAAATTCTTGAATTACTTCGCCTCTCTCCATTCCTATAATCTTCTCCGGCCCTACAACCTACCCACCCTGAACTACGGCACCTTGGGTATCCCAGCCTCCTTTGCCCACCCTTGGCAGCTACACATTCAATAACCTAGGCTCTACATTGTGAAATGTCCTCTGTAAACCCCTCCACCTCTCTATCTACTTCTCCCTCTGTAAGTCCCTCCTTAAAGCCCATTTATTTGGTCAGGCTTTTGGTCACCCCTCCTGGGAGAGTCAGCAATAGTGGTGCCATTGAAGGACAGGCTGAGAATATTAGGTGTTTTCTTGTTTAAGATAGTCATTACCGAGCCTTTGTGTGGTGCGAATATTACCTGTCATTGTAAACTGTAGTCTGGCATAAACTGCTTCATTTACCTCAGTTTTGCTAGGGCTCCTTGATGCCATACTTGGTTGAATATTGGATGCAGTCTCTTAGATGTGATAATTCAGGTTGCTTCACACACACAATTTTTCTGGGTTCAAATGTTGAGTTCCAACGACAACGATGGTACTTCTTTTTGCAGATTCACTTCATGGGTGCCTGGGGAAGAAGTTACTAATGACTTGAACTCCACTTCTGAAGGTACAATTGATTGAAAAGCTAATCTTTTTGTCGAACTTCAGTATCATTTCTGCACTGATGTCAAAAATAGGATAAGATTAGTTTGTTTACATTATTCAGACAATGTGGAAAGAAATAGTTCTGTGCAGTTGCCTGTTCTAGTTTCATATTCACCATTACAATTTTCAGTTAATGATATGCATAGTGCTTGAATAACAGTTGTCACCACTGCAAATGCAGCCAGTCAAGAACTTGAGGCTCAGCCTTGCAGCAAATGCTTGACTCACCAATGTTCCAAGTAGCAATATGATGTCCCATCAAAAGCCAACCTGCATTTAACTTATACCAGCCAATGGAGTTCCTCATTCTCAATGAAGAATATGAATGGAAACAAGAAAAGGACAAGAAAATGGGACTTGATGGGTAATTCCTTAAAAGAAATAACACTAGCACAGGAGTGATGGTCTGAATGAATTCTTTGGCGTGTTGTAGTTTCTATGATCAGCCTTCATGTATTGTGTACTGTATGGAATACATTTAGAAGTTAAACACAATTTGCAATAATTTGGACAATACAAGAAATGTGCTTCTAGTGGGATGCACATATATGGACTTGATTTGCTGCAATTTCTTACATCCTTAAGGATGTGAATAGGTTCAGGCTGACCTGAATTCTATCGTTTCAACTGAGTCAGTGTTCTAATTTCTGTTTTTCATAGAACCATTTTCCTTCTCAACAGGTTCACAGCAATTTCAGTAAGCAGACCTGCCCCCTGTGATCTGAAAGCTATATTTTTGATGACAATCTTCCTTTCACCAGGTTTTGTGGCCAGAAGGTTAACAATTATCTTACTGGTAGTAATTGGTTTACTGTATCAGATATAGGGCTGGATTTTACCGGCCTTCTGAGGGTCATGGTGGGGGCGGGGGCCTGGAAAATGGTTCCAGGAGAGGCCCACCACAGGCCTCAAAGCCGGGAAGGCCCTGCCCCATATTGCCGGTGGCGGCGAGTCCTCCTGGCGGCCCCCTCCCCTCCCCCCCCACCCCCTCCAACCAGCCACCTGGCGGCGGCATCATAATTTGAATATGTTAATGTATTTAAACTAATGAATTAAATACTTATCCACTCCCGACATCGGTCCTGGTTCCATATTGCTGGTGGTGGCCGGCACTCCTGCACCTTCGGATCTCCGTTTGGAGATCCGAGATGGAGCACTGGTTGGGATGGGGTAACAGGTACATTTTCAGGGCAGGTATGGAGGAGCAGGGTTAAATGCTTTTGTTTGATCTAGGGCTGGTGGGAAGGGGTAAAGTTCATAGTTTATTAACTTTGCGGGGGGAAGGTTGGGAGCACAAGGTAAGTTTTTTTTGGGGGGAAGGGCAAATAATAAGTTTGATGGTAATTGTGGGGGGGTGGGGGTGCGTGGGAGAGGGTGGGGACAATTTAATTTTTAACAATCATGTATCTTTAAAAATTGCAATTACATTGAAGGGCTGGAAGCCCTTTAAAAATGGCCCCGGTGCAATAATGCCAGACGCCATTTCCCCGGATGGATTGCCCGCCCCCTCTCACGTCATTGGGGGCGGGCTGAGTCTGCCCCAGCCATGTAAATGAGCCACCACATTTAATAATGCGGCAGCTCCGCGACGAGCGGTCCACGCAGGTGGACTGCCATCTTTGAAGTTCACCACCAAGGTTGGCGGCAAGCTGGTAAAATTCAGCCCATAGTCTCCTACATCTGCATGGTGCCTTGAATTAGTGGATATTAAATTGACCTTAATGACTAATACATTTATTTATACCTAAATAAGGATACAAATCATATAACATTTCGCAAGTACTAGAGAATACAATATGTATCATAAATTGAATGAGAAGAGTATTAGTGTACCAATTAAGCATAATAAATTCATTTAAATAAACTGAAAATCTCTTCAGTTTTTACAAAGTTATTGTTATTGTGAAGTGAGTTCTACTTTCAAACACTGCTTCAACATAACATCTTCAGACGTGGTGTGGTAAGGTCCATTGACATTCATTCACTGCAGTGGTCCCTACCTATATCTTTGATTTTAATAATTGTTGGCACCATCTTAAGAGGTCTTTAAAGCCAAGTGAAAATTGTGGGATTCTTCTATAATTTCTAGCTCTGGAAAGATACCTGAACTCCACGAATGAACTAGAATTTGCTTCATTAATGCACAGCATTGCAGCTTAATCGTTTACTAAACCTGATTGCATGCAAAAGTCCTGTTACCAGACTCTGGGAGAAGCATGTTCTGTAAAAGGGTGTATTAACACCTTCTGGAATGATGCTAATGTTATTTTTAATTTGTGCTGTTTCAGTATCTTGTTGTCTTACTGCTTCAGTGTGTTATTCAGCCTGTAAATAAATCTGGATAAATAGTTTAGCCTGTATATATTGGTTTCTACCTATCAGAAGGGCCAAGAGAGAACATGAAAAAAATATTGGCTGGTAAAATCAAGGAAAACCTTCTGTGCCGTAGCTTTTCTATGATTCTATTCCATTCTAATGTATCTGGTGTCTTCTCAATTGATAGAATTAGCCCAATTAGAGATATTAATTATTATCCAACACATGTATGGTGTGCATAATGATGTAGGTTTTTGAATTACAGGAGAGTTGGTTGCTTATGAAAGCTGCCTTTTCAACATTAACACAAAACACAAATCTTTCCTTGTTAAAGTGTTGTGAAGCATTCCACTTTCAGCATTCACTGAAAGTTTTTAAACGTTTTTATTTTTAACAGCTATCATCAATAAACAGTCAAAGCAATGGGGTTCCAAAAAGTTGAGTGGAATACAATTATAGATTTTTATAACTCTCTGTCTGACTTTTCCCTGAGTTTATTTTTTTTTAAATTCTGTGACAATGTTGCATAGCGGATACATGATAGAAAGCAATGGTTCACTAAAAACACAGCACCAAGCCCCAGCAGCCATGTGATCCACAACCTCAAAAGCCATGACACAGTGTAGTCCATCAGCAGCAGTGGTTTTAAGTAACCTATGGTTTCAGAATTGCACTGCTTACACCACATGTGACTGTCATGTGAGATTTTAACGCAAGTATTTATTTTCTTTTTGGCAAAGCAAGTATAGTGGAGAGCGAAAGTAGCAGCATGGTGCTCAATGACACATCTGACATAAGCTAATTCCAAAATGGTTGCTGATCAGGGAACATTTGTGATTGAACAGAAATAAAGAAGGAGATTGGTTGTGGAGGGAAAACCTGGTTTAAAAAAAGAGAACAAGAGACTTGGACAACTTAGATTAGCAGAGAGAGCAAGACCATTAAATAAAAATACTAACTTTGAGCATAGTGTCCAGCCTTCTCCAAGATAAACACTCATACTTAATAAAAATGTGCCTGTTTAAAGTTTTGTTCTAATATTTTTTGGGGAAGATGTTTCTCCCTACTAACAAGTTTATTGAATCGCTTTGACAATGCGAAAATGGGAAAATCAGGCAGAGAGGAGCATACCCTGCCCAATTTTCCACAGAATCTGCCTCAAAGTTTTGCAATTACTTCAGTTTTTTTCCATCTTTTGTTAGCATTGTTACTCTGCCCTGTCTTAATATTCACCCAATGGTGAATGTCAGCCAACTTCAGTATGTTTATTTTTCAGGTACAGAAGAAGCACATGCTAAGCCTAAGGTTAAAAAGAAGCTCGAAAAGAAGTCAGCAGCTGTCAGATCTGGGACAAAGGTGGGAAAGAGAAACAAAACAAAACTATTGATTGGGATCGGGGGGGTGGGGGTGTGGTGGAATGGGAAGGGGAATCCTCTGACAGCTAACAGATTCCTTGTTAAAACTCAATTGTTCAAAATTCAGCCACTTCTCCCTTCATATGTGAAGCATTCCACTGGATAATATGCTTCAGGTAGATAGCATTTATTAGTAACACAAAAATTCAACCCATAATATTATCAGTGGATTGATTCATTAAAAGCAGCGGGGGAGGGGGTGGGGAGACAAGATATGCTTAGCTTGAATATAGTCAGGGTTTTGAACCTTAAGAAATAGCTTGCATTTATCTAGTGCCTTATCATGTCTCTCTGGAGAATGCAAAGTTTTGCATACAGTGAAATACTGTATTTTGTTGTGTAGGCAAATATGTCAGCCATTTTACATACTGTGTTTGTTTGGTGGTGTTGGCTGTGGGAATATAATGAGTGAATACCCTGTTGCTCTTTGAATAATGCCTTAGGATATTTGGAACCTCCTGAACAAACAGTACAGTGGGTTAATTTCTCATGCAGCTTTACTGCACAAAGTTAGGCTCATGGTATTGGGGCAAATATATAAACATGAATTGAGGATTTATTAATGGACAGAAAACAGACAGTGGGAATAAACTGGTAATTTTTGGTTGTCAGGCTATAATTAGTAGAGTACTGCAAGGATCAGTGCTTGGGTCTCAGCTATTTACGGTCTAGATCCATGACTTAGATGAGGGGACCTAGTGTACTGTATCCAAGTTTGCTGATAGTACAAAGTTAGATGAGAAAGTAAGCTGTGATGGGGATGTGAAGAGGCTGCAAAAGGGTTTAGACAAGTTAAACAAATGGACACAAACATGGCAGCTGAAATGTAATGTGGAGAAATATGAAGTTATCTGCTTTGGTAGGAACAATGGAAAGGCAGAATTTTTTTAAAAGGTGAGAAACTGGAAAATGGTGGTTTTCAGGGATCTGGGTATCCTTGTACATGAATCACAGACAGCATGCAGGTACAGTAAGCAATTAGGAAAGCAAATAGTATGTTAGTCTTTATTACAAAGGGATTGAAGTATAAGAGTAAAGAAATCTTACTGCAATTGAATAGGGTCTTGGTGAGGTCACACCTGGAATATTGTCTATAGTTTTGGTCTCCTTACCTAAGGAAGGGTTTACTTGCCTTAGAAGGAGTGATTCCTGGAATGAGGGGATTATCCTCTGAGGGGAGATTGAATAGACTATGCCAAAATTCCCTAGAGTTTAAAAGAATGAAAGGTGATCTTATTAAAACATCAAATTCTTAAGAGGCTTGGCAGGATAGATGCTGGGAGGATGTTTCCCCTGGCTGACGAGTCTAGAACTAAGGGTCACAGTCTCAGAATAAGGGGTCAGCCATTTAGGACTGAGATAAGGAGAAAGTTCTTTACTCAAAGATGTAAACCTCAGATGGGCTGTTGATGCTCAATTGTTTTGAGTGTATTCAAGTCAGAGATTGACAGATTTGTGGGTATTAAGGGAATTGTGGGATATGGGGAAAATGCGGGAAGGTGTAGCTGAGGTACAAGATCTTTTTGAATAGCAGAGCAGGTTCAAGGGACCAAATGGCCTGTTCCAGCTCCTAGTTCTTATGCTTTTATACTCTTTTGCCCTTATGTCCTTTTGAAGGTAGCCTAGGTTATATACTCAAATTCTGGAGTACAGTTTGAATCCACAAATCTTGTGGCTCACAAGCAGTATTAGCAACAACTCAGCCAAGTTCACATATCAGAACAGAAAAAGTTTATTAATCATTTATGTTTCACAAGATCGTTTTTTAAACTTCCAGCAATACAATATACCTAACATTCTAAACTATTTGAAAATTACAGTGGATTTAATTGTTGTTGCTACATTGAATTGTGCTCTTCAAGACTCTTATTTTTAAATAACTTTGCTACCTGATTTTTTTTTGACCAGTTTTTCTCTCCTCTCATCCTTCTCTTCTGGTGCTGAAAACTCCTTGCAGGTTGCACTTCGTATGTAGCAGATACCCTACATTAAGTCACTCAAGTAATTGTTTTTCATTTGTGACTCTTGTCAGTGATGGACTTAACAGCAGTTACTTATGGCTGCCAGCAATTGCAGTTACCTCAGCATAGAGTCATAGAGTTATACAGCACAGAAACAGCAATGTCTTGACAACATTTGAATGGCCAGTTGCTGGTAAACGGCCCTGATTTTTGCTGTCTACCAGCTCACTTCAGTAACTGTATCATTTTGAAATACAGAACATGGAAGACTAGTGAGTTTTGCAGGGTTATGTTAGTGATGATGGTATCCCACTTATTTGAAATAACACCAATTAGAAATACTCAGTTTAACTGTAATCCAATATGTGTGCACCTTCAGGACAGGAGAGAAGAAAATGGGAGGAACCAAAAAATGCTACAACTTTACTGAGGTTTGAGTAAATATTACAGACAATGAATACCCAGACTGTCAAATTACCTCAGTTGAAAGTTTAATGCTCATGCACACTTCACTTTACTATATATAATGGAGCAACACTTACCATTGGCAGAGGATGTTGTTCATTCCAGCAGTGTATTGATAAATATGGTTTATGGCAGTCTTTATAGATGTGAGTTCAGTGAAGACAAAGTGCATAACTGCCACAACACTCACTGGGCTGAATTTTACTGACTCCTCCCACCCCAATGTTGGGGATCGTGGCGGGGGGAGGCCTGAAAATGCCTCTAGGAGAGAGCCGCCACGCACCCTGACGCCGGGTAGCCCGGCCCGATATTCCCGGCAGCGGCGAAGCCTCATGGTGGCCCCCCCGGCCCCACCCACCGCTCGGCAACCGGAGCCCCATTTCAATATTTAAATTAATTAAAATAAATGAGTTAATGACACTTACCCTCCCACTATCTGTCCTGGAGCGATCTTCGTGCCGCTGGCCAGCACTCCTGCCCCTTCGAATCCCTGTCCGGGGAACCGTGGCGGAACACTGGTTGGGAGGGGAGAAGAACCAAGTTTCTCAGTGCGGTATGGAGGAAGTGGGGTCCAAGTCATAGAGTTATACAGCACAGAAATAGGCCCTGTGGCCCATCGTGTCTGTGCCAGCCATCAAGCATCTTTCTATTCTAATCCCATTTTCCAGCACTTGGCCCATAGTCTTGTATGCTATGGCGTTTCAAGTGCTCATCTAAATACTTCTTAAATGTTGTGAGGGTTCCTGCCTCTACCAGCCCTTCAGACAGTGTGTTCCAGATTCCAACCACCTTCTGGGTGAAAAAATGTTTCCTCAAATCCCCTCTAAACCTCCTGCCCCTTACCTTAAATCTATGCCCCCTGGTAATTGACCCCTCCGCTAAGGGAAAAAGTCTCTTCCTATCTACCCTATCTACGCCCCTCATAATTTTGTATACCTCAATCAGGTCTCCCCTCAGCCTTCTCTGCTCCAAGGAAAACAACCCGAGCCTATCTAGTCTCTCTTCATAGCTAAAATGCTCCAGCCCAGGCAACATCCTGGTGAATCTCCTCTGCCCCCTCTCCAGTGCAATCATATCCTCCCTATTGTGTGGTGCCCAGAACTGTACACAATGCTCCAGCTGTAGCCTAACTAGCGTTTTATACAGCTCCATCATAACCTCCCTGCTGGTCACAGGCTTCCGCTCGCAAGAATAACCCTCAACCATCACCCTCTGCCCCCTGCCGCTGAGCCAATTTTGGATCCAATTTGCCAAATTGCCCTGGATCCCACGGGCTCTTCCTTCTTAACCAATCTCCCATGCGGGATCTTATCAAAAGCCTTACCGAAGTCCATGTAGACTACATCAACTGCTTTACCCACATCTGCACGTCTAGTCACCTCCTCAAAAAATTCAACCAAGTTTGTTTGACATGATCTCCACCTGACAAAGCCATGCTGACTCTCCCTGATTAATCCCTGCTTTTCCAAGTGGAGATTAATCCGTCTCTCAGAATTTTTTTCAATAGTTTCTCCACCACTGATATTAGACTCACTGACCTGGTTTATCCCTACTACCCTTCTTGAAGTAATATCATTGTTGTCGGGTTTTGTGGGAAAGGTTTGGTGGGGGTGGTGGGGGGGGAAGGTCAGGTAGACAAGGTAAGTATTTTCTGGTGAGGAGACGGCACTTAATTAACTTAATTGTTAGTGGGAGTGTTTGAAAGGGGCAGAATAAATGTACTTAACTTTTTTGCATTACATCTTTTATTTAAATATTTAAATTTAATAGTAGGACTCAAAGCCCTTTAGAAATGGTATCAGTGTCTGTGCACAGGTTGCTGATGTCATTGCCGGGACGGACAGCCCACCCTCTCCACATCAAGGAGGGGTGGCCCACCCCAGCTATTTAAATGGGACTCCGTGCTTAATATCGCGGCGGCTCCGCGTGTGGACTGCCATTATGTTCGCTTGTTGCCGATTTCAGCGGTGGGAGTATAAATTTCAGCCCATTATTTGTGAGCTTTTTGTTTTCACCAGTTTTCTCAGCCATATCTACGACCCTTTGTAGCAACATATAAGCAAACTTTGTTGGACGAATGGAATTATAAGGCAAAAGGAGGGATGAAACAGAGGACCCTATTAAGGCCAAATAATGCTGCAGAATCAAAAATGGTGAGTTGTATTCATTTGTTTTGTGACTTGCTTGCACGTGAAATATAATGTTTCCATTTGAACTAGGAGGCTCTGGTTGCCAGACATCCCTCCTTAAGTAAGGAGACCAAAACTGTATACAGTACTCTAGATGCAGTCTCACCAATGCCATGTACAGTTGTAGCAAGACTTCCCTACTTTTATACTTCATCCCCCATGCAATAAATGCCAACATTCCATTTGCCTTCCGCTAACTTTTTGTGATTTATGTATAAGGACACTCAGATCCATTTGTACTGCAACATTCTGCAGACTCTCACCATGAAACTAATATTCTGCATTTTTATTCTATCCACGAAAGTGGACAACCTCACATTTTCCCACATTATACTCCATCTGCCAAATTTTTGCCTACTCACTTAACCTGTCTATATCTCTCCAGACACTTTGTATCCTTCTTACAATTTGCTTTCCTACCTATCTTTGCACTGTCTGCAAATTTGGCTACAAATACACTCAGCCCCTTTATCCAAGTCATTAATATAGCTCATAAAGACAGGGCTAAATTGTGGCGAGTCGAAGAGACTTAGTAGTTGGCAGGAAAAAAGACAGAGGCGCAAGGGGAGAGCCAACTGTGCAACAGCCCCAACAAACAAATTTCTCTGCAGCACCTGTGGAAGAGCCTGTCACTCCAGAATTGGCCTTTATAGCCACTCCAGGCGCTGCTTCACAAACCACTGACCACCTCCAGGCGCGTATCCATTGTCTCTCGAGATAAGGAGGCCCAAAAAGGAATATAGCTCGTAAATAGTTGAGGCCCCAGCACTGATCTCTGTAACACTCCACTAGTTACAGTTTGCCAGCCTGGAAATGCCCCATTTATCCTGACTCTCTGTTTCCTGTTAGTAAGCCAACCCTCTATCCATGCTAATATATTACCCCCAAGACCGTGAGCTCTTATCTTGTGTAGTAGCCTTCTATGTGGCACCTGATCGGATACCTTTTGGAAATCCAAATACACTACATCTACTGGTTTCCCTTTATCCACCCTGTTGTTACATCTTCAAAGAAATTTGCCAAACATGATTTCCCTTTCATGAAATCATGTTGACTATGCCTGATTGCATCATGATTTTCTAAATGTCCTGATCTCCTTAATAATGGATTATAGCATTTTCCCAATGGAAGATGTTGGGCTAAGTGGCCTATAATTTCCTGCTTTCTGTCGCGACCACCTGCGCCCCCCTACCCTCCCCCCCACCCCCACCATCACTTTCTTGAATAGATGTGTTACATTTGTGTTTTTCCAATCCACTGGGACCTTCCCAGAATATGGGAAATTTTGAAAGATTACAACCAATGCATCTACTATCTCTGCAGCCACTTCTTTTAAGACACAAGGTTGCAGGCTGTCAGGTCCAGGGGACTTGTTGGCCTTTAGTCCCATTAGTTTTCCTTGTAGTTTTTCTCTAGTGATAGTGATTATTTTAAGCTCCTCCCTCCCTTTTGCCTCTTGATTTTCTGCTACTCTTTGAATACTTTTTGTGTTTTATAATTAATTCCTCAGTCTCATCCTCTATGGGACCAACACTTACTTTAGCTACTCTCTTCCTTTTTATATACTTGCAGGAACTTTTACTGCCTGTTTTTATATTTCTTGCTAGTTTACTCTCAAACTTTAATTTATCCCATGTTTTAATCATCTACTGCTGGTTTTTAAAATGTTCCCAATCTTCTGCCCTACCACTAACCATTGCAGATTGTACGCCTTTTAGTTAAATTTGATACCATCCTAATTTCCTTAATTGGCCACAGATGATAGATACATCCTTCTCATAGAGTCTTTCTTTCTGAACGGAATATATCTTTGTTGTGAGGTATGAAATAGCTCCTTAAATGTCTGCCACTGCTTCTCTGCTGTCTTACCTTTTAACTTATTTTCCTAGCCCACTTTAACCAACACTGTCTTCATACCCTTGTAATTGTCTTTTTTTAAGTTTAAGATGCTAGTTTCAGACCCAAACTTCTCCCCCTCAAACTGAATGTGAAATTCTATCATGTTCTGATCACTCTTGCCTAGAGAATCCTTTACTATGAGGTCATTTATTAATCCTGTCTCATTACACATTACCGGGTCTAAAATAGCCTGCTCCCAGGTTGTTTCCAGAATGTGTTGTTCTAAGAAACTGTCCCTTATGCAATCTATGAACGCATTCTCCAAGCTACCTTTGCCAATTTGATTCGTCCAATCTAAATGAAGATTAAAATCACCCATGATTATTGCAGTACCTTTCCAAAAGCCCCCATTATTTCTTGACCTATATTCTATCCTACAGTGTAACTACTGTTAGGAGGGGCCTATAAACTACTCCCACCAGTGATTTCTCTCCTTTGCTATTTCTTATCTCCCCCAAAACTGATTCTACATCTTGATCTTCTGAACCAAGATCATTTATCATTATTGTACTGATCTCATCCTTTTATTAACAGAGCTCCCCCAGTTCCTTTCCTTTCATTCTATCCTTCCGAAACGTCAAATATCTTTGAATATTTAGTTCTCACCCTTGGTCACCTTGCAACCATGTCTCGATAATGGCTATCATATCATACCCATTTATTTCTATTTGTGCTATCAATTCATCCATCCTGTTATGAATACTCTGTGCATTCAAGCAAAGAGCCTTTCATTCTGTCTTTTTACCATTTTTCCTTACTCTGACCTTATTTGTTGGTACACTCTTACGTTTGTATGCTCTGTCCCTTTCTGTCACACTCTGGTTGTCATTAACTTTATTTCTACCCTGCACTACTGCGTTGCCTCAATTAACTTTCCAAATTTCCCCTCACCTGAACCCTCCCTCCCACTATATAGTTTAAAGCCCTCTCTACAGCCTTAGTTATATGATTCACCAGGACATTGGTCCCAGAATGGTTCAGGTGAAGGCCGTTCCAATGGTACAGCTCCTTCTTTCCCCAGTACTAGTGCCAGTGCCCCATGAATCCAAACCCATTTCTCCCACACCAATCTTTGAGCCACACATTCAACTCTCTGATCTTCTTTGCCCTATGCCAATTTGCTCATGGCTCAGGTAGTAATCCAGAGACTATTACCTTTGCAGTTCTGCTTTTTAATTTAGCCCCTAGCAGCTCATACACCCTCAGCAGAACCTCTTTCTTAGTACTACCTATGTTGTAGGTACCTACATGGACCACAACAAATGGATCCTTACCCTCCCACTCCAAGCTTCTCTCCAGCCCTGAGGAGCTGTCCTAAACCTTGGCACCAGGGAGGCAACACAGCCTTTGGGACTCACACTCGCGACTGCAGAGGACAGTATCTATCCCCCTAAATGGAATAGTGTAGGTCAGATGATCGGCGCAACATCGAGGGCCGAAGGGCCTGTACTGCGCTGTAATATTCTAATTCTAATTCTAACTATACTGTCCGCGACTACTACTACATTTCTTCCTACTCCCCCATTTGAATGGCCCCCTGCACTACGATGCTGTGGTGGATTTGTTCATTCTCCCTCCACACAAGAACCTCGAATCTGTTGGACTAGTGCAGTGGCTGAGGCTCCTCCATTGCTCCCTTCTGGATCCTCATACCAGCCTCACTTGTAGTCACAACTCCTGTCCCTGAGAACAGGCCACATCTGAAGTATCAAGCCTAAGGGGTGTGTCTCCCTCCTGGAACAAAGTGTCCAGGTAACTCCATCTCCTTGAAGCATCACAGTGTCCGAATATTGGACTCCAGCTCATCTCTCTAATTCAAAGTTGTTCGAGCTGCAGACACTAATTGCAGAAATGGTTGCTGTGGCTCACACTGGTGTACACCAGCTCCCGCGTGCTACAGTTTCAACACATCACCTGCCCTTCCATCTCTATTGTATTTTATTTAACTAATAAGGTTTCAATTTTAGAAATATCACTGATAATTTGTAGTTATATTAAGTTGTTCAACTAGTTAAGCTACAAATTTAATGCACTACTTATATCTCCCTTGTAACAGTTTAAACTACTGCCCCAGTTTAGAAAAACCCTGAAAACTCACCAAACAATCTCCTATTGCTCACCTAATTAATACTTCTGGGCTTCAGCTCTCAGGTCTCACTGTCTCTGACTCCCTCTCTTGGATCACTGCTTGTTCTGTAAAAGACCAAACAGCACCTCCTCCCTCCCTGCACCAAATTCCTATGCTTACCAAATTCCCTAGTTAAGCACTATGTCGCGCAGCACTCAGCCAAACAGAACTTCCTGCTACTTGCTTCCTGCTGTGTCATAACTCAGGAATTCAATTACATGAGCTCCTCCGTTGAGAGATTGGAGAGTCATGTGCAGCACCAGAGTGGATGCAGGAGCAATACGCAGATATGCACAGCAAGAGTAAGATTCTCTGTAGCATTGATCACTCAGTGTTGCTGATGGAGCTGAGAGGCTCAGAGTGGAGGCCATCTGCATCCCAGTCAGTGGCCTCATCCAGCGTCCAAAGGCGCCAGAAAGGGCTGAGGCAGTTGAAGTGACAGATGAAGGGGACACCCCTCAGGGGGCACAAGCATCTCCATGTGGTTCCTCGCCCCCCCTCTGACTCAGGAACCATCTGTGTGCCAAGACCCTGTGACAGAGGCAGTCCCTTCAATGATGCAGATGCGGCAGCCTGTGGAGGATCCCCCCATTGGGAACCTCTAAGACGAGAACGGAAGCCATGGGTATCTCAGACAAAGGCAGAGACTGGGGAGCAGGCTGCCTCCACCTCATCCTCTGCCACAGGGGGAGCACCCTGTAAAAGTGATAGGGAAAGGGAGGAGCCACGCCATTGATTTCACTTAATGGGTCACCTTGGTACCGTTTTCCACACTTGTCTACTCTTTTTTTCATTACAATGTCACTCGGTTATGTTATCAATCTGATACATGTGTTACTGATATTTAATGTCAAAAGGGGGATGGAGTTTTGTGGGGTGAGTGGTGGGGTTGTGGGCCCCAGGGATAGCTGTATTACCATGTTCTGTGATGTTGGAGAATGTTGGTGGTGAAAACCTCATTCTCCATGGTCATGCCTGGCAATGGGGTTTCACAGATGTGGGTCATTGCTTTCCATGCTGGGAGGTGAGTTCTGGGATTATTGGACATAAGGGCTCGGACGTGATCAAGTGAGAGGGGAAAAGTTTAGGGGGATATGCGTGGAAAGTTCTTTACGCAGAGGGTGGTGGGTACCTGGAACGCGTTGCCAGCGGAGGTGGTAGACGCGGGCACGATAGCGTCTTTTAAGATGTATCTAGACAGATACATGAATGGGCAGGAAGCAAAGAGATACAGACCCTTAGAAAATAGGCGACATGTTTAGATAGAGGGTCTGGATCGGCGCAGGCTTGGAGGGCCGAAGGGCCTGTTCCTGTGCTGTAATTTTCTTTGTTTTGTTCTTTGTTCTTTGAAACACTGCTGCATCAGTGTGGCCCTTGCGGCCATACCAGCCCGCAGTTCACTCTGCGATCTGGGACAGCATCGCCGGGTGTCCTCCGATGCTTGGGCTCTGGTCGCCTCTGGAACGATCCCTTCCTCCTTCTCTTCCTCCTCTTCTTATTCCTCCTAGTCCTCCTCCGAGGTGGAGTGATGTTCCAAGTCCTCCTCCTCCTCATTCATTTCCAGGGCAGAGCAATTGACAATGATACAAGACACTATGACTGGCTCGTATTGGAAGGCACCACCTGACTGGTCAAGGAAGCACATCTTCAAGATGCCAATGGTTGGTTCAGTGCAGGTCCATGTTGGGAGATGTCTCTGGTTGTAGCACCTCTCTCTCCATCCATGTCTGGGTTTCGATCAGGCATCAGAAGCCCTTTCTTAAGGGATATCCCTTGTGTCCCAGCAGCGAGCCTGGGATTCTGAATGTGGACCCGAAAAGGTGTGGCAACTGGGACTCTCACAGGATAAAGGAGTTATGACAGCAGACCTGCAATATTCACTTCCTGTGGTCATCGAGCAGCTGTACATTCAATTCAAGTTCTGTTCAGGAATCGGGCTGGCTGGTCAGTCAGTGCCTTGATGGCTACATGGGTGCAATCAATGACCCCCCTTGACCTGAGAGAATGGTGGCAAAGCCCAAAGCCCTCTCTACCTGCGCAGGCCCATCTTTGTTAAAGTGGATGTAGTCCCATGCCCTCCGGAATATGGCACTTGTGACCTTGCCTAATTATGTTATGTGCTGCTGACTGCAAGATGCCACCTATGTCCGCGGTTGATCCCCTGGAGCAACCCGGTTGCATAAAAATTCAGGATGACGGGACCTTGATGGCTACAGGTGAGGAACTGCCATGGGGGCTTCGATTCCTCAGGCCATTGTGGATCAGAGCAAAAATGTCCAAACCATCTGCCTGGATAGGCACAGCCTCCTACAGCACTTGTGCTCTGTCATTTGCAGGTACCTTGGGGAGCACCTTCCCTTTGCAGCCCCCCTGCTGTGCTCCTCTGGCCTCCACCTGTCCAAGAGGTTGCATTTACTGAAGCTCATCCTGGCTGCTCTCTCCATCCAATGTCAGAGTAGCTTGTTCCCATCTCAACTACATCAGCTGGCATTCGTTCATTCACCAGGCCTCTGCCAACCCCAGCTGCCCAAGTGACGCCAGCAAACTCATGTCCCTCTCCAGATTCCTACCACTCACCACTGACAATTGCAAGTCTTTCAGCTCCAGCAGTCGTTACTCTGTGGCACTGTTTGAGCAGCTGAGCTTTATTCTGGGCTTCTACAATATGTTAAACAGCCCTTCCAATAGTCCTCATGGCCCCTGCAGTGTTCGCGACTTCTACACCCTGCCCTGTTCTAGACATTACAATGTGCTATTGTTCCTGACAAGCCTTTCAATGAGTCATTCAAAGAGGAAATAGTAAGAGTTCAGAGCCAACATGTACCCGTTAAGGTGAAGGGTAGAACCAACTAGTCCAGGGAACCCTGGATGTCAAGGGATATAGAGGATTCGATAAGGGAAAAAAAGGAGGCTTATGGTAGATTCAGAGTGCTGAAAACAGAGGAGGCACTAGAGAAGTATAGAAAGTGTAGGGGATCTATGCCGGGGATACAGGTACATTTGAGCAGCAGTTCAAGTGAGTATTTAAACTTCTCATCCCATCTGAATAAAACCTTATTTATTGCAGTTGCTGCCTGAGTTCCCTCTGGCAAATGTTTGGCAGTGAGTTCTTGTGTGAATACAGCCTTTTTCAACTTTGAGGGCTTTCAAACTGACAGGATCAGGATGGGAGGAGTGTTAGATGTGTTTGACACATATCAGAGGAGAAAGACCGTCACCATCCATGGCAGTGACAATGTGCTATGGTGGATTCACCATCTGCACAGGAGGGAGGTGCACAAGAGGGAGGTTCCCATGGAGAGGGACTGAGCTCACAAGATGCATTACCCACACCATAAGGTTTTCAGCCAGAGGCTCAGCTTCCTTGACCACTCAGAAGAGCAGTGCTTTTGCAGGGGAGGTTGCCACATCAAGTAATGGCAGATATCTATAACCTCCTAGAAGAAGCCCTGCACCCTACTGGACCAGGCAGCCAAACATTGCCGGTGGCTGTTGTTATGACAGGGCTTCTATAATTTTTGTTAAGTTTTTTTTTGAGGACTCTTATATTTTAAAGATATGGACATTGTTTTATTTGGGAAAACTAAAAAGGATTCCGTGGATTTTTATTTCAGTGGGGCCATTGAAAGGACACTGAGAGGTCTTGTTTGAAACCACCATTTACTCGAAGTCACCTGTCTTCAGAGTAATACCCAGCAGGGACTTTTTGACTTGCAGGAGATGTTTACAGGGAAGTGACAGGTCAAGATTTATAGGGGTCAGGAGGCTTGACTCTGGAGATATTGTTTTTGGTTTTGCTTTGGTCAGAACGTTGGGGTGTGAACTGTTTTGAAGGCAGTTGGAGAAAACCAGCCAAGAGAGCAGTCACCATCAGCTCACCCTCTTCCATCTCTTTGAGAACTTCCTGAGAATCAAGTGTAAGAGATAGAGAAACTGATGCTGCATTTCTCCTGAAAAGCCTGCCAGAAACCCCGTTGCTGCATTTTTCTTGGAAAGCCTGCCATACTGATCTTCAAAGTCGCCTGTCAAGATCTGTTCTAGAAAGATCTGAGTGACAGCCGTCTACACATATTTGCGATGTCAAACCAAAAAGGGACAACTGACATCTTTCCATATCTTCTCTTTTTTTTTCTTCAAGAATTTGGCCAAACTATTCTTTTTTGTCTTTTTTTTTTGTAACAGAGCTCTAAAAAGAAAATCTCTTTTTTGGGTAAACCGGTGTGCACGTGTGTGTGTGAGGGGCTAAGGTAAAAGGGAGCTTTCATATTTCACTCTGTGTGTTAATACTTTGCTTCGTTACTGTTTTATAATAAACTGATAATTTTGTTGTTTATTAGAGAAACCTGATTGGTGTACAGATAAAGAGTAGAGTATATGATTGACCGTATCGGTAACTGGGTAAACATTTAAATGTATGTTGTGACCTGTGGAGAAGTGGAACTAGAAAGGACAGTGTATCCTCCCACCTCGGTCATAACACTGTAAAAGTGACCACTTCCATCAACTTTTTTGCCTCCAGATCCTTCCAGGGCACTACGGAGACATATCCAGGATCACCCAGTCGGCTGCACATAAATGCTTAAGGAAATGGATTGTTTGTCTAAGCTAGCAATTATTTCAATTTTCACTGCTTTGTAACCCTGTTTAAGGCAGCAACCCAGTTGGCATCCAAGGTCTGCACAGCCGTGGTCATGGCCTGCAGGGACTCATTTGAGAGACGTGCTTGAAGCCTCATGGAGGCAGCCTCTCTCTCCATGCCATACATTCTCACAATTCCCTACTCCATCAATACACTAGCAATCGAGCTGAACACCTCCATCCCCTCTGCTACAGTGGAGCGTGTGTGTGGCAGGTTCATCAATATCTGGCTAAGCTGCTGATGCACCTCTCGCATTTTCCTTTTAAATGATAGCCCCTGGGGCTCAGCATCCATGTCCAGCTGCACAGAACTTGGAGAGGATCTCTAAGGTATATATATGAACACTGAGCAACATGAGGTTCAGTCTCGTGACATCACGTCCTGCGATGATGCTTAACCCAGCTTTATGCACATTATACTACAACTATTTTTGAACTTCTTGTCCCTCCATCACCGACTGAGAGTAAGGCAGGTGTTCCACTTGGCTCCACGTCTACTCCTCTGCATCAGTAAGCTGTACTTTTTGTGGCAATCTACCTCCAGTCCTCTCCCTTGCATTTTGCACTCTCAGCTCCTACGAGAGGCGAAAGAATAGACCTGTGAGTTAGTGAGTGAAGGTCAGGAATTCAGTCAATGGATGCAATGCATTCAGTGAGGGTGACTGTGAGGCAGCTGCATCGCATTGCATAAGGGTTGGGTTGAATGGCAGTGGTGGGTGAATAATTGGGGAGGTGATGAAGTGCATAGTCAATCATAAAATAAGCAATGATTTTTCGTGTGACTGGCTTGATGGTGCTGAACACTGTGTTATCATAAACCAGCAGCTCATCCTTTGTCTTTTACACCCTCTATCATCTCCTTCCCCAGGGTTTGGAGAGCTTCCTCCTAATAAAGGATGTGACTGCATATGTTTGAGGACCCACCACTACCTGTCAGAGTTCTCCCTCCAGTGTAAAATGCAACAGTCAGCATGCAGCCCATCATGACATGACAGATGCAGGCACTAAAGAATTAAATTCATGTGTTAACAGTTTTCAGTGGGCTCATTGCATACACCAAGGCTGAGTATAGGAACACTTCCAGGTGAAGGCTGGAAGTAGTAAGTGATGGTTAGCAATTCAAGCATCTTAACACATGAGAGGAGGTCACTGTGACTGCCATACCCACTAAATATGGTGCATTAAAGGGAGGTGCAGCTGGCTCCTCTTATCTTGCCTAATCTCAAAAAGTTTTCTGGCACTGAGTTGCGATGCATGGGGTGTTGGCATTGTTTGTGATTGCACTGAGTTCCTCCTTCCACTACTCCTAAGCAACACCCCTTGGGACGCTGTGTCACTCTGTACAAAACTGACTCTGTTGTAAATCGTCCAGCAGCACTTCAATAGCTCAATTCGAGAACTTGGAGCTATGCCTAACTGTCGACCTAGCACACATTTTGGGAAATAAACCTTTATTCTACTCCCAATAAATAAGCTCCTATTCACTGATGGTCCTGATGGCTGGAGCTTATTCAAATTATTACATTTATTCAAGTTATTAAATTTATTCAAATTAAGCTCCCTCCAGCAGGATTTCTCACTTTACCTTGGATAGCCACCAATCACACAACACCTTCTATTCAGGATTCTTCACAAGCAGACAGTAGGCTAATGAAACCTATTTTCTGTATGGTGACTGCTGATGTTCAGGGAATATTGATGTAGAACTTTCCTTAGGGGGATTCAATTGATGGAATAGAATCCACAACAGCTAGATTGTGCAAAGTTTGTAGAAGGGAAGTTTTGATGGTCTCATTTTATTCCTTGTTTCTTCTAACAATGTAGTACAAAAATAACTTATTTGGAAAGATGCTGTTTTTGTTGAAATGCTACATTACAAAAGTATGAACCATTTGAACATCTCTGTATCTTTCCTTTACAGGGGCTAAATTGAAGCATATTCTGCTTGCATTTCTGAAAAGTAAAACATTCTTTAGTGTTGTATTTACTATCTGTCGACAGTGATACAGTGACTACACCAAGCATTCCATTTTGGGAATGAGAGAAGCCATATGGGAATATCTGTAAGTGGGAGAATAATGAGTGCATTAAATCAGCTGAAGTTTCTCATTTAGGTTGTGCCTGCTGCAACTGCTGACTCAACAGAAAATACTGGGACATCTGAAAAACAGGCAAAAAATAAAGAAAGGTAATGTGACGGAAAATTTTTATGGTAGGCTTGACCGTATCAATTAAAACTGCTCTCAGTTCAAAACTGTGTGAAATTCAGTTCTGAGCTCTGAATCAACGAGAATTGAGAATGAAAAGATTTGTTTGGTAGTACAGAACTCTAGTATTGATGAAAATAGAGACATGTTGTTGAAGCTTTTTGTCTTGCACTCATCGGGACAATCTGAAAGAGTACCAATGTAAGGGAAAGCAACAACTTTATACTGTATGAGAAGAGATTGCTGATTGGTTGGCAAGTGAACTCTGATTGGTAGAGGCGTTGCCATGGAGAGTGCACCAGTTTATGATGTCTGACAGTTAACTGTCAAGCTTTGTTTGAAATTTAAGCTAGGCAGCTTGACTCTGATTAGTCAAGGCATTGTCCTGAGGAATGAACCAGCGAATGGCTGTCACTTATTTTGTTTAGCTGAAACAGGCGCGATATATGTACATGTTGCTTCTGTCTGCAAAGAAAGGGCCCTGTTTATGAATATATGTAGCTTCCAGTGTGCGCAAATGCACCACACTACAAGCCGTACTGACAGTTGGTTGTCAGCATAATTCTTAGCACACTGAGGATTATTTAGCAAATGTAATCCAATCACAGAATCACATCTAATGTTGGACACAGTGTTTTGAGTTTTGCATGCATGGATTGGTTGGGTTCGGCCTGTACCTTGACTGTTGTGAACAGCAGAGGAGCATGTTGTTTGATACGATCCGCCAGTTTTTGGGATGTACGGTCTATATACCTAGCATCACACTGGCATTGGAATTCATATATATCACGTTATGAGGCAGGACATCTTTTTGGCTTGACAGCAGCATCCTGTTAGTGGCGAATACCACACGTGTTGCTACTGCATGGTAGCAGCGTGAAACAGCTAGCTTCACTTGCTCAAATTTTTGGGATACATTACCCTTCCAGGGTAATTTGAGGTAGACTGGGCATTTGTCAGGGCCGAAAATGACAACCTTAGGCCCATTCATAAGTTCTGTGATGTTGACTGAGTGATAAATATTGGCCAAGACACTTAGATAACTCCCCTGCCCTTCTTCAAAATAGTGCTATGGGATCTTTTACATCCACCCAAGTAGGCAGATGGAGTCTTGGTTTAACATCTCATCCAAAAGACAGTATCTACAACACTACACTAGAGTGTCAGCCTTGATTTGTGCTCAAGTCCTGCAGTGGGACATGAACTCAGAAGCTTGTGACTCAGAGGGGAGAGTACTCTCACTAGAGGAAGAATGTTTTATGCTGTGAGTGATAATGACCTGGAATTTACTGCCTGCGAAGGTGGTGGAAGCGGAGATAATCAATAACTTCAAATGGAAAGTGGATGGAAACTTGAGGGAAATAAACTTGCAGGGATGTAAGGATAGAACGGGGGAATTGAGACTGACTGGATCACTCTACAGAGAGCCAGCCTGGACTTGATGGGTGAAATGGCCTCATTCTGTGTCATAATGACTCTACAACAACGGGGATGTGCCACTTTCAACATGTAATTATTAAATTGCAAGATTTATTTTCAGTTACCTTGACAATGTTTCCCCACCCCTTCTCCTCCCTCCACTCCTTGGCTCTGGTTACACAGACAGCAATCAGTAGCTCACCAAAGTGGTGACTAATCAAATGTGGGTCTTGATAGTAAATCCTGGATTTGCTACACCTGGCCACTTGTGGAGTTGTTAACAGTGAAACATCGGTTTGAGTTTTCATTTGGGCATTTTGTTAACACATGAACATCCTGCATACCATTTCCTAATATTTGTGCATACAGGACATCAAGTCTAAAGGATCGATCCCAGGTTGCCAGCTGTGCTGGTGACTGATTTCAAGGGTCCAGATAAGTAACTTGAGTTGATAATATTTCAGTCATTTATGACAGTTTTTGTTTAATTTTTTTGTTTTTCTATGGGCAATTAGCTTCTCGTCAGACTTTGTAACAATTCTCTGAATATGGTTTCCTTCCCTGCATCATTACTGGCAGCAATGAGAATCTGTGTGGCGTTTGGACAGTTAAGAGGGCCTACAAAGGCTGCTCTGTCCTCATTTTTTTTTCTTATTCTTTCATTTGTTGCCCATCCCTAATTGCCTTTGACAACTGAGTGGCTTGCTAGGCCACTTCAGAGGGCAGTTAAGAGTCAACCATATTGCTGTGGGTCTGGAGTCACATACAGGCCAGACTGGGTAAGGATAGCAGATTTCCTTCCCTAAAGGGCATT
The DNA here is from genome assembly GCF_036365525.1 of Heterodontus francisci. Classification (NCBI taxonomy): domain Eukaryota; kingdom Metazoa; phylum Chordata; class Chondrichthyes; order Heterodontiformes; family Heterodontidae; genus Heterodontus; species Heterodontus francisci. Next base: position 38,634,578 of record NC_090378.1, read on the forward strand.
AGTGAACCAGGTGGATTTTTGTGACAATCGATGATAGTTTCATGGCACCATTACTGAGTCTAGCTTTCAATTACAGATTTTTTTTATTCATTAATTAAATTTATTAAACTCAAATTCCACCAGCTGTTGTGGTGGGGCTCGAACATAAGTCTGAGTTTCTGGATTATTCCAGTGATATTACCACTGCACCATCATCTCCCCAGGCTATTTGAATCTGTCCATGCTTTGATGGATTACTGGACAATAGATGCTTTTCTTCTCAAAAGAAGCTGAGACAGAAGATCCATGGTACCATTAAGGTAAAGAGTTACAGAGTCATTCTCTTACCTTCTGGGAGCGGAGCGGACCTGTGGGGAGAACGCCAAGAGCGGAGCCTATAAATTGACCCCAAGGACCGACGCCCAGTCTCTTACCTTCAGGGAGCAGAGCAGAGAGGAGCAGAGCGGAGCTGTGAGGAGAACGCCGAGAGTGAAGCCGAGAAATCAACCCCGAGGATTGAGGCCCAGTCTCATACCTTCTGGGAGCAGAGCGGAGAGGAGCTCTTCCAGCGTGCCAGAGTTTTGAAAAAAAAAGCCAACAGTGACATCAGAGGAGAGCTGCAAGCTGATTGGTTGGTGAGTCACTGCTGTTAGTGTATTTAAATATCTTTAAAAAAGGGGAAAGGATTTTTTTGTTTAAAAAAATACCTCTGGTGATAAGGTGAGTACTACTAAAGTGTTTTTTTTTAATTCAGTGTAACTTATTGAGGACTTTAGATTGTAGTGGGTAGAACAAGGCCCCGAGTGTAATTAGTATTTCTTAAATTAAGGGAGTAACTAATTAATCTAAGGGTAAGTCATGACAGGAGAGCTCAGACCCATGATATGCTCCTCCTGCACTATGTGGGAAATCAAGGATGCTTCCAGTGTCCCTGGTGACCATGTGTGCAGGAAGTGTATCCATCTGTAGCTACTGGCTACCCGCATTACGGAGCTGGAGCTGCGGGTGGATTCACTTGTGGAGCATCTGCGATGCTGAGGATGTCGTGGATAGCATGTTTAGTGAGGTGGTCACACCGCAGGTAATGGCTGCACAGGCAGAAAAGGGATGGGTGACCACCAGACGGAGTAGTAGGCGCAGGCAGGTGGTGCAGGAGTCCCCTGTGGCCAACCCCCTCTCAGCAGATATACCGCTTTGAATACTGTTGGGGGGGATGACCTCCCAGGGGAAAGCAGCAACAGCCAAGTTCGTGGCACCACGGAGGGCTCTGCTGCACAGCAGAGGAGGAAAAGGGGTGGAAGAGCACTAGTGATAGGGGATTCTATCGTAAGGGGTGCAGATAGGCGTTTCTGTGGCTGCAAACGAGGCTCCAGGAGGGTATGTTGCCTCCCCGGTACTAGGGTCAAGGATGTCTCGGAGCGGCTGTAGGACATTCTGAAAGGGGAGGGTGAGCAGCCAGAGGTCGTGGTCCATATTGGTACTAACGACATAGGCAGAAAGAGAGATGAGGTACTGCAAAGTGAATATAGGGAGTTAAGCGGAAGGTTAAAAAGCAGGACCTCTAGGGTTGTAATCTCAGGATTACTCCCTGTGCCACGTGCTAGTGAGGGTAGGAATAGGAGGATAAGGCTGAAGAGCTGGTATAGGCGGGAAGGCTTTAACTACGGTGGACGCGGTGGACCGAAGGGTCTGTTTCTATGCTGTATGACTCTATGACTCTACTTATGCATAGAAGGAGGCCATTCGGCCCATCAAGTCTATTTACATACCAAAAGAGATCGAAGATGAGAAGGTGCATTCCAGGGCCTGCTAAGGAAGATACACAAGGGCCAGGACTGGTTCGACCAGCTGGTCACATGACTACCTGGCTGTTGCAGGGTTTTCTTTTGAACTAGCTGCAGAGAGTTTGAACTTGGAAAGACTGTTTGCTCCTGGACTGAGAAGATCTCTCCTGTCTGCTCCCATCTCTTTCTCACAAGCCTCTGAATTCACTGAAGATACATGAACCCCAAGAGAGAAAAGTCTCCTACAGCAAACAGGTTTAAGAAGAATACTGGGCCCAACGAAAAGCAAGATCTACCTACAATCAAGGACTCTACAGTGAGCTTGAAGATCCCTAACAAAACACCCTCTTTAGATATTGCCTCAAACTTTTCCACTTTATTTCTTCTGCTCTGTTCTCTCTCTATCTGTATGTTGTATTACGTATGTGTGCTAGCATGGGCACCTCATGTGTCCATCGGCATTAACCGAATTAGAGTTTAAGTTCAAATTTGCTAACTTTCAACCTTTCTTCTTTAAACCTAAGAAAACCTATCTGTGCTGGTTTCTTTGCCTTATAATTGGAAAGCGGTGAACAAGGATTCACCAAAGGGCAGCTAAAAACACGGTGTGTTTAAAATTAAACCCTGTTACGGTATGACCAGGTGAAGGCTGAGAGGGACCCCGAGAACCTTTCTCACCTGGCCGTCACAATATCTACTCTCTCAAATCTGTTTAGCATTTTAAATAGGAGAACTATACACACTCTCTCGGAATCATCCATCACTTTCCCGCTTTTCACTGAAGTACTGAGAATATTTACTAGGGCATCACCAACATCTTCAGCCATTTCTGTCAGTACGCTAGCATAACATTGGAGAGAGTGAAGAAAAGGTTCACTGGAATGTTTCCAGGGATGAGGAATTTCAGTTCTGTGGATAGATTGGAGAAGTTGGGACTGGTTTCTTTGGAAAAGAGAGGAGGTTTGATAGAGCGATTCTAAATCATGAAGGGACTGGACAGGGTAGATAGGGGAAAAATTGTTCCCATTGGTGGAGGGATCGAGAACATGAGGGCACAAATTTAAGGTAATTAGCAAAAGAAGCAATAGCGACATGAGGAAAAACCTTTTCATGCAGTGAGTGATTAGGATCTGCAATGCTCTGCCTGAGAGTGTAGTGGAGATAGGTTCAATTGAGGTCTTCAAGAGAGAATTGGATTGTTAACTGAAAAGGAAGAATGTGCAGGGCTGTGGGGAGAAGGCCAGGGAGTGGAACCTGGTAAACCACTCTTACGGAGAGCTGGCACAGACACGATGGGCCAAATGGCCTCCTTCTGTGCTGCAACAATTCTGTGATTCTGTGAACTCTCCAAGATATCTGTGCTCCTCTAATTATGGCCTCCTGAGCATCCCGATTTTAATTGTTCCACCATTTAACAGTCATGCCTTCAGCTGTCTAGGCCCTAAGATCTGGAATTCCCTCCCTAAACTGATTTGCCTCTCTACCTCACTTTCCTCCTTTATGACACTTCTTAAAACCTACCTCTTTGACCATCTACTGTACTACCTCCTTATGTGGCTCAGTGCCATAGAGTCATAGAGAGATACATCACCGAAACAGGCCCTTCAGCCCACCGAGTCCGCGGCGACCATCAACCACCCATTTATACTAATCCTACATTAATCCCATTTTCCCTCTCACAACCCCACCTTCCCTCAATTCTCCTACCACCTACCTACACTAGGGGCAATTTTACAATGGCCAATTAACCTATCAATACCTATCATATTTTGTTTCATCATGTCTCTGTTAATTATCTTGGGACTTTTTTACTTTAAAGGCACTATATAAATACAAGTTGTTGTTGTTGTTGTTGCTGCTATCAGTGACAGTCCATGAAATAAAGCATGCCAGGTTGATCAATGTTATCTGGAATGGCTGCACCTTCCAAAGTGTAACCAAGGTACTTGCGAGCCCTGGCACACCTACCTGGGTGAGACCCTGGGGAACTGTCTCCACAGGGTCCGGGTAAAGAGAGGGGCAGGTGCAGAGCTGTGCCATCTGCTGAAAAGATACCTGTAGTTAACACATATTTATAGGTCTGACACATCAGTGAGAATAATGGTCATCTGTGACTTGAAAGTTGGCTCCATCTCCAAGTTATGAAGCCATGAGTGGCATTGAAGGCAACCCTCCTCACAAGCACATCATGCAGCATCACCTCTACTTCAGTAACCATCAAACATTGGGTGACATGTTAGGCGGCACAGAGAACAATTCCAGCCCATAATATTTAAGACCAAAATCCAAACAACACAAGAAAAATCATGACTCTTACTGTGATTGCAGAATATAGGATAGTCAGTTTGGAACTGGAGCTGTATTTATTTTTATAAATGATAGGGGGGTGGGTGGGAAAATACATGGTTTTTAATCTCGGGCTAAAGGTGGTACAATAAAGGAAAATTTATATTTCTTGTGTGTGGTACTGTGTTGTGAGCAGGTACAGTGTGACAGATTTGACAGGGAACTAGTGCAATGATCACTGTAATTTTCCCTCTCACAGGCAGCCAGACAGTGCATTCGTTCATCAGAAGCAGTATTTTGAATCATGGAAAAGCCGTCCCCCAAAGACATCCAGGAACAGAAGAGTAGTGGTAAAAAGTACAAAGAAAGAAGTTTAAAATAACTAAGACCCAATATTTTGGTGATGCCTCCTGCCTAAAACTCTGCACCGTTGCCCTCAATTCCATCCCCCTTCCCAACTGCTTACTTAGGCTAAATATGGCAATGTCCTTAGAGTCATAGAGTTATACTGCGTAGAAACAGGCCCTTTGGCCCATCATGTCTGTGCCGGCCATCAAGCACCTATCTATTCTAATCCCATTTTCCAGCACTTGGCCCATAGCCTTGTATGCTATGGCGTTTCAAGTCCTCGTCTAAATACTTCTTAAATATTGTGAGGGCTCCTGCCCCTACCACCCCTTCAGGTAGTGTGTTCCAGATTCCAACCACCCTCTGAATGAAATTTTTTTTCCTCAAATCCCCTCTAAACCTCCTGCCCCTTACCTTAAATCATAGAGTCATAGAGTTATACTCCTTGATCTTCAGATGAGTTTTAATCTCCATTATTTGATCTATCATCAAGACTATTTACTTACATTTTTGATCCAGCCTCAGCCATCACTGTTGAAATCCTTATCTGCACCATTGTACTCTTTGGGTTTGATTTCTCCATGCCTCCCTTGTTGGCCTCCTTAGATGCACCATACACAAGTGTAAATCTGTCATAACTCAGCTGCCTAAAGCTTATCTATCACCCTTGTGTTTGTTGATGTGATTCTGGATCACACTGCACATAGATATCAAAACTTTCATTCTCATGTTCATCTACAAATCCTCCATGACCTCTGCAATCGCTTCCAGTCCTCCCTACAAACCAACCTGCACACTTTGGTCTTCTGACTCTGGCCTACTTGTAACCCCCACCACCATTTATGGTAGCAGAGCTTTTCACCATGATGCAATCAGGAATCGTTGCTCAGCCTATCTGCCTTACCATATCTCTTTCCATCTTCAAAAGCCATCTCAAAGCCTACCTCTCTGACCATGCTTCCAACTACCATTTAGTATGTGACCAACCCCACCACCTCCCAACATCAGGACTTTACACTGTGCTAATGATTCTACATTATAAACTCTATTTGTCAAACTGAGAGATATTGGTGCCTAAGGAATGTATTAAGCATTCTCATGTAAGCTTAATGAGAATGAAGAACATTTCCTAACCTGAAGAATACTCTCCAATTCAAGAAGTGTGTATTTTCAGCTGCTATAAGAAATCTATATGAAAGGACCTCGAGCACTTTCAACCCAGTGTCTTGTGAGCTTCAAGCCCAAACACAATAAGCCAATAATTTGGCACAAGTTCTTGGTCTGACCTTGAAATAACCACATTGCTATAGAGTGAACAGTCTTTTGAGAAGAAACTTAATCCATATAATTAGGAAAAATGTTTTATGTCTAGGTGATATCATGAAAACCTAATGAGGAAAAACAAAAATGTAAGGAGGTGCAGTAGGTGGAAGATTAAAATGGAAAAAGACACTGACTTACACATTATGTATTTCAATTCTTGCTTCTAGGTGTTAATGGCACCCATAAGAGGCTTCCGCTGAAAGACCAACCAAGAAGGGAGACTGGCAAATCAGTTTCCACCATACCAGTTATTAGTTACTTGACAGGATCTTGCAACCTTGATTCACAGAGCTCTTTACCGTACAAGTCAGACCCCATTTATTCTCCTCACTATCCCCGACAGCACAGAATAGGCAAAAAGAGGTTTTCTACTGTGCATTCACACAGCAACCAAAATCAGGTGAAATTAACTTATATCTCCATAATGGCTTTAAAGGAGCTTTACACCTTTATGCTTATAGCAAGAGAATCATTGACAATGTAATTGTATTTCCAATAATCAGTTAAACCTTTGTAAAATTTGTATTGTATTATTAATTAATCTGAAATTCACCAAGCAGCTATTTTCAATTTGACCAGAGTTTAACAGACAGCAGCTGCACAGTCTCATCCATTGTTTCACATGATACAAGGATGGATTTAAGATTAGTTACATCTGGCTGTCTGTAATTGGACTACCCTAGGCAATGACTTAAAAGTTGCTGTTTAGTAACCCTGATTTCTGCTGCTTACCAGCTCATATCAGTTGCTGTGTTGTTAAAGACACAACACGCAGGATGAGTGAAACATTTAGTTTTGCAGGGTTATTTCAGTGGTGATAGTAACCCATTTTCTGAAATAACACCAATTAGAAAATCTTAGTTCAACTGTACTCCGATATGTGTGCACCTTCAGGACAGGAGAGGAAGAAAACAGCGGGGACAAAAAAAACTACAGCTTTCTTTAGGAAGTTTCAGTATTACAGGCAATGAATGTCCAGTCTGACAAATTAACAGCAGTGGAGAGTTTAACACTAATGCACACTTCACTGTACTATATATAACAGGGCTACATTTAGAATCCTTTCATAGTGAGTTATTGTCAGTCCCTCGAAACGAGGATAACGTCTGCTAGGCTTCATGATTTGTGTGTCCTCAGGTGACTCAGCAGGCCAATCCTGGAGTCACAGGTCTTTGGGCAGAGAGGACAAGAGTTACCCTGAGGATGGGGAGTTCTCAAGCCAGGAGTCTGCTCTCTCTCCTTCTGCTTTCGTTGCTTCTTTGCAGCAGAGTTAATGCAGTCTATTTCCGACTGTGCTGCGGCTTGTTGGATGAGGCACTGCCACATGGTAGGGTTTGTGGCAAGTTCCCCCCACGCACCGATGTCAATTTGTCTTCTTTTCAATGAGACCTTCAGAGTTTCCGTAAAACATTTTCTCTGTCCTCCTTGAAATTGGGTGCCATCCTTAAGTTGTGAGAAGAGGATCTGCTTCAGAAGCCAATTATTTGGCATGCAGATACATTGTCCAGACCAGTGGAGCTGATTTCGCATTATCATGGTTGCGATGCTGAAGGAAGTGGCTTCAGTGAGGATGCTGGAGTTTGTTTGCCTGTCTTCCCACGTGACTTTATCTGGTGGAAATTCTCCAGTACAGAGGTTCCTTTGGTAGGTGACCCAAACCTCACTGCCATATAAAAGGGTGGTGACTTCAAAAGCATTATAGACTAAAGCCTTTGTCCTCTTTTGGAGATCTCTGTTGTCGAATACATGGTTGTCCAATTTTTAGACAGCTGCACTAGCACAGCTGATTCTACCAAGACGTAGCTTGGCTGGTGGTGAGAAGGGCCCTCCCCGTCAAATCCTTCATGCACACCCGAAGTCTCGCCCCCTCCGCACAGTGCCCCCGCGTTGGCTGTGGTGGGGAAGAGACGGTCGCCCACCTCCTCCTGGAATGTGCCTTTGCAAAGCAGGTGTGGAAAGAGATGCAGTGGTTTTTGTCAAGGTTCATCCCAAGCAGCTCTGTAACACAGGAGTCTGTGCTCTACGGGCTGTTCCCAGGGACGCACACCGAGACAAACATCAACTGCTGCTGGAGGACTATCAATTCGGTGAAAGACGCCCTTTGGTCTGCCCGAAACTTGCTGGTCTTCCAGCGCAAAGAGTTGTCCACCACCGAATGTTGCAGACTGGCACATTCCAAGGTCCAGGACTACGTGTTGAGGGACGCACTAAAGCTTGGGGCAGCCGCAGCAAAGGCTCAATGGGGAAAGACCACAGTGTAAGGTTCCCCCACCAAGCTGGACTGAGGGGCTGGATCCATGGGAAACCCCTCGAACTGTATCGTTAATATTCTCAATTGCTGTAAATGTAAAACTGTAATTGACATGACAATTGTGAAACGGAAGGGTTGGGAAGAAACTCATGACAGTATTGAAGGAAACTGATCTACCTTGCAATGTTTGTATTTTTTGGTGCTGTTTGGAAACTGTCTGGCAATGTAATTTTTACAGATTTTTATGAATAAAGTATATTTTGGAAATAAAAAAAAAAACTAGCACAGCTGATTCTGTGCTGCATCTCCACTTCAATGGCGACCTTTTGAGAAAGGCAGCTACCAAAATATGAGAAGTGTTCAACAGCTTCTAAAATCTCCCCATCAATATCAATAGCTGGAGATGTAGGTGCTTGTCGGGGGGAGGGCTGGTGGAAGATTTTGGTCTTGTTGATGTTATATGGAGTTGAAGAGGTTAAAGGTGGTCTGAATGTCGCTTGTAGTGTGGGCTACAACTGCATAATCATCAGCATATTGTAAATCGTGGATATGCGGGAGGGTCACCTTAGTCTTGGCTCTTAGCCTGTTGAGGTTGAAAAGCTTCCTGTTAAGTCGAAACTCAATCATGACCCCTTGTAGAAGTTGGTCATGAATAAGTTCCATGACCAGGCTGAGGTAGATAGTGAAGTGAGTAGGCGCAATCACACAGCCTTGTTTGATGTCTGTCCGGATACGAAAGCACTTGGTCTCCAATCCATTGCAAAAAATGATTTGTGTCATACCGTCATGCAGAAGTTGCTGAATACTAACAAATATCATAGTGAGTGGACAGAAGATGTACATTCTTGACACATAAATATTGATAAATATGGTTTATGACAGTCTTTATATGAATGTGTGATTTTCATGGAGATGAAGTCTTAACTGCCACAAATCTCATTGCCTGTGTGCCTTCTGTTTTCAACAGTCTCCTCAGTCATCTGTACAGCCCATGTCAACACCATTTAAACAAAGTCTGTCAGGCGAGTGTGATCGTAAAGCAAAAGCAGAGAAAAAAGTGGGAATGAGACTACAGACCGCAACAATGACAGACAATGCTGCAGAAACAGCAATGGTGAGATGTATAAAATATCAGACTTGTGGTTTTATGGGTTGCTGCCTGGGGACCCTCTCCTCTGCTCAGAAGAGCTGGTTAAAATCTGAACCTGCGCTATGTTCCTTCTGATTTTTTTCAAGTGCGCGGGCTCTTTAAATTTTTTTGCATGGCACCTTGATGCAGCCGAATTGTGCTTGGCCTGCGCAGATATTTCTGGGTTGCTGTGCGGCCAAACATCCATGCAGCTTAGAAGGAACATTGCTGCCACCCTGCTTGATTTCTGCTGAATGGGCAAGGGTTAAAATTGACCCTTGAACATCAGCAGGCTATTTCATCACAAATCATCTCAGCTGAACCATGTGCACTTCCAGTAGCAGGAAATCTGGATGTTCATTCCATTCCACCCCCTGTCCAGCTGAGATTAGTTATCTCAGTATAGGTCAGGAATCCAATTTGAGTTTTTACCATTCAATATCTCATGGATATTCACTGTCTTAACCAGCTGCGGTATAAGAAAGCTCAAATGGGTTGTTTAAATAGAATAGGCTAGAAATTAGATAGCCCCGTTTTTTGGGTGCAGGGGTCATGATTCATGACCTGCCCACGCCCATTTAGATCAATGTGGGTAACAAACAAACTTTGTGTACCCATCACAGTTGCATGATTGTATTGTTAGCCAGTGCACCTCCAGACTGCTGTCTGCTCTTGAACACTGCAGGCAAGCTCTGCACACAACAGAAGGCCCTGGCAGCATTGTTTGCAGGCCATGTGGTGCAGCCAGCTGCTCTTCTTAAAGGCAGGCTGCCTCTTAAAGGGAAGCTGCATAAAAAGATTTGCAAAGTGAACACCGGGGGCTGGATTTCCAATCAGAGGTCGGGAACCAGAAATGGGGGAAGGTTCCGGGTTCTGACCCCGTACGGTATGTTTAAGCATGCCCATGGGGTTTTTCACATCCTCAGCCTATTAAAGGCCAGGGAGCCTTCCAATCAGAGATGACAGGCAGGCTCCCAGCATTGGAAGGCCAACGAGAGCCCCTCTTGCACTCAGTGATCAGGAGCCCCACTGGCCAAGGTGGGAGCTGCAATCTGAAGATAGAGACTGCGAGGGCGAACTGAAGATAAGTTTTTTCTGATTTTTACAACTGCCAGAGCTGCCTGGCAATGATGCTGGAGGGGCAGCCCCTTCAGGGCATGGCCAGTGGCTGCAGCTGCAGCTTGGAGGCTGTTATGGGTCGGGGGGTGGGGGGGGGTGTCTCTCGTGCAATTCATCGTTCACCCCACCGCTGCCCTGCAGCAAGCTAGAAGCAGTGGTACGCAGCTGAATTTCATGCCCAGTACCTGTGTTAAAATGATGCAAAATAAACCATTTATGACAAAGTAATGGTCAATGAAATTACATCATTGTGTTACAGATCACACCTGCAGTAATCTTACACTTTAATTGTGCTTTTAATTAAAAAACACAATGTACAAAAAATGTATGTTGTACTGGATTATAGCAAATGGAATATTGGCCATATTTGTTTAGAATATGGAGTATCAACTGAATCAATCTGAATGTTCCTCAGCTTGGAGGTATCATCCTTTACATACGCGATATAATTATTCATTAACACCTACAGGATTCTCTCAGTGACCAGGGTTCTTCTGCACTTGTCTTCATTGCATTTGTTATGCTTTCTATTTTTGCTCAACAGGAACAAACAGAGCTGGAAGTCCAGTATATAAATTACAACGCTGAACAAACAGATAGAGTAATTAAGGCAACAATACGGTAAAACACCCTTTTTCTTGTTCTTCTTTCCTTGATTACATATTGTCTTGTAGCTCTCTTCCTCCCCCACTGCCCTGAAAAAGTGCCCTATACTGACTTAGTAGTAACTAATTTTTACCCCTAGCTTGCCTCACACCCTCTACAATCCTGCAGCTGCTCCATATCTGGCTAAATACTCAGGATAATGGAATCCTTACCATTATTTATGTACAACAGCTTACTGGAATGCACCAGATGATTCTCCTATCTTCCATAGATAGATTAATATACACTTTATCAGAGGAGACTCAGGCTATAACCAAACAGAATTTATTTAACAGAACAAGCAAATGAACAGTACTCACTGCTGTATTTACCAATTTTAATGATCCTATAATGAATATCAAAACAATAAAATATGCTTTTCCATGACCTATCAATGTACATTAAGCCATGAAAACTGACATTCACTTCTTCCATGATGAATCACTGACAGTCTCAAATGATCCTGGTTTCAATTGTCTACAGATTGATTGTTGTCTCATCCTCCAACCACAGAGAAAAGAACCACACTAGAAATTTCCTACCACAGAACAGTCGGTCAAAAGGCTCACAGCTAATCATTTGCCTGGCTTCTTCTCTCAAGTCTCAGACACAACTGTCAGTCAAAATCGTCACTCTAGGATGATTCTTTAATTCAAAGAAAAGACTTGAACAGACTCCTTCCATTTAATTACATAGATTGGATGCCATTCTTACATTTTTGACACCACTGAACTCATTTCCCCCTGGGTCCGGCAAAGTAGGAACATTGCATTCAATTAACCTACAACATGTTCCCAGACATCTTGGGTCTTTGTTTTAAAAGATGGATGGCCTTCTGCTCCAAGCAGCACCCCACATTTCAGAGGCATCATTATTGAAAGAGAGAGTCTTTCCCATGGCCCATCACTGCACACATCTCAGAACATGTGCTGCACACTTAGCTGCCACATTACTTAACTCCCCTTTAAGGGAAAGCAGCAATTCTTTTCAGAGAAGCTGTTTAATTTTGAACTGCAGCCAAACAGGCTTTCAAGTCTGACTCCCACATTTGTTTTCCAGGGAGTCTATTCAGATTAAGGGGAAAGGCCTAATGTCGGCACTTGGTCAGGACAGCCTCCACGCTTCTGAGATAGGGAAATCGAGGTTAGTGTATAGATGCATCACAAAGTACAGGAACATCCTGCAATGTTTCACATGGTGAGCTTGCCATCTTTGTGAACTGTTTGGAAAACAGTAGGCAGGAAAAGGCAAGGCTGATCTTGTATATTTCCTAGTGGTTGATTACAGACCAGCATTTGAAGAGGCTGAGAAGCGGTTTTTCTGTCTTACCTGTCTAATACATAGAGAGGGAGATAGTGAATCCATAAAGGAGATAAGAAATAACTGAACATGGTGAAAATTAAATTTTGAAAGTTCAGTAGATGATGTACCTGATGAAAATGGGAGTGTCAGCAGTACTGGAACAGTAAATGTTGATGGCTTTCTCAGACTGATCTCTATACTTGCTCTGTCTTTCTATATTCAGCCCTTTACCATTACAGTGTGAGGAGAAAGAAAAGCTTCCACTTGGTATTGACGCACAGCTAATGACTGAGAATCAAAAGGCCTCTTTAGGAACGCAAGATGATTGGCAGCCCAAGGTAGGGATTAATGACAACAAGCCCCGACTCTATATAGAACACCTAATGGAAAGCCAGCATGGACTTAATGGCCAAATTGCCTCCTTCTGTGCCGTATGATTCTGACCTCCTAAATGAATCCATGACGCATTTTATTCAAATATTTTAAATCTTGTACAGTTCTTGAATTTCCGAAGAGGTGTGATGGTGTTTGTACATTGGAAAACAATTGTTTTTATTTCTTGCTATATTTTATATTTTTCACACATTACAATTCCCTTCACTGTGCCCATTTTTCTGGGAAAGACAGTAAACAAGTAACTTCTTCATGCTGACAGCTTAGATCAATGCCTTGACTGAAATGGAATTTCAGCATATGGACCATCACAGCAGAGATCTGAATTAAACTATTTACTATATTCTATAGGATTTAATTTAAAAAATTGTCACATGTTTGCACACATTCCCTTTGAGAAATAATAAGGGCAAGAAATTGCCTCACATAGCTTTGCTTCCAGCAGCACTACTGAGACATTTATGCTACTCGTATTAAATGCTCCCTGTGGTAGTGAGTTCCTTATTCTAACCTCTCACTGGGTAAAGAGGGTTCTCCTGAATTCCATATTGGATTTATTAGTGACCATCTTATATTTGTACCTCCCAGTTCTGGTCTGACCCACAAGTTAAAATACCTTCTCAACATCTGCCCTGTTCATAATCTTAAAGACCACTATCATGTCACCCCCTCAGTCTTTTCCTTTCTAGCCTGTTTAATCTTTCATGTTAAGTATAATCTCTCAGTTTTGGTATCATTCTAGTAAATCTTTTTTGCACCTTTTCCAGTGCCTCTATATCCTTTCTATAATCTAGAGACCAGAACTGTTCACAGTACTCCAGGTGTGGGATAACCAAGGTTCTATGCGTTTAACATAACTTCTCTGCCTTTCAATTCCATCTGCGAGAAATAAACCCCAGTGTTTTGTTTGCTTTGTTTTTATGGCCTTATTATTAGCAGGTGTATTGCTACTTCTGGTAATTTATGTATCTGTACCTGCCCCCCTCAATTCCTCTGTTTCTCTACTCCATATGGACATTTATTTTCCAAGAAGTATGTGGCCTCCTTATTCTTAATGTACTACCTTACATTTGTCTATATTGAAGTTAATTTGCCAATTACACAAAAAGAAAGACTTGCATTGATATGGCACCCTTCATGACCTCAGGATGCTCCAAATCACTTTACAGCTAATGAGGTACTTTTGAAGTGTAGTATTGTCATAATGAGGAAACATGGCAGTCAATTTTCACATAGCAAACTCCCACAAACAGCAATATATCAATGTCCAGATAATCTATTTTTTTTAGTGATGTTGATTGAGGGATAGATATTGGCCAGGACATTGGGTACAACTCTCCTGTTCTTCTTTGAAATAGTGACATGGGATCTATTACACCCACCTGAGAGAACAGACTAGGGCCTCGGATTAACATACCATCTGAAATCTCATTGGGACTTCCAACTGTGCAGCACTCCCTCAGTACCTTGGTGTCATATTTAACCCCAAGATAAGTTTCCAACCACATATCCACATCATCACTAAGACTGCCTATTTCCACCTCCATAACATTCCCTGACTCCACCCCTACCTCAGTTTATCTGCTGCTGAAACCCTCATCAGTGCATTTGTTACCTCTAGACTTGAGTTTCCAATGTACTCCTGGCCAGCCTCCCACATACTAACCTCCCTAAACTTGAGGTCATCCAAAACTCTGTTGTCCTTGTCCAAATTAGCATCAAGTCCTATTCACCCATCACTCTTGTGCTCACTGGCCTACATTGTCTCCCAGTTAAGTGACGTCTCGATTTTAAAATTCTCATCGTTGTTTTCAAATCCCTCCAATGGCCTCAGCCCTCCCTATCTCTGTAATTTCCTTCAGCCCGACAACGCTCTGAGATACCTGCGTGTCCCCAATTTTAATCGCTCCACCTTTGGTGGCCGTGCCTTCAGCTGCCTCAGCCCTAAGCTCTGGAATTCCTTCCCTAAACCTCTCCACCTCTCTTTCCTCTTTTCAGATGCTCCTTAGAACCTATCTCTTTGACCAAGCTTTTGGTCATCTGTCCTAACAACTCCTTATGTGGCTCAGCGTCATATCTTGTTTTAAAATGCTCCTGTGAAGTGCTTTGGGAAGTTTCATTACATTAAGGGTGCTTATGAATGCAAGTTATTGTTGTTGTAGTACTACACTAGAGTGTCAGCCTGAATTTTGTGTCCAAGTCTCTGGAGTGGGGCTTAAAGCCGCAACCTTCTGACTCAGAAGTGAGAGTGCTACCCACTGAGCCATGGCTGATTCTACAAGTTTATTAATGTCTTCCTGTATTTTGTTGCAGTCTTCCTCTATATTAACTACACTCCCCAATTTGGTGTCATCTGCAAATTTTGAAATTGTACTTCCTATTGTTTGGCCACCAATCGCACACCATCCTTCTGTGCAGGACTTTTCATGAGCAGAAACGAGGCTAATGCTCCCAGTGGTCTGTATGGTTACCATTGACGTTCAGGAACTATTGCTGCAGAACTTTCCTTCAGGAGATTCAGTAGGTGGAATAGAATCCACAATAGCTGGATTGTACATGGTTTGTAGAAGGGAAGGATTAATCGTCTTATTCTAAGTCTTGATTTTTCAGGCAATGTAATTACAAAAATAACTTAAAAGCAAAATACTGCGGATGTTGGAAATCTGAAATAAAAACAAGAAATTCTGGAAATAGTCAGCAGGTCTCAGCAACAAAAATAACTTATCTGGAAAGATTCTATTTTTATTGACATGTTACAAATGTGCAGAAGTTGAAACTACTTGAACATCTCTCTATCTCTCATTGACGGGCAAAATTAATGCATATTCTGCTTGTATTTCTGAAAAGTAAAATATTCTTTAGAGTGATATTTACTATCTGTTGACAGTGATACAGTGACTACACCAAGCAGAGTCCATTCTGGGAATGAGAAGCCATATGGGAATATCTGAAAGTGGGACAATAAATGCATTTAATCAGCTTAAATTTCTCATCTAGGATATGCCAGTTGCAACTGCTGATTCAACAGAAAATTCTGGAACATCTGAAAAACAGAATAAACAGACAAAAGATAAAGAAGGGTAATGTGACGGTGAATTCTTATGGTAAACTTGACTGTATATAAAAAAAAAACTGCCCTCAGCTCAAAACAGTGTGAAATTCCATTCAGAGCTCTCTGAATTGAGAATTAAAATATTGGCCTGGAACTTGCTAGGAAAATAATAGCAAGTTAAATGCGCATGCTATTATTCTTATGTCAATAAGCCAGGAATTTGGGGTGAGGAAGGGGCACCCTGTGAATTTCAAATCGCCACAAATTGCTGGATAATTTGCGCAGCTTCCCTTTTAGCCTTACAAAAAACACAGCTCACCATCAACCTCTTCGTGAGTTTCAAGAAATCGCCGCATTTGCGCTCTTGAAGCAAATTAAGTGTGCCACAGAATGTTTGGGCTGGGACTTAATAATGTAAGTACTCTTTTAATGATGAGATTTATATTCCTGTAATGCCATTCAATCTCTTTGGCCCAGAAATGGAACAATTGAAATTGTGCACGCTCATTTTTGCAGGTAGTAAATTATTGTTAGAGGCTTTTAGAAATTAAAAATAATTTATTTTTGAAAAAAATCTCAGCATTCCTTTCTGTCTCTTTTTTTCTTTCTTAATCCAATCTTTCTTTTCCTCTTTTCATGTCTCTTTCTTTACCT
Source organism: Heterodontus francisci (assembly GCF_036365525.1). Classification (NCBI taxonomy): domain Eukaryota; kingdom Metazoa; phylum Chordata; class Chondrichthyes; order Heterodontiformes; family Heterodontidae; genus Heterodontus; species Heterodontus francisci. Next base: position 38,650,843 of record NC_090378.1, read on the forward strand.
AATTTGATTCTAATTCAACCTATCTCCTCCTCTATTGTTTCCTATTTCTTTTTCTATCCTTAAGTCTCATTTGTTAAGGAGATAGGCCATTGGTCCCTTCATTCACCAAGGTCCCAGATGCCTTGCTGGCCTCACTTACCAGCTTGCACTTCTGGAAATTTGTAGCTCAAGCAATTTTTGAGCTGAAGGGCGAAGAAAAAAGTCTAACAAATGGGGCACATCTTGAGATGCCTTTTCTCCAGCAAATTCTGGGCCATTAATTAGCAAAGATGTGTTTTTCTTAATTTGCAAGTTTTTTTTTAACGTTTCCTGGCCAATGTTCTCCCATCCCTTCCCCGGAAGTGCAGGTTGAGAGAGGAGGCTGGGGAAGGAGAGCATCAGGGTTGAGATTTAAATTTTAAGGGTTTAGTCATGGCAGGAGAGCTTGTTCCTCTTGCTGCATGTGGGAATCCGGGAACATTTCCAGTCCCCGGGACCAGCATGTGTGCAGGAAGTGTGTCCAGCTGCAGCTCCTGGAAGCTCGGTTTCAGAGCTGGAACGGCGGCTGGAAACACTGTGGAGCATCTGCGAGTCTGAGAGCATCACGGATAGCACGTAGAGAGAGGTGGTCACACCGCAGCTGAAGGGACTTGAGGGAAAGGAATGGGTGACCACCAGGCAGTCCAAGAGAATCAGGCAGGTAGTTCAGGAGTCCCCTGGGGTCCTGCTTGCAAATCGGTGTTCCATTTTGGAGGCTGATGAGGCTGGTCCCTCCAGGGAGTGCGGACAGAGCCAAGCTTCTGGCACCACAAGTAGCCTGTCTGCACAGGAAGGAGGAAAGAGAGGAAGAGCAATGGTAATAGGGGATTCTATAGTCAGGGGAACAGATAAGCGCTACTGTGGCCGTCAATGTGACTCCAGGATGGTGTGTTGCCTCTGGATGTCACTGAACGGCTGCAGGGCATCCTGAAGGGGGAGGGTGATAAGGCAGAGGTCATGGTACATGTTGGTAGCAATGACATAGGTAGAAAGAGGGATGAGGTCTTGCATCAAGAATTCAGGGATTCAGGCAGCAGACTAAAAAGCAGGACCTCTCAGGTTGTAATCTCTGGATTACTCCCAGTGCCACGTGCTAGCAAGTATAGAAATAGGAGAATAGCACAGATGAATGCGTGGCTTAAGAGTTGAAGCTTTATGAGTAGAGTTTAGGAATAAAAAATTGCTAGGTGTTTATTATAGACCCCCAGATAGTCAGCGGGAAATTGAGGAGCAAATATGTGCGCAATTCGCAGAGGTGTGTAAAAATAATAATAGGGTAATTATATTAGGCGATTTCAACTTTCCCAACATTAATTGGGAAGTGTTAAGGGCTTAGATGGAGTGGAGTTCTTAAAATGTATACAGGAGAATTTTTTAGCTCAATATGTAGAGGATCCAACAAGGGAGGGTGCAGTGCTGGACCTAATTCTGGGGAATGAAGCTGGTTGATGTGTTGGCGGGGTAGCATTTTGGTGATAGCGACCACGACATGGTACAATTTAAGCTTGTTATGGAGAAAGAAATAGACAAGTTGCAAAAAGAGGTTTTGGATTGGGGGAGAGCGAATTTTAGTAAAATAAGGCAGGATCTGGCCAAGGTAGACTGGAAAGAGTTACTTGTTGGGAAATCTACAGAAGAGCTGTGGGGGGCATTCAAAAAGGAAATGGGGAGGGTACAGGCCCAACATGTTCCCTCTAGGGTAATAGGTAGGAGCAACAAGGCCAGAGAACCACGGATGACCAGAAACATTCAGAGTACCATGAGGAGGAAAAGAGAGGCTTTTAGCAAATACAAGGAGAGCAAATCAATGGAAGCATTAGTGGAGTACAGAAAGTGTAGGATGGAGCTTAAGAAAGCAATTAGCAGAGCAAAGAGGGGATATGAGAAAGCTCTGGCTGGTAAAAGTAGGGAAAATCCCAAGATATTCTATAAGTACATCAATGGATAACCAGGGAAGGAGTCGGACCCATTAGGGACCAAGGGGGAAATCTGTGGGTGGAGCCAGAGGACATTGGTAGGGTGTTGAATGAACACTTCACATCTGTCTTCACCCAAGAGAATGAGGATGTAGATATGGAACTCAGAGAGAGAGACTGTGAGGTTCTTGAGCAAATTGTCAGAGAGGGTGACAAGGTATTGGAGGTTTTGGAAGGCTTAAAAGTGGACAAACCTCCAGGTCCAGACGATTTATGTCCCAGGATGCTGTGGGAGGTGAGGGTGGAGATTGCAGGGACTCTGACCTTAATTTTTAATTCCTCTCTGGCCACGGGGGAGGTGCCAGAGGACTGGAGAACAGCTAATGTGGTCCCACTATTTAAGAAAGGTTGTAGAGATAAGCCAGGAAACTATAGACCAGTGAGTCTCACATCAGTGGTAGGGAAACTATTGGAGAAAATTTTGAAGGAGTATCTCCACTTGGAGAGACAAAATTTGATTAGGAATAGTCAGCATGGCTTTGTCAGAGGAGGTCATGCCTAACAAATTTGATTACATTTTTTGAGCATGTGACCAGGTGTGTAGATGAAGGTAATGCAGTTGATGTAGTTTACATGGATTTCAGCAAAGCCTTTGACAAGATCCCAAATGGGAGACTTATCAAGAAAGCAAATGCACATGGGATACAGGGTAACTTGATAAAGTGGATTCATAATTGGCTTAACTTTAGAAGACAGAGAGTGATGACAGACGGTTGTTTTAGTGACTGGAAGCCAGTGTCCAGCGGCGTACCACAGGGATCTGTGCTGGGTCCCCTATTGTTTGTCATTTATATAGACGACATAGAGGACTATGTGGGGGGTAGGATCAGTAAGTTCGCGGATGACACAAAGATTGGCCGAGTGGTTAACAGTGAGGTTGAGTGTCTTGGGTCACAGGAAGATATAGACAGGATGGTCAAATGGGCAGAAAGGTGGCAGATGGAATTTAACACTGAAAAATGTGAGGTGATACACTTTGGAAGGAGTAATGTGGCACGGAAATATTCAATGAATGGCCTGACACTGGGAAGTTCCGAGGAACAAAAGGACCTTGGCATGTTTGTCCATAGATCTCTGAAGGCAGAAAGGCAGGTTAATAGGGTGGTGAAAAAGCCATATGGGACACTTGCCTTTATCAATCGAGGCAGAGATTACAAAAGCAGGGAGGTCATGTTGGAGTTGTATAGAACTTTGGTAAGGCCGCAGCTGGAGTAGTGTGTGCAATTCTAGTCGCCACATTATAGGAAGGATGTGATTGCACTGGAGGCGATTCACCAGGATATTGCCTGGGATGGAACATTTAAGCTAAGAAGAGAGACTGAAAAGGCTAGGATTGTTTTCCTTGGAGCAGAGAAGGCTGAGGGGGGACATGATTGAGGTGTACAAGGTTATGAGGGGCATTGATAGGTTAGATAGGAGGAAACTTTTTCCCTTAGCGGAGGGGTCAAGAACCAGGGGGCACAGATTTAGGGTCGGGGCAGAAGGTTTAGGGGAGATTTGAGGAAACATTTTTTCACCCAAAGGGTGGTTGGAATCTGGAACGCACTGCCTGAAGAGGTGGTGGAGGCAGGAACCCTCACAACATTTATGAAGTATTTAGAGCATTTTAGGAAGGATGTGATTGCACTGGAGGGGATGCAGAGACAATTCACCAGGATGGTGCCTGGGATGGAACATTTAAGCTATGAAGGGAGTTGGATAAGCTTGGGTTGTTTTCGCTGGAGCAGAGAAGACTGAGGGGTGACCTGATCGAGGTGTACAAGATTATGAGGGGCATGGATAGGGAGCAGCTGTTCCCCTTCGTTGAAGGGTCAGTTACGAGGGGACACAAGTTTAAGGTGAGGGGCAGGAGGTTTAAGGGGAATTTGAGGAAGAACTTTTTTACCCAGAGGGTGGTGACTGTCTGGAATGCACTGCCTGGGAGGGTGGTAGAGGCGGGTTGCCTCACATCCTTTAAAAAGTACCTGGATGAGCACTTGGCACGTTATAACATTCAAGGCTATGGGCCAACTGCTGGCAAATGGGATTAGGTAGACAGGTCAGGTGTCTTTAATGCATCGGTGCAGACTCGATGGGCCGAAGGGTCTCTTCTGCACTGTATTATTCTGTGCTTCTGTGAGATCGGCGACGACCAAGTGGGATGTTAAATATGGGGCTAGTGGAGCATTCCTCCTCCTCCTGGCACCACATTCAGGGAAGTTACTTAGATACTTGATTGCAAGCAATTCCTCATGCTGATTTCCCTAAGTGCAGCCACAATGACGTGGGCTGCCTCAGGCAAATTAATTCTGGAAAGGAGAGCTCAAGCAGTTATTAGGCCCTTATTTGAAAATGCAAATACCTAATGCCTGCTTCTGATGTGAGTAAAGGACAACTCTTGGTTGTCATTACCCAATCACTGTCACTCCTGACACTGATCAGCCTGGTGTCTTTGCGCATGCGCAGTGCTGTGCACGTGCACTCGGCTTGCGCTGCGTCCGCTGGTGCATGCACTGTTTCTCCTGCTGCTGACATCATTGGTCTGCACCCATCAGCCGGTGCTAGTACTGGTTTGCACCTGTGCCTGCTGATGTTATACTGACTGCTCACTCAGCCGTTCTCTCTGGCTCTGGGTTACAGTTGCTGGTTACTGCCTCTGCCTCTCGCTCCCTGCAGCTCGGAGATCCATCCTGTTTGCTGGTGCCCCATTCCCTCATCAGCTCTCTCTCGAGCTCTCACCACCCGTAACCTGTATTCCATGCCACACCGTGCTCCGGTCTCTGGCTGTTGCCAGCCCGGTCTATTAGGTTTTGCCTCACTCCTACCAGGACTTGACACCTCGCTGTCTAACCCTGCAGACCCGCTCCTTCCCTCCTTCTCTCTTTGTTTTTCCTAGTTACAGTGATGAATCAAACCCTTTCCCATTCACTCCCACTGTACACAATCATGAATGGATCCAGGCCCCTTCCCATTCATTCCCAGTTTACACAATCCCAATGGATCAAATCCCTTCCCATTCACTCCCACTGTACACATTCCCAATGGACCAAACCCCTTCTCATTCCTAGATCTGCGCCATCTTTGATGCAGGCAGCTGCCTAGGACATCGCTGACTTTGACATCAGAGGCATTGCAACTACATGTGCAGGAAGTATCCCTCTGCAGTTGCAGCATCACCAAACTCACCCATACCCAATATGGCATATGCACGAGCTTCCTGCCTGCCATTTTGAAAACATAGGTGGCCACACAGCCCCTGTTTTTCTAGTCAGGTGCTATGTGGCACACACAGAATAATTCCAGCCCATTATCTTTAAGACCAAAATCTAAACAGCACAAGAAAAATCAGACTCTTATTGTGTATAACACTGGGACAGTCATATTGGAACTGGAGCTATAATTTATATATTGGGGGTGGGGGGGAGGGGGTGCGGGAAGAAACAGGACTTTTGCTCCCAGGCCGAAGTTGGTACAATGAAGGCAAATTGATATTTCTCTTTTGTGGTACTCTGTGTTGTTAACAGGTACACTTTGACGTATACTACAGGGAACTGTTGCAATGAACATTGTACTTTGCCCTCCCACAATAAGTACAACCGACCAGACAGTGCATCGTCCTATCAGGAGAAGTGTATCGAAGCATGGAAAAGCGGCTCCCCACAGACATCTGGGCACGGAGGAGCAGTGGTAAAAAGTACAAGGAGATGATTATTATGAATTTGAATTTACATTATCTGGTCAAACAACTAGACTGCTAACTTACGCTTTTGTCCCTTCCTCAACCCACTAATCCCTCCATCCTATCATGTCACCTGACACCCCTGTGCTTGTTGACCTGGCTTTGAATCCCACAGCACATTGATTTCAAAATTTTCATTTGCATCCTCATCTACAAATCTCTCCATGACCTTACATGAGCTTTTCTCTGCAGTTTCTTCCAGGTCCTACATGGCAACCTGAATGTTTTGATCTTTTAATTCTGACCCCACCCACCATGATGCTCAACCGACCTTAGCGGAGCCTTCCACCAGGATGCAATCTGGAATTCTGTTTCAAAACTTATCTGTCATGCTACATCTTTGAAAACCACCCCAAAGTCTACCTCTCTGACCACATTTTCAACCACTTGCCCAGATATTCCTTCCAGCTTGGTATGTGACATTCCCTCCGCCACACACCACTACCCTCCCCACCCCCCTCAACATCAAGGCTTTATACTGTACTCATAATTGTAGATCATACATTCTGCATTTGTCAAACTGAGGGATTTTGGTTCCTTAGGAATGTATTAAGCATTCTCACATATGCACCCAACCTGAAGAACATTCCTCACCCCAAGAAATGTCCATTTTCAACAGCTATAAGAACTCTGCATGAAAGGGTCGTGAGCACTTTCAACCCAGTTTTTTGTGAACAGAAACCCAATAGACAATGAGTGTAGTGTAAGGGCCTGAAAGGGTTAATCTTGAGAGTGTGTAAAGAATACCTTCTACCATGATGATGTAAGGGATCACATGAAAGAGACTTGAGGTAGATGCAGCCTGGCTTTTGGAGGAGTCACACAGGCCAGTGTAGAGTGTAAATAGTTTTAATGTAATAAAGATTAATGTTTAACTACTACAGACTAAAAAAATTTCGAGCTAGATTAACTAAGGTGTCAGCATTCCGAAGAAACATAGAACATGATTGGTGGTGGGATTAAGAACAACAGAAGTTCTTACCATCTTATACCTAGAAGAATTTGAAGCAACTGGTTGAAAAGGCCTGACTTGGAAAAAAATGCCAAAAAGCTGCAGATCTTGAGAAGAGGTTGAGAGAAGCTCCGCAGTTATGGTGAAAGACAGGCTGCTCCACAGAACGGAAGCATGGTTGCCTGCTAATCAATTCCATTGATTGGGTGAGTTACAATGCTGACGGTCGAGGAATCGTGTTAAAAGCCTTTGAAGGGCTTAAAGGAATTTTCTGAAGACATTGTGCTAAAAAAAAAGGGTAGAAACCCAATCCTTCACTCGGGGAACACAAGGGCGAAGAGCAGGAAACCCCCAAAAACAGCGCGAACTGCCGAAAAGCATGGACACTCCTTTAAGGCAACCAAACCTGAAGAAAATTAAACTGAAGCTCTCAAAGAAAGGGGAAAACCCTAAAACAGCCTATTAAAAACAGCATGGAACACTTGAGAGCAACTGTGACACTCCAGTAAAGCAAGCTAGCCTGAAGAAAAAAAAGTTTCTTAAAGGGGAACACTCTTTTAAGAAAAAAAGGTCTATAAAATAAAGAAACATGGAACAAAAATTGAGAATGCCAGAGAATTTCCAAAGTCTAGAGGAACTCAATCAGATTCAAAACTTGGTATTATGGAGAAAAAGGTTTCTCGATACAAAATTGCATCTATGTTAGATAGCCAGTCTGAAGCAGAGCAAGTGAATACACTGTTATATTCTATTGGGGTTATAGCAGTTGATGTGATTGCCAGACAAGGTCTTAATGAGGCACCTGCCAAATTTGACAAAGTTTTAAAAGCTTTTGATTCTTATTTGAATTTGCAGAGTCATAAGATTTTAGAAAGAAAGATTCAATGAAAAGCGTCCAGAAACTGGGCAAAATAGTTGATGCTCTTATCAATGACCTTTGCAGGCTGGCTGAAGGATGTGAGTATGGAGACCTTAAAGGAGAATTGATAAGAGTTCGTATTGTTGTGCGTATTGCTGATGAATCCCTATCAGATTTATTGCAGTCTAAAGGAGACCTCACCCTGGATAAAGCTAGTAAGCTGGTGAGGCAAGCTGAGGTCCAAAAGAGCAACAGAGCAATCCTGAAAGGTGAAGAAAGACCTTGGTTCAGGAAACCTTCTGCAACTGTTCAGTTCCTTCACCAGAGGGCTGAAAAAGAGGCACTAGGAAAAAAGGTACACTGGGGGGCTGAGGGGGAGGGGGAGGGGGGGGAAGCAAAGGATGCCATTATGTGTTGCCAAAAGTACCCACAGGCACGAACAATGTCCTGGAAATAGAGCAGCAAGCTTTTATTGTAGAAAAATGGGAATTTCAGAAAAATGTGCCAAAATAAAATCTCGACTACCTCAAATTCTAAAGAATAAGCACTTAATAATAGAGTGGTTCCCAAAATTAAACAACCTCCTGTAGCAGAGCAATCAAAACATTTTCTTGGCAAGATCAATAATCTGAATCAGGCATTTTGGTGCAGACATGTATGTCAATGGACATATCACTAATTTCAAACTCAACACGGCAGCAAGTGTAATGGTCTTACCAGACAAAGAGCTGTGGCTATCCACACACTTACTGCAACCAACGGAAACTCAGTTACATGGCCCAGGAGGGGTCGAACTTGAAGTAAAGAGGAAGTTACAGCAAATACTTCAGTACAAGAGAAAGCATATATTAGAAACACCGTATGTTCTAAGAAATCAGGAGTTCTCACTCTTAAGTAGAAGAGCTTGTATTGATATTCATCTTATAAAGGAATAATTCTCCAGAAGGAGGAGAATCAGCAGCGATCTTATTTACTAAGAACTCCGGAAGGTACTATAAGAAGAAATAAAAGGAATCTTATTCCTATACAGCAAAGACGTTAATCAAATTTAGACGAATCAAACGTTGAACTGGAAAAACAGAAAGCACCAAATACTACAAACCTCAATGAAGGCCATCCAAGTCAAGACACAAGCGATCAGAGAAAGACTACCAATCTTCCACATCTGATGACAAGAAGATCAGGGACAGTTGTGAAGCCTCCTGATCGATTGAACCTAAGAAGTCAGAGACTTGGGGGATGGGGGGGGAGAGATGGGGTAGTATGTAACTAAAAAAGTGCATGTATGAAAATATATGTTGGATAAAGACTGGGGGGGGGGTGGGGTAGATGTAATCTAAGGGTCTGAAAGGGTTACATATGAACATACAAATTAGGAGCAGGAGTAGGCCACGGCCCCTCAAGTCTGCTCTGCCATTCAACAAGATCATGGCTGATCTGATCGTAACCTCAAATCCATATTCCCACCAACCTCCGATAACCTTTCACCCCCTTGTTTATCAAGAAATTATCTACCTCTGCCTTAAAATTATTTAAAGACTCTGCTTCCACCACCTCTTGAGGAAGAGAGTTTCAAAGACTCACGACCCTCTGAGCGAAGACATTTCTCCTCATCTCTGTCTTAAATGGGCAACCCCTCCTTTTTAAACAGTGACCCCTAGTTCTAGATTCTCCCACAAGAGGAAACATCCTTTCCATATCCACCCTGTCAAGACCCCTCAGGGTCTTGTATGTTTCAATCACGTCACCTCTTCTAAACCCCAACAGACACAAACCTAGCCTATCCAACCTTTCCTCATAACACAACCTGCCTATTCCAGGTATTAGTCTAGTAAATCTTCTCTGAACTGCTTCCAAAGCATTTACATTCTTCTTTAAATAAGGAGACCAATAATGTACACAGTACTTCAGATGTGGTCTCACTAATGCCCTGTATAACTGAAGCATAATCTCCCTACTTTTGTATTCAATTCACCTCGCAATAAATGATAACATTCTATTAACTTTCCTAATTATTTGCTGAACCTGCATACTAACCTTTTGCAATTCATACACTGGGACACCCAGATCTCTCTGCATCTCAGAGCTCTGCAATCTCTCACCATTTAAATAATATGCTTTTTTATTCTTCCTGCCAAAATGGACAATTTCACATTTTCCCACATTATACTCCATTTGCCAGATATTTGCCCACTCACTTCACCTATCTATATCCCTTTGTAGCCTCCTTAGGTCCTCTTCACAACTTACTTTCCTACCTATCTTTGTGTCATCAGCAAATTTAGCAACCATACCTTCGGTCCCTTCATCTAAGTTATTTATATAAATTGTAAAAAGTTGAGGCCCTGTGGCACACCACTCGTTATATCTTGCCAACCAGAAAATGACCCATTTATGCCTACTCTTTGTTTCCTGTTAGCTAGCCAATCTTCTATCTATCCATGCCAATATGTTACCCCCTACACCATGACCTTTTATTTTCCACAATAACCTTTGATGTGGCACCTTATCAGATGTCTTCTGTGACTTTTTCAAAGAACTCCAATAAATTGGTTAGACATGATTTCCCTTTCACAAAACCATATTGACTCTGCCTGATTACCTTGAATTTTTCTAAGTGCTCTGCTATAATGTCTTTAATAATAGTTTCTAACATTTCCCTATGACAGATGTTAAGCTATCTGGTCTGTAGTTTCCTGCTTTCTGTCTCCCTCCCTTTTTGAATAAAGGAGTTACATTCACTATTTTAATCTTGAGAGATTGTAAATAATAACACCTGCCATGATGATGTAAGGGTTCAGCAGCATGGCTTTTGGAGGAGTCTCACAGGCTAGTGCAGAGTGTAAATAGTTAGAATGTAATAAAGATTAATGTATAATGACTACAGATTAAGAATCTCTCTCGCTAGACCATCTAAGGTGGCAGCATACTGAACAAAGGTAACAATAAGCTAATAATTTGACATTTTTAATAATTTATTCATTCATGGGATGGTGGGAGTCACTGCCAAGGCCAACATTTAGTGCCCACCCCTAATTGCCCTTGAGAAGTTCTTGGACTTGCCATAAAAATAATACATTACTAGAGGGGGGATGTTGTTCTGAGCCTGAACATTACCCAATACAAACAGAAAACAATGTTTAATGCCTAGGTGGTGCCACAGGGTAGTGGATCGCCAGCTCACACTCAGTTCCCCACATAGTGAGCTCCATATCTTGGTTAGAAATGAAACACAGGCAAGATGCTGTTTGCAAGGGGGTGGGAGGAAAAATCACTGGACGAGTCAGCCTGGTCTTGTCTTGCTTGCCTATTATGAAGTGGAACAGGCTCAAACCTGGGTACACAGTGCTTTCCCCTGAGTTGGGGAATGTACATGGCATGTGGGGACCCAATAAGAGAAACAGATAAAGACATTTTAGAAATGAAAATTTGCATGCTTTAAAAGGAAAAATATCTTGAAAACTGTATTGGAGGACAGATTCTCAGGAAAATAATGATGGCTTGATAAATGTAGGAGACCATTAAATGTTTATGGGGAAGGTGAGGCATGAGGAAGTGCAGTAGGAGGAACAGTAAAATGGAAAAGACACTGACTTGCCATTATGTATTTCAATTCTTGCTTTCAGCTGCTAATGATTCCCATAAGAAGCTCCCACTAAAAGACCAATCAAGAAGGGAGACCAGTAAATCAGTTTCCATCATATCGCTCGACAGTGGCTTCACAGGATCCTGCAATGTTGAGGCACAGAGCTCTTCACCTTCTAAGTCAGACCCCATTTGTGATCCTCAGCATCTTCAACAGCGCAGAACAGGCAGAAAGAGGATTTCTACTGTAAATTCGCCCAGCAAGCAAACTGAGGTGAAATTAACTCCTATTTCTAAAATGATTTTAAGGAACTTTACACCTCCATATTAGTGGTAAAAGAATCACTGACAATGCAATTTTATTTCCAATAATCTATCAGTTAAACATTTTTAAAATAATTATTGTATTATTGGTTAATCTCAAGATTCATCAGTTCAGCCATTTTCAATATCAGTAGAGTTGAGCAGACCAGAGCTACACAGCCCCACCCATTGTTACACATGGTACAAGGGAACAATGATGGACACAGTAGAATAAATACTGAACTTTCATATAATTAGAGCAGTTTGAGTATGACAAGGCCACTAGACAATTTTCCAGTCTTGGAAAAATTTAAATCATAGTTCATAGAATTATAGAATGGTTACAGCACAGAACAGGGCTAGTCAGCCCATTGTATCAATGTAGACTCTCTGTGAGATCAACTCAGCTAGTCCCACTCCAGCTTCTGCCTGAGAGTCTGCTGGTGGGGCGGGTCATTGCTGAAGTTGGCTATATAAGGCCTCTGAAACGGCAGCTTCTGTGCTGCTGTAGAAGATCTAAACTTTTACCATTATTTTACATTAATATTTTGGAGAGCAATGATCTGCCTTAGTTTTTGGGACAATTAGGTTTTAAATGGTCGCTGCACCACTGAGTGCTAGGATCCAATCGATGTATTTTCATCATTTGTAAATTAGTTCAATATAGTCACCCAAAAATGGGTGATTATTTTAAATGTCTAAGCAGGCATGGTTACTTCATCAGAAGATCACAGCAAGAGTCATAGAGTCATAGGATGGAATTTTATGCTGGCAGCAGGGATCTCGACGTCAGGGGAAACCGATGCCAAGATCCCAACGTCACCTCTTCTATGGAAGGCCCACTGAATTTAGTGCCAATCAGGCACTTAACCTGACAGCAGCAGGTCTTCCGTAGAATTCAGGACCCTGTTGCTGGAAGTCCCAGCCTTGCAGAGCTGCCAGCCAATCGGAGGCCGGCAGCTGCAGCACCACTGTGGAGGAGGAGCGGTGTTAGAGCCAGGCTCAGGGTAGGGCAGGGCAGGAGGGGTCGCAGGGGAGGGGGAAGGGGGGTTGGCAACATAGGCAAAGCATAAAATCAAGTGGGATGTTGGCGGGGGCAACCCCCCCGCCACCATCCCGCCTCTGCCGAAATTTAATCCGGGCAGAAAGACCTGTGAACGGCCTTCCCGCCCTGCCTCCAACTGAGCCCCTTAACTGGGTAATTAATCCCTAATTAAGGTCCTTTTCCCGCCACAGCCAAAATTACCCGTGCGCAGGCGGCACTCTCGCCGTACAGGAAGCATGGCCCTCAGCAGCACCACCCCCTTCCAAATGCGAGGTCCCTCCTTCAGGCAGTGTGCCTTTGAATGAGGGACACCCCTCCCCCACCACATCCCAACTACCCCTGCCCCCAATAACCCCCCGCAGCTGGGAAGCAGCCCGCATGGTATTTTCTGCCATGCTTCCCATGCGGCGAGTTTCACTCACGCATGGGTAATTGTGGCTGTGGCGGGAAAAGGACCTTAATTAGGGATTAATTACCCAGTTAAGGGCCTCAATTGGTGGCAGGGCGGGAAGGCCATTTACAGGACATCATCTCCCCGCCACCATCCCACCTGATTTTATGCTCTCCCCACCTCCAAACCTGCTGCGGGGGAGAGCATAAAATTCCACCCATAGAGTCATAAGGCTGGATTTTATAGAGGCCTCGACACCAGGATCCATGGCAGGGAGGGCATGAAGATTGCCCTGGATGAGGCCCGCCACGGACCTCGACGCCAGAGGACCTGTCCCGATCTTGCCAGCAGCAGCGAAGCCTCATGGTGACCGCCCCCCACCCCCCCCCCATCTCACCCTGTCACGGCGATGGGACTATAATTTAAATATTCAAATTAACTTACCTGAGTTAATGATGTTCCCGTCACCTCCTGAAGTGCCGCTGCAATCTTCGTCCTGGCAGCCGGCACTGCCATGTCTTCGATTCCCCATCCAGGGAAACAAGGCTGTGGGGAGGGAGGAGGAGGCAAGTTTCTCAGTGCGGGAGGAGGGGAGTGGGGTCAAACAATTCTGATTGGTGAAGCGGATGGTGGGAAGGGGTAAAGTTAAAAGTTTGAGAACTTTGGGGGGGAAGGTCAGGTACATAAGGTAAGTATTTTTTGGAGGTAAAGGGCAAGGAATGAGTGTATTAATGAGGGGTGGAGTTGGGAGAGTGGCTGGAAACATGCATGTAATTTTTAAAAATCATTTTAATTACAGTTTCCCTTTAAACTTTTATATTAATTGTAAAGACTGGAAGCCCTTTAAAAATGGCGCTGGCACCTGCACAGTGGCACCGGACGTTGTTGCCAGGGACATTGTCCCCATGTCATTGTGGGGACCTTCCGCCCCGGCCATGTAAATGAGCCATCGCATATAAGATCGGCGACTCCACAGTGTAAAACCTGCATGTGCGGGCCGCCATCTTGTATGGCTGCCGCCGTAATCGGCAGTGGTAACATAAAATTCAGCCCATAGAGTCATTTACGACACAGAAGGAGGCCATTCGGCCCATCAAGTCCATGCCAGCTCTCCATGGAGCTATGCTGTCACTCCCACTCCCTGGCTCGATCCCTGCAAGTCTATTCCTCTCAGGTGGCCATCCAACTTCCTCTTGAAGTCATTGATCATCTCTGCTTCCAGCACCCTTGTGGGCAGCAAGTTCCGGGTCATTACCATCCGCTGTGTAAAAAGTGCTTCCTCACATTCCCCCTGCATCTTTTGCCCAAAATGTTCAATTTGTGTCCCGTAGTCCTTGTACCATTTGTTAATGGAAACAGTTTTTCCTTGTCTAAGATGCAAATCGATATATATATATGGGAAAATGGGCTAAAAAGTAGACATTGGACTTCAATGAGTGAGTGTGAAATGTGTTTCGGTTAAAATAGTGCAATAATTATGCTCTGAATGTAAGTAGGCTCAGTGCGGAGTAGAAGGATTTGAGGGTACAGATTCACAGGACATTTAAGGCAACACCTTAGGTTGATAAATCTGTTTTTAAAAACAAACTAATCTATTTCGAGGTTTTATCTCAAGAGGTATAGAAGGCCATGAAATAATGATGAGGCTTTATAAAGCCTCAATAATATCAGTTAGAGTATTGTATACAGTATTGAGCCCCAAACTATAGGACAAATATTGATGCTTTAGAATAAGTACACCACAGATTCATTAGGATGCTTGTATAAGGAAATAAAGTACAAAAAAAGACTTGAAAATATGTTTTTCTTTAAGACAGATTGCAAGGTGATAATTTTGTGTATCTGTATATAAAAGTGTTTAAAATTATGAAAGGATGGGACAGAATACATAGAAGCAGACCATCTCCAGTAGCTATGTAGTCAAGAACAAGATGCCATAGATAAAAGGTTAAATGTAAGAGATTTAGAACAGCGGCCACAAGAAAACGCTTCACATAGACAGTTGTGAGGCTGTAGAATTAATTTCCATGGTTAGTGGTTGAGGCAGAAACTAAGTCATCATTCAAAATAAGGTTGGAGGGATGGATGAAAGAAAAGGGGTTGAACGGAGAGGGGAACAGGGCAGCTAAGTATGATTAGAACTAATTGCTCACATGGAGGGTAAATGCAGACGCAATCTAGTTGGGCTGAATGGTCTTGATTTCACATTGTGACTATGTTGTGTATTAAGTAGGAATTTTGGGGTTCCAAGTGATTTTATTTTAGTGGAGAGAATGATTGAAAGGTTTTGCTATGGCAGGATATTTTCAAAAGCCAACCTTAAAACAATGAATCCCTTTAAATAGGAATTGGATGATCATCTATGCCCAGAATAAACTTGGGCAGAGATGATTAAATAATTATGGAGCGCAGTTTGGTACATTCAGGGATGTGGAGATATTATTGGAAAGAAGTTCAATTCTAGCTTCTTGTGTTTAAATCATCCCCTCCTATCTCTAACACTCTTTTGAACTCTTCATTACTCTGATTCAAGCCTCTTGCACATTCTCTTTCTCCTCCTTTCACCCCATCCTTGGTGGCCATGCTTTCAGCTACCTGGGCCCTAATGTCCAAAATTCCCTCCCTCAACCTCTTTGCCTTTCTACCTCTCTCTCTCCTTCATTAAGGACATCCTTAAAACCCACTTCTTTAACCAAGCATTTAGTCACCCTTTCTAATCTCTACTTTGGCTCCTTGGAATATTTTACAACATTACAGAGTTATTATAGATATAAGTTGCTATTGTTAATCACCTCTCTCTCGATATTTAAATAAATTAGAAGAGGAAATATCAATGCAAATTGTACATGCCCCTTTGAAGGGCATGTACAACAGTCTTTTTCTGTTCCACACTTTGGCGTGAAATTCATTGCCATATCGCCGAGGCCTAGCACCATTTTGCTGGGACACGATGCACTGCTGGTCACTTCCTGCATGGCCCACATGGCATTCAATTAGAAAAGGGTGCACAAGGAGGTGTCCCCAGAATGCCTAATTTGGACCATGCCGGTCCAGGCAACGAATTCCTTAATCATTTATCAAACAACAAGCATGAAGCAGCAAGATAAGAACATAAGAAATAGGAGCAGGAGTAAACCATACGGCCTGTCAAGCCTACTCTGCCATTCAATACTAAGGGCAACTAATGCGATTTTCCAGAAGTTGAGCTGTCAGACCGAATAATGGAGCTGGTGACTGTATCAACATCCATTGAAACTTTTCAGAAAGACCTGTTGGGGAGAAAGAAAAGTCACAGCATTGATGCATTGCTGGAAGATGGCAGGAAATATGAGGCCATTGTAGCTGGACAACAGCACTAGGTGCTGCCAACAGTATCAGCACCAAAACCAGGCCAAAAAGGCAAGCAAGCTGTGTGGTAAGTGCAGTTGGTCCCACTCACGGCGAAGTTGTCCTGCATTTCGTGACCTGTGCAAGGTGTGTGGTGTAAAAGGACACTGGGCCTGCCTATGCAGGAATTCTGGCTCCA
This sequence comes from Heterodontus francisci, assembly GCF_036365525.1. NCBI lineage: Eukaryota > Metazoa > Chordata > Chondrichthyes > Heterodontiformes > Heterodontidae > Heterodontus > Heterodontus francisci. The sequence goes on from NC_090378.1 coordinate 38,667,216, forward strand.
AAGATGCAGCAGAAGTCACAGTCAGATGCAAACAAACAGACAACAGGGCAACAGCAGCAAGGAAAGCGCCAGAGACCAGCATAAACACAAGCCAATACAGAAAATCCATAGCAAAACAGACCTAAGACAAGACTCAGAGAGAAGTTGTTCTCAGACAGAAGACGAACAGGCATTCCACATTGTGAACCTGACACATCGCGCTGATGAAGTCCAAAAACTGGAAGCTTTTGCCACTATTAACATCTTTTGCCCAAAGAAAGCTGGCAAACAAACACTCAAGGTCAAGATTAACACTGGGGGTAGTGCAAATATCCTACCAGCCTGAATCCTCAAACTGAGTCATTGGAAATCAGTGATACAACCGACGACTGCCAAGTTATCTGCATACAACGGGTCACCCATCCCATGCAGTGACACGTTAACAATGCAATGCAGATACAGCAAGTCGGCATGGAAACCACAAACGTTCTACCTTGTGGACACGAGTGGACCAGCAGTGGCAGGACTATCAGCATGTAAGGACCTCACCATCATAACCATCCACGAGAGCATTGCAAAGGCAACCCTCTCACAGACTCTGACCAGCATCAAACGTGCAGCCTGGAAATCCAGCAAAGCACAAATATTCCATGCCTTCACTTCTGCTGTCTAGAGAACCACCTTCACCACAACAAGCCAAAACAGACAGGTGTCTCCATGCAGCCAAGTACTCTTCCCCCAGCAAGTCCTCGACCTTGAGCCCCAAGCCTTCAGACACAGAGATCATGGCTGATTTTCAGCTTCAACTCCATTTTCCCGCCTGCTCCCATACCCCTTGATTCCCTGAGAGACCAAAAATCTGTCTATTCAACCTTAAATATATTCAACACTGGAGAATCCACAACCCTCTAGGGCAGAGAATTCCAAAGATTTACAACCCTCTGAGTGAAGAAATTTCTCCTCATCTCAGTCATATATGATGGGCCCTGCACACGGTACCTTAAGGGATTGTAGTATAAGGATGTGAAGGGTTAATACAGAAGGCAGTGAGAGAGACCCCTCCCACTGTAAAAGGGATGATGTAACAGTCACATGAGATAAGCTGGAGAAGAAGAAGAAAGAGCAGTACAGCTTAGGCGGCTTGAGGAGTGTGTTTATAGTATAATGTAAATAATAAACAGTTCTGGGTTAACCTTTACCTGAGCCTGAGACTTTCTCTAGAACGCCCTGCAACACTACCAAAAAAGCAACACACACCCACATTGCAGGGAAAGTAATTTTTAAAGAGCTTCCGTGATGGCAAACTGTTTGAAAGTACTTTAAAATGGTTTTGGAGGTGTTGTGATGAGTTCCTGGATTTGCCAAAGAATTTTACTGCATCCTCACGGGGATGACAGAGGAGCAGGTGACCTGTGCAGACAAAGGTTGCATCAGGTATGGGGGCAGTTGTGGCATTGCCTCTAGGTCCATAGCATGACAGGGAGATGGAGTAGGCACTGAGGAGAGGGCCTCTTCATTGGTACTGTGCTGTTGCTCTCCCTTTAACACCTTGGGCTGCTGTGTCTGGGCAGGCAGCAGTTCTTGAGTGTCTAAAAGCAGGAAATCAGAAAGGGAAGGTTGGGGTGAGGGAAGGAAGGTGAGAATCAAAAGGTTCATGGCCACACCATCAGCAGCTTGCTCATCATGTCAGATTGCTGGATGAGGGTGTGCTGGGTGTTGAGAAGGAGCATAAGGCAAGAACATACCGTAATCCTCAATTGTCTCAGCAAAGCAGGATGGCACAGGTTTCATCGCAGCTGGCTCCATGAGGCTTAGAGACAGCTTCTCCAAAGGACTCAAGAGATGCAGGTGTCCTTGTCCCATGCTGGTTCTGCTCTGTTCCCTTCCATTGTGTGCCACCTTGTCCTGCAAAAGAGAGGGCAAAATGCCAGTGATTGTGCAGCACTGTATTTGGGCGATGATCGTGCCGTAGCTGAATAGCTTGAAATATGTAGAGGCAGCAAGAAGTGGCTGTGAGGTTGACAGCTTTGGAAGGTATGTGAGGGTGAGGTGGAGTATCTGGATGTTAAGTGTGAGTCTTGAGTACCAGGGCATGCTGATGGATGAGTGCTAGGGGTGTGATACATTGAGCAGTATAACAAGTTGGCGGTGTGGTGGGGAGGAGATGTCAGGTGAAGATGCATTTACTGACCATGATCATGCACATCAGGTCATTAGAATTCTTATGGCATTGTTGCTGGGTCCCAGACTCTGAGAATTGAACTCCCTGGATACCTGTTCCCACTCCCGTCCGAAGGTGGTCCTTGAGTCTCCTGACCTCCATGGAATCACGGTGACTCTCCTCCCACCCACCCCACCAGTAATGCATCCAGCACTGCCTCCGTCACCCTGAAACTGTCTCACTGCCCTGCTGTTCAATTTTCCATCATTTAAATTCCACCAATATTATTGAGTGCCAATTCCCTTTAAGAGGGTCAGCCTGCCTTGAAGAAGAGCTGGCTGGCTTGCTACATCACAGCACGAAGAAGAACAAAGCAGTACAGGACCTGCTCGGCCACACCCTACACTCATGCAGATGAAATGGGTACACCAAATTTACGTGCTGCCCACCTCATTTGGAACCGGCATGGACCTGCGCCCAAAAGCCAGGATACGCAAATTTCTAGCCTCATTTGTTCTTAACTTGAAGGAAGCACTAAATAACTCTGCATGCAATTGTAAAAAAAATGTGATAATGCAACTCATGACTTTCAGGAAAAAACATAAGTGGATTGGTTGTTCATCTTTCAAATGAGACATTAAACCAAGGCCCTGCCTGTTCTCTAAGTTGGACGTAGAAGATCCCATGACACTATTTTGTAGAGCAGGGGCATTCTCACCTATAGTGAGGGCCAGTATTTACCCCTCAACCAATAGCAGTGAAACAGATTATCTGGTCATTTATTTCATTGCTGTTTGTTGGACTTTGCTGTTGGCAAATTGGCTGCTGCATTTCCTACATTTACAACAGTGACTGAACATCAAAAGTACTTAATAGGCTGTAAAATGCTTTGAGGTATTCTGAGGTTGTGAAAGGTGCTATATAAAGGCAGGTCCTTTCTTTTTACTGACCTGTGCTTTCTTGTATTTTTTCCCAGATTGTGCTCAGAAAACAACAAAAGTCTCGTCATGGTCAGAAAACAATTGCTTTGATTTACCTCAGAGTGGATCCAGCTCCAGCTCAGTGAAAGAAGTCTAGAATCCTCCAAATGACATTTTTTTGGTAGTGGGTGGACAACTTGCAACAAACATAATTAAGCTTGATCCAATCTAATTTTCTGTTATATTTAATTACTTGTATTTACATTTAAAAGTGCATTATGTTCAGTGAATAACTTGTTTTCTATTACATTTTCTTCACTTGTCTGGGGCTCACAACGAAATATTAAGAATTTTACACTGCACAAAAACCTTGTCATTTTAGAATATTATCCAAAAATGTGAAGTATTTTTATCCTGTGATTATTACTCAGGGACACGATGAGGATTTTATCAAAACATTCCTGTGTTTCTGTGCAGCTTACATTTTGCTGATATTTGTTTGTATATTGTCAAAGCTAAATGAAAGCACCAAGAATATACAGAAACATTGCAATTGTGTTATTTTGCTCAATATAGATAATGTTTATTAAATCTATTCATTTAGATTATCAAACACCACAACAACACAGAAACAGTAATATATATGCTAGTTATCAGATTTGCCTCTCCCACTGACCTGGAAGTAGAGCATGGCTACCCGACCCAAACCTGACGTGACCCGATGACATGTGTCGGGTTCAGGTCAGGTCGCTCTTCTGGGTCCGGCATTCAGGCTCGGGTCGGGTCGGACAAGCTCTATCCCCACCTCCGGTAGGTGGCTCCAATCTTAATGTACTTTTTGGACTTGAAATGTTGTTTAGTTACAGTTTTTTTAAGCTTGTGCAGATCAGCAACAACGTGAAAAATGGAAGCTAGGTTAACTGATGGTTGAGTTGGGTCAGGCACGGGAAAAAATGAAAGGACTCGGGCCGGGTCAGGCTCGGGTCGGATGTGGTTCTGTCGGGCTCGGGTCAAGTTTCATTTGCAGACCCGAGTTGGCCTTTACGTGGAAGAAGGTGGGAGCTGAACAAAACAATAGGCTAGAATAGGGCAGAAAATTAAATAAAGGCGTATGGTGGTAACGGCAGATAATGTAGATAACTTTGCATTCTCACTCTCCGCCTTGCTGAGAGATCTCTTTTTGTATGTAATGAGTGTTATCAACATGTAAATTGTTGAAGATAAAGGCAAAATACTGCAGATGCTGGAAATCTGAAATAAAAACAGAAAATATTGGAAATACTCAGCAGGTCAAGTAGTATCTGTGGAGAGAGAAACAGAAGACGGAATCTTCTGCATTTAGCCCCTGCTGGAATGGCGAGACCATTTGCGGGTCAGGAACCAGATTCACTAATTGGCGGGCTTTGCCAAGGCTCTTTCCCACAGCATTAGCATCTCACCTCAGGGTTCCCCAGCCAAACAGGGAATGCCAAAGGAAGGATTTCTAATTAAAGGGACCCCAACATGGGATCACCAGTACTTGGATTTTTGAGGCTGCAGCAACCACAGGAATGGAGAGACCTGGAAAGGCTGCTCCCCAGGTCTCTTACTCTTACCTGAAGGTATTGCTGCAGGATCTGAGAGGCTGTAGTGAGGTGAGTTCTCCCAAGGAAGGGTGGAAGAGGACAGTATCTCCAACCAAGCAGGCATGGATGGAAGTCGATGAGGAAGTGAGCAGTAGGAATGTGGTCCATCCAACCTGGAGACTGTGGACCAAGAGGATCCAGGACCTCAGGACGGCATGACATTTTCAGCTGACAAACTCCACAGTGACTTTCCCAGCATTCTCCTGCACAGTACACCTCAGGCCAACACACCTTGCAGCTGCACTCATTGCTCTCTCCGAAGGCACCACATATCTCCATCTGAGCAGCTAACACTAATGCTCACACTCAGCCTCCATATTAAATGGATCATCCTCCGCCAGTTCCTCTATCTCCAGTGTGATGCCACCACCAAACATAGCTACCCCTCCCCTTTCAGCATTCTGAAGGGTCCCTTCTCTCCACGACACCCTGATCTACTCCTCAATCAGTTTCAATACCCCTTCTTCTCACAGCACCTTTTCATGCAAGCATAGGAGATGCAGTACCTGACCGTTTACCTCCTTCCTTCTCACGGTACAGGGCTGTAAACACTCCTTCCAGGTGAAACAGCAATTTACGTGCACTTCTTTCCATTTAGTATACTGTATTCACTGCTGAAAGTGCGGTCTCCTCCTCATTGGGGAGACCAAAAGTAGTTCTGATGAAAGGTCACAGACCTGAACCGTTAACTCTGCTTCTCTCTCCACAGATGCTGCCGTGTATTTTCAGCACTTTCTCGTTTTATTTTAGACCAAACACAGATTGGGTGACTGCTTTGTGGAACTCCTCCATTCAGTCTGCAAGTATGACCCTGAGTTTCTGGTCAGCTGTCACTTTAATTTTCTGCCCCATTACCACTCTTCCCTCTCTGTCCTTGCCTCCTACACTATTCCAATTAAGCTCAATGTAAGCTCGAGGAACAGACTTTCCAATGGCCTTCCGAACTCAACACTGAGTTCAACAATTTTAGTTCATAGCCACTGCCCACATTATTTTGGACAGCAGCTGGGGAGATGATGGTGTACTGGTAATGTCACTGAACCAGCTGGTTAAATTCAAATTTAAACTCAAATAATTAATAATTTCAATTAACTAATAAAAATCTAGAATTGAAAACTAGTCTCAGTAATTGTGCCCTGAAACTATCATCAATTGTTGTAAAAATGCACCTGGTTCTCTGATGTCCTTCAGGGAAGGAAATCTGCTGTTCTTACCTGGTCTGGCCTACATGTGACTCCAGACCCACAGCAAACTCTGAAATGGCTAAGCAAGCCACTCAGTTGTCAAGGGCAATTAGGAATGGGCAACAAATGCTGCCCTTGCCAGTGATGCCCACATCCCATGAAAGAATAAAACAAAAAGCTGTTGGTGATGAATCTGTCATTATCATTTACACCTTCTCTGGACCCATCTTTTGTTTCTTTACCTGTCCCATTACCATTTCTTTTTGCCCTGCACCATCATCTCTTTTGTCACTTAATCTCTCCTGCCTTTCACCCTTTCACAGATTTTCCCTTTTGCTCTTCCCTATTCCTCCCCTTTCCCTGCTTCTGAACTTGTTTAAAATGTGTTGCATCTCTAGCTTTTCCAGCTCTGATGAAAGGTCATTGACCTGATGCATTTAATCTGTTTCTCTCTCCACAGATGCTTCTTGACCTGCTGAGTATTTTCAGCATTTTCTGTTTTTAAATTGTTGAAGAGTCTGCCTGGAAACAGCAAAAAGGGAAACAAAGTACCTTCTAGGTATTGAAGGTATATTTTAATCTTATGTCTGTTATTTTTGGAGGAGTCCTAATTTTGAAACTGTGGGCTGAACATTTTTGCTAATGGTCAAGTCCCATCGCCAATGCCAAAAGCGGGAGCCGATCCCCACTCTGACAGACGGCGGGACCCTGGGGTGACATTTTGCTGGCATTGGCCAATTGATGCAGTACCTGACCTTTTACCTCCTTCCTTCTCACCGTCCAGGGCTGCAAACACTCCTTCCAGGTGAAACAGCAATTTACGTGCACTTCTTTCCATTTAGTATACTGTATTCGCTGCTGAAGGTGCTGTCTCTACACTGGGAATACCAAAAGTAGTCTGATGAAAGGTCACGGACCTGAAACGTTAACTCTGTTTCTCTCTCTACAAATGCTGCTAGACCTGCTGTGTATTTTCAGCAATTCTCATTTTATTTTAGACCAAATACAGATTGGGTGACCGCTTTGTGGAACAAACTCCATTCAGTCTGTAAGTATGACCCTGAATTGCCAGGGCTGCTGTCCAATTGAGGACAGCAGCCTACCCCCAAGAGCTGCTGGCCCAGTCAGAGGGCCAACAAGCCTCAGCAGTGCCACTGCTACAGGTGGCTATTGCTGAGGCTGCATCACCAGAAGAGGGCACCAAACTGGCAAGGCTCCCTCAAAGAGTGGTGAGTTTGGTAGGGGAATCCGTGGCTGGGCAAACCCCGATGATCGTGGGGCGGCGGGATTGGGTTGTGGTACACCGGCAGTGCTGTTGCTGCAGGGGCAGCCATTGCCACCAGGGGGCCCTCCATAGACCATGGAGCATCTATAATGGAGGGCCACCCCCTGCCGGGAACCCATTGGGATGTCACCCCAGGGTTTACATGGCGGTCTCCCCATACAGTGGCGGGCCCTCCTGACACGGATAAAATGTCCACAGGGGCGGAAAGTGACCCTTAATTGGCCACATAAGTGGCTCATTTGGCCACCCAATGGGTGGCTGCACTGCCAAGGTACCCGCTGCTGGCACTATGCCATGGCTGGGAAAGTTCAGCCTTGTGGGTTAAAAATTGAATATTCAATTTTTCTGCTTTACAGAGACTTCCAATTTGCTGCTTCTTGTGTCTTGCTCTATGTGTTTCTTGTCACAACAGTTTCCTTTGTACTTGGTCAGTAGTCATTTACAGCTCGAAATCTGTGTTTATGCTTCTCACTTTCCTTTTTACTGTTAACCTTATTCCTGCATTTTCTGGTCTACAAGTGCAAATCTGATTCAAAAAATATGGACTACCTGCAGTTGAAAGTAACATAGTTACAAATAGCAACTTTAAATTATAAAGCAAGTAAGAGAAAAACAGAAGCATACAATCCTATAACAGTTAGAAAACTAGAAGAGGTCTAACAAGAGGCCACTAATTGAACTCACATTGCCATATAGCCACCATTTCTTCACACACAGCCTTACATTAATTGCAAAGGGTTCCACTCTTTAAAAGCCCAAATTAACTGCAATTACCAAAATAGAATGCACATAACTAAGCCTTATCCGGGAAGCTGAGGCTTACTTGTCCTCCTATTCTGTTTCTGTTCTATCCCTCGCGCTATGTGCAGTTTTTGCCTGAAAGCAGAAGACAACCTCTGTAAAAGTTATTTTTGTCATAGCACATGTCGTGACACTTGGGTATCAACAGGATTCGCATGGAAACATGAGTGTACATTCTGCCACCCTTTGTTTAGAAGAAAGCCCACTGTGTTAGGCTGTATATATATTGGAGGGCATTGGGAGTACCAAGATTGCAAAGATACTTTGCATTGTAGAGAGAGGTGCTGCAACCTGAGGTTTAGTAGTGAGGTTATAGGTAGCCTGGTCAACAGAGGCTTTCAGGGAGCTTCAAATGAGTCCTCTTGCCATATGCAGTCTTGTGATCTAATTGTACTTTCACCTGCTTTGCACTACAGTACATGGCGTGGTAGAAATGGCACCAACAGGCAAACCCACCTCCATCCACCTGGTTGATGCTGCTCTTTAGGATAACTTTCATCCTGCCTGACCAAAAGGCCGTTGCTCCCCCCTTCTGTTTTATGGAGGGAGAAATTGCAATCCTGCAGTGGTGCAACTTACCTTCTCTCCCACAACATAACAGAAGGAGTTTCTGTTCTTTAACCAGAGTAAGTGAAGGAGGAAAGGAAAAGTGCCAAGCAAAGTTCAGACAGCTCTTCAAATTCAAAGAGGGAAAACTGAGAAGGTGAATCAAGCCCCTTTTGAGGACACTGTAAGTCACATATCTTCCTAGCTGTCTGTTTCAGGTCACCATTGACAGGGTCCTAGGAGTTGATCGGTTGTTTGCTGGTCCTCTGAACTGTAAAATGGTGCATTAATTAGAATGTGATGGGAACCTGAAGACAAAGAAAATGTTTCTGGTACGGTATCATTCCAATGGCTCAAAGGGGATTTCTTGGGCATTTACTAAATAACTATGTCCAACTACATTCAAGAGGTGACCTTTACACTCTCTCAAGGGAGTCACAAAGGTGAGGATCAACAATTTGAGAGACAACCTCCACCAGTGCTACTTTTTCCAAGTTCATGGAAATGATTGCTTTGTGTTGAGATAAGAGAGCACAATTCATTTTGATGGCTTGTATCAACCATCAAATGTTCCATTCAATCTGATGCACAATGAAAAGTCCTTACATATGAATGCTCATTATCTCAGATCAACACGTGACTCCTACATCTTCAGCTAGTTAACTTTGCCTGTGGCATCTGAAACAATGAACAACTGTTGGAGGATTTGGTTTATAGGTTAAAGCCACAGCTGATAACTTATTGCAAATGCCAGCGGAACATCATGCAATATCTATACAATATCCTCAAGTTGCAATTTTGGTGTCCTTAATCAACAAAAGTATCTGCAATAATTAGTATCTACTGCATGCTACTTAACCTTGCCATCTGTGATGTCTAATATGTATAAATAATGTACTCATACAATGGGCATGGAGGATGAAGGACTGCAAAGAGAAAAAAATGAGGTAGTACTGGCATGGGAGGTGAGAGACATTTTGATTGCCACCAATCTCAATCAAGTTTTTCTTCCTGCTCACACTAGATTAAACATACCAATCCATCAAATTAACTTTGAAACTTCAAGTAACATTAAATACATGCAATTACAAGAGGAAAAAATACATTATCTCTCATAGGATGGTTTGTCTTCTGGTGTTATGCTAGCAACGATTCTCATTACCTGAACTTAACTGTTGCCTTCATGCCTTATCAGAAGTGAACATAAAAGATAATTAAAACTAAAGTGGTGAAGCAAAAATATTTATGTTTGAATGTATGACCTTCACACCGCAAACCCCACTGCGACACCGCACCCCCCACCCCCCACCGCCCCCCCCCCCCCCCCAATTTCTGTGAGCTACTTCTCACCCTAAGCCTATGTACCTGCATAGGTCTTGCCTTGCTGCAGTTTATCCAGTGGGAGCAGTACAGGTAGTGTTATGCAGTTGGTTATCTCCCTGCTGGCTTTCTTTTCAGCATGTAGATTAGAAAGGTCTCGGCTTGAACTGAAAATTGCTGCTTGAGTATTGTGTCCCATACAATAAGGACATGTCCATGTCCATGAAGTGGGCCTTTCACTTGCTTTTGATCAGCATGTCTGAATTTTTGAACAGATTATTTCTGAAAAGGGTGAAGAAGCACATTTCAATGCCTCTTTCAATGTCCTCCGTCACTTTAACAGTTTCCTGGCCCTAACCGTCTCTTTTCATTATGGATGTCCAATCCCTCTACACATTCATCCCCTACCAGGATGGTCTGAGGACTCTTCGCTTCTTCCTTGAACGGAGGCCCAACCAATCCCCAACCACCAGCATCGTCCTCTGGCTGGCTGAACTTGTTCTCACATTGAACAAATTCTCCTTCAATTCCACTCACTTACTCCAAATAAAAGGTGCTGCTATGGATACCCACATGGATCCTAGCTATGCCTGCCTTTTTGTGAGATACGTATAACATTCTTTGTTCCAGTCCTACTCAGGCCCCCTCCCTCAACTCTTTTTTCAATACATTGATGACTGGATTAGTGTCATTTCCTGCTCTCACCCTAAACTGGAAACTTTCATTGACTTTCAATTTCCACCCATCTCCTTCACATGTTCTATCTCTGGCATTTCCCTTCCCTTCCTTCACTTCTCTGTCTCCATTTTTGGGAATAGGTTATCAAGAAATATTCACTATATTCCCACTAACTCTCACAGCTACCTTAGCCACACTTCCTCACACCCCGCTTCCTGTAATGACTCTATTCCATTCTCCTAGCTTCTCCGTCTCTGGCGCATCTGTTCTGACAATGCAACCTTCCATACTAGCGCTTCCAATATGTCTTTCATTTTCCTCAATCGAGGAAACCCCCCCGCCACACCCCCAATCCCCTGGCCCTCCACCGTGGTTACTGTGTCTAAAAGCAAAATGCAGCGGATGCTGGAAATTTGAAATAAAAACAGAAAGTGCTAGAAATACTCATGTCTGGCAGCATCCATGGAGAGAGCAGCAGAGTCAACATTTCATGTCTGTAACCTTTCATCAAAGTTTAATACTTTAACAGCAGGAAATGAGCTTCTTCAATAATAAATAAAACAGAAAATGCTAGAAATACTCAGCAGGTCAGGCAGCACTGTGTTTGTTCCATTTCTTGCGCTTCAGCTCTCACCCCTTCTCAGAACCAGGATAGGGATCCCCTTGTCCTCACCTTCCAACTTCACCAGGCTCCATATTCAATGGATCATCCTCTGCCATTTCAGCCACCTTCGGCGTGATGCCACCAACAAACGCATCTTCCCCTCCCCTCCCCTTTCTGCATTCCAAAGCGACCAGTTCTCTGCAATACCCTGGTCCACTCCTCAGTTACCCCCAACACAACCTCCCCTTCCCATGATCCCTTTCCATGCTGGGTCAAAATCCTGGAACTCCCTTCCTAACAGCACTGTGGGTGTACCCTCCCAACATGGACTGCAGCGGTTCAAGAAGGCACCACCACCACCTTCTCAAGGGCATTTAGGGATGGGCAATAAATGCTGGCCTAGCCAACGATGCCCACATCCTGTGAATGAATTTTTTAAAAGTGCAGGAAATGCAACACCTGCCCTTTTACCTCCTCCCTTCTCAACAACAATTTACTTTTACTTCTTTCAATTTAGTGTACTGCATTCGCTGCTCATAATGTGGTCTCCTCTACAGTGGGGAGACCAAACGAACACATCTTGACCGCTTTGCAGAAGACTTCTGTTCAGTTCACAACTGTGACCCCGAGCTTCCAGTTGCCTGTAATTTTAATTCTCCATGTTACTCCCATTGTGACCTTACTGCCCTCGGCCACCTGCAGTGTTCCAATGAAGCTCAACGCAAGCTTGAGGAACAGCACCTCATCTTTTGACTGGGCACTTGACAGCCTTCTAGACTCAACATTGAGTTTTTAGATAATAACCTCTGCCCTCATGTTTGTTTCCTTTTTCCTTGCTGATTTGTTTTCTCAATTGTTTCTCCCTTTTTTCCCCTTTTGTTTTGCTTTCGATGGCAGCTATTCATGACCTACCCATTCATACTTCCTCTAGACACATTTTTTGTTTCTTTCCTTCTCCCATTACCACTCCCTTTGGCATTGCACCATGAATGCTTTTGTATTTTAATCTCTCCTGCCCTTCACCCTATCACAGACCTTCCCTTTTGTTCTTTTTCCTGCCCTCAACCACTTTCACTTGCTTAAAACCTATTACATTTCTAACTTTTCCCAGTTCTGGTCAAAGGTGCACAGATGCTGCCTGATCTGCTGAATATTTCTAGCATTTTCTGTTTTATTTATTATTGAAGAGGCTCATTTCCTGCTGTTAAAGTAATAAACTTTGATTATTGTGGCTGATCCTGCTTCAGTGAAGTACATTCCTGAATGATGAGCATTATCACACAATCACAGAATTGTTACAGTGCAGAAGGAGGCCATTTGGCCCATCATGTCCGCACCATCTCTCCGAAAGAGAAATTTACTCAGTTCCATTCCCCTGCCTTCTCCCCGTTTCCCTGCACATTCTTCCTTTTCATAAAACAGACGAATTCCCTTTTAAATGCTTCATTTGAACCTGCCTCCAGCACACTCTCAGGCATTGCATTCCAGACCTTAACCACTCTCTGCGTGAAAATGTTTTTCCTCATGTCACTTTTGCTTCTCTTACCAAGCACTTTAAATCTGTGTTCTCTTGTTCTCGATCCTTTCACAAGTGGGAACAGTTTCTCTCTATCTACTCTGTCCAGACCCCTCATGAAATTGAATACCTCGATCAAATCACATCTCAGCCTTCTCTTCTCCAAGGAAAACAGACGTAAATAATTGAAGTTCGTCATCCCTAGAACCATTCTCGTGAATCTTTTCTGTACTCTCTCCAATGCCCTCACGTCTTTCCTAAAATTCAGCGCCCAAAACTGGACGCAATACACCAGCTGAGGCCAAGCTAGTGTCTTATACATGTTCAACATAACTTTTTTGCTGTTCTACTCTATGCCCCTATTAATAAAGCCCAGAAAACTGTATGCTTTATTAACCACTTTCTCAACCTGCCCTGCCACCTTCAATGCCTTATGCACATATACACCCAGGTCCCTCTGCTCCTGCAACCCCTTTAGAATTGTACCCTTTATTTTATATTGTCACGCCTATCAAAATGAATCACTTCACATTTCTCTGCATTGAACGTCATCTGCCACCTTCCACCAGCCCAAAAAACATCCATTAACCACAACTCTTTGTTTCCTGTCACTCAGCTGATTCCATATCCACATTGCTATCGTCCCTTTTATTCCATGAGCTATAAGTTTGCTCACAAGTCTGTTGTGTGGCACTGTAACAAACGCCTTTTGAAAGATCATGTACACCACATCAACAGCATTTCCCTCATCAACCCTCTCTGTTAACTCCTCAAAAAACTCCAGTAAGTTAGTTAAACATGATTTTCCCTGAAGATATCCATGCTGGCTTTCCTTAATTAAACTGCATTTGTCCATGTGACTTAATTTTGTCCCGAATTATTTTTTCTAGAGGTTACCCCATCACCAACTGAACTGAATGGCCTGTAGTTGCTGGGTTTATCTTTACACCCTTTTTTGAACAAGGGTGTAATGTTTGCAATTCTTCAGTCCTCTGGCACCACCCCCGAGTCTAAGGAAGACTGAAAAATTATGGCCAGTGCCTCCACGATTTCCACCCTCACTTCCCTCAGTATCCTTGGATGCATCTCATCCGGCCCTGGTTCCTTATCCACTTTGAGTACAGTCTATCTAATATATCCTCGTTATCAATTTTAAACCATTCTAATGTCTACATTACCTCCTCTTTCACCATTGCCTGGGTTGCATCTTCTTTCTTGGTAAAGACAGATGCAAAGTATTCAGTTCTGCCCTCTGCCTCCATGTGTAAATCCCCTTGTTGGTCCCGAATAGGCCCCACTCCTTCTTTTACCACCCTTTTGTTATTTATATGTCCATAGAAAACTTTGGGATTTCCTTTAATGCTGGCTGCTAGTCTCTTTTCATGCTCTCCCTTTGTTTCTCTTTGTTTTTTCACTTCCCCTCTGGACTTTCTATATTCAGCCTAGTTCTCAATAGTATTTTCTACCTGGCATTTGTCATAAGCACGCTTTTTCTTATTTATCTTAATCTCCACCTCTTTTGTCATCCAGGGAGCTCTGGATTTGTTTGCCCTCCCTTTCCCCTTCGAGGGAACATACCTTGACTGTACCCAAACTATCTCTTCTTTGAAGGTAGCTCATTGTTCAGCTACCAGTTTTAGCTCCAATTTATTTGCCCCAGCTTCATTCTTACCTCATTGAAGTTGGCTTTTTCCCAGTTAAATATTCTTACCCTGGATTGTTCTTTTTCTTTTTCCATAGTCAGCCTAATCCTTATGATGCAATGATCACTGTCTCTGAAATGCTCTCCTACTGATACTTGATCCACATGGCCCACCTCATTCCCAAGAACCAGGTCTAGCAGTGCCTCCTTTCTTGTTGGACTAGCAACCTAGTGCTGTAGAAAATTTTCCTGAACACACTCTAGGAACTCTTGCCTCTCACTGCCCTCTACATTACTATTATCTCAGTCTATGTTTGGATAACTAAAGTCCCCCATTATAACTACCCAATAATTTTTGCACATCTCTGTAATTTCCTTGTAAATTTGTTCCTCCATGTCCTTCTCACTAGCTGGTGGCCTATAGACAACACCGAGCAATATAACTGAACACTTTTTGTTCCTTAGCTCCAGCCAAATTACTTCTGTCCTCGACCCCTCTGGGACATCCTTTTTCTCCAGAACTGCAATGCTATGCTTAATCAATTCCACCATCCCTCCCCTTTTTTTCCCTTTCCTATCTTTCCTGAACACCTTGTAGCCAAGAATATTTAACACACAGTCCTGCCCTTCTTTGAGCCATTATAGTGATGTTGCTGCAAGTTCATTCATTGAAGGGCTTTAATGAACAATTCCGCTGTTCAGAAGCCCCATGGACAACACCCAGGAACTCATTACCCGAATGCTGTATAGGAGACAATTTAAGGAAAATGGGGCGGGGGTGGGGGTCAAAGAAATGGCCACCATGATTGCAAACCTGCATTGCTCTTCAACCTCCAGAGGTTTCAAACCTTTGATCAATTCTGTTGGCAGGTTCCAATAAATTTACATTGTTTTGCGTGCTAAGGAGCTTTATGAATGTGCCTAAAAATCTATATCTATCACAACTGATCTTATTTCATTTAGCTCTTTATTTGAAGATCATGTTAATACAAGCTCCCTGAACATTGCAATGATACAGAAGGATTATGCCCGTCAGACAGACTTTCTTGTAGATTCTCTCATGCCCAAACAAATCCTCCTGATATGCAGTTGTGTTACACCCCATGACATAGGGCTAAATGCAAATAATAGGTTGAACTAAAGTCTGGAAAGTGCAAGAGAAAGAGGTAGAAAGGGCAGATTACTGTACTGTATTACTCAAAAAAGCACCAACCCAACATCCAGAAGCGTTTTCCTTGGAATGGAATGATATTGAATCTATCAATGAAAGGTTATTGACTCATAATCGTTAACTTTGTTCAAAAATTAAACCAGTTTTACACATTCCACAGCTTTGTTAAAAAAAAATTTAGAACTTCCAACACAATTTGTCTTTGTAGGCCCCCTCCCGAGAATTTTTTGTAGAAAGCAAATGTTGAGTGTATGGGTTAACCACTGCAAGAGGAAGTAATATATCAAAATGTCGGGTATTGGCCGCTATAGTCTGGATTAATAACAATGCCGATTTTATTCAGTTGACACTAGATAGACAATTGAAGCAGGAAACTGAAGAAATAAAACCCCAAAATGCCAAATAATTTCCCATTTAATCCTATTACATTAAAATCTTAATAGATGAATAATGGGTTTGTCAAGGCATGTTATATTTGAATTACCCTAGGATCAAGATTTCTATTAAAACAGGAATAAGCTGAGCCAATTGGCACCTCTTTGGGCTATAACACAGTGAATCATTCATTCAGCAATTCAATCCAAAATAATTGAAATGCTAAACAATATAGACTATATACAAACCTGACTAGACTTCTAAAGTATGCTTCTGTTTCCTGCTGTGATTTGGTAGCAAATTGGATTTACTTGACATTCTGTAATAAGTTGGATTTATATAGTGTTCTTAACGTAATAAAGAGCCCAGGGCATTTCACAGAGGCAAAAACAGATACTGAGAACTAGCAGCAGAAGAGTTGGGGGAGGTGACCAAAAGCAAAATTGAAGATTATTGAATCATAGAAGGAGGCCATTTGGCCCATCGTGTCTGCACTGGCTCTCCAAATAAGCAATTCACTTTGTGCCATTCCCCACCTTCTCCCCGTAACCCTGCACATTCTTCTTTTTCAGATAACCCATTTGAATGCCTTGAATGAACCTGCCTGCACCATACTCTCGTGCTGTACATTCCAGACCTTAACCGCTTGCTGCATGAAAAAGTTTCTCTTTGTGTTGCTTTTGCTTCTTTTGCCAATTATTTTAAATCTGTGCCCTCTCATTCTTGATCCTTGACGTAGGTTTGAAAAGGAGAAGTAGCATGGAATTTTAATTCTTTGTTTTGTTCAATGCCTGAACAGTCTTTTTAAAAAAAACATTTTTTTAGGTTTCATTTTTGCAATTAAATGACTAAACACCAGATACAGTCACCCTCTTGTCTTCAGGTCAATTGCTACAGCAGACGCAGGGCTGAATTTTATTAGCTCACAGCCGAGAGTGAGTGTCTAAGTTGGCAGCCCGCACGTGCGGTTTTTACTCTGCGGAGCCGCCGTGATATTATGCGCAGCAGCTCATTCACATGGCTGGGTCGGACTGCCCCTCCTGATGATGTGGAGGGGGCGGGTGCTCCGTCCCTGGCAACAGCGCAGGACGCTGAGGCCATTTTTAAAGGCCCCTACATTGAATGTGAATTTTTAAAGTTACAAGCAGTATAAATTTTAATGTAAAACATTTAATAAAAGATTCACAAGCAGTATAAATTTTAAAGTAAAACATTTAATAAAAGATTCAAGCCCTTCTCCCACCACCCGCCAACAACTAAACAATTTATTACTTGCCCTCTCCCCACAAAAAAAATTACCTTACAATCCTAGCCATCCTCCCCCCCACCCCCCCAAAAGTTTATAAACTATGAACTTTACCCCTTTCCACCACCCCCCGAACAGAGATCTGATGGCGTGGGAGTTCCGGCAACCTGTCTGAATATTGCAGCAGGATGGCCGACGGGAGCAGGTAGGTCACTAATTCATTATTTTACATTCATTTAAATATTTAGATCCTGCTCCCATCGCCGAGCAGCAGGGGGGGCCGCCATGAGGCCTTGCTGCTGCCAGTAATATGGAGCAGGGCCTTCCCGGTGTCGAGGCCCATGACGTGCCTCTCCCAAAGGCATTTTCCGGGACCCCCACCACAACCCCCGCGTCGGGGAGGCCGGTAAAATTCAGCCCACAATAGTGAACACCATCATGTTTTGGAATGCCTGGATGAAAATATATGTTAGGAAAACGTTCTGTGTCTGTCATGTTCTGTCTGTCTGTCTCAAGTCTATGCAGGTGCTGTCTGATTTTAAACACATGGGTTCATGCCCAATCTTTCTGATTGGTTTCGTGCTTCCCCTATTTCTGTTTGGTGTCAATAACGTAATTTCTGATTGGTTTATTACAAGACTGACCAATCACATTGCATCAAAAAATCAATTGTGTACTATTTGGCTGCCATGACAACTTGCCAGTCTTGGTCATTATTAACATTAAATAGATTTAGAAATGCATAAACTATGTACTCAAACAAATGCATTTTATTTTTAAACTGATATCTCCATCCTGATTTGCGTCTGCTGTTGTAGCCTTTCTACACATGCATTGTCCCATTCAGGTTCCCAATTTTCCACCCTAACAGAATTGTCTGTTGCTACAACAGACTATCCATTGTTCCTTCCTTCCCAGGGAAGTGACATCAATTAGTCTAAATACATTAAAGGATTCATAACACAATTAAACCTGTAAATCACAGACACCTTAGAGACTGGCATCGGTTGTCTTTTTTTTCCAATTGTCCTTATTGTCAAAATGGTTATTGCATGTACTGTTAAAAATATTCCCAGCCATTTTGAAGACACAGCTGAAATTATGAGCAGCATCTAACCGGCTGCAGTAATGCTAAGAATTTCCCCATACACACCAAAATTCCGCTCTGTTCACGTAACAATTTTGCAGTCGCAAGTCCTGTTTCATTTCAAACCACTCTCACTTTGAACAGAGTGTACCTTCAGTAATGAACTGCTATTCTCAGCACTACTTACCAGCATTACGGCAGTCACAGAGCAAAAAAAGGCAGAAATGTGAAGGCCAGTTGTGCCTGTAGTTTGAAGCTTCCAAAGTCAAGTCTTAGAACAGATTCAGAACATTTGGGAGGGAAAGCACAACAAGTTGCATGTGCAGCAGTGAATCTGTGTTTTTCTGGTTGAGCAGTGAGTCTGCAACAAGATTGAGTGATAGCTGGAACTCAAGCAAATACATTACTCTATAGACCAGCAGAGAGAGAGATAAAGAGAGACCCGGGACAGCCATTGACCTTCATTCCCCAAAGCCAAAACTCCTCAAAGAAGCAGATCCACTATGAGAAGCCATGAGAAAGAAGACAATAGGGTCGGGGGAGAGGAGCTGCCAACAGCTGCTGAAAGAGTTTAAGGATATGGACATGGCGCTGGGGTAGGAAACGGCAGTACCCTTGCTTTTTGCATAAGCTTTCCTTGATTCAGGAAGCTGGTGAGGTCAGTGCGTGCAGGTCAGCATGAGGCATTAGTGGGTTTCGTGGAATGGATAGTTATTTATTTACTCAGCATCCATAATGGCAAAAAAACTACTCTATGTCAAATAGAACCATGCAAGCATTCAATCCCAGAGATAATGCGGCTTCTCTGTTGCTAAGAATGCTTGGTGAAGAGCTCCCCATTCCACAAAAGCTGTTTCTTTCACAAAGCCTGCTGCCACCTCTTGCTAACTGGCATTCATTGCCTCATGAAAGTGATGAGCCCTGGAGAATTTTGAGGGCAGAAAGGAAGCAAGCTCTAAGGGAAAGCACGAGAGACCCTGACTCAGTGTAAGTTCCAAACACCAGATTGTGTCCCATGTGTAAGTTGTAAAAAGATTTGGTGTATTGAAGGCTGTCCAGAATTTGTAATTTATGAGTGTTGGTGATCTCAGAGTGCCTCTTGTATATTTTACCATGTAAGTTATTTGGTTCTCCTAATAAGTCTTTTCTTTTGCAGTTGCCTGTTTTTTGGGAATGTCAATTTATACAGGTTTCACTGCTTAATATTAAATGGATACCGTATAATTAGATCAAAATGAATATATCTATAGATTTTCACTTTGACAGGAGACCTCAGACTCACTAACATTTTTGGTATGTAGACCTCCTGACAAACTAATTGAACGTTCCTGTCCTAGAGTACTGAAAACTCAGTCCCCTTCCAAAGAAATTAAAAATAAATATTAAGATTAACTTTTTCATTCTTTGAATTTTCCTTTATACTTTTATTTAAATAGTGTTGTTGACGGCTGGAATTTCTGCTGGACAGTAAATGCAAACAATATTCCCATGTGCTTTACTTACTGGTGATTGTATCTTGTACTAGATTGTACTAGTGATGATAACTGGTAGTATGGAAGGAATAGGGAAATTAGGGCTAAGCCCTATTTCCAAGTTTGTTGTTTCAAAACTGTGGTGATGAGACTGCACAACTGTATACTGGTAGTAAAATTTCCCACCTCTGATCAAACAATGGCTCGAGTTCTGCAAGTATTTTGCAGAGGAGCGTAGGAGCATTAGCAGGGAGATGGTGGCGTAGTGGTATTGTCACTGAACTAGTAATCTAATGAATCAATTGTGGCTTGCACATCTAGGGCTGGTTTTTAAGAGCCTGCCGCCGATCACGGTGGCAAGCTCAAAATATGGCGGCCTGCACGCATGGGCCGCACGCCAAAGAGCTGTCACAATCTCGCGGCGGCTCATTTAAATAGCCAGGGCTGTCCTTCCCCGGCAATGGCATCAGTTGCCCGTGCACAGGTGCTGGTGCCATTTTTAAAGGGCAATCAGCCCTGCCAGAAGATTTAAATTTTTAAAGTTACACCCCGCCAAAAGTTCTCAAATACATTTCTAACACCCCTTTCCCACCCCCAATAACAATTATATTAACTATTTGCCTGCCCCCCCAAAAGACTTACCTTTTAATTTGACCTTCCCCTCCCCCCTAGACTGCACAAAATTTAAAGTTCACCCCTTCCCACCATCCCCTACACCCATTACATTTATTTGACCCCGTTCCCCCCCAACCCCCTACACTGAGAATCTTATCTCCTTCCCCCCTCCCCATCAGTGTCATGCCGGCTTTCCCCAGATGGTGAATTGAAGGTGAGGGAGTGACGGCCGCCGCACTGAGGAGTGCAGTGGGCCCGGAAGATGGAAGGTAAGTTTATTTAAATGTATTCATTTTATTGATTTAAATATTGAAATTCGGGTCCCGTCGCCCAATGGCAGTGGGGGGTAGGGGGGAGCCACTATGGAGCCTTGCCGCCACCAGGAGGGCCAAGCTGGGCCTTCCCGGCGTCAGCTCTGTGGTGGGCCACTGATGGACCCATATTCCGGCCCTCCCCACCCCGCCCCCCACCACAGAGCCCAATGTCGTGAACTTGGTGAAATCCAGCCCCTAGTGTCACTTGTAATCCAGAAGCCCAGGACAATGCCCTTGGTACATGGGTTCAAATCCCACCACAGCAGCTGGTGGAGTTTAAATTCAATTAATTAATTTTTAAAAAATCTGGAATTGAAAGCTAGTCTCAGCAATAGTGCTGTGAAACTATCATCGATTGTCATAAAAACACATCTGGTTCACTAATGTCCTTTAGAGAAGGAAATCTGCTGTCCTAACCTGGTCTGGCCTACATGTGACTCCCGACCCACAGCAATATGGTTGGCTCTTAACTGCCCTCTGAAAATGGCCTAGCAAGCGACTCAGTTGTCAAGGGAAATTAGGGATGGGCAACAAATGCTGGCCTTGCCAGCGACGCTCACATCTTTGAAAGAATAATTAAAAATGAAAATAGAAACAAGTGTAGCCTATTCAACCCTGGAGGCTGTCCTGTCATTCCATTAGATCATGATGGGTCTGTATTTTAACTCAATTTACCTGCCTTTGCTCCATATCCCATGATATCCTTACCTAACAAAAGCCTTTATATTACATTTGGAGTTAGGTTTGAATTTTTTTCCTACTTAAGTCCACAATGATTAGTTGCTGAGTTGGCTTCTGGTGTAGTCCAGATGGAGTTTAATGTAATATAAAACAACTTTACATTTTTGTCTTATAATCAAATATGAGCACTAGTAATGGGTAAAGAGATTCAGGTTCTCTGAGGAGTAGAATGCCAAGGAATATAAAGAAGGGAAGGTGCATCAGACAACAGGTGTCCTGTAACTGCTCAAACAACCTCCATCAGATCATGGGAAATGTCTTGTGCTCTCTTGGCACCAGGCCTGGAAGCTTATATAATAGCAGCTTTTATGAATTTGGGAAGATGCCATGTGGGAGAAGGCAAACTACTGAATTGAAGACCAGGTCCATTTCTGGTCAAGCAATACAATATACCATTAGGATGGTCTGGAAAAGGTAATAAATAATTGAGGGAAACAGAAACTAAATCCTGCATATCCATCATTTCTGAGGTGTCATACATCAAAGTGCAGGAGATAGCATCTCCCTAGTAACAGGCTAAGTATATTTTAGAATAGTTACTCTTCCAAATCCAACCCTCACAACCCCAGTTCACAAAGGCATTCTGCTTCCTCCAGACCCAGTTCACAGAAACTCTACCCCATCCAATTCCTCGCACTACCGTGTGCTCCTGCTCCTCAGCTTCTCTGTTCCCTCATAATGGCCTGGTTCTGCAGCAACCAAATCTTGGTTATCCACTCAGCTGAATGCTGCAAGGCTCCTCCAGAGCGGTCCAGGCATTGGAAGCATTGCCTAAGGATGCCAGTGGTGTGCTCTTTAAAGTTCCTTGTGGTTGCATGGTTCTCATTGTATTCCTGCTTCTGGACCAGAGTCATGGGCCATGTTATGAGTGGATAAGCCTTGGCACCCAGTAGCCAGCCTTTGACTTGCCGTGGTTGGTCAAACACAGGTGGCACAGAGGTCTGCGGCAGAATGGATGAATTGTAACTGCTGCCAGGCTAATGGGCATTAACCTACATAATGACCTGCCTGTGGTCACACACAAGCTGCACATTGAGGGAGTGGAATCCCTTTCAGTTCAGAACATGGCCAAGTTCAAATGAGGCACATGCAAGGCAATGTGTGTACAGTCAATAGCACCCTGCAATCCAAGCAAACCACTGTGCTCACTCTACCTTTGTGTCTCTGACAAGAGATAATGAGATGACAGTCCCTTTCTGTGTATAGAGAAACTTATGCAGCAGTGTACTCCAAACTGCAAAATGTTGTTTATGTCTCCAGCAGCAGCCTGGAAGGAGCCAGGCACATAAAAGACATATGGTCACCTTGGCAGATTTCTGCTTTGTGAAGCGAACATATATCAAGCATTGGTCCTTGCTGTAGTTAAGAGAATTGCTCCCTAAAGACCATTGGCGTATAAGGTCTCCTGCTGACAGCCCTTCTCCCCGCATCTTGTCCCTCTTCTAGCAGTTTGTCCTGCTTTGCATGGCCTCTCTTCATTCTCCCAGTCATGCCCAATTCCCAGGGGAAACTCTATATCTGGAAGCAATTTGTTTCAGCACAAGCTTTATCAAAAAAAGTACTTTAGTATCAGACAGACTATTCCCTTAGGCTACTCAAACTTTAGCCAAGTATATGAATGCTCCCAAAATGCACACAATTGCACCAGGAGCTAGAAGAAATCATCCTGCAACTAAACTGTAAATAGTTCATGATCCCTTTCGGCAGCACTTGTGGCGGGTCCTTAATTCAGTTTTATGCACGTTCCGCTGTGCACAGTTAAGACAGGGCATAGACTGGAGCTGGGACTTGAACGTTGCAGCGTTGGTGGCAAATCAGTGTTGGACACTGATTGACATCATAATCCTCATTCCCTGTATGCTGACGGTAGTTGTTAGGTGTGCACAACAAGGATAAAATCGAGGTAAATGTCTCAGGTCCACTGTCAATGAGTAAAAAGATGATAACATACAGAGTAAGGAACAAATTGAATGGATTGCAGGCATAAATTCAACTTGGAGGGTATGACATGGTAGGCATTACTGAGACATAGTTGCAAGACAGTTCGGACTGGGAACTAAATATACCACGGTATAAGAACTACAGGAGAAATGGGGTGGAGGAGTATCCTTAGTGATTAAGGATGAAATCACTTCAACGACAAGAAAGGATATAATACGAAGTAAGCAGGCAGTGGAGATTTTATGGGTAAAATTAAGAAATAGGAAAGGATTTAAGACTGTAGTGGGAGTTGTGTAGAGGTTCCTTGGTAGCAGCTGTGAAGTGGTAGAATATATAAATCAAGAGATTAGACAAGTATGTGAAAAGGCAAAGTTGTTTTAAATGGAAGATTTTAACTTGTATATAGACTGGGATAAGCAGACTAGCTCATGTCAGAAAGGTAGTGAATTTTCTGCATGCATCCAGGATAGTTTTCTTTAGCAATATGACCTGTGAACCAACAAGGGGGCAGAGCATATTAGATTTAGTAATGAGTAATGAGCCTAACTGTGCATGAACATTTATCTAATAGCAATTATAAAATGAACAAGTTCAATGTCGTGTTTGAGAGGAAGAAATATGAAACAGCTAACGATTCTAGATTTAGGTAAAGCTCACTTCAATATGATGAGACAGAGACAGTCCATAATAAACTGGGTAAATCCATTAACGGATAAAACAACAGAAGATCAATGGGAGGTGTTCAGAAAATAACTTAATGTGATACTGAACCAGATTATATGCTAAGCGGTTAGAGTTCTACTTGCCAAAAAAAAAGCCACGGACAACTAAAGAGGTAAGGGACAACAGAAAACTAAAAGCATACAAAAGTGCAAAAATTAGCACTGAACCTGTCAAATGGGAAAGATACAAAGAACAACAAAAAGTGACAAAACAGAGTAAAAGTAACAAAAAAGGATTATGAAAAGATACATGCAAGGGATATTAAAATCAATACAAAAAACTTTTTAAAACATATTTGGAAAAAGAGGGTGGTCAAGAGCAATGTAGGCCCCTTGAAAATGGATAATGCTGATATTGTCAAGGAAAATAAGGTAATGTCAGACATGTTGACTAATTACTTTACGACAATATTTACAACAGATGAAGAATGCTGGATATCCCAAGGAAACAAATATTGAATCAGGGATGGGGATTCACCAAAATTAATGCAAGAAAAATAACAATAATGAATAAAATAATGACACCAAAGAGTGATAAATTCCCAGGAGTAGATGATTTCCAGCAGAGTTTTAAAAAAAAGTAGATGAGAACATTGCAGACCCCTAACCAGACTCTTCCATAGTTCTCACAATTCAGAAACCATGGGCTCGATTTCAAATCCCACTGAGAGTGGTAACAGCTGCGAACGCAATTTGAATATCGCGTTCTCGGGGGTTGGCACCAGGTCCCGCCATCTCTGGAAAGCGATACTATTTTCAAAGAGTCAGGTGCTCGCCTCCAATTAAGTGCCTATTGAGCTCATTAAAGAGCTCATTAACAAGCTTGTCAGCAGCAGGGAGCAATTTTTAAAGGCTGAGAATGGGGAAACACGGCAGGGTTGTGAAGACATGAGCTGTGTGGAGGGCCACGAGGGCAATGGGAAGAGCTGATTAAATTATTTCAAAGGCAGCAAATAAAGTTAGCTGCTTCAGATGTGTCTCAGTGTTTATATTGCTGCAGCTGGAAGAGTTTAATGTCACAGTGGAGAGTGGCAGGATAGGGAAGTGAGTCCGCTGGCACCACTGTGGCAACTGGGATTGGTATGAGAAGGCCTGATGAACATTCAAGGCCCAGATGACAGAAGTCGGATGGGAACAGGCTATTCTGACATTGGACAGAACAGCCAGGATGAGCTGTGGCATACGCAACCTCCTGGATAGCAGGAGGCCAGAGAAGCACAATGGGTGGCTGCAAAGGGACACGCTCCCAGGCTCTCACAGGCTCACACAAGATCCCTGGTGACTCATTTGTATAGGCAACGGCAAGTCCAGTGATGGCTGCCACTTGCCTTTTAGAGATCGCGTTCAGTTCCCTGTTGCCACCTCCAGAACGCTTCCAGCGCCTCTAATTGAGCGCCGGACTCACTCCCATGCCAATTACTTATTTTGCATTTAAAAATAGCGCCACATCAGTGTAGGGTCGGGACCTCGAAATGCTCTGATTGTCGGGGTCCCGACCTGAAAACGAAAATCTGGGACACGTCTTCAGATTGTAAAATTGCACATATCACTCTGCTATTTAAGAAAGGTGAGAGAAGGAAATCAGGAATTATAGATCTAATACCTGATATTGGGAAATTACTAGGGTTTATAATTAAGTATAAAATGACCGAACACCTTGAAAATTTTCAGCTGATCAGAGAGCGCCAGCATGGATTTCTAAAGGGTAGGTTATGCCTGATGAATCTGATTGAATTTTTTGAAGAGGTGACTTAAGTAGTGAACAGGGGAATTGTCTATGAATGTGATTTATATGGACTTCCAGAAAGCATTTGATAAAAAGGAAATTGGCTGAGTGGCAAGAGACAGAGTAGGGATAATGGGCAGGATATGACTAGTGGTGTCCCACGAGAATCTGTATTGGGGCCTCAATTATTCACCATATTTGTTAAGGACTTAGATGATGGAATAGAAAGTCGCATATAAAAATCTACTGATGACACAAAGTTAGACAACATTGTAAGCAATGTAGATGGAAGCATAAAATTCTAAAGAGATATTGATAGATGAAGCGAATGGGCAAAACTGTGGCAAATGGATTTCAATGGAAGCAAATATGAGGTCATCCACTTCGGATCTAAAATGGATAGAACAGAATATGTTCTAAATGGTGAAAAGCCAGAAGCAGAGAAGTTCAGAGACTGGGGGGAGGGGGTGGTGGGATGTGGGGGATGGGGGGGGGGGGATAGGGGGTGGTGTGGTCCATGTACGTCGATCATTAAAATGTCATGGACAGGGTACAGAAAATAATCAAAAAGGGCTAATGGAATGCTGGCCTTTACATCTAGAAGAATAGAATACAAGGGGGTAGAAGTCATGCATCAACTATACAAAGCCGTGGTTAGTCTGCAGCTGGAGTACTGTGAACAGTTCTAGGCACTACACCTTAGGAAGGATATATTGACCTTGAAGAGAGTGCAGCACAGATTTACTAGAATGATACCTGGACTACAAGGGTTAAATTACGAGGACCCTAAACTAGGTTGTATTTCCTGGAAATTAGAAGGTTAAGGGGTGATTCGATTGAAGTTTTCAAAATATTAAGGAGAACTAATAATGCTGATTGGGGCATCTAGGACTAGGGGGCATAGTCTAAAAAACCTTCAGGAGTGAAATAAAAACAGAAAGTGCTGGAAATACTCAGCAGGTCTGACAGCATCTGTGGAGAGAGAAATAGAGTTAACGTTTCAGGTCAGTAACCATTCATCAGAACACTTCTACACTCAAAGGCTGGTAAACGTTTGGAACTCTCTTCCACAAATGCCAATCAATGCTAGGTCAATTGTTAATTTTAAATCTGAAATTGATAGATTTTGTTAGGCAATGGTATTAAGGGATATGGGGCAAAGTGGGTATATAGAGTTAAGTCACAGGTCAGCCATGATCTTATTGTATGGTAGAACAAGCTCAAGGGGCTAAATCACCTATTCTTTTGTTCCTATGCTCCTAAAGGAATGGATTTGAGACACAAATGCTGCTCATTTATTGTCTTTCATGAATGCCAAAAGCAATTCTGATCCAAAAGTAATTCCCATTTAAGGATTACATTTCTTGGCAAATCGATATTGTTTAGAAGCGATTTGGACTTCCTCTTCTTGGTCATACAATTCAAAGTCTTTTTCTTTTGTGACAAAGTGGTTGCATAGCTCAAGGGGCAAAATGAACCATACCCCTGCAGTCCAACAAATATATTTTAACATTTTTATTATTAGAATTTCGAAGCTCGATATCCTAGAAGTTTTTTTAATTATTAATCAGCTGGATGTTTTCATTCCCTGAACAGGATTACCTCACCATGTGCAGGAAAGTGTGGTTGAATTTTGATATATGTGCACAGCTGGGTTGCAAAGAAATGTTATGCTTAGGTCTTGATTATGTTTGGATCAGGAGCTCTGTCCACAGAGTGACAGGGATAATTTGGAATGTTCAGCTTTGGTCACTGCTGTACTTCAATCAAGTGTGAATTTAAGCTGGTCTACTCCCATTGTGCAATCCTTCCTCCCTCTTCCAAAACCACATACTCTAGCCTCCTTCGTCAGTCCGATCCAGGGCTTGGGTATCTCCATGGGCATGATCAATGCTGCTTCCAAATTAACCCATGAGGAAGACACTCTAACCTATCTCCCTCTGAACTTGCTGCACTCTGTTCTCTCAGGTCCAAACCTAACATCGTTATCAAACCTGCTGACATGGGTGGTTCTGTTGTTGTCTAGCAAACTGACCTCCACCTAGCAGAGGCTGAACGAAAGCTCTATGACACTTCCTCCTACCTTTCCTGGACCATGACCCCACCACCAAATGTCAAGCCATTGTTTCCAGGACCGTCAATGACCTCAATGCCTCTGCAGATCTTCCCTCCATGGCTTCCAATCTCATAGTTTCCCAAACCACAAACAGTTCGCTTCTACCTTCATCCCAAAATCAACAAACAAGACTACCCTAGTAGATCCAACGTTTCAGCCTGTTCCTGCCCGACTGAACTGATTTCTTCCTATCTTGACTCGGCCTTAATATTGTTTTTCTTTTTTTTCTCTTGTTTTTGCTTTCGAATGGCAGCTGTTCATTATTCTGCAAGTGAAACCTCTTCTAGACACATCTTTTGTTTCTTTACTTGTTCCATTACCACTCCCTTTGGCTCTGCCCCACCAACACTATTGTCATTTAATGTCACCTGCCTTCCACCCTATCACAGACTTCATTTTGTTGTTTCTCCACCCTCCCCCATTTGACCGATTTAAAACATATCACATTTTCCCAGTCCTGATGAAAAGTTATCAAACTGAAATGTTAACTCTGTTTCTTTCTCCACAAAGGCTGCCAGACCTGCTCAGTATTTCCAGAAATTTTTGTTTTTAACCCATGAGGAGGTGTGTTTGAATAGTCTAATGAAGGTCCTTTCCTTGCCCCCTGACTCGCCATTTACCCAGTCAAGACTGGTAAAACACCTATATTCTTTCCCCCAGGAAGGCACAACTGAATACTATTTGATACCTGTGATATAAATTCAGATTGCTTAACATTGTAACCATTGAGATGATTTTAATTTTGTCTTTCATTGGAAATAATGGAAATCATTGTAACTGAGAAAGATGGATTCCTATTTTCTTCTGAGTTTTAAATTGTGGGTTTGGGTACTGCATACAATAAAAAGGATTGGAAGACAATAATTCAATTAAGCATTTCAGATAACTTCATAATCTAAAAGTTGTAGTTTAGATTACTGGATTATAAAGATTGCAGCACATCTGTATTCTTTAAATATATCAGCACAGACTGAGGATTGGCACTTTTACCCACTAAACCATCAGGTAGTCACAAAAGACCAGTGATCAGTGCCTTTACCCACTAAATCCACAGAGAGAAACTAATTTAAAAAAGGATGTCTGCTGCATTTGAGTCTTGCTTTGCAGAGTGTTTCAGTTTTTGGTGAGATTTTTGATCCAATGAACCTTTGGGCTCAGCGTTGGTTAATCAGCCATTGTACATTTATTGTAACATTAAGGTTTTTTGATCAATCCATTACAGGCACCTTGAATAAAGGGGAAGGGTCTCTCTTTACAATTAAAACATGTCTCTTCTAATCTGTGCCATGGCTACATAATCCCAATTCCCTCTGTGCCCATTTGCCTGTACATTTTGGCTGTTACACTGGACCCACAACTCAAACATTTTTCTCCTTTTTTGCTCTTGGTTCCTCTCAGCTCCTTCTCTCCTCCACTCCTCGCCTCCACTCCCTATCCCATTCAAGATGGTAATTTGCAAGAACAGAGGGAGTAAGAGGTTGATGATGGTGAATTTGAAAGAGTTGGGGGGAAGGGTTGTTATAATACTTGAGGAAAGGAAACCTTTTACAATGTCATCAGGTATGGGGGTTAGGGGGGGGACTAGAGGGGAAGTTGAACAGTTAGCAATTTAGTGGGAATGATTAATGTGCAAGAGTGTTGTTACAGATTTTTGCCACAATTCTGTTTTAATCTTTTCAATCAGGTTTCCACTCCTGCCAATGCACTGAAATGGCCCTAACAAATGTCATAAATGGCATTCTCTGTAACTGTGTCTATGATGCATTATCCCTCATCACTTGGTTCCACTCTTTTCCTATCTGATTGTGGCCAAAGCATCTCCAACAATGGCTTCTCTTACTCTCCTGCACTATAACCTCTGGAGCCCCCCTCCCCACCCCCCCCCCCCCCCCCCAGGATCTATCAATGGCCCCTCCTTTTCTTCATCTACATGGTGTCCCATAATGGCATTATCAACAGATACGGGGTCAGCTTCCATATCACATGTGTTTGGCACCCACCCCTCCAGCACCTCTCTTGATCTCCCTATTGCCTTTGTGAAGTAAGCACAGACTGACATCATTATTGGGTGATCCACAATCTCCTCCAGCTAGATAATGTAATGACCGAAGCCACTGTCTTCAGCCTCAGCCATAAATATTGTACACTTGTCTGAATCAGATTGTTAACAATCTCAGCAATCTGGATCTGAGTTTCCAATCCCATATATTCTCCATCACAAAGACATCTTACTTCAACCTCCCCAACATTGTCCACCTCCACTGTTGCTAAACCATGCCTTAGTCACCCCCAAATATGACTATTCCAATGTGCTTCTGCCCAGCATCTCACCCTCTATCCTCTGTAAACTTCAGCTGACCTAAAATTCTCCCACCCAAACTATATCTTGTACCACAGCCTACTCACCACCACCCTGCTCTCATTGGCTCCCAGACCCCTAATATCTCAAACTTATAACTTACATCCTCATGTTTAAATCCCTCATGACCTCATTTGTCCCTGTAGCCTCCCTCAGAACATTTCCTCCGCCCCCGCCCCCCCCCAGTTCACCATTACTCTGACTCTGGCCTCTTATGTATCCCCTCCTCCCTTCAGCCCATCTTTGGGGGCTGCAACCTCAACTGCTTGGGCCCCACTCTCTGGAATTCTGTCGCTAAACTCCTCTGTCTCTCGACCTCCCTCTCCTCCTTTAAGGTACTCCTTCAAACCCAGCTTTTTAATCATGTTTGTGGTCATCCTGCCTAATATCTCCATCTGTGACTCAGTATTCATTTATTTGATTAGACCTCTGTGGAGCATCTGACAACATTTTTCTACATTAAAGGTGCTACACAAATGCAAATTGTTGTTGCTATATAGAGCTTTAATAGGGTACTTTTAACTACATTTTGGCATGAATTTTACCAGTCCCACTGATGTCGGGGGTTGTGCCAGGCGGGCCCAGAAAATGCCTCCGGGAGAGGCCCGCCACAGGCCTCGACGCCAGGAAGGCGCTGCCCCGTATTACCAGTGGCGGCGAGGCCTCGAGGCAGCCCCCTGCTGCTCGGCGACAGGAGCAGGATTTAAATATTTAAATTAATGAATTAACGACCTACTTACTCCCGTCGGCCGTCCCACTGCCGGGACTCCTGTGCCTTTGGGTCTCCGACTGGAGATCCGATGCAGGACACTGGTGGTGGGGGGGGGGGGGGTGAGGGGGGGGGAGGTAAATTTTCAGGGTGGGATGGGGGGAAGCGGAGTGAAACCTTTTTGATTAGTCTAGGGTATGGTGGGAAGGGGTAAGGTTCAAAGTTTATAAACTTTGAGGGGAGAAAGGTCGGGACCGCAAGGTAAGTTTTGTCGGGGTGGGGGGGAGGGCAAGTAATAATTTGTTTTGTCATTGGGGTGGTGGGAGAGGGTATTGAAGCTTGTATTAAGTTTTTCATTTTTAATTTACATTTCCTATAACTTTAAAAATTTTAAAGAATTAGAAGGGCTTGAAGCCCTTTAAAAATGGCACCGGTGTCTGTGCAGTGGCACCAATCGCTGTTGCCGGGGTGGAGTGCCCGCCCCCTCCACATCATCGGGGGGGTGAGGGGGGGCAGTGGTTTTCACCGGCCATGTAAATGAGTGGCTGCACTAAGTATTGCACCGGCTCCGCGGAGTTAATCGCACACCTACGCCTCGCCATCTTTGAAGGTCGCTGCTGAGCTGGTAAAATGCAGCCCTTTATGGACACAGTCACTCTGAATAGTTCTCATTAAGTTGTTGAAGATAACTATCTGTTTTCACGTTAATACAAATGAATTTTCTATTTATCTAGCATGCTTACATATACAACAAAATCTTTCTCTGTTAAGTCTACATTTTAAAAAATTATTTATCTGGAGATACAGTCTAATTGGTGTAAGATGCCAATTTCACTCAAGATTTACCTGTAGTATCAAGGCTGCAAATTTATCTGGAAATAATTTGTAGTTGATTACCAGGAAATTCATTGACTGATAGAACTATGACAATCAGAACTGAAATATTTATAGGAGGAATGTTGATGCATAACAACATACAGGGTAATGCCACACTTTGACCATTCATTTCTTTATGACTTTATTGGGCTGATTTTCTGCTTGCACCCCATGCGAGGCACCAGCGCACTAGAGCCTGCCTAGAGACGGAGTAGTATGGCCAAGTTTCTTGGCTTGGGACATTTTCATAGTCCAAGTGCTCTCCCAGCACAACCCTAACTTTGAGTAGGCTCTTGTGTTGGGACAGGAAATGGAAACAGGAATGCAGTTGCAGGCCTAGAAGCTTACTTTCAAAGGTTCCATCAGAAAATGCAAAGGTTAAGGGAGCAATATGAAAAGAGGGACTGAAGGGACTGGTTCTGGGACTATCATTGTATTCAATGTGTATTTGGAGGATTTGGAGGAAGTAACAGTAACAAAGGGCTCCAAGTTTGCCAATAATACCAAATTCGGAGGAATTATAAATAGTAGGTAACACGTGGACCAATTACAGAGCAATCTGGACAGATGGGAATAAGAAGTGGAAGATAGTGAATAAAGTAACAAAAAGCAAGGAAGGATGTTTTTGAGGTAGGGGAATAACAAAATATATAGGGAACAACACAATGTCGCAGCTTGGGCTTCCCACCTGGCCCATTGCAATAAGCATTACACCATCAGCTCCCGGGAGATCCAGAAGGTGCCTGCTGCTGCCCGGGAAACTGGCCAAGCGCACCGTGTCGGAATGGACAAAGTTAATGGCTCAGTACACCATCGCCAAGTAAAATTTCACAATCTACTGAAAAACACAGGAAGGCATTTCAGCGTTTTAATGGAACATTCCCTTAAACCATCAGCACAATATGAATAGGGCAAACAAAAAGTGGCAGTGTAGAGTTTGAGAGCCAGAGCACAAGTCCCAGGAATTCATAATTAGCTTATGCAAAGCACCCCACTTTCAGTATTGTGTATGGTTCTGAGCACCATACTACAGGATGAACATTTTGGCCTTAGAGATGAAAAACTATAAGGGATGTTTACATTGGGGGATAAAGGTGGCTTTTAGATGATATTATTGAGGTATTTAAGATCCTAAATGGAATAAGATAAACCAGATTCTAGAGCAATGGTGAAATTAAGATAAAAGGGATTATTCAAACAGAGCGCAGCCAGAGAATCAGTGCTACAGTATTACATTTCTATCTACAACCTGCAATGCCTTCAAATGCAGCTGCTCACCGGGGACTTGGGATTGTGAAATCACCTCTAGCTTTTTCATGCTGCAGGAGATGAATGAATCTGCACAAGGTGGTAATGCCAACAAAGGATGTTATTAATTTCAAGAAGAAGATAGATACATTTTTTGTCAGACAGGGCTATTAAAGGATACGTTTAAGGTATGTAGTCTGTGAACTTTGGAACAGGCCCAATAGGTGGAAATTGTCTCTTCCAATCCTGTAGAGTCCTACGTTCGGAGGGATGATGGGACATATCAGGGAAAGCGAGTGCTTAGTAGAGCATGCCTAGTGATGCAGCATAGGAAACTATAGAGTCCAAGAAAGGGAGGAATTTCCCAATTTTTTGTGAAATTGACAACAGTTTATATTTCTGTTCCGCTCCCTTCAATGGACCAGAGCTGTTCCTCTCACCAGCATCCTCCTGCATGTTCCAGAAAAGATTGTCCCTCCTCAGACGAAGTTCCTGTAACAATTTAGTAGCTGCATCAGGGTAACTGAGAGCATGATGCCCGAACTTTCTGGCAATTTGCTTTGAATTCACTGCTCCATCCTGTTCATGCCCTCTAAGTTGGAGATATTTTAATCCTGCAGTAGCATACTGTTGCTCCTGTGCCCCCCTGAGCTGCTACACCCAATCTATGATGGTACTTTTGCTTGGAGTGTTCCATAAAAGATTCACATTAACTGATTCCAGTAAATGCACCAGGTCAACAAGAAACCCCACCAAAACCTCTAGCTACAGTGGAAGTTTCTACCTTTTGTATCCAGCAGGAACTGGGTGGAAACTGGTTAAAGTAATTTCATTTCATATCCTTACAGCTAACAGCAAGAGGAAGCTCCATCTAGTTTGGATTCCAATTCATTTCCCAGTGATAAAAAGACCAACATTGTAACCAACTATACCACCAGTCCCACAGAAGCAGTTATTCAAAAATTGACAAAAATGGACAGAACAAAAAGTTCAAGATAATCAAAATTCTTTCATTTACCAAGCACAGTAGTAGTGCATGTTGGAGTACCAAAGCACAGCATAGTTGAATGTACTGATGGAAAATCAATTACCCACTCCACCAAATTTCTAATCCCAGCAACATTGCATGGACAGGTGCTGAGCAGTGGAAAAGGAAAAGTTGATGGGAAACTGGCCAAGAACTGCAATTGCAGTGGACTGCGAGTTACTGGTGTTGGGGATAAGAATCATCAACTTTTTAATTTGTGCTTTGAAGAATCAGCTTTTTTTAATGATTAAACTTTCTACCCACAATTATTTTCCCCCTCTCTTTTTTGGTATTGGCATCTAATGCAACATTCCCTGGATCAAAGGGCTACTGACGAGTTTTCTATGCAACTTTGTCATTGTCTGTGTGAAAGAAAGGTTTTGGGATGGTACACGCTCCGACCTTTGTTGGTATCCATCCTGCACGTTCCTAAGGTAACAAAGATCAAAAACTCTCAAAATGAGCAGCCACAGGCAGTAATTTGTTGCACCACTGCACCTTAGTTTGTTGGAGCACAAATGTTCTACCATGATATTCCTTCCTCTCATCTGGGTAGACTTAGGTTAAGTACTGGAAATTGCTTAAAGTTACTTAACTTGTGAAATATATAGATGCCATAAAAGGAGACATCCACCTCATCAATCTGGCCTGGATGTGGAAGCACAGCGTTCTAACCAATGATACTACCCAGATCCCTAATGCGTACAGTTAGAAAATACAGTTGCAATTTCCCTCAATTTTCTTTCGCTAGTGTTGTTACTTTAAATATTGTACTTGTGCACAACTAAAAGCAGTCTTTCACTTTGTAATCTACTACCCAAGGAATGTCACAGTAGAGCAGGTGTGCTAACCTAGTTAAAACTTTGTTACCACCAGGTGAGAAAGAGGTCTAGGGTTCCCTCTCAGACTTCACCTGGTCTTACTGTAACAGGTTTTTATTTTTAAACACACAGTGTTTAGCTCCCCCTTGGTGAATCCTTGTTCACCCCCTTCCAATTAGGAGGCAACAAAACCAGCACAAACAGGCTTTCTTAGGTTTAAAGAAGAAAGGTGACATTTTATTAACTTAAACTTTAATTTGGTTGACGCCTACAGATACACGATGCGCCCACGCTAACATGCATACGCAATACACACATGCAAATAGAGACAGAAAAGAGCAGAAGAAATAAAGTGGAGAAGCTTGAGGCGGTATCTGAAGAGTTTTTGTTATGGGTCTTTGAGCTCACTATAGAGTCCTTGATTGTAGGTAGATCTTGTTTTTCATTGGGGCCCAGTATTCTTCTTAAACCTTGTATGCTGTAGGAGACTTTTCTCTCTTGGGGATAATGTGTCTTCAGTGGATTCAAAGGCTTATGAGAAAGAGATGGGAGCACTCAGGAGAGATCTTCTCAGTCCAGGAGCAAAAAGTATTTCTGAGTTCAAACTCTCTGTGA
Organism: Heterodontus francisci; assembly: GCF_036365525.1. Lineage (NCBI taxonomy): Eukaryota > Metazoa > Chordata > Chondrichthyes > Heterodontiformes > Heterodontidae > Heterodontus > Heterodontus francisci. The sequence continues at coordinate 38,702,658 of NC_090378.1, forward strand.
CCAGTTCAAAAGAAAACCCTGGAACAGCCAGGTAAACATGTGGCTAGCTGGTCTAACCAGTCCTGGCCCTTGTGGATTGTATCCTCCTTAGCAGGCCCTGGAATGTGCTTCCTCACCTTCGATGTCTGTTAGTATGTAAAAAAAGTTTTTCCAGCCACGGCTGATCGGTTTAACAAGGCATTTCCTCACTCCAGCAACAGCTAAAAATCGATGTTCGTGACAAAATTGATGTGCCTCATTCTTGGCAGGTGGGGGCCTAGCATGACAACTTGATTTATGTTAGGCTTGGGACTCTTAATGTGGTTTTCATTTAACAGTATTGTATTCCCAGCATGGATGGTAGCTCTTGCTACTACCAAGAAATGCATTGAATTCATTGCTTGGAATCTTACAGATTGTTTTTAAAGGTTAGTTGTGGTCTATAAAGCAGTGTAGAGGCTGGCGCATTTCAGCATTAATCCACAGATTCAAAAGGCAGGGTCTTCACAGATGGAAATATAATTAAGAATGCTATATAAAGAGGATGGCATTATTTTAAATAAAAACAAGAAATGCTGGAAATAATCAGCAGGTCTGGCAGCATCTGTGGAGAGAGAAGCAGAGCTAACGTTTCAGGTCAGAACTGAGTTCTGAAGAAGGATCACTGACCTGAAACATTAACTCTGCTTCTCTCTCCACAGATGCTGCCAGACCTGCTGAGTATTTCCAGCATTTCTTGTTTTTATTACAGATTTCCAGCATCCGCCGTATTTTGCTTTTAATTTAGCATTATTTTAAGTTTCTTTCAGATTTCTTTTTGGTGTCTTTTTCTTTTTGCCCTTTTCTGTCAATCTATCAAAATATTAACCACAAATGCAAGTACAGTAGGAACACAGCCACAAAGTCTAAATTTCCTGGGGGGCATCATTTAAAAATTAGGAGTGTACCAAGGACAATATGGGGAAACAATACTGGGCATTTGCCAAAAAAATGAGGATATCTGGGTACGTCCTGAGCCTTAAACGTAGCAACACTCTTAAAGGGGCGGGCATAGTTAAAGCCTCTGGGAGAGCCAATTTTTTTGTTTGCACAAAGGACAGCATTATCATCTTGACACCATCTGATGAATGATAAGTTTTTAAATGAATGTATGGGTGACAAAAATTGCAATTTGCACATCAGTGGGCTTCAATTTTATTTAAAGGCTTTTTAAGTCAGCCACAGAAGTAATTGGCATGTCCTTAGCATTCATGTCAATGCTGTGGATTGTCACCAATGTGAGGTCTCTACATGATGGATTGATGGACCTGTGGTATCCAAAAAAATTTGGAGTAACCAGGGTGAGTTGTTATATCTGCACTAGAGTGTAATGGATTCCAAAGACAGAATCGCTGAACCATTGTACGTCATGAGCTTGGTGGTAGGTTGAGCCTTAGTATGCCATTGCTGTAAATACATATTCTTGAGGATACGGAGCAGTAGAATATTGCCGCTCACACCTGTGTCAATCTTGGTCCAAAGTGTGTGTTTGCCAGGTTTTTGTGGGCAAATAATCTGGATGGTTGCAAAGGCTTCTGAAGGTCCCACCATGTTGATACACTCTGTGAGGTTGACAGGATGAAACACCTGCTCACTTTGTGTGTCAGTGTCTTGGGCAATTTCAGTGCGAGAAAAAAACTCAGCTGCCTCCTAGCTGCACGCTATCTTTAGGCCTCGCCCCGAAGAGCGATTTTGGCCCAAAAAGGCTTTCCCGGTGAGTAACTGCGGTTGGAAAAAAAGTTTTATTTTCTTTTTAGCTCTCCTGATCTATGAAATGGTCAGTAATGGAGCTGAAATTTTTTTTTTACGCAGGTTGCCTGAGACCTTAAAGAGAAAAAGGAAAATGGCTATGATGGTCTTCTGGCCTCCTCAAATGACTGGAGGCTGCCACACATGGATGCTCCTGCCTGGTCATGTTGTGATAGATCAGTCAGCCCTCTGAACTCCCGATCCGGTGGCCCGTCAACAAGAGTGGTGCTTCTGCCCGGCGGAGCTCTGCCCAGCACTCACTTCTCGGAGTTGGCTTTTGACGGATTGCTTCTGGTGCAAACCATAATCGTCAGACACATGTCCCCTTAAAGTAAAGCTGTAGAATCTCAGCATGATGTGCGAAGTCTTGATAATGCAGACCTGCTGTGTGTTCGACGCCAACAATAACGCAGAGTCACTTACACAGTCTTCAACGCTGCTGCAAAAATCACTGACAAACCTGATGAGCTTGCAAACCTTCACAGCAGAGCTTCTGTAGCAAGTGGATGGGTTCAGACTGGTAAGCTCGAGGAAGTGCTCGTTAGGAGGGAAGATGTGTTGGGGTTTTTGAATAACTTGAAGATAGACAAGTCTCCCGGGCCTGACGGGGTATATCCAAGGATGTTATGGGAAGCAAGGGATGAAATTGCAGAGCCGCTGGCAATGATCTTTTCATCTTCTCTGTTGACGGGGGTGGTACCAGGTGATTGGAGGGTGGCAAATGTTGTGCCCCTGTTCAAGAAAGGGAATAGGAACAACCCTGGGAATTACAGGCCAGTTAGTCTTACTTCGGTGGTAGGCAAGTTGATGGAAAAGGTGCTGAGGGATAGGATTTCTGAGCATCTGGAAAGACACTGCTTGATTCGGGACAGTCAGCACGGTTTTGTGAGGGGTAGGTCTTGCCTCACAAGCCTGATTGAATTCTTTGAGCAGGTGACCAAGCAAGTGGATGAGGGTAAACCAGTGGATGTGGTGTACATGGATTTTAGTAAGGCATTTGATAAGGTCCCCCATGGTAGACTTATGGAGAAAGTCAGGAGGCATGGGATAGTGGGGAATGTGGCCAGTTGGATTAAGAATTGGCTAACTGATAGAAGGCAGAGAGTGGTCTTAGATGGTAAATACTCAGCCTGGAGCCCAGTTACCAGTGGCGTGCCACAGGGATCAGTTCTGGGTCCTCTCCTGTTTGTGATTTTTATTAACGACTTGGATGAGGAAGTCGAAGGGTGGGTCAGTAAATTTGCAGATGATACAAAGGTTGGTGGAGTTGTGGATACCGAGGAGGGCTATTGTCGTCTGCAAAGGGACTTGGATAGGTTGCAGTGCTGGGCTGAAAAGTGGCAGATGGAGTTTAACCCTGAAAAGTGTGAGGTCGTCCATTTTGGAAGGACAAACACGAATGCAAAATACTGGGTTAACGGTAGGGTTCTTGGGCATGTGGAGGAGCAGAGAGACCTTGGGGTCTATGTGCATAGATCGTTGAAAGTTGCAACTCAAGTGGATAGGGCTGTGAAGAAGGCATATGGGGTGTTAGCGTTCATTGGCAGAGGGATTGAATTTAAGAGCCGTGAGGTGATGATGCAGCTGTACAGGACCTTGGTAAGGCCTCATTTGGAGTACTGTGTGCAGTTCTGGTCGCCTCATTTTAGGAAGGATGTGGAAGCCTTGGAGAGGGTGCAGAGGAGATTTACCAGGATGTTGCCTGGAATGGAGAATAAGTCTTACGAGGAAAGGCTGAACATTCTAGGCCTCTTCTCGTTAGAACGGAGAAGGATGAGGGGTGACATGATAGAGGTTTATAAGATGATCAGGGGAATAGATAGGGTAGACAGTCAGAAACTTTTTCCCCGGGTGGAGCAAAGCGTTACAAGGGGTCATAAATTTAAGGTGAAGGGTGGGAGATATAAGGGGGATGTCAGGGGAAGGTTCTTTACCCAGAGAGTGGTCGGGGCATGGAATGCCTTGCCTGGGGAAGTTGTTGAGTCAGAAACTTTAGGGACTTTCAAACGGCTTTTAGATAGGTATATGGATAAAAGAGAATGATGGGGTATAGATTAAATTGTCCTTGACAGAGGACAAAGGATCGGCACAACATCGTGGGCCGAAGGGCCTGTTCTGTGCTGTATTTTTCTATGTTCTATGTTCTATGTTCAGCTTTGTAGGATCTGCAGAAACTTGAGGTATCTTCAACAGTGCTGTCAAGCAACACTCACTTAGCAATAACCTGCTCACTGACACTCAGTTTGGGTTCCGCCAGGGCCACTCAGCTCCTGACCTCATTACAGCCTTGGTCCAAACACGGAAAAAAGAGCTGAACTCAAGAAATGAAGTGAGAATGACTGCCCTTGACGTCAAGGCAGTATTTGAGTGAATGTAGCATCAAGGAGCCCTAGAAAAACTGAAGTCAATGGGAATCAGGGCAAAACTCTCCACTGGTTGGAATCATACTGAGCACAAAGGAAGATGGCTGTGGTTGTTGGCGGTCAGTCATCTCAGTCCCAGGACATCACTGCAGGATTTCCTCAGGTTAGTGTCCTTCAGCTGCTTTATGAATGACCTTCCCTCCATCATACGGTCAGAAGTGGGGATGTTCGCTGATGATTGCACCATGTTCAGCACCATTCGCGACTCCTCAGATACTGAAGCAGTCTGCATCCATATGCAGCAAGACCTGGACATCATTCAGGCTTGGGCTGGTAAGTGGCAAGTTACATTTGCGTCACACAAGTGCCAGGCAATGACCTTTTCCAACAAGAGAGAATCCAATCATCTCCCCTTGACATTCATTGGCATTACCATCGCTACATCCCTCATCATCAACATCGTGGGGGTTACCATTGACCAGAAGCTGAACTGGACCAGACATATAAATACCGTAGCTAGAAGAGCAGGTCAGAGGCTGGGAATTCTGTGGTGAATAACTCACCTGCTGACTCCCCAAAGCCTGTCCACCGTCTACAAGGCACAAATCATGAGTGTGATGGAATACTCTCCACTTGCCTGGATGAGTCCAGCTCCAACAACACTCAAGAAGCTTGACACCATCCAGGACAAAGCAGCCCATTGATTGGCACCCCATCCACCACCTTCAACAGTCACTCCCTCCACCACCAGCGCACAGTGGCAGCAGCATGTACCATCTACAAGATACACTGCAGCTACTCACCAAGGCTCCTTTGACAGCATCTTACAAACCAGCGACCTCTACCACCTAGAAGGACAAGGGTAGCAGATTCATGGGAACACCACCACCTGCAAGTTCCCCTCAAGTCAGACACCATCCTGACTTGGAACTATATCACCGTTCCTTTATTGTCATTGGGTCTAAATCCTGGAACTCCCTTCTTAACAGCACTGTGGGTGTACCTACACCACATAGACTGCATTGTTCATGGAGGCAGCTCAACACCACCTTCTCAAGGGCAATTAGGGATGGGTAATAAATGCTGGCCCAGCCAGCACCGTCCACATCCCGTGAGAGAATTTTAAAAAACACCAGCTGCCACCATATTGTGTTCCTTCTTTCTTGACGCAAACACACCAATAACACAAACAAGATCGGCGAATCTAAAAGGTGGGTTCTTTTATTGAAGATACTAACTTACATATAGCAATGCTGAGAAGGTAGGTAAAATGTCTTGTTTCTGTAGCTGCTTTCAACATCTGCCTAGATCTCTCACAGGTCTGTACATCACACCCTGTCTGGTGATGGACAACTGTTTCAGACACGCCCCTTAAATTAATACCACAGCAGCAACACTGTTGAAGGGGCAGGCATAGTTAAAACCCCATGGGAGAGCCAGAATTGTTTTTGCACAAAAGACAGATTATTGTCTTGACACCATATGATGAAGAATGATAGTTTTTAAATTAATGTGTGTCAAAAATTGTAAAGTGCATTCAGGTTTATTTAAAGACTTTATTCCCTCTGAATTGGTCCATGTTGCTGTGCCATGGCTGGGATGACAGCAGCACCTCAAGCAATAGTCCGGATGCCCTGGTAGTTGGCCTGTAGGGAAATGGTAAGAAGCTGGCACTATTGTTGCAAAAGGTAGGTGCAGAATAGGGATATCAAGTGTGGGTATGAAAAATTATGCTGCAAGAATAGGAGGAGGGTGTTGGATTAACTGTGAGACTTTTCCTTTATTTCAGCTCCCATACAGCAGTTGTATGTGTTGAATCCTTACTTGCTGTGCACAAACTTACTAATCACAATGAGATGACTGGTACAAATAAGGTAAGTTCTGTTATTTGAAGACTAGGACTGTTACATATAGATTAGAGGAGAGCCAGATAGGCACATCTAGCCTAGGGATCCAACACACTACAACTACTGGGTCACATGCTGCATGAAATCACTTCCTTCGGCAATGATCACGCACACTATTTGTACATTCCCTTAAAGCCCTAATACAACAGTATGGTCAGGGACAGCGAATTCTTACTCTGTGGCAGGGAAAGAAGACTTAGTGGCTCAGGAGCTGTCAGGCAAATGACCTCTGCAGCTGTCAAGGAAAGGTTTTGGGGTGACTGTTTCCCCTCATCTGCCCCAAAATAAGCCATATTGTTAAAGGGATGGTGGCACAGTACTAAATAGTGCCGCTATCACACTGTAAAATACTAACTAAATTCTGTAGCAAGTACAGAAGCAGCAAAAAACTGTTTTTATTGAAAAAGCTAAAAATAAAGACCTTTCTTGGCAATACCAGTCTGTCCCTGAAGAGAGATAGTACCTCAATGGTGCTACGTTGAGCAGGTTGGGCCTATCCTCATTGGAGTTTAGAAGAATAAGAGGTGACCTTATTCAAACATATAAGATTCTGAGGGGGCTTGACAGGATAGATGCTGAGAGGATGTTTCCCCTCATGGGGGAATCTAGAACTAAGGGTCACAGTTTAAAAATAAGGGGTCACCCTTTTAAGACAGAGATGAGGAATTTCTTCTCTAGAGGGTCATTAATCTTTGGAATTTGCTTCCCCAGAGAACAGTGGAGGCTGGGTCATTGAATGTATTCAAGGCTGAGTTAGACAGATTTTTGATCGACAAAGGAGTCAAGGATTATGGAGGGCTGGCAGGAAAGTGGTGTTGAGGCCAAAATCAGATCAGCGATGATCTTATTCAATGGTGGAGCAGGCTTGAGGGACTGAATGGCCGACTCCTGCTCCTAATTCTTATGATCTTATTTTGAGCCCCTCAGCTGCAGCCAGTTTGTTTCTGTTTGCGCAAAACTCATCCCGTTAAAATCACAAAGGTTCAACTTTCAGAATCCAGAATCTGTCAAAAGTCAAGGCAAGCATTAGAATGTTGAAGAAGAATCCAAAGATAATTTAGGTTCCAAAACTGTAACATATCGGCACACAAATACCCCAGACTTGAAAGTCATCTCAATGCTGGAAGCCATACTCAAAGCAAGTGCAAATCTCGCAGAAAAATATTCACTTCATTACAACACCACTTATGACCGCTTACATTTTTGCCTGACTAGTACCTACCCTATTTCTCATCCAGCAACTACTCAGAGAAACAAGCTAAGAGTTTAGCAATGGGTGTCTAGCTTCCTCCATTTAAGCAGACATATATCTCCATTACTATGGAATCATTGGGGAAATCATTGCCATAAACCCCAAAAAACAGGTGGGAGATTTATGTTAACCATACACAAAATCATTTATCACAATGATTTAGAACATTTCCATGATCTCATTAATAACTTCAAACTCCAAATTCAAAGAACAAATAATAACTTTACCCCAATCCAACCCACAGAGCCGGAAATAGTAGTCTTCCATCCCTCTTTCCTTGCTTGCTGCCAAAGACAGTGCCAGATGGTTCCATAGAAATCTCAGTATTCCGTAAAACAAACAAGTAAGAAGCCAATTTCAGAATTAATGTAAAATGTTCCAGAGCAGAAACCTTCACTGAATGAATCTGTTGGCATTTGTTCAAAACTTAGATGAGATGAATTGTCCAAAAGATTTAAAAGAATAGCTTACTTGAAACAAACTACTAGATGCTGGTACAGTGACCAAGGCCAGAATTTTATGTTGGCTGGGAGGCCCCGCCCACTGACCAAAAAGTTGGGGGTGAGCCCGCCGCTGCCAGGCCTGGGGAGCCATGCCAGGATTTTACGCTGCTCAGTCCCTTAATTAGCCTTGGGCGGGACATACGCCCCTCTGACTCATGATGCCCTGCCTCCAAGAGCTGCTGGTCAATCAGCGGGCCGGCAGCTCTCAGTCGCAGCAGCGCCACTGGGAGCAACGGCCACTGCTGGGACTGCACCCAGCTTCAGCAGCAAGAAGGACGCCGACCCCAGAAACAAAGTCAATGTCCAGGGCCTTGCCGGGGCCAATTGGCCAGACGCTGGCAAGGCAAGGAGGGGTTGGTGGGTTGGGAGGCAGGAGGGAGTATTGTGCAGCGGGGACGGTTGGGCTGTGGGGGGGCATCCTCCATGGTGCCCGATCAGGAGGATCCCAACCTGCAAGGAGGGCCTGAGCCTCCCGCCAGCTGCTGGTAAAATACCCGTGGTGGCAGGAGGCCCTCAAGTGGCAGTTAACATGCACTTAAGGGCCTTGATTGGCCTGGGGCAGGCGGGCAGTTTCTCACCGTCACCACCCCTCGTAAAATTGCAGCGGGGTCGCAAACAGCCCCCCACCTCCCACAATTTTACAACTCCCTGGCACCAACTGCTCCTGTTGGGGTGGGGGGGGGGGGGAAGGGGGCAAGGTGGGGTGGTGTGCGTAAAATTCTTGCCCAAGTCTTCCACAATCCAAAGGCTGAAACTAATGAGCAAAATTGTGCTACCAGGAGAATTTTAATCAGGTGTTGCATGAATTGGTTACTAACTGAATGGAACCTCAGAGAAAGATGATTGAGATTTGGTAGATTTGGTGAAATACCTTGAAATGACCATAGGAACATAGGAAGAGGAGAAGACCATTTAGCCCTTCAAGCCTGTTCCGCCATCTGAAGGATCATCGTGCCAATGATAGGAGAGCTGTCCCACAGACTAGTCAAGCAACAGCGTGATATACTCATACTCACCGAACCATACCTTACAGATAGTGTCCCAGACACCACCATCACCATACACGGATATGTCTTGTCCCACTGGCAGGACTGACCCAGCAGAGGTGGCGGCACAGTGGTATACAGTCAGGAAGGAGTTGCCCTGGGAATCCTCAACATCGACTCCGTACGCCATGAAGTCTCATGGCATCAGGTTAAATATGGGCAAGGAGACCTCCTGCTGATTACCACCTACTGCCCCTCACCCCAGCTGATGAGTCAGTTCTCCTCCATGTTGAACACCAATTGGAGGAAGCACTGAGGGTGACAAGGATGCAGAATATACTCTGGGTGGGGGACTTCAATGTCTATCACCGAGTGACTCGGTAGCAACATTACTGACCGAGCTGGCAAAGTCCTAAAGGACATATCAACTAGACTGGCTCTGTGGCAGGTGGTGAGGAACCAACAAGAGGGAAAAATATACTTGACCTCATCCTGACCAATCTGCCTGCTGCAGATGCATCTGTCCATGACAGTATTGGTAGGAGTGACCACCGCACAGTCCTTGTGGAGACAAAGTCCCATCTTCACATTGAGGATATCCTCCATCGTGTTGTGTGGCACCACCACCATGCGAAATGGGATAGATTTCAAACAGATCTAGCAGTGTAAAACTGGGCATTGCTGAGGCGATGTGGGCCATCAGCAGCAGCAGAACTGTACTCAACCACAATCTGTAACCTCATGGCCGGCATATCCCCCACTCTATCATTACCATCAAGCCAGGGGATCAACCCTGGTTCAATGAGGAGTGCAGGAGGGTATGCCAGGAGCAGCACAGGCATACCTCAAAATGAGGTGTCAACCTGGTGAAGCTACAACACAGGACTACTTACGTACCAAACAGCATAAGCAGCATGTAATAGTCAGAGCTAAGCAATCCCATAACCAATGGATCAGATCTAAGCTCTGCAGTCCTAACACATCCGGTCGTGCATGGTGGTGGACAATTAAACAACTAACTGGAGGAAGTGGCTCCACAAATATCTCCATCCTCAATGATGGCGGAGCCCAGCACATCAGTGTAAAGGCTAAGGCTGAAGCATTTGCAAACATCTTGAACCAGAAGTGCCGAGTTGATGATCCATCTCAGCCTCCTCTTGAAGTCCCCAGCATCACAGATGCCAGTCCTCAGCCAATTTGATTCACTCCGCGTCATATCAAGAAATGACAGACGGCACTGGATACTGCAAAAGCTATGGTCCATAGAGTCACAGAGTCATACAACATAGAAACAGGCCTATCCAATCTCTCTTTATAAATCAAGCCCTCCAAACCAGGCAACATCCTTGTGAATCTTTTCCGCACCCTCTCTAGCTTAATCACATCTTTCTTGTAGTGCGGTGACAAGATCTGCACACGGTACTCCAAAAGCAGCCTAACCAACGTTATGTACAACTATAACATGACGTCCCAACTCTTGTACTCAATGCCTCGGCCGAAGAAGGCAAGCATGCCATACGCCTTCTTCACCACCCTGTCTACCTGTGTTGCCACTTTCAGGGAACTATGTACTTGCACCCCAAGGTCTCTCTGCTCAACAACACTCCCCAGGGCCCTGCCATTCACTGTATATGTCCTGCCCTGGTTTAACTTCCCAAAATGCATCACTTCGCACTTGTCTGCATTAAATTCCATTTGCCAATCCCTTGCCCACTTTCCCAGTTGATATATATCCTGTTGTAAGCTTAGACAACCTTCTTCACTGTCCAAGAAACCACCAATTTTGATGTCATCTGCAAACTTACTAATCATGCCCCCTACATTCACATCCAGGTCATTAATATAAATGACAAACAACAGAGGGCCAGGCACCGATCCCTGCGGCACACCACTGGTCACCGGCCTCCACTACCACCCTATGCCTCCTATCACCAAGCCAATTTTATATCCAATTGGCTAGCTCACCCTGGATCCCATGTGTTCAAACCTTCCAGACCAGCCTACCATGAAGGACCTGTCAAAGGCCTTGCTAAAGTCCATGTAGACAACGTCCACTGCCCTGCCCTCATCAATCCTCTTGGTCACCTCCTCAAAAAACTCAATCAAATTTGTGAGACATTATTTCCCACGCACAAAGCCATGCTGACTATCCCTAATCAGACCATGCCTTTCCAAATGCATAGAAATCCTGTCCCTCAGAATCCCTTCCAATAACTTTCCCACCACTGATGTAAGGCTCACCAGCCTGTAGTTCCCTGGCTTATCCCTGCTGCCCTTCTTAAATAAAGGCACAACATTAGCTATCCTCCAGTCTTCCGGTACCTCACCCGTGGCTAACGATGATACAAAAGTCTCTACCAGGGCCCCAGCAATCCCCTCCCTTGCTTCCCATAGCATCCTAGGATACACCTGGTCAGGCCCTGGGGATTTATCCACCATAATGCGCTTCAAAACCTCCAACACCTCCTCCTTTGTAATGTTGATATGCTCCAGGATATCACTGTTCCCTCCCTTGAACTCACTAGCTTCCATGACCTTCTCCACAGTAAATACAGACAAGAAGTATTCATTTAAGAACTCGCCCATTTCCCGTGGCTCCACACATAGATTATCACACTGATCCTTAAGGGGACCTACTCTCTCCCTAGCTACCCTTTTACTCTTAATATACTTACAGAATCTTTCAGGATTCTCCTTTATCTTATCTGCTAGGGAAATCTCATGGCCCCTTTTCACCCTCCTAATTTCCTTCTTAAGTGTAGTCCTACATCCCCTATACTCCTCGAGGGACTCGCTTGATCCCAGCTGCCTATACCTGACATTTGCCTCCTTCTTTGTCCTGACCAGACCCTCAATATCCCTCGTCAACCAAGGTTCCTTAAACTTGCCAGCCTTGCCCTTCAATCTAACAGGAACATGCCGGCCCTGAACTCTTCCTATCTCACTTTTAAAAGCCTCCCACTTGCCAGACATCCCTTTACCTGTAAACAGCCTCTCCCATTCAACTTTTGAGAGTTCCTGTCTGATGGCATTGAAATTAGCCTTCCCCCAATTTAGGACTTCAACCTGAGGACCAGTCCTATCCTTTTCCGTAACTATTTTGAAGCTAATAGAGTTATGGTCACTGATCCCAAAGTGCTCCCCCACTGTCACATCAACCACCTGCCCAGCCTCATTTCCTAAGAGGAGGTCGAGTGTAGCCCCTTCTCTCGTAGGGCCATCCACATACTGCTTCAGAAAACTATCCTGGACACACTTAACAAATTCTTCCCCATCTGATCCCTCAGCACTAAGGCAGTCCCAGTCAATATTAGGAAAGTTAAAATCACCTACTATTACAACCCTATAATTCCTACATCTATCTGTGATTTCCCTGCATATATGCTCCTCCAATTCCCTCTGACTATTGGGGGGCCTATAGTATAATCCCATCAAAGTGATCACCCCTTTCTTATTTCTAAGTTCTACCCATATGGCCTCGCTGGACGTTCCCCCCAGGATATCCTCTCTAAGTACTGCCATGATGTCCTCCCTAATCAATAGTGCAACTCCCCCTCCTCTCTTACCTCCACCTCTGTCACGCCAGAAGCATCGGTACCCCAGAACATTGAGCTGCCAGTCCTGCCCATCCCTCAACCATGTTTCCGTAATAGCTATAATATCACAATCCCATGTACTGATTCATGCTCTGAGTTCATCTGCCTTACCTATAAGTCTTCTTGCATTAAAGTAAATGCAGTTTAGCCTCCCAGACCTTCCACATTCCCTGTCCTGCCTGGCCTGCCTACTGGGCTTGCTTGCTTTAACCTCCACATTTCCCACCCCCCTGCCAGACTAGTTTAAACCCTCCCAAATAGTATTAGCAAACCTCCACACAAGGATATTGGTCGCCTTACAGTTCAGATGCAACCCGTCCCTCTTGTATGGGTCACCTCTGCATCAGAAGAGATCCCAATGATCCAAGTAGCTGACGCCCTCCCGCCTACACCAACTCTTCAGCCATGCATTCATTTGCCTTATCCTCCTATTCCTACCATCACTAGCACGTGGCACAGGGAGTAATCCTGAGATTACAACCCTCGAGCTCCTGCTTTTTAACCTTCCGCCTAACTGCCTATATTCACTTTGCAGGACCTCATCTCTCTTCCTGCCTATGTTGTTAGTACCAATATGGACCACGACCTCTGGCTGCTCACCCTCCCCTTTCAGACATTCCGGAAATAGTACTGAAGACCTGTGCTCCAGAACTTGCCGCGCCCCTAGCCAAGCTGTTCCAGTACAACTACAACACTGGCATCTACCCAGCAATGTGGAAAATTGCCCAGGTAGGTCCTGTACACAATAAGCTGGACAAGTCCAACCCGGCCAATTGCCACCCCATCAGCCTACTCTCAATCATCAGTAAAATGATGGAAGGTGTCGTCAGCAATGCTATCAAGCGGCACTTGCTCAGCAATAACCTGCTCAGTGACGCTCAGTTTGGGTTCCGTCAGGGCCACTCAGCCCCTGACCTCATTACAACCTTGGTGCAAATAGAAGAACTGAACTCAAGAGGTGAGGTGAGAGTGACTGCCCTTGACATCAAGGCAGCATTTGACCGAGTATGGCATCAAGGAGCCCGAGCAAAACTGGAGTCAATGAGAATCAGGGGGAAAACTCTCCGCTGGTTGGAATCGTACCTAATGCAAAGGAAGATGGTTGTGGTTGTTGGAGGTCAATCATCTCAGCTCCAGAATATCACTGCAGGAGTTCATCAGGGTCGTGTCCTAGGCCCAACCATCTTCAGCTGCTTCATCAATGACCTGACTTCCACCATAAGGTCAGAAGTGGGGATGTTCGCTGATGATTGCACAATGTTCAGCACCATTCGCAACTCATCAGATACTGAAGCAATCTGTGTAGAAATGCAGCAAGACCTGGACAATATCCAGGCTTGGGCTGATAAGTGGCAAGTAACATTCGTGCTTCACAGGTGCCAGGCAATGACCATCTCCAACAAAAGAGAATCTAACCATCCCCCCTTGACATTTGATGGCATTACAATTGCTGAATCCCCCACTATCAACATCCTGGGGGCTACCATTGACCAGAAACTGAACTGGAGTAGCCATATAAATACCGTGGCTAAAGAGCAGGTCAGAGGCTCGGAATCCTGTAGCGAGTAGCTCACCTCCTGACTCCCCAAAGCCTGTCCACCATCTACAAGGCACAAGTCAGGAGTGTGATAGAATACTCTCCACTTGCCTGGATGGGTGCAGCTCCAACAACACTCAAGAAGCTCGACACCATCCAGGACAAAGCAGCCCGCTTGATTAGCACCCCATCCACAAACATTCACTCCCTCCACCACCAACGCACAGTGGCAGCAGTGTGTACCATCTACAAGATGCACTGCAGCAACGTACCAAGTTTTCTTCGACAGAATCTTCCAAACCCGCCTCTACCACCAAGAAGGACTAGGGCAGCAAATGCATGGGAACACCACCATCTGCAAGTTCCCCTCCAAGCCACACACCATCCTGACTTGGAACTATATCACCGTTTCTTCACTGTCGCTGGGTCAAAATCCTGGAACTCCCTTCCTAACAACACTGTAGATGTACCAATGCCACAAGGACTGCAGCGGTTCAAGAAGGCAGCTCACCACCACCTTCTCAAGGGCAAGTAGGAATGGGCAATAAATGCTGGCCTAGCCAGAGATGCCCACGTCCCAGGAATGAATTTTAAAAAAATTCCATGAGTTTCAATTTTAGCTCGCAGTCTCTTAAGAGGGACTTTTTAAAATGTCTTTTGGAGGTCCATATAAATAACATCCATGTATCATTCACCTGTCCCCATGTCCCACTTGTCCCCTGGCCAATTGATGATATGAACCCATTATGATATGATATTGACAAATGAACCCATTCGTGCAAACTCAATTTAAGGTAGGCAAGTTCATATATATAATGGCACAGACAAACCTGTTGAGCAAATCAGCTCATATGGAGTGGAGACTATATAATTATTGAAATTGCAACATAAATGCCCATCTACAGTGCACTGATGCTAAATCTTCAGCTTGAAATATTTACTCTCATCCCATTCATTGTATCCTTCTATATTCTTTTTAAAAACTCTTATTCAATTCTCTTTTAGATGATGTTCTTCTCCCTGCCTCAATAACTACCTGTGGTAAACATTCTAATAATCTCCATGTGAAAATATTGCTTTTAATATTCCAAGCGTCCATGTGAGATCAAGCAGATAACCTGACATAGAGATTAGAGATGGCATGGACATTTGTAAGACAAAGTACAGGGGTTGTATACAAGATAGCATAAGCAGGTAGTTATCTAAAGGATGAACTAAAATTGCATTAGCAAAAATAGGTATATAAAATGAATAAATACTAAGTAACTAAGGCAAAGATCCATCCAATTGGAAATTATTTTTTTATTCAGAACAGCAAAGCCGAAGGAGAAAAATTGGATAAGGTTTGAAAATGGATAAGGGGATTATCATATAAAAACAAAGTGCTGGAAATGCTCAGAAGGTCTGGCAGCATCTGTGGAGAGAGAAACAGAGTTAATGTTTCCAGTCTGTGACAAGGGGATTGTGGTGTGCGATTAACCTGAGCCTGTTCCTTCCAATGCGGGCAGCATGCAAACTTTGTGCTGCCTGCTAATTTAAATGAAAGCAGTTTGAAGCCCAGCACCAAAGACGCTGTTGAGTGACTTCACAGCTCAACAGGGGGACCTAGTTCGTGCAAGACTAGCACCATTTAAAGCTAGCCTGCACTACTTAAAGCACACCTGCACCTCTTAAACTGGAGGTACTTTCTGGCTGCAGCAGGTGCTAGAAGTGGCTGGGAAAGACATTCTGAGCAGTAAGAACACTGACTAATGGCGCAACAGGGCAGACAGTGTACTCCAATATTTGTGGATGCTGCACTGGACACTTTGGTTCAGGAGATGAGAAGAAGAAGAGATGTCCTCTATCCTCAGGGGACGAGGAGCCTCTCCAGACAGGCACTGAGAAGGCAATGGGAGCAGATAGCCATTACTTTCATTGCCAGCAGTGTAACATAGAGGACCTGGATGCAGTGCCACAAGACATTCAATGCCTCAGACGAATGGTCATGGTCAGTGAATGCATCTTCAAATGCCATAGGCTTGCAATTGAACCACTGGCCTCACACACTGTTCAATATATCACATCCCTTTCACTCACCTGCCAACAATCTCTATCAACCACAACTCATATTTCACATTCATAGTGTTACGTCCAGCTGAGAAAGAGGTCTAGGGGTTCCTTTCAGCCTTCAGCTGGTCTTACTGTAACAGGGTTTAATTTTAAACACACTGTGTTTTTTGCTCCCCTTTGGTGAATCTTTGTTCACCGCTTTCCAGTTATAAGGCAAAGAAACCAGCACAAACACGCTTTCTTAATTTTAAAGAAGAAAAGTTGAAATTTATTAAACTTAAACTCTAATTCAGTTAACACCTATGGATACATGTCGCGCCCCATGCTAGCATGCATATGCGATACACACATGCAAATAGAGACAGAAAAGAGCAGAAGAAAAATAAAGTGGAAGGGTTGGAGGCAATATCTGAAGAGTTTCATTATGGTTCTTCGAGCTCACTATCGAGTCCTTGATTGTAGGTAGATCTTGCTTTTCATTGGGGCTCAGTATTCTACTTAAACCTTGTTCGCTGTAGGAGACGTTTCTCTCTTGGGGTTCAAGTGTCTTCAGTGGATTCAGAGGCTTGTGAAAAAGAGATGGGAGCAGACAGGAGGGATCTTCTCAGTCCAGGAGCAAACAGACTTTCTTCCCAAGCTATTTGTAGAAATTCAAAAAACTCAGGTTGCCCAGCTGGTTAGTCATGTGACTAGCTGGTTTGACCATGTCCGTTTGTGTATTCGGCCATCTTAGCAGTCAACCTGGAATATGAGCTCTCCCACCTTCAACGTCGGGTGATCAAAAGTCCATTGTAGGTTGAATGTGTCAGGGAATGGCTGTTTGTCCTTCCAAATACCGTCTGTTAATATGCAAATGTATTTTCCAGCCACAGCTGATCTGTTTAACAAGTCCTTTCTTCACTCCAGTAACAGTTTAAAATCAATGTTCATGACAAAATTAATGTGCCTCATTCTTGGCAGGTGGGGGCCTAGCATGACACATAACTTTACCACACCCTTACAAACCTCACACCCACTTCTCACAGCTTGCAGATGTCAGTTATTCAACTATGACAGGTACATATCACAGATTGCACCACACTCACTGACACACTTCCCCCTCTCTTGCAGGATAAAGTTGTGCATAACCACAGCCAGTAGCACCTAACCAGTGGGGAAAGGTACAGATGCTGCATATCCTTATCCCCATGGAGTAGACAGTGCTCGCCATCATTCGACTGGCCATGCCCGAGGCTGTAGCCAGTGGTGACGTTGAACCCATTGAAGATGATGGTACGTTCTTACATAATCGTCCTTCTCACATCTCACTTACCCCTCATCCCACAATCTCTTCTGGCCTGCAAGCTGCAGATATTGTAAGCATGCAACTCTTGTGTTCTCACCCCTTCCCTCATCGCAACCCTACCCTTGTGCAAGTCGTAGATGTTTTGTTTACTAGACTTAGCAATTTCATCTACCTCCTCATGGATCGGTTATGAGTGATGTCCCACAGATGTTAGGATCACTGCTTTTTACTATTTTCATAAATGACATAGGTCAGCAGCTTGGGGGAATGAGTCACAAGTTTGTGGATGATCTGAAAATTTTTGAGAGTGTTAGGACTGTGAAGGAGATGGGCTGAGAGAATGGACCAGACACTGGCAAATGGTATTTATCCTTGATCAGTGCAGAGTTGTGCATTTGGGCAGGAACAGCACCAAGTACATTTATACTTTACATAGAACAAAATTGAAATAAGTTGAGAGTGAACAGGATCCTGGAGTTTTAGTTCATAATTCACTAAAGGTTCACAACCAATGCCGAAAAGCCGTAACCAAAGCAAATAGAGTATTAGGTTGTACTAATAGGACCATTCAATCTAAAACAAAGCACACCATCCTGTCCTGTACAAGACCTTGGTTAGACCACATTTTAGAAATTCTTTCTCAGGATGTGAGCATTGCTGGCAAGCTGGCATTTATTTCCCATCCCTAGTTGCCCTGAGTCGGTGATGACACAACTGAGTGGCTTGCTAGCCCACTTCAGTTAAGAGTCGACCAGATTGGTGTGGAACTGGAGTCACATATAGGCCAGACCGGGTATGGACAGCAGGTTTCCTTCACTAAAGGACATTAGTAAACCAGGTTGGGTTTTTAATGGCAATCCAACATATTCATCAACTTTTACAGATGCTGGCTAGCCTTTTATTTCCAGATTTATTAAACTGAATTCGAGTTTTCCATCTGCCATGGTAGGATTAGAACTCACATTCTTTGGATTATTAGTCTCATAACATAACCAGCATTCAATAGGTGTAATACCATAAGACTGGTATGACTATATGCAACAATCTTCTGCCCTACACACCCAGCCAACACTCAAAACCAGTCACTAAACTGGAGAGAAATTCTGCCAAGTCTTGTGACTTGGCACCTGCTTGCCTACTTCCCTCCATTTTTGATACCTTCAATGGTCACTCTCCCCAAGATGTTTACATGCTTCCTCGTCATAGAAAGTTGGAAGTCTCTCGTTAAGGGGGTGGCACCTGTGACTGAACTCTTTTGGCTATTTTGCACTGCCTTGTCCTAGAAAAATAAAACTCAAAAAGATCAAATTAACATCAGTAACTATGACAAAAAACCCCGGGTATCAGCACACAGCCCCTAAATAGATGCAATGGACAGGTGCATGCAACAATTGTATAGCATATGAGGTTTCTTGTGAATTGAATGTATGTAAGGATGTGAGTGAAAGAACACCTCTAGGTGAACATTGGGTGTTAAAAGTATCACCCTACTTGATCTGTGTTAGTTCAAGCACCTTAACACACTGTTGCATAGGTGATTGTAAGTAATAGATAGACATGCTCAGAACTGCATTCTTGAAAGATGCAACTGGGTCCTGTTACCTAGCCTGAAAAATTATTAAACTTCTTACAGCACTGATTGGCTGTACATTAAATTCAAATTGGTATTGACCACCCAGGTCAAGCTTCCCATTTATATACTGCAGCTCTCTTCGAGCCCCTCTTTTGCCAGTTCCAAAGAGCGCCACCTTAATAAGCATAACCTCTCGAAGCGGCACTTCAATATTGGAATCCTCAAAGTAGTTATTTCAGATGACGTTTTTTGATAAAGAAATTGCTTTTATGCGGCCAAAAGGAAGTTTGGTATTCTGCCTCCTTTGAATTGCTACACGTCATTATATCCTATATTTATGACCAGCAAATGGACAATTCCTGGTGACAGATGTTTCCAATGCCTAGATCTTGGCTAAATTCAGCCAATCCTGCTGACCTCGTAAACTAAGGCAGGGTAACTGCTCATGGTGATACGTCAGCCATAGGGAAACATAAGCCTAGTGGTAATGTTGCTGGTCTAGTGTGCTAGAGGCCCTGACTAATGCTCCGGCAACTGGTGGAATTTAAATTCAATTAATGAATAAATCTAGAAGAAGCAACTAGTCTCAGTAATGGTGAGCACGAAACTACCGGATTATCATAAAAACCGATCGGGTTCAACATTGTCCTTTAGGGAAGAAAATCTGCCGTCCTTACATGGTCTGGCCTACATGTGACTCCAGACCCACATCAATGTGGTTGACTCTTAACTGCCCTCTGAAATGGCCTAACAAGACATACAGTTGCATCAAACTGCTACAGAAAAATCAAATAAGAATAAAACTGGACAGACCAACTGGCATCGACCTAGGCACCAGATGACATGCAGACAATATACAGAACAGGAATGGCTGTCTATTTGGAACAGAAGGTTAATACAGCATTCGGCTTATTTGCAATTGGATCATTTAAAGACAATGCAGGGGACAATAACTACATCAAGCATGCTGTAATGTACACTTATATCAAGCAATTGGGAAACACTTGGGGGAATTTTAACCCCCAAAGGACTGGTGGGTTGGGGTGAGCAAGAAGGTAAACATTTTGTAATTTTCAAACCCAACCCCAATCTCTTCACATCCAGTTTTAACAGAGGCAGGTAAGGGGGTCAGGTAATGAGGGCATTCTCAGGAGGCAGTAGTTACTGAAATCTTTTAAGGAGGCTGCCTGCCTCTATTTTAACTGGATTTTTATTTTTAATTCATGGAGACCAGGATTCCTAGGCATTGAGAATCCCAGTAGGTAGAAAAAGGTAAGATGTTCTAGATTCATGAGGTAAGTGTTTTTATTGCACTTCTTGTGGTCCAAGAGGAGCAGGAGCATTTCCCTTAAGCCCAACAAACTCACCTCCCTGTGATGGGCCGACCACTACCTCCCTGCAGCGTCTTCCCACTCCCCACTGGAATGTCCAATTATGCCCCCGAAAGCTGTCTCACCTCCCCCTTCCTCTGATTTTCAATTCACCCTTTGCCCCATCCCCCATAAATCTGGATGGCTGTTGGGCAGGAAATGGATACATTTTTTTAATGTGCAATTCCTGCAATCAAGGAAACCCAGATGTCTGGAATCCCCATCTGAAAATCCTTCCTTCTCCACCCCAACCCCTTCCTTTTCCCAGCCTTGAGGGCCACTATGATCACAAAGAGAAACACCATTACCACTTTCCCTGTGGAAAGGAGGTGTTTGTAGTAGAGAGCACAGTGATTTCACTGGGAAAGCAGAATTTTCTCAAGTGCAATATATTGTAGCTGCCACCCAGGTGAGCATAACAACCACATGACCAACATGAACAGAAGGAGTTTGCACTGCGTTAATGTTCAAGTGATATCTGACTACAGAAACATCATTACATATGTCAATGTTTATTATCCAGAAAGCAGCCATTGCGCCTCCATTTTTCTTTAATTCATTCATGGGCAAGGCCACCATTTATTGCCAATCACTATAAAACGGAATGGCTTGCTAGACCATTTTAGAGGACAGTTAAGAGTCAACCACATTGTGGGTCTGGAGTCACATGTCGGCCAGACCAGGTAAGGACAGCAGATTTCATTCCCTGAAGGACATTACTGAACCAGATGGGTTTTAATGACAATCTAGTAGTTTCATGCTCACCATTACTGATACTAGCTTTTTATTCCAGATTTATTTAATTAACTAAATTTAAATTCCACATCTGCCAAGATGGGATTCAAGCTTATTGGGTGGAACCTCAACTGAATAGACCCACATGCAGCATGGAGGCCGGTAGTGGGTCTGAAACCTGTTTCCAATGAAATCGGCTTTGTCGTGGCTCTTTAACTTAGCCACGCCATTAGCATCCTGTTCCAGGTTTCCAGGCCAATCAGGGAGGGCGGATGGGATAATGCGCCAAATCTGTCAGAGGAAGGATTTCTAGTAAAATGGACCCCCAGTAGGGCTCAGAATAGCTGAACTGTACATTGGTTCCTGTGGTTTCAGCAACCACAGGAATGGAAAGGAGAACTGGGAAGGCTGCCCAAGGGTTTTGGACTCTTATCTGAAGGTCTGTTGCAGGATGTGAAGGACTGAAGTGAGGTAATGTTTGTCAAAGACAGGAAGAAGAGGATAGCCTCTCCAACCAAAAAGGCATGATGGAAGTGGCCAAGGAAGTGAGCAGCAGGAGTGTGGTCCCTTGAACCTGTGCCCCAAGAGATTCAAGGACCTCAGGAGGGCAGGAAAGGTGAGAGTGGCATAACAATTACAGGTGCCAAGCCCCACACTCTGACTTTCCTAGCATTCTCCTGCTTAACACTCCTCAGACCAATACGCCATACAGCTGTACTCAAGCCTCTCTCTAGGCATCTCCTCACAACCATATTTGAACAGCAATACTCACTCTTTCCCTCATCTTTGTGCCATCTCAAACCCATGCTTCACAGTCACCCTCCACAAATGTTGTCCTTCCCTCCTCTCCACATGATCTATTTCTCATATTCAGAGCTCTCTGATTTCTCTACTTGCAGGGGAAGAGAGCACACAACACCAGGGAGCGGCAGAGATGTGGTAGGGGGACCTCCAATGATAATCACCTTGATGGCTACTGGCAATGCGTGCCCTCCTGATCCTCTGGGGAGGAGGTTTTGTAACAGGAAAATGCAGAGGTCAGCAATGACTGAGCCTTATGAGGCACTGGTGCTCGCACATGTCGAGAGAGCTGATCCTCCACCTGGGACTCTATGTTGAGGGTCTCACCTCCTTCAAGCTGGATCTCTGTGTCCATCCCTTCTGTCCTGTGGAGCGACATGTGTCTGAGGTGAAGGCAGCTGGTGCTGCTGCTGTTGTTGCTCCTGCTGCAGCTGGTGTTAGTGTTGCCACTCCTCTTGTTCTTCATCAGAGGCACATGTTAAGATCTGCATAAGCTGCTTCCATGCCACGGCGAAGGCTGACAGCAGGGAAGTGCAAGAGAGGTGAAACCAAAACAGAAAATGCTAGAAATACTCAGCAGGTCAGGCTGAGTATTTCATCAGAACTCTGACATTGACCTTAAATGTTAACTCTGCTTTTCTCTCCACTGATGCTGCCTGACCTGTTGTATATTTCCAGCATTTTCTGTTTTGGTTTCACCTCTCTTGCACCTCTGTTTTTGTTTCAGATTTCCAGCATCCACAGTATTTTGCTTTTGTATTGTTGCGAGAGAGGTGAACTGACTTCAATGAAGTTGGAAATCACCTGTCAAGCAGTAAGAGCACACTCTTAGAAGAAGTGCTGTGAGCACCAGACTCTCACCAAGGCAGGGCTGTAGCTTTTAGTTTCACTGTTTGAATGCTTCTCAGCCTGTCACTTTGACTGAAGAAGTACGTCCTGCTGTTCACTCACCTCGCTGACCCTAGCAAGATGCAGAGAGCTTGGAAAACCCCTGTGGTGACTTTCTCAACAGCTGCATGGCGGTTCCCCAGTTGCTTGCAAACCCGTTCCTGTCAAACCCAGAAGTGGATGGGATTCCGTGGTGTTCGCGAAGTGATGCCACTTTTAAGTGAGAGTTAGAGTTGGTTGTGCTGCACACTCTATAAGGTAATAAGTGTTTGAGAATTAGTTACGTATTTGTAAAGGACTCGAAATCATCATGATGCCACTTACACCTCTGTCACCCACCTTAGCTGGTTGCTGTTTCACACATGCAAGTCAATGGATTTCAAATTGCCTTCTTTGTAACTTGCAAGCTAAAAATCACTGGGGCTGCTGGAAAAATTATATTTTATTTTTGTGCCTGTGTCCTGTTTAATGGCTCAATGATTTAGGGGGTGGGGAAGAGAATGGGGTGTTCTCTTATTGTAAACAAATGATTTATATGCTGTAAGGACGAATGAAAATGTATGTTATGGTAGGTTTAGCGTGATATGTTCAACCTCACAGAAGCATGCTGATGGGTTTTGATATGCAACTGCTGAAAACACAACAGGAATGTGGCCACTGTTCTGTAATCAAGTATTGCTTTTAATTTAGAGGATACTCTGGGCTTCAGAATCAGAAATGCTTCTTACGGAAATATTAATAAATTTTAAATATTGCATAAGAAAAATCATTTACTCATGACTTTCTATTGCTTCTTGAGGCCTAGAGTTTCTTTCGCTGGAGAAATTGGGAAGTTAAATATGGAAATGTGCCCAAAATTGTGCAAATTTTGCTAATGTCAAGTTACGCCCAGGTTACCTCCCAATCTCATTAGAATCTATCCGAACTTAAAATGGGCAAAAGCCAGCATAAACAATCATTTTCCAAGGAAAGCACTAAACCCACACCATTGGGGTAATTTTGGGTTAAGTGGAATGTTAAAATGCAAAAATGTCTCAAACCTAAACCCTAACCACTTTGAACCCGTTCACTTCAGGTTTAAATGGAGGTGGGATGGAGGGGAGGGCAACCAAGGTGCTCCAAGGAGGCGAGTCACTCATTTAAATATTCTAATGAGGCTAAGTGCCTCAGATTTGATCTCTCTTCCAGCTTTAACGTTGATCAACCTGGTTTCCCAGGCTAAAGAGCGACAAGGACTGCAACATGCACTTGTGGACTCATCAAGCAAACCTACTTGCCGAACCTCTCAAACAGCCACCCCACGATCATCCCCCCACCTAGTTGCCCGATCTCTCTGACCTCATCACTTCCCCCGGACACTCTTCGATCCCCTGCAATCACCCCCGCCCCTCCAAACGATGCTGTATTCAAACACCTCTACGACCTCTACCCCGAGCAGCATGAACTTACCTGCTCTCAGGCTGCAGCCTCTTCTGGAGCATTTCCCACCCGACAGGGAGCCAAGCCCGCCAATCAGGCTAGCTTCAGGAAGGTGAACCTGCTAAAATAATAATACACACACTGTGGGATTAAAATTTTACAAAAAAATTACTATTATAACCCAGGCATTCAGGTTTCCTCCCTTTCCCTGCTCAGAAATCCCACACCAGTAAAAACTGAGGTCCATATATTTCTTCTAAAGGTATAGAAATTAAAATTTCAACTCATTTAACCATCATTCATGCACATCAGGCACAGTAGGGGCAAAATTGGATAGCCCTTGAAAATGGGCATGGAGATCGCGATTATCAGGAGCCTGCTGATTGCAATGGAGGCAGCATGCCAACTGGGTGCTGTCTGCTCATTTGAATAATATTTGCTTACAGCCAGTGCTAATTGTGCTGTGTTCATTGGCTGGACACATCAGCTGGGGCTACTAGCACGAGTGGCTAGCACCAATTAAAATTATCCTGCCCTGCTTAAAGCCAGCCTGCACTGCTTGAAGCTAGTCTGCACCTCTTAAAGGGAGGTGCATTGCTGACGGGTCATGGTAGAAGAAAATCTGACCTGAGAAGGAGCGAGGAATGGCACAAAAGGGTAGAGTGTGGCCTCCAAGGTTTTAGGAAGCTGCACTGGATGTCATGGTGGAGGTGCTGGGCAGGAGGGTAGATGTGCTGTATCCACAGGAGAACCTCTAGACACATGCTCAGAAGGCACTGGGAGCAGACATCTGTGGAGGTCAATGCCAAGAGTTAAGCCCTGGAAACCTGGATGAAGTGCCACTAGAAGTTCAATGAACTCACATGAATGGTCAAGGTCAGTGAATGCATGTTCAAATACCAAATCCCACCAACTGTACCAGTACCATCAGTCACTGCTTAAATCATCACAATCTGATCATTGACCTATCAACATTCTCAGTGATGTCTCATACCTAACGTTCATATGCTTCACCTCACCGTCACACCCTTAACACAGCTGCAGGCCTCATACCTACATCTTAAAGGTGGCACACATTGCTAGTTATTCAACCATGACAGCCACATCAGACGAATAGATGCATGACACTTGGTGAAACACTTCCCTCCCTCTTGCAGGACAAAGTGGGGAACAAACAGAGGCAGCAGGAACTAACCAGTGGGGTATATGCACGCCTGCATGTCCTAACCCCCATGGAGGAGACAGTGCTGGACATTATTGGGATAGCATTATCTGAGGCCATGGCCAGCAGCATGGCTGAAACCATCAAAGGTGATTGTATCCTCATACCCAATCCTTCTCAAATCCCACACTCACTTCTGATTTACATGCTACAGATGGTGTAAGCATGCACCTCTTAGTTTTGCACTCCCATGCCACCTCCCCACCCCACAATTTTACCTTTGTGCCTTTTTCGTTTTAGGCCAGGCAGTGGAGGAACATCAAGAAGAGAGTGATAATGAAGACACAGCACCCATCACTTGATTTCACACTTATAAGAAACGGTAGCAAGGTGGTAATGTTACTGGACTAGTAATGTACAGGCCCAGACAAATGCTTTAGAGATGTGAGTTCAAATCTCACCAGGACAGCTGGGGAATTTACATTAAATTAATTAATAAATCTGAAATAAAAAGCTAGTCTCAGTAATGATGATCAGAAAACTACTGGATTTTCGTAAAAATCTGTGTGGTTCACTAACATCCTTCAAGAACATCTGATGTCGTTACCCAATCTGGCCTAAATGTGATTCCAGACCCAGAGCAATGTAATTGACTCTTCACTGTCTTATGAAATAGCCTAACAAGCAACTCTGTTGTATTATATTGCTACAGAAAAGTCAAATAAGAATAAAACTGGATGGAGCACCCAGCATCGATCTAGACAGCCGAAATGACAAAATCACACGCTGCCCAGTCAACCCTGCAAAGTTCTCCTCACTAATATCTGGGAACTTGTGCAAAATTGGGAGAGCTGTCCCACAGATGAATCAAGCAACAGCCTGACATAGTCATACTCACCAGATCATATCTTACAACCAATGGCCCAGACTCCTTCATCACCATCACTGTGTGTGTCCTGTCCCAGAGGTGGTGGCACAGTGGTATACAGTTGGGAGGGAGTGGCCCTGGGAGTCCTCAGCCTTGACTCTGGACCCCATGAAGTCTCATGGCATCAGGTCAAACATGGGCAAGAAAACTTGCAGATTACCAGCTACCGCCCTCCCTTAGCTGATGAAGTAGTGTTCCTCCATGTTGAACACCACTTGGAAAAAGCATTGAGGTTAGCAACAATGTACTCTGGGTGGGAGGTTTCAATGTCCATTACCTAGAGCTTGGTAATGCCACTACCGACTGAGTTAGCCAAATCCTAAAGGACATATCTTCCAGACTATGGCTGTGGCAGATGGTGAGAGAACCAACAAGAGGGAAAAAGCTGTTTGACCTCACCTTCACCAATCTACTTGTCACAGATGCATCTGTCCATGACAGTATTGGTAGGAGTGAACACCAAACAATCCTTGTGCAGATCAAGTTCTGTCTTCATACATCGTGTTACGAACATACGGACTAGGAACAGGAATAGGCTATTCGGCCCCTCGAGCCCATTCTGCCATTCTATAAGATTATGGCTGATCTGTTTGTGGAGTCATCTCCACTCTCCAGCCTACCCCCAATACTCTTTGACTCCCTTGTTTGTCAAGAATCTGTCTACCTCTGCCTTAAAAACATTCAATGACCCGCCTCTACTGCTCTCCAGGCAAGAGAGTTCCACAGACTCATGACACTCTGAGAGAAAGAAGTTCTCCTCATCTCTGTCTTAAATGGGAGACCCCTTATTTTTAAACTGTGCCCCCTAGTATTAGACTCTCCCACGAGGGGAAACATCATTTCAACATCAACATCCTTTCAACTTTCTGTGGCCTTTCATCAGAACTGTCAAAAGTTAGAAATGTAATAGGTTTTGAGCAAGTGAAACATTAACTCTGTTGTTCGCTCCACAGATGCTGCCTAACCTACTGAGTATTACCAACATTTTCTGATTTTGTTTCAGATTTCCATCATCTGCAGTATTTTGCTTTTGTATTATTGTTTAATTCACTGCCACTTCTCTTCTGGAAATATTCAACTTGAAGGAGTTCTGCTGTCCTCTCTGACATAATTTCCATTTGTCTCTTCTACCTTGTTTTGGTTCTTTTTGTACCCCCTCTTATTTCTTGCTTAATCCCTGAACTTTGTGTTCAGATGACTGCTAATCACACCTTATCCAGACACATCTTTTGTTTCGTTACTTGTCCCATTACCACTTCCTTAGGCTTTGCACAATGAAACCTTTTGTCATTTAATCTATCCTGCCCTCCACCCTATCAGAGACCTACACTTTTGTTCTTCTTCCCACCCTCCTCCCTTTTACTTGCTCAAAACCTATTACATTTCCAACATTTGACAGTTCTAATGAAAGGTCACAGACCTGAAACATTAACTCTCTCCACAGATCCTGCCTGACCTACTGAGTATTTCCAGCATTTTCTGTTTTTATTTCAGATTTCCAGCATCTGCAGTATTTTGCTTTTGTCTCTTTGACCAAGCTTCTGGTCATCTGCCCTAATATGTCCTTATGTGGCTCATATTTTGTTTTATAATGCCCCTGTGAAGTGCCATAGGACATTTTATTATATTGAAGGTACTATGTAAAAACAAGTGGTTGCTGTTATTGTTGTAATTTTGCTCCTGAAAGGCCTGGGTCTAACTTTTAGACAATGCTCCCTAGTCCTAGATCCCCAATCAGCAAAAATAATTTCTCTCTATCTACCCATTATGTTCCCCTTAATATCTTGAAAACTTGATCAAATTAACTTTCTAAATTGCAAGGAATACAACCATAGTTTGGGTAATCTTTTCTTGTAATTTAACCCTTTGAGTCCAGGTATCATTCTAGTAAATCTACATTGCACACCCTCCAAGGTCAGTATATCCTTCCTAAGATGTGATGCCCAGAACTGTTCACAGCACTTCAGGGCTTTGCATAACTGAAGCATGACTTCTACCCCCTGTATTCTAGTCCTCTAGATATAAAGGCCAGCATTCCATTAGCCTTTTTGATTGTTTTCTGTACCTGTACATGATATTTTAATGATCTATGTGCATGGACTTATGTGTCTCTTTGGATTGCCACTGTTTCCAGCTTCTCATGAGTTGGAAAGTACTCTGTTCTATTATTTTTAGATCCAAAGTAGACGACCTCACATTTGCCTACATTGAAATCCATTTGCCACAGTTTTGCCCATTCACTTTTTTTTATTCATTCTTGAGATGTGAGCATTGCTGGCAAGGCCAACATTTGTTGCCCATCCTCAATTGCCCTTGAGAAGATGTTGATGAGCCACCTTCTTGAACTGCTGCAGTCCGTGTGGTATAGGCATACCCACAGTGCTGTTAGGAAGGGAGTTCCAGGTTTTGACCCGGCGACAGTGAAGGAGTAGTGATATAATTCCGAGTCAAGATGGTGTGTGTGGCTTGAAGGGGAACTTGCAGGTGGTGTTGCTTCCATGTATCTGCTGTCTTGTCCTTCTCGGTGATAGAGGTCATGGATTTGGAAAGTGCCGTCGAAGGAGACTTGGCAAATTGTGGCAGTGCATCTTGTAGATAATATACACTGCTGCCATTGGACACTGTGGTGGAGGAAGTGAATGTTGAAGGTGGTAGATAGGGTGCTGAACAAGTGGGTTGCTTTGTCCTGCATTGTGTCAAGCTTCTTGAGTGTTGTTGGAGCTACACTCATCCAGGCATATGGGGGGTACTCCATCACACTGCCTTGTAGATGGAGGACAGGCTTTGGAAAGTCAGGAGGTGAGTTATTCGCCACAGAATTTCCAGCCTCTGACATGCTGTTGTAGCACAGTATTTATATGGCTGCTCCAGTTCAGTTTCTAGTCAATGGTAACCGCTTTGATGTTGATGGTGAAAAATTCAACGATAGTAATACCGTTGAATGTCAAGGGGAGATGGTTAGATTCTGTCTTGTTGGAGATGGTCATTGCCCAGCACTTGTGTGGCACAAATGTTATTTGCCACATATCAGCCCAAGCCTGAATGTTGTCCAGGTCTCGCTGCATAAAGGTAGGGACTACTTCAATATCTGAGGAGTCATAAATGGCACTGAACACCATGCAACCATCAGCGAACATTCCCAGTTCTGACCTTATGATGGAGGAAAGATCATTGATGAAGCAGTTGAAGATGGTTGGGCCTAGAACACTACCCTGAGCAACTCCTGCAGCGATGTCCTGGGGCTGCAATGATTCACTTCCAACAATAATCTTCCTTTGCGCTGGATATGATGCCAACCACTGGAGAGCAGTCCCCCTGATTCCCATTGACTTAATTTTGCTAGGGCTCCTTGATTCCACATTCGGTCAAATGTTGCCTTGATATTCATTGCAGTCACTCTCACTTCAACTCTTGAATTCAGCTCTGGTGTCCATTTTTGGATCAAGGATGTAATCAGGTCTTGAGCATAGCCCTGGCGGAACCCAAACAGAGCAGGTTAAGTGCTGCTTTATAGCACTGTCAATGACACCTTCCATCACTTTGCAGATGATTGAGAGTAGACCGATGGGGCGGATTGGATTTGTTCTGCATTTTGTAGTCAGTATACCCTGAACAATTTTCCATATTGTCAGGTAGATGCCACAGTTGTAGCTGCACTGGAACAGCTTGTCTAGGGATGCAGCTGGTCCTGGAGCACAAGTGTTCAGCATTACAGTCGGGATGTTTTCAGGGCATCGCCTTTGCTGTATCTAGTGCCATCAGCCTTTTCTTGATATCGTGTGGAATGAATCGAATTGGCTGAAGACTGGCATCTGTGATGCTGAGGACCTCAGGAGGAGGCTGAGATGGATCATCAACTTGGCACTTCTGGCTGAAGATGGTTGCAAACGTTTCAGCCTTGTCTTTAGCACTGACATGCTGGGCTTTGTCATCATTGATGTTTGTGGAGCCACCTCCTCCAGTTAGTTGTGTAATTGTCCACCACCAATCATGACTGGATGTGGCAGGACTGCAGAGCTCAGATCTGATCCGTTGGTTGTTTGATCGCTTCGCTGTCTCTATTGCATGCTGCTTCCACCGTTTAGCATGCTTGTAGTCCTGTGTTGGAGCTTCACCAGGCTGACACCTCATTTTTAGGTATGTCTGGTGCTGCTCTGAGCATACTCTCCTGCACTCCTCGTTGAACCCCTCACTTGATGGTAATGGTCGAGTTAGCAATATGCTAGGCCATGAGATTACATATTGTGGTTGAATACAACTCTGCTGCTGATGGCCCATCACACCTCATGGATGCCCAATTTTGAACTGTTCAATTTGTCCTGGATCTATCCTGTTTATAGTGGAAGTGCCACAAAAGATGGAGGGGCTCCTCAGTGTGAAGATGGGACTTCATCTCCACAGCACTATGCAGTGGTCACTCCTACCAATACTGTCATGGACAGATGCATCTGTGACAGGTAGATTGGTGAGGGCGAGGTCAAGTAGGTTTTTCCCTCTTGTTGGTACCCTAACCACCTGCCACAGGTCCAATATGGTAGATATGTCCTTTAGGACTCAGCTAACTTGGTACATAGTACGTAGCCAATCTTGATGATGAACATTGAAGTCCCCCATCTAGAGTACATTCTGTGTCCTTGCTATCCTCATACTCCTTCCAAGTGATGGTCAACATGGAGGAGCACTGATTCATCAGCTGAGGGAGGATGGTTGGTGTTAATCAGCAGGAAGTTTCCTTGCCCATGTGTTTTGACTTGATGCCATGAGACTTCATGGGGTCCAGAGTCAATGTTGAGGACTCCCAGGGCAACTCCTTCCTGACTGTCTACCAACATGCTGCCACCTCTGGATGGTGATGGAGGTATCTGGAAGATTGGCTGTAAGGTATGATTCAGGCTGTTGCTTGACTAGTCTGTCAAACTGCTCTCCCAGTTTTGGCAGAATTCCCAGATGTTAGTGAGGAGGACTTTGCAGCATCTCCTTTTGTTGTTTCTGGTGCCTAGGTCGATGCTGGTGGTCTGTCCAGTTTTATTCTTTTTCAACTTTTTTATAGCAATTTGATACAACTGAGTGGCTTGTTCAGCCATTTCAGAGAGCAGTAAAGAGTCAACCACTGTTGTGGGTCTAGAGTCAAATGTAAGCCAGACTGGGTAAGGATGGCAGATTTCCTTCCTTGAAGGGCATTAGTGAACCAGATGTGTTTTTGCAACAATAGTTTCATGGTCACCATTACTGAGACTAGTATTTTTTTATTCCAGGTTAATTAATTAATTGAATTTAAATTCCACCAGCTGCTGGGGTGGGAATTTTATTTTATTCATTCATTGGATGTGGGCGTCGCAGGCTAGGCCAGCATTTATTGCCCATCCCTAATTGCCCTTGAGAAGGTGGTGGTGAGCTGCCTTCTTGAACTGCTGCAGTCCCTGTGAGGTAGGTACACCCACAGGGCTATTTGGAAGGGAGTTCCAGGATTTTGACCCGGCGACAGTGAAGAAACGGTGATATAGTTCCAAGTCAGGATGGTGTGTGACTTGGAGGGGAACTTGCAGATGGTGGTGTTTCCATGCATTTTCTGCCTTTGTCCTTCTAGCTGGTAGAGGTTGCGGGTTTGGAAGGTACTGTCTAAGGAGCCTTGATGCGTTGCTGCAGTGCATCTTGCAGATGGTACATAATTTGAATTCATGGCCAGAGTTTTACAGCCCCCCACACGAGTGGGCTGGTGGCAGGAGGGGTTGTAAAATTGAGTGGAGGTGGGGGGTGCTGTTCCTGATGCCTTCCCACTCCCGCTGCAATTTTACGCGGGCGGCGGTGCGGAGAAATGGCCCGCCCAACCCAGGCCAATCAAGGCCCTTAAGTGGCCAATTAACTGCCACTTAAGGGCCTTCTCACGCCACCGCTGGTATTTTACCAGGGCCCACCCAATTGTCACCGGAAAGGCCCCAAAAATTACCCTGTTTACAGGCTGGCATCTCTCTTGCTGCTAGTGCTGGGTGCAGTCCCAGCAGTGGCCATTGTTACCAGTGGCGCTGCTGGGACTAAGAGCTGCCGGCCCACTGATTGGAGGTGGGACGTCATGCCTCAAGGAGGTGCAAGTCCTGCCCAAGTCCACTTAAAGGCCTGGGGAGTGTAAAATCCTGATGTGGTTCCCCAGGCCGGGCGGTGGTGGGCTCGCCCTGACTTTCTGGCGGGTTGGTGGGGCTTCCCGCCCAATATAAAATTCTGACCCATGTCTCCAGAGCATTAATCTAGGCTTCTGGATTACTAGTCCAGTAACATTACCACTAATTTATCCGTATCGCCTTGTAATTTTATGGTTTCATCTACACTGCTTACAATGCCATCTATCTTTGTGTCATTGGTAAGCTTGGATATGTGGCTCTCTAGCCTGTCACCTAATGAATAGTTACAGCCCCCAACACAGATCCTTGTTGGATACCATTATTCACATCCTGCCCGTTATCTCTACTCTCTGTCTCCCTGCCACTCAGCCAATTTTCTAACTAGGTCAATAATTTGCCTCTAATTCCATGAGATTCAACTTTAGCTAATAATCTTTTATGAGCGATTTTATCATATGCCTTCTGGAAGTCCATATAAATAACATCTGTAGACATTCCGCTGTCTACTGCTGTAGTCCCCTCTTCAAAAAATTTGATCAGGCATGACCGACCTTTTACAAATCTATGCTGGCTCTTCCTGATCAGCTGAAAATTTTCAAGGTATTCAGTCATTCTATCCTTAATAATAGACTCTAGTATTTTCCTGACATTTCCTCCCCAATACTAATTTCCCCAATTTTTCTATAGACCCTAGAACCTGGTATATTTAGTTTCCAGTCCTGACTGTCTTGCAGCCATGTCACAGCAATCTTGTTTGTCTTAACTTTTTCCCTCCTCTTCACCTGCCCATTTTTCTGGTTATATTAATATGCTTATTGAATTTCTGTGAAGCATATTGGGATGTTTCTCTTGTTAACATACTACATAAATGCAAGTTGTTGTTGTCAGCTCTTATTTTTCAGTTCTGAAATAGAGCATGAGCCCATTCTGTCTGTTCTCTTAAAGGTGTGTTTCCAGCTTTTTCTGTTTCTGTTTTAAGATTACTGAGCATAGATTGCTTTGATCAAGAATCATCATATGAAGATAAAGTTTTGGTGACACATGTAAACATAACTGGGGGCAGTTCAGCAAACCATCAACTTAGTTTTAATAAACTTGGTTCAACTTTGGGCAATGCCTTTTGTTCTGCAGCCTAGTTTTCAAGAGAGATACGCCCCAGATAATGTGATTCCAACCCACCAGTTCAATCCTGCCTCACTGTGCCACAGTTCATTTGTAAGTGTTATTATGGACCATTAAGAGTACTCCCTATATAAAAGTACATACAATATTCCAGGTTTTGTATTATCAATAAAGTGAGCATCTTTTGTTATTTTTGAACCTAAGGAGGGAGTAAGTTAAATGTTCTGTAAAATTTTGCAAATTGTCCAGTGTTATGGACTATCTCATACTGTAAATAAAGCTTATTCTGTACAATGTTAAGGCCGAGCGAGGAGGGGGATATTTATTGCCCCTTATGCCCTTCCTCTTATTTGACTGCAACAGGGTTTACTCCTTTTAATCAGTGGTTGTGTTTACCACCTCTATGAGTGTTTTACCATTTTCCTTTCCTTTACTGTAATAATGAAAGAACCAATCAGACAGGTTTTCTTCAGTTTAAACAAGCAAGAGATAAGTTTATTATACTTAACAATCTAATCCCGATTTAAAAATAATTTAAAAATGGTACACATTCACACGAGAATCACACATACACTAATAGATTACAGAGGGAAAAATAGATTTGGTGGTTGGATTAGAATCCAGAATAAACGGAACTTAAACGGGGCGGCACAGTGGCGCAGTGGTTAGCACCACAGCCTCACAGCTCCAGTGACCCGGGTTCAATTCTGGGTACTGCCTGTGTGGAGTTTGCAAGTTCTCCCTGTGTCTGTGTGGGTTTCCTCCGGGTGCTCCGGTTTCCTCCCACAGCCAAAAGACTTGCAGGTTGATAGGTAAATTGGCCATTATAAATTGCCCCTAGTATAGGTAGGTGGTAGGAGAACATAGGGACAGGTGAGGTTGTGATAGGAATATGGGATTAGTGTTCTTTTTCTTTTGGGCCTCCTTATCTCGAGAGACAATGGATTAGTATAAATGGGTGGTTAATGGTCGGCACAGACTTGGTGGGCCGAAGGGCCTGTTTCAGTGCTGTATCTTCAAATCAAATCAAAATCACATTGTCTATGAAGTGGATGATCCAGTAGTCTTCTGGCTGGAGCTGTATTCTTGAAGTCCTTGGCTGGTCAAAGTGCACTTTGTGGTTGGCCTGCTTTGCTCAGGGTTTTCTTTAAGACAGACTGGTAGGTGGCTCTCTTCCCCTGGTCTCTGGCTACAGCGGTCTGTAGGCTTGGAGAGTCCACAGTCGCAGACAGTTTTCAAACTTAATGTTTTCTGGGGAGAGAGAAAGGGAGTCACACAGCCTTTTCCTGCTACACAGTCTGAGTTACTGCATGTCTCTTGTCTGTGTAACAAAACTCCCAGTTTTTTCAGAGATGGACAGATGGTTCTCTCAATCGCCGTTGTTTTTAATGAGGTCCAAAGTCTAAAACCCAAAACCTCTCCTAGGTGGTGTTGTCAGTGTTCATCCCCTGGAGGGACATCTCCACTTATGAATGCCTCAAAATAGCTTTGAATGTCCCGCTAACGAGGGTAATATGGATAATCTACTCAGTTAGCCAAAGCATTGTCCTGGCTGGACTTCTTGTTAGGCTTTTGTCTCCAGTTCGATCTCCTGGTATTTCAGATGCAAATTGTGGTGGCCATCTTGGCTGCCAAATTTTTAAAAGTTAACTGTAGGATTTTTTCCATTAAAAGTCTAATGTAAGTTTCCAAACGATGAAATTAATATTTCTCATTTGGCATTTAGGGTTTTCTTGACACCTCCGTACCACATGGAATGAAATGTGACAATCGGAACATTTCATTACAGGGGTGGAAAAGAAAAAAAAGAAAACAGATTCATTCTCACTCATTCTCCAAATTCACTCATTAATCTTAGAACTTCTATAGCTGGCTTTGTCTGCAACAGCTAAGCTGATTTAATTTTCTTTTTTTGGATTTTGTTTGGGATTGTTATGTGTTGTCAAATAGGGATGTGCATTTCAATAAACATGTGGTTGCTGGTGATGCTTGGGGGTCTGCAAATTT
This sequence comes from Heterodontus francisci, assembly GCF_036365525.1. NCBI lineage: Eukaryota > Metazoa > Chordata > Chondrichthyes > Heterodontiformes > Heterodontidae > Heterodontus > Heterodontus francisci. The sequence goes on from NC_090378.1 coordinate 38,738,027, forward strand.
CAATTGTTGTTTAAGGCAAGTTCTCCTTTATGTACAAGCTTTAACACCTCAACTGCTGCTTTTGCAACACATGTCTTTAACCGTTCAGGTTCCAGTACCTTGATAATTTTTCTCCCTATAGGGGCATTGGGTAATAAATTGTTTTTTAGCCCCTGTGAGATATCTGAGATTTCCTCTGGGCCCTTGAATTCTGAATTGAAATTGTTGGGTTTCATTAGCTTTGGGTTTGGGCCCTGATCATTGGATTCTTCAGTGGGTAGATCCACACTGACCTCACTTTTAGTTTTCTAATGAGTCACAAAATTGCTGTTTACTTCAGGGCATTTTTCCTCTCCTTTTCCCTTTGCTGTGGGGAGGATCTCTTTGCTAATCTGCCCCATGTCCTCTGGGACATTCATGCTTGCGGTGTCTGTTCAGCTTTCACTGCACTCCACTGCAGCACTTTGACTAGGTGAGGCATCACCCTCACTGTTGATTTGCCTTTTTGAGAACTTTCCTTGCCCATGCAGGTTTCTATAAATCCTGTTAGCAGCCTTGGTAGCGTGCCTTTTTGGCCTGCGTTTATGTAGGAGAGTGTGGGGTGCAATTTTTCCAACATTTCAACCGGACGGTCAGGGTTCCAGTTGGGGATCCTCCTGGCCCTCCTCTAACCTTCCCTCACTGTCCTTTTTGTCCCCTTAATCCCTAACTGTCTGACAGACTTCTACTTGTCTGGCCCTTTTTGTTTTCAGCAGGGATCCCACACAATCCACCAGCACTCTGTTGAGGGGTTCCCCAAAAGTCAGCTATCTGGTGAATCACTGTTCACTCTTCATCTGCCGGTCTATGAGGAGGTCTCCACTTCCTCATCAGCACCTCATTCTTTAAATTGTAGCATTCAGAGACTCCCTCTGCTTCGGTGCCTGTTTGGGCAGTCTGTGCTAACTTCTTTAATACTGGGTCGGCTTGCTGAGCCTCAGCTGGGGAAAATCTGTCTAACCCATCCTTTGAGTCCTCTGTCTTCCCAAAGAAGGTTTCAGATAACCAGACAGTAGGGTTATCTGACTGCAGTGCCAGTTCAGCCTCCTCTGATAGAGCTTGTTTGGCCATGGAATTCAACTTGGAGAAGTGTGAGGTGATGCATTTGGGGAGGTCAAACAAGGCAAAGGAATACATGATTAATGGGAAAATACTAAGAAGTGTAGAGGAAGTGAGGGACCTTGGAGTGAATGTCCATAGATCCCTGAAGGTAGCAGGATAGGTCGATAAGGTGGCTAAGAAGGTATATGGAATCCTTTCCTTTAATAGCCAAGGTAAAGAACATAAGAGCAGGAAGGTTATGCTGGAACTGTATAACTCATTGGTTAGGCCACAACTTGAGTACTGTGAACAGTTCTGGTCACCTCATTACAGAAAGGATGTAATTACACTGGAGAGGGTACAGAGGAGATTTATGAGGATGTTGCCAGGACTGGAAAAATGCAGCTGAGGAAAGATTGGATAGGATGGGGTTGTTCTCCTTGGAACAGAGAAGGCCGAGGGGAGATCTGTTTGAAATGAACAAAATTTTGAGGGGCCTGGATAGAGTGGAGGTGACGGGGCTATTCACCTTAGCAGAGAGGTCATTGGCTAGGGGGTATAGATTTAAAATGATTCGTGAAAAAATTCGAGCAGAGATAAGGAAAAACTTTTCCATCCAGATGGTGGTGGGGGTCTGGAACTCACTGTCTGAAAGGGTAATTGAGGCAGAAACCCTCAAATCATTCAAAAGGAGTCTGGATATGCACCTCAAGTGCCGTAATTTGCAGGACAATGGACCAAATGCTGGAAGGAAGGATTAGAATGGATGGATCGTTTTTCGGCCGGCACAGACATGATGGGCCAAGTGGCCTGTTTCTCTGCCTTAAATTTTCTATGATTCTAGGTTCTCAGCTGGTCAAAGTGCACTTTGTGGTTGGCCTGCTTTGCTCAGGGTTTTCTTGAAGACAGACTGGTAGGTGGCTCTCTTCCCCTGGTCTCTGGCTGTAGCAATCTGTAGGCTTGGAGGGTCCACAGTCGCAGACGGTTTTCAAACAATGTTTTCTGGGGAGATAGAATGAGAGAAAGGGAGGTATGCAGACTTTTCCTACTGCACAGTCTGAGTTACTGCTTGTCTTTTGTCTGTGTAACAAAACTCCAAGTTTTTTCAGAGATGGGCAGACGGTCACATGGTTCTCTCAATCGCCTTTGTTTTTAATGAGGTCCAAAGTCTAAAACCTCTCTCAGGTATGGTGTCAGTGTTCACCCCCCTGGAGGGACATCTCCACTTATGAATGCCTCAAGATAGCTTTGAATGGCCTGCCAGCGAGGTTGATATGGATAATCTACTCAGTTAGCCAAAGCATTGTCCTGGCTGGGCTTCTTGTTAGACTTTTGTCTCCAGTTCGATCTCCTGGTATTTCAGATACAAATTGCAATGGGAATCTTGGCTGCCAGTTTGTTTAAAGTTAACTGTTGGATTTTTCCATTAAAAGTCTAATGTAAGGTTCCAGCTGATGAAATTAATATTTCTCATTTGGCATATAGAGTTTTCTTGACAACAAACTAAATTATAGTCTAGATATTTATTCTTGAATTTTCTAAAGTTGGATCACAAGAGAGATAGCTTCTGCAAGCAAAATAGTGCAACAAGGATTTCTGTTCAATTGCTAGACAATGTTATATTCCTATATATTGTGCATGTAAAATTGCACACGGTTGCATCAAGAGCAAGGAATTGCTGATAAGTGGTCTTTAAAGCAGAGCACAAGATAAATATCAAGCAAAGCCTAAAAATATAACCAGTACAACCCACATTTTGATATAGAACCCATTGTTTGTGGCTAAGAGACACTAAGAGAAAAACCAACTTAAACTTTCTCTCTACCAGCAGACACTTGGGCTGGATTCCATAGAGCCCTTGACATCGGGATTCGAGGCCGGGGAGGCCTGAACATGGCCCCAGATAACGTCTGCCATGGACCTCAACGCTGGCAGAGCCCGGCCCGATATTGCCAGTGGTAATGAGGCCTCGTGGCGGCACCCCTGCTGCTGGGTGTCGGGACCGCAATATGATTATTTAAATAAATCAAATTACCTGCATTAATTACACTCCCGTCACCTCCTGAGGTTCTGCCACGATCTTCACCCCAGTGGCCGGCACTGCCACGCCTTCTGATCCCTGTCCAGGAAAATGAGGTACAACACTGATGGGGAGGGGGTAGGAGGTAAGTTTCTCAGTGCGAGGGGTGTGTGGCGGTGGGACGGGGTCAAATTAATGTCATGGGTGTAGGGGATGGTAGGAAGGGTTATAGTTTAAAGTTTGTGCAGTTGTGGGGGGGAAGGTCCAATGGTAAAGGTAAATGTTTTGGGGGGAAAAGGGCAAATAATTAATTGAATTGTAATTGGGGGGTGAGAGAGGGGCAAAAGAGAGGTGTTTATTTTTTAATGCCATTTAACTTTAAATATTTACATTTTCTGGTAAGGCTATCAGCCCTTTAAAAATGGCGTCAGTGCCTGCGCACAGGCAGCTGATGCCATTGCCGGGGACGGCAGCCCGCCCCCTCCACATGATCGGGGGGTGGGGGGATGCGGCCTGCCCCGGCTATTTAAATGAGCCACTGCACTTGGAATCGCTGCGGCTTTTTGGTGGGCACCCATTTTTTGCGCCTGCTGCCGAGTTTGGCGGTGGGCTTATAGAATTCAGCCCCCTGTATGAAATGCTTTACATGCAACTCCCAAAGGCAGCATTCAGGTCTTTTTCTGTTACCAGAATTAAGATTTAATCAGTCCCAGGAGCAAAACAGATTGTAAACCCATGAAAGACCACAGAATGAGACAAAGAAAAATTTACTTGTTTCTCAGAAATGGTGAGTCTTGGCTTTAAATGTTTTGGCAACTCTGATGACAGAAGGAATCCAATGTATTTTGTAATTTTACCAGTAACCACTAGCTCTCAGTCACTGGATGACTAACACTCAGCTAGACTCAAAAGAAAAGTCCACATTTCTCTTTTTGCGTTCACATCCGTCATAATTTCCTGCCTAGGTTACAGCATTCAGTCAGCGAGTAGTTGAACAAGCTGTGGGTCATTGCCAGCTACATGTATTTCCTTTTCCTGCTAGCCTTCCCCTCCCCACAAAACTCAAACAAAAACCCTAGTATGTAATTAACAGAATCAGACCACCCACAGATATAGACAGGCAGACTCAGGCAGAGACAGCCTTAACTCTTGCTGCACTGAAGTCACTGCAGTGTACAGAGTTGCATTGCCGATGCTGTCAACAATCAAATTTAAACAACACATTTTCTATTTGCTTTCAATACTGTCAAAATATTCACACATCCAGTTTCTGGACACTTTAAAAGGTTAAATGGGTGGTGTCGCCATTATGGAAGTTTGGGAATTCGTACTGAGATGTAGAGTACTGGACATAAGTGAATTGGCTCTTTCTAGTGTGCATTGTATTGAATATATGTGTAGACGTACACAAAGCTAACAGCAATAGATGTGAGTGAAGTGTTACTCTTATCCAATGTACACTATGCATATACAGAAGCTATTTATGCTCAGTACTTGAGCCAGAATCCAGATCCAAAAATTTGGAGACACTAACTTCTTTCATTAAACAGCCCCATTTACATCATTAATAATATGGCTGTTGTCAGGTCACCTGCTTCACAGGATCCCTCAGTGGTTCCACCCTCTATAATCAATGGTTCCCATTCCACTTGTTGCTATTAATGCTTCTAACGTTTTAAAAATATATTTAAATTGAAGCGAGGAAAAGAATCTCGACACCATGCCATATATGTACAAGTTTTTCTGCTACATTATTTTAACGCATTTTTATATAGCAATGGAACTGTGAATGAGCAGTAGTAGAATTGTTTCACAGGTGGCAGTCACCCCACAGTACTTCACCAGGTGGCCATCCTTCATGCTCCAGGGACCCGGGTTCGATTCCGGGTACTGCCTGTCTGGAGTTTGCAAGTTCTCCCTGTGTCTGCGTGGGTTTTCGCCGGGTGCTCCGGTTTCCTCCCACAAGCCAAAAGACTTGCAGGTTGATAGGTAAATTGGCCATTATAAATTGTCACTACTATAGGTAGGTGGTAGGGAAATATAGAGACAGGTGGGGATGTTTGGTAGGAATATGGAATTAGTGTAGGATTAGTATAAATGGGTGGTTGATGTTCGGCACAGACTCGGTGGGCCGAAGGGCCTGTTTCAGTGCTGTATCTCTAATCTAATGTATGATCTTCTGGCAATTCACAGTGGTCGACATCACAGATGGACACAATCCTGACCTCATACAACATCCACACATGTGCACTTCCCAACAGCGATAAACAATAACAACACTGGAAGCAATCAGGAACAAGAACCAGGCTTAATTTTCTTCTCCTGAGCCCCCAAGGTACGGAGATTAAATGTATTGTCCTTACAGCTGTCAGCTAACTCAGCACAGACAAGTGATTGAACTTAGGACTTCCTGTTCTGTGTGACTCAGTTCAATACTTGTTACGTCATCAGGCAACCTCAGCAACTAGTTAATCAAAAACCTGTTCCCTAATTTTGACAAATTCCCAGATCTTGGTGAATAACTAACCAAAGTACAACACGTCTCACAATTGGCTATTTAGATATTAAAATATTGCAAAAATGTCAGAATATTTATTGTAAGATAACATCTTCCTGCAAATGTAGTGTCTAATTAATAAAAGTGCAACCCAAGTTTTGCATTGGATAATTTGGTCAACTAACTGTTAGAATTGAAAAAAATGGGAACAAACTGATCTCTATTGGGAAAAGTACATTCTGTGGTGACTTTACATAAAAGGCTCAATGCCATACGACTCGAGAAATTATATGTGGAGGTTTCTAGCATGCAAGCGAAAAATTCTCAACCAATAAAAAATGGATTGCAGACTTCAAAGCAACTAATAAAGTATGGAAACAATATACGGAAATTATACTTTTTCTTATTTAAAATGACCCAGTTAACTCTCCCATTTAAATGTTTCAAGCATTCACTCCATGAGGCAGCTGATATTTTAATGAAAGATTCTGTTTGACTGATATATAGCATTAAAAGCTTTAAGGGCAAATGGTGACAAATGCCAGAGCACTTAGCAACTTTTCCACTCTCAGACCACTGCTACTATAACTACAGATATCCAAGGTCAATTATATTTGGCATTCCCTGATAACTGCCATTTTCTAGGTCACCTAGAACTGCATCAAAGTTCATTAGGTTTCCTTCCATAGCTGTTTATATACTCCCTGAGGCTGAAGGAGGATTTATGTGCTGCTGCTTGAAGAACTGATAGGTCTCTGGAGACTGGCTCTGGAAACCACCCATGAGACCACAGCATTGCAGGCAGGAAATTGGCCTGCCCAAACCTTGAAGTCCCCAAGTAGTAACTTGCAACAGAAGTCTTCCCTGAGGGATGTCTGTCAACATCACTGTTGGTACTATGTAATCACAGAGCTTTATGTTGGCTTTTATTTGTTGTTCCACTAAATGCAGAATTCCAAGGAGGCATACATCATCACTGAATGGGCTAAAGGTGCATTGTTGCCCGACTGGGAACTTTTTGGATAGGCTGAGTAACTCTGCCCTTTCAGACTGATCAAAATGTGCCAGTCCATCATGTGTCATATCTCTTCCCATATGAACTGTGCCCAGGTGACCTGTGGTGTGTTCCCCAATTACATAGTTGACATTCCTGGATAAAGATTTACACTACACTTGCAGCCTAATTTTCACAAAAGGTTTAAGTCATCCAGGATATTTGTGATTTTTCAATACTGTCCCGTTACAGAGGATTTTCCTCGATACACTATCGTTCAATTGAAGACTTACAAAAAGATTTTTTTCCTCCGTGACTTCGGATGGCACTACTTCTCCACAAGGTTGGCACAATGCTTTCTTTTGCTGCTCCTCGGGGCATGTTCTGTTAGACCTGTATACTTCGTTTGATTGGGCCAAATTCAAAAGTCAAAAATGACCATATCTGGTTATTTTGGTTTATTCTGTGGACACTCTAAATTTACCCAGTTAATTTAAGCAATAGTTTGTTACTGGAACTATAGCAGCCATAGTAGTTTTTTTTTAAAGCTACCTGGTCACTAGATGTTCTGTGGTGCTCCTTTCCTGCAGGTTTGAAAAGGGGAAACAATTTTTGATGGCCTTTTAGAAAGAGGCCAGGTGATTGCAATACCTGGGGAGGAGACTGAGTGAAAAATTTGAATCTGTTTTCCTTGGCAGTGTTGCCTGGCTGATCAATCTAGGAAGGGTCTACAGTCAGACTGTAATATTGTAGAAGCGTCCAATTCCCTTGGCAGTACAATGGAGAGAAGGGCAATGCAATGAGTGCACTCTTCTTCCCTTCAAGCTGGAGGTCAATCAGTCTCTAGTGGGATCAGATCCTCAAATCCACAAAAATCCCCAAAGCAGAAACCAAAGTTGATTCTTAAAGACCCCAAGATCTTATTATTAGTTATTTGGTTCTCGTTTCTGTTTTTTTTTTAAGAATAAAATCTGCTTTTAATGATAATACTCAAATCATGATTGCCAAGATTATGAACATTATGTGAAGGTTTTCCCTGGTTGTACTGATAAATAATTGTTAAATCAGTTGCTAATGTGAACCAGGGCTTCTCAGATGCTAACTAGTAATTAAAAATAATTTATTGGTTGTGTGATGCCAAAAGTGGCCATTAGATTAATACAAGTGGAAGGTCCTAAACTTAAGTATGTTTGTACAATACCTATTCATCCTAATGTTGCAAGATAGTCTGAGTTTTATAATCAATTTGCTAAAAGAGGTTTGCTCAAAAGGAAGGAACAGCGATTTAAGCAGCTGAGTACTGAGCAGACTGGTCCTTGAGCAGTTTCAGTGAATTGTTTATAAAACTTATCTTGTAATATTAGAATATATATTCAAATTTGCTTTAAATTTTAGAACCTAATGCTTTAATATCACATAATGATCTGCAGTGAGCCTGAGGAATTGACTGATGATCAGCTGGTTATAGTGATCATTTGGGCTACTGGGCAAATTGATAATATAATTAGATTGTATTGTATATTTCATTTCAGTGAATTTTTGTCCCCAGGAAGGAAAGGACCTTCAAGAAAAGAGAAATGGAACATTTTTAGGCACCCAGGGTCAGCAATAAGCACTTTCGGGATAGACATAAAATGAGTTAGATTTGTATCAAATTTTCCTCTATTTTGCCTCAACGATGTGCCTTAGACAGGTTGAAATCCAGCCTGGGTACTGGGTGAATTGTCCTGGTCAATATTTATCCCTCAATCGACATCACTTAAAAAAAATTATCTGGTTATAAGATTACTGTTTGGCGAAGCTTTCTTTGTGTAAATTGGCTGCTACATTTCCTACATCACAACAGTGACTACACTTCAAAAAGTATTTAGTTAGCTATAAAGCACTTTGGGTTGTCTTGAGGTCATGCCCTGAAATAAAATAACTCCTGACAACGCAGAGCATGTGCACAGCGATCGCAGGCATCATCAATGCGTGTGAATATTTGCCAGCCTGCCAGTATGAATGCGTGTATGCATGCACATGACATCACCATGCAATGGCATCCTCACCCCTCAATAGCCATCTCCATTCACCCGAACAGTACCCTGCTCCCTCCCGCTATCCCTGCTTCAATCGCCACTTCACCTCGCTCGATCCCCGCCACGCCCAGCTACTCGCTCCCACCCCACTGGCCTCTGTACACATCGGCCACTTGCTCCAGGCCTCCCCGTTTCCCCCCTCTCAGCCATTCGCTCCAGCCCTCAATGCTTTCTCCCCCTATTCTGCCCCAACAGCCGTTGCACCCCCCCCCCCCCTTCAACTGCTCATTCCATACCTCGCCACTTTCCTCCCCGCCACTCCCCTGGGCTGATTGTTCACAGAATCACAGAATTGTTACAGCGCAGAAGGGGGCCATTCGGCCCATCGTGTCTGCACCGGCTCTCTGAAAGAGCAATATCCTCAGTTCCATTGCCCTGCCTTCTCCCCATAACCCTGTACATTCTTCCTTTTCATATAACTGTCTAATTCCCTTTTGAATGCTTCAGTTGAACCTGCCTCCACCATGTTCTCAGGCAGTGCATTCCTTAACCACTCGCTGCGTGAAAAAGTTTTTCCTCATGTCACTTTTGCTTCTCTTACCAAATACTTTAAATCTGTGCCCTCTCGTTCACGATCCTTTCACGAGTGGGAACAGTTTCTCTCTATCTACTCTGTCCAAACCCCTCATGATTTTGAATATCTCTATCAAATCACATCTCAGCCTTCTCTTCTCCAAGGAAAACAGTCCTAACTTCTCCAACATATCTTCACAACTGAAATTCCTCATCCCTGGAACCATTTTCATGAATCTTTTCTGTACTCTCTCCAATGCCCTCACGTCTTTCCTAAAGCTCGGCACTTAGAACAGGACGCAATACTCCAGCTGAGGCCGAACTAGTGTCTTATACAATTGCAAAATAACTTCCTTGGTCTTGTACTCCTATTAATAAATTAATAAAGCCCAGGATGCTGTATGCTTTATTAACCTCACTCTCGCAACCTGTCCTGCCACCTTCAATGACTTACGCACATATATACCTAGGTCCCTCTGCTCCTGCACCCCCTTTAGAATTGTGCCCTTTATTCTATATTGTCTCTCCATGTTCTTCCTACCAAAATGAATCACTTCACATTTCTCTGCATTTAACTTCATCTGACACCTGTCTGCCCATTCCACCAACTTGTCTATGTCCTTTTGAAGTTCTACATTATCCTCCTCACAGTTCACAACGCTTCCAAGTTTCGTATCATCTGCAAACTTTGAAATTGTGCCCTGTACATCAAGGTCTAGGTCATTAATACATATCAGGAAAAGCAAGGGTCCCAACACTGATCCCTGGGGAACTCCAATACAAGCCTCCCTCCAGCCGAAAAACACCCATTAACCACTACTCTTTGTTTCCTGTCACTCAGCCAATTTCGTATCCATGTTGCTACTGTCCCTTTTATTCCATGAGCTACAAGTTTGCTCGCAAGTCTGTTGTGTGGCAATGTATCAAATGCCTTTTGAAAGTCCATGTACATCACCTCAACAGCATTGCCCTCATCAACCCTCTATGTAAACATGATTTTCCCTTAAGAAATCCATGCTGACTTTCCTTAATTAACTCACATTTGTCCATGTGACAATTGATTTTGTCCCTAATTATTTTTTTCTAGAAGTTTTCCCACCACCGAAGTTAAACTGAATGGCCTGTAGTTGCTGGGCTTATCTTTACACCCTCTTTTGAACAAGGGTGTAACGTTTGCAATTCTCCAGTCCTCTGGCACCACCCCCCAAGTCCTTGGAAAACTGAAAAATTATGGCCAGTGCCTCAGCAATTTCCACCCTCACTTCCCTCAGTATCCTTGGATGCATCTCATCTGGCCCTGGTGTTTTATCCACTTTAAGTACAGACAGCCTATCCAATACTTCATCATTTTAAAACCCCTCTAGTGTCTGACTTACTTCCTCTTTCAACATTGCCTGGGTTGCATCTTCTTCCTTGGTAAGACAGATGCAAAGTATTCATTTAATACCTCAGCCATGCCCTCTGCCTCCATGCGTAAATCCCCTTTCTGGTCCCTAATCAGCCCTACTCCTCCTTTTACCACCCTTTTACTATTTATATGCCTATAGAAAACTTTAGGATTTCCTTTAATGCTAGCTGCCTGTCTCTTTTCATGCTATCTCTTTGTTTCTCTTATTTGCTTTTTCACTTCCCTTCTGGACCTTCTATATTCAACCTGGTTCTCAATGGTATTTTCTACCTAGCATTTGTCATAAGCACACTTTTTCTTCTTTATCTTAATCTCTATCTCTTTTGTCATCCAGGGAGCTCTGGATTTGTTTGCCTTACTTTTTCCCCTTTGAGGGAACATACCTTGACTGTGCCTAAACTATCTCTTCTTTGAAGGTAGCCCGTTATTCATTTACCAGTTTTCCTGACAGCTTTTGACTCCAATTCATTCGCCCCAGCTCCATTCTTACCCCATCGAAGTTAGCTTTCTTCCAGTTAATTATTCTTACCCTGGATTGCTCTTTGCCTTTTTCCATAGTCAGCCTAAACCTTATGATACAATGATCACTATCCTCTAAATGCTCTCCTGATACTTGATCCACTTGGCCCACCTCATTCCCAAGAACCAGATTTAGCAGTGCCTCCTTTCTTGTTGGACTAGCAACATATTGTTGCAGAAAATTTTCCTGAACACACTCTAGGAACTCTTGCCCCTCACTGCCCTTTACACGACTATTATCCCAGTCTATGTTTGGATAATTAAAGTCCCCCATTATAACTACCCTATAATTTTTGCACCTTTCTGTAATTTCCTTGCAAATTGTTCCTCCACGTCGTTCCCACTAGCTGGTGGCCTATAGACAACACCGAGCAATGTAACTGCACCTTTTTTGTTCCTTAGCTCTCGCCAAATTGATTCTGTCCTCGATCCCTCTGGGACATCCTTTTTCTCCAGCACTGCAATGCTCTCCTTAATCAATATTCCCTCCCCCTTTTTTCCCTTTCCTATCTTTCCTGAACACCTTGTATCCAGGAATATTTAACATCCAGCTTTGAGCCAGATCTCTGTTATAGCCACAACATCATATTTCCACATGGCAATGTGTGCCTATGCCTCACCAGTCTTATTAACCACACTCTGTGCATTCACAAACATGCACATTAATCCTGATTCAGACTTTATTACTTTCTCCCTTACTCTGACCCCACCTAATAACGTATTATTCCCTACTCTCATGCTAGCTATCGCCCCCAGGCTTCTTTGCACCTTGATATTCCTCTCTAATACTTGTTCCTGGTTCCCACACCACAGACAAGATACCAGTTTTGCATCCCTCCAATCTGAGCTTCCTCTTAAGTTCCCATTCCCCTGACAATTTAGTTTAAACCCTCTCCAACAGCATAACAAATCTCCCTTCGAGGATATTCGCCCCAATCCTGCTAGGATGCAACCTGTCCATCTTGTACAGGTCCGACCTGGCCCAGAACCAGTCCCAATGTCTCAGAAATCTGATGCACTCCCTCCTACACCAGTTCTCCATCCACGTGATCAATAGTTCAATTCTCCTATTCTTATGCTCACTTGTACCTGGTACCGGGAGTAATCCTGAGATTACTGCTTTTGAGGTCCTGCTTTTTAATCTCCTTCCTAGATCCCTAAACTCTGCTTTCAGGACCTCATCCCCCGTCTTACGTATGTCATTAGTACTGATGTGGACCACGACCTCTGGGTGTTCACCCTCCCCCAGAAGAATGTCCTGCAGCGACTCCGTGACATCCTTGACCCTGGCACCAGGAGCAACACACCATCCTGGAGTCACGTTTACTGCCGCAGAAATGCCTGTCTGTTCCCCTAACTAATGATTCCCCTATGACTACTGCTCTTCCACTCCTCTTCCTTCCCTCCTGTGCAGCTGAGCCACCTGTGGTGCCACAAACTTGGCTCTGACTGCACTCCTCTGAGGAACCATCACCCTCACCAATATCCAAAATGGAGAGCCGATTAGCGAGTAAGATCGTCTCAGGGAACTCCTGCACTACCTGCCTGGTGCTCTTAGACTGCCTGGTGGTCACCCACTCCCTATCTGCCTGCAGACTTCTAACCTGCAGTGTGACCACCTCCCTAACCATGCTATCCATGTAGTCCTTTGCCTCGTGGATGAACAACAGTGACTCCAGCCGCAGCTCGAGTTCCGAAACCTGGAGCTGAAGCTTCTGCAGCCGTTGACACTTCTTCCAGATGTGTTTGTCTAGGCCACGTGGTGTGTCCATGACTTCCCACATACCGCAGGATGTGCATTCACTTGGCAGAGCTGCCCTGCCATAGCTTAACTTTACAGACTATTTATCATTAGTAGAATAGCTTACCGGTTACTCACCAAACAGCTCAATGGCAGCCATTGAGGGGATTTTCGGGTTGAATTTGTCTTTTGTGATAAATTGAGCAGCACCATCATTAATCCTGGCAGCTGCCTGAAACGCCACAGACAGTGACGTTTCAGTGGAAGACGCAGCATTTGCGCATGTGCTAGAACTGCGCTACCTAGTGGTTGCGTTGTCAGCAAATGCAGCCTTTAAAGAAGGATGTAAATGCATTGGAAGCAGTTCAGAAAACGTTTACTAGACTAATACCTGGGATGGGTGAGTTGTATTATGAGGGAAAGTTGGACAGGCTAGGCTTATATCCGCTGGAGTTTAGAAGATTAAGAGGTGACTAGATTGAAACATATAAGATTCTGAGGGGGGGATGTGGAAAGGATGTTTCCTATTGTGGGAGAATCTAGAACTAGGGGTCACTGTTTAAAAATAAGGGGTCACTTATTTAAGACAGTGATGAGGAGGAATTTTTTCTCTCAGAGGGTTGTGAGTCTTTGGAATTCTCTTCCTCAAAAGGCGATGGAAGCAGAGTCTTTGAATTTTTTAAGGCAGAGGTAAATAGATTCTTGATAAGCAAGGGGGTGAAAGGCTTTTGGGGGTAGGCAGGAACGTGAAGTTGAGATTACAATCAGATCAGCCATGATCTTATTGAATGGCAGAGCAGGCTCGAGGGGCTAAGTGGCCTACTCCTGCTCCTAATTTGTATGTTTGCATGCCATTCATCAAGGGAAGTGGTCTCAGAACTGTGCCATCTCCTTCAACAGAACCTGCAGCCTCACAGCAGGGTGAGGACGGTGCTGCCAGTTGTTGTCAAGGTCACTGTCACTCTCAACTTCTAGGCAATCGAATCCTTCCAGGCGGGAGCAGACAACATTGCAAATATTTCCCAGTTCCCCATACATTGTTGCATCCAGAGATGACGGAGGCCCTGTACACCAGGAGAGGAGGGTTCATCATTTTCTCTTGAACCAGAGAGAAGCAGGATGAGTGGCAGGTGACTTTGCTGGAATTCCCAATGATGCAGGAAGCTCTCAGCTGCACACACATGGCTCTGCAAGCCCACATGTCAATGGGGAAATGTACCAGAACCACAAAGGGCTCTCCTCCATTAACATGCAATTGGTTTGTGACCATGCCCATCAAGTCAGTGAATGCCTGCTATCCTGGCAGCAGCGACACCTTCATCTTCAGGCAGTTTGCTGTTCCTTCCATCTTCAGATCACCATGAAGAACCAGAGGCTGGCTGCTTGGAGGCAAGGGATCTCCCCTCTGCACATGGCTAATGACTCCCCTCTACCACCCAAAGATAATAGCCTTACAACGAGAGCCATGCAGCCACAGGAACATCATGGAGCAGACCATCACCATTCTCAAGCAACGGTTCCACTGCCTGTGCCACTCAGAGGAAGTCAGAGCGTGTCTCTACATTCATGGTGGTCTGCTGCGCCCTCTGCAACCTTGCTATTATGACAGGGCAGCCATTATCACCAGGCCAATAGAGGCCACCTTGGGAGGAGGATAAAGGAGAAGGAGGAGAAGGAAGAAGAGAAGAGAAGGAGGGAGGGAGAAGACATCCAGAACACCTTCACTTCGGTTTGGTTATTCATGAGCATCTACACATAATCCGGTTCCCTCAGGCCATCATCCCATCACCACCATTGTTCCACAATTCCCGACCTTCCCATCCATCTGTGACATCCCATCACAGTGTCCTATTGGCCAAAATCCTGTAATAAAAGCCAACCATAGCAACATTTCCATACCAACTTTATCCAACAACACATCAAATAATACAAACAAAATGAACTATTTGCTCTTGTGCATCCCCTTAGTTCCTGTCTTCCACATGCCTTCACCTGTCCTAATGCTCCTACACAGTGCTACTCCAGTGGCTGCAGCATGGCTGGCAGATGACTGCTGACTTTCACTGGAGGAGACTGCAGATGGCTTTGCAGGATGACTTTCAGCTGCTCTGGCCCCAGAACGCCCGGATTTGGCCTGCACCACCTCCACATTGGGGTGCTTCTCCTTACAGCCAGTTCCTGCAGAAACAGTCAGCAGCAGCTTCCTTTCAATCAGTGCAGCTCCTCTTTAAGAGGGGCAGGCTGCCTTAAAGAGGTGCAGGCTATTTGGAACATGTGCTAGCCACGCACGCTGCTGGTCTCCCTGTTAAGCATTCAGCCAGCCAGCAACGCAGGTCGCGCTCGGCTGAAAGCTACAATCTTTCAAACGAAGGGGCAGCACAAAATTTGCGTCCTGCCTGCCTCAGTGAGACCAGGTATGTACTGATCACAAATGGCAAACCCCACACCCGAAAACAGGAGCAAAACAATTTTTAGCCCTAAAGATTCTAAGTGAGCTGATATTGCCTTATCCACTTCCCAGTGAATGCAAACTAGCAGCGCAGAATTTGTAACTTCAATTGGTTTTGTTCTTAGTAGAGAAAGCTCTTATTTGCACATATAGGGCAGGATTTTCCCTGTGGGCTTCAGCACCCCACCATCTGCCTTAAATGGGGGTCAGAAATCCACACTGTGCGGGAAACAGTGATTTTCCCCAAATTGGCCAATTAATGGCCAGAGGGCTGGCTCACCTTCCAATTAAGGATGGTGACTGGGCTCTCAAAGCTGGAGGGCCAACAGGAGGTCCTCCAGCTTGGTAGCATCAGCATGCCACCTTTCCAGGTAAGTGAAGGAGAGGGTGCCCAAAGATGGAGGCGCCCTCTCTCCAACTTTTTAAAATATTAAATAATTTTTAAAAAGCCTTAGCAATCGGGCCATCACTGTGGAGGGGGAGCCCCTCCACAGGGTGGCCTGTGGCTGCAGCTAACCGGGCATATGGGAAGGGCTTCTAAGCCTGCCTGAAGTGCTGCCCACCCCCCAGTCTGCCGTCGGGAGGCTGCCTCCAGGTAGCTGTTCTGTTCCCCGTCGGCTGCAGGGACCTGGAAGCCGACTGGAAAATCCCAGTTGGCCTGCAACAATAGGCCTTAAGTGGCCATTAACTATCTGAATTGGCTACCTGCAGTTTGCCTGGGGGTGCGATGGAGTTGGGGAGCCAGCATGCCGGCTGGTGGCATGAATTTGCGTGTCCGCCTGCCTCCATTGGGGGCTAGAAATTCAGCCCATACAGTTCATTCCTTGATGCTGTGAACAAGGAGTCCTGTAGAGGCTGCTCTTACAGTTGATACCCGTATAGTTCTTTTCCAAGAAGTAAATGACTTTTCACCACTGGGTGTCATCGTATTCAAAGCATCCTCATTTCAAAATGTTGTGATTCCTGAGAAGATATTTAATTTTTATGAGTAAATTAATTTTATACTGATTACTCTGAATGGTGGAAATCTTCATTAAAGATTCTGTACACTTTTAAAATATTGAATAAGAATACAACTTGATTCGTTTTTACTTGGAATCTACCTGGCTGAAAAATAAAAGTACAATAATATGCAAATATATATTTAAAATATCGCCCCTAAGATTGCAATTCCCATCACCTTTTACAAATGCTGAGAATGAAAAGCTTTAACTGCTTTAGCAAAAACTTTTACAATTTCTTTTTTATCTTCTCACATTTGGTTTCCTTCATTTATTTTTTTTTGTGATTGCTTTCATTCTCTTTTCACACTTTTTCATGGTATCTACTAATTACACTCACTGGTCAGAGAGGACTTTCACGTGGCCCTAGTGACTCCAACTCTTAGGTAAGTTTAAATAAAATGTACTAGACAAATTGATCCTCTCGACTGATTCAAAGCATAGGTTCCTTGTGGTTAACCTCTGTCATATTAGGATGAAGGTAAGGCATTTTCCCACAATGAAGAAACACTTTGAAGGACTGTCAACCACTTTTACACTTATCCAAGTTGAATTGTGAGGGGTTACCTAATGACAGAAGGCAGAAAGCAAATCTCCTGTCCCTCTTTCTCATTTAGAGGATAGTCATAGATGCAGAATTGCATAATAAAAAATTGCCTTTTTCCTCCAAGTATATAAAGTTTATAGAAAATCAGATCTAATCTTTGTTAGAGTGCTTTCTACTAATATGTCTCTGTATACATATTTTATGGGGCACATTACCCACAACTTCAAATTCTTGCTGAACTAATTAATCTTGCTGTTCCTGACTCCAGTATATATATATATATATAGAAGAAACAGATGTTTGCACACACAAAAAGAAATGACCATTGATGGCTCTGACATCAACACCAATGCCTTTCCCTTCTGCTATCGTGCTTTGATTTCTACTCAACGCAGTAGAGTTTATGTGTATGAGCATCACATAAACTAGGATAATAACAGAGACACACACTGAGCAAATTGTGTGTTAGCCACAGGGACCCCAGGGGAAAGGCAGCTGTCACGGCCGACAGCTTGGGTGGTCCATTCAGCTGTGTTTATGGTCCCAGCCAATGAGATTGCAATGCTTGTTCTGGGGAATTGAATCTGGTTTACAAGTGCTTTAGGCCATGATGGGAAGTCAAGCTGCAAATCTGGGATTTCTGGAGGCGTTCAGCTCACCCCTGAGCTCCGCATTTCACCTAAATTAGTCAATTTAAAGAGGTTGAACTACATGCAAATACAACAGTATCCATTTTCTTTGTTACATTGCAGCACAGAGGCTGAGGTTTTAACCCTTTCAGGGAAGCAATGCGTTAGTAATTTTTAAAAAATTTATTAAATAGATGGCAAGATGACCTTGTAGGTACTGGTACTCCAGTTCGCACAGAACGTGAGATGTGGTTAGCAATTTTTCTTTTTTTACTTAGCCAGTTTGTCTTCTCGGCTGCAAGGAGGATAGGCAATTTTCCTGGCAGGGGAATCAAATGAAAGAATGGGGCCTTCTTCCCCCTCACACACAGTAGAAGGTGGGGGAAAAATTCCCCTGTGGACCTCTCCCAGAGCATGCGTGCAAGGTTTCTGCCTGCACTTTCTGCTGGGCAGTGGTACTGTGGGAGAGAAGGGGGAAAAAAGGCAATGAAATAATTTGTAAGTATTTCTCTCTTTCCTGGTGGAGAAGGCGAGGAAATAAATACTGCTGCATGCAGGTCCTAGCCACTGGTACAGCAAATATGTTTTTCTGTATCTGGCCTGCTTTCCCCAGCTGCCTGGTCAACTATTGCATTTATAGATGTACAATGATACAGGCCTGATACATAGATAGCTGCAGAGACATCAATGACTTTTCTTTTGAAATCTGTCATTTTAGAGGGTCATTACAGCTTAGTCGTGATTTGAGGTCTTTCCTGGGTGCAGCAAAAGTGCCTTTTCCCTATTTATTTAAAAAATGTGAAAAAGATCATATAAAAAACAAGTAAATGCCATGATATATGAATACTTTACCTATACATGTTAAAACATTATTATTAAAAGAAGTTTCTCAACACAGATGTGGGGTTTCATGTGGCATCGCAGTCATGGTGAATGGACTGCATAAAGCCAAAAAATCTTGAGTTAGCAGCCCATGAACACAATAGTCATTAAGCCTTGGCTCTCACCTGCTAGCTTCACACTTCATAGTATTCTGTAGTAGAGACATGGGGGAGAATTTTCCCAGCCCGGTAAAGGCAGGTTCCAATGCATGTGGGGTAGGAAAGTCCCAGGAAATTGACATTGAGTTGGGAATCCTGACGTCATCCCACCCTCTTCCCCGGAGCTGATTGAAGGTGAGCAGGGAATGCCCTTGGATCTGTTGGGCAAGTAATTAGGAAGTAGTCGAGATAGGTTAAGAAAACAATTAAGACCTGTTTTCACCCTGAATCCTGGATTTCCCAGCCAGAGAACCTATTTCCTGAAATAAAAACAGAAAGTGCTGGAAATACTCAGCAGGTCTGGCAGCAACTGTAGAGCGAGAAACAGAGTTAACCTTTCAGGTCTATGACCTTTCATCAGAACTGCTATTTCCTGACCTGTCAGCAACTCACCAGAGTGACCATGCCAAGTGCTCAGCGGGAAGAGCTTCTTCAGTGAACTGACAAGCTGTGAAGGCTTTGATCAGTTGCACTGAAGAGTTCCAGCCGTGGCCATTGAGAGTAGAGGCCTGCTCAGGTCGGGAAAAAAGAACCCGACCTGAACCCAACTGAACCAGCACGGACCCGGCCCGAGTCCCTCCGGTTTTGTCCCGAGCCCAACCCGACACAAACCTGCCCCAACTCGACCCGAGCCCGAACCAACCATCCCTTTACTTACCTTCCTGACACCAAACCTGCAAGAAGCTGCAGCGCATGCGTGATGACGTCATAGTGATGTCACTCGCTCACTGCGCAGACTCAGTTTCATCCCGGACTGCCAGCTCAGGTAAGTTTTTAAAATTTCAATACTTACCAGCAGAGCACTTACCGTGTGTTTCCGGCCCGAACCGACCAGAGCACAACCTGGACTCGGCCTGACCCGACCCGAGCCTGAACGCCATATCCTGAAGATGGGGCCCAAACCCGACACATGTCGTCGGGTCCTGTCGGGTTCGGGTTGGGTAGCAGGCCTCTAATTGAGAGCCCGCTGTTCAAAACACTTCTTCTCCCAGAGAGTATTGTCACCTCCCTGCTGTCAGCCTTCACCATGCATGGAAACAGCTTATGTTCCACTTCCTAAGGGGCAACAGCAGAAGCCAACCATTGCCAACAGCTCCAGCAGCAGCAGGAGCAACACCAGCAGCAGCACCAGCTGCCTTCTCCTCAGCCACATTCCCCTCCACAGGGCAGATGGGATGAACACCGAGATCCAGCTGGAAGGATGTGGAACCCCCATCACAGGGTCTATAGGCAGATCTACAGGATCAGCTCTCTCGACATGTCTGAACACCAGTGCCTCAGGAGGCTCAGGCTCTCATGGCAGATCGCTGCTGACATCTGCAGTCTCCTGGAACAAGACCTCCTTCCCAGTGCAGCAGGTGGGCACTCATTGCCAATGGCCAACAAGATGCCTGTCACTGGAGGGCCACCGCAGGGTCAATGCCTCTCTCCAAGTTGTGTGCTCTCTTCTGCAAGGAGAGAAAGCAGAAAAGGTGTGAGTGCTGGTAACAGCTTGTGTGCAGAGAAAGGAAGGACGCCAATTGTGAAGGGTGACTGTGAGAAATGGGTGTGAGAGGGAAATTAGCTGAGGGTAAGTATGTGTTGGCTGCTCAGATGGGAATCTGAGGTACCTGCAGGGAGAGGAATGAATGGAGGTGCAAGGTGTGTTAACCTTGAGGCCTCCTGTGCAACACATTGCTGGACAAGTCAGAATGTAGTATTTGGCACCTGAAAGTGTTATGGCAGCCACCTGCCATGCCCTCCCACGTTCCTGGGTCCTCTTGGTGCACAGTATCTAGGTCGGAGGGATCACATTTCTGCTGTTGACATCCTTGGCCACTTCTATCCATGCCTGTTGGTCGGAGATGTTGTCCTCGTTCTCCCATCTTTGGGAGAGCTTGCCTCACTGCAGCCCCTCAGATCCCACAGCAGGACCTCCAGGTAAGACAGAGAGAGAGAGAGAGAGAGAGAGCCAGGGTAGCCTTCCTTGTCTCTATTCCTGTGGTTGCAGCAGCTTGAAATACCCAAGTGCTGGTGAACCCTTGTAACCCAAGCTGTGGTCCCTTTAATCAGAAATCCTTCCTTTGACAGAATGGATGTATCATCCCGCCCACCCTCCTTGATTGGTCAAGGACAATTGGTATGCTCTACTAAAGAGCAATGGCCGGGCACACCATTTAGAGAGTCAGGTTCTCGAACTGAAAATGGTCCTGCTGGTCTGGCAGGGACTAGGTGAACAAGATTCTGCCTGTGCTGTGGGAATGAAGGAAAGGATTCAACAAGGTCATTTTTTTGCATTGTGGCAAAATGCATTTGCTGTGTAAATTGTAACGTATGCATTTATTAAGAAAATTTGAACAATACTGAACTTGGCCCAATACTGCAAAACAATGATGTTGTATACATTTGGAGTAGAAAAGGAAGAGGCATTACAATTTATAGTGTGCAACACCATGGTATTAAACAATTCTGAGCATTTCTGTACTTTTGTACTCCCTTTTTTTAAACATATTGATTGTGATACTTTTGGCTACAATTCAGAAGGTTACAAATAAAATTAATTGGATTGTGGTATCTATCAAATAAACTTCACTAGAGAATCACACACAGTATATGATAGAACAGAGTTATCCTTTCTAGAAAATGTTTGAATTCATTTTTCTCAGACAAGTTATTTTATTCACTTATGTGGGGAGCATCTAGAAAACACTCAGAAAAATTAATAAAAGGCTATTTGGCCCAACTAGCTTTCCCTTCTATAGAAATCCAAGATCTCTACCTATTTTATGATAGTATTTAAATAGTAAATAGTATTTAACCTTTTAAATGCCTCCAGAGTTTTTTCACCCAATTTTAATTCTGTGCAAGTGAATGGTTTTTGACTGAGTAAAAGCTCACCCTTTTGTCTCCACTTGCTTTGAACTGATGAAGGGTCACTGACCTGAAATGTTAACTCTGCTTCTCTCTCCACAGATGCTGTCAGACCTGCTGAGTATTTCCAGCATTTCTTGTTTTTACTTCAAAAGTACCTCATTGGCTCTACAGAACTTTGAGACATTCAGTATTCATGAAAAATGCTATATAAATACAAGTCCTTTCTTTTTGAATGTAAAATAGTTGATTTCTGACACAATCCACAGGTGCAATATATATTGTAATGAATTTGGACTGTAGAATATTTGCTTTTAATGTATAATCTAATAGAGTATTTATTATACAAGATACTTGATAGGAGTAAATCAATGTTGGATGAGCTGTTCAAATTTAACATAAATAGATAGGTTTTCTGTTCCCATAACATCTCTTTTCTCATCATTTCTACACTCTAAAGGTGAGGCAGATAACCATACTGGAATGACATTTGATAGTGGGAGCCTGCCATTATGAGCTGGATGCAAGGAAAGATCCATCTGCTGGAATTAGAACATCTGAGGCACATTTGATTTTGGGGCTAGAGCTTCATTTAAATTAGACCAGTGAACTTTGAACACCTGCTGCTTGGCCCCAGGTGAACCAAAGGCAAATTTTGGGTCCCTGCATCTTGGAAGGGCGGGTTGGGGATGGTGGGGGTGGGGCAGTGGGTAGAGGGAGGAAGTGAGTAAGCGATCGCAAAGTGGATCAGGCAATTGGGAGCAGGGGCCTATTCCTGCTGGCCCTATACTCAGGTAAGTATTTTATTAAAAACTTACCTTTATGGTGGCAGCTTCCACCAATTCCAGTTAGGTCCTGTGCAGACTTGGTTACCAGGAACACAGTTGGCCTGACACTGGCTGCGTTCAGCCCAAATTTGGGAAGGAGTTCTGAACAGGTGTTCAGCCTCAAATTTGCATAAACAAAGAGTCTAAAGCCTGTTTCAGGCATGGGACCTGGACGGCTATACTTTAGCTTTTACCAATATGGTGGGCAGAGCACTTCCATTGTGAAATGAAATGTGTACGCTTACGTTACCCACCATATTGGATTCCTAGATGCCCTTTTCACACCTGTAAATTTCTAGGTTGCTGTGTCTGAGTTGGAATGAATGAATGGCCACTTGCTCCACTCTAAAACATTACCATGATAAGTAGGAAGTAGAGCTTCAAGCAGCAGCTTGTTTTGCTGGCAGCACTCCAGACCAGAGAGGGCTACAGTGAACATCCACTGGGCCTTTTTGCAAAGCAGTCCTACAAACTACGCATCACCATACAGACTGCTGCTTCATCATTCCAGCTCAGACTTCATTCCTTTGCTGCACCTCACCCATTGAGAACCACTGATGTACAACAATAGATTATTTTCTTGCTTTGAAAATGTTTGGATCTTACTGCAATCAAAATTGTTCCCATTCATAAGAGCACAGCATTGTAGGAATTATTGGGGGGAGTTTTAACCTGACCAGGTGGGTGGGTTTGTGAGCAAACAGCTAGTTATTAGACTAAAATTTCTGGCATGTTGTGAACTCGGCAACAACATACTGACTTCTGCCTTCAATCTCAGCGTGACCTGCAGCGTGTGGGAAATCCCCATGGGACAGATGGATTGGCAATTTAAATATGTTAAGTGCTCATTATCAGCTTCTTTAACCATAATTTCTCAATTTAAGAGTGTGTGCTTAGATGTCCTGGGCTTTGTGGAACTAGGCAGGGAAATCAAGCCGACAGACAGTAGGATTTGAGGGGGCTGAACAAGTGACAGGCAGGAAATGTTTAAATACTGAGAACTCACATCTGCTTCCCTGCCTAGGTGACAGGTTTTTGCTCACAGGACTTGTTCTGAGAGTATGCTTTCACTGCTTTGGAGGTGTTTTCCACTAATTTGGAGATCATTTCTACTACTTTGGAGTCTACTAAGTTTGATCGCCACTTCCCAGTTGTTAACTTTCAGTTCTGCATGGGAGGTGCTCATGCAGCTCCTCCTTGGACCTCAGATGAGGAACAAAATGAGCAACACCAACAGTTGCAGGAGCAGCACCAGCAGGAACAGCAGCAGCCTTCTCCTCAACCAGCTGCCTCTCCACGGGATATAGGGGGTGGGCACAGAGCTCCACCTGGCAGGCTGTGATACCCCCAACACATGGTTTACAGGCAGAGGATAAGCTTCCTGAACATGACCAAGTACCAGTGCCGCAGGAGACTCAGAGTTACATATCAGGTGGTCACTTACAGTTGCAGCCTCCTGGAAGAAGACCTCCTATCATGTAAACCTGTTAGACATGCAGTTCCAGTGGCTGCAAAGTCACCACAGTGGTTAACTCCTTCGCCTCTGGCTCCTTCTAGGGATCAGCAGGTGATATTTATATAATCTCACAATCTGCTGCATCTCACAGGCTACTGTAATATTACTTGTTCCTTTGGTGTGATCTATAGTAAGAATCAAGACTACAAGTAATATCCAAAGAAAATGTGGGTTTTTATATAACTTAACTAGAACTTATATATACAGTTACTGCAGGAGCCACATCTAAACACATCTCACTCTGTTTGGCCATACCCCCAACTCTCTGGTCATGTGTGACACGGCATCATTTCCTCCATTGACCTTCACTTACAGCTTCTTAAGATGGTCCTCTTAAGTTGCTCCTACTACATCCCCTCTTTTTCCAAAGATATAAACATATGTACAATATACAATGATGTTGCGGTTCGGACTAACTATACAAACTATACATGATTAAAACAAAACGTTATTGACAAGTAAGTTTAACACGCTCTAAAACATAGAGGAGGTTTGATTTTTCATCCCGATCTTCTTACTGTAAACCTCTTCCCAGAGCTGAGCTCATCTTGCTGTCTCCTCTAAGACTCTGGTGACTCAGAACTCTGGTTAATACGTTCTTCCGCGTAGCCTCTGTACGTTCATCCTCCGACTTTGTCTTTGAACGTGTCCGTGATACCGCAGGGTTGTCACATGTCGTGTTGTTGTACAGTTCTCTGAGTTGACTTCAGTTCTGTCTGAGAATTGCATCATTGATTGTCTGAACTTCATACGATCTGGGCTGGTCGCATATCCTCGCAACCTCTGCAGGATATCAAGTTCCCAATGAATGATTGAGGACTCTGACCTTCTGTTCTAATCGCAATCGAGCTAACTCTGGTCCTGCTTGCCTGTCATACAATGCCTTCATCTTTTCTTGTTTAGAAAGCTTAGACAAATGATGACTGGCAACATCACCAATCACTGGCCTCCGAGTACACGCTGCAATGAACTGAAGACAGAGGAGAGATTCCTGGTCATATCATCTCTTCATGTCAAGACTCCCAGCCTTTGTGTCACCCTTTACATGGACTGACCTGATACACTCAACCTGGACATTTTCTACCATCTTTGGTGCATTATTGACTTCATGTATTACAACGATTTGTAAACCTCGTCATACTGGACGCCTTGCGACAGCTGGTCCGGTTGTGCCTGCAATGTAAAACATTTGTGGTAGCCATTTAGAGCTCCCACTGTTGCACTGCAAATTTATCGTTCCAATGCACTTGATTGGAGAACCATTGTAGACAGCCTAGCTGTGGTGGGTCGTACTATAGATTCTCATTTCTTTAAGTACCATGTCAGTACTTCAGTATGCAGATGGGCAGAATTGCTCCTGTGTCGATTTTTACTCTGAATTTATGCTTGCTACTCTTCTGTGGACATATAATCCCGATCGTGGTGAATGCCTCAGATTGTGTAATAGCATTGACATGTAGATCCAAATGAACAATATGAAATGCTTTCTTGCTGTTCGCATGAGTGCACTCTTAATCCATGTCCCCCAGGCAATCTGTCTCTCTGCTGACCCCATGTACTTGCTTGGGCTTTTGTTATGTGTTGGCATACCTTTTGTTGAGTTTGCCATCCTGTCTTGCAGATGTTCTCTCTGCATGTTATCTGATACCATTCCTGTGTGCAGCATCTGAACTTAGCCTTCTGCACTGCCTTGCTCAATGCCCTCGCATGCCACAAGATTTGCACAGGTCCTGGTACGCAGCACAACTGTGAATTGGGTGAGTCAAGCCACATTTGCCACAAGGCTTAGCAGACTTCTGAACTTGGTTACCATACCAATTGTCGTTGCCTCCCCCAACGCTTGTAACTGTTGGTGCCCAGCCATGATGGCTTCAAATTTCCTTCCATCATTGAGCAGTGCAGCTATGGTGTGCCCTATCTTTTTTTCTAGCAAGTCTTTTTGAAAGGCCTCTATTGGGGTAGACTCGATTACTAGCTCTAACCCATTCTAGCAATTCGATATCTGCGAAGTCCCATTCTTGAGCTTTGTCTCGGCACCTTGCAAAAAACTGGTCAATGGATTCATCTTGCCTTTGCCAGTAGGTCATAAATTCAAGCCTATGTACTCGGAAATTGACCTTTACCTTCAGTTGCTGCTCCAGGAATCTTCATATCTTGCTATGGTCCTTCTGATCTTCAGCTGACAATCCTGATGCATTTATCTGTTGCAGGCCCTCATTGCCCAGTGCAATCTTGATTTTGATAGCTTGTTTCTCTGGTTCGCTCACTTCTTGATCCAGGAAACACAGTTCCATTTGTTGTCGAAACAGTTTAAATTCAAATGCTATGTACTACAGCTTCCAGTCTATAACTGGATATCTGAAAGCCATTGTCTTAACGGTCTTAAAAACAAGAAATGCTGGAACCACTCAGCAGGTCTGGCAGCATCTGTGGAAAGAGAAGCAGAGTTAACGTTTCGGGTCAGTGACCCTTCTTCTTGAGTTCCGAAGAAGGGTCATTGACCCGAAACGTTAACTCTGCTTCTCTTTCCACAGATGCTGCCAGAACTGCTGAGTGGTTCCAGCATTTCTTGTTTTTATTTCAGATTTCCAGCATCTGCAGTATTTTGCTTTTGTCTTAATGGTCTTACTTTTTTGCAGAAAAAGGACTTTTTGCAGCTTTTCTTTTCACAGGCACAGTTTTTTTTCCTTGTTTAGACGATTAGTTTTCTGCTGGCCTGTCCCTTTAAGAGTGAGAAACTACAGCTTGTCTTTTTTAACTGTGAATAGTTTTTTAAACTGAGCAGTTTTTTTTTCTCTGCAGCCAGCTGCACCTTGCAGTACCAGCAGCTGCCACAATCAGGCTTTCTCACTGTGCTATGGACCTCCAGTGGCACCGCCCACAAAGTCCAAAAAAACAGGAAAACTAAAACAGTAATGGCTTCAGCTACTGCTTTTCAAATTTTGCAACCCACTGCCAAATTAGTTGAAAACTCTGATCACCTGGCAAATTGCCTACTGTACTCAAAGTGTTTCAACATCTCCTGTGCCTTATGCCTGAATCATCAGCCACTCCAAGTAAGCAATCGGCTGTTCCTTGTTTTCTCTTGCTGTGTTCTTCAGAAACAAAATCAAATGTGGCCATGATATAACATTTGGTGGTCTTCAGAAAAAATATATACCACTGCTGCCACCATATAATATTATTTGTTCCTTTGTCTGTGTGAACTATTGTAAGATTCACAGGACTACAAGTAATATCCAGAGAAAATGTGGGTTTTTATCATAACTTAACGAGAACATATATATATATATATATATATATATACACAAACAGTTACTGCAGGAGCCACATCTAAACACATGTCAGGCTACACCCACAACTCCCTGATCGTGCGTGACGTGACATCACTTCCTCCGCTGACCTTCACTTACAGCTTCTTAAGGTTGTCCTCTTAAGGTGCTCCCACAACAGTGACCAATGTCATGCTTGCCAGAGCTGGGACTTACGTACACTTTGCAACCAATGAAGCCAGTCAGAATGAGCGGGTACTCGGCTTTGCAGCTCTGACTGGCTTCTCACAGGTGCAGGGAGTTATCGACTGTACACATGTGGCAATCAAGACAACTCTAGATCATCTGGGAGTTCACAAACTAAACGGGATTCCACTCCATTAATGTTCAACTCATCTTCAACCACAGAAAGATTATCATGCATGTTTGTGCAACATTCCCAGGGAGCTGTCACGATTCTTTTGTTTTGCACCTGTCAAACCTCCCTGAAATCTTCACACCTCAAAGAAAAGTTAGCGAATGGCTTCTTGGAGACAAAGGGAATCGATTGCAGATGTGGCTGATGACACCTGTGAGGAGCCCAGCCAATGATGCCCAGGAAAGGCACAATAGCAGCTACTTGACCAATAGAGCTGTGATAGAGCAAGCAATTGGGATGCCGAAGATGTGCTTTAGGTGCCTGGACAGGTCTAGGGCACCTTTCAGCATGCATCAGCCTGGATATCGAGAATGATAGTGATGTGTTGCGCCTTGCACAACATAACACAGCAGCAAGTACTTGAGCTCCAGGGGGAGCAAGGTGATGAGCACTCTGCCTCTTCAGAGGAGGAGAAGCAACATGAGGAGCAGGAAGAGAAGGTGCGGGATTTGGTGACGCTACCATCAGCTGCAGATATAACTGCCTGGGATGCTGGACAAGGCTTGATTCAGACATGGTTTACTTAAACTGAGGCTGTGCAACCTTCTGGCAAACAAATTCTAAACCCACCTTACCCCTGCCCCCAACCTCCAGCACAAAACAATTCATCCCTTTCACTGATATCCATTGCTTGTCCATAACTCTTGTCCTTACCATTCTTCACAAAGCAGACATCTACTTGCCAGGCAGCAGGCAAAAATGAGCATTAATGGAAAATGGGGCAATAAAATAAGTTATACAGAAAAATTAAACATAAATGTAACAATGTAACACTGTGTTAAATATCCATGTGCATACTTTTGTGCACCTACAATTCCTTACTCTTCCTTTTTCTACTACACCTACAAGGTGCTTCCTCTGTGGTTTCAGCAGAGGTACAGTCAGCTGCTCATATCCCTGTACTGACTGTTGAGGTGCTCTTGTCTGACATCCTCTGGGTTTTGGAGCCCTTGAGGGCCCCAGCTAAGACACCCTACCTGCAGTTATGTAGGGGCAGACTCAGCCATTGAGACAGGAGGCAGCACATGAGGCACTGAATAGGGGTTGGGGGGGGCAAGGGGTCAGCAATGGAAGCACATTGAGCAGAATATCCACTTCCATCTCCCCTTTCTCCAACTTCACTTTCATGGCGCGCCCCAATTCCCTGCTAGCAATGAGCTGGAGAGCACTTTGCTGCACCACAGTAGCTTTCATTCATTCAGTTTAAGGTGGCATTCTGAGGGCTGGATTTTGTCGTGTCAGCAGGGCTCCTGGAGCCAGGCCAAAAGGGAGAGGGGAACCCCACATCGGCCTTTCAGATCCCCCCAGGGTGATCTAACAGCACTCAGGCACTTAAGTGCCCGGCACGGGATCCCCAACTCCTTAAAGATGGGGATCCAGCCTCCAAGAGCCACTGGCCAATCAGAGGGTTGGCAGCTCAGCGGTATCGGCAGCGCCACTGGGAGTGGTGGCTGTTGCCGGTACTGCAAGAGGCCTTGGCCCAAGCCCCAGCGCTGGAGCCTGGACCTAAAGTGAGTGAGGTAGGGTTGCCGGGGCAGACCAGCAGGTCCTGGCGAGTGGCAGCAGATTGGTGGGTGGACATTTACTGCAGGAGGAGGGGGTTAACGCAGGTGGAGATTTTCCTAGCAGGGGCACTCCATGGGCCACAGATTCCCCACGGAAGAGGGGCCTCCTCCCCCACCAAACTGGTTAAATCCCAGCTGGAGGGGAAAGAGGCCCTTGAGTTAAAAGGCCTCAAAAGGGCCTCTATTGGCCTCTGGGTGGGAAGGCTGTCTTCGGCCTATCCCAGCTCTGACAAAATTGGGGTGTGAGGGGAAGGTGACAGGCCTTCCGCCCCCCCCCATAAACTCCCCACCTCCCATTGCAATTCTATGGTACCCACCCCCCCAACCCCGGCCTCCTAGCTCGTCTCCAGGGTGCCCATAAAATTCTGCCCTGAGTGTGCAGGCCATTGGTGAGAGCCAGCATGCACTCGCTCGACTGCTGTGTCCGATGCTCTTTGCAGGCGGGCATTCTTCCCGTCATCCTAGACTTCATTACAAAGGCCTGAGACATTGTGACACTCATGTCAGAGATGACACCTCCAATTTCTCACCATTTCTGCGCAGTGCGGCTGGAAAGGCTGAGAAGAACACATTTTATGCTGCTCCTGCAGAATTATCCTCTTTGTTGACTTTGTCCAGCTGAGCAGAACTTGATGGGTCTTGCTCCCTCTGATAGGGCTCATCACTGCTGTCCCTGTCTCCACCACCTGCTCTTGCTCACTTGTGATGTAGAGAGAGAGAGAGAGATACAGCACTGAAACAGGCCCTTCAGCCCACCTAGTCTGTGCTGACCAACAACTACCCATTCATACTAATCCTACATTAATCCCATATTCCCTACCACGTCCCCACCATTCTCCTACCACCTACCTACACTAGGGGCAATTTACAATGGCCAATTTACCTATCAACCTGCAAGTCTTTGGCTGTGGGAGGAAACCAGAGCACCCGGCAGAAACCCACGCGGTCACAGGGAGAACTTGCACACTCCGCACAGGCAGTACCCAGAACCGAAGCCGGTCGCTGGAGTTGTGTGATGTGTGGTGCACCATGTGATAACCCAACTATCTGTCTAGCCAGTCTAACTGAGGTGTGTGTATCTAAGCTGGTGGACAGTGTGAATGAGTCCTGTGATGGTGCATCCTCAGAAACAGTGACCTCGGAGGAGTCTTCATCCTCCTCCTGCACCACCTCCTGTGGGAGGCTTGAAGGCCTATTGGAGATGAAAGACATGAATTAGAATGTTAAGATAAGATAGTACTAAATCATCATTGTGTACATTATAATTTTTCATTGGCTGATGACATCAAATCAACATGCAGGCTGTGGCTGTGTGATATTTAATTCGGTCACCAAGTAGCTGGGAGACCCCCATCTCTCCATCTCCAATGGCCAGGCATGCTGAAATTCGGCTTATCTCCAGTGCCTCCTCCTCGGCAGCTGTCAGTATGGAGATGATTGGAAGGCCAACTCTGGTTCTGTACCTCTCCCTGGTGTTTTGTGCCCTCTTCCCCTGCTTGCAGAGAGACAAGAGATTTATGAGTGTGAGAAATGGAATCCGTTGAGTGGATAGAAGGACAACATTTGTGGAAGGTCACTGTGAGGGATAGGTGTGACATTGCATTAAGATGAGAGTGATTGTCAGTGGTAGCTGGTCAGATGAGGATGTTGTGCCTAGACACAGAGGGATGGATGCACCTGCAAGGTAAGCTGGTATGAAGACTTATGTGCAGAGTGGGCTTGGGAAGGCAGAGTGAGGGGAGTTGGGGTTAGATGCACGTCAGGATATACATGACTGTATTATGCCACTCATCTTTCCTCACCTGATTATGTCATTAAACCTCTTCTGGCACTGTATCTAGAAGCGTGGCATCACACTCCTGCTGCTGACCTTCTCAGTGACTTCCAACCCCGCCTTCTTGTTTTCTGAGGCAAGGTTCTTTCTCCCATCCACAGGAAACAGAATCTCCCTGAGGGCCCTTATGGCCCACAGCATCATGACCAGGGAGGCATTGTTGAAGTGTGATGCTGTCTTGCTACATTGTGTCTCCAAAGTTCCAGGTTCTGGGTGTGTCTAAAGATCTCTACAATGCTTCAAGTCTGAGCCTTGCAGGGTCCCTTTAAGTAGCTGAGGTGAAATAGACTGACAAGAGTCGTCATCATGCCCACTCGCTCTAATTGATTGGGATACCCCAAAGTCAGATGCAAATGCAGTGACTGCATTAAAAAGCCACTGACAAATGCATTCCTGAAACTTTGGGGTTCCGCACACTCTGCCTGGTCCCACTGCTGCAAGTGGCTTAGAAAGTTAAAATCCAGCCCATTTTTTTCCTTTTATCCCATCTCAGAACAGACACAAGGGCAAGAATTCAAATCGCGAATTTGAACCCCGACATCGCAATGATTTCTGAACCAAAGCAGAAACATGCAAGCGTCAATTTTTAATTAGCAAGAGGTTAATTAGACTGTGTAGCATTTGCCACCCAATTAGCAGCGGCAGATGCGGGAAGGGGGCGGGACTGAGATAGCAGTGTACACAATTTAAAGGGAGGGCAGCAACCATTGCTAAGGCTACTGTTCATCCAATAAATGGAAGCACAACCTGAGCAGAGGACAGTGGGCAGGGAGGGCCCCTCTGCCAGGGCAGCCTCCCATTTTGCTGATGACTCGCTGGAGTACTGCTGGAGGTGGTGACTGCACGCAGGAACATTCTCTTCCTTGCCAGTGACAACAAAAGGCCCTCCAGACTCACCAAGAGGGCATGGCTGGAGGTGGTACATGAGGTCAGCAGCAGAGGAGTGGTGAGGAGGAACTCAGTACAGTGCTGAAAACGTTTCAATGATTTTCTTAAGTCTGGCAAGGTGAGTGCAAAGAGAGATCCAGATGGTATGGCTCCCAGTCAGCAGTCACCAGAGTGCAAAAGAGAGGGGCATCCTGAGGGCGCATAGAGTTCTCCTCACCTTGGCAGAAGGGTGTGCTCGGGTGCCCTGCTGACCCATAAACATTGGTCAGAAGCCTAGTGCTGCTGGTCAGGAGGCTAGAGCACAGACTGCAATATCATATGCGAGTGAGGAGCTGCATGTGCAAAGGGAGGGATGCATTGTCATAAAGGCATTGGTCTTCACCTTGCAGGCCAAAAGGGAGTTGAATGCTCAGGAGAGCAAGACAGCACGCCCGACGGTGGGATGCCCCAGCTTGCGGTAGGGCAGGCCCTTGATGTGGCCAGAGCGTCCAGCCACAGGGATGCTCGGGACAGAGAAACTAGAGTCTGCTGCCGATAGTGTGAAAAGATCTCAACATCTCCATGTTAGGGGATGCATGGCTATGCTCCCCATGCCACGATGTCAATGCCTAAATTGTCATCTTATTATTTTAAGCAGCAGAATCATCTGTTGACTGTCCCGATCTCCCATCACCATCTTCTCTTATGTCTCCCACAAGGCCAGCTGCAGAGGGGCAGGAGTCCACGCTCAGAGAACAAGCTCCCAAACAGTCAGAGAGGAAGAGACCTTGGAGCCTGCACTGTCACATCTTACTAGCGCACCCTCCACCACTGCAGACACTCACACCTCAGTGGGTCCTCGCACATTATTAGAGAAGGTAGCACAGGGTGAAGCACATGTCACTTCAGAGAATATGGGGGAGACAGTCAGTTGTGGCCAGTATCCCTTGGAGGATGCAGCACAGTTGCAGCCCTGCTCAGCAGGGTGGAGATGCATTGCCTTGGGAGTCACAAAACAGGTGGTTCTACATGGAGAACCAGTGTGAGATGTGTGCCCACATGTCGGATTTACCTGAGGCTCTGCGAGCCATGGGGTGAAAATGGAGGAGTTCATTCATCTCATGTGCTCCACAATGACTCAGTGTTTTGACCACATGAGGTCCTCCCTTGAAAGAGTAGCTAACCTCTTAGACAGCCATATGCAGCATCACTCAGAATGGATGCAGGAGCTTTGCATTGACATGCACATGATGCAGGCATTCATCAGTCAGTTATGCAAATGGCGCAGAGAAGCATGGAGTGGATGCCAGCTGTGCCCCAAATGGTAGACCACTCCAGCGAACATGTGCATCATGAAAGGGCTGAGATGACAGCTGGTGATGAGGGAGCCAGCCTTCACGGAGATCAGTCATCATCATCATCATCCGCCCCCATGGGCCCTCCAATGGACATATGTGGAGTCATGCCCTGTGACAGAGTCTGCCCCTGCAGCATTGCCAGTGCAGCAGTCTTTGGAGGTGTCCACCCAGCAACTCCACGACAATGATGATCACCACAGGCATCTCAGTCCTAGACAGGAATGAGCAAGCAGCTAGCCTCCACCACATCCTCAGCCACAGAGGGAGCATCTCATAGGAGTGGCCTTCACCGGAGGCCACTGCATCAGTAATGTCACTTTGTAGATCACTTGGGTGTTTACGATTGTCAAGAAAATGTGCTATGCCAAATGAGGCCTTTTAATTCATCAGTGAGAAACTCACATTAAACTTAAAAAAAGGAAAGCTGGAATATTACAGACAACTTTTACAAAGACTTTGCCACAGCTAAAAATGGCCGCCGCCATTTGCATTTGTAAACCTTGCACGTTCCAAGGCATCAAAAGTGGAGACAATGATTAGCCTGTACGCAAAACAATGGCTTGCCCTATTGATTGAGCTACCTGAGAATGCTTTCATTAGCAAGACATTCAAAGCCATCCTGGGACATTAACATTGAAAGGGCGAACTTATCTAGGAGAAAACATTGGCACATGAGGCTTAAGAGATGACTATTCCTAAACTTGAATCTTATTGGAAGGTAGCAGAGAATACACTGAGACAGTCATGTGACTGTCTGTCCATCTCTATGAAAACAGGAAGTTTCCCATGGAGAAGCAGACAAGCCAAAAACTCAATCTGTACAGAAGCCAGAAGGGCTGTCTCTCTCTCTCTCTCTCTCCAGAGGCCTGGTGTGGGGCATGCAAAGCCTAGCTGCTGGCTGCTAGATCCAAGACAAAGACACTGAGAAGGAAGCCCTCTGCTCAACTGTCTCCAAGAATAACTATCAATGCAGAACTTCAGGACCACAAATTCAACCAGAAGACCACTAAAGCTGCCAGACCCCAGACTGTGCGTTATTTTTATTTGTTCTGGACTCTAATCCAACACAGACCTATTCCTCCTCACTCTGTAATCTATGTGTGTGTGCAATTTTCATGTGTGTGTGTGTGTGTGTGTGTGCGCAAAAGTGTAGCGTAATTTTATTACTTTTACTTAGATCGGGTTTAGACTTTTAAGTATAATAAACTCACCTCTTTCTTGTTTAAACTCAAGAAAACCTGTCCGATTGGTTCTTTTACAATCACAACAAAGGTAAAAGTTAAAACACTCAGTGAAGTGGCAAGTACATCTATTGTTTAAAAAGGAATAAACCATGTTGCGATCAAATAAGAGGAAGGACAAGAGGGGAGCCTTGTGACCCTTGTAATATGATGCAAATAATAGTTAACTGTTAAGCAATAAAGCACTGGGAAAATTGTTGCAATAAAGTTGACTTTTGTGTTTATGTGTTATGTTAGTGAAACGCAGGGGAATAGGAAGTGAGAGTTGGTAGAGCAATGAAATGTGCTGGTGAAGATTGTGTTAGGTGCAGACTCTGGAGCCTTCCTGCCCCTCCTTCATCACCCCTGGGCCCCTGCTGCCCAGGGGTGTACCTCTGCTCTAGCAGATGCTTCTCCTCATAGCTGCTTGGACCAAGCTCAGAGAATCTTGATCTCATTTCCTCTTATGCCCTTCCTTCATTGACATTGGACTGTAGTGTCGGCCTGAACCCCATCCCCCCAGCCCTTTCACTACCCCCCACAGAAAGCCCTTGTCAAGAGTGTAAAAATATGGAGGATATTTCTTATTGCTCATCACAACTACTTGCCTGTGAATGAAGGCCATCTCTCAGCAGCCTTCCTCCTTCAATGCTGCCCCTTGCCTCTGTCCTGCCATTCCAGGTTGAACCCCATTACGTCACCGCCTCATTTTCCCTGACGTGGTTCTGACAGCACATTGAGCCCACTGCTTAGAACCAAAATCTAAGTCTGGCCCTTAAATGAGCTGCCAACAAGCTCTTTGATATGCTTAATTGGCCAGTAAAATAGAGTGGGCTGGTTGCCTCTTCTGGCTCCCGTTGACGTCATTCAAAATCTGAATGTGCTGGTTTTGTGTCAGGAAACCAGTTCATCTACCCAAGGGGCGGGTTTAAGCGACCACCTGCTCCCGTTCCCACCCTCACTGATGATTTGAAATCTCGCCCGACAGGTGTGTCTTTGATCACGGTTGCATGTAAAATGGAATGGGGAGCACCAACCCAGGACAATTGTCAGTGCCATGGTTTTACTGCTGCCAACATTTGTTAGTCTGGTATCATTTGGGAGATAAGACATTTTCCCTGCTACTCTTTGCTGCAGGAAATTAGTAAAGCCTTTATAATAAATGGGTTAACACCCACATTAAAATGGTGGACAGAGAAATTTCATATGAGTGTGTTAAGTAATCGTACACTAATATATAGCATAATTTCAAGGCCTCCTATTTATCAGTTGCCTCAGCGACTTCATCTGAAAACACAAAGTCAGGTTCCACATGTATGCTGATGCCACCAATCTCTGCCTCGCCAACACTTCCCTCAACCCTTCCACTGTCTCTGATTTGTCATGCTACTCACCCTATATCCAAAGACAGCAACAAACTTGCATTTATATAGAGCCTTTAACAGAGTAAAGCATCCCAAGGCAATTCACAGGAACGTTATCGAATAAAATTTGACACCAAGCCATGTAAGGAGATATTAAGACTGGTGACCAAATGCTTGGTCAAAGAGTTAGGTTTTAAGTAGCAGAGAGGGTTAGAGGGGCCTATTGGCCTTAGTTGCCCTTTTTACACTCTTCAGACACTGGCTTTAGTGTAAGTGCTACTAGGCTGCCCTAGAGAGTAGTACAAGTGAGCAGTTGTGGGTGGCAAAGCAGCTGTAGGGAACGGATGTAGCTTATTTAGTCATCAATTGAGAATTTCCCAAGTAACAGTTTTGCATGGTTCTAATTTTTCTGTTACTTTAAGCAGACCTGGGTGCTTAAATGGTCAAAGGCCAGGCTTTCCTAAATTCCTTCCCAGACAGTATCTAAAGCATGTAAATTATTATGCTGACTAGCACAGTAATTCATGTAATTGATCACCCAAGTGCATGGTGTTAGTGTATCATTCATTAAAGTCTCAGAACATGAGGAACCATTTTGCTCAGCAATGACCCCTTCTGGAATTATGAATAATTTTCTTTTGCTTGTATTCATTTTTATAGCTGAATGTAAATTAAATTGAATTAAAACATAACATCAGCATTAACTTTTTAGTGGTGTGTACTTCCCCATCCCCATTGATTGGGCACTTAATCCCTGATTAGTTTATTGCCAAACACCAGTGAGATCCAGTTGTACAAGTTGCATCTCGTCATTCTTATTGTCTTCATGACTGTATTTAAAGTGGTACTTTCTTAATGGGAAAGTGTTTGTCAGGTTTACTTTTGTTTGGAGAGGGAGAAAAGCCTTGTGAACTGTGTTATTTTAATCACAATATTGGTACCCACGTCTGGCACCACAGTGCTTCTTGAAGTCATTTGCATCAAGTGCTTATATACCAAATTTACCAAGCATTTTGCATGAAGATGGGTCATCTTAGAGAAAATAAATGGAACAGTTTTCTCCCCACTTTTTTTGTTTCTTCCATGTTCTTGACAGATTCCCTTTGTCTCAAATATCATTTCCCTGAATGAGAGAACAGATAGGCAATGCCAGGTCTCTGTTGATATAGTTCTATAGTTTACAGGTAAATTAGAGTGGGTAAATTGATATCCTCCACTGAGTTCATTTGGGGAAATTGTAGAATTATAGAAGAAAACTTGCATCCTACTACTTTGTTGCAAAGCTTCTCAGATTAGTTGTTGCTCTAGCCATAGTCTCAAAGGAATCTCTGTCCACTCCAGTGACAATTGGTGATGTATAGCTTGAGGGTCACTACTCCTCAAGCATGGGGAAAGGCGAAGAGGCAGACCTCCATAAACTACCATAGCCAGTATGGGGATTGAACCCACTCTGTTGACATCTTTCTAGATCACACACTAGCCAACGGACCCTCCTCAGAACATGAGTATACCACAACAATGGGTAAGAATTTTTGATCTTGCTGGGGTGGGGATCAGAGACAGGAGAGAGCTAAAAATAGTCGGCCGGCATGTCGATTCCCTGGCTTCACCCCGCACCTCCACCGCCCCCCCCGGGCCATGTTTGCAGAGGCGCAATGGGGGGGGTAGCAGGGCTACCGGCCTGCATGCAGTGGGTGGCTGACACAGCTTGTTTAGCGCCTAATGAGGCCAATTGGGCAAATTAAAGGAGGACAACTGGGATTTTCCTGTTGGCCTCCAGGTTCCCGCAGGTGGTGGGAGCCAATTTAAGTGCCTAGAAGCGGCCTCCCGACAGCAGAAGCAAGGGTCGGGAGGTGGCGGGGAACTAGTGCCCCAGGCAGGCCTAGAGGCCCTCCCTCCCTGCCTGGGTGCTGCAGCAGCCACAAGCCGCAATGTGGAGGTTTTCCCCACTGCCACCACACCACCCTCTCCACCCCCACCCCACAGTGGCTGTAAAACCCATTTTTTAATTCAAACTTTGAAAAAGTAGGAGGGTGCCTCCATTTTGAAGAGCCCTCTTCCTTACTTATTCGCAGCCTGCTGCTCCTTTCAAGTTGGAAGGCCTCTGATTGGTCCTTCAGCTTCACGAGCCAGCCCGCCATCCTTAATTGGATGGCGAGCCCACCCTCTGGCCAATAATTGGCCACTCAAGGGAAAATCACAATGTATGATTGTTTCCACCCGGGGCAGGTTAGGGACCTGGAAACAGTTCCAAGCTCCTGTTTCCCACCCCCGGAGGAAAAATCCGGCGCAATGAGTCACCCATGAATGGATTGAAAATCTCTCCACATGCAGGGTTGCAATGATTCTTAGCAAATGGAGTGTGGGATGGTCTCAGCCCAATTCCAAGTAAGTAAGGGTCTATGTTACAAAAAGTGCCCTTAATGGCAGTCTCCCCCTCATAGGGTGAAAGGATGGCTGGTGCAGAAAATAGATTTGGCATTGTGCTTGAATGGAGAGTGGTTATCTGAAGTTGAGGTTCGAGTAGAGTACAACATCAACAACTTACATTTAGATAGCACCTTGCATGTTGAAAAACATCCCACATAGAGAAAGCTTTACTCTGCATTTGACCATGCTGTAACTGTGCAGGCACCCCTCACTTTAATGAATGGAAAATATTCATTTCCTTTTTTAAAATAGTTCTGATAACATCAAAATCCTATTAAGAATAGTACATTCATATTCTTTTTGTTACTAGCACCCTTGGGAGTTACTGATAAAGGGGACAGAAAACTGGGGAAACAAAACAACAGCAGCACACTACTATTCTCAGTTTTCTGTTCTGTGAAAAATTATTTATTGGCACTAACGTCTTCTCATTACTGTAATTCTGACATTTCAATAATACCAGTTAAGGCTTTCTTAATTGCTGTTAATACTGATTGGTGCAATAAGTTATATATTAGTGACCATTGCTCCTGGCCTTGTTGTCAAATATATTGTATCAAATGAAAAATGATGATGCTTCTTTCGTGTTAGGTACAATAATGTCTGCCCTGGCTGTTTGTCCTCTGTTGCTCTACCCTAACCATATCTCATCAACATGCACCTGTGCTGATATCCATTGGTGGTTACAGAACCGACATAGCCTGCTTAATTAGTGACAATGTTTAATTAACTGTAGTGAGCATTACTGTACAAAGCTGTGTGTATGCCATAACTGTCCCTGCCTTTAATAATGTGTATGCATTGTACTGTGATGTGTGACAATGTTTATTTATGTGTAATTAATGGATTTTGGCACTACCAAGTGAATGGTTAAGATTAGTTTTCTGTGCATATAGATTTCTGTGCTCTTGTGATCCTAGTTCTTCTTCTCAAACCTGTGGGTCCTTATCCTGAAAAGATTGCAGGATTTTTGGTCTAATATAAAGACTTATCTTTGCTTGACATTT
Source organism: Heterodontus francisci (assembly GCF_036365525.1). Taxonomy (NCBI): domain Eukaryota; kingdom Metazoa; phylum Chordata; class Chondrichthyes; order Heterodontiformes; family Heterodontidae; genus Heterodontus; species Heterodontus francisci. The sequence continues at coordinate 38,777,053 of NC_090378.1, forward strand.
TTTTTTCATATATATTTGCTGACTTACAAATGCAACATTCCAGGTGACAGAATCATAGGAACCTAGGAACAGGAGTCGGCCATTTAGCCACTGGAGCCTGTTCCACCATTCAATGAAATCATGGCTGCTCTGCAATCTAACTCCACATACCTGACTTAGCCCCATATCCTTTAATACCTTCAGTTAACAAAAATCTATCAATCTCCTTTTTAAAATTAACAATTGTTCTAGCATCAATTGTCATTTGTGGAAGAGAGTTCCAAACTTCTACCACCCTTTGTGTGTCGAAGTTTATCCTAATTTCACTCCTGATCGGTCTGGCTTTCATTTATAGACTATCCCCCCTCATCCTAGACTCCCAAACCCGTGGAAATATTTTCTCTCTATCCACCCTATTTGTTCCCCTTATTATCTTGAAAACTTCTATCAAATCACTCCTTAACCTTCTAAATTCCAGAGAGTATAAGTTGTGTAATCTCTCCTCACAATTTAACCTTTGGAGTCCAGGTATTGTTTTGGTAAATCTATGCTGCACTTGCTCCAAGGCCAATATATCCTTCCTAAGGTGTGGTGCCCAAAACTGCTTACAGTACTCTTGGGCTTTGTATTGCTGAAGCATGATTTCTGCCCGTCATGTATTCTAGTCCTCTAAATATAAAGGCCAGCAATCCATTGACCTTTCTAATTATTTTCTGTATCTGCACATGATATTTTAATGATCAGTGTACCTGGACCTTCAAGTGTCTTTGGACCACCACTGTTCCTAGCTATTCACCATTTAGAAAGTACCCTATTCTATCATTTTTAGTTCCAAAAGCATGCCCTCACACTTACTTACATTGAAATCCATTTGTCACAGTTTTGACCATTCACTTAACCTATCAATATCTCTTTGCAATGTTACACTACCATCTACATGATTACAATGCTGTTTATCTGTGCCATCATCAAATTTTGATATGTTGCTTTCTATCCCATCATCTAATTTGTTAATAAATATGGTGAATAGTTGAGTCACCAACACAGATCCTTGCAGGACAACACTAGTCACATCCTGCTGATTAGAGTACCTGCCCATCATCTTTACTCTCCGTCTCCTGTTGCTCAGCCAATTTCCTAACTGGGTCAATAATTTGCCTTCATTCCATGAGCTTCAACTTTAGCTAGCTGTCTCTTAATAAAATGCCTTCTGGAACTCCATATAAATAACATCCATAGACATTCCCTGTCCACTACTTTAGTTAGGAACATAGGACTAGGAGTAGGCATTCAGCCCATTGAGCCTGCTGCACCATTCAATACAATCATGGCTGATCATCTACTTCAAATGCCTTTTTCCCACAGGATTGAAGAGTTACCTCTTCAAAAAATCCAATCAGATTTGTCAGGCATGATTTACCCTTTACAAATCCATGCTGGCTCTCTCTGATCAATTGGAAATTTTCAAGGTGTTCAGCCACCCTATCCTTAATATAGACTTGTTAAGCTAAAGGGACTATAATTCCTTGATTTCCCTCTCTCATCTTTCTGAAATAGTGGAGTGACATATGGAATTTTCCAATCAAAACGAATGGTTCCTGAATCGAGAGAACTTTGGAAGATTATAGTTCAGGCATCTGTAATGTTCTCATGCAGTTCCTTTAATACCCTGGGATGGAAATCATCTGGTCCTGAGGATCAGTCACTCTTTAGTGCCATTATTTTCTTCATTACTGTTATTTTGCTTACGTTAACTTTGGTGTGTCCCTGACCCCGGTTGAATATTAGTTTTCTTTCGATGTCTGTCATTGCAGACATCTGCATCCACTGTAAATATTGACACAAAATAATGATTCAGCATTTCTGCTATTTCCTTATTTTCATTGACAATAACACCTTTATTAGTTTTTTAAGAGCTCACATTGCTCCTGATCACTCTCTTTTTCCTAATATAATTGTAAAAAAATTGTGTGTTGATTTTGATATCCTTTGCAAGTTTCTTTTCATACTCCTTTTTTGTAGCTTTTACTATATGCGTTTATCAAGCTTTGCTGATCTTTCTATCTTCCCATTCACCAGGATCTGTGCTTTTTTTTTTCATTTCTCTATTTTTTTTTAGTTTTATGTTTTCTCTTACCTCTTTAGCTGTCCATGGCTATCTGTTCTGGCATTTAGAGTTCGTGCCCCTTAGGGGTATAAACTTGTTCTGTATTACATTAAATTCTTTTTGAACAGCTTGCACTGATCATTTGTCATTTTATCAATTTACAGATTTGCCCAGTTTACTGTGAACAAACTATCTCTGTCCCATCCCATTGAAGTCAGTCTTACCTAAATCTAGAATCTTAGTAGCTATTTCACATCTCTCCCTTTCAAACACTACATTGAGTTCAATTATATTATGATCACTATTAGATAAATGTTCACGTACCATTGGGCTGTTAACCAAATCTGGCTCATTACTCTTTACTAAATTGTTATGACCAACTGCTCCTGTCAAAGCCCCCAATCAAAATATATGATTCTGATTGTGGTGGGAGAGATGCACTGATAATTCAATCCCGTCGCTCCACAGATCACCTAACATAGCATTTTAAACTTTCCAAATTAAAGAAAGACCCAACCAAATTGTACCATTAACCCCAGAAAGAGGCTAACCAAACCAGGTGTATTTAAATTAACAATTTAACTCTTTAATTAAAAAACTAAATTCTTAAACACCATGAGGATATAAACAACATTCAAAATAGAAAAAAATTAGAGTCCTTGAAAATTTACAGTCCAATGTTGCTTGAAGTCCTCAGAGGATGTTGTTCGGAATCCTCACGGAATGTTGCTTTCCTTCTCCAGCGAATTTCAACAATTAACAACTTGCAAGCACTTTCAATAGAATCAATCTGACTTTAGAGTTTTTGAGGGATAAAAGATTGTCACAGTCTAACTTCCCTTTCTTCAATTTAAATTACCAGAGATCTCTGTTTTGGGCCTGATATTTTCTTAGAATTTTGAGAGATAATAATAAACAGACTAAAATCCCCTTCCTTCAGTTTAAATGGTTGAGAGCACTTTTTCAGGTGTGCTCATCACAGCTGTGTCCTCTGTCTGTGCGTCTGTTAGAACAAACTATCTCACTAAAAGCCAGTTCAAACTGAATTGGAACAAATGTATCACATCAGGCTCACTCCAGTGGCTGTTTCCATGGTATCGAGAATGCACCCATTGAATTGCAATCTCTAAATGGCTGTTTCTAAGGCAACAAAAATGCACCTTCCTATAACTCCTGAGGCTTGCCGGCTCTTAAAGCAACACTAAATTAGTCAAACACAATTTCCAGCCTTAAAGGCAAACCGCATATTCCGAAAAAAACTACAGGACCATGACAAAATCTAATATGGCCTGCTCCCTTGTTAGCTTCAGGACAAATTGCTGCAGAAAACTATCTCAGACATAAATAAGAAATTCACTACCTTTCTGACATGTGCTAGTCTCTTTATCCCAATCTATATGAAAGTTAAAATCCCCCATGAAACCACTCTTCCTTTGTTATATGCTTGTCTACTCTCTCCATTTATGCAAGCTACCATTATAATGGGGAACAAAGAAATGGAAGAGACTTTAAATAAATACTTTATCTGTCTTCACAGCGGAAGATACAAAATACATTCCACAAATAGTGAGGAGCCAAGGGTTTAGTGATAATGAGGAACTTAAAGAAATTAATATTAGTAAAAAAATAGTACTGGAGAAATTAATGGGACTAAAAGTCAACAAATCCCCTGGACCTGATGGCCTAGACCTTAGGATTTCAAAAGAGTTGGCTGCAGAAAGTGTGGATGTATTGGTTTTGATCTTCGAGGATTCCCTAGAATTTAGGATGGTCCTTGTGGACTGGAGTGTAGCAAATGTAACCCCATTATTTAAGAAAGGAGGGAGAGAGAAAACAGGGAAGTATAGGCCAGTTATCCTGACATCAGTAAAAGGGAAAATGCTAGAATCTGTTATTAGGAATGTAGGGCACTTACAAAATCATAATATGATTGGGGAGAATCAACATTGTTTTATGAAAGGGAAATTGTGTTTGACTAATTTAGTTTTTTTGATGTTGTAACTAGCAGGGTAATAAAGGGGAAACCAGTGACTGCAGTATATTTGGATTTTCAAAAAGCATCTGATAAGGTGCCATACAAGAAGTTATTACACAAAATTAGGGTCATGGAATTGGGGTAATAAATTAGCATGGATTGAGGATTGGTTAATGGACAGAAAACAGAAAGTAGGAATAAACATTCCAATACTTTTCTGATGATTGAGAATAGACTGATGGGTCAGTAATTGGCTGGATTGGGATTTGTCCGACACTGTGTGTATAGGACATACCTGGGCAATTTTCCACTTTGTCGGGTAGATGTCAGTGTTGCAGCTGTACTGGAATAGCTTGGCTAGGGGCACAGCTAGTTCTGGAGCACTACATGCGGGATTTTGTCAGAGCCCGTAGCCTTCGCTGTACTGAGTGCGCTCGGCCATTTCCTGATATCACATGGAGTGAATTGAATTGGCTGAAGACTGGCATCTATGATGCTGTGAAACTCAGGAGGTGGCCAAGAGGGATCTCGGCACTTCTGGCTGAAGATGTTTGCAAATGCTTCAGCCTTGTCTTTTGCGCTCATGTGCTGGGCTCCACATCACTATGGGGATGCTTGTAGAGCCTGTTCCTCCCTATAATTGTTTAGTTGCCCAGCATCATTCAAGACTTGATGTAGCAGGACTGCAGAGTTTCACTCTGATCTGTTGGTTATGGGAGCGCTTAGCTCTGGTGAGAGACTGGAAAATGTTGGTATTTAGATGGCCTCTGTGTCCTTCACAATAATCACAAAATGTTAACATGCAGGTACAAGAAGCGATTAGGAAAACAAATGATAGGTTAGCCTTTATTGCAAAGGAATTGGAGTATAAGAGTAAAGAAGTCTTCCTACAATTATATATGGCTTTGGTGAGACCATACCTGGAGTACTGTGCACAGTGTTGATCTCTTTACCCAAGAAAGGACATACTTGTCTTACAGGGAGTGCAATGAAGGTTCACTAGACTGATACCTGGGATAAGGGGATTGCCCTATGGGGAGATCTAGGCCTATACTCTGCAGAGTTTAGAAGAATGAGATGTGATCCCATTGAAACATATAAAATTCTTAAGGGGCTTGGCAAGATAGATGCTGGGAGGTTTCCCTGGCTGGGGAATCGAGAATATGGGATCACTGTTTCAGAATAAAGGGCCAACCATTTAGTGGTTGAGGAGGAGAAATTTCTTCGCTCAAAGGGTTGTGAATTTTTGGAATCCTCTACCCCAGAGGGCTTTAGATGCTCTGTTGTTGAGTATTTTCAAGACAGAGTGATCAATTTATGAATACTAAGGGAATCAAGGGATATGGGGATAGTGCGGGAAGGTGGAGTTGGTGTAGAAGATCAGTCATGATCTTAATGAATTGCCGGGAAGCCTTGAAGCGTGAATGACCTACTCCTGCTACAATTGTTTATATTCTTATTCTCTTAGTTCTGCGTATATCTGTTTACCATAGATGGTGGAGAGGTTTTGAGGAATCAGAAAGTGAGCCAAGAATCACACAGTATACAGCTGCAGCCCTGCCTTTGTAGAAGCATTGTTGATGTGACTGGTCCCCAGTTAAGTTTCTGATCAATTGTGACCTCAAGGTGTTGATGGTGGGGAACTTGGCAATGGTGGTGCTTTTGGAGGTCATTGAAGATGGAAATTTTCCTGGAGCCTCATCTTACTGTTAGTTGCTTGATTGTTCACCACCTTCTTGGCTGGAGCTTTGCTCTGATCTGTTAGTTGTGGGACCACTGACCTCCGTCTATAACTTCTGCTTTTGATGATTAGCCCTGTGTTGTAGCTTCACTGGGGTCCTTACCTCAAGGTATGCCAGGTGCTTGTCCTGGCAAAGCTTTCTACACTCCCCATTGAACTAAGGTTGATCTCCTGGCTTTATGCTGATCTGGGCCATGAGGTACAGTCCATGACTGAGTAACTTTCTTAAGATACTAGAATAGTACAATGATAACAGGATAACCTAAAGATGGTCAGCTGTTTTTTTGGCATTTCAAGGTTTTGTTTAGATTTTTTTCCTTCTTCCCTTCCTTTAGGTCTCAATAGACTAAGCAGCCTTTCAGCAGCCGAGGGGACGAGGAAGTCGTCTTTAACTATGCCTCTGGAAATGTCACTTTACAATTGGCAAATAGGATGCGCACAATACTGCAACCTGGTCTGACTCCTCAGTGTCTTGCCCATAATCATGTGGAAAAAGATCAGGAAGTTCACTGGGGACCAGCTCTCTTCATCACATTACCATATAATAAGCTGCACCATCACATGACCCTTTTCTTGCCTTTTTAATTTCCACATTGTTCCCACTGAGGATGGCAACAATTTCAGATCCATTACAAAGAATTAGCCTGAAAACATTTTACATTTAATCCCCTCCCGCAATCTTTACTTCCCATAATTGCACTTAACTTATTTTGGCAGTCTGTAGATCTGATACCTTGGCACTAATTTACTATAAATGGGCTGTAAACACTGACTTTCTATGGGAGGGAATGTAGATCAGGCATGATAATAAAGTGACATGAACAGTTACTTCATTCAGTAACTCATTATTATTCTCTGTGGGAATATGGTGCACTGGACCTCAGTAATCCATTTCCTGCTCTCTATATAAAAAAACTAATCCTGAACTCTTCCTGAGAACTTTTTTTGTAGCTCCCAATGAACTACATGCCCCAAATCTGTCTCAAATCAGGTTTAAACAAATTTGACAGGAGGGTGGGGGGGGGGGGGGGGGTTGGCACCAGGCTGAAACATTAGACAGGAGAAACAAGGTACAAAGAGGACTGGGAGAGACAAATAGCACTCGAGTAAAGAATAGTTCAGAAACAGGAAGGATCAGACAGGGGGAAAATGCAAAGCAGTCTAACATGGGTTTGGAGTGCATGTAGCATGGCAAATAAGGTTGGTGAGCTGGGGCAGAAGTCATCAAATGGAACTATGATATAGTGGCAATGAGAGGCCTGGCTCAAAGAAGGGAAGAATTCGTGGCTAAAAGGCATTAAGGAAAAATAGGGAAGGAAAAAAATAAACTATTACAGCATTGGAAAGGATGATGTAGTTGAGGGGTTGAAGACAGAATGTCTTTTTTTAGAGTTAAGGAACAATAGAGGAGCTATTACGCTATCGGTTGTTTACTATAGGCCAGCAAACAATGGGAAGAAGATAAAGGAGCAAATTTGCAGTCAAATTACAGAAAGATGCAAGAATTACAAAGTCGTGATAATGGGGAACTTAAATCATGCTAATGTAGACTGGGATAATAACAATGTAAAAAGCAAGAGGGGAGGAATTCCTTAAATGAAAGGAGAACTTTTTTGATCAGTATATTTCCAGCCCAACGAGGAAGGAAGCAGTGTTGGATCTAGTTCTGGGAAATGAAGTGGCGCAAGTGAAGCATGTTTCAATGCGGGAGCATTTGGGGAACAGTGATCATAAAATCATCAGCTTTAGCATAGTTATGACAGGGAACAATCAAACATTAAAACATTTAACTGGAGGAGGACTAACTTCAGTATGTTGAAAAGGGATCTGGCCCAGGTAGATTAGAGTCAAAATTTGATAGGCAAAACAGTAATTGAACATTTTTTTTATTCGTTCGTGGGATGTGGGTGTTGCTGGCTTGGCCAGTTTTGGTTGCCCATCCCTAATTGCCCTTGAGAAGGTGGTGGTGAGCTGCCTCTTGAACTCCTGCAGTCCTTGGGGTGTAGGTACACCAACAGTGCTGTGAGGAAGGGAGTTCCAGGATTTTGACCCAGCGACAGTGAAGGAATGGCGATATAGTTCCAAGTCAGGGTGGTGTGTGACTTGGAGGGGAACTTGCAGGTGGTGTGTTCCCATGCATTTGCTGCCCTTGTCCTTCTAGGTGGTACAGGTCACAGGTTTGGATGGTGCTGTCTAAGGAGCCTTGGTACATTGTTGCAGTGCATCCTGTAGATGGTACACACTGCTGCCACTGTGCGTTGGTGGTGAAGGGATTGAATGTTGAAGGTGGTGGATGGGGTGCCAATCAAGCAGGCTGCTTTGTCCTGGATGGCGTCAAGCTTCTTAAGTGTTGTTGGAGCTGCACCCATCCAGGCAAGTGGAGGGTATTCCACCACACTCCTGACTTGTACCTTGTAGATGGTGGACAGGCATTGGAGAGTCAGGAAGTGAGTTACTCACCGCAGAATTCCCGGCCTCTGACCGCTCTTGTAGCCACAGTATCTATGTGGCTGGTCCAGGTCAGTTTCTGGTCAATGGTAGCCCCTAGGATGTTGATAGTGGGGATTCAGCGATGGTAATGCCATTGAATGTCAAGGGGAGATGGTTAGATTCCCTCTTATTTGAGATGGTCATTACCTGGCACTTTTGTGGTGCAAATGTTACTTGTCACTTCTCAGCCCAAACCTGGATGTTGCCCAGGTCTTGCTGCTTATGGACATGGGCTGCTTCAATACCTGAGGAGACGCAAATGGTACTGAACATTGTGCAATCATCAGTGAACATCCCCACTTCTGACAATGGGAGCCCTTCAAAGAGGAGATGGCTCAGGTACAGAATAGACATATTTCCACGAGGAAGAAAAGGGCATCCAAAGCTACAGCTCTCTGGATTACAACAGATATAGTTATTAAAATGAGACAGAAAAAGGAGGCTTATGAAAAGTCCAATCTTCAGCTGAATATAAAAAGTACAGAGGAGCTCTGAAAAAGGAATGAGAGGCAAAGAGAGAGCATGAAAATAGATTAGTGGCTAAGATAAAAGCAAACCAAAAGTCTTTTAAAAACATATAAATAGTAAAAGGGTAGACAAAGGATAGATGGCACTGATTATGATCCAAAATGGAAATATTCATGTGGAAGCAGAGAGTACGGTTGAGGTACTAAATTAATATGTTGCATTTGTCTTCATTATAGAAGAGGATGCTGCCAAAGTGGTGGTAAAGGAGGAGGTAGTAGTGATATTGGAATGGATAAAACTAGATAAAGACGATGTATTTAAAATGTTGGCATCCCTCAAAGTAGAAAAATCATGCAGTCCAGATGGGGTGCATCCTAGGTTATTGAGGGAAGTAAGGCTGGCAATTGCAGGGGCTCTGAACACAGTCATCCAAACCTCCTTAGATGTGAGAGTACTGGAAGATTGCAAAAATTTTAAAAAAGAAAGAGGGATAAACTGGACAAATACAGGCCAGTCAGCCTAACTCAGGGTTGAGGAAACACAAGAACACAAGAATTAGAGCAGGAGTAGGCCATAAGGACCCTTGAGCCTGCTCCATGTTTCAATAAGATCATGGCTGATTGGATTGTGGCCTCAATTCCACTTTCCTGTCTGCACCCCATAATCCTTGACTCTCTTGTCAATCAAAAATCTATCTGACTCAGCCTTGAATATATTCAATGACTCAGCCTCCACTGCTGTCTGGGGAAGAGAATTCCACAGACTAACGACACGCAGAGAGAAATTTTTTTCCTCATCTCAGTGTTAAATAGGAGACCTCTAATTTTTAAACTGTGTCCCATAGTTCTAGACTCCCGCACAAAGGGAAACATCTTCTCAGTATCTACCCTGTCAAGTCCCTTTTGGATCTTATATGTTTCAATATGATCACCTCTCATTCTTCTGAACTCCAATGGATATAGGCCCAATTTGCTCAACCTTTCCTCATAAGATATCTCCTTTAGTCCAGGAATCAGTCAAGCGAACTTTCTCTGAACTGCTTTTAATGCAATTATATCCTTTCTTAAGTAAGAAGACCAAAATTGCACACAGTACTGCAGATGCGGTCTGAGGCCCTGTACAATTGTAGCAACCCCTAATTTTATATTCCATACCCCTTGCAATAAATGCCAACATTCCATTTGCCTTCCTAATTACTTGCAGTACCTGCATGCTAACTTTTTGTGATTCATGTACCAGGACACCCAGATCCCTCTGTACCATAGAGTTCTGCAATCTCTCTACATTTGATTAATATAATGCTTTTCTACTCTTCCTGCCAAAATGGACAAGTACACATTTTGCCACATTGTATTCCATCTGCCAATTTTTTTCCCACTCACTTAACCTATCTAAATCCCTTTGTAGACTCTTAATCTCTTCTTGACATCTTACTCTCCTACCTATCTTTGTGTCATCAGCAAATTTAGTTACCATATATTCGGTTCCGTCATCCAAGTCATTGATATATATTGTAAATGGTTGAGGCCCCAGCACTGATCCCTGTGGCAACCTGATAATGGCTTGCCAACCTGAAATTGACCCATTTATCCCTGCTCTCTGATTCCTGTTAGCTAACCAATCCTTTATCCTTTTAGAGACACTTTAGAGTCAATAATCCAGGACAAAATGAATTGCCATTTGGAAATTTATGGGCTAATAAATGAAAGTCAGCAGGGATTTGTTAAAGGCAATTCATGTTTGACTAACTTGATTTTTTTTTGCCCAGCTTCTCAAGGGCAATTAGGGATGGGCAATAAATGCTGGCTTAGCCAGCGATGCTCACATCCCATGCACGAATATAAAATTTGAGTTCTTTGTTTGAGTGGATGAAGGTAGTTCAGTTGATGTATATGTGGATTTTCAAAAGGTGTTTGACAAAATACTGCATTATTCACTTGTTAGCAAAATTAAAGCCCATGGGATTAAAGGGGAAGTGGCAGTGTGAATCGATCAGAACTGGTAGAGGAGACAAGCACAAAAGGATGAAAGGTCACAGACCTGAAATGTTGTGGTGGGACTTTATGCTCTCCTTTGTGGCGGGTTTGGAGGCAGGAAGAGCATTTAATCGGATGGGATGGTGGCAAAGGGAGTGGGGGGGGGCAAACCCCGCCACCTTCCCACCTCCACCCTAATTAAGTCTGTGGCAAGGAGGAATGGGATTGCCTGCCCACCGCTGAGCTGATACCAGCGGAGGTGGGATGAGGCCCTTAATTGGGCATTAATTACCCACTCAATTAGGCCTCAAATGGCAGTGGGGCAGGAAGACATCCCATTCCTGGGCCTCTGATGGGTGCTCTACTGGCAGCAGCCAACACCTCTGTGGTGGTGTGCTCAGTAAAAGGGCTGCCAGCCTCTGATTGGCCGACAGCTCTCAGCAGGCAAGACTTCTGTCGCCGGGGTCCTTAATCCCGGGAAGGTCTGCCGCTGTCCACGTAAGTGCCTAATTGGCACGTAATGCAGCAGGCCTTCCCCAGAGGAGGTGACGCGGGGCTCTCACTGGCTCTTCAGCCGGTGGCTAAGACCCCACTCGCCTCCAAAGAATCTCCCCCGTTGACTCTGTTTCTCACTCCACATATGCTGCCAGACCTGCTGAGTATTTCCAGCATTTTCTGTTTTTATTTCAGATTTTCAGAATCCGCAGTATTTTGCTTTTGTGTTGTGGGTGTAAGCACAGCTTTGTATAGCTGAAGCATATTTTTTACCCCCTTGTATTCAAGTTCTCTAGCTATAAAGGCGAGCATTGCATTAGTCTTTTCAATTATTTTCTGTGCTTATTCATGACATTTTAATGATCTGTGCACCCGGACTCCCAAGTCTCTTTGGACTTCCACTGTTTATAGTTTTTCATAATTTAAAAAGTACTCTGTTCTATCGTTTTTAGGTCCAAAATGGATGACTCACATTTGCCTACATTGAAATCCATTTGGCACAGTTTTGCCCATTTACTTAATCTGTTAATATTGCTTTATAATTTTATGCTTCCATCTACACGACTGACAATGTTGCCTATCTTTCTATCATTGACAAACTTGGATATGTGGCTTTCTATCCAATCAACCAAGTCGTTAGTAAACACAATGAATAGTTGAAGCCCAACACAGATCCTTGTGGGATACCAGTAGTCACATCCTGCCAATTAGAGTACCTGCCCATTATCCCTACTCCTTGTCTCGAGCCACTCAACCAATTTCCCAATCAGGTGCATAATTTGCCTTCAATTCCATGAAATTCGACTGTAGCTAACAATTTCTCATGAGGGACTTTATTAAATGCTTTCTGGAAGGCTATATAAATAACATTCAAAAAATTCAAATCAGGTTCATCAGGCATGATCTACTTTACAAATCAATACTGGCTCGCTCTGATCAGCTGAAAATTTTCAAGATGTTCAGTCATTCTATCCTTAATTATAGATTCTGTTCAGTTCCTGGCAACAATGTTAGGTTAACTGGTTTATAATTCCTTCGTTTCTCTCTCACCTTTCTTAAATAGCAGAGTTATATGTGCAATTTTCCAATTTTTTTCATTCATTCATGGGATATGGGCATCGCTGGTAAGGCCAGCATTTATTGCACATTCCTAATTGCCCTTGAGAAGGAAGTGGTGAGATGCCTTCTTGAACTACTGCAGTCTGTGTGGTGTAGGTATACCCACCATACTATTAGGGAGGGAGTTCCAGCAACAGTGAACAAATGGCGATATAGTTCCAAGTCAGGATGGTGTGTGACTTGGAGGAGAACTTGCAGGTAGTGGCGATCATGCACCTACTACTCTTGTTCTTCTAGATGGTAGAGGTTGCAGGTTTGAAAGGTTCTGTCAAAGAAGCCTTGGCGGGTTGCTGCAGTGCATCTTGTAGATGCGGCCACTGTGCGCCACTGGTGGAGGAATTGTATGTTTAAGGTGATGGATGAAGTGTCAATCAAGCGGATTGCTTTGTCCTGGATGGTGTCTTGCTTCTTCAAAGTTATTGGAGCTGCACTCATCCAGGCAAATGGGGAGTATCCTATGTATCCTATCACACTCCTGATTTGTGCCTTGTAGACGATGGACAGACTTTGAAGAGTCAGGGGATGAGTTACTCACCAAAGAATTCCCAACCCCTGTGCTGCTCTTGTAGGCACAATATATATGTGGCTGGTCCAGTTAAGTTTCTGGTCAATGGTAACCCCCAGGATGTTGATGGTAGTGGATTCAGCGATAGAAATGCCGTTGAATGTCAAGGGGAGGTGGTTAGGTTCTCTCTTGTTGCCGATGGTCATCGCCTGGCACGTGTGTGGTCTGACTGTTACTTGCCACTTATCAGCCCAAGCCCGAATGTTGTCCAGGTCTTGCTGCATGCAGGCACAGACTGCTTCATTATCTGAAGACTTGCAAATGGAACTGAACTCTGTGCAATTGTCAGCGAATATCTGCACTTCTGCCCTTATGTTGGAGGGAAGGTCATTGATGAAGCAGCTAAAGATAGCTGGGCCTAGGATACTGCCCTGAGGAACTCCTGCAATGATGTCCTGGGGCTGCGATGATTGACCTCCACAACCCTGATTAAATATTTGTTTCCTTGGGATGTTCAGCATTTTAATCTCTCCCTCTATTGTAAAAACTGATGCAAAGTAATTATTCAACACGTACACCATTTCCTTATTTTCATTAACAATATCACTGTTATCGGTTTTCATAATAAGAACGTAAGAAATAGGAGTGGGAGTAAGCCATTCAGCCCCTCAAGCCTGTTCTGCCATTCAATAAGAACATGGTTTATCTGATCGTGGCCTCAACTCCACTTTTCTACTTGTCCTCCATAACCCTTGATGCCGTTGTAGATCAAAAATCTGTCCAATTCAGCCTTGACTATATTCAATGATCCAGCCTCCACTGCTCTCGGGAATAAAGAATTCCAAAGATTAACGACTGTCTGAGAGAAGAAATTCCTCCTCATTTCCTTTTTAAATGGGAGACCTCTTATTCTGAAAGCGTGTCCCCTAGTTCTAGATTCCCCCACAAGGGGAAACATCCTCTCAGTGTCTAACCTGTCAAGCCCCCTCAGAATCTTATATGTTTCAATAAGATCACCTCTCAAACTTCTAAACTCCAAGTACCAACTTGCTCAACCTTTCCTGATAAGACAACCCTTCATCCCAGGAATCGACTTAGTGAACTTTTGCTGAACTGCATTCAATGCAAGTATATCCCTTGTCATGAACGTGCTATGCCGAATTATGACTTTTTTAAATCCATCGGTTGGAAACCTGAATTAAACTTTAAAAAGAAACAGGAGACAAAAAAATCCTGATAAAAGACTACTGCTAGCAGCTAAAATGGCCATTGCAATTTGCATCTAAATAGCTTATATTCCAAGGTATCGAGGCGGAAATGAATGTCTGGTTAGTCCTCATCCAGAACAATGATGAGAATTTTGAATGGATTACCTAGTCCTACCTTCATTCACAAGATATTAAAGGCAATCTTGGAATGTTAACACTGGTGGAGACGAGCCACTCAAAGGGTAATCCTGGAACATTGTGACCTTGACAGATTGGAATTCTTAGACATGATCCAATTATTTTGCAAAAGAGAGAATATTCTGGGCCATCATGTGACAGCCTCTCCATCTGTGTGACACTAGTTGCCCCTTCTCTCTACAGACAACCAAGCACCTGAGTTTGACGAGTGAAGGACCCAAATGGGGTCTCCCTCACTCTCTCTCCAGGTGACCTTGTACGTTCGAACCCTGCCTGCTGACATTCAACGGCATTCAAACATCCAAGCCTGTAATTGTTGCAGACAGAGACCCCAGGAAGAAAACCATCTGCATCACTGCCTCCAAGAAAATTCTGAACCAGTTGGCCAACTCTACCAGCCAGAAACTTCAGGACCAGCGAGTTCAGCTGGAAGGCCACTGAATTACCAGACTCCACAGACTGTATATTCTTTTTTATTGTTTCAGATTCTAATCCAACCAATATATTCTTCTCCACTCTGTAACCTATTTGTGTGTGTGTCCGTGTGATTCTCATGTGTGTGTGTGTATGTGTGTGTGTGAAAGTTGGAGCATAGTTTATTATTTTACTTAGATCAAGTTTTTGGTTTTAAGCACAATAAACTAACCTCTTTCTTGTTTAAACTCTTCTATGGTCATAGCACATGAAGGGTTAAACACTCACTGAATTGGTAAGCATATCCCTTGCTTAAAAGAAATAAACCCTGTTGCAGTCAAACAAGGAGAGGGACAAGAGGGGAGCCTTTCAACCCCTCCTGAACTGATCGTAACACCCTCCTTAAATAAGGAGACCAAAACTGTATGCAGTACTCTAGGTGTGGTCTCACCAATGTCCTGTACAGTTGTAGCAAGATTTCCCTACTTTTTTTATTCCATTCCCCTTAAAAGGGGCCCACACTGCTCATAGCCACCCTTTTTCCAAATATAATTGTAAAAAAATGTTGAGTTTATTTTAATATCCCTTGCATGTTTATTTTTATACTCCCTTTTGTAGCTCTTGCTATTTGTTTTGTTATCCTTTGCTGCTCTTTGTATCTCTCCCATGCACCAGGATCTGTTGGTCTGCTAATGTCATGTTGCTAATATTGCAAGAATATTGTGACCGTCTTAATATTTCTCACAAGAGCCTGGTTTAAACTGCGTCACATTTATGTCCTAGGGAACTGCCCTTATGGTGGAGTCTAATCACTGCTATAATTCACTATTTTTGAATGTGGTTTCAGAGTTTTATTACTGGAACAATGTGATCCTGACCTCTAATTGAGATTACATGCACTGGCATATGACGTATATGCACTTTAGATTTTTGCATGCAAGGTCACATTTTTGGTCCCAATAGAATTTCTTCCTTGCTGCAGCTGTGGCAGACACAGAGGCAGAGGCAGTAACTGCAGCTAGAGAGCCAGTTCCAGGAGCAGAAGTAATGGCAGGCGCAGGGGAGCTACCAGAAGGGAGAGAACCACCAGCAATGAGGAAGTCTAGACTACTGCAACCAAAGAAACATGAAATTCAGGCATGGGAGAGAGGAATGTACAGCTTTTACTCTAAAGTTCTTTATTAACATAGCTGTCTTGCAGAAGCAGCAGCAAGAAACTAATATGTGAATTAAGACCTTGCAGGACGATTCAACTGTACCTTACAAACTTGCTACACACCTGATTTTCATATCTCTCCCACTCGGACTGTTTCTAACTGGATGTTCTGCTGGCTCTCACATCAGACAAAAAGTACACCATGAAAGCAAGCCATTTGGCTCAACCAGTCTATGTTGTGTAAATACTTGTAGGCCTAATCCAATTGTCATGCTCTGTTCCCATATCCCTTGTTCCTAAAACAACTTACCTAACCTATTCTTAAATATTCAACTGGTCTCTGCATCAATCACTAACTCCTGTGGACCACTGCATGTTCTTAAAATCTTCTGTAAAAAAATGTTTCTTTGCTCTCTACCCATAATCACATACATTGAAACTTTTATCTATGTCCCCTCATTCTTGAACACTCAACGCTGGACATATATTATTTCTTTCCAACCTGTCTGATCCCTTCATAACTTTAAACACATCTATCAAATTACCCCGTAATCTCCTCTGTTATAATGAAAACAGATGGTTTCTCAAATCTTTCTTTAAATTTGTATTTCCTTATACAAGGCAGCATCTGAGTGAATCTGCACTATTCCTTTGCTATTGCCGTATCATTGCTATAGTGTGGAGCAGTGCACAGTGGTCTTTGTTTTCCTCCAACTTTGGCATCTCGTGCATTGCTCTCTTCTTCATCTCGTGCCATCACAGGCTAGGCCCCACACTCAGGAGATCCTTCCCTAGTCCACTCCACCTCTTTCTCCTCCTTCAAAACCTTCCTTAAAACACACCTGCTTGACCAAGCTTTTGACCATTTCTCCTAATATCTTCTCCTTTGGCTCAACTTCTTTTTTGTTTGGTTTTAGCTCTGTGAAGTGTGTGGGGGTCTTTCTACATTAAAGGTACTTGCTGTTATTGTTACTAAGGGTTACCATTACATCTCAATTTTTATACTCTATATCACCTGCATAAAACCATTAGCCATTTTATGGCCTTATCCACTTAAGGCACTGTTTTTCATGTCTTGTAAACATGAACCCTTAATTCCTTCTGCTCTACCATGTAACTCAGCCTTCCACCAAAGTATAATTATTACTTCTTTTAACCAAATGTACCATCTCAAACTTAATGACTGAATTCCATTTGGCATTTTTTTCCCATTCCACCATCTTATCAACAACCCCTTGCATCTTCCTTTGGTCCTCAGAATTATTTACTATGCCTTCAATTTTAATATCATTTACAAATTTGGACAACATGCCCTATATCCAAATCAGATTGCTGCTGGATCTCCTACTGCAAGTGGCTTTCTCAAAAGTGTAATCTACACCTGATCTAATGAATGTTGACCCCCCTGTAATTTGGCAGGTTTGGAGGGGACGGGGGATGGCGTGTGGTGGAGGGGGGTGTTGGTTATTCTCATTGGGCCATAATTTGCTGTAGCAGGGCAATGAATAGCATTACGGGTTCTGATGAAGGGTCACTGACATGAAATGTTAACTCTGCTTCTCTCTCCACAGATGTTGCCAGACCTGCTGAGTATTTCCAGCATTTCTTGTTTTTATTCCCGGTAGTTAAGCTGGCTCTTGACTGGTTAATTTTAGTTTAGTTTAGAGATACAGCACTGAAATTGCAATGATATTTGTGCCACAAGTTACTTAAAGTGCAAACTGATAACATTGCAACGAGGGATACAGAGCATTTGGGACCTGAGTGACAAGGCAAGCAACTGTGTATCTCCTTATCCAATCAGAACGAAAAATTGAGAAAATAATAGCGCAAGGACAGAGGACGTGTATTTAGAGTGGGTGAATTCAGAGCTAAATCAGGTACAGAAAGAGAAATAAAGACAGGGAAAGAAAGATTAGATTAGAAGAGAGAGGGAAAAGAGAGAAAATGAAAAAGTAAAAAAAAATACATTCTTAAAATCACTAACGACAATTAAAACCTGAAGGAATGAGACTGCCCAAACCTGAAAAAAGCCTGAAATTCAGTGAAATTGAAAGAATTTTAACGACAGTAACCTTGAAGGGGTGGCCTTGGTCATAGCGTTTGTAACAGGGTCTTTTAGATGTGCCTTGGTTTGTTTTTCAGTTGTGGAGTGAGCCACAGCGGGTGCTCTGTAAGATGCCATCCTTGCAGTGAGAGGCTCTGGGTATCTCGGAACCTTGTTCTCCGGGAACAGTTGCCCAGTTTCAAGGCGGACACGATTCACCTGAACACCAAGCGCACATGTTGGATCAGCAGCGGCCGCGCCTGTTTTAAACCGTTTCAAAATCCAATATTCACACTCTCACTGAAGAGCCATCCCAGGTCGCGGGGTTTCTGTGGCTGTGTGGCCCGAGCCGGGCTGCTTTGCGACAACCCGGAGGTGCCTCTGCCTTATTCTGGTAGGCGAGCGAGGAGGCGCCATAGAAACGGCGAGAAGGTAAAGCGGGGCCGCCGAGCCCGGGTGGGGGAAGGGAGGCGGCGGCAGCAGCAGCAACGGCTGCCGAGCCCGGGTGTGGGGAGGAGGGGGAGGAGGCGGCAGCAACGGCCACGGAGCCTGGTTGGGGGAAAGGAGGCGGCGGCGGCAACGGCTGCCGAGCCCGGGTGGGGGAAGGGAGGAGGCAACGGCTACCGAGCCCGGCTTAAGTCTGGAGAGAAGGGTCTGAGCCTCAAACTCGAGCCCTGGAATCGAGAAGGAGGGGAAGTCGGGGTGGCCCTGAACACCCGGTAGTAAATCATCACCGAGCATAAATAATATAAACTAAAGCTGAAACAGGAATCAAATCATTTAACTTTTTTTTGTGATTAACCATAAAATAACGTCTATATAATCTGTGGCACGTGATCAGTATGATAATATCACAAAACTATAGGAAAGTGAGTAATAGTTTCCTATATACGTAAATAAAAGCAAGAAATCTAAAACACGTTAGCTTTATCTACAAAGAATTATCGTGGCATTAATAAGTTCTGACATTTCTCTACATAAAATAGACTACAGCCACTGTTAAACAGTGTTTGTTGCTTTTATGCTGCATAATAATTGGTATAGAGGACTGATATTGAAGGTAAAAACAAGAAATGCTGGAAATACTCAGCAGGTCTGGCAGCATCTGTGCAGAGAGAAGCAGAGTTAACGTTTCAGGTCAGAGACCCTTCTTCAGAACTGGCAAATATTAAAAAGTAAAAGGTTTTAAGCAAGTAAAGTGGGGGTGGGCAAGAGATAACAAAGGTGAAGGTGTTGATGGTATGCTGAAAGACAAAGCATTAGTACAGATACGGTGTGAATGACTGGAAAGCACAGAGCACTCCAAGCACAAACATAAAAAAAAATAAAAACAGTGGGTAAGCACAGTGGAAGCAAACTAAACAAACTGAAAAACCTAAAATAAAATAACCAAATAAAAAAGGAAAACGAAAAAATAACTAAGCATAAAAAGGGGCACCCATCATGCTCTGAAATTATTGAACTCAATATTCAGTCCGGCCGGCTGTAGTGTGCCTAATCGGTAAATGAGAATCTGTTCTTCGAGCTTGCTTGCGTTGATGTTTGTTGAAACACTGCAGCAATCCCAGGACAGAGATGTGAGCATGAGATCGGGGGGATGCGGGGGGGAGGGGGTGGGGGGCAGCAACCGGAAGCTCAGTGACATGCTAATGGATTGAGCGGAGGTGTTCTGCAAAGCGGTCACTCAATGTGCGTTTGGTCTCCCCAATGTAGAGGAGACATCATTGTGAGCAGTGAATACAGTGCACTAAATTGAAAGAAGTACAAGAAGTAAATTGCTGTTTCACCTGAAAGGAGTATTTGGGGTCTGGGATAGTGAGGAGAGGGGAGGTAAATGGGCAGGTATTACACCTCCTGCAATTGCAGGGGAAGGTGCCGTGGGAAGGGGACGAGGTGGTGGGGGTAATGGAGGAGTGGACGAGGGTGTTGTGGAGGGAACGATCCCTTCGGCTGACGGGAAGGGAGAGGAAGATGCGTTTGCTAGTGGCATCACGCTGGAAGTGGCAGGGGATGATCCTTTCGATCTGGAGGCTGGTGGGGTGGAAAGTGAGGACAAGGGGAACCCTGTCGCTGTTCTGGGAGGGAGGGGAAGGGGTGTGGGTGGAGGTGCGGGAAATGGGCTGGACACAGTTGAGGGCCCTGTCAACCACAGTGGGGGGGGGAATCCTCGGTTAAGGAAAAAGGAAGACATATCGAATGCACTGTCGTGGAAGGTAGCTCAGAGCAGATGCGTCGGAGCCGGTGAAACTGGGAGAATGGAATGGAGTCCTTACAGGAGGCAGGGTGTGAAAAAGTGCAGTTGTGGGAGTCGGTGGGCTTATAATGAATATTTTTGTGGGATATGTCGAACATTCGTTGTTCCAGTCCTATTCAGGCCCCCGCCCCCAACTCTTTTTCCAGTACATTGATGACTGTATTGGTGCCGTTTCCTGCTCCCGCCCGGAACTAGAAAACTTTATTAACTTTGCTTCTAATTTCCACCCTTCTCTCACCTTCACGTGGTCCATCTCTGACACTTCCCTTCCCTTCCTTGACTTCTCTGTTTCCATCTCTGGGGATAGGCTGTCTACGAATATTCCATTCTCCCAGTTTCTCCGTCTCCAACGCGTCTGCTCTGATGATGCAACCTTCCACGACAATGCTTCCCATATGTCTTCCTTTTTCCTTAACCGAGTGAAGGGTGATGGGGCATGCACAAAAGGCTAGAGTTGAAGAACTAAAAGTTGGGGGAGAGAATGTAACATTAGAGGAAGTTTTATCACCAAGATATCTTCACTGTTTTCCTCCCTCCGCCTCTGCACCAAGTGACTTCTCATTCTCCGTGATTTCAATCTCCATCTCAATGCATCATTTTCTCTCTGCTCTGAGTTCACAGCCCTTTTATCCTCCCTAAATCTCTCCTTGCATGTAAACTCCCCAACAGCCACCCCGTCGACCTTGCCATCTCACATGGTCTTGCTAGTACCATTGTATCAATTACAGATAACGCCACTCTGACCATTTCCTTGTATTACTTTCCACCCACTTCCCCCTTCCGTGCCCCAGGTCTATCTCATAATGTATCTGTCGCTGGAAAAAACTATCTCCTATTTGCTTACAATTGCACTTTCAACATCTCAACCACCTAGCCTTTGGCCCTCTGCGCTACAACATTTCTGCAGCTACTGATTTGCTCAACTGCACCCTCGCCCCACCTTTGATGCCCTAGACCCCAATAAAAAGACCAGTCTCTCTCACCCTGGCCATTCTTCAGGTATGGCCCTCATCCCCATTCCCTTAAGTCCAAGGAACGCAGACTTGAAGGATATGGCGGACAACTGGTTTAGCCATCCACTGCCAGACCAGGCTGGACCTCTTAAAATACAAGCGCGTCCCACTGTCATCTGCTAAAACTGCTCGCTATTCCATGATCATCTTGGAGTGCAAATATAACCCCCAGCTTCTTTTCTGTACTGCAAACCATCTTCTTAAACCCCTTTCCCCTGTTCCCTCCATCCTCACCTCCATCAATAAGGGCAAGGAACTTTTGCTTTGTTATTGAGATCGAGACCATCCAATTAGCTGCCACTGCCGCGCCCTTCCCTTCCGCTAGCCCACCTGGCCAAACTTCCTATAATGCTCCCTCCTGCCCTAGTCCTGAACTCGCAGCTTTCTCAAGTTTCTCTCCCATCTCCTCTCATGCCTTCTCTGAGCTCATCTTGTCCGTGAGACCCACCTGCTGTTCCCTCGATCCTATTCCCACTAAACAGCTGATCGCCCAAATCTCCTCCAGGTCCCTAAGTTAGCTGATATTGTAAAAGGTGTTCTCACTTCAGGTGTTGACCCTCCTCTGAATCTGACATCAACCCTCAGAAAAACAATCTTGACCCCACTGCCCTTGCAAACTGCTGTCTCATCTCCAACCTCCCTTTCCTCTCCAAAGCCTTTGAACATGTCACCTCCCAAATTAATTCCCACCTTTCTCAGAACTCCATGTTTGAATACCTCCAATCAGGTTTCAGCGCCTGCCACAGTACTGAAACAGCTCTTATCAAAGTCACAAATGACGTCCTATGTGACTGTGGCAAAAGGTAAACTTTCCCTCCTCGGCCTTCTCGTCCTGTCTGCAGCCTTTGACATGGTTGATTCCACCATCCTTCTCCAATATCTTTCCACTGTCATCCAGCTGAGTGGGACTACTCTCACTTAGTTCCATTCTTGCCATCTAATCGTAGCTGGAGAATCACTTGCAATAGCTTCTCTTCCTGCTCCCATAGTGTTAACCTCAGGTATCCCCAAGGATCTATCTTTGGTCCCCTCCTATTTCTCATCTACATGTTGCTCCTTGGTGACATCATCCGAAAGCACAGTGTTAGTTTTCACATGTATGCTGATGACATCCAGCTCCACCTTGCCACTACTCTCGACTCCTCCACTGTTGCTAAATTATCAGCCTGCTTATCTGACATCCAGTACTGGATAAGCAGAAATTTCCTCTTAATTAAATATTGGGAAGACTGAAGCCATTGTTTTCAGTCCCCGCTGCAAACTCTGTTCCCTAGCTATTGACTCCACTCTTCTCTCTGACAACAGTATGAGATTAAGCCAGTCTGTTTGTAACCTAGGTGTCATATTTGACCCTGAGATGAGCTTCCGACCTCATAGTCGTGCCATCGCTACGATCACCTATTTCCATCTCGATAACATCACCTGACTTCACCCAGTCTCAGCTCATCTGTTGCTGAATCCCTCATTCATGCCTTTATTCCTCTAGACTTGACAATTCCAACATACTCCTGGCTGGTCTCCCACATTCTACTCTCAGTAAACTAGAGGTCATCCAAACCTCTGCTGCCTGTGTCTTAACTCACACTGAGTTCCCTTCCCCTATCATCCCTGTGTTCACCGACTTAGGTTGGCTCCCGGTCAAGCAAGGTCTTGGTTTTAAAATTCTTATCCTTGTTTTCAGATCCCTCCATGGCCTCTATCTCTGTAATCTCCTCTGACCCCACAGCCCTCCAAGGTAACTACATTGCTCTAATTCTGGCCTTTTGTGCAACCCTGATTTTAATCGCTGTACTGTTGGTCGCCACACCTTCGGTTGCCGAGGTCCCAAGCTCTGGAATACCTTCCCTACACCTCTTTGACATTCCATCTCACTTTCCTCCTTTAAGACATTCCTTAAAACCTACTTCTTTGACCAAGCTTTTGGTCATCTGACCTAATAACCCCCTTTGTGGCTCAGTGTCATACTTTGTTTTATAATGCTTCCGTAAAGTGCCTTGGGATGTTTTATTACGTTACAGGTGCTTGTTGAAGGTGCAGAATTAGGGTATAACACAACTGTGTTGGGATTTGAAATTGAAGATTTAACCCCAATGTGAGGGAGGGCAAGGAGCCAGTGTGCAATAGAAATGAGGCTTGAGGGGGTATGGCATGTAATGTGAGGTATGATGCAGAGAACTGTGTTCTGGACACTTGGAATTAATTGAGGGTGCAGGGAAGGACACTGGAGAAATTGAGTTAAGATGGTGCAAGTGGGGATAATTATTTTGGGGGTGATTTGGTTTGGAGGTGAGTGAAGTTGCAGAGGTGAAAGTAAGCAGTTTTGGCGATGTTTAAGTTCTGGAATATGAAAGTCAGCAATAGGTTGGAAAAAAAATGCCAAGGTTTTGCCAGACCTGATTTAAGTCAGAATGAATGGCTGATGAAAGGATGCAGTTACTGGCTGGTGTCATGATGTTTTTGATGGTCATGTGAATATTGTACCATTCCCATAGTTGAGATTTTTCACCTTTTCATGAGGCATAGAATGGACTCATAAATTGAATGTCTCAATTAACCTTCAGTACATTGAAAGCTGATATGTGTATTAAATATGTATTTTATAGAAAACCATAAGATGGAGTTCCAGGCAGTATTGATGGCAGCCGGTGGGGGCTCCCGCATGATGGATCTTACCTCCAATATTCCAAAGCCCCTCCTGCTGGTTGGAAACAAACCACTGATATGGTATCCTCTGAATCTTATGGAAAGACTTGGGTTTGAAGGTAAGCACTGTCTCCTGCACTTAGAGGTAGCTACAAGGAATGGTAAACCATGTATAAATCCAAAATAGCTTGTTGTTCGCTATCAATATCACATTTGCCATCCTCCCTTGGGTTCCTGCCTATTGATGTTTCAATGGAGCAGGCACATGAGCGATACAGGGCACAGTGGTTCTCTTGTTTTACATCTGCTCCATTGAATTGGATCAGTTGTTTTTAGAGACTTATTGTAGTCTTTGCTAAAACGTGGTTACCTCTGAAGAGGGTCTGCACCTGAAATCCCAACTTCTCTGTTCTTTTCTAAATTAACTAGCATCAAATAGTAAATGAGCAAAAGTATTTTCTTTTTAGAGAGACACAACTAATAAAGAACTAAACCTTAAATAAAAACAAAGAAAGTGTATAAATTTACCTCTGTCACTGTGCATGCCAGTCTGTGTGGTGCCTAATGGTCGCAGTCTGTTAAAATCCTGCAGCACCTGGTGGTCTCCCACATAAGTACTAACCAAGCCTAAACCTGCTCGGCTTCTGAGAAGAAAAAGGATAGGGCACCTTTTTTAATTGGATTTACTCAACACTGAACACATTTACAACATCTTGATCACTCCTTGCATCATTCCTTTATGGGGTTTTAGCTACAGATATTAATGCCATCGTTGAAGCCATTAACACTATTGTCATGCAGACCCCCACCTGACAAGAATGAGGCATATTAATTTTGTCATATGAACATTGATTTTAAACTGTTGCTGGAGTGAAGAAATGACTTGTTTTGAAGATCGCCAGACACTGGGCTGGGAGGACATTTGCATACTAAGAGACGCTGCTTATGAAGACAAAGGACTATTCCCTGCTCCAATGAACCCAAATGGATTTTGATCACCAGACATTGAAGGTGTAAGGAAGTGCTCAGGTAATACAATCCACAAACCTTGCAGGAGAGACTGTTCCAAATAAGGAGCTAGTCACATGACTAACCTGCTGGGCAACCTGGGGTTTTTTGAATAGTGCCACACAGAAAGGCAGAAGGCAGCTTGCAATTGAAGCTGGAACAAAGAAGCCTCTCTCCTGGTTGTCTCTCTCACTTTCTCCCAAGCCACCAGATCCACGGAAGCCACATAAACCTCGAGAGAAAAGACTCTGACCTTGAAACAAGTTGAAGCGTGAACTGGGCCCCAATGAATTGCAAGACTTACCAGCAACCAAAGACTCCACATTGAACTTAAAGGACTGTAACTACCAGATTTTGCCTCAAACTTTTCCCCTTTATTCCTTCTACTTTTTCTGTCTCCATCTGCATGTATGTTTATCGAGTATGCATGCTAGAGTGGTCGCTTCGCATATTCGTAGTCGTTAATCGGATTAGAGTTTAAGATAAATAAACTCCTACCTTTCTTGTTTAAATCTAAGGAAACCTGTTTGATTTATTTGCCTTACAATTGGAGCAGCGAACAAGGAATCACTGAGGTGCGAGCTAAAAACAGTGTTTCTAAAATTACACCCTGTTACGGTTAAACCAGGGAAAGGCTGAGAGGGAACCCCTAGATCCCTTCTCACCTGGTTGCAACACTATTGTCGTTATTCTGTCAGAGCATCATGGAAGTTGTACACAGATGCTGGCTGTGCTGCTGTGAGTTTAATGTTTTTTAAGCATATAAGAACATGAGAAATAGGAGCAGGCATAGGTTTTGGCAGATCTACATCAACTTCACTTTCCTGCGCTGTCCCCATATCCTTTGATTTCCCTTCGTGCCCAATATTCTTTCGATCAGTATTTGCAGTATTTTGCTTTCTATATGTGTAGTTTTTTGCTCTTTCTCCCAGCATTTCTGAGCATGGCTCCAGTGTTTCCTTTTACCTCTTGTTTCCAGGTTATTTTTCACTAGGTCTGTTATTCGCCTTTATTCCCAATCTTGAAATTTGTGGGTATTATCTTTACTGTTAGTACAGATTTTTCTAGTGCCACTTCCAAGTGTTTGTTTCTTAGTGCACTTTCTGATTATTACTGATTTTTTTTTGTCTTTTTCCCACTTTCTCTTTCAATCACTAAAAGTTCCTGTATTTTTCAGTCCCAAGACTCCCATCCACAACATAAGTATGATTTTTACCTTTCCTCATTAACATGTCCTTTGCTATTTTCTTCATTGTTACTGTCCCTAATTCCTCCTTTCCTGCTCAGACCATATCACTCTAATCTCTTATATGCACACCTCATCACCAGATTCTGAAACATTTCCACCAGTCACCACCACAACTTCTTTTCTGCTTACTACATACCAACTTTTTCATAGCCCAACTGTTTCTTCCTCTTTCCTAACATTTCATACATTCAGCATAACTTCCAAAATTACCATCCCCAATTGTCACATTCAACTTCGTACTTCCATTCAAATCATGACAGAAACTGACATACAAATACTAAATCTTATTGAAGAAAAATTTTTGAGGCATTGCTTATCCTCTCAATTAGAAACACCATTCTTGAACAGTTTCTATGGCTTGCCTTGAAGTGTGATATTTCTCAGTTTTCAGCCTTGACTTTCTGCATCTTACATTGCTTATTGCTTTTAGTGAAGTCGGGTGGTTCTGGCAGTTGAGGCTCCATTAGCTTCTACAAATCAAAGAATGACTCTGATCAGAAGACAGTTGTTCTGGGATAATTTTCCCACAGCTATTTGAGACAAATACTTGAGTATAGAATCTGCATGACTTTACAGGCTGCCTTGCTTAGCCCACGAGATAACTCAGTATGTGATTTTGTCGGCTGTGTTATGAACAGTATGCAGGTATGCCAGATCATGTTTATGATCCAAATTCAAATGGCAATCATAAGAACATAAGAAATAGGAGCAGGAGTAGGCCAGTCAGCCTTTCGAGCCCGCTCCACCATTCAATAAGATCATGGTTGATCTACTTCAACACCATTTTCCTGTACTATCCCCGTATCCCTTGATGTTTTTAATGTGTAGAAATCTATCGATCTCTGTCTTGAACATACTCAACGACTGAACCTCCACAGCCCTCTGAGGCGAGAATTCCAAAGATTCACCACCCTCTAAGTGAAGAATTCCTCCTCATGTCAGTCCTAAATGGCCTGCTCCTTATTCTGAGACTGTGTTCCCTGGTTCTGGACTCCCCAGCCAGGGGAAACATCCTTCCTGCATCTACCCTGTCGAGCCATGTACGAATTATGTATGTTTGAATGAGATCACCTCTCATTCTTCTAAACTCCAGAGAATAAAGGCCCAGTCTTATTTAATCTTTTCTCATAGGACAAGCTCACTCCATCCCAGGAATTAGTTTGGTTAACCTTCATTGCACTCCCTCTATGGCAAGTATATATTTCCTTAGGTAAGGAGACCAAAACTGCACACAGTACTCCAGGTGCCATCTCACCAAGGCTCTACATAATTGCAGTAAGACATCTTTACTCCTATACTCAATCCTTTTGTAATAAAGGCCAACATACCATTTGTGCTCTTAATTGCTTGCTGTACCTGCATGTTAGCTTTCAGTGACTCATGAACAAGGACACCCAAATCCCTTTGAAGGTCAACACTTCCCAGCCTCTCAGCATTTAAAAAATACTCTGTATTTCTGTTTTTCCTGCCAAACTGGATAACCTCACATTTCTCCACATTGTATTCCATCTGCCAAATTTTTGCCCACTTGCTTAGCCTCTCCAAATCCCCTTGAAGCATCTTTGCATCCTCCTCACAACTTCCATTTCCACCTAATTTTGTGTCGTCTGCAAACTTGGAAATGTTATATTTAATCCCCGCATCCAAATCATTGATATAGATTGTGAATAGCTGGGGCCCAAGCACTGATCCTTGCAGTACCCCACTAGTCAGAACCTGCCAACCTGAAAATGACCCATTTATTTCTACCCAGTTTTCTGTCCATTAACCAGTTCTCAAACCATGCTAGTATATTTCTCCACACCGCCCCCCCCCCCCTCCACAACCCCATGTGCTCTAATTTTGTTTAATAATCTCTTGTGTGGGACCTTATCAAAAGCTTTCTGAAAATCTAAATGTACCACATCCACCAGTTCCCCCTTATCTATTCTGCTAGTTACATTTCTCAAAAAAACTCCAACTGGTTTGTTAAATATGATTTTCCCTTTCATAAATCCATGTTGACTTTGCCCAATCATACCGTTATTTTTTAAGTGTCCTGTTATCACATCCTTTATTACAGATACTAGCATTTTCCCTATGACTGACATTAGTCTAACAGGTCTGTAATTCCCCGTTTTCTTGCTCCTTTTTTAAATAGTGGGGTTACATTTGCCACTTTCCAATCTGTAGAAACCATTCCAGTGTCTATAGAAATTTGAAAGATGACCACCAATGCATCTACTATCTCTACAGCCACCTCTTTCAACACTCTGGGATATAGATCATCAGGTCCAGAGGATTTATCTACGTTAAGTCCCACTAATTTCTCTAATACTTTCTTTTTTTACTATTAGTATCTTGCAGTTCCTCCTTTACTTGAGTCCCTTGATCCTCCATTATTTCTGGGATGTTTTTAGTTTTTTTCCTCCGTGAAGATAGACACTAATTATTTGTTTAGTTTCTCTGCCATTTTCTTCTTCCCCATCATAAATTTTCCTGACTCTGCTTGTAATGGACCCACATTTGTTTTTGCTAATTTTTTCCTTTTTACATACCGATAGAAACTTTTACAGTCCATTTTTATGTTTCTCATTAGTTTATTCTCATATTCTGTTTTCCCTTTCTTAATTTTTTTCTTGGTCCTCCTGTGCAGAATTATAAAATGCTGCCAATCCTTAGGCTTACCATTTTTTTGGCAACCTTATATACCTCTTCCTTTGATCAAATACAATCCTTGATTTTTTTCGTTAGCCACGTTTGGAACACTTCCCTTGCTGGGTTTTTGTGCATTCAAAGAATGTATTTTTGTTGCAAACTATGTATTAGTTCTTTAAATGTTAGTCATTGTCTGTCTACCGTCATAGCTTTTAAAGTAGTTTCTCAATCCACCATAGCCAATTTGCCCCTCGTACCTACATCGTTTCCTTTGTTTAGGTTTAAGACCTAGTTTCTGATTGAACTACATCACTTTTAAACTTAATGTAAAATTCTATCATATGATGGTTACTCTTCCTTAAAAGATCCTTTTACAAGATTATTAATTAGCCTTTTTTCATTACACAAAACTAGATCTAAAATAGCCTGTTCCGTGGTTGATTCCTCAACAGATGCTCTAGAAAACCGTCTCGCGTACATTCCAAGAATTCATCCTCCACAACATTAGTACTAATTAGTTTTACCAAGTCTATATGTAGATTGAAATCCCCCATGATTACTGTATTACCCTTGTTATTATTTGCTTATTTGTTTATCTGCAAAAATTGCAAAGGGGAAAACACCAGACCTCAGCACCATGGGAACACCTGCGACATTGTATGAAGAGGAGAGCTACCATCATGGTCTGCCCAACTAATCGGAATAACAAATTATTTACCCTTTACTTGCTGCTTAGAGACCACATAAAGCACGTAGGTGCTTTTACATGAGCGCTGTACAAACGTTAACTGTTCTACATGGCTCAGAAGTCAGCTAATGGTCCAATCACAAAGCGAAAACGAGGCTGTTGATTGTCCAGCCACTTGATTCAAAGATGTGTTTGATTATTCTATCACTGACTTCCCTTCTACCATCACTGTTGATCTACTTTAAGCAGCACTAAATCCCTTCCCTTGTACTCAATCCTCTTTTAAAAT
This sequence comes from Heterodontus francisci, assembly GCF_036365525.1. Lineage (NCBI taxonomy): Eukaryota > Metazoa > Chordata > Chondrichthyes > Heterodontiformes > Heterodontidae > Heterodontus > Heterodontus francisci. The sequence continues at coordinate 38,806,712 of NC_090378.1, forward strand.
GGCTTATGCTTTCGAAGTACTGGCCAGTGGCAGCCTGGAAACAAACATTGTGCAACTCCCGCTGTGTCTGCGTGGGTTTCCTCCGGGTGCTCCGGTTTCCTCCCACATGCCAAAGACTTGCAGGTTGATGGGTAAATTGGCCATTATAAATTGCCCCTAGTATAGGTAAGTGGTAGGGAATATAGGGACAGGTGGGGATTGCGGTAGGAATATGGGATTTATGTAGGATTAGTATAAATGGGTGGTTGATGGTCGGCACAGACTCGGTGGGCCGAAGGGCCTGTTTCAGTGCTGTATCTCTAAACTAAACTAAACATCATGGTGTACGAGAACCATTAAACCACAAAGGTAAGTCAAGATAATCTGCTCATGTACTTGACAAATTAGTGAAAGTTATTCATCTATAATAATTAATCCTAAAAACATCTCAGGAAACTTCATCACACGGTTCATTTTAAAATTTTGATTTGTCTCACAAAAACCTTATTTAATCACATTAAGAGCTTACCCCAATCTTCTCTTCAATAAGTTGTCTAGCATAATCAGTCTGTTGAGTTGATCCATGAATAATAAACATTTTAAAGTTGGGATCAGCATTTGGAGGTGGATTTCTCTGAACTCTATCTATGCTGCTGACTGTTGGCTAATTGTCTTTACAGTCTCACCACCTTTAAGAACCAGAGCCATAGATAAATTGCACGTTACTCAAAAAATACACAGCCTTGGCCATTGGGATGTAGAACATCAAAGGAGCTCTGGCAATCAATAAATTATAAATTCAGACAAAAATCCCATCCTGTGTGCTGTTGCATTTCACTATATTGTATTAATCCACAGATGAATTTAAAATATCTAACTTCATAGTTATTCAGTTTTTAAATATGTTTTTATAATTAAATAAAAGCTCAACCATTCTAGTCACATTAGTGGTCTCCTGCTTGCAAGGGTGATGATGCCTAGTAACACCCTAAGTTATTACAGATGACGCTTTGATTGTATGTAAGTAGACCAGAAATCTACCCGCATTAATTTTGATTCAGCAAGCCAGAAGTTCATGATGACACAAGCTTCAACAATTTAACGCACAAGTCCTTTTTTTAAAAAAAAAATGAAGTTAGCATTGCTGGGGGAAGGGAGACAGGAGTGTTATAAATCACATTAGAGTACAATAACACTCAATTGCTATGCACATACTCCATGTTAGAACTAAGGCTGCACTGTAGAGAATTTGTTGCTCGTGACAATTGAATCAAGCTTGTTATGTACGGCATTATTCCAGAGTATTTTACATTTGTCCATGTACTGGTGTCTTTCTTGTAAGTGGTTTCCCAGAGGTGCTTTTGATACTGTAGACATTCCTGTTTATCAAAGTCACATGTTATAAAGTTACACTTCTATCTGAATTGAAAGTATCTGTCATGCAGATTATGTCCAGAATTGCATTTTTGTTTGGTCAAAATGACCTTGACTAGAAAAGAATTGGGAATTAGGTTAAGCCTGATTAAGTCCATCCTTTAGCAGAATTTGCTGTCAGAGGGCGATATCATCATTTCAGCAGCATAAACCCACATGAAAATTCGATGATGTAGACTTGAACAGCATCTCCCATGGATGAAACCACACAAAACACTGAGAAACATTATACATATTTATACTGAGCCAGTTTTCCTCTACAGAATAATATTGTGCTTTTTGTAATTGCAAGCAGAGTTCCCTCCGCATTGCCCACAGAGAGTCAGAACTTGTGGTGTTGTAATGAAGAATTTCGGAATGTGGAAGTGGGGAGGGGTACACATCACCATTTCAAGAATTTGGAAAGACATTTGAAATAAATCTCCTCGGAGCCAATGCTTTTGAGTGTATTTTGACTGGTTCCTGGAAAGTACTATTGACTTTACCCACATGTAGGGAAATACTGCATTTACATAAATAAATCTCTTAAGACGGAAGTGTAGCTCCTTCCTTACCTTTTACTATTTATCCGTTTAAGGTGTGGATCTTTATAGCAATGGCTAAAATTTTATAAAACTTATTTGCCTCTTTATTAAATATTTCTGCAGCATAATATTAGAAATAGATTCTACTTGATATTTGTTAAAATCAGTAAGTTTTATTCAGAACCTACCTCATAACTTGAATAATAGTAGATCCGTCCAGAACTAGATCTTGTTTTTAAGAATAATGGTTGATTTTGAGTTCTGAGATAAATAAAAGAATGCCACTAGTGTCTGAGGAATACATTGCAAAATATGAAAACCTGCTCTAAGTTCGTTCACGCTTGTCAGTTTTTACGCAATTTGGCTGTTGTGTTTGCTTGCAAAATAAAAATGACTATGCTTTCAAAGTAATTCATTGACAGGGAAGTGCTTTGAGGTTGAAGAGGTTTCCCAGGACGTTGCCTGGTCTGGAGGGCATCAGCTATGAGGAGAGGTTGGATAAACTCGGATTGTTTTCACTGGAGTGACGGAGGTGGAGGGGCGACATGATAGAGGTTTACAAAGTTTATGAGCGGCATGGACAGAGATAGTCAGAAGCTATTTTCCAGGGTGGAAGAGTCAGTTACTAGGGGACATAGGTTGAAGGTGAGAGGGGCAAGTTTAGAGGGGATGTGCGAGGCAAGTTCTTTACACACAGGGTGGTGAGTGCCTGGAACTTGCTGCTGGGGGAGATGGTGGAAGCAGGTACGATAGGGACGTTTAAGAGGCATCTTGACAAATACATGAATAGGATGGGAATAGAGGGATATGGTCCCCGGAAGTGCAGAAGGTTTTAGTTTAGGCAGGCATCAAGAGCGGCGCAGGCTTGGAGGGCCGAATGGCCTGTTCCTGTGCTGTACTGTTCTTTGTTCATTCTGAGAATGTGAAAGGTGCTGTATAAATGCAAGCTTGTTTGTTTTCTCCTTCCTTATCTGAATTTTTTTGTCTCTGTAAATGAACATGCTGACAGTACTGAGAGGTGAGCTGATATATAGTGTACACTTTGTTTCCTTTCAAGGTTGCTTCAGAAAACATTGAATAGTTCTTGCTTTGCTTTGTTTTGACTATACAAAAGATACAACTTCAAATTACCTTAACTGATTCTTAAAAATCTCTTCCCTAAAGATTATCTGCAGTAATTCCATTGGAATAGGGTTTGGAAGGAATTTGAGGCTTAGAACAAGCCAATCCAGGAATACTCTGTGAAGTGACACCCTGTCAACAATGCTGGGTCTGCAAGCCATCAGCAAAAATACAGGGAGCCGTAGCCTAAAATTTGGAGTCCTGTCAGCAGAGCATAATGGCTCTGGTAATTCCCATGAAGTCCAGGCTGAAGTCCTTCGCACTTAGCTCTCCCATTAAAAAAATTGTGTCAAAAATTTCTGATACACACAAGGTGGTGTTTAGTTAATTTTTTTTTATGTCTGTCTTGCGTTGCAACCCTCATTTCCAGTATTTAGTTCCCAGCATAGAACTCATGATGGCGATTTTGAAAATTTAATTGGTTTGCATGTTTTTTTTAATCAGCTGGATTTTTTAGATTTATGGGTTGTTTGAATTTAGTGATCATTTTCTTCTTGCTTTCTAGTTTTGTTTGGTCCCTGTTCATTTGTGATTTGTTATTGTATGATTCTGAAATTTGGATAAATTAGGATTGAACAGGATGCAAATATTTGGATGTAGACACACAACATCGCAAGTGTGATGGAGGAAACACATTCTAGATTTAACATTTGTAGCAGATCAGAGATTTTTACTATTTCAGACCTTTGAATTTAAATATACCATATGGCGATTCCTTTATAATCATTCCAATGTCGTCTTAGGTTTTTAAAGTAGTTTTCTGTGGTGGCTGGTTCAAAGCAATGTTCCTCTGTGAGCGGATGGAACAAATCTACAATCCTGGATGGTATGTAGATGCCTTTAACAAAGGGTGCTCTTTATATTGATTGCTTAACAAATGCAGGGAGACAACAAGCCTACCAGGATGGTAGAAATAATTAATACTGATCACTTTTTTTATTTCCAAAATATACTTTATTCATAAAAATCTGGAAAAAAATATCTGACAAAACAGTTCTAAACAGCACCAAGTCAAAAAATACAAACAGTGCAAAGGAGGTCAGTTTCCTTCAATACAGGAGTGAGTTGCCTTACAACCCTTCCGTTTCATTTTTCCTGCCATATACATTTTACAGCAAACAAAGATTTTCCGGATACAGTTTGAGGGGTTTTCCATGGATCCAGCCCCTCCGTTCAGCTTGGGGGGAGCTTATAAAGTGGTCTTTTCTCATTGAGCCTTTGCTGCGGCTGCCCCAAGCTTTAGTGCGTCCCTCAGCACGTAGTCCTGGACCTTGGAATGTGCCAGTCTGCAACATTCGGTGGTGGACAACTCTTTGCGCTGGAAGACCAGCAGGTTTTGGGCAGACCAAAGGGCGTCTTTCACCAAATTGATAGTCCACCAGCAGCAGTTGATGTTTATCTCGGTGTGCGCCCCCAGGAACAGCCCGTAGAGCACAAACTCCTGTGTTGCAGAGCTGCTTGGGATGAACCTCGACAAAAGCCACTGCATCTCTTTCCACACCTGCTTTGCAAAGACACATTCCAGGAGGAGGTGGGCAACCGTCTCTTCCCCACCACAGCCACCGCGGGGGCATTGTGCGGAGGGGGTGAGACTTTGGGCGTGCAGGAAGGATCTGACGGAGAGGGCTCTTACCACCAGCCAAGCTACATCTTGATACTTGTTTGAAAGTTCTGGTGATGAGGCATTCCGCCAAATGAATTTGGCGGTCTGCTCGGGGAACCATCCAACAAGATCCACCATCTCCTTTTCCTGTAGGTCCTTGAGGACATTCCATGCAGACCACTGCCTGATGGATTGGTGATAAAAGGTGTTTTTCCACAGAAACTGTTCCACGAAAGATAAGTGGTACGGCACAGTCCAACTGGATGGAGCGTTCCGCGGCAATGTGACCAGGCCTATCCTTCGCAACTCCGGGGACAGATAGAACCTCAGCACGTAGTGACACTTGGAGTTTGCGTACTGGGGGTCTGCACACAGCTTGATGCAGCCGCACACAAAGGTAGTCATCAGGATGAGGGCGATGTTGGGTACATTTTTCCCGCCCTTATCCAGAAGTTTGAACATCGTGTCCCTCCGGACCCGGTCCATTTTGGATCCCCAGATGAAGCGGAAAATGGCTTGGGTGACCACCACAGCGCAGGAGTGGGGTGTGGGCCAGACCTGCGCCACGTACAGCAACAACGTGAGCGCCTCGCACCTGATGACCAGGTTCTTGCCCATAATGAAGAGAGATCGCTGCTCCCACATGCTCAGCTTGTGTTGTACCCTGGCTACTCCCTCCTCCCTGGTTTTGGTGCACGCCCCGGCCCTTCCGAACCATATCCCCAGCACCTTCAGGTAGTCTGACCTGACGGTGAAGGGGACAAAGGATCGGTCAGCCCAGTTCTCAAAGAACACGGCCTCGCTCTTGCCGTGGTTAACTTTGGCTCCCGAGGCCAGTTCGAACTGGTCGCAGATGCTCATCAGTCTGCACAGACAGCGGGTCCGAGCAGAAGATGGCGATGTCATCCATGTACAGGGAGGTTTTAACCTGGGTACCTCCACTGCCTGAGATTGTCACCCCTCTTATGCTCGCATCCTTCCTAATAGACTCAGCAAAGGGTTCAATACAGCAAACAAACAAGACAGGGGAGAGAGGACAGCCCTGTCTGACTCCAGATTGGATCAGGAAACTTTCTGATTCCCACCCGTTGATTGAGACTGCGCTACTGATGTTTGTGTAGAGCAGTTTGATCCAATTGCAGATTCCCTCCCCAAACCCCATTTTGGAAAGCACGTCCATCATGTAGGTGTGTGATATCCTGTCAAAAGCCTTCTCCTGGTCCAGGCTGATGAGGCAGGTGTCCACCCTCCTGTCCCATACATAGGCGATCGTATCCCTGAGTAGCACGAGACTATCCGAGATCTTCCTGCCGGGTACAGTACAGGTCTGATCAGGGTGGATCACCAACTCCAGAGCAAACGTGACTTGACTGGCCATTACTTTTGACAGAATCTCGTAGTCAGCATTAAGCAGCCAATTTCTGATTTCTGCCCTCTTCCCCCTTCTGCTTGTAGATGAGGGTGATGATGCCTTTCCTCATGGATTCTGACATGCTGCCGGCCAGCAGCATACTCTCGTATACTTCCAGCAGGCCCGGGCCGACCCAGTCCCACAGGGCCAAATACAACTCAACCGGTAAGCCGTCGCTTCCGGGAGTTTTACTCGTCTCAAAGGACTTGACGGCCTTTGTCAACTTGTCCAGAGTTAGCGGCTTGTCCAGTCTCTCCCTCATGCTGTCATCTGAGACCTCTCTGATAGATGACAGGAAGGACTGGGAGGCTTTGCTGTCCGTGGACTTCGCGTCATATAGCCCAGCATAAAAGGATTTGCTGATCCTTAGTATGTCAGAATGCGAAGACGTTACCAAGCCATCCTCTTCCTTCAGGCTGCTGATAACAGAGCTCTCTCTGTGTATCTTTTGGAAGAAGTAACGTGAGCACGTCTCATCCTGCTCAATGGAGCGGACTCTGGACCGGAAGATGATCTTGGAGGCCTCCGTGGCAAAGAGCGAGGCCTGCTGGCTCTTCACCTCTTGGAGGTCCTCCTTGGCCTCGACCCCCATCGTCTGCAGCCGGAGCAGATTTTGCATACTTCTCTGGAGTCGGTACATTTCAATCTGTCTCTCTCTCGCCTCTGAACACCTTTGAAGATAAAGAACCTCTTGATGTTCTCCTTGATCGCCTCCCACCAGTGAACTGGAGACTCAAAAAGGGGTTTCACGGTCCTCCAACCTTTGTAATCCCTTTTGAGTTCCTCAACGTTATCTGGGGTTAGCAGTGTAGCATTGAGCTTCCATATCCCCCTGCCAACCCGCTGGTCGTCCTGTAAGTGACAGTCGGCCAGAAAGAGGTAGTGGTCGGAGAATAATACCGGCTTGACGTGGATCTGACCGTGACGGCACGGGACACAAACAGGAAGCCAATCCTGGAACGGGCAGACCCGTCCGATCTTGACCAGGTGTATCTACGCTGCGCTCCGTCTGCAGGTTTGCTGAAGACGTCGTGCAGTTTGGCATCTTTTACTATATCTATCAGGAATCTGGACGTAGCGTCCAGTTTGCTGTCGTCTCTGCCGGATCGTCCAGCTGCTTCGATGATGCAGTTGAAGTCACCGCCTAGGATGACCGGCCTGGACGTTGCCAGCAGCAGTGGGAGCCGCTGGAAGACGGTCAGCCGCTCGCTGCATTGAACCGGGGCGCACACGATCAACCAGAGCGGAGCATCGTTGTACATTACATCTGCTACGAGGAGGCGACCGCCCACCACCTCCTTAACTTTGGAGATGGTGGTTACCTCCCCGCAGCACAATACCCAGGCTGGAGGAATGGGAATCATTACCCCCTGACCAGATCGATGGCACGTGGGACCACCATCGCGACCACTGCCTGTAGGTGCTGAGGTGTGGTATTCCACACTCCTGCAGAAACAGTAGGTCGGCTTTGATCTTGGCGAGGTAATCCAAGGTTGAAACACATCGCATAGTGGATTTAATGCTATGCACATTAATCGAAGCAATCCTTGTACCCACTTTTTAAAAGTTAGTTGTTGCTTCCCATACCATTTTGTCCTTGCTAGTCCCAGTCCTTTGGGATGTTCCTGCATACCCATAGTGTACGCAAGCTGTTTCACGTTTGTTGGGCTCAGAAACCCCTCCTGGTTTTTCATGCAGGGTTTGTTTCGCTGGGGTGACATCAGGAGGGTCTTGTCGGCCGCAAGGATTGGGCTGTCCTCTGCTGCTCGCCTCTGTTCCTCCTCGAAAACATCACTGCTCCCGGCTTCCCGGAGCTGAGGTGTGCCAGACGTGTCTTTGCTCTCGGTGTCCCGGAGCTGGGATGCGCTGGCCATGTCGCTAGGTGTGGCGCTTTGGGTTTGGGGCACGCCGGGCCCATCATAGCTTCCAGTGCCCGGGGGCTGGGGGGCTTTATCTTCCAGCTGCTTTGAGTTCTGCTGCCTCTTTTGAAGGTGCCGTCGTTCCAGCACTTCCTCGTCCAGTGAAGAGGCGCTGCTGTTGTCTGTCTCGGACGGTAGCCTCCTCTTGCCACTGGTTTGGGTGGTAGCCTGTTCCGCTTTTGGAGGTTTTTTCTTTGTGGTTTTCCTTTGTACCACTTGCCACTGACCTGTTTGTCCATCTGCTGCCTCCTCCTCCATTGATTCTGTCTGTGGAGGAGGGGTTTCCGGGCGCAGGGTAGGTGCTGGGTCGCTGGTTTCAGCTGCCTCCCCTTTCTTCTCCTTAGGTAGACTTTCCTCACTGCGGAGAAGGCTGCTTGTCTCCTTTCCAGCACCGAACGCCTTCGTCGTGCCTTCTCCCTTACTTGGACCTTGCTGCCTGAGCATAACTGAGGCAGCGTTTGGGGCAGGTTTTGTAGAGGTGGCCTGCCGCACCGCACAAGTTGCAACACTTACTCTGCTTACAGTCCTTGGTCTGATGGCCTTCCTTCTTGCAGTTCTTGCAGACAACCGTGTTGCAGTTAGCTGCCACGTGACCAGATTTGCCCCAGGTGCAACAAACTCTGGGCTGCCCAGCATAGACCAAGAAGCCTCGACTTCCCCCGATAGCAAAGCTGGAGGGAGGGTGAATGATGGCTGCATTGGCATTGACCTTCAACGACACCTTGACCTGCCGCTTGCTGGTCCAAATCCCAAATGGGTCCTTGACATCAGTGCTGCTGCCGGCCACCTCGACATACCTGGCGAGAAAGGTGAGTACATCCACCATAGGAACATGGGGGTTGTAAAGGTGAATTGTCACCACCCGGTCACGTTGTGACGGAAGCGTGAAGAGTGGCTCCATCGTGAGGATCGACAGCAGCGCCCGGTCCCCTTTCTCCTTGAACGCCTTCAGGAACTTCATGCATCCTGCCACATTCTTGAACGTCACGTCGAAGTATCCACTGCTGGGGAATTCCTGCAGGCAGAAGGTGTTTGTAGCTTGGAATCCACAGCAATCGATGAGGATTTTCTTGATGAAGAAGGTGCGATCAACCGGTGCATCTCCTTCCTTGTTCTTCACCACCACCCGAATGGTGTTACGCACTCCCTGGCCTGAAGCTCAAAGATTGGTTATAGCCATTTTACTCAAAGCATACCCAGGATCAAAAGCCGCTGATCATGGTTTCTCTGCTGCCAAGTAAGTACCGATGAGAACAGATACTACACTTGATCTTAGCCAAAACAATACTGATCACTGGCCATCATTGCTTACACTACTTTGTTCTTTCCAACTGTCCCATCAGAGGATCCTGTGAGTAACTGTCTCTTGGTTTTCCTGTAAAGTGATTTGTATGTTAATTGCTTGTTTGATTTTTGCGGGACTGTCCTAATACCGATGAAGCGTAATTTGATACTACAAGTAATATTTTTCAGCTTCAATCTCCCTTTTTATCAGCCGAGTATTAGAGGGAAAGAAAATGTATATCACTTGATTTTCAGTTCCCTTTAGTACAGTTGAGGGTTGACAAGGGACTGCATGCAGTTAATTTCTATCGTAAAAACTTTTCAATAAGGGCACATGACCTAAGTAATACCACAAAGATGTATGAAAGGCTTTAAGACGTTTATTGTTTTAAAAGGGACGTTGTGAATGAAGTACTATGTTGTATTTAAATGAAATCGGGTCTAAATCTAGCTTCTGTTAATATTACTTTTTAATGACTTAAAATACAAATCAAGTTTAAGTCTTATAGTTTGCTGCCAGTCAGAGAAATCAAGAGGGCATGGCAAGATCCCAAACTATTTTCAGCGCATACCATAGTGGTTTAAAAAATGGTTTCTCCTGTGGCCTGCTACTTCAGACTGCTTCCATATACCAGTGGATCTCCTGTAGCATTGCCTATGGTAACTTGGAAGATATGCAGTTTTATAATTTTTTAAGTATTCATTTGTGGGATGTGAGCATCGCTGACTAGGGCAGCATTTATTGCCCATCCCTAATTTCCCTTTAACTGAGTGGCTTGCTAGGCTATTTCAGAGGGCATTTAAGATTCAATCACATCGCTGTGGGTCTGGAGTCACATGTAGACCAGGCCAGGTAAGGACAGCAGATTTCTTTCCCTAAAGAACATTAGTGAATCAGATGGGTTTTTACAACGATTGACAATAGTTTCATGGTCACCATTAGACTAGCTTTTTTAAATTCCAGATTTATTATTTGAATTCAAACTTCACCATCTGCCATGGTGGACACAAACCCAAGCCCCCAGAGCATTAGCCTGGGCTCTGGCTTACTAGTCCAGTGACATTAACTCTACGCAACCACCTCTCCTTGGGTATTAGATCATGTGATACATTATATAATACGATGCTGCAGTAGAGCTGTGCTTAACTTGGCTTGTCGTTTTCAAGTTAGAAAGTCTAGTTGCTTTGAGTAATCACAGGCTGAGGTCACTTAGAGCTCAATTGTTATCCGGTCAGAGGACTGTTTAGTTTGGAATGTTTGCCAGATTCACAAGGCAGCTCAAAGTGCCCAATGCTTAAGATTTTCTTTACAACTGCAACAAAGCAGGAAGTCTGGGTGTGCTGACATACAATTTGCAATATAGTATTTGTAGATCTCCTTTGTCGTTACTCGTAATGAATTAAACATTGTGTTGTTCTGGGGAAGAGAGGAATTGCTGTGGTATAAGAATGGGAGGCTTGTGCATATCTAGAAAAAATAATTTGAAAAGATGTGCAAGAGCTCCAAATTAAACTGTGAAGCATGTTTTTTTTCCATTGGTTCCTGGATAATAATAAGTACTTGGCATTTTGGGCAGATCCTCATTGGCAGCAGGGATTTAGTGCAGAATCTGGATCAGCTGGATACCTCCCCACTAATGCTGGGACTTCCAAAATTCTGATTAAGGGCAGGAGGATGACTTGCTTACCCCATACATCCTCAGCCAGCTTGGACACATGTATGGGGATGTTCCAGGACTTCCTTGGGAATTCTGCCCAGCAAAGGTATGTTCTATTGCATAAATGGGGTTCCCTGCAGGGGAATTCACTTTCCAATCTTGGACCTTGTAAGGAGCTTTGGCTTACTCTAATGGAACTATAGAGTGCTACTCTGACTTTCTGGAAGCTCTTCCAAGGTGGGCCATTGGACCCCTGCCCCGGCCATCTACCCTGGATGTTAAAATAACCCCATTCCTGGGATTTAGCATGGAGTTAACATTTTGTCCAGAAAGCAGTGATGAAATGGAGAGTCCAGGTGTTTTGTCCCCCTTAGTGTTTCTCTTACCCACTGCAACTAGATAGTTAAATACCACAGATAGATAAATAGATAAGTCATATGAATGTCTCCAATAGACCCATACGTGCACTGATGTACTATTTTAATATATTGCTAGTTGATGTCCTGTGGCATTGAAGCCAAAAATGATTTTCTATCTTTGTACTCTCAGGAACTTTGTCACTTGGAAAAAGGAGTGAGGGATCAGCAAGTACAAATAGTATGCTTTTAAGTCTTGCTATCAATCAATGAAATATATTTTTCTTCGGGTAAACATAATTTACCTCCAGTAAAAGTTCCAAAGTCCATCCTTTTGATACAGTGGAGGGAAAAAAGTCAGTTCCTTCCCACTCTTCTGGGCTTTTCCATTAAACTGGAAGGGCGCAGGGCTGATGAACAGCAGTTGGTGGCATGTAATCTATCTTGGAAGTAAGAAAAAGTTCTTGATAGTTTAAATATGAAACATTTATCTTTAAAAAGCTTTTAAAATTAATTCTGCAAATTATTTTCAGTTTATTTGGAAACACACAAAAATTCAAGAATCTTATTTCAGTATGATAGAAAACTGACCCCCAGATTCATTAAGCGAATTATACCAATTTCTGCTTTGAAACTTCATAGTCTTTATGTTCAGACTGTGACATCTTAGGAATTGCGCGTACAGACGTAGTTAGTAACTTACTTCAGCTGACATTGATGACTTTGGAAACAAAGTTAAATCCTGGGCTTTGAAAGAGGCTGAGGCCTCCAAGTAAAAATGTTAACTGAAGGCCCTCAACACAAGGTGAAATATTATGGTTTAGTTGTTTATTGTGAAATATGTAAATATGTTTAAAACCTTATTTTCAACATGAGAAATTTTAAATTTACTTGGTGGGGTGGGGGAGAGAGTACAGATTCCTGATATGAAGTCCAAAGAATTTTGAAAGCATATTGTGAATGATTTGATTGGTTCAGTTTTCCCTTTATTCATTGGTCATCTTTTGGCAGTTCATAGATATCTAATCTGCTGTTGTTTTATACTTTGGGTGCTGGAATTGTACAGGGCCTATTCTCCACTAAAAGAGCATCTGCATTTATCACATCAAAGAAGCTGTTGCCTGAAAAGCCCCTTGCCTGAGGCCAATGTCTGACTGCTTTTCATTGCAGCGGCAAAGCTTCAACCAAAGCCTCTGTTTTTGGTCAAAGTAGTCTCTGATGTGGAGGCTATCATTGATTTATCTCCTCTCTTCTGGGTTTATACACAATAGTGAACCACCCTACTGTAAGCTCAGGCAACTGCGTTGGACCTTCCATTGTGGTTTGTTTAATCGTAAGTTCCTTGCTTGAAAACCTTTCCTTTTTTCTTTTTCTTTTCATTGTCAAATAGCTACATTTTGTGCTCTTGAAGTGAACATACTGTATTGTTTTGGCAGTTATGATGGTCCTACTACCAAATCAATATTTCTGTTTCATGACTCTTACATTTGTTTTGAAATAACAATATCTAAGTTTGGGGCTGTGCTAATGACTCAACTAGTAAAACTAGGATGTAACTGAGACATGCAAGCTAGAAGATACCAGCTTGATTCCTGTTGTGTGTTGAGTAAGCTGATCTCAGCCAGAATGGCAGTAGAGGTAGTACAAATTACTTCAGTCCCTTTTGGATTAGGGAGCAAAAATATCTTCCAGTGTTTCTGTTTCTGATCATTACACAGTGAAGCTTGCTGAGCACTGTACAAGAATGGAGATTGGATGAGGACAGAATACGTTTAGACGCTAACTTCAATGGGATGAGAGGAGATCTAGCTCGGGTAAAATGGAACCAAAGACTGACAGGAAAAATATTAATGGAACAATGGGTGATCTTTTAGGAGGAGATGTTTCAGATATAGGCTAGGTACATTCCAACAATGGCAAAAGTAGGGGAACCAAAGCTAGGGCTCCTTGGATGATGAGGGAGATAGAGAATATGATGAAACAAAGAAAAAGAGGGTTCATGAAGCATGTCAGATGAATTCTTCAAGCGAGAATCAGGCCAAATACAATAAATTAAGAGGGGTGGTGAAGAGGCAAATAAGACTGGCAAAGAGAGAATTTGAGAATCGAATGGCAGTTAACGTAAAAGGGAACCCATTAATCGTCTACTGGCATGTAAATAGTAAGCAGGTATTAAGAGGTGGGGTGGGATCTCTGAGGACAAAGTGGGTGATATATGCTGAGAGGTGCAGGGCAAGACTAGAAAACTTAATGAGTACTTTGTATCAATGTTTACTCAGGAAGAGGATGTTGATAAAATATTGGTAGAAACAAAGATGGTAGAGGTAATGGATGGTGTGAAAATTGATAGTGTTAGTGTCACTTATGGCATAAAAGGAGGCCATTTGGCCCATCGAGTTGTGCTGGCTCTCTGGAGAAATCTCGTCAGTACTACTGCTCCACTCGATCCCCGTGGCCCTGCACGTTTATTTCCTGCAAGTCCCCATCCAATAAATCATTGTTCCCACTTCCACCACCCTTGTGAGCAGCGAGTTCCAGTTCATAACCACTCAGGCAGGATGTATTGTAAAGGGTGGATAAGTTGCCCGGTCCGGATGGCTGGTAAAAGAAGTGGGAGTCAAGATAGTGGAAGGGCTTTCCATAATCTTCCAATCTTCCCTAGACACGGGGGAGGTGCTAGAGGATTAGAGAGTGGCAAATGTGACACCCTTATTCAAGAAAGGTGGAAGGACATTCCAACTAACAACAGGCCAGTTAGTTTAACATCAGTGGTAGGCAAGGTTTTAGAAACAATAATGAGGGGGAAAAAAAAGCAACAGACACTTGGAGAGTTTTAAGTTAATTGCGGAGAGCCAGCACAGATTTGTGAAAAGCAGATCATGCTTGACTAATTTAAATGAATTTTTTGATGAAGTAACAGAAGGTTGACAAAGGGAATGCAATGGATGCTGACTCTCTGGATTTTAAGAAAGCGTTTGACAAAGTGCCACATAAAAGGTTGGTTAACAAAATTGAGGTCCATGGAATAGGAGGGTCAGTGTCAGCTTGGATTAAAAAAATGGGTTCAGGACTGAAAATTGTGGGTCGTGGTAAATGGTTGCTTTTCAGACTGGAGGATGGTAGACAGTTGTGTTCCCTAAAGTTCAGTGCTCGGATCACTGCTTTTGATGATGTATATTATATGACTTGCATATTGAAATGGAGAATAAAATTTCAAAATTTGCCAATGATGCTAAATGTGGAGGTGTGGCAAACTGTGAGGATGATACCAATAGACTGCAACAGGACATAGGTTAGCAGAATGGGCAGGCAAGTGGCAGATGAAAATTAAGACAGAGAATTGCGAGATGATGTATTTTGGCAAAATGGATCGGGAAAGGCAATATGGACTTAATGGCACAGTTCTAAAGAGTCTACAGGGACAGGGGGAACTTGGGGTCCATGTGCACAGATCCTTGAACGTGGCAGGACGTATTGAGATGGTAGTTTGCCAAGCATATGGCTTCATTAATAGAGGTATTGTACAAAAGCAGGGAAGCTATGCGGAACCTTTATAAAGCTCTGGTTAGGCCACCGACAGAGTATTGCGTTCAGTTCTGGTCACTACACCTTGGGAAGGATAAGAAGGTGCGGAGGAGATTTACCAGAATGGTTCCAGGGAAGAGGGATTTTAGCTACAAGGTTAGGTTGGAGAAGCTGGGGTTGTTCTCCTTGGAACAAAGGAGATTGAGGGGAGATTTGATAGAGATATACAAGATTATGACAGGTTTAGATAAGGTAGACAAAGAAAAGCTGTTCCCATTAGCTGATGCTACAAGGACTCAGGGACACAGATTTAAGGTTTTGGACAAGAGGTACAGGGGGAAATGTGAGAGAGAACTTTTTTATGCAGCAATGGTATTGGCTGGAACTCGCTGACTACGAGGGTGGTGGAAGGGGAGACGATTAATGATTTCAAAAGGAAATTGGATGGATATTTGAAGGAAATAAACTTGCGCGGCTATGGGGATAGAGCAGGGGAATAAGACTGGTTTGTTCTATGGGGAGCTGGCATTCACTCGAGCTGAATGGCCTGCTTCTATGCCGTTATGAAATTATGACCTGCTGCTCCAGGCTTGGAAAGGTTGCCAGTTTTTACTATCTAGGCTTGCATATGGAAATGGCCAGTTGGGTGAAGTTGCAGACCAGCCTCGCACACCACCTTCAGGAGAGCATTAACTTGACAGTTCTTTTAAATCTTAAATTTTACCTGTCATCGCGATTGGAAAAATTAGCACTTCATTGTATAAACTTTGACCTTCTATGGACAGAATCAAGGATATATTGAGTTGTTTCTCACATTCAAGTAAATCTATTAATGAGCAGAGGATAGCGAAGTAGGCAGTAGAATATATACCTTGTGATATTGTTTAGCTGGTTACAGTCAATTGGATAAAGTTAATTGTGTTCTTGTTACAGCATATCTTGTGCTAGTATACTTGTGTGAACTCTGTCTGCAGGCAATGCATGGTGTAATCCATGTGCTTTCTTGAAGTATTTATTCCTTTACATGACAAATTCTTTGCATTTCTATACTTTAAGGTTACCTAATAGAGTTTGATGTACTTTGTGGCAGTCATTTGGATGTAGAGTTTAAATGCATGAAGAAGATTGTTAGAGTACTTGTCTTTTGTTTTGTTGTCCCTGATTCTTCTTACAAGTTGAACTACTTACACAGCCCAATCCCTCACTTTTCTGATTTGGAGTGCTTTGGCACATCAAAAATACTGTGCGTGTTTTGCTTTTCTTTTAATTTTAGAATCTTTCACACCGTCACCTTGCTGTCTTCTGTTTATGACAAGAACATGCATCTACTAATCTGTGCCATATCTATGTAACCTGAACTCCTTCTGTGTACATTTGCACCTGCAATTTGGTTGCTGCTGTGCTGCTATTCTATCTCATTTCCTTTTGAGGGCTTTTCTTCAGTTCCTGCCCTTCCTGTCATCCTGCCATGCCACTTCTCATTTCTCTCTTATCTTTAGTACTTTGCCCGACCAATTCTTACCCTAACCTATCACTACTTTTTTGCCTTCCTGCTGTCCTGCCAATATCCCAGATTTGAATCCCCCTTGGGCAACCCCATAGCCACCCTCCGTGCTCTCTCAGTATTCTCTGGCATGGCTGTATGACCGGAAGTGGAGGAGAATGGGAGAAGAGCCCAACAGGGGTCCAGGGAAGAGTTACAAAAATGAGAGATAGAAATAATGTAGGATTGTATACACCTGTTCATTAAGTTACAAATTCTGACATCTGGGAAACAGTGTACAGTTTGGGGCTCCAGATTGCTTGCAGGAGAGCCCAGCAATCCATTTTACTCTGGAATCCCCTACAATTGCAGTGCTATCATTCATCTTCCCTGTTTCCTGTTCACCTTGAGCAAGCACTTGCTTTCCTGTACCATTGGCTTGCTTGTGTCTATTATACCTTGCAGTTCTTTCCTTGTGTATCTCCAGTGCTGTCAATCTGTTGTCTGCTCTAGTTTCACAGGTTCCCTCTTCCTGCCATCTTTAAATGCTTTAACTGCCACAACCACTATCTTGCTTTTCTTTGCACTAACTACCTCTTGTCTCAGACAATGGCATGGAAACTGTATTCCAGGTGGTCTTCCTCCTTGCATGTAGTGTGCACTTTAGCTAGTTGGTCTTCAAGCTCCGCAACTTGTTTGTTGTTAGACACTTTATGTAAGCTTACTTCTGATTACTTTGAGGATCAACTAAAGCCCACAGTCTGCCTTTCAGACACTCCATAAGCTTAGCATCAAAACCATCATCTCAGTTTAGGTGTGTGGGAAAGAATGGCTCTAACTAAGGCCACACCAAAGTCTGTGGGGAAACAGCGAACCTGCAATGTTATGTAACACAATGTTCATAAACCACTCACACTTCTGTGTGTGATTCTAGCTAACCCTTGTCATTTGTAAGTTCATTAAATAAGAAAGAATTTGTGATTGATTGCTTGGAAGTTCTGTGCTCTGTATGTACGTTTCCGAATGGGAATGGCTGTAAAGGGTTTTCTTTCTTTTCCAGAAGTGATAGTGGTTACAACAAAAGAAGTACAGAAACAGCTACCACAAATGGACACAAAAATGAAGTTGGATACGGTGTGTATTCCTGAGGACACTGACATGGGAACTGCAGACTCCTTACGACAGATTCATGAAAAAATTAAGGTAATGCATTATTCCGAGGTAAAAACCCTGTTAAACTACCAGTTATTGTCATGTTTTATTTAGGAGTACTGAGAAAATGCTTGCTATGCCCTCCCTCCTTTAAACAAAACTATTAAATTATTTTTATATATAATACCCACTTACTGTCTAAGTACATGTTTCTATCTCTGCTTTAGTCTCTGCCTGTCTTATTCACTCGCAGTTTCTGCAATAAGTTGTCTCTCTCCCTACTTGTCTGTTTCTTGCTCAGTTTTGCAGTTTCTTTAATATTTTCCTTATTCTTATGGATTACAGATTAGTACATATTCCAATCAATTTGTGTGCCCATCCCTATATCATCTTATTTGTCCAACCTTTGGAATTTTTTGTTGCTCTCAGACTTTCTTCCACCCATCCTGCTACTCAAGTGCAACTAAATTTTTTTAAAACCTCCTTGGACTCTTTCATGCTCACGTGTCATTATTTTCTCACGCAACCTGTGTGCAGATTTCAGTCTGCTGCTTCCCAGCCTCCAGCTGAAATAAATTAGTAAAATGGGGATTAGTTTTATTGCAGAAAAATTCTTGCACTTGCGCATATTGTGGCTGTTGTTCATCCAGTGGTTGGAAAAATGTTTGAGCCCACAAAAATTCTCATAGCTCTGCGTGCCCCTTGAGAAAGCTGCAGAAAAAGAAAAATGCCTCTTCATTTGTTGCACTCTTGATTCTTTCTTGTGGTTTCTTTATTTTTCCTCCTTAACTTCTAACTTTCTCACTTCTCCCTCTTTTTTTCTCCTCCCTTTTTACTCTTCTAACATTCCAGTATCTGCTGTTTTCCATTCTGAGGCTTTTTACTTCTTTTCATCTTACTTTTTCTCCCCCACAAGCAGGTTATTGATCAGCAATACTAAAGAGTGCAAGCAAGCACCACAGAGTAATCTTTTGAATTGGGGATGGATTTATGCACATTTTGTATATTGCAACCCTTTCTTTGGGTCACTAGTTTGGGGGGTAATCATGGCAGGTCAGAATGTGAAAGCATGTGCATGGAGTACAGGATATTAAAAAGTCTGTTGGGGTGCTTGTTTATGAGAGGAGGGTGGATTTTATTGGAGCCAGTTTTAGGGACAATTTTTTTGTGGTTTGATTAGATTAGAGATACAGCACTGAAACAGGCCCTTCGGCCCACCGAGTCTGTGCCGAACATCAACCACCCATTTATACTAATCCTACACTAATCCCATATTCCTACCGCATCCCCACCTGTCCCTAAATTTCCCTACCACCTACCTATACTAGGGGCAATTACTAATGGCCAATTTACCTATCAACCTGCAAGTCTTTGGCATGTGGGAGGAAACCGGAGCACCCGGAGGAAACCCACGCAGACACAGGGAGAACTTGCAAACTCCACACAGGCAGTACCCAGAATTGAACCCGGATCGCTGGAGCTGTGAGACTGCGGTGCTAACCACTGCGCCACTCTGCCACCCATCTTGTCAGACTATTTGTCTGACGTCCAGTTTTGAGTACGTCTTAATTTTGGGAAGCTGAAACTATTGTCTTTATCCCAGACTACAAACTGTTGTATTGTCACTGATTACATCTCCTGCAAGCCACACACTCACCAAACCAGATTGTTGTAACCATTGTGTGCTGTTTGACCCAGAGATGAGCTTTAGCTCCCATATTGCCTCCTCTGCCCTATGTCAGCCCTCACCACTTCCAGCCTCAATTAATGCTGCTCTTGCTGGCCTTTCGTCTTCCACTTTGAACCTGTCCCGCACTACATCCCACTCACCCATTCCTCCTGTCCTCACGGACATACAGACATTAATTCAAAAATAAATTAAATTAACGCAATAAAGATGGCAGGACAGGTGATGTGTCATGGCTGCAGTATATGGGAGCTCCTGGATGCCACGGCAATCCATGGCAACCACATCTGTCGTAAGTGTCTCCAGCTTGAGGAGCTTTGGCTCAGAATCATTGAGCTGGAGGCCGAGCTGCAGGCACTGCGATGCATCAGGGAGGGAGAAAGCTACCTGGACGCTTTGCTCCAAAAGGCAGTCATACCCCTTAGGATAAAGTCATCTGTTTTTGTCAGTGGTCAGGGATAGGAGGATGTGACTGCATGTCAGGCAGGTAAGGGGATCGAGAAGGTGGCAGTGGAGGAGCCTCAGCCCTTGCAATTGAGCAACAGGTTCGAAGTTCTTGCAGCATGTATGGACAAGAGGGAGGGCTGTAGTGTGGATGAGCAGACTGACCATGGCACAGGAAGCCATTCAAGTTGGGGGAGCAAAAAGGAAAGTCGTGCAAATAGGGGACAGTATTGTGAGGAGGATTGACACTGTTCTCTGCAGCAAAGAGCGAGAGTCCAGAAGGCTGTGTTGCCTGCCTGGTGCCAGGGTTTGGGACATCTGCTCAGGGCTGGAGAGGAACCTACAGTGGGAGGGGGAGGATCCAGTTGTCATAGTTCATGTAGGTACCAATGACACAAGCAGGATAAGGAAAGAGGTTCTGCATAGTCAATATGAGGAGCTTGGCACCAAATTAAGAAGCAGAACCTCCAAATAATTTCTGGATTACTACCTGAGCCTCGTGCAAATTGGAGTAGGGCAAATAAGGTTAGAGAAATGAATGCATGGCTTAATGACTGATGTGGTAGAAGTGGGTTCCGGTTCATGGGGCACAGGCACCAGTACTGGGGAAAGTGGGGGCTGTACCGTTGGGATGGTCTATACCTGAACCTTGCTGGGACCAGTGTTCTAGCGAGCCGTATAACTTGTGAAGTAGGGAGGGTTTTAAACTAAATAGTGGGGACAAGGGATCAAATTTGGGAAGATGTGGTAGATCAAAGAGTAAAGACAAGGCGAGAGAGAAAGGTATTAATATGGGAAAAGATAAACAGACCATGACAGGGAGGGCCAGTGAGTACAAATCTAAGAGTAAATCAGCAGACAAGGCTAGAGGTTACAAAAATAATAAAAGGACAAAGCAAAAGGCTCCATATCTGAATGCATGTAGCATTTGAAACAAAACCGATGAACTAAAAACGCAAGTAGAAATAAAGAAGTATGATCTGATAGCCAATATAGAGACATGGCTGCAGGATGACATAGATTGGGACCTGAATATTGAAGGGTACGTGACATTTAGGAAGGACAGGAAGCCAGTAAAAGGTGGAGGGGTGGTTCTGTTAATTAATGATGGTATTAGCACAATAGAGAGGGATGACCTAAGTTCAGGAAACCAGGATGTAGAAGTGGTTTGGGTCGAGATGAGAAATGATATAGGCAAGAAGTCACTTGTGGGAGTGGTGTACAGGACCCCTAACAGTAACTACACGGTAGGACGCGGTATAGAGAAAGAAATAATGGGTGCTTGTCAGAAAGGTAGGGCAATAATCATGGGGGTTTTCAATCGATTTATATATTTTTGTAATAAATGTAATATGTAATATTTTTCCAAATTGTTAATTTTAAATATTAATGTAAATATAAAAAATGTAATAATTCCTAATTTGCAAATGACACAAAACTGGGTGGGAGGCTGAGTTGTGAGGAGGATGCAGAGAGGCTTCAGGGTGATTTGGACAAGTTGAGTGAGTGGGCTAATGTATGGCAGATGCAGTATAATGTGGATAAATGTGAGGTTATCCACTTTGGTAGCAAAAACAGGAAGGCAGATTATTATCTTAACGGCTGTAAACTGAGAGAGAGTTTGCCCTAACATCCCCACCTGTCCCTATATTTCCCTACCACCTACCTCTACTGGTGACAATTTATAATGGCCAATTTACCTATCAACCTGCAAGTCTTTTGGCTTGTGGGAGGAAACCGGAGCACCCGGAGAAAACCCACACAGACACAGGGAGAACTTGCAAACTCCACACAGGCAGTACCCGGAATCGAACCCAGGTCCCTGCAGCTGTGAGGCTGCGGTGCTAACCACTGCGCCACTGTGCCGCCCTTTGGTCATTTATATTTTTTGGGTCTGTAATGGAATTGGTGAGAAACTGTTATGGGAGCTGTGTTTCAGTAGATTGTTTCTACTGGAATGTGAGTGGATAGAATTTTTTTGTAGAATGTGATTGAGGGTATAGATTTGTGTAATAAAAACAAAGTGCTGGAAATATTCAGCAGGTCTGGTAGCATCTGTGGCAAGAGAAGCAGAGTTAATGTTTCAGGTCATCAGAACTGGCAAAGGTTAGAAATGTAATAGGTTTTAAGCAAATAAAGCAGGGGTGGGGCAAAAGAGAACAAAAGGGAAGGTGTGTGATAGGACAGAGGGCTGGAGAGATTAACTGACAAGGAAGTCATGGGGCAAAGGCAAAGAGAGCGTGCTAATGGTGTAGTGAAACACAAAGCATTAGTGCAGAGAGGGTGTTAATGACCGAATAATGAGCAGCCCTAGCCAAAAGCACAAACATGAAGAAACCAGTAGGCAGACACATGGTTTAAAAAAAGGAATAAAATAAAATAAAAATGGGCCAGTCGTGCTCTGAAATTATTGAACTCAATGTTCAGTCCGGAAGGCTGTAGAATGCCTAATCGGAAAATGAGGTGCTGTTCCTCGAGCTTGCATTGATGTTCACTGGAACACTGCAGGAGGCCAAGGACAGAAATGTGGGCATGCGAGCAAGGGGGTGTGTTGAAATGGTAAGTGACTGGAGGCCCGGGGTCATGTTTTCGGACTAAGCGGAGGTGTTCCGCAAAGCAGCCACCCAATCTGTGTTTGGTCTCCCCATGATAGAGGCAACTACATTGTGAGCAGCGAATACAGTATACTAAATTGAAAGAAGTACGAGTAAATCACTGCTTCACCTGAAAGGAGTGTTTGGGGCTTTGGATAGTGAGGAGAGAGGAGGTAAAAGGGCAGGTATTACACCTGCCGGGATTGCATGGGAAGATGCCTTGGGTAGGGGACAGGGCATCTGGGGTAATGGAGGAGTGGACCAGGGTGTCGCAGAGAGAACGATCCCTTCGGAATGCTGACTGGAGGGGAAGATGTGTTTGGTGGTGACATCACGCTGGAGGTGGCAGAAATGGTGGAGAATGATCCTTTGGATGTGTAGGTTGGTGGGGTGGGAAGTGAGGACAAGAGGAACCCTGTTGCGATTCTGGGAGGGAGGGGAAGGGGTGAGGGCAGAAGTGCGGGAAATGGGTCGGACACGGTTGAGGGCCCTGTCAACCACGGTGGGGGGGTGGTATCTTCGGTTGAAGAAAAAGGAAGACATATCAGAAGCACTGTTGTGGAAGGTTGCATCATCAGAGCAAATAGATTTGTGTAATATGTCTGGGCAGTAAAAGTATAAAATAACTGTGGTCCCCACCACTTACACCATCCATGTTTATCACAGATAGTTGCCTTGATCGGGCAAATAGCGCTGAGCATTTTCCATTACTATAGGAGTCGAGTACAAAGGCACCACTTAGAATATAAGAAGTGTGCTGACAACTTTGGGCAGTTCAGTTTCAGTGAGCTGTTTGCACCTCATTGAAGTGCCATTACTTTAAGTGCTGTGTCTCTGTGTAAATGGTGACTTTTTTTGCCTCTTCGTTATTCCTGCAACTTGGATCTGGCAGCCTTGCAGCCTCCAGTCTCCCACCCCTTCTCTCAGGGTCTCTAAAACTCCTGGGACTGCTGCAAAACCTTTCTTGCTAGCTGACATATTGCTACCATGGCCAGGTTGGAACCAAATTTCTTAGACTGGAGTATGTTCTAGATGTAGGGCATGACGACTCTCTGGGCAGTGGTGACACCACCTGCAGCTTGTTGAACTCCTCGTTACGTATGGCGAGCTGCAGGTGGCGAGGAATGATGGGTAGCGACTTGTTCTCCTGCACTGCATTGTGTGGCAGCTCCAGGATCTCCGCTGTCAGCTTCTGAGACAGTGGCTAAGTAGACTGGGCCCCAACCCTGACATGGTCGATTGTACCTACCTACTGTGGTAGTCGTTCCTGCTTCACAAGGGCTTTACCTTTAGAACAAGGCAAATTTTTTGGTGACACCTTCCATTGCGTATAGCAGGCAAATTGTGTTAACACCAACACTCCCACTACAAACAATGGGAACTGTGTTAGAAAAAAATTACTGTGACTTAGACTTTATCCAATATGGGAAAAAAACTGAATGACGGTATACAGATGACAGACTTGATAATCATGACGTTAATGGACTTGATGTATAAGACAGATACAAGAATGTTTATTCCAAATATCCATTGGCTCTGAATGTGTGCAAGCAGAACATAAAACTGTTACTTCACCCTGGGCCTGCTATGTACTCTTTACAATTATGCAATTAAAGATGCTCTTTCTCCTTCTCCAATGCTAAAACTTGTTTATTTAAATCCACTTAAATACTTGATAAGCAAATATTTCTGTTAAGTGTGTAGAAGTTGAACATCATAAACCTTGATGATATCTGCATCCTGTGTAGTCACTCCTGTTTAACTGACTGATTTTCACTGTTTGTTCCTTATGCAAAAATTGCATTTTTTGTCCTGTTTATATCCCACATTCCACATTGTTAGCCTTCTGTGTAATGTGTTGAATGACTTGTTTTAACAATCTACTAAATTACAGTGACTTACAAGTAATGACCGAATGCACCAGTCTTGTATTTTAATAATAAAGCAGCATGGAATGGTGCTGAGAGAGTTCGTTGCAGTATTTCCCTTTGAATTCTTTAACAGTGTAAAGGTTTGTAGAAAAGGGATTTTTTTTTTTCCAAAATATACTTTATTCATAGAAATCTGTAAAAATACATTCCCAAACAGTTTAAAACAGCATCAAGTCAAAAAATACAAACAGTGCAAAGCTGATCAGTTTCCTTCTATACAATCATGAGTTGCCTCACAACCCTTCCATTTCATTGTCATGCCATATACATTTTTACATTTACAGCACAGAAAGTTTCTCCGATACAGTTTGAGGGTTCATGGATCCAGCCCCTCAGTTCAGCTTGGTGGGGGGACCTTGCACTGTGGTCTTTCCCCCATTGAGCCTTTGCTGCGGCTGCCCCAAGCTTTAGTGCGTCCCTCAGCACATAGTCCTGGACCTTGGAATGTGCCAGTCTGCAACATTCGGTCGTGGACAACTCTTTGCGCTGTAAGACCAGCAGGTTTCGGGCAGACCAAAGGGCGTCTTTCACCGAATTGATAGTCCTCCAGCAGCAGTTGATGTTTGTCTCGGTGTGCGTCCCTGGGAACAGCCCGTAGAGCACAGACTCCTGTGTTACAGAGCTGCTTGGGTTGAACCTCGACAAAAACCACTGCATCTCTTTCCACACCTGCTTTGCAAAGACACATTCCAGGAGTAGGTGGGCAACCGTCTCTTCCCCACCACAGCCACCGTGGGGGCATTGCACGGAGGGGGCGAGAGTTCGGGCGTGCATGAAGGATCTGACGGGGAGGGCCCTTCTCACCACCAGCCAAGCTACATCTTGGTGCTTGTTTGAAAGTTCTGGTGATGAGGCATTCCGCCAAATGACTTTGACTGTCTGCTCGGGGAACCATCCGACAGGATCCACCGTCTCCTTTTCCCGTAGGTCCTTGAGGACATTCCGTGCAGACCACTGCCTGATGGATCGGTGGTCAAAGGTGTTTTCCCGCAGAAACTGCTCCACGAAGGATAGGTGGTATGGCACGGTCCAACTGCATGGAGCGTTCCGCGGCAATGTGACCAGGCCCATCCTTCGCAACACCGGGGACAGATAGAACCTCAGCACTTAGTGACACTTGGAGTTTGCGTACTGGAGGTCTACACACAGCTTGATGCAGCCGCACATGAAGGTGGTCATCAGGATGAGGGCCACGTTGGGTACATTTTTCCCACCCGTATCCAGAGATTTGAATATCGTGTCCCTCCGGACCCGGTCCATTTTAGATCCCCAGATGAAGCGGAAAATGGCTTGGGTGACCGCCACAGCGCAGGAGTGGGGTATGGGCCAGACCTGCACCACGTAGAGCAACAACGTGAGCGCCTCGCACCAGATGACCAGGTTCCTACCCACAATGGAGCGAGATCGCTGCCCCCACATGCCCAACTTTTGTCGTACCTTGGCTACTCGCTCCTCCCAGGTTTTGGTGCACGCCCCAGCCCTTCCGAACCATATCCCCAGCACCTTCAGGTAGTCTGACCTGACGGTGAAGGGGACAAAGGATCGGTCAGCCCAGTTCCCAAAGAACATGGCCTCGCTCTTGCCGTGGTTAACTTTGGCTCCCGAGGCCAGTTCGAACTGGTCGCAGATGCTCATCAGTCTGCGCACGGACAGCGGATCCGAGCAGAAGATGGCGACGTCATCCATGTACAGGGAGGTTTTAACCTGAGTGCCTCCGCTGCCTGGGATTGTCACCCCTCTTATGCTCGCATCCTTCCTAATAGATTCAGCAAAGGGTTCAATACAGCAAACAAACAAGACCGGGGAGAGAGGACAGCCCTGTCTCACTCTAGATTTGATCAGGAAACTTTCTGATTCCCACCCATTGATTGAGACTGCGCTACTGATGTTTGTGTAGAGCAGTTTGATCCAATTGCAGATTCCCTCCCCAAATCCCATTTTGGAAAGCACGTCCATCATGTAGGTGTGCGATATCCTGTCAAAAGCCTTCTCCTGGTCCAGGCTGATGAGGCAGGCGTCCACCTTCCTGTCCCGTACATAGGCGATCGTATCCCTGAGTAGCGCGAGACTATCAGAGATCTTCCTGCCGGATACAGTACAGGTCTGATTGGGGTGAATCACCAACTCCAGAGCAGATTTGACTCGACTGGCTATGACTTTGGACAGAATCTTGTAGTCAACATTAAGCAGTGAGATGGGCCGCCAATTTCTGATTTCTGCCCTCTCCCCCTTCCGCTTGTAAATGAGGATGATGATGCCTTTCCTCATGGATTCTGACATGCTGCCTGCCAGGAGCATACTCTCGTATACTTCCAGCAGGTCCGGGCTGACCCAGTCCCACAGGGCCGAGTACAACTCGACCGGTAAGCCGTCGCTTCCGGGAGTTTTACTCATCTTGGACTCGACGGCCTTTGTCAGCTCGTCCAGAGTTAGCGGCTTGTCCAGTCTCTCCCTCCTGCTGTCATCTAAGACCTCTGTGATAGATGACAGTAAGGACTGGAAGGCTCTGCTGTCTGTGGGCTTCGCGTCATACAGCCCAGCCTAAAAGGATTTGCTGATCCTTAGTATGTCGGACTGCGAAGACGTTACCGAGCCATCTTCTTCCTTCAGATAACAGAGCTCTCTCTGTGTATCTTTTGGAAGAAGTAACACGAGCACGTCTCATCCTGCTCGATGGAGCGGACTCTGGACCGGAAGATGATCTTGGAGGCCTCCGTGGCAAAGAGCGAGGCCTGCTGGCTCTTCTACTCTTGGAGGTCCTCCTTGACCTTGACCCCCATTGACTGCAACCGGAGCAGATTTTGCATACTTTTCTGGAGTCGGGACATTTCCCTCTGTCTCTCTCTCGCCCTCTGAACACCTTTGTGGATGAAGAACCTCTTGATCTCCTTAATTGCTTCCCACCAGTGAACTGGAGACTCAAAAAGGGGTTTCACGGTCCTCCAACCTTTGTAATCCCTTTTGAGTTCCTCAGCATTCTCTGGGGTAAGCAGTGTAGCATTGAGCTTCCACGTCCCTCTGCCAACCCGCTGGTCGTCCTGTAAGTGACAGTCGGCCAGTAAGAGGCAGTGGTCGGAGAAGAACAGCGGCTTGACGTCGGTGGATCTGACCGTGACGGCACGGGACACAAACAGGAAGTCAATCCTGGAACAGGCAGATCCGTCCGATCTTGACCATGTGTATCTGCGCTGCGCTCCGTCTGCAGGTTTGCTGAAGACGTCATGCAGTTTGGCATCTTTAACTGTTTCTATTAGGAATCTGGACATAGCGTCCAGTTTGCTGTTGTCACTGCCGGATCGTCCAGCTGCATCGATGATGCAGTTGAAGTCACCGCCTCGGATGACCGGCCTGGCCGTCGCCAGCAGCAGTGGGAGCTGCGTTGTACCGGGGCGTACATGTTGATCAACCGGAGCGGAGCGTTGTACATTACGTCTGCTACGAGGAGGCGACTGCCCACCACCTCCTTAACTTCGGTGATGGTGAAGTTACCTCCCCGCAGCAGAATACCCAGGCCGGAAGAACTGCAATCATTACCACCCGACCAGATCGATGGCCCGTGGGACCACCATCGCGACCACTGCCGGTAGGTGCTGAGGTGTGGTATTCCACACTCCTGCAGAAACAGTAGGTCGGCTTTGACCTTGGCGAGGTAATCTAAGGTTGAAACACATCGCGTAGTAGATTTAATGCTACGCACATTAATGGAAGCAATCCTTACAGCCATTTTTTTGAAGTTAGTTTTTGCTTCCCATACCATTTGTCCTTGCTAGTCCCAGTCCTTCGGGATGTTCCTGCATACCCATCGTGTGCGCAAGCTGTTTCACGTTGGTTGGGCTCAGAAACCCCTCCTGGTTTTTCATGCAGGGTTTGTTCCGCTGGGGTGACATCGGGGGGGGGTCTTGTAGGCAGAAAGGATTGGGTTGTCCTCTGCTGCTTCCATCTGCTCCTCCTCGAAAACATCACTGCTCCCGGCCTCCCGGAGCTGGGGTGCGCCAGACACGTCTTTGCTCCCAGTGTCCCGGAGCTGGGATGCGTTGGCCAGGTCGTTACGTGTGGCGCTTTGGGGTTGGGGCAGGCCGGGCCCATCACAGCTTCCAGTGCCCGGGGGCGGGGATGCTTTTTCTTCCATCTCCTTGGAGTTCTGCCGCCTCTTTTGAAGGGGCTGTCGTTCCAGCATTTCCCCGTCCAGTGAAGAGGCGCTGTTGTTTAGATTAGATTAGAGATACAGCACTGAAACAGGCCCTTCAGCCCACCGAGTCTGTGCCGACCATCAACCACCCATTTATACTAATCCTACACTAATCCCATATTCCTACCTATACTAGTGACAATTTATAATGGCCAATTTACCTACCAACCTGCAAGTCTTTTGGCTTGTGGGAGGAAACCGGAGCGCCCGGAGAAAACCCACGCAGACACAGGGAGAACTTGCAAACTCCACACAGGCAGTACCCAGAATCGAACCTGGGTCCCTGGAGCTGTGAGGCTGCAGTGCTAACCACTGCGCCGCCCTGTAGTCTGTTTCAGAAGGTAGCCTCCTCTTGCCACTGGTTTGGGTAGTGGCCTGTTCCGCTTTTGGATGTTTTTTCTTTGTGGTTTTCTTCTGGACCACTTGCCACTGACCTGTTTGTCCATCTGCTGCCTCCTCCTCCATTGATTCTGTCTGTGGAGGAGGGATTTCCGGGCGCAGGGTAGGTGCTGGGTCGCTGGTTTCAGCTGCCTCCCCTTCCTTCTCCTTCTCAGGTTGAAGTTCCTCACTGCGGAGAAGGTTGCTTGTCTCCTTTCGAACACCGGACGCCTTCGCTGAACCTTCTCCCGGCCTTTCCATGGACCTTGCCGCCTGAGCATAACTGAGGCAGCGTTTGGGGCAGGTTTTGTAGAGGTGGCCTGCCGCGCTGCACAAGTTGCAACACTTAGTCTGCTTACAGTCCTTGGTCTGATGGCCTTCCTCCTTGCAGTTCTTGCAAACAACCGTGCTGCAGTTGGCTGCATCTCCTTCCTTGTCCTTCACGTCCACCCGAATGGTGTTGTGCACTCCCAGGCCTGAAGCTCGAAGATTGGTTGTAGCCATTGATAGTCCTCCAGCAGCAGTTGATGTTTGCCAGACCACTGCACAAATTACTTTGTAGAAAAGGGATGACTCATGTAACAAGCAATATCTGTGTTTAAATGCTGAGTGGAGGCTAGATACAAAGGTAACTAGAGTGTCTCATGCACTTCTTAGTCACTGTTTATAGAGAGACACCAGCAAAGTTTTTCTTTTTCAGGGTTTGTTCATGAATCCGGGGAGTATCTTCAAGTCTAATGTTAAAAATGTAATAAAGTTTAACTATATTGAAATAATATCAGTGTCATGAATTGCCAATTAATTTCTTCATCTGCATGATCAAGATTATCCTTACAGCTGCCTTAGCTGCTCCCGTCCCGTACCCAGTCTCCAAGGGTCATTGATCTATTCTAGTGCAGGTCCCCATCTTTTTGTAATTTCTTCCCACCTTGTCCAAGCTCATCTTGTCTGTCAGATCAGCCACCTTCTTCCTTGATCCCCTTCCCACTTAATTATGGACCACTCCATGCCCCTTCCAGTTTCCCATGCCAGGTGACATAATTAATGGTTTCCTTTTTCAGCCTCCATCATCATCCCACCCTCGACCCATTCATCCTCTCCAACTGCTTTCCCATATCCAATGTCCTGTTCCTGACATGTTGCCTTCCAACTGCATTCTTATCCTTCTCAAAACGCCCTATTCAAATTGCTTTAGTCCAGCCTCTAGTCTTTTCACAGCACAAAGTCATGAATCACGTCCTCTATGAGCATGGTTGTAGTGTATTATCCATCTTTGATTTCTCTAAGGCATTTGACATGTTTGACCATGCCAATGTCCTCCAAAGCATCTTCTCCATTGTCCAGTGCCACGGTCTTGGATAGTTACATTTCCCTCTACCTGAGTATAGCCAGAGCATCTCTAGCAATGGTTTCTCTTTCCACCTCCAGATTGTCATGACTGAAGTTTCCCCAAGTATCTATCATGCTGGCCCTTGACTACTTCAGTTAGAAACATAGGGCCATCTTCCATATGTTTACCGAAGTAAAGGCCTGCTACCCTACGGGACCCGACGACGTGTCGGGTTCGGGTCGGGTCGCACTTCCGGGTCCGGCATTCGGGCTCAGGTCGGGTCGAGCCGGATCGGATGCACTCTATCACCACCTCAGGTAAGTGACTTTAATGTTAATTTACTTTTTGGACTTTAAAGGTGGTCTTGCTACAGTTATTTTAAGCTTGTGCAGGTAAGGAACAAAGTGAACAACGGAAGGTAAGTTAACTGATGGTCGGGTGAGGTGCAGGAAAAAATGGAAGGACGCGGGCCAGATCGAGGTTGGATGGGTTTTTGTCGGGCTTGGCTTGGGTCTCATTTGCAGACCTGAACCGGCCGTTATACCGAAGACCCACCTCTGCCTCTCCAATAGCGCTTTTGACTGCCTCTGTCTTAGTTTAGTTTAGTTTAGAGATACAGCCCACCGAGTCTGTGCCGACCATCAACCACCCATTTATACTAATCCTACACTAATTCCATATTCCTACCACATCCCCACCTGTCCCTAAATTTCCCTACCACCTACCTATACTAGGGGCAATTACTAATGGCCAATTTACCTATCAACCTGCAAGTCTTTGGCATGTGGGAGGAAACCGGAGCACCCGGAGGAAACCCACGCAGACACAGGGAGAACTTGCAAACTCCACACAGGCAGTACCCAGAATTGAACCCGGATCGCTGGAGCTGTGAGACTGCGGTGCTAACCACTGCGCCACTCTGCCACCCATCTTGTCAGACTATTTGTCTGACGTCCAGTTTTGAGTACGTCTTAATTTTGGGAAGCTGAAACTATTGTCTTTATCCCAGACTACAAACTGTTGTATTGTCACTGATTACATCTCCTGCAAGCCACACACTCACCAAACCAGATTGTTGTAACCATTGTGTGCTGTTTGACCCAGAGATGAGCTTTAGCTCCCATATTGCCTCCTCTGCCCTATGTCAGCCCTCACCACTTCCAGCCTCAATTAATGCTGCTCTTGCTGGCCTTTCGTCTTCCACTTTGAACCTGTCCCGCACTACATCCCACTCACCCATTCCTCCTGTCCTCACGGACATACAGACATTAATTCAAAAATAAATTAAATTAACGCAATAAAGATGGCAGGACAGGTGATGTGTCATGGCTGCAGTATATGGGAGCTCCTGGATGCCACGGCAATCCATGGCAACCACATCTGTCGTAAGTGTCTCCAGCTTGAGGAGCTTTGGCTCAGAATCATTGAGCTGGAGGCCGAGCTGCAGGCACTGCGATGCATCAGGGAGGGAGAAAGCTACCTGGACACTTTGCTCCAAAAGGCAGTCATTTTCTTTTGGGCCTCCTTATCTCGAGAGACAATGGATATGCGCCTGGAGGTGGTCAGTGGTTTGTGAAGCAGCGCCTGGAGTGGCTATAAAGGCCAATTCTGGAGTGACAGGCTCTTCCACAGGTGCTGCAGAGAAATTTGTTTGTTGGGGCTGTTGCACAGTTGGCTCTCCCCTTGCGCCTCTGTCTTTTTTCCTGCCAACTACTAAGTCTCTTCGACTCGCCACAATTTAGCCCTGTCTTTATGGCTGCCCGCCAGCTCTGGCGAATGCTGGCAACTGACTCCCACGACTTGTGATCAATGTCACACGATTTCATGTCGCGTTTGCAGACGTCTTTATAACGGAGACATGGACGGCCGGTGGGTCTGATACCAGTGGCGAGCTCGCTGTACAATGTGTCTTTGGGGATCCTGCCATCTTCCATGCGGCTCACATGGCCAAGCCATCTCAAGCGCCGCTGACTCAGTAGTGTGTATAAGCTGGGGGTGTTGGCCGCTTCGAGGACTTCTGTGTTGGAGATATAGTCCTGCCACCTGATGCCAAGTATTCTCCGAAGGCAGCGAAGATGGAATGAATTGAGACGTCGCTCTTGGCTGGCATACGTTGTCCAGGCCTCGCTGCCGTAGAGCAAGGTACTGAGGACACAGGCCTGATACACTCGGACTTTTGTGTTCCGTGTCAGTGCGCCATTTTCCCACACTCTCTTGGCCAGTCTGAACATAGCAGTGGAAGCCTTACCCATGCGCTTGTTGATTTCTGCATCTAGAGACAGGTTACTGGTGATAGTTGAGCCTAGGTAGGTGAACTCTTGAACCACTTCCAGAGCGTGGTCGCCAATATTGATGGATGGAGCATTTCTGACATCCTGCCCCATGATGTTCGTTTTCTTGAGGCTGATGGTTAGGCCAAATTCATTGCAGGCAGACGCAAACCTGTCGATGAGACTCTGCAGGCATTCTTCAGTGTGAGATGTTAAAGCAGCATCGTCAGCAAAGAGGAGTTCTCTGATGAGGACTTTCCGTACTTTGGACTTCGCTCTTAGACGGGCAAGGTTGAACAACCTGCCCCCTGATCTTGTGTGGAGGAAAATTCCTTCTTCAGAGGATTTGAACGCATGTGAAAGCAGCAGGGAGAAGAAAATCCCAAAAAGTGTGGGTGCGAGAACACAGCCCTGTTTCACACCACTCAGGATAGGAAAGGGCTCTGATGAGGAGCCACCATGTTGAATTGTGCCTTTCATATTGTCATGGAATGAGGTGATGATACTTAGTAGCTTTGGTGGACATCCGATCTTTTCTAGTAGCCTGAAGAGACCACGTCTGCTGACGAGGTCAAAGGCTTTGGTGAGATCAATGAAAGCAATGTAGAGGGGCATCTGTTGTTCACGGCATTTCTCCTGTATCTGACGAAGGGAGAACAGCATGTCAATAGTCGATCTCTCTGCACGAAAGCCACACTGTGCCTCAGGGTAGACGCGCTCGGCCAGCTTCTGGAGCCTGTTCAGAGCGACTCGAGCAAAGACTTTCCCCACTATGCTGAGCAGGGAGATTCCACGGTAGTTGTTGCAGTCACCGCGGTCACCTTTGTTTTTATAGAGGGTGATGATGTTGGCATCGCGCATGTCCTGGGGTACTGCTCCCTCGTCCCAGCACAGGCATAGCAGTTCATGTAGTGCTGAGAGTATAGCAGGCTTGGCACTCTTGATTATTTCAGGGGTAATGCTGTCCTTCCCAGGGGCTTTTCCGCTGGCTAGGGAATCAATGGCATCACTGAGTTCCGATTTGGTTGGCTGTATGTCCAGCTCATCCATGACTGGTAGAGGCTGGGCTGCATTGAGGGCAGTCTCAGTGACAGCATTCTCCCTGGAGTACAGTTCTAGGTAGTGCTCAACCCAGCGGTCCATCTGTTTGCGTTGGTCAGTGATTATGTCCCCCGATTTAGATTTGAGGGGGGTGATCTTCTTGATGGTTGGCCCAAGAGCTCTCTTCATGCCATCATACATTCCTCTGATGTTTCCGGTGTCTGAGGCCAGCTGAATATGACTGCATAGGTGTTGCCAGTAGTCGTTTGCGCAACGCCTAGCTGTTCTTTGTGCAGTACTTCTGGCTGCTTTAAGTGCTGCGGATGTTAAATCGCTGGGGGCTTTCTTGTAGTTCAAAAGTGCAATGCGCTTAGCGGCTATGACAGGTTCCAGCTCTTCATTATGAGATTGAAACCAGTCTGCATTTCTCTTCGCACTTTTGCCGTAGGTGGTCAAAGCTGACTCATAGATGGCGTCTCTGATGTGGGCCCACTTGGTCTCAGCATCCCCTGTGGGAGTGTTTTGAAGGGCTGTTACAAGTGAATTTATATACCCCTTAGGATAAAGTCATCTGTTTTTGTCAGTGGTCAGGGATAGGAGGATGTGACTGCATGTCAGGCAGGTAAGGGGATCGAGAAGGTGGCAGTGGAGGAGCCTCAGCCCTTGCAATTGAGCAACAGGTTCGAAGTTCTTGCAGCATGTATGGACAAGAGGGAGGGCTGTAGTGTGGATGAGCAGACTGACCATGGCACAGGAAGCCATTCAAGTTGGGGGAGCAAAAAGGAAAGTCGTGCAAATAGGGGACAGTATTGTGAGGAGGATTGACACTGTTCTCTGCAGCAAAGAGCGAGAGTCCAGAAGGCTGTGTTGCCTGCCTGGTGCCAGGGTTTGGGACATCTGCTCAGGGCTGGAGAGGAACCTACAGTGGGAGGGGGAGGATCCAGTTGTCATAGTTCATGTAGGTACCAATGACACAAGCAGGATAAGGAAAGAGGTTCTGCATAGTCAATATGAGGAGCTTGGCACCAAATTAAGAAGCAGAACCTCCAAATAATTTCTGGATTACTACCTGAGCCTCGTGCAAATTGGAGTAGGGCAAATAAGGTTAGAGAAATGAATGCATGGCTTAATGACTGATGTGGTAGAAGTGGGTTCCGGTTCATGGGGCACAGGCACCAGTACTGGGGAAAGTGGGGGCTGTACCGTTGGGATGGTCTATACCTGAACCTTGCTGGGACCAGTGTTCTAGCGAGCCGTATAACTTGTGAAGTAGGGAGGGTTTTAAACTAAATAGTGGGGACAAGGGATCAAATTTGGGAAGATGTGGTAGATCAAAGAGTAAAGACAAGGCGAGAGAGAAAGGTATTAATATGGGAAAAGATAAACAGACCATGACAGGGAGGGCCAGTGAGTACAAATCTAAGAGTAAATCAGCAGACAAGGCTAGAGGTTACAAAAATAATAAAAGGACAAAGCAAAAGGCTCCATATCTGAATGCATGTAGCATTTGAAACAAAACCGATGAACTAAAAACGCAAGTAGAAATAAAGAAGTATGATCTGATAGCCAATATAGAGACATGGCTGCAGGATGACATAGATTGGGACCTGAATATTGAAGGGTACGTGACATTTAGGAAGGACAGGAAGCCAGTAAAAGGTGGAGGGGTGGTTCTGTTAATTAATGATGGTATTAGCACAATAGAGAGGGATGACCTAAGTTCAGGAAACCAGGATGTAGAAGTGGTTTGGGTCGAGATGAGAAATGATATAGGCAAGAAGTCACTTGTGGGAGTGGTGTACAGGACCCCTAACAGTAACTACACGGTAGGACGCGGTATAGAGAAAGAAATAATGGGTGCTTGTCAGAAAGGTAGGGCAATAATCATGGGGGTTTTCAATCGATTTATATATTTTTGTAATAAATGTAATATGTAATATTTTTCCAAATTGTTAATTTTAAATATTAATGTAAATATAAAAAATGTAATAATTCCTAATTTGCAAATGACACAAAACTGGGTGGGAGGCTGAGTTGTGAGGAGGATGCAGAGAGGCTTCAGGGTGATTTGGACAAGTTGAGTGAGTGGGCTAATGTATGGCAGATGCAGTATAATGTGGATAAATGTGAGGTTATCCACTTTGGTAGCAAAAACAGGAAGGCAGATTATTATCTTAACGGCTGTAAACTGAGAGAGAGGAATATGCAGCGAGACCTGGGTGTTCTTGTACACCAGTCGCTGAAGGTAAGCATGCAGGTGCAAGAGGCGGTAAAAAAGGCAAATGGTATGATGGCATTCACAGCGAGAGGATTCGAGTACAGAAGCAGGGATGTCTTGCTGCAATTATACAGGGCCTTGGTGAGGCCACACCTGGAATATTGTGTGCAGTTTTGGTCTCCTTATCTGAGGAAGGATGTTCTTGCTATAGAGGGAGCGCATCAAAGGTTTACCAGACTAATTCCTAGGATGGCGGGTCTGACGTATGAGGAGAGATTGAGTCGGTTAGGATTATATTCGCTGGAGTTCAGAAGAGTGAGGGGGGATCTTATAGAAACCTATAAAATTCTAATGGGACATGACAGGGTAGATGCAGGAAGGATGTTCCCGATGGTGGGGGGTGTCCAGAACCAGGGGTCATAATCTAAGGATACGGGGTAAACCTTTCAGGACTGATATGAGGAGAAATTTCTTCACCCAGAGAGTGGTGAGCCTGTGGAATTCGCTACCACAGAAAGCAGTTGAGGTCAAAACATTGTATTTAGTTTTTATTTAGAGATACAGCACTGAAACAGGCCCTTCAGCCCATCGAGCCTGTGCCGACCGACAACCACCCATTTATACTAACCCTACAGTAATCCCATATTCCCTATCACCTCCCTACACTAGGGGCAATTTACAACGGCCAATATACCTATCACCTGCAAGTCTTTTGGATGTGGGAGGAAACCAGAGCACCCGGCGAAAACCCACGCAGACACAGGGAGAACTTGCAAACTCCGCACAGGCAGTACCCAGAATCGAACCCAGGTCCCTGGAGCTGTGAGGCTGCAGTGCTAACCACTGCGCTGCCCAATGTTTTCAAGAAGGAGATAGATATCGCTCTTGGGCCTAAAGGGATCAAAGGGTATGGGGCGAAAGCGGGAACAGGTTGCTGAGTTGGATGATCAGCCATGATAATGAATGGCGGAACAGGCTCGAAGAGCCGAATGGCCTACTCCTGCTCCTATTTTCTGTGTTTCTATATAGACTGGAAAAATCAGATTAGCAAAGGTAGCCTAGATGAGGAGTTCATAGAATGTTTTCGGGATAGTTTCTGAGAACAGCACATTCTGGAGCCTATCAGAGAGCAGGATGTACTGGACTTGGTATTGTGCAACGCGATAGGATTAATTCATGATCTCGTAGTGAAGGTGCCCCGAGGCAGCAGTGATCATAATATGATTGAATTTATATTCAGTTTGAGGGAGAGAAGTGTGGGTCTAAGACGAGTATTTTAAACTTAAATAAGGGAATTTATGAGTGCTTGAAAGCAGTGCTAGCAAAAGTGAACTGCCAAAGTAGGTTAAGGGATAGATCAATAGAGATGCAGTGGCAGATATTTAAGGGGATATTTCAAAATACACAGAATAGATACATTCCAACAAGAAAGGAAAAATCCGAGGGGAGGACTAAAAAAAAGTTAAAGATAGTATCAAACATGAAGAAAAAGCATATAATTGAGCAAAGATGGGTGGCAGGTCAGAAGATTGGACAGAATATATAAAGCGGCAAAGAATGACTAAAAGATTAATGAGGGAAATATTAGAGTACGAGGGAAAGCTGGCGAGAAATATAAAAACAGATCGTAAGAGTTTCTATAGATATTTTTTTTAAAAAGAGTTAACAATGTGAGCATTGGTCCTACAGAAAGTGAGTCTGGGCAATAAGTAAGAGAAAATAAGGAGATGGCAGATTAATTGAACAGGTATTTTGCATCGGTCTTCACCGTAGAGGATACAAGTAACATCCCAGAAGTAGCTGTAATTCAGGAAATGGAAGGGAGGGAGGAACTCAAGAAAATTACAATCACCAGGGAAGTAGTACTGAGCAGATTGTTGGCGCTGCGGGCTGACAGGTCCCCAGGTCTTGATAGACTTCATCCTAGGGTCTTGTGAGATGGTTGATACGTTGGTTTTAATTTTTCAAAATTCCCTAGATTCAGGGAAGGTTCCGCTAGACTGGAAAGTAGCGAATGTAACTCCTTTATTCAAAAAGGAAGACAGAAAGCAAGAAACTACTGGCCAATTAGCTTAGTATCTGTCTTAGGGAAAATGTTAGAAGCTATTATTAAAGACGTTATAGCAGGGCACTTTGAAAAATTGAAGGTAATCAGGCAAAGTCAACATGAATTTGTGAAAACTATGGTTAACCAATTTATTTGAGTTCTGTACTGTACTTGGATTTCCAGAAGGCATTTGATAAGGTACCACACGTAGTGTTATTGCGGAAAATAAAAGCTTATGGTGCAGGGGATAACATTTTGGCATGGAAAGAAGATTAACTAGCTAACAGGAAACAAAGTAGGCATAAATGGGTAATTTTCAGGTTGGCAAGATGTAACAAGTGGTGCGCCACAGAGATCAGTGCTGGGGCCTCAACTTTTTACAATTTATATAAATGACTTGGATGAAGGGATTGAAGCTTTGATTGCTAAATTTGCTGATGACACAGAGAGGTAGGAAACGAAGTTGTGAAGAGGCCATAAGGAGGCTACAAAGGGATATCGGTAGGTTAAGTAAGTGGGCAAAGATCTGGCAAATGGAGTATAATGTGGGAAAATGTGAAATTGTCCATTTTGGCAGGAAGAATAACAAAGAAGCATATTATCGAAATGGTAAAAGATTGCAGAGCTGTGAGATGCAGAGGGATCTGGATGTCCTAGTGCATGAATCGCAAAAGGTTAGGATGCAGGTTCAGCAAGTAATTAGAAAAGCTGAAAGAATGTTATTTATTGTGAGGGGAATTGAATGCACCAAAGCAGGTAGGTTATGCTTCAGTTATACAGGGCATTGGTGAGACCACATCTGAAGTACTTTGTACAGTATTGGTCTCCTTACTTAAGGAAGGATGTATATGCGTTGGAAGCAGTTCAGAGAAGGTTTACTAGACTAATACCTGGAATGGGTGGGTTGTCGTATGAGGAAAGGTTGGACAAGCTAGGCTTGTATCCGCTGGAGTTTAGAAGAGTATGAGGCGACTTGATTGAAACATATAAGATTCTGAGGGGTCTTGACAGGGTGGATGTGGAAAGGATCTTTCCTCTTATGGGAGAATCTACAACTAGGGGTCACTGTTTAAAAATAAGGTGTCATCTATTTAAGACAGAGATGAGGAGAAAGTTTTTCTCTGAGGGTCGTGAGTCTTTGGAACTCTCTTCCTGAAAAGGCAATGGAAGCAGAGTCTGAATATTTTTAAGGCAGAGGTCGATAGATTCTTGATGAGCAAGGGGGTGAAAGGTTATTGGGGGTAGGCAGGAACGTGAAGTTGAGGTTACAGTCAGATCAGCCATGATTTTGTTGAACAGCGGAGCAGTCGCCAAGTGGCCTACTCCTGCTCCTAATTCGTATGTTCATATGCCAACAGCAGAGAAATTTATAAATCCTCATCCTTCTCTTCAAATTCTTCCTTGGCCTCACCCCACTATCTCCACAATCACCCCTGCCCTATATCCCCAAAACATCCTGTAGCCTCTTGTACAACTCCTCCTCTTCACTCCACCGTTAGGAATAGAGACTGGGCCCTACTTTCCAGAATTTGTTTCCTAAATCCCTTTGCCTCTCCACCTCTCTTCCTGCTTCACTTTACTCAACAATGTTATGTCCAGAATCCTGCAAAACTTTGCTAACTTCAAATGAATCTACCTCCTGGGAATAACATTGCAAAAAATCCCCAAATGCCATTTAATAAAAGTGCAGTTTTGTTTATTCAGTCTAATAGGTGGCCTTCACAAAAATAGATTGTGTTCTATAGCCTCACACCACTCCAACTCGGTGAACAATCCCATAGGAAATCTTCTAATAATCGAAGATAAAAATTACAGCTGTGTTTAATTTATGTAAAATTTCAGAATGAGATTCTTAATTGATCACTGTATATAATTGCACTTGTGGTTTTGAATTAGAATTCAAAGCATTTCAGATTCAAATTGCAGCGTAATTTGTTAAAGATGATGAGCCTTAAAGTATTTTAATTGTATAAAGGACAACAGGAGCTGGGTAACTCGAGCACTGATGCATTCTAGAAATGAGAAATCTTAATATCTCATTGAAAACTTGCAAAATTATTACTTTGGAACCTATGGACAGGCTCTTATTGTTAGAATACGATGAATTAAGAAAGAAAAACAGAAAATGCTGGAAATATTCAGGTCAGGCAGCATCTGTGCAAAGAGAAACAAAAATAACATTACAGGTTGATGACCTTTCATCAGAATTAGAAAAAGTTAGAAATATACTCTGATTCAATAATTCCTCTAATTTTAACTTAATTTGCACTCACTCCTCTTAAAACGTTGGACAGTATAATTTCTGTCACTCTGAAAGCCCATATTTTTTGTATTGAAAAAATGATTATGGGGCCAGGTTTCATGATTTGCTTTGGTGGTTGATAGAGAATATCACTGAAGGGAGGAAGAATACACAGAAGAAGTCAGTTAGTAGTGAACTTTAAGGAGGTCGATGCCTCTGGCTCTGCATCCAGGCTGAAAGTGATGCTCATCAGCACTAATTCAGTGATCTTCCTAATGTGAAATGACATGTCTCTGACAACGGAAAGGAAATTGAAAGAAATATATTAAGTTTAAAAAATGTTGATGTAGGTTAAATTAAGTTTTATTTAACATTTTTAAAGACTGTATTTGTTTTCAGTGTGGTTGATACTATGCATCAGCTGAGGAGAAACAGTGTGACATTTTGATGTTGGTGGAAAGTGCACTGTGATTTATTTCCTTCATTACGTCATTGAGCATTACTGATCTGTTCGGTTTTGGATGGCTGATCCTACTGCTTCATTTAACTTGGTGAAAATTTAATTCGTGTTTCATCAGCCAGTTAAATTACATAAGAATATTTCACCCAGCCTAAAAAGTGTGTTTTTAAAAAAATGATGTGCAACTTCAAAGTGGTGCACAGTTTGGATGATGATGTGAAATCCTTTTCAGTTCCCAAATAAATGCTTTAAAGAGGTACTCTGCATTGATACCATTATTTTGTTCATATTTTTTCTTATCTTTGCTGAAGGTGAGATTACTTGTTCAATAATATTAGTTCCCTTGCCTTTTCCTGATCTCCTGATTCTATCCCAGCAGAGCGCACAGGTGGGCAACTTGCTCTGGAGCTATCTGCCAGTTTGAAACTGCTTCCTAAAATAAATTCAGATGAGTGATACAGTCCCTTTGACTCTGGCAAAGCAGTGGCATAACTCAGTAACTCAATATCTGCAGGATCACAAGCTTAAACCTCCAAACTACTACTCGGGTGCACATGTTGGTGCTCCAATTTATTGCACTGCTGTTGGGCCTTTTTATTTTATTTATTTATTGATACAGCTCTGAAACAGGCCCTTCGGCCCACCGAGTCTGCGCCGACCATCAACCACCCATTTATACTAATCCTACCTTAATCCCATATTCTTACCACATCCCCACCTTCCCTCAATTCCCCTACCACCTACCTATACGCAATTTAT
Organism: Heterodontus francisci; assembly: GCF_036365525.1. Taxonomy (NCBI): domain Eukaryota; kingdom Metazoa; phylum Chordata; class Chondrichthyes; order Heterodontiformes; family Heterodontidae; genus Heterodontus; species Heterodontus francisci. The sequence goes on from NC_090378.1 coordinate 38,847,752, forward strand.
AATGGCCAATTTACCTATCAACCTGCAAGTCTTTGGCTGTGGGAGGAAACCGGAGCACCCGGCAGAAACCCACGCGGTCACAGGGAGAACTTGCAAACCGCACACAGGCAGTACCCAGAATCGAACCCAGGTCGCTGAGTTGAAAGTATAACCTGAGAAAGGAAGCACAATAATGCTTTGTATGAATTGGCGAGGAGCAAAGTAATGCCCTAGCATGGGACAACACGTTGGTGCAACATGTTGCAATAAGCAGTCCGAAGAGAAATATCAATTTATCCGAACTGATAATAGGTATTCAGTGTCCCAGCAAAATTCTTGACAGTCTTGATCTGTTAGTAACCTCTTCATTGCATTATGCAATGGCTAAATATAATTTAATTGCTGTTTCTTTTCCTACTACCAAGAACCCAATGCCAATGTTCCAGGCGCCATCAAGACAGAACGGAGTTTATAAAAGAAACACAGAAAAATATCAGATCGTGCTAATAAATCATGGAAATCTGTTGCTATTGTAGCCAATGTTAATTTAATGTATTGCCTCGAGATATGTACCAAGTATGAGATTGTTGAACTGGTTTTTGTACGTGTTACCAAATGCGAAATATTTGTACCGCATCTGAGCAGGCTGGAGTGACCCATTTTTGCTATTTGAAACTTCCTGAGAACCTGTGTTACTGTCTTCAGGACAGGATGAATTAATTATCCATCATCAAGTTTATTATTTATCAAGTTGTTAAGGTATATTTTGCTTATGTCAGCCTAATTAATGCCTAAAAGGATATATTGTATAGTAATCAGCTTGTTGCATTGGGTACTGCCTGTGTGGAGTTTGCAAGTTCTCCCTGTGACCGCGTGGGTTTCCTCCGGGTGCTCAGGTTTCCTCCCACAAGCCAAAGACTTGCAGGTTGATAGGTAAATTGGCCATTATAAATTGACCCTAGTATAGGTAGGTGGTGAGGGAATACAGGAACATGTGAGGGTGTGGTAGGAATATGGGATTAGTGTAGGATTAGTATAAATGGGTGGTTAATGGTCAGCACAGACTCGGTGGGCCGAAGGGCCTGTTTCAGTGCTGTATCTCTAAATCTAAATCATAGTCTGCCTCTGAGTCAGTCGGTTGTAATTTCAAGCTCAATACCAGGACCTAAGCACATAATCCAGGATGACATTGCAGTGCATTCTGAGGGAGTGTTTCATTATCAGAGGCGCAGTCTTTTGAATGAGGGTTTAATACATCCAGATGTACGTAAAACATCCCATGGCATTATCTAAGGAGGAGCAGGTAGGTCTCCTGGCCATTATGTATCCCTCTATCAACACAATCAAGAACAGAATGCCTGGTTATTTATCTCATTCGCTCTTTGTAGGACCTGACTGTGTGCAAGTTGGCTGCTGGGTTTGACTACAAAAACCAACACTTACAACTTAATAGATTTATTTTTTAAATTTGTTTCATTGGAGGCGAGCATTTATTGTCCTTGAGAAGGTGATGGTGAGCTGCCTTCTTGAACTGCTGCCATCCATCTGGTGCAGATACACCCACAGTGCTGTTAGGGAGAGAGTTCCAGGATTTTGTTCCAGTGACAATGAAGCAGTGGCGATATAGTTCCAAATCAGGATGGTGTGTGGCTTGAAGGGGAACTACTGATGGTGGTGTTCCCATGTGTCTGCTGCCCTTGTCCTTCTACGTGGAACAGATCACGGGTTTGGAAGGTGCTGCCAAAGGAGGGATGGTGAGTTGCTGCAGTGCATCTTGTATATGGTACACACTGCTGCCACTGTGCATCAGTGGTGGAGTCAGTAAATGTTTACGGTGATGGATGGGGTGCTGATCAAGTGGGCTGCCTTGTCCTGGATGGTGTTGAACCTCCTGAGTGTTGGAGCCACACTCATCCAGGCACGTGGAGAGTATTCCATTACACTCCTGAGTTGTGCCTTGTAGATGTGGACAGGCTTTTGGGAGTCAGGAGGGGGGTTACCTGCCACAGAATTCCCAGCCTCTGACCTGCTCTAGTAGCCATAGTATTTATGTCGCTGCTCCAGTTCAGTTTCTGGTCAAAGGTAACCCTGCCCCCCACCAAGGATGTTTATAGTGGGGGATTCAGCAATGGTAGTGCTGTTGAATGTCAAGGGGAGATGGTTAGATTTTCTCTTGTTTGAGATGGTCATTGCCTGGCATTTATGTGGTACAAATGTTATGTGCCGCTTACCAGCCCAAGCCTGAATGTTGTCCAGGTCTTGCTGAATATATACATGGACTGCTTCAGTATCTGAGCAGTTGTGAATGGTACTGAATATCGTACAGTCAGCGAACATCCCCACTTCTGACCTTATGATGGAGGGAAGGTCCTTGATGAAACAGATGAAGATGATTGGGCCTAGGACTCTACCCTGAGGAACTCCTGCAGCTGAGATGATTGGCCTCCAACAAGCATCTTCCTTTGTTGCTTTCTGATTTGAAAGTAACTACATAACTACATTTCTTTTCTGTCCTTTTTATTAATTCATACCTTCCTCCTTTCCATTCCTACAAGAGCCATATTCTAGGCAAAATTTGCATGTTGTGTTGAAAATTGAATTGTATTAAAAATTGAAAAGTTGTTTTTCTTTTCACAGACAGATGTTTTGGTGGTCAGTTGTGACCTCATCACTGATGCAGCTCTGCACGAGGTGGTAGACCTGTTCCGTGCACATGATGCCACAGTGTCGATGCTGATGTGTAAGGCGCATGACTTTACTGAACCTGTACCAGGCCAAAAAGGAAAAAATAAAGCAGGTAATGGTTTCCCAGGAGAAAAACAAATAAGCAATTGATCCTTGGAAATAAGACCAGATAGACCAATAGTAGTGCACAAACTCCTTATGGAAGCCTCATCAGTGTTGCACCATAGGTGTTGTAGAGAGTGGTGTTTTATACTTATGGAAAAAATGGGCTAAATTTTCAGTTTGCCATCAGGTGCAGAACTGGTGTGGATTATGCAAACCATCCAATGGCCATTGAAATTAATGGAAATGAAAGTCTGTCAGTCTGTATAATGGGTGGCTGATCTGTAACACCAGTTTTACATTGGGGTGGCAACTTGAAAATCTACCCTCAGTTATATGGTTTGTCAGTCAGAAGAAATTCGAAACAAATTTTCGTCTGTCCACTTTCATTGGGCAAAAGGCATACATTTGCAAGCCAACCATCTGCCTATTGTATTCAGTGCAAGACGCAACCAATTTACATTGTTTGGCCTCATTAGAATAATTTAAGTGAGCTGCCAGCACTGAATGAGCACTGTTAGTCAGCTCACAGATCTATTGGATGGGTGGGTATCTTCTGACTCCTCTGCAGAACTGAGCCAGAAGTGAGAAATTAAAAAGTGTGGCAGTGCTGGGGGCTGGTGAACATATGAATTGTTGCAACTAACCGCTCAAATCAAAGCCCCCAATCAAAATATACGATTCTGATTGTGGTGGGAGAAACACATTGTTAATTCAATCCCGTCTCTCCACAGATCGCCTAATTTAGCATTTTAAACTTTCCAAATTAAAGAAAGACCCAGCCAAATTGTACCATCTATTAACCCCGAATGAGGCTAACCAAACCAGGTGTCTTGAAATCAACAAATTAACTGCTTAATTAGAAAAACTAAATTCTTAAACACTACTAAGATATAAACAACATTTAAAATAGAAAAAATTAGAATCCTTGCAGATTTACACTCCTGTTGGCTGTGGAACAGTCCAACGTTGCTTGAAGTCCCCACAGCCGTCCAATGGGGAAGAAAAATGTTCAACAGAAGAACAGTCCATAGTCTAATTCAAAAGTTGAAATAGTTGCTCTTGCTCCAGCGATGAATTTCAATAATTAACAACATGCAAACACTTTTTTTAATGGATCAGTTTGGCTTTAAAATGTTTGAGGGATAAAAGATTGTCACAGTTTAACTTCCCTTCCTTCAGTTTAAATTATCAGAGATCTCTGTTTTGGCTTGACTTTTTAGAATTTTGAGAGAGAATAATAAACAAACAGACTAAATTCTCGTCCTTCAGTTTAAATGGTCAGTTTCTCCTTTTCAGGTGCTAACACAGCTGTCTGTCTGCTTTCTCAGTTAGAACAGACTGTTTCAACTAAAAAGCCAGTTCAAAAGTTTATTGCAACATTGTATATCAGGTCCTTGGTCTCTGGCTGTTGCCGGGTAACCAGGATGCATTCTTTGAAGCTGGTTGGTTCCCTCTCCGTATGGTTGTACCCAACGGCAACCAAAGTACACTTTCTCTAACTCCTGAGGTTTGCTGGTTCTTACAGCAGTACAGCTCCTTTTCCAACCTTAAAGGCGCACCGCATTCTTCCCAAAAAAAAACTACAGATCATAACAGAATTAGGAGCAGAGTAGGCCATTCAGCCTCTCGAGGCTGCTCCGCCATTCAATAAGCTCAAGGCTGATATGTTTGTGTCTCGAATTTCACACTCCCATCTACCCCCGATAACATAGAACAGTACAGCACAGTACAGGCCCTTCGGCCCACGATGTTGTGCCGATCCTTTAACCTACTCCAAGATCAAACTACCTACATACCCTTCATTCTACTATCATCCATGTACCTATCCAAGAGTCGCTTAAATGTCCCTAATGTATCTGCTTCTACTACCACCGCTGGCAGTGCATTCCACGCACCCACCACTCTCTGTGTAAAGAACCTACCTCTGACATCTCCCTTAAACCTTCCTCCAATCACCTTAAAATTATGCCCCCTGGTGATAGCCCTTTCCGCCCTGGGAAAAAGTCTCTGGCTATCCACTCTATCTATGCCTCTCATCATCTTGTACACCTCTATCAAGTCACCTCTCATCCTTCTTCGCTCCAATGAGAAAAGCCCTAGCTCCCTCAACCTTTCTTCATAAGCCATGCCCTCCAGTCCAGGCAGCATCCTGGTAAATCTCCTCTGCACCCTCTCTAAAGCTTCCACATCCTTCCTATAATGAGGTGACCAGAACTGAACACAATATTCCAAGTGTGGTCTAACCAGGGCTTTATAGAGCTGCAGCATAACCTCGCGGCTCTTAAACTCAATCCCCCTGTTAATGAAAGCCAACACTCCAAACGCCTTCTTAACAACCCTATCAACTTGGGTGGCAACTTTGAGGGATCTATGGACATGGACCCCAAGGTCCCTCTGTTCCTCCACACTGCCAAGAATCCTGTCTTTAAGCCTGTATTCTGCATTCAAATTTGACCTCCAAAATGAATCACTTCACACTTTTCCAGGTTGAACTCCATCTGCCACTTCGCAGCCCAGCTCTGCATCCTGCCAATGTCCCGTTGCAACCTACAACAGCCCTCCACACTATCCACAACTCCAGCAACCTTTGTGTCATCGGCAAACTTACTAACCCAGCCTTCCACTTCCTCATCCAAGTCATCGATAAAAATCACAAAGAGCAGAGGTCCCAGAACAGATCCCTGCAGAACACCACTGGTCACCGAGCTCCAGGCTGAATACTTTCCATCTACTACCACATTGTCTTCTATGGGCCAGCCAATTCTGTATCCAGACAGCCAAATTTCCCTGTACCCCATGCCTCCTTACTTTCTGAATGAGCCTACCATGGGGGAACCTTATCAAACGCCTTGCGAAAATCCATATACACCATATCCACTGCTCTTCCTTCATCAATGTGTTTTGTCACATCCTCTAAGAATTCAATAAGGCTTGTGAGGCATGACCTGCCCCTCACAAAGCCATGCTGACCATCTCTAATCAAACTATGCTTTTCCAAATAATCTTAAATCCTGTCTCTCAGAATCCTCTCCAATAATTTGCCCACCATCGACGTAAGACTGACTGGTCTGTAATTCGCAGGGTTATCCCTATTCCCTTTCTTGAACCTTTGATTTCCTTGCCTAACAAGAATCTAACTACCTCAGCTTTAAAAATAGTCAATCACCCCTACCCCACCACCTTCTGAGGCAAAGAATTCCAAAGTCTCTCAACCTTCAGAGAAAAAAATTCCCCTCATCTCTGTCCTAAAAGGGCGGCCCCTTATTTTAAAACAATGTCCCCTTGTTCTGGACTCAGCCATAAGGGTCCTTTCCACATCCACCTTGTCAAGTCCATTCAGGATCTTATACTTCAATCAAGTCTCCGCTCACTCTTCTAAACTCCAATGAAAACAAGCCCAGTCTGTCCAACCTTTCCTCCTAAGGCAAGCCGCTCATTCCAGGTATCAATCTAGTAAACCACCTCTGAACTGCCTCAGACGCATCTACATCTTTCCTTTAAATAAGGAGACCAAAACTGCACACAGTACTCGAGATGTGGTCTCACCAATGCCCTGAATAACTGATGCATAACATCCTTACTTTTATTTTCAATTCCTCTTGCAATAAAGGATAACATTCCATTAGCCTTCTTTATTACTTGCTGTACCTGCATACTAACCTTTTGTGATTCATGCACTACAAACACCTAGATCCCTCTACACCTTGGAATTCTGTAGTCATTCTCCGTTTAAGTAACACTCTGCTTTTTTATTCTTCCTGCCAAAGTAAACGACTTCACATTTTCCCACATTATACTCCATCTGCCAGCACCAGTCTATTTATGGACTGCTCAACACTCCAGCCAGTGGAACACCAAAATTGCACAGGACAAGAGTCCTGTGTACAGTATAGTGTCCTGATTTACATATCGTAAGTAGGCTCCCACCTGTTTCCTGTCCAGCTTCCAAAATTGGGATGGGCTATACTTGGCAGGAACAAGGTCTTGCGTGCTGCGCAGCAAATTTTGGCCCATTGCTGCTGGTACCACGGGCTCCAGCGCATGTTTCATGGAGATTAAAGAGGGGCACTGGTCTATAGACTACATCAGAGATTATAGTGTGTGTTGCGGAGAGCCTGTATAATGTATATTTTTAGTTAGAGAGCCAGGTAGGCTCAAAAACAATTAAATTGCAATGAAGGATATGTTACAGAAGAAGATAAGAAATAGGAGCAGGAGTAAGCCATTTGGCCCCTTGAACCCACTCTGCTATTCAATAAGACCATGGCTGATCTGATCATGGCCTTAACTCCACTTTCCTGCCTGTCTCCCTAACTCTTGACTCCCTTTAGATCAAAAATCTGTCTAACTCAGTCTTGAGTATATTCATTGACCCAGCCTCCTGCTCTCTGGGGAAGAGAATTCCAAAGATTAACAACCCGCTAAGAGGAAGAATTCCTCATCTCCATCTTAAAAAGGAGACCCCTTATTTTGAAACTGTGCCCCCTAGTTCCAGATTCCCCCACGAGGGGAAACATCCTCTCAGCAACTACCCTGTAAAGCCCCCTCAGAATCTTGTATTTCAATAAGATCACCTCTCATTCTTCTAAATTCCAATGAGTATAGGTCAAACCTGCTCAATCTTTCTTCAGAAGACAACCTCTTCATCCCAGGGGTCAGCCTTGTGAACTGTCTCTGAACTGCTTCAAATGCAAGCATATCCCTCCTTAAGTAAGAAGACCAAAACTGTACGCAGTACTCTAGGTACGGTCTCACCAATGCCCTGTACAGTTGGTAGCAAGACTTCCCTGCTTTTATACTCCATCCCCTTTGCATAAATGCCAAGATTCCATTTGTTGCCTTAATCACTTGCTGTACCTGCATGCTAACCATTTGTGATTCATTTACAAAGATACCCAGATTCTTCTGTACTGCATAATATTCTGCTTTTCCCTTTCTGCCAAAGTGGACAACCTCACATTTTCCCACATTATACTCCATCTGCCAGATTTTTGCCCACTCACTTCACCTATTTATATCTCTTTGCAGGACTGCTAATGTCCCCCTCACAACTTGCTTTCCTACCTATCTTTGTATCGTCTGCAAATGGGGCTACAGTGCACTCATCCAGGTCATTAATATAAATAATTGTAAATATTTGAGGCCCCAGCACTGATCCCTGTGGCACTCCACGAGTTACAGTTTGCCAACCTGAAAATGCCCCATTTATCCTGACTTTGTGTTTCCTGTTAGTTAGCCAATCTTCTATCCATGCTAATGTATTACCCCCAACACCATGAGCTCTTATCTTGTGCAGTAACCTTTTATGTGGCAACTTTTCAAATGCCTTTTGGAAATCCAAATACCCTATATCCGCCCTGCTTGTTGCATTCTCGGAGAACTCTAATAAATTTGTTAAACGTGATTTCCCTTTCATAAAACCATGTTGACTCTGCCTGACTGCATTATGCTTTTCTAAACGTCCTGCCACTACTTCCTTAATAATGATTCTAACATTTTCCCAATGACAGATGTTAGGCTAACTGACCGATAGTTTCCTGCTCTCTGTCATGCACCCCACCCCCCCCCCCCCAGCTTCTTGAATAGAGGTGTTACATTTGTGGGTTTCTAATCTGCTGGGACCTTTCCAGAATGTAGGGAATTTTGGAAAATTGCAACCAGTGCATCTATTATCTCTGTAGCCACTTCTTTTAAAACCCGAGGATGCAGACCATCAGGTCCAGGAGACCTTGTCAGCCTTTAGTCCCATTAGTTTTCCGAGTACTTTTTCTCGAGTGATAGTGATTGTTTTAAGTTCCTCCCTCCCTTTTGCTCCTTGATTTTTCCACTATTCTTGGGATGCTTTTTGTATCTTCACTGTGAAGATAGATTCAAAATACTTGTTCAAAGTCTCTGCCATTTTCTTGTTTCCCATTATTGATTCCCCAGTCTCATCCTCTAAGGGACCAACACTTACTTTAACTACTCACATCCTTTTTATATGTTTGTAAAAGCTTTAACTGTTTTTATATTTCTTGCTAGTTTGTTTTCCCGCTCTAATTTCTCCCTCGATTTTTTTTTTTTAGTCGTATTCTGCTGATTTCTAAGACGTTCCCAATCTTCTAGACTACCACTGGTCTTTGCAGCATTGTATGCCTGTTATTTCAATCTGATACCATCCTTAACTTCCAGAGTTAGCCATTTGCATATCCTTCTCAGAGTCTTTCTTTCTCAATGGAATATATCTTTGAGGTATGAAATATCTCTTTAAAGGTCTGCCACTGCTTCTCTACTGCCTTACCATTTAACTTATTTTCCCAGTCCACTTTAGCCAACTCTGTCTTCATACCCTTGTAATTGCCTTTATTTAAGTTTGACTCTAGTTTCAGACCCAAACTTCTCATCCTCAAACTTAACGTGAAATTCTTTCATGTTCTGATCACTCATGCCTCGAGAATCCATTCCTATGAGGTCATTTATTAATCCTGTCTCATTTTGCCATTATAAAATAGCCTGTTCCCAAGTTGGTTCCAGAATGTATTATTCTAAGAAACTGTCCTTTATGCAGTCTATGAACTCATCCTCCAGGCTACCTTTGCCAATTTGATTAGTCCAATCTATATGAAGATTAAAATTGCCCACGATTATTGCAATACCTTTCCTACAGGCCCCCATTATTTCTTGATTTATATTCTGTCCTACAGTGTAGCTACTGTTAAGGGGCCTATAAACTATTCCCACCAGTGACTTCTTTCCTTTGCTATTTCTTATCTCCACCCAAACTGATTCTACATCTTGATCTTCTGAGCCAAGATCATTTCTTCCTACTGTACTGATCTCATCCTTTATTAGCAGTGCTCTCCCACCTCCTTTTCCTTTCTTCCTATCCTTCCGAAATATCAAATACCCTTGAATATTTAATTCCCAGCCTTGGTCATCTTGCAACCACATTTCTGTAATGGCTATCATACCATACCCATTTATTTCTATTTGTGCTCTCAACTCATCCACCTTGTTACAAATGCTGCATGCATTCAGATAAAAATCCTTTAATTCTGTTTTTTTACCATTTTTCCCTACTCTGACCTTACTTGCTGGTGCATTCTTATGTTTGTGTGCTCTGTCTCCTCTTGTCACACTCTGGTTAACATTACCCGTATCACTACCCTGCATTATTGTCTTGTCCTTTCTCGTTAATTTCCTACATTTCCCCTCACCTGAACCCCCCCCCCCAGCTATTTGGTTTAAAGCCCTCTCTACAGCCCTAGGTATATGATTTGTCAGGACACTGGTCCCAGGTTGATTCAGGTGAAGGCCATCCCAACGGTACAGCTCCCTCTTTCCCCAGTACTGGTGCCAGTGCCCTTTGAATCGAAATCCATTTCTCCCACGCTAATCTTTGAGCCACGCATTCAACTCTCTGTTCTTATTTACCCTATGCCAATTTGCTTGTGGCTCAAGTAGTAATCCAGAGATTATTACCTTTGTGGTTCTGCTTTTTAATTTAGCCCCTAGCTGCTCATACTCCCTCAGCAGAGCCTCTTAGTCCTACCTATGTCGTTGGTACCCACATGGACCACGACAACTGGATCCTTCCCCTCCCACTCCAAGCTTCTTTCCAGCCTCGCGGAGATGTCCTAACCCTGGCACCAAGCAAGCAACACAACCTTCGGGACTCTCGCTCTTGGTTGCAGAGAACAGTATCTATCCCTCTAACTATACCGCCCACTACTACTCCTGCAGTCCTTTTTACTCCCCCACTTGAATGGCCCCCTGCACCACGGTGTTGTGGTGGGTTTGCTCTCGTCCACACAAGGTGCAAGAACCTCGAACCTGTTGGACTAGTGCAAGGACTGAGGCTCCTCCATTGCTCCTTTCTGGATCCCCATACCTACCTCATTTGTAGTCACACCCTCCTGTCCCTGAGAACGGACCAAATCTGAGGTACCTAGTCTAAGGGGTTGTGACTGCCTTCTGGAACAAAGTGTCCAGGTAACTTTTCCCCCTCCCTGATGTATCACAGTGTTCAAATCGTCATCTGCACTTCCATCTCTTGTGTTCTGTTTAATTAGGTTTCAGGTCTGTAAATATCACTGATAATTTGTAGTTATATTAAGTAGTTTAACTAGTTAAGCTACAAATTTAATACAGTACTTCTATCTCCCCAGTACCAGTTTAAACTACTGCCCCACCTTAACTCACCAAGCAATCACCTAATTAATGCCTCTGGGCTTCAGCTCTCAGGTCTCACTGTCTCCTGCTTCCCCTCTCAGATTACTGCTTGTTCTCTAAAAGACCAGAACAGCACCTTATCCCTTACTGTACCAAATTTCCGAGTTGAGCACCCTGTCTCGCAGCACTCCAGTTAAGCAGAATGTCATCCTACTGTCAATATTTTAATGTACTGTGCATGTCAGCATAGTCCAGTAAAGCATGTGGAATATGCTTTGTGGGTGGCGCAGTGGTTAGCACCGCAGCCTCACAGCTCCAGCGACCCGGGTTCAGTTCTGGGTACTGCCTGTGCGGAGTTTGCAAGTTCTCCCTGTGACCGCGTGGGTTTCCGCCGGGTGCTCCGGTTTCCTCCCACAGCCAAAGACTTGCAGGTTGATAGGTAAATTGGCCATTGTAATAGTGTAGGTAGGTGGTAGGAGAATGGTGGGGATGTGGTAGGAAATATGGGATTAATGTAGGATTAGTATAAATGGGTGGTTGTTGGTCGGCACAGACGCGGTAGGCCAAAGAGCCTGTTTCAGTGCTGTATAAATAAATAAATAAAAATATCAGTGTTGTCACTATAATTTTTATTGAGTATAATGGTACGTCTATGAAAATTTTGTACCCACAACAGTGTGGAAAATCACCTAGCAGTACAATTATAAATAATGTCCTTCAATATGAGCTGTGTTAGAGGAGAATTTTTTGACTATCTTAGACTGGTGTGAAGTACTAGTGGTTACAGGCCTCTCAATTTGAGCTGATGAATTGAGAGTAACATGCAATAATGTTGTGAACAGGCTTGTTTAGCATATTGAGATCAACGGACTGTCGTAAATTTATATCCGAGCCATGGTGTCAGCATGTTTCAATGTGATTACTCTTAATTGATCACCTGATTGTTTCCTCATTACTGGCACCTGCTTTTATATAGCTCAAGATGCTTTCTCCAGGCAAACAGTAAAAAGAAAGAACTTCCTATTTCATGTCTTTCGCAACCTCACAACTGCTTTGCAGTTAATGAAGCACTTTCGAAGCATAGTCACTACTGTATTGTAGTCAAATGCAGCAGACAATTTGCGCACAGAGAGGTCCAATAATTGACCAGATAATCTCTTTTGGTGTTATTTTGTGGGATAAATGCTGACCTGGAAACTGGAAGAACTCCTGCTCTTTAAGTAGCGCTGTAGGGTCTTTCACATCCATCTGAGGATAAATGGGGCCTCGGTTTAACATCTCATCCAAAAGACATCACCATCACCACCAGTGCAACAGTCCCTCTACTGCACAGAAGTGGCATCCTAGATTATGTGCTACGTCTATGGCATGGAAATTGAAATGAAGACCTACAGACTGAGGTGAGAGTGTTATCACCGAGCCAAGACTGACACTTAATTATGGATGAGGTAGGCCATTTGGCTCATCTCCATTTCTCCATGCAGAGATGTTAAAGACCTGCATTACAGCACCCCCAATTGGTTCATAAATGATTTCAGGGTTTTTTTCTTTTACTTCTGGGAGCCAATTGCTCTTTGTGTAAAGAAATGCCTGATACCTTTTACTGGCTTGAGCCTGTGTTTCTTGTTCTACTGTCAGTTAATTTAAAGTAATTTCCAAATTTACTTTTTCAATGCTGTTGCAATCTTCTATACTGTATGCTGACCTTTCAGACGTATCCTTTCAAGGCTGCAAAGCCAAGTTTCTCCAGACTTTTAACTTAACTGAAGCCTATAAGACTGGGTTTCAACCATGTAAATTTTCTCTGCACTGACCCTAGTGTTTGAGTGTCTTCTTCTGTTTAGGTGACGAGAACTGGATACAGTTATCAAGCTGTGGTCTAACCAGAGCACTGTACAATTTTATCATAACTTTCAAGATTTCAGTTCCATTGTTTCGGCTGTATAGTTCAACATTGGCCTTGTTGATTGCTTCGCTGTATTGATTGGACATTCTGAATGCTGAGCCAGCTGAGACTCCCAGGTCTTATTCAACTTCATGCTTAGTTATTTCAACACCATTTGTGCAGTATGTGTGTTACCCATTTTTCCTTTCAATGTTCAATACTTTACATTTGTCTATATTAGACATAAGCTGCCATTGTTCTGCTCAATGACACAATTGAAGTAGGAGCAGTGCACCAATTATTGCCTGGGACTTGCCTTTGCCCATCTTGACTATGGTCACCATGTTGCACTCTATTGGTACTTCCCTGTGTCGAGTGATTCCTTCATAAAGATTGCCAATGCCTCACATATCCCCATAGCCTCCTTTAGCTCTCTGGGATAAGTACTATGTATCTGAGGATTTATTGTTTTTGTGTCTTGTTCTGAGTAGGGCTGAGTAGTGAAGTAATTCATTTTGTCTGGAATAACTTGTTTGAAGAGGGCATGTTATTTTTGCCTTTGCTTCTTCAGGATGTTTACTGAAAGTTTACTGTCTGGTGCTGATCTTCTGTTTGAGCCAGTTTGCATATATTATAGCTTTACTTCTTCTCCGATCACCTTCATCCACACCTTTGTTATCTCTAAACTTGACTATTCCAATACTCTCCTGGCTGACCTCCCACCTTGCACCCTCTGTAACCTTGAGCTCGTTCCTAAACTCTGTTGCCTGTATCCTAACTCCACCTAGAAGAACAAGGGCAGCAGATGCGTGCAAACACCATCACCTGCAAGTCACACAGTATCCTGACTTGGAAATGTATCGCCTTTCCTTCTGTTGCTGGGTCAAAATCCTGGAGCTCCCTCCCTAACATCACTATGGGTGTGCTTACACAACTTGGACTGCAGCATTTTGAAACAAGTCTTTCATGTCAATTTGGGGTGAGTTGATTCCATATCTGATCCAAAAGCAGTTTGCTGCTCCTAGCTCTTCATTAGAAAGCTGTGAAGATCAGAAGAGAAACCCCAAATCTATAGGTTAGTTCAGTGAACTGTATTGGATTTTATGAGCTTTATGACCATAGCAGGACTGCAGTCCCAGCCTGCACCAAAATCAAAAATATAACTATGTTTGATTTTTTTTTTTAAGCTTTATTCTAAGATCAGGCTTGACTAATCTAATTGAATTTTTTGGTGAGGTAACAGAAGGTTGATGAAGGGAATGCAATGTATGTTGTCTATATAGATTTTTAAAAATGTTTGACAAAGTACCACATAAAAGGTTGGTTAACAAAATTGAAGTTCATGGAATAGGAGGGTCAGTGCCACTTGGATTAAAAAAGTTGGCTTAAGGACAGAAAACAATGAGCTGTGGTAAATGGTTATTTTTTAGACTGGAGGATGTTAGATAGCGGTCTTCCCCAAGGGTCAGTGCTAGGACCACTTTTTTTTAAGATATATATAAATGACTTAGATATCTGAATACAGAGTAAAATTTGAAAATTTATCGATGATGCCAAACCTGGAGGAGTGACAAACAGTGAGGATGATACCAATCGACTGCATCAGAATATAGGCTAGCAGAAAGGGCAGCCAAGTGGCAAATGAAGTTTAATACAGAGAAATGTGAGGTGATGCATTTTGGCAGAAGGGATATGGAGAAGCAATATAGACTGGTGCAGTTCTAAAGAGTATGCAGGGACAGAGGGACCTGGGGCTGCATGTGCATAGATATTTGAAGGTAGCTGGGCATATTGATAGAGGTTGATAGGTTAGCAAAGCATATGGAATCTTGGGTTTCATAAATAAAGGTATTGCGTAAAAAATTAAGGATGTTATTCTGAACCTTTATAAAGCTTTGGTTAGTATTGCATCCAGTTCTGGTCGCCACACTTTAGGAAGGATGTGAGGGTCCTTGAACGGGTGCTGAGGAGATTTACCAGAATGGTTCTAGGGATGAGGGATTTTAGTTACAAGGTTAGGTTGGAGAAGCTGGGGCTGTTCTCATTGCAGTTTGTGGGGAGATTTGATAGATTTGTGGGGGGACAGCGGGGGGGGGAGAGAGAGGTGGGGGGACAGCGGGAGGGGGGGGAGAGAGAGGTGGGGGGACAGCGGGAGGGGGGGGAGAGAGAGGTGGGGGGACAGCGGGAGGGGGGGGAGAGAGAGGTGGGGGGACAGCGGGAGGTGGGGGAGAGAGAGGTGGGGGGACAGCGGGAGGTGGGGGAGAGAGAGGTGGGGGGACAGCGGGAGGTGGGGGAGAGAGAGGTGGGGGGACAGCGGGAGGTGGGGGAGAGAGAGGTGGGGGGACAGCGGGAGTTGGGGGAGAGAGAGGTGGGGGGACAGCGGGAGTTGGGGGAGAGAGAGGTGGGGGGACAGCGGGAGGGGGGAGAGAGAGAGGTGGGGGGGACAGCGGGAGGGGGGAGAGAGAGAGGTGGGGGGACAGCAGGAGGGGTCAACAGCGGGAGAGAGCGAGGGGGGGACAGCCAGAGTGCAAGTGAGAGGGTGGGACCGCCAGAGAGAGAGAGAGGGACAGAGAGAGAAAAGGGGGAGACAGAGGGCCAGGACGACAGAGGGAGAGAGAATGATCAAGATCACTCCTGACAGATGGACGTCTATCCTGAATGCTCTGAATCACTACAAGTGTGCGGGCAAATATTGACTACTTTGGCAAGCAGAAAAATGCCAGTTATCTCAATAAATCAGTGTCCAACATAGTGAAGAGAAAATAAGTCAAATTAGTCTTCTCATTTAAAGCTTCTTCACAAAAATGTACATTTGTTGTTTTGATTAATAGTAAGATAAATCTTTAATGCCTTGATCTTTCTGAAATTATTTCACCAGCCCCCTATGTAAGACAAAAATTGTAATGTGGCCTCCCCCATGCAAAAAGGTTGGACAACCCTGATTTAGGACCACACCTATTTTGTCTGGGTTTGCTGGTTTTAGTTATACATTTATCCAAATGCTCAGCATTGTACCTTTAAAGTTGTTCCACTGTCTTCTACTGAATCCAATCTGAATTCTACTGCAGTCAAGTCGATTGCGTTGTTCCTTCATTTTTAAAGTAATAAGGCTGGCTCTTGGTCTTTAAGAACATAAGAACTAGGAGAAGAAGAAGGCCATTCAGTCCCTTGGGCCTGCTCCACCATTTAATAAGCTCATGGCTGATCTGATTGTGGCCTTAACTCCACTTTCCAGCCTGCCCCCATAACCGTTGACTCCCTTGTCGATCAAAAATCTGTCTAATTCAGCCTTGAATATATTCAATGACCCAGCCTCAACTGCTCTTTGGGGAAGAGAATTCCAAAGATTAACGACCCTCTGAGAGAAGAAATTCCTCCTCATCTGTGTCTTAAAAGGAAGGCCTGTTCCAAACTGTTATAACCCTATATTAGTCTATGCTATTGCAGCTCCATACTGCAAGCTGAGCCTCTCAAGATTACTGCTTATATGTTCCATATGTGTTCTATTTCTAAAATTATAAGAGATGTTTACTTTTACTACTGCCTCTTGAGTTCTCCCTTATCCTACTCTGAAATGTCTTATTGAGGTTCAATTCCCTTAGTGATATGACTAGGGAGTACTGCCCACACTTGACATGATGTCAGCGTAGCGGGAAATTTGAACATAAAATATCTGTTCCTAATCTGCTAACCAATTGTTTTATAGTACACATTAGTATTTGTGCAAAAATCATCTTTTATATCAGTTGAGGAATGTATTAATTTGTTCTTATTTCAGGAACATACATAAATAATGGGTTGGAAAAGGGCATCTTGATCCATCAAGCCTGTCCCACACAATCGTGCTACCTAAACAGGACACTGCCTATCCACCAGAAGTCATGCAATCTCCTGACAGAGGCAGAAAAATACTTAAAAACCTAAGGGCAATTATGGGAGAAAATAATCTTGAAAATTCCTCTGTGGCCTGATTAGTTGATTGAAACTAGTCTAGAAGCCTACATTGGCCATGCTTTTATATTACCTCATATTATGTAGAGAGTCAACACTCACCATATTAGCAGAAAATTCATTCCATTGGTCTACTACCCCCTGAGAAAAGAACTGCCTAACATCTAGCCCTACTTTTGCAAAACTTATGCGCATGACCTCTGGACTTGCCTAATCTGTGATATTAAATAATCTATCGCTAGGAACACAATCTAGTCTTTTAACTATTTTAAACCTCTATCAGATCATCCTGAAGCTTATACATTTCTATGTGAATGTACCCAGATTTTTAAGCCTATCTGAGTAACAAAGTTTGTTTAAGCTGGGAAACATTCTTGTAGCCCTCTGAACCTTTTCCAAAGTCGCTATCACCCAGCAGTCTTGATTGACATGACAGAAATGACCAAGTTTTTTTTATTTTTTGGTTGATGTGTGCAGCTGAACAAAGGGACTTTGTCGGAGTTGATGACACGTGCAAACATCTACTTTTCATGGCTAATGAAGCTGACTTGGATGACGAGCTTGTCATTAGGAAATCCTTGATGCAGAAGTGAGTAATTACAGCACTTTTTCTATTATTTCCTTTCTTTACTTCTCCAAACCAAGTACTAATAGGTTCAAATAAATGTGGACTTAAATAAAAAAGCAGTAACAAGTGTGACACTTGTCCAGAGACGGCTATGTGCAGGCAAGAAGTGTTTTGATTTCTTCTTCCTATTGGGAAATCATAATTCCACATAAATCTCTTAATGACTTGATCACCTCTCATTAAACAACATAGTTCTGTTGCTAGTAGTCCTGTGATACAAAAATAGATACAATTCCTGTATACTTAGCATTTCTTCCTGCTGTCAATTCCTCCCAACTGTGTGGCTGAGAGCAAGAACTCACTGTGGGGAGCTGATGTCTGATGCACTCTTTCATTATTTAACATCTTCATATAAATAGGTGGGACCGCTTGGATTGAATTCCATTTTAAAGTCCTGCTGTCTGTCTCTAGGCAGAGATAGTGCTTTGTGAAACAGGATAGATTTATTGGCAGTTCATCCTTTTCCTTCTGTCAGATGGCGCAATAGTCTGTTGGTCAGTTGAGTACCAGGGACCTTGTATCAAACAAGTCTTGCCCCCATAAATAGACTATTGGTTCTACACTTTTCTGACAGTGCTTAGTTAACACTCTTCTGTGGCAGGGCTAGGTGCATTGGGAAAGGAGAATAGCATTTACAAATGAGTAGTGTAGGTCCAGCAGTGTCAGCCTGAATACAGCTTTGTTCCCCTAAATCCCATGAATGACCATCCATATTTTTACAAGCCTTTTATAAACCAGCTCATTCCCGGGTTGTAAAGAACAAACAAAAACTGTCATAGACCTTTCAGAGCTACATATTTGCTTTTCCAGATGGCAGTACCATCCCAAATCCAAACTCCATTTCCTCTCCAAAGTCCTTGAACATGTTGCCTCCCAAATCCATTCCCATCTTTCTGCAACTGCTTATTTGAATCCCTTCAATCAGGTTTCTGCCCCTGCCATGGTACCAAAATAGCTCTTATCAAAGTCAGAAATGACATTCGATGTGACTGTGACAAAGGCAAACTTTCCCTTATCATCCTTCTCGACCTGCCTGTAGTCTTTGACATGGTTGTCCACACCATCCTTCTCCAACGCCTTTCCACTGTCGTCCAGCTGGGTGGCACTGCCCTCACCTGGTTCCATTCTTATCTATCTATTTGTAGCCAGAGTATTAGTTGCATTGGCTTCTCTTCCAGTTCCCACACTGTTACCTCTGGCATCCCCAAGGATCTATCCTTGGCCCCCTCCTAGTTCACATTTACATGCTGCCTCTCGGTGACAAGATCAGAAAGCACAGCGTTTGTTTTCACATGTATGCTAATGACACTCAGCTGTACCTCACCACCACCTCTCTGAATTCCTCCACTGTTGCTAAATTATCAGGCT
Source organism: Heterodontus francisci (assembly GCF_036365525.1). Lineage (NCBI taxonomy): Eukaryota > Metazoa > Chordata > Chondrichthyes > Heterodontiformes > Heterodontidae > Heterodontus > Heterodontus francisci. The sequence goes on from NC_090378.1 coordinate 38,866,504, forward strand.
GCTTATCTGACATCTATCTCAAGGGCAATTAGGGATGGGCACCAATTGCTGGCCTTGCCAGCGATGCTCACATCCCATGAAAGAATAAAAAAAAGCACTGGGTGAGCAGAAATTTCCTCTAATTAAATATTGGGAAGACTGAAGTCATTGTTTTTGGTCCCTGCTCCAAACTCTGTTCCCTAGCTACATATTCCATCCCACTTCCTGGCAACAGTATGAGATTCAACCAGTCTGTTCGCAACTTAAGTGTCACATCTGACCCCGAGAGGAGCTTCTGACCTCATATTTAATGCCTATTTCCATCTCTATAACATTGTCTGAGTTTGCCCCATCTTAGTTCATCTGCTGCTGAAACCCTCACTCATGCCTTCATTACCTCTAGACTTGACTAAACCAACACCCTCCAGGCTCGTCTCCCACATTCTACTGTCCATAAACTTGGTCATCTAAAAGTCTGCTGCCTGTGTCTTAACTCGCACCAAGTCCCATTCATCAATCACTCCTGTGCTCGCTGACCTACATTGACTCCTGGTCTGGCAACGTCTTGATTTCAAAATTCGCAATCTTGTTTTCAAATCCCTCCATGGCCTTGCCCCTCCCTATCCCTGGAATCTCCTCCAGCCCCACAACCCTCTGAGATATCTGCGCTCTACTAATTCTGGCCTCTTAAGCATACCAATTTTATTGCTATTCCGTTGGTGGGCGGCCTTTGGTTGCTAAGGCCCTAAGATCTGGAATTCCCTCCCTACACTGCTGTACCTTGCTTTCCTCTTATAGGACGCTCCTTAAAACCTACCTCTTTGACCAAGCTTTTGGTCATCTGACCAAATGTCTCCTTAGGTGGCATGGTATATTTTATAAAGCTCCTAAAATTAAAGGAGCTATATAACTACGTTATTGATAATATTGGCCATATATTTTTATTAATGCAGCTTATGGAGGATCCACATCCTGCTGAGCTACAATTATTTATTGTTTGAATATATACAATATGCATACAACTTTAAAAAAACTGACAAAATAATTTATCCTATTTACTGTTACCAATATTATTTACTGGATTATTACTTTGTGGGTGCAAAATGGTTTTGACTTTAGAGCAATACTTCTAATACTTCACTGCCTCAAGGTGCCATTCAAAAATGTTAAGCAAGTAACTACTTATCTTTCAATGCAGCTGTTAAAAGTTGCACAAATGTGGTTTAAGTGCTGTCAGTAAGTAACCAGGTATCAGAACAAAGCTCATTTAAAGGTTGACCATATTGATATGCAACTGGAGTCTTGTATGGATGGTAGGTTTCCTTCCCTAGAGATCATTCGTGAACCAGTTGAGCTTTTATGACAATCTGACAACTTCATGGTCTCTTCTACTGATAGCATTTTTTTATTTTAAACTAAAATCATATTTTCTAGATTTAAACTCATACTTTCGAGTTATTAGTTACTGGTTCAGTAAAATAACTACTTCACTACCACATCCAATCACCAAAGATTTTTGCACCAGAAGATCATTCCTCAATATATCCATTGGAGTACGTGTCAGGGAGTATTTGTATTCTATGAAATGTGTGCAGCAATTCATGGAGCTGCCATTTGCTCCAGGGTGCTCTGCATTGTAGAGAAACCCTCTTCCAATATTACCGTAAAGTATGACATTGGATTCTGCTACTATCCTGACAACTGTCACATCTTTGGAGAGTGTTTGCAGGTGCCTTCATCTGGTTCTAATACTCTGCAAGCATTTAGCTTTTCATAGCATGGCCCCTGAACTCAATTGCTGAACAGCCTGGCTCTGAGATGTCTTAAGCCTCCACTCAGGCACATCATGCTCTCCCCCTAACATCTTATTCCCTGGCTTATTTGAGTTGTAATTCATGCTATGTCAGTTCCTCATTATCCTAAGTGAACTTATCTAGGCTAGTAAGTGCAAATGATTGGGTTCAGAATAGGCCAGTTCCTACTGGAAGTCCAAGTGTTAAAGACTATGGTTTTGGTTCTTTCTCTCTGCAGCAGCTTTCTTGCTTCCAGCTTCTGTGTCGATAATGAGAAATGTTTTGAGTTTACTGCTGTCTACTTTTTCCTTCCTGTTAGGCTCCGGTAAGGATCTCTGAGTATGAGCCTCAAAAAAGAAACCACTTATCTGACCATTAATCATTCAACTCTGAATTGCTGCTGATAGAAGCTAATTGTAGCTAGTTTGCTATCCAACTTTCTAACCCTGGTGCCCAACAAATCAAGTGCAGGTATACAAATGCTGATCCATGAAAGTGTTCCCTTCTTGGTAGTCTGTGTTTACTGTGATAACAGCATATATTTTGCTGCTTATCCAACCTCTGTATAATTCTATCATGAGGTTTCTTGATGTGACACACCCAATATTACGGTGGATTTTCGGTTTGGTTATTTTAATGTATCAGTGTTGCTGTGCGGAAACCTCCAATTTTGTCAGAACTAGATCGTTATCTAGATAAAGGCAATTGATTATGACTGAGTATTTTAGGAGGCAATGCTATTGAACGCAGTGACTGAATTTTAGCCTATCTTAAGATCTCTGAGTGTATGAATACTTTGAGGTTTTAAAATGGGTAGCATGGATGGTGCACCGCAGATTTTCAGTATTTCTGTTGTTGCCATGACATTTGAGGGAGTATTGTGCCACAGTTCCCTCCTGTTTATCAGTTACATGCTACCTGAAGGTTACATCATCCATAGACATGTGGTTAACTTTCCACATGTATACTGACAATTCCAAACTTTACCTCTCTGCCTCCACTGTTGTGTTATTGCTTTTTTCAGCAATAAGGTACCAAACAATCTTGAGCTGAATGGTAGTTAAATAGTGGGTTCTTTATTGTGGAGTAACAAGTTTACAAGAGAGCTCTATCATACACATGACTACATGACTAACACAACTCCAACTGCCCCTGTAACATGTTGGTTGACATCACTTCCTGTGTTGATGTACGAAGTACTCTGATTGTTAGTGATATCATAACATCTCCCTTTCCTTAAATGGAAATACACAAAAGGTAAATTAGGTACTTTTTTTTTATTCGTTCATGGGATGTGGACATTGCTGGCCAGGCCAGCATTTATTGCCCATCCCTAATTGCCCATGAGAAGGTGATGATGAGCTGCCTTCTTGAACCGCTGCAGTCCATGTTGGGTAGGTACACCCACAGTGCTATTAGGAAGGGAGTTCCAGAATTTTGACCCCACGACAATGAAGGAACGGCGATACAGTTCCAAGTCAGGCTGGTGTGTGACTTGGAGGGGAACTTGCAGGTGGTTGTGTTCCCACACATCTGCTGCCCTTGTCCTTCTAGGTGGTAGAGGTCGCGGGTTTGGAAGGTGCTGCTTGAGTAGCCTTGGTACATTGCTGCAATGCATCTTGTAGATGGTACACACTGCTGCCACTGTGCATCGGTCGTGGAGGGAGTGAATGTTTGTGGATGGGGTGCCAATCAAGCGGGCTGCTTTGTCCTGGATGGTGTCGAGCTTCTTGAGTGTTGTTGGAGCTGCACCCATCCAGGCAAGTGGAGAGTATTGCATCACACTCCTGACTTGTGCCTTGTAGATGGTGGATAGGCTTTGGAGAGTGAGGAGGTGAGTTACTCGCCACAGGATTCCTGGCCTCTGACCTGCTCTTGTAGCCGCAGTATTTACATGGCTACTCCAGTTCAGTTTCAGGTCAATGGTAACCCCCAGGATGTTGATAGTGGGGATTCAGCGATCCTAATGCCCTGAGGAATTCCTTCGGTGATGTCCTGGAGCTGAGATGATTGACCTCCAACAACCACAACCATCTTTCTTTGCGCTAGGTATGATTCCAATCAGTGGAGAGTTTTCCCCCGATTCCCATTGACTCCATTTTTGCTAAGGCTCCTTGATGCCATACTCTGTCAGATATTGCCTTGATGTCAAGGGCAGTCACTCTCACATCACATAATGAAACAACAGTTTTGAACAATATTTACATATGCATTGACTTTTATGTCCTTCGATCAAGTGTCTCTGAAATGTACAGATGGTCCATTGACTGGACTTGATCTTGTCACTGTGTAGCTTGGTTGAGAACTAGACTTATCAAGTTTTTTCTGTTGACCTGTTTGTGTATTCTGACAGTTGTTACGACCAGGTGAGAAAGGGGTCTAGGGTTCGTCTCAGCCTTCACCTGGTCTTACCGTAACAGGGTTTAATTTTAAACACACCGAGCTTTTAGCTCCCCTAGGTGAATCCTTGTTCACTGCTTTCCAATTATAAGGCAAAGAAACCAGCCAAACAGTTTTCTTAGGCTTAAAGAAGAAAGGTTATACTTTATTAAACTTAAACCCTAATTCGGCTAACACCTACAGATATGCAACGCGCCCACGCTAGCATGCACGTGCGATACACACAAGCAGATAGAGACAGAAAAAAGCAGAAGAAATAAAGTAGAAAAGTTTGAGGCAATATCTACAAGTTTTGGTTGCTGTTCTTGGAGCTCGCTGTAGTGTCCTTGATTGTAGGTAGGTCTTGCTTTTCGTTGAGGCCCAGTATTCTTCTTAAACCTTGTTCAATGGAGGAAACTTTTCTCTCTTGAGGTTCACGTGTCTTCGGTGGGTTTGGAGTTCCGTGAGAAAGAGATGGGAGCAGACAGGAGAAGTCTTCTCAGCCCAGGAGCAAGCAGTCTCTGTCTCTGCCTCAAGCTCTTTGTCCAATTCAAAAAACTCAGGTTGCCTCAGCAGGTTAGTCATGTGACTAGCTGGTTTGACCACTTCTGTGTTTGTGGATTCTCTTGTCTTAGCTGACCCTGGAATGTCTCTTATTACACACAATTCATGGTGATCAAAGTCCATTTTAGGATAAGGGAAGTAACTTCGCTTGTCCCTATTGGTGTGCAAATGTCTTCCAGCCAAGTGTCTAGCAGCCCTTGGAACAGGCCTTCTCTTCTTACCAGCAACAATTTGAAATTTAGTGTCTGTATGGTGAAATTAATATGCCTCATTTTTGGCAGGTGGGGGTCTGCATGACACAGTCATCCAGTACTTGATCATTACACTTGTCACTTTTCTTTGCTATCTTCTGTGGATTTGAATGTGAACGTGTTCTCGAAGCAATAGGGCTGTCAGACAGCAGTTCAAGAAGGTGACTCACCACCACCACCTTCTCAAGGGCAATTAGGGGCAGGCAAAAAATGCTGGCCTAGCCAGTGATTCCCACAACCCACGAAAGAATAAAAAAAATAGTTATCTAGTTATCTCAGCTGACATTTGTTTCTTCCTAGTATTGCGCCATAAGTGGTGGTTACTTCTTACGACCTTGGTTTGTTGCAGATTTTGGACATTTCTGCAGGGAACCATGTCTTCTCTTGTGGATGGATCACTGACCTTCTGTTTGATCTGTAATAGTGGTAGTTCCACTCTTACATGCTTATCGTGGGCAGCTTTCATCTTTTCTAGTTCTGCCAACAGTTTGTCCTGTATTGAGGAAGATTTCATGAAATAATGACTTGGAAAGCAAATTTGAGGCAATAGCTGCAAGCAGGCAGTGCACACGAGCACTTGGAGCAACAACCATAGGCGGGGTAGCCAGGTCACCTCACAAGGCAAGATATGTGGCGTGCAGTCTGATGCACCAACTAAGAAATTGTCCAGCTTACTTGGATAACTGCAAGGTGTGTGGTAAGACTTTATTTAGTCCCCCAAAGGAGATAGTATTGGACAATGGCCTGCAATACACCACCAAACCATATGCAGACGTGTGTAAGAAATGGGCTGTGACCCATGCTACATCATCACCGCACTACCTTAGGTCAAATGGCCTAGCAGAAAGAATGGTACGTACAGTCAAGTCACCAATCGGCAACAATTTGTCCTGTATTGGGGAAGATTTCATGAAAAGATGACTTGAAAAAGTTGTCTTAGAAACATAGAAAAATAAGAGCAGGAGTAGGCGATTCAGCCCTTCAAGCCTGCTCCGCCATTCAATACGAACATGGCTGATCATCCAAACTCAGTAACCTGTTCCCGCTTTCTCCCTGTATCCCTTGATCCCATTAGCCCTAAGAGCCATATCTAACTCTTTCTTGAATATATTTAATGATTTGGCCTCAACTGCTTTTCGTGATGGAAAATTCCACAGTTTCACCACTCTCTGGGTGAAGAAATCTCTCCTCATCTCAGTCCTAAATGGCTAACCCCTTATCCTTAAACTGTGACCCCTAGTCCTGCACTCCCCCGCCATTAGGAACATCCTTCCTGCATCTAGTCTGTCCAGTCCTGTTAGAATTTTGTAGGTTTCTATGAGATCCCCCCTCATTCTTCTAAATTGTAGCAAATACAAGCCTAATCGACCCAATCTCTCTTCTTACGTCAGTCCTGCCATCCTAGGAATCAGTCTGGTGAACCTTCGCTACACTTCCTTCACAGCAAGAACGTCCTTCCTCAGATAAGGAGACCAAAACTGCACACAGTACTCCAGATGTGGTCTCACCAAGGCCTTGTATAGTTGCAGCAAGACATCTTTGCTCCTGTACTCGAATCTTGTCGCTATGAAGGCCAACATACCATTTGCCTTCTTAACTGCCTGCTGCACCTACATGCTCACTTTCAGCGACTGGTGTACAAGGACACCCAGGTCTTACTGCACTTTCCCCTTTCCCAATCTATCGCCCTTCAGATAATCTGCCTTTCTGTTTTTGCCACCAAAGTGGATAACCTCATATTTATCCACATTATACTGCATCTGCCATGTATTTGCCCACTCACTCAACCTGTCCAAATCACACTGGAGCTTCTCTGCACCCTCCTCACAGCTCACACTCCCACCCAGCTTTGTGTCGTCTGCAAACTTGGATATATTACATTTAATTCTCTTATCTATATCATTAATATATATTGTGAATAGCTGGGGTCCTATCACTGATCCCTGCGGCGCCCCACTAGTCACTGCCTGCCACTCGGAAAAAGACCCATTTATTCCTACTCTTTGTTTCCTGTCTGCCAACCAGTTCTCTATCCATGTCAGTACCTTACCCCCAATCCCATGTGCTTTAATTTTGCACGCTAATCTCTTATGTGGGACCTTATCGAAAGCATTCTGGAAGTCTAAATACACCACATCCACTAGTTCTCCCTTATCTATTCTACTAGTTACATCCTCAAAACATTCCAGTAGATTTGTCAAGCATGATTTTTATGAGATCCCCTCTCATCTAAGTTCTAGCGAATACAAGCCTAATCGACCCAATCTCTCCTCTTGACTTGCCTTCCAAATATAATTGCCGCAGGTGATAGTAATCCTGTGCCGATTGGTGTTGCCCTTAAGTATAGTATGGCTATATGCAGGTCTTGTTCAGTTTCTCAACACATCACGATCAGTGACTTGACTGTACATACCATTCTTTCTGCTAGGCCATTCGACCTAGGGTAGTGCGGTGATGATGTAACATGGTTCACAGCCCATTTCTTACACACATCTTCGAATGGTTTGGTCGTGTATTGCGGGCCATTGTCCAATACTATCTCCTCCGGGGGACCAAATAAACTTTCTTACCGCACACCTTGCAGTTACCAGGTAAGCTGGATAATTTCTTAGTTGGTGCATGCCTGCATGCCACATATCTTGCCTTGCTGAGGTGATCTGGTTACCTCGCCTATGGTTGTTGCTCCCAGTGCTCGTATGCACTTCCTGCTTGCAGCTATTGCCTCAAATTTGCTGCCACCTTTCAGGAGACTTTCAATGCCATACCCTTTTTCTTTGTCTAATAGAAACTTTCAGAAAGAGCTATCAGGGTAGACACAATGACCAATTCCATTATCCTTTTGGATAACTCAATTTTTGAGAAATCACAGACTTTTCCTTTCTCGTGGCATCTGCTGACAAATTGATCAATGGTCCCCTTGGACAGCTGTCTGTATGCCATCGGTTCCAGATGATGGATTCTAAAATTAATCTTGACCTTCAGCTAACGTAGTCCAGAGTCTCGCTGGGTTGTTCTTCAGATAGTCCTGAAGTGTTGATGCAATAGAGCCCTTTGTTGCTGATCACGATTTTTATTTTATTTTGCTTGCTTGCCAAGCTCTGCAACAGCAATATCCAAAATACACAGCTCCATGCGCTGTTTGAAGAGTTGGATTTCGTGGAGAAGATCTTGGGCTTTCCAATTCATTGATGGATATTTGGTAGTCATAGTGCCAAGTTTCTTGTCTGTAGGAATCCTTAGCTGAAGCTTTCCACTTTAAATGACACTTTCCCTTTTTTTGAGGCTCTCCTTGAAGGAGAAAATAAATTGCAGGACTGCTGTGTCTACAGCATCGGGCTTTCAGCCTGCGATTGGGGAGACCGCGCACAAAGCAATTATGGCGGGAAAACGCACAGCACAGTGCTCTTCATTTTTCTGTCAATTAACACCCTCTCTGTACTAACACTTTGTCTTTCAGCACACCATTAACATACCACTTGCCTTTGCTCTATGACCATCTGGTCAGTCATTGTCTATGACCCTGCCCTTTCAACACCTTCCCTTTTGTTATCTCTTGCCCCATCCCACTTTATTTTCTTAAAACCTATTACATTTCTAACCTTTGCCAGTTCTGATGAAAAGTCACTGACCTGAAACATTAACTCTGCTTCTTTCTCCACAGATGCTGCCAGACCTGCTGAGTATTTCCAGCATTTCTTGTTTTTATTTCAGATTTCAAGCATCTGCAGTATTTTGCTTTTATATTAGAATTAGTTAGCAATCTGATGGAAAGGTAGCATCTTGCAAATAGTGACTGTCAGGCTCATGGGAAGTGCAGCGATGGAAATACAACAATCAAACCAAAGAACTTTTTTTTTTAAAAAGAAAAATTTAAATAGACTGGTACACTTGCCTTCAACAAGGCGGAGGGCAAGTTCACATGACCCATACCACCTCCTGCACTGAAATATACATTTTTAAAAATTCATTCATGGGGTGTGGGCGTCACTGGCCAGGCCAGCATTTATTGCCCATCCCTAATTGCCCTTGAGAATGTGGTGGTGAGCTGCCTTTTTGAACCGCTGCAGTCCATTTCGGGTAGGTATACTCACAGTGCTGTTAGGAAGGGAGTTCCAGAATTTTGACCCAGCGACAGTGAAGGAACGGCGATATAGTTCCAAGTCAGGATGGTGTGTGACTTGGAGGGGAACTTGCAGGTGGTGATGTTCCCATGTATTTGCTGCCCTTGTCCTTCCAGTTGGTAGAGGTCGCGGGTTTGGAAGGTGCTGTGTAAGGAGCCTTGGTGCATTGCTGCAGTGCATCTTGTAGATGGTACACACTGCTGCCACTGTAAGTCGGTGGTGGAGGGAGATGGGGTGCCAGTTAAGCGGGCTGCTTTGTCCTCAATGGTGTCAAGCTTCTTAAATGTTGTTGGAGCTGCACCCATCCAGGCAAGTGGAGAGTATTCCATCACACTTCTGACTTGTGCCTTGTAGATGGTGGACAGGCTTTGGGGAGTCAGGAGGTGAGTTACTCACCTCAGGATTCCTAGCCTCTGACCTGCTCATGTAGCCACGGTATTTATACGGCTACTCCAGTTCAGTTTCTGGTCAATGGTAGCCCCTAGGATGTTGATAGTGGGGGATTCAGCGATGGTAATGCAGTTGAATGCCAAGGGGAGATGGTTAGATTCTCTGTTGTTGGAGATGGTCATTGCCCGGCACTTATGTGGCGCGAATGTTACTTGCCACTTATCAGCCCAAGCCTGGATATTGTCCAGGTCTTGCTGCATTTCTACACTGACTGCTTCAGTATCTGAGGAGTCACGAATGGTGCTGAACATTGTGCAATCATCAGCGAACATTGCCACTTGTGACCTTATGATTGAAGGAATGTCATTGATGAAGCAGCTGAAGATGGTTGGGCCTAGGACACGACCCTGATGAATTCCTGCAGTGATGTCCTGGAGCTCAGATGATTGACCTCCAACAACCACAACCATCTTCGTTTGCGCTAGGTATGACTCCAGCCAGCAGAGGGTTTTCCCCCTGATTCCCATTAACCTCAGTTTTGCTAGGGCTCCTTGATGTCAAGGGCAGTCACTTTCACCTCACATCTTGAGTTCAGCTCTTTTGTCCATGTTTGAACCAAGGCTGTAATGAGGTCAGGAGCTGAGTGGCCCTGGCGGAACCCAAACTGAGCGTCACTGAGCAGGTTATTGCTAAGCAATTGCCACTTGATGGTACTGTTGATGACACCTTCCTGATGTCATTGAGAGTAGGCTGATGGGGCAGTAATTGGCCGGGTTGGACTTGTCCTGTTTTTTGTGTACAGGACATACCTGGGCAATTTTCCACATTGCAGGGTAGATGCCAGTGTTGTAGCTGTACTGGAACAGCTTGGTTAGGGGCACGGCACGTTCTGGAGCACAGGTCTTCAGTACTGTTGCCAGAATATTGTCAGGGCCAATAGCTTTTGCAGTATCCAGTGCCTTCAGTCGTTTCTTGATATCACGCGGAGTGAATCAAATTGGCTGAAGTCTGGCATCTGTGATGCTGGGGACTTCAGGAGGAGGCCGAGATGGGTCATCAGCTCGGCACTTCTGGCTGAAGATTGTTGCAAATGCTTCAGCCTTATCTTTCCCACTGATGTGCTGGGCTCCCCCATCATTGAGGATGGGGATATTTGTGGAGCCACCTCCTCCAGTTAGTTGTTTAATTGTCCACCACCATTCATGGCTGGATGTGGCAGGACTGCAGAGCTTCGATCTGATCCGTTAGTTATGGGATCACTTAGCTCTGTCTATGGCATGCTGTTGAAGCAGTTTGGCACGCAGATAGTCCGGTGTTGTAGCTTCACCAGGTTGACACCTCATTTTGAGGTATGCCTGGTGCTGCGCCTGGCATGCCCTCCTGCACTCTTCATTGAACCAGGGTTGGTCTCCTGGCTTGGTGGTAATGGTAGAGTGGGGAATATGCCAGGCCATGAAGTTACAGATTATGGTTGAATACAATTCTGCTGCTGCTGATGGCCCACAGCGCCTCATGGATGCCCAGTTTTGCATTGCTTGATCTGTTCTAAATCTATCCCATTTAGCACGGTGATAGTGCCACACAGCACGATGGACGGTATCCTCAATGTGAAGGCGGGACTTCGTCTCCACAAGGACTGTGCGGTGGTCACTCCTACCAATACAGTCATGGACAGAAGCATCTGCAGCAGGCAGATTGGTGAGGACGAGGTCAGGTATGTTTTTCCCTCGTGTTGGTTCCCCCACCACCTGCCGCAGACCCAGTCCAGCAGCTATGTCCTTTAGGATTCGGCCAGCTCGGTCAGTAGTGGTGCTACCGAGTCCCCCACCCATTGAAGTCCCCCACCCAGAGTACATTTTGTGCCCTTGCCACCCTCAGTGCTTCCTCCAAGTGGTGTTCAACATGGAGGAGTACTGAGTCATCAGCTGAGGGAGGACAGTATGTGGTAATCAGTTGCCCATGTTTGATCTGACATCTCTCCCAACCTTGGCACAAGCCCCCAGATGTTAGTAAGGAGGACTTTGCAGGGTCGACAGGGCTGAGTTTACCGTTGTCGTTTCCGGTGCCTAGGTCGATGCTGGGTAGTCCGTCCGGTTTCATTCCTTTTTATTGACTTCGTAGCGGTTAGGTCCAACTGAGTGGCTTGCTAGGCCATTTCAGAGGGCATGTAAGAGTTAACCACATTGCTGTGGGTCTGGAGTCACTTGTAGGCCAGACCAGGTAAGGACAGCAGATTTCCTTCCCTAAAGGACATTAGTGAACCAGATGGGTTTTTACAACAGGGTTTCATGGCCATCATTAGACTAGCTTTTAATTCCAGATTTATTAATTAAATTCAAATTCCACCTTCTGCTGTGGTGGGATTCGAACTCATGTCTGCAGAGAAATACCCTGGGTCTCTGGGTTACTAGTCCAGTGATAATATCACTACGCCACCGCCTACCCCTGCTAGAACTCAAACTCAACACTGTCTGCATTGAAATTAAATAGCTCATCACACATGGATGTGAGCTATCCACAAAATGTGCTAAAACAAAGACATTCACGGATGCCACATCTCCAGCTACAATCACCACAATAAAGTGTGAACATCCCTCATCTTATCAAAATGGGCTGAAATCAGAAGCTGTTGTCTAGCCCCTCAGGAACTGAAAACCTAAAGTCACATGGGAATAACTAACACTTCATCTACCTTTTAAAGGTAACCTTTTTGGAGAACAAAGGATGTCATGAATCATCAGAATATCAGAACATCAGTCTGAGATCTGCAGCCATAGAGAGAACTTCGAAACAAAAACAAGAAATGCTGAAATCACTCAGCAGGTCTGGCAGCATCTGTGGAAAGAGAAGCAGAGTTAACGTTTCGGGTCAGCGACCCTTCTTCGGAACTGACAAATATTAGAAAAGTCACAGATTATAAACAAGTGAGGTGGGGGTCGGGCAAGAGATAACAAAGGAGAAGGTGCAGATTGGACCAGGCCACATAGCTGACCAAAAGGTCACGGAGCAAAGGCAAACAATATGTTAATGGTGTGTTGAAAGACAAAGCATTAGTACAGATTAGGTGTGAATATACTGAATATTGAACAGCAGCAAGTGCAAACCTGAAGAGAAAAAACCTGAAAAAAACAGTGGGTAAGCAAACTGAACAAACTAAGATGAAATGAAATAAATGTAAAAAATGTAAAACTTCGAAAGTCATCTTGAATTCCAGCACTAGACTGAGCAAGAGCGATCAATTCCAGCGAAGACAGTTAAACCCTACTGAGATGAGTTGGTAACCAACTGCAGCAAAGAAATAAGAGAGTGCCTTTTGAATAACCCCTGTGAAAATTGAACTAATAAATACCAGCACTGTCTTCAAACTGAACTGTTGACTGCCAAGAGACTTCAGCAAGCCAACAAGGGCAAGAGAACCAGCAAGCAGGCCTGCAACTTTAAAGCTTACATTCCAAGAGGATCCCATTGTTTTTTCCTGAAAACGGTAGACTTTTACACCTTGAACTCTTAACATCTCTTACCCTTTACCATCAATCTATTTCTTCTTCAGTGTTCATGAGAGTGTGAATGTGTGGGTGGGTGGTGCGACATTTTGGGTGATTATTGTTTAATAAATATTTAATCATCTGTTTTAAACTCATTGGAAAACCTGTCACTGTCTGTTGATGTGACCAACAAAACACGGGGCTGAAATACTGGTTTAAACAAAACACTACCTGTGGTCAGTTCTGATAAAAGGTCACTGACCTCAAAAGTTAACTCTGCTTCTCTCTCCACAGATGCTGCCAGACCTGCTGAGTAGTTCTGGCATTTCTTGTTTTTATTTCAGATTTCCAGCATCTACTGTATTTTGCTTTTATTATACTATCTGTGATCAGTTGGGAGGTGACCAATGGAAACCAGTCACACCATTTCTCTCCTGTCCATAACATGATTGATTCAATATGAGGTTTCAGAGGGAGAACGACAAGTCACCGAAATCATAGAAAATTTATGTCACAGAAGAGACCATTCAGCCCATCGTGCCCATGCTGGTCAAAAGTCATTAACCAAAATTTTGAATTTAAATGAGGCAGACTTTGATGGGATGACAAATCAATTAACCACAGTAAACTGGTTTGAATTGTTAATGAGTAAACCTATGGATAAACAGTAAGAAGCATTCAAATAACTCTTTGGTACATTACAATACAAGTACATACCTCTAAAAGGCAACAGCTCTGCTTGTGTAGTTGAACAATCATGGTCAACAAATGAGCCAATATAGAGAATCAGGCTAAAAGAAAAGACACATACAAGGAAAAATGGAATGGGAGAGCTATGAACAACAAAGGGATATAAAGAAATTAATGTGTAAAAATAGAAATACAAGAAAAGCTTGCAAGTAATAGCAAAACTAGCAGCAAAAATGTTTACAAATACATTAAGAGAATGAGAGTGATAAAGGGGTGTGTGAGTCATTAAAGACTGATACAGGTGATACTATAATGGATAAGATGATGGCAGGCTTTAAATGAGTACTTTTTCACAGTAGAGGCAGAGGACAAAATACCAGTGGTATAAGCAAACTGAAAAATAAGTCGTGAGGAACTTAGTAGATTAAATATAAATTTTTAAAATTGGTAATGTCAAAAATAAGGGGACTTAAGATAGATGAGTCTGCAGGACCTAATGAGTTTTAAAACACAGACAAGGAAATTGCAGATCCATTAGTTATTTTTCCAAGCTCTCTAGATTTAGGAATTATGCTTTTGAGTTGGAAAATTGGGAATACCACTATTCGTTAAGAAGGGAGAGAAAAGTCTGGTAACTATCAACCTGTTAGTTTAACATCAACTGTAAAGAAGTTACTGAAATCTATCATCAGAGAGAGTGACTGAGCGCTAGGATAAGTAACAGTTGATCAAAGAGAGTCAGCATGGATTTATGAAGGACTTCATGTATGACTAAAATAGTTGACTTTTTTGAGGTGGTTACTAGCATGGTGGATAAGGGAGGGGAGTCTCTATGGATATTGTTAACATGGACTTCCAGAAGATATTTGATAAGGTTCAGCACTAGAGAGCACATGGAATTGGAGATAAACTTGTGACATGGTTTGGTAATTAGTTGGGAAGTAGGAAACGTAGAGTAGGGATAAACGGAATGAACTCATGATGTGATAAGTGGCATTTCCCCTGGGGATTTCCCTGGGCCTCAGCATTTCACCATATTTGTGAATGATTTGGACAAAGGAATAGAGTTGATATATCTAGGTTTGCAGATGATACCAAGTTAAGAGACATGGTAAGTTGTTTGGATGGGAGCAGAAAGTTAAAAAGGGACATAGACAAAGTGAATGGGCCAAACTATGGCAAATGGAATTCAATGTGGGGAAATGTGAGGTCATCCGCTTTGGATCAGAGAAAGACAAATGGAAGTACTGTCTTGAATAGTGAGAGATTAGGAGCTATAAGGAGCAAAGGAATTTGGGTATCTCTCACCTGGAGTACTGCATTCAATATTGGGCACCAAATCTTAGGAAAGATATATTGGCCTTGGAAAGAATACAGCACAGATTCACCAGTCCTTAAATTACTAAATTATGAGGACAGGTGCATAACCTTTATTTGTATTCCGTTGAGTTGAGATGGTGGAGAGGTGATGTAATCAAGGTATTTATGTAGAATTAATTAATTAATTAGAACTTTGCAGCACAGAAATGGGTTCTTCGGTCTAACAGGTTATTGCTGCTGTGTATGCTTAATCTCGCCCTGTCAATGTAGAGGTATTTTGAATTATAAAGGAATTTGATAGGGTGGATACAGAGAAACTATTTAGGGTCGTTAAAATCCGGAACATGGTCCCTCAGTATCCTGTGAATGCTGGGTCAATTGAAATCTTCAAAACTGAGATGGATATATTTTCATTAGGTAAGGGTATCAAGGGCTATGCAGCAAAGGCACGTTCCTATGTTGCCAGCTATACCATCTCAAAATAAAAATGCAGTATACTATAGCCTTTCATACACGTTTGATGGTCTTAAAAGAATTTTGGCTTTTACTTTTTTAAGAATGAAATGCTCTTTTAATACTTCCTATTAGATCCTATAAGTTGCTTCTTCAGTATCTTGAAACTAATCATATTTTGGGGATTCATTAAAGAAAGTAAAGTATCTTGAATAAAAAATTATATACTGCTGGATGTCTTGAAGATATGGTGTAAGTTCAGCATATTTTACATGTAGAAATGAAGAGAGAACAGAGGTAGCAATCAGACCTAGGATAATGCACACAATACACAATTGGTGTAGATAGATTTTAATTATTGCTGTATATATATTTTTAAATGTCTAACTCCGTTGATCATCAAGAGTTCATGGTGTCACTGTTAAGGATTTCTGCTAAAGTTATTTTTCGGGCTTAAATCTGACCTCAACAAGAAAACACACTTTTGACTTCTGTTCTGGAAAGGGTAACTTTGAGGTGACACCCAGCTTATCTATATCTATTAATCATTTCTCTGCGAATGAGAATTTTCCGTCAAAATAATGATGAGGCTTACAACACTTATTTATGCAAAAATTGCACAGCAACTTCAGATGTGCGTAAATGCATGGTTAAACACAAATATCTAGAAGATGCTGTCCGAGGTGCACCGTTCCGCCATTAGCTTCCCAAAAACAGCATCTCACTATCTGACTCTCAATTGCATGGTGGCTACGAATTAAATTCACTACAGAAAGTTAGGACTTGCCCATTTCAATCTAAGTACCCTTTTTAATGGCATAATAAGTCTTAATTACTTCCAAACAACCTATCTGGTACTGAAAATTAATTTTTACAAGTGTGAAATCTCATTCCTTCAGCTTTTAATTATTGCTGGAGGTTTTAAAAAACGCATACTTCTTTAAAAGTATATATTTTTAAAGCTTTTCCAATTTGTCTGTCTTTAATCCACTCTATTTACCTCCCTTTCTTTCACTTTCTGTATCTGCCTTGGCATTGCATTCATTGTTCTAATTTGTACTTGCTGGTTCAGACTCTGCGCTGTTCATCAACAATACTTAAGTCTTAGGGAGATACACGGTTGTTTGCGCTGTCACACATCCCAGATGCCACACTGTTTCCCAGCTCCCTCTTATAACAACTTGCTGTAGAAAAGCTCATGGAAATTAAATGGGCAAGGGCTGTTTGTTTGACGGCTACAGTAAATTCTGGTCCATTGCCTTTTTCAATTGTGCATGAAATTTCAGTTTAATAGTGTGATAACTCCAGAACTGAACAGCCCTGATGGTCTATTTCTAAAAGAAAAGGCAGCATCCTGCAGTTTGGCACTTGTTTACATCAAGGAGTTCATTCATGTTTGAAGCGCACATTATTTTCAAGCTATAGTCCCATCTTATCACTTATGAATAAGAAAAAAAACACACCTCTTCAGCAGTATATAATGCAGCATGTTTTTCATGAACATTTTTACATTAATGATTTTTTAAAAATGCAAACCTTTTCCATATGTGTGATACCTGATGCACAATTGGTGCTATCTATGCTCAGCAAAACGATGGAAAGTTGAGTGGCTACATGCTATGCTTGGATCAAAGGATAGATGGTTTTGCTGGAGAGGTTTATCAGTGTTTGTGAGAAACATGAGTACCACTTACCTGATAGTACACATGTTGGTCATCAGAATATGTATAAAATGATGTAATCTTTTTTTAAAAACTGCAGAGTTTGCTCTTCCAGCCAGCAATCTTTTTCCCTATGACTTTCTAAGGCATCAACCCTTTTAAGTAAAATTAGTAAAGTTTCAAACTCATTGATAAAGTTATCTGTTTATCTTTGTTTTGTAGCACCTTCTTGGGAGATCCATATTATTTTCATATGTCCTGGCTGGTGATCAGTTTCAGGTTTATCTTTTACAATTTTTAAGCTATTTTATACACGCATCACCTTCATGTCCCATCTGTAACACATGGCATTCCTCAATGAGATTGCAAGCAAGAACTTATTCCCGGATCCATACCGACATTGCCTGTTGAGAATTTTGCATTGCTTTTCGTATGTGGTAATGGATTACTTCTGCTCATTACCCACGCCCCAGACAGCTTGGTTGAGATCAAGGAGCTCACCATATGGGAACTATGAGCTAGTGTGCACAGTCAACCAATTGTCTCTGATGCACTGCCCACAAACCACCACATCACCTTGATCTTTTTATTAAAGTTTTTCTTTATATTGAAACTATTTTCTAAATTAAATTTAAAGATTTGAATATCTCTGATTCAAACAAAAATGTGTTCCAGTGCCCTGCATTATAGCATGCTGCACAAAACTGAAATAAATAATTATATCCCAAGATATTGGAAATACACAGCTCTGGCAGTACCTGAAAGCAAGATATAAGGTGAAAAACTTGATATACAGCAAAATTAAGTACTGTATTATACTTTTTGTGGTTATAGTTCTTTCTCTAGCCTGGTGAAGCTGGTCTGTCTATTTTGCACTTACCTGTCACTGTTTTTATATTTAGTGCACTTGGTTTTGTCTCTGGCCTACATTAATTCTATAGTATTATCAACTGTGGGCTAAAGCAACTAATTCATGCTGGTTCCCTGGCATAATCTGGAACAGGAGAACATGTGTGTAAGACTTAATCGTAGTAAAGCTAAAAGCAGTATATACGTTTTCCATCTGGGCTATTGTTCATTGAAGGTTGATCGATTTGTGGGTTCCAAACTGAACAGATTATAGCAACTGTCTCATGAGATCCAGTCATGCATCTAGACATTACTTAAGCTCTAATTTGTTTATGATCCATTTTTTCAACTACTTCTAGGTTTCATAAGATTGTCATATTAGGCAGGTCCTATATATTGTACACTTTGATATTTCAATTGGTATCAGAACTGAGAATATATTTTGGACTGAAAAAGACTTAAGGAGGACATAGACAGGTTAGCCAAATCTGAATAATCGAATAGTTGTAGCACAGAAGGAGGCTATTCGGTCTCTCATTTCTGTGCCAGCTCTCCGCAGGAGTAACTCAGCTAATCCCATGAGCCACCCTTTCCCCGTAGCCCTGTAAATTTTTTCTCTTCAGATAATTATCCAATTCCCTTTTGAAAGCCACGATTGAGTTTGCTTCCACCACACACTCAGGCAGTGCATTCCAGATCGTAACCATCCGCTATGTAAAAATGTTTTCCCACATGTTGTCTTTGGTTCTTTTGCCATTCACCTTTAAATTAGTGTCTTCAGGTTCTCGATCCTTCAGCCAATGTGAACTGTTTCTCCCTACCTACTCTGTCCAGACTCTTCATGATTTGGGTCATCTCTATCAAATCTCCTCTCAACCTTCTCTAAGGAGAACAACCCCAGCTTCTCCAATCCATCCACATAACTGAAATCCCTCATCCCTGAAACCATTCTCATAAATCTTTTCTGCACCCTCTCCAATGCCTTCACATCCTTCCTAAAGTGTGTGCCCAGCACTAGACACAATACTCCAGTTGAGGCTGAACCAATGTTTTATAAAAGTTCACCATAATTCTGTGCCTCTATTTATGAAGCCCAGGATCTCATGTCTCATTAACCACTTTCTCAACCTGCCTGTCACCTTCAACCATTTGTGCACACGTATATCTCCAGGTCACTTTGCTCCTCTACCACCTTTAGAAATGTATCTTGTATTTTATATTGCCTCTCCTTGTTCTTGCTTCCAAAAATGTATCACTTCACACATCTCTGCTTTAAATTTCATCTGCCATTTGTCCGCCCATTCCACCAGCCTGTCTGTGAAGTCTATCACCGTCCTCGTAATTCACAATTCTGCCAAGTTTTGCGTCATCTGCAAATTTTGAAATTGTGCTCTGAACACCCAAGTCTAAGTCATTCATGTAGATCAAGAAAAGCAGTGGTCCTCGTACCAATCCCTGGGGAACCCCACTAACTCCAGTCCGAAAAACAACTGTTCACCATTGCTCACTGTTTACTGTCACTTAGCCAATTTTGTATCCATGCTGCCATTGTCCCTCTTATTTCATGGGCTTTAACTTTGCTGACCAGCGTGTTATGTGGCACTTTATCAAATGCCTTTTGGAAGTCCATGTACACCTCATCAACCCTCTCTGTTACCTCATCACAAAACTCAATCACGATAGTGAAACATGATTTGCTTTTAATAAATCTGTGCTCGCTTTCCTTAATTAATCCACATTTGTCCAAGTGACTTGATTTTGTCTCAGATTATTGTTTCTAAAAGCTTTCTCACCACTGAGGTTAAACTAACTGGCCTGTAGTTGCTGGGCTTATCCTTATATCCCTTTTTGAACAAGGGTGTAACATTTGCAATTCTCTAGTCCTCTGGCACCATCCCCGTATCCAAGGAGGATTGGAAGATTGTGGCCAGTACTACCTCGATTTCCACCATTACTTCCCTCGTTATCCTTGGATGCATTGCATCAAGTCCTGATGGCTTATCAACTTTAAGTATAGCCAGCCTTTCTAATACCTCTTTATCAATTTTTAGCTCACCCAGTGTCTCAACTACACCCTCTTTCACAATGATTTTGACATCATCTTCCTTGATAAAGACAGATGCAAATTACTCATTTAGTACCTCAGCTATGCCCTCTGCTGCCGTACTTAAATTCTTAAATAGAGGGGCAGCACAGTGGTGCAGTGGTTAGCACTGCAACCTCACAGCTCCAGCGACCCGGGCTCAGTTCTGGGTACTGCCTGTTGCGGAGTTTGCAAGTTCTCCCTGTGACCACGTGGGTTTCCGCCGGGTGCTCCAGTTTCCTCCCGCAGCCAAAGACTTGCAGGTTGATAGGTAAATTGGCCGTTGTAAATTGCCCCTAGTGTAGGTAGGTGGTAGGATAATTGAGGGAAGGTGGGAATGTGGTAGGGAATATGGGATTAATGTAGGATTAGTATAAGTGGGTGGTTGATGGTTGGCACAGACTCGGTGGGCCGAAGGGCCTGTTTCAGTGCTGTATCTCTCTGACTCTTTTGGTCTTTAATCTTTTGCTATCCCTTTACTATTTATATGTCTATAGAAGACTCTTGGATTCCCTTTTATGTTAGCTGGCAGTGTCTTCTCATACTCTTCGTTTCTCATTTCTTGTTTCATTTCCCCTATGAACTTTCTATGTTCAGCCTGCTTCTCTCCTGTATTATCAACCTGACATCTGTCATACACACCCTTTTTCTGCTTCATCATACTCCCTCTCTTTTCATCCAGGGAACTCCAGCTTTTATTGCCCTACGTTTCCCCCTCACCGTGTGAATGTACCTCTACTGTCCCTAAACCATCTCTTTAAAGGCAGCCCATTGCTCCATTAAAGTTTTACCGGCCAATCTTTGATTCTAATGTACTTGGGACAGATCTGTTCTCACCCCACTGAAATTGTCTCTTCCCCAGTTAATTATTTTTGCTCTGATTTGCTCCTTGTTCTTTTCCATGGCTAACTAGTGATAACTGCAATCACTGTCCCCTAAATGTTCCCCTACTGACACATGATCCCCTTGACCCACATCATTCACCAAACAAGTGGCAGATGCAGTTTAATGTAAAAACGTGAAGTAAAATAGTTTGGGTGGAACATAGGAACTTAGGAGCAGGTGTAGGCCATTTGGCCCCTCGAGCCTGCTCCACCATTCAACTAGATCATGGCTGATCTACCTCAACGCTATTTTCCCGCACTATCCCCATATCACTTGATATCTTCAGTATCTAGAAATCTGTTGATCGCTGTCTTGAACATACTCAATGACTGAGCCTCCACAGCCCTCTAGGGTAGAGAATTCTGTAGATTCACCACCATCTGAGTGAAGAAATTTCTCCTCATCTCAGACCTAAACGGCCTACCTCTTATTCTGAGACAGTGTCCCCTGGTTCTATCCCTCCCGGCCAGTGGAAACATCCTTCCTGTATCAACCTTGTTGAGCTTTATAAGAATTTTGTATGCTTCAGTGAGATCACTTTTCATTCTTCTAAACTCTAGAGAATATAGGCCCAATCTACTCAATTTCTCCTTATAGGACAAACCCGCCATTCCAGGAATCTGGTGAACCTTCGTCACACTCCCTCTATAGCAAGTATATCCTTTCTTAGGTAAGCAAACCAAAACTGTGCGCAATACTCTAGGTGCTGTCTCACCAAGGCTCTGTACAATTGCAGCAAGACTTCTTTACTGCTGTACTCATATCCTCTTGCAATAAAGGCCAACGTACCATTTACCTTCCTAATTGCTTGCTGCACCTGCATGTTAGCTTTCAGTGACATATGCACAAGGACACCCAGGTCCCTTTGGACATCAACACTTCCCAATCTCTCACCATTTAAGAAATACTCTGCATTTCTGTTTTTCTTACCAAAGTATGAAAAAGTATGGAATGGAAGTATTTACAACTTGCAAAGATGCTGTAAAGTGTTGATGAACAGAAAAATCTTGAGGTTCAAATACATAATTCCTGGAAGCTGCGAGTGCAGGTAGATAAAGGCATAGAAAACGCCAGTAACATTTTACATTTTGTAAATAGGGTCTTGGAGCATAAGTTTGTGATAAATTTGTAGAGGCTATGGTCCAATCACAGTTGTAGCCTGCTGTGTGCAGTTTTGCGCATCCCATTGGAAAAAAACATTAAGGCCACAAAAAGGGTACAACATAAATTCACCAGAATTATGCCGTGGGTGGGAAACTATAGTTAGGAGATTTGAAATACTCTGATTATTTCCACTGGAAAGAAGGCTGAGGAAATTTATTTGAGGTCTTTAAAATTATGAACAGAGTTTATATGGAATATGATCGAATAATATGGATAGCTCATTTCTTCTGGTTGGTTCATTGATAAAAGTGCATCAATTTCAAATCCTCACCTGAGAGAAGAGAATGATGGGGTTAATTTTGGATTGCTTTAGCAAAGAACCGGTGCAAACATTAAGGACCAAATGCCCTCCTTTGCAAGTCTCAGACCAGCAGAACACCTGAGCACTTTTAAATGTGGCTTTGTACTAGACTCTGTATCTGTTATAAATTCAAATTGGTGTATAGATGGTCATTGCCATGATCTTATTAAATGGCGGAGCAGGCTCAATGGGCTGAATGGCCTACTTCTGCTCCTAAATTGTATGGTCCTATGTGGATTGAACTGTGCTGGTTCTAATGCACATTAGGATCAGAATGGGACATACCTACCAAGTTGTGCAGACAATTTTGATCCAAAAGTATAATTGTATCTTTCATTGAAAGTACTGTTCTTGTTACGGAATATTATTCCATTTTAAAAATACTTCTCCCCATCTCAACCAACTCTTTCACCCCAAACCATCTACCTGTGCCTGATACCTTTTCCTAATCAAGGTAAACTCTACTTTGAGAACGCTGTCAATGTTGCTGTTGAGCTGCCCATTAAAATGTCTGTGAGGATAAATCTTGGTATATTTAGCTGTCAATTTTCCTTCATTCCTGTGGGCAGATACCTGCATATTATCCACTAGTATCTCAGTAGTATTTGGAATCCTGTTTAGATGCTTTCTAAAGAAGTAAACAGTTTGGAAACCAAATAGTTGCTTACAAGCTACTCAGTTGTTGTCATGGAACTCCGGATGAGCAATACGTTCCAGTCTTGCCAGCAATGCCCACATCCCAAGAATGGATAATTTTATTTTATAATTGTCTTGCATACTGGAGAAATGTATAGCACTGGCTAATGAATTTCATAGGGTAGTATTTATCATGAGTATAGGAGCATCCACACTGATGGGATTGAGTAAAATTGATAAATTGAGCAAAGCATACGACTGTTGTAGCCTTCTGAGTAGCTTAAATCACCATGTGGTGCCATAAAACAAGAAGATAGGAAAAAAGTCTTCATTAGTGAAGCACTTTTCACTATCCAGCTAGATGGTGATCCAGAGTAACAGAATTAACAGATCTGATGAAGGGTCACTGACCTGAAATGTTAACTGTTTCTCGCTCCACAGATGCTGCCAGATTTGCTGAGTATTTTCAACATTTTCTGTTTTTATTTCACATTTCTAGCATCTACGGTATTTGGCTCTTGTAGAAGGTGGGTCTATCTATATTGAAAGACCTCCGAAAGTACCTTTTAATGATATCTGTTACCAGTTGTAACTTTATATTAAAGCACTACTACAATTACTTTATTAAAATGCAGTAACCTTTTATAGGTTTTGGAATATGGCAGTACTATGAAGGAAGAACATGGGGTTTGGTAACACTGCAATGGAATGAGGTTTGATTTTTACCGTGGATTCTTAGTTTGTGGAACGATACTGCAATGAGGTGCCAACGAATGGTTCATGAACTTAGAGCAGTAATTGCTTTTTTTTTGCAGATATCCTAGAATGCACATAAAAACCGCACTTGTGGATGCCCATCTGTACTGCATGAAGAAATGGGTTCTGGACTTCCTTGTGGAAAACAAGTAAGGGATTAATACTGTTACTGCACAATTAGCTCTTAAGTGCTCTGGTGAAAATTAGTTATAAATTTCCCTAATATTCAAAATATAGTTATAACAAAAAGTCGTAAAATGTCACTGGTGAAGATCAGGGACAGGAAATAGATTTTAAATCTATAGGTTGAAATTATGGTCTAAAAATTTAGTCCGATATATAGATCTTGTTATAGTGAGGGAATGTTCATGCTTACAAAAGGTTATGTTTAATTATTAGGTTTCCAGTAGCTCTGGGAAATTCTGTGCTTTCCTGCCAGGCTAACTAAATTTTCAATCCATGTACCAGGACATTGAAGCAAACTCTAATATTGCGGTAATAATGTCACAAGTAGCTTTGCCACGATAATATTGACCCTGTGATACTAAAATAAATTATCTTGGCTCAGCCTCCAGTTCAGAAGTTTCTTGGTTCAAGCCCCACTTCTAGACTTGACTGCATAATCTTGGTTGATACTTCTGAACAGCACTTAGTGAGTGCTGCACCCTCGGAGGTGGTGTTATACCAATGCCCTTTCGGATTGTTTGGGTGGGCATAAAACATCCAATGACACGTATTAAAATTAATTGTGTTAATTAGCTACTTTCAGAAAAACTCACAGCTGTGACACACTGGCACCTTATTTATGCAAGCTTCAACAGCTTTGAAACAAGTGAAAGACTCCAGATGATCAGTCACTTGAAATGGCCAGTCTTTGACCAGCACCTTTGCTATCAACAAAGATTATTTTCAGTCACCTTTGAGAACTAGCTATTCTGTGTTGAATAAACAATGGACAGCATTTTGTTAATCCACAGAATTTAAGGTGAGTCCAGTCTGGGACATTCTGTGGTTGAAAGCTCAGTGAACCGAAACCTGATCAAACAGGCATAAGGTAGGTATCTGAGAAGTGTCTCTCTCAGAGACAGAGTGGATGAAAGAGCCCTGGTTGCTAGTAAGAGAAAGACAGGAGCTGCTAGCTTTCGAAATAGTATAGTTTGAAAAATATGCCTAGGGGCTTGATGATTGCTTATTTATTATTTTCATGTAAGCCAAAGAGTGTAGCAAAATGGTTCTCACTATGAAACTGTAATCAGTTCTTTCCTGCACTTTATGTAAAATAAAATAGTTTGATATTTTGAAACTGACCCTTGTCTCGATAGAGGTCTTTGTTCTGCCTTCAGTTAAACAAGGAGAATGCACGTGGCAAAATGTGTGATGCCCTAGTTCTCATTAAAATCATCATGCTCTTTCTCATCCTGACCATTCTCCCTGTTGTGGGCCTCATCTCTGTTCCCTTAAGTCCAAGGGATGCAGACGGCATCCATCACCAGATCTGGCTGAACCACATAAAACAATATCAGGTCCTGCTCTCATCTGCCAAAACTGCTCATTTTCCAGGATCATTCTGGAATACAAAGATAGCGCCTGGCTTCTTTTCTCTTCTGCAAATGGTTTTCTTAAACCCTCTCATCTGCTGCTTCCACCCTCACCTCCAACAAGTGCAGAAGCTCATGGACTTCTTTGACACTAAGATTGAGAGCATTCAATCAGCTACCTCTGCCATTTCCTTCCCTTCTCCTTGCCATGGAGCCAAATTTCCTCTAAGGTCCTCTCCTCCCTGAACTCGCATTTTTCTTCTATCTCCCTGTATGTCCTCTCCGAGCTCAAATTGTCCAAGAGACCTAGCTCCTGCCACTCGACCCTGTTCCCACTAAATTGCTGACCACACAATTTCCTTTCCTGGCCCTAATGTGAGCTGATATGGGTAACTGCTCTCTCTCCTCAAGTACTGTCCTCTCCTCAAAAAATCAATCCTTGACCCCATCTCCTTTGTAAACTACCATCTCATCTCCAGTCTTCCATTGAACCATAGAAAGGTTACGGCACAGAAAGAGGCCATTCAGCCCATCATGTCTGTGCCAGTTGAAAAAAACTAGCCGCCCATTCTAATCCTACCTCCCAGCACCTGGTCCGTAGCCTCACAGATTACAGCATTTCAGGTGCAGGTCCAGGTACCTTTTTAAATGAGTTGAGGGTTTCTGCCTCCCCCATCGAGCAGGGCAGCAAATTCCAGACACCCGCCACCCTTTGGCTGAAAGAGTTTTTCCTCATGTCCCCTCTAATCCTTCTACCAACCACCTTAAATCTGTGACCACTGGTAATTGACCTCTCTGCTAGGGTTAACAGGTCCTTCCTGTCTATAGAATCCCCCCGCCCCCCCCCCCCCCCCCGCCCTTTCCTCTCCAAAGTCCTTGAATGTGCTGTCACCTCCCAAATGCATGCCCATTTTTCCCGGAACTCTGTTTGGATGCCTCCAATCAGATTTCTGCCACAGTACTGAAACAGCTATTTCCAAAGTCACATGTCATCTTCTGTGAATGTGACAAAGGCAAACTATCCCTTATCGACATGCCTGCAACCTTTGACGTGGTTGACCACACCATCCTCCTCTAACGCCTCTCCACCATCATCCAACTGGATGGGACTGCCCTTGCCTGGTTCCGTTCTTATCTATCTAATCGTACCCAGAGAATGACCTGCAATGGCTTCTCTTTCATCTCCCCCTGCACTGTTACCTCTGGTATCCCCAAAAGATCTGTCTTTGGTCTCCTCCTGTTTCCCATCCACATGCTGCTCCTTGGTGATCTCATCCAAAAGCAGAGTCAGTTTCCACATGTTACTGATGCCAGCCAGTTCTACCTTACCGCTACCTCTCATGAACCGCCCCCCACCCCCCCCCCCCCCCAATGTGTCTAAATTGTCAGTCGATTCTCTGACCTCCAGTACTGACTGAGCTGAAATTTCCCCCAGTTAAGTAGAGGACAGCCACCAGCACCATTTTCCAGCCACTGACTCCAGTCCTCTCCCTCGTTTGTTTGCAACCTTGGTGTCATATTTGACTCCAAGATGAGCTTCCAAGCATAAATCCACGCTATCACCAAGACTGCTAATTTTCAGCGCCAAAACATCACCCGACTCTGCCTCAGCTCATTGATGCTGCAATAGTCATCCATGGCTTTGTTACTTCTTGACTTGTCATGGAGGCCCCCATCTGCCAAGAATGAGGCACATTAATTTCACCACATGGACATTAAATTTCAAATTGTTGCTGGGAAGAAGAGAAGGCCTGTGACAAGGGGTTGCCAGGCCCCTGGCTGGAAAGACATTTTTGCTTATTAACAGACAGTGTTTGGAACAAAGGAGCTATTTCCGCTCCAATACTATCCACAAATAGATGTGGTCAAACCAGTTAGTCACGTGACTAACCTGCTTGGCAGTTTTGGGGTTTTTTCTGAATTGTATAGTTTGAACTGAGAGTCTGCAGAAAGCAGAATGCTGCTGGACTCGAGCAGACCTTCTTTCCTGTCGTCTGCTCCTATCTCTTTCTCACGGAATTTCAAAACCCACTGAACACATATGAGCCCCAAGAGAGAAAAGCCTCCCACAGTGAACAAGGTTTAAGGAGATTACTGGGCCCCAACGAAAAGCAAGATCTACAATCAAGGACTCTATAGTGAGATCAAAGTCCCTTAATAAAACCTCATCAGATATTGCCTGAAACCTTTTCACTTTATTTCTTCTGCTCTTTTCTGTCCCTGTCTGCATGTGTGTAGCGCGTATGCATGCCAGCCTGGGCGTGACATGTATCTGTAGGCGTAAACCGAATTAGAGTTTAATAAATTTCAATCTTTCTTCTTTAAACCAAAGAAAGCCTGTTTGTACTGGTTTCTTTGCCTTATAATTGGAAAGTGATGAACAAGGACTCACCAAGGGGGAACTAAAAACACGGTGCGTTTAAAATAAAACCCTGTTACAGTAAGACCAGGTGAAGGCTTAAAGGGAACCCTAGACCTCTTTCTCACCTGATCGTAACAGAAATTTGGGTGCTAGCATCCGGAATTGACCCATAGACAAACGAGAGAAATTGGAAGTGGGAAGCCAATTGGTCCCAATCAAAAAAGAGCAAGATTAATACCGGTTTTCTTGTGGTTGTGCGTGATTGAATACTAACATGTCTGCAACTGACGCTGGTAGCTCTCCAAGCCAGGGTGAAGTAACCTGGGATAAGTTAAAAAGCACCGTCTATGAAGAAGTTGAGGAAAATGGCTGAGCAGTGCGGGATCACTGTACATGGCAAGGCTAGGATGTCTGAACTCCTAAGGCTAGTGGCCAACCATTTTTCCCTTGAATCTAAAGAAGCAGAAAGTGGGTTAGAAGCAGACTCCGACAGGGTATTGTTAGCAAGGATACAATTGGAACAGAGGAAACTTGAATTTGAGGAAAGAGAGAGAGAGAAAGAAAGAGCCTTCCAGAAGAAATATGAAAAAAATGAAAGGCAGGAGAGAGAGACAGAGAATATTCCAGAAAGAATGCGAAGAAAAAGAGCTGAAGTGGCTTGAGTTAACTAGGGAGCAACAGAGTAACCCCAGCGAAAGCATGGCCAATATGGAGGAGCATAATTCAGAGCTGGGTATAGAATTGTTAAAACTAGCTCATCTAATCTGTGTTCTCTGATTACTGACCCTCCTGCCATTGGAAACAGTTTCTCCATATTTACTCTATCAAAACCCTTCATCATTTTGTACACCTCTATTAAATGTCCCCTTAACCTTCTCTACTCTAAGGGCGGCGCAGTGGTTAGCACCGCAGCCTCACAGCTCCAGGGACCCAGGTTCGATTCTGGGTGCTGCCTGTGCGGAGTTTGCAAGTTCTCCCTGTGTCTGCGTGGGTTTTCGCCGGGTGTTCCGGTTTCCTCCCACAGCCTCACTTGCAGGTGATGGGTAAAATTGGCTGTTGTAAATTGCCCCTCGTGTAGGTAGGTGATAGGGAATATGGGATTACTGTAGGGTTAGTATAAATGGGTGGTTGGTCGGCACAGTCTCGGTGCTGTATCTCTAAATAAATAAATAAATAATCCTAAAATTCGATGAGGATGATGTAGAAGAATATTTTGTGTCTTTTGAGAAACTGGCAAGGCAGCTAAAATGGCCAACTGAGGCCTGGTCTCTTTTACTACAAAGCAAGCTAACTGGAAAAGCCCATGAGGTTTTTTCCCTGTTGCCAGATGAGCGTTGATCAAATTATGAACTGACCAAAAATGCTATCCTCGGGGCATATGAATTCGTACCCGAAGCTTATCGTCAAAAGTTTAGAACTCTCGAGAAGCAAGCTAATCAAACTTATCTGGAGTTTGAAAGAAGTAAGCAGCTGGCTTTTGACCAGTGGCTCAGGGCTGTTAAAGTACAGCTCAGCTATGAGAATCTCAGAAGTAATTCTGTTAGAGGAATTTAAATACAGTCTCCCACTGTCCATAAAGACCCATGTAGAGGAGCAGCTGGTCCAGAGAACCCAGGCAAGCGGCCGTTCTGGCCGATGTGTTTGCTTTCATTTATAAGTTGGTTTCCCAGGGAGAACCTTTCCTAATCACCCCCACAAATCCGAAAAGAACAAAGGGTGGGAAGGTGCTAGCGGCCCAAGCAGTCCTGGGAGAGAAAGTAAAGCAGGAGACACCGGGGGCCCTTCACTAACAAAAAAGGAAGGTGCTGTGAGCAAGAGTGAGACCCGGAGACCTATGTGCTTCCATTGTAATAAAACTGGGTATTTAAAAGCCGACTGCTGGAAAACCTGTAGAGTTAATCAGGGCACACCCGCTCAGTGAAGAAGCGACCCTGATGGAAAGCACAGCAGAACAAACTCTGGCTTTAACTGCAGTAAGAGTGAGACCCAGGAAGCTTACTATTGCAAGTGCAGGAAAATTTAATAGGATTCTTGAGGGTTTTCAAGGTTTTGTGTCTGAAGGGAAAGTAACCCCATACCTCTCGAATGGGACAAGCAAGCCCATAGTAATTCTCAGGGACACGGGCCACTAGATCCTTTTTACTGGGAAAAGGCCTGTCCTTTCCCCCAGAGAGTGCAGCGAACACCAGAATGGTGGTGAATGGTATTGGAGGGCAGTGTATGTCTGTACCTGTACACCAGGGGCACCTGGAGTGCGACCTAGTTTTGGGACCGGTGACCGTGGGGATTGTCCCTAGTTTGTCTGTGGACGGGCTTGACCTGCTCCTAGGTAATGATCTGGTGGGGGTGAAGGTGGTAGCCCCCCCAGCAGTGAAAAAAAGACCACCGGAGGTCAGAGAGACAGGGCAGTGGCAGGAGACGGACCCCTGCAGTTTCCAGAATGTATAGTGGATCCGGACATGATCAAACCAGCTCCCGCAGAGGAGACTGCATTGGCATTGCAGGCAGATGACCATGAGGTCTGCCTGTCCAAGACTTTATTTGGAAAGTTAGGAGACCCAGGAATGGAATAAATGAATATTCCTGAGCTGAGGCTCAGCGAGCTGACCCAGTATTGTGAGAGTTAGCATAGGCTGCCAAGTCTGGAAGTGAAGCAGAGGGAGTCCCTGATTGCTACTATTTTAAAGGATGAGGTACTAATGAGGAAATGGAGTTCTCCTCACAGACCTGAGAGCAAGGAATGGACAGTAGTTCACCAGTTAGTGGTGCCGCAGAAGTACCGTAGAGAAATATTAAGATGGGCCCACGAGACTACAGTGGCTGTACATGCCAGCATGCGAAAGACCAAAGCCTGCATAAGACAGCAATTTGACTGGCCAAAACTCCGTAAAAATGTGGTGGAATACTGCAGGAGTTGCCACATGTGCCAGGTTGAGGGGAAACTCCAACCTACAGTGAAACCTGCCCCCCTAAGTCCTGTACCGTGTTAGGAGGATCCTCCAGCAGAGTTTTTTTTAGTTTTTTTAGTTTTAGAGATACAGCACTGAAACAGGCCCTTCGGCCCACCGAGTCTGTGCCGACCATCAACCACCCATTTATACTAATCCTACACTAATCCCATATTCCTATCACATCCCCACCTGTCCCTATATATTTCCCTACCACCTACCTATACTAGGGGCAATTTATAATGGCCAATTAACCTATCAACCTGCAAGTCTTTGGCATGTGGGAGGAAACCGGAGCACCCGGAGGAAACCCCACGCAGACACAGGGAGAACTTGCAAACTCCGCACAGGCAGTACCCAGAATCGAACCCGGGTCCCTGGAGCTGTGAGGCTGCGGTGCTAACCACTGCGCCACTGCGCAGAGGGCTGGTGAACTGTAAGATACCCCCATCAAGAACAAAAGGGGAAAGGCAGACACAAACTGGCAAAAGTTTAGAAGGAGAAGGAAAAAGTGACACAGAGGGCAGGTTAAAGGAAGTCCGGGAGGAATCCCGGATGAAAACCCCTACTGTCTGGTCAGCCAACCCTGAAAAATGTGAAAAGTTCGACCCCACATCCTCCTATGTAAGTGCAGTCATTCGAAGCACCCCACCAGAGCTGCTGACAGCATTTACAGGAACCTGCAGAGACAAAGAAAGACCTCCTAGGGGGCACAGAAACAGAGGATGCTTTCTCACCTATTCGAAGTGCCACAGGGGAGTGCAATAGAGTCTACACAAATACCTGCAGGCAGGAGTGTCCCAGAGAACAAAGGGGAGATTAGCAAAGAATCCTCCCCCATAGTCGGAGAAAAAGGGAACCACCCATCCCCTCAAGTCAAAAGCCTTTGCATGACTCAGCAAAGCACTGAGCGAGTGTTCAGGATAGACCTGCCCACTATTGACTCTTGGGAAAAAAAATCCAATTTAGGGCCAATTAAATCTACCCCCTCCCCCAAGCCCCTTGTCAGACCTCAACAGGAACAAAGACCCTAGGCAGTCATGGCAATGAGCAAACTGAAGAAAAACTTCCCCAAAGAACCACATGTTTATTGGGATGCCAAAAAGGGGGCAATTAAAGTAGCACTGGCACCAAGAAAAGACAGGCCATTTTAATAAGCTTTAGGACTTGAGAATGAATGGAAATGAATGAGAGAAATGCATGTTTTTTTCCTGTATCTTATATATTTTCGCTCGACTCTTTTAATGACATGTGCTTTTCTCAAAGCGCATTTCATTCCCCTGGGTGTGGAGGTGTCATGCAAGCCCCCACCTACCAAGAATGTGGCACATTAATTTCACCACATGGACATTAAATTTCAAATTGTTGCTGGGAAGAAGGGAAGGCCTGTGACAAGGGGTTGCCAGGCCCTGGCTGGAGAGGCATTTTTGCTCATTAACAGACAGTGTTTGGAACAAAGGAGCTATCTTCCAACACAATCTACAAACAGACATGGTCAAACCGGTTAGATACATGACTAACCAGCTTGGCAGTCTGGGTTTTTTTCTGAATTGTACTGTTTGAACTGAGAGTCTGCAGAAAGCAGAATGCTGCTGGACTCGAGCAGACCTCCTTTCCTGTCATCTGCTCCCATCTCTTTCTCACAGAACTTCAAAACCCACTGAACACATATGAGCCCCAAGAGAGAAAAATCTCTTTACAGTGAGCAAAGTTTAAGAAGAATGCTGGGCTGCAATGAAAAACAAAATCTACCTACAATCAAGGACTACAGTGAGCTCGAAGAACCATAACAAAAAATCTTCAGATATTGCCTGAAACTTTTCCACTTTATTTCTTCTGCTCTTTTCTGTCCCTGTCTGCATGTGTGTATCGCGTATGCATGTTAAGGTGGGCATGTCGTGTATCCGTAGGCATTAACCGAATTAGAGTTTAAGTTTAATAAATTTCAATCTTTCTTTCTTTAAACCTAAGAAAGCCTGTTTGTGCTGGTTTCTTTGCCTTATAATTGGAAAGCAGTGAACAAGGATTCACCAAGGGGGAGCTAAAAACAGTGTGTTTAAAAATTAAACCCTGTTACAGTAAGACCAAGTGAAGGCTTAAAGGGAACCCTGGACCTCTTTCACACCTGATCGTAACACTTGAGTTTTCCAATG
Source organism: Heterodontus francisci (assembly GCF_036365525.1). Taxonomy (NCBI): domain Eukaryota; kingdom Metazoa; phylum Chordata; class Chondrichthyes; order Heterodontiformes; family Heterodontidae; genus Heterodontus; species Heterodontus francisci. Next base: position 38,899,265 of record NC_090378.1, read on the forward strand.
CCCAGCTGGCTGGCCTCCCACATTCTACCCTCCAAACCTGAGGTCATCCAAAACTCTGCTGTCCATGTCATAACTCACACCAAGTGCAGTTCAGCTATTATCCCACTACTCACTGATCTACTTTGGCTCACGGTTAAGCAATACACCTTGATTTTTAAATTCTCATCCTTGTTTTCAAATCCCTCCATGGCCATGCCACTCACTATTTTTATAATCTCCTCCAGCATCAGATATTGCGCCTCTCCAATTCTACCCTCTTGAGCATCCTTGATTTTAATGCTCCACCATTGACATCTGTGCCTTCAGCTAAACTCTGGAATTCCCTCCCTAAAGCTCTCTGCTTTTCTTCCTCACTTTCACTCTTTCCACCTTTTAAAATGCTTCTTAAAACCTACCTCTTTCACCAAGCTTTTGAAATCAGCCCTAATATCTTGCATGGCTTGATATCAAACTTTGTTTTATAATATTCCTGTGAAGTGCCTTGGGACATTTTGCTACGTTAAAGTGCTATTTAAATACATGTTATATTTCAGTAGTCAATAACATTGCCATGCTGTCGTTTAATTATTGGGTGGTTAAGAAGTTCAGATACTGGTCAATGCGAGGCACACTTACAAGAATGACTGGTGATGCTGTATCCAAGAGAATATCTAGTGCAAAACATGGAAAGTGTGACATTACCATGGTCCATACCATTCAAAAGTACTTTTGATTGGCCGAAACAGATAAATGTTGGTGCAGATGACAAAAACCTAAGATAGTATATTAAGGAAAGAAAGAACTTGCATTTATATCCCACCTTTCATAACACACTATTGTGATGTGCAAGCCTGACCTACCCAGCGAGTTAGTTCCTCAGCCGTGTGATAACACACCATGTAGATGAGCATTGCTCTAGGGCAAACCATATGTGCATATTCTTTGTGTATTAAAATAAATACATTTCAATCCATACACTGATATAAGCATACAAACCAATTTTCCTATTACGCATCTTTTTATAATAACAATTTTCACAATCTCAGTTACATTCAATGAAGCAGTATGCACCTCTTTTAGACAATCCCTTAATAAAATAATCTATATACATGAATGTTTTGAGCTATGTCCATCACACTTTGTGACGAGTCTAAATTTCTATGTCACATGGGGAACAAAAGGATTAAAAAGAAATAATTTCCTGTTAGTTTCACAAAAACATTCCCAACAGCAGAAAAAAATCCTTTGATCTTAGGTGTCTACGTATGCTGCAATCATATCTTGATGCCTTAAAGTAAAATGTCAGGTTACATCCAGCTTTCCATTAGCACCAAAATAATGCATTATGTATTATCTGGTATAATGCTTATGCCCTTATAAAACAGCATATCCTTTATTGTGAACAGGGCTGCAGGAAATGTGCTAGTAACAAAGTTTAAGAATAGGGAATGACTGTTTAAGTCAATAAATCTGTGGGTCAATTTGTGAGAGTTTAACCGCCCCCTTCCCCCCCCCGCACCCCCCTTCCCCACCTGTTCCCTATATCCTTCAATCCTGCCACTCTACTGAAACTTGTGTAGTTGCACGTTGGAACATGTTACTTCAGTGTGTTAACCTATCGCAGAATTTCAAGATTGTGCAATAAAGACTTTGTCAGTTCCAAAATGTTTGTAATAACGAGATTTGACTGCCTATATATATATTTTTGTATCCATTCCCAAATAAACATAATATACAGAATCATGTTGCCATCAAAGCTATAAAAAGCACTTTGCTGAAAGAGAACATAGGAGAACACTGTTAAATTTTATTTAATTTAATTTTTTAAAAAATGTATACTATTTTCTCAGATTTACTTAGGCCTACAAAAGCGTTCTGTCTCTTTGAAACTATGCAGTAAAGTATTTTTCCCATTTCTATTTTTGCTGTAAATGTAAAACTGTACAGAAATAAACTTAACTATACAAATGTTTATTTAAATTCCAACTTTTTACTAACAAAAGCAGTCAGATGAAATATCTCTTTAATAAGACCGAGCATACGGTATGCAGATGGCAGATATGTATTCGTGGTCTAAGGTCTGAGCCCCTTTGAGAAATTTGTTATTATTTCTTGAAATGCATCTTTCAGACAGCTGTATTTGGACCACCAGGCCCAGCATCTGATTTTGCCAGGCCCTCCCAGGCTTAAGGGCCATGCCAGGAAACCTATGTGACAGTTGTGATAAAGGGGTGCTCAGGGAAAAGTTAATAGTTTAGTCTGGGCCCCACCTTAATGTAAACCTAACAGGGCTTCCTTGTAAGGAGTTCACATACTGAAGCACAGACCTGCCCAGCATGCATAAAAAGATGTTTGACCTGTATGAAAGTTATTCAGAAGGGCTTGTGAATCTTTCACTCTCACTCACTGTGTTGATGGCCTTCAATAGAGACAGGTTGTCTGGAAAATATGAACATTGTACACAATGTTACATAATGCATATTGTTGGATGTACATTTGTACTTTCAAACCTGGAGGATAACCTAAAGTGTATTCGTAGTCTGGTTATATAATACAGAAAATGCAATAGAAACTACCACTTCCTTTTTTTTAAACTCGGAAATTAGTATTGAAATGTCAGGTGGCTTTGGTATCACTGTGTTTGTAGTAGTTTCCAATGAATTGAATATTGAGTTTAAAATGTTGAAAACCTATTGCTGCAGGTAATTAAAATAAGCATTGAGTATTGTTTTTAAAGTCTCCAGATTAGGAATCACTTATTTGATCTCATTTAGGCCACTGCAAATTACCCAGGGTTCCCAATTCAGTTAATATGCAAAGACAAGGAAACTAGGGAGGAGACAGCAGAGGTACTAGTTAGATAGATAGATTCCATAGAAGTGGGGATAGTGCCAGAGGACTGGCAAACAGCTAATGCCGTTGCTAAGGGAGATGGCACAAATCTTGGGAACTGTAGACCAGTCAACTTAATCTGTACTAAAATAAGTGATAGAAGAGTATCTGCAGACAGAAAATATAATTGAAAAACCTCAATGTGAATTCTGAAAGAATAAGTCATGCTTAACTAACCTGATAGAATTCTTTGAAGAGGTAATGAAAAGAGTAGACAAGGCTAATGTAGATGTCGTATACTTGGATTTTCAAAAAGCCTTCAATAAGCTATCACATGGTAGGCTCATAATGAAGGTGAGGGCAAGTGAAGTCAGGGGACTTGTAGCTGATTGGATAGCAAATTGGCTAAAAAGCGGTATAGTTAGTACTGACGAAGAATGCAACTTAATACAAGACATTAGAAAACATGCAAACTGGACAATTAAGTGGAAAATGAACTTGAATATGGATAAATGTGAGGCGATACACTTTGGTAGGAAAATAGAAACATCACCTACACCTTAGAAAATAAGTTGAATGGAGTTGAAGTGCAATGGGATCCTAGGGATACAAGTGAACAAATCACTAAAAGCTGCATCTCACATTAGCAAAGCGATTAAAAATGCTAACAAAACACTGATTTTTATTTTTAGGGGTATACGAGTTCTGTTGAACTTGTATATGACCCTGGTCTGTCCGCACTTAGAGTGCTATGCACAGTTCTGGTCTCCATATTACAAAAAGGACATAGAAGGATTGGAAGTGCACAAAAAGATTTACAAGGATGGTGCCATAAATACAAGCTAGTTACTAATAAATCCAGCAGGGGGAAAAAGGAGAAATTTCTTTACTCAGACACTGTTTAGAAATTGGACTATAGGCGAGTACATGAGAGAAAAAGAAATAGAAAGAGATGAGATAGATAGAATGGGAAGAGACTCCTGGAGTATAAACACCAGCACAGACTAGTTGGGATAAATGGCCTTTTTCGGTGCTGTATCTTCTATATATAAAGTAATTTAAACTGTCAGAATGTGTGTGTGAATTTGGGTTACACCATGATTGGAGTTGTCTGTGATGTCCCTCACTGAGTTGGTTGCTATTAGTCACTTGACTCACATAAATAATGGCCACTTGGGCGAAGAGTTAGATAGCAATGCATGGAACCATACTGCAACAAAGGAGTCAATGCCTTCTCAATGTATGTACTGTTCAACCTGTAGAACTTCTGCCAGCAACAAAAGTACAATAAACAAGCTGTGTGCATTTAATCGATTTATCATTTAAAATCAATGGGTGGTGTTGATTAAGTGAATTGAGGTTTACAAGCACAATTTTTTTAATGCATGGTATGAGTATACAAAAAATGCTGTAAGTAGGTTTAATATGAAGAAAAGTCAGCCAGCCATCCAGAATGCAGCTAAACGTGGCCAACAGCACATGCTGTATATTAAGCACCGTTTGCTTCATTTCTCACAAGAATTGCAAGAGAAGCAATGTCAAGCTACTTTTTTCTTCTGTTATATCTAAACGCAAGGATTACACCATTAATTTGTACATGTCTATTTTAGGCAAATGTCAGAGTTGTGATTACTTTCAAACTGCAGAAAATACTAAGTATATCTGTAAAAGAAGACTGAATTAAAAAATGTCAGGTTATCATGTGTAGGTTTGGAATGTGAAATTTTCTTTCTTTTACAAAAAGAGGCAAGTTAGATACCAGAGCTGGAGCTTTTTAGCAAGGGTCAATCAAAAAGGTTGATTTGGAGAGAAGCAGAGAGGCCAAAAGAAAATGAGCGACCAACAACATGTATCTGTCTCTAAACTGACCATTTCACTCAGACTATAAGGATATCTGGTGTGGAAAATATGACACTGGTGCAGTGGAAGGGTAGATGTATTTCTGAAGCTCACTTCTTACATTTTGATGTGTAGTCGAAAACCAATTTCACTCTCCGTGTCCACACCTACACATGATAGCATGACATTTTTTAATTCAGTCTTTTCTTTTACAAATATACTTAGTATTTTCTACAGTGTGCAAGTAACCACAACTTTGATATCTGCCTAAAATAGACATGTACAAATTAATAGTGTAATCCTTACGTTTAGATATAACAGAAGTAAGAAAAAAATAAAAGTAGCTTGACATTCCTTCTCTTGCAACACGTGAGAAATGAAGCAAACGGTGTTACTATATTCAAAAGAGCATATGATGTTGGCCACGTTTAGCTGCATTCTGATAAAAGGTCATCTACCTGAAACGTTAACTCTCTTTTTCTCTCCACAGATGCTGCCAGACCTGCTGAGCATTTCCAGCATTTTCTGTTTTGCATTCCTTTACTGTTGGGTCTACATTTGAAGACTATTGAAAATTCTGTCTGAACTGTATCACCCTTAACATACATGAGCCTTCTTTGTATTTTCAGGCCCCCTGCAGTTAATTTTTTAAAGAACTATTTGGCTGCTTTGATTTTCAAAAATGGTTATCCACAAGGACACAGACTGAAGGTTCATGCTTATGATTCTCCCATATTGATAAATTGCTGAGCTTCATTTCTCTCCTTTCCTGAAGGTGTAGGTTTGGTGCTTTAGAACAGCTCCATGAGTTCTGATGTCCTCTGATATTGTGTGAGCCACAACAGTGAGTGTTGGCATCAGATTGGACGATGAGAGAAAACCAGAAGAAACCACAGATAAAGATCAACTCCAGCTAAAATTCCATTCCCTAATCCAAGAGTTCGAAGACAAAAGTAGTTCCCTACCATCACCCAGCTCATCAGTTAATTCAGCAGCACATGGAGTTCAAACCTCAGACCTTCTTGACCTGAATGGCCCAACAACGCACTGGATAAATTCAGACCATTGTGAAAGCACATAACCTGACCATATTGAAAGTTTTCATTGTGCATGGTCAAGGATTTTAAAAAAATTGTTCTGGAAGTAAAATACAGTGGCTGCATTATTTCTATTTGTAATACACCATGTGCACTAATTTATACGGTGTAATGGACCAGAAATGGGTGTGAAGACCCATTACTCTAGATCTCCACCCTGCAGGTTTATGGAGACTTTTCATATGGGAAGGAAACTCCCACTTGAAACAGACAGGAACTGCATTATAATAAAGTAATGGCAGATGATGTGATTTCATCCTGTACGCTATTTTCTGTTTGTACATGCAAGACACCTAGTGCATATTTTGCTACAATTGTACAGGGCATTGGTGAGACTGTGCCTAGAGTACTGCGTACAGTTTTGGTCTCCTTACTTAAGGAGGGATATACTTGCATTGGAAGCAATTCAGCGAAGGTTCGCTAGGCTGATTACTGGGATGAAGGAGTTGTCTTATGAAGAATGGTTGAGCCTATACTCATTGGGGTTTAGAAGAATGAGAGGTATCAGAAAGATGAGGAATTTCTTCTCTGAGGGTCATTAATCTTTGGAATTCTCTTCCCCAGAAAGTAGTGGAGGCTGGATCAATGAATATATTCAAGGCTGTGTTAGATAGTCTTTTGATCTTCAAGGGAGTCAAGGATTATGGGCGGCAGGCAGGAAAGTGGAGTTAAGGCCACAATCATATCAGCTATGTGTTTATAGTTGTTGGGAAAACTCTATATAGTTACAGTGTTAGAGAATTAGTTGATATTAAAGCCATTTTTGTGCAATTTTCTTATTTTTTGTTTCTTTTCCCCCAATTGCCACTTAGGTTTTCATGGACCTTCTTGGTAATTGTTTTTTTTCTGTAGCTCCAATATTGTCATTAATAAATCTTCTGTTAGGGAACCCTATATATTGTAGCTTCTTGGAGAGGGAGGAACAAGAAGAACCGGGCCAACAAAGGGATGCTAAGCAGGTTAGTCTGCACCAGGCATTGTCATGTGTCCATTTGCGACATTGTTAGAAGCAGGTCCACACATCTTGGTTTGGCTGAGGATTAGTACAATTCCCAAGGGAAGCCATAATATCAGATCTGACAGCACAAGTAAATATGTAGTTGCCTGACCAACTCTAGTTCTGAATGTACGTTGAGAAACTTCCCATACATAGTATCTCGTGCTTTATGTGCTATTGCACAAATTAAAGCAAACCCCGAATGATCAACAGCCAGTAAAACCTCAAAAATTGCACCAGCCAATATGCCACTAACCATTTCTACAGACCTTTACATATCCATCTGACAATGATCATCTGGAATTCACGGGCTCAGGGTCAATATTGACCCAGGTGCAGAATGTGCTATCTGTTGTAAGGATACCTGCAGCTAACGTACAGAGTAGTGCTGGTACAGCCAGTGACAGTAAGGGTAGCTATGGTGTACAGCTTTGATTCACAAACTGGGCAATCCTCCTTGAAATCACTTCCTGCAACACCATCTCCACTTCATCAGCCTTCAAACTGCACATTGGGCTTTCATTCCCTTTTTTTGAGGCATTTTAGGCTTTCTCCCCTTCAGTCTCAGCAAAGGCTGCCAATGGCTTGAGATGCATTCTGAACCTTTCTAAAGGCAGTAAGATTTTTTTCTGTCCCTCTGTTTTACCATTTCTCTTTAATTGCCTATTCCTTTCATTTCCACTCTTTTCCTGCTTCTACCATTAGTGTGCTCCCCACATACATCTAGATCTCCACCTAGAGCTATGAATAGTTAGGCAAGTGCAGTAGTAGCATTCTTGTGAGTTCAAGTCTCACTCTAGGACTTAAGCACATAATCGATGTTGGTGTGCTGCGTTTAGTTTAATTTAGAGATACAGCACTGGAACAGGCCCTTCGGCCCACCGAGTCTGTGCTGACCATCAACCACCCATTTATACTAATCCTACACTAATTCCATATTCCTACCACATCCCCACCTGTCCCTATATTTCCCTACCACCTACCTATACTAGGGGCAATTTATAATGGCCAATTTACCTATCAACCTGCAAGTCTTTTGGCATGTAGGAGGAAACCGGAGCACCCGGAGGAAACCCACGCAGACACAGGGAGAACTTGCAAACTCCACACAGGCAGTCGCTGGAGCTATGAGGCTGCGGTGCTAACCACTGCGCCACTGTGCCGCCCCTAATTGTTAGATATGAAAGGTGCAAGTTCTTTCCTTAAATAATATGATCCACAAAAGTTGTGTGCTATTAGAAAATTACCATTCTGCTGAGATTTGCTCTGATCATTTAAAACTGGCAACAGTATATCAAAATCAGGGACAATCATTGCTCATGATAAATGTGTTCACATATACCAGGACAGAAAAAGGGATGCTTTATTGGCTGCTTCTGTATATCAGTATGAATTAATGACTATATGATCCCTTTATCCCATCAAGACTTGCCTATTTACTGATGCAAAAATGACTTTTATTCCATTTTACCTGATTAATACTGTATTTTGTATTTGGCTTTCAAGGAGATTGTATTCAGGTAGTGAGGACACACCTGTGCTGATATATAGGAGCAAGCTGAAAGAGGGCTGTGCTGTTGTCGCTGTGCAATGTGCATCTCTGCAAATAAAAGCTTGGCTCCAGTATTCTATCCTTCACCAAAATAAAAGCAAAATACTGCGGATGCTGGAAATCTGAAATAAAAACAAGAAATGCTGGAACCACTCAGCAGGTCTGGCAGCATCTGTGAAAAGAGAAGCAGAGTTAACGTTTCGGGTCAGTGACCCTTCCTATTGCTGTTCAATATTCAGTGTATTAACACCTAATCTGTACTAATGCTTTGTCTTTCAACACACCATTAACATATTGTTTGCCTTTGCTCCGTGACCTTTTGGTCAGCTATGTGGCCTGGTCCAATCTAGCCCTCCTTTGTTATCTCTTGCCCCACCCCCACCTCACTTGCTTATAATCTGTGACTTTTCTAATATTTGTCAGTTCCGAGTGACTGACAAATATTGCTGAGTGGTTCCAGCATTTCTTGTTTTTATTTCTATCCTTCACCACCTGGCTATCTGAGTTTTAACAAGATGCTGTATTTCATGTGTTTTATTAAATTACTGTGAAGACCTGTTTTATTCTGCTTTATTTATTAGCCAACTTTGTGCCAGGCTTTTTTCAGTGCTTGTTGCCACAGTAAGATATAAAGGAATAGCTGGCACTGACTTTCCTATAAGGAAGTACCTTGCTTCCAATCATCAACCTGCCCCGGTTTGCTGCTTTATCCTGGCAGCCCATCAATGAGGCATTCTCTGTGGGAATATTGCAGTGAATAGCCTACATCTTGACTTCTTGCACATCATCTCAGTGTACTATGGCAACAGATCATAACTGTGCAGGGCACTCTTATTTATCAGTAATGATGACATTTCTTCTTCAAAGGTCTTTCACGTCAATTCGGGGTGAGCTGATTCCATATCTGGTCCGAAAGCAGTTTGCTGCTCCTAGCTCTTCACAGCTTTCTAAAGCTGAAGCTAACGAAGCTCAGAAGAGAAACCCCAAATCTATAGGTTAGTTGAATGAGCTGTGTTGGATTTAATGAATGTTGTCTATATGGATTTTAAGAAAGCGTTTGACAAAGAATCACATAAAAGGTTGGTTAACAAAATTGAGGCTCATGGAATAGGAGGGTCAATGTCACCTTGGATAAAAAAAAATTGGCTTAAGGACAGAAAACAGTGAGTTGTGGTAAATGGTTATTTTTCAGACTGGAGGAAGGTAGACTGTGGTGTTTCCCAAGGCTCAGTGCTAGGACCACTGTTTTTTATGATATATGTTCATGACTTGGATCTTGGAATACAGAGTAAAATTTCAAAATTTGCTGATACCAAACTTAGAGGAGTGGCAAACTGAGGAAGATACCAGTCGACTGCAACAGGGCATAGATAGGCTGGCAGAATGCGCAGCCACTACATAGCTGTGTGAGATGATGCATTTTGGCACACAAAACCTGGGAGAGTTACAGGATGCAATGAGCTTATTGTCTCACTGTTACTTTAACTAATCTGGAGGCAGGAAGGAGTTGGGGAGCTATATCATCATCTCCTTGAAAGAAACTGACCATTGGTCACCACGTACTTTTTAAATGCAACTTGAGAATTATGATTAGTTTTAGCATTAAATATTTTGCTTCTGTCTTCACTATAGAGGATACAAAAAACATTCCAGTAATAGCTGTAAATCAGGAGGTGGAAGGAAGAGAGGAGCTTTGTGAAATTAGAATCACCAGGGAAGTGGTACTGACCAAACTGATGGAGCTAGGGGCTGACAAGTCCTGGGGTCCTGATGGGCTTCATCCTAGGGTCTTAAAAGAGGTGGCTAATGAAGTAGTAGATGCATTGGTGTTAATTGTTCAAAATTTGCTAGATTCTGGAAAGGTTCCATCAGACTGGAAAGTAGCAAATATAACCCCTCTATGCAAGAAGTGGGGGAAGGCAGAAAACAGCTAACTATAGATTAGTTAGCTTGAAGTCTCTTGTGGGGAAGGGGTTAGAATCGATCATTAAGGAGGCTATAGCTGGGCACTTAGAAAAACTCAAGGTAATCGGGAATAGTCAGCATGGTTTTGTGAAAGGGAAATCATGTTTAACCAATTTGTTGGAGTTCTTTGAAGGAGTAACATGCGCTGTGGATAAAGGGGAACCCATTGATGTACTGTACTTGGATTTCCAGAAGGTACTTGACAAGGTGCCACAAAAAAGGTTATTGCACAAAGTAGGAGCTCATGGTGTCGGGGGTAACATATTAGCTGGATAGGAGATTGACTGGCTGGCAGAAAACAGTATGCATAAATGGGTCCTTTTCTGGTTGGCAGCATGTGACGCGTGGAGTTCCACAGAGGTCTGTGCTGGGGCGTCAATTTTTTACAATTTAAATCAATGACTTAGATGAGGGGAGCGATGGCATGGTAGCTAAATTAGCAGATGACACAAAGATAGGTAGGAAAGTATGTTGTGAAGAGGACATGAGGTTGCAAATCAATATAGATAGGCTGAGTGAGCAAAAATCTGGCAGATGGAATATAATGTGGGAAAATGTGAAGTTGTTCACTTTGGCAGGATGAATAAAAAAGCAGAGTATTTCTTAAACGGAGAATGACTACAGAATTCTGAGGTGCAGAGGGATCTAGGTGTTGTAGTGCATGAGTCACAAAAGGTTAGTATGCAGGTACAGCAAGTAATAAAGAAGGCTAATGGAATGTTATCCTTTATTACAAGAGGAATTGAAAATAAAAGTAAGGATGTTATGCTTCAGCTATACAGGGCATTGGTGAAACCACACCTCGAATATTGTGTGCAATTTTGGTCTCCTTATTTAAGGAAGGATGCGAATGCATTGGAGGCGGTTCAGAGGTGGTTTCCTAGATTGAGACTTGGAATGAGTGGGCTGTCTTATGAGGAAAGGTTAGACAGACTGGGCTTGTTTTCACTGGATTTTAGAAGAGTGAGGGGAGACTTGATTGAAGTATATAAGATCCTGAACAGTCTTGGCAAGGTGGATGTGGAGAGGATGTTTCCTCTTGTGGGTGAGTCCAGAACTAGGGGGGCACTGTTTTAAGATTAGGGGTCACCCTTTTAGGACGGACAAGAAATTTTTTCTCTGAGGATTGTGCGACTTTGGAATTCTCTGCCTCAGAAGGTTGTGGAGACGAAGTGATTGACTATTTTTAAGGCGGAGGTAGATTCTTGTTAGGCAAGGGAATCAAAGATTATCGGGGGTAGATGGGAGTGTGGAATTCGAGACAAACAGATCAGCCATGATCTGATTAAATGGCAGAGCAGGCTCAACAGGCTGTATGGTCTACTTCTCCTAATTCTTATAGTCGTATGGTATGGATTGTTTTCTAAAAGTTTCTTTTTCAGTATTTTTGGAAGAGAGGTATATTTTTGCCAGTATGTAGTCCAGGTGTAATGATGTGAAGGAAAGGAATAAATGCAATATCCCTACAACTGAAATCAAAAGGGCATTAAAGTTAGAATAACTTTATATGTTTTTTTTCTGTTAATTGCTTTAAAAAGGAACACTACTTATAACTGTAAGACATAACAAAACGCCTCCTCACTTTGGCTCTGTCTGTCACGGTGTCAGTAAGCTGTCGTTGCAATTTAAAACTGCATTTGATGTCTGCGTTATCTGTTAGTATTTCATTTGATCAAGAATATTTGGGGGAAAAGGACCAGTGACTTTCATTCTGCCGATGGAACCTGGATTTGGATCCAGCCCAGACAGTTGGAATGAAAATCTCTTTATGATAAGTTCATGTGAAATGTGTTTAGTTGGCTTCAACCCCATTCATAATTAACCAGTTTCTAGTTGGTGTAGATCAGTGCACAAAACTGACCACAATGCAGCTAAAATTGGTATTGAATTATCAGTCCCGTTTAGAGACAACATAAGGATAGCTGGTGTCGAGAATAGGAAAAAATCATGATACAGGCTGAATGTTGTCCAGAGTTAAAAGCACACATTCATGATAGGAGGAGGAGCAGAAGGGCCTTGTCCTGTGCCTGATTCATGCCGTATCTAACTTAGGAACACTAAGAGCTGACAAAAATGGAAATGTATATCTTTTTCTGTAAGCACAAAAATAATGCTGTTTAGTGTATGTCCTAATGGTAGTAATGAACTCCACAGTTTACCTGCATTGTGCTTTAACTGTGCTGTGATTTTCAGGACTTTTAAATTCATGCCAAAATTGTCACTTGTTCAGCATCAAATGTGCTTACAGGTTTGTTTGTGTGTTTATTAAAGATATATTCAGTTATGCAAAAGAGGATGATCTTCTGAACTTGGCCAGAGAAAAATCATTTTGGAATGATCACCATGGAGATATGAATGATCCATATCATGGAACCAAACTTCGTTGCTATGTTCACATTATGAAGGAAGGCATATGCTATCGTGTAAATACTCTGGCTTCATATATTGAAGCTAACCGACAGGTAAGAAGTGTACCTTACTAGCGCATTTTCTATTTTTACTTAAGTAGCTGTCCATTGGCAGACCATTTAAAGAGGGCTCGTCATGATGAAGATAAAATTCAATCAGTTAATTTATTCTGATTAACATCCTTTTGCATTTATTGCTGATCATTGTTATTTTCGGGGCAGGGAGGTGAAATATTGAAAATATATTTTTAACCATCCTTTGTGCTAGTTATGACTCTAACCAGTGGAGAGTCATTTCCCCCCACCCCCAGCTGATTCCTTTTACCCATGCTTCTTGATGCCTCACTTGGTCAAATGCTGCCTTGATGTCAATGACAGGCACTCTCATTTACCTCCGGAATTCAGCTCTTTGTCCGTGTGTGGGCTCAGACTGTAATGAGGACTGGAGTTGAGTGGTCCTGGCAGAACCCAAACTGAGCATCTGTGAGCAGGTTGTTGGTGAGTAAGTTTATTCTTACTCATTTTTGTAGCAGTTTGATACAACCGAGTAGCTTGCTAGGCCATTTCAGAGGGCAGTTAAAAGTCAACCACATTGTTCTGAGTCTGGAGTCACATAGACCAGATTGAGTAAGGATAGCAGATTTCCTTCCCTAAAGGGTATCTGTGAACCAGGTGAGTTTTAATAACAATCCAGTAATTTCATGGTTCCCATTACTGATAGTAGCTTTTTATTCCATATTTTATTTTATTTTTTATTAACTGAAGTTAAATTCCCCAACTGTCGTGGTGGGATTTGAACTCCTGTCTCCAGATCACTAATCCAGGCCTCTGGGTTATTAATTCAGTAACATAACTGCTATTCTGATGAGTTCTGATGAAAGATCACAGACCTGAAATGTTAACTCTGCTTCTCTTTCCACAAATGCTGCCTGACCTGCTGAGTATTTCCAGTATTTTCTGTTTTTATGACATAACCGCTCTGCTGCCCTATCAGTTCCAGATAGTGTGGGGAAGGAGGGTTAGCCTATTTTAGCAGTCCTTAAATGACCTCTGAGTAAGAATTATAGGAACTTTTAAAGAGATGCAGCCAGTTATATGTCAGTCTTGGCTCAATAGTAGCACTCTGAGTGAGTAGGTTATGGGTTCAAACTGCACTCCAGGACTTGAGCATCTAACTTGACATTTTTGTTCAGTACTAGCACTGTCGGAGGTGCCATCTTTCGTAGGAAGCGTTTCACTGAGGCCCCATCTGCTCTGTCATGTGGACATAAAAGTTCCAATGGCACTATTCAAAGAAGAGCAGCGAAGTTTGTCCTGTCCAATATTGGTCATTCAACCGACATCACTAAAACAGATTTTGTGGTCATTTAACTTTTTGCTGTTTGTGAGTGTGTACAAATTTATTTATTTATTTATTTTTATTTAGAGATACAGCACTGAAACAGACCCTTCGGCCCACCGAGTCTATGCTGACCAACAACCACCCGTTTATACTAACCCTACAGTAATCCCATATTCCCTACCACCTACCTACACTAGGGGCAATTTACAATTGTTTGCCATTCCCTGCATTACAACAGTAATTACACTTCACAAATACCTTGTTGGCTGTGAAGGACTTTGGGAGGTATTGAGGGTATGAAAGGCCTCAGATAAATGCAAGTTCTTTATTTTACAGACTGCGTTTTGGGCAAAAACTTCGTTTAACCTTTAGAAGCTGTAAATATTTCCACGGCATATTGAGCATTTTTGAAGTTGTTTGGTGCATAAAAAAAAGTGGTTGGGAATACCCAGTGGCTGTTTGTCTATGTATTTTCAAAATCCGATTGGTAAGGCATCACATAATATAGTGGTACAGAGACACGCGATATTAAAATGAATGTAGCTACGCAGCAAACAAAGAAAGGTAACCTATTGGCTTGGAAGCTGGAATGTGAGGACCGTGTGTCCTGTAATAAACAATGACCCACACTCTACAGCAAGTGTACACCAGACAACCCTGATTGACCGGACGCTACACAAGCTTGGTGTCGACATTGTCTCTGTACAAGAAACCAGATGAGCTGACACAGGCTGTATTCGAGAGGCTAACTACACCTTCTATTGGCATGGAAAGAGTGCTTAAGATTGCCATGAGCATGTTGTAGGCTTCACAGTGAGCAATTGGCTGACACAGTCAATTGAGCCACCAGTAGCAACCTCGGAGCGTCTCATCTCCCTGCAGTTATCATCCGGTGGGGGCACAGTCAACATCATGTGCATCTACACACCAACTCTAAACGCCAGCATTTCTGCGACTCCCCAGGTGACGTTCTGAAAAGCATCCCAAATGGCGGGAGGCTGTTCATCCTGGGTGACTTCAACGCACATGTTGGGGCAGACAGTGAATCTTGGCCAACGTGCTTCAGTCGTCATGGGGTGGGCAAGATCAATGATAACGGACAATGCTGCCTTGAGCTTTGTGCCCTGAATGTACTCTGCATCGCCAACACCTTCCAAGGCAGACATTGCCGCAAGGTATCATGGTGTCGCCCAAAGTCTGGACATGGCACCAACTAGACCTAGTCATCATGAGGAGGCGCGATCTTCCCAGTGTTCTTCACATCCCCACCTACCATAGCGCAGATTGTGACACCGATCACATTCTTATCAGCAGCAGAGTGAAGGTGCACTCCTGAAAGTTCCACAGCTCCAAACATGACAGCCCACCACGCATCACCAATGATGCCAAATACCAGCACTTTGCACTGTCACTAGAAAGCTTGCTATCCACGAAAGCCTTAACAGGAAGCACCAAAGCTAGCACCAATGAAGCTTGGAAGTCACTAAGCTCAATATCTATGAAGCAACAGAAACATCATTTGGTAAAGGTGGAACCTGCAACAACGACTGCTTTGAGACCTACTCAGCTGAAATGATATCTGTCATTGATGCAAAAAACAAAGCCTACATGATGCACAACATCAACCCAACAGCTACGACACTGCATGACCTGAAGGTAAGCAAGACAGCCGTGCAAAGGAGAGGAAGATACTGTGCAAACGAACAGTGGATCAGCTTATGTCAAGAAATCCAAACTGCATGTGACAAAGGAAATCTACGAACTATCAACAAAGGGGTCAAGAGGGCATTTGGCCATACCATCACCAAAGTTGCTCCCCTGAAGTCTGCAGATGGTGAAGTACTCACCGACAGAAGTAAACAGATGTCCCGCTGGACTGAACACTACTGTGAGCTGTACTCCTGTGAGTCAGCCATCTCCCAGTCTGCACTTGACGCTCTCCCACAACTTCCTGTCATGGATGAGTTAGATGAAGAGCCCTCATCACTGGAGCTCGAGAAGGTCATCGACTGCAGCACAGTGATTAGCACCGCAGCCTCACAGCTCCAGGGACCCGGGTTCAATTCTGGGTATTGCCTGTGCGGAGTTTGCAAGTTCTCCCTGTGACTGCGTGGGTTTTCGCCGGGTGCTCCTGTTTCCTCCCACCACCAAAGACTTGCAGGTGATAGGTAAATTGGCCATTGTAAATTGCCCCTAGTGTAGATGGGTGGTAGGGAATATGGGATTACTGTCTGGTTAGTATAAATGGGTGGTTCTTGGTCGGCACAGACTCAGTGGGCTGAAGGGCCTGTTTCAGTGCTGTATCTCTAAATAAATAAATAAAAGTGCACCGGGCAAGGACTGAATCCCAGCTGAACTGCTCAAGCATGGAAAGTCCCATCTATTACCACACCTTTATGATCTTCTCCTTCTTTTGGGCCTCCTTATCTCGAGAGACAATGGATAAGCGCCTGGAGGTGGTCAGTGGTTTGTGAAGCAGCGCCTGGAGTGGCTATAAAGGCCAATTCTGGAGTGACAGGCTCTTCCACAGGTGCTGCAGAGAAATTTGTTTGTTGGGGCTGTTGCACAGTTTGCTCTCCCCTTGCGCCTCTGTCTTTTTTCCTGCCAACTACTAAGTCTCTTCGACTCGCCACAATTTAGCCCTGTCTTTATGGCTGCCCGCCAGCTCTGGCGAATGCTGGCAACTGACT
Organism: Heterodontus francisci; assembly: GCF_036365525.1. NCBI lineage: Eukaryota > Metazoa > Chordata > Chondrichthyes > Heterodontiformes > Heterodontidae > Heterodontus > Heterodontus francisci. The sequence continues at coordinate 38,915,966 of NC_090378.1, forward strand.
CCCACGACTTGTGATCAATGTCACACGATTTCATGTCGCGTTTGCAGACGTCTTTATAACGGAGACATGGACGGCCGGTGGGTCTGATACCAGTGGCGAGCTCGCTGTACAATGTGTCTTTGGGGATCCTGCCATCTTCCATGCGGCTCACATGGCCAAGCCATCTCAAGCGCCGCTGACTCAGTAGTGTGTATAAGCTGGGGGTGTTGGCCGCTTCAAGGACTTCTGTGTTGGAGATATAGTCCTGCCACCTGATGCCAAGTATTCTCCGAAGGCAGCGAAGATGGAATGAATTGAGACGTCGCTCTTGGCTGGCATACGTTGTCCAGGCCTCGCTGCCGTAGAGCAAGGAAAGTACTCACCTGGAAAGTAGGCTCTGTTCCACAGGAGGTGCATGATGCTAAAATCACCACACTACACAAAAACAAAGGTGACAGAAGACACTGAAACAACTAAGGGGCAACTCACTCCTTAGTGTCACAGGGAAGGCCTTTGCTAGAGTCATGCTTAAAAGACTCAGTTTACTTGCAGACCGAGTTTACCCGGAACACAGTGCGGTTTCCATGCTGGCAGATCTACTGTGGATATTTTTTTTTATTCGTTCATGGGATGTGGCTAGGCCAGCATTTATTGCCCATCTCTAATTGCCCTTGAGAAGGTGGTGGTGAGCTGCCTTCTTGAACTGCTGCAGTCACTAATGTCCTTCAGGAAAGAAAGTCTGCTGTTCGTACCAGGTCTGGCCTACATGTGACTCCAGACCCACAGCAATGTGGTTGACTCTTAAATGCCCTCTGAAATGGCCTAGCAAGCCACTCAGTTGTATCTAAGCGCTACAAAGTCAATAAAACAGAATGAAACCGGGCAGACCACCTGGCATCGACCTAGGCACCAGGAACGACAAAGGCAAATCCAGCCCTGTCAACCCTGCAAAGTCCTCCTTACTAACATCTGGGGGCTTGTGCCAAAGTTGGGAGAGCTGTCCGACAGACTAGTCAAGCAACAGCCTGACATAGTCATACTCACGGAATCATACCTTATAGACAATGTCCCAGACACTGCCATCGCCATCCCCGGGTATGTCCTATCCTACCAGCAGGACAGACCCAGCAGAGGTGGCGGGCACAGTTGTATACAGTTAGAAGAGAGTTGCCCTGAGAGTCATCAACATCCACTCCAGACCCAATGAAGTCTCATGGCATCAGGTCAAACCTTGGCAAGGAAACCACCTGCTGATTACCACCTACCGCCCTCCCTCAAATGATGAATTAGTACTGCTCCATGTTGATCACCACTTGGAGGAAACACTGAGGGTGGCAAGGGTGAAGAATGTACTCTGGGTGGGAGACTTCAATGTCCATCACCAAGAGTGGCTCAGTAGCACCATTGCTGACCGAGCTGGCCGAGTCCTAAAGGACATACCTGCTAGACCGTGTATGCAGCAGGTGGTGAGGGAACCAACAAGAGGGAAAAATATGTTTGACTTCGTCCTGACCAATCTGCCTGCCACAGATGCATCTGTCCATGACGGTATTGGTAGGAGTGACCACCGCACAGTGCTTTTGGAGACGCAGTCCCGCCTTTACATTGAGGATACCCTCCATTGTGTTGTGTGGCACTACCACCATGCTAAATGGGATGGATTTCGTACAGACCTAGCAATGCAAAACTGGGTGTCCATGAGGCGCTGTGGACCATCAGCAACAGCAAAACTGCAATCTGTAACCTCATGGCCCGACATATTCCCCACTCAACCGTTACCATCAAGCTAGGAGACCAACCCTGGTTCAATGAAGAGTGCAGGAGGGCATGCCAGGAGCAGCATCAGGCATACCTCAAAATGAGGTGTCAACCTGGTGAGGCTACAACACAGGACGACCTGCATGCCAATCTGCTTAAACAACATGCGATAGATAGGAAACAGAGAGTAGGAATAAACTGGTCTTTTTCTGCGTGGCAGGCAGTGACTAGTGGGGTACTGCAGGGATCAGTGCTTGGGCCCCAGCCATTCACAGTATATATTAATGACTTGGGTGAGGGAACTAAATGTAATATTTCCAAGTTTGCAGACAACACAAAGCTGGGGGGGAATGTGAGCTGTGAGGAGGATGCAAAGAGGCTCTAGTGTGATTTGGACAAGTTGGGTGAGTGGGCAAATGCATGGCAGATGCAGTATAATATGGATAAATGTGAGGTTGTCCACTTTGGTTGTAAATACAAAAAGGCAGATTATTATCTGAATGGTGATAGATTGGAAAAGGGGGAGATGCAACGAGACCTGGGTGTCCTTGTAAACCAGTCGCTGAAAGCAAGCATTCAGGTGCAGCAAGCAGTTAGGAAGGCGAATGCTATGTTGGCCTTAATTGCAAGAGGATTTAAGTACAGAAGCAAGGATGTCTTTCTGCAGTTATTCAGGGTCTTGATGAGACCACATCTGGAGTATTGTGTGCAGTTTTGGTCTCCTTATCTGAGGAAGGATGTTCTTGTATGGAGGGAGTGCAAAGAAGATTTTCTAGGCTGGTTCCTGGGATGGCAGGATTGACGTATGAGGAGAGATTGAGTCGACTAGGCCTATATTCACTAGAGTATAGAAGAATGAGAGGGAATCTCATAGAAACCTATAAAATTCTAACAGGACTAGACCGGCTAGATGCAGGGAGGATGTTCCTGATGGCTGGGGAGTCCAGAACCAGGATTCACAATCTCAGGATACGGGGTATGCCATTTAGAACCGAGATGAGCAGAAATTTCTTCACTCAGAGGGTGATGAACCTGTGGCATTCTCTACCGCAAAAGGCAATGGAGGCCAAATCATTAAATATATTCAAGAAGGAGATAGATATATTAATGCCAAAGGGATCAAGGGATATGGGGAGAAAGCAGGAACAGGATACTGAATCAGACAATTGGCCTTGATCTTTTTTGAATGGCGGAGCAAGCCCAAAGGGCCGCATGGCCTATTCCTGCTCCTATTTTCTATGTTTCTATGAGGCGGCTCCACAAATATCCCCATCCTCAATGATGGGGGAGTCCGGCTCATCAGTGCAAAAGATAAGGCTGAAGAATTTGCCACAGTCTTCAGCCAGAAGTGCCAAGTGAATGATCCATCTCGGCCTCCTCCTGAGGTCCCCAGCATCACAGATGCCAGACTTCAGCCAACTCGATTCACTCCGCGTGATATCAAGAAACGGCTGAAGACACTGGATACTGCAAAGATTATGGGCCCTGACAATATTCTGGCAATAGTACTGAAGACCTGTGCTCTAGATCTTGCCACGCCCCTAGCCAAGCTGTTCCAGTTATTACTCGGGATCAGGGGGAAAACTCTCCGCTGGTTAGAGTCATACCTAGCACAAAGGAAGATGGTTGTGGTTTTTGGAGGTCAATCATCTGAGCTCCAGGACATCACTGCAGGAATTCCTCAGGGTAGTGTCTAGGCCCAACCATCTTCAGCTGCTTCATCAGTGACCTTCCTTCAATCATAAGGTACGAAGTGGGGATGTTCGCTGCGGGTTGGATAATGTTCGGCACCATTTGCGACTCCTCAGATACTGAAGCAGTCCACGTAGAAATACAGTCATTCTCACCTCGCCTCTTGAGTTCAGCTCTTCTGTCCATGTTTGAATCAAGGCTGTAATGAGATCGGGAGCTGGCGGAACCCAAACTGAGCGCCAATGAGCAGATTATTGCTAAGCAATAGCATTGTCGGCAACACCTTCCATCATCTTACTGATGATTGAGAGTAGACTGATGGGGTGGTAATTGGTCGGGTTGGATTTTTCCTGCTTTTTGTGTGCAGGACATACCTGGGCAACTTTCCACATTGCCAGGTAGATGCTAGTGTTGTAGCTGTACTGGAACAGCTTGGCTAGGATCTTCTCCATACACCACCTGCAAGAGAAGTGTAGGGAACAGAGAATACCCCTTCACCTTACTTTTGTGCATCTCACTAAGGCATTTGACACTGTCAGCAGAGTAGGGCTCTACAAGATTTTGGGAAAAATTGACTGTCCACTGAAGCTCCTCAGCCTTATCTGCTCCTTCCATGACAACTGTACAGTTTGTTGGCTCCACTTCCAGCAGTTTCAGAGTAAAGAGTGGAGTGAAATAGGGTTGTGTCCTAGCCCCCACTCTGTTTGGTATCATCTTCTCCATGCTCCTGACCTTCGCCTTCCCTGTAGATATGGAAGGGTCTACTTGCACACTAGGTCAGATGGCAAGTTCTACAATCTATCAAGGCTGAAAGCAAAGACAAAAACACATCACGTCCTGTTCATAGAATTCCTCTACACTGATGCTGTGCTCATCGCTCAAACGGAAACTCGGCTACAAAGACTCATGGACTGGCTCTCCCATGCTTGTAACTTGTTTACCTTGACTATAAGCATCAAGAAAACTGTGTCATGGGACAAGGTGTTGCATCTCTGCCCCTGATCACACTAAATAACACCCCACTGGAAGTGGTTAGCAAATTCTGCTACCTTGGGTCTATGGTGATAGACAATCTGTCCCTTGATGCACAGCTCGATACACACATAGGGGAAGCAGCTACCACCTTTGGCTGACTCGCGAAACGCACATGGGATAACACCAAACTGACCTTATGGTGGTCAGTTGATGGTGTATAATGGCCTGTGTTTTCAGCATCTTGCTGTATGGCTGTGCAACATGGGTGACTTACAGCTACCAGGAAAAGAAGCTCAATAATTTCCATCTTTGCTGTCTATGTTGCATTGTTGGTATATCCTGGCAGGGCAAAATCACAAATGTGCAGTCCTCTCAAAGGCAAAGCTCTGAAGTGTGTTGGCACTAATCGAACAGAGGCAGCTTTGGTTTATTGGACACGTCCACGGGATGGGTGACAGTCGCATACCCAAGGACCTTTCTGTATGGTGAGGTAGCTAGGGCCAGACGATCAGTGGGGCGCCCAAAGCTCCACCTCAAGGTTGCTTGCAAGCCTGACATGAAGACCCTAAATGTCAACTATCGCACCTAGGAGTTACTAGCTTGAAAGAGGGAAATGGCAACATCCTGTGGAATAGCGTGCTCTGCCATTATGACCAGTTGCTACAGCAGTTTGGCGACAGGAGCCAACGTCAAAAACAACTCACAGCGTCACTTGGCAGCTTCGTGTGCAGCACTTGTGGCAGAACCTGCGTCTCAAGAATCGGCCTTCACAGCCATCAGCAAAGGTGCACCAAGAGAAGACACCCCACTTAGTGGATTGTTTGCTGCGTGTCTATCATCTTTTGTAGATGGAAGGATGTCAACCAATGGTTCTGAGACACATGATATTAAAATGAATGTAGTAACTTAGCGGTAGAGGTGGCATGGGGGCAAAAAACAAATCATAGAAGAAAATGGATGGTTTTGGTTTGGCTGAGTATAAGCAGTGATCTGAGCTCAAAACTTGTTTTCCATTTTATATAAATAATTTGGACATTGGTACAGAGGAATGGAATTAAAGTTTGCTGATACAGAATTTTTGACCTGACAAATGGAAAAATAATACAGGAAGTGGCAAGAGGATATAGATTCTCAGATTAGTAAATGAAGTTCAATGCAGTGAAGTGTGAAATAATATTTTTTTTTTTAAAGTGGAAAGAAATAAACTCCTGAATAGTATATGAATTTTGACATAGTGGAGCTGAGAGATCCAGGGATGGAATTATATAGATCTTTAAAGATATAAGTAAAAAAAGCCTTAAAAGGCCAAATGAAATTCTGGACGCTGAATGTAAAACAAGGAGGTCATGTTGAATTTCTGCAAGATGGTGGCAAGGCAAAGATTGGAATATTGCATGTAGTTCTGAGCACTCCATTATAGGAAGGCCATTAGAGCCATGGAAAGGTTACAGAGATGATTCGTTAAAATGCCACCAGGAATGAGAAGTTGTGGTTTAAAAAGTTGATTTTCCACTGGAACAGATAAGTTCACGAGGGATCTAATTGAGGTTTCAAAAATTTTGAAAGGTTTTAGAGGATAGATAGTGAAAGTTTTTTTTCCATTGGTTTGTAAATCAATATTGAGCGCTAGATTCAAGATTATTACTAGCAGAACAAAGGAGCACGTTAAAAGACATTTTTTGACATGGAGTATTATTAGAATGTGGATTGCTTTATCACATGCCACGGAGACAGTCTCTGTATTTTAAAGGAAACATTTTTGATAGCTTCTCACTAGAGTGCAATCCCTGACACAGGCTCAATGGAATAAATGGCCTTCTCTGCTGTAATTTCTATCATTTCTATGTTTGATGGTGAAGTGGAGGTGCTGCTGCATGAGGATGCATGAAGGGTTATCATGTTTGCTGCTCCATTGTGCCTCACTAAAGTACAGCAGGGCAACATGCCTAGCAGAAGATGGCAGCTAAGCTGGACCCATTAAACCTTGGTACAGACTTGGAAGAAATGGTCCTTAATAAGGAAGCTGCCAAGATAAGATTCTGTTTTATTTGCCGCATACATTGCTCCTATATGCATGGCAAAGTGTTGCCAAGCATCCTGGTGCATATTTATTGCTGCATGTCAAGCCCTCACACAACTTTACAGCTATTTTATTGGTAGCCATACATACCATAGGGCATATATTGTAGCTGTAGTCTGTAGTAGAAAGCTTGGAATACATGCATCTTCAAAGGACTTCAAACTTAAAAGTACTGTACCACAACCCACTGCATGACACATGCCACTTAATGACATTCAAGATAAATAGCAGCTTTGGTATGTGGCTATCACTGTACTCACGTACTTCAACTTATATGTCAAGATTGTTACGACCGACCGCTCCAGTCAAAGCCCCCAATGAAAATATACGATTCTGATTGTGGTGGGAGATACGCACTATTAATTCAATCTCATCGCTCCACAGATCGCCTAACATATCATTTAAAACTTTCCAAATTAAAGAAAGACCCAGCCAAATTGTACCATCTATTAACCCCCAAATGAGGCTAATCAAACCAGGTGTCTTTAAATCAACAAATTAATTATTTTAATTAGAACTAAATTAGAACATAGAACATTACAGCGCAGTACAGGCCCTTCGGCCCTCGATGTTGCACCGACCTGTGAAACCATCTGACCCACACTATTCCATTTTCATCCATATGTCTATCCAATGACCACTTAAATGCCCTTAAAGTTGGCGAGTCTACTACTGTTGCAGGCAGGGCGTTCCACGTCCCTACTACTCTGAGTAAAGAAACTACCTCTGACATCTGTCCTATATCTATCACCCCTCAACTTAAAGCTATGTCCCCTCGTGTTTGCCATCACCATCCGAGGAAAAAGACTCTCACTATCCACCCTATCTAACCCTCTGATTATCTTATATGTCTCTATTAAGTCACCTCTCCTCCTCCTTCTCTCTAACGAAAACAACCTCAAGTCCCTCAGCCTTTGCTCGTAAGACCTTCCCTCCATACCAGGCAACATCCTAGTAAATCTCCTCTGCACCCTTTCCAAAGCTTCCACATCCTTCCTATAATGCGGTGACCAGAACTGCACGCAATATTCCAGGTGCAGCCGCACCAGAGTTTTGTACAGCTGCAGCATGACCTCGTGGCTCCGAAACTCTATCCCCCTACTAATAAAAGCTAACACACCATATGCCTTCTTAACAGCCCTATTAACCTGAGTGGCAACTTTCAGGGATTTATGTACCTGGACACCAAGATCTCTCTGCTCATCTACACTACCAAGAATCTTCCCATTAGCCCAGTACTCTGCATTCCTGTTACTCCTTCCAAAGTGAATCACCTCACACTTTTCCGCATTAAACTCCATTTGCCATCTCTCAGCCCAGCTCTGCAGCCTATCTATGTCCCTCTGTAACCTACAACATCCTTCGGCACTATCCACAGCTCCACCGACCTTCGTGTCATCTGCAAATTCTTAAACACTATGAAGATATAAACAAAATTTTAAAATAGAAAAAATTAGAGACCTTGCAAATTTACAGTCCAATGTTGCTTGAAGTCCTCACAGTCGTCCGATGCAGAAAATAAGGTTCTTCCACAGTAGAACAGTCCGTACTCTAACTTCAGTCGGTGATGCTTTCCTTCTCCAGGAAATTTCAACAATTAATGACTTGCAGATACTTTCAATAGAACCAATCTGACTTTAGAGTTTTTGAGGGATAAAAGATTGTCAAGGTCTAACTTCCCTTCCTTCAGTTTAAATTGCCAGAGATTTCTGTTTTTGGCTTGACTTTTTTAGGATTTTGAGAGATAATAATTAAACAGACTAAAATCCTATTCCTTCAGTTTAAATGGTTGAGAGCTCTATTTTTCAGGTGCGAAACACCACAGCTGTCTGTGTCCTCTGTTTGTGTTCTGTTAGAACAAACTGTCTTCAATTAAAAAGCCAGTTCAGAATTGAATTGTAACAAATGTATCACTTAATACTCACTCTCAGTGGCTGTATCTGTGGTAACGAGAATGCACCCTTTGAATAGCAGTCTCCAAATGGCTGTTTCTGAGGCAACAAAAATGCACCTTCCTATAACTCCTGAGGTTTGCTGGTTCTTAAAGCAATACTGATCCTTTGCAAGCCTTAAAGGCAAACCGCATATTCCCGGAAAAAAAAACTACAGGACCATGACAACATGACAAAATATATATAGGAACAGACTTGAACAGGAAGATAAAAGCAAAATACTGCGAATGCTGGAAATCTGAAATAAAAACAAGAAATGCTGGAACCACTCAGCAGGTCTGGCAGCATCTGTGGAAAGAGAAGCAGAATTAACGTTTCGGGTCAGTGACCCTTCTTCGGAACTCTATGTGAGAGTAGGAAGGTGGCATGACTCAAGAACTTGATGGTACTGACCCATAGCTTCAGGAAAGCTTCTAGCTTCACCATCTCTTACTAACCGCCCTTCCCCCCCAAGGCACTTAAAGGAAAAGTTATCCAAGGTGGCAGCCTCATAGATAATAGCTTCTAACTTCCGAAGAACGGTCACTGACCTGAAACGTTAACTCTGCTTCTCTTTCCACAGATGCTGCCAGACCTGCTGAGTGGTTCCAACATTTCTTGTTTTTGAACAGGAAGATGATTTATAAGTTAGAAGCTATTATCTATGAGGCTGCCACCTTGGATAACCTTTCCTTTAAGTGCCTTGGGGTGGGGGGGGGGTGGGTGGTGAGGGCGGTTAGTAAGAGAAGGTGAAGCTAGAAGCTTTCCTGAAGCTATGGGTCAGTACCATCAAGTTCTTGAGTCATGCCACCTTCTTACTCTCACATAGACATGCACACAACCATAAGAGCAGCGTACACGGTTAAAGTCATATAATCCAAGTGCCATTGAAAGGTTTCACGTGTAGGCAGCATTGTAACATTGGAACAAGGAAGGCTTGAAGTGGCAACCTGCCAATGGGCTAGGACAAGAAAACACTCCCCTATTCCTCTTTCCAACTTTTCCAACACCAGCACAGGTACATACGTCTCAGAGGATGCTGCTGAACAGAGCTTGGCAAGATAGCACTGATGATTCACAAGCCACAGGTGAGGAGAAGTCACCGCATCTAATTTCAGCATATTGCTCTTACCTTAATGCTCTGGATGTCTGAACCACACCCAAAATAAAATATTTTCATGATTTAAGTGGTATACATGTACAGCATGACCTGTTAATCAGAAGATCACCAATATCTAAAGGTCCTGATAAACCTACCTCACTGACCATGGGGAAATGGCTTCCATGGACTTCTCGTCAGCAGGGAGACAATGCTTGACCATGCCTTCTGCTGCAAGGGCACCTGCAGACAACTTACACCATGAGGCTGGCACTGCCAGGGAAGGCTACCTGCGCATCCAATCCTTTTAGCTCAGCCTCTTTCCAGTTTACATAGGCTAACAGTGTAAATAATGCCTATGTGCTGCTCTCAATTTTATAAAACAATTGAAGCACTAGTCAGCATCGTCATCTATTTCTTCATCTTTCCTACTGACTTGCAACAAGAAAGTGGCATGACTGCCCAACTACGGCATTTTCCAAAGTACAGGACTACATTGATGGTGACTGGCTAATTCCTGCCCCGTCCCACCATTTGCCAACGTATGTAACTTATATATGTTTATTTTTAAAGCTTCTTTTAAATTAAATGCTTCCGCTTTCTGCCTATCAGATACTGATTAGATATGGATCAAAATGATGGCTATTCATTTTCAATAGATAGATGAATTGGGTGGGGCAAAAAAGGTCATCTAGTTTTAAATTAAATAAACAAGCAAATTCACTTTTGCCTGAACTGTGGTAAACCTCTCTTGCTTCCGATAGCAGTGAGGTTTGAAATAATTTGCTGTATCTAAAGCAATTCATTGTATGAAAGGATTTAAGGCATTTCAATATGAAGGACACGCTATTTATTTATTTGTACTTTCAGTAGGTCAAGTGCAAAGTTCAAGCAAAGAACTCAGTTGAAGCATTTTTTGAGCCATACTTCACTGCAGGACATAGGGTACAATTCTTGATTTAAATCTTCAAGTAAGAAATGTTTGCATTACGTATAACTGACCTTAAAAAGCAATCCTGCTAAACTTCAGTTTTATACAAACACAAGAAATACTAGAAATACTCAGCAGGTTTGGCAGCATCTGTGGAGAGAGAAACAGAGTTAACGTTTCAGGTCAGTGACCCTTCATCAGTTTTATACAATAGTTATGGTCAAGTGAGGAGGGGTCGAAGGGCTTCCCTCTTTTTCTCTCCTTGTTTGACCACAGCAGGTTTAATTCTTTCTTAAAGTGGATGTACTGGCCAATTCAGTAGGTGTTTAGTTCTTGCTATCATAGCAAGTAAGTAATCGGACAGGTTTTCTTGAGTTGACAAAGAAAGAGGTTAACTTTATTGTACCTAAACTGAAGTAATAAAATATTAAACAACGCGCCACCTTTCACTCACACTCTCACTCAGACAGACACACACACACACAGGAGGTTTACACACACACAAATAGGTTACAGACTGGGGAAAAGTAGATTGGTTGAGTTAGAGTCCATAAAAAAAGGTATACAAGTTTGTGGAGTTTGGTGATTCGGCTGTCTTCTAGCTGAATTCAGTGGTTCTGAGACTTTTAGTTTGAAGAGGTAGGTTTGGTGAGTCTCTTGGAGATAGCGATGTGGATGATTTCCTCCAACGGGGTTTCAGATTGTAGCCAGAGTATGCATAGGTGGTCAGTCAACGGGCAGCATTTGAAAGTTTTCAAGCTGGAATGGAGAGAGGGACCCCCACTTAGGGTCTGCTCATGTCAGAGTAGAGTTGCTTCTCCTCTGCTGCAGAGAAAAACACCAGCTTAAAACCACAGATGGGGAGGGACTTGTCACATGACAGCCACTCTCAGTGATGCAAACATAGCAGTTAGCAGTATTTCTCCACTTGCTGAAAAGAACAGGTAGTTCCTTTGGGTCTTGGTTCTTGCTGGGAAATGCACAGACATTTCGTCTCCCTCCTCACCATCCTTTACAATGTAGGATACAGTGTAGCAAACTAGGTGATTATCTTAAGCTGCCAACAGTCATCCTGTTTTAAATGTTTGCTCTGAATCAGTAATCGTATGTATCTTTTTATACTTGGAAGGTTGGAGAAAACATTTGAGTGAGTGAAAAGGTGTGACTATAGCAAAGGAAAATAAGTGCCATAGTCAAAATGGAGTTGTTGACATGTATTATCTTGTGATGGGGATAACCACCTGCAGTAACAATGTCTTTGTACTGTTTGAATAATATTATATTGCAGAGAAATTACAAATGAACAGCACATTCCATAAATACAGCTGGCTGCTTATTAACTTTTTATTTGAAACATGATGCATAGCTGTATCCAGCACTCCGCAGTGGAGGTCTGTTTGACCTGTTATAAAGGTATTTTTTATTTTTAGAATACTTAAGTACTTCCCTTTTCCATTTGTTTTTCTCAAAATATGCTTTTCCTTCATGCAAACATGATTTTTTTTCCTTGAAGCAATGTTAGAACTAGGACAACAGGCAGCTAACAGTGAGTTATAATAATTCGGTTAATTTTTTTGAAGACATCCCAAACCTAATCTAATGTTTCTAAGTTAATAATTTTTACTTTCACTATTATTATGCAGTGATTGCTGCACCTTATAAAGAGGTTCTGATAGCGGTCGAGTCAGTAATAGTCTTGTGTGATTTACAAGTTTAGGGCATCGTGACTGGTACCGATTAAATTACTGAACAACAAACCATGCACTAATTGCATTATTTCTTTTCTAATTAACTGAATTTGTAGTTGATCAATTAACAATGATTTTGTTATCCTTCAGAGTTTTAGTTGCAAGCAATGCACTAGTTATTGCTGTCTGTTACCAAAGCAAAAAAGGCAAATGTGAGATCAGATCAAACATGATGAGCTCCACTCTGTAATTTTATAGTTAACATATCCTTTCCCCACTATGCTGAGCAGGGAGATTCCACGTTAACATATACATGGATATTATTTAAGGTGTAATTTTATACTGTTTAAATAGCCATCTAGCTGAACTATAAAGCATTGCAAGGTCTCGCTGTCCTCTCCTAAAACTCCTCACTGCTCCAGGATCATTCAGAACAGCAAAGATGACTCCAGGATTATTTTGTCCACTACTGATAGTCTTCTTAAAACCCTCTCCTGTGTCCCCTCCACCCGCCCCTCCATAAATGCGTGAGAAACTCGGGTTCCTTTGTCAGTAAGATTGAGACCATCCATTCATCTATGGGGATGGATATTAAATGCTGGCCTTGCCAGTGACGCATACATCCCATTAACAAATTTTTTTTTAATCCATTCACCTACCTCTGCTACTTCAACACCATACCCTTACCCACCAAGCTAATTCTCCCTCCAGGGTTCCTCCTGTCTTAGCCCTGATCCTGTATCTTTCTCTTGTTTGTCTCCTATTTCCCTTTTATGCCCTCTCCAAGCTTGTCTTATCCATAAGATTCAGCTCCTACTCTCTTCTACCAATTCCCACTAAACTGCTGATCATCCAACTTCCATTCATGGGCCCCTTGTAAATAGTATCTTCTCCTTGGTTACTACCTCCTTTTCAAAACTACAGTCATTACTATCCCCAAATGCCAGCAAGCGTTTGGTCATGCCTTCTAATCTTCCTTTTGCTGATGACACCTGTGATGTGCTTTGGGACGTTTTTCTTTGTTAATGGCTCTATTTAAATGCTAGTTGTTGCAATCAAATCCTGGGCATCAAAATCAATCTCAATCCCTCTATTTATGACTAACACCATTTCAACTCTTTGATGCAATGAGTGTTTTGTAATTACCCCAAGGCATCTGCTATTCTCTGTGGACTTTATGCTGCTCTATATGGACAAACACCATAGATGTCAGCCTTGTGTCATGGTAGCCCTCTCATCTCTGAGTCAGAAGGTTGTGGGTTCAAGCCTCACTCCAGAGACTTGGGCATGTGCACTAGGCCGACTCTTTATGTTCAGCATGGAAGGAGTGCTGCACTGTTGGAGGTGGCATTTTTTGGATGAGAACGTTAAAGCGAGGTCCTGTCTGCTCTCCTGGATGAACATAAAATATCTCATGGTACTATCTGAAGAAGGGCAGAGGAGTTGCTCAGATGTTCTGGACAATATTCATCCATTAGCAATCACCATTAAAATGGAGTATCTGGTCATTTTTTTTATTACTGTATTTGGGACTTTGCCGTGTGCAAGTTGTCTGCTGCTTCTCCATACATTACAACAGTGAGTACACTTCAAAGTTATTTCATGACTGTGAAGCGCTTTGGGACATCCTGAAGTTGTGAGGCATGGACATGCTTCTACTTGATTCACAATAAACAGAAAAATAAAACAACTACTGAACATAAATGTAAGTAGAATTACAGAAAGACAAAATGGTGAAGAATACTGTTGGGTCATATGCAAATCATTTTGATTTTAGTCTTAGAATATATATGGTGGCTTCTTCTGATATGGTCATGTGGTATATCTTGAAAAGGAGTTGTTTTGATGATGAAGAGGAAGCTGCATGTCTGAAATTTACCAGCACAGTTTATAAGCAATTAAGAAGGCAAGTGGTATGTTGGACTTTATTGCAAGAGAGTTTGAGTGCAGAAGTAAAGAAACCTTGCTGCAATTGTATAGAGCCTTGGTGAGACCGCACCTGGAGTATTGTCTACAGTTTTGATCTCCTTACCAAAGGAAGAATATACTTGCCATAGAGGGAGTGCAACAAAAGTTCACCAGACTGATTCCTGGGATGACGGGATTGTCTTACGAGGGAAGATTGAGGAGACTAGGCCTATATTCTCTAGAGTTTAGAAGAATGAGAGGTGATCTCATTGAAGTGTACAAAATTCTTAAGAGGGCTCGACAGGGTAGGTGCAGGGTGGATGTTTCCTCTGGCTGGGAGGGGTCTAGAACCAGGGGGCACATTCTCAGAATAATAGGTAGGCCATTTACAACTGAGATGAGGAGGAATTTCTTCACTCAAATGGTGGTGAATCTGTGGAATTCTCCACCTTAGAGGGCTGGGAGGCTAAGTCATTGAGTATGTTCAAGACAGAGATCAATAGATTTCTAGATATTAAAGATATCAAGCGATATGGGCAGGAAAATGGCATCGAGGTAGAAGATCAACCATGATCTAGTTGAATGGTGGAGCAGGCTCGAGGGGCCGAAGGCCTACCCTGCTCCTATTTCCTCTGTTCCTATTCCTGTTTCATTGAATTTGAACCTTCAGCCTTAAAATTCTACCTTAACTGAAGATTAAATCAGTCACATCTGTGACACTGATGGTGGATAATGCCCCAATTTGCACTTTGTCTATGTAGGAGCAGCGAGTGCATCACTGGGTAAAATCAATCATACAGTATCCCATGTTCAGTCTTTATGGAAGTGAATACAGTTGGATTATTTTTTTTCCACACAATATAATATACACACCCTGCTTGTGTTTTTATCTTCCAGATTCCTAAGTTCCTGTCTGCTTTATCCCAAGAAGAATCGTTAATCCACAATTCAGCACAAATTACTGACAGATATATGGTGAGTAGTGAGAAGTACAAACAATGCCAGTGAACCTTGTGCCTTCTGACTGAACACAATCCATTCTCAGTCAATCAGAATCCATTGAGTAGTGGGCCTTCTACTGTAGCAAGCATGCACTTGCCTTTACTTGATTCATAATAAGCAGAAAAAATAAAAGAACACCTGAAGTTGGTGCTTAAAGGAGAAGTTATGTGTGCTTTTCAATGCAGAGTCGTTCCCTAACCTGAAAAAGTAAAGTATCTACATAAGGGGTCATTTAACTAAATACTGCTCACAGCATAGGGCCTTGATCTCTCGAATTTGGATGCACACTTCCCATGATTTGCTGTCTAGAATCAAAAATTATTAATTGGGGGGAGGGCCAACTTCAGTGGGCTGAGATCAGATCTAGCCCAGATAAATTGGAATCAAAGATTGGCAAACAAAACTGTAACAGAACAATAGGCTGCCTTTAAAAAGGAGATTGTTTGGGTACAGTCGAAGTACATTTGCATGAGGGAGAAAGGTAGAACAAACAAATCCAGACGAAAGCAATACTAAGATGCAGCAGAAAAAGGGGCCATGTGACATATGTCAAATGGATAATGCAATTGAGAACCAGGCTGAGGTAACAGAGAGGGTGGATGAGGTGTACATGGAGTTCCAAAAGGCATTTGATAAAGTGCCACATAACAGGCTTATCAGCAGAGTTAAAGCCCATGTAATAAAAGGGACAGTAGCAGCATGGCTACGAAGTTGGCTGAGTGACAGGAAACAGTAGTAGTGAACAGTTGTTTTTCAGTCTGGAGGGAGCTATATATTAGAGTTCCCCAGGGGTCGAAGTTAGGACCCCAACTTTACTTGATACGTGGGTGTCTAGGACACAATTTCAAAATTTGAAGATGACACAAAACTTGTAAGTATTGTTAACTGTGAGCAGGATAATGATAAACTGAAGACGACATAGACAGGCTGGTGGAATGGACGTGCAAATGGCAGATGAAATTTAATGCAGAGCAGTGTGAAGTGATACATTTTGGTGGGGAGAATGAGGAGAGGCAATACAAAATAAAGGATACAGTTTTGAAAGGGGTGCAGGAGCAAACGGAGGTGTGGGTATATGTGCACAAATCATTGAAACTGGCAGGGCAGGTTGAGAAAGTGGTTAATAAAGCATACAGGATACTGCACTTTACAAATAGGGGCATAGAGTCCAAAAGCAAGGAAGATATGATGAACCTGTATAAAATACTGGTTCAGCCTCAACTGGAGGATTGTGTCCCATTCTGGCCACCACTCTTCAGAAAGGATGTGAAGACATTAGAGAGGGTGTAGAAAACATACACGAAAATGGTTCCAGGGATGAGGAACTTCAGTTATGTGGATAGATTGGAGAAGCTGGGGCTGTTCTCCTCAAAGAAGAGGAGATTAGATAGAGGTATTCAAAATCATGAGGGGTCTGGACCGAGCAGATCGAGAGAAACCTTTTCCATTGGCAGAAGGATTGAAAACTATAGGACACTGATTTAAGGTGATTGGCAAAAGAAGTAACAGCGACATGAGGACAAACCTTTTAACGCAGCAAGTGGTTAGGATCTGGAATGCACTGCCTGAGAGTGTGGTGGAAGCAAATTCAATTGTGACTTTCAAAAGCGAATTGGACAATTATCTGAAGAGAAAACATTTGCAGGGCAATGGGAAAATACCGGGGAGTGGGTCTAGGTGAGTTGCTCTTGCAGAGAGCCTACATGAACACAACGGGCTGAATGGCCTCCTTCCATGCTGTAACCTTTCTATGATTAAAACTAATGGATGAAAAGTCATGGGGATAATTTCTAACCAATATCCCAACTTGTGCACCTGGCATTTGAGACTGCGCGCAGGAGCATGATTTTATAAAATTATCTCTACAAATGTCACTTATCTTAAGGTCTTTTTAAAAATTAAATATAATTTCCTCTCCTCTACAGATAGCCACCATTTTTTGCCTCCATAATCACTCTGATCAAATCAACTTCAGTTCTATTAACAAATAGCACAATGGGGAACAACACAGCATTCCTTTCCAATTGAATGCTGGTTTGGTGTCAGTTGAATCTGGAATTCTGAACGTTAGCCAAGGGTACAACCTACCTGATCAAAATCTAAGAATGGAAAAGGTTCCAATCTGCATTTCATCCTGTGGTGAAACTTGAATACATCATCTGAATAGTAGCATTGTTGAGGAGACCTGAAGTGGGATTGTTTTATAACCTCTGCTTTTTGTTGGTCTGGCAGGTGTAAAGAAACTTAAAGGGCACATGGTTGAAATTTATTTTCTTTATATTGTCATGTTTAATTGTATTTTTGACCTTTTTAAATTGTGTTTATATTCCTCTCCAGGAGGGCTATCCGTGAACTGTGCAAAGACTGTTCTGTAATAAAGCGATTAGAAGTCAGAGAGAGCATTCAAAGATGACTGTTTTTTGTTTATTTTTCCCCACCTCTGTTTGTGGGTCTTACCTTGTTGACACAGGTGGATTAAGAATCTTTCTGTGAAGAATTAAAGGCTTGAGTCCCTGGGTCTTAAAACACTAATTTGATGTGACACAATAAATAGACAACGCATTGTAAGGGCAGTTTTGTCTATCTGTCCAGCGGGGTGATGCTACTTGTACCAGAAATTAATGGTAGAAGACTGAGAATTTTCTAGAGCAATTAATGTCAATTTGCTTTCCTTGAAGTGGTGGTAACTTAGCGATGAATAGAACATCTCTGTTCTAATAAGTTCCCGTATTGCAAGTGATTTTTTTTTTTCCTATTTGTGCACATACTTTTATGGGATGACTTTCTGGATAAAAAAAATGAGGAAAATATTTGGAACTAGATTTGTAACAGGAACTTCCTGTCCTTAGATACATCAATCCCACATAAAAGGGGGAGGATGGGCTGCTTTTCAAAACCCTGGGTGGGCTTTGTGTATCTTAACACCAGCAGCATTGCTCAGCTGGACAAAACAAACATTGACTATAGCAAGTAAACCGTCAGCCCACACACAGAGTTAGGCAATGGAGGATCCATTGGAGTACAGTAGGTTGTAATTATGGGCAGACAGCTTCAGACAAACCTCCTGTTTTATTATAAGGCTATTCCTCCTGTTCATTTAGATTATAGAATAGTTAAGTATTTTATAACACAATTCTTATACTTTTCCATGAAGTTGTTAGTACATTTGAGAACTTGAAAGGATCAGAAGCATCTCTGCAATAGTAGTTTTCACTATTTTGCATCACTTTTCAAGACTGTAATTCAGAAATAGTATTTCTATTAATGTTACATACGATCCTGGTATGTGTAATTGTCGCTACAGAAGAGCTATCCATAGGCATCAGTACTTTCATAGTGCACAAAATATTCATTTTGATTACCTTATTCTCCAAAAGCAAATTCTGAAAAATGTAGAATAAATGCTTCCTGTCAATGTTACTGTTTCTGAGACTCTATTTTGCATCTCTCACTCTCATTTAAACTAACCTCACTTATTTTCATCATCTAAGTTTTCTACCCTGCTTTATCTCTACTGCAGCTCCTGTACATTTTGTGTTTTCACGCTGTGCATCTCACATTAAAGGCCAGTTTTTTTCATGCCCATCAAAAATGGGTTGTGCTGTCCCATGGTGCAGACTCACCTATGCTGGGAGCTCATGACACACAGTGAAAAAATATTTTGATAGGAATCCTTCCCATAGTTTGAATAGGCTCCAGGCACATTGAAAGATTTCCCAGAGACCGTTAGCTAGGGAGTGCAAAATATGCCAAAGCACAGGCTCTTGAAGGGCAAATTTTGGTGACAGAAAAGTTCACCAATTATTTGCAAAGATTCAGTCAAGATATTTCACTGCACCTTTTGCAAAAGAAGGTACACCAAAGGCAGGCAAGTCCCTAAGTTGGGTCATTTGCCATTAATACATACCCCTGCTCTCCTAAAAAATTTCCAAATGTTTGTTCTTCCACTAATGTGTGTACTGTATATTGCTGTAATGAAGATATTGTGGCTGCTTCCTAGCTAATGACCACTGATGGCCCCTTGTGAAAACTGCATTCTGACTACTTGATGCCGCCTTTCCATTGGAATGAAGTTTTACTTCTTGAAAACATAGCATTTGCCAGTTGCTTCATATAGGTGTGCACTGCAAACTATCTGATGTGGTAGATGTGCCATGTGGTGAATTGTAAGATGCATTAGTATGTAAATTTCATGCGATGATAACTTTCCCTTCTATGGAAAGAGCTGTCCCTATGCCATATGTTGTCTGTAGCTCACCCTGTAGCAGATGGTACAACTCTGTCATGCCCTTGTAAAGAGAACTACTGGATATGACCAGGTAGTTTGAAGGGGTTCTATAAATGCAGATCCCAGCATAGTGTTGAATGTGGACAAAACATCTCTTGTCATTGCACCTGTCCCCTCATAAGCTTCTCCTCCTCTTCTGAATCATGCAGTATGTTCAGAATCCCCAAAGGATTACTGATCCTATCGCTTTGTACATTGCAATTTAAATCCCAGCAGTAACTAAGAATAATGAAGTAAAGCATCAACTGGACATAAAACTCAAAAATGTAATTTTTGTGAGTACATTGGGCCCTGTGTGCAATCTCACTTAAAGTCAGAACATTTATGCTCCACACTACAGGCAGATCCTTGGAAAATCAGTGCTTGATTTTACTGTTTCTTGGTTATTTAGCTTCGTTGCATCTTTTAGTCAGTAAATGCAAACATATCTTCGTGATAATATTGGGATTATGTAACAACTCAGACATGCATTTTCATTTTAACTATGTATTTTTCTCCCCAGGTTGGTACTGACAGTATGATTGGCAATTTGACTAAAGTGGCAGAGAAGACCTCTATCAAGCGGTCAATCATTGGAACCTGCTGCATCGTCAAAGAGAAAGTGAAAATTGCCAATTCCATAATCATGCATAATGTCACTATCGAAGAAGGGTGAGTGAGTTTGCACTAATGTGAAGAAAATATCTGAATACTGGTTTTAAAAATGTCATGGTGTAAGTCTGTTATCATACCATAGCGTTATATACAAAATTTAGCCTGAAAAATTATTTGCATTTATCCTATTGCACAGCCATCCATGTCATCTTCTGAATAAACAGATCTTGCTGCATGTATTAAGCTTTTGTTGTAATGAAGCCACCAGCACTGAGGATCTGAGGGTTGTATTATTGTAATGGTTGTAGGGGTGAAAAAAGTAGGGGTCAATCATAACACTCACCGCACCACCCCACCGCCCCCCCCCCCCCCCCCCCCCGCTAAGTTCCTTAGAAGCATACTGCCAGTTGGCAGAATTTGAAAGTACAGTTCCAGACTTACTATGTATAGCCCTTACTAATGCTCAAACAGGCCAAATTGAATCCTGTATCTGATCTTAGGCATTTTTAAGAATAAAATTGACCACAATTGTTTTCTATCGGTGGTAGACTATCTGTAGCTACAGGGAGAAAGAGGATCTAAAATATAAAGAAAAATAATAAACTCCCAAAATGGTAAAATAGAAAATTGTTTTCAATAAAGTAGAAAACCTTTTTCTTTGTTTCAGATGAATAAAATGCAGATCCCATGGTCATTGTAGAATTCAAAATGATAAGTGCACATAATAAAGTGTCAAAAATTAAAACTTCTGGTTAGTAAGCAAGCATGGCTGCGTCCCTGCTATCGCAACCTTGCAGAAGAAAAGTTTTTTGCCCATGTCATTTTCAGGCTTTCATATAATTCTGTTCTTCAGCAACCCACCTCGATAATATGAGTAAAAGTATAGCCAAAGCTTAATTTGAAAGCTGATGTCCCACTGCACTTTCAGTATAATTACTTTCTTTTGTATTTCATAGGTTTGTATTTGCGATTATTTTGAAGTTGTTAGCTTTTTGTGCTCTGTCACCTTTTTTTAAAGTCCTGGCCAGCTTTTGATGGATTTCTTTGATATACATCTTTACAACATATATTCATCCGTTATTATGGTAAAAACAAAATAGAAAACTGGCAGTTTGGTTACAGAAATGATGGGACAGGGATGATTAAATTGGGCTGAGAGAAACAAATACAGTTTAGAATAATCAAATGTCAATGATTAAATGGCACATTCAGTCAGATATAATAGGAAACTGAAATGCCCCTTTGAGACTCAAAAGGAAAAAGAATGTTGAGGTTATCTATGATTATTCAGGTTTCTCACATTGTTGGTGATGCCCAAAGTGCACCTTTCTCTTGACCCACAATAGCTATTCTAACTTTCTTTCAGTGATGTCCCAAGCAGAGTGAATAGTTTCTGCATTGCTTCTAAAATAAGGAATTTCCATATCATTCAATAGGAATTTGCTTTCCAGTTTCAGGTGGAAAAGGTCCTTTTACTTAATTTTACTTTTCCTGCCACAGAGAAGTCTGGATGGTTCATTCCACCATTTGAAGAAAATTGGAGAACAAATGTGATGATGCTCAGGAGCAGAATTCAATGTCTTCCAACTTAGGCAATGATGCAGATGATCAGAAAATAATCAGGATGTGCCAAAAGTGTTAACTGATAATTTTGTTTTTAAAATAAGCAGCTTTTTTGTTCTATTGAAGAAAAAACTCACATTTATAGGACAATAGTCCAATCAGCTTCCTGAGCTTGTTACACCATCCAGTTAGATCGTGACTGATCTGTACCTCGACTCCATTTAGCCACCTTTGCTCCAGATTCATTCTATTGCTAATGCCTTTCAGAACCTCAGGATGTCCCAAAGTGTTCCACAGCCAATTAAGTACTGGAAAATACTCAGCAGGTTGGGCAGTATCAGTGGTGAGAGACTTTTCTCTCTCTCCACTGATGATGCCTGACCTGCTGAGTGTGTTTTCCAGGATTTGCCTTTATATTTCAGATTTCCTACATTTGCAGTATTTTGATTTTATGTACTTTTGAAATATAGCAGCCAATTTGTGCACAAGGCCCCACAAACAATAGTGAGATAAATGACTAGATAATCTGTTAGTAGTGATTGCTGAGGGATAAACGTTGGCATGACACCGAGAGAATTCCCCAGTCTTCAAGTAGAGTCATGAGATGTTCTACATCCACTTGAGAGGTCAGATGGGGCCTCAATTTAATGCCTTATCCAAAAGACAGTACCCCACAACAGTGCAGCAGTCCGTCAATACTGAACTAAAGTATCAGCTTAGTTTATGTGCTCTAGTCTTTGGAGCGCAGCTTGAACCTATGACCTTCTGACTCAGTTGAGAGTGCTATCACTTGATTATCTGACATAATGGTGAAATACTACCACAGATACAGAAAGAAGTGTTGCAGACACCAAACAACAGTCCTTTGGAATGTTCTTTGCCAAATGCACCACTTAATATAGGGCAAAAGCTAATAAAGGGCACATTGCAGTTTGGTAAAGATTTGACTAAGACTTGCACCAATTATAATTTATTCAGTGTTCCTTTCCTCAAGCTGAAAAGGTGATTATCTGGCCCACTAATAAATAACTTAATAAAGTATTGCTGCAGTCTAGTTCATTTTTATCAACTACCTGCTGTTGAGTTCATCTTCCCTACCAAAGTGTGCAATTGTTTGTTTCATCAGGGTAGTTCCAGGTGTGAAGCAGCCATTGCATAATGTACACACACAAATGTATGAATAATGACGGAAAAAGTTGTTCAGCAATATTGCTGTTTTAAAAACCAGTCAAAAGATATGGATATACCGTGACAGCCTAGAACATGATTACAGCATCATATGTATATATTTTCAACTTAGTTTAGATAACCGTAAAACATCAAATTAAGTCTGCTCTTGAATAGTGAAATGCTGAATTAATGAAGGACAAGATAATTAGCTTGCCACTTTCCAAATCTAGTATTTGTCCCTTTATGTATGCATGTTATAAGATGAGATTATAATTCTGAAGAGACCTGTTTATATTACCACGAATGCCCACCATTCAGGAAAGTTAACCAACTGACAAAATGTCTTTTTTTTTAAAACATTTCTGGTGTTCTACTATGATACTCTGTGCCAACGATGCCAGACAGAGACTTACATTTCCCCCATAAAACTATTGTTCCCCCACCCTTGACAAATGTTATCAGAGAGTTATTGAAAAAAGGCTAGATGCTTCTTCATAGAGTATGAGTTGAAATTATTCTCAGGTAGTGACAGCGGCAGACACTCCTTTAGTTGAGGAATGATGTATGACGCAGGGGGCTAAACAGAGGCAGAAAATAAAAATATGTTTTGAAATGTTGGAGGCAGGAATTTATCATATAAAAGCATGTTTAAGATAACATTGAGGGAGATGTCTACACATGATAAAGTAGGAACACTTTTGCCCTCACAAATGGAACAAGCTTCCCTAACATTGAAATAAAAATACATATGAGTAATTTAACCATTTCCATGGCCATTTTGACTCTTGTAATTTATTAAATGAGACAGGAACTTTTCGAAATATTGGCAGTCAGGAACCCTTTCACTGCTTTACTTTGCAAATGAAGGACTAGCAAGTGGTATTAATGAGCCATTTTGAAAATGAAGCATTTTCATTTGCTGAATGAAAAAATCTGGTATCGGTTGGAAAGAAAAGATGGCATCAGTAAAAGTTACCATTGAGCTGCTGAAGTGTCTCAAAAACCCAACTGGTTCAATAATGCCCTTTAGGGAAGGAAACCTGCTGACCTTACACAGTCTGGCCTATATGTGACTCCAGTCTCATACCATTGTGGTTGACTCTTATCTTCCCCTCAGAATTGACGTAGCAAGTGAGTCAGTTGTATCGACCCACTACAAATAGTAGCAAGAATAAATTCAGACGGACCGTTCCAGTGCCATACCTATCAGCCAACAACTTAGACTTCTCCATCACCATTCCTGGGTATGTCTTGAACCATCCGCATGGCAGATCCACCAGAGATGGACGAGCAGTGGTATACAGTCGGAGGGAATAAGTCCTCATGGTCAACTCCGGACCCCATTGTAGTGGCAAGTAATATTTGCACCATGGTGCCAGGCAATGACCATTTCCAAGAAAACAGCCTAACCACTTTCCTTGACATTCAATGGCATCGCCATCATCGTGTACCCCACCATTAACATTGTGGGAATCACAATTGACAAGAAACTCCACTGGACCAGCCACATAAATGTGTTGGTTACTAGAGCAGATATGATGCTGTGTACTCTGTGGTGAGTGACTTACTTCCTTATTGCCCAAAGCTGTGTGTAAAGGAATGCTCTTCACTTGCCTAGATAGGTGCAGCTGCAATTGCACTCGAGAAGCTCGACGCCATCCAGGATAAAGCAGTGCACTTGATTGACATTGCAGCTACTAGCCTAAACATCCACCCCTCCACCATTGTGTCCTGTGGTTGCAGTGTGTATTATCTACAGGATGAGCTGCAGCAACTCGCCATGGTACCTCCCAAACTTGTGACCCCCAACACTTAGAAGAACAAGATCAGCAGGTACACGGGAACACAAATACCCCTTCAAGTCTCACAATTCTGACTTGGACATATGTCACTATTTCTTTATTGTTGCTGAGTCAGAATTCTGGAACTCGCTACTTAACAATTTGAACACATTCACTTAATATTGAATATTTATCCCCTGTGGTTAACCATCCTTTCTCAATATTGACATCTCCAGTTCTGATCTCTTTACCTGAGAAGTAGTTGACCATCAACTTCAGAAAATTGCCTTCTAAACACAAGACAGCATTGATCAGATTTTATGCAAGAGTGATTTGGAAGAGAGAGCTCAAGCATTTTGTGAACACCTTGTCCTTTTGATTTTTCTAAGTATATGCACATTATTCAAATGATTGATTTTGCTAGTCTATTATCCAAACAAAAGTTTGCACACTATCAGTGCCAAAATTACAAAACAGTTTCCTGTAATATACTGCCGTTTGGTATCATAATTACATCTTCTGCACTAGCCCACCCACAGCCATAATTGCTGTTTAAAAGGAGGATCAATAAACAATGTGCAACTTGCAAAGAATCATACAAGCCTACTTGGCTGTATTCAAAGAAAAGTCTCTATAATGGCTGTGTTCGATCACAGAGCTATAGTATAACCCTGAACTAACATGTTTAAAGAAATGCTTAGATCTGTAATTAATTCAAATTATTTCATTGAAGTGCACCTTTTTTTGTCTAAACAGCCTTTACCAGAAAAAGATCAGAAAAGGAAATTACAACCTTTAAAGTTGTAATTAGCATGCTATGTTTTTTATTCTATGCTTTCTTACTGCTGTTTTATAATTCATAGGTTTAGACTTCAGTTCACTCACATGTATTTTCACATTTAATGATATACTTTCACTGCTACTGAATTGATATGTAAAGTTTGCTCCAACTTGAAAAAATTATAGTCGTAAAATGCTCTAAAATCTGTTGATTTGTACACCAGGTTTGCCAAGCACATAAGTGACCCCACTTCCTCCTTTGAGGTCCTGGTGTAGCATTGTGGTATTGTAAATTGACCTTGCAACAGGAATCCGATGCCGATGGACTCCAAAAATATATATATTTATCTTTTAATTGTGTCCCTTTTGGCCTGAGTGGCCTCTTTGTCCCCATCTTGGGAGGGTGGGGCGGTGCTCCATGTTTCTGTTGGCAACTTAAGGGGAATGCTTCTCTTATGTCACTGTCGGTGTAAATGGCCCTGTTCCCAGGGTTTTGGGGTAAGCAGTAGATGGAAGTCCTGCATGTGCATTTCTAGTGATGTAATAGCACAATTGAATTTCGAGACTCTTACCTCGCCCTCATTGCTGCTGCCCTCATCGCCTGAAACTCAATCTTCTCCATGTTCTCCTCACTGCATTTCTGAGCTGCACCTAAAACACATTCCAACGTGTCCAACATTTTGCTTTGCATCCTATCTGTATGAAGGCCCCCTTGCCTGCAGTAAATATTTTTTCATGGGGTGTGGGTGTCATTGGCAAGGTCAGCATTTGTTGCCCATCCCTAATTGACCTTGACAATTGAGTGGCTAGGGCTAGGCCATTTCAGAGGGCAGTTAAGAGTCAACCAAGTGGCTGTGGGCCTGGAGTCACATGTAGGCCAAACCTGGTAAGGACAGCAAATTTCCTTCCCTAAAGGACATTAGGGAACCAGGTGGGTTTTTAAGACAATCGATGATAATTTCAAGACAGCGTTACTGAGACCAGCTTTCAGTTCCAAATTTGTATTAATTAATTTAAATTCCACCAGCTGCCGTGGTGGGATTTGAACCTGTGTCCCCAGGGCATTAGCGTAGGCCTCTGAATTACTAGTTTACTGATATAACCACTATGCTACCGTCTTTTCATATCACTCACCACTTCTGTTAAATTTGTACCCAGTGTGCAATGTCTATAAGTAATATAGAAAAGAAAATGAGATATTGGGGGCCAAGAGCTGTTGATTCCAATGCTGTAGGAGCTTTTGACTTCACCAGCTTGTACTGAGTTTTCTACACTCCATGGGCTGGATTTTGTTCCCAGCCTGACGTCCGTTTCCGTGGTGAGGTGGTGGCCGGAAAATCGGAATGGCAGCAGCCGCCACGGAACCTGGCCTGATCTTTCCAGGGCTTCGGCCTTCCCACCCAGAGGCCAAATGAGGCCCTTAAGTATCCTATTGATGGCCAATTAAGGACCTGTTCCCGCGCCATGGCCGGAGGGTGGGGATCTCCGCCATGCGTGGAAGATGCCTTGGAAAATGAGGCGCCCTCATTGTGGGTTTGGAGTTGGTCCCAACTTCACCACCACCCCCCCCCCCCAATATCCCCTCCCCTGAACCACTGTACCTCTGGGACATACCCTCCCCCAGGACCAAGCGCCCCCCCCCCCACCCCCCCAATGGGTCCTCGGGACCGGCCCCGGCGACCCCACCTCATCTACCTCAGGTCCAGGGTTCCAGTGCTGGCCTGGGTTTGAGGCCTCTGCAGTACCGCTCCTGGTGGCACTGCCGAGACCACTGAGCCGCCGACCCTGTGATTGGCTGGCAGCTCTTGGAGGTGGATCCCCATCCCTATTAAGTGTTTAAAGGGACAGGGATCCCGCCTGCTTTAACTTTGACCCCAAAAGACAGGAGGATCACTCCAGGGGTCAGAAAAAAATGCAGAGGCGGGGATCCCCCCCCCCCCCCCCCCCAACCTTTCGGCCCAGCGCTGGAGCTCCGCTTCTTGCATAAAATCCAGCCCCATATCTTGAAAATTTAGTTGCTATACTTCCTCCCATCACATTCCTACTGGGCAACGTTCCCACTCAGTGCTGTTATGCAAGTAGTATTTGAGCTAAAAATCTGGCATTAGTTGTGTTCTGTATGAGTTTTTTAAAAAAACTTCCAATGCAATAGTTTTGGGAGGAAATATTTATTATCAGGGTCATTCATCCCGGATATTGGATATTTCTCTGTCTGAGTTTATCTGATCCACTGTACCATTTTTGAAAAGGCTAAATCAATTCAGAAGCTAATTTTAAAAACAATAAAATCTCTATCTTTGAGACATAAACCACACACTTAGGCAGCAAGTAACCACAGAGGAAGGTAGCATTCATGAATTGACTGTTAGAAACTTTTGTTTTAAAAAAAAAAAATCCGCTTTTCTCTCAACCCTCTCTTTTTCTCACCTATCCTTCACTCCTCTCTCTTGCCATTTTGTTCTTTTTCCCCTTCACTCTTTACATCTCTCAATCATTATTCATTTGTTATTTCCTCTCACTCACTATCCACATTTTGCTATCCGAATCAGTTTTTCTTTCCTGTGTCTCACTGGCTATCAGATACCCAGTACAGTGTTCCCCAAGCACTGGAAAATTTGAGGCTGTAATTTAAAAAAGTTCATAATAATTGCTGGTAAAATGAAAAATATTTGGGAGAAATGACCAATTAAATGAAAATTTGAATTGGAGAAATCAGTGTGGTTCTTGTCATTTGGCTACCCAAGAAGTTTATAAAGAAAGAAAAGCTTGCATATATAGCATCTTTCACAACCTCAAGATGTCCCAAAAGCTTTACAACAAATGAAGTACTTTTGAAGTGTAGTCGCTGTTAGGATGTATAAATCAAAACTCATGATTTTTTAACAATGATTATTTGCTCTTGCACAGTTTTGAAATTGACTATTGCATAAAGGGAGCAGGATTACTGTCATCCTTTTCAGTAAACAATTAAGGAACAGGGCAAGGGGGAAAAATGAGATAGTCACTCTTTGCTAATGTTGCTGTGTACCATTGTGACTGGTTACATAACAAAATTAATGGCATATGGGATTCGATGGAGGATATTGTAAATCCAACAATGTGATGTATTTGAGTTATTCGAATTGTCTAATCCAGATCCGCTCTCGCAAATTAATTAACGCTAATTATGGGGTGGCACTGTGGATGAGAACTTAGTCCTTTGAGTGGATTACCTTTGTCATTTTTGAATCCAATAAATACCATTTGGGGAAGAAATCGCTTCTATCCTTACACAAAACAATCTTCGTGCAATTTTTAGTGGACATAAAACTGATCTATTCAGCCTTGGAGAAGCCACACTTACAGGAAATGGAAATGTTACTAATATGTTATGGGTCATACTTTGAGCCTTTATGGTATATTGTTGCAAAAACACTAACAAAAGAGAAAGTAAGTAACTATCAGCCTGTACCATAATATTGCATACTCATAGGCTACTCCTGTAACATCACAGATACTCAGTGGAAGAACAGGAAGGAATTAAAAGGCAGACCAGAAGTTGGCATTATTGCCATGAGACTACTCCAGGATTTTTTTTTATGATTGTCATGCAGTCCCCCACCAGCCAAGAATGAGGCACATTAATTTCACCACATGGACATAAATTCCAAATTGTTGCTGAGAAGAGGCCTGTGACCAGGGTTTGCCAGGCCCCTAGCTGGAAAGACATCTTTGCATATTAACAGTGCGTAGAACAAAGAAGCTATCCCCTGCTCCAATACAATCCACAAACAGACTTGGTCAAACCAGTTAGTCACATGACTAACATGCTTGGCAGTCTGGGTTTTTTTCTGAATTGTACAGTTTTGAACTGAAAACCCGCAGAAAGCTGAATTGAAAAGACCTCTCCTGGCTGGCTCACCACAGCCTCTCTTGTCTGCTCCCATCTCTTTCTCACGGAACTCCAAAACCCACTGAAGACACATGAACCCCAAGAGAGAAAGGTCTTCTACAGTGAACAAAGTTTAAGAAGAATTCTGGGCCCCAACGAAAAGCAAGATCTACCTACAATCAAGGACTCTGCAGTGAGCTTGAAGCACAGTAATAAAAAACCCTCTTCAGAGATTGCCTCACACTTTTCCAATTTATTTTTCTTCTCTTTCTGTCCCTATCTGCATGTGTGTATCGCCTATGCATGCTAGCGTGGACACGTCGTGTATCCATAAGTGTTAACTGAATTAGAGTTTAATAAATTTCACTTTTCTTCTTTAAACCTGAGAAAACCTGTTGTGCTGGTTTCTTTGCCTTATAATTGGAAAGCGGTGAACAAGGATTCACCAAGGGGGCGCTAAAAACAGTGTGTTTAAAAATAAAACCCTGTTGCAGCAAGACTAGGTGAAGGCTGAAAGGGAACCCTAGATCACTTTCTCACCTGGTCGTAATGATGTATACTGAACTTTGGTCTTGAATCCATTTTTGTTTTGTTGATGGTAGGCCTCAGTACCTTCCTTGCTGTTGGTGTGCTCACAATAAAAGATTAACAACTTGCAATGTTTATTTAGCAGTAATTTACAGCTTATTGTAATTGTTATGGGGAAGTTTTTTCTTTTATTCCAATTTTCTTCTCCCCCTCCAGTGAAGGTGCTGATTCTTGTAGGAATATGGTTTCATAGATTACCAGCAGCCTCCAAGAGCTCACCCAATTAAATAATTATGTATTAGGTGAAACAATGAGTACCAACCCAACTATTCAATCATGGAGAGATTACGACTGTCTCTCTCAAATCTTCCACCAAAGGTCATAGGCTAGTGATCAAGAGTGGGAATTCAGTGTCATTGTTTTCCCCCAGCTCTGGAGTGCAGCAGCTGGAATTGGCTATGTAGTGTTGATATGGAATTGAACCTAGGACCTCCTGGTCTTTATGATTTGGATGCTGTTACCCACTAAGTCCTCCAGGAAGCTGCATCTTGAAGTTTAATATTCAAGATCCTTTCTGGAATGGTCTACCATTTCATATTTACCTAGCTTTTCACACAGTGCAGTGACTAGACCTTAAATAAAACTCCCAAATAAAAGCATGGTCATGTATATTTTAAAGATTAAAGATAGACTTAAAGGTGTTTGTTTTTTGAAAGCACAGAAAAATTGGTATTTTTGTTTTTCGCTGTTAGATCCAGAATTTGGCAAATAAATGATGAATAGATAATGCAGCTACCCACAGGGTCAGGAAATGGGGGTAGAGACATGCTTGTGAACTGTGTTGGCTCTGTGCTCTACCAAAATTGTTTGTTTACATGGGAGGCAAGGGAGCGTACACCACTAGTAATTAGTGGGGGGGTTTTGGTATTTGACTTGTTTGGTGGTCCACAGTTCAGATGTCAATCCCTGTGATCCCATCCCAGAAACTGGCACCTAAATAGCTCAGTCTTCCACTTAGCAATAGTGCCAAAATAAACTACTCATCAGCTGTTGTTGGTGCAGCAAGGATCAGTCTGCCTGGGACCAAGACAGAATAAGTTACAAGAGAATTCTTTACTGGAAGCTAGCATAGCACTAGTTTCTAATACTTTAACTTAATAACTTAAAAAATATTGTATTTGAAGTTTACATAAAATGTTTGAAAAGGAACCATAGCTTTTTATTGATTTATTTGCTGGTCAAGATAAGTGGTGGTTTCAAACCTTTCTGTTTAAGAGGCCCTGCAACAAATATTAGCACATTCCTGGGGGACCCCATTCTAATTTGGATATGATAGTATCAACTGCCCAAAGGAAAATTAGGTATTGTTGTAGAACATGCTTTTATCATGCTACATATATAATGCATTAATTAGGCAAGAAAACTCAAAAAAAAATTAAGGATCCTCAAGACATTAACCTGAATTTTCCAATTGATATTATTTTATCACCAATGCGAACCCATTAAGTTGATTACTGCTGACATCAAAAATAACATCAATCAGGAAATCCAGGTTACTATGCTCACAGCACATGGTATGACTGGCCCTGAGTGTATGGAAATCGAATGACCTCACACACCACAGCTTGAAAACCAATGAGGCAAAGGAAATGAGAACTAGGTACTGGAATATTTTATGCCGCCTTTCCACCTAATGTAAGCTTTGATCACTTATTGGTTTAGATGATAAGTAAAATAATATAAGAAATGCCTCAAAATATTTTGTATAATGAATTATTTTTAAAGTGCAGTGTCTGTTGGCGCAATTGTTACTTGCAATTTATTGGCCTGAGCCGAGAAGTTGTTCAGGTCTTGCTACCTGTGGGCATGGACTCCTTCATTATCTGAGGATTTGCAAATGGAGCTGGACACTGCCATCATCAGCAAACTCCCAATTCTCACCATATGAAGGAATAAAAGCTATTGATGTACAGCTGGATAGTTGGGCCTAGCAAGCTGCCCTGAGGACAAAGCTTAGAAATGTAGTAAACAGTGAGGAGGATAGTAACAAACTTCACATGGGCATATGCAGACTGATGAAATGGACAGGCATCTGGCAGATGAAATTTAATGCAAAGAAGTGTGAAGTGATGTATTTTGGAAAAATGAATGAGAGACAATTTAATTTTTAAAAGGGGTGCAGGAACAGAGAACTGGGGTTCAGATGCATAAAACTTTAACAGCCATATCGCCTTATCCTGCTACCTTCAAAGATTTGTGTGTCGGAACTCCCAGGTGTCTTTGTTACTGCATCCCTTTTAGAATTGTAGTATTTAGCCTTGAAAAGGGAATATTTGTAGGGCTATGGGGCAAGAGCGGGGGAGTGGGACTAATTGAATAACTCGCACAGGCACAGTGGGCTGAATGGCCTCCTTCTGTGCTGTATCATTCAACAAACTCCTGCAGCAATTTCCTAGGGCTTAAGTAATTGGTCTCCCATGACCATCTTCCTTTGTACCAGTTACTGGAGTCTTTTCCCCTTGCTACCTACTGACTCCAGCTTTACTAGGGCTGCTTAGTGCCACACTTTGTCAAGGGTAGTCACTCAACCACACCTCTGGATTTAGCATATGTGTCCATGTTTGGGCCAAGATTGTAATGAGGTCTGGTGCTGGGTGGGCTTGGCAGAAGCCAAACTGAACATTAATAAGTAGGTTATTGGTGTTTAAGAGCCACTTGATAGCATTGTTGATGACTCATTCAATCATTTTGCTAATGATTGGCAGTAGCTTCATAAAGAGGTAATTCAGTGGGTTGGATATGTCCTGCTTTTTGAGGACACACCTGGCTAATTTTCACATCATCTGTTTGATTCCAGTATTGTAGCTGTATTGGAACAGTTGGTGGTGTGGCTAGTTTTGGAGCATAGGATTTCAGTACTGCAGCTGAATCTTGTTGGTTCATGTAGTCTTTGCAGTGTTCAATGTACTCAGCTGCTTCTTGATGTCACCTGAAGTGAATCAAAATGGTTGAAGACTGGCATCTGTGTTAGTGGAACTTTGGAGGAGGCTGAGAAGGGTCATCCTTTCGGCACTTCTGGTTGTGAACATTTCAGCCTAGTCTTTTGCGTATCGTTGATGATGGAGATATTCAAGGAGCCATCACCGCCCTTTGCTTAATTGTCCACCACCATTTGTGATTGCATGTGGCAGAATTGCAGAGCTTTGACCTGAACCATTGGGTGTGGCATCGATTATCTGTCTAGCGTGTTGCTTTTGCTGTTTAGTATACCTGTAGTCGTGCACTGTTGCTTCAGTAGGTTGGTGCCTTATTTTCATGTATGCCTGTAGCTGCTCCCAGGATGCTCTTCTACACTTCACTTCCCCTGCTTGGACTGGATTTTGTTCCCAATCCGATGTCGGGTTCCGGGTTGGGGGGGTGGGGTGGGGGTGCAGAGAATCAGAGCAGCAGCGGCTCGCCATGAAACCCTATGGCGGGATTGCCAGGCCCGATCTACCCAGCAGTGGGAAAACTCCGTGGTGACCCATCTGCCGCTCTTTCCGTGTGCTAATTAGCTGTTTGCATTAATTTAAATGTAAATCGCAGCAATCTTGCCTTCTGTTGCCACCAAGGTGGGGAAGGGGTCAACTCTGCAGTATCTAGGGGAAGGGGTGAACTCTGCAGTATTTGTATAGGGAAGGGGGTGTGGGGTGGAAGGGGTCAACTCTGCAGTATTTGTATAGGGAAAGGGGGGGGAAGGGGTCAACTCTGCATTTTGTTGAACTGCCTGCAGGGCTGGTAGCCTTTAAAATGGTGCCAGCACCTGCTTCCACATCAGGTGACACTGTGAAAGGTGTTGCCAATGCCACCCCCACCACGTGATTTGGAGGTTGGCCGCTGTGAATATGCTAAGTGGCGGCCCGCCACAAAATCACGACAGCGCAGGGCGGCTGCCATTTTCTGCATCCACCCCTCTCCCAACAGCGGGACAACAAAATCCAGCCCCTTCTCTCTGTCATCTCCTCCAGCCCTACTTACCTCGAGAACTCGGCGTTCCTTCAACTTTGAACTCTTGTGCATTCCCTTGCTAAACCTCTCCACCTCTCATCTGTCTCTCCTCCTTTAAGACGCTTCTTAAAAGATACCTATTTGACCAGCATTGTCACACTCACTCCTTTGACTTGGGCCAGGATTTTATGCTCTCTTCCGAAGAGAGAGATGGGGGCGGGGGCGTAAAATGGAGTGGGAGGCTCGGGTGGGCCCTTCACAACTTACTCCCGCCTCCGCCGTCATTTTACACTGGTCACTTAAGGGCCTCCGACCACCACCACGGGGATTTTACCATTGGCAAGCAGACGGCCCGGCCCAAGAGAAGCCGACTGTTAAAAGGAGGCAGCCTTCTGACAGTCTGGGGGGTGGGGGGGCGCTCCTGATCAGGCACCTGTGACCAATGGAGGGCCGCTCCCGATGCCCCAACCAATGCCCAACATGTCCTCCTTGCCACACCGGGGCCTGACCGATCACCCCTGGCGAGGCCCCAAAAACTTAGCTTCTCCCAGGCTGTCCTTCCTCCTCTTCTCGAAGCTGAGTTGCAGTCCCAGCAGTGGCCACAGCTCCCGTTGATTGGCTGGCAGCTCCATTAGGCGGGACTTCCTGCCTCAATGAGGTGGAAGTTCCACTTGAGACCAATTAAGGGCCTGGGGACCGTAAAATACGGTCTGGATCCCCAGGCCAGGCAGAGGCAGGATCGCTTCCGACTTTTCGGTCAGTGGACAGCTCCCGTCCAACGAGAGTGAAATTCCGGCCTTGGTGTCAGTTTCTGTCTGATGTTCCTGTGCTGTGTTATGTTAACTTTTACTATGTTAGAGACACTATATAAATGGAAGTTGTTGTTGTGTTTGTAATTCCATGCCAAATTGGGGGTAATTTTATGTTGTGAGCTCATGCCCAAAGTTTCCTAGAAGCCAGCTACAGAATCCAATTACCAGCCAAGAGACCCTTCTCTTTTGGATTGTTGCAATCAGGGTTGCTGAATAAGAGCATAGGATTTTTTTTTTAAAGGGATTAGAGGACTATGAGTGTTGATGGCACTGGCTTTAAATGTGGCAAAGATGTACCCAATTGTATGTCATAGTAAAGACTAGGGATGGAAACAATTACTTTTTAATAGGTTTTTAAGGCCTTTATTAAACTGTACATATGCTTCATCTGCATTTTATTCATAGCGTGTTACACATAAATGAAAGTTTATGGATTACTCACAGAAGGTAATTAGTTGAGTGAACTAATGATGTGTGGAACTGTTTCATATGTTGAGTAATTTGGGATGGGCAAAATAAACAAAAACAGAAAATGCTGGAAATACTCATCAGATCAGGCAGCATCTGGAAAGAAAGGGAAAATGTTAATGTTTCATGTATAATTCTTGAATTCTGACAAAGGGTTAAAAAGGATGAAAGTTGAGATCACTTAAAATCATATATATTAATAACATGCTAGCATCAAAGAAAACAACAGGTCACATGAAGCACAAGGAGGTGTGCAACATTGGGCAGGATATTTTGCCTGCTAATTTTAAGCATCTATTTCCCTCCTCAGCCCTTGTGGGGAAACATCTGGCTTCTGCTCAGCACTTTTTCAAGATGGCATGACTAATTTGGGTTGAGATTGTGTGCAAACCCGTACCCTGTCAAAATAAAATGATATTTTTAAACGCTGTTTTATTTTGCAGGTGTTGCATACAAGGCAGTGTTATTTGCAATGGAGCAGTCATTGCAAAAGGAGCTGACCTCAAGGATTGTCTGGTGGGAAGTACACAGCGGATTGAAGCTAAATGTAAGCATTTTTATTAATATTCACCATCACTTGAGCAGAAAAGTGTACTGTGATGAAGCACAGCTTGTAAACCTTGTTTTTTAAAATATATTTTCAGTTATTTTCTTCTCTTCCATCTAGCCATCCCATAACCAAAACTGTAGTGACTTCTGATTCTAGGCCTGGATTGGCACAGGTTTTTCCATAACTCCAATTACGGAGACACGCTGAGATTTGGAATGCATTGTCACATCAAAAGTATTCTTTTGAGCAGCTTTCCTTAAAATTCTAAATTCTGCACCCATTCATATTTCTTTCAGCTCTTCTGTTAAAGCAACTGTTGACTCTTGCTGAAAACAGTTGCAATTAAATTAGAACGCTCCCTAACTTAAAAGTGGTTTTAATAATTAAACTTGTGAAATGTTACCCTAGAAATTAAAACATTATGTAGGCTGTGTGCCTTTAAGACTGAAAAACATATGCAAATGTGCTTACATTTCTTTTAAGTACAGTCCCTCCCAAGTACCATGAAATATTCCACAGCTAAGAGAATTTGGTATCAAATTTCTGCCAATGCAACTGTTTAATCAGATATTAGACTGAACTTCGGCTTGTTCTTCTCATTTATGAAATATTAACTTTTCTTCTCCGTTCTTTCGCAACGCGCCTTGCCTCCATTCAGCACACTCTGCTCACAGTCCTCACTGAGATCAGGCACTCAGTCGTTTGTTTATTTTAAGTTAAATAGTGTACTAAATGCTTTGATATTGCTTTCTTTCCCAGATCTGGTTGCCAGAGAATGGGGTTTGACATCCCGCCAACTGTCAAATATGTATCTCTTTGCTGTATGTTTAATGGTGCAATTAAAATGTTGAATTCTTTTAGTACATGTTTACCACATAGTCTACTATGTTGCAAATGGCATTACCTTCGCATAAACACTGTTTAGTTTAATTGAAAACGTGTTGAATTTATTATACAAATAATTACAATTTAAAGACAATATTCAAAGCTTTATTGTTTCAAACATCCTTTATTAGTTTAAACATTGCAGTATAAAACGTTTTCAAGGCATTTAACTTTTTCATTAAACAATTAAGCATTTGGTTTACAGTAAATACATTTGACAGCTGGCAGAGTCGCCACTACCACATTCTTCAGCCAGCCCTTGAAACGATAAAATTTCTCTCTTGCGTGCTTCTCGCTCTCAGTTGCCTTGCCTTGTCTTTATGGAAAATCTTTGCGTGTATTCCTGCTGTTTTCAACAGGTCAAATCTTTTGGTAAGCATGATGTGTGTTCATAGGATTGTTTGTGTAAAGGTTATTAAAATTTTAGAGAGAACAATCAGAAGTTTATCCAAGTGCCTTACCAAGCAGTGCTGATGCTGACTAAAAGGCCTCAGAAGACTAGTCAAAAATAGATATTCGTTCCACAGACTAATTTGCCTGATTATGGACTTCCACCTACCATTTTGAGCAAGTGGAATAATCCTCCATATCATTTGCTAAAGGTAAAAGCTCTGTAGAATTTCTACTGACCACAAAGCTAATCTAACAAAGTATTGGGACTAACTAACATTATAACTTATGTTGGTCGACAGTTTTCATTCTCCAGATATTTGTGACCCAGGATTACAGGAACTATTGTGAAACCACAACATTTTAGTACTAAGTAGCACACTTTGTTTTTTTAGGGGAGGGGGTTGAAAGAGAAAAGAATCCTTAATAGCCTATGGAAAAATAAACTTGCCTGATTTGACAAATCAAATGGAAACATACAAGCAAGAATGGGAAAGTTTTATACTTTGGTGGGGAGGAGCTGAGCAGAACAAGGAAAAGTTGGAGGGACAGAAATCCCTGGGTTACGGACTGCACTTGCACATTTCCAGTTATCCACTTATAAAGCAGCATGAGTAGAGGGCTGAGAGCATGGTTTCAAGCCTTCCGAACCACTTGGAGCCTTCCCAAGAGGACACCCTGAGCTAGAGACATACTGTAGAAGCTATAATAAAATAGACTTGCTAATTGGAGTCATTGGGGTGGTTTGAAATACATCAAATTCATGCAAATTAATGTCCTGTGATGTCAGTAGATCCCTGACATTTTTAACTCAAAATCAGAAGCCCCACCAGCACTCAACCTACTAAATAAGATGTAATGTGATTGGTTTCAGAAAGCCACTGGAAGCACTGTAGACACTTGTATTATGGGGGTGAGTGCTGTTGTGCTTTTTGGATATCCGTTGAACTTTTAAGCTTGAGGATTGCAGGTTTCTGATTTTATTTTTGCATTATTAACCTGAATAAGCAAGCACAGCTTATCGTGGGTGTCTTTTGTGTTTTAGTGTTTTGGATAGGAGTAAGAGAACCAGCAATAGCAGCAACTTCAACACCCAGGTGGATTAGCTGGCTGGTAAACAGCAGGTTACGAGAGCTTCCTGTCGAAAGCCTTAAACAACCTATAGGTCTGTGGCCTATGTGAGTTTTCTAGATATCTTGGAAGAGCAGTGGATATTAAGGCTTCACCTCTGCAAGCAGGCTGGTTCCTACAGCTTCCTGCAATCAAAACTGTTGCCTGCTGTGCCAGGTAACCATGTTTTGCCAGTGACTGTCAAAGTCACCACCACCCTTAACTCTTGGATCCATCCAAGTACATTTCCAGTCTGCAGTGCACAAGAGTTTCAAGCAGGTCAGCACTGCCATAATTGCCAAGGTCAACCAATGCATCACCTTGCCTGTGGATGCCAACGCTCCGCTCTGGGATGTACAACAGTGGCTGGCCTCCATTGTGTCCCAAGAAGCTAAAGGAGTAGACTTCTGTAGCTCCAAGGCACCAGAAAACCAGCTTTTGTCAACAATGATTTTTACTCCTTGACCATCAGGATCATCACTGAGCACACTATATGGCTCTTGAAGCATAGTTTCAGGTGCCTGGATAGATCTAGGGAGTGTCTACTATTCTTTTGGGCCTCCTTATCTCGAGAGACAATGGATACGCGCCTGGAGGTGGTCAGTGGTTTGTGAAGCAGCGCCTGGAGTGGCTATAAAGGCCAATTCTGGAATGACAGGCTCTTCCACAGGTGCTGCAGAGAAATTTGTTTGTTGGGGCTGTTGCACAGTTGGCTCTCCCCTTGCGCCTCTGTCTTTTTTCCTGCCAACTACTAAGTCTCTTCGACTCGCCACAATTTAGCCCTGTCTTTATGGCTGCCCGCCATGACAGCTTTTGTCAACAATGATTTTTACTCCTTGACCATCAGGATCATCACTGAGCACACTATATGGCTCTTGAAGCATAGTTTCAGGTGCCTGGATAGATCTAGGGAGTGTCTACTATAAGCTAAATATAAAGTCTCATGCATCATTATCGTGTGCTGCATTTTGCACACCATGGTAATTAGAGAGAATTACAGCTGAAGGAGACAGAGCAATAACAACAACAGCTGATGAAAACTGGGGTGAAAGAGAGGTAGCAGAAGGAGGACTACCAAAACTCCTTGCAGCCACAGATACCAGGGATCAGTTGATCGCTCAGCACTTCAGTTGATCTGCTCATTCCCTACCCCTGAAAGTTACAGAAAGTCCCTCTGCATTAGCAGCCCTTATTACTTCCTTCACCCCTCCTTTAGCACTTTAAAGAACATTGAAACCATTTGCCAACTTTTATATGAATGGCATGCAGACAATGCAGACTCAGAAGCTGCTATGAAAAGACATTGCAGATCAAAGTGATAAAAATTATTAATTTAATGGAAAATGCAGTAATTGCCTTGAATTAATTTCTCAACCAAATGTCAACCCATTGTGCCTTTCTTCAAACAAATTTTATTAACTCAGCTCCTCCTACAGGATGCTCCCCCAGTGGCTTCATAATGTTGGTGGAAGGCTTCTGTTGTTCACATTGGGATCCTTGAGATACTTGTGGCTGGTGACTTCTGGAAGCTTGAGCCTCTGGGAGCTGGGCTGCAGACTGTACCACTTCAGCTATTGGGGCAGCCTGACCCAGCTGGTTTTCCAGCATCCTGGCAGGTATTGTTTGAAAGGATGGCGAAGGAGCAAGTGTGCTGACCTTCTAAGAGGACAACATATACTGCCCCTGCTGCGCCACTGCCATTCTCACGGGTCTGCAGCTCCCACTAATCTGTGGGAGAGCACACTGTAGAAGATAACTGTCACCCTGAAAGCCGCTGTTCATGTGGTGCACCAGTCTGTCCGAGGTGGAGCACGCATTGGAGCCCAGAGTCTGGATGGCTGTTGTTTGAGTCAAGCGTCTCTCTTCTTTCATTCTTACATATTATAAGATTAAGTTTACAACCCCTCCAACAAAACAAAAAAATTATTAAAAGAACTGCAATAATATCTGATTCTCCCAAGAGGCAGGTGAGAGGGGGGAACTTGGAATATCTCTCTAACCATGATACCACCTCAAGCAGATGGTTACACAGCAACAGTGGACAGAAACATAGGAATAGGTTGCCTTCCTTTGTTAATCAGAAATAGTGCATGTTGTGGTGGAACGACAAAAGTAAATGGTGTGAGTATAGACTAGGCGAGTAATGAAAAGTATTCCTTTTCAAAACTGAAAGTATATAACAGAATGATACAGTATTTCATCATTTAAATCCTTTTGCTGAAAGCAATATTGAAATGGTATTATGAGCCAAACCTTTCCTCTTGAAAAATTTGAATGGATAAATTATCATTTTTATTTGACACAAATTGTTTTGGTTGTCTTTTTGTACTGTATATATAAAAATCAGTACGTTTCATCGCATAAGCCAACCTGCAGCAGTTAGTCCTGAGGGAATGAGTTTCTTGGTGGTCCTGGCCTAGGAACTAACCTTTATACTAAAAGCTATCACAGGCAGCAGCAATCTATCCTTGAGCTTGCAAGCAGATTTCTCTTCCTCCCCACCCCAAGTAAAGGGAAGTTGGCTTTACACTAAGCTTTCTGTTGTCCTGACATTTGAATCTCATACAAAAGGGTCATTGTCCTGAGCTAGCGCAATCCATCATGAGATGAGCTTAACATCTGTCAGGAACAGTGTCCGTTCTGGCAAAAACTACAAGGCTTTTATCCTCTACAGAGTCAAACAACAGGATTTCAGTCTGACTTAGTGACTTTTACAAGAGGATTTTCGTGTAAAACAGTGCATTTTTTTATTAATGATTTACAGTACATCATAGGATAGTGGAGAAGCAGGTCTGCCTAAATAAATTTGCTTAAAGGAAATAGTTTTATTGATGTATGTGTGTGTAAAGACCAAGTTTATCATTCGAATGTCTGTATGCTCAGCAAATAAATATCTTTGCAGGCCAACAAAAATATTCAATCCTATAAAATATATTCAATAACGTACCTTAATTTAATACTGAAGATGTCTATGTAGTTACATGAAAATTATATTCCTATAAAGCTAAGACTTAGACCAGTATACCTTGTAATCAATTAGAACAATAAACAACTTCTCCAGTATTTAAACCTATAACTAGTCTTAATGAATGTTATTCACCAGCTCAGCTAGGTTTGAATTATTCATAGGTTTCCCCTTCCTCCTTGCTCTTAATAACTAATTTACAGTCGCACAATTTACACTTTAAGCTATAATTTATAAATCATTACCCCACTCATGATCAATAAAGAACCATCTTTTATGAGAGGCTGATAGAGGATAACAGATTACCATGGCAAGAATACTGTTTATTTTATAAGTTTGAAAGATTGATAACTAATGAGTCCCATCAAGGTCAACGTGCTAGTCAAATAAATTCCATGGATTTTTAATTGATACTTTTTGATGGTCATTCTCCTTTGGAGGAAAAATGAGCACTATTAAATCATTTCATTACACATTAAAATGGTAATGAAAGATTAATTTCTAATGTAATTCCCAAGCAAAGTTCAAGATTGGGAACCATGACATCCGCATAGCCTGGACAAGGGTTATTTGTTGTGTTGTACATTTATTTCATTTTTTAACAACTTGTAGAAAATAAAAATGAAGAACTAATAGAAAATAACGAATTTCAATTAATATAAAATGGTTTAGATCATAATTTTCTCATGAACAAACTGTTTCTATTCATTGCAGCATAAAATAGCAGTTGTTAAGACCAATGATACAGGGTTAGATTATTTTTAAAGGTGTCACTATTTTTGCACCCTGTCAAAAAGTCACATTGTATATAATATGAATAATTTAAATAAGAGAAAAAACTTGCACTTGTATAGCACCTCTTACAAACTCAGGATGTCCCAAAGCGCTTTAAGCTACTGAAGTACTTTATCAATATGGTTACTGTTGTAATGTTAGAAATGACGCAGCCAGTTTGTGTACAGTAAAATCCCACAAGCAGCCATAAGATATTGAACAGGTAGTCTTTTAAATTGATGTTGGTCAAGGGATAAATATTGGCCAGGAGATGGCTCTTGTTTGAAATAATATCATGGCATCTTTTACGTCCACTTGAGTGGACAGATGAGGCCACAGTTTAACGAGTCATCCAAGTAACAGCACCTCTGACTACTACACTGGAGTGTCATTATCACATATCTATTTCTGTTAATTTTAATTACTGTACTTGTCTTAGCACACTGTTCTGTGAGATGCAGATGAATGCACCTGTTCAGTGGCAGCCCCTTTCTGTTTTGATATGTAAAAACACATCACAGATTGATATTGAGCATGTTAACATCTCACTTTGGTTTTCAGTGGGCAAAGCCAGAAACAGAATTCACAGCTGCTTTGTAACCAATTAAAACCCATTTTTTTTAAAAAAGGGAAAATCACAGCAACTCAATCTGCATCAGAGGGAAAAAAAATTAACATTTTGCCCCAGGCTTTTTCCTTTTCAAATACTGATCAACCTCATGAATTTCTACAAGTTTCTACTGAGAATGGGGAAAGTAACAAAACAGCAAACAAATTACTTTTCAATTTTTTTTATTTTCCAATGAAATTGTATTTTAAGTGTTTACAGTTTAGATTTAATATGACAGTAATAAAGTATTTGTAACATTTGAAAAGCTTCATTACTGAAATAGTGTTTGTTTTGCATCACTGTGCATGAGCTGAAAACGTACAAAACACTCTGGCTCGGGGAGAAAATTATTTTCGTAGACCTACCAATAGTCAGAGGGCTAAAAATGCCCTTTTTTACACTTTTTTAAAAAATAAAAAAAGCAGATGCTGGCATTGGAGATTTTCCGATGTAATTTGTAGTCCAATGGTCCAGGAATAAACACATGCATACTATCCAGTGAAGCTGTGTTACTGACTGTTGCTACTCTTGGTCAGGGAATGGTGCTTGGTATAGCAGGTCGGAACACAAATGGCTGAAAAGTAGTTTTTGAAGTGGAGTTAAAATAAATTATTCTCAAATGGAGCCCCTGACTAAATATTTTACCTAGAAATGGGAGGGTATCCGAAAAGGTTAAAACTCTCACATCAAAGGTGGCCTTTCAACCTTTTGGTCTGTAACGTGCATCATTAATCACCCATTAATTATCGATGTTCACATAACAGTCCTTGCGTGTCTAGTTTTCAGCTGCCTAGTGTGATTTGATTTAAATTAAAAATAAACAGCTAGATTATGCTTAGTAGGTTATTGGCTTGGAAGACCATTTCATTAAGAATGTATTTCTTTGTACCTTATCTTCAATAATAGAGTCATTTACAGCACAGAAGGAGGCCATTCAGCCCATTGAGTCCATGCCAACTCTCCATGGAGTTATTCAGTCAGTCCCGCTTCCCCACTCGATCCCCATAGCCCTGCAAGTCTATTTCCTTCAAGTGGTCATCTGATTTCCTTTTGAAGTCATTGATTGCGCTTCCACCATCGTTGTGAGCAGCAAGTTCCAAGTCATTACCACCCGCTGGGTAAAAAAAGTGCTTCCTCATTCCCCTGCATCTCTTCCCCAAAACCTTCAAACTGTGCCTGCTAGTCTTTGTACCATTAATTATTAATAGGAACAGTTAATAGGAATAGTTTTTCTTTGTCTAACTTATCCAAAACTGTCGTAATCTTGTACATTTCTAGTAAATCTCCCCTCAATCTTCTTTGTTCTAAGGAGAACAACCCCTATTTTGCCACCCTAACCTTGTAACTAAAATC
Source organism: Heterodontus francisci (assembly GCF_036365525.1). Lineage (NCBI taxonomy): Eukaryota > Metazoa > Chordata > Chondrichthyes > Heterodontiformes > Heterodontidae > Heterodontus > Heterodontus francisci. The sequence continues at coordinate 38,959,488 of NC_090378.1, forward strand.
CCCTATCCCTGGAATCATTCTGCTAAATTTCCTCTGCACCCTCTCGGATCCTCACATCCTTCGGGTCTGCAGGTACAGCAAGTAATTAGGAAGGCAAATGGAATTTTGTCCTTCATTGCTAAAGGGATTGAGTTTAAAAGCAGAGAGGTTATGTTGCAGCTGTATAAGGTACTGGTGAGGCCGCACCTGGAGTACTGTGTGCAGTTTTGGTCTCCTTACTTGAGAAAGGATGTACTGGCACTGGAGGGGGTGCAGAGGAGGTTCACTAGGTTGAGGGGGCTGGCTTATGAGGAGAGACTGAGTAGATTGGGATTATATTCATTGGAATTCAGAAGAATGAGGGGGGATCTTATAGAAACATATGAAATTATGAAGGGAATAGATAAGATACAAGTAGAAAGGATGTTTCCACTGGCAGGTGAAGCTAGGACAAGAGGACATAGCCTCAAGATTAGAGGGAGTAGATTTAGGACTGAATTAAGAAGGAACTTCTTCACCCAGAGGGTTGTTAATCTATGGAATTCCTTGCCCAGTGAAGTAGTTGACGCTTAGCTTTAAAAACGTTTACTGAAGAAGCGTCAAGGAACAATAAAGGAATTAAGGGATACGGTGAGAGCGCGGGTAAGTGGATCTGAGTCCACGAAAAGATCAGCCATGATCTTATTGAATGGCGGAGCAGGCTCGAAGGGCCGGACGGCCTACTCCTGCTCCTAGTTCTTATGATCTTCCTAAAGTGTGGTGACCAGAACTGGACACAATATTCTAGTTGGGTTCAGCATAACTTTGCTGCTTTTGTACTCAATGTCTGTGGTTATAAAGCCCAAGATCCCATATGTTTTACTAACCACTCAATATGTCCTGCCACCTTCAAAGATTGATGCACATGCAGAACCACCCCCCCGCCCCCCTCAACCCAACGCAGGCCCCTCTGTTCCTATACACTCTTTAGAACTGTGCCATTAAGTATATATTGCCTCTCCCTATTCTTTCTGCCAAAATGCATCACCTGACACTTAACAATATTAAATTCCACCTGGCATCTCTCTGCCCATTCTGCGAGCCTATCTATGCCCTGTTGCAGGCAGTTCATATCAACTTTGCTGTTTACACATCTCCAAGTTTGGTGTCATCAGCAAATTTTGAGATTCTACTCTGTATTCCAAGATCCAAATCATTTATATATAGCAAAAAAAGCAGTGGTCCCAGCACTGGCCCTTGGGGAATAACACTGTCTACCATCCTCTAGTCTGAGAAACAACCATTTACTTTGACTCACTGTTTGCTGTCCTTAAGCCAATATTTTTATCCAATTGTACTCTGACCCTCCTATTCCATGAGCCTCGATTTTGTTAACTAGCCTTTATGTAGTACCTTCTCAAACGCTTTCTTAAAATCCATATAAACAACATCCACCGCATTCCCTTCATCAGCCTTCTCTATTACTTCATCAGAAAATTCAATTAGATTAGTCAAGCATGATTTGCCTTTTACCCAGTAATAGCAGAGGTGAAATTTTAGGTAAATACATGGTTTTTTTGAGGGGGGTGTATTACTTAATATTACATAAAGTTCTTTCTTCTGTGATTTTTCCTCTTGCTCAATCTTTCTTCCCCCTTTGTTCTTGCAGCAAAACACATGAATGAAGTGATAGTAGGCAATGATCGCTTGATGGAGATATAATGATGTTGCTAATGTTCTGGAACCGATATCGGTGCTGTTCACCTGAACATCATCAAACATGGAACAGCTTCCGTGGATCATTGTGAGGCACATTAAGCGCTGAATTTGAATGGGCATTGGGTTTGAATTGACTGTGCTCCTTTACGAGCTAATTTCTGTCGTCTAAGATGTTGATAATATTGGGGTCTTTTTTTAAAGCCATTTCTTGGACATCTAAAGATGGTGGTGTTTTTCAGGTGTAATAGATCAGGAATGCCTATTGATAAAAGTCTTAAAGATCCCAGTTCATGCAACAGCTAATTAAGATCAGTGAGAATGGTAGCTGACAGTTTCCTTTTTTTAAAAAAATTGTGTTAAAATCCTACTTTTGAAACAGCCTGAAATGATCAGAGAATTTTTAAAAAATAATTATTGGAGTCCCGTGTCTTAATAACTTTGAGAAGGTGATTGACATGTAGAAGAGTTTCATGCTTTGAAGTCATAATGTTCTCTGATTCATAATTTCTTTCTTGAGTACAACATCGTTGCATGAACATACTTATCCTGCAGGAATATCCGTGGGAATTAAGTCATGGCTCATGTTAATGTGCTTCGCCTTGGAATGATAGGACATGGGTTTGCATCTGTACCTGGAAAAGATGGCACTGAGCAAAAGCAAAGCATGTACAGAGAGAAAGAAAATTAACAGGTTAATTATCTGATGGTCTTTCAGATAACATTTAGCATTGATGAAAGTGTAAGGGGAGATCAGAAATCTAACTTCCTCTTAGCTAGTTAATGGTGTCAAGTAGTAGGGGGAAAGTGAACCAAGATAATTGTTACATTTGAGTTTGCAGGAATCAATAAGAAGCAAAAAAAGTGGAACTAGTGGAACTTGTCAGAGTATTAACCTGAGTGAAGTAGCATGACCCCAGGTGGAATCATCTGAGCTCTAGACCTCTCCACAACAGTGCTGCTCCATATTCACCTGCCAGAAGTATGCTTAGCAGGGCAGGGGCGCAGGGAATTGGTCTCTTCCCAACACCAAAGTTAGGACTCTGCCATTGTAAAGTTTTCCCATTGCCAAACCCACCCAAGGCTCTGTGAACCTTGTCTAAAGAGTGGCAATCAAGTTTTGAAAATTAAAATGATGCTGCTATTTGAACCCGAACAATCTGATAGAGATGCTTACTTGCTAAACCTGTCTGTCTTCATCAATTTTTACTCCTGTTAACATTTCATGTATGAAAATGAGTGATGACGTTTCCGTATCTGGTTTAGCATGTTACAAAATATTTATCCATGTTGTAATTTATTTAATCTCACGATGGTATACCATCAGGTATACTTTTTCTTAGGCTACTTGAAGTAAATGCAGAAAGTAGCTACTGCTTAAAGAAGCCTACAAAATCCCAACCTATTGCTCATCCTGAATACTGTCAGTATAGATTCATAAGGTTCCTATATCTTGTCTTGTATTTATCTCAATAAAAAAGATCTATTTACAGCTTGGTGTTTGCTTTGATTTGTAGTATATACAATTTACCACATATCCCAAGGGCACATTGCGAAAACATTTTTATATCAGCATGATGTTGATCCACATAAAATGTACTGCTAAAAACAGTGACGATAGCTGAACCTACCAACCCAAACCATTATAATTCAGTAAAAGTGTATATCTTAGAATTGTACAAAGGGCTTGATTAGGCTTTTATTCCTCTAGCCTGAAAGAGTCTCATGGTTTTGAACTTTTCAGTCATGAGTGACTAGCAATTATCTAATCAAGGGGTTCAGAAGTATTAATAAAATGATGAATAACCATTTGTAAACCATTGGATCAAAACACAAGTAGTTTATAAAGCATCATGAGGGGAGATTGTGGCATAGTGGCAGTCGCTGGACTAGTAATCCAGCTGGTGAAATTTAAATTCAATTAATTAATAAATTTACTTATTAAAAATCTGGAATTGAAAGCCAGTCTTAGTAATGGTGACCATGAAACTACCATCGATTGTCGTTAAAAACTCATCTTGGCCTTTAGGGAGGAAAATCTACTCTCCTTACCTGGTCTGGCCTACATATGACTCCAGACCCACTGCAATGTGGTCGATTCTTAACTGCCCTCTGAAATGGCCTAGCAAGACCTTCAGTTGTACAAAACCACTGCACAAAATTTGAAAAGGAATAAAACCGGATGGAATGCCCCGGCATCAACCTAGGCACTAGAAATGACAATGGTGAAACCAGACCTGTCGACCCTGCAAAGTCCCCATTGCTAACATCTGGGGGCTTGTGCCAAAATTGGGAGAGCTGTCCCAAAGATGGGTCAAGCAACAGCCTGACATAGTCATATTCACGGAAACATACCTTATGCCCAATGTCTCATACACCACGCCTGGGTGTGTCCTGTTCCACCAGCAGGACAGACTCCCCAAAGGTGGCACGTTGGTCTACATTCGGGAGAAAGTTGCCCTGGGAGTCCTCACAATTGACTCCGGACCCCATGAAGTCTCATAGTATCAAGTCAAACATGGGCAAGGAACCCTCCTGCTGATTACCACCTACCACCCTCCCTCAGCTGGTGAATCAGTACTCCTTGATGTTGAACACCACTTGGATGAAGCACTGAGGGTGGCAAGGGCACAATATACTCTGGGTGGGGGACTTCAATGTCCATCAGCAAGAGTGGCTCAGTAGCACCACTACTGACCGAGCTGGCCAAATCCTGATGGACAAATCTGCCAGACTGGGCCTGCGGCAGGTAGTGAGGCAACCAACAAGAGGGGAAAACCTACTAGACCTTGCCCTCACCAATCTACCTGTTGCAGATGCATCTGTCCATGACCGTATTGGTAGGAGATTCTGCCACACAATCTGTCTTCCTGCTGAGGATAAGCATACCCTCCATCGTGTTGTGTGGCACTACCACTGTGCTAAATGGGATAGATTCAGAACAGATCTGGCAGCTCAAACTCTGCATCCATGAGGCGCTGTGGACCATTAGCAGCAGCAGAATTGTACTCAACCACAATCTGTAACCTCATGATCCAGCATATCCCTCACTCTACCATTACCATCAAGCCAAGGGATCAACCCTGGTTCAATGGAGAGTTTTTTTTTTTCATTCCTTTGTGGGATGTGAGTGTTGCTGATGAGGCCAGCATTTATTGCCCTTGAACTGAGTGGCCTGCTTGACCAGTTCAGAGGGCATTTAAGAGTCAACCACAGTGTTGTGGGTCTGGAGTCATGTAGGCCAGACCAGGTAAGGACAGCAGATTACCTTCCCTAAAGGATTTTAGTGAACCAGATGGGTTTTTAGAACAATCGACAATGGTTTCATGGTCACCATTAGACTAGCTTTTTTAAATTCCAGATTTATTAATTGAATTAAAATTTCACCATCTGCCGTGATGGGATTCAAGCCCATGTCCCCAGAGAATTAGCCTGGGCTCTGGATTACTAGTCCAGTGACATTACCAATATGCCACCGCCTCCCCTGTGTGCAGCAGAGCATGCCAGGAGCAGCACCAGGCATACCAAAAAATGAGATGTCAACCTAATGAAGCTACAACACACGACTGCTTGCATGCCATACAGCAGAAACTGTATACAATAGACAGAGCTCAGCGATCCCACAACCAATGGATCAGATCAAAGCTCTGTAGTCCTGCCACATCCAGTCATGAATGGTGGTGGACAATTAAATGACTAACAGGAAGAGGAGGCTCCACAAATATCCCAATCCTCAATGATGGAGGAGCATATCAGTGTAAAAGAAGGCTGAAGCATTTGCAACAATCTTCAGCCAGAAGTGCCAAGCGGATGATCCATCTCTGTCTCCTCCAATGTCCCCAGCATCACAGATGACAGTCTTCAGCCAATTTGATCCACTCCATATGCTATCAAAAAATGGCCAAAGGCACTGGATATTGCAAAGGCTATGGGTCCTGACGTCATCACAGCTCTAGTACTGAAGACTTGTGCTGCAGAATTTGCTGCACTCCTAGCTGAGCTGTTCCAGTAAATCTACAACTGTGGTATCTACCCAATAATGTAGAAAATTACCCAGGCATATCCTGTCTATAGAAAGCAGAACAAATCCAATCTGACCAATTACCATCCCATCAGTCTACTCTTGATTATTAGCAAAGTAATGGAAGGTGTCCTCGACAGTGCTATTAAGTGCCACTTAATTAGCAACAAACTGCTCACTGGTGCTTAGTTTGTGTTCTGCCAGTACCACTTGGCTCCTGACCTTATTACAGCCTTGGTCCAAACATGGACAAAAGAGTTGAACTCATGAGGTGATATCAAGGCAGCATTTGACTGAGAGTAGCCAAATTGAAGTCAATGGGAATTAGGGGGAAACCCTCCACTGGTTGGAGTCATACCTAGCACAAAGGAAGATGGTTGTGGTTGTTGGAGGTCAATCATCTCAGCCCAGGACATTGCCACAAGAGTTCCTCAGGGTAGTGGTGATCTTTCATCAGAACGAACCTGAAATGTTAACTGATTCTCTCACCACAGATGCTGTCAGACCTGCTGAGTGTTTCCAGCATTTTCTGTTTATTTCTTGGAGATGATATTTGGAAGAAAACTTTTAAGTTTTAATGTAACAATTAAAGGAAGTGTCTGCTATATGCATATATGCAAGATTTTGAGTGAATTTTCTGCTTATGGTGGTGGCTGCCCTTGGTGAATTAATATTTATTTCCTGTTTTTGTGCTCACTGGCAGATTCATGCTCTCCCAGATGAGGGGTTGGTTAAGTAGAGAATTAAAAAGATCCATCTTTTGTGCTCTTATCTCCCAACTTCTGAAGAGTACCAAATATTGTATCATTGTGATATTTTCATTTTGACACTGACATTGCCTTTTTGTGCATGTTGAATAGCATAACAGTAGCTGGAAATAGTTGACACAGGGAGTATTATGAAATTAATGGTCATTGCTCATATGGGTTTGGAGATCTTTTTACTGGGATGCTTATTCTATGGAGAACATATTTTAATAACCTAATTTCCAGCAGCCCTTGTTTTGCTAACTGTTCAGTATTCAATGTAACTAATGTGCACAAAAGCAGAGTCAGAGGTACCACTGGAAAGTTTGCTCTTGGCGTTATGTGTGGATTTTTTTGTATTGATATTTAAGGTGCAGCTAAAGCATCTCTTGCATTCCTAGCATTACCAGGGAGGTGCGCTTAAACATTAGCAAATTCCATGCTGCTGCTATAGTCTTGTGCAGGACTAACAGCCTGGACATAGCTGCAGAAGTTTGACTCTGACATAGAATAAGCTGTGCTCACAAGCCTTAATAATATTAACTCCTCGTATAAGAAATTATCTTTCATAAGCACATACAGTTTTCCATCACTGGGCACATATAGGTTTTGTAGAGCACTGAAATAATTGATAATGAGTAGCATCAGGCTATTTTGAGGATTCCTGTTCTTCTACAAACATTTCAGTTCACTTCATTTGTTTGCCCCACCCAGTTAGATATAGCTACCAAATCATGGAACTGAAGGGAACCTTTATAGAATAATGAGTAGGTAATATCATAATACATCTGTCTTGACACTACTCACTGCCCAATCCTACAGAGAACTTGCATTTATATCAGAGAACCATAGAAAAGTTACAGCACAGAAAAAGGTCATTCAGCCCATTGTGTCTGCGCCAGCTGAAAAAACTAGCCATCCAATCTATACCCACCTTCCAGCACCTGGTCCATAGCCTTGCAGGTTACAGCACTTGAGGTGCAGGTCCAGGTATCTTTTAAATGAGTTGAGGGTTTCTGCCTCCAATGCCTATGCAGGCTGTGAATTCCAGACACCCACCACCCTCTGGGTGAAGAAGTTTTTTTTCATGTCCCCTCTAATCCTTCTACCAATCACCTTAAATCTAAGCCCCCTGGTAATTGACCTCTCCACTAGGGGAAACAGGTCCTTCCTGACTATCTAGGCCCCTCATAATTTTGTACACCTCAATCAAGTCACCCTTCAGCCTCCTCTGTTCTAAGGAAAACAACCCTAGCCTATCCAATTTTTCCTCATAGCTGCAATTTTCAAGCCCTGGCAACATTCTTGTAAATCTCCTCTGTACTCTCTCCAGACCAATTATATCCTTCCTGTAATGTGGTGACCAGAACTGTAAGCAATACTCCAGCTGTGCCCTAACCAGTGTTTTTTACAGTTCCAGCATTACATCCCTGCTTTTGTATTCTATACCTCAGCCAATAAAGGAAAGCATTCCATATGCCTTCTTCACCACTTTATCTACCTGACCTGCCACCTTCAGGGACCTGTTGACATGCACTCCAAGGTCTCTCACTTCCTCTATCATGCCTCCCACATTTAAGTCCAAATCATTAATATAGGCCACCAGCAGCAAGGAACCCAACACTGAGCCCTGTGGAACGCCACTGGAAACTGCCTTCCATTCGCAAAAACATGCATCGACCATTACCCTTTGTTTCCTGTCACTGAGCCAATTTTGGATCCAACTTGCCACATTCACTGTTGTGATGGAGGGAAATTCAGCAGTCAATTTGATCACAGCAAGATTCCACAAACAGCAATGAGTAGAGACAGTACAGCAAGGAACTGGAAATCACTGGCAAACCTTGATTTCATGTGGGTGTTGAAAACACAATTTTCTATGATCAAAAACAAAACATTGGAGCCACTCAGCAGGGCAGTAAGCTGTGAAAAGAATCAACATGAAATGATTTGAGATATAGCCCCTTTATGAGAATGTTCTGAAGGGTCTACACCTGAAATGTTTTAAAATATTTATTCTCTCCACAGTTGCTAGCTCATCTGCTGAATGTTTCCAGAATTTTTGTTATTTGTTTCAGATCTTCAACATTTGCAGTTATTTGCTTTTTGTTCCCTTTGATGATCAAACAATTTCTGCTTCATGATCAAGCCATCAAAATGTTAACTCTTTCTTATCACTTAAGAAGATAAGATGCCAGATGATGTTTCGTGACTTAATTTCTCGACAAAGGCATAATACAAAGAAAACCCATTCAGGAGAACTGTTTCTCATTCTGACTAGCTCTGGCCAGTTATGTATATTTGTCATTGCAGCCAAAAAAGCAAAGGGATTTCCTAGAGATGGCAGATCAAAATGATTTTGAAAAGGATTTATCCTATTTATCTAAAATCATATAAGATAAATTACAAGAATCTTCCTGTTCTTGTGCCCAAGGCTGGCCCTGGGAATTTTGCTATTCTTAATATACATAAATGACAAAGGAATCATAGGCAAATTTCCACATTTGCAGATGATACCAAAATAGGCAGTGGAATAAGTTTTGAGGATTAATGCAACCAGATTCAGAAGGATTTGAATCTTTTAGGTAACTAGACCAATAAGTGGTATATGCAATTATTTATAGATAAATATAAGATAATTAGTATGGGAGCAACAAACCAAATAAGGAAGTCTGTGCTAAATGGGACTATTGGTGCAATGTGCTAATCGCCTTTGTCAAGAGAAAAAGTACTGTTGTTGGCTTGGTGCAGAATTATGGGCATTTTTATGCTGTGACTTCACATTCCCTAGGAACCAGTTAAAGTAACCGGGGATCATCTGTTGCTCCGATTCGTGTTTCCAAATCCAACCACCAGTGCAAGGACAAGTAGCACTCAGAAGTTCAATATTGAAGGAGATGAATAACTTCATTATGTCTTAATATTGACTTGGCTGATTGGATTTCATTGTTTGGTCTTGGTACATAATCCTTCATTTCAGATGACTTTTCAACAAGCACAATCAATCTATGGATTGCCTCATCCATGGAGACATGCTACATCACTCCTATCTGAGTAGATAACAGCAGGCCTGTTTCCAAGATTTCTCAGCTCTTGTGCATCTTCACACAAAGGGAAAAAGCAGTGTGTGTGTCAGGAGAGAGAGAGAAATGATTTAAGTGTATGCAGCCTGAAACAGTTAAGATGAACTGCTGATTCCCAGCTTGGTGATTTTAATTTTATGGAGTTTTATTTATTTTCCTGCCTTGTCTGCACTGTGCCTCACACCATCCCCAACTGGAGATGACAGTCAGGTGACCTTCAGCCTCTACTAATGCTGCAGTAAAATTGAACATTGGAGAGGTACACAAAAAGATGTTTCTCCTGCCTCTTTGTAGGGAATGGCCAATCTCACCACAAAAGCACAGGTGATAGCAGGCAATTGCCACCGGATTCTTTGATCAAACTATTGGCCTGGGGCTCTGCTGAACTTTCATGTTTTTAAGTTATTTAGAACCATTGCATAATTACTATATTTGTTTCACCAGTTTAAATATTCTTTCTTTCTTTCTTTTGGGCCTCCTTATCTCGCGAGACAATGGATACGCGCCTGGAGGTGGTCAGTGGTTTGTGAAGCAGCGCCTGGAGTGGCTATAAAGGCCAATTCTGGAGTGACAGTTTAAATATTAAGAGAATGAAAAAGGCTTATATTTCCAGTTATTCCAGCTCAGCTCACCAATGCTCCTATCATATCAGACATGCATCAAACATGAAATTGAGACGCAGGAAATTGATGGATGGAAAGTTAATATGGGAAACCGTGATGAAGCTTATTAACTATGTTCCAGAGTTCTAGGTAAATTTCAAAACATTTTTCTAGTGGGGATTAAATACTTCCATCAAGTTAACTCTCGAATATTCAAACAGCCCCATATTTTACCTTTTAACCTCAACATCTCTCCCTTATCACCTTCCTCCCTGACTTCAAAAATGTCCTTAAGATCCTCCTGCTTGACTGCTTTTGTCCCTTCTGACATTCACTCTCCTGCTCAGTTTCTATTCCTATCCATCGTCCTGAGCTGGGACAGCTCTCTATGTAATAAAAGCAAAATACTGCAGATGCTGGAAATCTGAAATAAAAACAAAAAATGCTGGAAATACACAGCAGGTCTGGCAGCATCTGTGGAGAGAGAAGCAGAGTTAACGTTTCAGGTCAGTGACCTTTCGTCAGAACTGGCAAAGGTTAGAAATGTAATAGGTTTTAAGCAAATAAAGCAGGGGTGGGGCAAAAGATAACAAAAGGGAAGGTGTTGATAGGACAGAGGGTCACAGAGAATAACTGACCAGAAGGTCATGGAGCAAAGGTGTGTTAATGGTGTGCTGAAAGACAAAGCATTGTCTTAGAATGAGATCCTCCCCATCTGCTGACCAAATGGGAGATTCACAGTCATGACATCCTGGCTATTCCAGGAATTAAAGAATCCTTCATTTGAAGATAAGCCGTATTGCTCACTGCACATCAGCCTAACTCAAGGAGCTAAATTTTCCTCTGTTATACCTCCCATTTTTGGTTGGCTGCCTGCTCATTTTGCAGTCAGGATGACACTGCATTCTATCTGAGGGGGTTGCTCCTCCATTTTCAGTTAATTTTTACAGCTAATATTAATATTTAGTCACTCAGAAGGGACTGGTCTCTTTGCCTGCTTACCTGTGCTCAGAACTCTGATGTGCAGCTGGTTGGCCATTGGGCACACACATGTAGTGTTTTCAATAGAAAAGAAGATCAGGCAGGTGGGTGTAAAATGGGCTGCCAATTCGCTATCGCCTGTTTTGCACTACTGCTGAAGACTAATTTCACCCCTTGACAATCAAGGCCACCTTATTTCAGTGTGCCTGTTCTTTTCCATTTCTTGTCTTACTATCCTCTGTCTCAAAGATCATCTTCCTCCTATCCCTTATTTGAGCCAATATAACGGCTAGAGGGAAGGCAGAATTTTTTGCAGCACTATATAGCTTCCTTCCTCCCAACTTTACAATCCATTTAAAAGCAGCAACAGCAGTGCTGCCCCTTCCAAAAGGGAGCATTAATGATACTGGGAATTCGCCCTGAAGATTAGAATAATACTGACCCTGGAAAATATGTTGGAGTCACAGCGTGAGTCTCAAAGGTGGGCAGGCGATCCACCTCAATGCAAACCCCACCAAAGAGGAAAACCCAGGCCCAATTGGTGCTACAGTAGTGGGGAGTTCCACACAAATGTCTCTTCTCAATCTGGCCTTAAGCAGCAACTTAAAGGTTAAGACATATAAGAAATGGTAAGTGAGAAACATTGAGCTTCAAAATCTTTCTTTTTAATAACCATTAGGATAGTGGATAATTTAAGTGATTACAATTCCCCTTTAATTTTCCTTCTCTGTTAACATTTGTTTTGATGTGACTCTAATGCTGGAATCCTCCCAGAGAAATGGAAGAGAATGAACAAAGTGTGTTTCTGTGCTGTCCTGATGGTCAGTGAAGCCAAAAGCCATACAAATGTAAAGCAAATGGGGGAGGTGGGGGGAACTACACACGTAAATAGGAGAGCATTAAGGACGTAGAGATTATAAGTCAGGGTCATTCAGTATGCACAGGGAAATCAGTGTGAGTGAACCAGCAGCCCACCCACATAGAGCAGTCAGGCCTAACCGCTGTCTCCTACACGTTCATGCTGCTCTCCACCAATTTGTCTCCAATGTTCTGTTTCATAAATAAACTTTCTCTGCAAATTCATGGTACTTAAAGGGACAGTGATGCCAATTCTCATGCTCTAAAGAGGCTACAGTCTACTTCTCCTCGGGAGTGTCTCCAAAAGCTCATCACAATTGTAGAACATTGCAGATTAGCTGTAGTTATTCCTGCTATTTAAAAAATAATTTGAAAGGAAATGATATATACCTAAGAGTGGTTACAAAACAATAATCTATAATTCTGGTGCCTGAAATTGATGAAAAAACTGCAACCAAAGTGGGAAGGATGATTAATAATCTACATGGATGTACAATATATCAAGTAATTGTTCAAAGGTTGAGACTGTACTAGCTATGTATGTTAATATTTACACAATCTTTACAGACAATGCTCAATATATCAAGCTTACTTTGCAATTTTTTTATTCATTCATGGGATATGGGCATCGCTGGCCAGGCCAACATTTATTGCCCATCCCTAATTGTTCTTGAGCAGGTGGTGATGAGCTGCCTTCTTGAACCGCTGCAGTCCATGTGGGGTAGGTACACCCACAGTGCTGTTAGGAAGGGAGTTCCAGGATTTTGACCCAGCGACAGTGAAGGAACTGCGATATAGTTCCAAGTCAGGATGGTGTGTGACTTGGAGGGGAACTTGCAGGTGATGGTGTTCCCATGCATTTGCTGCCCTTGTCCTTCTAGTTGGTCGAGGTCGCGGGTTTGGCAGGTGCTGTCTAAGGACCTGACTTGAATGATACAGTTAGTAAGTTAGACTGATATCCTGGGCATTTTGCTTTGGGGGAGGGGTGAGAGCCAGGGAGAAACCTCAGAAGTTTTATCTTTACCTCTCTCAGGAGACAATTCATTTAATAGGGTTAAAGAACATTTATGTAGATTTACAAATGTGATTCAGTTATGGTATGTATTGTTCACATTGTGCTTTCAGGGACATAATTGTGAAATTGAACTGTTATCTCACTGTTAAGGACTTTACCCTTTGAGGAGTGCAATGTCAGTGAGATAACTTGAGGCTATACTCTTGTGGAGACTGGTCAAGGGAAGCAGCCCCTCATGAACCTAAATAACATGCAAGTCCATAAGAGTAAAATGTCTGTTGAAAAGACAGGCCTTACTCGCGCCAATTTTTTTTTCTCCTTCAATACTTGAGCTGGATTTTATGGCAATGGCGTGGGTCATGGCAGCAGCACCAGAAGAGGGTCCCATTTCCCTTATCATGATAGGAGCGCACGATGTGGGGGCTGTTCAATCCGGGCCCGAGGCAGGAACGGAGGCGGAGCGGTTGGCGTCAGCAGATTGCGCGGCAGGTGCTGGTGCCAAATTTAAAGGGCAGCCAGCCCTCAATCCTAGGCCTACCCACAAGCTGACCTCCTCAACCCCCCCAAATGCTCCCTTGAGTCCTCTTTGGGGCAAGTGCCACTTCCCCTATGTGACCCTGGCCGCACCCATGCCACTCCTGACACCTTCTGCCTATGTCTACCACTGTCCTTTGCTCACCACCCTTCCTGTCGCCATACCCTGACTCTCTTGATGATTTCACTGGAGAGCTAGCACTTATCCCCCACTTCCTTGTCATTCCCCACCTCACTGCCACCTCGTTTCACGAGGCAGGTAGGCGGGGCTCCAAAGCCCATGCGCCACTGATGAATTCGAAATCGCTCCGTAAAGGCAATTACTTGGGCTTTAAATTGGTGCCTCGCTGCCTCATTATCAAAAGTCCACTCTCCATGATTCCTGCCACTGGTAAAATCCAGAAGCAACGTCATGACGTTAGACTTTTGGCAAAATGCAGTCTGCTGTGATGTTATGCCCCCCACCCCATCTCTAACTTCACACTTAGTGGGCCGGTAAATTCCAGCCCTTGAGTCTAACGCTGGAAAACTCCTGGATATTAAAGATGGAAATCTGAATAAACTCCTAGGGTCAATTTTAACCTAACACGCTGGGCGGGAAGCTCACAGGATCGGGTAGAGCACTTGTTTTAGACCCATCCAATTTAAAGCCAGCATTGCACCTGACTCCACAGGTTTTCCAATGGACGTATAAGGTTAAAATTGCCCCAATTTCAAAATGCATATCTAACATTATCCATTGTATTAAGAAGTGCAACACGGTTATGAAAATATATAAATGCAAAGTGGAATCAGTATTTCTGTGCTAGGAAATGGAAAAGATAGTCAGAGTGCCTCCTTCTGATTTTATCATGTGTCTCTGCCGACATGCTTGTGAGAGGAAGAGAGAGCACGTGAATAAAGATAGGGATCTGATGGTCCCCATGATTGAACAGCCTACTGACACTCTCCTAGGCTCCCATATGGAGAATAGCTAGTTGGGCAAAGTAGTGGAGGACAGATACTGCACATGGGATAATAGACCTTCATGAGTCGCTAACTCTAGGAGGGAGTGTAAGTCGGTGCGGGGGAGGGCATGAATTTGTTGTAAACAATAAATTAAAAACTAGCATTCTCAGGAATCATCACAAAAATCCAGTCTGATACCCCTACAACTGAAAATAATGATCATTTTAGACGTTATTCCCCTGCCTGAATCAGTCAAACATCATGCCCTAGAAATCTGATTGCACCTGTATTAAGCAGGGCGTGGGGAGCAAACTTCAAACACTGTTACTATCGACTCAGGCAGCATGTAATATTCCTGTTGCCTGCTAATTGTAATGACGTAGACACGAAGTCAGCACTACCTGCACTACTCATTGGCTGCATGCCTGTCGGGGTTGGTGGGGGTTGGCTGTCAAGTGGAGTTGGATGTCTGGCTTCTATGATGCCACTTAAAGGCAGCCAGCATCTGTTGACAAGGAGGTGCATTATTATTATTATTATTATTATTATTATTTAGAGATACAGCACTGAAACAGGCCCTTCGGCCCACCGAGTCTGTGCCGACCAAGAACCACCCACTTATACTAACCCTACAGTAATCCCATATTCCCTACCACCTACCTACACTAGGGGCAATTTACAATGGCCAATTTACCTATCACCTGCGTTCTGGCTATAAACACCAAAACACCTTGTGTTAGAGAAATTGCTTAAAGTGGGCTCTGCTACTGCCCTAGAGGCCCCTATGTAGGCAATGGAGAGGAGGAAGAACATCTTCTGTCTCTGAGCATGTCAATGCCAGGAGCACACTGGACGTGGCCTAATGCCTCAAGAAATGTTATGATCCAACTGCTGCTCTCATATATACTGCTCACAGCTAATCCACTTACAACCTCATTAATAGCAACATTCATAACTCTCCTCTGCCCCACTACCTTTAACACTCCCAAATCACTACACCACATTTCAACCCTCATTTATCCACAACTCGCATCTCACACACAGACCTTCAACTATTCTTCTGTGACAGCCACTTTAATCAAACACCTCACAAGACTGTCACTAACACATTTCCTTCTTGCGGAAGAAAATTGCACACACCATGCAATAGACTGGCACCAGTTGGACAGTTAGTGGCAGAAAAACGGGCATTGTGCAACCAAATTTTTAGGCCTTAGTTTGTAGCCCAGAAAAGCATGCAATGTATGTTTGTTACCTCAAACGTATGGAATAAGCAATTTGTTCCACATATGTAAGGTAACAAACTAATCAAAACTACTTATTTGCAAGTCTGCCTGTTTTCATCATCAGTGCAGATTAGCTGTAACCATAACAACTCCTTCACTATGATTGTCCCTAAACATTCTAGAGTATCAACAGCTGAAAAAAAACAAGTTGCTGGCACTAATACAACTGATGCACAAAAGCACATACAACCAATAAGAAACTTATGGAAACACAATTGAAACCGAATAGAAGCAAAGACACTTTCCCATTAAAATGAAGTCCTGATTGCCAGCCCTCACACACACTGCATCGTCTTCAGTTAGTAACCAATGACAGTTAATGATTATCGCCAAACATTCTAGGTTCCACGCCATTCAACAAATACAGACTACCAAACTCCACTTGTAACAGTTTCTTTTAAATGTTTAACTATAATGCACAGATATATAATAGAATACTACAGATGACTTTATTGCGTGCCATGTTTATTCCATGAGTAAAGCTGAGTTATGACCTTGTCATTCATTGCTCATGAAAATAAATACTCATTCAACAACTTCAGTTATGGTATCCATTTTATATATCATTGTAGTCATTGAGTGATATAACATTAATGTAGTGCAGAATCAGTATTGAGTTGTGTACAACTTCATTCAATTTTGAGTCCTATGGTACAAGAGTGACTGTGTTCAGATTAGGAAAGATGAATAAATACTGTTTGAATGCATTCATACTTTGATCAAAATTTGAGGATACTTAATTAGAACCAGCAGCATTTTCGTGACCCTGCAAACTGTTTTGCTTTGCAAATCACTTTGCCAATGTAGTTTCTTTGCTGTACTTTTTTCTGTGTTACTTATGGCTGCCTGTCTTTATTTTCCTTAGGCTACCAATCAATACTAGCTAGAATGCATGTACCTCAAATCTTAGCTATATTCATACTGCTCAATCAGGCAACATGGTCAAACTAAGTTTGACTGAGATGCACTAGGGTAAGCAGTCATGTACAACCGCAACTGCCATTATGGTCTAACTGTGCCAAAGTTGTATAGCACTGATTTTGCCAATGTAGCTAAATTACTCAGGCTGGCAATATCGTCAAAGATAAAAAGCTAATGTATTAGAGAAGGAAGTAGTATAGGGCAAGAGTGTGGTCCATTCTGGTTTGGGAGTGCAGAATTTGACAGTAAACTGAAGAACCAAAGCCAATTAAAATTATCACTACATCAGTGTGTGCTCAGGTCAAATGGCGGGAATGGAGATGGAAGGGAAAGAAAATGGTCATGAGGAAGATCATAATTTTGTACCAGATTCAAAGGAAACTTATTTTGTTCACACTATGTACATGTGTTTCAATGTAAAATAACTTTAAAGCACTTCCTGATACAGAATGAACCTGATATGATTCTGATTTTATTCCAGTGCTACCCAAATTAGATTCAGCAGACCTCCAATGATCACAGCTCTGCTAAAATCTGTTTTGCGAAGTCCATGACAGTTGTATTGCTGATTAGAAACCAGATTGTCCTGAAAATTGGAAGCAACCAAGTTCTCAAGCGAGAGTGTAAATGGGAAACAAGGAAGTTTTACACTGTAGTGTGAACAAGAGCAGGAGAGATTATTATGGCTGCACCAGAGTGAGCAGACTTTGTGCATCAGGAGCACTGCAGGATAACGGGCTTTCCTGGTACATCTACTGTATAAATAAAGCATGTTTCAGGGACTGCTCTCAGTGCAACTAATCTAAACAACAAGGAGTAGAAGAAACGATCTATTTATACCAGAATCCATCTGGTGCTGCAACGCTCAGTTTAGATTCACTGGAATGTGTCAGGTTTGAAAAAAGGTTTACACATTATGGGTATGCCAGAAATGTAACCTTGCTAACCATTTCACTGCTGAAGTCATTTTAACATCAGACTAAAAACAGAACATTGGGCAGAAATCAAAATGACTGAAGAAGTATGCTGCATTGTAGTCATGGGTCCCAGGTTTGCATCTTCCATCCTTCATACCTGTGAGTTTTACAGAACTATGCTATAATGGGAAGCTAGATACTTCTTTCAAAGAAGGGAGGAAAAATTGTAGGAATGAAGTAAACCCCACTAGTATAGACCACTCTGTCGTACCTTCTAGTGGCTCCTTGTAAAGCAGCATTATTGGAGAGCTGGCAGCAGATTTCCAGCCATTCTCTTAACTGGTTTAGGAAAATTTAAAGGAAGAAAATAAGATTATAACTTGCAATAAGAATAAGATTTTATTTCCAGATTACCATTGATGCAAACACTAGCATTAAGGATAATTTGGAATATAATAGTGTCAATGATCAATTTTTACCTATGCATACTTGGCACTGCTACTACTGTATGAATGTGTTAAGTTTATATTATTGGGTTTTTGCCGTAAACTATTTTCCTTGGAATCACCATCAAGGCCTACACCAATAAGCCGACCTCCTGTCCCCAATGAACCAGAGTATGGGTGGATTTTTATTAGAGCCAGACTCAGCGCTGCGGAGAGGAACGAAGAGGCCTGAGGCCAGCCCAAAATTGCCCCTATTAACATTTTATGTGCAAGCTGTCAGCGCCAAGCTTACTGGAATATATCACATGCTACCACATGATTTCCTCATCTTCAGTAGGCAGAAGGGCATACAGTCTATACAGTCATGGCATAGGTTTAACGAGGCAAATTTACTGATCATTGAAACATGTAGATGAACAGTATTGAGCACAAAAAATTACAGGCTTCACTACACTCCTTGAAATTAAACCAACTAAGGCACTTCCCTGTGCTAATTCTCAATGTAAAACTAACCTGTGGAATATAGGTCTTTAATTACTTATGTGGGTATCTGCTACCAAGGAGTCCAAAGATATGGCATTAAATTCCTTTGACTATCTCAGAACAAAGAACATTAGAGCTGCACTTCAGGTAACTGCATTCTGGTAGATAGACATTCACAGCATTTTCCCACATAGTTGTCAAAAAAAGTACAGTAAACAGCCTCACAGGATGCTTTTAATTCAATGGAATGCTGGACATATTGATCAATTCTAACTGATGATGACTACACCATCTGAGGACAGTGATAGAAATGATCCATGCAGATCAGATCATGTGGCAGCATATCATACTGTAATGTAGATTCTGTGCAGCCTCCAGGAACAGATAACGGACTAAACATTTTTAACACTGTGTGTTATGAAAAGCAAGAAAAAAATCCAAGGAATAATCCATAAGGACCTTGAAGTTTTTATTGCCATTATTAAAAGCCTGAATATTTTGTGTGTTTTAAAAAATTGAGAGAAAATTGGAGAAAAATTAGAATCCAAAAAGGAAGGTAAATTTTTAAAAAAGCAGTTTTTACTTTGACCATCATTAAAACGCAAGAAAACAAGCAAGAGACTAACATAGTGGGGTTAAACTATATTATAACCAACAATAATTTACAATTCATGGATACCACTTTTATGGTCTCAATGATAGTTCCTAAAGTAATGTAAGTTTCCATGCTTACAAATTACTATCAAGCTATCTGAGCAGTTAAGTACATTTATACTATTTGTGAATAGTCAGTGCAATGCAAGAGGTTTAATGCTAAAAATAACACATCACCACTATAATATCATGAACCAGAAATAATTTTATAGGAGACTGAAATTTTAAATAGTTGATACTGAAGTTTATTTCTGCATGATGAACAATGATCATTATGGTGCATATGTCTTGACACTATGGATACAATGGGCGGAATCTTCCTGGTCCCGTGGTGGTAGGCTTGAAGGTGGGACCAGGAGGAAATTTTGAAATGAGAGCGCAGGTCAGTGGCCCGACACGTTCCCACCTCTAGGCAATCTTGCCGGAGGTGGGTCATCAACAGCTACACGCTCAGTAGTGGCAGGTAACCAATAATGAGCAATTAAAGGGTAATTAGACAGCAGGCAAACATAGAAATCAGATCTTATCAATGTCACATGGGCTCCACACTATGTCAACACCTTGGCAGCTCAGCTGAGGCAGCTGCACAGTGAAAGGCCATTGTGTAATGAAAGCCTAATGCAGTCATGAGTATAACAAGGAGGCAGCAGGAATGAGCCCTTACATTGTCAGATACCTGCAGTGAAGTAGTGGGCGTTCTGATTAAAAGGATCAGTGAAGTAGATTTGGTGTGGATTGGGTCAGCGTAAGCAGTAAAGAAACCAGTGCTGACCACTGCGCAGTTGTGATGTCTGCGGTCCACTTACTCCATGGTCAGCTGGACCACAGAAGAAGAGCAGAATGGACAGCAGTACAAGCAGACACAGGCAGCAGAGCACCGCAGATGGATTGGAGGCTGAGCAGGACGTAGAAGAGAGTGGTTCTGTCAAAGGAGGGTTTATAGGCAATGCCTCAGCTTCATAGAACTCTTAGATTTAGATTAGAGATACAGCACTGAAACAGGCCCTTCGGCCCACCGAGTCTGTGCCGAACATCAACCACCCATTTATACTAATCCTACACTAATCCCATATTCCTACCAAACATCCCCACCTGTCCCTACCACCTACCTATACTAGGGGCAATTTATAATGGCAAATTAACCTACCAACCTGCAAGTCTTTGGCATGTGGGAGGAAACCGGAGCACCCGGAGAAAACCCACGCAGACACAGGGAGAACTTGCAAACTCCACACAGGCAGTACCCGGAATCGAACCCGGGTCCCTGGAGCTGTGAGGCTGCGGTGCTAACCACTGCGCCACTGTGCCGCCATGGAGCATCTGTGCCATAGAAGACTGCACCTTACGCGACAGATGGTCACAGACATCTGCGCTCTTCTGGATGAGGACCTCAGGCCCCACAGAATGGGTGGTCACCCAATGCCAGGGGCAATTAAGGTGGCAGTCACCCTTAACTTCTATGCCATTGGAGCATTTCAGGAACAAAAACAGAAAATGCTTGAAATACTCAGCAGGTCAGGTAACATCTATTTTATTTATTTAGAGATACAGCACTGAAACAGGCCCTTCGGCCCACCGAGTCTGTGCCGACCAACAACCACCCATTTATACTAACCCTACCGTAATCCCATATTCCCTACCACCTACCTACACAATTTACAATGGCCAATTTGCCTATCACCTGCAAGTCTTTGGTTGTGGGAGGAAACCGGAGCACCCGGCGAAAACCCACACGGTCACAGGGAGAACTTGCAAACTCCGCACAGGCAGTACCCAGAATTGAACCCAGGTCCCTGGAGCTGTGAGGCTGCGGTGCTAACCACTTTGCCACTGTGCCACCCACTGTGGAGAGAAAAACAAACTTACCATTTCAGGTTGATGACCTTTTATCAGAACATAAGGAGCACTTCAGGTATCGGATGGTGACATATGTAGAATTTATTAATTGGCTGCACTTGCCTGCCTAGTGCAAGTGACAGATGCCAGGGCATCTGACTACATAAAGTTCTCCACAGATGAGGCCAGCCAGGTGCAGAGGGCTGTTGGATTTGCCTCAATGGCAGGATTCCCTCAGGTGCAGTGGGTGGTAGACTACTAATATGGCCATTAAGACGCCGTCTGAGAATAGGAGGGGATTCCACCTCCTCAACGTTCAGATTGTCTGAGACCACCGTAAACAATTCATGCGAGTTTGCAAGGGTTCCTGGGCAGCTGTCATGGCTCCTTCATTCTTAGGCAGTTTTAAAAGCATCAACTGTCCAGCCCACCACATAGCTTTCAGGGATGGATCCTGGATGACAAGAGATATCCATGGCTCATGACGCCTGTCTGAAACCCATCAACAGAGGCAGGGAAACAGTACAACAGATGCCATGGCTCCACCAGGGCAATTATCGAACAGGCCTTGGCCTTCTTGAGATGCATTTCAGTTGCCTTGATCACTCTGAGGGAGCCCTCCAGTGCATACCTGCATGGGTTTCTCGCCATAGTGGTCGTGTGTGCACTTTGCACAACATGGCAATGCAGTGAGCAGAGGAGATGAAGGGCATGAGCACTGGCCATCCTTGGATGAGGGTGAGGAGGATGAAGAGGAGCAGCACCTGACACAGCCTGCCCAAGCTGAGGCTGCTGTCACGCAAACGTGCTATGTCGAATGGTGATTTTTTTAATCCACTGGCTGAAAACCTAAATTAAATTTAAAAGATAAAAGAAACAGATTAAAGGTGACTCTACTAGCAGCTAAACTGGCCACCCCAATTTGCATAATTGTACTCCACATTCCAATGCATTGAAGTGGAGACGAATTGTCTGCACAGACCCATCAAGAACAATGACCTGGGGAATCTGAGTGAACTATCTATCCTGCCCCCTTGAGCAAGACATTAAGGCCATCACTTGGATATTAAACTGGTGGAGTCGAAACACTCAAACCTAATCACTTGAACAATGAGACCCGGCTGAGAGAAGGGAATTCGCAGGCATGGACTCATTAAGTTGCAAGAAGGAATACACACTGATAACCATCATGTTGAATCACTGGATGACGGTCATGTGACAGGCCCACCATCTGTGTACTTAAGCTGGTGTTTTCTCTGCAGCAACCATAAAAACAGCTAGACACCGACAAGAGAGGACCCAAGTGGGGTCCCTCCTCCCTCTCTCTCCAATCCACTTTGCAAGCTTCGAACCCTGCCTGCTGGCCATAACCACCTAGGCATATCACTGTTACAGACAGAGACCTCCTGAAGGAAATCATCCACATTGCTGTCTCTAGGAGAACCACCGAATCAGCCGTCCACATCTTTGAACCGGAAGCCTCGGGATCACCGGACACAGCCGGAAGCCTGCCGAGTCACCAAACACCACAGACTGTATACCTCTTTTTATTTCTCTGAACTCTAATTCGACCAATCTATCCTTTCCCACTCTGTAATCTATTTGTATGTGTGTGTGAACCTCGAGTCTGTGTGTGTGAAAGTTGGAGCGTAGTTTATTATTTTACTTAGATAGGTTTAATTACAATAAAGCTAACCTCATTCTTTGTTAAACTCAAGAAAACCTATCCGATTGGTTCTTTTTATGATCATAGCACATAAGTAGATAAACACACACTGAATTGACAAGTATATCCAATTTAAATAAGAAATAAACCTGTTGTGATCAAACAAGGAGAGGGAAAAGAGGGAAGCCCTTCGACCCCTCCTCACCTGATCATAACACAGCTCTGAGGCACCAACATTTAGACCTCCATGGCAGGGATGCAAGAGAGGCCCTTATCCATGCCAGGTTTTCATTAAGAGGGCTCAGTCTGCAGTCACCTGTTTCATACCTGCCCCTTTCAAGTCATCTATCGACTAATGCCAGATCTAAATCAAACAATCACCTCACCTGGCACTTTCTAACCCCTTGCCTTCCCCCATCCTACCAGCCCTATATATATCCTGCAGTCTAAGGCTCCCATGAGCAGGCCTTTTAGGCAACCCAGCAGGCAAGATAGGACACTTGTGAGGTCATTGGAAAATTATTATTCAGTCAAATATAGCATCTGCACATTTAACAAACAATGAAAAAGACACCCTTGTGTGACCCTTGGTGAAACTACTGCTATTTTTGTGATCTTTGACACACACTTCTATAGGGTGCTCCCCTTGTGGCAGAGGCTGATGTGGAGGGAGCCTGCTCCATTCCCTGCTGTCCCAAAGGTGTTGCTCATGGCCACCATCCTCTGGGTTGCCATGCCCTTGAGGGCTCAGCCGCAGACTGCCCCACCCGCGTATGTGCGGGGCCATCCTCGGTCATGGGGGCAGGAATCAATGCCTGTCTCTGGCAGAGGGGTCACGGGCCTGCTATTGACTGTGGGCTGCCTTGAGGAGGAGCCTCATCACTGCTATGCCTGCATGCCCCAGCCCTTTCAGGGCACAACTGCACTCGGGTGCTGTGCAGGAGCAGGATAGCACCTACCAGCACTGTGCATCTGCCTGCCATCACTGCAATGGTACTCGCAAGGCTTCTGATCATTGCAGTCATGTGCAGAGGATGTGCTCCTCACCCTATGAAAAACATTCCACATGTGGCATAGGTATCACCGAGGTGCCTATGTCTGGGCATGTAAATAGTGCACTTGAGTCTGTGATTTGTGACAGTTCTGTAATTCTGTAGGGGGAATGGCACTAATTGCTCATTCAGAGAGCCAATGCAGACATGATGGGCCAAATAGCCTCCTTCTGTGCTGTAACAATTCTGTGATCTGTGAAACGCTGCATCCTCACAGTATTGGTCGCCTTCGGAACCATTCATTTCATTGCCTGACGCCTCCTACTGTTCCTCTGGCATTGGCCCAGTGGTGTATAAAAAACACAAATTAATTCATGTGACATCTCTGCATCCCTTCCACTTCACAATTCCTTATTGGTCACAATCTCCAAAATCTTCACGTGCGATCAAATAACCAGTATGGACTCCGAAGTGTGCCATTTTTCACGCATAAGATGGTCACCCTCTCTCAGTCGCATCCCATCTCGCCCTCAGGCACCGCATGTCCTGTTGAGTACTGTGCAACTGCAGGACCTCCTCTTCCATTGGCATCAGGATAGCTGTGTGGGCCACGCCAGCCCCACTTCACCCCCTTTCCTGGGCATTATGTGTGCTTCTCCTTCAAGATGAATGAGAGCAGTGTCATTAACGATAGGGGTAACATTGGCAACTAAGATGGCATAGCGCCAAAGAACAGTTCACATACTATCACCCTCAAGCTGCCATCCTCACATCTTCCATGGGTGACCATGCTACTACCTCCGTCATTCACTGTGTGGCCCAGGGCACACAGGTCTCAGTATTGCTGAGACTTGTACTATCTGGACATTTGCAGTGCATAGTCAGCAGTGCTCAATAGTCCCCCACCTTTGCCACTTGCCAAACCTTAGAAGGTCATTTAAGCACTTGCGGCTCTGTATCTTTGTCCTTCTGATGACACTGCAGATAGAGACCTCCTGTGTCATCTCCGGCCAAGCCTCCATCGTCACAGCACCTGGCTGCCTCCTCCCGCTCTCCTGGAAAAACAGATGTCTGCGTTCCCTCACCGCCTCCACCATTACCTCAAGTGAGGCGTCCATGAATCGTGGTGCAGCCTTTCCATGCCTGTCCTCCATTCTGCTCTTCTTGGGCTCTCCACTCAGTTTTAAAACCTGTCCAGGCACACAGCAGACTGGCTGGTCCACTTTAAATACGCCGCCTGAAATTCACTGTCCCGCCTCCCCGTCCTGCCCGCCATCCTTAATTGGATAGTGAACACGGAGGCGGTATTGTAATTGGCTGCCTCCCAGAAGATTTGCCCTCCTGCTACACTTCTGGCCCCTGCGGGGTCAGGACTCAGAAAGGGTCCCACCTCCTGAAACTATCCAATCACCGGGAGAATCCGCCTGACGTACTGACAATAGATCAGTGGTAACACTGTCACTCTCACCTCTGAGTTAGAATGTCATGGGTACACTCCAGAGACTTGATCAGACAATGCAGGCTAACACTTCAATGCACTGCTGTCAGAGGACTCTTCTTTTGGATGAGACGTTAAATCAAGGTCCCGTCTGCCCTCTCAGGTGGATATAATAGTTCCCACTGCACTTTTTGAAGAAGAGCATGGGTGTTGTCTCAATGTCTAGGCCAATATTTATCCTTCAACCAACAGAACTAAAACAGATTATTTGGTCACTGTCTCATTGCAAGCTCTTGCTGTGCACAAATTGGCTGTCATATTTCCTACATTATAGCAGGGACTACACTTCAAAATGCACTTAATTAGCTGTAAAGTGCTTTGGGACATCCCGAGGTCCTGAAAGGTGCTGTATAAATGCTAGTTCTACCTTTCTTTCTTTTGCAATGCCTACACATCTCTACACTTAACTATTGGTAAGGCAAAAATGGAAAATTTTGTTTCTTTCCCTCCAATTCAAGGCACATTCAGTTTTTAATGACTTACCACCCAAAGAAAAATATCTGGAAATTTATTAAACTGATTTTAAAGGTCCCTAATAATTCATCAAGGACAAAAATTGTCACAGCGAAGAATAGTTAGCGTAGACTACCACTATCCTGTTTCGGTATTTCTCTCCAATCACGGAAAGATAGCTAATGATTTGAATGACTTCTAAACTGCTTAAGTGAAAACTGTGTCCCTAAAGTTTGCTCGGGTTCTACTGCTCTCCCATTATAAATCCAGTGGGTGCCAGGTAGAATCCCCATGGAAATTGTATAACCAGCTGAAAATGGTTATTTACTGATGATCAAACTGTTCGTCCACCAAAGTTATGATGAGAGATTGGCAGACCTGTTACGAGTGCTTCCATTATTTTGTTAAATTTTGAAAATTTATAGTTTAAAACTGAAAAGGTGTCCATGGATGTTTTTTTTTCCCAAGGGTCACTGAGAGGTCTGGACTGTAAACAGTTACGGGGCGGCACAGTGGCGCAGTGGTTAGCACCGCAGCCTCACAGCTCCAGGGACCCGGGTTCGATTCTGGGTACTGCCTGTGCGGAGTTTGTAAGTTCTCCCTGTGTCTGCGTGGGTTTCCTCCGGGTGCTCCGGTTTCCTCCCACACGCCAAAGACTTGCAGGTTGATAGGTTAATTGGCCATTACAAATTGCCCCTAGTATAGGTAGGTGGTAGGGAAATATATAGGGATAGGTGGGGATGTGGTAGGAATATGGGATTAGTGTAGGATTAGTATAAATGGGTGGTTGATGGTCGGCACAGACTCGGTGGGCCAAAGGGCCTGTTTCAGTGCTGTATCTCTAAACTAAACTAGAAGGCAGTTGTTTTCAAATAATTACCCAGCAGGGGTTGATTTTGACTTGGGGAAAGATGTCTACAAAGGATTGACAGGTCAAGATTTATAGGGGGTCAGGATTCTTGTGATTTTTGTGACATTGGTTTTGGTTTCGCTTTGGACAGTGAGTTGGGATATGGACAATGGTTTGAAAAGACAGTTGGAGAAAACTTGCCAAAGGAGAAAAACCCCAGCTCAGTCTGTTCCAGCTCTTTGAAAAAGTCTGCCAGTTTTCCATCTCTTGAGAAGCTGAGAAGCAAGCGTAAGAAACTGCCTGATACCCCTGTTACTACATTTTCCCTGGAAAGTCTGCCCAAATTGATCTTCAATGTCGCCTGACAAGAACCGTTTTAGGAAGATCCCAGTGACAGCCATCTATACGTACTTGGGATGCCAAACCCAAAAGACCTCTGACATCTTTTCATATCCTCTCTTTTTTTCTTCAAGAATTAGCAAGCATTTTTGCCAATTTTTCTTTTGTTTTTTTGTACTAGAGCTCTAAAGAGTAAATCTCTTTATTTTTTCGCTTAACCAGTGTATGCATGTGTGTGTGTGTGTGAGGGGCTAAGGTAAAAAGGGAACTTTAATATCTCAATCTGTGTGTTTATGCTTTGCTTCATTACTGGTTAAGACTTATTTTATAATAAACTGATAATTTAGTTTTTTATTAAAGAAACCTGGTTGGTGTGTTTTATTCTGGGATAAAAATAGAGTTTATGATTTACTATATCGGTAAGTGAGAAAAAAATTAAATATATGTTATGACCTATGGAGAAGTGGAACTAGAATAAACAGTGCACTCCTCCCGCCTCGGTCATGACATATAATTGGGGGCTCTTTGCGAGATAACCCAACGCCAACAACGTGCAATTATAAGTGGGGTAATAATAATTGAAAAGAGGAAAAGAAAATAAACCAGGAATGTCTACCGGAATATCTTTAACAGTTGCTGTGACTTTTCTGGGGAAGAAGGATGTATCTCTGAGTGATTTGAAACACAGAACCAAGGTTCGACTTAAGGATTTGGCAGAACTGTTCATGTTAAAGAGTTAAACCGAGGAGCTAAGAAGGCAGACATAATTGAAGTAATAGCACACCATTTGAAATTGGAAAAAGAAGTCAAACCAGAGGGAAGCGATTGAATTAGTTAGGATTCAGTTGCAGTTGGAAATGAAGAAACTTGAGCTGGAACAGGAAATGGAAAAACTTAAGCTTGAACAGAAAAAGGGGGAAAAAATTGAAAAAACTTGAGCTTGAAAGAGAATTGACAACAAAGAAGCTTGAATTTGAAAAAGAGGAAAGGGAAAAAGAGAGAGCATTTCAAAGAGAAAGAGAAGGAAGGAAATTCGAAGTTAAAAAGATGGAACCAAGACTAAGGGGTGGTCTTGACTCCTGTGAAAGTTCTGGTGAGGAAAGATTTGGCTTCAGCTCAGGATCCAGTAGAGAGCTGTTTAAAATTTGTGCAAGCCCTCCCTAAGGTTGAGGAAAGGGACGTAGAGGCATTTTTCATTTCTTTTGAAAAGATAGTCAAATAGATGAAGTGGCAGAAGGAAAGCTGGACAAAGCAGGTTGATGAGCAGAGCTCATGAAGTTTATACCATGCTTTCTGAGGAAGCTTCTGCAGATTATGAGATGGCAAAAAAGGCTATTCCCATCACATATGAGTTGGTCCCTGAAGCTGACTGGCAAAAATTTCGGAACCTCCGGAGATTGTCTGGGAGGACTTTTATAGAAATTGAGAGGGTAAAGCAAACTAATTTGGTTCGTTGGATATGGGCACTAAAGGTAGAGGCCATATATGAGAACCTTAGGGAACTAATTCTCCTGCAAGAATTTTAAAAATTCATTCTCGATGAGAACAATGAACCACCCGTGGATAACAAAGGAAGTTAAGGAGAGTATCCAATCAAAAACAAAGGCATATAAAGCAGCAAAAGCTAGTATTAGGCCAGAGTATTGGGAATTTTTTAGAAACCAGCAGCGGATGACTAAAAAACTAATAAAGAGGGAGAAAATTGATTATGAGAGTAAATTGGCAAGAAATATAAAAACAAACAGTAAGAGCTTCTATGGGTATATAAAAAGGAAGAGAGTAGCTAAAGTAAGTGTGAGACCCTTAGAGAATGAGACTGGGGAATTAATAACAGGGAACAGGGAAATGGCAGATAATTTAAACCAATATTTTGCATCGGTCTTCACAGTGAAGGACACTATAAACATCCCAACAATAATAGATGAGCAAGGTGCAAAGGAGGGAGGCACTTGTAACAATCTCTATCACAAGGGAAAAGGTGCTTGACAAACTGATGGGACTAAAGGCAGACAAGTCGCCAGGACCTTAATGGCCTGCATCCAAAGGTTTTTTAAAAAGTTGCTGCAGAGATAGTAGAAGCATTGGTCATAATATACCAAAACTCACTGGATTCCGGTAGGGTACCAGCGGATTGGAAAATGGCTAATGTGATGCCCCTAATCAAGTAAGGAGGGATACAGAAAGCAAAAAACTATAGACCAGTTAGCTTAACATCTGTCATTGGGAAAATGCCAGAGTCCATTATTAAGGAAGAAATAGCAGAATATTTAGAAAAACATAATGCAATCATACAGAGTCAACATGGTTTTATGAAGACAAACTTGCTAGAGTTCTTTGAGGATATAACAAGCAGAGTGGATAAAGGGGAACCAGTAGATGTAGTGTATTTGGATTTTCAGAAGGTGTTTGATAAGGTGACACATAAAAGGTTATTGCACAAAATAGGAGCTCAGGGTATTGGGGGTAATGTGTTGGCATGGATTGAGGACTGGCTAACACACAGAAGGCAGAGACTCGGGATCAATGAGTCTTTTTCAGGTTGGAAAACTGTAACCAGTGGGGTGCCACAAGGATTGGTCCTAGGGCCTCAAGCATTTACTGTCTTTAAATAATGACTTGGAGGAAGGGACAGAGTGTAGTCTATCCAAATTTGCTGATGATACAAAAATAGGTGGGAAGGCATGTTGTGATGAGGACACAAAGAATCTGCAAAGGGATATGTGTAGGTTAAGTGAGTGGGCAAAAACTTGGCAGATGGAGTTCAATGTAGGAAACTGTGAGGTCATCCACTTTGGTAGGAAGAATAAAAAGGCAGATTATTATTTAGATGGAGAAAGACTACAAAATACTGCAGTACAGAGGGATCTGGGTGTTCTTGTGCATGAAACACAAAAAGTTAGCATGCAGGTACAGCAAGTAATTCGGAAGGCAAATGGAATTTTGGCCTTTATTGCTAGGGGGTTAGAGTTTAAAAATAGGGAAGTCTTGTTACAACTGTACAGGGTGTTGGTGAGGCCACACCTGGAGTACTGCATACAGTTTTGGTCCCCATATTTAAGGAAGGATATACTAGCATTGGAGACAGTTCAGAAAAGGTTCAGTAGGCTGATTCCTGGGATGAAGGGGTTATCAAGAACGGCTAAACAGATTAGGCCTTTATTCATTGGAGTTTAGAAGAATGAGAAGTGATCTTATTGAAACATATAAGATTTTAAGGGGGCCTGACAGGGTAGATGTTGAGAATATGTTTCCACTGGTGGGGAATCTCAAACTAGGGGATATAGTTACAGAATAAGGGGCACACATTTAAAACTGAGATGTGAAGAAATTTCTTCTGTCAGAGGGTGGTGAATCTCTGGAATTCTCTACCTCAAAGAGTTGTGGAGGCTAGGTCATAAATGTATTTAAGGAGGAGGTAGATAGATTTTTGAAATCTCGGTGAGTCGAGGGTTAGGCAGAGCAGGCCCGAAAGAGGAGTTGAGGCCTGGGACAGATCAGCCATGATCTTATTGAATTGCGGGGCAGGCTTGAGGGCTACTCCTGCTCCCATTTATTACATTCTTATGTTCTTATGTTCTTTCCGTTAGTAAGAACCCATGTAGAGAACCAGAAGGTTTCAACAGCCAGACAGGCAGCGGAAATTGCTGATGATTATGAGCTTGTTTATAAGCCCAAACCCTTTGTCATTCACCCCCACAAACCCGAGAAGAATAGAAGGTGGGAGAGTGAAAGGAAGGCAAGTAGCTGGGGACACGAAGGGACAGCTGGGAATGCCCCGGGATCTCCTCCTCAGGCCAGAAAGGAAGATGCTGAGGGTGGAAGTGAGGTCCGCAAGCCTAAATGTTACCATTGTAACAAGGTGGGACACCTTCATGCAGAATGCTGGAAGTTGCAGGGTAAACCCATGGAACTTATTGGGGTACACAAGACCAATGCAGAGAAAAGGGCCCTGACTAAGAGTACAACAGATCAGGCTGCAGCTCTGACTGCAGCTATAAGGCTAAATCCAAAAACCATTGTGAGTGCAGAGATTGTGAATAAGATACCTGAGAGTTATGGGGAATTCTTGTTGAAAGGAAAAGTAACTCCTCATCCCTCAAGTGAGACAGGTAAACCTATAGTTATACTTAGGGTACAGGAGCCACGTAAACTCTTTTGCTGGGCAAAGGCATAACATTTCCACCAGAGAGCGCACTGAATACTAAAGTTTTAGTGAATGCTATTGGCGGGAAGTATATATCCGTACCTTTGTATCGGGTGCATCTGGAGTGTGACCTAATATCTGGAACAGTAGGAGTTATCCATATTTTTCCAGTAGACGAGTTGACCTACTTCTGGGGAGTGATTTGGCCAGAGCTTTTCCTACCTGGAGCAGAGCGGAGGCAGTTGGGAGCCGGGTGCGCCATAAATACAGCCCGGGGATTGCAGCGTGGCCTTTCCTACCTGGAGCGGAGTGGAGGCAGTCTCAGTCTTTGTGTCGGCACGTGCTGGGTTTGAAAAGCGCAAAAAAAACTACCACAGCTGATTGGTTGGCTGTTATTGCCTGTAAAGAACTTTTAAAAAATCAGAGAAAAAAAAAGTTATTTTCTTTTTAAAACCCTCAAACCTTGTAAGTGAGAAGGTTAGTACTGCTAAGGTTTTTTAATTAGTGTAATTTATAATTACTAATTAGCATAGAGCTGTTTGGACTGGGTGAGGCTGTGGGTGTGAGGGATTTTACTGATTAGGGGAAAGAGGTGCTCTTTGCAGTCTTTTTTTTTTCTGCCTTTTCAGCATCCACGGTACAGGGGAAGAAGCTGATTGGCATGTAACTGGTAAGTTATTCCACTTATTGCACTAGTAATAACTGGGTAGCTGCCAGACAGACAAGAAGGTCAAGGCAGATAGTGCAGGAATCCCCAGAGGGCATCCCACTTTCTAACTGGTATTCAGTTCTGAGTACCATTGGAAGAGAGGGTTCCTCTGGAGAGTGCAGTGAGATTCATGACCAGAGCGGTCTCATGACCATGAGTGGCTCTGCTGTGCAGGGAGGGAGGAGAAAGGACAAGAGAGCAACATTGATAGGGGAATCTATAATTAGGGGACCAGATAGGTGTTTCTGTGGTCGCAGACGTGATTCCAGGATGGTATGTTGCCTCCCTGGTGGAAGGGTCATGGATGTCACTGAGTGGCTACAGAGCATTCTGGAGGGTGAGGGTGCATGACCAGGGCCGTGGTCCGCATTGGTATCAATGATATAGGAAGAAAGAGGGATGAGGTCCTGCAGGCTGAGCACCATGGGTGGCTCAGCTGTGCAGGGAGGAGAAAGGACAAGAGAGCAATAGTGATAGGGGATTCTATAGTTAGGGGAACAGATAGGCGTTTCTGTAGTCACAGATGTGATTCCAGGATGGTATGTTGCCGCCCTGGTGCAAGGGGCATGGATATCACTGAGTGGCTACAGAATGTTCTGGAGAGCGAGGGTGCACAATCAAAGGCCCACATTGGTATCAACGATATAGGAAGAAAGAGGGCGAAGGTCCTGCAGGCTGAGTTTAGGAAGTTAGGAACGGGATTAGCAAGCAGGACCTCAAGAGTAGTATTCTCCAGATTACTCCCAAGGCCACGTGCTAGTGAGTATAGAAATAGGAGAATACACCTGATTGAATGTCTGGCTGGAGAGATGGTGCAGGAGGGAGGGCTTCAGATTTCTGGGGCATTGGCACCGGTTCTGGGGAAGGTGAGACCTGTACAAGCCGGATGGTCTAGACCTGAACAGGACTGGGACAAATATCCTTGCAGGAAGGTTTGTTAGTGCTGTTGGGGATGGTTTAAACTAGTTTGGCAGGGGGATGGGAACCTGAGCGCAGTCGCAGATAGGACAATTTCAGGGCAAGGAACGGATGGCAGAAAATTAGCAAGTGACTCTGAAAGAAGAAGCAAAGGTTAAAAAGTATGCAGCACAGGAATTTGATAGTGTTAAAGGGTATTTATTTAGATGCAAGGAGTATAGTTAATAAAGCTGAAGAGCTGAGGGCACAGATAGACACATGGCAATATGATATTGTTGCTATAATGGAAACTTGGCTTAAAGAGGGGCAAGAATGGCAGCTCAACTTCCCTGGATATAGAGTTTTCAGGATGGATAGAGAGGGAGATAAAAAAGGAGGGGCTGTAAAATTATTAGTTAAGGTATCAATAACAGCTTTGAGGAGATATGATATGCTAAATGAATTATCAAATGAGGCCATATGGGTGGAGCTCAGAAATTAAAAAGGGCAGCCACACTACTAGGGGCTGAATTTTACGAGTGCGCTGCAGATTGCGGTGGTGCACTATAATGGCTCCGTGCATCACACGCGGATGTGCCATCCCTGACCCCTGCGATGTTACGTGCAGGGGTTCATTTAAATAGAAGGGGGCAGAGCGGCCGCCTCTGATGATATAGAGGGGGTGGCTGCCCCATCCCCGGCAATGGCGTCCAGCGCCACTGCGCGGGCACTGGTGCCATTTTTAAAGGGCTTTAAGCCCTTCAGCAAAATTTTAATATTTAAAGTTGTACCATTGCTAAATTTTATTAAATAAAAAATGTTGTAATGGAGGCCTCTCCCCAACCTCCCAATCGTCATTTCATTGCCCAAATAGGCTTTTTCAAATACACAAACTCCCCCCCCCCCACCAACCTTCAATCTTTTGCCCTTCAACCCCTTCCCACCATCCCCACATCCAATCAAAAGTGTTTTCCCTGCTCCTCCCTCCCACCCTGCAAATTTTATTCCTCCCCCCCTGCCCACCAGGTTCTCGTCTCGGAACTCCGTACGGAGGCCAAAAAGTTGGCGTGGGATGACCGCTGCCTGCAGGTAACTTAATTTATATATCATTAGGGTTCATTTTAATATCGAAATGAAGGACCCACTACCTGGCAGCGGGGGGGCCGCACTGAGATCCCCCCTCCGCCGGCAATATGCGGCAGGCCCTTCTCGACATTGCCTCTCCCCACAGAACTTTACCGGCCCCGCACCACAACCCGTGGCGTCGAGGAGCCTGTTAAATTCAGCCCCGGGAGTGTACTATAGACCCCCGAATAGTGCGAGGGAGATAGAAGAATAAATATGTAGGCAAACTTCTGAGTGCAAAATCTTTAGGGGATTTCAACTACCCCAATATCAACTGGGATGCAAACAGTTTGAAGGGCACAGAGGGGACAAAATTCTTGAACTGCATTCAAGAGAACTTTTTTAGCCATACGTAACA
Source organism: Heterodontus francisci (assembly GCF_036365525.1). Taxonomy (NCBI): domain Eukaryota; kingdom Metazoa; phylum Chordata; class Chondrichthyes; order Heterodontiformes; family Heterodontidae; genus Heterodontus; species Heterodontus francisci. The sequence goes on from NC_090378.1 coordinate 38,993,524, forward strand.
AGCCAATCGATAGAGGGCGTAATTCTAGATTTAGTCTTCAGTAATAAAGCTGGGCAAGAGGATGAAGTAACAGTGGGTGACCATTTTGGAGCTAGTGACCATAATACAGTTAGTTTTAGCATAACCATGGAAAAAGACAAAGATAAAACAGGAGTAAAGTTTCTAAATTGGGGGAAGGCAAATTTTACGAAACTGAGTGGTGACCTGGCGGAAGTGGACTGGATACAGCTACTTGGAGGAAAATCAATGGCAAACCAGTGGGAGACATTCAAAAGCAAGACACCACAGGCACAGTGTAGGCATGTCCCCACAATGATAAAGGGTGAAATCTAGAGCCCCCTGGTTATCTGGAAGCTTACAGGGTAAGTTAAAGCAGAAAAAGAAAGCTTATGACGATCACAAAAATCTTAATATTTTAGAAAGCCTAGAGGAGTATAGAAAGTACAGGGGTGAAGTAAAAAAGGAAATTAGAAAAGCAAAGAGAGAACATGAAAACTTATTGGCAGGTAAAATCAAGGAAAACCCGAAGATGTTTTATCAGTACAGTAAGGGCAGGGTTCTTAATGAGGTTTTGTCTCTGTCTTCACAAAGGAGAGGGTTGATGCAGACATTGTAGTTAAAGAGGATTGTGAAATATTAGACACAATAAGCATAATGAGAGAGGAAGTACTAGAGGGTGTGGCATCCTTGAAAGTGGATAAATCACCAGGGCCAGATGGATTGCATCCCAGGTTGTTAAAGGAAGTGAGGGAGGAAATAACGGATGCGCTGAGGATCATCTTCAAATCCTCACTAGATACAGGCGAGGTACCAGATGATTGGAGGTCTGCAAACGTTGTACCATTGTTTAAAAAGGGTGCGAGGGGTAGGCCAAATAATTATAGGCCAGTCAGTCTGACCTCGGTGGTGGGTAAATTGTTAGAATCAATTCTGAGGGACAGGATAAACTGCCACTTGGAAAGGCACAGTCAGCATGGATTTGTTAGGGGAAGGTCATGTCTTACTAACTTAAGAGAGTTTTTTGAGGAAGTAACAAGGAGGAATGATGAGGGTAGTGCAGTGGATGTAGTCTACATGGATCTTAGTAAGGCATTTGACAAGGTCCCGCATGGCAGACTGGTCAGTAAAATGAAAGTCCATGGGATACAGGGGAATGTAGCAGGTTGGATCCAGAATTGGCTCAGGGACAGGAAACAAAGGGTAGTAGTCGACGGATGTTTTTGCGAATGGAAAGCTGTTTCCAGTGGCGTTCCACAGGGCTCAGTGCTGGGTCCCTTGCTGTTTATGATATATATTAATGATTTGGGCTTACATGTGAGAGACATGATTGGGAAATTTTCTGATGACACAAAAATTGGCTGTGTAGTTGATAGTGAAGAGGATAGCTGTAGACTCCAGAATTATATCAATGGTTTGGTTGAGTGGGCGGAAAAGTGGCAAATGGAATTCAATCCAGAGAAATGTGAGGTAATGCTTTTGGGGAGGGCAAATAAAGCGAGGCAATACACAATAAACGGGAGGATACTGAGAGGGGTAGAAGAAATGAGAGACCTTGGAGTGCATGTCCATAGGTCCCTGAAGGTGGAGGACAGGAAGATAGAGTGGTGAAGAAGGCATATGGAATGCTTTCCTTTATTGGCCGAGGTATAGAATACAAAAGCAGGGTTGTAATGCTGGAACTGTATAAAACGCTGGTTAGGCCACAGCTGGAGTATTGCGTACAGTTCTGGTCACCACATTACAGGAAGGACATAATTGCTCTGGAGAGAGTACCGAGGAGATTTACAAGAATGTTGCCAGGGCTTGAAAGTTGCAGCTATGAGGAAAGATTGGATAGGTTAGAGTTGTTTTCCCTAGAACAGAGGAAGTTGGTGGTGACTTAATTGAGGTATACAAAATTGTGAGGGGCCTAGATAGAGTAGACAGGAAGGACCTGTTTCCCCTAGCAGAGAGGTCAATTATCAGGGGGCACAGATTTAGGGTGATTGATAGAAGGATTTTAGGGGACATGAAAAACTTTTTGACCCAGAGGGTGGTGGGCGTCTGGAATTCACTGCCAGGAATGGTGGTGGAGGCAGAAACCCTCAATTCTTTTAAAAAGTACCTGGACATGCATCTGAAGTGCTGTAACCTGCAAGGCTATGGAACAGGTGCTGGAAGGTGGGATTAGATTGGGTGGCTAGATTGTTTGGCCAGCACAGACACGACAGGCTGAATGGCCTCCTTCTGTACCGTAATTTTTTTATGTTTCTATGGAAAGTAGTGGCTTCTCCAGTAGTCACGGAAAAACCAAATGAAGTTAAAGAGACAGAACAGTTGCAGGAAAAGGTTCCAGGAATTTTTCCTTTGTGCCTAGTAATCCAAGCAATGGCTAAACAAGTTCCATTGTCAGAGGTAAAATTGGCACCACAGTCAGATAATCAAATATCTAAAACTTTCTTTGGGAATTTGGATAATCCAAAGAAAATGTTTAATGAGTCTTCTCTGATCAAGATTCAGCAAGCCAATCCAGAATTAAATAAAGTGGTACAATCAGCTCTGACTGAAGCTGTGGCAAAAGGAGTTCCAGAAGGCTACTATATTAAAGATGGGATTCTGATGAGGAAGTGGAGACCTCCTCACAGACCTGCATACGAAGAATGGATGGTTGTTTACCAGACTGCGGTACGGCCAAAGTATCGCCGGGAACTATTAAGGATAGCCCAGGAAATTCCTATAGCAGGACATGTGAGGAACCGGAAGACCCAATCACATATATGTCAACATTTTTACTGGCCAGGTCTTTCCAAGGGCATGGTGCAGTTTTGTAAAACATGCCACACGTGCCAGATTGTGGGAAAACTGCAACCTGCCATAAAACTGGCACCTCCAACTCCCATACCAGTTTTTGGGGAACCATTTAGTAGGGTGTTGGTAGACTGTGTAGGACCCTTACCTAAAACAAAAGTGGGACACCAATATATACTCACTATCATGAATATGGCTACTCGGTTCCCAGAAGCCATTCCCTTGAGAACAATTTCTGCTAACGTGGTGGTAGAGAAGTTAACCCAATTCTTTACTAGATTGGGATTACCGATTGAGATTCAGTTGGATCAAGGTTCCAATTTTAAGTCTAAACTTTTTCAGGAAGTTATGGATAATTTGGGTATAACTCAGTTAAGGTCTTCAGCATACTACCCACAGACACAAGGAGCTTTAGAAAGGTACCATCAGACCCTCAAAACAATGATTATGAATATCCCCATGATTGGGATAAAGGACTAGAATTTCTTTTGTTTGCTATGAGGGATTCACCTAATGAGTCTACTGGGGTTTTAGTCCTTTTGAATTAGTTTATGGACATGAGACAAGAGGTCCTCCACAGCTAATTAAAGAAAGGTTTTTAGAACAGAAGAAGAAATCTTCTGTGCTAGATTATGTATCCGTGTTCCTGGAACGGCTCAGGAGAGCTTGCAAAGTGGCTCAGGAACACCTTAAAGCTTCCCAAACAACTATGAAGAACTGGGCAGACGAGCATGCCAAGACCCGAACATTTCAACCAGGGGATGAGGTGTTAGTATTTCTGCCTCTACAGGATGAACCACTGAAAGCATGGTTCAGTGGCCCATATAATAAAATGGTCAAGTGAATAGGTAAAGTAAATTAAAAACAAGACACACTGGAAATACTCAGCAGGTCTGGCAGCATCTGTGGAGACAGAGCAGAGTTAACGTTTCAGGTTGGTGACCCTTCATTAGAACCAGTTCTGAAGAAGGGTCACTGACCTGAAACGTTGGCCGGAATTTTGCGCCGCCCCAGTGGGTTGGATGATGGCGTGGGGGCAGCCTAAAATTGAGCAGCAGGTTCCGGGAGGCCTAACCACCCCGATTCCACCTCCGACCAAGTTTACGGAGGTCCGGCGGGGATGTGGGGGGTGAGAATTGGCCCGCCCGCCCGAGGCCAATCAAGACCCTTAACTGGCCACTTAACGGCCACTTAAGGGCCCTCGCCCTCCTCCACGGGTATTTTACCCATGGCAAGTGGGTGTGCCAGGGACGTGAAAGGCCACCCAGCTATAGCTGCCAGCCTTTCCGCACCCCATGGGGGGGGGGCCCTGGCAATCGGGCACAGGGTGCCCGATTGAGGGCCGCCCCTGCCTCCCAACCCAAGACCAGGATCCAAGACGCACCCTTCCCCCCAAACGACCACCCTAGCCTCACCAGAGCAGGACCGATTCCCTTGGTGAGGCAACCCAAACTTACCTTCAGTCCTTGGTATCCTCCTTGGTCGGCTGGGCTGTCGTCCCAGCAGTGGCCACCGCTCCCGATGGCACTACTGAGACTAAGAGCTGCCGGCCCGCTGATTGGCCGGCAGCTCACTGAGGCGGGACCTCCTCCCTCGAGTGGGTGGAAGTCCCGCCTCGGGCCAATTAAAGCCTGGGGATCCGTAAAATACGGGACAGATCCCCAGGCTGGGCAGAAGTGGGTTCGGCACTGACAGTTACGTCGGAGTCCGGCTCTTGTCCGCCCACTGTAAAATTCCGGCCGTTAACTCTGCTTCTCTCTCCACAGATGCTGCCAGATCTGCTGAGTTTTTCCAGCGTTTCTTGTTTTTATTTCAGATTTCCAGCATCTGCGGTATTTTACTTTTATTTTAGGTAAATTATTTGATTGACACCGCAGATTGCTGGACAAAGAATCGGCTATGTCATATCAATATGTTGAAGCAATATTATTGCAGGGAAAAGGATAAGCAAGTACAGGTATGTCAGGTAGCAGGGACAGTGAAGGATGAAAGGGATACTGAAGATGAGGCAGAAGGAGGCCTAGATAATTCTCAGATTGAACCTCCCTACTATCCAGTTAGCTAATACTGAATTGTTAGGGAGAATGGACACTATGCTTTCATATTTAGATGCAGAAGAACGAGACGACCTAACAAGGCTACTCACAGCATTTAAAAGAGTCAGTAGAGATAAGCCAGGATGTACAATCTTAGCCACACATGATGTGGATGTAAGATTGGGAGTAGTGTATTGCGATGGATAGAAAATTGGTTGGCTGACAGGAAACAAAGAGTAGGGATAAATGGGTCTTTTTCCAAATGGCAGGCAGTGACTAGTGGGGTACCGTAGGGATCGGTTCTAGGACCCCAGCTATTCACAATATACATTAATGATTTAGATGAGGGAACTAAATGTAATATCTCCAAATTTGCAGATGAGACAAAACTGGGTGGGAGAATGAGTTGTGAGGAGGATACAGAGAGGCTTCAGGGTGATTTGGACAAGTTGAGTGAGTGGGCTAATGCATGGCAGATGCAGTATAATGTGGATAAATGTGAGGTTATCCACTTTGGTAGCAAAAACAGGAAGGCAGATTATTATCTGAATGGCTATAAGCTGAGAGAGGGTAATATGCAGCGAGACCTGGGTGTTCTCGTACACCAGTCGGTGAAGGTAAGCATGCAGATGCAACAGGCGGTAAATAGGCAAATGGTATGATGGCCTTCATAGCGAGAGGATTCGAGTACAGAAGCAGGGATGTCTTGCTGCAATTATACAGGGCCTTGGTGAGGCCACACTTGGAATATTGTGTGCAGTTTTGATCTCCTTACCTGAGGAAGGATGTTCTTGCTATAGAGGGAGTGCAGCAAAGGTTTACCAGACAGATTCCTGGGATGGCAGGACTGACGTATAAGGAGAGATTGAGTCGGTTAGGATTATATTCACTGGAGTTCAGAAGAGAGAGGGGGGAGCTCATAGAAACCTATAACATTCTAATGGGACTTGACAGGGTAGATGCAGGAAGGATGTTCCCAATGGTGGGGAGTCCAGAACCAGGGGTCATAGTCTAAAGATATGGGGTAAACCTTTCAGGACTGAGATGAGGAGAAATTTCTTCACCCAGAGAGTGGTGAGCGTGTGGAATTCACTACCACAGAAAGCAGTTGAGGCCAAAACATTGTATGTTTTCAAAAAGGAGTTAGATATAGCTCTTGGGTCTAAAGGGATCAAAGGGTATGGGGCGAAAGCCGGAAGAGGCTACTGAGTTGGATGATCAGCCATGATCATCATGAATGGCGGAGCAGGCCCGAAGGGCCAAATGGCCTACTCCAGCTCCTATTTTCTATGTTTCTATGTTTCTAACCTGACAGTTCAACTAGACTCTGTATAGACTACAGAAAGGTTAATGCTTAATCAATGGCAGACTCCTACCCAATTCCTTGCTTGGAAGTCTGTTTGACAGTGCCACATTTCTTACAAAAATAGATTTGTTAAAGGGATACTGGCAAGTTCCTTTAACAACCCGAGCTAAAGAAATATCGGCCTTTGTCACACCAGACGGTCTTTTCCAATGCCGAGTGATACCATTTGAGCTAAAAAAATGCCCTAGCAACCTTTCAGAGACCTTTCAAGTGGTAGCCAGTGTTCCTAAAAGTGTGGTTTACCTTGATAATGTGATGGTATACAGTGACACTCGGAACAACTAGAAACTCTATTTAGAAAATTACGATCAGCTGAATTAGTGATAAACCTTGCCAAAAGTGAATTTGCAAAAACGAAAGTAACCTACCTCGGGCATATAGTAGGGCAAGGGCAAGTGTTGCCAAGAACAGCAGAAGTACAAGTATTGTTGGAGTTCCTTACCCCTAAGACTAAGCAAGAAAGCATGAGGCTTGAGGGGATGTGTGGTTTCTACCGAAAGTTTGTACCAAATTTTAGTACTAAGTTGCTCCACTGACAGATTTGCTACAGAAAAAGAAAACTACATTAGTGTAGTCAGGGGAGTGCCAAACATCTTTTGAAAGGCGAAAGCCATTTTGATTAATGACCCAGTGTTGGCTGCTCCAAATTTCACTCAGCCCTTTAAGGTAGCAGTTGATGCTAGTGACCTGGGGGTCGGTGCAGTCCTGTTACAAGACGATGAATAAGGCATAGAAAGGCCATTGAAATACTTTTCCAAAAAGCTAAATCAACATCAAGAAAGACAGTCAACGCTGGAAAAAGAAACCCCAGGTTTATTATTGGCTCTTAAGCATTTTGAAGTCTATGTCCGCCGTGACTACAGTGAGAGACTGGTATATACTGATCATAACCCCTGAGCCTTTGTGGAAAAATTAAGAAAACAGAATGCCAGACTATTCCAATGGAATTTACTATTACAACCTTATCACTTAAAGATTATCCACACTGCGGGCAAAAATAATGTAATTGCAGTTGCTTTATCTAGAATCTAACTTTGTTTTAAGTTATATAACACTTAACTGTGATAGAGCGTGTCTAACCTAGCCCAACCTGAGCCTGAATGCTGGACCCGGAAGTCCAACCCGACTCGAACCCGACACATGTCGTTGGGTCCCGTCGGGTTCAGGTCGGGTAGCGGGCCTTACTGTGTACAGTTCTGATCGTCACACTACAGGAAGGATGTGCTCATATCCAGAGACGGTGCAGAAGGGATTTATGAAGATGTTTCCTGGAATGGAGAGTTTTAGCTATGATAAAGATTGGATCGGCAGGGATTGTTTACTTTGGAACAGAGGAAACTGAGGGGAGATTTAATTGAGGTGTATAATGTTATGAGGGGCCTAGATAGAGCAGATAGGAAGGACCTATTTCCGTTAGCAGACAGGTCAATAACTTGTGCAAAAGCCCTCAGCATGCCAGCACCCTCCAGGCCTCACAATATCAGAGGACGGCCGCCAAGGTCATCCCAAGCCACAGGACAGCCTAATCAGCAGCCTGCTTCCACCGCAGCTGCAGGCGCAAGGGTGGCACCTCGTAGGAGCACACATAAGCCCATTAAGAAGAGCACCTAGATGCACTTGAGGTTCATAAGTGTTTAGACTTTGTACATGTTAAGATGTTATACTGTATTGTCGTGCCAATCAATAAATATTACATATACTGCTGTTGGTCATCCCCTCATTTCTTGCTGACTTGTTAAATGTCATCTACAGCCTTATTCCCTCAATGGGCTGCTAGCATTGGGGAAGGCTGCATTTGGTCAGCTTGTCAGCTTTGTCAGTGTGTGCTGTGAACCTGGGCTCTGGGCGATGGAGTGCATGATGAAGCAGCCAATGGCAGGTCCACATAAAGGTGAGTCTTTATTGCACAGATTGTGAAAGGACATCAGAGTCACAGGAAGCGGGTATGTATGAGATTGTCTTGACCCTCCCTTGCACGCCTCTCATTTCCCCTTGCCTCTGATCTCTGATGCAAAGGGTTCCTCATCCTGTGCCACCTACTCAGCAGCCTCCTCCACATCCTCTTCACAGGAGAAGGAGTGGCGATCAATGATGCCCTCATTATTCAAGGTCTCCCCCCTCTCCAGTGCTAGATTGTGCAGAACACAGCAGACCATCAAAATACATGAGACTCTCACTGGGACATACTGAAGTTCTCCATTATATTGGTCTAGGCTCTGGAAACTCATCTTCAGTAGCCCAATGGCCTGCTTGACGGTCAATCGGGTTGACCCATGGCAGTTGTTGTATCTCTCCTCTGTTGCAGTGCGCGGGTTCCTCACAGCGTGAGTAGCCATGTCTTCAGCGGGTAGCTATTGTCCCGAGAATCCATCTCTGAAGGTGTGCGGGTGGCTGGAACTGCTCTGGTACCTGGGACTGCAGAAGTAACTGGGCGTCGTGGCTCCCTCCTGGGAATGATGCACACACCTGAACGATCCACCAGCAGTGGTCGCAGACCAGTTGTACACTCAGCAAGTGGAAGCTCTTCCTGTTGATAAGGGCTGCTGGCTAGTCCGTGGGAGTCTTGGTGACATGTATGCAGTCAATCACACTCAACACCTGGGGGAAATCCAGCGATGGCCCCAAACCCAATGGACCACCACCTGACTGTCTGGGTCGTTTCAGTATCACACATAGTCGCCGGCCCTCTTGAACATGGCATTGGTCACTTCCTTGATGCACCAATGCAGCCTGGGAAATTCCACATGTCACCAGTGGATCCCTGAAAAGATCTGGAGGCGTAGAAGTTGAAAGCCACAGTGATCTTCAGGGCCATTGGCATTGGGTGTCCACCAGCTCCATGAACCTTAGCTTGTCCTGCAGTATGGCACATAAATTAGTGACCACCTTCCTGGAGAGCTACAGTCTGCACTGACACTGTTGCTTGGACATCTGCAGATAGTTGAGCTGTGTACAGTAGGCTCTCTCCTGGGGATAGGCCACACTTTGTGCGGGAGGCTATTGGAGCACCACCCTGTGCCCTTCTCTGGTGTACCCACCAGAGGGTGGCCCTGTCGCTGCCGCTGCAGTTACTGCTGTGGCCCTGCTGGTGCTTGGACCTCCCACCCTCTGCACTGCTACTCCAGTTCCTTGTGGGGAGGAGACTAAGTGTATCAGTCCCATGCCAAGTGGGCTCTCTCCTTCTCCTGCGCTTTTTTGGCAGCACACCTCCCCCAAAACTTTTCCCTTGCTATTCCCTTGGGAGCAGGTGTCACTGCCCCTCTGTGTCGCTTGAAGAAAGCCCACCCCGCCCTACCCATTAATGATGCCATCTTCACAGTTCACCCGCCCAACCCCCATTAGTGATGGCACATTTACCCCCCTTCTGCCGCCATTCGACAATGACCTCCGTTCACCACCCTCCCTTCCACTGCACATTGCCTATCAGTATGGCTGGCTGAGGCAGCACTGAACTCTCGCCTCCTTGCCACCTCCTTCAACTAGGCGGGGCTCTGAAGTCCCATGGTTTTTGTGTGCATTCTTAAAATTCTGAATGCATTGTAAACTTCAAGTTAATTGGTGCCTACACTACCTTAATTGATGTCCTACTGCATCATAGTGTGAAGTCCACCCTTCATGGTTCCCACTGAACGTAAAATTCAGAAGTGATGTCCGACTTCCGTCCAAACACGTCCTGTCCGCATTTAACGCCCAACAGTGCTCCCACCAGCCCACTGCTGATTGTGCTCTTACAGGCCTGGTAAAATTCCGGCTTATGATTCCAAGCTCTCAGACAATGCAAAACATCTATTTTGGAACTAGGCAATGGCATCTGCTAATTAGGCAATACTAGTCTGTATTATGAAAAATTAAGAGCAAAATATGGTTTCAAGATTAGTTTCCAATAAAATTGAAGATCCTACGTCTACCAAGTAAATAAATGGTGTTGTCATGTGATGTCACAGAGGGAGAGTTACAATGATCAGTTTGCATGGATTTGCACTTCTTGTACTCTTCAAAACTCTCAAGAGATAAAAATGATCATTCTGTTCTTCATTACCACTGACCTACACTGGCTCCAAGTCCACCAACGTCTCCAAATTTGATTCCCCATTTTTTTTAATTGCACCTCTGCTTACATTAATTTAGATTAAATTAACTACATTAATCACACTATATAATTGCAGGTTGTTATTACAAAATTCCACAAAAAACAGGGTCTTTCCGTATGGTTCTCCCCTCCTTTCCTGACGTCACAGTTCTTGCTGAGGTACAATTCCATGGTTACTGACAACCTTCTAATTCATTACTCGAGTGGTCATGTTTCATGTGTGAACCTCAATAAGGAATGTTAGTGGACTATTGAACAATGAAAAGCATCACAGTTGAACTCACTAATTTGTTCTGCTTACTAGCCCAGGAGATGAGGGTAATTGTACTGCCCCAACTGCTGCTTTGCCTGAGCTAGATTAATCCAGGGAAAACAGGAGCAGAACCTGATACTCTCAGGTCTGTATGGCTTAGTACTGCATAGATGGAGCCTTTACCTAGTACACCCCAAAGGATGAAGTAATCTTTTGTTTTACATCTTCACGCAGATGAATTTCTCCTCTTAGGGGTTGATTGTGCGATTGCCTGGTTTGAGGCAAGTTAGTAGACAGAATTTCTGGCTTCTTTATAATGAATGACATATTCCAAGATTGAGTGATGTTCTGAGATTAATTAGCAGTTTCTGAATAAGAGTGAGTCATCCTCAGATTTACGAGAATAATTGGTTTTAAGTGAATTGCTAAAAGACTTCTGTGCAAGACTGGTGACGTGGACAATTAGTGTCTTAATATCCCATTGAACTCTAGAATGGTGATGAGGGTCACATCCTTGCAGGTTCCAAATTAGCATGTCCCTGGTCTTAATAATCAGAAAGGATAGAGATGGAAAGCACAACATTTCCTCACAGGCAAGAGTAGAGAAAAATCTGTTAAAGAGACAACCCCAGGCCAAGAATGTCTCAACAAAAGTCAATTTATCCTCTTGTGATTCATGGCAGTGTATCGAAAGAGAGAAGAAAATACTTCTAAAATGAGAAAATTTTACATTTAAAAAAATTAAGTTGAGCTTGTACGTTTGATTATTTTCTCAAAAATAACAGAGCACGGTGTGTTATGTGTGTAATGAAAATGGGAGCTTAGAGGGAGGTTTTGGCAGTGATGGATTTATGGTGCTTGTTTAAAAATTTATTTACCATTAAGTTTGGGTGCTTACACCTATCAAACATAATGTTACACTTTGCAGAGTTTGCTATTAATTTTCTTAATTTTTTTTAATGTATTTTTAATTGTCCTTTCGTCTCTGCGGTTTAGGTTGTAATCTACCCCAGACCAACAGGATGATAATCTTTCTCTTCAGCCTGCAAGTGATTCTTAGCTAAATTAGTCTGTGGCTGTCTCAATCCTAATGGGCACAGGTCCATGGCACTAACTGCCCATAATTCAGCTCTATTTGGCATTAATTGCCAGTGTTACTCAGAGAAGCCACAAGGATGGCTGATGAGGGAAATGGAACTGTCACACTGGCACAGTAGGAGATGCTGCTTTGAGGCTTTGGTTGTACATTATTGAGGAAATTGACCTCCCAGCACTAACCTCCTTCATCTTGATGAGCACAAGCATTTGGTGATTCTGTTTCCTTAATCTTTCAGCCTTGTAATCACTCCCACATACACATTATTCTATATTTATTTACCTCTTTTATGTCTCCACTCATCTTTCATACTATTCCTGTTGGAGACAAGATGGGCAAAAGACGTGCCACACGTGCATGGTGTGGGCAACTCAAACTGTTCTGAAGTATCCAGCATTAGCTGCAAACAAGAAGAAATGATACATTTGAAAAGTGTAGTCGGCACCAGTAGGAAGAGTTATAATTAATCATAATTTGACATTTCTTTGGAGCACCACTTGCTGAAGCATACACCAAATATTACTGTGCCCAGATACCTGACAAGTATATTTTACAATAGTCACAGAGCTCATTTGTACTTAGCTTAGCAGAGAATTACAACACTATTTAGACAGCAGTAGCTCAATGCTGTTAAGGCAAATATTGGCAGGTAAATTCAAACCTACAGAAATTTAAGGAATTGTAACCTTTCTGACTGAACAATGGTTTTAGTTGAAAGGCACATAAACATTGCAAGATAGCCTGAACAGGAGCATAGCTGTAGTGTAAGATATTCCTGTGTAATACACCAAGAGGACAATAAGGCAATAATCAGAGGTACAAATGTGTGTTTGTATGGGGGAATTGTAACCAACATGAGGAAACAATTGGGTACAAAACAGAGGTAAGGATCAAAGAAATAATAGCATAAGTTGTAATTTATGAAAGAAGGTTACTTGTTGAGGTAAAAGCCTTGATACTACTGAACCTAAAGAACTTTGAGCTGCAAATGCCAGTAAAGCTCTAATTTATAAGACACAGACTTTCAGAAGAGTTCATTTACACAGAGAAAGGGAAGACTGAGCACATAAGAATAGAAGGATGTAGTACTGGTGAATATTGCAAAGCAAAGGAGAAGCAGACACTCAAAGTAAAAAGATTAACTAGACACACTAGTAGTACCATTACTACCTGGAATCAGTCTAGAGGACTGTGCACAACCCAAAACACTCAGTCAAATTTACTCACTACCACAATCTACCTTTTATTCAATGCCATGTACACCATATATTATGAATGCGAAGAATGCCAATGTATTTAATTGAGAACAATTGCAATAAAAGCACATTTTTAAATAAAATGTTAAATGTTTAATTATAAAGATTTTCTTTAAATTATTATAAACACAGTTTTATGCAGCTTCTTCCTCCGTATTTTTAATGTGATCATGGACTATTTTGTTCCAGATTTTTTTCCCTTCCATTTGCTGTTTACATTAGCTGCTCCAGTTGTTTGATGTCAGCCTTTAGCTGTAACTGTCAGGAAAGAACCGAGTTGGATTGTTAAGAGTGAACAGATTGCAAACATATTAAAACATATGGAACTGTTTATTTTTCAGAAAGGCATAATTCAAAATAGATTAGATTTTTAAACCAATTTGAGTGATTGTTAATTATAATAAATGAGACTTGATAAGTCTCCAGAACTTATAGAAATTGGGGCACCATCCCATTTAAAGATCCAACTATACTCTCTACCTTGAGATCTCTACCCATTCTCTGCTCAACCCAATTTGCCCTACCAACCCTTTTAACAGCTACTGCGCCCCTTTTTCTCGCTCTGTTCTGACAACTTTCCATTTGCTCTTCTCTGGTGGCCCGTCCACTAATTCTGCCCCTTTTATCCTGACAGCCGCTCCAACTATGCCCGGATAAACCCTCTAAGCAATACAGTGTGATCAATCCTGCTCATATTGCCAGCGCCAAGACTTCGCTAGATGCCTTGCCCTGAAAACTTTCCCCATATGTTCTGCTCCGCGAAACCCCAATGCGTTCCGCCCCCAATCATTTTTCGCACTCGATTCTTTCCGCCTCTTCCTCGATTATAACAACCAGCTAGTTTGGCCCAGATAATTCGTCAACCTTATCATCACTCCCAGATAGTTCATTCTGAACTTCCAACATTAGTTTAAAGTCTTTAATTTACTATGTAACATCCGCAGTGTCAGGAATCGCTTATTGGCACAATAAACAGTTGGCGGGGAAATCTTTCGGAAATGCTTCCGCTCCGCCGGCGTTACTTCGCCGGAAAATCCCATTTACGCGCGTAACGCCGGCGGAACGGGAGCAGCTCGGAAGAACATGCTGGCGATAAATATATTGGCTGTTATCTATCTGCAAAGTCCCGAAGAGGTCGCTGTAGGAGCTGATACAGGGCCTTTTAGCTACACTAACGGGCGACTGTGAGGATTGAACTCATCTGGGTCTCACATTTACTATAAAGGTTAATTGGAGAGCATTTGGAGCGAGGCAACCCGTGTAGTTTATATATGTCTCTGTTCAACTTGTAGCTGGAACACACTTTCGCTTAATATTGAGCAGTGTGTGGAATCTAAAAGAGAACGAAGGTGCCCAGAAAAAAGCAATTGCTTCTATTTCAGGTTTTATTGAAATACTGCAACCAGTTAAAGTTTAATGCTATTTAAAGTAGTGATTTTTTTACAAGAAATATAAATAATGTTAACATAAAGGAGTGGAACAGTGAAATATGTCGGAATATTGACAACGTAGTAACACATATGTTCCATTACAAAAGACTTCACTGAATAGTGGTGCAGGGGCGAGGGTTGGGGGTGGTGAACATAATTTAACAGGGTCTGTGAAACAGCCCCACCGAGGACAAGATTTTACAATAATGCTCCTTCTGCTGTTACATTTTAACACGACTGTGGATTGTGCAGAAGCAAGTTAGGAGTAAACCCACGTCCGGCCGAAACTCCGTCCGGCCGAAACTCCCCCAATGGAGACAAAGGCGGGTTTGGAATAACCACCTGCTATCTGCAATCCTACAATACATCCTTAAAAGACAAACAAAAGACCTTAAAAATCTTAAAGAAGACCATTCATTAGATCGACAAAGGGGAAAAGAAATAAATTATCATAATTAATCCTATCAGTGGTGGTGGGTGGCATGCTGTGTGTCCTTTAAGGTAATGTTAGACACTCGTAATGTTAACATATACAATTGCTTTTGTGGAAGCAGCCAGTGAGGGTTTCCAGAGGATTTTAGCCGCTTGGTAAACAACCTTCAAGGAAGGGAAAACATAGTGCAGCTGCTGGCTGTAACGAAAAGAACATTTTCTGAAGTCAAGCACAACGCACACATTTATGTAAAATTATATAGCGTCTAACGCGCGTAAAAGTCTCATTAGAATGCCTCAAGTCAGCAGTCGCAAGTACTTCGCTGTCTGATTTGGGATTTTTAACACGTCTTATTTTAATCTCCCTATGTTAGCTTTAGATGCACTTTGGATAAGAATATTGGATATTACTCTTTTGAATAATAGTAAAGTCTTAAAAGAATGTGATCTACTTTTACATATGTTTTTAAAATTGTTTTAATTAAATTGTTGGATGGAAAATAAGATCACCCCCAGCCCTGTCTCTTCATTATCATCCTTTTTATCCCTCAGCCAATATAGTATTCAGATCCCCAGCCTTGTAACTTGCTGGGTGCAGTTTCACTACACGTTTCCCTCATTCATTTTCGCTCCACTTTATTAACAGCATTAGCAATGGCAGATTTCTGGACAACATTTGTTCAGATCTAGTTGTCCTTGGTTTATTTATGCAGTCTCCAGAATTCAGCTGGGACCTCCCTTGAGTTTGTTGGGTTAAGGGGGGCCCGGGTACCTCACGAGGCAATTCACGGCGTTTTATATATACATACATACCTAATATAAATACACATACGCAGACAGGCTGTGTGTGAGAGAGAGAGCGAGAGTTGCTGTTCCCACTGTTCATTTTTTGTAAAAAGAAACTCTTTAACAAACTTTGTTTCCAACGATAAAGATCTTTATGTGTCCCTATATCTAAAGTATACATGATCGTATTTAGTTGGCAGCTTTATGTATTAGATTGGAAGCTTGGTATTTTTTTTTAAATGCAAGGGTTTTGGAAAGATCCGTAGCGATCTTGTATGCAGAGGTTCTCGCTACCTCCCATTGATGCTCCTGCAGCCTGGGTGGTCCGGCCACTTTGGTGAGCTGTTGCTTAGCAGCTAATAATAGTAGATGTTTGCTAAGTAATTTGCTTCTTCCTTAGCCAATGGGAATCCGGTCGAGAGGACTTTGCATCAACTCTTTTTGATGGGCTGGAGGCGGGTTTTTCTCTCCAAATGTTGGATGTCTGAGATAGGGGACAGAAGTAACGATTGAGCCCGAAAGAAGAGGAGGGGGGGTTCATTTTTTATTCCGTGGTGCTAGAAGGACGGGTAAAAGGGAGCGAGCGAGAGAGGAAAAAGACTACACGTGGATGTAGAGTCAAGATCCTCAAGGATTTCTGCGCGAAATGTTGGAATGGAAATATCAGGCTTTCGCTCAGGAAGAGACTAGGGATTCTCCAGCTGTTTTTCTTGTCACTTTTGGGGGATTATTACTGTTGCTTTTGTTGAACCGAACGATCTGCGACTGGTTTCCAGCGACATGGCTTCAGTTTCCAACCTTCCCCGGAACGATGGAGCTCTGCCCCCGAGGTACAGTCACCAAGCCCCGGCTGCCTGCTCGGATCTGCTGCGGAGACCCAGCTACTGCCACGCTGCTTTTGCATTGAAACAGATCTCCAAGGTGCAAAAACAAAAAAAGAATTTTCTGATTGTTAAGTTTCTCCCTTGCAATAGGAAACATATAATAATACAATAATAACACCAGGAGTTCGGCAGGGCTCCCGATAAAGTTGGTTTTGAAACTGCTGTGTTATTATGGAGCCAGCATCTCTTCTGATTCAGGCGCTTGTTTAATGTGAGATTTTTTTCTTTTGTTTAGAAACTGCACGTCTCCCAGCCAGAGGAAGTGTGGCTGGATGTTTTTTGAAAGTAACTATACGAAAAGTTGTCAATATTTTCAGAAACTGCTTTTCCTCCAGAGGCTGGATAGGTTTATTGACTGAACGTGTCTCCGGATAACAGTCAGTGCAGATGTTGGTGAAGACGGTGCCTGGGGTTTATGAGTGCAGTCTGTTTATTACATGCAGTGTGTGTGTGTGTGTGTGTGCAGAGTGAGTGCACACGCGCGTGAGGAAGTATACACAGGTGTGCCTGTGTGTGCCCCCCCAGTTGGCGAGTTTCCTTGTGAATTACTGACCTGGATGTTGCGGGTCCAGGGAGCTCTGTATTTTTTTTTATTATCTGGCACAGTGATCGCTGAACTTGAGGAAACCTTGGAAGAGAGTCAGGATTCTTGATTGACCTAAATGGAGGCAGTTACTCGGGGAAATGTGTAACAAGTTGTGGTGGGAGGAGAGCCATTTCTTACTGTGAAAAGGAGCAGAGAAGGAAGCAGAAGCGAAATAGAAATCAGTCGGTAGAGTGAGAGAATATAGAGGAGCTTGACAATTCTGAAAGAGGCAGAGCCGGGTCCAGCCAATGAGCATTTGATAAGAGTTGACGGAAGGAGAGGCAAAGATGACACAGAAAGAGGAAGCATGAGAAAATGTCCTGGAGTGAAAGGCAGAATGGCAAAAGAAATGAAAGGACTGACGGGCAGAAGCAAGTGAGAATGGAATGAGGGGGTTGGGGGGTGGGGGGGGGGGCGAACAGAAGGCAAAACAAACATCAAATGAAAGTTATGAAAAGAGTGGGAAATGATGTACAAATCAAACACTGAGAAATTAATACTGATTAAAACTACTAGTGTATGCAGAGAAAGAAATGAAGAAAGGTAAATAAAGAAGTGAAGGGGAAAGGATTGAACGAAAACTATGGAATGAGAGGAAATGGGAGAATTGAAATGATATGGTCAATGGAAAAAGGAATGTGAGGGGAAGCACTGAAGGAGAAGGAAACTGAGAACACAAGGGAAAGAACAGCAGAATGAAATAATAAATTATGGAAGGAAGAAATGAAAAAGGAAATGAATGCAAGAAGCATAAGGGGAAAATGGTGTGAATGTATTGAAACAAGTTATGTTTCTCTCCAGTGACTACTTTATATGTGCCGCTGGCATTTTATATCTTCTTTCTCTTAGCATTGTTTTCACTCGTTATTTACTTACCAGACCTATTTCCAATTGCTCTTTTACTGTGGCTCCCTTCCTTTTCCCATATTTATATCAATGATTTTTTCTGTTGGGTTCTTTCCTTGCTCTTTGCTGTCTGTTTTTTTTTTGCTCAATCATTTTCTGCTTTTTTCCCTGACCATCTTTATCTTTGCCATTCTTTCTCTCACTTTCGCTGTACCTGACCTTCTTCTTCTTCTTGCTCTCTCTGTTTTCCAATATCTCTTTCCTATCTCCTTGCGCACATTATCTTCTCTTTTCTTTCTTTCAGTCACTGAAAACCCTTGCTTTCCATTTCCCATTTCTTCCTCTCTCTTTTCTCCTTTTTCCCCTCCCTCTATCTTACTGCCCTGTCTCTTTTACCCTTATATTTCCAAAGCTAACGTTATTTTTCCCTGCCCTCACTTAACCACCTAATCATAATTTTTCTCTCTCCCCTCTCTTTTCTCCCTCTTTCCCACGCCCCATTCTTCTCCTTTTTCTTTCCTTATTTGTTTCCTCTTTCTGTATTCATCTCTGCTCTTTTTATCCCACTCCCTGTCCTTCCCCTTCCTATGCCCCCATGTCTTTTGCCCTTCTCTCGCTCTCTGTAGCCACTCTAACCTTCTGCTTTCTTTCTCTGTTTCGTCTTTTCATTTTGTCTTCCCTTCTCCCGTTAACTCCCAGGTCTGACATTGCTTTTGTCTTTTTTTCCATAGGGGAAGGCAGAGGGGCGCCGGGCTCCACTGTGGCTGCGAGCCCATTTCCAGGCCCTGCTGTTCAGGTTGGGCTGCAGCATCCAGTGGCACTGTGGCAAGTTCCTCTTCATCGGGCTTTTGGTTTTTGGAGCTTTTGCTGTTGGCCTGAGGGTTGCTAGCATTGAAACTGACATCGAGCAGCTTTGGGTGGAAGGTAAGGCAAAGTAAAAACTGACAAACAATCAAAGCAATAAGAAACACATATCTGTGCAAATGGACTTAGAGGATTCAGACATTTGGAAATGAAACCCTGTGCAAGTGACACAGATTGACTCCACTCAGTCCTTACTTTCACAATTACATTTTCTGTGTTCTATTGTATCATGTATCAACTCTTTTCGATCCAAACATTTTGCATCCAAACTTCACAGTATTCAGACTGTTTTATCGTAAATACATGACTTTAATTTCAGTATTGCTTCAATTTATCTTCAGTATTGCATACAGCATCCTATAGCCTCCTGATTCCCATTCTGCTTTTGCCCCTATTTATTGATTAACCTTCTTATTGAAGACCTTAACATGCCTGCTTACTATTCTGGGTAAAATGCCTGCTTACCCACCCACCCAGAATATGTTGGCAGCTTGTTCCATAGTATAAATACCTTGAAATACCTTACCCACACTGCCCAGCTTCACCTACTCCCCCTCATCCCCATCCTAGTGTCAATCTCATTCACACAAATATGATCGTTGCAAAACTACCTACATCACCAATACACATTCAGTCTGGTTCTTTATTGCACTGCTGATATTACCATGGAAATTAATAATAATCTTTACTTCTAGACATATTTTCTTGATTGTTTATGGGAAGACAGGTAATACTTCAGGTTTTTGCATTGTGCTGGTTGAACTAAAACCAAGCTTTATGTATTTTATTTTGGTTTGAAGTAGAGATGAGTTGTGGAGAACCAGCTCATGTAAGGTCTACATTCATGAGCAAGCTGATTTTATTGTTTTTCACACAGAAGCAGAGAATTCTTGATATCCATGCTACATTGGTGAATTGACACTCTATTGGCTCCATTTACTCTTCACTGTTCACATTTAAGCAGCACTGTCTAAAATTTCTGGGCTGTGAACTTGTTCAAGATTTCTTCCGTCTAAAAGAACATGAGGGGAGGGAGGGAGAAAATTATAGGTTATCTAAAAATCTGAAGATGTAACTGTTCCAGGGCCCATAACATCCCTTTTAACTGGTTTTCCATTAAAGATTCCATCTGTTGTCATTCCCACCATTATTCCAGGTTGTGGCCTGATGGTAGCCTTCTTGTAGCTGTGCAAGGTGTTGAATGCAAGGAGGCAGCAAGTGACTTCAAAATGACAGGGCACAGTGAACACGTAATCAGAAATATAGAAGCTCTTATTTTTTGCTTTGAATATTTTTCTTCCCTTGCCTGAATGAGGAGAAACAGACATTTTCCACCAATTATACAGCACATGATCTCTTCAAATTCTGTTTCTGTCAGTGTTGTATCAATGCAGACATTGAACCTTAAGAGTAATTTTGTTGCTTGAGGAATGTCATTCTTGTTAAAGGGGAATTCTTATCTCGTACATGGTGTCACAAGGCGGTTTGACAGATCAGTGACCAAGAAGATGACACAATAACCCTGTAGTCCCAATGATAATGCATTGTGCATCACACCTGGCATTACTAATTTTTTATTGTTAATCTTAGTTTCAAAAAGCCAACTTTTCTTTAAAAAGTCTACTACAGCACCAGCATGTTGCAGCATTCCATCTTGAAGACAATTTATTGAAGGGATTGAATTAATCTAAAAATTACTAATTTTGGATGAATTTTATCATGATTCTGCAGGTAGTTAGCATTTAATACTGAGACTTTATGATTTATTTCTCTCAGGTAATCTGCAAAAATGATTTTCTCCAAGTTTCAAAAGCTTGAGTTTTTTTTCAGAAATAGCATTTTAGACATTCAAAAGCCAATAAACATTTGTTAATTCATTCCATTCTTAAAATGAAAATTAAATTGCACTTTTTAACTCAATAATTTGGGAATCATTGGGTACAGAAATACAATTACAGTCCTCAAAGGGTTAAATCTGCTTTGAAGCAGCCATGTTCATCTTGTGTAGCATTAAGCTTCCAAACTTCATTTACAGTAACATAGTCATCTACTGGTAGAAATGTAGCATAGCTTTAGACTGCAGTAGTGAGTAGTTTATTGCAGATTCCGCTCATAGCCATTCAAAGTTGTAAAATGCATCTATTTTGTCTAGTTTTAACTGTGAAACTACTTGTGTGTCCCTTTTCTATTCTTAACTACCTTTCTTATTTTTCCGGTCTCTCCCACACTGTGCTGTTTTTATTTTAACATTTGTATGCTAATTGCTACCTTTGACTGAGTTTTTTTTTCTCTCCACGACTTTCTCCCTTCCCTTCCTGTGTGCTGTGCTTCCTGATACTCCCCCACCTCCCTCTCTATTTCACACAGTTCAGGGCCATGTGTTCAATTCAGTTTTCACACTCCGACCCTTTCTAAGCCCTGGTTTAGACGAACCCACCCCCTCTCCCCCCGAAAAACTTCTGCTGTTTTGCTCCCAGGAGCAGATGTGGTGTGTGAAATTTACGCCATTTTGAGCTATTGACCCTGCATGGAGTTGTATGTGTATGTATGTGTGTGTGTGTGGTCCCAAACTATTCTTGGACTCTATTCAACAATAGAGGGAACCTCTCTTACGAAACCTGAATGCCATTAAAGTTTACCCACCTGTTTGCACACAAGATTTTCACAGCAGTTGGAAAAAGAAAAAAGAGGAGACTGATGCCTCTCCTAATTCTTTCATCTAGTTTTTTAAAAAGTTTTTTATCTAGGAACAACACCACGGGGAAGAGCAGCTGTTCTTACTTTTATGTTCTGAAGCACTGCATCTTTTCTTTCGTTTAGTGCGCTTCATTTGCAAGAACTGCACAAGCTACAGTAAATATGTGTTAACCCTTTGAGGAACATAGTCAAATTTTTCAAAAATGAAATTAAAGTTTATACCTCTTGACAGTTCTGCTGTGAAAAAAGCTGTTAAGTCTTTTTTGCTTTGTTTTACTTCTTACTCCAAAACAGCGATGTGAATATAGAATTTCAATAAAAAGATGTCTATTAGCTTTTTGTGATAAATTAACAATTTGTCTTTTCTTAGTAGTAGTGTATTGGAATTTTTAAAATTGTGACTCCTCTTTCAATTGAGATTTACATGTTTGTTGATGGTACTTTGTGATGAGTAGCTTTTTATTTTAAAAAAAAATTTAGTAGTTGAAAAAATACAGCTTAGAAATTACAGCTGGCACTATCATTGGATGAATGTTGACATGCTTGTCTGCCATTCCTCTGCCCTTATTTTACCAAAGGTACCACTGATAACTTGAATTTATGGGGCACCAGCATAAAGGGCTTAACACCTATGTTGAAATAGCAAAGAGAGGAATGTTATACAAATTTCTTAGTATCTGTCGGTTAGTAGCAACATTAATAACTATGCTTGTATGGCAAAATGAACATACGAATTAGGAGCAGGAGTAAGCCACTCGGCCCTTCAAGCCTGCTGCGCCATTCAATAAGTTCATGGCTGAATTGATTACTCCACATTTCCACCTGTTGATAGGTAAATCGGCCATTATAAATTGCCCCTAGTGTAGGTAGGTGGTAGGAGAATGGTGGGGATGTGGTAGGGAATATGGGATTAATGTAAGATTAGTATAAATGGGTGGTTGTTGGTCAGCACAGACTCGGTGGGCCGAAGGGCCTGTTTTAGTGCTGTATGACTCTATCTTTGTGTATCTAACCCTCCCTGCTGATTCGAACAGAGATGGTTAATGACAATATTATCAGGGAACTGCAGCTTTATAATTTTTTGAAAATGCTTTTGAAGTGTTCTTTCTGTGTCATTGGGCTTTTCTGAAACAGGTTTGGTGAATCCTGTTGTTCCCCCACCCAAACACCGCTAAAAAAGAAAAGTGATTTTTCTAACCGCTTTTGGATCCTTCTCATAACACCAGAAGCATTCACCAATGCAAAAGAAAGCAGACAGCCTACACCCTCATGGTATTCTGTAACTCACTACCAGAACATGGCCCTACATCTCCTCAGCGAGTCACTCACCTTGCAGTTTTCCCTTCCTGCAGAGTAAGCTTTTGGTCTCCCTTGTTCTCAGTGCTTCCTCCTATGGCCAGCTGATACTAGAGATCAATGTGGAGAAGTCCATACCCTGGCATTCTTGGTCAGAACTGGAGTATGTTTAATTTTATATATCTATGTGTGCGTGTGTAAATTGGGGCAATTTCCAAAGGAGTAACTTTTTTAAGCATTAAGAATAAAGGCTTCCGGGTACAAAAAGATCGATAACTTATTACTTTTATATTTTATATAATTTTTCAAATT
The DNA here is from genome assembly GCF_036365525.1 of Heterodontus francisci. Taxonomy (NCBI): domain Eukaryota; kingdom Metazoa; phylum Chordata; class Chondrichthyes; order Heterodontiformes; family Heterodontidae; genus Heterodontus; species Heterodontus francisci. Next base: position 39,016,541 of record NC_090378.1, read on the forward strand.
TCCAAATTTTCCATGGAAAATATAAATGGCTTTGCAGTGTTTTCTAATACTTTCCTGCTCCTGAGTTATTTTAAATGTATATTTGGAAGCAAAGTATTTGAAATGAGAATTATTTGTATTCGGGATGATGTCATATAGAAAATAGATGGGAAGTAAAAGGGAGTGTTTCTTTTAAAGGGAGCAGATGGTCTATATAGAAAATAAGGGATCATGATTACAATGCCATAATCCGTCTAATAAACAGAGCAGTGACCTGCTTCAGTAGGTTACAGTATAACCTATTTCCAAACCCATGATGTAAATGCTGTTAATGAAAAAGGATATTAATCAGATTGATTACATAATCATTCATAATGATTTGATTGGCTCAGTGTGAATTATTTCATGTAATTTAAATTTGAATTTAGGTTTTATTTCATTTTCTGCCTTTGCTCTTGTGTAAATTTTCCAGGATTTTTCCTTGAGTCTTCTCTCTACTTGGTGTCCCCCTAAGCTTCTGACTGCTTCAGAGCACACTTTGCACGTGTCCCACCACGTACTCACTATGTAGTTAATACCACGAGAAGCTGAGGATGACTCTAGATAGTGTCAAACATCTGGGAAGAATTTACATACAATGCCAAAGATTGAAGTAAATTAGAATATCGACTTATGCGTAAATTACAGTAAACCAGTAACTTTTTCAAAAACATACATCTATGCAAATATTTCCAATTCAGCTTTAAAATAACACAAGTAAAGGCATTGAAGAGTTGATATTTTACATTTAAGGAACAGAGGTTTGTCTTGGTGAAGCTAGTGCCCCTGCAATCCCCCTTGGCTGTTCAAAGGGTTGCTATCTGACTCAGGTTTAAGTGGTTCACCAGCCAGTTTCTCACTAATACTGCACTTTTCTGTTAAGCAGCGTTGAAAGGACTCTGGGCATATCTTTGAGTTGATTACAATCTGTCTGGAAAGTAACCCTTAGTTTTTGTTGAATACCCAGGAGACCTCAGTGTATTGTGTATACCCTTGCTGCATTCACACTGCTGCACAAACTAAGATTTTTTTTATTGAGGACAAGCATATTAAGAGAATGTTAAGGAAACCTCTGGTCACTTTGAAGTCCTTGGAGTTTATTTTTCAAGTTTGTAATTTTTTTAACAATTTATGTGTGAACAACTTTTTTAACAAAGACAAAGCCCTATTTTAATTTTCATTCAAGTTTTATTTTTCGACATTGCCAATGCCAGAATGATGCTGTAATGAATGATCCAGTGTGTTCTATTGTAGAATAGAGGTCAAAACATAGACGATAAAAACATTAGGCAGTGGAACTAGCACAGATATTACACAGTCATTCATTATGTAGTTAGAACTACAAGTTGCATTTTAAAAAATGTGTATTCAGGTGGTACCATAAACTGAAAGAACAAATTTGGAATGATGGAATGAATCATGGAATGTTCTTAAATTACACTGTATCCTATGTAATTCTTTGTAATAGAACTATGTGGAGTTTGCAGAAGCATTTTTGTTAGCTCTTTAGTGGGGTTTTTCATTTGCTAGAGGCTGGTGTCATGGCGGACAGTCAGAGATTGCAACTGTGGTAAACTGTGGTGAACTAGTGTGCTGTTGTATAATCTGATTTGTATTGCAACAGTGTTGGATTTTATTTCACTACTGTACTGCAAATAGCATAAAAGTAAAAGCAGAAAGTGCTGGAAAGTAATATGAGCTCCATCAGCATTTGAAAAAAGACACGTTACCATTTTGGGTATAGATTCTTCATCAGTAGTCACTCTGAAAAATGAAAAACCCGGTCATAAAGGAGTCTTCTTTTTTCTGTATTGTCTATTTTTATTTCAAGTTTCCCCGCATCTGCAGTTTTTCTGTTTTTGAATATAAGCTGTAGCTGTGTTGATAGGTTATAATTGGTAAAGGTCCTATCATGTACACATAGTCATAAGAAATGAGGCTATCCAACAGCTCCAAGAAACCGGCAAAGATGTGTTGCAAATTTGGATGAGTTACATGTCATAATTCAGCATCAATCTTAGAGACGTTCCTAATGCCATTTGACAGGTTCTTCCTAATTGGTTTCAACTAAAAATTCACACACAACGCATGAGACTTTGTGAAAAGAAAGCTCAATAGTTCAGTCTGTTAATTGCTCAACTAACCCTTTACTTTCTTTTCTTGGTTCTAGTGTAGCCGTGTTCTATTATTTTAATCTGAATATAATATTTTCAAAGTATTCAGGTGCTCAAGGTGTTCTACAAGCTTTGCTAGTTAGCCATTTGAACTGTAATAACAGTCCTGTCTTTGGCATTTGTACTTTAGCTGACCTTTACCTCAAACTTTGAATGAGGGAACCAGCAATTAGTTTTCATATAAATATCTGTTCTTAGCAGAGTGGAAGAAAATAACAGGAATTGATTGTAGTCTGATTAGATTCCTAATCATTTTGCAGTCAGTTTTATGAATAAAGGCCATTCAGTTCATTTGATCTCATCCTGGGGGCCTTCAGGGGTTGCCTGATCTTTTTTGAGCGCCGAGAGGATTTTTTGACATAGGTTCCTCAATAGAGGGTAGTGGAGGGAGAGAAAGGTGGGTGGGAATACAGGGACAAGTCTAGTAACACGTGAGGTGAGCACTTTTGAGCCTGATGATCTTTTGTCGTTCTCAGTACATGACATGCAATAATACAGCATAGCACAACAGCCCCACCTATTCCTTTCTTACAGAATACGGTGCATTACAGTGTTTCTCAAATTAGTCTAGTGTTCTGGCTTCAAACACACTTCTTGGCAACCTGTCCAGCTGTTCATTAACCGCTTCCTCTGCTCGAGGTTGGATTCCTAGAAGATGGAAGTCCATGCCATAAAATGCCCATAGTTCATTATTAAATTTACAGTGTCACCCAGAAAGGTAACAAGATAGCCATCAAACATTTGCTGCACATGGTCTGAGAGTGCAAGTGCTTGCAGTAGTGCAAAGAGGTCAAAAAGTTACAAATGTACCATTTGTCAGAATGGAGATTACCCCAGCCTATTCAGTGAGAGCTACAATTTATTTTAAATCTTAAATTTTAACCCTAGATTTTAACCCTACAAGAATAAACTAAAATCTATTACCAACGGAATTGACTTCATAACAACACATTTATACATCTCGCCTTTAACATAATAAAACATCGCAAGAGCTTTATAAAACAAAATATGATACCGAGCCACATAAGGATTTATTAGGATCGATGAACAAAAGCCTGGTCAATAAGGTAAGTTTTAAAGAGAGGCTTAAAGGAGGGACGAGGTGAAGAGAGGCAGAGCCATCTAGGGAGGAAATTCAAGACCTTAGGGCCAAGGCAGCTGAAGGCATTGCCAGTGCATTCATAGGGACCACAGTTGTCTGAATTTCAGATGTAACATTTTATCCCATTCTCTGACCTGTGCCTTGAGCAGAGAAGGCTAAGGGGAGATTTGGTAGAGGTGTTCAAAATGATGAGGGGCTTTGATAGAGTAATTAACAAGAAATTGTTCCACTGCCAGGGGATAGGTAACCCAGAGGATACAAATTTAAGGTACTTGGAAAAAGAACCAGAGGGGAGTTGAGGAGAAATATTTTTACACAGCTCGTTGTTATGATCTGGAATGCACTGCCTGAAAGGATGGTGGAAGCAAATTCAATAGTAACTTTCAAAACAAAATTGAATATATACTGTATTTGAAAAGGAAATATTTGCAGACCTGTGGGGAAAGACCAGGGAAGTGGGACTGATTGGTAGCTGTTACAGAGAGCAGGCACAATGGGCCAAATAACCTCATTCTATTCTATATGATATATGTAGAAATCAGGCCTATTTTTGAGCCCAGTCTTGATGCTGAAAAGGCAGCAGGCAACCAAACTAGGAGACCTGAGGATCCCTTAATTAATATATTGTAGTATCATCAAGATTTGCTAAATATAAAACTATAAATTACTGATCATACATGTCTGCGTGTTTATATCTGTAATCACTTTAATATAATACAATACAAATGATGCATCTCGGGTACACATGTCACATTCCACACATCATTCTGTTTTAATTGTATATTCTTCTGAATTACAGCTTCAAAATGACAACCACCTGCCAAGCTTCGAAATTCCTTAACCAAACAATTATACGCTGAGTGACCTCAGCCCCTGTTTGTTTAAGAATTACACTTTCTGCCCTTAAAGAGACACGGTGCCACCTTAGCACAGTAATACATTGTGTGATACATAGCGCAACACCCCATTCCATATGAAATACTTCATTATTGAAGTGACCCTGAGCAGCACCATATGCATGTGTGTATTGTTTTCATATTACTGATTCTCTTTGTTTTCCTTTCTTTCTATTTCTGCCTATTTTTCTACTTGTCTCCCTGTTCTCTTTTGTATTTCTCTCACTCTTTGCCTTTTCTGGATCTATCTTTGTTATGGCTTTAGTTCCTTTTGTCTGCTCTTCCTTTTCTTTTCAATGCCCAAAGGAGCAGACTGGTGAAGTCGGAAGCCTAGGACCCTGAGGGAGCAGGGAAGCTGGGAAGCAGCAGCTAAGGTCCTAGGCAGCAGCCTTGGCATGGAATGGTTCTGTAGCAGTGATGTGTTATTTCAATGTATATTTTCCTTTCCTAATCAATGCCAATGATGAGATTCCTTCTTATGATTGAAACTTTCTGAAAAAGGACTCCATGCACATTGAATGGAGCTACCAACTAAGAGTGTCTCATATAAACCTAACTCTAGATTATGATTGCCTAATTTGAACCAAAAAGACTACAACAAGACCACTTAAGAGGTCAAGAGTTAGAGTGTGTAGCTCAACTCCTAACCAGATGATTAAAGTTTCAAGTAGTATGGCTACCTAGCGCAAGTCTTATTTTAAATTGTCCTCATCATTTTAGTGAATTATTTGTGTTTATCAAGGTGAGGGATGTCAATGCAAAGAGGCTGGTATGTTTATCTTCATTTTTTTCCCTGAAACGTCAGCATCATGCATCGAGAGGTTATAGCATGCGTTTGTTGCAGAGTAAAGTTATGTGGCTCCAACAATCACTTTAACCCCAACTCAGAAGAGACTGTGAGTGGCATTTCATTTCTCACACTCTGCATCTGTGTGACCTATGTGAGACTCAGTGACGATTACTGCTGAATTTGGCCGAAATTCACATTCCAGTTATGCATGTTCCTATCAAGTGAACCACATTATTACAATATAAGGGCCAATTCAGCAATGGTGGACTTGCATTCTAGAAGTACACCTCACTGTACAAGGCAAGCTGGTCCAAAAGTCCTATTCGTGGAGCATCAATGATGGCCAACTGCACATTTAGTAAGTCTTTAGAAACATTGCACAGAACATGCAAGTGCCTCAGTAACCCCATATTTTAGGCAAACCTATGTAAATTAGTCCAATGCCAAAATCAGCAATCCTTTTTCATCTGTTCACTCCGCTCACTCTTATGAAACGGATGCTGTTGGGATTTCCTGCTTTGGTCTTTTGGAGTATGATTCTAAAAATGCAATTCATAATTTAGCATTGTGTTTAATTTTTTTGTTGTTGTCACATATCTGCATTATCTTTTTCATGCTCTACTTGCTGCTTATATTTGCAGCATTTTGCAATTTAAGACTCTATTTACAGATACCCAAATAAGTATGGTACCAGCCTTCTGCTCCTCAGTGGAGCCTCATTTTGAGGCTGTGGTGCTACCTTTCTTTGTGCAGGGTCATCAGGTTGTCCTGAAACTTCTATCAGTACTTTGCTTTTCCTTTCCCCAACCAGTTGGCTGATCTTCTACCTGCCATTTATTCAATCTTCTGAGGGAGCCAGTTAGATTGGGAAGACCTGGCATCACCCTTTGAAGGAGTCACATCCATGTTGTCTCCTGACATGTTCTGGCTGTTGGAGGTTCCTTACAGGTGTATCACAATATAGTGCTGGCTTCACCTTTAAAAAAACAGTACCTTTACGAGAACAGGCCACTGATGACATCATCATACATGGAGGAGATGGCATTTTGAGAGACACACTGAGCATATGGCTTACAGAGAGCACATGCACGCACCAGTGAGGAAAAGACTGCCATCATACAGTATAGATAAGTAAGACAATAAATAGTGTTTGTGTTGAATCTGAATGTAAAGCCTTCAATTATCATTTAATGATGACTTAAGAACACAGCACAACACTACAACAGGTGACCAGGGATCTGTGTGGAATCAGACATCTGGCCACCATTTAGGAGTGTGAAGCCTGTCATCAAGGTTATCTCGGCCAGTACCCCATTTTAGCTGCGGGTCTAGAACTGGCTGGAGAAAAATGTGGAGAAAATAGGGAATAAAAGCATGTAACTTTTAAAAATAATTTAAGGGCATTTTTATGTCAGGATCAGCATTTGCATAGCAAGAATTTGGCAGATTATGAATGTATACTTCCAGCCAGTCACTTGAGCCTGAGTTCCATTTTCCAGGCAGTGTGTGGGTTGGTCTGAGGAATGATTGCATCACATCTGTTGCTCCAGGGGGAAGGAGCCAGGAATGCAAAGATTAGAAGATCTCTCTTCAATTATTAAAAATATAACTTGGAATAACCATGAAGCAGTAATTTCATCAATTCTTGAATTCTCACCCACACGTATGTTATTCTTTCATATAACATACTGCAGTGATCTTTCGAGGTGACATTCCATATTAGGCCAGTTTTGTGTCAGCAGCAGGTATCAATGTTTACCGCTATCTGCTTTATTCCATGTGTTTGTGTGTGTGTTATATGCATGTGAAAACATACATTTGTATCCTAATTCCTTATTAGGACAGTTTTTTTTTATATATACACTCATTATTAATAATCAAGAGAAATAAAGAACTACTTACAGATGGTCAAACATTGACAGCATACTACTGTGGTGTTCTGCTTTTTAATATAGATCTACGAAAGACTTGGGGAGAACAGGGAATGTGCAACTTTAATTTGAATTTGTGGCTTTTTGGCAAAAAAGAAGAGGATATGTAAATGAGTTGTTGGAAAAACTACTGAGTGAGAAAAGAAAATGCTGGCCATCTGAGCTAAAGCATTGAAAGGCTTGGATGGAGGGAATAATAGAGCCAAGGGACCATTGTTAGAGAGAAGAAAAGGGAAGGCTGGACGAGGAGATGGCTGCACTGAAGCCCAGTTCGAGGGGGTACTTGTTTAGTATTAGATTTGCAACTTAAAGGAGCTTAAAAAGAGATTTTTCGATGGAGGAATAAAGGCTGATGCCAGTTCAGTGCCTGAAGTTGGAATCATTGCTTGGGAAGTTTTGAATCAGAAAAATTCTGTGTCTCTTGGAGGTGGGAGGGAATTTAATAATTTTTGAGTTTTTGGTAAGACAATGTGATACCTACATGATATTATTTCATTTAGTTTTGTTGTCTCTATTTTGACTATGACCAAAGTGAATATGGAAAATGCTGGTAATTCATGGCTGTTTAGATCAGCATCTGTAAAGATTTTCTGAAAATAAACTGAGTATTCTAGCATCCTGTCAAATTTTTCTGTCAAAACAAACCACTTTTACCAAATGTAAAAGTTGTGTAGGATGTTTTAAAACTGCAGTAAAAAGGCATGAACTGTACTGTGTCTTTTTAGTATTGGATGTAGAATACTGTTATACAAGTTGTTGAATAAATCTCAAATTCATCAAAAGTGTGTTTTTTAATCTCACAGTAAATGAGTCCTTAATAAGTATCCTTTCTTCAAAAAAAAGTCACCCCTTTCAATTCAATGTTTTCCTAAATGATGTTGCATCCCTTTAAACTTGCACTGAATTTTGTCAAAAACTAAATGGCCAATGGAAAGATTGTGGCTTAGATTCATCTCATGACATCATCATGGAACATGCACTGCACATTATATATTACACTAAACATTGTAACATACCATTCACCATATACAAACCCCCTGAGTGGTTGACTACTAATAAAATCTAGCACTAGTCTTTCGACTCATACCTCCATAAAATCTCCCTTCAATACAGATGCTATCTTGAAATTATTTGCAATTGATTACTTGATAATTCTGTACCTGCCTTTTATAATATTTCGTACAAGTTGGAGAATAGATGGAGGCTTATTTGCCTCATTTATCTTTGAATTGATTGATTATTATTGTAATATAAGATGCACAGTACGCACATAGGAAGTGCTTCTATTTTTATGAGTGAGGCTAAGGCATGAAATACTAATTTAGGCTGACTTTAATTTAAAGTTGAGTGGGTTGTGTTCCCTTGAGTACAGAAGATCAGGGGATCATCTGATTGAAGTGTTTACAATGTTAATAGGATTTGATAGGGTAGATGCAGAGAAACTATCTGCTCTAGTAAGGGAATCAAGAATGAAGGGGACTTAAACTTCAAATTCGAGCTAGGAGATTCAGCAGTGAAATCAGGAAGCACTTTTCAAAGGGTAGAAGAAATTTGGAATTCTCTCCCCAAAAAGGCTAATTGGAGTTTTGAACACTGAGCGCGATACATTTTTGTTAGAAGGGTATCCAGGGATATGGAGCAAAGGCAGGTGAGTAGATTTGAGGTACAGATGAGCCATGATGTAATTGAATGGCAGAGCAGTCTTGAAGGGTTGAATGGCCTACTCCTGTTCCTGCGACATGTATAGAACTAAAAATTGTATTCCACAGGGAAGCATTGAGCTTTGTTTTTCATGATATTTAATGTGGTTGAATGCAAATTTCATTAGAATTTTCAAGCACCATGAAAAACCATTGCAAGACGCCAGGTGATACCACTTAGTCTTTGTATTTTTATTGTAGTGGAAATACAGGAAATATCTCTTTAGTTGCCAGTACACACAAGCAATATAGAGTTCTACCAGTTTGGGATACAATTTATTTTTATTTCTATGCGGTAAGTGAACCTAAATTAGTACCCACCATGCACCAAGTTAATTATAAAAAGAAAATGTTGGAAATGTTCAGCAGGTCTGGCAGCATCTGTGGAGTGAGAGCCCCTTTACAGCGTGGCCTGTGGCTGCTCCTGCGCCAAGGCATGCAAGGAGGGCCTCTGGGTTTGCCTGCAGCGCTGGTCTCCCGATCTGCAGTTGGGAGGCCGCCTCCAGGCACCTAAATTGGCCCCCATCACCGGTGGGAACCTGGAAACTGACTGGAAAAGTTTTAGTTCCTGCCCATCTGGGATACCAGCCCTGGCAGGGACCAAAGCTCCAACCTGTTCTGTTTATTCCTGGGCCCTGTTCTCTTTAAATATCATGAAAGGGAAACACCAATGGCAGAACATTTTATTAACCAAAGCTCCACAAATCAGAATCATAGCAGAAAGTTTTAACTGGTGCATTCACATAGGCTCTTAAAAGTTGTTGGCTGTATTTCATCCTTTGCCCTTAGCTGCATTTCTCTGCATAATGCTCACCTCACATTTCAGAGGGAGGGCAAGAGACTGAGCTAGACACAGACAGAAAGAACTTGCATTGATATAGCACCATTCATATCCTCAGGGAGTAATAAAGTGCTTCACAGCCAATGCATTGCTTTTGAAGTATAGTCAGTTGTTACCAGGCAATTGCATCATCCAGTTTCTGCACAGCATGATCTACAACAGATAAGTTATAGGAACAGTTAATCTGTTTGGTGACATTGGTTGAAGGATGAATGTTGACCAAGCCACCAAAGAGTATTCCTTGCTTTTCTTGGAGTACTAGTAAAGGATCTTATGTCTGCCTCAAAAGGTAGATAGTACCATAATATAAACTCTCATCTGAAAGATGACACCCTCAACAATGCAGTAGTTGCTGTATTGAACTGTCACCCTAGATTATGTGGTCAATTGCTGAACTAGAGTTTGAACCTAAAACCTTCAGCCACCAACTGAAGCAAGCTGACAAAGAGAGGAGGGTGTATGAGAGTAACATGATAGTTTCCATTTTTATTTTTCACCTTGGTACTTTATGGGGCAACACACTGCTTTGTGATCTTTCCTGGCATGTCAAAATCAAGGCTGTGAATTCGTGCCCTATCACTCCACGCCCATTGGTCCCAAAATTCCACAGGTGGTGCCTGTATTGTGCCGTCCTACATTGACCCCTGCTGGAACTTGTAGACTCATTGAATGGGACTGGGTAGGGGAAGACTGAAATGCTACTTTGGTACTTCTTTGGTTCCTGCCCGCCCGTACCAATAGAAATTTGGCTGGCTGTCTGCCCTCAGAGGTTGGGGGAGTGGGTGCTTTGCTTATCCAGACACATGCCAACCCCCACCCCCCCCCCCCCCCACCCCCCACCCCCAACTCGAGCAATACTCTTATTGACCCTCAAGCAAGAGGGCCAATCAGGAAATTTAAAAAGAAATCCTCTTTTGGCCTTTGGCAAAGCTGATAAGCCTCACCTTACTCAGAATATTGATATGCTGGATCCACATTCAGGGCTCGGGAACCCCCGGCCTATAGTGTCTCTGCCCCTGGCCCCTGTTACTTCCTTTGTAGGGCTTCAGAGAATTTTAGTCTCTTACCAGGCAAATGAGAAAGCCACAGAAATGTTGAAGACTCGCCGTAACAAGTACTCGCTCATTTCTTTTGGGGATTTGTTAATTTACTGCCAAAGTTACAGTAAGATACAGGCAGAGCTCCTGTGGAATTTCCCAGCCATAGCATATTAGAGCACCTAATGTGTTTTGCCATCTGAGTAGAATTTATACCAATTTTCACATCGATGTAAAGATACAGAAAGACACTGGTCCCGCTAACAACTCAACCAGGAGGCCTGGTTCATGCTGGTGTTATTAACACAGGCTGTAGCCATGGCCCATGAACTGTGGGGCACTAGCTACACAAATAAACTGTTGCTGCAGAACTGCATACCTTAGTAGCAGTAAGTATAAACAAAAGTGGCAACAGCCTTGGGGCTCCAGATAGAGATGCAGTGAAGGTTTTCACAGAATCACAAAATAATACAGTGCAGAAGAGGCCCTTTGGCCCATCGAGACTGCACCAATGCATTAAAACGCCTGACCTGTCTACCTAATCCCATTTGCCAGCACTTGGCCCATAGCCTTGAATGTTATGACATGCCAAGTGCTCATCCAGGTACTTTTTAAAGGATGTGAGGCGACCTGCCTCGACCACCCTCCCAGGCAGGGCATTCCAGACTGTCATCACCCTCGGGGTAAAAAAGTTCTTTCTCAATTCCCCCTTAAACCTCCCGCCCCTCACCTTAAACTTGTGACCCCTCGTAACTGACCCTTCAACTAAGGGTAACAGCTGCTCCCTATCCACCCTGTCCATGCCCCTCATAATCTTGTACACCTCGATCAGGTCACCCCTCAGTCTTCTCTGCTCCAGTGAAAACAACCCAAGCCTATCCAACCTCTCTTCATAGCTTAAATGTTCCATCCCAGGCAACATCCTGGTGAATCGCCTCTGCACCCCCTCCAAGGCAATCACATCCTTCCTATAATGTGGCGACCAGAATTGCACACAGTACTCCAGCTGTGGCCTTACCAAAGTTCTGTACAACTCCAACATGACCTCCCTGCTTTTGTAATCTGTGCCTCGATTGATAAAGGCAAGTGTCCCATATGCCTTTTTCACCACCCTATTAACCTGCCCTTCTGCCTTCAGAGATCGATGGACAAACACGCCAAGGTCCCTTTGTTACTCGGAACCTCCCAGTGTCAGGCTATTCATTGAATACTTCCGTGTCACATTACTCCTTCCAAAGTGTATCACCTCACACTTTTCAGCGTTAAATTCCATCTGCCACTTCTCTGCCCATTTGACCATCCCGTCTATATCTTCCTGTAACCCAAGACACTCCACCTCACTGTTAACCACTCGGCCAATCTTTGTGTCATCCTCGAACTTACTGATCCTACCCCCCACATAGTCATCTATGTCTTTATATAAATGACAAACAATAGGGGACCCAGCACTGATCCCTGTGTACGCCACTGGACACTGGCTTCCAGTCACTAAAACAGCCGTCTGTCGTCACTCTCTGTCTCCTACAGCTAAGCCAATTTTGAATCCACCTTATCAAGTCACCTTGTATCCCATGTGCATTTGCTTTCTTGATAAGTCTCTCATGTGGGACCTTGTTAAAGGCTTTGCTGAAATCCATGTAAACTACATCAACTGCACTACCCTCATCTACACACCTGGTCACATGCTCAAAAAATTCAATCAAATTTGTTAGGATGACCTCCCTCTGACAAAGCCATGCTGACTATTCCTAATCAAACTTTGCCTCTCCAAGTGGTGATAGATTCTCTCCTTCAGAATTTTCTCCAATACTTTCCCTACCACTGATGTGAGACCCACTGGTCTGTAGTTCCCTGGCTTATCTCTACAACCTTTCTTAAATAGTGGGACCACATTAGCTGTTCTCCAGTCCTCTGGCACCTCCCCCGTGGCCAGAGAGGAATTAAAAATTAGGGTCAGAGCCCCTGCAATCTCCACCCTCGCCTCCCACAGCATCCTGGGACACAAATCGTCCGGACCTGGAGATTTGTCCACTTTTAAGCCTTCCAAAACCTCCAATACCCTATGACAATTTGCTCAAGAACCTCACAGTCTCTAAGTTCCATATCTACATCCTCTTTCTCTTGGGTGAAGACAGATGTGAAGTATTCGTTCAACACCCTACAATGTCCTTTGGCTCCACCCACAAATTTCCTCCTTGGTCCCTAACGGGTCCTACTCTTTCCCTGGTTATCCTCTTCCCATTGATATACTTATAGAATATCTTGGGATTTTCCCTACTTTTACCAGCCAGAGCTTTCTCATATCCCCTCTTTGCTCTCCTAATTGCTTTCTTAAGCTCCATCCTACACTTCCTGTACTCCACTAATGCTTCCATTGATTTGCTCTCCTTGTATTTGCTAAAAGCCTCTCTTTTCCTTCTCATCGTACCCTGAATGTTTCTGGTTATCCATGGTTCTCTGGCCTTGTTGCTCCTACCTATTACCCTAGAGGGAACATGTTGGGCCTGTACCCTCCCCATTTCCTTTTTGAATACTGCTCTTCTGTAGATTTCCCGACAAGTAGCTCTTTCCAGTCTACCTTGGCCAAATCCTGCCTTATTTTACTAAAATTCGCTCTCCCCCAATCCAAAACCTTTTTTTGCAACTTGTCTATTTCTTTCTCCATAACAAGATTAAATTGTACCATGTTGTGGTCGCTATCACCAAAATGCTACCCCACCAACACATCAACCACCTGTCCAGCTTCATTCCCCAGAATTAGGTCCAGCACTGCACCCTCCCTTGTTGGATCCTCTTACATATTGAGCTAAAAAGTTCTCTTATATGCATTTTAAGAACTCCACTCCATCTAAGCCCTTAACACGATGACTATCCCAATTAATGTTGGGAAAGTTGAAATCACCTAATAATAATTACCCTATTATTTTAGAGGGAATGAGTCCTTTTTGTGCTAGGAAAGGGATTGGTGATGTGGTTCATTTCTGCTTATGAGAAACAGCAAGAGATTCCAGCTGGAAGGTAATAAAGTAACAGCATATTACTGAATGATGTAGTGCCATTGATAAACCAAGATTTAGGCCCTAACGTCATCAGCGCGTCAACAGGTGTCAATTTGGCAATAAAGCTGAAGATATGAATTCCGAATTCTGAGACATTTTGTACTATAGATCTTTATCAGGGTTGCAATGTACATTTGTTCATTTAAAAATAATGCCATTAATAATCAGGGCGGAAATTAAACCAGATTAAAGATAGTTTAGTACTTTTGCCTGTTTAATTGCATTCATTATTGGGGAGCAGTGCTGTTTTTAAGGGGTTAGCTGCATTTTGCAACTTTAAAAATATATTTGCATTCGTCTTATGCTTTAAATGACTGCTATAGTATGCTTAACATTTATTACCATCTATTTGTTGTCCGTTGAAATGCAAGTGAGGAACATCACAGTATACATATAGTACAACTTCCAGGCTTGGGATTTCACACCAGATCTTAAAAAGGCATGAGTGGACATTTTGGTTATGAGTACTATAGTGACATATATAAAGATCAAGTTGGTCATATAGGCTAGTCCAGCAAAGACCTCCTTGAGCTGGAATGATCTAGTGGAACATATGTTTGTGTATGTGCGTGCGAGTGTATCTGTGTCCGTGTTGAATAAGAGACCACAGATGAATTAGTTATGAGACGGGAGGGGTACAGTGTTCTAAGATTATTGGGATACCATGACCCAGTGCATGAGATGGTGTCAGTGTTTGGAACTGCTTGCACGTATAGGATTCCTGTCTACTGGATAGCACTCTACACTTTGGAAAGATACTGCACACTTGTTTGCCTGGGGTCAGCTGTTCTCTTCTAGCAGAGACTGTTGTCTGCCTGTGTGTGTGGGTGGGACAACAACTCTGTTATTGCTTAGATTGTTTGATGTATCTTTCTTTTCACCTCCCCCATTACCAACCCCACCCCCCACCACCCTTCGCAGCATTGACCCTGTCCATCCAGAAGTGTGATGATCGCTTCCCACATCTGTCCCAGATTTGTTGGATAAGAGCTGCTGGCTTCTGTCTAATTTCTGTTGTAGCTGTCGGATTGTCCCGAAGGCAATTTCTTTTTAATATGAGTATTTTTTAAGACAGGCACATTTAAAAAAAATTCTTCACCCCAATGTATTAATCGTTATTCGTATTAGTATTAACTGTCCATTACATCCTTTTTTAACGTAGAATCTCAACAACTTTCACTTGGCGGGGCAGGGTGTAGAATGAAGGACACCATTAAATGGGGCCTAGCCTGCTACTGTGAAATAAGTGAGCTGGCTTGAAACAGAGATAGGTTGGGGATGGGGGAGCGGTTGACAGAACTGAGGAGATTTCCTTCCCATTGCACAATTCTGACTGCCAGAAGATCAGCAAGACTGGCTGGCAGAAAGCAATTTCCTTTTTTAATGCATATGTTATTTTGTTAGGTAGTAGGAGGATCTTGTTTTTTAAAAAAGGATTGAGAGAGATAAAAATCAATGGTTACTTTTTTATTTTAGCCAAGATTTCACTTGCCTTGGTGTGGAGGACTGATCTGAGTTCAACAAATTCATTTTTTTCCGTGAATGAAGCCAGCAACGTGGAAAAATTTTGCCTTTCAGAGCAGGATGAATGTATATCTCAGCCACACATTAAGCCGCATTAGCAGGCAGTGGAGTGCTTAATGTGGCCATTTTTCACAGGAGCCAACAGAGGAGATGATTAGCATAATTAGTACAGGCAAGTCTATACATATGGAAATGCCAACTGCGTAAATGCCAGCACCAGTGGAAATTTATGTCAAGGCTGACAGGAGTCTCAAGGCTCAATAGTTCCCAGCTGTACCTCTTTGGGTCACACTGTCCCCAACCCAGTCAGGGTCTTTGCTTTCTGAATCTAAGTATGAAGCGGCTAAAGCCAGATGGAATTGAGTGCTTAGGCTTGTAAAACAAACCAGACAGCAGTACTTTCCTTGCACCCTTAATCACTCAACTTCTTCCTTTCCTTCCCTTCCCAATTTTACAAGGATCTTAGCTGTTTTCTATATAATCCCCCCCCCCCCCCCCACCACCATCCTGACACCTTTTCCTCCTCTTCTCCTCCACCCACTTTCCCTGGTTTATTTTTTTTGTGTGTGTGGAGGCTTTGGTCTCCTGCTTTTGTTGTAGAGAATTCTTTTTCTCCCCCTGTTTGTTACAGAACATCTCTGACGGACATTCATGGTAGTGACAAAGCCTTGCATTCATTCAGTGGAGGCTCGATGAGCCCTGCTTATTGGGCCTGAGGTGGAGCACACATCTGCTACTCGATTCAGGGAATGGAAAGATTTATTTTCAACAAAGCTTCTCCTAAAGGCCTCTCTCTCTCTCTCTCTCTCTCTCTTTTTCTTTTTCTCTTCTCCATCACAACACCCCCAACCTCCCCCCCCCCCCCCCCCCCCCCCACCCCTCCCGCTGCCAGCACTAGTTCCCTTAAAAATGTAGAAGGTGGTTCTGGGAAAGGCCCTGATTGAACAATGATGTAAAACAAAAAAAAACCTTCTGGCCAATACATGTTGTGACAGCACTTGGCTGGAGAGCACTTATGAACCTCTTGGGCTTATTGCTCCCTACACCCCTCCCCCATCCCTTCTAACAGAAGGCAGGAGTGGCTTCAACAGGTATAAAAAAAAGTCGCTTTCAACTAGTCCACAGTGAGACTTCCTCCAAAGCAGCATGGGTCTTTTCACTGGAGCCCTAATCCAGCTAATCCTACCCACAACACTTTGAAGGTGGCCTTAGCCATGTACGGCATATGATTGGAAGAAAAGCCTGAGAGCAGGTCATGTCATTTTTTTCCTTTTTCTCGATGCTGCCAGATGACAGAGACGCACTTGTTTTTATCACCAATTAAAACAAATATGTAGCTTTAAAATAAAAGCTCTCTTGTTACTTGAAAATACATTGACTGAGCAGTATGGCCATAATATAATTCTTATGATATTTTCAGGAGTTCGGTACCTCAGTAAAAGAGAGAATTCTATAATATACACTAGAAAATAATAATCCAACATTGGGGAGTACTGCTAGTATATGCAGAACTCTGATATAACCTGGCAAAAGGCATTCTCAACTGGAGTATTGTGTCCAATTCTGGGCACTGTGCTGTAGGAAGGATGTGAAGGCCTTAGAGAGGGTGCAGAAAAAATTGACGAGAATGGTTCCAGGGATAAGGGACTTCAGTTACCCGGATGGATTGGAGAAGATGGGTTATTCATCTTAGAAAAGAGAAGGGTGAGAGGAAATTTGATAGAGATGTTCAAAATCATGAGGGGTTTGGACAGAGTAGATAGAGAGAAACTGCTCCCATTGGCAGAGGGTCAAGGACCGGAGGACATCAATTAAAGGTGATTGGCAAAAGAATCAAAGCAACACGAGGAAAAACTTTTCTAATGCAGCGAGTGGTTACAATCTGGAATGCACTGCCTGAAAGGTGGGGGGAGTGGGTGAGGGGGGGGATGGTGGAGGCAGTTTCAATCATGGATTTCAAAAGGGAACTGGATAAGGCCAGAAGGGAAAAAAATTTCATGACTACATGGGAAGGGCAGGAAGTTGGACTCGCTAAATTGTTCTTGCAGAGAGCTGGCACGGACTCAACACGTCGAGTGGCCTCCTTCTCTACTGTAAACAAAAGCATTCTATTATCCACTAATAACTTTAATGGTAATCAACTGCAGATTATCACTTAACAAACTTGCATTGAGTATGATAATTATTCCTTCAACAAAGGACATCAGCCTAGATCAGGGTTTTTCAACTTTTTCGGGTGGAGGGCTGCACTACGATGTTTGCTTGGCCCGAGGGGCCGGTGAGCAAATTTCGAAAGATAAAGGCATTAAAAATTGATCTTACTAATTAAAATAACAACAAATGTGCATTTTTGTGAAGAAGCTTTAAATGAGACTAATTTATTGACTTACTTTCTTGTCACTATATTGAAAACTGATTTAGTGACATACCTGGCATTGTTTTTGCTTGCATAAGTAGTCAATCTCTGCCCACACACTTTCTCTCTCTGTTTCCGTCCGCTCTCTGTTCCCCCGCTTCTCTCTCCCTCTGTTTCCCCCTTTCTCTCTTTGTTTCTCCCTCTCTCTTTGTTTCCCCCTCTCTCTTTGTTTACCCCTCTCTACTTTCCCCTCTCTACTTTCCCCTCTCTCTGTTTCCCCCTCTCTCTGTCCCCGTCTCTCTTTGTTTTCCCCCTCTCTTTCTTTGCCACCGCCCCTCTTTCTCTGACAGTTGCACTGTGCGGGAGTGCTCAACACAGCAGCAATGTCGCTGCACGGGAAGCGCAATAGGAAAAGCCATGTGGGCAGCTTCCTCGCTCTGGGATGGGGGTTCCCTCGTTTAAAGGCACTTAGTGAGGGCTGAGGGCCATCCCCTTCCCCCGCAAGCCCCACTCCACAAGACCCCTCCCACCCTGACCAACCTGAGGCCTGGCTCCAGCGATGCTCCTTGGCGTCCAGGATAGTCACCTCCAGCCGAGCCTCTGATTGGCCGGCAGCTCTCCAAGGATGGGACTTCTGCCAACGGGGTCTTAAATCCTATGATTCTGGAAGGTATTACAATGAATGGCAGAAGCACAGTTCTGGTACTATTCCAGTACTAAATCCAACCCAGAAGAAAATCTAGCCCCATTATCACATAGCAAATCCTGGCTGTTCTTGACAATGGAAAAAGAAATGGAGCTGAAATTAAATAGAAATACCAACTTCACAAGTGTATTTAAGAATAATAGAACATGGAGTAGATTTGATATTCATACCTCTGGGTTTAGATGTGGTTAGAAGCTGTTTGAGCTTTACTGTTATGGTTTATGAAATCATCTGAACCCCACCCCCAAAGAAATTACAGCCTTACAATTGCTCTCAGCTACCAATATTGCATTTAGAAAATGTTCAAACACAGTAAAACAGAATGTATTTTTACAATTGCTGACTGAATGATCAATTACACTTAAAAAGAGAGAAAGAAAGGAAGACTCTGTCCTACCGCCTGAGGAACGATTAAACTTTGACCTCCCGCAAGACGTTCCCACCAGGTTGACAGGGTTAAAATGGACCCTTTAGATAATGGCCTTAAACAGACCTAATCCACTTTTGCTGAATAATACATTATACGTTACATGGTATAATGCCCCTGTCCTTATAAAACAGGGTATTATACATTACAACATGAACTCATTTATAAGGCAGTAAATTCATTTCTGATTTCACGATGCCATCTAAACTTTTTGCTGCAATTTCCACTCTTTAGTTAATCCTACATATTCATTATTTTCCGTAAATTAAACACTGATCACATAATCAGTAATGGTGGAATTCATCTCTGAGTGTGAATGACATCATGCTTCAATGGACAATAGTATTAAGTGCTAATATTGAATCAGCCACCAGTTATACATCACTCCCGATTTCAATTTCCACTACAAGTGAATAGCATAACTTCCCAAGAAATTTTATTCCTGGATCTGAGTCAGCTTGAATCAGGAATGCTGTAAAATTGTTTAAAATTGACCAATTTATGCAATTTGTACCTTAACTCTACACAATTTGGAATCAAACTTTAAACTGTTAAATAAAAAGTGTATGTTGTAAACTTGTTAGCAAGCAAATGAAAAATGACATGATGGACTGATGATGATGAGTAATAAAATCACAGATAGTTGAAGAATAGTTTGTGGTAGTAGTTGAGATTCCTTTTAAGTGTTCTGTCTGGATTGAGATTTGATAAGCAAATTTGAATGGAAGCACTTTGGGTCATTACAATGTTATATTAGAATTGACTGTAGTCACCTGTGTTTGGTCTATGATAACATGGTAGCACTATCATTTTTATGTATCATGACACTGTGCTATGGAGTAATGGGATACAGGCTCATTCCAGTAATTTCCCTAGTTCCCAAGTTCCTGATCTTATTTCTTCTATCAGTGAGTGTGCACTGCCGAAAAAAAAGACAGCAAACTGCTGACACTTCCCTACAGGGAGTGAAAGAAGGTTGAGTCACCTCCTCCTCTCCCTAATCCCTGGCATTGAGATTCCAACATAGTACAGCATTCCAAGAATCCTAGGAACAGGTTGACTGCCTTTTGCATCTTTTATGATGAGCAATAGTTCATGGTTGCACAGGAGGGAGAGGCAGAGTAACCAAGGAAGGGAAAAAGTGACCTATTTTAGCATTTAATATGTTATGATAAGTGAGCTGTATGCTTTTCCATATAATCCTTTACAAATATAACAGACTCTTAGCAGTATGATTAAACTCCTAAGAACATTTTTGTATCCTCTCTCACTTACATTGACAGCTGTCTTCTGTAAAGCAGTTATTGACAGGCCCAATTTGTTTCTGGAAAGGAATGGAATAAATTATGTATGATTGTCAGCAATTGTCTTAAACATATCAAAAGATTGATCCTTGGCAATTGGTACTTTAGTATTTTTGTTGTTCATTTTGGAGAAATTTGCAGGCACTTTCCCCTCAAGATATTTGGGATTGTATTGTACTGAGGAACTAAAGAATTCGCCCAAAGATAGGCGTAGCCCCAAGTTCAAGCTCTTTGGCCGTGTATTATAAATTGTGATAGAATAACCAGATTTTCCATTAGATTGAGGCAGT
The DNA here is from genome assembly GCF_036365525.1 of Heterodontus francisci. Classification (NCBI taxonomy): domain Eukaryota; kingdom Metazoa; phylum Chordata; class Chondrichthyes; order Heterodontiformes; family Heterodontidae; genus Heterodontus; species Heterodontus francisci. Next base: position 39,036,696 of record NC_090378.1, read on the forward strand.
ACTAAACAGGCCAACTCCAAACAAATCACTGCCTCATCCTGATTTAGAATATGCAAACCATTCACTCTTCTAATATAGGATTTCCAATTCCTTGGAAATACAAAATCCTGATATGAATCGTTAAAATCTTAATTGTCTGTACTAAGTACGGTTTCCACACTGCCAAATTTCACCACAGCAGCATATTGGAAGTCTGATCAGTGTTCTATGAAGGAACACTTTTGTTAAATGTTTTCTGTTGTTTTTATTTAAATGAATTGCTGAATGAGAGCTTTAAATGAGCTGAGATACACGAATCTGACAATTGACTATTTTTATCCAGAGACTGCCGAAGTCCTGATCCAAGCACAACATTTCTTGGAACAAAATAGTTCTCTGATTGTTAGAATTCAGCAGCAACAGTTTCATTTCAATGTTCACAGTGAAGGAAAGGAAGAGTTAGGGGAAGGGAATGAGACTGAGTTAATGAAAAATCAACATTTCTACAGGTGGCAATGTCGTATCACTGCGGAGCAACAAGTTTCAAAGATGTTCATTGGAGAGAGTAGATTTTCAAACCTAGCACCCCTCCTCACCCTCATCACATAGGTGCTAGGTGCTAAAACCAATGTTTCCGTACTTCCTTGTGAGATTTTTGCCATGTATTTGCTGCATTTTCGACACCCATAAAAATTCTCAGTGCAGAGAATCAGTTTTTGACAGTTGTGCATCTAATTATGGGATATTTTCAGTGAGATGGTAGGCACAGTCCAAACCAGCCAGACTGATCAGAATCAGAAAATGCCAGCAGCAGACAGCACCATGAAAGAAAGGGTGAAGTTGATTACACTGCTACTGAAATTAATAGAGCTGTGCTTATGTATGCATTTTAACAAAGAGCCATACAGTCACAGGGTTTATCATTTCATTTGGCAAAATTAATGACTACAGTATCAGAAACAACCATGGAAATAAAAATCAAGAGAGATGTAAAACAGGCTGTCAATTCAGTATTGCACAAAGTCAGAATTATCCCCCAGTAAGTAAAACTTGATGGGTCCTTTCGAATTTACTATAGCTGGCTAGCAGCCTCGAATGGCAGAAAGTAAACCCTGATCTATACAACAGGGAATGCACTTCTTGAGAATTTGCTTCTGAGCCTCTGGATTTTGAAACTATTAGTCCAATGCCTCCATTCCTGCCAGCTCAAATTTGTCTGGACTGATGAAGGTCTCATGGTCTCAAACATCTCAACTGTACAGCTTTATTGAGTACTTACATTCTTGAGATTGTATTTTCACAGCTATCCTGTTCTATAGAAATGTGTGCATAAGTTGAGCTGTAGTTTTATATGTTATATAAAGTTTAATTTCTATAAAATGACAGGTTTATGATATTCTTATGCAGCACATGGGAAATCTTTTCATTCATTGCGACCCGTAAGAAACTATGCTCAGATGCTTGGTGACTGACCAGTTTACGAATCTTTTAAAGGGACAGAGTCACTGTTTCAGGGAGTTGTTCTGGGAGTTGAGCTGGCAGGAATTGGACTAATAGCTTCAAAATCCAGAGGCTCAGAAGCAAATTCTCAAGAAGTGCATTCCCTGTTGTATAGATCAGGGTTTACTTTCTGCCATTTGAGGCTGCTAGCCTCAAATTCGAAAGGACCCATCAAGTTTTACTTACTGGGGGATAATTCTGACTTTGTGCAATAATGAAGTGACAGCCTGTTTTACATCTCTCCTGATTTTTATTTCCATGGCTGTTTCCATTTGTAGAATACCTTTCCAAAAACTGCTACTGAGCCACATCAGAGTCATGACAAATGCACAGCCTACAGTCTACTCCAGTGCAAACGTTCTCACTGCCATCTTCAGATTGTTCCCTTTAACAAAGGAACATTGGAACATAGGAGCAGGAGTAGGCCATTCAGCCCATCGAGCCTGCTCCGCCATTCAATACAATCATGGCTGATATCCACTTCAATGCTTTTTTCCCACACTATCCCCACATCCCTTTATGTCATTGTTTTTCTTTAAAACAAGGTTCTCTTAAGTGAATTAATTTCTGGTTTAATTTCTGGCAGTAGAAGGGATATAGTACAGATTCACTAGGATGCTACCTAGTATGAAGAAAGACTTAAAAATCACTTGCTGCTTTCATTAGAACAAAGGAAATTACGGGGTGACTTGATAGGGTTGTTTAAAATTGTGAAGGTATGGGATGGCATAGATAGAAACAGAGACTGACTCCAGTGACGAAGGGGTTTAGAATGAGGGGACATAGGTATGAGATTAAATGTTGATTACACTGCTACTGAGCACAAGAAACTTTCTTATGTAAAATGGTTTGAGGCTTTAGAATGTACTACCAGAGTCAGTGATTTGAGCGAAGGCCCTGTCAACATTTAAGGAAAGATTTGATAGCTGTGTGAAAGAAAAGAGGATAAAGCAATATGGGAATAGAATGGGTACATGGGATTAGGACTACTGCTCAAGTGGAACCAGACATTGGGACAAATGATCTGTTTCCATGTTATCATTTCTATAAAGTTCTATGTCCGAAGCAATTGTGAAGATAACGCTGTCAATCAAGTTGCTGCATTCACCACTGTGTAAAATCATCAAATTATCTTACAAGGCACTCTATGTGCGTTGAGAGCAATAATGTAAAGTTCAGTCTGACTTGTGTTTTTGATATGGCTGTCGGTACCTGTCTGTTTTTTGGGCCATTTGGTAACTAACAATAAGGAACCACACTCGGGACTTTTCCAGATTTGCAAAATCAAATTTCAAAAGTCATGCTTTGTTGGATGTAAAATAATTCCACAAAATAGAACACAGAGCTGTTTAATCATACAGCAATTCTTCAATCATTGATGAATTAGGACTTCTGAGGCTGTAGCACAGTCTGATTGACGCAGTTTACAAGCAGGCTCATCTCTTCCTTCACACATCTGGTTGTAACTTTAAGAGGAATGCAGGATTTTGGAGGTGGGTGTATGAGTAATCCTAAACCCAATTTACACTTCGCTAGTATAAGTACTGTCCTCCAGGCCTACAGGAGGGACAAGAAGAGATGCATTGAAACTAATCTTTAAAAAAAAAATTAAAGCAATTCTTGAGACATGATCTAAATCCACAGATTTGATCGTATTGATACAAGAGACTCATGTGGCGTATTAGCACAGGCATAAATTAGTTGGGCCAAATGGCCTGTTTCTGTGTTGTATATTTTTTCTGAATTGATTACCTATCTATTATATGACCATGAGGGTATCGAAAGACCTTTTACCTTGATGTGGGAACAGGAGTAGAGCATTCAGCTCCTCAAGCCTGTCAATTAGATCATGGCCTGTCTGCACCTCAACTTCATTTACCCTTCATACATCTACCCAACAAAAAACTTAATCGATTTTGATAGCTGAGGCCCAATCAGCATAACTCTATTTTTCTGCTTACCTGGAAATCACCAATTTATGGATTTGAAGAATAAAATTGTTTTATCACTGCATAGAGCCAATATAAATAAACCAGATACAGATCCATAGAAAATGTGGCAATTTTGTGAAATAATTACGAGCTATTGGGCAGCCCAATGGAACATCAGGGGCTGGATTTTGTATTCCTGCTGCCGGGAGCGGCAGTGGGTGCGGAACATGCCGGCCTTCCCTCACAGAACCCACGCCAATGTGATGTAAAATGGAGGACATTTTACATATTCACGGCGCCACCCCCAATCATGTGGCGGGGGTGACCTCGGCGATGCCGTTCCATGGCTGCAGGGTGACCAAGACTGGGAACTGAATATTCAAGGATATTCGCCAATTAGGAAGGACAGGCAAAAAGGAAAAGGAGGTGGTGTTGTGCTGATAATAAGGGATGGGATCAGTACATTAGTAAGGGAGGATCTCAGATCGGAAGAACAAAATGTAGAATCTGTTTGGGTGGAGCTAAGAAACAGCAAGCGGCAGCAAACATTGGTAGGAGCTGTTTAGAGGCTGCCAAACAGTAGTGGTAGTGCGGGCATGGTATTAATCAAGAGATTAGAGAAGCATGTCACATGGGTAATACAGTAATTATGGGTGACTTCAATCTGCACATAGACTGGGTAAACGTAATGAGCACTAATGCTGTGGAGGACAAGTTTCTGGAGTATGTTAGTTTTCTAGAGCAGTATGTTGAGGAACCAACTAGAGAACAGGCTGTTTTAGATCTAGTATTATGAAGCCAGGGTGTTAAATTTGAACAAAGGAAATTATGAAGGTATGAGGGGCAAATTGGCTGAGGTGGATTGGGAAAATACATTAAAAGGTATGACAGTGCATTGACAATGGATAGTCTTCAAATAATTATTACATAGTTAGCAGCAGCTATACATTCCTTCAAGGCATAAAAACCCCAAAAGTAAAGGCAGTCAACCGTGGCTAACAAAGGAAGTTAAGGATTGTATAAGATTAAAAGAAAAGGCCTATAAAGTTGCCAGAAATAGTCGTAAACCTGAGGATTGGGAGGATTTTAGATTACAGCAAAGGAGGGCCAAGAAACTGCTAAAGAAAGGGAGAACAGAATATGAATGTAAACTAGCAAAAAACATAAGAACAGACTGTAAAAGCTTCCATAGGTATGTAAAAAGGAAACGTTTGGCGAAGACAAATGTGGGTCCATTACAGGCAGAGTCAGGAGAATTTATAATGGGAAATAGAGAAATGGCAGAGAAGCTAAATGATTACTTTGTGTCTGTCTTCACTGAAGAAGATATAAGAAATCTCTCAGAATTCGAGATCCAAGGGACTAGGGAGAATGAGGAATTGAAGGAAATTCATATTAGTAAGAAAGTTGCATTGGAGAAATTAATGGGGCTGAAGGTTGATAGATCCCCAGGACCTGATATTCTAAATCCCAGAGTGTTGAAAGAGGTAGCTATGGAGATAGTGGATGCATTGGTGATCATCTTCCAAAATTCTATAGATTCTGGAATGGTTCCTGCAGATTGGAAGCTAGCAAATGTCACCCCACTATTTAAGAAGGGAAAGAGAGATAAAACAGGCAACTACAGAATTGTTAGCCTTACATTAGTAGTAAGGGAAATGTTAGAATCTATTCTGAAGGATGTGATAAATGGACACTTGGATAATAATGATCTGATTGGGCATAGTCAACTTGGATTTATGAATGGGAAATCATATTTGATGAACCTGTTGGAGTTTCTTGAGGATGCTACTAACAGAATTGATAAAGGGGAGTTGGTGGATGTAGTATACTTGGATTTTCAGAAGGCTTTTGATAAAGTCCCCCACAGGTGGTTGGTTAGCAAAATTAAAACACATGGGATAGGAGGTAATATACTGGCATGAATTAAGGATTGGTTAACAGGCAGAAAACAGAGAGTAGAACTAAATGGGTCATTCTTGTGTTGGTAGGCTGTGACTAGTGGGGTACCGCAAGGATCAATACTTGGGCCCCAGCTGTTCACAATTTATATCAATGATTTGGATGTGGAGACCAAATGTAATATTTCCAAGTTCGCAGATGACAGAAAACTTGGTGGGAATATGTGTTGAGAGGAAGATGCAAAGTGGCTTCAAGGGGATTTGGACAGACTTAGTGAGTGGGCAAGAACGTGGCAGATGGAATATAATGTGGAAAAATGTGAGGTTATCCACTTTGGTAGGAAGAATAGATGTGCAGAGTATTTCTTAAATGATACGAGATTAGAAAGTGTAGATGTACAAAGGGACCTGGGTGTCCTTGTCAATAAGTCACTGAAAGTCAACATGCAGGTGCAGCAAGCAATTAGGAAGGCTAATGGTATGTTAGCCTTTATCGCAAGAGGATTTGAGTACAGGAGTAGTGAAGTCTTGCTACAATTGTACAGAACCTTGGTAGGACCACACCTGGAGTACTGTGTGCAGTTTTGGTCCCCTTACCTTAGGAAGGATATTATTACCATAGAGGGACTGCAACAAAGGCTCACCAGACTTGTTCCCGGGATCATGGCACTATCGTATGAAGAGAGATTGGGGAAACTGGGCCTGTATTCTCTAGAGTTTTGAAGAATAAGAGGTGATCTCATTGAAACCTACAAAATACTTAAAGGGATAGACAGGGTAGATGCAGGTAAGATGTTTCCCCAGGTTGGGGAGTCTAGAACCAGAGGACACAATTTCAAAATAAGTGGGAAGCCACTCAGGACCTAGATTAGAAGAAATTTCTTTACTCAGAGGGTTGTGAATCTTTGGAAATTTCTACCCCAGAGGGCTGTGGAAGCTCAGTCATTGATTATGTTTGAAGTAGAGATTGACAGATTTCTAAATACCAATGACATAAAAGGATATGGGGATAATGTGGGGAAAAGGCATCAAAGTGGATGATCAGCCATGATCGTATTGAATGGCAGACCAGGCTCAATGGGCTGAATGGCCTACTCCTGCTCCTATGTTCCCATCAGAATGCAGGGTTCATCCCTCCCCCCACCAACCATCAGAGTACGGAGTCACCCCTTCCCCCCCCCCCCCAACCTAACAGAGTGCAGAGTTCACCCCTTTCTCCCCCACCACCCATCAGAGTCCAGAGTTCACCCTTTCCCCCCAACCCATCAGAGTGCAGAGTTCACCCCTTCCCCCCCAACCCATCAGAGTGCAGAGTTCACCCCTTCCCCATACCCACCCACCAGAGTGCAGGCAACATCCCTCCCCCCCCACCCCCACACATCAGAGTGCAGAATTCACCCCCCCCCCCGCACCGCATACCCATCAGAGTGCAGAGTTCATCTCTTGCCTACCTTGGTGGCACCAGCTTTCCCTGGTCAGGAAAGTGAAGATGCATGAGTGCCGCATGTTGCGATGACGATCGGGATCTGAAGATAAGATCGCTGCGGTTTATATTTTAATGCATGCAAATATGTTATTTAAATATGCTAACTTGGTTCCCATTGCAGAGGGGCCACCATGGAGCTTCCTCACCGCTGGGAAGATCGGCTCCGACAGTCCCGCCGTTGGGTTCCGTGGCGGCCACTGCCTCTCCGATTTTTCGGCCCTCCACCCCGGCCACAGACCCCGACGTCAGGCTGGGAACAAAATAATCCAGATTTGGTACATCGCTGTCCTGAACTACAGATTGATAGGGTGCCAGATCACATCCGTCAACTTTCCGACTGTGGGGAAGGTGCAGAGCGGAGGCTAAGTGCTTACCCACAGGAAGGAATGAAAAAATTGCCATAGCAAGGTTCCCAGATCGTCTCCTGTGTGCTATCTGACAACTGTTCACTGAGCAGGAATGGTAGTGCTGCTTGCCTATTTAATAAATTTCAGTATGATCCATGGGTTAGGGAACTGAAAAATAAGGGTGTGGGGTTGCGGGGCGCGCGGTGGGGGGGGGGTGGGGGTGCGGGTGTGGTGGTGTGGGATAGAAATGATTAAAATTAAGCTATCAAAGCATATCAAAATTATTGTTATAAACAGTAATAGTGAGGGGTTGAAACAACATTCCAACATAAAAGCCACAACTTAGTACTGAGTTGACAGCAACATCATAACCAGTTGATCAAAGTTCTTTTTTTTTAAATTTGGAAGTTAATTTTTGATTTCCCAGTACAGAACATTTTTACAGCTCATTTGTCTATTGCAAAAGTGAAGTTGCTGCCTTGTGCATTTGTCTTGGCTCAGTAACCCCAAGGCTCAAGTACAGCTACAGTGCCGGCTTCACTAAATCCCAGTGAAATTGCCAGATGAGGAATTTTGATACTGTATTTCCAAAATTGACACCTTTGACTTAAAAATAAGTAAAACGGAAATAGCAAGGCAAGGAGTCCAAATCTGTTTAAAGTATCTGACTGGAATATGTTGAAAAGGAAAAAGGAGTCATTTATAGCCAATTTTTCTCTCTTGTGCAGAGGAAGAGGATTGATATCAAACTTGTAAGATAAATGGCTGGCAGGAAGATACAAGTCAGTTATTGCTTTCAGGGGTTTTGTTGGCATCATAAATGTCATCACTGTAGCACAGTTGGCAATATTGTTATTCATTCCTTGGAGAGTGAGATTGAAACTTAAAATAGATCTATTTTTCTAAGAAAGGTAAAAGTGACTAGTTATTTTAGTAATGGCAGAAGTCTTGAGAATTGAATAACACCTTAAATCTCTTCCAGCCAATTTCTATTCTTTATGATTGTATACCAGGTAGAGGTTATGTTTTTATTGAAGCCTGCTTACCCATATTGGTTGCTGTTTGTTTAACAGCAATGGAGTTAAGAATGGGCCGATATGGTGATACCAAGCATTAGGGTGTAATGTGTTCTTTATGTTGTCTGATGCAACATAAATGGGATGCATGGAGCCCAATTGGTTGAAGATCTCTTAATAGGTTTGTTACAGCTAAACCAATATATACAGTACAGTGCAAACTATTTACAGAACCTTGATCTGGACATTACAGTTGCAGAGTGGCGCTAGCTTGTAGTTAAATGAGTACATCCTGGTACTTGGCTCATTAGCATATGGAGATCTTAAAGGGACATCACTCTTAAGGCGATCACACGACAAGGGTACTTGTACTTGGAATCATAGAGCTGGATCAGCTGTTGGTTTTGATTTTTATTCCATTTGGGTCCCAATTTGAGCTTCCCTAAGTGCACAAAGCAATAGTTGTGATGTTTCCCAGGGATGAAACGGGGGCAGAGATGGGCCAAGGGGATTCAGAGAGATCATACACACACGGGCAGTCTTTAGCACTACCTGGGGCTGACTGTGGGTGGAGGGAGAGACTTGGAAGAGGTCTGGAAGCAATCTGTCCCTGATGATACTGCGGCTTCAAAGCTTGGAGAACTGAAGATGGGAATTTCTTGAATTTGAAAGAATGAAAAGCTATATAGAACAAAAAAGTTAGTTTCCATTTGGAGGCATGTAATGTCTCTATGGTAATAGCAGTATTTTTATATTGACAGTTGCAGGTGAAGATGTGAGCAATCCAAGTGTTAAAGGCATAGCTAAATTTACTGGAGGTATAGAGACTGCATTAGGCCCCAGAAGAGTTTGTCATAAATGCTTCATTCTATTCAATACAGAGTACATCAGTAAATAAACTAATGAGATAAATCTATTAATTATTCAATATAAGTACTTAAAAATGTTCAGAAAAGAAAAAGTCACCCGCCAAATGAGGGCAAGTTGGAAGATCTGTGCTTGGTTGCAATATATGAATCCACTTGAGCAGAATGGCCTCATTTTGTCTTGTAGTTTCTATGATTCAATGTTTGTTGGACGGTTGATAGTCCTGCAGTCATATGTCATCCTGCATCGACTCCTTGGAATACATTTGTGAGGCCTAAGCTTAACTACTTAGCTTCTACTGCACTGACTGTCCCCCAATGACAGTCAATGTGAACAAAAACAAGGACCCAAACTAGGTTAAAACCACCCACGTGCATCACCTAGAGTAATTTCAGGTCTATAAGTTTTGGGCTTCAGATAACAATTATAAACCCACTCAAACTTAGCTGAACCCCTTAATTACACTACTGCTTTGAATCATCCTCAGGTATCCATTATTCTACGCATAAACCATTCCATTATTTTACGCATAAACCATCTCATTCGCTTAACTATATTGCAGCCTTATAATCATTCCCAGACACCCATTATTCTATATATAAACCATCCAAACATCTCAGTTAGCCTACAGCCTTGTAATCACCCCCAAGTATTCATTATTCTTGACATAATTTATAGCAATTATAACCTCCAAGCAGCAAAAATATTCCTGTCTTGCTGGTCCTTTCTGTTACTTGATGTACTTGATGCACCTCTGGATTCTCATCTGTTAGCACTGTTACAGTTCCCATTAACATAATATGATAACTGTCACCCTCTTTAGAATATAATGAACGCGAAAGAAAATCACTGTCTTTTGTCGCTGATTAACATTATAATGTGCATTTTCCATTTTCTTATATTTTTCAGGGGCGTCTCATCATTCTTTTGCTAATTTTCTTGCATCCTTTCTCATCTTGCTGTTTGCCTTTACTAGCAATTTTTTCCAGACTAGATTTTGGGGGAGGGAAGTTCTTTCTATCACATTTAGTGGTTAATTATTGAGTGACATTGGTAGAGGCCTAGCGTAGGGGTTGCACATTGCTTATATTGTGTATTGCTGTATTATGCCAATGAGTTACAAATTTGATATAGTTGGGACTTAAAAGGATGAAAGAAAATTGCTTTTGAAGAGTATTGTGGTGGTACAACTGTTGGAAATTCGACAAACTGCACTGTAGATTGGTTGGGCAAGGGTTCATACCCATCATCTCCCAATTTTAATCATACGTGGCATGGAGCCCAGAGTAGAGCCCAGGCACTTACTCCACAGAAAAGGATAAATGTTCACCCCTGGATTATGGTCATGCACTACCTAGCAGGTGGAATGGAGCAGCATTAGTGGAGGTCCGAGAATAAAGGCTGAATTTCCCTGCAATGGGCGGGAAATGGAGGTCGGAACCATTTCTAGGTACCGAACCAGCCCCCGGGGGGAAACGGTCATTGGCCCCAAATTATACGGGGGGGAAACGCCCCTTTAATTGGCATGGAGATGAGTTTGGTGGGCAATTAGGAGCCATGGAAGCGGGAAATTGGCACATCGGCCGGCGGGACCTGAAATTTCAGCTCCAATTCTCTGGTGTGTTCACTTGGTCAATGGTATGGTGGGGTCTTCTCTTTTGTTATGCAGTCGTTAATGCCTGTAGAGAAAGAGAAGAAACAAGACTCATCTTAATGGTGTCATAAACTAAGCATTGGAAAATAGCATGTGACTGCAGGAACAAAGCCATTATATGGAAGGACCAGCTTCTCATCGCTCTGTTGGTTTTTAAACTGGATACTGCCTAGCATTTGGATATGACATGATGGGGTGTCAGCCAGTTTTTATGTTTGGGTATCCTGGGTGGTCCAGCTGGATGAACAGGGGATAGCAAATAACTGTAATTTTGTTCAGCAATCCAGTAATTAAAGGGATAGTCTCCATTTTGTTTGCCTACACTGATTGCAGTTTTCAAAGTTACCAAAAGAAATTTAATTTATAAAGACTTTCCTGGAACATAATTCATTTCAAGCGTGGTTTTGTTAACCATTCCAACCATCCTTTTGGCTAATTTAAACAAAAAGAAAGTAATTAAAGACAAAGTTTTATTTCACACAACTTTGGCAAAGTTGTATGTAATTTCTTTAAGTATAGAATTTTAAGAAGTGGCATAGGAGTGCAATGTGTATGGGGCCCCAATAGACATTGCCACAGAGCTCATGCAGTAACTTCCCAGTTTTAGCCACATAATCTTTGAGGTTGAAGGGTACATTTTCTGTGGTAGGAGGATTTGGGATGGTACCAGTTGGAGGTCATGTGCTTTAATGCTCTAAGGAGTTTTTGCTTAGTTTGGGAATAGGTCACCTCCCAGCTTTTCCAAGCTATGAATGGTGTATGATACCCCGATAATAGTGCAAACCCCTCTTTCCATGTTAAATAAAGGTTTTGATGATAAAATTCCTTTTGGTAAATAGAAGCTGAAGGTAGGATCATCCTTTGTTAACAATAACAACGTGCATTTCTGTAGCACCATTAATGTAGAAAAATGTAGTCATGGCGGGAGGCCTTCACACTCCCAAAATCTCAGACGTTAAAATGACAGAGGAAGTGCAATGAGTTCTGTGCAGACTTCATTGTAACCCCCCACCCATCCGCACTGTTCCTGCCAGATGGTCAGATTTACAATCAGGTCTAACCTCATTAAAAGGGGTCCTGATGAAGAAATACAGTTAACCGGGTCTGACGGTAACATTCCTTCTTCAAGAGTGTAACCTGCCAGTTGATGTCTTTGTTAATTGTGACATGAAATGGTCCCAAAACTTTGTTTTATCCTTGTTAAAGGGGGAATTGTAGTTTGAAATTGTCATAGGGCCTCAGCAAATGAGGCTCTGTCTCCTTTGATGTGTTGTTTTTCAGATGGTTATTTTTCCATCTCACTTTGTTGCATTTGGTTTATTTAATCAACTTTTGGAATCTGAGGATTCCTTCCTTTTTTTTTTATAAATGTAAGCTGGATTGATTTTAAATCATGTTGCCAAATTTAAAATGAAAGGGACTTCTCTGTTTCCCATTGTGAGCTATTTTTGCTTAAAAACGATACAGAAAGTATTTCCAGCATTTCTAATAAAATTAAATTGAGCATATATTTACATGTAGGTCATTTTAAACTGCACACTGGAGGCTTCAATAAAATAGTATGCATTTCATTGAGAGTCTGACCACTTAGTGTGTCTTCATTCATTTCTGTACCGATTAAAAAATGAAAGTTACATTTGACATGTATTTGTTTAATTGTAAGATATTTTATTATTTGTCTTCTCCTTCCTCCAATGCTCATGTCTTCCACGGAGAAAATGGTGAACAGGGGTCCTGCTCACAGACCAGTGTCACTATGGCTGGCTGCTACATGTTGCACAACCACTGTCCCTGAGTATGACTTTCTCTCCAATTTTCCCTTGACTCCTCAGTGTCACTCTGACTGAAGTCAATGGCTCCCCTGTGAGGAAATCACAAGTGCACACTTGTGTCCTGGCACTGTCTCAAAACTGGGCTAGTCTTTTCAAAATAAAACTGAATATAACATTACTTGTCCAAACTTAGTTATTTTTTGCCTTTCTTCAGTGCCTCATTTCTTTCGTGGGGGTCCAATGCAGTAACTGGGCAGTTCAATGGATTTAGTTCACAGTATATCGTGACACTTTCATCTAAGTTATAAGCATTTTAGTTGTTTGGACAGTCAAAGCAAATATACAAAATTCAGCACATGTCAAATAACAGAAATACAAACTATATGGCTGAAGAATTTACCTGTTCATTCTTTAAATATATTCCCAACATCAAGCTGTTGTGCAAGATTTCATATCATTCCAGTTTGAGGCATATGAAAAACTTATGAGAATTTTACAGTTGTATTCTCTTCTATATTTGTGGCACTGTACAGACACTGAGATTACAGGCTGAATTTTATCAGCCCTCTAGGGACTGGGAGAGATGTGAGGGGGGCCTATAAAATGGCGAGGGAAGGCAGAGGGGTCGAGTGTGCGTTTCCTTCCCAATGCCATTGACTTTTGTAGGGAGCGGGGAAAGTTTAGGGTGGCCTTCCCACCCAGAGGCCAAATTAGGCCCTGATTTGGCCAATCAGTGGTGACTTAAGGGCCTCTTCCCGCTGTTGCTGCATTTAACCAGCAGTGGGGAGACCTTCCGCCATGTGGGGAACTGCCCAGCTGCCCAGTAAAACCTGGCGGCCTCTATGTGGGCTGGTGGGGGATGGGATTCCTCCTCCTTGGGCAATCTGTGGCCCATGGAGGACACCCCCGGCAGCGAGGACCAGCCCTGCGCCAACATACCCTCCCCGCCACCCCCCCCCCACCACCCTGAACAACTGGCCCCCCGCCCTTCACCAGGGCCTACCTGACTGGCCTCGGCAAGCCCGTACCACTTACCTTCACTGCGGACTTCCAGTGCTGTTCCTGGTCCTGGAGTACCAGCAGTGGCCACCACTCCCAGTGGAACTGCTGAGCTATCGGCCCTCTGATTGGTCGGCAGCTACTGGAGACAGAATGCTCATCCTTAAATGGATGGGGACCCTGGCGCCGGGCAGTTAACTGTCTGAGCACCATTAAATGCAGCCAGGCATCCCCCAAATGGCCAACGCGGGCTTCACCTTGCCTTTCTGGCCCAGCATTGGGACCCCCGCTGCCAGCATAAAATTCAGTCCTTGGTTTTTGTTCTTGCATTAGAGCAGTGACCGAACGGATTACAATCTGCATTTGATAGTAAAGAGGGTCTCTCAGTGAACATCTCTTCTGCTTGGCAATATGTTTTACGAGATGACGCTGCCTCTTTAAGGAAATATAAGCATAAATTCACTGATCTGTGCTCCCTGTAGAAATATGTGCTCAAAGGGAGTGTGCATTGGAGACAAGGCGACAAAACTATTGTATTAATTCTCTGACCTGCTCTCCCTTCAAGCATTGGGAGTGCTGGATTGGCAATCTTGCTCTCTAGGGATGTTCCTCTAATCATTATACCTTCAAAAACATACTTATAAACTGACTGTGACATTTCTGGTTCTCCAGAACAACTGAATGGTGTTGTATAAATGAAAGGTTCTCTTTCGGCTGTGATATAGATATTCATTGAGTAGGCCCTACTACCCCCTAGTAACCATGGCATTAAACTGCCAATCAACAGCTCCAAGCAAGCAGAGGTGTTTGGCTACCAACAGCAAGGGGAGGGAGCTCAACATCTGTCAGGATATTAAAAATAATGTTTTATAATACTCCCTGTTTGTGGTCTTGCTCTATAACGCTGGTTTACCTCACACTGGACGTCTGCCAGCCCTTCAATTTGGACTGTATAGCAGACAAAAGCATGTAGGAAATGGAGCCGTACTGTGGGGAAGTGGGAGCTGGGGTGGTTATCAGGGAATGAAAGTGAGAGGCATGCAGCACGCAAGCCAGGAAATGTTTTACGTACTCCAGGCCAAGAGAGGCTGTACTATCTCAGTGTAGATTTTTATGAGTGAAAAGACAGCCCATTACTGTAATCAAGGCTTGGACTGTTCCTATTTGAAAGGCAGACTGCTTTGTTTTCACTGATACTCGCTTTTAACATCTTGAGTTCAAGGATCCAGTACAAGTGTAAACAGGCATCAATATTACCTCAGGGCTCAAAACAATTTACAGTTCCTGATCAAGGCTGATGCAGTGTGGAAAATTACCAGTCTTCATTTCCAATTCACGGCTATTACAGGAAAAATATTTTTTATTTCTTGTGGGAAACAGACTTACTTGTTTGGAATATCTTTTTTATTATCCTATCTTTTCTCCGTCTCTGTTACGTTACTCCAGTTGAACTGGAGGGAGGGAGGACCAACTAGGCTGGAACTGCATCACAGCATAAAATTATTATTATGCATATTTTTAGAATACCCTCTGGAGCAATGAGGTACAATATACCATTGTTCAAAAATAAATCGTAGAACAGGTCAATGTGGTAATCTGTGTGAGCGACTTCCTTTACTATCACTATGTAAGATTTAATTTAGTAGTTAAATTTTTTTAATACACACAAAACTGTTCTGCAGCCACAATTATAAAAAAAGAAAAACTATAATTTTTTTAAGAACAGGGTAGTTAGCTGCACATTTATAGGGGGCAGGTTCTTCCCTGTGGGCTTCAGCACCCCGCCATTAGGCTCAAATGGGGGTCAGAAGCCCTGTATGAGACCGTTTAGTACCAATTTCTTCCATGGCTTCTTGCACACTAGGAACTGGATCAAGATTTCCTTAGACGCATTTTGTGTGAGACTCTTACAAAGGAGACTTTCATTCTGTCAATCCAAACTGGATTTGAACCTGGTTCCCAAAGGTGAAAGGGCAATTTTTAATCATGTACACTACCCTGACCCTAGCAAACATCTCTTAAACTAGAGCTGGTAATTTTTGACATGACGGATGCTGAAGTGAATAAATATCTTGTTAAAAGTCTTGTTAAATAAGTTTCTGAGATTTATTGTCACAGTACTTACATGTTAATTATATTTATTAATGATATTGCCTTAAATGTTCCTTTTTTTGTGCAGTGGGAAGCAGAGTGAGTCGAGAGTTAATGTACACACGGGACAAACTGGGCGAAGAGACAATCTTCACTACACAGATGCTAATTCAAACCTCAAAGAAAGAAGGGGAAAATATCCTTACTCAGGAGGCGTTGCTTCAGCACCTCATTGCCGGGCTAGCAGCCAGCAAAGTACAAGTCTCGCTATATGGAAAGTAAGAAAATTGCTCCCATTACTTATTGACATGAAGTTTGGGTTTCTGGTGGGCAGAGGAGGCAGGGCAAGTGTGAAACACACTTCTGTTGCAAGGTCATCGACCTGAAATGTTAACTGTTTCTCTCTCCACAGATGCTGTCATGCCTGTTGAGTATTTCCAGCATTTTCTGCTTTTATTGCGAAATGCACTCGCTAGCCTAGGTTTCAGGTCCGGAATATTTTAACTCCCAGACCTCATTTCAAATATTGCCAATGCACTTCCCGTGCCTTCTTAGCAGGAAAAGGGTGCACAGCGGCTGGCAGCAGATAAGTATCAGGCAGCCAAGGGCCACATGCCATCTTCCAGGTATATGGCAGGAGTTTTGGGAGGGCCTGGCTTCTCGTGGCCCCACAAAAAAACTGTTTTCACTACTTGGAGGGCCTCTTTGTCCTTTCATCAACTGCTGACCTGCTTCAACATGACATCATAGGACCCCGATTAGGATTTATGCATGAGGCTCTAGCCACACACTGGGCACCTATCTACTGCTAAACCCAGCGGTGTTAAAGTTGGCAAATGGTACCAATGGAATAGGAAATGGAGCCGGTCAATTTTAACTGCTCGCCCGTCCATTTCCGCACACCCAGCAGGGAGACGTAATATGATGGCCCCTTCCTATGGGTTGTGGTGGGATGGTCAATCTGCTATCACCCATTTCACACTGCTGCTGGAGTTGGAAATTCTCTGGACAGGAGGTTGGCAGGTAGCCCAGTCTCAGGCTTTTGCTCTTCATCTGCCTGATTTCATAGGGTGAGGGTGCTGTTCCTCCCTCTCAATCATTCTTTCTTGTCTTCACTCAGTATCTGATGACACAAGTGAAAACCTGTCTTGCTTACCTATATTTTTGGGGGGGAAAGGGTCATCTACAGAACATTTAATTTAAATTTCTAGCAGTACAATGTTCAGACATCCACAGTTGTAAATAAATGTATATGTGCTTGCACTCAGTAATTAGCATCACTGGCTCCGTCAGTGTACTGTTCAACCAGGTCATTGCCCTTTAACCTTTCTTTCAGGTCCTGGGATTTAAACAAAATCTGTTACAAATCTGGAGTGCCTATCATTGAGAATGGAATGATTGAGCGAGTGAGTATGACAGAAATTATAATTTGTTATCTCAAGGATGTCCCTTTACTCTCAGAAGTTTTTTGTTTTTATTCATAGTTCTTAGAGAATTTCCTGGTGATCATCAAAATGAGTGATATCAGTGCTGGAGAACCGTTCTTTATCCACTGAGTTTCAGCATTACAGTCCTGATATACAATGATTTTTCCTCTGCTGTATCCCAAAAGTGTGCCTTAAGCCTTTGTTGTTCCCTGAATCGACAACAACTTTGAAGTAAAGTTGGTACAGTTCGATTTAGTTGAGTCATTTCCATCAAGAGGCAACTCAGAGTGATGGTTTAACAGTGGAGTACCATGTGTTATGGCCTTCTAACATAAGGCGACAAAATATTCCAGAATCCAGTTTGCTGGAACTGTATTTAGATTGTGCACCTATTAGAGCTAAAATAGAGAGAACTCTCAACCGTCACCATCCAGTACCTTGTCCAAATGACCGATATTCATATATCAACTTTGGTAATGAGTATTGACAGACTGTATGGTCACAGGGCACATTAAAGGTGAACTCAATCCTGTCCCCATCCAAACATCCTCACATAGCTCTACTTCCAGCAGAGGTCACTGGATAAGAGTCAAGGATGGAAGCTATAACTCATTTTTGCTGCCCTAACTTTTGCTGAGGTCAATTATAGCAGTCCTTCAACCACCCTGTCTAAAATTGCCTAATTTAGCACAGACTGGAGGTCAGCCAGGGCCTACCTTGTCTGTGTAGTTGAGCTACTCACTAGATAAGCTTGCTGAACCATTGGGAAAGCCATTTAATCTCTAAACAATATTAGCAAGGCCCATAAATCTCTACTATTTACCCAGAGCACTTTATTAAAGGGCCTGTGCCCTCGCACCCATACCTTACGACGAGCAATCTGTTTTGAAACACAAAATTGCTTCTATATTATTTATTATATTGTAGGGTGAAAGGGTTAATTTAGTATGGTGAAGAGGGTGGAGGGGAATGCAGATTTTGTTTTTAAAAAATGCTCCCATGTGGAGATGCTGACATAATATGACACTATGCTATGCGTACAATGGAACTTCCATGTTGCTGTCAGGGTTTCAAAGCCAGCTAGTATGATTGAGATGCAGAGGCAGAAGGCTGATGACAGGCTGCCCTGATTTATGGCTAGCTAATGGTTTTGGAGTTCAATGTGGTCTCTGCCAACATAGCCTGTATATGCTCCAGCGGAAGAGGATGTTTGGCACACACTGTCATTAATTATCTCCTCTGTTTTCTGTTCTTCCTCCTCCCCACACCCCGCCCCCCCCACACTCCACAGACTCACACACATCACCACAAATTATTAAGCATCAATCCAGCGCTGACCACAATGGGTATTGTAGTTTATTAAGATCAGAAATCCTCTTGTTAAAATTTCGAGATTAGTACTTCGCAGTGTCTTTTCATATGTAAAAGCATTAGATTTTTTTTAAATGTAAGAATTATGATAGATCATTGTGGCTTGTTATGCCCAAGTTTGACACTCAGCCATATAGATTTGGCCAAATTCAAGACACATATGAAAGTGCTGTTGAGATGTCTCTATTTTTTCAGTTAAGCATCATAATTTGTCAGTTTGTCATTTGCTATGACATTTCTAATCTGTTATTTAACCCCGTGGTATATTGTATTTTAGTATTCCTTCTCTTCCATGTCTAGTCCCATACAAGGATGAATTCTTTTCAGAGCCCTTCGCCATTGGAAACAAACGAGGAGCTGTGTCTGTGTGAGAATGAGGTGCAATGTGGGAAGATCCAGGTCTTGTCACCTAGCTAAAAGGGCAGCTCATTCACACCAGAATAAGGACTAGAAGTTAAAAAGCAGAAATTGTCGATTACAGGCACAGGCATCAAACTCAGTAGTGGACTATATTAAAGATTGTGCCAGAGAACGTTTGAGAATTTGAAAGGATCTCACATAGGGTGTACCATCAGATTACGGGAATGTCAGGAGGCAGTCCCCCACATTTCCACTGATACAGCAACAGCGGAAAATTGGGCGGTGCATTTTGTCTTCTAGGTCTTTTCAGAGTGACTGCCTCCTGATTTGAAAGCAAAAGAGGATAGTGACATATAGAGGAAATCATTACAAAAGGGCGGCACAGTGGCGCAGTGGTTAGCACCGCAGCCTCACAGCTCCAGCGACCCGGGTTCAATTCTGGGTACTGCCTGTGTGGAATTTGCAAGTTTTCCCTGTGTCTGTGTGGGTTTCCTCCGGGTGCTCCGGTTTCCTCCCACAGCCAAAAGACTTGCAGGTTGATAGGTGAATTGGCCATTAATAATTGCCATTAGTATAGGTAGGTGGTAGGGGAATATAGGGACAGGTAAGGATGTGGTAGGAATATGGAATTAGTGTAGGATTAGTATAAATGGGTGGTTGATGGTCGGCACAGACTCGTTGAGCCGAAGGGCCTGTTTCAGTGCTGTATCTCTAAACTAAACATAAACAAAAGAAAGACCGGTATTCTACCATTTTCAGTCAGTAATGGAATTGCACTCCATTGCACTGATAGATTTGTTATTCACCAATTCCTTGGTGGTGATGCAGGAGTGAGTAGTTGTCCTTATTTACATCCTTTTGGCTAAGTGCCTGCCCAAAGTGAGTGTAAAGAGGCAGCTATCTCGCTGCCGAAGGGCGGTGATTGTACACAGGTAAGTTACAGTGTGGGTGGGGGTGCTGTTGGGTGCAGGTTTGAGAGGGCCTCATGGATGAGAAGTGAGGAGTCCTTATGCGGCTTGGAGTAGCATACCTGCTCCAAGCTGGCCCTACAGAGATAAGTTTAAAACTTACCCTTTAGGGCTTTCGCTTCTTCTGTCATAAATAATTCTGTGAAAAAACCAGCTTCCCAAATGGCTGTGGGTAAATGCACCACTTAACGTGTTACTGAGCCCTAAGCTAACAAAGACAGTCAAATGTTTAATCCCTGGCTGATATTGAGTTAGTTGATCTCGACCAGGGTGGTGCTAAAGATACTACAATTGGCTTTAGCAAGCCTGGTCGAAGGTAGGGAAAATCAGTCAATGATGATCATTGTACAGTGACAGTTGCTGGATGGGCATTTCCTTGGGTGAGGATAGGATCAGGTTCAGCAGTGATGGATCTTATGATTGAATGACCTGTTGACATTTCACAGTCCAGGACCACAGGTGAACAATAATTATTTGGGGTGAGACACAGAAGGATTACCATTGCTTTGGAAATGTATTCCTTTGCATGAGACATCCTGGAAAAACCTGAGTCATGAAGCATAAACCTTCCCCCAAATCTCAGTCTTCAGCTACTGAGATTTGTTTTAGCACTGGGGTAGCACTATGACATTTTATTAAGTCAATTTTTTCCAGTCTTTGCAATTGAGTGAAAGACTTGAAAGCCAGTAAAGGGGATTACATCATCATAAACCAAAGATGTCAATGTACACACCAACATTTATGGACAGTAACTTGCCCTTCCCCCTTCCGCCAATCACTAAAAATACTTCTCCTTGACAGTCGACCCCAAATTAATGAAAATCAGCAGTCAAAATAAGACTAAATCAATTGTTTTCTCCCAATTTTTCTGCTTTTATTGCCTTATGGTAAAAAATGTAATAATATGTGCTTACTTGCTTTCCCTCCACCCTCTAGATGATTGAGAAGCTTTTTCCCTGTGTTATTCTAACTCCCCTGGATTGTTTCTGGGATGGTGCCAAGCTTCAAGGAGGTTCTGCTTACCTACCGTAAGTACGACTGTGTTAATTATTATGTTTCTGGGGTTTTAGGGATTGGTTCTCTAAAAATGACACACTGGACGTTTCTCCCAAGTTTTTGGTCTGAATTAAAGTGGTGAGAGGCTGAACAATGGCTTGCATTCTTCCCCTGTGATGTGGTTACTTGTCAGGCGGAGCAGAGAGACCCATGGGAATTCTTTGTCAACAGACGGTAACTGAAGTTATTCTCATGCTAATCTGAACCTTATTGCTCCAAGTTGCCCAACAAATAAAATGTACACATTATTCATGCCACGGGCCCTATTTAAAAAAATGCCTGAGAAGAAAAAGGCCCTCTTTCGATTAAAATCAGCTCACTTGACAGCATTCCATTCTTGAAAGATTTTTCACAGCTTTTTTTTTGTGTTTTCTCTGTGGTGTTAAACTGACTCTGACTCTTATTCTGTCAAATGCATTTTTTAAAAAATCACTGCGTACAGGTGACATTTTCAATATTTAGCATCTTTTGAGTTTGTTCCTCTCTCCCTCCAAACCACAGGATTTACCCCAATTCTCTCCACCCCACCCCCCCCCCCTCCCCTTCATTGCCGAAGGTTAGTTTGTGTGTGCCGTCAGCTTCCGCTTCAGTTCAGCCAGTTTGAGAACGCGAGAAAGAGAGAGAGAGAGTGAGAAAGAAGGAGAACAAAGAATGGCAATCTATTCTCAAAAGTGGAAAAACAAAAGGACTTGAGCAGGCTCACTCAAGCAAGGAATAGGAGATAAAGGAGCCTCTCTTTGGTTGCAGTAGAAGGGGTTGCTGGTATGTGGGAATCAGAAAGAGCTTGCTTCATGCACTGCCTTGCTCATGAATTATTGGAGTGTCATTCTGCCAGAGTTGGACTTTTTATCCCCCTCTGTCTTCTATTTGAGATGTCCTGTACACTCGAGTCTCTCTTTCCGACAGATTCTTTTTCTAACTTTGCTTGGAAAAAAAAATCAAAATCATGGGCAAGCTTTATTTATGCGAAACCAATTGAAAAGCAGACTTAAAAAGAAAACTGATAAAAATAAGGCCGTACCGATATTCAAAGAACATTTTAATCATTTCATTTGGGATAGTTGGAGCTCTGGTTTCTGCTTGGGTGGTGCTTTTTAAACTCAGGCGATACCATTAAGATGACAGCAAAATCTTATTTTGTGTTAAGTGAGTGTCCGCAAAAACAGTTTTTTCAAATGCCCTTTCTGGACATACGGCCAATGCTGAAACATCAAGTTACTGATGATCAGTAGTATTTCATTGTCATGTGTCATAGATTCTTTGCAAGACCACTTGGCTAATAGTTCTCACAGAAAAAGGGACAGTACTTCGGAATTCAATTCCCAAAACGCCCATAAACATCACAGAATCCCATGCAATAAAACAGAGCTTGACTTATTCAGTTGTCCTGTTTATTTGCTACTAAACCTTAAACCTGTGGTGATGATGTCAGAGATTGTCACTTCTCTTGTGCAGACATCACCACGCATTAAGGAGCTGAAGTCTGCCACCAGTTAGCATCTGCTGACAGCCACTGGCAGCAGAGAAATGCAGTAAAACACCTCTCTCTCTAAATATCTCTCTGCCTTCATTTCTTTTAATATATAGTTTATATTTAAGATATTAAATGAAAGCAGATGGTAAAGAGCAAGTTTAAGATTGTGACTTGATCTAGTTGTTAGATGATAGTTTGAAAGGTTTTGAATGTCACCCCTTTATTTTGCACACTTTATGCTTAAAGTACTAGCATAAATCACTGTGCAGTGTGGGTATTCTATAGCTCATCAAAGTAACATTTTATATTATTTACCTGAGTCACCCAAGCATCTTAGCTTATTTAACTGTTACAGAAAGGCTTTAAAAAACAGACAATAGGTTGACTTAATTCTCCCCACCCCCTCCCACCCCACTTCCAGTATAGTAACTAAGAGAGACCTGACAGTTCTGAAGAACTTTATTAGGTCTTGTCGAAATGGAGCGAGGCAGTCTGGGGAGGAGGGTGTGAAGTCCAGATAGGAACCTCTTCTATCCTGCCTCCCTGAGTCCAGTTTTCCACTCAGATCCCAAATGGTGATGAGCTGGCAGCAGTGGGTATTGAAATGCACTGAAATGAGAAGAAAGAGAGAGGGAAAAAAAGACACTCTTTGTGGTGGCGGGGGAAAACCGTACAAAAGAATATTTTACAGATGAAGAGATTAATGATTTAATGTGGCTGAGAAGAGAGCTGTTACATGGAGAGTGGGAGGAGGAACGAGCACAATGGGGGAGGGGGAGAGACACAATCAAGAGTGGCAGTCAGCGTTGGAGACTGCAAGGCTCTGTTTTTGGGGTGTAATCTGATTATTTAGAGGAAAGACATTTAATGAAATATTAATTTGATCGGGCCTGACACATATCCTGGATATGTGCAGGTGGAGAGTGCTTGCTGAAGGAAAATGGGTTGATTGAAATGTCACCTAATAGCAGCAGAGTTTGAGATCTTAAACAGGAGGACACTAATCCATCCTTAAAGAAGCACTAACGGTGGGAAAAGGATTCTGATATTTTGCCACATCGGATATCAAAATGCTTTATAAATTGATTTTTTTCTGGTGTCCAGCTAATTGTCATGCATCTACTACCTTCTGTAGGGTGATATTGTGCTTTGTGAAATGTTAGCTCATCGCTATGAAATCCCTCTGTCAACTATTTTAACAGAATTTAAAATACTGGATAGGGCATATTCATACAAGCACATCAATACATTTGCTTACAAATATTGAATGATGTGATATGGCTCCATTGATGTTTTATTTGTGTTTATATTAAGATTAATTTTTGGTTTTGTTATACTTCACTTCTAGATTTTTGATTAGTTTAGTTTTCCAGTGCTTTCATCGCTTAATGCTCCAGTGAGCCATTTGCCCTATTTCCTTAAACATAAAGCCTGCAGACAGAAAAGCCCACAGGTGTAAGGCAGCCTTTTAAAGCCACAGTGTTCCCCTCATTTGCAGGTTGCTTCTTATCACAGTTTAGTCAGTTCTTCAGTTACCGAGCTTACTTCACTAACTATCCTAATAACGTCAAGTCAGAACAGGAGGAGAGGGTCTCTTCCCCTCGTTCACTGCAGGAATTTAAAATGACCCAGGACAAACCACACACCAGTAATATCAAGACATTTGAGAGTTCCCCAGTAATTGTCATGTCTCACTGCACAAAGTTAAGAAATACGAGTGGGCACCGCGGCCTGATCAGGCTTTCCCTCACTTTGTTCCTCCATAATAGGATAATACATGGTCTTTTACTCTGCATCTGGCAATGATATAAGCTTAAAAGACAAGATACTGCAATGGGTAAGTGTTGTCAATAGGAAGTACTTACCCGTAGACCACCTCTATGTGTTTTGTAATATTTTTGGGGGGAATTAGAAATGAGAAAAGAATATTTGCATTTTTAAGAGCATTTGTATTTGTGGGGTTCCCCGATTTATTCACCCACTGTCTGTAAAGGCTGGGGCAGGTGTGATAGAGTGGCATGAGATTTTGGACAGTATCCATGACAACAGTGTGTCTAGTGTCTTTAGGAAATGAGTGTGTACTGGTTCCTTTTAGGGTAAACAGTTCCCATTGACAGAAGTTACCTGCCAAGTAACCTTCCCAGCTAATACTAGCATTGGAAGAGTGAAATAGCTGAAGCATACAGCGATCAGAAGAACTTGGTGACATGGGGGGAGATTTTTCTGTTTACTGTTTGTAGCCAAGTTATACATGCATTCTTCATCCATGTGTTTTTGATTTCACTACAAGTAGTGGACACAGGACACATCCTGCACAGTAACTTACACAGATATTATCACTTCCATAAAGAGGGAGTTTGTCATCAGTAGCCCCCTTTATAAATTGAACAGTTAAAAAGATTTATGATTGTCAGTGTATTTCTTTCTGCAATGTCTATTTTTGGGCAGTAGATATTTTTTATTCAAACAGTAACTGGGATAACATCAATGGAATTGACTTGGAGTAGCTCCTGATTTAGACAGTAGGGAAATAATGAATTAACACCCACAGTTAAAATGACAACAGATAAAACAAAAAATAGAGAGGTTCCCCAGGTTAATGATAATACATCTCCCTCATACTGTCTCACTTTGTAACTCTAACACACACCCACCGTCTCAATGATTGACAGTATAAATAGCACTATCCCACATAAAAATCAACAAATGGACAGAAAAATGATTTTGAAGAGGTCTTGATGATGAAACATCTCAATTAAAAGAGATCCTTGATAAATAACATCTGCTTGGTTATATTGAAAAAACTTCAAAAAGCAATGTTAACAGAATTTTTGAACAAACGTGACACACAGGGCCCTGTTCTTTGCAGACAGAAAGAATATGTACAAACATTGCGCCTGTTTCAGCTGAACAAAATAAGTGACAGCCATTCGCTGGTTCATTCCTCAGGGCACTGCCTTGAACAATCAGAGTCAAGCTGCCTGGTTTAAATTTTAAACAAAGCTTGGCAGTTAACTGTCAGTCACTGTAAACGGGTGCAATTACCATGGCAATGCCTCTACCAATCAGAGTTCACTTGCTAACCAATCAGCACTCCCTTTTCATGCAGTATAAGTTGTTGTTTTCCCTTACATTGGTTATTCTTGCGATTGTCCTGATGAGTGCAAGATGAAAAGCTTCGACAACATGTCTCTATTTTCAGCAACAGTCATCACTCTAGAATTGGCCTTTATAGCCACTCCAGGCGCTGCTTCACAAACCACTGACCGCTTCCAGGCGCTTACCCATTGTCTCTTGAGACAAGGAGGCCAAAGAAGAATCATGGTTTTCATTGTTCCATTCACTTTGTGGATGCTGGTATACTTCCACTCACATAGCATGCCAGCCTTTACTGATACCCTAGGTCACACTGGAGCAGAGGAGTGTGAGCTCCTGGGGTCCTCACCCTTCCTCTTCCATCTGACCATTATCCTGCCCCATACAAGGCAATAAGGAGACTCCCAGACTTGGCAGAGACCCAGTGCAACCAGGTTTGCAACATTTTCTGTGGGGAATCTGCTGGTCTCCTGCTAGAACTGTGGTGGGAGACCAGTAGAACCCCTAAGGCATTTTAAATCCACGCTCACTAGTGAGGGTAGATATTGGTTCAGTGATGCTTCTTCTCAGGTGAAAAACATAGTGATATGATGATTACTGTTATTGCACTTTTGCAATATTTGTAATACTGCGTTCTAAAAAATGTAATTATTTTTTTCTCTTTGATTTGTCCTTTGTGAAACTCAGTGCAGCACTCCATCTACTGGCTTTTATAAGAACCATCTAAGTTGACTTTGGCAGTGAAGACTGGATTTTGAACTTTTAACCCATTGGTTGAGCATGCAACAAATTGCCTATGAGCTGTCCCATTTAACTTGAGTGAAGACGTTAGGAGAGTTCAACCTGTATAGTAATTTTAAAAAAACATTGCAGAGTTGCTTCCTCAGCCTGTTTCCAGACTACCTGTTACATACTACTCCAGATTTGTACATCAGTGATAATCAGTTGGAGCTGGGGGGATCAGAGCAAAAATAAACAATTTGTGGATTACTTTTCTTTCAACAGAGGAAAACCAGATATTCAATGGATGAACCTCGACCCTGTGCAGCTCCTGGATGAACTGGGGCAGTTTACATCTTTGGAGGGATTCAGGGAGATGCTTGATAAGGCCCAAGTAGGACATGCTTACATGGATAGACCTTGCTTACAACCACTTGACAATGAGTGCCCTTCGACTGCCCGAAACAAAAAATCACTGGAGGTAAGCCCTTTGGTATTTTATTTCTGTACTTTTGGCCTCTAGGTAAATTTTGGTCTTTAGCACTTCCAACACTGAGCTTCACGTGCCGAGAGTAAGACAGGAAATTGGGCAAACCCCTAGTGCACAAAGCAGTACAAATGCAAAGTTTCTATAGTTTCTAACAGTTAGGGCCTGTGTACTTTTTAGTTGCAGAGGACCCCAGTATTCAGCATGAATTCCTTATTCATTTCAGGAGTTATATTAAGAGACCAGATGAATTATGTTGAATATTACTGCCATTTCACTTATTGGTCCTGAGTTTTTGAATCAAGGCAAGACTGATAGAGTGGAAATCTCTTCTCTCTGACAATGCTACTGTTTGAAAGAGTCTAAACCTAGTGTCTTGTGGATGTGGGTCCACAGACAAATATGCAAAACTGGCAGTTGCAGGTAATGTTGTCCCTTCTGCTTCATTCATCCACTGCATTAAATGCTTGGTGAAGGCTCCCACAAGAAGTATGGGCACAGGCAAGTGTGACTATCCAGAGTCAGGGTCCACTCAGATCAAGGTGGCCCTCTGTATGTAAGTTACTAGTAAAGGCACCAAGTAACTACTTACATTTTTCAGAGAACTAGTAGTACCTCTCTTCTCAATGAACCCTATTTGAAATTAGAGCCTGTTGCTTGAACAATTAAAGGTCACAGAAATGTAACCAAATGTAAATTAGCATATTTTTTATGTTGTTGCAGGCTCCTAATATTCCCACAGAATTAACTGGAGGCTGCCATGGATTCTCAAAGAAGTTCATGCATTGGCAAGAGGAGCTGATTTTAGGCGGTGTGAAGAAAAATTCCCAGAACGTCCTACTGAGGTAAGGCAAGAGGGAGAAGAAAAATAAAGGAGTTAGAATTGGCCTAACTGGTGCAATTAGGTAGAATACTGAGGCCATGATTTAAATCATGTCAGATTGATGATATGAAAGTCTCTTTTCTCTCTTAAGACACCAGTCAGTACAACAGCGATAAACTACATGGGGTTTTCCTGATCGTTCGCTGTAACTTTGGCAGACGAGCTGCAGAAACACCCACAAAACCAGGGTAAATGCAATTTTATCAGGGTATCCGTGGTTCTCCTGCCAAAGTTACATTGGGTGATCAGGAAACCCCGCCCCCACCTTCCTGCCCACCCCCTCACCACAGAACTTTACCTCCCAATGAGTTTAAGAGGGCACTGGCCATTTCCAAGTAGTCTTCAGCCTGCATTAGAAAACCATCCCTAATTGGGTGGAAACTAACCCACTGGGGACTTAGCCAGAAAGGCTACAAGAGGAGCTAGAGTGAGAAAAACATGTGTCACAATGGGGAAGCAGGTGATATTCTTTTGAAATTGCAGGGTAAGGTATAGCATTTCTGGAATGCTTGAAGGTCCTTTGACTTGCAGACAACCTGTCCTATAATTAATCTGGAGCAACAAGTACAGGATGTTAAGAGGTGTGCAAGATGGATGCCCTTTTGGAATACCAGCATTCTGATCGACAGAAACATGGCTCTCTGTCTGCACAATGAAACCCAGACTTCTGTCACAAGCCAGTTACATAGTGCCTCAGATTGCAGGATGACTGCCAACCTTATCATCCAGAGAAGGATGTGTGTTTTACAAATGAGGGTGAAAATACGTGCTTACCATGCTGAGGGTGTTTCAGGGCAGCGCAGTCACAGCTGACAGGTATTGATTGATCGGATCTGATGCTAGGGCATTGCACCTATGTTGACGACATCCTAAAGAACATTCAGATTGAAAACTAGCTGACTAGAAATAACCAACTGGTTGTCTCATTACACAAACACAGAATTATTATTTTTATTAACGTGGGCTTGCTTTGTTTTGGTTCTAAGTGGTTTTGAAAGGGTTAAAGCCTAGATCAGGCTGATTTGCCTTCCAATAACCACATTGCAAAGGAATTCCTTGCAAGGGCAATCAGTGCTGCCCTTTGACCTGAACTCTGGAGTAGCCAGCTGCAGTAAGTGGATGGTCATATAATCCTGTCTCTTACATCACTCTTTCATTCTTAAAGAGATTCTCACCATCAGGTCCCTTTTAAGGAAGGAGGTTCTGTTCACTGGAACCCCTGTTAAAGAAGGAGCCTCACCATTAGGAATCATTTTAAAGAAAAGGATCTCATCAAAAGGATTCCCTTTTAAAGAGGCTGTCTCAGCACATAGATTCCTTTTAAAAAATCAAACCATTTCTAAGAATTATCATTAACTTCAATATCCTTCTGCCTCTTTATTTCTGAATGCCGATAAATGTCATTAGAAGAACCATGGTAAAGAGGAGGTACAGAGCCTGCCAACATGCAGGAGCTAAATTGATATTAGTAAAGACGGATGGCCTGAAATTCCAGGATTCCTATTCTAATACCAGACAGTATGCAGAGCGGAAATTCTGGCTGCCCGTCCCCAAAGATGTGAGATCCATCTGAAATTGCGGGAATAGAGTAATCTGTACAGTCAGCACACTGGTACCTGTAAAAGGGCTTCAGCAGCACTCATCCCAATTTGCCTCATATGTTTCTCTGCCTGAGATTTTGCCAGGTTCCCGGACTGAAGAAAAGGAGCTTCTTATAAAAGTCTTCAGCTCCAATGGGAGCCTTTTGCTCGTGGAGGAAAAGTTTTGATCCCTTCTGCAATTGAGAAAGGTTATTGATCCCCTCTGGGATTGAGAAAGGCTATTGATCCCCTCATTGATAGCTTTGAATCTTGCAACTGTAGTCATGTCAGTTCAGCTACCTCACATTGTGGTGTTCAGGAATTCTTCTGAGCAAGTCTCCACTTAAATACCAAAGCAAAATTCAGCAGATTCTGGAAATCTTAGATAAAAACAGAAAATGCTGGAAATACTCAGCAGGTTCGGTAGTATCAGCAGAGAAGAACAGAGTTCCGCTGAGTATTTCCAGCCTGATCCGCTGCGTATTTCCAGCATTTTCTGTTTTTATTTCACTTAAATACCATCTGTGCTTAGTATTATAACAGTTATATTTATCATACAGAAATACAATGGAGGATGGCAAGGATATTAAAATAATATTAAAGATAATATAACACCCTTTAATTAAAACATTTATTATCGTGCTAGTGAAACTCTCACTTTAAGAACAGCTGTCACCTTTACGGTAATGCTAATTATAATTATCCAAAATAATGCTGTTTCCATTATTCATAAATGGAAATATTTCTTTTTAATGGAGTGAGGGCAAGTTTAGTTGTGCAGTGACATAGAATGTAAAAATGTCTGTAAAACATTGTGTCAGTGGTGATCGTTTACTAGTTTGCAGCTGTTGGCGTAATCAATCACGTGAGTTTCTCTCTTCCCAGACTAATCAAGTCCTTTCCAGGGTTACCATTTTACACCTTCCCGCAATCTCTTCGAAAAAAGGCACAGGTAGAAATTGGCAGCTGAGCTCCCTATATAACACCATGACTACCTGGAGAGTAATGTGTAGAACTGAATAGAAAGAAACCTAAAGATAGGAGAAAGTAACACCGACCATTTCAAATTATAATAAGGAAATACTTGAAAACATTCGAAAAATGAATGGAATGTTATACAATCCCAGTATTTTGCTCCTGGTTTTACTATTTAAAATCAATCTAAAATGAATGGGATTACAACAAAGTTGGTCCTTTGGTCAGAAACATGACCTGGGAAATTTCTATGGATGTGGTACAATCCCTTTAAATAGGCCGTGAACAACTTGGAAACATTACTTTGTGATATGATTTATGATATCTTAGTTTTACCCTTTGAGTTACGACTGTCAATGTGCCAACCAATAGGCTGCCCAGTAGCTGAATGCACAAACTGAATTTGCACCTGTGACTCCACTCCTGTGAAGTCTCCCTTATGGAACTGCCAGCAAATTATGATAATATTCAGGTGTTGGGGTGGGGGTCCTACTGGCCTGACCACACACCATTGCCCAAGGGTAATATAGGTTACCTGACCTAAGTCTAAAGTTTCAGGCTCAGCATATGAGAATGTGACTAAATGACATATAAAAGAAGCCACGGTAGACCAGTGAGAACAGGGACTTGTAGAAACCCTGAGCTTGTTGAGAAGAAGAAATCCAATTTTTGGTTTTCAATGTGAAGGAGGAATCTTTTAACTTTCCAAAGCAGACACATCAATCTTCCCTAAAATATTCTGTCTATCCACAGACAAATCAGAGACTCTAATGAGTCTCTCCTTTCTCCTAATTTGTTTTCTTTGCCAGTTTTTTTCTGCTCCCCTTCCCTCCCTGCTAGAGTGCAGCTACGGGGCCAACAGATGCTCTCCAATATCTCCTCCAAGTGGTCATTACTCATGTGTTCGCCCTGATAATGAATGTCAGTCACCTAGTCAACTGTGATTCTACTGGATAGCAATCAGGCACTGGCTGCATTTCCCACCATGGCCCATCATTGTTGAGACTAATTGTAGTTTGCCTATTACTATCCAGGCTGAGATTTACTAACTCACAGGCTTCCCTAGTAGGCATACCTCTTTTACTCATTGCATAAACTCACTGAACCATTTGCAGGTTTCACAATGAACCTTCAACAAGGCTACTAATTTTTTAATTATTTGAAATTTACTTTTAGTTTTTCCCCTCCTGTCCTGATTGATATTGGCGTATAGTTCCACAGGAATTAACAACTCTCCAGTACATCGGCCAAGCAGCAAATCTTCATATATGAGTGTCAACAGGCTGTTTGACTATGGAGAGTATCACAGCCAAGCCCAATCCTGCCCTAACCTGATAGCCACACTTCTAGCAGGGGATCATGAATAGGATCAAGAATAGGAAGCGTAGTTGATTTCTCCCCTTCCTAGCCCAGGAGCACTAAGGCCAGCTGCATGACTTCTATTTCTATCCTCGTTGATAGTGGCTAGCTCAGTACAGAACGTGTGGGACATCTGGTTTAGTACTTTACTTACAAATCCATCAGGGAATGTGTTTTTTTTAACATATTTGATTGTTCTCTCTTCTTGATTTCCCACACCATATAACCTGAGCAGAGAGGGCAAGGCAGGCAACCCATGCTTAGATCTTTATCCCTCTATAACTGAAAACTACAGGATGAGTGAAAGCATCCATGCAGGTGACTCTTCACCGAGTTTTTTTTCCCATCCTGTGTGGAAGCATGTTGACAGCTCTATCCCTCCCTGAATGCCACAGAACTCAGTGAGTGCATAGTATATCATGTTGGAGCTCCAGTACACTGTTCCTACAAAATGCAGTACGATCGCTTGACCGTGAGGACAAGCTGCCTCTGAAATAAAGCTTATATCATCATTATTAATGGAGAAATAATATAAACCCACTCTCTCCCCAATGATATGGTCTTCATTTTAAACATTCTCTGATGTACTGTGACCTTAGATAGACTAGCTTTGTGGCTTTTCTCCTCATTACAGCAATGACTACACTTCAAAAGTACTTCATTAGCTGTGAAAGCACTTTGCGACATCCTGAGGCCATGAAAGGCGCTATAGAAATGCAAGTCTTTCTTTTTATATGTTTGTTAAATATACATTTTGTTTGCCCCTTTCCTTACTGAAGTGCTGAAGCTCTCCAGACCATGTATCTACTGATGAGCCCAAAGCAACTTTATGAACATTTCAAGGATGATTATGAAATCCACGATATCAACTGGAACCAGGAAAAGGCAACGACTATTCTGGAAAGCTGGCAGCGGAAATTTGTAGAGGTATTCTTCGATGTGTTCTTTCCTTTTTTTTGGAGTAATCCATGAAAGGGATTGATGCTACATAGTGGGGGCGATGAAATATGAAATTGATTCCACAAGTAAAGAAGTTATCTGCTTGGAGGGAAGGCGCAGGTAGCAGCTGAAGCAGCTGAATGAGTGGTCTCAATCTTAGTGATAGTGGTCAGCGCAGTTCAGTTCATCATTTCACTGGCAGTTTCTAATTTTTTGAAATCATTGGCCTCAGTTGTAACTGATCAGTACTGACCAGTATATGGATAAATTTTAATATTATAAATGGACTGGTTATTGCCCTTAACTGGCTTTAACTGGATAACTGTAAAGATGCTAAGGATAACCGCATGAGAACTGTGCATCGTTCACCAGCACTTTGACACATCTTCACCCAGAATGTTGGTTTTGGGTTGAGAGCAATGAATGTGACAATATAAAAACATTGTAACATGCTTTTTATAGTAAGTGCTGAGCAGCTCATCAGAAGGAAGTTCTGAGCAGTTATTTAATAAACTGTTTAAATGTCAATGATGATTAACCATTTCTGCTCAGCAGTGCAGCGCACCATGGATCATAGATCAACAGCACACATCAGGGATTGCTGTCTCTATATTGCTCAGTCAGTTACAGTGATCATTTTGGCTACTGGCCAAACCAATGGCATAATAAGATTCCATTGTTCTAGTAGACAGTGTGTGTGTGGCTGTAATTTAATCTTAGGATTTATATGATATCCGTAAAGAACTGAAACATTGCTTTTAAGGACTCCCTAGACTAAATTATAGACAGCTATTACTCATTACCACCCATCCAGTGGTCTATATGTAATTTTGTGTCAGAAGAGTTAAATACGTAACAGAAATATTACATATACAAAGTATGAACATTTGCTTTTTAAGGAAGTCAAGAGTGTGTAGATGAAGGGATGTGTTTGTAGACATGGATTTTAAAAAGATGTTTGATAAGGTGACATATCAGAGGCATGTTATAATTAAGGCACATGGTATTAAAGGGAATGTCATGGAGAGAGATAGGGGAGTAAACAGATTTATTTTAGATTGGCAGGATGTGGGTAATGATGTGCCCCAGGGATCTGCTGAAAATTTTTTGTTTTCCATTTATATAAATGACTTGGACAAAGAATAATTACAGTGAAGTTTGCCAATGGTACTAAATTAGGGGGCATGGCAAACAGTGAGGGACATTGCAGGAGGATGTCAACAGGTGACTGGTCCAGTTCAACGCAAATAAATGTGAAGTATTACATTTTGGGAAAATACAGTGAAAGGAAATATACACCAAATATTAAGATTTTTAACAAATTGGAGGAACAGAGAAATCTAGAGGTGGTTCCTCTTAATGGTGGAGATCTTTCTCAGAGCCCATCCTTCACACAGTATGAGTCCCAGAGAGGAAACTGGGCCAGGGTTAGGGTGTGAGTGGAAGACCCTCCATCCCTCCTGGCACAGATTTGGGGAAATCCAGCTCAGAGAATCAGTAGAAACACAAGTGGCTAGTGAGACAGAAACTGTAAAATCGTTTAAATGGAATTGGATGCCTATTGGAAAAGAAACAATGTAAAATGATACAGGGAAAAGATCACTAACTGGCATCAGAGTAGATAGCTTCAGTTGAGGTGTGATGGGTCAACTAGCCTCCTCCTCTGCAGTAGTTTCTATGAACATCTCTCAGCTGCTTCTTGATTTCAGGGGGAGGATGCTGCAGCACTGGAGAGGTTATTATGATGCCATAAAGAGTGGTTGGTTCCATTTGAATACAACAAAAGGCTTCTTTAATGCCCTTACTAGGACTAGTTTGGATTTTGTGTCATTGAGAAACCTAGTCGAGAAGCCATGGCCCACAGGACTGGACACCACCACAACTGAAAATATAGAAGTTCCCCAGCAGCCTAATGATCATATGTGTGATGAGGTGAAAATCAGAAGGTTTGAGTTTTAATTCCCAATCTGTGCTAAGTTACCTGGCTTGAGCCAGGACACAACAAAAAATGCACATTTGTAATAACTTCCACATGATGAAACATTGCAAGATGTTTTCCTGGGAGATCTGGAGGTACGAGCAGGAAGACGGAGAGAACTTAGAGGAAGTGACCAAAGGCATGGTCAAAAAGGGCAGGTTTTGCAGCAGCTTTTGAAAGTTGAGAGAGGGGTAGCAAAGCACAAGAACTTGGGCAGAGAATTCCAAAGTGCAGTGGCATGGTGCCTGAAGGGTCTGTCAACAATGATAAAGTGAAGGGGGGAGGGTTTTACATAGTAAACTGAAGTCATAGTAGTGGAGAATGTATGCTGGGACATTGGCCTTTGTGCCCTTCAGTTAGGACTGCAAAGGGGTCAGCCAAGGTTTTCCATTCCTGATTCCTATTCGAATGATCTCTGCTGAAAAGTGTATAAGTATGTACAATGGTGAGGACAGAATTGTATTTGGTTATAATGCCCTCCACAGTGTAATAGTTTCCTGGCACTCACTGTCAGGGCTCACACATGACCATTTGGGCAAGGTACCACAGGGCTGCTCATTGAAAGGAACTGTATTCAGACACACAGTGCCTTCAAAAGAAAATTCCCCAAAAAGAGAAAGGCAGATGAAAGAAATCAATAAGCAGTAGTTGGATAGATGCCAAACTTAGGCTCAAAACGCATAGAGCAAACTGGTCCTTATGCATAAATTGGGTTTTATTGGAGTTATTCTTAATGTGTGGACTTTTATCAGTTTAAAATGTGGTGCACTGGATGCCATGTCAGCCTATATCAGAAACACTTCAAATCACCAGGTGTTGACCTTTATCATTAGTTGTACTGTGCACAATGTTTATATAGAGCACACTAAAAGTAGGTGTTAGTACTGAGAGTACAAGATCAAACTAACACGTTGGCTCAGTGTAATAAACGCTGCCAAGTGAGCTTCAGGGTTTAATTTCTATGGGAAAATACTTTAAGGATTTTTTAATAATAAGTAAAACAAACATGCTTTCTCCTTTTTTTCCTCAATTGGATTCATTCCAGTGTGTGCGGGAGAATTGTTTCTGTAAATGCTGGAATTACTTATCAGGCTGATTTCCATCAGTCTGCAGCTGTATTGTACAAGGAGTCAGATTCTGGGCTTCTGACAGATGGAGAGTTATAGGAACAAGCTGTTTGGTGATAACTGACACCCAGATGCTGATTGCAAGAAGACCTGAGGCCTATGAAGCGCCTGCTTGGAAAGGGAATTGGGTTGTGAAGGGATGAATAACAAACGTGGAAGATGTTTCACTGAATCCCAAGGTTGTAGTCCCTTTGGCTGTGGCAGCTTAGGTGGTGAATGACAGGAACTTTGCTGTGCTCTAGAGACCATGTGATCTCACCTGACCTTTGACCATAATGATCTTTGGCATCCGCAATCATTATTCTAAGCTGTCAAGACTCAAAAATAGTGTATTTTATCAAAATACATGTTTAAAAGGAGCACCCCAAGAAAAGGAAAAGATCACTGAGATGGATTGTCAAATTTGGATTCGGATTAAACCTTGTCAAATGAATTGAATAGTTTCAAAACATACCTCAAGTTTATGTTTCCTTTTTTGACAGGACATGATAATCGAGTAAACCAGAGAAAGCTCCACAGGAATACAGAATTCTCTAATTTACTTTTAAAGTTCTAGATTCAAATTCAAACTTTCAAAAACTTTTTGCTCCAATTGAAAACACCTAATGAGATTTGCAATAAACCTTTCAGTGCTCTATATGCTGTTTTCATTTAAGCATACTACAGATGTAGGTTTTTTACTGAGTTATTCAGTCTCCTGGATACTTAATGCTTTACTTTTTCCCCTTAGCTTACTTGTTTTATTCAAGACCAGGCACCAAGCCATTGCAAGTGGATCTCTTGAGCAAACACAAAAAGGTGAACAAGACTGGCCCAAGGAAGACACTTCAGTCAATTTTTTGTCTCCCAACAGCACAGTTGAGACTGGAAACTCAGTGGAGTGGAGTGGAATAAATAACCCGACACTGGTATTCCAAAGTGCTAATTCACAGTGTCAAGCCTTAAATGCAGCCTTTTTAACTGAAGGAATCCATGAATATTTGTTCTCAACATTTTCCAAGCTGTGCTGTTGGAACAAATGCATCAGGAGAGTGCAATTGCCTGGAGTCGTGATTCCTAACAATATTAGTGAGAGATCAGATCAGAAAGATTGATTCTTTAAAAGAATTGTAAGATTAATTTGGACATTTGGAACATGACTCTTCTTCACAGTTCTATTGTTATTAAAAACTAGAAGTCACCATCAGTACCCTTGATAAACAAACAACTGGTTTCCACGATGGTTTAGTGAGTGAATGGAATGTGCAGTGTGTTCCTGAGCCATGTAGAACAGGAAGTTGCCCAAGTTGATGATCCATAGTCTGTTTTGAGCTAGCAATGCCACCCAAGGCAGCAAATGCCATAAAGAGCCCCATTGACCACTTGTGAGAAAATGTTGGCCAAAATGTTGGTACCGTAGCACGGTGGTTATCTTGTTTTTTTATTCATTCATGGGATGAGAGCATCGCTGGCAATGCCAGCATTTTTGCCCATCCCTAATTGCCCTTGAGAAGGTGGTGGTGAGCCACCTTCTTGAACTGCTGCAGTCCTTGTGGTGTAGATACACCCACAGTGCTGGTAGGAAGGGAGTTCCAGGATTTTGACCCAGCAACGGGGAAGGAATGGCGATATAGTTCCAAGTCAGGGTGGTGAGTGACTTGGAGGGGAACTTGCAGGTGGCATAACCTGGACCATTAATCCAGAGGCCTAGACTAATGATCTGGAGACATGAGTTCAAATCCCACCACGGCAGCTGGGGAATTTAAATTGGTTAATTAAATAAATCTGGAATTAAAAGCTAGCTTCAGTAATGGTGACCATGAAACTACCAGATTGTTGTAAAAACCCACCTGGTTCACCATTGTCCTTTCGGGAAGGAAATCTGCTGTCCTTACCTGGTCTGGCCTGTACGTGACTCCAGACCCACATCAATGTGGTTGACTCTTAACCGCCCTCTGAAATGGCCTAGCAAACCATTCAGTTCTATTCAAGGTGGTGTCTCACCAACACCTGCTCAAAGGCAATTAGGAATGTGCAATAAATGCTGGCCTTTCCAGCGCCACCCACATCCCATGAACAAATTAAAAAAGGCCGTTCCTTCATCCTCACCCAGTGTCCACACATAGACATCTTTCAGCTTGAGTCTTTGCATTACAATCAGTAGTGGGAATCTTGGCTGATTTTTGCCCTCCTTCGAACCCAGAACATTGAGGTCAATTGGAACATATCAACTCCTACCCTGAAATAGATCAACCAACTCATCACAGGCCAGAAATCAAATCTGAGGCCTTCTAATGCATATGGCTTAGTTGCACACTTCTTTTACTAACTGATCCTCAGGGAAGCCCTGACTGAGCAATTGTAAGTCTTTGAATTTTAGAGAATTTTCTTCACTACCAAATGAAGGTCCTAAAACATTTGTTTCAAACATTTTTTAATGTACGTGTCAGAATGATGCAATAATACTGCTATTTAATTTTTTCTTGTAGGTAGCGCACCAGACTGTGCCTCAGAATTCCTCCCAAAATATCCACGCCTTTTCCACGACCACCCTTAATGACATCATGAAGTCTTTTTCCGATGTCAGTGCTATTCGAGTTGCTGGAGGGTACTTGCTAATGGTGAGCATGTTTTTACTCCTAGATATCTGTTTAGAGTTAACATCAACTCTGAATGTAATGCTATCAAAAACAAAATAAAATATACAGGCACAGGGTGTACAGCTTTGTGGAAACCCAGCTTTCACTCCTGTAACCTCAGACTGATGTTGTTAGGAGAATAATCAACAATGGCAATAACTGTGTTTATCTATAGGATATAATGCATATGCTGAAAGTGTTGCAAGGCAAAAGCACATTGAACAGTTCAGAAGAGATCATTAGCCATTTATCAACATCATCTGAACCATCAGATTTGTTACATTCTTAACATGCAGTCTAATCTGAGGTGAGAGTCATAGTCATAGAGTCATACAGCACAGAAACAGGCCCTTCGGCCCATCGTGTCTGTGCCAGCCATACAGCACCCAACTATTCTAATACCATATTCCTGCACTTGGCCCGTAGCCATGTATGCTATGGCATTTCAAGTGCTAATCTAAATACTTCATAAATGTTGTGAGGGTTCCTGCCTCCACCACCTCTTCAGGCAGTGCGTTCCAGATTCCAACTACCCTTTGGGTGAAAAAATGTTTCCTCAAATCTCCCCTAAACCTCCTGCCCCTGACCCTAAATCTGTGCCCCCTGGTTCTTGACCTCTCCGCTAAGGGAAAAAGTTTCCTCCTATCTAACCTATCAATGCCCCTCATAACCTTGTACACCTCAATCATGTCCCCCCTCAGCCTTCTCTGCTCCAAGGAAAACAACCCTAGCCTTTTCAGTCTCTCTTCTTAGCTGAAATGCTCCAGCCCAGGTAACATCCTGGTGAATCTCCCCTGCACCCGCTCCAGTGCAATCACATCCTTC
The DNA here is from genome assembly GCF_036365525.1 of Heterodontus francisci. Classification (NCBI taxonomy): domain Eukaryota; kingdom Metazoa; phylum Chordata; class Chondrichthyes; order Heterodontiformes; family Heterodontidae; genus Heterodontus; species Heterodontus francisci. The sequence goes on from NC_090378.1 coordinate 39,075,482, forward strand.
CTATAGTGTGGTGACCAGAACTGTACACAGTAATCCAGCTGTGGCCTAACTAGTGTTTTATATAGCTCCATCATAACCTCCCTGCTCTTATATTCTATGCCTCGACTAATAAAGGCAAGTATCCCATATGCTTTCCTAACCACCTTATCTACCTGTGCTGCTGCCTTCAGTGATCTATGGACAAGTACACCAAGGTCCTTCTGACTTTCTGTACTTCCTAGGGTCCTACCATCCATTGTGTATTCCTTTGCCTTGTTAGTCCTCCCAAAATGCATGACCTCACTCTTGACATCAAGGCAGCATTTGACAGAGTATGGCATCAAGGAGCCCCAGACAAATTGAAGTCAATGGGAATCGGGGGAAAACTCTCCACTGGTTGGTGTCATACCTAGCACAAAGGAAGATATTTGTGGTTGTTGGAAGTCAATCATCTCAGCCCAGGACATTGCAGCAGGCGTTCCTCAGGGTAGTGTCCTAGGCCCAATCATCTTCAGCTACTTCATCAATGACCTTCCCTCCATCATAAGGTCAGAAGTGGGGATGTTTGCTGATGATTGTATGATGTTCAGTATGATTCGCAATTCCTCAGATACTGAAGCAGTCCAAAGCAGTTGTGTCACTGGACTAGTAACCAGAGGCCCAGGCTAATTCTCTGGGGCCATGGGTTGAAATCCCACCATGGCAGATGGTGAAATTTGAATTCAATTAATAAAATCTGGAATTAAAAAGCTAGGAAACCATAGTCAATTGTTGTAAAAACCCAACTGGTTCACTAACGACCTTTAGGGAAGGAAATCTGCCATCCTCACCTGGTCTGGCCTACATGTGACTCCAGACCCACAGCAATGTGGTTGACTCTTAAATGCCCTCTAAAATAGCCATTCAGTTCAAGGGCAATTGGGGGTGTGCAATAAATGCTGACCTAGCATTTAAAAAAACAAGATATGGACAACATTCAGGCTTGGGCTGGTAAGTGGCAAGTAACATTTGCCCCACACAAATGCCAAGCAATGACAATCTCCAACAAGAGATAATCTCCCCTTGTCGTTCAACAGCATTACCATCACTGAATCCCCCACTATCAACATCCTGGAGGTTACCATTGAACAGAAACTGAACTGGAGCAGCCACATAAATACTGTGGCTGCAAGAGGAGATCAGAGGCTGGGAATTCTGTGGTGTGAAACCTACCTTTTGACTCCCCAGTGCCTGTCCACCATCTACAAGGCACAAGTCAGGAGCATGAAGGAATACTCTCCAGTTGCCTAGATAAGTGCAACTCCAACAACGCTCAGGAAGCTCGACACATCCAGGCCAAAGTGGCCCGCTTGATTGGCACCTCATCAACCACCTTTCACTGTTTCAACCACCAACACACAGAGGCAGCAGTGTGTAACATATACATGCTGCACTGCAGAAACTCACCACGCCACCTTCGACAGCACCTTCCAAACCCACAACCTCTTCCACCTGCAAGGACAAGGGCAGCAGGCGCATGGGAACAACGCCATCTGCAAGTTCCCCTCCAAGCCACACACCAGCCTGTCTTGGAACTATATCGCCATCCCTTCACTGTCGCTGGATCAGAATCCTAGAACTCCCTCCCAAACAGCACTGTTGATGTACCCACAAAAGAAGGACTGCAGTGGTTCAAGAAGGCAGCTCACCACTACCTTCTCAAGGGCAATTAGGGATGGGCAACAAATGCTGGCCTTGCCAGGGGTGCCCTCATGCCATAAAATGAATAAAAATAAATTTACCCTCACCTCCAACAATAAGTGCAAGAAGCTGATGGACCTCTTTGTCAATAAGATCAGCTGCCTCTACCATGTCCCTCCCTCCCACTAACGCACCTGGCCAAACTTCCTCTAATGCTCCCCCTTGTCCTATCCCTGAACTCACATCTTTCACTAGTCTCTCTCCTATCTCCCCTCATGCCCTCTCTGAGTTCATCTTGTCCATGAGACCCATCTCCTGCTCCTTCAATCCTGTTCCCACTGAACTGCTGATCACCCAACTTCCCCTCCTGGTCCCCATATTAGTCAATATTGTTAACGGTTCTCTCTTCAGATGTTGTCCCTCTCTCCTTTTAAATCTGCCGTCATCAACACTCTCCTCAAAAATAAAACCCTTGGCCCCACCGCCCTTGCAAACTACTGTCCCATCTCCAACCTCCCTTTCCTCTCCAAAGTCCTTGAACGTGTTGTCACGTCCCAAATCTATTCCCATCTTTCCCAGAACTCCACATTTGAATCTCTTCAATCAGCATTCTGCCTTTTCCACAGAACCGAAACAGCTCTTATCAAAGTCACAAATGAAATCCTATGAGACTGTGCCAAAGGTAAACTTTTTCTCCTCGTCCTTCTTGATCTGTCTGCAGACTTTGACATGGTTGACCACACCATCCTCTTCCAATGCCTTTCCACTGTCATCCAGCTGGGTAGAACTGCTCTCACCTGGTTCCATTCTTAATCGTAGTCAGCTATCACTTGCAATGGCTTCTCTTCCTGCTCCCAAACAGTTACGTCTGGTGTCCCCCTTGGATCTATCCTTGGCCCCCTCCTATTTCTCATCTACATGTTGCCTCCTCAGCAACATCATTTGAAAGCACAGTGTTAGTTTTCACGTGTATGCTGACGACCCAGCTCTACCTCACCATCACCTCTCTCAATTCCTCAATTGTTGCTAAATTATCAGACTGCTTATCTGACATCCAGTACTAGATGAGCAAAAACTTCCTCCAATTAAATATTAGGAAGACTGAAGTCATTATTTTTGGTCCCCGTTCCAATCTCTGTTCCCTAGCTACTGACTTCATCCCTCTCCCTGGCAATAATCTGAGATTAAATCAGTCTGTTCACTACCTTGGTGTCACATTTAACCCTGAGATAAGCTTCCGACATCATATTTGCGCCATCTCTAAGACTGCATATTTCCATCTCCGTAATATCACCCAATTTCACCCCTGTCTCAGCTCATCTGCCGCTGAAACCCTCATTCATGACTTGTTACCTCTAAATGTGACTATTCCAACACACCCCTGGCTGGTCTCCCACATTCTACCTTCCGTAAACTTGAGGTCATTCAAAACTCTGCTGCCCATGTCTCAACTTGCACCAAGTCCCATTCACCTGTTACCCCTGTGCTCGCTGACCTATGTTGGCTCCCGGTCAAGCATGCCTTGATTTTAAAATTCTCATCCTTGTTTTCAAATCTCCCCATGTCCTCGCCGCTCCCTATCTCTGTAATCTCCTCCAGCTCCACAACCTTCTGTGATATCTGCTCTCATCAAATTCTGGCCTCCTGAACATCCCCAATTTTAACTGCTGCACCTTTAGTGGCCACGCCTTCTGTTGCCTTGACCCTAAGCTGTGGAATACCCTCCCTACACTTCTCTGCCTCTCTACTTCGCTTTCCTCCTTTAAGACACTCTTTGACCAAGCTTTCGGTCATCTGATCTAATATCTCCTTATGTGGCTCAATGTCCTATCTTGTTTTATAATACTCCTGTGAAGTACCCTTGGGTCATTTTATTACGTTAAAGGCACTATATAAATCTAAGTTGCTGTTATCTTTAGCAATATATTAACACTTAATAGCTGTACATTCTTCCTGTCTCAACTTTCCCATTATAACTTTCCCAAATATCCATATTTATAATGGAATCTGGCTACATAAATACATGATGATTTACTTACTTCCTTCTGCCGGTGGTGGTGTTACAGTGCCTCATTTTTGCATCGCCAAGTTCCTGAGCCTGTACTACATTTAACTGAATGATATAAAATTGAAGCACAGTGGTCACTGGCACAGTGGTTAGCACCACAGCCTCACAGCTCTAGTGACCCGGGTTCGGTTCTGGGTACTGCCTGTGCGAAGTTTGTAAGTTCTCCCTGTGACTGCGTGGGTTTCCGCTGGGTGCTCCATTTTCCTCCCACAGCCAAAGACTTGCAGGTTGATAGGTAAATTGGCCATTGTAATTTGCCCCTACTGTAGGTAGGTGGTGTGGGGATGTGGTAGGAAATAAGGGATTAATGTAGGATTAGTATAAATTGGGTGGTTGATGGTCAGCAGAGACTTGGTGGGTCGAAGGGCCTGTTTCAGTGCTGTATCTATCTATGACTCTATATAAAAACAAGGAAGATGTATGACTTTAAAATAGGGACTGAAGTATGTCTCTGTGTCCTGAATAATTATTCCCTACCTGCTAACCTGTTTCACTTTGGTCTTGACTTTTCACGTGTTACATATGGGAAATTGACTAGTTTTATATAGTTCAGGATCATGGGTATCAATTAAAGAAAGCAAACGCTTGCATTAACAGAGCACCTTCATGTCCTCAATACATCCCAAAGTGCTTCACAGCCAATGAATTACTTTGAAGTGTAGCCACTGTTATTATGTATGCAAAGGTGGCAGCCAATCTCCAGACAGCAAGGCACCATAAAGAGCAAATTAATAAAATAATCAGCTCTGTTTACATGGTGTTGGTTGAAAGATAAATATTGACCAGGACACAGGGAGAACACCCTCCTTTTCTCATTGACATAGGCATGAGTGGCCAGGGACTCAATTTTAACATTGCATTCAAATAACATCCCCAACAATGCAGCACTCCCTCGGTACTGCCTTAAAGTGCCAGCATAGATTACATGCTCAAGTCCTTGAGTGGTGTTCAAACCCACAACCTGCTGACCTGGAGGTAAGGATGCTGCCATGAGCCAAGCTGTGTCGAGCAAGACCAGTAATGGAAATCATGATCGATAGTGACAGGTGGAAGACCCTTAACAATGAATCACCTGATTTGAATTGAAACAATATTGTACTGTTACAGACTGGTGGGAAATGGTGTGGGTGAGTTACACTTTTCACCTCTCAACTGACCGCAGATAGTGTTTTAAAAATAGTGTTTTAGTTCCTGAGTGTTTTAAGGGTCAAATAAATAGACAAATGACAGGTTTTCTTGTAGGTTAAAAAAGAAAAATAAATATTTTGACACAATGACCAAAGAATGTTCGCGACTTTACCAACTCACCTGTTCACACGCACATCCACACACAAGAAAAGATAGAAAGTAAAGGTAGCATGTAATTTTAAGTCCAATTGTTGTAAAGGAGTTTGTTGTTCTGGAAAACCTTTAGAAGCTTTTAGGGAGGAAATTTTTCAGCGGTGCAGTCCTGAACATTCCTTGTCTTGTAAAGGATAAAGTGTCGCTGGCTTCTTATGGTTAAGCCTCAACGTGCAGTGGATGGTAGAAATCCTGATTCACTTTCGCAGATGGAGAGTTCCAAAGTCACCTTGCAATTTCTCTGCTGCAGTAGGTAAAAGATGTTATCAGCAGGATTCCTGCTTAGCTGGAACTGTCTCACAGCTGTTCTGGCTAGAAAAGAGCTTCCCTGGCTGTTCTCTTTCTCTCTCTCCAGAGAGATACCTTTTAAGGTGTCAGGTTGGGGTGTCGATCAGGTAACTAAGGGCTCTCTCCCTGGGGTGATTCATACAATGTTCCAGGATATGGGAACCGTTGTTACAAGATGGCGTCTGAATGTATTCCATTTTCATAAATAGGTGTTATTTCACACCTATTATTTTGGCCTTTGTTTTGCAGCCAGTCTGTCTGTAAAAGTCTTTGTTAGCTCCATTCCTGTAGATAGGAGTTGTTAGCATGGAATGGGCTGTTTTTCCATTTCACTGTGTTTTCCCCAAAGCTAATTCAGATATGGATAATGAGTTTCATCTTCAACAGCCAAACATGTTTATTGAGAGACCAGGAAGGGTCATCTGACATCTACTCCATTTTGTCTGTGGCACAAATGTGTCAATTTTTTGTAATTCAGTTCAACAGTTGACTTTTATATCATAACTCCTCCAGTTCATTTCATGTTTCATCATTGTTACCTCCGTGAGCATAACAGTACCATCCAATTTAAACTCCAGAGACATTGAAAGAAAGAACTTGCATTAATGTAGCACCTTTCACAATGTCAGGACATCCCAAAATGTATCACAGCCAATGAAGTACTTATGAAGTATAATCATCTGTAATGTCAATCCCCACCTGAAATATTAAATTGTTTGTTCTCTCCACAGACTTCCTCTGACTGATCTGCTCTGTGTTTTCAGTTTTTGTTTTTGTTTTATTCTTTGTTTGTTGTATGCTGATCATTTTTTTTCTTGACTCCATTAGTTGGCATATGCTTGTGTGACCATGCTGAGATGGGATTGCTCGAAATCACAAGGGGCTGTTGGTCTAGCTGGAGTCCTATTGGTGGCATTGTCAGTAGCTTCAGGACTGGGGCTGTGCTCCCTCCTGGGCATTTCCTTCAATGCTGCAACTACCCAGGTACATAACTCTGTCTCTCACTCCTTTCCCCCTCCCCACAGGATCACAGCTGAATAATTCTCAATGAAGTTAATTGTCATTGCTGAAGGTGGGGGGGGGAAGAAAAGTCATCTGCTTTTGTCATTGAAGGAATTAGGTGATTTTATGCAAAACGGATTGTGTTTATAATACTACATTTCGAATATTAATCATTTATTTCTACCTCCTGGATCTAGGTATTACCATTTCTGGCTCTGGGTATTGGTGTCGATGATATGTTTCTCCTGGCTCACGCATTCACTGAGACAGGTCAAAATAAGAACATTCCTTTCAAGGTAAAGACTGATTAAAACTGGAAAACAATATTACTTTACAATGGGATGACCAGGGGAACATTTCCAGAAAGCTGATAGAGTATGTTTTTTTGTCAAGCTTGAATGGGTTGGTAAATTAGAAGAAGTCGAGAATCCAACCTGTTTACTGATAGTCAAGAGTAGCTTTTATGTTAGCCTTGGAGAAGTGCTTACGCCACAGTTTCTGACACATATCTTGCACACTTGGAGGCGACCTTAATGTAAATGTGCTGAATTCAGATGGCTTGGAATATTTTTAACTGGGCATTCCCATCAAATTCAGTGAATTAAGCAAATTCACATTGGGATTGTTGCTGGATTCCACAACCAACATAAAAGGAACATAGACTTTAAAAGGGCTGGATTTTCCCTCGAGGGGCAGGAAACAGAGGTCGGGCTGCTTCTTGGACCCAAACCCGCCCCTGGAAGGGACAACAGTCACTCATCTGTGATTTTCCCCGGGGCAGTCAATTAATGGACAGAGGCAGGATTGCCCTCCAATTAAGGACGGCAGGCGGGTCCTTGAAGCGGGAGGGCCAATCTGAGGCCTTCGAGCTTGAAAGGAGCAGCAGGCTGCAATGGAAGATAAGTAAGAGAGAGGGTGCTTCAAGATGGAGGCATTTTCTCTCCCAACATTTTGAAATATTTAATTAAAAATTAAATTCAGCAGCCAGGCCACCACTGTTTGGGGAAGTGGGGGGGGCCCTGTACAGGGTGGCCTGTGGCTGCTCCTGCACCAGGATAAGCAGGGAGGGCCTCTGGGCCTACCTGGTGCACGGGCCCTCTGTCTGCTGCTGGGTGCCTGCCTCCTAAACTGGCCACTCTGCCTGCAGAAACCTCGGGGCCGACTGGAAAATTCCAGATGGCTTCCTTTAATTGGCCTCAATTAGGTTCATAATGAGACTTTAAAGGGGCAGGGATCCTGCCTCCAAGAGCTGCTGGCCAATTTAAGGGCTGGCTGCTCAGCAGTATCGACAGCGCCATCGAGAGCAATGGCCACTGACGGCACTGCAGAGGTTTCAGAACCAGGCCCAGCGATGGAACAGAGGTAGGTGAGCCGGGGTCGCAGGGGCCAGTCTGGAAGGCCCCAACAAGGGGTGGACTGGGGGGTGATCTTGCAGTCCAGGGGGAGGGGGGGTCACAAGCAGGGGTTGGGGGGGGGTGGGGTGAATTGGTCCCCAGTGGGTTTCCACTGTGGGCCACAAATTCCCCACAGTGGTCAACCTGTCCCACCCCCGGGAAGATCACTGGGTGACGGGGAGGCAACGGGCCCTCCGTCCCGCCACCCCCTTGCGATACTCCATGCTCCCTCTGTCTCTGATTCCACCTTGAGGGGGCCCGTAAAATTGAGCCCGTTTTTGTGTGTGTGCGTGTGCGCGCGCGTTTGTTTGTGTGTGCACTTGCTTAGTCTTGTCCACAAGTATGATTGAACTTTGCAGTTCGAAACTTTCATGTTGCTTTTCACTGATTATTTTATTTTGCACTAAAGGACAGGACAGGAGAATGTTTGAGACGAACAGGTACCAGTGTTGCCCTCACATCCATTAATAACATGCTCGCATTCTTTATGGCTGCTCTGATTCCCATTCCTGCACTTCGTGCTTTTTCCTTACAGGTAAGCAAATGATATAAAGTGCCTGGATTGTATATAAAGTGTGCAGTATGTGGGTTGTGCCTTTTTTAGCCATCTGCAATATGTTTGTGTATTTGTGTTGGGAGGAAGGATCTGGGGAGGTGGGGGAATGAGGGTGGATTAGGGCCTCTAAATTCTTTCACTCCAGGTGTTGCATGCTTCTTTGAATTTACCTGCACCACCCCTGTTGCTTATCTGCAGATGTCTGCTGCAGAAGGGGCTTAACTGTCTGCTGAACAACAAGGTAGCTTGTCATTTGGTGTGTGGGAGGGGTGAGGTTTGGCTTCTTGAAAGTGTAAGAGAAAAAAAGAATTGATTGAAATGTTTTGCAATTAAAAGAAAAAAGTAGCAGTTTTGAAGGATTGGCACAGCAGCAGTATAAGTATCTGTTTTCCTTGGCATTGCACAAGATTTGTAAGTTCACACATGTATAGGGCTATCTTTATACAAATGAGAGGCTATCAAGGAAACCAACATTTCCCTCCCCCTACAAAGCATGCCATTCTCCACCTGAGAAGGTCAGTTATTTGAACAGCTTCCCAGGGGATGACTTTGGACCAGCTGCTAGTTGGCTGCAACCTCTTTCTGCAGCAGTCTCTATAAAAATATTGCCAATCCTAATTTTTAAAACATTCAACCTCATGGCAGCAAGAAGTAACAATTCTCTTTTGGAAACTGGCTACTGCAGTTAAACTGTTGGCTAACACAATTGGAGCCAAGTTAGAGGCCAGTATAAAATATCTCATAGTTAACATAGTTCACTCGATTAATAACGTAGTATTTAAAAAGGGCAGCGACAGACATGTTAAAAGAAGAACAAAATACTGTGCTTGCTGGAAATCTGATATAAAAACTGAAAATGCTGGAATCACTCAGCAGGCCAGGCAGCATCTGTGGTGAGAGAAACAGAGGTTGTTTCAGGTCCTTGAGCTTTTATCAAAAGTTAAGAGATTTAGCCATTTTTAAGCAAATACAAGGCTGGGGAAAAGGGAGGGGGAAAGAGCAAAAGGGAAGCACTGTGATATGGTGGAAGACAGGAGTGATTAAATGCAAAAGGAATGATGGTGTAAGGCAAAAGGAGATGCTGATGGACCAGTAAAGGATCAAGAAATGGGTCCAGAGGAGGTATAAATGGTTACAACAGAACCATTACCAGCAACCTCTGCCCAAGAAAATGGGAACAGTAGTTATGATATAAAGGTGCTGAAATCATTGTTAAGGCCTGAAGTGTAAATGTCTAATCGAAAGATGGGGTGATTGGGCCCCTCGGTTAAATCCACAAGCATGGCCCTGAGCTCCTGGTTGCTTGACACTTACATCATCCATCCCACTCCCACTCTGACCTCTTTGTCCTCAGCCTCTTACACTGTTCCAATGAAGTTCAACACAAGCTCAAAGAACAACACCTCATCTGACACGATGCATGACAGTGAGCTTTGCAATCTGCAATTCCACATGTTTAGCGGTGTCACCCAGTCTCAGGCTAAAAGCACGGAAGGAAGAAGCAGTCGAAGTTTAGCAAATCTTGAGCTTTATTTGAAGGGGCAGTTATTTTAGTTGGGCTAACATTATGGACTGAATTTTATTCAGGCGCCGCGCCTTTGAACTCGGCGGGGTGCCCGCATGTAGCGGCCGCTGAGGAGCCCCTGCGATATTTCATGTGGGGCTCATTTAAATAGTGGGGACGGAGCATCCGCCCCCGATGGCATGTAGGGGAGGCCTCTGTGTCCCCGGCAATGGCATCTGGCGCCACCGAGCAGGCGCCGGTGCCATTTTTAAAGGGCTTTAAGCCCTTACAATTAATTGTAATTTTTAAAGGCAAAATATAATTAATTTTCATTAAATACAAAAGTAAGTAATAGAGGCCCTTCCCCAAACCCCCCAATCATCAATATCGGCGACCACGCTCTGGAAGTGGTTCAAGAGTTCACCTACCTAGGCTCAACTATCACCAGTAACCTGTCTCTCGATGCAGAAAAATCAACAAGCGCATGGGAAAGGCTTTCACTGCCATGTCCAGACTAGCCAAGAGAGTGTGGGAAAATGGCGCACTGACACGGAACACAAAAGTCCGAGTATATCAAGCCTGTGTCCTCAATACCTTGCTGTACGGTAGCGAGGCCTGGACAACGTATGTCAGCCAAGAGCGACGTCTCAATTCATTCCATCTTTGCTGCCTCTGGAGAGTCCTTGGCATCAGGTGGCAGGACCGTATCTCCAACACAGCAGTTCTCGAGGAGGCCAACATCCCTAGCATATACACCCTACTGAGCCAGCGGCGCTTGAGATGGCTTGGCCATGTGAGCCGCATGGAAGATGATAGGATCCCCAAGGACACATTGTACAGCGAGCTCGTCACTGGTATCAGACCCACCGGCCGTCCATGTCTCCGCTTTAAAGACGTCTGCAAATGCAACATGAAGTCCTGTGACATTGATCACAAATTGTGGGAGTCACCTGCCAGTGATCGCCAGAGCTGGCGGGCAGCCATAAAGGCAGGGCTAAAGTGTGGCGAGTCGAAGAGACTTAGCAGTTGGCAGGAAAAAAGACATAAGCGCAAGGGGAGAGCCAACTGTGCAACAGCCTCGACAACCAATTTTATCTGCAGCACCCGTGGAGGAGTCTGTCACTCTAGAATTAGTGGCAATCTTCGTATGGAGATGAAGGGCCCGCTGCCAGGCAGTGGGGGGGGGGGGGCAGCACCGAGGTCCGCCCGCCACCAGTAATATGCGGTGGGCCCTTCTTGATGTCGTAGGTCGAGGCGGGCCTCTCCCCGCAGCTTTTTACTGGACCCCGCGCCACAACCCGTGGCGTCGAGGGGCTGGTAAAATTCAGCCCTATGTGTGAATGATGTGAAACATTTCAATTTCACCTACTGGTTGTTAAGTTAGATGCAGATTTGTTTTTTTGAAGAAGGGGAATTCATTTTTTTTAAGCGTCAGACATTCTTCAAATAGTCTTATAAGCTATCACATCCTTTTAGAACTGATGCTATTAATGAATTGGATTACTATCTATTTCTTCAGAGGGATTAAATGATGCTTTATTTTTCTTTGTAAAGTTGTCTTTGAGAGGAGAGCTGGGCAGGGGAAGGATTACAGTCTTTCAGTAGGAGTGATCTGTAAATGAAGTTCTATTCCCTTTATAGTCTTTTTTGGAAGGAAAGGCTGAGGAAAATATCAATGTATGTTAATATATTAAATTTAATTTCCATTAAATAATTGTTTTCCTCTTCTATGTCACTCCTGAAAACAATGTATTTATTTCCATGCTTAATGCTTTTCTGTTGAAAATACAGTCCCACTGGCCGACTGTAACTGATGGCTTGGCAAAGCCTGGGAGTCACTGATTGAAAACAATACAATGGGAATTAAGTAGCAAGAACCTGACAGGCTTGAACACTGGGCCAGCCTGTAAGCAGGCCTCCAAGTTGCTCAGCCAAGGTAGTTGGCATAAATGATGGGATATATCATCTACAAGTCAGCTCCAGCTATGTGATCTGCCTGAGCTTACTGGGTGGTCCGGGAGATAATAACGTATTATAATGTCTGCTTCAGGCAACCCCACCCCCTCCTTTTTCACTTACATCAGACTGCTGTGACCTTAGGAGTTTCCTTCAGATTAATGTTTATGTGGAGGAGGGGTGTAGAGAAGGGGGCATTTTGGAGAGGGGTGATTTCTTGCTTCAAATCCTTTAGTGATTTAATATTTTCTTTGGCTTAGTACATGGATTTAGTGAAGTCTGGAAGTGGGTTGTAGTACAACTCACTTAAAGCTAGAATTATCTTGGTTAGCAATCAGAAACTGCTGTTCTCGGAACACTTTGCCTGAGGCCTAGGGCCTACAGTGAAGCTATAGATTTACAACTGTGCTTCTTTCAAATCTTAAAGGAACATTCTTAGCTGGTAAGCAGTCTTGCAAGACAACACAGTAATTAGGAAACAAGAGTGCAGTGAGCAAACACCAATTGCATTTAACACTATAAAAATATAATTTGTACTTGGAAAAGCTACTAACAGAAATAATAGCAGTGTGGAAATACCTCTCTTGCCAGTATGGTGGCACAGAAATGGAGTTTTCTTGGTGGGCTATTGATCTGCATCAAGAATGAAAGCCTCTCTCCTCACATCCACACCCCACTAAAATCCGACAACTTTTCAAAGTCCTAGTTTTACGCATTTTGCAATCTAACCAGCAGTCTGCAATTGCACTAGAATATTATTAATATCTTCTGTTCCTGTCCCGCACAGGCTGCGATAGTTGTGGTGTTTAATTTTGCCATGGTGCTGCTCATCTTTCCTGCCATTTTAAGCCTGGACCTTCACCGACGGGAAGATAAAAGGCTGGATATTTTCTGCTGCTTTTCCAGGTGAGGATTCCTTTTAACGTAAGGTTTTCAGGTGTGATTGTCGCCCACTGTGAGGGCTGACTGGTGGTAGGCTAAGGGACTGGATCACAAAAGGGAAATATAAGAAAGATGTCGGGATTTTTGCCCATGTATACCAAGACATAGTGGGGGTGAAATTGGCCAACATCAGTAGTGCAAAGTGAGCTAAGAGTGAATCACCCCTCCTGATTCCCTACCATTGAACAATCTGGCGCAGTGCCGTCGATTCACTATCAAGCATTCTGAGCTACTGGTGTTCACCAGTTTCACCCCATGTAAGTACCAAATGTTAACTAGGTCATCAAGGAAGGGGAGAAGGAAAAACAAGGAGTGGTTGAAAGTTCTCAACACCTGGTTGCTGAACTGCTTGGGACACATTGTATACCTGCCCTTTAAACCAGACAATGGTACATAGCAGTACGTGAAGACTCCTTTATTTTCTTATAATAATCAATAATCTCAATAGTCTGGATAACATCCTGAAACATTCTGAATGTTAGCAGCCACCATAACAACCATTATCTACCAATGAAGGTATTAAAAAAATGCTTTCAGCAACTATATGTGGAAGTGATTTTTCAGGCTGATAATTTCACCTCAGGAATTAATTTAGGGGATAGTTAGAAACCATTTGTGTTTAGTTCCCATGGCATTATGATGATGTCTAAGTTCCTCAATAAGGTTACTAGCTCATAATCATTCCCTGGCCTGCATTGTTGCGATTCAATGTTTTGATAAATAGAATAATGTAGGTATAGGATGGATTACATGTGAACAAGTATCTTGTTTTTCAGTCTCTGCTCAACAAGAGTGATTCAGGTCCAACCACAAGAGTTTGCAGATGCAAATGATAACCATAATTGCCATCCTTCTCCATATGGTGGGCCAACGTTTACCCACAGTACCCAGATCACCACCACAGTCCAGGCCTTCACCCAGTGTGATCCCACCGGGCAACACATTGTCACCATCATTTCTCCAACTTCACGGATCTCTTCAACTCCTTCTGTCATCATGCCCCCAGCAGACCACATTGGCTCCCAGGGGATGGACCCCACCAGTTCAACTAGGGACTTGCTGGCCCAGATGGATGAGGTGAAAGCTGGCAGGGATTGTGTTCAGATGCCCTTCGTCAAATGGAACCTGGCAGATTTTGCACGGGACAAGTACGCTCCACTTCTTCTCAAGACAGAATCTAAAGTAAGCAATTTTCAGCTATGTTTCTATTCCTTTTTTGTACATCTCCCCACACACCGCCCCATGGATCAGTGGGCAAATGCTCCACACAGTGTGGTACTGATCCATACTGAGGAGAAAAGGTTGATCACTGGTTTGTGCTCAGTTATCTAATTTCAGCCAGAACAGCAGTGGGGAAACTACAATTACCCTGATTATCACTGGTTGAGGGTTCTCATTCTCGAGCAGTATCTAGTGAATCCCTTTTGGAAAGTAAGCATGCGAGGACTTTGGGTATGTACAGGATTCGGTTCAGCTGGAAAGATTTCCACTTGAACAGTGGCCATTTGTACAATGCACCACAGCGTGAATCACTGCCTTCAGAAGAGGAGAGGTAGGCAAAAATATCGGGAGGGAAAGTGCTAGAAATGGAAGAGTTTTCACTATTTTTGCACCAACTGTCAGGATTAGGCAATACCTACTCAGGTATTGCCTGGGTCAGAAACAAGATTAAGCTTTCTTTGTCTCTGACCCTACAATGTACTTTAACCCAAAACTCAGAAGAACAGGTCAGAGGGATCTTGGTGTACTTGTCCATAGATCACTGAAGGCAGCAGCACAGGTAGATAAAGTGGTTAGGAAGGCATATGGGATACTTGTCTTTATCAGCTGAGGCATAGAATATAAGAGCAGGGAGGTTATGATGGAGCTGTATCAAATGTTAGTTAGGCCACAGCTGGAGTACTGTGTACAGTTCTGATCACCACACTATAGGAAGGATGTGATTGCACCGGAGAGGGTGCAGAGGAGATTCACCAGGATGTTGCCTGGGCTGGAGCATTTCAGCTAAGAAGAGAGACTGAAAAGGCTAGGGTTGTTTTCCTTAGAGCAGAGAAGGCTGAGGGGGGACATGATTGAGGTATACAAAATTATGAGGGGCATTGATAGGTTAGATAGGAAGAAACTTTTTCCCTTAGCGGAGGGGTCAATAACTAGGGGGCATAGATTTAAAGTAAGGGGCAGGAGGTTTAGAGGGGATTTGAGGAAAAATTTTTGCACCCAGACGGTGGTTGGAATCTGGATCGCACTACCTGAAGGGGTGGTAGAGGCAGGAACCCTCACAACATTTAAGAAGTATTTAGATGAGCACTCGAAACGCCATAGCATACAAGGCTACGGGTCAAGTGCTGGAAAACGGGATTAGAATAGTTAGGTGCTTGATGGCTGGCACAGACACAATGGGCCGAAGGGCCTGTTTCTGTGCTGTATAACTCTATGACACTGGCACTGATTTGAGTCTGCCATTTACTGCAGTGAGGACCAGTCACAGCCAACAGAAAAAGGTGCCTTTCATGATCTATATTTAAACACAGGTCCGAGTGGTAAAAGGACTGTCAAGCCATATGCCACCTAACTCCATGTGTCTTTCATTTTTAACAGGAACATTTTACGTAATTATTATTATTTCTCTTTTTTGCATCTTTCACTAGTCACATACCAATTTCTAGCTGGTGATTTGGTCACAGACTCCCTGTAATGCTAATGTACAGCCTGCAGTGTGAGAGCTGAACTCGTGCCTCACCTTTACCTCCTTTCCTGTCATAGGCACTGATAACAGGCACCTGGTATTTGGGAAAATCACTAAAGTGACTCTGTATCCTGTCATTTGCTGCCAGCTGTGACCTTTTGATTTCATCACTCATTTGTAAATCCCTTTCTCTGCCTTCCTGTCTCTGCGTTGTCTTCATGCTTGTAGGAAGACTGGCTGTGGACTTTCACACATGCTTGCTGCTTCACTAGAGGAATGTATTCCAAGGGCAAAAATTTCTAGTGTGGCACCACTGGGCATTCAACACAACACTCAACAAAAAAAAGCATCTTGGCCAGTCACACTAGTTTCACCCTGTAAGCTGGTTTACAGCAGGGTCCACTAAAAGCAACACATCATGCACTCAGCAGTCCCAATTATCTTTTCCTCCCTCCTAAATGTTCAGTGGCAGAGCAAAGATACATCATTCTTCAAACAATGTAAAGCTTCATTACGCAGGATAATGCTGTCTGTTGAACTCAGATTTAAAATAAGCTTTTTATTTGTTTATTTATTCATTCATGGTTTTATTTAACAATCCAGGTTGTCGTGTTAGTCCTCTTCATGGCCTTGCTTGGGATGAGCCTTTATGGAACTACAATGGTTCATGATGGGTTGTACCTTACAGACATTGTTCCTCGTGAAACCAAGGAGTACGATTTTATTGCAGCCCAGTTCAAGTATTTTTCCTTCTATAACATGTACATCGTCTCCATGGGAGGATTTGATTATCCCACATCCCAGAAGTTGATGTACGACCTGCACAAGAGTTTCAATGATATCAAATACATTGTTCGTGAAGAGAATAAAGAGTTGCCCAAAATGTGGTTGCATTATTTTCAAGACTGGCTGAGAGGTAAGATTTCAAAGCCTCTCTTTGGTATTTCTCACATAACATTTAATAGTGAGCTGCAAAGGATAGATTGTATCAATGTTCAGACCCAAAAATAAATAGCTTGTGTAGGTGAAATGCAAATAAGCCTCTGCCAGGAGCTTAGGGTTAATAGGCATAGCCCCACTAGATAATTGTCTGTTCCTAATCTTCTCATTCCTGTATTCTTTGTCATATTTCTTAAGACAGGAGCTTGTGAATAACATCTTTTAATACAACACTGCATGGGGTACTTGAAGCAGGGATGTGGGGTTGGGGTGTGCTTGCAAAACTGTATAAAAATGGATGCACTGGGGTCTTGTGTCTACATAATGACAGTCACTGCACTTCAAAGTCATTCATTGTATGCGAAGCATTTTGAGATTTTTCTGAGAGACACATAGTAAATGCAAGTCTTTCTTTGTGTAATACCACAGAAATGGGATATGTATTTTGCGGAACTGTTAGAACCCTGTGATGTTTTGTAGCAAATGAGCTAGGGATAATGTGGGCTGCTTGAAGCCTAGTGATGCTCCCTTTGCTGCCATAGGAGTACTTTGGCCCGAGTAATATCTAGTGTTTTACGCAGATGGTAACTGGGTGGCTCAGGATGGCACTGGTCCTAGTGACACATCTTAGTAATAACATGTGTGGTTGGTCTGTACTTTTTGTGTTAGGGCGTGTCTAGTAATGCTTTTATATAAACAGGCTTTCCTCAAACAAGTAGAAAACAAAAATTATAAATCATAAATGAATTGAAAGCAGCAAAATTTATTTGCAACACATTTATTCATGAGGAGTCCTGATAACTTAATTGCCAAATATCATGTCAATTTTTTTTCAACTCACTCATGCGACTGAATTTTGTTGAGCTCCCGATGTCGGGCTGTGTAGCGTGGGGAGGGAGCCAGAAGATCGCAGTGGTAATGGCCCGCCACAGAAACCGACGCCGGGATTACTGGGTCCAATCTTCCCGCCGGCAGCGAGGCTCTGTGGTGGCCCCCCACCATTGCTCGGCAACAGGACCCAACTTTAAATATTGAAATAAAGTACATTAACAACCATTCCCCGTGATCTTACCGGCTGTCCATGATCTTCTGTGCAACGGTGGGCACTCGTGCGCCTGCACTTTCCCGTCCAGGGAAAACTGGCGCCACCAAGTGGGGAAAGGGGGAACTTAGGATTTCTAGTGTAGTAGTGGGGGGGGGGGGGGGGGTGGGGAACGGAGTCAACTCTGCATTTCCAGTGCAGGGGTGGAGGAAGGGGTGACCTCTGCACTTTGTGCAGTTTGGGGGGAGAGGTCAGCTATTCAATTTAAGTGTTATGGGGGGGTGGGGTGGGAGAACGGAGCTACCATTTATTGTCTGTGTATTGTGAGGGGAGGATTCTGGGGTTGGACGTTTTCTCTCTGTGCACATCTGGCAGCCCTTTAAAAAGAGTGCCAGCGCCTGCACAGAGGCAGCTGACGTTGCTGGTGTCACAGAGCCCACCCCCGCCACATGATTGCCGGGGGGGGGGGGTGCGGATTGTCCTCCATATGGAAATGAGCTGCCGTGCGCTAGATTGCGGCGGCATGGTGCCACGGGGCTGCCAATTTTCTGCCTGCCGCTAGGAGCGACAGCAGAAGAATAAAATGCAGCCCACAATTTCAGCCAACCATATTCCATTATCAAAACTACACATTCAATTTTATTTTAAGTACCTTTGCTTCCTGTAAAGAACATCGCTCCAACTCACTGACAATACAGTATTTCACTCTGGTCCCAATCATTTACACCTTCCTTCTCCCATCCTATCCTTACCTTATTCCTGACCAGATTTTGAGCTGATAAAATATTAGCAAGTTTGTTGCTTGTGACATTGGCTCTTTAATTGCAGGAGGACTTTGGAAGTCAAGCTGTTGAAAGCCTATCCATTTTTTGAAAGTTGTAGGAGGAGATCCAAAATGATCTCATTGCCGTTATCCTAAGTTCCGACATGTGCTTGTAATTTCTTGTGGTGTTGGTGATGCACGCAGACAGGCGTCTTGTCCATACATCTGCCTGTTGCTGAATTAAAGCCTCCAATGGAAGAAGAAATACTGACCACACTGAAATGGTCAGCACACATCAATAGCTGGAGTTCAGTCCCTCCCAACCCATGAGAGCTGACACTTCGAGTTATTGAACTACCACATGGCTTACTCTATTCTAATTGATCAAGACTGTGCGGCCAGTTTTACGTAATTTTAAATTCTGTTCAAAAGTTCCAAAGAAAGCCATGGATTTGTTGGCAAGTTCAACACAGAACAGCCTGGTCCTTAAACTTGGTATGAAAAGTGCCAGGACTGTTTGTGCCAAGTGCCACCTTATTCTTTAACCCGATCTTGTGGTAATTTGTGCTTTCTGGGGCACCTTATCTTCTTCCTTCTCTCCTGCCTTTTGTTTAAAATCCTTGTGTACTGTCCTCATTAATCCCATCTATTTCCCCTGTCTTGTAAAGTGTCTTGGATGTTTTCTACTTAAATGTGAGTTGTATTGTGCTGTGGCTGTACCTGACCTGTTGGATCTCAAACTTTGGAGATCTGGCTTTTGCTTGTAGTTTTTATTTTAATTTTTATTGAGTCTTTGTGCCATCCATTATTTGCTCCCTTGTGTAAGAATGTAGTGTTGCAAGATACTTTCCTATGCTAACAATTACTAAGACTTGTCCTGAGTGAATAACTTGAAGAGGTTCAGTGCTACTCGATTACCATATCTAGATATTTCTGCATCTAATAATATTGAATAACTTTTCTATCACATAAGGGATTGGCTTGAAAACTTGAGTGTAGGTAAGAGAAAACAAAAGACATTTATTTTGACAAGTCTCTTTAATTTTTTTTAAATCTCTTTTTTTAATTATGTGAATTCAACAGCAATTTTAATTCTATGTTAAATGGTACTTCAGTAGCATCAAGTGCATATGCTAACTTTACAATAGAAACAGTGACTGAGTTAATGCAACTATGTGGGTGGTCTGCCTAAGTCAGATTGATCGGTCATGTTTGGCAGGTGTAAATAAGAAAGGGATGCATATAATGAAAGAATAGGTGCTTTTAAAACTTAAACTGACATTGGCTACACATGCATAAACTGGTTGGCTTATCTTGTTCAGGCAGCAGCAAAGACTCATTTTTTCATAGTTCTCATGACCTGAAGAAATATTTGCTGGCTCCACTTTCCTCAGTGTCTGCAGAGAACGTAGCTGGTTGGAAATGTAAACTGGAAAGAGAGGGCCACTCTCCTGAAACCAGCACAATAAATGGAGAAGCACCTATTGAGAAAGAGATAAACGCACATGCATACACAGTGAGATTGTGAAAAACGAGAGAAACATATGGGATGAAAGTCAAACCCCTGAAAAGCACTAGCACTGGATTGAAAGCGAGACCAAGGGGCACAGACCCCTTAGTATCATTATACTACTGCTACTACCAATCTTTGCTCCAGTTGCACTGTAATAGGGTAAACCGGGTTGTTAATCCCTCCCACAGTCTGGTGGTTTTCCCGATGCAGCCAGAGCCAGCAATAACACTTCAACAACAACTTGCATTTACGTAGTGCTTTTAACATAGTAAAATATACAAAGGCACTTTGCGGGAGTGTTTTTATACAACTTTTGATACTGAACCAGAAAAGGAGCTATTCCGACAGGTGACCGAAAGCTTTGTCAGAGAGATAGTTTAAGGAGTGTCTTAAAAAGAGGTGGAGCGGTTTAGGGAGGGAATTACCGGAATACAAAGTTATCAGAGGGTTGAACTGCTGGAGGAGGTTACAAAGATAAGGAGCAAGGCCATGGAGGGATTCGAACATGAGGATGAGAATTATAAAACTGAGACATTGCTGAAGTGAGAGCCCGTGTAGGTCGACAAGAACAGGGGTGATGTGTTAGTGAGGCTTGGTGTAAGTTATATGAATGGCAGAATTTTGGATGTGTTCATGTTTATGGAGGGTGGAGGAGGGGAAGCTGGCCAAAGAAGCATTGGAATAGTCAAGGCTGGAGGTAACAAAGCATGGATGAGGATTTCAGCAGTAGATGGATTGAGGCATGGGCAGAGACGAACAATATTATCGAGGTGGAAGTAGGCGATCTTTGTAATGGAGAGGGTATTGAATCTGTTGTTGCCATATAAGTGACAAAGGGCCTATATCGATAAGGGAAGTTGCAGTGGCCAGAAATGAAAATAACAGTTGCAACTTTCAAAGAACGGAATGAGTACAAGCTTGAAAGAAAAACAGGTGAGAGTTTGAGACCTACAAAAGCACAAAAGTGTAAAGAAGGAAGCAAGAAACACTTCCAGCGAGACTAAAAGGTAGACACACCTTCTTGCACAGGGTGAATTTGGGAAAGGAGTACACACAGCATGAGAGAAGTGGCAGTGTAAATGAGAGTTGTAGAGACAGCCTATACTCTCAATTGGTGCTGGTGCAGCTTGCTTTTAGTCTTATACAGAATGCCCTTATCTGTATGCATGTGGCATTTCGATTCACAGTTTTAATTGTAATGATATACAGCTGTGACTCAACTATCTGAACAAATTTGTGGGTGGCATGTTTTATTGGATTATGAAGGCTTGTAGATAAAGGGGCCCAATTTCTATAGACTGAAATTCAGATGTGTTGTGTAAAATTACATTGCATCTTGAAAGCTTCTGGATTAGCAAGATGGGGGAGGGGTTAAGGCCAAACCTTTTAGGACAATGAAAGAGGTTTGAAGTTGGGACAAGAATCAAGATATCTTTGAAGCACTGCATACACAAGCATAAAGGAATCATTGGATTTATACGTTAATTTTTCCTATAAATAAACTGCAGAGTTTTTTATGCAGTCTCAACAACGATCAGTTATCATACCCATTGGAAAATATGATGCTGCAACATTTTCCATTTATGGATGCATTAGGCATTCAGTTAATATAATATGGTTTAGTTTTAGTAAAATTTATGCCTTAAAATGGCCTTGGCTTAACAAATTGTTTTTACATAGCTAAAGTAGATCCAGTGGTGTCTGATAACCTGAGATATTAATGTCATTTGTGCTTTGTTCCAGCTCCTTCACTAACAGAAATCTAATGTTCTCTTTCCATTTCCCCCATAATAGCACTTGTTTTGTTTGTCTCATAAATGTATTCATAGTGAATTTCGAAGTAAGTGTTATATAAGTTACTCTTCTAAGTAAAAAGTAGCCCAATTAGTGTGTGAACTTATCAAAAGGGCTAGTACTTTAAGGGTTAAGTTCCAAGAAAGGAAATTAACATTCTAACCCATTGATGACTTGACCACGCTTGTGCTGCAGAGGGACAAAAAAAAACAGGGTCACAACATAAGAGACTAAAAATATCTTGCATTTTGAAAATTTTATTTGCTTATGCAGAGGCACAATCAGAAATGAGTATAGTTTTCCTTGAGCTGCTGCTTGATAGAGATCCTGTCTTTTTTAAAACACAAACATCACAGAGAAAATGCAGTCTTCAAAAGGCTGTTCTCTTGTTTAATTTGGTGACATTTTCTTCGTTTTCTTGCTGCTTTATAAGAGATAATTTTGCTGTGCTTCATCCAAAGATCTATTTGCTTGCAGATCAGGGCCAGAATTTTACATCAGGACGGAGGCCCCGCCCACCAGCAAAAAGTGAGGGCGAGCCCACCTCCGCCGGGCCTAGAAGGCAGGCCGTGATTTTACGTGGTCCAGGCCCTTAATTGGCCTCAGGCGGGGCTTCCGCCCCTCTGAGGCAGGAGGTCCCGCCTCCAAGAGCTGCCAGCCAATCAGTGAGCCGGCAGCTTCAGTCCCAGCAGCACCACCAGGAGTGGTAGTCACTGCTGGGCCTGCACCCAGCAAGAGGAGCAACAATAGAGGCCCTGGAATTGAGCTAAATTTTGGGGCCTCGCTGGGAACAATCGGCTGGGCCCTGGCGAAGCAAGGGGGATGGGTCAGTTGATGGGGGGTGGAGGTGGGAAATGTGCTCCAGCAGAGATGGCTTGTGCTGTGGGTGGGTTCCCCTCCAGCCCGCAAGGAGGTCGTCCAGTTTTATGGGCGGCCTCCTGAGGTGCTGAGCTGCCCATTCATCACTGGTAATATACCAGCAGCGGTCAGAGGAGGCCCTTGAGTGGCATTTAATTGGCCACTTAAGGGCTTTAATTGGCCTGGGGCAGGTGGGCTGTCGGTCACCTCCCCCTGGTTGCGCGTAAAATTGCACCGGGGGCAATTGCCTCCCACGCAATTTTACGACCTCCCCCCCCCCCCACTTCCACCTCCAGCCTGCTTCCACGGGGAGGCATAAAATTCCAACTTTCTTTGATTTCTTATTTAAAATCCTGAATATTGTTTTTAAGTCAGCTTCAAAGGAAAGTAAACGAATCCCTCGTAACTGATAGCTCTGCAGTGCTGTTTGCTGATAGTTGTTGGGAGTTTTTTAAGTGCTATATATCTAGTACCTATTCTCATCATCACCTTCTATTCCTCTCCAACAACTTTTTGAACAGTCCTACTGCTCAAACCATGGCACCTCCTGCTTTTTCCTAGCCTTTTCATGGGTGTCTTCTGGTACCAGTAAACAGCATTGTTCTTAGGCGCTGACCGACATAAACACAGCTGCCTCCCAGCTCTCATGAGTATAGAGGACAGAAATATATGCTGAAGAGTTGAATTCCCTTCGGGGTTTATTGGGGGAGGGGCGGGAAGGAGAAGGGAGGTGGGAAATACAACAATGCCTTTCCCTTTCCCCAGTAAACCTACTTGCATTACATCCTGATGCCTTGGGGGTTTGAGTTGATCGCAGTTGTGAGATTGAATGACAAGGTTTGTTTACATTTCAGCAGAATCTCTGACAAGCGCCCAACACTATGCCAAGGACGCGCATAAGGTGGGATCTTTATCCTACCTCAGCCCTATAATCAAAGACACTCATCAGAATCTCTATACAAAGCTGCAGATTAGCAATTTTTTTTATAGATTTGTTTCAAAACCTCCTTCAACTGTATTGGTATGTGTGTGGGCTTTTAGTAATACTATCACCGCAATACAGTTATTTTTCTATTCCCTCTCCTCTGTCTCTTGTGCACATATGCAATCTTTATTCCCTTTGTGAGAAATGTTCTCCATCATATCTGCCTGCAATTCAGACCTAGGTTTGTCCGATGTAATGATCAGATAGATGAGCATACGGAGTCCACATCTGGAACTCCGAAGCTGACAGTGGAAGTCTTCCTCCACCCCACTTTCAGTCAACCTTCTGTTGTCTTTTGCATTCACATACTGAACTCACCACCATGTGCACCATGTGTACATATAGTCTCACCAGGGAAACAAAGCTGAATTTAAAGATAACTCATGATACTACTGCTGCTTCTTCAAAAACATAACATTTCGCTTGATTAAAAAAAAGATAAACGAGCTTGTCCTTTATGCTGTTGACCAATTATACACGGGTGTGCTAATACCAAGGCAAATGCACCTGACAGCTGGATGTTTTTTTTTAACTTTTTCCCTGACAGGCATTTTGGTCTGATATTAGGCAGGTACACTCACTCCACACAGCTTCTGTAGCTACCATCGTCTCTGAAGATTCTGGTAGCCAGAAATGCTCAAGCTTTGAAACCCTTGACCCAAATCTCCCAAGAGTCCCACCAACATTTTTTTTGAACCTATGTTGTTGACAGACAGTGCACGGAGGTTCAAGTGAGTTTTTTTTAAAGAGGCAAGTCTTAGAGACTCTCTGGGATCCTCCCAGCCCTCTCCCTAATTCTTTCCATTACAATATCAAAGAGTTTAAACTTTAAAATGAAGACTGGTTTAGCAGGCACATGTCACCATGGCTGATGGACTATCTTCTTGGTATAGGACAAAATTGCACTTATCCATTTCCTGTCAATTCAAGAATCATAGCAAAACAATTATAGTGAATGCAGATATCAGATTTTTTTTAAAGTATACTCCTTCTCCACCAATGAAAATATTGTCACATCTTATCTTATTTCATGGTATAATTAACTCACCCCATGGCTACAGATGGTGTTAACATTTTTATACAACTTGAACACCTAACAGGTCCAGGCCTGCCAAATTTGTCACTCATGTATGATAAAGATATTTCCACTGTTATTAACATCAAATCATGCTCGCACCTATGAGGGTATCCTTTTATTATCGCAGTTTTTGGGGAAATCATTCACCCTGACTAAGGTCAGGACCTCAACAAATAGTAAAATCATTGGCGTAGTTGAGTGTTTTACCACACTTAAAGAGTGTCAGAGGCACAGATAAAGAACTAGAGTGAGAAACAGACACACAGATGCAAAATAAAAGTGAAGTAAAGATTCTTGAATGTTCAAAGGGTTTGCCAGATGGAGTTTACTGGCTTAAAAATGCCTTTGTCACAGCCGTAACAGATTGAGCAGACTATTGCTTTTTGAAAGACAGTATATCCTTCTCTGTTGGACCACACAGGGTATCATTCAACATACTAAAAATAAAAATTAAACTTGCACACAGTGCCTTTTAATACACCCCAGGCATTCCCAGATCTTAATTGTGGGCTTCTTCCAGTGATGTTAAATTACTGCTTTGAAGTGTTCTATTTAAACCACTAAATTAAATGGTAGCAGCAACTGAATTGTTCTGAAAAGTTTTGTTTAAGTCACTTTATTTTACTTATTTTTGCATTTCAGGACAAATCTTGGTGCTCATCAGGGTGAGGATGTCAATATTGGAAAATGGAACTTTTCCAGTTTTGTCATTTCATTTCAGTACCAAGCATCTGCAGGGTGGCTGTAACACAGGCTAGGCTCAGGATAAAGTTCTCCCTATGCCATCCCAATAATGTTTGACAGGCAATTAACCATAATGCAGTGGTGTGTCTATCGATCAATCTATAATATATTAATGTCTTGTGTAGTGTGCACACATTTTGTATGTGTCGCACTTACTTTCTGTAACACTTTCCCTTCTCATTTTCCCCCCCCTCCCCCCCCCCCCACACCCCATAAATAGCATATCCTCTAACTCATGATGAGCAATGCCAGGCAAGATTTACTAGTGTGAGTTTCTGTATATATTTATTTTCCTATAACTGGTGCAAGCAGTAACACATCTGTTGGGTTTAATCATTTAAAAATTGGCCGGTTTTCTAATGGGTGAGCAATCCATTCTGCCAGATTACTGCCCAGATGGTGAAGAGGCAAATCTGCTCCACAGAGATCCATTGGTGCTATCTGAGCTCCCAACATGTGGTGCAACTGCCTGAACAATGCTGTTATATCTGTTAATTTACATAAACTGACTCTGAATTTGGCAGCAATCACACTCTGGAGGCCCCATCATGGATAGAAGCTTTGGTAAATATAAATTTGACAACTGTGGGTTAAAGAGCACTCATCTGAGGATGGGTCAGTTGAACTGCAGATCTACCACATCATTTTATCCTCAACCATGTGCAAGGAGGAACTCTTCATGGATTCAGATTAAAAGCATTTCTCACTAGTGTTATAGTCGCTGCACACCAGCCCTTTTGATTTCTCATCTGCTGTTGACTTCCTCACCCAGGGTTACAGGCTGCATTTGATGAAGACTGGCGGACAGGCAAAATCACCAGGGAGAGCTACCGCAATGGCTCAGAAGATGGAGTCCTTGCCTATAAATTGCTCATACAAACTGGAAACAAGAAAGAGCCCTTCAACTATAATCAGGTGAGCCAGATAAGCAAATTTGTTTTGGAGATTGTCAGGAAAAGCACTGTAGTCCTTTTATTGGTCTCTGTGTGCTGGGTTTAAATGGAGCGAGAATTACCTTCACTGTTAGTGACAGCTTCATTCTGACAGTCTATCAAATTTTATGATCTGAATGGCACAGTTGATCTGCGCACACAGTCTAAGGCCTAGGTTTGAATCCAGTCTTGATTCATTAGATGGAAATTCCTTTTCTCCGACATCCCTAATTTGGCATTCAGGAGCCTCATTCAGATTACAAGGATATCCAACGTAAGAAATGTCACACTGGTGCCTGAAAACCTTCTAAGACTGAGGTCAGGGTATATACTTGAAGCAGAGTAGAGGGATCCTTACTCCTAATCTAGCTTGTGTTGTACCTGACTTGATGATGATATTGGGTGATGTGTTTCGCAGTCACTGTGAGCTCCTGGAACTTGTTTTAGTCGCCCTCGGGGGTTGGAGAGGAATTTTCCAGATTCTTTCCCCTTGAGTTGGCCTAGGGTTTTTTCTCTGGCCTTTTCCCTATATTAGAGGAGATTACGTGGCTCCTGGTGAGTGTAGGGACCATGGGGATCATGAGTGGTGGACAGACTTGATGGATTATCTGCTCTTTTCCTGTCCATCATACTTGTGCGTTTATATGATGCAAAAAGCAGGAAAATATTCCATTCTCCACCACAAATATTCTTCATTCTGCTGAATACAAACTCTGCCGCATCATGAGAGTAAACTACTCAGAAATAAAACCAGAATTAAAGACTGTCTAGTTCCAGACTGTAGAAGGTTAAATCGTCAATGTTTGTGAACACAGATTCACTGTCCATTTATATCAAGGTCTCTGGGGCTGGCTGGTACTCATGAATGCTCGTGCACCATTTTGTCCATGTCTTACATAAGGGTAAAAAGGTGCTGTAACAGTTTCCTCATCTTCTTTATTGTAGTTGACTTCAAGACAGTTGGTAGATGAGGATGGAATCATCAATCCTGACGCCTTTTACATCTATCTCACGGTGTGGGTCAGCAATGATCCTCTGGGTTATGCAGCATCTCAGGCTAACTTCAACCCTCATCCACCTGAATGGATTCACGACAAATATGACACAACGGGAGAGAATTTGAGAAGTAGGTGTTGTGAAGTGTGCCAGAGTCTGTGTGTAACTGAGCAAAATGCCTGTCTTGAGGAGAACTCTAGAATATAACCTAGAGGATAGGCTGCTAAAGCTTACCTGTAAACCTCTACCACTCTTGAGTGTGAAAGCAAAATTCGTCAATATAGTGAATACAAGCTCAGTTTGGTTTTCCATCCCCAGCTGCAGTTTTGCTTGCCCTTGACGGCAGTAGCCATTTTGAAAGTAATTAACCTATGATTTTTATTTAATGATGCCACCTACAAAGAAATTTCTTGCTTCATGCATGCACTTATTCACATAGTCACTTTTCATAAGTCCAGCATTGTTATCAGTATCACTGCGGGATGGAGTGACCCACGGTCCATATAAAAACACAGCCAATTTGGCCACTACTCAGCAACC
This sequence comes from Heterodontus francisci, assembly GCF_036365525.1. NCBI lineage: Eukaryota > Metazoa > Chordata > Chondrichthyes > Heterodontiformes > Heterodontidae > Heterodontus > Heterodontus francisci. The sequence continues at coordinate 39,103,062 of NC_090378.1, forward strand.
AAATTACTAGAACAAAGCATGTTAATGTATTGATGCACTGCATCCTAGTGTGATAAGGTACATATGCTTTCCTGCATTTCCTGTTATAGTAAAACTTAGTCTAGAGGAGGAGGAGGTAATTGAAGATGGGCTATGGGAGTATGAGCTCGCTACGGCTGTTCTGAATACTGTTTTTTAACAGCAGGACTCAGGTTGGCACTGATACAGAGGTTTAAAATTAGGCTGACTACAAGCCATCTTAGTCAGGAGATGGTGCAGGGTGGCACTAAGAGACCAGAGTGCATCTGGAGTCTGGCAACGATAACGAGATTCCATGTAAACTGACTGTTTTAACAGTCATCTACTCATGCCCTCTAAGTGCTGATGGGCTTCTCAATTGTTACAATGCTGCTGAGCTTCTTTGCCTAATTAGCAGCAAAACACCTGTTCTGAGCAGTCACAGCCAGCAGCTAACAGCCACATGACCCATTTGCAGAGGTCAGCTGGACATACACTGACCATACCAAATGGTCATATCCTGTCTACAGCACATGGATTTTCCATATGGCAGTCATATCAAATCTAATCCCTGTCAACAAATCTATTTTGCAGCAGCCTTGTCCCACCTGCTGCAATCAATGCAATCGCTGCTATACCGATTAATGTAAGATAAGGATGAACCATGTCAGTGCTCTCTGAAACTGTGGTACATAGAATTCTGGTGATGTTGAATCAATGACATTTCCTGTACAGTACTATAATAGATAAAGGATATTCCATTAACCTGTAACAGTCGGTGGGAAAAAAAACCACTGCAGTATGGGTCACATTGTATAGTTTCACTATATTTCACAGATGTTACCATCTATCGTGTTTAATTTTTCACTTCAATTAACTTTTTCTGTCTCTCCCTCTTTCACGCTATTGCCAGTTCCTGCTGCTGAGCTTATCGAGTTTGCCCAGTTCCCTTTCTACCTGACTGGTCTACAGCAAACCTCAGATTTCATTGAAGCCATCGAGAGCATCAGAGCAATATGTGAGGAATTCACTAAGATGGGGGTGCTCAACTATCCCAACGGTTACCCTTTCCTGTTCTGGGAACAGTACATCGGCCTGAGGCACTGGTTTCTGCTCTCCGTCAGCATTGTGTTAGCCTGCACATTCCTGGTGTGCGCCCTTCTGCTGCTCAACCCTTGGACAGCTGGCATAATTGTAAGTGTCTCTCACAATTAATAGTTTGATGGTCAGACAGGAGGGGGCAGGAGTGTTGCACAGTCTTCCAATATTATTTCTTCCAAGGTGTGTAGATGTTGTTCCAAGATATATGTACTTTGTTCAAATACTGGACCTCCTAAAGAGCTACATCAAAAATACTCCTACCACAAATGTAGTGCTTAGGTGGTTCAGGGTCAGACCATGGCCCTTTTCATTTGTTTCTTGTATATTTTCAGTGATGTTTTCTCTTCCCCATGCTAAGCATTACCCCAGTGGAGAGGTTAGCCAAACAACCATCTTCTAGATCTGCGGCACAGTGGCGCAGTGGTTAGCACCGCAGCTTCACAGCTCCAGCGACCCGGGTTCAATTCTGGGTACTGCCTGTGTGGAGTTTGCAAGTTCTCCCTGTGTCTGCGTGGGTTTCCTCTGGGTGCTCTGGTTTCCTCCCACATGCCAAAGACTTGCAGGTTGATAGGTAAATTGGCCATTAGCAATTGCCCCTAGTATAGGTAGGTGGTAGGGAAATATAGGGACAGGTGGGGATGTGGTAGGAATATGGAATTAGTGCAGGATTAGTATAAATGGGTGGTTGATGGTCGGCACAGACTTGGTGGGCCAAAGGGCCTGTTTCAGTGCTGTATCTCTAAACTAAGCTAAAGATCTCTTCCAGTGTTTCTTTATTACTTGCCACTTTTGTTTGTTTGTTCAGCAGTTTTGCCATAGGAACTATGAGTCACATGTAAAAGAAAGTTACAAAATTATATGTCCAGCAAAAAAATTAATCGTCGTATCATAAAATAGTACAACACAGAAGTATTCAATGTAGAGCAAAGTATAGCCAATATTACCAGTGCTACATAACTCACAAGAGCAACCAGCAAGAATGAGTAATGGTGGGTTCTTGTGTGTGAGAGAGAACATGTGGAACTCACCATCACTAGCAGGATAGTCTTTCTCATCTATTCGTGAATGGCACACTAGTGATCGTCTGAGTTTAAAGCTAAAACCAAGTCCTGGAACTCTGTATGATGAGATTTATTATTAAATGTCGTTATTTTGCACATGCAAACTGATGAATTTGATGTAAATATGTTTGCTATATTGATCCTGCGATTGGTGAAATATCCAGTTGTGACTAATACCTCTTTCCCCATCACCTTTAAGTAAATCATTTCCTTTTCATATGTTCAGGGTACTAAAAGTCTTTGAAATTCAGAGATTGCCCTTGATTTTCTGTAATGCAGAATACAGTACAAAAATAAAATGAAGACTGACGACCTTGATATAAATAAGGAGCTTTTTTCACAGACAGATATACACATACAGCTTTGATGGAGCCTTTCCAATACTGTTCCTGGGAGGAACCATGATGACACTGGCCATTGTGTCCCTTGAAATGACATTTGGAAAGCTAGATGGCAGTCGAGTCATTGTAATATTTGTTCATCAAGCGCATTGCTTATTGTTACGAGACCAAGCAATGCTTTAAAAATGAGTAGGAAGTTGACAATGCAATTGCCAGAGAAAATACTGCATGATGCCTTCATTTTTATAACTTTACCAGTCTCTGAAGAATTACTGACAGTTGCCAATAAGTTAAATTGTAGGGGATATTGTTTGAGGCTGATGGAGTACAGTGGGAAGTAATCTTTTAAGAAAACAGTGATAAAATAGTCAGTGCTCAAGGGACCCCCACATCCCTGTCTGTTTGAATTTGGGGAAAGAATTGTCCTTGGCTTGACCTTCATGTGCTAAATCAATCCATCAGCAGCTGACGGGCTATGGCAGTTGAGTGGCTGGGAAGGATTTCACAGTAAGAGGGGGAGGCCTGTTGGCCAGGAGGGGTCACCGCAAGGCATGTTTCCAAGGCCCAGTTAATAATACCATGAAAAGAAAACCCAGCTTCAAGAGGAAACTGCTGAAAACTGATTCTTTTGGAAAGGAACCTGTGTTTGTACTTTATATTGAGAAATGTAGAATGAATAACATGTTGCAAAGCCAAAAGTGTCTCAGCTCTGGCTCAGTGGTAGTACTCTTGCCTCTGAGTGAGAAGGTTGTGGGTTCAAGTTCCATGCCAGAGACTTAAGTACAAAATCTAGGCTGACACTCCAGTACAGTGCTGAGGGAGGTGCTGTCTTTTGGAAGAGATGTTAACCTGATGCCCATCTGCCCTCTCAGCTGGATGTAAAAGATCCCATTGCACTATTTGAAGAGCAGGTGATTTATCCCTGGTGTGTTGGCCAATATTTATTTATCCCTCAACCAACATCATTAAAAAGAAAAGATTTTCAGGTCATTTTCTCATTGCATTTTGTGGGACTTTGCTGTGTGCAAATTGGCTGCTGCATTTTCCACATTACTACAATTTGAATACATTTCAAAAGTACTTCATTGGCTGTAAAACCCATTGAGAAGTCCTAAAGTTGTGAACGGTGCTATATAAATGCAAATCTTTCTTTAGTATGTAACAATAACAGCAACTACATTTATACAGTAATATAAAAGCAAAATACCGCAGATGCTGGAAATCTGAAATAAAAACAGAAAGTGTTGGAAATACTCAGCAGGTCTGGCAGTATCTGTGGAGATAAACAGAGTTAACGGGCTGAATTTTATGCCATCCCAGCGGGTCAGATGGTGGTATGAGGGCAGCGTAAAATACCCGCGCCGCTCCCACCTCTGGTCGACTTTACAGCGGTCGGGTGGAGGGGGGGGGGATCGACCCACCCGCCCGAGGCCAATCAAGGCCCTTAAGTGGCCACTTACGGGCCCTCGCCCGCCTCCATGGGTATTTTATCTGTGGCAAGCGGGTGTGCTGGGGACGTGAAAGGCAGCCCACTGATAGCCGGCCCTTCCACGCCCTGGTGGGGGTGCCATGGCAGTCAGGCACAGGGTGCCCAATTGAGGTCCGCCCCTGCCTCCCAACCCACCCCGGGACCCAAGACGCCCCCCCACTCCCCCCAAACAACCACTCCAGCCTCACCAGGAAAGGTCTAATCTCCCTGGTGAGGCATGCCCAACTTACCTTCACTCATGGATCCATCTGGTCGACTGCACTGCAGTCCCAGAAGTGGCCACTGCTCCCGATGGCACTGCTGGGACTATGAGCTGCCGGTCCGCTGATTGGCCGGCAGCTCACTGAGGCGGACCTCCTCCCTCAAGCGGGTGTAAGTCCCGCCTCGGGACATTTAAAACCCGGGGACCCGTAAAATATGGGTTGGATCCCCGGGCTAGGCGGAAGCTGGTTCGCAGCCGACTTTTACATCGGTGGCGAATTTCCCCGTCCACCTAAGATAAAATCCAGCCCAACGTTTCAGATCTGTGACCTTTCATCAGAACCATTTATGCAGTGCTTGAACATAAACATCCCAAGGCGCTCTACTGATGCATAATCAGATATGCATCCGAGATTTATACAGCTGTGACTCCATCTTGGATTATATATTTTATGCAAAGGTACTACCCTGCAAAACGAGATTATTATTTCTCAGAAAAATCTTTTAGTCTTGTCAATCAGTTCCTTTGTAACACAATGTTGTAAAACAGCTCCTAAGACATGATTTGGAACCTCATGGAGAATTGACAGTAGTTACTGAAAAACATGAGAATTTTTCAGAATAGATACCAGCCATAAGGTACAACAGGTCTATTTCTTTTTGATATATCAGCCCCATCTGTCCATTATTTCATCATATCCCTCAAACACTCCTCTCTCCAATAACATACTTTGTTGTATTTTGAATTCCTGTTAACTTTCTGCTAAAGGGTTTTGTATGGTAATTTATTCCACAAATCTATTATCTTGCTGTGCATTGGCTCAGCGGGCTTACCCAGTCAGTAACTGAATCACACAGCATAGCCCAGATCCCTTGTCACACCACCTTAACTATACTATCACCTGCACTTGCTAAAATCCAAAAATTGCAACAAGAGAAACCATTATGTTTTTTAAAGTACACGTAGTTTATACTGAGTTCAAAAAGCAGAAAAGAACATATACCTGAGGTTAAGTTACAAGGATGTAAATGAATTGAGGGTTTTGGATGATGTTCATAAACTACTCAAGTTTTACATTTGTAATTTGTGATATCATCTCAACACCACTGTTCCCCAACCCCCCACCCCAGCCTACAATCAATTACAGCCTTGTATTTTACTCCCAGGGACCTATTAGGCTGCCCCATTCCTCAGCTTCACACACTGATGGTCTTGAACACATGTGGAATTGTTAAGTCAAAAGCCTCTATTTGTTCAGTTGGCCATTAAACAGTCAACATGCACCAGCATTAAGTCTGAAGGATGAGCTGTCCTTCAATGTTCCTCTTTCCCTTGAGGAGCAGAGAGCAGACTTTCGTTTGACACAGCTGAGATTGGAAAATAATTATGGCGAAAGGGAAGGGAAGACCATGTATATCTTGGATAGGAAATCTTTTCCTCCAATTTTATGGGACAAACTGCCATAATAATATTTTTCTTCAAAAATCTACTTTTAAAAATTACATCGGAATTTTAAAATACATACTTTTCTTGCCAGCCATGGCTCAGCTGGTAGCACTTTCACCTCTGAGCCACAAGGTTGTGGGTTTAAGTCCCACTCCAGAGACGTGAGCACAAAAATCTAGTGCAGCACTGAAGGAAAGCTGCACTGTTGGAGGTGCTGCTTTTCGGATAAGATGTTAAACCGAAGCTCTGTTTGCTTCTGAGGTGGACATAAAAGATCCCCAACACTATTTCAAAGAACAGCAGGGAAGTCAGCCATGGTGTCCTGGCCTATATATATATACCTTAATCAACCATCAAGAAGATCACCCCCCCCTCAAATCTAAATCGGGGGACATAATCACTGACCAACGCAAACAGATGGACCGCTGGGTTGAGCACTACCTAGAACTGTACTCCAGGGAGAATGCTGTCACTGAGACTGCCCTCAATGCAGCCCAGCCTCTACCAGTCATGGATGAGCTGGACATACAGCCAACCAAATCGGAACTCAGTGATGCCATTGATTCCCTAGCCAGCGGAAAAGCCCCTGGGAAGGACAGCATTACCCCTGAAATAATCAAGAGTGCCAAGCCTGCTATACTCTCAGCACTACATGAACTGCTATGCCTGTGCTGGGACGAGGGAGCAGTACCCCAGGACATGCGCGATGCCAACATCATCACCCTCTATAAAAACAAAGGTGACCGCGGTGACTGCAACAACTACCGTGGAATCTCCCTGCTCAGCATAGTGGGGAAAGTCTTTGCTCGAGTCGCTCTGAACAGGCTTCAGAAGCTGGCCGAGCGCGTCTACCCTGAGGCACAGTGTGGCTTTCGTGCAGAGAGATCGACTATTGACATGCTGTTCTCCCTTCGTCAGATACAGGAGAAATGCCGTGAACAACAGATGCCCCTCTACATTGCTTTCATTGATCTCACCAAAGCCTTTGACCTCGTCAGCAGACGTGGTCTCTTCAGACTACTAGAAAAGATCGGATGTCCACCAAAGCTACTAAGTATCATCACCTCATTCCATGACAATATGAAAGGCACAATTCAACATGGTGGCTCCTCATCAGACCCCTTTCCTATCCTGAGTGGTGTGAAACAGGGCTGTGTTCTCGCACCCACACTTTTTGGGATTTTCTTCTCCCTGCTGCTTTCACATGCGTTCAAATCCTCTGAAGAAGGAATTTTCCTCCACACAAGATCAGGGGGCAGGTTGTTCAACCTTGCCCATCTAAGAGCGAAGTCCAAAGTACGGAAAGTCCTCATCAGAGAACTCCTCTTTGCTGACGATGCTGCTTTAACATCTCACACTGAAGAATGCCTGCAGAGTCTCATCGACAGGTTTGCGTCTGCCTGCAATGAATTTGGCCTAACCATCAGCCTCAAGAAAACGAACATCATGGGGCAGGATGTCAGAAATGCTCCATCCATCAATATTGGCGACCACGCTCTGGAAGTGGTTCAAGAGTTCACCTACCTAGGCTCAACTATCACCAGTAACCTGTCTCTAGATGCAGAAATCAACAAGCGCATGGGTAAGGCTTCCACTGCTATGTCCAGACTGGCCAAGAGAGTGTGGGAAAATGGCGCACTGACACGGAACACAAAAGTCCGAGTGTATCAGGCCTGTGTCCTCAGTACCTTGCTCTACGGCAGCGAGGCCTGGACAACGTATGCCAGCCAAGAGCGACGTCTCAATTCATTCCATCTTCGCTGCCTTCGGAGAATACTTGGCATCAGGTGGCAGGACTATACCTCCAACACAGAAGTCCTTGAAGCGGCCAACACCCCCAGCTTATACACACTACTGAGTCAGCGGCGCTTGAGATGGCTTGGCCATGTGAGCCGCATGGAAGATGGCAGGATCCCCAAAGACACATTGTACAGCGAGCTCGCCACTGGTATCAGACCCACCGGCCGTCCATGTCTCCGTTATAAAGACGTCTGCAAACGTGACATGAAATCGTGTGACATTGATCACAAGTCGTGGGAGTCAGTTGCCAGCATTCGCCAGAGCTGGCGGGCAGCCATAAAGACAGGGCTAAATTGTGGCGAGTCGAAGAGACTTAGTAGTTGGCAGGAAAAAAGACAGAGGCGCAAGGGGAGAGCCAACTGTGCAACAGCCCCAACAAACAAATTTCTCTGCAGCACCTGTGGAAGAGCCTGTCACTCCAGAATTGGCCTTTATAGCCACTCCAGGCGCTGCTTCACAAACCACTGACCACCTCCAGGCGCGTATCCATTGTCTCTCGAGATAAGGAGGCCCAAAAGAAAGAAAAGAAAATCAATATCACACAAAAAACAGCTTATCTAGTCATTATCACATTGCTGTGCACAAATGGCTGCTGTGTTTCTCACATCATAACAGTGACTACACTTCAAAAGTACTTCATTAGTTGCAAAACACTTTGGGACATCCTGAAATTGTGAAAAGCACCATATAAATGTAAGTTTTTTGTTATTTGATGCTTAATTATAGTAGTGATAATGTCTTTTATAACAGTGACACACTGGAAACGCATCCATGTATAGTAATCCTTTTCAATTTCATTATGAAGGAATTTAAAGTTATCTATGGTTCATTTTCTGCTAGTCAAACAACAGGGTATGCGTGACAAAACCTGCCTTGTGTTGACTTCAAAGCAAGAATCTTATCATAACCTAGGTACGGGGAAGCTAAAAAAGTAAAGACAGAACCAATTTTCATACAGGCACGCAAAACCTTGGCTGTTCATTGCAGTCATGCAGCCAAATGTGCAAGGCTTCAATTTATGAGCGAGTTAGGAGTGGGCACAGTTTCTGTGGAATAAAAGATGGAAACAAAAGATTTGCTTGTCCCCACTTTAAAGGTGGTAGACATTCCTTGTAAACATTGAATCACGGGAGGCCCCTGTAACTCGATGCCGAACAGATGATAATGGCAGCAAGGTTCAGAGAGAATGCTTGCTTGCTGCTAACCTCATCTTCTCCAGGTCTGGGCTAGAGGGGACTGGAGGAATTTACATTTAAATAGCTTGCAGCGGAAGATAAAAGCACACACTATAAACAAACCCCTTGCTCCAGCATTTTCTTGCAAAAGGGCAACACCTTTCTCTTCCCTTTTGAAGTTAACCCTTAAAGTAAATCCTCAAACTTTCAAGAAACTTTTCTGATTCTGTCAATGAGTGAGTCCCTTAGTTGTTTCAAACATTCAAAGTCTTGAAATATTAATACCGAAATGATGACTTTCCTCTTCCTTTGCTATGAACTGTTCCATTGGTTGATGTAATCAATTCAAGTGATAATGTGAGAAACCTGCAGTAATTCAATCCATGATATCATCAATGGAATAACCCGTTAAAAGCAAAGGGAGCAACATGTTTCTATCAAATTATTCTGCCACCTGCATAAGTGAGAAAATATGAATAATTAAATATAAGGGACTCCTTTTACATCTTGACTTACATAACACATTTGTTATAGGATGTAACCTAGTGGAAAATCATTAGTGAACTTTGTCCTTATGACACAGACCCTGTACCCTTTTTTTTAAAACTTACTTTCTATATCATTCCAATTGCAGGGGTGGTGGAGAAAGGACTACATAGTTTGGCAAACTCAATGTCAGCTATCCAGGGGCAGGATATTTGCCTAATCTGATACAATTTTTAAAAAATCTCACCAGATTCTGAATAATATCCATGCTTTTATCCACCAATTTTAGTTTTGTATAGCAGCATGTGATCCTTTGTATTTAGTGATGTCTGTTTCACAGATTAGTTCCTCAACTAAAACCAAACCCTGCAGTTTTCATCCTTGTACCTAGCACAAACTATTAGAATTCCTTCTTTGTTCTTGTATTTTGAATCTTAGCTTTTTTAAATGAAAATTGTGATTAAATGTAATAAATAAGCCATGTCATTTCACTCACCCACCATATATATATATATATATATATATATATATTTTGGTAAAATGTCTTGTAAGGTACTTTACCCTGGTGACACTAACCATTGCAGATGAACCTCTTGCCATCTAGGCCCAAGCCATTGAGAGCTCTTGCTTTCCATGCAAGTCTAAGATCTTCACCTCTTGTTTATCTGTAGGTATTTGTTCTGGCTATGATGACAGTGGAGCTCTTTGGAATTATGGGACTCATGGGCATCAAACTGAGTGCAATTCCTGTAGTGATCTTGACTGCATCTGTTGGAATTGGAGTGGAATTCACTGTCCATGTAGCTTTGGTAAGTAGATCATCACAGTCTTGTATATGCCTAGCAACAAGAACAAAGGCATCCCATCGCAAGGCAATGTCTTTTGCCCACAGTCAGATCTTGATGCTGAACCCGTGTCTCTCTCTCTCTAGTTTCTTCCTATCTCTGCATTCCTGCTACTCCAGCCTCTTGTGCATCTTCCATTCCCCTCACCCCATCATTGGCAGCTGTGCCTTCTGCTATCAAGGCCCTAAAATCTGGAGTTCCTTCCCTAGATCTCTCACCACTTTCCACTTTCCTGTCCTCCTTAAAACCCTTTTTAAAACCTATCTCAATGACGATGCTTTTAGACATCCCTCCGAATATATTCTTCTTCAGCTCAGTGTCGATTTTTGTCTGATTCTACTTCTGTGAAGCTCCTTGGGACATTTTTCTACTTTTAAGGCACCAAATAAATGTGAGTTTGTGATACTGATAAATATGTAAATTTAGACCAGCATAATTTAGCTGCGGGATAGATTTAATATTGATGCCCATTGTAGATAAAACAATCTAAAAGTAAGGTGTTTTCCTTTTTGCAGTGAAAGAAATAAACATCTGGGATATTTAGCAGATTCATTTGGGTTAATGATAAATCCTGTTAATTTAATTTTTAAACATAATGGTGTGTTTAAGTGCATTTCTTCATGTTTGTACAATTTGGCCATTGATATCAATATGTAATATTTATTACACTATAGGGATTCCTGACTGCCATTGGGAATAAGAATTTGCGTTCCGCTGTGGCATTGGAACACATGTTTGCACCAGTAATAGACGGGGCAATCTCCACACTACTCGGGGTCCTGATGTTGGCTGGTTCTGAGTTTGACTTCATCATTAGGTAGGTTTTGAACTGGGTCCCAGTACGGACAAACTTTTCTGTAAGATTTCTCTTTTCCATTATCTACTATAAATAAGCCAAATGGATGAATTATTTTAGAAGATTTTTTCAATTCCATTTTTAAAGTTGCGTATCCCCTGCTCCTTATCTTGTTAAATGCCATTCCCCAACCAAGAGGGTAAACAAATGGAGGCAATTTCAAATAACTCTCCAACCGAGCGGGTGTTCAAATGGGGGCAATTTTAAACTAACTCACCTGGTGGAAAGCCGCAGGATTGGGTGAAATGCGGGATTTAAACCCATCCCATTGACTTTGATGGGTTGTAAAATCGGGCAGGGTGTAAAACCAGTGACACACCCAATTCCATCAGTAAACGTAAGAGTCATTCCATCAGTTTCCTATAGCCCAGAATGACTCTTATCAAGCATCTGTCAATGCAGCTTTCAACCATCCGTTAGAAAATAGAAAGTTATGGGGTATGTTGATTTTCTCTTAGAGCTTCAGCTTCATTGTGTCTCTGTGCAAAATACATGGGCTCCATTCAGTCTCTCACTTTTACTGATGAATTTCAGTATGGGGACTGACCATGTGGGAACTTGGAGATAAATCTTTTACACATTTACCAATGTAGTAGGGTGATGAGAAATCACACATTCTTCCGCTCTTCAACCATCAACATGCAAAATTCCTATCACGTGCATATCGACTGGCTCAACAGTAGTCGCATGTTCAAACTTCAGCGTAAGTCAGGTTGACACTCGGGGCTGTTAATGGCATTCTTGTTACACTGGACAAACATTAGAAAGGTTGTACTCCTGTAACTCTGGGGGGATATTAATGCTGTTGTGTTCCTGTAACATTCGAACAAAGTTAGAACTGTTGTACCCGTGTAACTGTGGGGGCATGTTAGAGGTATCATCCCCCAGTAATTTTAATACATCAGAAAGTGGGAATATAATCCAATCTAATGACTGCGGAAGCCAAATACAGAGTTGTTAGCCACTTGCCACCCTGGGGGCAGTACAACTCCTTCCTGCACAAGGGATACTGCTTCTTATACTGTTCCAGCTTGTGTGTGTCAATATTGGCTTGTGTTTTCACTGAATGCAATATGTCGCCAGCGTGAGGATGGATTAAGAGGTTGGATAAGTACACCAAGTTAGAACAAGAATTTTTGGGGGGTAAAAGAAAAACGTCGTGTGTGCGTTAGCTTTCTCCCCTCATCTGAAAAATATTGCTGTGTTCCCCTGTCAGAAAGTGTCTAGCCTTTAAATGCCACTTCCTCTTGCCCTGTGCCCCTCCTCCCTCAACCTGTTGGTATACCTGAAAATGACAACCCACCATTTGGGAGATTAGTGAGATTAGTCAGTGAGATTTACTGTGGACTTTAAAAAAAACTAAATTCGCCTGCAGAGTTGAAAACATAATGTTATAAATCAGTGATTCGTGTTCCTTCAATTCCCGCCCACTGCTCCAAACCAAAAGGGAGACAAGGAGAGGATGAGGTTGAGGCAAGTGCTTCCCTACAGTGAAGGAAAGTAACCCTGGAATATGGTCAGGGGGCACACGAAGGAGCCCTTTCCCCTGCATTGCCAATAATAGAGAAATGCAGTGATATTTACAGAGGCTTGGGAGTAGGCCACCTACAGGCACTCTCATCTGAGGAATGGTCTGTCAGATTGGGGATGTTTTAACGGAATGATGTGATCACTGATATGTTCCTCATCCTCAAAGAGATAGAGAATCAAACTAACACAGCACCTCAAACTATTACAATGCCTAATTAGCATTTCAAGATTAAATATTATTTGAATATCACTAATAAACTGTATTCTTTTAATCATGCAAAACATATAGCAAAATGTCTGCAGTAGAGTTGCTGAGGTGCTGAAGCTGCCTCCAGTGTCAATAGGGGATTTAATGCCCATATGTGATAGTGATTTAAGTCTTTTTCATCACTCCCTGTAAGGGTGATACTCAGCTGTCATTCCTGTTCATTTGATTGATGTAACCTATGACACTGAGTAGATATCCAGTCCATAAGTGCTCCCAGAGCAGAAGTTAGACTGGAAAATGCTGCCTTCCGGAGGGGGCTGGGACTAATGTTCTGAATCTCAAATCCATTGCTTTGAGCAAGATGGAACTGGTGTGATTTTGAATGCTCTAGAAAATTAAAAATCTAATTATGAAGGAATTTTAAGCTAATTTTTATTTTCTCCCTGTCCCTTCTATATGTGCTTCCCTTCTTCCTTGAACCACACACCCAGATAAAGAGAGGAGGCAGGCATGCTGACAGTACTACTTTATAGTCATTTGCCAGATAAACCTCAGTGGGTACATGACTCAGAGGGGCCAAAATTCCTTGGGGCATTGCTGTAAGTCTGGCAGAACTCACTAGAAAACAATGGACACCCAGAGTTTCTGACTTGTCTTCTAAGGAACAGAACCTTCACCGTCTCCTAAAGGGCAGATGTTATCTGGGGCCAGAGACTGGATTGTGCAGGGATTCCCTATACTGGGAATTTCTGTTCTACTGGCTCAGTTGGGACCCAGCATATCTCTGGAGGCCAGTACACAGGGGAAGGGAGAGGACTGAAACCAGATGAATTTTATCACTCTTGACGTCTAGTCTCAAGCTTTAACGCCATCCGGCTGTCACTGATATCCACTTTAGAGGTTGAAACTATTCCAGTTGCCTTGCCAAAGAGAAATGCCAATTAAGATTTTAGGATATAAAGCAATAGCAAAAACAAAATAAAGATAATTTGATTGTCATTTCTTCCTGCATCCAGTTTTTAATATGCGGCTTCAGTCAGTCACAGCATGTTTGGTGAAAGAAAGACATGGATTTACACAGCACCTTTCACGACCTCAGGACATTCCAAAGCCTTCACAGCCAATGAAGTACTTTTGAAATGTAGTCACTGTTGTAATGTAGAGAACACAGCAGCCAATTTGCACACAGCAAGCTTCCACAAACGCAATGAAATAATCTGTTTTTGGTGTTACTTGAGGGATAAATATTGGCCAGGACACTAGGGACATGAACCCATACTTTTTACTTGGAAGCAGGAGTCCTGCCACCAAGCAATGGCTGACATTATATGGATCCATATATTGCAACCAAAATAAAACACCAAAACAGGGGGTCCTGCAGTGTAATGAAGCCTGTTAGTTCAGTAAAAACATGTTTTATTCATGACAGTACAAGTAAATCAGCTGGCCAGTCACGAAATAAATGTTATAACCAAGTAAAATCCTCTCCTTGTGTTCGCTATTTCACAAAGGGGCAGAAGGAGATTGAAGTTCCTGATGTGGTTCAAATGTGTTATACTGTCATATATTTGGCATCATATTGGGAGAAAGAGGACAAAGACAGAATGAAAGCAGAATGCGAGTCAAACCACAAAGTGGCATTGGTAGAGGATTGGGACTAGGTTACCTGGCTATCCAGTTGATCAGACAGAACCCTTGTAGAGGTGGCAGAGGGGAAAGGATCTCAAAAGGGAAAAGTTCATTAAAAAACACAAAACAAAATATTTTCCACTCCATATCACTTAGAAATATGAGAAACAGAGAATCTATTTTGAAAGCCCAAACTGTTATTTTTCTTTAAAGTATTGAACTAAATGAACCACAAGGTAGACTTACAGTCAGGGAGGTCTTGTTTAGAGAGCCAGTCAGATAGCGTGGGTTAGTGTAAAGAAGTTGTTGTAAATATTTCTTCTCTGGTGCATACACCATAAACAGCTGAACAAACTCTGCATTTTTCAGCGAGGCTTCCTCAGAATGGAAAAGATTACAGAAAGCATAAACAACGAGATTCTGACATGCTGCCTACATGGAGGTCCTGTACAACAGGCCAACCGATGCATTTTCAGACTGTTGGCTTAAGTAAAATAAATAGAAGATGGTTACTTGTCTGATTGCAGTAACAAGAGGGCCCCTCTTGTTATAAAGGCCAAAAGAGGGTGGCAGTCAAGGCCTCATTTTTTTTCTTGGTGTGGGGTTAGGGAGAGATCAGCCCACATGGTTTTCCACTGTTGAACAGCAAAATTGAATTTTCTTAACCCCACAGCCACCAGGAAGGGGCAACTCACTGGATTGAATATTGTAGCAATGATCACTCTTGAGTCTCAGAGTCCTAGGGAGAGACTTTGCACCTTGTGATTCTCCACACAGTGATGTGATCTAAATCACAGGGGTGCGGGGGAGTGGGTAGGAGAACAGGCTGAAGTAAAGAATTTGCTTCCATCTGCTCTTAGTGTTGGTAGTGGACAAACACTGAAGCACTAATCATAATGAAACAAATAGCAATGTGGAAAATTCAGTCTAGTGAATTTTCTGGCAGTGAGTAAGGGATGCAGTAAAATGAGAGGGAGTTGTGTTTGGATCATAAAAAAGAGTGGCTGAATTTGGCTTTTCAGCAATATCACCAAGAATCCTCTGCTAAATGATTTACCAGCAGTTTTAAAAGCCAGGACCACAACTATTTTTTACAGGGTGAGAAGGAGATTGGCACAAAGAAGGGACATGTGGATCGGATTCATTCTGTTGTAACCAATGCTTTTCCTGAAATTAACTTTAGAAATTTGTCAACCCCTGTTAGCAAGCTTATAGTTGATGTACTAATGGTTTCAAAAGGATATTTATTATCTGCTGTTACCAGTGGCCTTTACTGACAAAATTCCTCATGAGATGCCAAGGCCCCTTTAACAAATAGTAATACAAGAGGTTTTGTTACCAACCCCTCCCCCTGCCCCAAACATATGTAAACATAACCAAGCCACAGTGGAAACTCATAAGCCAAAAAAAAAATTGTTTTCAATGAGGCGGGGAGACAGATCCTGAGGCTCCATCAGAGTTGCGTGCCATTCCTGTGAATTCCAAGCAATGCATATTGTTGCTTATCTTACTGTGCTGTTAAATAAACACTTGGCCTTCTTCTGCACACATGGGGCTCAAAGGCTTTAAAGCAGAAAAGGCAGAAAAGACTAGTAGGTTACTGCTGTTCCGCAGCTGTACTTGAATTTCCAGTTTGCAACAAGTCTTGTGGTTTAAAAATAAGTTAGGCTATTGCACATTTTAAATGATCAAATGTTTAAAATAAAGGTATATTGAGGATGGATCAATATTAAACCTAACAACAAAAAGGAAGAATGTAAAATCCGCCAAAGGTATTCCATTGGCTTCATCTATCTTTTGGATGAGATATTATATCAATGCCCTGTCTGCCCTCACTTCACAGGTAGATGGAAAAGATCCCAGGACACTTTTCGAAGAAAAGCAGGGAGGTTCTCTTGGCCAATATTTATCCCTCAACCAGAATCACTAACATCAGATTATCTGATCATTAACTCATTGATGTTTGTGGGACTTTAATGAGCGCAAATTAGATGCTATGTTTCCTTATATTACAACAGTTCTTTGGGACGGCCTGAGGTTTTAAAAGGCGCTATATAAATGCAAGTTAATTCCTTTTTAAATAGGCAATCTTGCCCTTGGCAAGTTCAAAGCTCATTACAAATTTTCTTTTTGTGTGGGTTCTGAACACGTAATGTGTAGCACTATACAAACAATGCTTCAGTGCATTTCCAAAGGATTTATCTAAACTCGCAAGGTAATGTTCCAGCTCCAACAACAACAACAACTTGCATTTATATAGTGCCTTTAACATAGGAAAATATCACAGCATTATCAAAGCAAATTTGATACCAAGTCATGTAAGGAGATATTAGGGCAGTTTACCAAAAGCTTAGTCAAAGAGGTAGGTCTTATGGAGCATTTTAAAAGGAGGAAAAAGAGGGAGAGAGGCGAGATGTTTAGGGAGGAAATTCCAGAGTTTTAGGGCCTTGGCAGCTGGAGGCACGGCCACCAATGGTGGAGCAATTAAAACCGGGGATGCCCAAGTGACCAGAATTGGAAGAGCACAGATACCTCGAAGAGTTGTAAGGCTGGAGGAGACGGAAGGGATCGGGAGGGTTGTGAAGTCGAGAAGAGATTTGAAAACAAAGATGAACATTTTAAAGTCAGGGAATTGCTTAACTAGGAGCCATGGTATGGCACCAAGCACAAGGGTGATGAGTGAACAGAGTTTGGTGTGAGTTAGGACACGGGCAGTAAAGTTTTAGATAACCTCAAGTTTACGGAGGGTAGAAGGTGGGAGGACAACCAGGAGTGCATTGGAATAGTCAAGTTTACAGGTAACAAAGGTATGGATGAGGTTTTCAGCAGCAGATGAGCTGAGGCAGAGGCGGAGCTGGACAATGTTAGGGAAATGGAAATAGGCAGTTTTTGTGATGGCGCAAATAAGTGATCGGAAGCTCATCTCAGGGTCAAATATGATACCAAGCTCCTTCCTGCATTATTTAAGAGGATCCGAAATGAGGATCTCTGTAAAGGAGTAGTAGTGAATCCTGGGTTCTTTGCATGAGGAGAGGGATATTATGAAAAGGAAGGGACTGGAGTTTTCTTGAGCATAGAACTGAGTCTCTCTCCCTCTGTCACACATGCGCATGTATTCACACAGTGCAGGAAGTACCAAGACTGTAATGATAGATGAGCCTGCCACTGGGAATAGGGCTAAGCCTTCTGCTGAGGAATTTCACTTGAAATTGAGCCAAATGTCTTAATCCTTCTAAGTACAGTGAGAAGTTTCTGTGGAGGCCCTTTACTCTGTAATTAATGCCTTCAGACCAGCAGGTCTGAAATGGGAAATTGGCCATAATTATTCACAACGTTTACCAATTTACTTACACAGCAGGAGATGTAGCTCATAGCTGACCTTGGAATATGCCATCTAATTTCACAATGCACCGATATAAGATGTGGGATGGCAGACCATTCAAAGGGAGAGGGGTGAATGTTTGGGGTGGGTTCGGGGAGTGAGGGGGAAGAGTTCAGAGGTGCTAACAGCCTCATGTATCTATAATCATATTTTCACATCCCAAGGATCTGGTCTGCAACTTGGTCAGAGTTGAACAACGTGATTCCTCTCCCATGTTCCCATGACCCAGCGGACACCAAGCAGATTCACACCAACAGTTTAGCTGCCTCTGCTGTTTCCCCACTTTCCCTTGCCCACTCACCAGACATAACCCTGAAGGCAGCAGTACAGGTAGATAAGGTGATTAGGAAGGCATACGGGATACTTGCCTTTATTAGCCGAGGCATAGAATATAAGAGCAGGGAGGTTATGATGGAGCTGTATAAAATGCTAGTTAGGTCACAGCTGGAGTACTGTGTACAGTTCTGATCACCACACTATAGGAAGGATGTGATTGCAATGGAGAGGACGCAGAGGAGATTCACCAGGATGTTGCCTGGGCTGGAGCATTTCAGTTATGAAGACAGACTGGATAGGCTGGGGTTGTTTTCCTTGGAGCGGAAAAGGCTGATGGGGGGCCTGATTGAGGTGTACAAAATTGTGAGGGGCATTGATAGGATAGATAGGAAGAAACTTTTTCCCTTAGCGGAGGGGTAAGTAACTAGGGGGCATAGATTTAAGGTAAGGGGCAGAAGGTTTAGAGGGGAATTGAGAAGAAATTTTTTCGCCCAGAGGGTAGTTGGAATCTGGAACACACTGCCTGAAGAGGTGGTAAAGGCAGGAACACTCATGACATTCAAGAAATATTTAGATGAGCACTTGAAACGCCATAACATACAAGGCTACGGGTCAAGTGCAGGGAAACGGGATTAGTTAGGACGGGGGTGCTTGATGGTCGGCGCAGGCGCATTGGGCCGAAGGGCCTGTTTCTGTGCTGTAAAACTCTGACTCTATGACTCTAACCCCCAGTCTATCTGCCACTCTTGCCTTGGAATTCCATCTCTTTCGTTTTCCTTTCTTTGATCACCACCCAACTTCTCTTACTGGTTCTCATAGTGGCCGATATGGTAAGTAGTTGCCGTCGTCTGGCGCTAATTCCTTCCCTTTCAAAATGGCAATGATTAACACCTCTCCACTCTTCCCGCTTCTAAAAACCCATTCCCGACCTCGCTGTTCAGTATTTTTGCCATTGTGGATGGTAGTCTGGCTGACTTGAATTACCAGGTTTGTGCCTGACGTAGATGAGCATAAAATATAATTAAAATAATAAAATTAAAGCAAAATGAGAGTGTTCTAACAATACAAAATCCTGTTCTCCATTTGCAGGTATTTTTTTGCTGTTTTGACCATATTAACAGTTTTGGGTATCCTTAATGGTCTGGTTCTACTTCCTGTTTTGCTGTCAGTCATTGGACCCCCAGCTGAGGTAAGCATTGCAAAATCTGGATTTATTGAATTTTAGATATATTGACAGAATGAGCCATCCTTGAAACTAGTGCATGAATATAATTTAGCGCATCATTAATTGGACAAGTGATTTGTTGCAGCAAGCGCTATCTTGGTTTAGCCCTAGCAGTTCAGATTCATTGATTGGCTTACTCCCAATGCCCTACCCAGACCCCACCATTTTGGATTTTTACCTTGCTCCTGGACAGGCAGCTGATCTACCCGCCTAATGAAGGCAGGGTCCTTTGTTAAGTATCTACATATGAGTCTGATGATGTCATTGGGCCCTGACTACAAATTTAACTTCAGCCTGATCCAAGAGGTTGCTGTGGCTTTCCTGCAAGGTGAAGGCCTGTCAGAATAGAATTGGTCATAGAAGAGGCCATTCAAGATAAGTTTGATATTTTTCCTTGAGGGTGAGGAGGTGCAGGAGCGCTCTTCCTGGCTTCAAAAGGAAAATTTAGACCTCCGCTGCCCCAGATGCCCCCCCCCCACCCCTCCCTCCAACCACCCTCCTACCCCCAACCACATGCCCATTTCTCTTCCATGGAATGCATCCTGAACCCCTGTCCCCATATTTATCCAAATGCCAGCAGTGCTTGGCCGCCTGCTGGCAGTGACATATATTGACAAGACTCATAATACCAATACTACAAAGTCTAGGCTAAGTTTTTGGTGGTCAGTATTTGTCTTTCTCTGTCTTGCCCCACACTACATAGAGGTTGTTCATGCAGCTTCCAGCACTGTACTACAGCAACTCCTCACTTTGCTGTTCTAAATAGCAGTGGATAGACAGAGAAGCAATTCGGATGGGTTCGGATTTGACGAGTACTCCAAACTAAACATGCTAGGCTCATTTTCCTCAGGGGTTTGGATGTTCTTCATTGGTTTCAGCCTTATCATAATCAGTAATACTGAGATTCATTTGGCTGGGTGCATTGAGAGTTAAATGCAGGAAGCTCATTTTCCTAATGATTGAGGCACACACTCACTGGATTACTATATGCTTGAAAAACCATCTCTCAATTAGGGATTGCCTAAAACCTCCTTTTGACAATTTATTGTCCCCTCACAATAACACTACCTAATATAACACACAACTCTCCTATAATACTGTCTGCTGGACACCAGCCCCTGGCTTGACATACATTCTTTGTGGCTCCTTCTCTAATAGAGAAATCATGTAAAATATGACATGCTCTGATGCCCCCTCACTTCTAATATATCCTAAGCCCTTCACTGCAGCAGTCTCTGGTATTGCACAGCTTCTGATATAATATGAATGGTTTATAGATGCTTCATTTGCAGCCACAAAATACTCTCCCTGTACAATACACTCTGTACAACACTCTGAGACATAGCTCACAGTACTCACCATAATGTTTTTATCATACTCTGATATGTACAAGACTTTGATAGAGCATGCATATATTAGTACCTCACTAATCGAGAAACTATACAAAATATTCTGCTTCTTCACTCACTGTAACACAAACCCTCAATATAGCACCTTACACCATTTGATATACCTTAACCAACCTGTCAACAGCTCCATTGCAAGACCAAACCCCAATACAACACATGTTTATAACACACAATTTGTACCTTTTCTCACATTCTAGATTGGCTTCTCTGTGCCACTTTTAACATCCAGTACCTTATCCAAGAGTCCCATGCTATTGACTCTATTCAAAGTTAGGCTGAGCATTTTTCAAACTGCACGTACAAATTATTTTTCAAAGCATGTTTGCATTTGATTAACAAGATTTAGGCTCTTTTGCATTGAAAACTGAGTTTTTTGTAACAAGAGCTTCACCCAATAAAGGTAATTATTTTATTTTATTTATTTAGAGATACAGCACTGAAACAGGCCCTTTGGCCCACCGAGTCTGTGCCGACCATCAACCACCCATTTTATACTAATCCTACATTAATCCCATATTCCCTACCACATTCCCACCTACCTACACTAGGGGCAATTTACAGTAATTAATATAATTGGAAGCAGGCCCTTTTTATACATGAGTTACAAATTCATGTTTGTTGTGAATCTGCACCATAGGTGCAGCAAATGAGTAACTCTAGACTGAAATTTTAGTCTGGAGGTTCAGCACTCTCCCCTGAACCCCACAATTAGATTAAAGTCTTGTAATGCGTCCCGGGTATCCATTATTTTGTGTACAAACTATGTGAAACCTTTGATGACATCACTACTCTGTAATTATTTCTGAGTATCTATTATTCTGCATGTAACATAATGCCACAGCAATTATTTTGAATGTGCAATGACTGTTTGACCTGGGTAGAGGACTGTCGTTCCTCGAGTAAAGTGTGAACAGGGCTACTATGATCTTACCGACATAGAACTGAATGAAGAAGAGGGACCATAGCATTAGTGTGATATAGGTGCAATCCCCAATACTGCTCATTTCTCAATCTCAGCCTGGTCACTGTGCAGTCTTGTGCCCATACCACTCTCACAAAAGTCCATAGTAGAAGCCTTGGAGCAGGCTGCCTACACATTCTTTTAACTGCTCTTGATTTGTGGTGTTGGGGCTGAATTTCCTCAGATCTTCTCCCACTCTGCATCCATAAGGCAAAGGTTCAGTTGAAACCCAATATGCATGTGTGAATGGAGGTTTCTGCTAAGAAGCCTATGATACTTCATCACTCACACTGCCTCCACACCCCCATCCCCCACCTCCTCCATACCACCTCTCAGGATTCCGAGAGAAAACCAGAGACAAAAATAGCAGACGTGTATCTGAAAAATTGAGAGATCAGACGTGGAGTACAATCAAGGTTCCTGAGACATCTGTACCACTAATCCCTCTTAAAGCCACCAAGAATGCTTAACGCTTTATTTTTGTACATCAATTTTTTTTGACCTTTTGTCTCTAGGTTACTCCAGCAGATAGAGGCAGTCGATTGCCAACCCCTTCACCCGAGCCGATTCCGCCACCCATGAACCATCATGGCTTCTACGTCCGTTCATTTCCACGTCAGCAGAGTACATTTTCTGAGTCCTCCGATTCGGAGTATTACTCAGAGACCACAGTGTCTGGAGTAAGCGAGGAGGACCTGCCGCACTTCGACCAAAGTGCATATATCATCCCACCAATCCATTCACAGATACTGGTAGAGTCTGGAAACAACCCTAACTTCCCACGAGTCACGGTAAGTGCCTTCCTTTGTCATTCAAAACATTTTTGGCTTCCTATTTGCATTTTGATAGGAGTCAGAAAATAGTAGGTTTTGGAAGTGGGCTGCACTGCTGAATGTTACAACCAACTAATTGTATTGGCCAGAGCTTTTGGTAAGAGGCCACAAATAGAATTTAGGACCTTTTCCACAAGGAGAGAAGGAAACTAAAAAGTTGCTAGCCTCTAGGTGATACACATAAAACGCATGATATCAATGACATTGGTATATTGTTATATCCCATATTTATTGATCTACGTCTGTTGTCACTCAAGATGTTTGTTGATGAAAAATCCATTAATCACATTTTGGGAGAGAAGGAAAAGTGGCTGGGGTATTTCACCATGTCACCACCCCACCCTCCACCTCCTGCTGTGTCATTCATGGCACCTTCTGGAGCAACAGCCAAAGCGAACATTGCTGGTATCCAAAGATATCCACCTGCTTGACTACCTTACTCCTCTGCCCTAAAAAGGGTGAATAAGGGGTTACATTTCAAGTCTGTTCTTGTCGATCATGTGTATTTGTGAAGGTATATAATGTTGGCTAGAATTGTCCCATTGGTAGCTGGTGTGGGAAAATTCCACTTAAAATATCTAATCATGCGTTTTACTTTGATCTTTTTATTATTAGAAAATTGACATTCAGTCGGCAAGTTCTGTGTTCATAAGACTGCTTTGGAAAGGGCCTCAGTGTACCACCTTCCTTCAATGGGACTGGCTACTACTGCCAACACAGGCCTCAGTAATCCTAATAATAAGTTCTCGGTTTCAGAGGCCTGCATAACGTTTTAGACAACTGCATGCAATGCTATACCAGCAGCTCACCACCACCTCTCCAGGGCAATTAGGGATTGGCCTTGCCAGCGATGCCCACATTCCATGAACAAATAAAAAAAACGATGCAGTCATTTTTTAAATGTTAAAACTTGTTGGAAAAAAATGTAGACAATAATATTTTTTAATGTTCCCAACAGATTGTGAAGCCATACAAAGAACTTAAGGATTCCTCATACAGGAAGAATCACATAAACTCAAAAGGACAACCTCAGCCTACCGTGGATTCTGTTAGTTCTCAACTAGCCTGGCAAGAACCTAAAGACTTACAACAGGCAGCAGGAGAAGGGAGGCAACAGTTCTCTAACAATGGACTGCACATGAGTGCTGCTCAACCCATCCAGCCTGTCAATTCCTCTGGGAGTCAACACAGGTCTCGGAACAACAGGACTCACCATCCTAGGACTACACTTCCAGCATACTCTACCAGTGTGCCTGGACCAAGTAACTCTTTCACTACAGTAACTGCCACGGCATCAGTGACACTAGCTGTGCACCCACGTGTATCACAGACATTTAAAGGGTACATGCATGAAGGGTTCGAGGACAGTGAGTCAGACTGCTTTGAGGAACTGCACACACCCTCCTTGTATGTGAATCATGAAAAAAAGACAGACTCCAAAGTGGAGGTTTTTGAACTTCAGGATGTTGAATGTGAAGTAAGGAGCAGGGAAGCCCCAAGAAGGCATTAGGTGAGTTCTTCTACTTTTCATTGGAAGTCTCCAGAAAAACCACCCAAATAAAAACTCAGGGGCAGACTCAAAAAAAAATTCTCATTTTGACCTTAAATACAGTGTTGAATATAGGTCCTGACTATACTCTTTCTCCCCTAAAAATAAATTGTGGTTATTGGAGAATCAAATGGCAAACTTTTTTTTTTACTATTTTCCTGTTTCACATCCAGGCATTCACACCAGCAACCTTCATGTTGCTTTTCCCAATGCTTCAGAGTGGGGCTAGAGTCACACTATGGGAGGCAAGTTCCTTTGTACTAATGATGTTGATGCCCTTGCAGGATCTGTGTCTGGTGTCAGATTGTATGAACTTCCAATGTCTGTTGGTCTCACGCCACAAACTCCCTCCTGTGCTGCTATTGGAAGAAGTTGATTAACACTGTCACATTGGGTTGGAGTTTAAGGTGCTCTCGACGTCAGGTTCTGGGTGGGAGTGGGGGGTGGGGGGGGCCTGAAGATGTCCCTGGATGAGGCCCGCCATGGACCTCAACACCAGCAGGGTCTGGCCCTATACTGCTGGCGGCGGAGAGGTCTTGTGGCGCCCCTCCCCCCCACTGCTCAGCGACAGGACCACAATTTAAATATTTAATTAAATTAACATACCTGAATAATGACTCTCCCCTCACAGACTGATGTCCTGCCTCGATCTTCACCCCTGCGGCCGGCACTGTCACGCCTTCGGATCCCCATCCGGGGAAACGAGGCGCAACATCAGTGGGGAGGGGGGAGGAGGTATGTTTCTCAGTGCGGGAGCTGGTGGGGGGAACGGGGTCAAGTAAATGTCATGGGTGTCGGGGATGGTGAGAGGGTTATAGTTTAAAGTTTGTGCAGTTGCGGGGGAAGGGGAAGGTCAGGTGGTAAAGGGAAGTGTTTTGGGGGGAAGAGGACAAATAATTAAATTAATTGTTATGGGGGGCTGGGAAAGGGGCAAAAGAGATGTATTTATTTAATTTCATTTATGCTTTCTTTAAATATTTAAATTTGCCGGTAGGGCTAACAGCCCTTTAAATATGTCGTCAGCGCCTGCGCACAGACTGCTGGCACCATTGCCGGGGACGGACAGCCCGCCCCCTCCATGTGATCGGATTTGGGGGGTGTGAGGGGGGGGGGCAGCCCACTCAAGCTATTTAAATGAGCTGCCGTGCTTGGAATCGTGGTGGCTCTTTGGTGTGCAGCCCGCACGGGAGGGCCGCCACGCCACCAATTTTGGTGGCGGGCTTATAAAATTCAGCCCATTGTTTCTACCATGAGAAATAATGACATCTATGACCATTCCTTTCAAGCCACTGGTACTGGGCTCGGGGCTTAATTAGGCTAATGGTCAGTGCGTGAGCAGACTAGAATCCCAAGCTCAGGAGCTGTTGAGAGCATCTATCAAAACAGTCTTTGCTGTTACTTGGAAAAGCAGCAATTCCCCTTGGAACATCCTCCCAGTGTGAAATCTCCTGGTAAACCACACACCATGATGTTGTTCATGCCATGCAGTACCTTCTTCATGGTGTTACAGATGTGTTTGGACACCTCAAACCTATCCACTATCTGAAATTGTCTTCACTGCCTGTACATGCTCCCAAATCACTGATCCAAGAACATGGCCCACAAATGTACACTTCTAGCAGGGGTGGCTGCATTGCAATTAGGAGTGGGAACTCTAGCTCATACATTTCTCTCCAACCCAGTGGGAATGAGGTGCATTGTAATGCCCCTACTCCTGAGATCAGCTAGCTCAGCATTGACCTATTATCAAATCAGACACCTTCCTGGTCTGGATGGCTTAATAACTCAATGGGTAAATTTGCTGAGTTAACAAGGCAGCTTAAAAAAAGGAGAGCATTTCTTGATGTGCCCTTATAAATTTTATATACTGATTCAGATTTTACATTTGGGAGATTTATTTTGTTTTTGGTGAACTTATTTTTTTGCTGACAGCAGCCGTTAATGTGGCTGTGTTCTATCACTGCACCATGTTAAAAGCACTGTGTGGTATAATCATAATCTAACAAGATTCCTTTGCTGAGGGAAAGAAAAAAAATCACAGGAAAACTTGTAATAATTTTCAGCAACGTAACAGAATTTTTCGACAATTTTAAAATCATGCTTTTAATAAGTTATAAATATATTTTAATGATTATGGAATAACCCGGCTTTTGAGTCCTGATTCTAATATGGAGATTCTGTCAAAATTCAAGAGAAATAAGGACTGTAATATTGATTTTTCTCTTAATAGGACTAGAGTTAGTTTTTTAAAAAAACACATTACTTGTTTGGATATCTTAGCTTTCGTGATTTTAGACATGGTTAAGCTCTGATCAATATTGTTAGAGACAGTGCCGACTGCAACGTGAGTTAGTATGTACTTGGCTTTATGGAACTGATATTCTTAACATTCACCTTGTGATCGACAGGTCGCCTCAAATGAATGTGGCAGCCAAAGAATGCTTACGTTCCCCCCCACATCCCGATGTCCTCCGGCCAAGAAACGTGTAAAACTGCCTATGTACAGAAACCTCAAGACAGAGACAGGAAATTTATATTAAAATATTAAGTTGGTGTTTAAATATATTTTAATACTAAAAAAAACAAAACAAACCTATTTAATGATGTACTGTATACTTCTGTATTATATACTGTGTAAAGCACCAGAAAATTCAGAGGCAGAGTTCTAATGAATGGTAAGATGTGTAGTCTGTGTACTTTGAAGAGATTTTTTTGTAACTTTGGGTTCAGATAAATGATAATTGCTTGATTATTTTGCTGCTACTCTTTTAAAACTTAAAAGTTTATATAGATTAAATACCCCCATCCCCTGCCCACCCCACGTCAGGATTTTCTTTCTATGCAAGTACCTAGTCACCATGAAAGTGGTTTTGCCAGTTCAGACAAATTGCCTTGGTTACAGAAAGCAAGTTGCCTTTCTCACAGGCCTATATATGGGAATGCTTGGATACTATAATTTCATTAAAAATTCATTTAATGATCTAAAATAAATCCTGATCTAATTTTTTTTCTTAATTCAGACCATTTTTTTCAAACACAAGTTCAAGATCTTTTGATGACAGCTTACCTGTCATACTAAAAATGATTTTTTCACCCTTTCCTCTCCATCGGATGATGTCACGAGCGATCGAGCCGAGTGTGGCTGTAATTAAAGTGTAACTTAACCTGTGGATCAGGCTATTAAGAGCATGGGGCACAACATAAAATTAAAGTCAGCCATTGCGGTGAAGATTACAGAATGCAATTTCAAATAGGTGAGCAGCGATTTAGGTGATGTAGGTTGCTTATTATAACTAGCCTTCTGAAAGTTGATTTCTGGACTCACTTGATGGGTCAGTGAGTAGCTGAGTGCTGCAGACCAGAAAGGTCTCAGCCTCAACCCTGTGCTGAATTAGTTGGTGCCGGCCCAGGGCCATGGTGGGAGTGGTAGGATTAGTCTCAGCACGCTTGAATTGTGGAGGGGACAATATTAAGTTTTATTTTTCTCCCTCCTTCTCAGGGTGTTGACTCCTTGCTGAGGTATTGTTCTGTGGGTGCCCTTCAACACCCTATCCATATGGCTGTTCTTCCGTATGTGAACAGTGACAGTTGAATGTCAGCAAGCTATTAGACATGCCGATCACAGTTGAGCTTGATCCTGTCCTCATCCAACGTTCACACATGCAGAGCTTGCTGAAAAGTTTTCTAAAGCAGAAACCCTTGAGGATTTTCTGACTGAACTAGCCTTTTGCTTGAGAGATGACCTGATAGAAGTCTTTCAAATTATGAAGGGATTCGATAGGGTAGACCTAGCAAAGATGTTTCCACTTGTGGGGGAGTCCAAAACTAGGGGCCATAAATATAAGATAGTCACTAATAAATCCAATCAGGAATTTCATTACCCAGTGAAGGATGCGAATGTGAAACCTGTTACCACACGGACTGGTTGAGGTGAATAGCATAGATGCATTTAAGGGGAAGCTAGATTAGTACCTGAGGGAGAAAGGAATCGAAGGATATCTTGATAGGGTGAGATGAAGTAAGGTGGTAGGAGGCTCATGTAAAGCATAAAGTCTGGCAGAGACAAGTTGGGCCAAATGGCCTATTTCTGTGGTGTAAATTCTATGTAATTCCCTCATTAATCCAGGGGAGCTAGGATGAATTGTGACAGCCTCACAATGATCCTAGCTAATTTAACAGATAGTGAATCAACTTTGTGGTCCAAATGACTTAGCACATCAGTGCCTTAATCAGTTGAGCCATCAGAGCAGCTTTAACTTTTCTCCAGTTCTGTAAATGCCATGCACCATCCCTTTCACACACACTCTGGACCAAGAGTTTGGACAGGTGTGCTGTTTCAGGATGCATGATTCCAGCACTTCTAATGAGACTTTTCCCATTATGAGAGGGCCTTCTGTGACTGGTGGGTCCTGCAGGACAGTACTGTCAATGATCACAACAATGAGATTTAAATTTTGATCTAATTTGCACTTCTTGCAGTTTAATTGGACCATTTATAACATAACAAATATCATCCTCAGATTGAAGACAACATTGCACAGTTTCTGTCCTGCTGACATTGGTTTGTCGTGTGCCACCCTTTTTTATTCGTATTAAAGTAGTTCCATTATGCCTGTGAGAAACTGCAAACTTGCACCCATGGCCCACTATACCAGCCCAAACAGCCGTTCTGGTTCTATTACATCAGTGTGAGATAGATATACACAATATAGCACTCTTAAAGGGGCCTTCTTCCTTCCAGTATCATGTTTCCATTCAAAGTTGCTTTTAGCATTTGATCTTCCATTTGCTTAAAGGGCTTCTCAGTCACAGTTTGATGCAGTAATGATTTGTGTAATTTGCAGCCCTGCTTTTAAACGACTGCCAATGCCACACTGAAGCCTGTTGCTAGGATGTGCATGACAGTATTCTTTCCAAGCAGATGAGTTAACCAATCTGAATTTTCCCTCCTGTGTGAAAATATCTAGAAAGACACTCCCCAAGTGAAACGAGCAATGTTTTGAAGCAAAGGCATTTTGGAAATCAACCTGCAAGCTTCCAAACCATGACCGATCTGTTTTAAAAATAACAAAATTGACATCCTAACAGTCTGTGTAGTATTGGTCCCAACAATGGTGGTAATATAAACAGATCTATCTGTTTGAATATGCAATTAAACCTAATTCAGAGGAAACCCATCTTTAACTGTCAACAGATTGAGATACAAAAGTTTTGTTTCGAACATTCGGTTTGGTTCCTGCTCAAATCATTCATATTGCATGAATGTGATTTAAATTTTGCTTGTATCATTTCACTTGTGTGTCTTCTGACAGAACATTGTATTCTCACAGAATACACAGCTATTTTAAGCACCAAGTACTCTGTTTTCTAACCAGACTGAAGAGAATGGAGCCTCATAGCCAGTAAAAATGAATGAATGAAAGTGTTTTAATAGTATTTTTGTTGTTGCCAGTGGTGTTATATTTATATTTTTGTACAACACGGAAAAAGAAACAGTGTTTGTCACAGAGGTATTTACCTGCAATGCTCTGGATCGTATACTGAATCACATGGTTTGAAATCTGTAGTTTGTCACAAACGACATCGACAAACTTGATTTTTCAATTTGTACAATACCACCATCCACTTGAAATGACTGAACCCAACTCTGCTGAAATAATATGTGCGGAGCGGGCAGGGTTTGTAGCTGTGTGTCTAATCACTGCCAGTTCAGCAAATTTTAAGTTACATTTTAATTTTGTTTTTTCTAGATTTTTTTCAATATATTAGAAGCAGAATGAGTGCTTCAGTTTTTAATATTTTAAGTACAATTTTGCTAATTTCCCCAAATTCTTTTTTCTAACTTTATTTTACGATCTTTTAATCTCCTTTGAGGCCTAACAGGTATTGCATCTGGACCCTGGGTGGCTGACGGCAGACATGCCAAAAGCCCCTAGCAGTTGAAGCACAACATATACAAGAACCTCTTACAAACTTCACTTGATCCATCAGTTGCCCACTACTCATTAAAATAATATCTCCTGGTTTTCAATTTCCATAAAAGTTAAAAAAGGTTATCCTCCCCAATAAGGTCAAATAAGTGTTTTTTTTACTTTTAATATTTTCCTGAGATCGAACATCAGTTATACAAAGTACAGAATATAACTGGGTCTGATGATGCAGCCCAATTTCTAGTCTTAATGATGTAATTAATATTTTTATAAAGTCAACACAGTGTACACAATTAATAAATGTATTGCCTGTGATGTCCCTCTTCTCCAGTGGTTTTCAAACTTTATTCAGGATCCCCTGGAAATACAAACTCTTGGAGACCACCTATTATGACTGCTGAAAGATAGTCTCAGCTACCCAAAGATAAACAGCATTATTATTATGTGTTGAAAATGCTTTTAATACACAGCAACAGAAATGGCATGCTAGTAAGACATGAACACAAATCTGATAATCTCACAATCCTTTAGGATCCCACTAACCCCAGGATCCCAGTTTGAAAAATTTGTGTTTCGTGCTGCCTTGCATCATCTCTGTGGAGGGCTATCCAGGGCTCATTGGTTGCAGAGTCTGGAATACCAATTGATTACCATTCACAGTATTGCTGCAAGAGAACTTCAAAGTGTCTACTCCCAAGAAGGCTTTTGAGCAACAATTTGTGCAGCATTGAAGTACAGGACTGAGGGAGCACTGAGAAACCATGTTAATTGTACATACTTCACTCTACCATTTAATCATAGAAAATGCAGCACAGAAAGAGACCATTGCATCTGCTGGTGCTAGCTCAAGATTTAGCATCATCATTCAAGCAGTTGTGAGCACAGTTGGCGATCCAGAGTTTTAAGGGTTCATTGCTATGATTTGTCTAATCACTGCCAGTTCAACAAATGCAGGGAACTTTACTTTTGTTTATTCTAGACTTTTTATAAATGTATTTGAAGCAAAAACGGGCTGCTTCAACTTTTAAAAAAAAATCATAAGTGTACAAATGCTGTATCTGTCTAAAGTGTGAGGGGAAAAAAGAAAAAAATGTGTTTTTTTATTGTAGAATCCGGTAGAGAATATGTCTTGTTTCTTTCTGTGAAGTAAGATTCTTGTAAATTGTAGTTACTGTAGCAGGAAAGAAAATATACCCACCACATGAAAAAAATCTAATCAGTTCATGCAGGCTTTTTTTTTGGTTGATGGGTATATGTAATCACAGTTAAAATATTGTATGCCATATAAGTTATTTATATAAATTTTTATTTTTGTAGTTGTACAGAAGTAGCCATCTGATTGAAGTATATTTTTAAAGAGTAAATATATATTATTATATTATATATTAATTGGGTTCATTATTAAGGTCTGGTGGCACACCTTCTCTTACACACATCTGCAGAATGGAGGATGTATACTGAACTGTTACTGTCTGTGTTGTCATCTTGATTTGTTACGGCTCCTCGCACCTTTCCCATTCCTGTTAATTGAGGTGATTATTTGGACATCCAGTCACTGTGACCAATAAGCCTGCTCCTTGTGACTGTTATACTGCCATGTTTAGTCTCCATCACAATAGGAGATTAACTAACACAATAAAAATAAACATGAACCATTTAATCTAATGGTTGTCCTGAGTACTTTTTTCCATTGTTCATCAGCTAAATAATTACCAGATTTTAAAGCATACTCAATCATGTTTATTATTATTTTATCTATCGTCTGGCATTTTACAATTGATTTTCTTCGCACCTCATTTTTCCCTCATTCTGTGACCTTTGCTTAATCAAGAGAACAGAAATAGTGTAATAAAGCAAAATATTGTGGATGCTGGAAATCTGAAATAAAAACAAAGTGCTGGAAATAACTCTGGCGTCATCGGTGGAGAGAGAAACAGAGTTGACGTTTCAAGTCAGATTCTTCTTCTGAAGAAGCGTCACATCCTACTCGAAACCTCAGCTCTTTTTCTCTCTCCACAGATGCTGCCAGACGAACAGAAATAGTGTCTGTCTGCTGGTATTATTTGTAGGATAGCCACTGAATGAGGGGAAACTCGTGCGGTTGATTGCTCTTTTGTTTTATTCTCCTAAGATTCAGCAAAGACCTTCACACTCATCCAGCTGCTATAAATGTGTAGAGGAACTTCACAAATTAAAAATTCAGATGATGGTTGTCACCATGGGGTCATATTGATATCAAGCAGCATTACTTCCAAGTTCTGAAATATCTATTTCACATCACTAATGTAGTGCAATCATATAATCTTCATGTATTTCATTCTAAATTGATCCTAACTGTGAGCCAAATAAGTGAAACAGTGGATGATATGAATTATGAATAAAACTAAAGTGAAATTCAGGAACTGAATCAATCCAGATGGGAACTATAGCACTTGTGCTGCAAACTCCTTGCTCCTGCAAAGATAATGTGGACATTCCAATATGCATTAAATTGTCAAAGTCGGATATTTGTTTGAGACTCCACGTGTGATGTTGGACTATGCCTCTGGGGAACACATCCACCATCTGGTTTACAAATCCAACCAGATGCTGAGCAGTCAGTGAGATTCTACATCAGTGATGCTTTCTCTGATGGATCTTTACAGAGAGCCAAGGGACAAGTAGCTTTTTAGCTGTTAAGGTAGCTGGCAACAGGGACACTATCTGTCCTGTCCATGTATCAATATGCTTCAGAGGTATGGATGGAACAATTTATAGTGCCAAGTTGTGGCCATTTGCTTTGAAGTCATATGTTAGCCAAATGCAATTCCTAACAATAAAGAAAATCAGACTTTGCATTAATATAGTGCCTTCCACACCCTTGGGACATTCTAAAGTACTACGGAGCCTACAAAATACTTGTGAAGTTGAGTCACTGTTATAATTTAGGGAAATGCGGCAGCCAATTTGCAGACAGCATGGTTCCAGAAGAAACATTAAGATAAATGATCAAATAATCTGTTTTAGTGAAGTTAATTGAGAGATAAATATTGACTAAGCCGTTAGGAGAACTCACCTGCTCTTCTCGAAATGATATCTTAGGATCCTTTATGTCCTTTGGAGAAGGCAGATTGGGCCTCAGTTTAATCACCTATGACAGTACAGCGCTCCATTAGTGTCTACGTTTCCAGGTTCTCCTCCCTTGTTCTTAGATGGATTCACTCATAGCTGCTGCCAAAATAAGTAAACCAAGCTGTGACAAGAGCTGCCCAGACATGCAGCACCAGACATTCTGTAAAAAAACTCCTCATAATAAGCCAATAGGTTGTTAAATAATTCTCATGAAAAGTAAGACGTAATTGACAATTGGTCAATCTGCTTTTTCTCTAGTGTGCTTCTGCCATAAAATGGTTATTTAAAAAAGGTATAAATAGGCCATAAATAATATGTCCTGCTGAATTTCAGAACCTGCTTAAGCTTCAATATAATGGTTTATAGTTTCATTGAAAATGCTTGATTGGATTATTGGCTTGTAGCTCACTGCCAGGCATCTGTTATCCTTTGACCTTTTCACACATATCCTTTACATACCAGCCAATTGTCCAGAACTGATCCACAGCTGCGGTGGGTAATTAATTGGAAGCATTCTATTAGTTTTAGAAAGAGTACTTCAGGATTAGTTGTCATTCCTGGCATACCCTCCACAGCTGACATTCAGCCTGCAAACATGGTGCCCTGAAACATCAATGCTTCGTCAAAGAAGTAGCAAAATATATTGAAAACAAATTGATCTGAATAAAATTCAGTGAGGCACACATTTGCATAGCCCTTGATGGGCTATAATGTGTGTGTGTGTGTGCGGGTGGGGGGTGGTGTGCAGAGTTCGTAAGCACCAGTGTGAGGTATTTTTTATTAACCACCTAGCATAAAAGCCACATCATCAGTGCAGTCAACGCACCCTCTTTACAATGTTTGATATTGGCTTTGTTTCAATATCCTGAGCAAGGTTAATTTCATTCCAACAATATCAGCTTATGATGAGTTCTTGCAAATGCTTCAATAGTATCTGCTAATTTATAATTTTTATTCATATCAGTATTGCATGCCCAAGAAACTGCATTAGATGACAATCATAGACACACACATAAATAAAATCACCAATAGATGTACATCGGAGAAAAAGGTGGGCAACCTAAAAGATATTGAAGTTTTCAGATAGAGTTTGAAAGCTGATGTAATATATCAGTAGGAATGGAGCAGGCTGAAACAAATCAGTCTGACAAGACAATCCCATGTATGTATCTTGCGTAGGAGGTAGAAATGGGATGTGTAAAATTAATAGGTTGGAGGCCATGAGGTGGGGCAAAGTATAAAAAGATATTCAGAAAAGATGGAGTTGGTAACAGTCTGGGAAATAATGCTTTGGCGTTCAGTAGTGGGGTCTTGGTCAGTAAGGAGATAGAAGAAATCATCAGAGATGGAAATTATCATTGATACCCAATCTCAGCCAAGTATAGGTCCTTCCACCATGCAACGACAATGCTAGAGTTGATCACATTGTTTGAGTTAGAATGAATAAATAGGCAAGAGCCCAGAGATCCTCCAGGAGGACTGAAAAGGGTGCAGACTATTGCAGTTAACCCGCTGTGATTTCAGATTGGGTTAAACACTGTCACAAAGTGAAAGCAAATTGAAGCTCTGTTTCAGTCCTGTGGTGATAACACTTGGTAACTTCAAATTGTTTTCCTGGATAGATTCTTCCAGAAACTCCACAGGAACTAGCCCTCATTCCAGATTTTGGTTAATTTTTACTTCATCTTCTCTTGCGGTGCTAAGTAACCAGCAGGATGATCTCACCGCATCTGGTACCCCACGTGAAATTGGGTAGTAAGTTTCAGTGGGCTATTTGATCAAGTGGACCATCACAGCCCAGCTCATCCCTGAACTCTTCCGAACTCATATGTATACATTTCTAGAAATGCCGCTGGTCTTCAGGTCAATTTTAATGCTCCCTGCCCCCCCAACCCCACTGATAGGCTGGCTGAAAACCAGGGACTGAGTCTCTTGTCCCCATGGACTTTTGCAGCCAAGTTGACCTAACAGCAAACAACTCTTGTCAATGTTCTCAATCAGATCACTAGGAGACACATGGTGGGTGTTCAAGAGCATTCCACTCACGGCATGCTGTACTTTGTGTGGTACTACATGAACAAAGGCATTCCTGGGTGAACAGCAGCCAGAAAAGTCAAATTGGCCACACCTGCTAAGATATCATTAACTACATTTGTGGACATTGTTGCGGCCTCTGGCAATGACCATACAGGGCCCTGGTCAGCAGAAAGCCAGATGCACGGCTGTATCATTTTCCGCAAAGACACCTGCTGCTAGCATCTATCATAGAGGATGCACAGCAAGTGACAATACCAATCACCTTCGGCCTGATGCCTGCCTGATACATGCTGCAATGTGCATTTATAGGGAGAGTGGTGGGGAGTGGCACAAAGGGAAGCTACCTCACAACCATTGTCACCTTCACATCAGTAGCCATCAAACAGGTCAGGTGCTGGGCTGGTCCATCAGTTGCCTGCAGACTCATGTCTGCACATTAGGTTTCCCTGCCCTTCAAAGTGGTCTGTCAATTTGTTTAATAACCTGACCTTTCAACCTTGGCAAATGCTGCTAATGGGCTAAGATGCCTTTTGAACCTTTCCAAAAACATTAGGAATTCTACCACCCTATTATAAAACTTCCCATTTAATTATCCCCTTCCCTTTAAATTTCAATTGCACACAGTTTTCCTGTCCAAGTGTACTCCCTATACCTGGCTAAATCTGCACTATAAATAATTATACAAAACGGCCGATCCAGGAAATTTGAGTACAATTAGCACTTGGACATTCTGGCGCTATTAGCAGCTCTTCTCAATCATGTAGAACTGGCTTTCACCAGTAGATGTAAGATAGGCCCATGTGACTCTTCTCCAAATCTCTAAAAAGGACTGCACCATTTTATATATTAAGACAATGGGTGTGCAACTGTAAAGAAGAGAGGGAGAGAGAAAGCAGGTAGATTGGATGTGTAGGTTGTACGCTGCTAGAACTGTATGGAAGTAAGAATCAGCAAGCAGTTTGAGAATAATAAATGTCATAGAATGTGAAAATAGCAGTCTGACATTTGCTGCTGCATCAATTTCCCTTGCCAATCAACGTGGAAGAGTTCAGTGGAGTATTTCCAGGAACTAAGCCTCACCAATTACAGTGAAAACATCACTTTAAACACCGGGATGCAGTGCTGCGTGGCAAGTTTCCTGGTGCCTGCGACTGTGTTGAGAAATACACAGCAGCCATTTATTTTCGGAGTATGGCATGCAGTTTTTTTTTTAAATGGATAGGATACCCCCTTCCCACACACAGAGAAGTGACTCTCCAACTTCCAAGACAAGTGATTGCAGTTTGTCACATAATTTGACCCAACAAATAGATCTTTGAGTGACATGCTTTGACATTCTTTAAAAGCAGATGGTTTAATCGAGGTGGTACAATCTTTTTAAAGGAGCCAGCTTGCAGCCTCAAACATTTGCTTCTTAACAAAAGTAAGAGAGAGACAACAAAAGGACTGACACTTGATCTCCAATCATTACTACTTGGGTGGTCGTGTTGAACGACTATTATTATGCTTGGAAGAATGAAGCCTGATTACAGACAATGAGCTGGTTTTGCCTCTGGGTAATTATTTTTTCCCTCTCTTTCATTTTGCTTATTTCCTTCCTGCTTTGTTTCTACGCTTATTGTGATGTGTGACAAAGGCTGGGTTTGACACACTCACTTGCTCTGCCATCCACAGTGGATTTTGGTAAATGGTGATTAGCATTTGGGGACTGCAGTAGAACAGCGAGAGGCTTATGTAGTTTTGCACAGAACATAACAGATCACCTGGCCTGCCAGCTGCTGACAGCTTTTTCCCATGTATTTAATTTAATTATAAATAACTGCCATAACGGACAATTTGGGATCCATGGGATATTTACTTTTATACCATAGGAATCACCAGAATTAACCAATTTATTTTTAAAAAATAAAACCTTGAAACAAGAGGCAAAATCGTCCCATTGAAAGAAATGCTACTATTTAGTGCTTAAAGCCTTTCTTCTGCCATTAAGTTTCATAGAGCTGTATAGAAGTGCTAGGTACTGTTGGGGGAAATACACATTCTGCAGAGTCCCTGTTTTCCTGTGTTTATATGGTACTCAGTTTAGTTTAGTTTAGTTTAGAGATACAGCACTGAAACAGGCCCTTCGGCCCACCGAGTCTGTGCCGACCATCAACCACCCATTTATACTAATCCTACACTAATTCCATATTCCCACATCCCCACCTGTCCCTATATTTCCCTACCACCTACCTATACTAGGGGCAATTTATGATGGCCAATTTACCTATCAACCTGCAAGTCTTTGGCATGTGGGAGGAAACTGGAGCACCCGGAGGAAACCCACGCAGACACAGGGAGAACTTGCAAACTCCACACAGACAGTACCCAGAATTGAACCCGGGTCGCTGGAGCTGTGAGGCTGCGGTGCTAACCACTGCGCCACTGTGCCGCCCTTATTTGGAAATTTCACTCAATTGATTCTTGGGCTAAGAGGGTTGTCCTATGAGGAGGGATTGAATAGAATGGGCCTATATTCCCTGAAGTTCAGACAAATGAGAGATGAACTCACTAAAAGGTATAAAATTCTTAGGGAGCTTGATTGGGTAGATCTGAGAGTTTGTTCCCCTGGCTGGAAAGTCTGGAAGTAGAGCTCATCATCTCAGGATAAGGGGTCATAAGAACATACGAAATAGCAGCAGGGATAGGCCACGGCCCCTTGAGCCTGCTCTACTATTCAATATGATCATGGTTGATCTGATCTTAGCTTCACCTCCACTTTCCTGCTTGTTCCTGATAACATTGACACCCCTATAGGTCAAAAAACGGAATATACTCAAGGCTGAGGAAGACAATGACTCAGCCTCCACAGCTCTCTGGGGAGAATTCCGAAGATCCACAACCCTCAGAGAACAAATTTCTCCTCATCTCCATCTTAAAAGGGCGATGTAGTATTGTCAAGAAAATACAATATGCCAAATGAGGAATTTTAATGGAAAAAATCCTACAGTTAACTTTAAAAAACTGGCACCCAAGATGGCCACTGCAATTTGCATCTGAAACACCTTTCACATTCCAAGGCCTCCAACAGGAGACACATGTCTGATGTGCCTGGACCCAAAACAATAGCTTGCTGTAGTGATTGAATTACCTAAGATTGCTTCATTAGCATAGCATTGAAGGCCATCCTGACACATTGACTTTGAAAGAGCAAACCCCTCAAAGTGTAAATATTGGCAGCCCGAGGCCTGAGGAGATGGAAATTCCTAACCTTGAATCTGATTAGAAGGTTCCAGAGAATACACTGTTCTCAGTACCATCCTTTTTAGCCTCATCTGTCCATTTCTGTGAAAACTGGGAGTTTCCCTTGGACAAAGACAGACAAGCCAGTGACTAAGATTGTGCAGAAGCAGAAAGGTTGTGACTCTCTCTCTCTCTCTGTCTCTCCAGATAACATCGCAAGTTTGAAAACTGTCTGCAACTGTGGACCCTCCAAGCCTACAGATTGCTGCACGCTGTTGTTACAAAGCAAGCGAACATGAAAAGCCCATGAGATTTATTCACTGTTGCCAGGTGAAAGTTCAGCAGATTATGAGATGTCTAAAAATGCTATCCTGGGAGTATATGAGCTAGTACCGGAAGCATACCGCCAGAAATTCCAAATCCTCCGAAAGCAGCCTGACCAAACTTACCTTGAGTTTAAAAGAGTTAAGCAGCTTGCTTTTGACCAGTGGATACGGGCACTTAAGACACAGCCCACATATGAAAACCTCAGGGCGGTGATCCTTCTCGAGGAGTTTAAAATCTCACTTCCCCTTTCTATTAAAATCACATAGAGGAACAAAGGTTCAAAGAGCCAGGTAGGCTGCAACTCTAGCTGATGGACTTACCTTTGTACACAAACCCTTACTCCAAGAGAAACCCTTCCCTAGTCACCCCCACAACCCCGAAAAGGACAGAAGGTGGGAGGGTGATAGGAGCCTGAACAACCATGGGTGAGAAGGGAAAGTTGGACACACAGAGGGCCCTCCTCAGGCCAAAAAGGACAGCACTGAGAACAGGAGTGAGACCTGAAGACCTGTGTGTTTCCACTGTAGGTGGAAAGGCAGGTCACCTTTGAGCTGACAGCAGGATGTTATGGGGAAAACCTGTAGGATTAATCAGGGCACACCAGGCCAGTGCAGGAAAAGGGGCCCTGATGGAAAGCACAGCACAGCAGGCTGTGGCTTT
The DNA here is from genome assembly GCF_036365525.1 of Heterodontus francisci. NCBI lineage: Eukaryota > Metazoa > Chordata > Chondrichthyes > Heterodontiformes > Heterodontidae > Heterodontus > Heterodontus francisci. Next base: position 39,142,150 of record NC_090378.1, read on the forward strand.
AACTGCAGCACAAAGAACCAGTAAACCTACTGCTGTGAATGGGGGAATTTGTATCTCAAGGAAAAGTAACCCATACCCCTTGAGTGAGACAAGCAAGCCCATAGTCATACTTAGGGATACAGGGGCCACCAAATCCCTTCTGCTGGGAAAAGACATGACCTTTCCCCCAGAGAGTGCATTGAATGCTAGAGTGTTAGTGAATGATAGCGGAGGGCGGCATATGCTCATACCTTTATATCAGGTGCATTTGGAGTGCGACCCAGTTACAGGACAGATAACCATGGGGATTGTCCCCAGTTTACCGGTAGATGGGGTTGACTTGCTCCTTGTAATGATCTGGTGGGGGCAAAGGTGGTAGCTTCCCCAGTCGTTTTAGAGAGACTGAAAGAGGTCAGAGAGACAGAGCAGTTGCAGGAGACAGTCCCCAGCATTTTCCCTGATTGCATGGTGGTGCAGTCCATGGCCAAACAAGTTCCATCAGAGGAGGCTGAACTGGCACTGCAGACAGATGATCCTACTGTCTGATTACCTGAAACCTTTTTTGGGAAGTTAGAGGACCCAAAGGATGGGTTAAAGAGATTTTTCTTAGTTGAGGCTCAACAAACCAACCCAGTATTAAAAAGGTTAGCACAGACTGCCCAAACTGAAGCCGAGGCAGAGAGAGTCCCAGAGTGCTACTACTTACAGAATGGGGTGCTGATGAGGAAGTGGAGCCCTCCTCATATACCTGTGGTCGAAGAGTGGACAGTGGTTCACCAGATAGTGGTGCTGCCGAGGTACCTAAAGAAATATTAAGAATAACCCACAAATTTTGAATGGCTGGACATGTCAGTGTATGAAAAGCCCAAGCTCGCAAAGATGTGGTGGAGTTCTGTACAACTTTCCATACATGCCAGGTTGTGGGGAAGCCCCAACCTGCAATAAAACCTGCACCTTTAATTCCCAAACCAACTTTTGGGAAACCCTTCAGCAGAGTTCTAGAAATATAGAAACATAGAAAATAGGAGCAGGAGTAGGCCATTTGGCCCTTTGGGCCTGCTCCGCCATTCAAAAAGATCGTCTAATTCAGTACCCTGTTACCACTTTCTTCCCATATCCCTTGATCCCTTTGGCATTAAGAAATATATCTATCTCCTTCTTGAATATATTTAATGACGGCCTCCACTGCTTTCTGCGGTAGAGAATTCCACAGGTTCACCACCCTCTGAGTGAAGAAATTTCTCCTCATCTCGGTTCGAAATGGCATACCACATATCCTGAGACTATGATCCCTGGTTCTGGACTGCCCAGCCATCAGGAACATCCTCCCTGCATCTAGCTTGTCTAGTCCTGCTAGAGTTTTATAGGTTTCTATGAGATCCCCTCTCATTCTTCTAAACTCTGGTGAATATAGGCCTAGTCGACCCAATCTCTCCTCAATCTGCCATCCCAGGAATCAGCCTAGTAAATATTCTTTGCACTTCCTCCACAGCAAGAACATCCTTCCTCAGATAAGGAGCCCAAAACTACACAAAATACTCCAGATGTGGTCTCACCAGGCCCTGTATAACTGCAGTAAGACATCCTTGCTCCTGTACTCAAATCCTCTTGCATCCTCTGGTGGATTGTGCGGCACCTCTGCTGAAAACAAAAGGGGGCTACAGTACCTTCTCACCATTACGGATGTGAATACCTGATTCCCAGAGGTCATTGCCCTAAGAACTATCTCTGCCAAGGTAGTGGTGGAAGGCTAACCCAATTCTTTACCCGATATGGGCTGCCTGCTGAGATCCAGATGGATCATAGCACGAGTTTCATGTCTGGGATCTTTCAAAAAGTCATGGGTAACCTGGGCATAACCCAGCTAAAGTCCTCAGCCTGCCACCCACAGTCACAAGGGGCTTTAGAATGGTACCACCACATCCTCAAGACAATGATCAGGCATACTGCTATGAGTACCCGCATGACTGGAACAAAGGGCTGCGATTTCCCGTTTGCCACCAGGGACTCACCCAATGAGTCCACCAGCTTTAGTCCCTTTGAATTAGTTTATGGACACAAGGTGAGAGGTCCTCTTAAACTAATCAAGGAGATGTTTTTGGGACACAGGGATGAATCTTCCATATTAGACTACATTTCCACACGAGAGCCTGTGCAGTGGCTCAGGAGCACCTAAAAACCTCCCAGGCAGCTATGAAAAGGCAAGCAGACAAAAATGCCGAGGCCAGAACATTTCAGCCCGGAGACCATGTATTGGTATTACTCCCAATTCAGGGTGAACCCCTGAAAGCCCATTTCAGCAGTCCATACCGAGTGGCAAAGAGGATTAGCCAGGTAAATTATTTGATTGATACCCCAGGCCGAAGGACAAAACATAGGCTGTGTCACATTAACATCTTGAAACAGCATCACAGCTGGGAAGGGGACAGACAAGCACAGATCTGTCAGACAGTCAGGTAGGAAGGGGACGGAAGGGACAGTGAGGACGAGTTAGAGGAAGGATTCTCAGACTCAACACCCTACCGTCCGGTTAGCCAACAGAGGAATGTTAGAAAAATTAGACCCTCCAATCTCCTCTTTAACTGCAGAGCAAAGTGGAACTCTACCAAGGCTGCTAACAGCATTTACAGAAACCTGCAGGGACAAGGAAAGTTACCCAAAAGGCAAATCCACAGTGAGGGAGATGGCTAACCTAATTGAAGTGCCGCAGGGGAGTGCAGTGAAAGCTGGACAGACACCTGCGAGTGGTAATGTTGCAAAGGACATCGGGCAGATTAGCAAAAATACTCTCCCCACAGTAAAGGGAAAAGGGAAGGAAAAATGCCCTAAAGTAAACAGCACTTGTGTGACTCACCAGAAAACCAAAAGTGAGGTCAGTGTGGATCTACCCACTGAAGAACCCAAATGATCAGGTCCCAAACCCAAAGCAAATCAAACTCAATAATTTTAATTCAGAACTCAGCACGAACAAGGGCCCAGAGGAAATCTCAGACACCTCACAGAAGCTAAAAAAACAATTTACTACCTACTGTCACTATAGGGAGAAAGATATCAAGGTTCTGGAACCTGAATGGGTAAAGCCGCATTGCAGAAAAAAAACAATGTAATCGCTGATGTATTGTCCACTGTCTAAGCCAACACAGAACCATTCCAGATAATACTCCAAAAAAAATTAAATCAGCATAGCTGTTGCAGATAATACCAGCTGCAGCAATTCTAAGATTAATGTGTGAATTTGAGAAGTGTGTTTGAGAATGAATGTGTGTTTTTTTTTCCACAATTCCAAAATGAAATGTTCCTATTGACCCACTGCAGTCCGTGTGGGGTGGAGGTGTCAGTAAAACACGATATGCCAAATGAGGAATTTTAATTCGTCAGTTGGAAACTTGCATTAAACTTTAATGGAACGAATCCTACAGTTAACTTTAAAAAACTGGCACCCAAGATGGCCACTGCAATTTGCATCTGAAACACCTTTCACATTCCAAGGCCTCCAACAGGAGAGACATGTCTGATGAGCCTGGACCCAAAACAATGGCTTGCTCTAGTGATTGAAATACCTAAGATTGCTTCATTAGCATAGCATTCAAAGTCATCCTGACACACTGACTTTGAAAGAGCAAACCTCTCCAAGTATAAATATTGGCAGCCTGAGGAGATGGAAATTACTAACCTTGAATCTCATTAGAAGGTTCCAGAGAATACACTGAGGCAGTCATGTGACCGTCTGTCCACCTCTGTGAAAGCTGGGAGTTTCCCTTGAATAAAGACAGACAAGCCAGTGACTAAAATTGTGCAGAAGCAGACGGGCTGTATCCCTCTCTCTCTGTCTCTCCAGATAACATCGCAAGTTTGAAAACCGTCTGCGACTGTGGACCCTCCAAGCCTACAGATTGCTAAACACAGAGATACCAGGGGAAGAGAGCCATCTACAAGTCTGCCTCCAAGAAAACCCTGAGCCAAGTGTGCCAACCAAAGACTTCAAGAATACATCTTCAGCCAGAAGACATCGGATTCATCCAACCTCACAGACTGTGTATTAAGTTTTTATTTATTCTGAACTCTAACCCAACCACAAATCTACTTCTCACTCTGTAATCTATTTGGGGGTGTGTGATTCTCTTGTGAGTGTGTATGAATGCGTAGCATATGTTTTATTATTTTATTTAGATGGGGTTTAGATTGTTAAGTAAAATAAACTCATCTCTTTCTTGTTTAAACTCAAGAAAACCTGTCCAATTGGTTCGTTCATGATCACAACAAAGGTAAAAAGGTGAAACACTCACTGAGGTGGTAAGCACATCCACTGTTTAAACAGGAATAAACCCTGTTGCGCTCAAATAAGAGGAAGAATAAGAGTGAAGCCTGTGACCCCTCTTCACCTGACTGTAACAAGTATATTGTAATAGCTGAGCATTTTGTTATACTGCCCTCTCTGCTGCCCTCTGGTGTAATCTCTGTTGCCCTCTCTGTTGGGCAGGTCCAAATAAAGTTGTTCTATAATGGCTGCTTGCAGTGAGTGCACATGCAGGGCAGAATTTAATGCCGCCATTTAAGGTGGGAATGGTGACGTGCAGGGATGGAGACACACATCAGAACTGTCTGCCCGGAAATCTGGCGTTGTGACATCGGTTCCGGATTTTGTCAGTGGCAGGAAAGCACCATGGTGGCATTGATGCCCTGAAACGATGGGAAGCTATTTTAAATTGCTGAGCAACTTTTTAAAATGCATTTAAATCTAACTATTTTCGATTTAATGATTGGCCCTCGATTCAGTGGATGGCAGGCAGCACTCTCGTGCCTTCGGGTTCATGACCATTAAAACCGGGTGGCACTGAGGCAAGAGGCCTCATTGCTGCAGTGGGGAGGCAGCCCTGAGCATTGCTGCAAGGGGAAAGAGTGGGGTTTGGAGGCCATTGTCGGAATGTGTTGCTGAGTTCTGTGCAACGTGGTTCAGGGTCTAGGGGGCTCTGCAAGAGGGTTTGGGGTCTAGGGGGCTATGCAAGGGTTTAGAGTAGGTTTGGGGGTCTCTATTGAGTTACCAAATTGCTGTGTGATACGTTTGGTCACTCACACTGCTGGAAGACAGGGTCAGCCATCAGCAAGGTTGGGCTCTGAGGTCCATCAGGGACTCTGCTGACAGAATTGTCAAAAGCTCACTTGCCGAGGCAGGATCGTCTCTGCATCGACAGAGACCTGTAGGTCCACAGGTCACCTAGCATGGGTCTCATACACCCTGTATTTTTGAACCCCCATGCCTTGATGAAGCACCTCTGATGGAGGGAAGGCCAACAGGCTGCTGCGCCTGTCCATGAAGTTCCACAATGATAGCAACAGCAACTAGCCATGACAAGGGCACACAAACGCCAGACAATGTACCGGATTCGGATCAGCTCCTCCAAATGTCCAAGCGTCATTGTCAGCGACATATGCGCCCTGCTGCAGGATGAATTGCAACCTCTGGGATTTGGGGGTCACCCTATGCCAGAGGCCCTGAAGATCACCATGGCTCTAAAGTTCGGGATCTTTCTAGAGATCCACCAGAGAAATGTGTGGGGTCTCACAAGCAGCAGCCCACTGCTGCATCAAGGAGGTGACCAATGTCCTATTCAAGAGGGCTGGTGACGATGTACATTACCGGACCGATCCTGACAGTGAGGCAGAGAGGGCTATCTGGTTCGGGGCTATTGCTGGATTGCCCCAGGTGCAAGGTATGATGGTTTGCACGCATGTGGCCATCAAGGCTCTCACAGACCAACCAGCCGCCTTCATCAACAGGAAGGGCTTCCATTCCATCAACGTTCAACTGATCTACAATCATCAAAAGTGTTCCCTGTAGGTGTGTGCCCGCTTCCCAGGAAGTAGCAATGACATCTATGTACTTTGACAGTCTTGGGTGCCACAGCTTTTCAGGCCTCCCGCTCGCCTGCAGAGATGGATTTTTGAGGGATAAGGGCTACCCATTGAAGACATGACTTCATACACCTGTGAGGAACCCTCGCAATGCAGCGAAGGACAGGTACAACAATTGCCATGGCTCCACTGAGCGACCATTGAGCAGGCCAGTCAGCCACTGAAGATAAGATTCTGGTGCCTCGATCGATCTGGTGGAGCCCTTGCAGTATGGCCCGGTGAGGGTCTCGCATATTGTGGTGGTCTGTTGTGCTCTGCACAATCTAGAACTGCAAAAGAGGGAGGGCTTACCTGATGATGAGATGCTTGAGCGCACTCATCCACCAACGAGGAGGACACAGAGGAGGGAGAGGAGCAAGCAGCAATGGATGGTGAAGACCTTGCACTAGAGGCAAGACAGATTGAGCAACACACCAAGGAGGCAAGAGACAATCTCATAATTACCCACATCCAACCACTCTGATGCCCACTCACAGAGATTCCATTAAAGACTCACCTTAATGCGTGTAGTCTGTCATCTCCTTTCCATTTGTGTTCCCTGATTTGTGACCAGCTGCAATGTGCACTAGTGCCCATGGGAGAGCATATGTTAATGAGGGCTGTGGTCACATTGACATTGCACTAAGGGGGAAGGGGCTCACAATTAAAGCATAATGAAACATGGATTTGAGACAATGATGGCTAATGATTTGCACAAAGGAACTTTTAATTAATCATGACATTCCATATTTCCTACACCCGTGTGGCTAAGTGGTCTTAATATATTGGCGAGTGCTGCTAGGCAGTGTGATCCCTGTGACAGCAGCTGGGCTGGAGGCAGGCTGCTGATCAGGCTGCCCCTTGGCCTGGGATGACTTTGGCAGGCATCCTCTGGTTGCCTGAGGCCTAGAAGGCCCCAGCTGCCTGAGGGTTTCCTGCACTGGTGCAGGACTCTCCTCAGGCATCGCGTCTGCTGGAGCTGGAGCTGGGCTCACTGGCGGAGGAGCTGAGGAGCTCGTGTCCACACTTGGAGGGGAGCCCCCGGCTGTGGAGGTCAGCTTCTCCTCCTCCTTTTCAAGGCTCACTTGAACCTCCCTGCTCACAAGAGAGGGACGAGCAGTGGGAGATGTCTCCAGGCTCATCTTACCACTGCTGCGCTGAGCTCATGGCGAAGGTAATGGTGTGTAGGTCTGCCTGCATCTGTGGGATCTGGCTCTCCATAAGGGTCACCAAACACTCGATGGAGGAAGCCATGGCATGGATCGACTCCTCCATCATCTGTTCATGGCTGTGCATGGTCTCTGGCATCTCCACCGAGGTTAAAGTATTTGCACTGGTGGAAGATGCAGGTGATAAATGTGACAATGCATGCTCTAACTGCTCCTCCTCAGAGGTTGACTGTGAGTATGGCACGAACTTAGAAGTCAACCTTAGAGATATGTTCATTGGAGGTCTAAAGAACAGTAAAATCTAGGCCAAACTTTTAAGTAAAGGTAATAAACTGACATGGAAGGAGGCCTGTGATGAGGCCACAGCCATGGAAATGGCAGGAAGGGATAGCTGCAAATTGTAAGGAAGTTCTTTTCCTGAGTCAGCAGGGGAGGTCCAGAAGCTTTCATCAGGAACCAGGCCATGGCAGCCAAGTGCACAGACTCAGAGTCAGCAATTTAGATGCTATCATTGTCGTGATAGCCACCAACCATCTAAATGGCCCCATTTCCGGTCAAAGTGCTATGCCTGTGGGAAGGTCGGTCATATCCAGACAGCATGCAGGAGTAAACAGTAATGCTCCAAATTGCAGTAAAGCTCCAGATCACAGCTATGATCAGATCGAGGTCATAGTAGACCTAAAGCTAGCTCAGGAGCCTGGAAGTCCTCGAATTCACATCTGATTAATATGCAAACAGAAGTTGATGTTATCAAGCAAGAAGATCAAGAGTTATACTCAGTCAGAGAGAAAGAAAAACAGCACATGGAACATAAGAGTAAAAGGCTGAAGATATAATTCCAGCGTCCACAGTAAAAATAAAAGTTGGAGATTCACAACTTACTTTCATCATTGATACAGCTGCAGCAGTGTCTGTTATCTCGGAAGTAGAAAACAAGAAGTCTCTAATTCGCATTCCCTTGCACAAAACTGGCATGAAACTGACTAGTTATTTCAATAACAGTATTCCAGTGCTGGTGAAGTTAGTGTTAGGGTGGAGTCCTATCAATTACCATTGGTAGTAGGAGGAGGGAACAAAGTCTCCCTGATGGGAAGGAATTGGCTTAAGAAAATATGGTTAAACTGGGCCGAGTTATTTACAGAGGTGAAGACTGATTCATTTTTAGCAAATGTGAATTACCTGTGAATTACTTTACATACACAAATGACATACCAGTACCTACCACAGAAATTAGTGAAGAAACTTGCAAGTGTTGCGATATCACTTTAACAGTCTGAGTATTTCACACATCATCACAGGAAGTGATGTCATCCAACACGTGACAGTTCAGTTGGAGTTGTGTTAGTCACTTAGTCACACATGTATTATGGTGCTCTCTTGTAAATCTGTTACTTAATAATAAAGAACCCACTATTTACTTGCCTTTCAATTCACGATTGTTTGGTACCTTATTGCTGAAGAAAGCAATAGCACAAAAGAAAGGATGTGGTGCTCAGTAAAGTGCTCAATTATGTCATGAATGGCTGGCCTCAAGTGTGCAATGATGAAAAATTTCAGGAATATTTCACACATAGAAATGAACTGTGTGTAGTTCAAGGCTCTCTCCTATGGGGTTCAAGAGTCATTATTCTGCCAAGGTTTAGAGAAAGATTGTTACAGGAACTTCATCAAGAGCATACAGGGATAGTCCATATGAAAGTAGTAGCAAGAAGCTATTTTTGATATTCAAAGGTAGATAGGAATATTGAAGAGTTGGTGAAAAGTTGTGGTGTATCTCAAAATGAAAAATGATCCAACTTAGGTTCCTTTCATTCAATGGTCAAACACAAGAAAACTGTGGGAACGAGTACATGTCAACTTCTTTGAAGTGGAAGGTAAAGAGTGTGTTTGACTCCATTCTTACTCAGAAATATTTAATCTCTTCTGACGTAAACTGCGAACTGTTATCTGACACCAACACCTCTGGCAATCCAGGTTTCTCTTCGACACAGGCTAGAGAATTTTTTGTTCTCTTACAGCACAATACCACAGTCTGCAACATGTTGCTCACTTTATGAGCTAGTGTTTAAACACACTCCGAGGACAAGGTTTAGTATGCTTAAGCCTGACATCAACAGTAAAGTAAGAGAAAAGCAAGGCAGAGTGAAGATGAGTCATGATACATGAAACCTCGAGAGTTCATTGTTGGTCAGAAGATCATGATGAAAAGTACCAAGGTGATAAGGAGAAGTATGTGTTTGGAGTTGTTGTAAAAAGACATATCTAGTGAGGGTTGGAGTGAGACTCCATCAGTGTCATGTAGATCATTTGTTTGAAAGGGGAAATTTGACAAAGGGAGAGCATAAGATTAGATCAGTTAGGGTCTCCTTAGAACAGAGGAGGCCGAGGGGTGGTTTAATTGAGGTGTACAAAATTATGAGGGGCCTAGTTAGAGTAGACAGGAAGGACCTGGTTCCCATAGCGGAGAGGTCAAATACCGGGGTAATTGATTGGTAGAAGGATTAGAGGGGACATGAGGAAAAACATTTTTACCGAGAAGTTGGTGGGTGTCTGGAATTCACTGCCAGGAATGGTGGTGGAGGCAGAAACCCTCAACTCATTTAAAAGGTACCTGGACATGCACCTGAAGTGCTGTAAACTGCAAGGCTATGGACAAGGTGCTAGAAGGTGGGATTAGATTGGGCTGCTAGTTTTTTCGGCCAGCACAATCACAATGGGCTGAATGGCCTCCTTCTGTGCCGTAATGTTTTGATGGTTCTAGGAAACCCCCTATAGTACAAATTCCTACAGTTCCAAGTGAAAGTCAGAAAGAAAGTGCAAGTCACAAAGGAACTGAAAGTTTGCCAGTATCACAGAATCCACCGATAGAGCAAAGTGAGTCAGGATGTTTGATTAAGACTAATCAATCAATTTCACAGTCCCAATCGTTAAATGGAGTTGGTAGTCAAAGTCAAAGTTCAGGGTTAACACAGTCTGAGATGTTGAGAGAGCTGAGTCAAGCTAATGGAAATGGAAGAAGAGACCGAGACAGAAAGAAAAAGGTTAAGTGAAAGTATATAGGAAGGAAGAAGAAATAAATTGTCCTTTTCATTACTTCTTGTCAAATGATGATATTTTGTTAAAGACATACTGGTGTTAAAGAAAAACAATTTTTTCACAAGTAATTTAGTCTGAAATATTGGTCATATGGTCATATAGCCACTCCAGGCGCTGCTTCACAAACCACTGACCACTTCCAGGCGCGTATCCATTGTCTCTCGAGATAAGGAGGCCCAAAGAATTGGTCATATGGATAGAAGATTGGCTGGCTGACAGAAAACAGAGAGTGTGCATAAATGGGTCCTTTTCTGATTGGCAGGATCTGATGAGTGGAGTCCCGCAGGAGTCTGTGCTGGGGCCTCAACTTCTTACAATTTGTATCAATGACTTAGATGAGGGGAGCGATGGCATGGTAGCTAAATTTGCAGATGACACAAAGATAGGTAGGAAAGTATGTTGTGAAGAGGACATAAGGAGATTGCAGTCCGATATAGATAGGGTGAGTGAGTGGGCAAAAATCTGGCAGATGGAGTATAATGTGGGAAAATGTGAAGTTGTTCACTTTGGCAGGACGAATAAAAAAGCAGAGTATTTCTTAAATGGGGAACAACTGAATAATTCCGAGGTGCAGAGAGATCTAGGTGTTCTAGTGCATGAGTCACAAAAGGTTAGTATGCAGGTACAGCAAGTAATAAAGAAGGCTAATGGAATGCTGTCCTTTATTACGAGAGGAATTGAAAATAAAAGTAAGGATGTTATGCTTGAATTATACAGGGCATTGGTGAGACCACATCTCGAATACCGTGTGTAGTTTTGGTCTCCTTATTTAAGGAAGGATGTAAACACATTGGAGGTGGTTCAGAGGAGGTTTACTAGATTGATACCTGGAATGAGCGGCTTGTCTTATGAGGAAAGGTTGGACAAACTGGGCTTGTTTTCACTGGAGTTTAGAAGAGTGAGGGGAGACTTGATTGAAGTATATAAGATTATGAACGGTCTTAAAAGGGTAAATGTGGAAGGGATGTTTCCTCTTGTGGGGGAGTCCAGAACTAGGGGGCACTGTTTTAAAATTAGGGGTCGCCTTTTAGGACAGAGACAAGGAGAATTTTTTTTCTCTGTATTTGAATATTTTTAAGGCAGAGGTAGATAGATTCTACTGATGAAGGGTCACTGACCTGAAACGTTAACACTGCTTCTCTCTCCACAGATGCTGCCAGACTTGCTGAATATTTCCAGCATTTCTTGTTTTTATTTCAGATTTCCAGCATCTGCAGTATTTTGCTTTTATATTAATGTAGATAGATTCTTCTTAGGCAAGGGAACCAAAGATTATCGGGGGTAGATGGGAGTGTGGAAATCATTCAGAAACAGATCAGACATGATCTTATTAAATGGAGCAGGCTCGACAGGCTGAATGGCCTGCTTCTGCTCCTAATTTGTAAGGTCGTATGTTTAAGTTGTGATTACAGTAACTACAAGCATGCAACCCAACCTGTTAAATTTCAGGTTATTGTTATTGTATTCTGTGAAATTATATATATGTACCATTTTACATTTTAAATGTAGTATATTGTAATAGCTGAGCATTTTGTTATGCTGCCCTCTCTGTTGGGGAGGTGTAAATAAAGTTATTCCATAATGGCTGTTTGCTGTGGGTGCACATGTAGTCTCACTCAGTGAAATACACAACAGGCGACCTCTTATTCTGAATAAGGGCTGAGATGAGGAGAAATTTCTTCACTGAGGGGGTTGTGAATCTTTGGAATTCTCTACCCCAGAGAGTTGTGGATGTTCAGTCATTGAGTGTATTCAAGACTGAGATCAATATATTTTTGGACACTAAGGGAATCAAATGATATGGGATAAGGTGGGAAAGTGGAGTAGAGATAGAAGTTCAGCCATGATATTTAATGGGGGAGTAGGCTCGAGAGGCCACATGGCCTACTCCTGCTCCCATTTCTATGTTCTTATGTTATCATTAGGAAAGTACTAGGATGGACAGAATAGATGGGGCTAAAAAAAAACTATGAAGATAAGCAAAATAATGGGAAGGAATGGAAAAAAAGGTGAGCAGAATTTAGTATTTTGAATAAAAAACAGAAAATGCTGGAAATACTCCAGCAAGTCAGGCAGCATCTATGGTAAGAGATACATATTACGTGTTAGGTTAAATAAAAACAGAAAGTACTGGAAATACTCAGCTGGTCTGGCAGCATCTGTGAAGAGAGAAGCAAAGTTAATGTTTCAGGTTTGTGACCTTTCATCAGAACTGGCAAAGGTTAGAAATGTAATAGGTTTTAAGCAAGTGAAGCGGGGGTGGGGTGGTGGGGGGGAGAGAACAAAAGGGAAGATGTGTGATAGGCAGGAGAGACTAACGGACAAGGAGGTCATCGGGCCAAGGCAAAGAGAGTGTGCTAATGGTGTGGTGAAAGACAAAGCATTAGTGCAGAGAGAGTGTTAATGACAGAACAATGTGCAGCTCTGTCCAAAAGCACAAACATGAAAAACCAAGTTTAAGACAGACATATGGTAAAAAAATATGAAAAACCAAATAAAATAATAATGAAAAAGAGCCATTCACGCTCTGAAATTATTGAACTCAATGTTCAGTCCGGAAGGCTGTGGCGTGCCTAATTGGAAAATGAGGTGCTGTTCCTCAAGCTTGCATTGATGTTCACTGGAACACTGCAGCAGGCCAAGGACAGAAATGTGGGCATGAGAGCAGGGTGGTGAATTGAAATGGCCAGTAAATGGAAGCTCAGGGTCATGCTTGCGGACTGAGTGGAGGTATTCCGCAAAGAGGTCATCCAATCTGCCTTTGGTCTCCCCAGTGTACAGGCGACCACATTGTGAGCAGTGAATACAATTGAAAGTACAAGTAAATCACTGCTTCACCTGAAAGGAGTGTTTGGGGCCTTGGATGGTGAGGAGAAAGGAGGTAAAAGTGCAGGTATTATACCTGCTGCGATTGCATGGGAAGGTGCCGTGGGAAGGGTACGAGTTGTCAGGGGTAATGGAGGAGTGGACTAAGGTATCGCGGAGGGAGCAATTCCCTTCGGAATGCTGACAGGGGAGGGGAGGGGAAGATGCGTTTGTTGGTGGCATCATGTTGGAGGTGGAGGAAATGGCGTAGGATGGTCCTTTGGATGCGGAGGCTGGTGGGGTGGAAAATGAAGACAAGGGGAACCCTGTCGTTTTGGGAGGGAGGGGAAGGGGTGAGGGTAGAGTTGCGGGAAATGGGTTGGACACGGTTGAGGGCCCTGTCAACAACAGTGGGGGGGAATCCTCGGTTGAGGAAAAAGGAAGACATATCAGAAGCGCTGTTGTGGAAGGTTGCATCATCAGAACAGATGCATCGGAGATCGAGAAACTGGGAGAATGGAATGGAGTCCCTACAGGAAGAAGGATGTGAGAACGTGTAGTCAAGTGGTAATGTGAAAAGATGAGCCTTGCCTCAGCCTGTCCCCTCCCTCCTCTGACAACTTTCGTTGAGGTATCAAATTACTTCTGCCCAATTTACCTTGGCTATTCTCCAGAGCTGGCAGGCAGCCATAGAGACAGGGCTAAAATGTGGTGAGTCGAAGAGACTTAGTAGTTGGCAGGAAAAAAGACAGAGGCGCAAGGGGAGAGCCAACTGTGCAACAGCCCCGACAAACAAATTTCTCTGCAGCACCTGTGGAAGAGCCTGTCACTCTAGAATTGGCCTTTATAGCCACTCCAGGCGCTGCTTCACAAACCACTGACCACCTCCAGGCACGTATCCATTGTCTCTCGAGATAAGGAGGCCCAAAAGATTCTTCAGTGAGCAGCAAAACAAATATCAAGGTTAAAAAAGGTTGCTGTGTCTGCATGATACTATATGTACTGTCATGCCCAGTAAAGACATAACATTTTCCTACTTTTAAGATACCAACTTTATTCAATGTGTTATCTTTGAAATTGGCTTTTCCTTTAAAAAGTGGTCAATGTGCTGCAAGATCGCCACTGAAGGTCAGCTGCCTTGGCCTTTATATTCATCCTATCTCACTGTCTCAAAAGGACAAAAGGATACATTCCAGACTAAGGGGTGTCAATTACACCTATCCTGAAACCATCAAGAGACATTCCTGAATTGAATGGGTTCTTCTGAAACAAAGAAGGTGTGAAGTAGCCACATCATAACAGGATTATACCCATCCAGACATCAATGGATGGCCATGGATTCCACAACCTAGTCCATTGTGCAGTCACAGCAATCTTCAATAGAATCTAGAGAGAGAGAGAGAAAGGATTGCCTTTTAAGGTCAAAATCCATCAATTTAAATATTTTGTTAGTTGCCATATAGCCCTCTATAGAGAGAGAGAGAGATCACAACAACCTCATAGAAGGTCCAGCAAAGGGTTGTGGAAAAACCCAGCCTAAACAAGAACTGATTCTACAGCTCAACCTGGTAAACAGAGAACTGAAAGTGGCCACCACCTCCAATTGAAATTGCAACCACAGAAATCTACAACACCTCAACACGTCAAGAATACAAACAACCCAGGCCTGCAACTTTAAAAGAGAATGTTCTACTTAAGAAGATTCAACATGTTTACCATAAACCAACAAACACCTACTACACCTTGAACTCCTACTCTTTGCCTTCTATCTATCTTCTCTTGAGAGTGCATGTGAGAGTGAATGTGTGCGTAGTGGTGTTGTGAACATTTTGGGAAATGAATATTGTTCAATAAATAATCTGTTTTAAACCTACAAGAAAACCTGTCACTGTCTGTTTATTTGGCAAGTAAAACACTCAGGGGCTAACTCATCATCATTAAACAAAACACAATTGTGATCAGTTGGCAGGTGAACGGTGGGAACCACCCACACCCTTACCACTTGTCTGTAACAGTACATATGTAGAAACACAGTGCTCCCATGTGCACTTATTTCTTTCTTAAAGCTATCAAACTTCAGCTTTTTTGTGAACATTAAACCATGTTCTTCAACTCTACGGGGCATAATATTAATAACCTACCGAGTCTACTGTATGTCTTATCCATGTGTACTGTAACTACAAATTATATGCAAATTCTTGGGCCTTCAAAGAACTAGATGTTCTGTCATGAGCAAGTGGGTCAATAAGAGAAAGAAAGAGAGACTGGCACAGGAATGCACCTTTTTTTTATTCTTTCATGGGATGTGAACATCACTAGCAAGGTCAGCATTTGTTGCCCATCCCTAATTGCCCTTGAGAAGGTGATATTGAGCTGCCTTCTTGAACTGCTGCAGTCTATCTGGTGCAGGTACACCAACAGTGCTGTTAGGGAGTGAGTTCCAGGATTTTGATCCAGCAACATTGAAGGAACAACGATATATTTCCCAGTCAGGATGGTGTGTGGCTTGGAGGGGAACTTGCAGGTGGTGGTGTTCCCACGCGTCTGCTGTCCTTGTTCTTCTAGGTGAAAGAGATTGCGGGTTTGGAAGGTGCTGTCAAAGGAGGTGTGCTGAGTTGTTGCAGTGCATCTTATAGATGGTACACACTGCAAGCGGACCACTTTGTCCTGGATAACGTCGAGCCTCTTGAGTGGAGTCGCACTCATCCAGGCAAGTGGAGAGTATTCCATCACACTCATGACTTGTGCCTTGTAGATGGTGGACAGGCTTTGGGGAGTTAGGATATGGGTAACTCGCTGCAGAATTTCCAGCCACTGACCTGCTCTGTAGCCACAGTATTTATGTGGCTGCTCCAGTTAGGTTTCTGGTCAATGGTAACACCCAGGAGGTTGATAGTGGGGTATTCAGTGACAGAAATGCCATTAAACGTCAAGGGGAAATGGTTAGATTCTCTTTTATTGGAGATCGTCATTACCTGGCACTTGTGTGGTGCAAATGTTACTTGCCACTTATTAGCCCAAGCCTGAATGTTGTCCAAGTCTTGCTGCATATGGATATGGACTGCTTCAGTATCTGAGGAGTTGTGAATGGTATTGAGCATCATACAATAACAGTGGACATCCCCACTTCTGACCTTATGATGGATGGAAGGTTATTGATGAAGCAGCTGAAGATGGTTGGGCCTAGGACACTACCCTGACGAACCCCTGCAGCAATGTCCTGGGGCTAAGATGATTGGCCTCCAACAACCACAACCATCTTCCTTTGTGCTAGGTACACCTCCAACCACAGGAGAGTTTTCCCATTGATGCCTATTGACTTCAGTTTGGCTAGGGCTCTTTGATGCCACACACAGTTAAGCACTGCCTTGATATCCAGGGCAATCACTCTCACCTTACCTTTTGAGTTCAGCTCTTTTGTCTGTTGTGTTTATGCTGGGTTAAGTTACGATATCCGATTTAACTCTGAGCAATGCAGATATCACTGTGTTAAATAACCAACTCGTTTATTTAAAGCACATCAACTATAAAAGATCTTACAGATTGCAGCACATGTCTTAACAGCAGCCTGTGATCAGTGAGACAGATTCAAAATGTCCGATTTCCAGAAGCTTCTGATCTCTCTAGCAATCAAAACAGTGAACACAGACCAAAACCAACAAACTCAGATCAATCAAACACTACATTGTCCGTGTTTGGGCCAAGGCTGTAATGAAGTCAGAGCCGAGTGGCCCTGGCGGAACCCAAACTGAGCATGGGTGTGCAGCTTACTTCTGTTTAAGTGGCGCTTGATAGCACTGTTGACAACATTGTCAAGAGTGGACTGATAGGGTGGGAATTTGCCCGATTGGATTTGGCCTGCTTTTTCAGGATAGGACATTCCTGGGCAATTTTCCACATTGTCAGGTAGATGCCAGTGTTGTAGCTGTACTGGAACAGCTTGGCTCGGGGCACAGCTAGTTCTGCAGCACAAATCTTCAGTACTATAACTGGGATGTTGTCAGGACCCATAGACTTTGCAGTATCCAGTATTCAGCTGTTTCTTTAGCATAGCCCTTTAATAGCATTGTTTACTTCTGTTAATGCTTTCATGACAAATTATTGCTGATTATTATTCTGGTGATTTTAATTTAAACACTGACAAGGTAGTCTTCTACTTCATAAATTTATTTTGTAAATTTCTGACAGGATAATATGGTGGTTTTGATGTGTAGAACTGAAGTTGATGATGTTGCACAGGGTTGGAAAGGCATAGGCATTCAAACAATATTTCCAAATCCAAAATTATCTAGCCTTAGTACCTTCAAAGTTTTAAAATCAGTTGATTTGGGCCTATCAAAGACAAGAATCAGAAAGTGCTAGACATCATCAGCAGGTCAGGCGGCATCTGTGGAGAAAGACAAAAGATTAGTTCGTGTTTCAGAGAGATTCAAGCATAGAGGAACACAAAGCAAGAGAGAATCATTAATTTGAAGTAGTTATCTTCATCTTCAATTTCCTCTTATGACATTTATCTCATTGGGTGTTGCTGTGTGGTTCAAGTGTATAGGACGAAGTCTTAAAAGCATGGCTTCAGTGAAGGTGTGTGTACTTCTATTTAGAACAAGGAGTTATATAAAGTCCCATATAAGTCTTGTGCAATAAGCATGGATCTGCAGACTGCTGAAAAATGTCCCTATCTGGATAAACTTAACAAAGACATTGCAAAGAGATTTTTTTCCCACCCAGTTTATGTGCAGTATTCACTATAGAGAAGCTGGAATGTCTATTGTTCACAGATCACACAGGAGCTGGATATCATTGGTACAGCAGAAGTACAATTTGAGAGGATATATATACTATCGATAACCATCTGAAATTCCAGGCAAAAGGACATCAGCGCCTCCATCACCATAAAAGCTTGTCTTGCTCTCAGACGCTGACCTTACTGCAGCATCAGGCATAAAACATACTCAACTTACAGCACACATGTACAACAGCTGACACTGAGACATACACAAGCTGTACAGAGCCAGACATGACTGAATGATTGCCCCTCTATTCAATATGTGCCATAACCCTTTAGAGAAATAGATTGGGCTAATGTGGCATTTTGCAAACAAGAAACTCTATTTACTGAAAGCACTGAATGTAAGGTTCCTTGTGCACGACAATGTGGCATTTGAAATATTGCCAACAGGGCAGTCAACTTTGCAAAAAAAACCACAACTTTCCTGCCAACACTGCTTGCCCATTGCAGGACTAAAACAAATTCTCAATTTTACACACAATTACAGGTGTAGACTTGTGAATATCAGTAAGCTAACTTTTTCTTATTTCCTGTCTTACTAGGGAGTAGGCACAATAGTTAAGCTCTCCAGTTGTTTTAAAGATGGACTACCTTAATCTAATATGCATTTAGTGCCTTTCCTGTTTATTTTAACTGTATGCACTTTCCCATTTTCTAGACTAAACTGTACATCTGAGAAAGATATAAATATTCTGCTAAAATCAGGCTTAACTAGGTCTGAAATGAATTCTCACTACAAACAAAATGAAGGTTAAAGAAAACTTTAGAAACAGACGACTCAAGATTTACTCCCACTATATAAAGTAGATTCAGTATTTCAAGAGTTCAGGGTTTCATACAACTATTAGCAATATTAAAAGAAGCATTGTCACCCTCTTCAAAGTGCCACAGCATAATGCTTTGTGCCTGTGATTCCCGCACATCATGTCGTCGGCATCCTTCCATCTAGGTGAGGTGATGGACATGCAGCAAATCTACTGGCAATGGGATAGTTTCACATGGTGCACTTTTGCTGATGGCTGCAGAGACCACATACATGAGAGGCAGGCTCTGCCACAAGTGCTGCATCAGAAGTGGTTATTAGGTGTCATTGTGGGGTGCTGTTTCGGTGTTGGTACCTGTTGTCAAGCTGCTATTGCCACTGATCATTATGGTGGCATCCACTGGTTCACAGGTAATGTTGCATTTCCCTCTGTTGTTGGCTAGTGTCTCCCATGTGTGAAAATCAATGTTTAGGGCCTTCATGTTACTCTTGCAAGCATCCTTGAAGTGGAGCTTGGGTGTCCTACTGGTCTTCTGGCTCTGGCTACCTCCCCATACAAAATATCTTTGGGAATGTGCCATCTTCCATCCTGCGAACGCACGTGGGCCAGCGAAGTCGCCTCTGCTTGATGAGTGCTAGCATACTTGGGAGATTTGCCTTTGAGAGGACTGTCATATTTGTGATTTTGTCCTTCCATGAGATCCTGAGAATGCACCACAGACATCGAAGATGAAAATTGTAGAGTTTCCTTTCTTGATAGCTGTAAGTCGTCCATGCTTCACAGCCGTACAACAAGGTGCTGACACCACAGGCCTCATTAACCAGCATCTTGGTTCTAAGGTTCAGCTTGTTGTTTCTCCATGCATGTTTCATGAGTCAGCCAAAGGTGGTAGCTGCTTTCCCTATGCATGTGTCAAGTTCTGCATCAAGAGCCAGATTGTCTGTCACCGTGGACCCAAGGTAGCAGAATCTGCTAACCAATTCCAGCGGAGGGTTGGTTAATGTGATCGAAGGTAGAGATGTGACACCCCTGTTCCATAACCACAGTTTTCTTGACACTTCTAGTAAGGGAGAACTTGTTACAGGCATGGGAGAGGCAATCCATGAGTCTTTGTAGCTGAGTTTCTGTGTGGGCAACTAGAATGGCATCATCAGAGTAAAGAATATAGATCATGGAAAGTCCCATCTATTGTGATACCTTCATGACCTCCTCCTTCTCTGTTGGAGAGCAGGATCCATTCCATTGGATATGCATGTTGCAAAAACCATCACATTATACATAAACAAAGGCAAAAGAGAAGACTGCAACAAACACAGGGGCATCTCACTCCTCAGCATCACAGGGAAGGCCTTTGCTAAAATCATGCTGAAAAGACTCCAGCAACTTGCAGATTGAGTGTATCCAGAAGCACAATGCAGTTTCCACGCTGACAGTTCTACAGTGAACATGATCTTCTCCATATGCAAGCTACAAAAAAGCCTTCAACACCTTCAGCAGAGCAGAACGTTACAATATTTTGGAGAAAATTGGCTGTCCACCAAAGCTCCTTAGTCTCATCCATTCCTTTCATGACAACGTGTACAGTATTGTACAGTTGGATGGCTCCAGTTCTGATGGTTTCAGGTTGGAGAATGGAGTAAAACAGGCTGAATCCCAGCTCCCACTTTGTTTAGTATTTTTTTCTCCAGGCTCCTGACCTTTGCCTTCCCTGCAGATATGGAAGGAGTTTACCTGCATACTGGGTCAGACGGCAAGCTCTACAATCTGTCCAGATTGAAAGCAAGGACAAAAATACAGCACGTCCTGATCAGAGAACTCCTCTACACTGATCACTTCCCCACATCAGTGAGTTCCCAATCTCAGCCACCTTACTGTGGGGAAATGATAAGTGGAGGACATCTGTGTATTTCATGTTGGCCTGGAAACTGGTCAGCTGCCCACCATCCTTTTAACCGTGGATAATAGGTGGAAGTTGTGTTTCTGGCCATACATTACAGTGTTTTACTTCTGAACCACATGTTTTTAAATGAAAAACAAAACCTGTGAATCATAGGGCAGCCCAGAAATAATGGTGGTGATTGCGGTGAACACTTAAGAAATTTGTCTAACTGTATGTCTGCTATTTCAACAACAGGCATTAACTCATTTATTTTCATTATTTCACCCTCTAGTATCACCAACAGTAATTTCAAGGCTGCTTTCCTTCCAACAGAAGCAGTACAATTTATTAGGCAAATGTCAGTTAGATATTTCACTCAGCTGGTCCAAGATTTTACACCAGCCAGAAATAAAGAAAAGGCTCATTTATTAAGGAAAGGGTTCACTTCTCTCAGAATCTTATTTTCACTACAATTCATTGTGCCATTTGTGCTAGTTCAAGAACCTCTCACTAATCACTGTGACTCTGCTGGTGGCATTCTCTCACAAGATTGCGGGTTTAAATCCGACTCCAGAGACTTAATGACAAAAATCTAGGCTGGCACTCTGTGTAGTACTGAGGGAGTGCTACAATGTCAAGGATGCTATCTTTCGGGTGAGAGTTAAACCGAGGCCCATCTGCTTTCTAACATGGATGTAAAAGATCCTCGCATCACTATTTTAAAGAGCAGTGTTATCCTCAGAGTCCTGGCCAGTCAACGTCACAAAGACAGATTATCTGGTCATTACCTCACTGCGATTTGTGGGAGTTTGCTATGCGCAAATTGGCTGCCGTGCTTCTTACATTACAACTGTGATGACACTTCAAAAGTACTTCAGTGTTTGTAAAGCACTTTGGAATGATCTGAAGTTGTGATAGACACTATATAAATACAAGTCTTTCTTTCAAACATTCTTCTCACCCAACAAATACACATCTGTAGCACCACAAAATATAGCAATTGAGGTAACAGAACTTTACCAAACATGAAAGCAAAATACTGCAGATGCTGGAAATCTGAAATAAAAACAGAAAGTGCTGGAAATACTCAGCAGGTCGGGCAGCATCTGTGGAGAGAGAAACAGAGTTAATGTTCCAGGTCTGTGATCTTTCATCAGAACCAAATTACCAAAAATGATCTATGCAAAAGAGTTTAAAAGAATTTTGCCTTTTTTTGACCTCCTGGGGAAGAGTGTGCAAGTATAAAAGCATTTTTTGGCTACAAATATTTTTACCCCCTAAACAGCAAGATGATTATCCACATTCTCAATGATACAATTGTTAGATGAAATTAGGCAAGTAAATACACTATATTTTCTTTATCCCATGAATTGTTCCCACTGGTCGGCAGTGACCATTTTATGAGAATGTTCCTAAAGCAGCAAAGATTTCAGCCTCTGGCCATGCTCTCCATTACACACTAAATGGCTTCACAAAACTATTCTTTTGACTCTTACTCTCTACCATACAATAAAATGCTCGGTTCAATCGAGTATTATCATTTGGCTAGGAACCAAATGTTTGGGGGGAATTTTAACTCTCACCAGGTGAGAACAGGATGAGCGACAGGTTAAAATTGGGGTGGGGGCAGTACTTATCTACCCAGAGCCATTTTAACTGTGTGCACATTCTCGGTTGCTGAGGCTCCCGCTACCAGCAAGTGGAAGCCACATGAATGTCATCCAAATCAGGGTCCAATGATGTAAATAGGACACCGACACAATCTAACCCCCAAAAATCTTAAATTATGACCATCTTAAGATGAAACCTATGCAGATAGGTTCCAGGAACGGGAGACTAGGGGCTAAAGGCATTCAGATCAGGGACACCGGCACACTATTGAGCTTGCTGGACATGGAGTAATTTGCCACTTTCCGTATAGATTATCTGTGATACTGTCTTTGCTTACTCACTCTCAGTATTTGGGTGGAGGAGGATGAGCAGCAGCAGATCCCTTAACGTACAGCAGGAGTTGCAAGTGGGCCTCTCTGAAGGCAGCAGGTGTGGGAGCCCACTCTCAGGAGGACTGGCCCACCCACCAGGTCTAAAGACCAATGGTGGCCTCTCTAATAATGCCTGCAAATCAATCAGATATTTTTATGGAACAACTAAGTTTTCCTTTTTAAGCTCATTTTGGGAAGACATACAGTGTTCACTGCAGTGACCGGGACAGTTTGGGCCTTGAACTACTCCTCATAAGCTCCATGTTTGTCTATCAAGCAGGCATTCTTTTATGGGGTGCAACCAATTGGAACAGTGTGGAGGAATCTGGGGTGGGGGGTATAAATATTTCAGTGAGGTAAGAAACTCTGAGGTGGGCCCCATAAAGATCTTTCTTAAAACCGTAATTAAGCTTAATAACTGTTTACGTGAAGAGGGGTTAAAAAAAATGTAATTATTTTCTGTTGCACATTTTTTTCTTCCATCTGCATTGATTGAACCTGGTATGTGGCGAACTCCTTGATTCTGGGTGGTTATGTCAGTCTGACGAGTGACCACAATGCATCTATCAGCTAATAGCCTGCTACAAAGGCTTAGTTAATACCAGATTCCAGCAGCTGTTTGTTTTAAGAAGCTTTGACAGCTTTGACTGTGTGAAAACAGTGAAATATTTTGCGGGGACCAGAGCACTACCAGGCTAATTCAAAACTTGCATAATTTCTTTCTCCAACACAGCTTGACGTTGTTTAAATTTCTCACAATGAATGACATCGAGGAGAGATAAATATAAGATATACATGGCCTTTCACCTCTTAGGTCTGACTGCAAAAGTGTGTTCGTACAGTGTATTTTTACCTCTGGGTTCTAAATTTGAATGCGGGTCAGAGATTGGAGGAGGTGATCCTAAGTCTGATGGGTCACTGTTGCATTGGTTTAGGGTACAATCTTTTCACCTTTTGGACTTCCTTGCCTGTCAAACTTAGAAAGTTGTGGTCAAATTCTCTATTTTCTAATAGAGCACTGGATGGCACAGTAGTTATAGGATTGTCCTTTTTATCAATGGGATCTTGATTGAAATTCAACCCAGCAAGAGGGAATGGAGGCCTCTTCTCTGACAGCTATTAAGAGTCACAAATTAAATGGGTTCAGGTAGTCATCAAACCAGATCCCAGTGGACACAAAGCAGCAGCATTAAGCAGCTCTCAAATCCGTCGCTAATTGGTACCAATTTGACAATCACATTCACAGAGGCCATAAGTGTGGGAAATTAATGAGGCACCACTTTTGTAGCCAAACAAAGGTTTGCTAAGCATGTTTTCACAACATGCAATACACTAAGCTAAATCCCATTAAAATGCATCATCATTTCACTTGTGCATGATGGTCCCTATGACAAAATGAGACTAAACTCCCCAATTTATAATTTGCCAAAGATTTGCACGAAGACAATGTTCTCATAAAAGGTCAGACTAATAGGCCTAGAAATCTGATTCTGTTGCACCTGTTTTAAAGGCATAAAATGGGCGACTAAGGGTCCAACATGGTAGTCAGCGCGCACACACTGGAAGTGTGCCGCCACCATATTGGAATGGACTGCTCAGTAAGCATTTAGAGCGTGTGCCAGAAGCATTTAAAAACCACATTATATTATTTAATTAAGGATCCTACGATTATTTTGTCTTGGTGAAGTTGGTCTACTCCAGCAATTGGCTCACCATGTGATAAATTTACCCAGAAAATCATGATCCTAATAGTCATCAAGGACCCTGCAGGTGCATTTTCAAAGACCTCATCCACTCCATGCAGGCTAGTTACTGTTTGTAGTCAGGCTGTTGGTTAACTTCTGGCCCTTATTTTGTTTGGCTATTTTTTGCATTCTACTAGTGAATTCTAACTGCTGGGAACAACTCTGTGCTGGCGCTGGACTGCTTTGTCTATTTTGAAATGTTTTATTGCAGTCACGGTTGGTCTGGTAGGCTGACTTAGGGACTGGAGGATGCAGAGAAGCAGTGAAGACGACGAGAGACAGCAGGAGCAGGAGCTGTATTTCTTGGCCCTTGGGGCCTGTGATGCTCCTGTTTTAGCCAATTAATCCTTTGACTCTAGTTGACTCTTGATTTTAAGGAATGTCCTGGGGAAAGATTTTCAATTTGAGCCCAAAACAGGCACAATATTGGCAGTGCACCCACTGCGCCGCCCAAAGACTTAATCAAGAGATCCAAACCATTTTCAGGTTCGGGCATCATTTAAATTTTACCACTGAGCTGCAGATGCCAAATAGGAATTTCACTGCAGCAGGAAAATCTGCCTGCTTCTGCAGGCAGCCAGCTGGCAAATAGGTCCTGTTGGGTGAAGGATCAGACCCCAGGGAGATGAGAACAAGCTGGCAGCAGATTGGAGGAACTTTGTGGCACCAAATGAAGAACCAGTGCTCCTTCCATGACAATGTCATAAGTTGAATCTCACCCAGACTCTTCGTATAAACTTTAGGCATTATTCAATAAACCCAAAATTGGAAAAAAGGAAGCAATATAACTGAGATTATTAACTTTATTAAAGGGCCCATTTAATATCAGTATAGTGGTATATAAATTAGAAGTTTATTTTCAGTCTCCTCAAAAAAGCTATTGCGCATGAATAGGATTTTGAATCATCAGATCTGAGATATGGGTTCACCTGTAAACAAATTTTAATGCAGAGTTTCTGTTTAAGAAACAATTTTAAGACATTTTCAGTCAGGTGTTCTAGAATTCGATGACCAATAAAAGGAATTCCAAAGGAGAAAACCTTTAATTCTATCAAAAAGCTCACAGCACCATTAGCTTGGAAGTCTATCAAAGCATCTTGGGCTTCCTTCCAAACTCACTGGTGCCAAGTGGGCAAACCACGAGAAGCAGTGCCCCAGACTGACAAAGAAAAGGAAAGCAGCAATATATGCTCATCAGCACTTGCTTTCCTGGCTGGTCATAAAGCAGCACTGGTGCATCTGTAAAATATTCATGACCTCCAACCATTCTTTCCTTTTCACAAAGAAAAACGGGCAGCATAGTCCTGGATGCTGTAAACCAAGGCAAGTTGCAAGCTGATTTGTTAACTCTTCTGTATTTGTTTCTCTCCTCCTCTTGTGAACGTTCTGCCTCATGCAACTCCAGAGTGAGTATAAATTGCTACAAATGAAGAGTTTTAACAGCTTCAGAGTTATAGCTGCTTAAGGAAGGCTATTTTTGTGCACTTTTCTGGGGTAATCAGCCACACTTTAATATTTCAGTATGTTATACTAAATTAAAAATGTAGGGCTGGATTTTACCTTAGGCGGAAGGGAATTTGCCACCAACGTAAAAGTCGGTGGTGAACCCACTTCCGCCTAGCCCGGGAATCCATCCCGCATTTTACGGGTCCCCGGGCTTTAATTGTCCCGAGGCGGGACTTCCACCCATTTGAGGGCGGAGGTCCCACCTCAGTGAGCGGCCGGCCAATCAGCGGGTCGGCAGCTCTTAGTCCCAGCAGCGCCACCGGGAGCAGTGGCCACTGCTGGGACTGCAGCCCAGCTGACGCCATGGAGCGTAGAGTTCAGGTAAGTAGGGCTTGCCTCACCAGGGGGATCGGTCCTTCCCTGGTGAGGGTGGAGTGGTCGTTGGGGGGGCGGGCATCTTGGGACCTGGGCTGGGTTGGGAGCTGGGGGTGGCCCTCAATCGGGCACTTGAGAGGTGGGCATGGGCCCTTAAGTGGCCATTAAGTGGCTCCTTAAGGGCCTTGATTGGCCACGGGCGGGAGGGCCATTCCTCCACCCCCCCCCCCCCCGCCGCCCGACTGCCATAAAGTCGACCGGAGGTGGGAGCAGGGCGGGTAGGCCTCCTGGAGCCTCCCGCTCAATTTTACGCCGCCCCCATGCCACCAACTGATCTGCTCGGGTGGCGTAAAATTCAACCCATAATGTTTGAATGCACTTCTTGAAGCAACTTTTAAAATCCACATTTATAATGGAAATTTCGTCATGTAAACTTGTTCCACTCTAATTATACCTGCCCACTAGTGACGGTGCTGTAGCACCTCAGTTTTGCATCTTAACTCCTTAGTCTGTGTTGAAGAGAAATGCCAAATCTCCAACCAACTCTCTTTTGTTTGCTAAATTTGCTTATGTTTTGCTAATTAACTAGAATTAATAATAAAATCAACTACTATATTAAAATAAGGGCAGAACGTACAACATTAAAAATGGGGACTGAACCATAGCTGCATCCCCTGGTCTAATTATCCCCTGCCTGCTAACTCTTCTTCACCTGAACACTATGTTTGGTCTTGATTTCCCATGTACAACGTGAGATTGGCTAGGTTACTTAGACACACAAATGTATTATTGAGAGATTTTTAAATGTAGTAAATTCATTAGAACCCAATTCTGGGTTAAAATTGGTCTCGTCAGTCACTTGAACTTGACTACCCTCTGTGCATATCTTTTGTCAAGTGCTCCAGTGAGGAGAAAGTATGTAGAGTGAGTAGAAACATAAAATGTTACCAAAAAAAGGAAGCAAAGCTAAACTGCAAAAGTGAAAACAGCAAGATGCATGGGTACTGTTAATGCAAAGGGTTTTCCATCTTGGGGCATGGGAAGAAGAATTATCAGAGAAATCAGTCTAATTCTCCTAACTGAACCTGATCTCTGGCAATATGAAGCAGAATCAGTATTTATTTATTTAGAGATACAGCACTGAAACAGGCACTTCGGCCCACCGAGTCTGTGCTGACCAACAACCACCTATTTATACTAACCCTACAGTAATCCCATATTCCCTACCACCTATCTACACTAGGGGCAATTTACAATGGCCAATTTACCTATCACCTGCAAGTCTTTGGCAGTGGGAGGAAACCAGAGCACCCGGTGAAAACCCACACGGCCACAGGGAGAACTTGCAAACTCCGCATAGGCAGTACCCAGAATTGAACTCGGGTCCCTGGAGCTGTAAGGTTGTGGTGCTAACCACTGTGCCACCCGAAGTATATCTGAGCTATTTATTTATGGAGTCTGTACTCAGATGGGCCAACTCCAAATTGCTTAAAATGAGACACAAAGTTGGGGTGGAAAGATTATTGGGGGTAGGCAGGAATGTGGAGTTGAGATTACAATCAGATCAGCCATGATCTTGTTGAATGGCAGAGCAGGCTCAACGGGCCGAGTGTCCTATCTTGCTCCTAATTCGTATGTTTGTAAAGTTACAGGATCTTCCATGAGACCATAGAAAACTAACAGCCACCGTGGAAAAATCTATTTGCAGTTCCGACTTGCCTTACTACTGTTATAATTTTTTTTCAGTTATCTTTGCTTTCTTTTTCTCTGCTAAGTTATTTTTATTTGTCTCACATCTTCCTCAGCTACAAGAACAGATCTCCTTCCAGACCATTGCAAATGTTTTCCTCATAGTAGTAGGTGCACAAGGCCAACCTGTGGTGGCTATTTTGCCAAATTTCATTCTCACAGGTGTACAGTCATGATCAAAATATCTTTATGAAGGGGAATAATGAGTGCTACCATGTGCCGTACAACTCAGACACAACAGTGCCACTGTGATCTTCAGTGTCACCGTGTTATCTGTATTTTTAATTGTGCTACTTTAACTTTGTTTTTTAATGTCTTTACTACATCTGTAAACTAAGAATTCAACTATGTAACCATCTTCCATTTTGAGTCTACCCCCTAACCCATGTCACTGGACTAGTAATCCAGAGGTCTGGGGTAATGCCCTGGGGACACGGGTAAATTAATAAAAATCTGGAATTAAAAGCTAGTCTCAGTAATGGTGCCATGAAACTATCATTAATTGTCGTAAAAACCCAACTGATTCACTAATGTCCTTTAGGGAAGGAAATCTGCTGTCCATACCTGGTCTGGCCTACATGTGACTCCAGACCCACAGCAATGTGGTTAACTATTAACTGCCCTTAGATATGGCATAGCAAGCCATTCAGGTGTCAAGGGCAATTAGCGATGGGCAACAAATTCTGGCCTTGCCAGTGATGCCCACATTCCATGGAAGAATAAAAAAAGGACTTTCCTCTTCATGGTTGAGTTCTGATGAGGAAGAACATTTGCCAGCTCTTTCATATACAATGCAACACAACCCATTTTCTTGGGTAAGACTCAGTCTGTACGCATGACAGACTCCTGGCAGAATTGCCACTATATGCAAGAAATATCATCAGTGCAAAGAAGAAAATTCCATTGGTGGTGTAGCAGGGGTGTCACAGCAGTAGATCCAGTGAGAAACTTTGAAAGAGACTGAGGCACCCCAAAGATCAGAAATACAGACCCACTGAAGACCTTACAGAAACCAGGGTCATTAAGGGGTAAGTCATTTGGGACAGAAGGAGCAGAAAGAAGAGGCTGCTACAAAGCTCTCTCCGTCCATGTGTGGAGCAAATTACTGTCTACATTCCCAGTGTCCATCAACATCTTCCCCTCGGCAGCACCCAGAAGCAGTCGCAATTTGGGTGGAAAGAAGGAAAATCCCCCAGAACACAAGATCCACTGCTTCAACCACGATATGGTTGTGACGGGTAGGGAAGGAGTGGGCAACAGCGGGGGCAAGAGGGAAATCCCAGTTGGGGTGATGGGGCAGCAAAATGCCTCACTATCCAATTATCTTGCTGGTTCCACTGCAACGCTGCCCAATTTTCAGCAGGATCATGGAGGAAGACACCACCATACCGTACCAACCCCCAACACGAGTTCACATTATGTGGCATTGTGGGCATGAGTCCATCTCCTCTATTCAACAGCACCTAATGTTTGAGGAATGACATGCAGCACATTTTTGTCAAGGCTTTTCGGAAGCCAGCAAGCAGTATGGTGCAGCCCATTATTAAGACAAAGTGCAATTACTGACAATTTCAATATGTATTTGTTAAGCAGAGATGCTCTCGAGATGCCAGTTGTAAAGAAACCTATATTTTCATCTGGCACAGTGCTTCTGGGTGCTGCCGTGAGGAAGATGTTGATGGACTCTGGGAAGTAGGCAGTAATTTGCTCCACTTGTGGAGGGACAGAGCTTTGTAGCAGCCTCTTCTTTCTGATGCTTTCTGTCCCAAATGACTTAATGCCTACCATTACCCATAGAAAGCCTCCTTTGTGATGCTGTGTAACAAGCAATCGTAGCAAGTTAATTATTGTTCTTATTAACCAAAGCCAGACCAAACATGTTATTAGCCAGAAGCTTCCTTACTTATTAATCTTGCTTCAACTTGATCTGCATAATTTCTGATTACCCTCAAATTTATATGGTTGAGCGGTGATTCACTGCAAGCAGCAAGAGAAAGATGCACCACTACCACTGATTCTGCTTATTTTTATACTTTTATTTTGGCTCCCTCCCCCTCACTTTTTTTCCCCTCCAGATAACAGTTCCACAGGCACATACAGCCTTCAGTTACCTTGCACACCTTTCCTGTGTTGCAGCTGTCATCAGGGTATTTTACAGGGGAAGCCATTACAGCCAAGTCTATTTCCATCTCAACCAACCTCCAAACTCTCTTGGCAGAAGGCTAATGTGGCACCTAAATGCTGGCATGGACAAGTTGGGCCTGTTTCTGTGCTGTAGACTCTATATAATACTATGACATTTCTGGATAGTGATCAAAAGTGGTTACTCTGGCTAATTTTTCACTCCCCCCTCCCCAACCTGGTAACTGTAGTTCCCCCCTTCCTTCCCTCCCCATTGTCCCAGATGAGGTCAGTTAACTCAGCATAGACTACATTGCTAGGGGTTGGTTCCTTGATCTATATGGCATGGCAAGAGAGCTCCCCAGGTTTACATTACCGGCATTTCCTGGTGATAGATGAATATTGTGGCTCCACAGCTACCAAATGTGTCTGGAACAAAGTCTTGTCATTCTTAATATCTTACCCTTGGAATTCCTTTCCCCTTTAAATAAGAGACTGATAAGTTTGACAAAAATAATTACAAGTATCACAGAGCAGCGGTGGTTATGAATTGGCCTTATTTCGCTGGTCAATTCCTTCATATTCACTGATGAAGCTTGTTTGCCACCTACTGTTCAAGTATCAACCTGAGACATTCAAACTCTGCACAATCTGCTCTTTCCAAATTACTTAAAGGGATTTACTCAAGGTATACTTCTCCAAAATGAAAGGACAAAAACTGGGCAGTGTGCTTAAAGGTGGAGAAAAGATTGCAACACAAACTACCATTACAAAAATAATGGCATCCCTTGCCTTTTTTTGTAAAAATGCCATTTTCTAATTTGTAAAATGGTACTTTGCGAGAATGCAATGTGCGTTCTGCCACAGCTGAGTTCCACAATTAGGCATGCACTTATTGGAGGTACCTCTCGATAACTACCCCAATAATGGTAACTTACACTCAAATTTCTCCATGTATGGATTCCCTCCATTGCCCCAATGAGACTAAATTCCCAATGAGAATGAGCTGTTCCTCTTGTAAGCAATTTTTCTTTCAACAAAACCAATATATACAGCAAAGATGACAAGGAGGTGTTTAACTGCTAAGATCACTTGAGTGAATTGAGGAGGTGTAACCACAAACCAGAATCACCTGAGCGAGATGTCTCATGACTAACTCGAATCAATTCAGTGAGTTGTCTAATCTATTATCCTGTATCTTTTGCAATTACATTTTATTTATAGATCTCCCAATTTAAAAGCATGTGGTTTACAAGCAGATTATTCCCATGGATCAGACAGCGATAAATAGGTGTTCCAGATAAAAATTATTCCTGTTATGAATAGGCTTTTTCATAACAAATTAAACTTGTTCTGAACTGAAGTTTACTACATTCTTCATATCCTTTTTTTTAACCGTTAACTTTACCTTGTGCAGAATTCACAGACATTGCATGATAACCCAGTTTTTCACCACATCAGACATTGCTGAAACAAATTGTTACATTCTTTTCATTCAGTGAAGATGGTAATGCCTGCAGACCTTTCTGCAACAATCAGCAACAGCATCAGCCCACCAAAGCTATACTGCTGTAAAGGCAGGACTAGTCCTGCTAGCTTTCTCTTCTCCACCGCCACCCCCCACCCCAAAGTCTCACGCTACCTAAAGTGCTCCTTCTAGTGGTCTGACTGAGAACCAGTAAGTAATTTTTAAATATCTTGTCAAACAAGAAGAATCAATATTCAACAGTCATTGAAAATGGGATTCAAATACAGACCACCTGAATTCGAGACACTGTCCCAGGACATCTTCTGGAACTTCAAATGCTAGAGTCACCACATCCTCTGAATTAGAGCCCAGCACTCTACCACATAAATACTTAGCCGTCTCTTTCGGACCCCACCATTCAACAGCTAGAGATACCAATTTTTGGGAGCTTCGTGCTCGCAGTCTCTGGTATCGGCTCTTTTGAAGGAGAGTTCAGTATTCCATTAGCGCTTCTAAACAGAGCCTGTCACTTTATTACAATAGTTACCTGTCTTTCTAGGCATGAGGGGTGATTTTAAGCCTACCCACTGTAATGAGAAGCTTTTTATGTTGTCTGATGCAACATAAATGAGATGCGTGGAGTTCAGTTGATTTAAGGTTTATTCAGGTTTATTAAACAGCTAAATTATTATACAGTGCAGAACTAACTATTTACAGGACTTGCCTCTTGGTGTCATAGTTACAGTGTGACTTTGGCTCCGAATCACATGAATGCACCCTGGTACTTGGCTCATTAGCATACTAAAATCTTAAAGGTACTTTACTCTTAAAGGCAATCACACAACACCCACTCTGCAGAAACCAAGTGCATGGGCAGTTAAAATCAGCCGGAAGTCTTCTCCACCAAGGTCCCACATAATTCTTGAAGTCTTCTCTTTCAACCTACGTTTCCACACAGGCAGGAAGGTCACCCGCCTGAAGCCATATACAAATATGAAGGCCAGGGTCCGATAACTTCATTGGGCTTTGATAACAATTTTATCTGATGGCCTGAATGGGGAAGCCATTGCGTTTTTCCTACTAAGTGAAGATAGCAGAGAAGCCAACACCATTGTAGTCTCTCTCTCAGTGAGACCACCAATCTAGTGCTATTAGTGTTATAATATGGGAAGCTCTATGCTGTGGACTCAAGTCAAATCAGAACTGAATTAAATACTGCCCCAAACTCATTGCACAAAACACCCTTACTGCCAGCTAAGAGAGGAGGCTTTCATCTCTGATTCTATCAATATCAGTATTCCACAACTCACAATTTCAACCAAAAACAATCTTTAAAAAATATAAATGTATAAAATATAATTTTAATCAAAATATCACTCCTGTAAGCCACCAATGTGGGGATTTATATTTATGATCAAGGTGAGGAAACTGCAGATGCTATGTCTGTGCTGTTACAACATATGGTATGGGTGACAGGCATGATAGACTCAGAGATACCCCATTCACTTTACAGCATGTCTGTGAAACAAACAAATCAATGTACCAAAACTCCCTTTGGGAGAGGGTTTCACAGGGCACCTCTGACTGCTGGCTAATGGTGACGGCAAATATAAACAGATTCCAATTGTGCTTTGTGCAGGTTTTGTACAATCTAAACAAGACAGATTCAGTAGTAAGGGAGCCAGATTATATCATACAACTGCGGTTCTGTAATATAAAGGGGCATGAATGAGCTGGTCTGAATGATTGCGAGATGAGGTAACAAAAATAGAAGATAAAGCAATCATGATTTATGCTTTTTTAAAATATAAAATTTTTAGAGGAACAGGAATACAATATACAGTACCCTCATTTAAAAAGAAATAAAAGCTAAACTTGCCTTTCCTTTAATGTGCAAATTATCTGAAATGATTACAGGCATGTATGAATGCACAAACAGACAGACAGAGGCAGCTCAGTAACGAGTCTCTTCAGGTTTAACTCATAAAAGTAAATAGAAAGAGTCTGAGTAGTGTTGAGACATTATTTAAATTGTTAGCTCCTGTGAATAGCAGACCACCCATAAGAAAACAATTCAAAGCCAAACAGTAAATGCAATGGGCCTCAAAGCATCTGCATCAACATTTCTGAAGCCAAACCAGATACCTGCTTGGCTCCAGCCTCAGTTTGGGTCACCCACCACAGAAACACTGAAAAACAGACAGATTTCGGTGGGTTTCTACGCTATTTTGTGTCAGCATTCAGATCTGGAAAAGAAAAAGAATTTAAAAGAAGGAAATATGAAAATAGAGTGTGATTACATAGTTTGAATAGTTTATGGATATCAGCATAATTTATTGTTGCACTAATGGTAAAAGGAAGTTATACCCCTCTTTTCAGACCACATATATGGCTTAAAACTTTAGATTTTAACAGGTTAGAGGCCATTCATCAGAAGTAATTTTCCACTTAATTCCAGGATACTTATTGACCCAAAATAACCTTAAAGACCAGAGAGTAACATCTCAATACATACAGCAGCAGCTTCCGAACCCCCATCTTGTGCTTCATGTATGTAACTAATATAGATATAGTCGTACTATGGCTCTGCCTCACCAAAGCACTACAAAAGAAGCAATGACCAAGTAACAGCATTATAACTGATGCATTTGAACACATTCAGTGCTGAAGCTTTTTCACAAAGAATACTTTTTCTTCTATTTCAAATACATTTTTAAACAGTTTACCTAAAGCATCTGGGATGCACAATAGAGCCAATATACCTCAGTAATTTAGTGAAAAATAAATCACCAATTGAATTAAGATGCAGAACAGCCCGAAAGTTTCAGCACTGATTGTCTAATCTTTGCAAGGAAAACGAGGAAAGGAAAATGGCACTATAACTGGGAATGTCTACTATGGTGGGAGAATTCTTTTCAAAACAAATTTTTCATTCATATTACACTTTGAAATGGAATGTCCTAGTTAGGGAATACTTTATGATGAAATGATTTGCCCTAGCTTTTACCTTAACCCAAATTTCAGAAGAGAACCCTCTACTGCACCTGTGTGAATTCATTCCTATCACTCCTTCCCCTCCACTGACCCCTGCCCCCCACCCCCCGCAACAACAGCCATTTTATGATCTCTCTGAGTGAGCATTTCAACGTGTGCCAAATTGTGGGCATTTTTTGGGCTATGGCTTTGCGCCCATTAGGAACTGGATCAAGACGACCCAAGACCATTTCACAAAGAATCCTTACAGTCATCAGTGAGAGGAGAATTTCTTCCACTGGTCTGGCTTGCTTACAAACCCAGGTTCTAAAGGTGAAAGAACGTTGTGCTAATCCACTGGGCCACCCAGTTCTTTTTACCTCCATTTTTTTAACCAACTTAGCTGGAGGGCTGCAATGACACAATGATAACATCTGTAATATAGAAGGAATGGAACCTTTGGAACTGGTGACCACAACTGACTAAACTCAAGATCATCTGGCAATCAGCAGCAATAAGCACCAGGACAACAAATATTTTACTTGAAGAAGAAAAACTTCAAAGGAATGAGGAATGAACTAAATAAATTAACTGGGATTCTCACTGCACGACATCTCAGTTGAGGAAAATGGAAAACCTTCAGCACTATATTGTTGAATACAGCAAGGTAAGTAAATACCTAAGAAAAATAAATGTGAGCCAAACCAATATCCCTTAAAATAGATGAGAAGAGCAACTGAAACAAAAAAAAGAAACAAAATCAAATATACAAAGTTCTCCTGGGGCAAATTTTAGGAGGAAGATAGAAATTTATTAAAACAAGTGAAAGCAATATTAGAGGCGAATAAAGAGAACAAGAGACATTAGCACAACATTAAATTACTCTTTCAGTATAACAGTAAAAGAGCAGGTAGAGAAGAAGTTAGAAATATAAAAGCTAAAGACAGAAGTGAAACCTGGAAGAAGTTAAATAGTTCAAACATTAAATGAATATTTTCCATGCATATTCATCAAATAGAATAACAGTAATTTGCTATTCCATTTTCATAATACACCAGTAACCACAGAGGATGTTGGAGTCAGTGCAGAGGAAGTACCCAATAAGTTAAAAGGACTTGAGACTAACAAATGCCCTGGACCAATATCCCAGAGTGCTAGAGGAAATCATACAGAATCATAAAGCGCATGATTCCATGATTAAGAAAGAATCTTGCAAGGCACTGGCTGTCATCATGAAAGAATAACTCAGCACTGGTTTTAGGACTTCTTTGACCTCCTTATCTCGAGAGACAATGGGTAAGCGCCTGGAGGTGGTCAGTGGTGTGTGGAGCAGCGCCTGGAGTGGCTATAAAGGCCAATTCTAGAGTGACAGGCTCTTCCACAGGTGCTGCAGAAAAATTTGATTGTCGGGGCTGTTACACAGTTGGCTCTCCCCTTGCACCTCTGTCTTTTTTCCTGCCAACTGCTAAGACTCTTCGACTCGCCACACTTTATCCCCGCCTTTATGGCTGCCCGCCAGCTCTGGCGAACACTGGCAACTGACTCCCATGATTTGTGATCAATGTCACAGAACTTCATGTCGCGTTTGCAGACGTCTTTAATGCGGAGACATGGACGGCCGGTGGGTCTGATACCAGTGGCGAGCTCGCTGCACAATGTGTCTTTGGGGATCCTGCCATCTTCCATGCGGCTCACATGGCCAAGCCATCTCAAGCGCCGCTGACTCAGTAGTGTGTATAAGCTGGGGATGTTGGCCGCATCGAGGACTTCTGTGTTGGAGATACGGTCCTGCCACCTGATGCCAAGTATTCTCTGGAGGCAACGAAGATGGAATGAATTGAGACGTCGCTCTTGGCTGACATATGTTGTCCAGGCCTCGCTGCCATAGAGCAAGGTACTGAGGACACAGGCTTGATACACTCGGACTTTTGTGTTCCGTGTCAGTGCGCCATTTTCCCACACTCTCTTGGCCAGTCTGGACATAGCAGTGGAAGCCTTTCCCATGCGCTTGTTGATTTCTGCATCGAGAGACAGGTTACTGGTGATAGTTGAGCCTAGGTAGGTGAACTCTTGAACCACTTCCAGAGCATGGTCGCCAATATTGATGGATGGAGCATTTCTGACGTCCTGCCCCATGATGTTCGTTTTCTTGAGGCTGATGGTTAGGCCAAATTCATTGCAGGCAGCCGCAAACCTGTCGATGAGCCTCTGCAGGCACGCTTCAGTGTGAGATATTAAAGCAGCATCGTCAGCAAAGAGGAGCTCCCTGATGAGGACTTTCCGTACTTTGGACTTCGCTCTTAGACGGGCAAGGTTGAACAACCTGCTCCCTGATCTTGTGTGGAGGAAAATTCCTTCTTCAGAGGACTTGAACGCATGTGAAAGCAGCAGGGAGAAGAAAATCCCAAAAAGTGTAGGTGCGAGAACACAGCACTGTTTCACACCACTCAGGATAGGAAAGGGGTCTGATGAGGAGCCACCATGTTGAATTGTGCCTTTCATATTGTCATGGAATGAGGTGATGATACTTGGTAGCTTTGGTGGACATCCAATCTTTTCTAGTAGTCTGAAGAGACCACGTCTGCTGACGAGGTCAAAGGCTTTGGTGAGATCGATGAAAGCAATGTAGAGGGGCATCTGTTGTTCGCGGCATTTCTCCTGTATCTGACGAAGGGAGAACAGCATGTCAACGGTCGATCTCTCTGCACGAAAGCCACACTGTGCCTCAGGGTTGATGCGCTCGGCCAGCTTCTGGAGCCTGTTTAGACCGACTCGAGCAAAGACTTTCCCACTATGCTGAGCAGGGAGATTCCACGGTAGTTGTTGCAGTCACCGCGGTCACCTTTGTTTTTATAAAGGGTGATGATATTGGCATCGCGCATGTCCTGAGGTACTGCTCCCTCGTCCCAGCACAGGCATAGCAGTTCATGTAGTGCTGAGAGTATAGCAGGCTTGGCACTCTTGATTATTTCAGGGGTAATGCTGTCCTTCCCAGGGGCTTTTCCGCTGGCTAGAGAATCAATGGCATCACTGAGTTCCGATTTGGTTGGCTGTATGTCCAGCTCATCCATGACTGGTAGAGGCTGGGCTGCATTGAGGGCAGTCTTAGGACTTGGAACAAGAATATCTATGACGTATTTAGAAAGGTTGACCAATCTGACCCATGTAACAACAAGCCTTACAACAAATAAAATCATGGAAAATATTAGCTGGAAAGGTATTTGGTTGGCAATAGTTTCATGGATCTAGAAGACGAAGGTTCTGCCTTAACTTCTTTGAGGACTCTACAAATAGACAGTGGAAATCTCTATGATCCACCATATTTGAACTCACAAAAACCTTCAGAAAATGTCATTTTGAATACTTTCAATTCAACAGTGCCTTTACTGCATTGCATGTGGGGCAGGAGGAGTAGGAGTGTTTCCTCCAGGCCCAATAGCTACCCAATAAACCCCCTCCAACCCCTGCGATCTAACTGTTTCCCCCCTACCATCAGATCCCCGATCACCATTTGTTCCCCCCAACCACCATCAGACCCCTTCCCATGATCGGGACCAACCCCCTCCCCGACCAACCTTTGCTCTTCACCAACTACCATCTTCTCCCCATGACCATCATTGGAAAACCTACTTCGATCGGGACCTCCCCCTTTATTGGGACACCCACTCCCCCCCCAATCCCACAATCGGAACCCCACCACTAGACCTACCTGAACCCCTTGACTGCTGCTTTATGAAGGAGGAATCCCCACCCGAGAGGCCTCCATGCTTTCAGTCAGGATGCCTGGCTGCGAGTTGAAAACTGACAGAAAACAATTTAAAGGAGTCCTGCAGTTAAAAACTGTAGGACATTCCGGAAACACAGTCTTCTGAGTTTCCTGACCTCACAACAGCCCCTCTGCATGGAACTCACCTCTGGACTAAAATCCAGGCCAAAGTGCCAGATAATACACGTGCTGCATTGGCAGCAGAAGCAGCAGCAGCCTAAAAGTGTAGATATTACTGCTCTCATTTTTCTAAATAGTAAATGCTGCAAGATTGGGAGGTATTATTGAAGTAAGCTTGGCAAGTTCCTGCACTGCATCCTGTACTGCAACCAAAGTGTAACATTGGTGGAAGGGGTAGCAACTGAGTTCAGTGGCCGATGTCCTACCCAAGAGGACTGCTTCGTCCTGGATATCGTCAAGCTTCTTGAATGTTGTTGCAGCGGCACCCATTCAGCTGAGTGATAAATATTACATCAGTTCCTGGATCTTATAGATGGTGGAAAAACTTTGAGGAATCAAGAGGTTAGCCATATGTCGCAGAGTACCCAGGTTCTGTCCTAATGTGTAAATTTGGTCAATCCAGTTAAGCCTCTGATCAATAGTGACTTCCAGGAAGATGATGGTCGGGGAATGGGGAGGTGGTTGGGCCTTCTTTTGCAGATGGTAATTACCTAGCTCTTACATAGTATGCATGTTATCTGCCACTCATCAATGAAAGGTGCTATATAAATGCAAATTCTTTCTTTTCAGCAGTGTCTCACCCAAAGGCCACATTGCATAGATAATGTCCATTGGCAAGCAGATGTCCAGCTCCTACTTTCCTCCTAACAGGAGGAGTGAAATCCAGCTTTGATAATGTATTCCCAGGGCTCCATGATATGAGACTAGGCAGTCCACAAAGACAAAAAGCTTGGATGCTCTTGTTCTGGAGATTCATTCCCTTACTGGATGCATGTGGAAGGTGGCTCAACTTGTGCTAAGTCACTTATTAAAATAGATGGACAGAATATAATGTAACTTTTAGGGGTACGGTAGCATAGTGGTTAGGTTACTGGACTAGTAATCCAGAGACCTGGATTAATAATCCAGAGAAATTAGTTCAAATACCACAACAACAGCAGCTGGGGAATTTAAAATTCAATTAATTAAATAAAATCTAAAATAAGAAGCTAATGGTGACCATGAAATGACCAGGTTGTCCGGTTCACTCATGTCCTTTATGGAAGGAAATCTGATAGCCTATATGTGACTCCAAACCCACGGCAATGTGGTTGACTCTGAACTACTGTCTGAAATGGCCTAGCAAGTCACTCAACTGTATTCAAGAAGGGGGCACATTCACCACCTTCTCATGTGCAATTAGGGAGGGCAATAAATGCCCGCATCCTGTGAATGAATAAATTGAAATGAAATTAATGTGTTATTGTTTCTACTTCTTTAAATATTTCAGTGAAAAAAGCAGCAGTAGTTATGACTCTCCTCATGAAGGAATATCAGTCACTGTGATAGCTCCATTCATGTTATGTGCCAGCAGTAAAGCAAATTGTTAAAGATTCCAGAATCCCTCCCCCTTTGTAATTTTATTTATGCTAAACAAACCACCAGGTCAGTAAAATTGAAATATGGCAAATTGTGGAAGAAATATATGCACAAATATAACTCAGTTTCCTAGGATTCAATGATTGAAAATGCCCCACAAGCTATAGCTTAGATACACCTACCCTAAAGAATAACGGTGCAACATTATTGCCAGGACTTCCACTGAAAATGAATGTGCAAAATACAGGACCACCTCTCACCACTGCATTCATAACACCTTTTTACTCTTTCTTTTTGAAAAGACTGTAGAACAAGAACGCATGGAATTAAAATGACCATCCTTACTGTAATTATCTAATGAGCATGTGGAATGGTCTTCTGGGTCGGGTAGTGAATACTAGATGCAGTTGGATGACATGAAGATGTGCCTGTAAGAGTTCTGTTCATAAACAGATGAGGTAAGATAGACCAGATACAGAGTAAAGCTTCCTTTACTTTGTCCCAACAAACTGTATTACCTGACTTAAGAATCATGCTCCCAGTCTGCTCAGTTACAGAGCAGCAGTGTTGGGGTAGACGAAAGAAAAGGGAAGGAATAAATAAAATATTGTAAATAAATTTTTGGTTAACGATGTAAACTTGTCTTCAAAGTGCAGAAACATGGTCTAGCTACTTTAGATATGGAATCAATACAAAAAAATATAGAAATCTGTTTCCTTGTCCCCACAATGCATCTTAACCCCAAACCTCAGAAGAACACTTCCTACTGAAATAGCATCAAATTACATTTCCCACACTGGTTATGCTTGTTTCTGTCTCTTGTTACTTTTTCACCTGTGTAAACAAAGTTTCAGCTTTTATGGCCCCTATCAGTGGGACCCAACAGAGAGAATAATAGCTTTTGAAAGGGCAAGTTTAATAGAGTAATTACATTGAGTATTCAGATGATGCCCTTAATTGCAAAAGTGAAAATTGAGCAGTTTGTGAGGGTTGTCTAATGCTGTAGATGAAACCGTGTTTACTTTAACTCACTGCCCTTTGACTGAATGACAATGTGTGCTATTCAGTCACTTACTGAAGTTGGATTCATACCAGAGAAGTGGGGGAGTTGCTACTGCTGATGTCAGTTTGTGAAAGAAAGCAAACCAATGATGGGAGCAGCTACTGAAAATATTAGAAGAAAATTTAGCATCAGGAGTCAGTACTGTGAGTTCTACAGGGTATATTCGCTTGAAAATTGTGTATAGGCGTTACTGCAAAAACTGCAGAACTCCCCCTCCATCCACCTACCCCAGGGCAGAGATGTTGGAAAATGGGATTGAACTCTGATCTCCTGGGATTCCTTCAATTGCAAGTCAATTTGGGATCTGGTAAGGGCATTGGGGAAATGCTCTTTTCCCTGCCCTCTTACCTCCTGGCAGTAACTTGGAGTCACATCTGCGGGCATTCCTAGGCTATGCTGGGAGTAAAGACAGAGATGCCTCTAATTGGCCCAGTGGAACTTATGTCAGCTGAGAGATCCCAGAAGGATCTATTATGGGAGGAAGACCCTAAAACCATGGGGGAGAATTTCGAAAAGTGTTATGCTGCTGCAATTCTTCAGCCCAAGCGGCATCTGTCTCCCCTCCTAGAATGGCACCCTGCTGCTCTCCAATGATGCTGCCGTCATGTGGAGCGGGCACTTCTGTGGGGCTCCTAATGGCACATGCATTCACCCCCAGTATTTAAATTCACCTGTCATCTTGCCACACCCACAGCTGCGCCACTGCACCACTGGAATTTTTGAGTTATTGTCTCCATGGTCAGCAATGTGAAAGGCGACAACTCTGGGGGTTAATAAAGTGCAGGTTTAGTATTTGCTCCTTGTTATGTTGTGTGTATTATTTTTCACAAAAATTGATGTAAACTAACCACAGATTCAGGGTTTCTCCATTACTCCTGCACTTACTGAGTAAAACAGGAAAATTTGTTTTTTTAACCTTTGTTTCTACTTACTCAAGTTGCATTGTTCCAAGAGTTCTGGCACTGCCATTTCTTTTGTTACTTCCAAAAGACCGGGACAGTAGGTTTGTCATTGAGGATTTTTCTTCACTTTGGTTTTTGGAGGAAGACAAGGAAGAGGATGCCAAGCAAGTCAGACTGCAGAAGAGGCACATTTATCTACTTCCTGGCACCTGTAAAGATTTGTAGTATATTTGAATAATGATTTTCAGGAGGCTGTTTACAGAATGTCTCAAGCTTTAGTCCATTTTCTTCACTGAACATATGTGTTTTCTATCAATACCAC
This sequence comes from Heterodontus francisci, assembly GCF_036365525.1. NCBI lineage: Eukaryota > Metazoa > Chordata > Chondrichthyes > Heterodontiformes > Heterodontidae > Heterodontus > Heterodontus francisci. The sequence goes on from NC_090378.1 coordinate 39,183,974, forward strand.
TAGATGGTTCTGTACAACATTATTACATCTCCCTTTCCGGAAACTAATTTTTAACTCAAATTTCAAATAAACTCTAAACTCTACATCCATTATTATGATTATATTACCATAAATCTAAACTCTCAGGTGAATTTCTGATTCTGGTTGGATGCGGCTTGTTGCATTAAAAACCTTGAAACATAGTTTACGATTATTACATTTTGATTTGAACAAAACACAAACATATCCGTCCCATTCCTCTGCCAAGGTCTGCTTGTACCGTCATAAGGTTCGATTGGCTCTTTGACCACATTCTTTCTGTAAATTGTGCCATGTTGGATGTCAGTTGAGCACAATCTGCAATTTGTCAGCTGTGCTTCAGTTGGTAGCACTCTTGCCTGTCAGTCAGAAGATTGTGTCTTCAGTCCCACTCCAAGACCTAAGCACAAAATCAAGGCTGACACTCCAGTGCCATGCTGTCAGACCTGCTGCCTTTTGCATGAGACGTTAAAACAAGGCCCGGTCTGTCTTCTCAGGTGCATGCAAAGGATCCTACTGCACTATTCTGAAGAACAGCAAGGGAGTTTTCCCTGGTGTTCTGGCCAATATTTATCCCTCAACCAACATCACAAAAACAGATCACCTGGTCATTATCATATTGCTGTTTGTGGGAGTTTGCCATCCACAAATTGGCTGCCGCATTTCCTACATTACAACAATGACAACATTTCAAGAAGTACTTCATTGGCTGTAAAGCATTTTGGGACATCCAGTGGCTGTGAAAGGTGTTATATAAATGCAAGTCTTTTTTTCTACTAGAACAAGACATCTCAGCTCACCTTCTGGATTTTATGGGGGTAATTTTGATAGATTTTTAGCAATATAAATGGCAGACACAAGATTTTGAACTTTTGAAAATAGGTCTTTCTTTTTGGGCCTCCTTATCTCGAGAGACAATGGATACGCGCCTGGAGGTGGTCAGTGGTTTGTGAAGCAGTGCCTGGAGTGGCTATAAAGGCCAATTCTGGAGTGACAGGCTCTTCCACAGGTGCTGCAGAGAAATTTGTTTGTTGGGGCTGTTGCACAGTTGGCTCTCCCCTTGCGCCTCTGTCTTTTTTCCTGCCAACTACTAAGTCTCTTCGACTCGCCACAATTTAGCCCTGTCTTTATGGCTGCCCGCCAGCTCTGGCGAATGCTGGCAACTGACTCCCACGACTTGTGATCAATGTCACACGATTTCATGTCGCGTTTGCAGACGTCTTTATAACGGAGACATGGACGGCCGGTGGGTCTGATACCAGTGGTGAGCTCGCTGTACAATGTGTCTTTGGGGATCCTGCCATCTTCCATGCGGCTCACATGGCCAAGCCATCTCAAGCGCCGCTGACTCAGTAGTGTGTATAAGCTGGGGATGTTGGCCGCTTCAAGGACTTCTGTGTTGGAGATATAGTCCTGCCACCTGATGCCAAGTATTCTCCGAAGGCAGCGAAGATGGAATGAATTGAGACGTCGCTCTTGGCTGGCATACGTTGTCCAGGCCTCGCTGCCATAGAGCAAGGTACTGAGGACACAGGCCTGATACACTCGGACTTTTGTGTTCCGTGTCAGTGCGCCATTTTCCCACACTCTCTTGGCCAGTCTGAACATAGCAGTGGAAGCCTTACCCATGCGCTTGTTGATTTCTGCATCTAGAGACAGGTTACTGGTGATAGTTGAGCCTAGGTAGGTGAACTCTTGAACCACTTCCAGAGCGTGGTCGCCAATATTGATGGATGGAGCATTTCTGACATCCTGCCCCATGATGTTCGTTTTCTTGAGGCTGATGGTTAGGCCAAATTCATTGCAAGCAGACGCAAACCTGTCGATGAGACTCTGCAGGCATTCTTCAGTGTGAGATGTTAAAGCAGCATCGTCAGCAAAGAGGAGTTCTCTGATGAGGACTTTCCGTACTTTGGACTTCGCTCTTAGACGGGCAAGGTTGAACAACCTGCCCCCTGATCTTGTGTGGAGGAAAATTCCTTCTTCAGAGGATTTGAACGCATGTGAAAGCAGCAGGGAGAAGAAAATCCCAAAAAGTGTGGGTGCGAGAACACAGCCCTGTTTCACACCACTCAGGATAGGAAAGGGCTCTGATGAGGAGCCACCATGTTGAATTGTGCCTTTCATATTGTCATGGAATGAGGTGATGATACTTAGTAGCTTTGGTGGACATCCGATCTTTTCTAGTAGTCTGAAGAGACCACGTCTGCTGACGAGGTCAAAGGCTTTGGTGAGATCAATGAAAGCAATGTAGAGGGGCATCTGTTGTTCACGGCATTTCTCCTGTATCTGACGAAGGGAGAACAGCATGTCAATAGTCGATCTCTCTGCACGAAAGCCACACTGTGCCTCAGGGTAGACGCGCTCGGCCAGCTTCTGGAGCCTGTTCAGAGTGACTCGAGCAAAGACTTTCCCCACTATGCTGAGCAGGGAGATTCCACGGTAGTTGTTGCAGTCACCGCGGTCACCTTTGTTTTTATAGAGGGTGATGATGTTGGCATCGCGCATGTCCTGGGGTACTGCTCCCTCGTCCCAGCACAGGCATAGCAGTTCATGTAGTGCTGAGAGTATAGCAGGCTTGGCACTCTTGATTATTTCAGGGGTAATGCTGTCCTTCCCAGGGGCTTTTCCGCTGGCTAGGGAATCAATGGCATCACTGAGTTCCGATTTGGTTGGCTGTATGTCCAGCTCATCCATGACTGGTAGAGGCTGGGCTGCATTGAGGGCAGTCTCAGTGACAGCATTCTCCCTGGAGTACAGTTCTAGGTAGTGCTCAACCCAGCGGTCCATCTGTTTGCATTGGTCAGTGATTATGTCCCCCGATTTAGATTTGAGGGGGGTGATCTTCTTGATGGTTGGCCCAAGAGCTCTCTTCATGCCATCATACATTCCTCTGATGTTTCCGGTGTCTGAGGCCAGCTGAATATGGCTGCATAGGTGTTGCCAGTAGTCGTTTGCGCAACGCCTAGCTGTTCTTTGTGCAGTACTTCTGGCTGCTTTAAGTGCTGCGGATGTTAAATCGCTGGGGGCTTTCTTGTAGTTCAAAAGTGCAATGCGCTTAGCGGCTATGACAGGTTCCAGCTCTTCATTATGAGATTGAAACCAGTCTGCATTTCTCTTCGCACTTTTGCCGTAGGTGGTCAAAGCTGACTCATAGATGGCGTCTCTGATGTGGGCCCACTTGGTCTCAGCATCCCCTGTGGGAGTGTTTTGAAGGGCTGTTACAAGTGAATTTAGAAATTTTTCTAACAGCTGTGGGTGAGAAATTCTGCTCGTGTTGATGCGCGGGTGGCCCTTCTGCTTGGAATGATGCAACTTCTTTGGTCTGAGTCTAACCTTGCTGCACACCAGGGAGTGGTCGGTGTCGCAGTCCGCACTGTGGAAGCTGCGTGTGATTTGAACACTGTTTAAGGCGGCTCGCCTTGTGACAATGAGGTCTAGCTGGTGCCAACGACGTGATCTTGGGTGCCTCCATGAAACCTGGTGACAGGGTTTAGTGTGAAAGAACGAGTTGGTGATGCAGAGGTTATGATAGGTACACAACTCAAGCAGTCTCTGCCCGTTCTCATTCATCCTTCCAACGCCATAGCGCCCAAGGCAGGAGGGCCATGAGTCATGGTCGGCCCCAACCCTGGCATTAAAGTCCCCCAGCAGGAATAGGTGTTCGGTGTTGGGGATGCTGCTAATGATGTTATGGAGTTGTTCATAGAACTGGTCTTTAGCTTCAGGTGCGGAACAGAGTGTTGGAGCATAGATGCTGAGTAGGTGTACTGGACCAGAGGTGGTGAGCAGTCGGATGGACAGTATGCGTTCCGAGCCATTTGAGGGAGGCTCTATCATGCTGAGCAAGGAGTTTCTGATGGCGAAGCCCACTCCATGCTGTCTTGGTTCTTCAGGATCCCTGCCCTGCCAGAAGAAGGTGTAGTCTTGCTCTGCTAGAGAGCCACTCGCGGGGAGGCGAGTCTCCTGAAGTGCTGCAATGTCCACATTGAGTCTACTGAGCTCGTTGTTAATGATGGCGGTCTTCCGAGAATCGTTGATTTGTGTAAGGTCTTCCGACAGGCCAGGACACATAGTTCTGACGTTCCAGCTTGCAAAGCGAAGGGCTGGTACCTTCTTTCCTTTTTTCATGTTGTTTGGTGCGGTGTATCAGTCCACCTTTCGGGCAATGACCCTGAGCTCCAAGCACCCATTGAAGCAGGCAGACTGTGGCGGGACAGAACCTTATTGACCGGGGGCTGCCCGGTTTGAGGCGGGCGGTAGCTGTCCAGTGAGGTGCAATGACCTCTCCCACCGACAAAGGCAACCCGTGGCGCCCAGTTTCTACGCCAATTTATATGGGCTTATAACCCGTAACTGCTGCCTTCCGTGTTGTTTCAGTCGCTGTGAGGCAACTATGGAGTGACCTCTCCATGGCGCATGCCTGGGCAAATTTATGGAGGTTGAGAGTTGCCCAGTCGTCAAAACCCCCCTCTCGGCCTTTCTGGTGGGGTCCAAAGGAGTGCAGGACACGACGTTTGGCACCAGTATGGCTGCAGGAACTGCCGGAAACATGCCAAAGGTGACACATGACCGCCTACGGGGTTCCGCTCCGGATTTTCTGTTAGGGTTTACTCCCTTAGCCTTGGTCTCTCCCGAGACGCCCACAAGGCAGTGGGGTTGTTGGGGCCCCTACACAGGTGTAGGATGGTGCCGGTGGGAGGAGGGGATGCAAGGGGGAGGGGTAGAGGGAGGGGGTGGGGGGGGGGTGCAGGGGAAGGGGGTGCGGGGTGAAGATGGTGCGGGGGTGGGCGGGCTGGGACGGGGTTGTGAGGGGGTGAGCTGAGAGGGTGGAGCAGGGAAGGGGACGGGGGTGGGGGGGGTGGAAGGGGGGTAAAGGGGGGGAGGGGAGGTGGAATCTGGTGCAGGTAATAAGCCATTTCCTCAGTGCCCACCATCGACGTCCGGAAAGCTCATCTACGTCCTTCGGGAGGTGAAGCATCATTTGGCAGACTTAGAGGTGATTACATTTGCTAAGGGTTTTTTTTTTGCAGTGGTTTAAATAAAGGCATGCAGCATTGCCGACAGTGCGCTGCAGATGCTCTCCGAGCCATCTCCCGCGGGCGCTTTGAAGTTGCGGCCGGGGGGGCCGTTCGTGGATGTTTTGGGTGTTCGGGGCACCTTTTCACAGGACTTCTCTCGGGTCCCGCAGCTCCTTCTTCACCTCAATGGACTTACCGCATGCCGTGGCTGCAGACACTCTGGACTGTGAAGACAGCAGGATCGGAGATTGAAGTATCGGCAGCTGTTCTCGTCAGTTTCATCCGAATCAATTTCATTGAGAAAAAAAATAGGTACCCTTCAATAATCAATTCATCTTGGGAGTTGCAATTCTTGGGTGTTGCTGAAAACAGAGACATTTTGTCGAAGATTTTCGTCTTGTACTCATCAGGACAATTCAAGCAGTTAACTGTCAGTCACCACAAACTGGTGCATTCTCCATGGCAACCCCTCTACCAATCAGAGTCCACTTGGTAACCAATCAGCACTCTCTTCTCATATGGTATAAATTTGTTCATTTCCTTTACATTGGTACTCTTTCGAATTGTCCTGATGAGTGCAAGATGAAAAGCTTTGACAAAATAGCTCTGTTTCAGCAATTCTCAAGTTCTGTATACCAAATGACTAGTTGCAATACTGTTATAGTTCTGGATCAACTTCATATTTCCTGTCTCAAAATCTTTCCAAATTCAGGGATTTTTTATAATGATTGGTCTTTCTCAATTCCTGTTATTGTCTCACCCAGTCTTGCTTGCAACACTGGGAGAAAGGATACTTGATCATCTTTGTCACCTGTATTGTTGCTTTCAGTAGGAACTTTTGCTGCAACACATTGACGATATCAAGCTTTGTACTTTTTTTGTATTCTACTGTCAAAATGTGTTTTTTGAATCTCTTGTTCATCAGTCCAAAGTCAGCTAAATCTTTTTTAAGTAGCTTTCTTAGCAGGTTTATGACATTTGACATTTTAGGCAGGAACTTGCCTAAATATTTAACGGTATCAGGATACCGTTGAAGGTCTTTTTTGTGTGTTTAATCGCTTCTATCTCTTTTCATCAGCCTTCAGCCCTGCTATGTCCTATGTTGCCTTCTCTTACTTTGAACTCCACTTGTTCATATTCAGCTTCATTGTAGGACTTCTTCCAATCTTTGGTCATGCTTCTAGTTAGGCAATTATCAAATGAGATTATTTATATAATAACTTCCATTCCCTCAATGTTATCTAATATTTGTGACATTATACATTGGAACATTTTTGGAACTAAGTTGATCCCAACGGGTAGTCTGGTACACACCTATCTGCCAAAAAGACTATTAAATGTGTGAAACTTTGATGAGCCTTCATGCAACAGTGTTTGGGAGTACTTAGTACTTGCCCTTCACAAGGGCAATTAGGGATGGGCAATAAATGCTGACCTTGCCAGCAATGCCCACATCCCATGAACAAATAAACAAAAGTAACCACAATTTGCATCAAGTGAGCTGAAGATTTTGGAACCTGGTAACTATGACAATGCTTCCTTTATGTTCCTCATTGGAGAATGTTCTGTTTCTAAGCTTTTATTTAAATCTTTTAGGTTGAGGCGCAGTTTTATTCATTCACTGTTTGGCTTGACTACCATCACCACCCTGGCTTGGTTCTTTGATTTTCCAACCCAGGTGTTCTGATTTGGCAAATCTCCTGGGGTCAGATGCATTTGAATGTTGGTGTCAGGCGCACAGCAGTATTTCTGGTCTTGCTGGTTGACCTGCCTCATATGGTGGGGGTGGGGGGTGGGGTGGGAGCTGCCATTAAAATAATTTCTATTTACAATTTTCCAAATGTACACCTCACTTAGTGCAATTGATTATTCTGAGATTGCCTCCTCGCCACAACGTTCCTTTGGGTCTGTCCCCAAACTATTCCAAAACAGACACAGAAAGAAGAAAAATCTAGGCCTGTTCATTGCACTGTTTCTTCATTCTATCCCACTCATTATGAATCTATCACAAAGTACAAATGGCTTTGATGATTTAGCATCTGCCTTTAGTGATATGCTGTACTTTTCTGCTCTGCATCTTAATCTTTTAAATGTATCAGCATAATGCTCTGTCACTCAGTTACTTATTGTTAGTGACTGCATCAATTCTTTTGATCAATCTTTGCTGTGACACATCTGAAGTTCAAGGCCTGGCTGTATTCACTGTTCCAGCATTTGAAACTTAGGTTACTTCACACGTCATATTACATTTTCCTACTGGTTTGATATTTTGGCCAGCGTCCTTCATCAACTTTGCATTAGACTTGCTCAATTTTGTATTTAACTTCTTGTACATGGATACATTGAGCCCCTGTGTCTAGCTTAAAATGAACAGCTCTGTTGTGCGTCTTGAGGTCAATTGCCCATTCAACATCATCTCCTGTTTGAATTGCCTCCAGAACAAATTATTCTCATTCTTAGACAGCTCTTCCATGCTATGAAGTTTGTTTTTTAATTCTTTGCTTGTCTGCAAGGATGGTTTAACTTTTTCTTTGTGTACTCTAACAAAATGGCCTCATTTTTCTCCCAGCATTGAGCCAATGTTTGACATTAATTTTCTTCCAAGTGATTTACCACTTCACTGATAATCCATTACCTGCTGTTGGTCAGCTAGATCTGATTATATTTTGGTGTGTTAAGACATAATTTATCAAACTGCTGGTATTAAATACGTTGTTGCGACCAGGTGAGGAAGTGGTCTCAGGCTCCCCTTTCGCCCCTTCTCTGGTTTGACCGCAACAGGGTTTATTCTTTTAAACACAGTGGTTTAACTTACCACCTCAGTGAGCACTTGCTCCTGTTCCTGTAATTACAATGGCAAATGAACCAACCAGACAGGTTTTCTTGAGTTTAAACAAGAAAGATGTAAGTTTATTAACCTTCTCACTCTAAGCCGGTTAAAAATTATTAAAAGATATGATGCATCCACTCTCACATGCATACGAGAGGCACACACACACACAAATATATACAGAGGGGAAGAAAGAGTTGTGAGGTTGAAGTAAAGTCTGTAATAAATGGAATTCAACTACTGAGTTGCAGTGTCCTTAATTGAAGTTAAAGTCTTGGTGGGGCCATGTGCACAATTCAGGCTTGCTTCTCTGGCTCCAGAAGGCTGAAGAGAGGTTTTATCCATCTTCTTGGTGGTCGTCTATAAGATTCTGTAGTCTTGAGGTTTAGTAGCTGCCACAGTGGTTTCCCTGGGACTTTGCTGGATATAGAGAGAGAGATGCTTTCTTCTTGGAGTTCAGTTATAGTCTCTTTCCTATCTGAGGCACAAAACAAAACCTCAGTGTTACACCAGCATGTATGTCATGTGATCATCTCTTTGTCTGAAAGCAGAAGTTTTTTTGGAAGGTTGACTTTTGATCACCCTCATTGACAAACCATCCTAGGTAGTTGAACCAGAGCACACCCCTATTGTTCTTGCTAAACTAGGACAATATTGCAGCGATAGTACTGAAGACCTGTGCTCCAGAACTTGCCGCACCCATAGCCAAGCTGTTCCAGTACTGCTACAACACTGGCATCTACCCGGCAATGTGGAAAATTGTCCAGGTATGTCCTGCACACAAAAAGCAGGACAAGTCCAACGCAGCCAATTACTGCCCATCAATCTACTCTCAATCATCAGTAAAGTGATGGAAGGTGTCATTGACAGTGCTATCAAGCACCACTTGCTTAGTAATAACCTGCTTAGTGTTGCTCAATTTGGGTTCCACCAGGGCCACTCGGCTCCTGACCTCATTACAACCTTGGTTCAAACATGGACAAAGGAGCTGAACTCAAGAGGTGAAGTGAGAGTGACAGCCCTTGACATCAAGGCAGCATTTGACTGAGTACGGCATCAAGGAGCCCTAGCAAAACTGAAGTCAATGGGAATCAGGGGGAAAAGTCTCCACTGGCTAGAGTCATACCTAGTGCAAAGGAAAATGGTTGTGGCTGTTGGAGGTCAATCATCTCAGCTTCAGGACATCACTGCAGGAGTTCCTCAAGGTAGTGTCCTAGGCCCAACCATCTTCAGTTGCTTCACCAATGACCTTCCTTCAATCATAAGGTCAGAAGTGGCGATGATGATTGCACAATGTTCAGCACCATTCGCAACTCCTCAGATACTGAAGCAGTCTGTTTAGAAATGCAGCAAGACTTGGACAATATCCAGGCTTGGGCTGATAATTAGCAAGTAACATTCACGCCACACAAGTGCCAGGCAATGACCATCTCCAACAAGACAGAATCTAACGATCTCCCCTTGACATTCAATGGCATTATGATAGCTGAATCCCCCACTATCAACATCCTGGGGGTTACCATTGACCAGAAACTGAACTGCAGTAGTCATATAAATACCGTGGCTACAAGAGCAGGTCAGAGGCGAGGAATCCTGCAGTGAGTAACTCACCTCTTGATTCCCCAAAGCCTGTCCACCATCTACAAGGCACAAGTCAGGAGTGTGATGAAATACTCTCCACTTGCCTGGATGGATGCAGCTCCATCAACACTCAAGAAGCTGGACACCATCCAAGACAAAGCAGCCCGCTTGATTGGCACTCCATCCACAAACATTCACTCCCTCCATCACCAACGTACAGTGGCAGCAGTGTGTACAAGATGCACTGCAGCAACGCACCAAGGCTCCTTAGACAGCACCTTCCAAACCCGCGACCTCTACCAACTAGAAGGTGAATGGCAGCAAATGCATGGGAACACCACCACCTGCAAGTTCCCCTCCAACCCACACACCATCCTGAGTTGGAACTATATAATCGTTCCTTCACTGTTGCTGGGTGAAAATCGTGGAACTCCCTTCCTAACAGCACTGTGGGTGTAGCTACCTCACATGGACTGTAGTGGTTCAAGAAGGCAGCTCACCACCACCTTCTCAAGGGCAATAAGGGATGGGCAATAAATGCTGTCCTAGCCAGTGATGCCCACATCCCATGAATGAATAAAAAAAAGGTAATTACCTCTGTCTCCTAGCCAGTTTTTCGCTTCTCATATGCGTGGCCATCTTTAGCTGTTCAGTTCTGCCTCTTAAAAGTTATTTGTAATGTCCAGTAAAAGGTCTCAAGCAGTGTTCCATATGACGAAATTAATATTTCCATTTGGCGTGTGTGGTTTCCGTCACAACGTGCACTATTTAAAGGTTGCTGGTTTCAGATCTCTGCAGGTGAATTGCTCTCTGTAGACCGAGACATTGGGAATTTCCTTGGGGGGTTTACCCAATCGGCCACTGTAACTTTGGCAGAAGATGGGTGAAAATTCTGTTTACATGGTTTATCCAGGGTTTTGGCAAACGTTACATTGGAAATTCCTAGCAGGACTATTTTTCCTTAAACTCACTGACTTAACCATCTCTCATTCTGACTACAATTCTATCTTTAATGAGACTGCCTGTTTACAAGGATGGTATTCATCTGTTTCATCCATAATATTTATCTGAGGTGTGAAACATTCCTCAAAGTTGTCCATTATAATCCCTATCCCCTCTCTATCATATGTCACTCACATTCAGTAAAATACACATCTGCACTTTGTATGCTTTATTTCCTAAAATAGTTAATTTTGGATACAACTAAAAGCGCTATTTCTATTTTCACTAGGCTTCCACAAAATTTCCTTATGGTCTCATATTAACTGGAAGTTTTAAACGTTTCATTTTTTTCCCCTAGTATTGACACAATATAAAAGTTTGTAAGCTGTCTGAACAACAACTCTTAGGAGACTTCAACATGTCTCAAGCTTTCTTCAAAATATTTGTCCTGTTCTCTGAGCAGCTGGAATTCATATATCAGTCTCGATTCTGACAACTAAATGGTTCTGCACAGCATATAGAACAAATTTCACGAGAGGTTCAACCAACCTCTTTCTGTAACTCTGTCTGTATCATATGCCTGTTTTTGTGATTTCTTGGTCAGAGATGTGGGGTGGGGCGAGGGAAGTGGGCGCAATTGGATTTGGCCCGTTTTCAGGCACAGGGGAATGCAATGCCCAGTCCCATTGTGGCAGACAGCATGCAAACTTCATGCTGCCTCCTCACTTCATTGATTGCAGTGTGCAGCCCAGGGTGGAACCACGAGAGGGCTGAGACACTGGCTAGGACAGAGAGGGCTCTCACATTTTCTGATGCAATGCTGAAGGCACAGTAGGTGGAAAAGAGGGGAGAAGCAATGTTTCTGCAGGTGGTCAATGCTGTGCTGTTGCTTTCTCTCCTCCTCCTGGGGCTGCTGTGGTTGCACGGTAGGAAGTACTTGGGTGGCTGAAAGGAGAAAATCAGAAGGGGAGAGTTGGGGTGAGGGAAGAGGACTGCGGCTGAAATTAAGGGGTCTGCAGCTTACTCATCATGACAGAAAGCAGGATGAGGGTGAGCTAGGAGTTGAAAAGGGGAATAAGACTGTCAGATGGACAGCCAGAATGCAGACAAGCAATGTGGCACTCCTTGCAAAAGATTATTAGAAGACTTTTGGAGAAAACTTCATACCATAGGGAAGCTTTGTGTAGGAGTATAACCTTGTGTGCGTTTATCATGAGATACTGCTGACTCTCTTGATCCACATTGAGCTATGCATAAGCATAGGACAGATCCAACTTCATGAATAGCTTGGATCCCGCTAACTCCACATACATATCTCGAGACATCAGTAGCGAATACTGCTCATCATCCACTGTCTGACGTGGGCACTAATACAAATGGGGTTTCCCAATCACTGTGGCCAGTTTTCACTAGCACACCATTTCTCTTTAGCTCCTCCTCAACCTGGGTTTTGAGCGTACAAGGAAACAGCCTAGCCTGATAATATACTGGTTTTGTGGCCTGATTTGGATGTGCACTTTCACACCAATTATGCCTTCATAGCTGTCCTCAAAAATGTTCCTGTAACGATTCAATAGCTGATCAAGCTTCTTGGTTGTCTCAGCTTGGGAAACATGCTTCCAGTCTAACTTCAGTATACGAAGCCAGTTTTTGCCCATTAATGTTGGTTTGTTGACATATCTCGCTACAACAATGGGTAACTTGAGGGACTTGCCCTTATATTAGACATTGCACTCAATTTGTCTACATGTTTCTAACACCTCACCAGAGTAGATTTTCAACTGAACTGTGCTCTCAGTTAGAGGTACATCATGGAATTTGCTTTTGTACGTATCGCTACTCATAATGGAACAATCTGCAACCATATCGATACGTAAGTTGATATGCCATTGATTTACCAACAACTTTGTACAAAAGTTTCTGTCATTTGAGTGACTGCTAGTGGAATAAATGCAGTACAGCCCTAGTTTCTCTTTGCTTAGACAGTCTGGATTCATCTCAAGATTGTGAACTCCACCCTGGAGTGGACCTGTGGGGAGAACGCCGAACAAGGAGCGGATAAATACAGCCCGTGGATCGCGGCCTAGCCACTTACCTTCCGGGAGCAGAGCGGAGTCCAGGCGCACCGGAGTTTTGAAAAAAGAAGAAAAAAAGTCACCAGTGACAGGGGCGGTGCAGTGGTTAGCACCGCAGCACAGCAGCCTCACAGCTCCAGTGACCTGGGTTCAGTTCTGGGTACAGCCTGTGTGGAGTTCTCCTTGCAAGTTCTCCCTGTGACCGTGTGGGTTTCTGCCAGGTCCTCCAGTTTCCTCCCACAGCCAAAGACTTGCAGGTTGATACGTAAATTGGCCATTGTAAATTGCCCCTAGTGTAGGTAGGTGGTAGGAGAATGTGGTAGGGAATATGGGATTAATGTAGGATTAGTAAAATGGGTGATTGATGGTCAGCACAGACTTGGTGGGCCAAAGGGCCTGTTTCAGTGCTGTATCTCTCTATGACTCTAAGGCAGGAACATACCATCATCCTGAATGTTCTTAGCAACACCGGATGGCCCAAGCTTTGTCACACCATCTCCATGACATGAAGAACTATCTCCACTGTAGGCCTCAGGAAATGCAGAAGTCTGTGCCTCCGCCTGCTCTGCTTCAGTCTATTGTGTGCCATCTCGTCCTGCAAGAGAGAGGGAAGAATGTCAGTGATTGTGAAGCACTGTGTTTCGGTGATACGCCTGCCACAGCTTTTTCCTATTAGCTCTTGGGATGTGAGCGTCGCTGACAAGGCCAACATTTATTGTCCATCCATAATTGCCCTCGAGAAGATGGTGGTGAGCCACCTTCTTGAACCGCTTCAATCCATGTGGCGTCAGTACACCAACGGTGCTGTTAGGAAGGGATTTCCAAGCAACAGTGACGGAATGGCAATATAGTTCCAAGTTAGGATGGTGTATGACTTGGAGGGGAACTTGCAGGTGGTGGTGTTCCCATGCATCTGTTGCCCTTGTCCTTCTAGGTGATAGGGGTCATAGGTTTGGAAGGTGCTCTCACAGGAGCCTTGGTGAGGTGCTGCTACCCGACCCAAACCCGACGGGACTGATGACATGTGTCGGGCTCGGGTCGGGTTGAACCCCTCTTCCGGTTCCGGCTTTCGGGCTCGGGTCGGGCCAGGTCTGGGTTGGGCCAGACACACACGGTCAGTGCTCTGCTGATAAGTATTGAAATTAAAAAGCGTACCTGAGCTGGGAGTCCAGGACGAAACTGAGTCTGCGCAGTGAGCGGTTGACGTCTCTGTGACATAATCATACACACGCTGCAGCTTCCTCGAGGTTTGGTGTCAGGAAGGTAAGTAAAGGGATGGTTGGGTCCGGTCAAGTCGGGGTCGGGCACGGGTCGGGTTGGGCTCGGGGCAAAATTGGAGGGACTCGGTCGGGTTGGGCTCAGATCCGCTGTGGTTCAGGCAGGTTCGGGTTGGGTTCTTTTTCCTGACCTGAGCAGGCCTTTACTGCAGTGCATCTTGTAGATGGTACACACTGCTGCCACTGTGCATCAGTGGTGGAGGGAGTAAATGTTTGTAGTGGATGGGGTGCCGATCAAGCAGGCTGCTTTGTCCTGAATGATGTCATGCAGGCCTCCACCTGCCAAGCATGAGGCATATTAATTTCACCACATGGACATTAAATTTCAAACTGTTGTTGAAGTGAGGGAAGGACTTGCTTTAAAAAAATGCCAGATCTTAGCTGGAAAGACATTTGCATATTAACAGACAATGTTTGGAAGGATAAAGCAACCATTCCCTGACACATTCAACCCACAATGGACTTTTGATCACCAGACATTGAAGGTGGGGGTGCTCACATTCCAGTTTGACTGCTAAGCTGGCCAAATACACAAGCTAGTCACATGACTAACCTGCTGTACAAACAGTTTGGGCAGAAGGCAGAATGCTCCTAGACTGAGAAGATCTCTCTTAGCTGGCTTGCCACAGCCTCTCCTGCCTGCTCCCATCCCTTTCTCACAAGCCTGTGAATCCACTGAAGGCACATGAACCCCAAGAGAGAAAAGTCTCCTACACCGAACAAGGTTTAAGAAGAATACTGGGCCCCAACAAAAAGCAAGATCTACCTACAATCGAGGACTCTACAGTGAGCTCGAAGAACCATAACACCAATTCTTCAGATATTGCCTCAAACTTTTCCACTTTATTTTTCTTCTGCTCTTTTCTGTCTCTTTTTGCATGTATGTATCGTATATGCATGCTAGTGTGGGCACGTCGTGTATCCGTTGCTGTCTACTGAATTAGAGTTTAAGTTCAAGTTTAATAAATTTCAACTTTTCTTCTTTAAACCTAAGAAAACCTGTTTGTGCTTTTTATTTGCCTTATAATTGGAAGAGCTTTGAAGAGCTTATAACTTTGAAGAGCTGGAACCTGTCATAGCCGCTAAGCGCATTGCACTGCTGAACTACAAGAAAGCCCCCAGCGAGTTAACATCCGCAGCACTTAAAACAGCCAGAAGCGCTGCACAAAGAACAGCCAGGCGCTGCTCAAATGACTACTGGCAACACCTATGCAGTCATATTCAGCTGGCCTCTGACACCGGAAACATCAGAGGAATGTATGATGGCATTAAGAGAGCTTTTGGGCCAACCATCAAGAAGATCGCCCCTCAAATCTAAATCAGGGGACACAATCACTGACCAATGCAAGCAAATGGACCGCTGGGTTGAGCACTACCTAGAACTGTACTCCAGGGAGAATGTTGTCACTGAGACCGCCCTCAATGCAGCCCAGCCTCTGCCAATCATGGATGAGCTGGACGTATAGCCAACAAAATCGGAACTCAGTGATGCCATTGATTCTCCAGCCAGCGGAAAAGCCCCTGGGAAGGACGGCATTACCCCTGAAATAATTAAGAGTGCTAAGCCTGCTATACTCTCAGCACTCTATGAACTGCTTTGCCTGTGCTGGGTTGAGGGAGCAGTACCACAGGACATGCGCGATGCCAATATCATCACCCTCTATAAGAACGAGGGTGACCGCGGTGACTGCAACAACTACCGTGGAATCTCCCTGCTCAGCATAGTGGGGCAAGTCTTCACTTCAGTCGCTTTAAACAGGCTCCAGAAGCTGGCTGAGCGTGTCTACCCTGAGGCACAGTGTGGCGTTCGAGCAGTGAGATCGACCATTGACATGCTGTTCTCCCTTTGTCAGCTACAGGAGAAATGCCGCGAACAACAGATGCCCCCCTACGTTGCTTTCATTGATCTCACCAAAGCCTTTGACCTCGTCAGCAGACGTGGTCTCTTCAGACTACTAGAAAAGATTGGATGTCCACCAAAGCTACTAAGTATCATCACCTCATTCCATGACAATATGAAAGGCACAATTCAGCATAGCGGCACCTCATCAGACGACTTTCCTATCCTGAGTGGCGTGAAACAGGGCTGTGTTCTTGCACCTACACTGTTTGGGATTTTCTTCTCCCTGCTGCTCTCACATGCGTTCAAGTCTTCAGAAGAAGGAATTTTCCTCCACGCAAGATCAGGTGGCAGGTTGCTCAACCTTGCCTGTCTAAGAGCGAAGACCAAAGTACGGAAAGTCCTCATCAGGGAACTTCTCTTTGCTGACGATGCTGCATTAACATCTCACACAGAAGAGTGTCTGCAGAATCTCATCAACAGGTATGCGGCTGCCTGCAACGAATTTGGCCTAACCATCAGCCTCAAGAAAACGAACATCATGGGACAGGACGTCAGTAATGCTCCATCCATCAATATCGGCGACCACGCTCTGGAAGTGGTTCAAGGGTTCACCTACCTCGGCTCAACTATCACCAGTAACCTGTCTCTCGATGCAGAAATCAACAAGCGCATGGGAAAGGCTTCCACTGCTATGTCCAGACTGGCCAAGAGAGTGTGGGAAAGTGGCGCACTGACACGGAACACAAAAGTCCGAGTGTATCAAGCCTGTGTCCTCAGTACCTTGCTCTACGGCAGTGAGGCCTGGACAACATATGTCAGCCAAGAGCGACGTCTCAATTCATTCCATCTTCGCTGCCTCCGGAGAATCCTTGGCATCAGGTGGCAGGACCGTATCTCCAACACAGAAGTCCTCGATGCGGCCAACATCCCCAGTTTATACACCCTACTGAGTCAGCGGCGCTCGAGATGGCTTGGCCATGTGAGCTGCATGGAAGAGGGCAGGATCCCCAATGACACATTGTGCAGCAAGCTCGCCACTGGTATCAGACCCACCAGCCGTCCATGTCTCCGCTTTAAAGACATCTGCAAATGCGACATGAAGTCCTATGACATTGATCACAAGTCGTGGGAGTCAGTTGCGAGCGATCGCCAGAGCTGGCGGGCAGCCATAAAGGCGGGGCTAAAGTGGTGAGACGAAGAGACTTAGCAGTTGGTAGGAAAAAAGAAAGAAGCTCAAGGGGAGAGCCAACTGCGAAACAGCCCTGACAACCAATTTTATCTGCAGCACCTGTGGAAGAGTCTGTCACTCTAGTATTGGCCTTTATAGCCACTCCAGGCGCTGCTGCACAAACCACTGACCACCTGCAGGCGCTTACCCATTGTCTCCCGAGACAAGGAGGCCAAAGAAGAAGATAATTGGAAAACAGTGAACAAGGATTCACCAAAGGGGAGCTAAAAACACGGTGTGTTTAAAATTAAACCCTGTTCCAGTAAGACCAGATGAAGGCTAAGAGGGACCCTTAAACACCTTTCTCACCTGGTCTTAACAATGGTGTCGAGCTTCTTGAGTGTTTTTGGAACTGCACCCGTCCAGGCAAGTGGAGCGTATTTAATCACACTCCTGACTGTGCCTTGTAGGTGGTGGACAGGCTTTGGGGAGTCAGCAGGTGAGTTATTTTCTGCAGAATTTCCAGCCTCTGACCTGTTCTTTTAATATCTACTTGGTTGTTCCAGTTAAGTTTGTGGTCAATGGTAACCCCCAGGATGTTGATAATGGGGGTTTCAGCAATGTTAATGCCATTAAATTTCAAGGAGAGATGGTTAGATTCTCTCTTGTTGGAGATGGTCATTGCCTGGCAGTTGTTCCATGCGAATGTTTCTTGCCACTTATCAGCCCAAGTCTGAATGTTGTCCAGGTCTTGCTGCATGCGGGCATGGACTGTTTCAGTGTCTGAGGAGTTGCAAACGGAACTGAACAACAAACATCCCCACTTCTGACCTTATGTTGGAGAGAAGGGTATTGATCAACCAGCTGAAGATGGTTGGGCATAGGATACAACCCTGAGAAACTCCTGCAGCGATGTCCTGGGGCTGAGATGATTGGCTTTCAACAACCACAACCACCTTCCTTTGTGCTAGCTGAATAACTGGAGGCATGTGGAGACAGTGAGAAGTGGATGTGAAGCTGGCAGCATTGTTAGGTGTATGAGGATAAAGTGGAGTATCTAGATGTTATGACTGCCAGGGAGTGCTGACAGGTGAGTGATAGGGGTGTGGTGTATTGTGCAGCATGAAAGGCTGGTGGAGTGGACGTGTTGGAGATGTTATGCAAAGATGCATTCACTGACTTTAACCACCCCTGTGAAGTCATCAGAATTCATGTGGCACAGCAGCCAGATGCAGACTGCAAGAGATGACCTTTCTGCCCACCTGATCCCACTCCCTTCTGAGGGTGTTGCTTTAGGGCCTCCTGGACCCCGCAAAACCATGGTGTCTCCCCTCCTGCCCACCTCCACCACTAAGGCCTCCAACGCCATTACTCTGACTCTAAAGCTCTCTCTCTGTCCAGGTGTTCCAATATCCTTGTTTAGAATTATAGCAATAGAAGTCAGGAGCTGCCTCCTGTCCTTCAGTGTAGCTTCCCTTTAAGAGGGACCGACTGCCTTTAAGAACAGGAGGTTGGCTGCACTATGTGCTATCGGCAAACCCTGCTCAGCTCCATGCCAGGCGCAGAGGCAGCCAGCAGTATGGCAGACACTCACTCAGCCCTACAGCACAATTAGGTAAATGAGATGGCAGCACCAAATTTGCATGTTGCCTACCTCCACCAGGATCTGCTCCTGACTAATGGCACAAACCAAGTTTTAGCCCCTAATCTCTGCGGGGCTCGAAGAAGCATTTTTCTGGCCCAGGCTTCTCTTCCAACTAATTTCATCTGGTGGAAAATCACAATGGCTTTCCTGCTCAGACACCAGTTAAAATAGCATTCAGGGCCCAGTGAAGACAATGGACCCTAATTTGCACATTTAAAGAAGGACCCTGCCAGTTTCAGCTGGGTGTCCTTGCCGTCTGCTCAGAAGAACAGGTTAAAATGAAAGGCAGCAGAAATGAAGCAGAACATTGGTGGAAAAGTCTCCCAGCCTATTTTAACAAACTATGAGCCTTTTACAAACTATTTAAGTGCTGCACTGTTCCATCCCTTGGCCAAAGATTCAGCCTCCTGCATCCACATTTATTGAGCCAGCCACTGGGTTTTGCCAGCCTTTTTGTTACCCAAATAGCCTTTACAAAGGCTGCAAATATATATGAAAAATATTGGCAGCTTTTGTTATGAACGTTTACACGAAGTCTACTGGATGAAAGCAAACAAAGTAAAACATTTTACAGCCATTGGAGCACTTTTGGAATGTAGGGCTTGATTTTCCCTGCGGGTCTCTGAACCCCATCATCAGCCTCAAATATAGGTCAGAAGCCCACACTGTGTGGGAAACAGTCACTCATTATGATTTTCTCCGGCGCTGCCAATTAATGGCCAGAGGGCAGGCTCGCTGTCCAATTATGGATCGCGGGCGGGCTCTCAAAGCTGGAGGGCCAATCAGTGGCCATCCAGCTCGAAAGCAGCAGGAGGATACAGTGGAAGGTAAGTGAGGGAGACGGCGAATCAAAATGGAGGCACCCTCGCTCTCCAACATTTTAAAAGTTTAAATAAAGAATGGCTTTTGCAGCCAGGCCACCACTTTGTGGTGGTGGGGGTGGTGGGGGCGAGGGGGGGAACCCCTCTACAGAGCAGCCTGTGGCTTCGGAAGTTCCGAAGAAGGGTCACTGACCTGAAACGTTAACTCTGCTTCTCTTTCCACAGATGCTGCCAGACCTGCTGAGTGGTTCCAGCATTTCTTGTTTTTATTTCAGATTTCCAGCATCCGCAGTATTTTGCTTTTATATTGCATTGTACTAAGTATTGCTGATGAATCCCTATCAAATTTATTGCAGTCTAAGGAAGACCTCACCCTAGAAAAAAAAATACAGCTGGTGAGACAAGCAGAGGTCTGTAAGCAGAACAGAGCAATCCTGAGAGGTGAAGAAAAACTTTGGTTCAGGAAACCATACAGTTCCTTAAGCACAGGACTGTAAAAGAAGCACTTGAAAAGAAGGTACAGTTGGGAGGGAAGGTACACGATGCCATAAAACCCTGCCAGCGCTGTGGCGCCAAAAAGACGCACAGGCACGAACAGTGTCCTGCAAGCAAAGCAGCATGCTTTCACTGCTAGAAAGTTGGCCATTTTGGAAAGATGTGCCAAAGTAAAACCTCTACTTTCAAAGACTCTAAAGAAAAAGTCTTCACGCATAGAGCTATTAATGAAGTTCAACCATCTCCATCAGAAGAGAAATCAGAAAACTCGGTGAGATCAATGACCCTAATCATACATTCTGGACTGCAGATATTTATGTCAACGGACCTATCATCAACTTTAAACTAGACACTGGAGCAAGTGTAACAGTTTCATTAGACAAAGAACCGTGGTTAGCAAAGCATTGCCCACAGCCAGCAGAAACTTAGTTGCATGGTCCCGAAGGGATTGAACTGAAAGTCAAGGGAAAGCTACAGGTAATACCCCAAAACAAGGGAAAGCAGATATTGTGTCTGTTCTACAGAATCAAGACTTTTCTCTTTTAAGTAGAAGAACTTCATCTTATCAGGAAAGTAGAAGATATTAAGCAGCAAGAATCCAGGAGTCACTTTCAAAAAGGCTTTCCCAAATTATTTACAGGTCCAGGAAGACTTAAGACCGAATATAGCATGACTTTACAAAAAGATGCTAAACCTGTATGCCTTTTCACCCCTAGGAAGATACTGCATCCACTAATGAAGCAAGTCCAACTTCAGCTAGAAGAGATGACTAGGATGGGAATCATTTCTCCTGTCACGAAACCAACCGAGTGGTGTTCTGGAATAGTTCCGGTTCCTGAACCTAACAGAACTCATTTTATTTATGTAGACTGAACCCAACTTAACAAGGTTGTCGCACAAGAAATTCACCCGATGTCCTCAGTAGACGAAAGCTTGGCAAAGTCATCCAAAAGTATTACACAAAGCTCAACGCGAATAGTGGCTTTTGGCAAGTCCCTTTGGACAAGAAGTCAAGGTTACTGACAACATTTATCACCCCATTCAGAAGATTTTGTTTTAATCGTTCGGTATAACGTTCGCACCTGAAATATTCCAAAGAACTATGTCGAACATTATACACGGCCTTAAAGGAGTAATATGCCATATGGATGACATCTTAGTCCATGGTGAATCCATTGAAGAACATGGCCTGAGGGTTAGAGCGGTTTTGAATCATCTACAAGAAGGCCTGACACTTAATGAAAAGTGTGAATTCTCAAAAAACGTCTATTTGTTTCCCAGGGCACATTGTTAGTAGCAAGGTCATAATGGCAGACCCGCAAAAGACAAGAGCCGTTAGTGAATTCCCAATTCCTACTTCTGTCCAAGATCTTCAACGATTCCTTGGAATGGTTAATCAGTTGGCAACATTTCTGCCCAATCTAGTGCAAGTTACTGAATCCTTAAGACAAATATTAAAGAAAGATCAAGCACGGTGTTGAATGCACATCAGGAGCAGGCATTTCAAAAGATCAAGGAAATGCTGATCTCTCCAGATATCTTAACACATTATAACCCCTCACTACCAACCACAATTGCAGCAGACGCCTCATTTACAGGGTTAGGGGCAGCCCTTTCTCAAGAACAGTCAGATGGATTTCGTAGACTGGCTTATAATGCATCTTGAGCATTGTCTGAGACTGAGGCGAGGTATGCCATCACAGAGAAAGAAGCTCTCACAGTCATGTGGTCTTGCAAAAAGTTTTCAGATTATATCATCGGCTTAAAGGTTGTCATAGAGACAGACCACAAACCCCTAGTTTCCCTACTTAATGAAAAAGAACTCAACTGAATGCCTCAGGGAAAGCAAAGATTCCAGTTGAGGTTAATGCGATCCATGAATGAAATGGTATATGTACAGGGCAAGCTACAAACGTCAGCAGATGCATTGTCCACAGCTACTGTTGACCATCCTACACTGATGTTAACTTCATTAATGAGATTGAGTCAGATTTTCAGTTCACTGCATCACAATGGACGGCAAGCTCAAGAAAGCTCCAAGAAATTCATCATGCTCAGATGCAAGATGAGGAATGCATCTCTATCTGCCGATATTGCATGCAAGATTGGTCACATCAGCATCCCAGTGGGATGGTGATGAAAATCTTCCTTGAGTACAGAAAGCACTTTACTATTGTGGATGATTTGCTCGTATATGATGAGAGGCTGGTGATTCGGGTCTCACTCCAGGAAGACATTTTGGAAAAAATACACCAGGGCCATATGGGTTTCACGAAATGCAGATCAAGGGCTCAGTCATCCATGCAGTAGCCAGGAATATCGCGATATAGAAGAAATGATTTCTAATTGCAGGTAGGTGCAGTGCACAGACCAGACCAGGGAGAACCTTTTATTTCGACACAATTTCCAATCAGATCATGGGAACATCTGGTGATGGATCTATTCATGTTTAATGGGAAATCCTACCTGATTGTTACTGATTATTTCTCAAGGTGGATCAAAGAATGAAGATTTTCAAACAGCACTGCTAAACTACAGATCTACTCCACTGCTATGTGGATTAGCATGATCAGAACTATTGATGGGGAGGAAGCTCAAAACACAACTTCCCATCCTACCCAAAAAATTACTTCCAGGGCTAGAAGTCCAGTATTACCAGAGAGTTTAAAAGTCTTTTTGAAAACAACAAGCTTCTAACTACAACAGGAGATATCGTACCAGAAACCTATCCAAGTTGATGGAAGGAGAAAAGGTATGGA
Organism: Heterodontus francisci; assembly: GCF_036365525.1. Lineage (NCBI taxonomy): Eukaryota > Metazoa > Chordata > Chondrichthyes > Heterodontiformes > Heterodontidae > Heterodontus > Heterodontus francisci. The sequence continues at coordinate 39,206,449 of NC_090378.1, forward strand.
TACGACACCAAGGCAGAGAAGGAATAATCGTTCAGAGATGAAAATCAACAAAGATCTTATTTAGTACATACTTCAGATGGTACTATAAGAATAAACAGGATAAATCTTATTTTTATTCATCAAAGACATTAATCAGTCATACATTTAGGTGAACCAGATGTTTAGTTTAGTTTAGAGATACAGCACTGAAACAGGCCCTTCGGCCCACCGAGTCTGTGCCGACCATCAACCACCCATTTATACCAATCCTACACCAATCCCATATTCCTGCCACATCCCCACCTGTCCCACTATTTCCCTACCACCTACCTATACTAGTGGCAATTTATAATAGCCAATTTTTATAATTGTTAACTTAGAGGATGAAATATTGTTCAAATGTCCAAGTTTGTAGAAACACAAAACACGTGTACTGTGCCAATGATGCTAACTAATGCGCAATAATTCTAAATAATCTGGACAAGTTACATCAATGGGCACAGGGGTGACAAATGGAATTCAACCACAGATAAATGTAAAATGATGAGATTAGGTGGAAGCAGGAAGGTGCAGTGTACTTTATATAATAATGTACTTGAGATAACAAGGGCAGTGGCTGTGTTTTTTCTGGATAAGGCTGTTAAAACAGTCAGTTGAGTGTTTGGATTTGGTTAACAAAGCAAATAAAATGTTGAGATGTGAGTTGGCGAGACCACATGGGAGATTGTGAGATACCTTGATCAGTTTTAGTCTGTATTACACAAAGGAAGTAGAGTTATTAGAAGGGCGGTCATAGCAGGGCTATGATGCAGATTCTTGAATCTATTAACAAAGATTGTCCATAAAATTCAGGAAGCACTGGAGACTACAAACCTCAATAAAGGCCATCCAAGTCAAGAAACAAGAGTTTAAAGTGTGATGACAGTGCTTCCATTTTTTTATATTTTTGAGGACTCATGTTTAAAAATTGTGGAAATGGATTCAGTTCAAAGACTGAAGAGATTCCATAGATGATGGACTTTGTTTTTTTTTAAAAAGGTCACTGGAAGGACTTGAGATTTTGTTTAAAAACAAACCCTTACTGGATGTCACATGTCTTAAGCTAAGTAAACTGCAGGAGCCTTGATGACTAGGGGAGTTGTTTACAAAGAAGTGACATGTCAAGATTTATGGTGGTCAAGAATTGGTTTCATTTTGGATATTGTTTTGAGTCAATTGGGGGTCAGCCTGCTAAGAGAGAAGTCACCAGTACATCCTTCTCCACCCCTTTGAGAAACTGTGACAATCCAGTGTGTTGATGCTGCATTTTCCCTGAAAAGCCTGCCGACTAATCCTCAACGTCGCCCGAAGAGTACTGCTGCAAAAAAAGATCCCAGTGACAGCCGTCTACAAGTAACTCGACGCCAGACTAAAAGGGCCAGTAGAGAACATCGCATATCTTGTCCTTTTTCTCCTCCAAGAATTAACAAGTATTTGGTCAAAGTACTTCTTGTCTTTTTGTAAAGAGATCTCTGCAGAGAAATTTTTTTTTGTTAACGGGTGTGTGTACGTGCTCATGTGTGTTGGGCTAATTTAGAAGAGAACTTTCATATTTCAACCTGCGTGTTAATGCTTTGCATCTTTTTTTGAATAAGTCTTGCTTTACAATAAATTAATAATTTTGTTGATTATTAAAGGATCCTGGTTAGTGGATTTTATTCTGAAATAAAAAGAGTATATAATTGGCCGTATCGGTAAATGGGCAAAACATTTACATATATGTTGTGACCTGTGGAGAAGTGGAACTAGAGTTTAGTTAGGCCACACTTAGAATATTGTGTGCAATTCTGGTCGCCACACTACCAGAAGGACGTGGAGGCTTTGGAGAGGGTACTGAAGAGGTTTACCAGGATGTTGCCTGGTCTGGAGGGCATTAGCTATGAGGAGAGGTTGGATAAACCCGGATTGTTTTCACTGGAATGATGGAAGTGGAGGGGTGACATGATAGAGGTTTACAAAGTTATGAGCGGCATAGACAGAGTGGATAGTCAGAAGCTTTCTCCCAGGGTGGAAGAGTCAGTTACTAGGGGACATAGGTTTAAGGTGAGAGGGGCAAAGTTTAGAGGGGATGTGCGAGGCAAGTTCTTTACACAGAGGGCGGTGAGTGCCTGGAACTTGCTACCGGGGGAGGTGGTGGAAGCAGGTACAATAATGACGTTTAAGAGGCATTTTGACAAATACATGAATAGGATGGGAATAGAGGGATACGGTCCCCGGAAGTGCAGAAGGTTTTAGTTTAGGCAGGCATCAAGATCGGTGCAGGCTTGGAGGGCCGAATGGCCTGTTCCTGTGCTGTACTGTTCTTTGTTCTTTGTTCTAGAGAAAGACAGTGGACTCCTCCAGCCTCGGTCGTAACAAGAGAAAGACAACAGATCTTCCAAACCTAACAAGAACACAATCAGGGAGAGTTGGGAAGCCTCCTGACAGATTGAATCTGTGATGTCAGAGACTTGGGGGAGATGGGGTAGTATGTAAATGTAAAAATGAATGTGTAAATAATATATGGACAAAGACTTGGGGGCGATGTAGTAAAAGGGTTTGAAAGGGTTAATGTCTTGGACAGAGCGAGTAACACCTCCCACTGTGATGATGTAAGAGATCACATGTGAAAGAAATTTGAGGAGAAGAAGCAGTGTCATGACCATCAGAGGAGTTAGACATGTTTATGTAATATAGTTTCTTAAATGTAATAAATAGTTCTGGTTAAACCTTACCAAAGACTCGGTAATCTCTCTGATAGAGTAACAAAATATACAACAGCTACCACTTAACCAAGCTGAAGCATGGTCACATCCCTTGATTTTGCCCATTGTGCTATGGAAGCTGGCAAATACTCTAAATTGCTTCTCAAATACTGAGCAAGGCTTCCAGTAGAGGATGATTAAGGAGAAAAAATGGAAAAAATAACAGGAGTTCTATGACAGACGACCCAAGGAATTTTATGGAGTAGAATATATAAAGAAAGACAGTTTAGTGTAGTATTTTAGTGTACTGTGTGGGAGACAGTATCACCCTCCTTTATATGTAATGTGATAATAGTGTGAATGGCAGAGTGTGAATGTTTGTCTACATGTATTAAAGAACATCTAATGTAACAGTAAAATATGTTTGAATTTTGTGATTTGGAAAGGAAATTTACATCCTCAGTGGAAATTTTCTTTCGACTTGACCTGACCCATAAAGTTCCAGCCCTTCCAACTTACCTCCACCCCTCCAGCTCCTTTCCTGGCAAAGGCAGAACCACTGGTAAAAAAATGTTATGGTAAGGTCTGTCTTTGCAACCAGCACAAGCACATTAAGCACATGAGCAAGCAGAAATACTGCTTTAAACAGGCCCATCATTTCCAAAGTCTTTCCCAGAACACAAGGCCTTACTTTCTCCTCACACTCTCATGGAGGCAGCTGTGTTTATTTAGTCTGCCAAGGCCAGTGAATTCGTTGGGGCTGTTGCCAACACTCTGCACTGAGAAAATAATTTTTCTGACAGCTGGAATCCATGACAGCATTGAACTGTTAATTATAGCCAAGAGATATAGCAGAATGCTAAGAGAAAATTTAAGGTATCATCATTGAACTAAAAGCACAAGTATTTTAAAGATTTTTGTCACCCTATCAGTTACCCTCAAAAAATCCGTTGTTTTAAAAAATGATGATCTACCTTTATTTTCTATCCATTTATTTGACTTTTTAAAGAAAAAATATAGCATGCCAATGACATCATGAGGGAAAAGTAGCTTGACAACATTACTGAGTTCAGTGATGTATGTAAGCTGAATTAATGTCAGCCGTAATATAGTTATTAACATAGTGGTGTTCAGTGATCTTGTCACTTTAAATCTGTGTTAATTCAAATGCTTCACACCATTTGGCCAAGTCCGTTCTGCAAGATAGCTCCCCCAGTGATGTCATTCTCACTCACAAATTCCTAAATTGAAATCACCTAACCTAGCACAGGCCAGAGAGGAAACCTAGATCCTGGCCTGAATTGCCCAATATTATATCACACTGTAATACCACCCACCAACTCATCAGATGAATCTAGATAATTTTAGAGAATCAGAAAAGATATTGCTAAAACTGATTATAATTATTTAGAATGATTCATTTGTAAAGTGGGGTATTACTACTAAGACTCACAAGCTTTTTTTTTATTCATTCATGGGATGTGGGCATCGCTGGCTAGACCAGCATTTATTGCCCATCCCTAATTGCCCTTGAGAAGGTGGTGGTGAGCTGCATTCTTGAACCACTGCAGTCCATGTGGGGTAGGTACACCCAGAATACTGTAGGAAGGGAGCTTTTCATTCCTTTGTATTGACTTCGTAGTGGTTAGATACAACTGAGTGGTTGCCATTTCAGAGGACATGTAAGAGTCGACCACATTGCTGTGGGTCTGGAGTCACATGTAGGCCAGACTAGGTAAGGACAGCAGATCTCCTTCCTTAAAGAACATTAGTGAACCAGATGGGTTTTTACAACAATTGGCAATGGTTTCATGGCCATCATTAATTCTTTTTAATTCCAAATTTATTAATTGAATTCAAATTCCACCTTCTGTTGTGGTGGGATTTGAACCCATGTCCCCAGATCAATACACTGGATCTCTGGGTTACTAGTCCAGTGACAATGCCACTATGCCACCGCCTCCCCTTAAGCTTAGAGCTGGTCATGAGAAGAAATAGCATAGTCTATCTCATTTATATTTTAGTCTGAATCCACCAATATTAAAGCATACAACTTGTAGTTCACTTCATTCAAGTCCATCCTGTGAGATTCCTCTGATGGGTCAGTAGGTGGTTGTACTGTGTGGTGTAGTATTGGACCATGCACATAAGAATGGCTCAAGGACTCATTTCTGATCTGTGCTAAGTTCAATGATTTCAACTTGGGAATTGGTGGCATTTTACTGTTGGGCTCAGTGGTCATCAACTATGTTGGGCCCTGCTCAGTCAACTTGACATGGCAAATCCTGCCTATAGACACAGGATCAGAGTGGATACCACTGCATCCCACTTGATACAAACATCAAAGGCTCTGGTGGACAAAGAATTTCAACACCAGGTGATGCAGCAGCTTTCGACAAACTTCATGGCAGCACTAAGATCGTCAACTATGTCTGATATAGTCAACTTGACTGAATTAAACGCAATCCTGTTAACAACCAAATCTGGAAAAGCTGCTGGTCCAGATGTCATTCACCCAGCATTTTTAAAAGCACTGGGACCAAAGTGAAAAGATGGTTGATCTCCTTCTCTCAGGTACTGGCAACCAATAAAATTCCATCTATATGGAGGGAGGCTAAAATAATTGTCCTCCTGAAGCAGAGGAAGAAAGTTTGTGAGGCCTCTGACTACTGCCCAATTTCCTTATTTTGCCCTTGTTACAAAGTGCTGGAAAGGCGATTACTCTATAAACTAGCACCCATCATTGAACCAACCATCCCAAAGGAGCAACTGGGCTTCTGGAGCAACTATATTTGCTGCAAGCAAGTGGTAGGATTCACAGGATACATCAAAGCAGGTTTCCAGCCCCAACTCAAGACTGCTGTGGTACTCGTGGACCAGACAGTGGCGTATGACACAGTTTGGAAATGGGACTCTTTTTCAAGCTCGTCATCATTTTACCTTCCAGAACAATGATGCATCTTCTCAACTCCATACTTCTGTGTGTACATTGGCACTCAGAAAAACAGATATGGGACACTGAACAACAGACACCCACAGGGTTCTGTCCTGACATCCTTATTATTGAACATTTACACCAGTGATCTACCCAAAAGAGAATCCCGTAAGTTCGTATATACTGATATGGTTAGCACCGCAGCCTCACAACTCTAGCGACCCGGGTTCGGTTCTGGGTACTGCCTGTGCGGAGTTTGCAACTTCTCCCTGTGATTGCGTGGGTTTCTGCCGGGTGCTCTGGTTTCCTCCCACAGCCAAAGACTTGCAGGTTGATAGGTAAATTGGCCATTGTAAATTGCCCCTAGTGTAGGTAGGTGGCAGGAGAATGGTGGGGATGTGGTAGGGAATATGGGATTAATGTAGGATTAGTATAAATGGGTGGTTGTTGGTCGGTACAGACTCGGTGGGCCGAAGGGCCTGTTTCAGTGCTGTATCTCTCTATGACTCTATCGTCTTTAGAGTGGTGCAGTGGTTAGCACCACAGCCTCACAGCTCCAGCGACCCGGGTTTGGTTCTGGGTACTGCCTGTGCAGAGTTTGCAAGTTCTCCCTGTGACCGTGTGGGTTTCCACCAGGTGCTCTGGTTTCCTCCCACAGCCAAAGACGTGCAGGTTGATAGGTAAATTGGCCATTGTAAATTGCCCCTAGTGTAGGTAGGTGGTAGGGAATGTTGGATTAGTATAAATGGGTGGTTGATGGTTGGCACAGACTCAGTGGGCAGAAGGGCCTGTTTCAGTGCTGTATCTCTCTATGACCTTGCCTTGGCCACGCCAACTGAAGAGACCCTGAACAGTAATTTACAGGGCATGGAGCCCACTTCCACTGATGGCAATTTTGGGCAAGCCTGCAAAAGACTGTCAGTTTGATGTTTGCAAGCACAGGCAGCCAGGGTGTTGATAAGAGCGTACCAGCAATAATTCTCATAAGAGTTCAGCTGGACATCAACGGATTTGACATGTGAACTTGATAGTATTCCACTTCAACACCCATCAGGCAAACTGAGCCCTGAAAGTCTCCTTCTGCGGCTCAGAGATAAATCATGCCAAAACCCCCTCCTATTTCAGAGTCACGCTTCATCACAACATGTTCTATAGACAACATCTCCAGAACCTTGGGAAGAAATTAAAGAGTAGGGTTCGCTCACCAGATCCACATGGGGAGCAGATGCTCAAACCCTCTATATGGCAGCACTCGACCTGGTGTACTCTACAGTGAACTACTGCTCTCTGGCATGTCTATCAAGTCCGCATGTCAAATCCGTTGATGTCCAGTTGAGCTCTACTATGGGAATTATCACTGGTACACTCTTATTGACACAAACACTCTGGCTACCTGTGCTTGCCAACATCGCACCACCACACCTATGCCTTGAATATGCAGTGTCCAGAGAATATAGCCACGACACTGAAGACATGCCGATCCAGACTGACATGACCAACCAACCACCAACACATCTCAAAGTTTGAAGGCCATTTTGAACCCTTGCCAAAGGCCTTCAGCAATCGCCACTCACCCTTGATGACCAATGGCATAATGCTTGGAAGAACTGCGACATACCAAATGGATTCCTTACAGAGAACCCCACAGGACATCAGAAGGATCAAAACTTCCTCACAAACAGTGAATATCCATCAACTGCCTCAAAACTAGTTAATGTAGATTCTGCCACCTTTCCCATAGATGGAAGATTAAAACATTCCTATCATGCAACTGCAGATCTCCTAATATGACCCTGGAGCACATCATTGAACACTGCTCTGAGAGGAAATTCCCAGGAAGCCTACAAGATATCCATACTGTTACACCAGAAGTTTTGGCCTGAATATTTGACTTAGATATTGATATTTGATTTGTTTTCTGATCCTACCATATGAAAGAAGAAGTTATGTAGGGCTAAGCTATCAGCCAGGATTGCTACTCTTGATTTGTATTCAGGACCCTTGCTGTAAAGTGTTTGCATGGGCATGTCAGTTTGGATCAAAACTAGACTTGGCTATTACAGCCACCTGGTTATGTAACACACCAACACTCATTGTGCAAGCTCACACATGATGAATGACAACTTGAGAGAAAAGAAAGAACCCGTATTTACACAGCGCCATTCATGACTTCAGGACATCCCAAAATGCTTTACAATGAAGTACAGTCACTATTTTAATACAGAAAAAGCCGTAGCTAATTTTTCAGTAGCAAGGTCCTACAAACAGCAATAAATAAAGGACCAGATAATCTGTTTTAGTGATGTTGTTTGATGAATAGATGTTGGCCAGGACACCACTCTTGTGCTCGTCTTTGAAAAGTGCCAGGGGATCTTTTACATCCAACTCAGAGGGCAGATAGGGCCTCAGTTTAACATCTCACCTGAAAGAGAACACTTCCAACAGCGCATGCTTTCCCTCAGCACTACACTGAAGTGTCAGCCTAGATTATGTGCTCAAGTGTCTGGAGCAGGGCTTAAACCTATGACTTGTTGACTCATGTGTGAGGCTGTTAACCGCCGAGCAAAGGTTAATGCCAGTGGTATCTATAGGAGCCAAACACCATCATGAGTTGCTATTTTCTGGAGAGAAGGAGTGAGAGCAAAATATTGAAGGAGAGGGAAATGAAATTTTTTATCCTTCCAACTTCAGCAGGGGGCAATATAGGATGGTCCGCCCTTTATACACTGATTGATGGAAAAGAAAATGAGGTGGAGGGTATAACAGGCAGTCAATCTGATAGAGCCCCTTTTACACTCCCGTTGAAGTTGAAAAGTCTGGCAAATTATTTTTCGCTTCCTGGAGTTTCAAACATGTCCTAATGGAATATTGTTTTCTTTGGTACTCAGTATGCTATCATTGTTTCTCCAATGATGCACAGACTTCAACTAAGGATCAATGTAACAATGTCATAAATAGAATATAAATCCACTCATTGTGTGGGAAGGATCAGGTTGAATTAATGTACATCTTGTTGGGCTTGTAACAAATTACTAAACAGCAATTTCCTCTCAACATGCTGATGTGTCAACTTTTATATCAAATCATGATGGCAGAATGGGAAAATCCTCACTGGGGCATATTGAGGCTTGGTCTGGTGCTTTGGTGTGTCTGTTTTCCATGTGATTTAAATGGAATAGTTTCTCCTTTGGCATTCTCCTTGAAACCACAATCTTCCCATTGGGGCCATTTTTTGAAAAATACTTAGAAATAATTAAGATTAACTTTAACACATGTTTCTCTAAACTTTTGGGGGAATCTTTTTTGCTAAAAATACTGAGTGCTGATAATACTTTGATGATGAAGTGCCTTGCAGGAGACACTAAGCCTGTCAGTGTGAGACAATTCAAATTAATTTCAGATAAAATAACTGACTCAGGTAGCTGCAGCAATTGTATCATTATAACTGTATATAGCCTGCTTCAGTTCTCTCTCGCTGATGATTATTTCCTCAGAGTTCTCCATTTCAACTAAAATATCAAGACAAAAGCTCCAAGAGAAATAAGATTTATTTCCTTTACTAAGTTATTTGGGCATATATTGTCTAATTTTTGCTAGGTTTAGTGAAAAAAGTACATGGAAGTGTAAAACAGAGAAATTGGTAAAATAAACACCATGGAAATACCCGAGGATTTCATTTCTCCCCTTAGGCCCATTTCACCTTATATTATTTTCTTACTTGTAAAAGCAGACTGCCAGGAGATGCCTGAGAGCATATCACACTGATTCTCCCTCTTATCTTCCGTCTCTACGGAGAAGTGTCTAGCCTCCACTCACTTTCTTATATGGCATAACTCAGTTTACAGTATTAACCAGACCACTACATTTCAGATGTAAGAAGCCTATTTGGCTACTTATTATGTGAGGAATCTTCACCGTAATAGGCAATCCCTGCTTCCACTTACGGTAACTCAGGAAACGTGAATATTTACTTTGCCAACACTGAGAACAGTGAGTGTGGGACATTTTCACCCATTGAATAACAACAATATATATTTATATGGTACCTTTAATGTAATAAAGCATCCCAAGGAACTTCACAGGATTATTATAAAACAAAATATGATACCGAGCTACAAAAGGAGGTGTTCAGGCAGATGGCCAGAAGTTTGATCAAAGAGGGAGGCTTTAAGAAGTGTCTTAAAAGCAAAAGAGAGAGGAGAGGTTTAGAAAGAGATTTCCAGAGCTTAGGACCTAGGCAGCTGAAGGCATGGCCACCAATGACAGAGCAATTAAAATTGGGGATGCTCAAGAGGCCGGAATTTGAGGAGCTTCGATATGTGAGGTTTGTGGAACATAGTTACAGACATAGGGAGGGGTGAAGCCATGGAGGGTTTTGAAAACAAGGATGCGATTTTTAAAATCGAAGCATTGCTTAACCAGGAGCCGGTGTAGATCAGTGAGCACAGAGGTGACAAGTGAACGGGACTTGGTGCGTGTTAAGACACATGAAGCATAAACAGGAGCTTTTACAATTACACAGCAACTGTGGCCAAAATTTTAACTATTACCCTGTTGCATAAACAGATTCCTTACCCTATGATACAAAGAAAACATTGCAAATAAGGATAAAGACCAGTCCTTGAACTTACACAACAAATAACATGACTGATGTTTCCTGCCCTTTTGTTGTATAGAAACTCCAGTTAAAAGTCAAATACTGTGACTATCAGTTAATCCTTACCCTGCTGGGCAAAGAGAAACATTATGTAGCTGCGTAACAAAATTCTGTGACAAGCTTCTTCAAAATAGATTAAAGAAGAATACTTCCTCAAGATTGCAGTTACTATAGAACAGTTCAGTTTCAATCTTAGTGTGTATTTTGATAGTGGAATCTAAGAGGCAATGAAAGAAAATTTGTCAACTTATTTTGAAAAGAGAAACAGTCCTTAAATTATATAGAATATGGGTATTTTAGAAATAAAGTAAAGGCAACAGTAAAATTACAAAACCATTATAGAAAGAATCATAGAAAGTTTATGGACCCCAGTCTAATCCCACCTTCCAGCATTTGGTCTATAACCCTTCTGGTTACGGCACTTGAGGTGCATATCCAGACACCTTTTAAATGAGTTGAGGGTTTCTGCTTCTGCTACACTTTCAGGCAGTGAGTTTCAGACCCCCACCACTCTCTGGGTGAAAAAATTATTCCTCATCTCCCCTCTAATCTTTCCACCAATCACTTTAAATCTATGCCCCTAGTCACTGACCTCTCTGCTAAGATAAATGGGCCCTTCACATCCACTCTATCCAGGCCCCTCACAATTTTGTACATTTCAATCAGATCTCCCCTCAGCCTTTTCTGTTCCAAGGAGAACAACCCCAGCACTTTTCAATCTTTTCTCATAGCTGCATTTTTCCAGTCCCGGCAACAACCCTCGTAAATCTCCTCTGTACCCTCTCTGGTGCAATTACATCCTTTCTGTAATGAGGTGACCAGAACTGCACACAGTACTCAGGTTGTGGCCTAACCAATGATTTATACATTTCCAGCACAAGCTCCCTGCTCTTATATGCTATACCTTGGCTAATAAAAGAAAGGATTCCATATGCCTTCTTAACGACCTTATCGACCTGTCCTGCTACCTTCAGGGATCTGTGGACATTCATTCCAAGGTCCCTCACTTCCTCTACACCTCTCAGTATTCTCCCATTAATCATGTATTCCTTTGCCTCACACTTCTCCAGGTTGAATTCCATTTGCCACTTTTCTGCCCATCTGACCAGTCCATCAGAATCTTCCTCCAGCCTATCAATCACATGGCCAATCTTTGTGTCGTCTGCAAACTTCTTCATCATGTCCCCTACATTTGCGTCCAAATCGTTAATATATACCATAAAAAGCAGGGGACCCAGTACTGAGCCCTATGGAACACCACTGGAAACAGCCCTCCAGTCACAAAAACGCCTGTCAAGAATTACCCTTTGTTTCCTGCTACTGAGCCAATTTTGTATCCACCTGCTACATTTCCCTGGATCCCATGGGATTTTATTTTTTTAACCAGTCTGCCATATGGGACCTTGTCAAAAACCTTGCTAAAATCCATGTAGATCGCATCAACCGCACTACCCTTATCAATCTTCCTCGTCACTTCTTCAAAGAAATTCGATCAAGTTGGTCAGACAAGATCTTCCCTTAACAAATCCATGCTGACTATCCTTGATTAATCTGTGCCCTTCTAATTTAGTTGATCCGGTCTCTCAGAATTGACTCCAATAATTTGCCCAGTACTGAGGTTAGACTGACTGGCCTGGAATTATTCAGTCTATCTGACATGTAAGCCCCCACCTGCCAAGAATGAGACACCTTAATTTTGCCACATGGACGTTAAACTTCAAATTGTTGCTGGAAAGAAGAAAAGGCCTGATACAAGGAATTGCCAGGCCTGGCCGGAAGGACATTTTTTGCATAGTAGCAGACACTGCTTGGAACAACAAACCAGTCCCTGCTCCCAATACACAGAACAGACGTGGTCAGACCAGTTTAGTCATATGACTAACTGACTGTTGCAGAGTTTTGAACTGAGAGTTTTAAATTGGAGAAACTGTGTTTGAAGACAGAAAGCTCTTGGCTCCTGGATTGAAAATAACCTCTCCTGTCTGCTCCCATCTCTTTCTCCCCAGCTTCGGAATCCACTGAAGACACATGAACCCCAAGAGAGAAAAGTCTCCTACAGTGAACAAGGTTTAAGAAGAATACTGGGCCCCAATGCAAAACAAGAATTACCTACAAGCAAGGACTCTACAGTGAGCTCAAAGAACCACAATAACTCTTCAGCTATTGCCTCAAACCTTTCCACTTTATTTTTTCTTCTACTCTTTTCTGTCCCTATCTGCATGTGTGTATCGCATATGCATGCTAGCATGGGTGCATCATGTATCCGTAGGGGTTAACCGAATTAGAGTTTAAGTTTAAGGTTTAAGAAATTTCACTTTTTTTCTTTAAACCGAACAAAGCCTGTTTGTGCTCGTTTCTTTGCCTTATAATTGGAAAGCAGTGAATAAGGATTCACCAAGGGGGAGCTCAAAACATGGTGTATTTAAAATTAAGCCCTGATACAGTAAGACCAGGTGAAGGCTGAGAGGAACCCTGAGACACCTTTCTGACCTGGTCGTAACACTATCCCTCGCTCCCTTTTAAAACAAAGGTACAACATTAGCAGTCCTCCAATCCTCCGGCACCACAGCTACATCCAGTGAGGACTGGAAAATGATGGTCAGAGCTTCCGCTATTTCCTCTCTTGCTTCTGTTAAGAGCCTGGGGTACATTTCATCTGGCCGTGGTGATTTATCAACTTTCAATTTAATCCCATTTATACTTCCTCTCTCCTTGTTTATCACATCCAATACTTCACACCCCTCTTCCTTAACTACAATATCTGCATTCCCCTCTTTTGTGAAGACAGACACAAAGTATTCATTAAGAACAATACCAACATCTTCCATCCCTACACATAGGTTACCTTTTTAGTCTTTTATGGCCCCTACTCAATCCTTAGTTATCCTCTTATTCCTAATGTATTGATAAAACATCTCTGGGTTCAGCTGAAATTTGCTTGCCAATATTCTTTCATGCCCTCTCTTAGATTTCCTAATTTCCTTTTTGATTTCACCCCTCCACTTTCTAGACCCCTCTTGGCTTTCTGTAGTATTGAGTTCTCGGTATCAGACATACGCTTTTCTTTTCTGCCTGATCTTACCCTGTAAGCAACTTGACATCCATGGGGCTCTAGATTTGGCCATTCCACCCCTTTTCTTTGTGGGAATATGTTTATTCTGAACCCCTTGAATCTCCCCTTTGAATGCTTTCCATTGGTCTGACACTGATTTACCTTCAAGTAGCTGTTTCCAATCCACTTTTGCTAAATCACTCCTCAGCTTCGTAAAATTGGCTTTGCCCCAATTGAGAACTCTAACTCCTGTTCTATCCTTGTCCTTTTCCATAATTATGTTAAAACTGACTGAATTATGATCATTACCACCAAAATGCTCTCCCACTGCCACTCCTTCCACCTGCCCATCTTTATTTCCTAAAACTAAGTCTAAAACTGGGTCCTCTCTTGTTCTCCTGAATGCGCCTCAAGAATTCTACTCCCTCAATTCCTTTCACATGAAAACTATCTCAGTTCATATCAGGGTAGTTAAAATCCCCAATTATTACTGCCCTATTGTTTTTGCACTTCTCAGAGATTTACCTACATATCTGCTATTCTATTTCCCTCTGACTGTTTGGAGATCAATAGTACACTCCCAGCAGTGTGATTGCCCCTTTTTTTGTTCCTTAGCTCAATCTATATGGCCTCGTTTGATGAACCTTCGAACATATCATCCCTCCTCACACCTGTAATAGTTTCTTTGACTAAAATTGCCACTCCCCCTCCTTTCTTATCCCCCTCCCTATTGCATCTGAAAACCCTGTAACCAGGAACGTTGAGCTGCCATCCCTGTCCCTCCTTAAGCCATGTTTCTGTAATAGCTATGATATCATACTGCCACGTGTATATCTGTGCCCTCAGCTCATCTGCTTTATTTGCTATACTCCTTGCATTGAAGTAATGCCAGGAGCACTGCCAACCTTTTTTTTATTTTCTTACCTTTGTTTTCTCTGCCTTGCAGACTCATCCATTAATTTTCTGCCTTCCATTTTCATTTCTGATTTTGTCTCAACTGAGTCTACCCGCAGGTCCCCATCTCCCTGCCTAACTAGTTTAAGCCCTCCCCAACAGCACCAGCAAAATGTCCTGCAAGGAACTCAGTCCTGGCTCTGTTCAGGTGCAACCCATCCGGCCTGTACAGGTTCTATGTCCCCCATAGCCGGTCCCAATGTCCCAAGAATCTAAAGCCCTTCCTCCTGAACCAACTTTCCAGCCACATATTCATCTGTCTAATACTTCTATTCCTATACTCACCTGCGTGTGGCACTGGGAGTAAGCCGGAGATTGCTACTTTTGAGGTTCTGCTTGCTAATTTCCTACCTAGCTCAGTAAACTCTTTCTGCAGGACCACATCTCTCTTTCTACCTATATTGTTGGTACCAATGTGGATCACGACTGCTGGCTGTTCACCTTCCCCATTCAGGATGCTCTGATCCACTCAGTGACAGCCTTGACCCTGGCACTAGGGAGGCAACACATCATCCTGGATTCACATCTGTGGCCACAGACATGTCTATCTGTTCCCCTGACTATTGAATCTCCTATCACAATTGCTCTTCCAGTCTTCCTTGTGCTCCCCTGTGCAGCTAGCCACTCATGGTGCCATGGCCTTGGCTCTGGTTGCACTCCCCAGAAGAACCATCACCTTCCTCAGTATTCAGAATTGAATACCTATTGGAGAGTGAGATACAGTCAGAGGTCTCCTGCACTACCTGCCTGTTTCTTCTTGACTGTCTGGTGGTCACACATTCCTCTCTCCCTACATACTCTTAAGCTGTGGGGTAACCATATCTATAAACATCTATAAGCTATCCATGAAGCTCTCATTCTTACAGATGCACCACAGTGTTGTCAGCTGCTGCTCAAGTTCCGAAACCCGGAACTCAAGCTGCTGCAACTGACGACATTTCCTGCACATATGGTTATCCAGGATGTGGGAAGCATCCTAGAGTTGCTACATAGCACAGGATGTGCACTCTAGAGGTTGGAGCAGCCCAACCATTCCTTTATTTATTAGTTGATAACCTTGCTGCTGCTAATAAACCTTTACCAATACTAATAAACCTTACTACTATTAATTAACTTTACTAATGTTCATAAAACTTATTAATACTGATAAACCTTATTAATACTTAATAAACCTTATTGGTAGTAATAAATATTACATAAAAAACAGCTAAGACACACCATTTTATTTCTTAGTTTATATAACTAGGAAATACTCACCAGCCAATCACCTACCTGCTTCTCTATGATGTCACACCTCGATTTTTCTTTCCGAGTGCCAGCAGACTGGCAGCAGCAGCTAGCCCCTCTCTCACCTTTTCCTGCTCTCTCAGTGAACTCTCGCTCTCTCTTTCTCTCCTGGGCTCTTTATGCCCCGCTCCTCTCCCACTGTTTCCCTCTGTCTCGATGAACTCTCGCTCTCTCTCTCTCTCGAACTCTTTATGCTCCACTCCTCTTTCTCTGTTTCCTGCTCTCTCTCTCTCTCTCTGGGCTCTTTATGCCCCATTCCTCTCTCACTGTTTCCCACTCTGAAATGAAATCAACACCATCAAAGGGAAATAGATTTCTTTAGTTAAAATAGTTTTTAATGACTTATTTTCATTTAATGGGGTTAATATTACAATAACAAAGCTACTCCTGAAATTTAAGTGCATTTAATTACTGTAACAATGATATTCATTTCACTGTCAGAATGTGTGAGCTGAAAAGATTAAAAATAAGATATACATATTAGGGAGTTTAGAATTTTCTTGGAAGTAGAAGGATTAACTTGTATGCTGGTACAGCAAAATCAATCTCTCAGGGAAGTTTTTTTATTCATTCATGGGAGGTGAGCATTCCTAATTACCTTTGAAAAGGAGGTGATAAGCCGTCTTCTTGAATCACTACAGTCCATGTGGTGCTAGGGAGGGAGTTCCAGAAATTTGACCCAGCGACAATGGAGGAACGGTGATATAATTCAAAATAAGGATGGTGTATGACTTGAAGGGAAACTTGCCGGTAGTGGCGTTCCCATGTGCTTGCTGCCCTTGTTCTTCTAAGTGGTAGAGGTTGTGGGTTTGGAAAGTGCTGTTGAAGGAGCCTTGATCAGTTGCTGCTGTGCAAATTGTAAATTGTACACACTGCTGCCACTATCCGCCGGTGGTTGAGGGAGTGAATGTTTAAGATGGTGAATGGGGTGCCGACTAGGTGGGCTGCTTTGTTCATAGCCCTTGAATTTTTTTCTCTTTGGATAATTATCCAGTTCTCTTTGGAAGCCGTCGATTGAATCTGCCTCCACCACACTCTCAGGCAGTGCATTCCAGATCCTAACCACTCACTGTGTAAAAAGGTTTTTTTAACTTCGCTGTTGCTTCTTTCGTCAATCACCTTAAATCGGTGTCGTCTGGTTCTGTATCCTTCAACCAATGGGAATAGTTTCTCCCTATCTTCTCTGCCCAGACCCCTCATGATTTTGGATGATGTTGAGCTTCTTGAGTGTTGTTGGAGCTGCACTCATCCAGGCAAATGGGGAGTATTCCATCACACTCCTGACTTGTGCCTTGTAGTTGGTGGACAGACTTTGGGGAGACAGGAGGTGAGTTACTCACCCGCAGAATTCTCAGTCCCTGACCTCTGTTATAGTCACAGAATTTATTTGGCTGGTCCAGTTCAGTTTCTGGTCAATGGTAATCCCCAGGTTGTTGATGGTGGGGGATTCAGCGATGGTAATGCCATTGAATGTCAAGGGGAGATGGCTAGATTTGCTCTTATTGGAGATGGTCGCTGCCTGGTACTTGTGAGACGTGAATGTAACTTGCCACTTATCAGCCCAAGATTGGATATTGTCCAGGTTGTGCTGCATGTGGACACAAAATGTTTAAGTAACTGAGGAGTTGTGAATGGTGCTGATCAATCATCAGTGAATACACGCACTTCTGACCTTATGATGGTCATTGATGAAGCATCTGAAGATGATTGGGCCTACGTCGCTATCCTGAGGAATTCCTGCACGATATCCTGGGGCTGAGGTGATTGGCCTCCAACAACCACAACAACCTTTCTTTGTGCTAGGTATGATTCCAACCAGTGGAGAGTTTTCCCTTTGAATCCATTGACTTCAATTTTGCTAGGGCTCCTTGATGCCACACTCAGTCAAATGCTGCCTTGATGTCAAGGGCAATCACTCTGATCCTACCTCTGGAATTCTGCTCTTTTGTTCATATTTGGACCAAAGCTGTAATGGGGTCTGGAGCTGAGCGGCCCTGGCAGAACCCAAACTGAGCATTGGTGAGCAGGTTATTGCTGAGTAAGAGCTGCTTGATAGCACTTACGATGACACCTTCCATCACTTTACTGATGACTGACAGTAGACTAATGGGGCAGTAATTGGCTAGATTGGATTAGTCCTGATTTTGTGGACAGGACATACCTGGGCAATTATCCACATTGTCAGATAGATGCCAGTGTTGTAGCTATACTGGAACAGCTTAACTAGGGGCACGGCTAGTTGTGGAGCACAAATCTGCAGTAATATAGCCGGGATGTTGTCAGGGCCCATAGCCTTTGCTGTATCCAGTGCATTCAGCCATTTCTTGGCATCATGTGGAGTGAATCAAATTTGCTGACAACTGGCATCTGTGATGCTGGGGACCTCAGGAGGAGGCTGATGGTGGATCATCCACTTGGCACTTCTGGCTGAATATGATTGCAAATGTTTCAGGCTGGTCTTTGGCACTGACATGTAAGTGATCCAATCAATACCAGGACGACACAGAACAAATAAAATCTGTGAGACCTGGGATATTGGTTACTGCACAGAAGGAGGCCATTTGGCCCATCAAGCCCATGCTGGATCTCTGAAAGAGCAATTTAGCCAGTCCCAATTCCTGGCCCCTTTTCTCAATCATAATCCTAAACATGATTGTGGTTCAGTGAGTTTTATTGGGTCTTATCTATATTTTATACTCAAATGCGATTATTTTCTCCTCTCTTTAGGTTACTTAGAGCTATGTTAAGTTAGCAGTGATGCAGTTTTGGTTCTTCGCTTCTGGCAATGGATATATGGAAATAATCATTAGGATGTATTGAAAGCTCTTTAAGACACCAAGGTGCTCATGTCCCTGAAGCTTTATTGCAATTCCATTTACGTCAGAACAAAAACACACAGAAATACCAAAAGTAAGAATGGCCAATAGAAATAAAATTAATCCCTGAGGAATGGGTAGCATAGTTAGCTACAGGGAAAATGGATGGTGCAATTGTTTGAAGGGGGAACTGAGTGGTGCCATCAGTTTGAAGAGTATTAGTTGACCCAGTGTATTAAATCATTTTGTTCACACCAGTCCAATAGGATAAAAAAATCTTTTCATTCTGCTCAGGGTTATAAGTGAAATGAGGTTGTCAGTTTCAATGCTGCTCTGTTTTTTTAAAAAAAAATTGTTTTTGGGATGTAGGCAACACTGAAGGCTGAATTTATTTCCAATCCCTGATTTCCCTGAGGAAGGTATGATGGATCTTCTCCTTGAGTCACTGCAGTCCTTGTGGTGATGGTGTTTCCAGAATAAGTAACGGAATGTCACTAATGCGTGTGTGAATTGACAGACAACCTGAAGGTGTTAGTGTTCCCATGGTGTTGCTGCTCTTGTCTTTTGCGACAGTTAGGTTGAAGTAAGCGTGGCAAGTTACTATAGTGCATTGTGTGGATAGTACATAGGGCAGCCACAGTGAGCCATGTCCTGATGCTGGAGAGATGGATATTTAATTCAGTGGCAGAGGTTAGGATTAAGTGTAATGCTCTATCCTGGATGGCGTTGAGCTTCTTGTGTTATGGCTGCAGCTATCCAGGTGAGATAAATATTCCATCACGCTCCTGACCTGAATCTTGTAGACAGTAGAGGGGGTTTGAAGAGTTAGGAGATGAACCACTCACCAGAGTACAAAGTCTTTGTCATGGATAATCCAGGTAAGTATTGATGGCGGCAGGTTTTCTTCTCTCAAGGGCATTAGAGAACTACCTGGGCTTATACATGAGCCTTCAAAATGGAACTACCCATAGGCTCAGACTATATTGGTTCTTTGAGAACAGGATTATTAGGACTGGGTAGAGGAAACTTATCCTATACTGTACCACAGCTGCTTGATTAAAGGTGGGAAAGCATTAATTTCCCCAGTATTGATGTTGCTGCTAGACAAGTAGTTGAATCACCAAAACTGTGCAAGAAAATATGAAAATTGCTGAAGTAACAGGCTTACTAATCCATATTTTGCACCAGTAGCAAGATTTATTGGCAGTGATACAGATTATTGGCTAAAAAATTAAACTGGTTTACCTACAGTCCAAACACATCCATGTGTTCTTCATGGAGCTGGAGCCAGTTAGCTGTCCCAATGCCAATAAGTCTGACTGCCGGTGAAATGGTTACAGGACAGATTATGAAGTCTGCTTGCTTTCATGATTTCCATGTGTGTGTGGTTTTTAGCGAGCCTCCTGAAAAGAGCTTCATTTATATAATTGTTGACTGTGTGTCGGTGGTTATATATGTGTGTAGGTTGACCAGTTCTTGTCAAGAAAATAGACCATAAGCACATGATGAAAAGAAAGCAGAATTTGATGGAAATATACCATAAAAACAGTGTTTTACTCACAACTTTTATCACTGGGATTGGAATGGTCAGTAAGGTTGCAAAGTCAAACAATGTACCCAAAGGTTTAGAGGCCATCAAAAAACCTTCTTGAAAGCTTCCAGATTCAACAGAGTATTGCAGAAAGAGAAAATAATAGACACAAATGATAAAGTATTGAAGAATGCGCATTGCTCATTTTCCTCTTCTCTCCACAACATAGTATGTTTCATCACCATGAGGCATGTGGTTGCTCCAGCCAAGTCAAGCACAAGGGAACCCTTTCCATAGAAGAAGTCACAGCCTGAGTGACTACATGGATGAATTTAGCATGAGGCACTCTGGGCATAGGGATCTGTATTAAAACAGTTGCCTTTCACCATCATGATTAACAATCTGGAGGAATGAACCATAAGTTTATGGATGAGACGTGGATCTATGTGGGTGCAAGAACCTTAGATAGAAAAAGATTGAAGGTGAATCTAGACATAATGAGGGAATGGGTCCATGGCAGATGTCTGTTACCATAGACAAGAACAGCACAATGCATTTGGACAGGGCACTTCCAAGCCTAAAACATGCTGTGCCGATCATTCAACATTATCGAACAAGAAAAATATCTAGAGTTTGTGGTTCATGAGTCATTGAAAGTGCATGACCAGTTGCTTAAGGCTGTTGCAAAAGTGAATAGTATGTTAGGATGTATAGCCAAAATAATTAAATATAAAACTAGAGGCAAAATCTTTTCTCTGTATAAGGTTTTGGTCCAATCACATCTAGAATACTACATTCAGGTTTGATCCGTTCACATGATGGGGGATATCCAGGTCCTAAGAAAAGATTCAGAGGAGGACTACTGGACTGATGCTTAGTTTAAGGACCCTTTGTTATCAAGGGTGGCTCACCACCACCTTTCAAGGGCAATTAAGGCAATAAATGCTGGCCTTGCCAGCGATGTCCACATCCCATGAACGAATAAAAAAAAAATAACTTTTTACTTTGGAAAAAGGGATATGATGAGGGGTTTTTTTGAAAAAGGGATTTGAATATCTCTGTCTAGATAGTTTGCTTGACCTAAATAGGCAGGAGAGAACTAGGCAGCATCAGTACAAGTTGCAAAATTAAAGTTACGTTAGATGCTAGGAAGCAACTCTTTTCACAGTAAAACATCAGCCCCTGGAATAAGTTTTCAGGATGTGTGGTGAGTGTGGATTTGCTGCAAGTATTAAAAAGGGAGCTGGACAAGTTCTTGCGAGTGGAAGCCATCTCAAGTTATGGTGGTTAGGTGGGTTAATGGGGATAGTGGTACATGTGACCATAGTCTCCTGGAGCCTGAATGACTACAGGGATCAGAGATGACTTTCCCAGAGCTTTCAATTAAATTGGGCAAATGTTATTTATCTGTTTCTGTTGCCCCTTCCAAGAGATTGAGTGACTGTTGGGAGTATGGATGAAAATGGGAGTCTTTGCAATGGGTTTAATGATGTGGCTGGCTGTTGACTGACCAGTTGTGAGTAGTGTTTTTCTAAAAAGTATAAATTGAAGGGATATTTGCTAACACAGCTGTGCACACAGACCTTGGAAAATCAGATAAATGTAGTAGTTTGCTAAAAAGAGTGGCAACTGGAATTTGGCAAGAGTGGAAATTCAGTGCATGGGGAAAGGAAGTACTAAGTAATTTAAACCAAGGTGCAACAGTAAATATATAAATAATCAGGATAATTAGTTAGATCTAAAGGATTAAAATTAACTAAATAGTGGATACAAATATGAAAGGGATCTAAATTGCATTAAATAAGAATCTAGTACACATAAATAATTAGATAATAAATAGGAGTAAGGGGATACTAAACTAAAAACAAGTATATAGACTTTATCAAAATGATAGGACAGCTGAGACTAGTTGCCTGCACTTCCTATGCAATATGGCAACTCTAGGATGCTTTGTGTGTCCTGGATAAATAATTATGTACGCAGGAAGTGCCTCCATGATTGACTGCTTTGATGAAGTTATGGAGAGGGTTGATGAGGGTACTGCGGTTGATGTTGTGTTTAGGGACTTTCAAAAGGCATTTGACAAAGTACCACATAATGGACTAGTTCGTGAAATTAAAGCCTATGGGACTAAAGGGACAGTGGCAACATGAATACAAAATTGGCTAAGGAAATGAAAGCAGAAAGTAGAGGTGAACAGTTGTTTTTCAGACTGGCAGAGGAAATTTAATACAGAAAAGTATGGAGCGATATGTTTTGGTAGGAAGAATGAGGAGAAACATTATAATCTAAATGGTACAATTTTAAAGGGGGTGCAGGAACAGAGAGACATGGGAGTATATATACACGAATCTATGAAAGAGCTCTCCAATTAGTCACACTTCCCTGCTTCTTCCCCATAGCCCTGCAAGCTTTTTCCTTCATTTATTTATCCTGTAGGGGAGACTGGCTTAGGGTATCATGGGATACTTGGCATAACTTAAGTCCCTGAAACTTGAGAAAGGCTTGCCCGTTAGACACACGAATCACATGAATAACCTAATCAAGAGGTTAATGAGGTGAATAATATGATCAAGGCAGGATGAGATTAGGGAAGATAGTAAGATGGGAAGATGATGTAATTAAAGAAACAGCTTGTCAAGTAAACCTCCTGTAACTGTATAACATGACTGCTCAAACATTGTACTAGTAGAACCCCTATGATCATTCATGTGAGTAGGACTTCTCCTTGCATGCTCGTAATAAAGATTGCTTGTTTGGAAAAGAAATCTGACTCCCAAGGCGTTTTTGGGTACCAGGGCAAGTCCTTACCCTTACAATCCAATTCCCTTTTGAAAGTTACTATTGAATCTGCTCCCACCACCATCTTCAGGCAGTGCATTCCAAATCACAGCATAATTTTGTTCCCTCCTTAATAAAGCTTATGACATAATTTTTTTTTCTTTGGACTCCTTGTCGAGAGACAATGGATAAGGTGGTCAGTAGTTTGTGGAGCAGCGTCTGGAGTGGCTATAAAAGCCAATTCTAGAACGACAGACTCTTCTACAGGCGCTGCAGATAAAATTGGTTGTCGGGGCTGCTACACAGTTGGCTCTCTCCTTGCACTTCTGTCTTTTTTCCTGCCAACTGCTAAATCTCTTCGACTCACCACTCTTTAGCCCTGCCTTAAGTGTATGGCATCCTTAAGTATATTAATATATGCATAGTGTACTACAGCAAGGAAGCTATCCTAAACCTTTATAAGAATACTGGCTAGGCCTCATCTGGAGTATTGTGTTCAATTCTGAACATCACAAGTTAGGAAAGATATCAAGGCCTTAGAGAGGCTGCAGAAGAGATTTACCAGAGTGGTACCAGGGATGAGGGACTTCAGTTATGTGGAGAGACTGGAGAAGCTTGGGTTGTTCACCTTACAGCAGAAAAAGCTAAGAAATGATTTGATAGAGGTGTTCAAAATCATGAAGATCATGATAGAGTAAATAATGAGAGCTTGTTTTCAGGTGCAGAAAGGTCAGTAGCCAGAGGACACAGATTTAAGGCAATTGTCAAAATAGTACAAGGGGAATAAAACTATGCTGAGAGTTGTTGCGATTCTTCTGTTGAGTTGTTCTGATAACAGTGGTGGAATTAGATTCAATAGTAACTTTCAAAAGGGAATTGGACAAATACAAGAGGGGGGAAATTTTGCAGGGCTATGGGAAAGGAGCAGGGAAGTGGGGCTAATTGGATAACTCTTTCAAACAGCTGGCACAAGCATGATGGGTCTCCATCTGTGCTGTGTCATTCTATGATTCTATGTATGTTTCTTGGTATTGGAATTGCAGGGCTCCATCACTAAAGCAGCTTGAAATTTATTCTTTCAAAGCAAACATAAAAACTGGTTGTGCAGTGTGGTTTTAATTTTATATCTACATTGAAAATATAAAGCCCATAGTGCAGGACCACCAATATTGAAAAAGAGGAGGGGAAAAGAGAAAATAAACTGAGTGGTTTGGGCTTTAACCAAGTATAAGTTTTAAAAGCCTGCATATTATAGGAGGAATCGTGGCTGAGGGATATAAGGAGTTCCGGAGTTTTGAGGTCCAGGGAAGGAGGAAGTTACAATAAGGATCTGCAAAGATTTCAACACACTGAAGATGCAAATGGAGGAAGAATGTGAAATTGCAGCTTAGAAAGAACAAGAGAAAAATCAGTGGGGTAATGTATTGAAGGAAGAAAAGGACAAAAAGGCCTTGATGAGAAAACAATCCTATTTTTCGACAACAGCAATAATTTGCATTTATATAGTGCCTTTAATATAGAAAAATATTCCAAGGTTCTTCACAGAGATGTGAAAAAATGGATGATAAGCCAAAGAAAGAGAGATTGTGAGGGGATCAAAATCATGGTCAAAGTGGTGGGTTGTAAGGACGGCCTTAAAGGAGAAGGGGGAAAGTAGAGGCAAAGTGGTTTAGGGAGGGGGCTCCAGAGTGGGACCTAGGCAGTTGAAGTCACAGCTACCAAAGGTGGAACAAAAAGAGGAGGAGTTTCAAGACTCTGTTGTCAGATGAACTGAACATTTAGAGGGATTGGTTGTATGGCTGAAGGACAGTTCCCAAAGTAAGGAGGAGTTGAACCATGGATGCAATTAAACACAAAGACAAGAATGTAAATTTGAGGCAGTGAGGCACCAGATCCAACAGGTCAGTGAGGTGATGAGTGATCGGGACTTGAGTGGGATAGGATATAGGAAGAGTTTTTTTTATTTATTCGTTCATGGGGTGTAGGCATCGTTGGCTAGGTCAACATTTATTGCCCATTCCTAATTGTCCTTGAGAAGGTGGTGGTGAGCTGCCTTCTTGATCTGCTGCAGTCCTTGGGACGTAAGTACACCAACAGTGTTATTGGAAAGGAAATTTCTTAGACTTTGTAGCAGTTTTGATACAACTGAGTGGTTTGCTAGGCCATTTAAGAGTCAACCACGTTGCTCTGGGTCTGGAGTCACATGTAGGCCAGACCAGGTAAGGATATCAGATTTCCTTCCCGAAAGGACATTAGTGAACCAGATGGGTTTTTACAGCAAACAACAATGGTTTCATGGTCACCATTGCGCTAGCTTTGTCATTCCAGATTTATTAATTGAATTCAAATTTCACCATCTGCCATGGTGGGATTCCAACCCATGTCTGCAGAGCATTAGCCTAGGCCTCTGGATTACTAGTCCAGTGACATTACCACTATGCCACCGCCTGCCCAAAGGACTTTGAGCCCCACAGTAGAATTTAAATTTTAAAGGGACATTTGTTTAAAAAAATAAAACATATTGATCTAGACCCTCTCCCACTACCCCCCAACAACTGTACATTTAATTCCTTGCCCTGTCTCCCCATCAAAATACTTAACTTATGTACCTGACCTTCCCCCCACAAAGCTTATAAACTTTTACCTTCAGCCTCTTCCCACCATCCCCTCCACCAATCATATTAGTTTGTCCCCACTCCCCCACTCTCACACTGAAATACTTACCTCTTCTCCCCTCCCCACCTGTGTCCTGCATCAGATCTCAGAACGGACATCCAAAGGCGTGGGAGTGCCGGCCACTGGCGTCAATATCAGAGGGGGACGGATGCTGGGAGCAGGTAGCACATTTATTCAGTCATTAACATTTATTTAAATATTCAGATTTGCCTTCCGCTGCCAAGCAGTGGGGGTACCACCACGAGGCCTCGCCACCATCGGCAATATGGGGCTGGGCCTTCCTGGTGTCGAGGCCCATGGCGGGCCTCTGCTGGAGGCATTTTCCAGCCCCCTCTGCTACGACCCCCGACATCAAGCGGGTCTGTAAAATTCACCCTGGGAGAACATTGTAAAATCAAGTCTGAAGGACGCAATGGCATGGATGAGGGTATCAGCAGCAGATGGGGTGATGTAGGGATGGAAGCAGAAAATGTTATGGAGCTGGAAGTAAGTAGATCTTTTGATGGCGAGGATGTGAGGTCAGAAGTACAGCTCAGGGTCAAACATAATGCTAAGGTTGTGTACAGTCCTGTTCAGCCTGAGACAGTGGCCTGGGATTCAGATTGACTCTGGTGACAAGGGTATGAAGTTTGTGGCGGGGGCCAAAGATGATGTTCCATTATTTAGCTGGATGAATCATAACTCATTCAGAACTGGACATTGAACAAGCAGTCTAACAGCACAAAGGTATTGGCGGCATCAATATAATTGGTGGGGGATAGAGCTGGGTGTCAGCAGCGTCCATGTGGAAGTTGACCCTGGGAGTAGTATTTAATTGAACAAAAATTGGATGTGTTCTACAATAGATGGGTGATCCACTCCACTGTGTTACTGATAGTAAAGTTGAAAATTTGCCCCCTCCTGCCCCATGTTTGTGGAAGATGACCACAAGTATGTAGATGAGTGAGAGGAAGGTGCTAAGTATGGTTTTCTGGGTTATTTTGGAGGTGATGGTGCATCTTGGAAGGGAAGCCATTGTTAGAGATGGTCTGGCTAGCTAAGTGCAGAACCAAGCAAGTGCAGTTCCACAGAGCTAGACAACAGAGAAGTATTGCAGGAGGATGGTGTGATCATAAAATTATCTTTCAAGATCAATAATATTACAATTAATCAATCTATTAACCAATATTCATTGTAAGCCCAATAACTCCCACAGCTACCTGGACTATACTTCCTCACACCCCACTTCCTGTAAGGGCTCTAGTCCATTCTCCCAGTTTCTCTGTCTCTGTCACATCTCTTTGGACAATTCCACATTACACACCCGCGCTTTCGATATATCTTCCTTATTCCTCAATCAAGGATTTTGCCACCCCTCCCCCCCACCCAAAGTGTGATTAATCGGGCCCTTCGATTATGTCCATTCTATTTCATGCACTTTTGCTCTCACAAATTTCCCTCCCTCCCAGAACCATGATGGGGTCCCCCTTGTCCTCGCCTTCCACCCCAACAGCCTCTGTATTTAACACATCAAGCTCTGCCATTTCTGCCACCTCCAGCATGATGCCACCAAACACATCATCCCCTTCCCTTCCCTTTCAACATTCTGAAGGGACCATTCCCTCCATGATACCCTAATCCACTCCTCAGTTACCCCCAATACCCCCTTCCTTTCTTATGGCACCTTTCCATGTAAGTGCAGGAGATGTAACACCTGTCCTTTTACCTCCTCCCTTTTCACCATTCAAGGCCCCAAACACTCTTTCCAAATGAAACAGCGATTTACTTGTACTTCTTTCAAGTTAGTGCACAGTATTTGCTGCACACGATGTGGTCTCATCTAGACTGGGGAGACCAAACAAAGACTGGGTGAACACTTTGTGGAATACCTCTGTTCAGTCTGCAAGCATGATCCCAAGCTTCCAGTCACCTGGCATTTTAATTTTCTACCTTGTTCCCACTCAGACCTTTCTGTCCTTGGCCTGCAAGAGTGTTCCAATGAAGCTCAACACAAGCTCAAGGAACAGCACATCATCTTTTGATTGGGCACTTTATACCCTCCTGGACTCAACATTGAATTCAACAATTTTATATTATAACCTCTGTCCCCATTTTGTTTTGTGCTTTTTTGCTGGTTTTTTTCCCCCTCTTGTTTCTGAATTCCTTTACTTTGCGTTCAGACGGCAGCTATCCTGCCATTCACACCTCTAAACACATCTTTTGTTTCTTCACTTGTCCCATTACTACTCCCGTTGGCTTTGCACCATGAAACCTTTTGTCATTTAAACTCTCCTGCCCTCTACCCTATCACAGACATTCTCTTTTTGTTCTTAGAATCATAGAATGGTTACAACACAGAAGGCCTGTCATGTCCATGCCAGCTCTCAGCAAGACCAACTCACCTAGTCCCACTCCCCTACTCTTCCCCCTTTCGCTTGTTCAAACCTATTACATTTCTACTTTTCTTAGTTCTGATGAAAGGTCACAGACCTGAAACATTAACTGTTTCTCTCTCCACAGATGCTGCCAGACCTGCTGAGTATTTCCAACATTTTCTGTTTTTGTTTAATATTACAATGATTATGACTTCATTAAGGAAACCTGAAGTATCAGGCATGAGGAGACTCAGAATAGTTCCCGTTCAAAAGACGTTGCCAAGGGATTTGCTGACTTACCCAATTCCCAGCTCTGAATGTCCCCAGTTGCCCTTCATCATCAAGTGGCCTATTTTTTCTCTGAATAAACCACATCATAGCACAAAACATAGTTTCCACATGTGGAAACAGATTGGCTTCTGATTCAAGCCGACCTCAAGTTCAGGCTGAACTCAAATGGAAAGTACTCCATATATATGCACACGCATGCTTTGATTACATTCTTAGGGAAATTTGGGACTGGAGGGAAAGCTCTGACACCATGGTTGTGCAATTCATCTTTGGCGGGAGCACAGTGGTTATGTTCCTGGACTAGTAATCCAGAGACCTGGACTAATGATCCACAGACATTTCAAATCTCACCACCGCAGCTGGAGATAGATAAAATAAAATCTGGAATAAAAAAACTAGTATTAGTAATGGTAACCATTGATGTACAAACCCCTCTGTTTCATTAATGCCTTTTAGGGAAGGAATTCTACCGCCTTTATCCGGACTGGCATATATATGAGTCCAGACCCACAGCAATGTTGTTGAACCTTAACCGCCCTCTGAAATGGCTGAGTGAACCACTCAGTTGAATTCAGAAAGGCTGCTCACCACCACCTTCTCGAGGACAAATAGGGTTGGGCAATAAATGCTAGCCTTGCCAGCAACACCCACATCCTGTGAATGAATTAAAAGATAACAAAATGGCAATAGTGTTCGCAGCTTGTTTAATACTCTACTTGATTTTCTTTTCCATTGGTGTCAATGCTTTCACTAAGCGGGTGTGGGTAGTGTCCCTCTCTCTCTGATGCAGAAATATACCACAATGTGTGCCTTGGTTAAGGGAAGGCATGGGATTATATTGAAGAATTAAACATGTATGTTATAGCAGATTCAAGTACTGAGCCCAGAAATTGTCCCAATATTAACATAGCCTTACTCCTCGCACGGTCTCCAGGGGAGAAAGAGAATTGGAGACAGATTTGGTCTCTCCGACAAAAATGTTCTAAATATTGGCAATACTTTACTTTTTTTGTTGGACTATTTGGCCTCTGGCTTTCACTTTACTCTTACATCATTGCAGACCATTTTTCACATTCTGCATGAGGAAGTGACAGATAGGGTGCTAATTGCAATATCTGTGAGGGGCAAGGGAGAAAAACGGAGTTAATGTGTAACACATGGTGCTGCTGGCAACATGTGAAGATGACATTTAGTCTTCAGGCTGAAGGTGCTACTTCGAATCCAGAATTAAAGACTAGCAATCGTTTGGCTGTCTGCTATGTAATTGAGCTTGATGAGCTAGCCTGAGGGAAAAGGGTAAGGAGGAGGTAATAAAGGAGAAAGACAGGGAGGGGAAAGAAAGTCTGTGAAGCAGGTAATACCACACACAGAGATTGAGGCCTAGGCTGTTCTCACAGGAAACAGTTGCAGTAGGCCCCACGCTGAGATCAGTTCTTATGGCTGTTTCAAGCATCTGTTTTACTTCTATCTTTCAGGGAGGGGGAGGGGAGAAAAAAATCCAATATACTTGGATATTAAAGGCATATACCTAGATAATGCATTATTTTGAAATGTAAAGACAACTAAAGAAAATGTAAACATTTGCTAACGAAACTACAAGTAAATTATATTAATGGTAAAATAGACTTAACTCCCCACCACACTTAAAAAAGCCTACAGGGCTTTATATTAATTGGACCACCCAATTACACAGGCTTAAATTAAATTAAATTACACAGGCTTAAATTAAATAGGGTGCTGTTGTGTAAAACTTACGTTATTAATTAAGTTGTATTACATGGTAGAATGTTATTAATTTGATGGAAACATACATTTTTGAATAAGCCACTTGATTTACTAGTATACTACTCCCACCATATGCTTATGAATTCTCACCATATATGGGTATAATTTGCTATTTCCTCACCTAATATGTACCTGGATAATTTATTTATAGACTATCACAACTCTGCGGTCTTTATTTTATCCATTCTCAGGATATGGGCATCTCTAGCAAGGACAGAATTTATTGCCCATCCTTAGAGAAGGTGGTGGTGAGCCTTCTTCTTGAACTGCTGCAGTCCAAGTAGTGAATTGCTGTTGGGTAAGTATTTCCAGGAATTTGAGTCCTGGAGTGCAAGAAACAAAACTGCGTGGTAGTTAAATTAATGCAAAGTGGAGGGGACAGAGCTTGTACTAAAACGTTCTTTCTTTAAGGTAGGACAATAAGGTCACTTCAACACACTCAACTCACTTGTTCTGTCCTCTTTCCTTTACATTGCCCAGGTCCCCTTCTTGTTCATTGCTCTGTCCCCTCCACTTCGATTCCTAATTTTAGAGCTTAAATTCTTCTAACCTATTTCCTGTTCCCCTAGTTCTTATTCTCCTCCAGGCTCAAATCTACTTCCCTCATTCTGTTTGAAAATTTAGTTCTTCTATCTCCTTGTCTTTTCTCACAGTCTTTAATTACTGTCTTTTTTAGATTGTAATCTTTTTCTCTTCAACCACATTTTGTTCAGGGCTCTTGTTACTTGATTATTCTGCATACGTTTCTACTTCCTCTTCCCCGTCCCCACCCCTCCTCTCTCAATCAGGGTACTAATTCTTTGTTCTCTTGTGCTTGAGGTTCGTTTGCTGTTCTGATCTTTTCACCTACAAACCACTTTCTCATCCTGCTCTGGTTTATTTTTCATACCTTTGCTCATTGGAGTCCATAGTTCATTTCCCATCCAAAACAGGCCTCTAGTTCCTCTTTTTCTTGACTTGGGCATTATGTTCCATTTCCCAAGTTCCCCCACTTTGGTCTTGAATTCCTCCTCATCCTTCAAGTATCTTAAATTCTGGCATGCACATCACTGTTTTGAGCACAACGATAACATTAGCTTTAATAACAAAACACTGTGAAGTAATGTCACAAAAATGAAACTTAAAAGTCAGGCAATTAAAAACTTGTAACACTTAATTGATTCATCCAATTCTAGTTCAAGCATAGAATTCTCATCTTTGTTTCTTTTGCCCTTATTATATTAATATAAGCAAAAAGATCTAAATATAGTTAAACAATAAATGCACGATCTTCCCTAATGGCCCAGTCAGTAAATGCATCATGCAGTGTGGTGTTGGCCCACAGAGACCAGATTCAATCTCTGATCTGTACTGACTTAGCTAATCTTAGCCAGGGAGCCATGAAGGTGCTCCAATTTACCAGTGTCCATAACCAGGTCTCCACTTTCCTTTTCTATTTTTCATCTACATGCTGCCCCTCGGCGACATGAGCTGAAGCAATAACATTAAGTTCCACATGTATGCCAATGATATCCAGCTCTACCTCAGCACCACCTCTCATGGCCCTCCACTGGCTCTGTGTTGTCAGACTGCTTATGCAACATCCAGTCCTGGATGACCCAAGATTTCCTCCAATGAAACACTGAGAAGACTTAAGCCACTGACTTTTATGCCTGCCACAAAGTCCATTCCCTATCCACCGATTCCCTTCCCCAACCCCATAATATGGCCAATATCCGTTTACATCTCAGCCTACCAGCTGTTGAAACCCTTTTGTAATCTCCAGATCAACTATTCCAATGGTCTCCTGGATAGCCTGCCATTTTCAACACTCCATAAACTTGAGCTCATCCAAAGCTTTGCTGCTTGTATCCTATCCTATGCTAAGTCCTGTTCAAACATCTCACCTGTGCTTGCTGATTTACACTGGCTCCCAGTTTACTAACACTTCAATTTTAAAATTCTCATCCTCGTATTCAAATCTCTCCATGGCCTTGCCCATCCCTATCTCTGTAAACTTCTACAGTCCTATAATCCTCAGAGAACTGTGTGTTCCTCCAACTCTGGCCTCTTGTGCATCCCCCACTTCCTTTGCCCCACCATTGATAGCTGTGCTTTCAGCCATCCGGCCCTAAGCTCTGAATTCTGTCCCTAAACTTTTCCTCCTCCTTTAAAAGTGCTCCTTTAAAACTACCTCTTTAAGCAAGTTTTTCCTCAACTGTCCTAACACCTCCTACTTTGACTTGGTGTCAAAGTTTTATTTTATTACACTCCTGTGAATCACTTTGAGATCTTTTGTTACATTAAAGGTGCTATATAAATGCTAGTTGTTGTTCATTTGCTTCCACTGATGCTGCCAGAAAGTGAGACTGGGCAATCAATGTTGGGTCAGGTTAGGGAAGGACAGGATCGGGCTCAGCTGTGCTGTCATGTTCTCTCCCCCATTGTTTGGGATAGAAATGCAATACTGCACTAAAGTGCCTCCTGGCTTGCCATAGTCATGTGACCTCTACCATGAGGCACTCACTGCAGGCAGCCATCACAAGGCTCAATAAAGACACAGTACAAGCAAAACTGTTGTCCTGTGAGCTCATAACATGGAGTCAGAGTGGAGCTGAGATTGAATGTTGAAGATCTGTATGGAAGCACAGCTACTAAAAGAGGAACACAGGAATGTTCAGAGCTGCTAAAAGCCATAGAAAAGGAACAAAGAAGCAGGCCACAGCTGAAAGCACTGGGTAAGACACAATGGCTGCAAATATTCCTCTCCTAGCGCCAATCAAAATGAAAGGTGATATGAAGCAGAACTGGCAGTTTTCCCACTCACAATGACACAATTATGAAATTGTGACAGATTTAATTAACAAACCAGAGCAACTATGAGTAGTAATACTTTTATCACTGTTGGGGAGAGGCTGTTACAAAATGTATTCCACCCTAAATCTCTCAGAAGAACAAACAAAACAGACAGCAAAAATTTTGAAAGCCTTGAAGGCATGCTTTGAACCCCAAGTGAATGTAACTTATGACCAGTATGCGTGCAATATTAGGGCCCAAGGTGAAAAGAGTCCATTGATCAATATGTGACTGCATTAAAATAACTCGCAGAATCCTGTTAATTTGCGCAACTAAAAGATGATGTAATTAAAGACAGGATTATATTAGGCATAAGAGATCCTGCAGTGAGAGCACCTCTATGGAGAGAGGACAAACTTACTCACAGGAAAGCGATCAACATGTGCAGAAGTGCTGATGTTGTAAATCAGCAGTTACAGCATATTCATGGTGGAATAAACCAGGCTTGCATTATGCTGATAGATATTCCTGGCCAAAAGGGAAGAAAGGTCACAAACAAGGGGCAGGATGGACATCACACAAAGGAAAAGAAGGCATGTCCCAGCGTGGGGAAAGCAGTGTTCTCACTGCAAGAAGCTGAATCATTTTGCACACAGTGTTTGGCTAGAAGGAAGCACAACAAGCAGGTATAGATGGCCACTGAAGAGATATCAGCCAAAGATTCTGACGAATCACTACACATCATACAACAGGTTGGTTGAGTTAGGTTGATAGGTGATAAATGGTTTGTGATTGTTGGAATGATGACTGCAGAAGGAGAATATCAAGTCAACATAAAGTCTCATATAGACACCGGTGCATCATGCAACATCATGACCTTCACAGGCCTGTGCGAAGTGGCTCAAAATGGCGACCCAAAAATGAAGCCCTCGAAAGTAAGGTTGAGGCTATATGATGCCACAATACTAGTGCTGAGAGGACAAATTGCTCTGAGAAATCAATGCAATGACCAGAATGAAGATCTAGAGTTCCAGATCATAGATGGCAAGCAAAAGCCACTCATCAGCAAGTCTAAAGTTTGGACTGGTAAACCTCAACGTGCAAAAAGAGATTTGAAATGTGTCACAGCAAACTAAACCATGGACTGCGGAACAGATCCTAGAGGAGTACAACAATGTGTTTACAGGTTTAGGATGTCTTCCTGGAGAATATCATCTTGAAGTAGATGAGAGGGTAAGACCCATTCAGCATCTGCCGAGGAAAGTTCCAGCTGCCCTCAAGGCCAGCCTGAAAGACAAGATAGAAGAGCTGGAAAAGAAGGGAGTAATCAAGAAAGTGACAACTCCTACAGAATGGATTAGCAGCATGGTAGCAGTGAAACAACCTGGAAGACTGAGAGTATGCATCGACCCAAATGATCTAAATAAAGCTCTGAAGAGATCTCACTGCCCCATGCCAATCATCGAAGGAATTTTGCCACAACTTGCAAAGGCAAAAGTCTTCACTACCCTAGATGTGAAGGATGGTTACTGGCAAGTGAAGCTGGATGAAAGCAGCAGCTTTCTAACTACATTCTGGATGCCGTTCGGAAGATACAGATCCTTATGTGTGCCGTTTGGAAATTCCATGGCTCCAGAGTATCAATGCAGACAGCATGAGATAGTTAGTGATCTTCCCAGAATGGAAGCTATAGTGGATGATCTGCTAGTTTATGGATGCAGAGACACAATGGAAGAGGCCATTGCTGACCACGATCAACATCTAGTGCGACTGCTTGACAGAGCTTGCTAGATGAACCTAAAGCTGAACAAGAAAAAAATTGCAATTAAAGATGCCCGAAGTCAAGTACATAGGTCACGTACTGACAACAAAAGTTCTTTGCCCGGATCCTGAAAAGGTGAGAGCGGTAGCAGCGATGCGGTGACCAACAGAAGTAAAAGCAGTGCAATAATTTGTTGGATTTGTGAACTATTCAGCAAAATTCTTGCCCAATTGGTCATTGGAGTGTGAACCATTACGCCAATGCATAGAGATTAAAAAATGAAATTGAAGTTCCTTTATCTGAATGCACAAAGCATCTCTATTAAGATAGACGAACTAGTGGCACAAATAGAGGTAAATGATCTAGATTTAATTGCCATTACCATGACATGGTTACAAGGAGATCAAGGTTGGAAATGATTATTCCAGGGTACACAATATTTCAGAGTCAGAAATAATGGCAAAGGAGGAGGGATTGCCCTGATAGTAAAGGATGACATAAGGACATTAATAAGAAGGGATCTGGCCTCAGAAGATCATGAAGTAGAATCAGCTTGGGTGGAAATTATGAATAGCAAGAGTCAGTAAACACTGGTGGGAGTAGTTTACAGGCCCCCAAACAGTAGCTATATTATTGGACAGAACATTAAATGGGAAATTATTAGAGCATATAAAAAAATGTCATGTATTAATAGTGGGGTACTTTAATTTGCATATTGACTGAGACAATCAAATTGGCAACAGTGGTCTAGAAGATTTTCCTAGAAGTCTGTAGAATGTTTTCGTGACAGTTTCTTGGAGCAATACGCTATAGAACGGACTAGGGATAAAGCTATCTTAGATCTCATATTGTGTAATGAAGCAGGGTTAATAAGCAATGTCATAGTAAAAGATCCACTGGGAAATCTTTTTTTTTTTCTTTTTGGGCCTCCTTATCTCGAGAGACAATGGATACGCGCCTGGAGGTGGTCAGTGGTTTGTGAAGCAGCGCCTGGAGTGGCTATAAAGGCCAATTCTGGAGTAACAGGCTCTTCCACAGGTGCTGCAGAGAAATTTGTTTGTTGGGGCTGTTGCACAGTTGGCTCTCCCCTTGCGCCTCTGTCTTTTTTCCTGCCAACTACTAAGTCTCTTCGACTCGCCACAATTTAGCCCTGTCTTTATGGCTGCCCGCCAGCTCTGGCGAATGCTGGCAACTGACTCCCACGACTTGTGATCAATGTCACACGATTTCATGTCGCGTTTGCAGACGTCTTTATAACGGAGACATGGACGGCCGGTGGGTCTGATACCAGTGGCGAGCTCGCTGTACAATGTGTCTTTGGGGATCCTGCCATCTTCCATGCGGCTCACATGGCCAAGCCATCTCAAGCGCCGCTGACTCAGTAGTGTGTATAAGCTGGGGATGTTGGCCGCTTCAAGGACTTCTGTGTTGGAGATATAGTCCTGCCACCTGATGCCAAGTATTCTCCGAAGGCAGCGAAGATGGAATGAATTGAGACGTCGCTCTTGGCTGGCATACGTTGTCCAGGCCTCGCTGCCGTAGAGCAAGGTACTGAGGACACAGGCCTGATACACTCGGACTTTTGTGTTCCGTGTCAGTGCGCCATTTTCCCACACTCTCTTGGCCAGTCTGAACATAGCAGTGGAAGCCTTACCCATGCGCTTGTTGATTTCTGCATCTAGAGACAGGTTACTGGTGATAGTTGAGCCTAGGTAGGTGAACTCTTGAACCACTTCCAGAGCGTGGTCGCCAATATTGATGGATGGAGCATTTCTGACATCCTGCCCCATGATGTTCGTTTTCTTGAGGCTGATGGTTAGGCCAAATTCATTGCAGGCAGACGCAAACCTGTCGATGAGACTCTGCAGGCATTCTTCAGTGTGAGATGTTAAAGCAGCATCGTCAGCAAAGAGGAGTTCTCTGATGAGGACTTTCCGTACTTTGGACTTCGCTCTTAGACGGGCAAGGTTGAACAACCTGCCCCCTGATCTTGTGTGGAGGAAAATTCCTTCTTCAGAGGATTTGAACGCATGTGAAAGCAGCAGGGAGAAGAAAATCCCGAAAAGTGTGGGTGCGAGAACACAGCCCTGTTTCACACCACTCAGGATAGGAAATAGTGATCATAATATCAATGAATTTCATGTTCAGTTTGAAAGTGACACATTTCAATCACAAACAAGAATCTTGAACTTAAACAAAGCCAATTACAAAGGTATGAGGGGAGAACTGGCTAAGGTCTATTGGGTAAATAGACTAAAGGGTATGGCAGTAAATGAACAGTGGGAAACATTTAAAGAAACAGTTCAAAGGATTCAACAAAAGTACATTCCATTCAAAAGCAAAAATGTATCAAGAAAGACCCATTCGTGGTTCACTCAAAGTTAATTTGAGTATTAGACTAAAAGAAGAGGCTTACAACATTGCAAAAAATAGTAGCAAGTCTGAGGATTGGGAGTGTTTTAGGAACCAGCAAAGGACCACCAAAAAGTTTCTAAAAAGGGAAACAATAGAATGAGAGTAAACTAGCCAGCAATATAAAAACAGATTTATTTATTTAATTATTTAGAGATACAGCACTGAAACAGGCCCTTTTGGCCCACTGAGTCTGTGCTGACCAACAACCACCCATTTATACTAACCCTACTGTTATCCCATATTCCCTGCCACCTACCTACACTAGGGGCAATTTACAACGGCCAATTTACCTATCACCTGCAAGTCTTTGGCTGTGGGAGGAAACTGGAGCACCCAGCGAAAACCCACGCAGTCACAGGGAGAGCTTGCAAACTTGCAAGATTGTAAGAGATTTTATAAGTACATAAAAAGGAAGAGAGTAGTTAAAGTAGACATTGGTCCCTTAGAGACAGAGACAGGAGATCATGGGGAATGAGGAAATGGCAGAGGCAAAGAACAAATATTTTGTGTCTGTCTTCACAGTAGAAGACACAAGTTTCATACCAAAAATAGGCAGTAATCCAGGGGCTAAAAAGAGTGAGGAAATTAAGGAAATTTACATCAAACGAGAAAAAGTATTGGAGAAACTCGAGGAACTAAAATCTGACAAGTCCCTGGGAACAGATGGCCTACACCCCAGGATTCTAAGAGAGATAGCTGCAGAGACAGTGAGTGCACTGGCTATGATTTTCCAGAATTCCTTAGATTCAGGAATGGTCCCGTCAGATTGGAAGTTGGAAAATGTTACACTGCTTTTCAAGAAATGTGGTAGAGAGAAAATAAGGAACTACAGGCCAGTTAGCCTAAAATCAGCTATTGGGAAGATGCTGGAAACTATTATTAAAGAAGTCCTAACATTGCACTTGGAAAAGCATACCGTGATTAGAACAAGTCAGCATGGTTTTACTAAAGGGAGTTCCTGTTTGACAAATTTATTAGAGTTTTTTGAGGATATAACTAGTAAGGTAAAGGGGACATAGTAGCTGTAGTATACCTGGATTTCCAAAGGGCATTTGATAAGGTGCCACATAAAAAATGAATAGGCAAGATAAGGGCTCATGGTGTTGGGGGGAATTGCGTGGATAGAGGATTAGTTAACAGACAGGAAACAGAGAGTGGGCATTAAGGAGGCATTTTCAAGTTGGCAGGCAGTCAATAGTGGGGTGCCGCAAGGATCAGTGCCAGGGTCTCACCTATTTACACTCTATATTAATGACTTGGATGAAGAGACAGAGAGTAATGTATCTAAATTTGTTGATGATACAAAGCTCAGTGGAAGGGTAAGCTGCGGAGGGACATAGAGAGGCTGCAGGTTAAGTGAGTGGACAACAAGATGGCAAATGGAGTATAATGTAGGGAAGCGTGAAGTTGTTCACTTTGGTCGTAAAAATAGAAAAGCAGAATATTTTTTTAAAAGGTATGAAACTGCTCAGTGTTGATGTTCAGAGAGACTTGGGGGTATTTGTACAAGGAATGCACTAAGTTAACATGGAGTGCAGCAGGCTATTAGGAAGGCAAATGGCATGTTGGCCTTTATTTTAAGGGGATTGGCGTACAGCAATAAATAAGTCTTACTAAAGTTGTACAGGGCTTTGGTGAGTCCGCGCCTGGAATACTGTGTACAGTTTTGGTCTCCACATTTAAGAAAGGATGTACTTGCACTGGAGGCCGTGCAGCGAAGATTCACTGAAATGGTCCCTGGGATGCAGGGGGGGGGGGGGGGGGGTCCTATGATGACAGGCTGAGTAAATTGGGCCTATATTCTCTGGAGTTTAGAAGAATGAGAGACGATCTAATTGAGACAGACAAGAATCTGATAGGTCTTGATAGGATAGAAGCTGAGAGATTGTTTCCGCTGATCGGGGAGTCTAGAATGCGGGGGCAGAATCTCAGGATAAGGGGCCGATCATTGAGGACTGAAGTGAGGAGAAATTACTACACTCAAAGGATTGAGGATCTTTGGAATTCTCTACCCCAGAGAGTTGTGGATGCTCCATCGTTAGATACATTTAAGACTGGGATAGATAGATTTTTGATCATGCAGGGATCAAGGGATATGCCGAACGGGCAGGAAAGTGGAATTGAAGCCCAAGATCAGCCATGATTGTATCGAATGGCGGAGCAGGTTCGATGGGCCACATGGTCTACTTCTGCTCCTATTTCTTGTGTTCTTACCAACTCACTGCCAAGGACGTGCAGTGGTATTGGGGCACAGAACAAGAAGCAGTGTTCACTAAAATAAAGCAACTAGTGACGGCACTGCCAGTACTGAAATACTATGACGTAAATGAAGAAGTCACCCTGCAGTGAGATGCCAGCAAGACAGGACCTGGAGCAACCCTATTGCAGCAAGAACAACCGGTTGCATTTTGCATCTAGGGCGTTAACGCAAACGGAACGACACTATGCTCAGATCAAGAAAGAGTGCCTATTCATTGTCTTTGTTTGTGAACATTTTCATCGATACCTGCTTGGAAGAGACAAAGTGACAGTCGAGTCTGGCCACAAGCCACTTAAAAGCATTTTCCTCAAGCCGCTACTATCTGCTCCAAAATGGCTGCAAAGAATGTTACTCCGGTTACAGAGATATCATCTGGATGTGACAAACAAACAAGGGAAGCAGATGTACATCGCTGACATGCTGTCGAGAGCAGCACTCCCTATGAAGAAAATAGAGGATGCTGCAACAGAGTGTGAAATCTTCCAGATCCAATGTGAAGCTGCAGTTCGACATGCTCTGGAAGTCATCAACCCAGCAGAGACATTAAATCTGACAGACAAGCACCTTGCTCAAATCAAGCAAATTACTCAACAAGATGCAACTCTTCAAATATTTAGATTAGATTAGATTAGAGATACAGCACTGAAACAGGCCCTTCGGCCCACCGAGTCTGTGCCGAACATCAACCACCCATTTATACTAATCCTACACTAATCCCATATTCCTACCAAACATCCCCACATGTCCCTATATTTCCCTACCACCTACCTATACTAGTGACAATTTATAATGGCCAATTTACCTATCAACCTGCAAGTCTTTTGGCTTGTGGGAGGAAACCGGAGCACCCGGAGAAAACCCACGCAGACACAGGGAGAACTTGCAAACTCCACACAGGCAGTACCCGGAATCGAACCCGGGTCCCTGGAGCTGTGAGGCTGCGGTGCTAACCACTGCGCCACTGTGCCGCCCCAAGAAGTAGTGATGAAAGGCTGGCATGAAAGCATCAAGGACATTCCTGTGGTCACAAGATGGCATCGTGCACAAAGGGAATAGTCATTATCCCAAAGGAGTTGAGAGGAAACATGCCAAAGCACATCCATGCAAGCCACCAAGGAAATGAGGCGAGTCTGAGGAAGGCAAGGGAAGTGTTCTCCTGGCCAAACATGAGCAATGAAATCAAGAATCACATCAGTCAGTGCAGTGCGTGCAACAGGTGTGAGTGACAAAATCAAGGTGAAACGGCAGAAAGCCGGATTTCATTTTCACAAAACTGCCAAAGCATTGCCAGAATTGAGCATTGGAGAGCCAGTCAAGGTACAAACCTTCAACTCAACAAGAGTCAGCCCAAGTGGCAACTTGGAACCTGCGTAGAGCAGTTGTCACCTCGATCATACGCGGTGGAAGTAAACAGCCATCACAACTGCAGGCACATACACACAAATGGAGAAGCTGTTCCTTCACTGCAGGTGGCCAATCAGGAAGATGTGAACTCCTCTGCATTGGGGAGACCAAGCGCAGACTGGGTGACCGCTTTGCGGAACATCTCCGCTCAGTCCGCAAGCAGGACCCTGAGCTTCCGGTTGCTTGCCATTTCAACACTCCCCCCTGCTCTCATGCTCACATCTCTGTCCTGGGATTGCTGCAGTGTTCCAGTGAACATCAACGCAAGCTCGAGGAACAGCATCTCATCTACCGATTAGGCACACTACAGCCTGCCGGACTGAACATTGAGTTCAATAATTTCAGAGCATGACAGCCCCCCACTTTACTTTCATTTTTAGTCATTTTTAGTTATTTTTTCTTCCTTTTTTTTTTGCATTCCTTTTTACATTTTTTACAATCTTTTTTTGCATTTATTTTATTTCATCTTAGTTTGTTCAGTTTGCTTACCCACTGTTTTTTTCAGGTTGTTTTTCTTCAGGTTTGCACTTGCTGATGTTCAATATTCAGTATATTCACACCTAATCTGTACTAATGCTTTGTCTTTCAACACACCATTAACATATTGTTTGCCTTTGCTCCGTGACCTTTTGGTCAGCTATGTGGCCTAGTCCAATCTGCACCTTCTCCTTTGTTATCTCTTGCCCAACCCCCACCTCACTTGTTTATAATCTGTGACTTTTCTAATATTTGTCAGTTCCGAAGAAGGGTCACTGACCCGAAACGTTAACTCTGCTTCTCTTTCCACAGATGCTGCCAGACCTGCTGAGTGAATCCAGCATTTCTTGTTTTTGTTTCAGATTTCCAGCATCCGCAGTATTTTGCTTTTATTATAGATATGAACTCACCACCTGCACAGACCACAGATCAACCATCAGTCCCAGAGGTCACCCCAACAACAGAAATGGAATAACAAGTTACTGTGGCAACAAGTGACACGGGAACGACACTCCCCAGAGAAGGAAATGTCAAGGTTGGATACTGAGCTGTAGATTGTAGGAAAAAAGCAAGACTGAGAAAAGCAAAGAGTTTCATGATCCTAGGGGAGAATAAAATGAGTTAGAATAGGAAATGGGGCAATGAGTTTTAATTTCAACACAGTGAGGTCACAAGGAGTAGGAAATGCACACAAACACAGTGTATTTGGAGATGACAAGGAAGAACAAGAACAAATAAAATACTTAAATGCAAAATGTTTGTAACTAAGCAGTTGATAAGTATCACCAATCCACTGCCAAATGACATCTGGAGATTGTAATCACTTTGTATGAAATCTGGTCTTGTTCAGCATTTCTATTGTTTTTCTTATTGAATTAATGATTAAATAGGCTGTGGCAGAAAGATTTTCCAATTGTCTTTTTCTGTCCCAGGTTTCCAAAATGTTTAATGGATGTGTGTAATTTCTTGGCAAACCAGTTAACTTTTTATTCAAATTAGACAACAATGAAATAGAAAGTATGATGGTGTTGGGTCTCAAAGTGTTTATTGTTAGGACCAAGGTGGGAAGAGTGCACTATCATTTCTAGTCCCACTTCTCCACAGGTCACAACATATATTTTTTAAATGTTTACCCAGTTACCGATACGATCAATCATATACTCTACTCTTTATCCCAGAGTGAAATACACCAACCAGGTTTCTTTAATAAACAACAAAATTATCAGTTTATTATAAAAACAAGACTTATCCAGTAACAAAGCAAAGCATTAACACACAAATTGAAATATGAAAGTTCATCTTTTAAATCACCCACACACAAGCTCATACACACATTGAAAAGAATAAAGTAATTCTCACCACAGAGCTCTGTTACAAAAAAAAAGACAAAAAAAAAATGTGGCCAAATACTTGCTCATTCTTGAAGAGGAAAAAAAGATATGGAAAGATGTCAGTTGTCCCTTTTGGTCTGGCATCCGAGTACACATAGATGGGTCACTGGGATATTTTCTGGAGCAGTTATTGTCAGGCAGCGTCGAGAATTAATCTGGCAGGTTTTTTCCAGCTTCTCAGGAGAAATGTGGCATCAAGGGTTTCAGTTATCACACTTTGCAGGGTTTTTTATGTGACAGGAGGAAAGAGTTCAGTTTGGTATTTTCCCTTGGCAGGCTGATCTTCAACTGTCTTCAAAACAGTTCACACCCCAACTGAACTGAAAACAATATCCAAGCCCCAAGCAGAAAGTCAATCTCCTGATCGCCATGAACCTTGACATATGGCTTCCCTGTAAACATCTCCCCGTAGTCCAAGGTTCCTGTTGTTTATTTATCTTAAGGCAAGTGATCTGCAGTAAAGATTGTTTTTAGCACTCCTTGATTCTTCTTGTAACTGTTTTCACAGTCAAGTGTCCTTTCAATGACCCCAGTGAGAAAAACAAAGTCCAACATTTCTTCAGCCTTCCAGATTAATCCATTTCCACAATTTAAATATGAATCCTTAAAGACATTTTGTTAATAGAAGCACTCTCATACATTATCAAAATAAAAAAGTCATTTTTAATGATTGGGAAGACACTATTACTATGATTTTGTCTGTTCACACAGGAGCCAAAGGAAATGTTTCAAAGACAATTTCAAACCCTCCAAGAAGATCTGCTCTATTAGCATGAACAAATGGAAAGCAGATGCCCACTCACAACCAAAATGGTGATCCATCATCAAAAATCAATAAGAGCAGTGACAGAGAGAATGGCGAGAAAGATAGAATGAGGGCAGCTCCTTGAGCCAACAATCCGTCACCATCTCTACTGGCTGACAACCGATGCCCTCCCTGTAGGACAGCCTGCAAGGCTAAGATCTGGCTCATAAGCCATCTGTGAGCTCACAGCCAACATTGCCATCTCACTTCCACCCAGCCTTCCCAAGGAAGAATCATCCTCGACACAAGGTAAACCGATGATGATGAAGCTCCATCTACACTCACTTTATAATGTTTTGTTTACACGATTGGTGTAAGGTCTTTATTATCACTTCTACTGAGGTTATATTTAATAAAACCAATTTTAGGGTTGAAATCAGCTATATACCAATTGAGTTACTGTGTGCAATACCATAGGAGATGAAAGTAAATCAACTCTTTTTCATCTTACTCATGCTTTTATATTTGATGATGGGATGTGAGCATCGCTAGCAAACTCAGCATTTATTGCCCATCCCTAATTGCTCTTGAGAAGGTGGTGGTGAGCCACCTTCTTGAACTGCTGCAGTTCACGTGGTGTAGGTACATCCACAGTGCTGTAAGAGAGGAATGGAGATACATTACCAAGTCGGGATGGTATGTGATCTGCAGGGGAACTTGCATGTGGTGGTGTCCCAACGCATCTGCTGCCCTAGTTCTTCTGGCAGTAGAGGTTATGGGTTTTGTCCTGTCGAAGAAACTTTGGTGAGTGCATCTTGTAGATGGTCCAAACTGCAATCACAGTGTGCCGGTGGTGGAGGAAGTGAATATTTAAGGTGGTGGATGGGGTGCCAATCAAGAGAGCTGGATGGTGTCAAGCTTCTTGAGTATTATTGGAGTTGCACCCATCCAGGTATGTGGAGAATATTCCCACACTCCTGACTTGTGCCTTGCGGATGGTGGAAAGGCTTTGCGGAATAAGCGGGCGAGTTCCTTGCCACAGAATACCCAGCCTCTGACCTTTTCTTGTAGCCACAGTATTATGTAGCTGGTCTAGTTAAGCATCTGATTAATGGTGTTGATGGTGGGGGATTTAGTGATGGTAATCCAGCTGAACATCAAGGGAATGTGGTTAAATTCTCTCATGTTAGAGGTGGTCATTGCCTGGCACTTCTGAAGCACAAATGTTAGTTGCCATCAGTCCAAGCCTGAATGTTTTCCAGGTCTTGCCTCAAATGGACATGGACTGCTTCATTATCTGCCAAGTTGCAATTGAAACAGAAGACGGTGCAATCATCAGTGAACATCCCCACTTCTGACCTTATTAGGGGGTGGTGGGGGGGGGAGGGGGGGGGGGGGGAAAGGGGAGGATGAGGAAGGTCATTGATGAAGCATCTGAAGATGATTGGGCCGAGGACACTGCCCTGAGAAATGCCTGCAGTAATGTCTGAGATGATTGACCTCCAACAATCTTCTTTGTGCTTGGTATGAATCCTGCCAGTGAGGAGGTTTCCTTCTAGTCTTGGACTACAATCTAACTCAGGCTGCTTGATACCACACTTGGTCAAAAGCTGGGTTCTGATGAAAGGTCACTAACCTGCAACGTTAACTTTGCTTCTCTCTCCACAGATGCTGCCAGACCTGCTGAGTATTTTCCAGCACTTTTTGTTTTTATTTGGTCAAATGCTGCCTTGATATCAAGAGCAGCCACTCTCACCTCACCTCTGAAATTCAGCTTTTTGTCCATTCAGCTGTAATGAGGTGCAGAGCCGAGTGGCCCTGGTGGAAGCCAAACTGAGTGTCGGTGAGCAGCTTATTGGTAAGTGCTGCTTGGTAGCACTGTCGATGACACCTTCCATCACTTTGCTGATGATTGAGTGTCGACCGATGGGAGCGATAATTGGC
This sequence comes from Heterodontus francisci, assembly GCF_036365525.1. Classification (NCBI taxonomy): domain Eukaryota; kingdom Metazoa; phylum Chordata; class Chondrichthyes; order Heterodontiformes; family Heterodontidae; genus Heterodontus; species Heterodontus francisci. Next base: position 39,251,443 of record NC_090378.1, read on the forward strand.
CGGGTTGGATTTGACCTTCTTGTTGTTATTTTCTTTGGGCCCTAAATTGGTGCAAAAGCAGCAGTAACTTCAGGGCAAAAGTGAGGGCAGATTTGCCATTAAACATGGGAAGCAAGAAGTTGTTGTCGGAGATACGCCATACAATCACTCACTTCATGAAAATGGCATTCCACTGCTTAGCTCCACATTCAAATGCATTGAGCAGCGTGAAGTTCCCGTACTTGCACTGTTGGTAGGAGGATAATCACCACAGAAAGTGAAATAATTTCAAGTCTAAGTACCCTTTTAATGGCGTGATATGTTTCAATTACTGATAGTCAACCTCTCTGGCAATAAAAAAGAACAGTTACATGTGCACAGTCTCATTCCTTCAGGTCTTAATTGTTGTTGAAGATGTAATTTTTAAAAAAACTTTTCATTATCTCAATCCAAACTTTCTTTCCCTCTATTTCTGTGTCTAATTTGACAATGAATTCACCATTCCAACTTATACTTCCTTGTTCAGAACTTGCGCTGTTTATTTCACAATTTTTCAATCTAGTCGGTTAAGGAGATACCCATTTTGCTTGTCCTATTCATTCAGACCCCAGATGCAAGATGTCCTGAGCAGGGCACTGGACCATTACCATTTCGCATTTCCAGTAACTTGCCACACAAAATATTCAAGAGATTAAACAGGCAAGGGCAAGTCTAACTAATGGCAGGTGCCGTTCATTGACCAATTACAGTCTCTGCTATTCAGCTTCTGTCTTTTTTCTCCTTGCCAACAGTCTCCCTAATTTTTGATTTTGCTTCACTCTGTCTTATTCTTTCCTTTTGGGTCGATGTGTGGTGTGACAGAGAAAAGTGCCACCAATTACTAAAGGGTGTAGTAGGGGAAAAATAGTGCATACAGAACACACAGTACATTGCACGTGCTCGGACTCAAATTCACCTCACAGCTCTGGCAAAAATATCAAGATCAAGCCCTGGCTTTTGGAAAGATTGAGGTTTTCAAGTAAAAACTTGAATAAAGGGAATAAAATACATAAAAAGACTAATCAGTGGAAAGATTTAATCATGTTTGTGTGAAATATGCATTTTAAGCTTGTTTATACCATTTTTGGACATTAGAAATTTTAGTTAAAGAGAAAGAATGCAAGAGTAATTTTTTTCAGAAAGAATCTCGAGTCATTTGTGGGCAGGCAGGGGTAAGAAAAGGAAAAAACATAGGGCCATCAGGTGGCCATATTGTGCAATTACATTGTAACACATTTTCACAGATGATTGCCGTTAGAAATGTAGACAGCAGAAGCGATAATGGAAAAAGTTGACAGAAAAGTGTGATAAATGGATTTGTCACTACGAAGCAAAGTTCGGTCAATAGGAGGTGCATTCAAATATTCTTTGGCCTCCTTGTCTCGAGAGACAATGGGTAATCACCTCGAGGTGGTCCGTGGTTTGGGGAGCAGCGCCTGGAGTGGCTATAAAGACCAATTCTAGAGTGACAGACTCTTCCACAGGCACTGCAGATAAAATTGATTGTCGGGGCTGTTACACAGTTGGCTCTCCCCTTGCACTTCTGTCTTTTTTCCTGCCAACTGCTAAGTCTCTTCGACCCGCCACTCTTTAGCCCCATCTTTATGGCTGTCCGCCAGCTCTGGCGATCACTGGCAACTGACTCCCACGACTTGTGGTCAATGTCACAGGACTTCATGTCGCTTTTGCAGAGGTCTTTAAATCGGAGACAAATATAAGATTTTTAATAAGACATGGATAAATTATTTATCAGTATAAATGTTTCCATCCACATTCTACAACTTCATGGCTTGTCTCTGGAGAAAAACCATCATTGTTAGTGTATAACCTCACTTAAAATGCTCCATCAATGGTGCCACTCTTCTATGCACTCATCTCATACTCCCTGGAACTCCCATCCTAGGTTCCTCCAGTTGACTAACTCCCTCCCCTGCCTTCAGAAGGCTCCTCAAAACCAGTCTTCTTGGACCATACCTCAGCCTCACCCCCATTGTTTCCATTCTCACTCCATTTTCCCCTGTCCTTCCACAGAGCATCTATGTTTTTGCTTCACCCTTCTGGATGAAAATTTCTTTCCTCAAATCCCCTCTCAACCTCCTGCCCCTTACCTTAAATCTATACCCCCTGGTTATTGACACTTCCGCTAAGTGAAAAAGTTTCTTCCTATCTACGCCCCTCATAATTTTGTATACCTCAATCAGGTCCCCCCTCAGCCTTCTCTGCTCCAAGGAAAACAACCCTAGCCTTTCCAGTCTCTCTTCATAGCTGAAATGCTCCAGCCCAGGCAACATCCTGGGGAATCTCCTCTGCACCCTCTCCAGTGCAGTCACATCCTTCCTATAGTCTGGTGCCCAGAACTGTACACAGTACTCCAGCTGTGGCCTAACTAGCGTTTTACACAGCTCCATCATAACCTCCCCGCTTTTATATTCTATGCCTCGGCTAATAAAGGCAAGTATCCCATATGCCATCCTAACTACCTTATCTACCTGTGCTGCTGCCTTCAGTGATCTATGGACAAGTAAACCAAGGTCCCTCTGACCCTCTGTACTTCCTAGGGTCCTACTATCTATTATCGTTTATATTATTAACAACTATTAACATCGCAGACATCCCCAGCTTATACACCCTACTGAGTCAGCGGCGCTTGAGATGGCTTGGCCATGTGAGCCGCGTGGAAGAGGGCAGGATCCCCAAGGACACATTGTAAAGCGAGCTCGCCACTGGTATCAGACCCACCGGCCGTCCATGTCTCCGCTTTAAAAACGTCTGCAAACGCGACATGAAGCCCTGTGACATTGATCACAAGTCGTGGGAGTCAGTTGCCAGTGATCGTCAGAGCTGGCGGACAGCCATAAAGGCGGGGCTAAAATGTGGTGAGTCGAAGAGACTTAGCAGTTGGCAAGAAAAAAGACAGAAGCGCAAGGGGAGAGCCAACTGCGAAACAGCCCTGACAACCAATTTTATCTGCAGCACCTGTGGAAGAGTCTGTCACTCTAGCATTGGCCTTTATAGCCACTCCAGGCGCTGCTCCACTAACCACTGACCACCTGCAGGCACTTACCCATTGTCTCCCGAGACAAGGAGGCCAAAGAAGAAGAAAAGACTATCTATTATATATTCCTTTGCCTTGTTAGTCCTCCCAAAACGCATCACCTCACAATTCTCAGGATTAAATTCTATTTGCTCTGCAGTATGAGAGGCATTGACTGGTTAGATAGAAAGAAACCTTTTCCCTTAGCAGAGGGGTCAATAACCAGGGGGCATAGATTTAAGGTAAGGGGCAGGAGGTTCAGAGGGGATTTGAGGAAAACTGTTTTCACCCAGAGGGTGGTTGGAATCTGGAACGCACTGCCTGAAGGGGTAGTAGAGGCAGGAACCCTCACAACATTTAAGAAGTATTTAGATGAGCACTTGAAACGCTATAGCATACAAGGCTAAGGGGCAAGTGCTGGAAAATGGGATTAGAATAGTTAGGTGCTTGATGGCCGGCACAGACATGATGGGCCGAAGGGCCTGTTTCTGTGCTATATAACTCTATTATTCTAAAGATTCACAAACCTTTGAGTGAAGTAATTCCTTTTCATTTCAGTCCTAAATGATTGGCCCCTTATCAGTGTCTACCCTATCCAGATCCTTCTCATATTTCAATGAAATCACCTCTCATTCTTCTAAACTCCTGAGAATACAGGCCTAATTTACTTCGCATCTCATCCCAGGGACCAATCTAGTGAACCTTTGTTGTACCACCTCCAATGCAAGTATATCCTTTCTTAAATGTGGAGACCAAAACTGCACACCATACTCTAGATGTGGTCTCACCAAAACCCTGTACAACTGCAGCAAAATTGTTGCTCTGTATGTTCACTTGCTATGACTCTGTTATCTAAGGTTTAGCCTAGTTCCTTTTGTGCACAAGTACACAGCACAAAACAGACCATAATTTGGAAACTTGGATATAAAAAGAAAGTTAATGCCAAATGAGCCAAGGTAAGGTATATGGTCCAAGTGAACAGACTTCTCCTTTCATTTTGGATCCGTTATGAGCATCAAACAATCCAAAGTCAGACACAACATGGCACAGCTCACCTTGCAGTCTCTCAAAATTAAACTACCAAGTTAGTGAGAGTAAATTACATACCATGAGCAGTTTGTGCTCTGGGCTTATGTCACAGGGAACTGGGCCGAGACTGCCCAACTTACTTTACCAAAAATACTTACCATTGTGACAGAATTCTGAACATTTATGACTGTGGGGTTTTTGAAATGCATTTTTATTGTGCAACCAGTTAGCCCATATTATAATACTTCTAAAGTTATTTCCTATCTCAATTCAGGTTTTAACATTTTAATACAGTATTAAGTTAATCAGCCCATATTATAATACTGCTAAAGTTATTTCCTATCACAACTCAGGTTTTAACATTTCAATATAGTATTAAGTTAACCAGCCTAAATTATATATTCTACTCAAGTCTACCACAGTAGCCTTTTCTAGCTGTAAAGATAAAAAGTACAAATGAGTAAATCAGATTCAATTAGGTATTAAATAACTAGGAAGAAGTTAGTTATATGAACATCAGATTTAAATAGTCACTTTAACCCCAAATGTGCATTCAATAGATCCTCACTGGTTTTCTTACTTGCTGTGACAATACCTACTTCAACAGAAAGGGTAGGTCGCTTCCACAAATTCTGTCCATTCTACTCTCCAGTGAGCAAGACTAGTCCCGCTGAATTTTGATTCTAGCAGAGAACACCACTGCAGTACTCAATCTACTGGCCTGTCTGAGAGATAGCAAAACTCTTGAGTGGGAAAATTCCTCAATTCTGTGCTCTCAGTTGGGGAACCAAACTCAAAGGGAGTGGGAGTCAGATAGTATAAGGGCACTGTAGTGATGGTTCTCTGAACTGTGCTACTGAACATGGGTCCTCCCTGGGGGCACATTATCCGTGACTTTACCATGGACAGAATCTGTGATTCAAAATATAGTTTTTTTCAATGGTTTTGGCAAACTTTACCATACAGCTAGCAAGCCAACACAAAAGACAAATTGGATGATTGTTCAAAATAGTTTTGAATACATTTAATACATAACATTTCTAGACACTGGATACATATCATATTCATGCTTTTCAAAGCTACATGACCTAGGATTAATATTTAGAAACAAAAATGACCCATCAGTATAAGACCAGATCATATTAACAGCAGCCTGTCATCAAACTACATTGCGATACTGACAGAAACAAACATCTACATTAAAATTTAAATCTAACTATCCATATCTCTGGATATGGAAAAACACGTGAATACAAGAAAAATTCCAACATTTTTCAGCTGTTTCATTTCAGCCCAAGGGTATACAGATGTTCGGTTAATGGGATCTATTCAGATTATGGACCAGGTGTCAGAGAAATCTTGCCAATTCATCAGTTGTGTTCACTGAAGTTAAGTCCCCACGTATATCATACAGTATAGTATATCAGTCACAATGTGATGCTCAAGTTGCAGTGTGTTTATCCATCTGAATTAGTTTTAATAGACATCTCTTTCCGAGTACAGCACAGCATTTGTTGCTGTTTATTTGTAATCCATGAAGCAATACTCTGCACTGATTTTATTTTAATTATGCCTTTTTGCTGCATACAATTCCAGGCAGCCAATTAGGCTCATTAACCTTTACCAATGATGTCCTGGAACAGGCTGTTATGACCAGCACATTAGGAAGAACTTTTGGGCGGAATCTCACTTCCTCGGTCTTTGTGGAGCGTTAGGGCCATTTTCAGTTTGGGAACCTGAAAATAAAATACCAGGCCTTCTGGTTGCTCTTTCCGAATTAAGAGCCTGCCTCTGGAATCCCCGATCAATTAGGATGAGCAAGCAGGATGACGCTGCCATTTTGTCAGAGGAACGATTTCTGCTTAAAGGGACCATGACATGTAGAAAAGCTCACCAGCAGTTGTTTGTTTTAGGCTGCAGCACCCATAGGAATGGAGAGGAGATCTGGGAAGGCTGTTACCTGGGTTTCCCACTCTTACCTGGAGGCCCAGCTGAAAGAGGTGAGGCGCTGCAGCAGTGTGAGCTATCCCAACGACAGGAGGAAGAGAACAGCCTCTCCAACCAAGGCGGCATGGATGGAAGTGGCTGAGAAAGTCAGCAGCAGAAGTGCGGTCCCTCCAACCTGGAGATCGTGCACCAAGAGGATCCAGGACCTCAGGAGGCCATGACAGGTGTGTGGCATAACACCTTCAGGAGCCAAGCCCAGCATTCTCCTGCACAGCACACCTCAGGCCAACACACCTTGCAGCTCCTTTCATTCCTCTCCCTTCGGGCACTTCACATCCCATCTGAGCAGTCAACACTCAATCACCCTCAGCCTATTACCCTATTGCAACCATGCCTCACAGTCACCATCCACGAATGGTTGCCTTCTCTCCTCTGCACACAAGCCATTCCGACCATTCATACCTCCCTGCTTTCTCTCCTCACAGAAGAGTACACAATTCGGCGAGACGCAGAGACATGTGGCTGGGGTGGCCTTCCAGTGATGGGCACCTTGTTGGCCACTGGCAATGCATGCCCACCTGGTTGACTGGGATGGCAGTCTAGCACTATGAGGATGCAGATGTCCGCTGTGACCTGCCATGAAAGCCTGAGCCTCCTAAGGCACTGGTGCATGCACATGTCGGGACAGCTTGTCCTCTACTTGTAGACCCCCCTATGGGGGGGGGGGGGGGGTGGCAGGGAGGGGTCTTGCCTCCTTCCAGCTGTATATTGGTGCCCTTCCCATCTTTCCTATGGAGGGGCACATGGGTGAGGAGAAGGCAGCTGGTGCTGCTCCTGTTGGAGCAGTTGGCAGTGGTGTGCCCTTGCCCTAGTGCTATGCTGCTCTGAAGTCTGGCATCAGGGAAATGTGAGTGAGGTGCTGGTCAGGTATAGTGTCTTCCAAGAAGCTGGCAATCAGTTGTCACGCAGTGATAGCAGCCTCCCACATGGCCACGTCTGTAGCTCTTCGGTATAACGGATCAAGGCCTTCACAGCTTGTCAATTACACTGAGGAAGCCCCTCCCAGTATGCTCTCGTCTTCTCCAACCTGCTGCGTTGGAGACACAGCATGGGACTGATCCCCTGTTGTGAAAGAGGGAATCTATGTATAAATTCCTTCTTAATTGCTTAACAACTTTAATTGCCTTTCCTCGTCAGCCATGGAGGTTCGATTTCACTCCCCACCCACCCACACCGTGGAAGATAGGAGAGGTGAGCACACGAGGATACCAGCCCAACAGCATTTATGGCAATTTCTTGGGCCCCCGCCAGCGTCCATACACTCCACCACCGGCCTAGGAAAACTTACCCCCTTCCCCACCGCACCACTCCCCCCCCCCCCCCCCCCCCACCACACACACCCTTGTTTCTAATTCAGAAGGATCAGGGTTCAAGCCTGACCCTTCAGATTTAGAGCATATAAGGGACGGGTGCTCCCAGTCCCAGTGTGGAGTGGCACTTAAAGCAAGCAATGGCCATGGAAAAATCAGGCAATATAGGCTTGCAACTTCCTGGGCAGCAATTTATGCACAGGAAATAACTAGCCTCAGAATCAGTCTTATAATTCTAGACTGACACTCGTAAGGAGAATGGAGGAAGTCTGTCCATTCCTGTGATTCAAAATGACTTTAACCAGCACCAGAAAAAACAAGTTATCTGATCATTTATCTTGTTTGCTATGAGCAAATTGATTGCCATGTCTGCATACAGAATAACATTGGAGAGTGACCTTGGTGTCCCTGCACACAAATCACTGAAAGTTAACATGTAGGTACAGTAAGAAAATAGGAACACAAATGGTACGTTAGCCTTTATTACAGAGGGATTGGCATATAAGTGTAAAGAAATCTTACTACAATTGTATAAGCCTTTGGTGAGACCACACCTGTGTACAGTTTTGGCCTCCTTACCTAAGGAAGGACATACTTGCCCTGAAGGGAGTGCAATAAAGGTTCATTAGACTAATTCCTAGAACGAGGGGATTGTCCTATAAGAAATTGACTGGACTAGAGCTAGATTCACTGGAGTTTAGAAAGAGGATCAGTGATCTCACTGAAACATAAAATTCTTAATGAGTTGACAGGGTGCATGTTTGGAGGATGTTCCCCCTGGCTGGGGAGTCCACAACTAAGAGTCAACAGTCTCAGAATGAGGGGCCAGCTATTTAGAACTGAGATGAGGAGAAATGTCTTCACTCAAAGGACTGTGAATGTTTGGAATTCTCTATTCCAGAGAGCTATGGATGCTTAGTCATTGAGTATATTCAAGACTGAGATCAACAGATTTTTGGATACTATGGGAACCAACGGATATAGGATAGTGCGGGAAGATGGAGTTGATGCAGAAAATCAGCCCATGATCTTAATGAAAGACGAAGCAGGATCAAAGAGCCGAATGTCCTCTTCCTGCTCCAATTTATGTTTCATGACTATTCTTCAAATATAATATTTTTATAAGGTGCTTCACAGCAAATGAAAGTTTTCTTTCTATATGATTAGCCAAGAACTTTGGGTGGAATCCTATGCACTTAGAATATAATGGAGATCGAGACCATATCCGGGTTGGCAACCTGACCCTGCGAGTAGCGACCCTTCTGGTTGAATTTTCTGGAGGTCAGCCAATTAAGAGGGCACCTCCAGGTTTGGTGTCTACTTGGGAGAAGCAGATGAAAACAGCATTTAAAAGCCCGACTGAGGGCACAATATTCAAAGGGAAGCCAGTAGCGAGCACAGTGGTGGAACTGTGTTTTAAACAGCAAAGCTGCAGAAACAAAAGCAGTAGATAGATGCCACAAGGGAAAAGACAACTCCAAAATTTACAGACGCAGCACTTAAGGTCATGCTGGAAGCGGTGAGGAAATGGAGTCACATTCTCTTTCTAGGGGATAGCAGGAAAATGCCAATCAGCTTCACAAAAGAGGCTTGGTTGGAGGTAGTGGAGGTGAACAGTTGGAGTGTGATGCGGAGGACGTGGATCTAGTGCAGAAAATGCTTCATGGACCTTGAGGTCCAGCAAGATGAGTGGCATGCAAGTGTTAGACGGCAACCATCAAACTCTCACCTCCGTAGTCTCCTCCAGCACACACATCCTTTGAAGCTCTCTCTTTGCAACCAAACCCAAGAATGTCTGCCTACGCACCACCTTAACTCTACATCTCCAGAGATAGCAATGACAGTCTCACCTAGCTAGCTGACCTAGCATGCCCCATCCCACAGTGAACCCCCCCAACTATCACGCTTATGTCCTAATTAAGATCGCTTCTAATGGCATTAGATCGTCCTCGATCAGGGCCCACAGGACAGAAACTAGCTGGGAAAGAGTCAATGCACCCATCAAATGGCTCTTTATTGCCATTTTAATTGCCTTAATAGGTTGTGTGTTTCACCCATGGGGGTTCCCAACCACATTTGCCAACCTGCCCCTGGAAAATTGGAGGAAGGCAGGCTGGAAGGCGTCGGGTTACCAACCCGACATCTATTTCTGCGATTTTGTCAGTCCGTCAGGCACCGGTCCCACCGCCAACTTCTGGTAAAATTCCAACCATTGTATTCAATTTTACTTTTGTTTAAAAGGATTGGCTAGCGTTATGCTCCACAAAATATTTTTTCTCTGTCCAAACCAAAGTGATGTTCTCAATCGGTGCAACCACATATAGCTCTAAATGTAAACCACTGTAAGATTGGAGGGCTTCAAAAGTCCAGTTGTGACTCACCACTTATTCAGGACTTGTGGAATAAACCTGGGAACTTACAGTGCTAATTGATCGAGTGAATCAACAAAATTTGGAAATCCAGAAATGGAGAAATAAAAGATACATCTCTGAATCACAACGAATTAGCATTTATGCAGCCAACAGAAAAATTATAGCAGCTGTAAGTAGGCCATAACCAATTTCAGCAACCATATCCTGTTCTATTCGATATAGTAGATATCTCATGTCACTCCTCCCAAGGTGCCATATCCGTGTCTATAGCCACACAGTTGTACGCTGCATATCGTAACTTCTCTTCACAAAGCTTCGCACTACAAATGAAGCACAGATTGTAAAAAAACTTTAGAAGATACTTGTACATGTGTGCAATTGTATGCATATGTATAACCTTTAATTATTGTTAATACAGAGGAACCTTAAAGTAGTCAACTTGGAAGCTTCAGTAGCTCAAAAATAGCTGCCGTTGACCACATCATAACGTCACTTCGTGCAGGAAGGAAAACAAGCAAAAGGCACAGCAAAAGTGGGTGGCTTGGGGGAAAGATACAGGAGAAATGAGGTAGTGTTTGTCGAAAGGCAAATGGAAAGGTCTCCTGATCTCAACTGTACAGAACAATGTGTACTTACATAGTGCCCTTTAATATAGAAAAAAAGTCCAAGGAGCATTTTAATTGACATACTGGAAACATAATTAACTCGCTGAAAAAGACATGATGAGCCAAATTGCCTCATTCAGTGCTGAAATTTCTAATATAGGTTTAATTGACTTTTTAGTCTGAATTTGTATTTACCAATGCTAGGGAATGGAACACTTTACTTTTTGGCCAGGATGGTTTCTTCAACAAATGTGCCTCAGTGCTCAGAAGAGCAGCCCCAACTGCAACAATGTGGTGTTTTTCCATTTCCCACACCAACCAATCCTGCTGCCTGACTAAGATGCTGAGCTACCAATAGTTTTGTCCTGCAGATCCATGGTCACTTGGATCTGGATTGCAGCCAGTCAACATATTCTTTGCAAGGCCCATTCAGCAAGCAGCACAAGGAGATTGTCACCTCATCAGTCTTAGCCTCTGCTGCAATTGAAACAGTGATCAAAGATCATTGTCAAACCCAGTACCACACCCAGTTTCCTTAAAAATTTTAACCGTAGGTTACTATTTTTCATATTTCCACTACATCTGTGCAGTTTGTTTGATCATCTGAATGCAGTCACATGACTCACAGTGTAGTTGATTTTACTGTCAGTTTATGTATCCAAGCAACAGGAATCCAATTCATTCTTAGCTCTTTCATTTCTAACTTGCCATTCCCAAAAACTATATTGCCATTCTTTCACTGTCGCTGGGTCAGAATCCTGGAACTCCCTTCCTAACAGTACTGTTGGTGTGCCCACACCCCAAGGACTGCAGCAGTTCAAGAAGGGATCTCACCATCACCTTCTCAAGGGCAATTAGGGATGGGCAATAAATGCCAGCTTAGCCAGTCCCACGACTGAAAAAAAAATGTGACAGCAATATAAAAGGGTAAACAATTAATTTTCAATTCAAGAGCGTGCTGGGTTCATCAACTAATCCAAGAGATCTTAAAATGACATTGTGGGCTGTTGCATATTGTCAAGAAAAATTATATGCCAAATAAGGAATATTAAACAATCGGTTGGAGTGCTACAGACAGAGACCAGGGGAAGAGAGCCACCTATGAGTCTGCCTCCAAGAAAGCCCTGAGCCAAGTGGGCCAGCCACAAAGTGCACTTTGACCAGCCAAAGACTTCAGGAATACAACTTCAGCTGGAAGACCACCGAATCATCCAACTTCACAGACTATGTATTTAATTTCCATTTATTCTGGACTTTAATCCAGCCACAAAATCTACTTTCCACTCTGTAACCTACATGTGTGTGTGAGATTCTCGTGTGAATATATGCACGAATGTGTACTGTATTTTTTTTTGAATTTAAGATCGGGTTTAGATTAGGTATAATAAACTCACCTCTTTCTGGTTTAAACTCAAGAAAACCTGTCTGCTTGGTTCTTTCACGATCACATTAAAGATAAAAGGTAAAACACTCAGAGGTAGTAAACACAACCACTGTTTAAAAAGAAAGAAATAAACCCTGTTGCGGTCAAATAAGAAGGGCGGCAAGAGGGGAGCTGTGACCCCCTCCTCACCTGGCCGTAACAATACAGAGACTTAATGCATCTGTATGGAACTATTTAACATATACATTAAAATAACAGATGAAAGAATTTCGTCAGAACACAAAGCATTAGTACATTAAAAGGATGTGGTATGTTAAGGTCCAAGTAATTATCAACATTCTGTCACTAATATTTTAGTAATTAACACACCCCTACTCGCAAAACACACCAAGGATATAGAGAAGTACATTTACACTTCACAAGTTCAGCAAAGTTGAAACTAGCTTACACTACTGCTAAACTAGGAATGTAAGTCAGATGCCACAGCTCAAAATGAATCCCAAATAATGACAAGTGAGACTCCTTCCTCCAGGCCAGGCTTTGATGTTGAATTTAGGTTCACTTATCATGTAACTATAGCATTAGTGTGAAGACAAACGATTTGCATCAACTAGTGCTGAACTATAGTTGTAGCATCATGAAGCCCAGAAGGCAGATTGCTACAGCAATACTTTCTCCTCCACTTACTGAATTCAACATTCAATCACTCCTGAAAAGTGAGCATTATTTTTAAACTGCAAATAGAACATGATTTTGAATACATAATTTAACAAGTTTATCCAAATCCCTTCCCTCGATCTAGTTTTCCTTCTGTTGAAAATTATGAAAATCATAGATGGCCCCAATATATTTCAGTTGGATGAAAAATAATTAGTTCTATGATTTAGATTAGAACAAGCACATGGATAATTTAAGATTTATAGAAATAATCTACTAAACGATGTTAATTAAGCTGCAATAATGTACAGGGCTGACTGACTTCATATACATAACTTTTTGACAATACATGTTCACTGAGATACAGCTGGGCTGCACTGTGTGAAAACAAAAAGGATGTTCCTTTTTGGGGATTAAGTGGTTTAGATCTCCTATCTTTGTAATGCATCCATGCCCTGGGAGAATACACAGGCCCAAGTTGATACTACTTGGTAACTGATCCATTAAGAGCTGTGTGAAAGTGACCCCAAAGTGACTGTTCCTTCAATATTCTCTGGCAATGCTGGAAGGTGCATTCCCTACAATGAGAACTTTTCATACAAAGAATGGTGGTTAAAAGACATTTTTAATTCTGTCACTCAGAGGCTTTGCTGCTACAATATCCTGTGCCAACTAAAACTGTGATCACACTAATCAAGGACAGTTAATAGCCGTGATCAAACTGAATAGAAAATATTTACACTGAAACTCATCTGGATTTTACATATTACATATGAAATGATACAACTGAACTATTGATGAAAATGTAATTTCGAAGAACGCTGCTTGTATTTAACTGAGGTTGTTTGGCATCTGACTATATTTAGTTTCTTATCCCTTTCAATATAGTCATGCATGCAGTCTAATAATGTAACTTGAAATCCAATTCCAATAATGCAATGTTTAATAATCCTTTGCATCCAGAGCTCCAGCAGAGAATGATACAAAACACAGGTATTCTGCACCACCTAGTGGCTAATGATAGAAGGTTATCTGCAGAGCTACTTAATCGGAAAGTCTGCATCTGTGCAATGGACTTCTCTGCACCTGCCATCAAAAAGCTGTGTAAAGGACAAGATTGTCTTTGTCAAGTTGCCAGTGAATTCCATCATAGTTGGGCTTCTTCTGGTTCCACCACCTCCAATCTCCCACTACTCCTCAATACCTTTCTCATGACTCTGACTAAAATAAGATTTCCATACAAGAGTCTCTTACGAATTGAAATCTGCATTTTCATTCTTAGCTATGATGAGGGTCAATGCAGCCCAGATGTCAGACAACCCTAAATTGCAGTAAAATTCTTAATGGAGAATACAAAACGGTTGTACGTTCAAGTCCCACTCCAGGGACTTGAGCAAAAATCTAGGCCAACACGCCAGTGCAGTGCTGAGGGAATTCTCCACTATCAGAGGTTCCATCTTTTGGATGAAACATGAAACCGAGGCTGTTTGCCTTCGCAAGTGAATGTAAAAGATCCCATGGTACTGTTTCGAAGATGACCAGGCGAGTTCTCCCTGGTGTCCTGTGCAATATTTATCCCTCAACCAGCTTCACTAAAATAAATTATCTGGTCATTATCTCAGTGCTGTTTGTGGGAATTTGCTGTGCACAAATTGACTGCAGCATTTCCTACATTACAACAGTAACTACACTTCAAAGTATTTCATTGGCTGTAAAGTGCTTTGGAATGTCCTGAGATTGTGGAAGGTGCAATATAAATGCAAGCTCTTTTCTTCTTTACATGGGATTCCAATACTCCTTCCCTGCTCAATCATCCGAGAAGGTGGAAAAAATGGCACACAATTTTTTTCAGGTCACAACTACTTATCATTATAAACTACACAGGAAAAGAAAAGCAAGATGCTATTCAATACAATATTTAATAAGAGTTTTAGAACATGTCCAAACATGGGTTACGATCCTTTTTCAGGAATGACTTCAGTTTCTTGGCAAGCAATAGCTCCTTTGGACCAAAATGAATTCAATTTTTTCACCACAGACCTTTACTGCACAAGGATGACATGAATTTCACACATGGAAATTGCTGTTTTTTCTTGACTACTGAAGAATTCTCCTGTTTTATACTATTTAATGCTTTTCAACTTTATACAACTTCTCTGCAGCAGAGAGGTGATCAAAAGATTACGTTTTAACACTAATATTTGGAACTTCAGACTCCTGCCCTGATATAGAATAATCTGCAGGTTTTCAGACCTGACAGTAAATGCAAACTAAATTTTTAACTGCACTCACTAACCATCAACATGCCTTTATCTTAATTAGTTTCTGAAAAAAAGGGGTTGCCCAACCACTTGCAAATTCAGTTTATATTTTCAATTTCAAACCTTTGAAAAAGCAATTGGAATAAAGGCAAAAATTCCTATTTTGCTGAATTCTCAACACAGTGCTCCATATAGCAATCTAACTGATAAATAGAACTCATCTCTTGCCGAACAAAAGCAGATCAAATTAAATTACAGTAAAGCTATAAACTAAGACTGGCTTAGCTGATGGATAACTCCTTACTCCCATCCAACCCTTTTATAGTTATTTTCCCCACAAATATAATTCAGGTGTAAGGTAACTGATCGCAGCTCAGGCTGCTGCAACTGGACTCTGGTCCCAGGCCAGAGTGAAAGTATAGAAACAATAAATACATAAAGGAAGCTAGGATTCCAGTAAAACCATCTTGAAATTGCACACGTGGTCATCAGCTAAACAGTACAATTTCAAAGGGAATGCAAAAACAGAGACCTGGGGGTGTATGTGCACAAAGTTTTGAAGGTGAAAGGTCAAGTCAAAGCAGATGGGATCCTGGACTTTATAAATACAGAGTACAAAAGCCAGGAAACTACAGTAAACCTATATAAAAACACTAGTTTGGCTCCAGCCGGAGTAATGTGTCTAATTCTGGGCACCACAGTTTCAGAAAGATGCGAAGACTTGAGAGGGTACAAAAGAGATTAACTAGAATGGTTCCAGGGATGAGACATTACAGTTATGTGGATAGACTGGAGAAGCTGGAGTGGTTCTCCTTAGAGCAGAGAAAGCAAAGAGCAGATTTGATAGAAATGTTTAAAATCATGAAGGACTTAGATAGAGCACATGAAGAGAAACTGCTTTCAATGGCTGGAGGGTGAATAAACAGAGGGCATAGATTTAAGATGATTGGCAAAAGAACCAGAAGCAATGAGTCGTTAGGATCTGGAGTATGCTGCCCGATAGGGTACTGGAAACAAATTCAATAGTAGTTATCAAAAAGGAACCAGAAAAATACTTGAAGAAAAAAAATTTGCAGGGATATGGGGGAATGGGATTAACTGGATTGCATTTTGAAAGAGCTGGCATAGGCTCAATGGGACAAATGGCCTCCTTCTGTGCAGTACTATTGCACAAATCTATGATCG
Organism: Heterodontus francisci; assembly: GCF_036365525.1. Classification (NCBI taxonomy): domain Eukaryota; kingdom Metazoa; phylum Chordata; class Chondrichthyes; order Heterodontiformes; family Heterodontidae; genus Heterodontus; species Heterodontus francisci. Next base: position 39,267,305 of record NC_090378.1, read on the forward strand.
GAGATAACAAGTCCAATGCATAGTGATATATGGCTATTTCAACCCCATAGGAGTACATCTCTAAGGTGCACTGGGACATTTTTCTATGATAAAGACACGACCTAAATGCACATTGTTATTATAGCAGCCATTTAACAGTCTGGCTATGCTCATACATGAGCTCAGACCACTTGGGTAAACAGTAGAAGACTGACAACAGCTATGGAGTCCTAGACTATGGGCTGCATTTTATTATAGTGATGGAGGGCCCGACTGCCCTCAGTCAGACCCCTGAAGCCATTTGACGGCGGGCAGGCAGTTAACCGCTTCCCAAGCTGCTGGCCAGAGCTCTGCAGTACCGGCAGCACCACTTGGAGCAGTGGCGGCTGATGGTATTGCAGGAGGCCCTGCAGTACAAAGATGTCCAGAGACCCCAGGAAAGGTGAGGTATCCCTGGGGAGTGGGGGGGGGGGCAATGATTGCTGCCAGGAAGGCCCTCCGAGGGCCATGGATTGTCCCCAAAGGAAGGAGCCCCACCCCCATTCCCCACTAGGAGGCCGCCAGGCTTTATCTGGCGCATCTCCCCTCGGCAGCAGGCCCCTCCGCCTTCCACAAACGTGAGGTGTTGGCGGGAGGAGGCCCTTACGTGGCCATTAATTGGCCCTTAAGGGCCTTAATTGGCCTGGGGCAGGAAGGCCATCCTCGGACTTGCCCGTACTGGACAAAATGGCAAGGGGCCCGGACAATATTGGGAACAGTGCCCCTTGCCATTTTGTTGGCCCCCCGCCTCCATGACCACCTCGAAGGGCTGAACAAAATTCTATCCTATATGTAAATCATCACACTGACAAGAAAAGAGAAATTTGAAAAATTACAATCACTCCCCCAATAACTTAATGGTTAGTGGTGCCACCAAAAGTGGTGTTATGCTAAGGTACCTGATCTCAGCTGACACAGCAGTTGAAATGCTACAACGGACCTCCGTGCCTTCAGGCCAAGGCCAAAAAGAGAACCGCCAGGGCTCCTGAACACTATTCAGAAACTCTGCAGAATGCATGCACAGACATGTGCGGACCTCAACGGTGAAGTAGTTTTGCGGGGTTTGGCTGTGATACACCAAACGCTGGCTGACACTACAGGATCTACTACAATGTAAACAGTTAAGCAATGCATCAGAGGACTGGCATTGCTCATTAAAATACGAGTCATCACCTTTAGGAAAGGAGGGGAGAAAAATCAGAAGAGACTCTTGGAGGAAAAAAAGCAACTAACCTGGAGTAGTTTGGTAGAAAAAGTGTACTGGAACACGTGGAGGACTCTGGGAGAGCATCTGTTTTCTCTGATCTGTCAAAGAAAATACAATATATATTAGGATTTTGAAAGAATATTTTCTATATGAAATAAAAATCATGCAACTTATTTCATTTTTCTTTGTAGTAACATCTAGATAATCATGATAAAACAGCCCAGTAAAAAACACAAGATGTTGTTAATACCCCTGTCTAAGGACAGAATTACCATGGGACGCATGAAATGACCACATGGAACACCAAGATATGCTGGTTTCTCTCCCCTCCGTCCCAACCCAAATACACCTAGTCACCTTTCAGGTCTCAGCTGGGTTAACATGAGGCAGATTAATGTTCAGGGTTTAACTGGCACTGATTTTTCCCTCCGCAATAGCTTTGTAGATTGAGGATCAGTTTTCGGTATTGGGAAGGATCCTGATCCTACCTTACATAATGACAGCAAAGATCTTTTCTGACTATGAAACATGGGTCTGCAGCAGAATCCTGGCAACAACTGCAATATGACATTTCCTTCACAGGTAGGACAATAAAGCAAGGATTTCCTTTCAATATATGAAATATTTGGCGATAGAGTGCAACATTGAAAGCATGCCCCAAAACTTACACTCCCCATTTATATATTATAAAAAATATTTTACAGCTTACTCCCAAATCTGAAACAAGAGGAGGCACTAATAGTCTATTGAAAGGTCACTAGTCCACCATCTCAGCGAAGGGATGTTATACAGCATGAGAAACCCAACAGCAAAGAATCTGAACATATAACATATATCTCAAAAATTAATCCAGTTCTTCATTTTCAACCAATACTGGAAAGTCAGAAATACCAGCTAACAGATCAGGAAGCTTAAAAAGTCCTCACAAGCAAAATGCAAAGATAAAAGAAAAACATCAAATGCTGAAAATCTAAATTAAAAACAGAAAATGCTGGAAACACACAACTCAATCAATAGCTGAAAAGGAAAAACAGGTTAACATTTCAAGAAGAACTCTTCATTGAAGTTCTGACACTGATAATTGAAAATATTGAAAATGTCCAGGAGGTCAATAATTACTGAAGTAAAAATCCTGTTTCAGAAGTTCCGAAATAACGATTCAGCACTGCTTTTATGAAGGGCAAACTGCATAAGAGCAAATATATTTCTCACCTCACCATACACCCACTTCTTCCCTGACCCCCACCCCCTCAAAATCAACTTTTGTCCATTTGCTTCCCTGTTCCTCCTCTTTCGTCTCATTTATATCACACATCATCCTGGCAACGAGAGGGTAGTCTGTCTGCTCCAATCCTTAAGCTAAGGTGCCCTGAAAGCAAATCACTGGTAGTATCTGAGGGGGACTGTGGCTTCAATTTTCTTTTACCCCATAACTGGGGAACCACACCCTCCCCCAGCCTCCACTCTGCACCTCAACATAACTGCCCAACTGAGATGAGAAACTAACTTAAAAAAAAATTCAAAGACTTGAACCTACATCTTGCTATCCCACCACTTTCACCCTCTTCATTCTTCTTGTGACATTCATCATTTTTGCAGAAAGAAGTCTTTCTCCCTAGTGCTCCATAGGCAAGCACTGCAGTGAGCAAGAGTATCCTCCACCAACGATTTCCTCTTACGTATCCGGCAGTGAGGAAACATCTGGTGTCACCTGACTGCCACCCAAGTAGCAGTACAGAGATCAGGAATTTGTACTGTGAATTGCTGAAAACAGAGACATGCTGTCGAAGCTTTTTGTCTTGCACTCATCAGGACAATACGCAAGAATAACCAATGTAAGGGAAAACAACAACTTATACTGCATGAGAAGAGAGTGCTGATTGGTTGGCAAGTGAACTCTGATTGATAGAGGCTTTGCCACAGAGGATGCACCAGTTTACGGTGACTGACAGTTAACTGCCAATCTTTGTTTGAAATTTAAACTAGGCAGCTTGACTCTGATTGGTCAAGGCATTGCCCTGAGGAACGAACCAGCAAATGGCTGTCACTATTTTGTTCAGCTGAAACAGGCGCAATGTGTGTACATGTTCTGTCTGCAAAGATCAGGGACCTGTGTATTAATATGTGTAGCTTCCAGTACACGCAAATGTGTCACACTGCGAGCCCTACTGACAATCTTAAATTGGTTGTCAGCATAATTCTTAGCACACTGCGGATTATTTAGCAACTGTTGTCCAATTGCAGAATCACATCTAACGTTGGCAAGTGCGTTTTGAATTTTGCAAGCACAGGCTGGTTGAGTACGGCCTGTACCTTGCCTATTGCAAATAGCGGAAGGGACATGTTGATACGATCTGCCAGTCTTTGGGACGTACGGCCCATTAATCTGGCATCACACTGGCATTGAAATTACACATTTCTGAGATAGGCTGGACGTCTTTTTGGCTTGACGGCAGCATCCTGTTAGTGACGAACACCACATGTGTTGCTACTGCATAGTAGCAGAGTGAAACAGCTAGCTTTACCTGTTGCTCAAATGTTTGGGATACATTACCCTTCCAGGGTAATTTGAGGTAGATTGGGCACTTTTCAGGGCCAAAATGGCAGCCTTAGGCCCGTTCATAAGTTTGCGCGATATGCAGCGAGAAATGATCTGATTGGGGTAGTCATTGTCACGTAGGATATCTTTGATTCACTCTATTTCCCCATCAAGCTTGCATGGTGTGCAAATGGCTCGGGCCCTATTTACGAGGTTGCCGATAAGGCCAACCTTGTAGTGTGTGGAACTGTAAGAATCCCAACGCATGCATTGACCAGTGAAGGTAGGTTTGCGGTAGACCCCTTAACAGATTTCTCAACTAGTACGTCAAGGAAAGTGAGCTCATTTGACTGCTCCACTTCAAAAGGTGAATTTGAGCGCAGAATGCAGCCCATTAAGACGTGCCAGGAAATTATTGCATGCAGCTGCGGATTCAAATATAGCAAACGTATCATCTACATATTGGAAATATGCAAGAGGTTAGGTGTCATTCCCTCAAAGACATGTTTTTCATGGAACCCAACAAAGATGTTTGCGAGAGCTGGGCCTCGAAAGGATCCCGTGGCAACACCATCTTACAGTTCCACACGCTATAAGATTGGCCTTATGGGCAACCTTGTAAATAGGGCCTGAGCCATTTGCTCACCATGCAAGCTTGATGCTGAAATAGGGTGAATCAAAGACATCCTGCGTGACAATGGCTACCCTGATCAGATCATTTCTCGCTGTTGTGACGGAAACCACACCTTCCAAAATGAAACTTATTAATTTCATCACATAGAACAACATTTTTGAACTGTTACTGGACATTGAAATAACGTGTTTTAAAAAGACCACAGAACAGTGGCTGAAAACATGGCTGTACATTTGCATTCTAAAAGACAATGGCATGGAGAGACAATGGGAATACTCCCGGATTCAATTAGCCAAATAGGATTTGTCAATAGTGAGGATCAAGAGACATTGAGAGTCTTTGAATGTGTCTAGTAAGCTGTGAGGAATCCACAAACTTCGCAGGTGAGGCCATCTCAAGCAAAAAGCTAGTCACATGACTAATCTGCTGGCCAACCTGGAGTTAACTGAATTGTACTCACAGAACAGTTTTTGGAAGAGACTGCAACTGAAGGTCTCCTTCTCTCTGTCTCTCACACAAAGTTCCAGGGACCCATGGAAGTAACTCAAGCCTCAAGACAGAAGACCAGTGAAACAAGCTTGAAAGTGTGCACTGGGCCCCAACAAGAACTGCAAGACTTAAATTCAATCAAAGACTTTACATCCAACCCACAACCAGTAACTGAATTTTCATCTACCACTTTAAACTTTCCCCCCCTTTAATTCTTTCTCCTCCTCTGTGTCTATTTGCGTGTGTTTATTGCATGCGCATGCTAGCGTGGTTGCATCGTGTATTTTTTGTAGTTTTAAGGCTAATAAACTTACACCTTTCTTCTTTCAATCTGAGAAAACCTGTCTGGTTGATTTCTTTGCAATTACAATTAGAGAGCAGTGAGCAAGGACTCACTGAGGGGACGCTAAAAAAACACGGTGTTTTAAAAGTGAAACACTATTACGGCCAAACCAAGAAAAGGCCGAAGGGCAGCCATAGACACCTTTCTCACCTGGTCCTAACACTGTATATCGGGCAAACGTATGAACGGGCCTAAGGCTGTCATTTTTGGCCCTGAAAAGTGCCCAGTCTACCTCAAATTACCCTGGAAGGGTAATGTATCCCAAAAAAGTTGAGCAACAGGTAAAGTTGGCTGTTTCACGGTGCTACTATGCAGTAGCAACACATGTGGTGTTGGCCACTAACAGGATACTGCCGTCAAGCCTAAAAGATATCCTGCCTATCACACAAATGAGTAATGTGATATATGAATTTCAATGCCAGTGTGATGCTAGGTATATAGGTAGTACATCCCAAAAGCTGGCAGATCATATCAAACAACATGTCCCTTCCGCTAGTCGCAACGGGCAAGGTACAGGCCTTACCCAACCAGCCCGTGCTCGCAAAACTCAAAACACAACGTCCAACATTAGATGTGATTCTGCGATTGGACAACATTTGCTAAATAATCCACAGTGTGCGAAGAATTATGCTGACAACCAATTTAAGATTGTCAGTAGGGCTTGCAGTGTGGTGCATTTGCGTGTACTGGAAGCTACACATATTAATACACAGGGCCCTGTTCTTTGCAGACAGAAAGAACATGTACACACATTGCACCTGTTTCAGCTGAACAAAATAAGTGACAACCATTCGCTGATTCGTTCCTCAGGGCAATGCCTTAACCAGAGTCAAGCTGCCTGGTTTAAACTGCAAACAAAGATTGGCAGTTAACTGTCAGTCACCGTAAACTGGTGCATTCTCCATGGCGACACCTTTATTAATCAGAGCTCACTTGCCAACCAATCAGCACTCTCTTCTCATACCAGTATAAGTTGTTGTTTTCCCTTACATTGGTTATTATTGCGTATTGTCCTGATGAGTGCAAGATGAAAAGCTTCGACAATATGTCTCTATTTTCAGCAATTCTCAAGTTCTGTACTACCAAACGACAATTTGTACTGTGGTAAACTGTTGGCATAAATCACTCCAGCACTCCTCAGAATAACTTTTCATTTTTTCACCATTGATTTTTTAAAACTTTTGCTTCCCTAGTTCCCATTTGAGTGCAGGACACTGGTAGCGCTCTCCCCCAGCCCATTTTTCAGCACACTTTTAAACACCCAGGGCAAACACCATCCAACAATCTAAGCCACTTACCCTGACTTGTCTGGGTAGATGAATATAGGGGCAGGCAGACGACTCCTTCCTGTAACAAACCTTAAGAATCGACTACGATCCTCTGAAAGATAAATAAGAAATTAGAAAGTAAATACAAGGAAGCATCTTCCATCTTCTCCCCAACTGCCAAAAATAAACCTTTAGACTGAAATATTAAAAGCAGATAGCAATGAGCAGTTAAGTGTAACAGATTATTTGCGCACAAGGCAATGGCTACTAACATCACAAATCACAGTCTTATACAACAGGCTTGTGTTAAAACCAAGAACAAATATGATCAACTGAGGGCTGATTTAAGTGGGTCTGGATGTGACAGTTGATTGAACTGGTTAGTTGTGAGGGTTGGGGAGGGGGCATTGTGGGTGCAGACAAAAATCCAATCTCGCAATGCAATCCCTCCTACAATGGTATGCTGGGAAGAGCCATTCAGTAAGTAATTAGTTCAAAACTTTAGTACTGATGAGTTAGGTCAACCAAGAATCTCTCTCCGTGCATAATGGCAATTCAGCTCATTTGCATCAAATAACTAAACGTACTGGAAAAAAAGTAACAGTACCTTATCATTGGCAGTTTATTGCTCAGGTCTCACACAGACTAAAAAATGACCGAGACTGTCTCAAACCTATTTCACTTCAGATTCTTACTGCTAGCAGAAGGAATGAACTTTTATTGGATTAATCTGTATTGGCTGTAGTAAAGAATTTGCATTTATATAGCATCTTTCACACCCTCAGGACATCCCAAACAGCTCTACTGCCAATGATGTACTTTTGAGGTGTAGTCACAAGATTCCACAAAGAGCAATAAGGTAATGACCAGATAATCATTTTTTTTTTTTAAAGGGGCTGTTGGTTGAAGGATAAATATTGGCCAGGATACCCGGGATAACTTCCCTGCTCTTCTTCGAAATAGTGCCATGGGGTCGTTTACATCCACCAGAGGGCAGATGCAGCACTGATTTAACATCTCATCCAAAAGACGGCACCTCCGACACTCCCTCAGTACTCACTGGAATGTCAGCCTGGATAATGTGCTCAAGTCTATGGAGTGGAAACTCAAATCGCAAAGGCAGAATGGCCAAGTTAGCTATTAATGCCAGCCAGTCCCTTGTAATTATTAATTATATTCTCAGACTGCATACAGGACAAAAATCATAATTTCATCATCTCTCATTAATGTGCCCTTATTGTAGTATTTCAGAGCTAGAAAAAAAGTGTTCCAATGACCTTTGGCTGTCACAAAGTGAGCTTGTCAACATTATGTCAGAAATGACCATTATATCCACTAAATTGTAGGGAATAGGCCATCATAGAATAATCTTCAATTTAGGAATCATGCAAGTATCACTCACTTTCTGGACACAGGAACCAGCTGGTTTAATATGACAGCAGATAAACGCCACTTACCATTAGTGAAATTTGTGAGCGCTTCCCAAAAATATTTAACTCTGGTATCCGACTGCTCCAAATCTTCAAAGCGAGCTAAAAAGATATTGTTCAGGTTAAGATTAAACTATTAACGAAGTATGAATTGCTTTATTTCATGGCAACTGATTCTACAGTAGTACTATTTAATAAAAATTAAAGGGTCTATATAGCTATCACAGCAGTACACAGGATATATGGGCATTAGGGATTATTTCAACTGAAGTCTTAATACCACTGTTAGGTCAGGCAGTATATTTACTTATGCCTGCTAAATTAATAAGTCTGCTCCAAGCTGCCTTGGTTTTCATACAATGGCATTTCCTGCATTGAAGGGAGGCTGAAAAACATTAGGCTGTGGTGTACCACAGAGAGGTGCATCTTCTCACCTATATTTCTCCACACCAGGAGTTCCTACTGTGACCAGTGGAGGCTGGGCACCTCAATTCAGGTAAGGAAAGAATAAATATCAGAGGTTAAGAAACTCTAGGCTTCTCTTGCTCATCTTCTAGTAGTTACTTAAAGAGCAGCAACATCAGGGAACTAGGAGCAAATCACTCATATACCCTGATCCAGGTTAAGATGTGCTGCAAATGGATACCTAAAACAGAAAGCAGAGGCAGTAGCTTTTACAAGTTTCAGTATCAATGCTGGAGTACGTACAGTGCAAAAGAATTATACACAATTCCAATGCATTCACTTCACTAAAATAAGTATCAATAGAGTTCCCCTCAAAATCAAGTTAATATAATTTGAAAAGAAAATGGAATAGTACATAATTTTCATTAAGTTAAACATGTTTTTGTATCCTTTTCCCATCCCTAAATGTCTTCAAAGACATTTTTTGCTCTCCAACAGCTGTAGTATTGTTTATTCCCAGTAATTGCCACTGAGAAGTGCAGTGGTGTCAAAAATTATCATAAAACTTTAATTAACATAGGAAATAGGAGCTGGAAAGGCCATTTGGCCCATCGAGCCTGCTCTGCCATTCAGAAGATCATGGCTGCTGTTCTACTTCAACTCCAGCCTCCTGCATTATCCCCACAACCCTTAATTTCCTTAGTACCCAACAATCTATTGACCTCTGGCTTGAATGTACTCAATGACTGAGCATCCACAGTTCTCCAGGGCTAGAGAATTCCAAAGATTCACAACCCTGAGTGAAGAAATTTCTCATCTCAATTTTAAATGGCCAACTCTTTATTCTGAGACTGTGACCCTGTGTTCTAGATTCCCCAACAAGGGGAAGCATTCTCTCAGCATCTAGTCTGCCAAGCCCCTTATAATTGAAACATATAAAAATTTATCAACTCTCTAAACTCCAGGAAATGCAAGCCAAGTCTACCCAGTCTCTACTCGTAGGACAATCACCTCATCTCAGGAATCAGTCTAGCGAACCTTGTTCCACTCCCTCTAGGGCATGTATGTCCTTCCTTAGGTAAGGAGACCAAATCTATGTACAGTACTCTAGGTGTGGCCTCACCAATGCCCTGTATAATTCTAGTAAGGCTTATTTATTCTTATACACCAATCCCTTTGTAACAAAAGCTAACATACCATTTGCCTTCCCAATTGCTTGCTGTATCTGCATGTTGACTTTCTGTGATTCATGTACAAGGACACCCAAGTCCCTGAATACAAACATTTCCCAGTCTCTCATCATTCAAAAATGTGAAGTGAATTACTTCATTACAAATTGCATTTATATAGCGCCTTCTTTCATGGAAAAATGGTCCAAGCTATTTCATAGAAGCGTAATCAGTCAAAAACTGACACCCAGTTAAAGGACAAGGTATTAGGACGGGTGACTAAGTGCTTGGTCAAAAAGATAGGATCGAGTAACTTGATTTTAAGGAGGCGAGATGGAAAGGCAGAGAAGTTTATGGATGGAATTCCAGAGCTTAGGCCGAGACAGCTGAAGGCCATCATTGGTGAGGCGAAGGGAATGGGGACAATGCACAAAAGGTCAGATCTGGAGGAGTGCAGAGTTCTTGGAAGGTTCTGAGGCCGAGGAAGTTAGAGATATGGAAGTGCGAGGCCATGGAGGGATTTCAACACAAGTACAAGAATTTTAAATTTGAGGCTTTGGTGGACCAGGAGCCAATGTAGTTCAGCAAACACAGCTGGGATGGCTGAGCTGGACCTGGTGTGGGTTAGCATAATGGCAGCAGAGTTTTGAATGAGCTTAAGTTTATGGAGGGTGGAAGATAAGAGGACAAACCACCAGCAGTAAGGTTTCACACAACATTTCCCCTGCTTGGAAACTCCCTACCAAAATCAATGCAGCCACCTGCAGCACTAGCTCTAGATCGTGGAGTTTAAGCACAGATAACCTCACTGGTTGAAATGAATTTCTCAATCGTTTACAGGACTGTGGGAAACCTGTTGCTCATTGCTACTTCACAGTAATTTCTCCCAGTCTTTCTGTGCTTCCGTAAGACATCATCCATGCTGCAGTCACTTACTGTTACATCAATTAACTACGATGCTTTACTATGTTGGGTAGAAAGGAAAACTGGACTGGGAGAAGGAAGAGATCTCAATTATGTCCTGAACACCACCACCTCCAAGTCACACACCATCATGACCTGGAAATATTTTGCCTTTCCTTCATTGTTGCTGGGTCAAAATCCTGGAATTAACTCCCCACGTAACAGCATTGTGGGAGTACCTTGACCACAGGGTCTGCAGCAGTTCAAGAAATTGGCTCACACCACTTTCACAAGGGCAATTAAGGACAGGTGATAAATGCTGGCCTTGCCAGCGATGCCCATATCCCATGAATTAATTTTTTAAAATGACGAGTTATCAGCAGCCTGGGCCATCAATCCCTCATTTTGAATGGTACTGTAAATCGTGGAAAGGAATAATACAAAATAAAAGTCTGAAACATAGGTATTTTGTACTTACTTAAACGCTTGAGAGCTTCCACTGTGATTTCAGGGTCACCACAGACTTTCTTTTCCAGCTCCTGCCAAGTCAGCAGGTCAAGCATCGCTTGGGGAACCACCTTCAGTAGGCCAGCCCTCATTGCCTGTATCTGAGGCAGACAAAAGACATGTAAACACAGGCACTGGTCGCCAGAGATTTTATATAAACTGTGCACATCCGGATGCCAATAATGAGGCCAAATATTTTGAAAGCGGAGAACCATTTGGTTAAAGCTGCAAGATGTTTGTCATCCAGGAGAGGGGGCAAAAGGGCAACAGGTTTTCTTATGCAAAGAGGACAATTAAAATGAAACAGTGAATCAAGCTAGGGCGAGTTTGCATATCCTTCAGCAAAACCTTCCTCCCCCAGTTATGGACTGCTTGCAATGGGGTGCTCTTTGGTCTGGAGTACAGTGCATGAGACATTTGTCAATGAAAGTACAAGCACGTCTTATCAAGCATTTTTCAGCATTGTTCCATCGTACCTCCCCTCCAGCTCATCCATTTTCTCTGCTGTTTTAGACTCTATAATTACCTGATCTTTGTTCTCCTTCAGTTTTGCTTTCTGTACCAGCTGAATGAACTCCTTTCGATCCTCATATTGGACGATGGTGTTGCTGCCATCAGGTTTCAAGTCCACTACAGAATGATCGCTGAGTACAGTGGTATAGGTTAGCTCGTTCCCAAATTTATATTCAAATGTCTCTTTGTCCATGGTTTCCATCGCTTCCAGCAATTTCACCTGCACAGAAGGAATGGGACTGACATCAGTGTTCTAAACTATAGCTTTTAAGCAACTTATTAGCTTTACTCCATTTAAAATACACAGATACTTTAAAAGGAATAGGCCACCTCACAGAAACCTTAATACAAATTTTACGGTCAACAATTTGCGGCTTACTGCATTTTTAAACTGCAGAAGTGTTTCACCGAACTGCAGCTGTATCATGAACAGTTTATATAGGCTGAGCAGAAGCAGTTAGATATTCCCACCAGGTGGCAGCCTGACTGTTTGTCAGGTGGTATATGATACATCGACAATCCAAGGAAGCTGAACAAACTTCAAATATGTACAATAAAAAAAAAGACTTGCAATTAGCACCTTTCACCACCTCAGGACATCACAAACCACTTTACAGCCAATGAAATACTTCAGAAGTGTAGTCACTGTTATAATGTAGGAAATGCAGCCAATTTGCACACAGCAAACTCCCACAATACAAGAAACACAAAACTGCACCATGTTAAATTTGAGGCAAGAGTTTCAAAATGACCACAGGACGTTTTAAATTCAAACTGTCAAAAAGTGCAAGTATTACTTCCACTAACCTCTAAAACATGTGGTTATCAACCCAGTTACCTATGTAAGAAAAAAGTGTTTACGAGGCTTGTGTACTTGATGCCTATAGTTATCAAAAGGACAAATATTATAGGTTTGAGACACTGCGGGGATGGGGAAGGGGAATAAGAAATGGAGGAAGCTAAACCATTTTATAGGTAGATTTTGATAAATAGGTCACAGCACAGACAGTCCTTGTTGCTTTTTATCTGTCTCACTATCCTCCTCGATTTCCCAAATTCTCAATACAGCTCTATCTTCATCTTCTCCCTACCCCACACTGCCTCCCATACCGAGAGGAGTCTATCACTTACTTTTTCTCCTTTCTCACCATCCTACACCTGTGTAGGGGCCCCAACAACCCCACTGCCTTGTGGGCGTCTCGGGAGAGACCAAGGCTAAGGGAGTAAACCCTAACAGAAAATCCGGAGCGGAACCCCGTAGGCGGTCATGTGTCACCTTTGGCATGTTTCCGGCAGTTCCTGCAGCCATACTGGTGCCAAAGGTCGTGTCCTGCACTCCTTTGGACCCCACCAGAAAGGCCGAGAGGGGGGTTTTGACGACTGGGCAACTCTCTACCTCCATAAATTTGCCCAGGCATGCGCCATGGAGAGGTCACTCCACTGACCACCTCCAGGCGCGTATCCATTGTCTCTCGAGATAAGGAGGCCCAAAAGAAGAAGAAGAAGAAACAGCACAGGTAGTAAAATAATACAGAACTGTCAAAAAAATAAGACAGCACTGAAAAGAGTAAAGTGCTCAACCTGAAGGAGGCAGAAAAAATGTATAATTGATGGCAGATGCAATGATCTGGTACTGTTAAGAATCTATTACCTGGATGTAAAAAGCTACCAAACAAATTTTGACCTTGGAGAGAGCGTAGCACCACCTCACCAGAATGATACCAGCTCTTTACCTCTCTGTCTCCTCCTTTAAGACCTCTTTCACCAATCTTTTGGTCACCTGTACTAATAATATATCCTTATGTAGTTTGGCATCAAGTTTTGTGTGATAGAAACATAGACAGCACAGGAGGTCATTTGACACATGGTGCCCTTGCAAGAGCAACTCAGCTAGTCCCATTCCCTTGCCTTTTCCCTCTGGTCCTGCAAATTTTCTCTCTCCAGATAATTATCCAATTCCCTTTTGAAAGTCACAATTGAACCTGCCTCCACCACACTTTCAGGCAGTGCATTCCAGATCCTAGTGGTCCCATGAGGCGCCTTTAGGACATTCTACAATGTTAAAAGATACTATATAAATGCAAATTGTTGTTGTTGATACTGCCCTAAATCTTCTTTCACATAAGTCATCAGAACCAGAAGGGAAAAATCAAGACTTTTAAACATTTGTTAGGATTCAAACCCAAATTCCAGAGATAAAGTGCAGCGCACTAACTCACGGCATCACCTAATTCTCGTATATTGAGAATCACTGAGCTGCAGTGAATGTTATAGACTACAGCAGAATCATGTAGCAATAACAGTTAACTTCAAACAAGTAAACCTCTAACAGATTGCATTTAGTATATTGTCTACACAGTGAGTGTAGGTCTAATCACAAAATATCTACAACTCACCAAGACAGAGTCCACTGCAGGAAAGTCTTTGGACCAGCTCACTTCCTCCCCTGCTAGTTGTTTCCATACAATTCCAGGAAGAGCCAGCACCTGGCAAACATGCACATAGCTCTCATTAGCCTAGAATATACTTAAGATAAAGATAGATTTGTAAATATTCCTTTTCTTAAGGCTAAGTCAAAACAGTTGTATCAGCTGGAGCTTTTACATCTCATCACAGTTAGATACAACTAACTCCCAGCTAAGAGGGCAGTCAGATGACCTAACAACAGCCTTCTACTAGTACAGTTTGAGCTAATAACTTATCGACACTGCTTTCCCATATTCCTTTGTTCAGGGAGGAGGTGGGATCAGGAATGGCACTTAGTTTCTGGATATTTCACTTCTTCCCATTCAGAAAGCTAAAAAGAAAATAGAAACACCCAATGTGGAAGAATTATGAAAGTGTAGGACAACCCATATTGTGACCAGCCATTTCCACGAACCCACCTTATGTGCCTTTCTCTTCAGAAACTAAAATAATCTTATTTAAGCACTAAATTGTAGACTCTTTAAATTTACAAGATTCTAAAGGGGCCTTTTGAACTGACGAATATTTGGGGAAACAAGAGGTGGCAACTACTAGGTACATCCAGGTAGCTTACTTTTAAAAAAAAATGTTCACAAACTAAGGTGAATGGCTAATACACATAACACCGGACACAAGGTTGAGTAGAGCAAAATAAAAAGAAAAGTAGTAAATAGGGATGATAAGCATCACCTTTTAATGAAAATATCAAATTTCATAAAATTTTACTCCAATTGCCATAATGTGGTTTTGAAAGCTGATGAATAAAAGCTACACAAACCATGACCAAGAAACGTGCAGCACCTGTTGCAACTCTTCTGCTGCGTGTGGCTTGCAATTATTGCACATAATGTAGTATCATTCTTTGGTCAAAACACAGGCAGCCAACATGCTCCCAGATCTTTGCCAATGTTGTTAAGTTAACCCCAAGGAAGTGTAAACAATGACCCTTCAATTTTCACCTTCCTATGGGTGTGGAAGTGCCTGGTCTCCTCTCAGTCTCTGTGGAGATGTCAAGTTGACATCACTGAAGTTTCAGCTTATAAAGGGGAACGACGGTGTTGATCTGAGAAAGTTATTCACTAAAGCTATGAGTTCAAATAGAAAGAGACAAGTTCCAAATTTGGAGAAAGGGGGGAAATGTGTAGTTTCTGGAATAAATCAACAGAAAAGGCTCTAGAAGAAAATATTAAGGGATCACCAGTCAACTACATACATTTCTAGACAGAAGAAATTGAGAAGCCTGGTGAAAATAGATAGATGGGCTTATCAATCAAAGAAGAACAGACAATGGATTTATAGGCCTTTTACTATTCCTGAAAATCTTCATTCCCCACTCCCCCTACCCAGACCTACAATAGAACGGAGTGGAGAATGGCACACTTAAAAGTTCACGTTTACTATTCCAAACACAGCTTGCCTCACGACAGCTACCGCACCCGTCAAAATCATTTGACTAAATGCCAAAGAGTTAACATAGAAAATACAAAAAAGGGAAATGATTACCAAAAGCTCTCGTCCTCTCAATGCAGCCCCCATCAGCTGGCCTATCCATTCGTACTTTCCAAATTCTTTGCAGGATGGATTAGGAACATACACATCCCGTGCTTCTCCGGTACTGTTACCCTGGGCAAGCAAAACAAACAGTAAATAAAACATTTGTTTTGTCTCCATTTTAGGCAATCCCTGAGATGCAATTGTGTTGGTGATCTTTAAAGTTAGCTATTCCATCTGCTTTGATTTTATACAGCCAGGGCCCTACCGTGACACACAGTAATTGTTGGGTTTCATATGAACACAACCCCTGGGACAGCAAGGAAACATCACTGCTACAGCTCAGTTTTTCGTATTTTGTGATTTGTCCTTTGTTGAAAAACGCTGTGACTGATTGAGGGACCCAGCATCAGGAAGGGGAGGCACCATGAGAGCCATCCCCTGCCCTTGCTGCTAACCCCCACTACACTCTCCTCCCCTGCGACCCCACCCCAGGAAACCCCTCCTGCCTTAGTTTAGCTGTGGCCTGGGTCCCTCAGCGATCCATGGTTACTGGTGGGTCCATTACTGGCAGCAGCCACCAACTCCACAGTGGCACATCTCAATTAAAGAGCTGCCGGCCTCTAATTGGCTGGCAGCTCTCAGCAGGTAGGACTTCTATCACCAGGGTCCTTAATTCCAGGGAAGGTCCACCACTGTCCACTTAAGTGCCTAATTGGCACATAATAGGCTGGATTTTAAAGGGCCCCCGACACTAGGAACAGTGGCAGGAGGGCATGAAGATCACTACGGATGAGGCCCGCCACTGACCCCGATACCGGCAGGGCCCGGCCTGATGTCAAATGAGGCGGAGGCCACATGGCAGCGCACCCCCCCGCCCCCCGATGGGACCACTACTTCCATATGTAAATAAATGAACCTATCTGAATTAATGAAGGCTGCATTTGCTGACAACTCAGCCACTAGGTGACGTTGCACTGGCACATGTGCAAATGCAGCCTGTTCAACTAAAACGTCACAGTCTGCAACGTTCAGGCAGCTGCCAGGACTAAAGATGGTGCTGCTCAAATAATCACACAAAGGCAACGTAAACACATGGCAGCACACAATGGCCGGACAGAGCGGCGGGGGGGGGGGGGTGGGGGGAGAATGGCCGGAAAGAGCGGGAGATTTGAGGGGGAGGAAATTGTCCACCACACCCCGCTTCTCCCCCACACCCCGCTCTCCTCCTGCTTCTCCTCCACACCCCGCTCTCTCACCGCTTCTCGCCCACAGCCCACTCTCTGCCCGCTTCCCCCTTCCCCCCACCACCACCCCGCTTCTCCCCTACACCCTGCTCTCTCCCCGCTTCCCCTCTCTCCCACATTATGCGATGACGTCATCTGGGCATGCGTGTACCAGTCTTGGCAATTTTGGTGATATCATCCGCGCATGCGCCAACTGGTCCTGGCAACGCAGAACACAGCGCACATGCAGAGAGTAGGAGCCCGTTTGCGCATGTGCACAGGTTGGCGCAGTTGGATGACGTCCCCACCGGCTGCGTTGTCAAGAACCACTATGATTAATGAATGGCGAAGGGCGCGCGCCAGAGAGCGAGAGGGAGAGCGCGCGCGCGCCAGAGAGCGCGAGAGAGAGAGAGAGCGAGCGAGAGAGAGAGAGAGCGCGCACCAGAGAGCGAGAGAGAGAGCGCGCGCGCGCCAGAGAGCGCGAGAGAGAGAGAGCGAGCGAGAGCGAGCGAGCGAGAGCGCGCACCAGAGAGCGAGCGAGCGAGAGCGCGCACCAGAGAGCGAGAGAGAGAGCGCGCACCAGAGAGCGAGAGAGAGAGCGCGCACCAGAGAGCGAGAGAGAGAGCGCGCACCAGAGAGCGAGAGAGAGCGCGCACCAGAGAGCGAGAGAGAGAGCGCGCACCAGAGAGCGAGAGAGAGCGAGCGCGCGCCAGAGAGCGAGAGAGCGAGAGAGCGAGAGAGCGAGCGCGCGCCAGAGAGCGAGAGAGAGGGAGCGCGCGCCAGAGAGCGAGAGAGCCAGAGTGAGACAGAGAGAGAGCCAGAGAGCGATACTGTGCCCGAGCCGCTGAACCACATTGCAGTATGTCAATACCTTCAAGGGGAAAAAAAAAAGAAATGTAGAAAAAAAAAATCACTTTCTTTGTCACCTTTTAACATACCTGATTAGATGTCCTTACAAAAAAGGGTAAAGGCACAGGACTGTCTCCAGAACTTGGGCAAAGCTCTTCAGAGATGTCAGACAGGCTGTCTCGGAAGCCACCACCTATTGTTTTAAAAGGTTGGACTATTTGAAAAATCTTCCCAACGTTACATAATTATTCTCATAGATCAGAACATCCACCAGAACTACTTATAATATAGTTTGTATAATGACTCTATTTACCAGTATCAACTGCAGATCACCACTTAGCGATTAGATCATAATGTTAATCCTTGAGTGAGGACATTATTATATGTTAGCTATAGAGAATTGCTCACTAAAGTCCGCTATGACAGTTACAAAAGGGTCAAATATGAAACAAAACTATGCCTGTGGCGCATAAAAATCATTAAGGAGAAAAGACACAGGGAGACACACAATGGATTGTGCTGAAATTTACACATGGCTTATTTTGTCATCCAAATTGCTCCATAAGATTACTATCTTGCGATCATTATTGGATATCCTCTATTTTCTATGCAGCTTACTATGACCCAACATTATCTCAAACAATATATAAACAAGGATATAAGATCTTCAGAAAAACTTTTATGAAGCTTAAAATAAAACAGCAGATGCTGAAAATTTGAAGTAAAAACAGAAATGGCTGGAAATACTCAGGTGAGTCAGCATCTGAGGACAGAATAGGCAAGTTAACCTTTCAGACTGAACAAAGCTTACCTTGGTCGATGATTCCTTCAGAGATAAATTTACATTCCCACCACTGGTCATAGCGTGCTGGCCACCTTCAGGTAAAAAACATTACTTTACAATTGTATAAGGTTATTCATGTATAGAGTTCTGTTTCAGCATCGGGACTGGAAAAGTCAGAACTGAGAAAGAGGCACT
The DNA here is from genome assembly GCF_036365525.1 of Heterodontus francisci. Lineage (NCBI taxonomy): Eukaryota > Metazoa > Chordata > Chondrichthyes > Heterodontiformes > Heterodontidae > Heterodontus > Heterodontus francisci. Next base: position 39,285,741 of record NC_090378.1, read on the forward strand.
GTCTGCATTAGTATGTCATTAAAGTTAAAAAATGATGTTATTTTTCCCAACAGTTTGATTAGTTACACTCATCACTAGTAGCCTTATTCATGAATCAAACTGTTAAATAATCATCACAACAATAAAATGCAGGCCAATCTAGGCATCCCATATTGAATGTGGGGACCCATTTACAATGGACAAAACCTGAAATCACAAACCAGACCCACAGAGTTCAACGGATGCCAATGGAGTTTTAAACCAGATAGTTAACACCCTGGGCTCAAAAACTTCTCTAAGCCAGTTCCCCCAGTGTTATCATCAGCACTCAATGCTCAAACAAGCATACCCCTTCTAAAATTTAAACGTAAAACAGAAATGTTAGCTTTTTTTCCCCTCTGATTGCTGTTTCGTGGGTTACTTTAGTCTCCCTCCTTTTACAACCAAATTATTTGATAAAGCTGCTCTTTAGCTGGTTGCACAGGAATGTACAATAATCCAAAGAAGTGGAATTTCCAAATTTAATAACCCTCCTGTTCTTGCTTCCATTTAATGGATACAGAAACACAGTGAAAATAAAAGGGACAAGGAGGGAAGAAAGAGGAAGGGGAGACTATATCCTAATGCTCCATTCCATGCTGATGTAGTATGAACAACTCATTAGGATGCAGGTCTTCAGTATCCTTCAATAAGGAAATGAGTTTCAAGGCAGTAAGCAAAAGTAAGTCGACCCAGTTAGAGCAGAATTGACAAAGCCAATGGAATGTCGTGCATCTAAGTTGGTGAGGGCACTTTCGAAGAGAAGTAAAAATGGAAGGGAGGGATGGGCCATATACTTTAATAAATTGAACAAAAATTAATGTAAATTTTACTTTCGAATGAGACAAATTGTGACCTTAAAGTACCTCAGAAATATTTATGGTTTGTGATTCTACCACCTATGCAAACAGACCAATGTAGAACTAATAAGCCAGAGGTACCCTGCAATGATTAAACACGGTTTCTCTACCTACCATCAGAAAATCCCCTAGCCCACATTAATACAAGGCATTATCCACATTACCTTTTGTTATCTAAACACTACCTGTAATCTAAGGGTTTCTCGCATTTGTCCGAAGGCTTCAGACCTTCAAACATCTGTAAAACAAAAATGTCAAATATTGCAATTTAATGTAATCTGAAGAACTTGTAATCAATTTCACCTTGATTTCATTAGCGGATTCAAAATAGGTTAAAAAGTATGAAATCAAAATCAATCCAATTGTTAACATTTTTCATGCTGTTTCAATCAGTAACTTTCATAAAGAACAATTTACAAGTTCTCTGCCTGAATTATATTCTATTTAATAGAAACAGAGGGCGGAATCTTCCCAGCCCTGTGGAGATGGCTTTGGAGGTAGTGGGGTGGGGGTGGATGTCAGATAGTTATGCATCAGGATGGCTCCCCGACATTTTCTCGCCTCCAGATGAGTTTCCCAGGGGTGGGCTGCCATGGGAATCAGCAACCCTTCAGGCCAATTAAGGCCCCACTAGAAGCCACTTTCTGAACCCGCCAGCATTTTCCTGGCGTTGGACTGGCCCTGAGCTGAGTCCAGAGTCTGGCAGTTACTTGGTGGCGTCCTCCCGGCAGCAGACATCAGAGTCTCCTCCAATTACCCCAATGAAGGAGCTGCAAGGATGAAAAGGTCACAATCAATCGCAAGGAGGGGTATCCCCTTCCGCACTGATGGGCCTAACAGCTTTATTTTTTAATTCTCTGCAGGCATCAGAGCACCTCAATTTTGAGGCGCCCTCACGCTCCCCTTTCTGCCTTAGTAGCAGCCACCTCTCCCGTCGGGACTGCCAGCCATCCAAAGCTGTGGACCCTCTGATTGCGCCTCCCGATCGTTTGTCCGCTCACCTTCCTAAATTGGAATGTCAAATGCAGAGGTGATCTCTTAATTGGCTGCCTCGCATAAGATTGCTCGGGTCAGGGGGTTGTGGGGATTGGCGGACATCAGACACCAGCCTGGTCTGGACCCAAAATGATCCTGATAGCAGGTTCCCAATGCCAGCAGGAAAATTCTGACCAAAGATCACAAGATTACTATCTTGATCTCCCATTGTTCCTGACCCTATGCAGAAGTGCAGCAAGCATGCACTTCCACCTACCTGACAGCCATGCTGCTGACCCTAGTTGCATATTTTGTGGCAGGCTCTGGCTGGTGAACGGTCGTGTTTGGGTGGTCACTTGTGGGGACGCAAACTGACATGCTGCGACAGGATTCTGAGTCGGCAGCAGCTTAAAGGTAAATTCAACAGAGAGGATCTGAAATTGATGGAGATCTGCAGGAAGAGGATGTCGAGATGGATGGAGATGAAAGCAAGGTGGGCAGTATTATTTAGCATCTGGGATGAGACCATCACATGCCATATTGAGGGCTGGAACAGTAATCCCAGCTCCACCATCACCAGGTTAGAAATATAATGCAGAAAAATATTTAATAAACAAATGTGCAACGCATAAAATTGAATGACTCACTTGCCTGTTGCCCCTTTGGCACAATGTGTCTGTTGTCTGTGCAGCCAATTCTGACATTGCAAAGCACCCATGTTCACTCCCCACTTCCACAATTATCTGTCCATCAATTCCCCTGAAGAGACTGTATAATCACCTCCCATGTTACCATTTTCAGTGCCCAGCCTCTTATGAACACAAGTCTCCCAGTTTGCATAACAGCTGTTACATTTTGACACCCCAACCCAAAAAGCAAGAAGAAACCAACATTTATATTTGTCTGCAAGACTGTTGCTAGGGAGAAACAGTCTACAGGAGAAGCATGACTGATCTTCGAGATGTACCTCCCAAGAGCAGTAGGCATCCAACCATCTTGGGTCAGCCAGTGACAGAAGATAGGAAATGAAAATGTTGGTGGGGAAGTGGAAGCTGCAGATTTGCTGAGATTATGCCTTTCTTCCTTCAGAGAATTTAAAAGGGAAACCTTCCCTTCAGTTAATCTAATTCTATTGCATATTACTCTTGCTGATTCAGTGGCTACATATTAATGTTCATGAGTCCTTCATGCACCTCAATGTGAGCAAGATGGGGTTAATGCAATGGAGGAGCAGCTAACCCACTGATTTCCACCCTGTCTGCACATCACTCATCCAGTCATTTATTCTATTATTTCCAAGCTGCAGCCCAGAGATAAGCACCTGTATTAAATTTCAGAAAGCTTGTTATGAAAGGGCAATGCTGGAGCCTATCTTTACTCAGTTTAACATTTACTGTACAGAGTAAAATGATTATAAACATGTAGTTCCTCACTCAAAACCCTCCACCAGTCTCAGTAAGTGTCTGCTTATAAGTGCTCAAGTAAGACCCCAATTAACACACTCCGCCTGCATATAATCAAACAATTGATGCACAATTAACAGATTAACACCTGGGGGCACTAGCAAAGTGATCAGGAAGGGAGACCACAGGGTGAGGCATAATGCACATGGTCATGAGAAAAGGTGGGATAGGTTGGATCAAACTGATGGTGACATTTTGGATTGGAGGATCCAGAGATATCAGACCTGGGCTGAGAAGCATCAGGGCACAGATCTCATTGGCCCTGCTTTCAAATGAAAATACTAATGGAGCATCGTACTCGTGTAGAGGCACTGCAGGGCATCTTCCAGAAAGTGGTCCATCTGACTGGTCAACCAAAGGAGTTTACTACCAGTAGAAAGAGGACCATTGGGAGGCATTTTCTTGTGAATGTGGCAAAGGGCAGAGAGTAACAAAAGGAAGAAAGTCTTCCCTTTCCATCCAATTTTCTCATCTTCTCACTTAATAGCACGAGCTCATGCAAAGACAACAGCTGCTCTCCAATACTTCGTCCAAGTGGTCCTTGTTCTGTTAAGGCTGGACAGTGAATACCAATGAACTATCTGACCATGAAAGTAATCACAAGTGAGCCTGCAAAAATTCCAGCAAGTTTACTGGGTACACAAATCCTAACCAAATCTTCTTAATGCAACTCAAGGACATTAAGCCCAATTAAACTCTCCCCATCCAAGGCCAACAAACTCAAACCATTCCAGGGACTGAACATGGGACCTTTTGATCTGTGTGTTTCAGTACCATATCAGCTAGTGCCTTTCCTCAATGAGTTACAGGGGAACCTGAGAAAAGAACTTTAAAAATAAATGATCAAGCTAACCGGCACAATTGCCTAACAGCTAACAAAATTCTCATTTGTCAAAATCCTTGGACATTCAAGCAAAACGTTCTGGATTACTTTGAACAAATATACCTGGGTAAACACTGCATTCTTACAAGAGGGATCAAGGGATGGATTATTCCGATGCTCCATGGCTACTCGACGATTGATGTAGAGTTTTGGCATGAAGTTGGGTTTGTTGGTTTCTGAATCCTTGAGGCATTGTGTAATGAGAGCGGAGCGCCGTTTTGACAGTAGAAGAAACTGTTTGATGTGCTGGAACACGAAAAATAAACACTAGTATCAATGTTATTGTTAGCAAGGTGTTAGGGCAGTTCCCATGCTTGGTTTGGGGTTGCTTTTTGGCAGCATTTGCTGACATGGTGCTAAGCAGTTTGGGAACTCTAATCCGCAGGCAAAGAGAAGGGAATAAAAAAAAGTTGATCTCCCCCTCTCCCAAAACAAATCATTAAAAGTCATTTACAAAGGTGGCTGTCATAGCCCTGGGAAAAAAGACTGCATCTGAGGGATTGTGTGAAGTACATACAAGTGAAAGTAGAAATAAAGCATATCATTTTGAAATGAGGAAGCGCTGGAATGACAACATATTGGGTAGAGTATTTATATCAAATACTCCCCAAGTTCTATGCACCGTTATTTTAGCCAATATCAAGTAGAACAGACAACTCTGAAAGGCAATTCATTGTTTAGAGAAATGATGATGGGGATAGGCTTAAAAAAAAAGGACACCGATATTAAACTGAGCTACTGCAAAAGAACCTCCTTCATTATGTTGTTCTAGTGTATTTATTTCACTCAGTGTTGCAAAAAATGGTCACACATAACCCTGTATGTAACCATTTGATGGAACAGTGAATTAAGTAGACACATGGGAGTAAAAGATTCAATGTCACTATTTAAAGAGCAGAAACTCTCCTGGTGTACTGATCAACATTTCACCTCCATCAAAACCACCAAAAACACATTCTTGGGTCTTTCATCCCAGACGCCATTTCTGGCATCTAGGTGTAGGCAAAGGGATCACCTACATAACAGTAATTACAGTTCAATCGTAACCTATTGCTTGCAAAGTGCATTTAGATGCCCTGAGGATGTGATAAGGCCCAAAATGAATGCAAACACTTTTTTAAAATGTAAAAAAGTTTGGTGTTGCACAGCAGGTCCAACCTACAGCCTTAGGGCTACCTTCGAGCCTGGCAATCCAGCTATGGCAATTGTGTCCTAATGGCACATATATTTCTTATTTTCTACCTTGTCCTGTTTGAATTTTGTGGGCCTGAAGGTTTGAGAGGGCTGTTCTTAGCAATCACTACTCTAGTGGTGGATACATTCCAAATCAAACCACAAAGATTTTCTACTGCCAGCAACATGAGATATGTGGAAATTAACTGAAACATTCATCTAAACTTTATTTGTGGCATTAGAGAAAGTGGCTGCTGTCACAGTGGCGCAGTGGTTAGCACTGCAGCCTCACAGCTCCAGGGACCCGGGTTCGATTCTGGGTACTGCCTGTGTGGAGTTTGCAAGTTCTCCCTGTGTCTGCGTGGGTTTTCTCCGGGTGCTCCGGTTTCCTCCCACAAGCCAAAAGACTTGCAGGTTGATAGGTAAATTGGCCATTATAAATTGTCACTAGTATAGGTAGGTGGTAGGGAAATGTAGGGACAGGTGGGGATGCTTGGTAGGAATGTGGGATTAGTGTAGGATTAGTATAAATGGGTGGTTGATGGTCGGCGCGGACTCGGTGGGCCGAAGGGCCTGTTTCAGTGCTGTATCTCTCTAATCTAAATCTAACTACCGATCTGCCAACACCTGACATGCTGCAACGCAGAGCACTGCGTTCTAGCACACAAGATATTGACAAGTTAACAGTTTTGTCAGACCCCATCTGGAGTACTGTGTTCAGTTTTGGCACCAAACCTCAGGAAGATATGTCGGCCTTGTAAGCGCAGATTTGCTAGAATTGTACCAATGTAGGAAGATAGGCTGCATAAACTTGGCTTGTATGCTCTTCACTGGAACAACTCACCTTTAATTGACCAAATGATCCAACTGTGTGGTCCCAAGCTGGCACTAGATAGTGAATAAGACTATCCAGGAGCTTAAGGAATCTGGGGGGGGGAAAAAAAACACAGGGACATAACAGATTGTTGTGCGATTATACTTGAGCTACCGGTAATTCTTTTAAAATTAAAAGCTTGACCATATTCAGAGAAAAGTTAGATCATAGTCTTCATAATTATTGTATCCAATCTATGTATATCAACTTAATTCTTATTCAGTCTTATGTGGCTATTCCAATTCCTGCACAAATCCTTATATGGGCATCTCTATATACTCACAGACAACAGCAAGAAGGGTCCATTTTTCCTAAATTGTATTTAAATCTTTCCTTCTTAAATGACTTCTCTTAATGGCCACCATCTTCCCAGTTTAGTTCTCTATAGCCTCTTAATTTGAAAGTTGATCTTCAAAGATAGAAATTTGCATTACATTGGTGTTGTTTGTACTGGCCAGTACAATTGGTCTGCTAATTGTTTTTTTTAACATCCACCTGAAGAGGCACTTAGGGCTTCAGTTTAATGTCTTACTTAAAAGGCAGCACATCCATCAATGCAGCACTTCTCTTAGTACTGTGAAGCTTCAGGTAAACTACATGAGGAAATCAGTCAGTAGTCATGGTTGTTAAGGTGGTGATAAAAGTAGATCATTTGAAAAGAATGTATTTAATTTTAAATACAGAAAATAAGTGGCATAATCCTTCAAAATTATTCAAAAATAATCAAAAGGTGGATATCTAATGAAAACTTGGTGGAGACGAGGGTGTCAAAGAGTAGTAGTGATGGAGCTGTTAAGCAGATCAACAGTGGTGTCATAACTCAAGGAGGCCTACAGGAAGCGGAGTTAAGCGTGAATTGGTTAGCGAGCTGCGAGGCAGTCAAGTTAACCACACCGATTTGCTCATACAAGCTGAACTTCAAAGCTCAAATCCTATTCATGATTGAGACCCCTTACTTCCACCATGGCAACATTGCTAATCTTTGCACTTGCCTCTCACCCATTGTTGTTGGAACTCTTATACCCTTATCCACATGTCTGTCACCTCTAGATTCAGCTTCTCCAATGCCTTTGCTAGGATCCTGATCATCACCTCCTAATATCATCCAAACACAGCTGCTTGTATTCTGTTCCACACTCAGCATCACTTCCATCTTCTCTGACCGCTATCCCCATCTTAAATTCCTGCCCTTGTGCAAATTGCTTTTTGGCCTTAGCCCACTATTCAGCAACTTAACAACCTTCCATGCCCTCCAGTTTCCTGACTGTGGCCTCCTGTGTATCCTCCCTCCTCTTTTGGTGGCAAACCCATCAAATACCTCATCCCTACTCTTTGGACCTGCCTTGCAATCCCCTCTAACTCTTAACCTCCTCCCTCACCTTTAAGATTCTTCTCAAAGCATATCTCTTCAAGCACTTTCATCAATCACCTCTTTTAATCCTCCTGTAAAAAGTTAGATTCCATAGAATCTCCCTGCTCAGCATAGTGGGGAAAGTCTTCGCTCGAGTCGCTTTAAACAGGCTCCAGAAGCTGGCTGAGCGTGTCTACCCTGAGGCACAGTGTGGCTTTCGAGCAGAGCGATCGACCATTGACATCCTGTTCTCCCTTCGTCAGCTACAAGAGAAATGCCGCGAACAACAGATGCCCCTCTACGTTGCTTTCATTGATCTCACCAAAGCCTTTGACCTCGTCAGCAGATGTGGTCTCTTCAGACTACTAGAAAAGATCGTATGTCCACCAAAGCAACTAAGTATCACCTCATTCCATGACAATATGAAAAGCACAATTCAGCATAGCGGCGCCTCATCAGACCCCTTTCCTATCCTGAGTGGCGTGAAACAGGGCTGTGTTCTCGCACCTACACTATTTGGGATTTTCTTCTCCCTGCTGCTCTCACACGCATTCAAGTCTTAAGAAGGAATTTTCCTCCACACAAGATCAGGTGGCAGGTTGTTCAACCTTGCCCACCTAAGAGCGAAGACCAAAGTACGGAAAGTCCTCATCAGGGAACTCCTCTTTGCTGATGATGCTGCATTAACATCTCACACTGAAGAGTGTCTGCAGAGTCTCAATGACAGGTTTGCGGCTGCCTGCAGCGAATTTGGCCTAACCATCAGCCTCAAGAAAACGAACATCATGGGACAGGACGTCAGAAATGCTCCATCCATCAATATCGGTGACCACGCTCGAAGTGGTTCAAGAGTTCACCTACCTAGGCTCAACTATCACCAGTAACCTGTCTCTTGATGCAGAAATCAACAAGCGCATGGGAAAGGCTTCCAATGCTATGTCCAGACTGGCCAAGAGAGTGTGGGAAAATGGTGCACTGACACGGAACACAAAAGTCCGAGTGTATCAAGCCTGTGTCCTCAGTACCTTGCTCTATGGCAGCGAGGCCTGGACAACGTATGTCAGCCAAGAGCGCCGTCTCAATTCATTCCATCTTCGCTGCCTCTGGAGAATCCTTGGCATCAGGTGGCAGGACCGCATCTCCAACACAGAAGTCCTCGAGGCGGCCAACATCACCAGCTTATACACACTACTGAGTCAGCGGCGCTTGAGATGGCTTGGCCATGTGAGCCGCATGGAAGATGGCAGGATCCCCACGGACACATTGTACAGCGAGCTCGCCGCTGGTATCAGACCTACCGGCCGTCCATGTCTCCGCTTTAAAGACGTCTGCAAACACGACATGAAATCCTATAACATTGATCACAAGTCGTGGGAGTCAGTTGCCAACGATCGCCAGAGCTGGCGGGCAGCCATAAAGGCGGGGCTAAAGTGTGGCATTTCGAAGAGACTTAGCAGTTGGCAGGAAAAAAGACAGAAGCGCAAGGGGAGAGCCAACTGTGTAACAGCCCTGACAACCAATTTTATCTGCAGCAGTGTCTGTCACTCTAGTATTGGCCTTTATAGCTACTCCAGGCGCTGCTCCACAAACCACTGACCACCTCCAGGTGCTTACCCATTGTCTCCCGAGACAAGGAGGCCAAAGAAGAAGAAAAGGTTAAACAACAAATCTTTTTCCAGTGCTTTGGAATGTTTTTCTACATTAAAGATAGGCTGTCTACTAATATTCATTATAAGCCCATTGACTCCCACAGCTACCTCGACTACACTTCTTCACACCCTGCCTCCTGTAAGGACTCCATTCCATTCTCCCAGTTTCTCGGTCTCCGATGCATCTGCTCTGATGATGCAACCTTCCACGACAGCGCTTCTGATATATCTTCCTTTTTCTTCAACCGAGGATTCCCACCACTGTGGTTAACAGGGCCCTCAACAGTGTCCGGCCCATTTCCCACACCTCTACCCCTCCCTCCCAGAACCACGAAAGGGTTCCTCACTTTCCATCCCAAAAGCCTCCACATCCAAAGGATCATCCTCTGCCATTTCCGCCACGTCCAGTGTGACGCCACTACCAAATGCATCTACCCCTCCCCTCTCTTCAGCATTCCGAAGGGATTGTTCCCTCCATGACACCCTGGTCCGCTCCTCCATTACCCCCACCACCTTGTCCCATTCCCACGGCACCTTCCCATGCCATTGCAGGAGGTGTAATACCTGCACTTTTACCTCCTCTCTCCTCACCATCCAAAGCCCCAAGAGCTACTTTCAGAGAAGCAGCAATTTACTTGTACTTCTTTCAACTTAGTACACTGTATTTGCTGTTCACAATGTGGTCTCCTCTGCATTGGGGAGACCAAATGCAGATTGGATGACCACTTTGCGGAACACCTCCGCTCAGTACGAAAGCATGACCCCGAGCTTCCGGTTGCTTGCCATTTCAACATACACAGTAGCAGCAGTGTGTACCATCTACAAGATGCACTGCAGCAATGCACCAAGGCTCCTTAGACAGCACCTTCCAAACCCGTGACCTCTACCAACTAGAAGGACAAGGGCAGCAAATACATGGGAACACCACCACCGGCAAGTTCCCCTCCAAGTCACACACCATCCTGACTTGGAACGATATCGCCGTTCCTTCACTGTCGCTGGGTCAAAATCCTGGAACTCCCTTCCTAACAGCACTGTGGGTCCACCTACCCCAAATGGACTGCAGCGGTTCAAGAAGGCAGCTCACCACCACCTTCTTAAGGGAAATTAGGGATGGGCAATAAATGCTGGCATAGCCAGTGACGCCCACATCCCATGAATGAATTTTAAAAATACCCCCTGCTCACATTCCCACGTATCTGTCCTGGGCTTGCTGCAGTGTTCCAGTGAATATTAACGCAAGCTCGAGGAACAGCATCTCATTTAGTGATTAGGCACACTACAGCCTGCTGGACTGAACATGGAGTTCAATAATTTCAGTGCAAGACGGGGCCCCCCTTTTTATTTTGAGTTATTTTTTTCTTTTTATTTTATTTTAGTTTGTTTTATCATTCATTTTCTTACCATGTGCCTGCCCACTTTTTTTTCATGCTTGTGCTTTGGGCCAGGGCTGTTCATTTTTTTGGCCATTAACACCCTCTGCACTAATGCTTTGTCTTTCAGCACACCATTAACATATTGTTTGCCTTTGCTCCATGACCTTCTGGTCAGTTATTCTCTGTGACCCTGTCCTTTACTTTTGTTATCTCTTGCTCCACCCCACTTTATTTGCTTAAAACCTATTACATTTCTAACCTTTGCCAGTTCTGATGGAGGGTCACTGACCAAAAACGTTAACTCTGCTTCTCTCTCCACAGATGCTGCCAGACCTGCTGAGTATTTCCAGCAATTTTTGTTTTTATTTCAGATTTCCAGCATCTGCAGTATTTTGCTTTTATTATTACTATATTAATGCTGTTGAAGAGATAGCAGTTATTTGAGCTCATCAGAAAAGTATGATGCCCTGTGGATGCATACTACACAAGACTTTTAATTATATAGATAGGGATATTATGAAAATTATGACCCAAAAATGGAATTATTAGTCACAGTAAATAAGGATCCATCAAGGGTTAGTTCTTACCATTTATCAACGCCACATTTAAACTATTTGGTAGATTTAGTAGAAGATTGAGGGAAAAGGAGGAACCACATTTTTCTATTAAATCATGAATACCCACCAATATGTGATGATAGCACCTCAGTCAGATCTCCAACCAGGTTATCCCATGTAAAAGAAAGCCTTTTGAAAAGAAAAGTACTCAACTATTCCCAACGTGTTATTTTGTCCTACTTCATTAGGTTTTCACCTGACCAAGAGAGTAATGAGGTAATCTGTTCTCGAGTCTCTTTTAATGCTGGCCTTACATAGCCCCTCAAATTCCTTCCAGCGGTTGGCAGTCGGAAATGTGAAATCTTTTTAGGTTCCAAAACAGGTATGGTCAGATACTATGGACTGAATTTTACGCCACCCCAAAGAGTGGGATGGTGGCAGTGGGGGTGGGGGGGGCGGGGTGTAAAATCGAGCGGGAAGCTCCGGGAGCCCTTCCCAGTCCGCTCCTGCCTTCGCCGCCACTTTACGCAGGGTAGCAGTGGTGAAGAACAGCCCACCTGCCCCAGGTCAATCAAGGCCCAACCAAGGCCCAACCAAGGCAGGGGGGGGGGGGGGGGCGGGGGGTGGTGGGGAGGAGGGGGACCCTCATGATTGGGCACCCTGCTCCCGATGAAGGGCTGCCCCTGCTGCCCAACCACACCCAACATGCCCCCCTCCCCACCCAGTTCAACTACCCTTCCTCGCCGGGGCCCACCCGATCACCCCCAGCAAGGCAACCAAAACATACCTTTGTTCCGGGCTCCCCGTCATCATCTTCAACCTGGGCTGTGGTCTCAGCAGTGGCCACCACTCCCAGTGGCACTGCTGGGACAGAGAGCTGCCGGCCCACTGATTGGCTGGCAGCTCTATTAGGCGGGACTTGCTACCTCAAGCGGGTGGAAGTCCTGCCTCACACTAATTAAAGCCCAGGGACCCACAAAAAATGGGTCGGATCCCCAGGCGAGACGGAAGTGGGCTCGCCACTGACTTTTGAGTTGGTGGCCGGCTCCCGTCCGCCCAGGGTTAAATCCCAGCCAATATCTTCAAAATCTATTCAAACATGTCTATTGCCTTTTTCTAAATTTTCTTTTACCAAAAATATAAACTATCAGAATACATTAACTTCAAGAAAAACTGCATGCCAGCATGCATTCTTATTTGAAGGAAACTAAAGTGCAGATATATACCTATGGATTACCACAGCTCTCCGATAAAGCATGTCAGGATTATGCCCCTCAAGACGTGGATAACGAACTAGGTTTGCAGCTTGAAACATGTCAATGCTTAATCCTAGGTCTCTTTCCCTTGAAGATCTGATCTTGAGGCCATGTAGTCGGACATCTATTCCTCCATCTGTTGGAAATGAAAGACATTATTATATCCTTGTGGAGGCGAGTTCACTGACATCTGCTTCACAGTGGAAAAAATACTTTGTTGGACAGTTATTTTGCAGTGATTGGTTCATTACCTGCAGGGAATAGCTAAAGCTGCTTAATCAAATTCAGTAAGTGATTGTGGCAACCTTTGAGCCTTAGGAAGCTAGTTTTTTTGCTTGTGGCTAAACGTGCAAATTGGGTAAATACCTTTGGTGCAGAAGAGCAGAAAAGGGAACCTCACTTGGTCAGAGCTGAGAAATACCTTTTTCTTTCCCCCCCTCTGGTGAAGGATGGTGGTGCGGTGGTAGGAAAATACTGACTGGTACTGCTTTTATATTAATAGACTGTCCATGTAAGCTCTCTCATGAGTACTCTAATAATTCAGATAATGGAGTGTTTGCTCAACAAATTCAATTCTGTCGGCTCTCCGCATTACTTAAATTAATCATCTTCAAAAAGATCTAAAGCCCCATCTCTTGTGCCATAGCTTTTCAGTAACCATATCGCCCCATCTTCAAGTGAGACATTTGTCTGTGTGATGTTATATAAAATCGAAGTTGCTGCTGCTATGGAGAACCTGTCAACTAACTTAGAACTAGTCTGCAGCAGTACTACTTGTGGAGGTTGTGAAAAGGAGGGGAATCTCATGGATCTCTCAAACCAACATGAGCAACCTCCATCCTTGTGATTTTTCACTCGCCAATCACAAATCTATCCAGAGCAACAAGGCCTTAGTGCCTTTCATTTTATACTTGTTATACAGTCTCCCTTTCTCTGGTACCCATGAGGTGAAGGTAATCCAGTCAACACATAGCTCATGAAATCAGTGTGGGAACCATCCACAGCTTACCACTCCTAGACAGATTTTGAAAAAAAATATATGCTTCAGTTAATGTTTAAAAATGTTTTTTTTCCTGTTTTTGAGCACTTTCTGTTTTGGCCTCAAATACAGCAAATTGTGTAACAGTATCACAGTGTACATTAGTTGGTGCTATCATGAGCAGTCGTTGAATTTCCTTTACTCTACCTTCTCCTCTTCAATAATTCTGCCACACATTCGGGGCGGGGGCACTATATTCATAACTAAAAAAAAATCTATACTCCACAGACAGTCCCCACAATTTTCTCTTTCTTCCCTTCCCCTCAAGGTAACATGGATTAAAAGATTTGCAAACAAATTATGGCTACTGGTTCTCAGTTCCCAGATGTGCCATTTAAGTTGAATCCTACTATCGGGCCTGCCTTCCCTAGTACACTAAGGATTCTATTAAAAGCAACTTAGAAACCCAACAAGTCAGAGCCCTGAATTATGTCATATCTGAACAGGATCACACTGACCATTTAATCTTCACTGCACTTAGAGTATTTTATTATTTTGTCCCTGTCCCCCCGTTCAAGGTCCCTTCATTACCCAATGCACCTGTTTGAGAAAGTGGCTGACCACCACCAATGTAACCTTCCTCTCTTCACCGAACTGGAAGACTTACCTACACATTCTAGAATACGGATTTCAATTATAGGAAGGTGAACCATCATGTCCTCCAGAACACACAGGTCACCAACCAAAGTTCTGGAAAAGAATAAAAATACTTCCGTTAAAAATATTTCAGTATTGTAAATGTCTCTAGTTTACTTCCACCATCTCGAGAGTAAACCAGAAAAAAAGCTGAAATTGCCTGAAGCCTAAGGGTTCTAAAATGGAAGTCAAGTTCCTAAAATTGAAACGTTACGCACTAGATTTTGTTCTGCAGAGATCTTTACTGACGTAGCAAGTGCCTACTATCATTTAAAATCCATTTTAGTTCAGAAAAAAAAATCAAATTGATGAATACCCGGGTCAAATTTGTACCTCTCAGATTGGCTGACTCAGTTTGCAATGTAATGTTTTAAAAGCCCCAAACTGCTTGGCCAATTCCCTCAAGCACATCTCTATGGGTAGGGGGTGAAAGAGGGGAACAGAAGAGATGAAGAATGAAGCTTAAGTTTAAGATTCTTGTTTGTGATTGAAGTATGTCGTTTTCAAACTTAATATGAAATTCAATTGTATTATCATCACTATTTGCCAGTGGATCTTTTACTATGATATTACTAATTAATCCTGCTTCATTGCACACTACTAGATCTATAATAGCTTTATCCCTAGTTAGTTTCCTGCAGCAATATGTTGTGCAACTATCACTGATACTAGATCAAAAGAACAGCAACAGCACACATGCACTGGTCATGATAACGATACAGCATTAAAAAAAAAACCTGATTACAAACATAACTACAGCAGACTTTATAAGAGAGATAAACACAGAAAGCAAACAAAATATGTTAGTGCAATAGCAGGGATTCTGAGTTACTGCACTTATTTTAAGAAATTTTTAAAAATTCTAAATTTGATGATAGGTGAATATCAGGACAGTGTAGCCATCTATACTTACTCATCAACTGTGAGATCATTCAACTTTTTTAAATTATCTCGATCACCACCAAACACGTGAATTATTTTTGGCATGTAGTTATCATCTGTTGCATCTACTGAGATGAACAGCTTTCTGCAAAAAGGACAAAGATATATTTAATTAATTATACAAAAGAAATCTCTTAATACTTTACCCATATACCAGCTATTTAGGATAAATTAATTACACAAGTGTCTATTTTGTAATTAACCTAATCTGCATATTCAAATAGAGCCTAACTTGCTTACATTTACAATATGATTCCGATTAAGTAATTTGATTTCCCATTCCTTTTCCTCCCAAAGTCTTTCCAAGATGCACATTTTCTCCAGCTCAGAAAGATGAAGAGAAGAACAGCTAGAGTGAGCATTTTTCAATTTGTCCACTCCTTCCTCTTACCTTAATGATAGTCTAAGGCAAGACTAAGATTATGAACATCAAATGATGATCACTGATATAAGTCCATTTCCTATCACTTTGTGATGTAAAGCATTAGACCTAGAATACATTGTTCTGCCACACATTTTCCCTATTAGTACAAAATCCCCTTATCCCCTTCAAGTTGGAGGGAGCGAAGGCGAGCGTGAGACAGAGCAAAAAGCAGGGGTTGGGGGTGGAGGTGGAGGAAAGTGGGAGCAGCAGGGGGGAGAGGGAGAAGAGGAGCTAGAAGAGAGAGAGAGAAGATGAGAGCAAAGAGATAATAGAAAAGAGAGAAGCTACTGCATAATAGACTAAAGCATAAAGTCGTAGCATATGGAGTCAAGAGACAAGTGGCAGGATGGATAGGTAGCTGACCGCAAGACAGAAAGCAGTGAGTAGGGGTAAAGGGTAGCTACTCAGAGTGGCAGAAGGTGGGAAGTGGGGTCCAATAAGGATCAGAGCTGGGACCACTGTTGTCCACCATTTACATTAACAATTTACACTTTGGAATCAAACACAATTTTGAAATTTGTGGATGACATCAAATTGGGAGGAATAATCAACACTGAGGAGCACTGTAAAAAATTACAAGACAACATTAATAAACTTGCAGAATGGCTATATAATTGGTAAATGATTTTCAACATTGGTAAGTGTGAGGTATTACATTTTGGTGAGGAAAATAAGAACGTTATATATTACTTTAAAAATAAGAATCTAAATGGGATCGAGGAACAAAGGGATCTAATAGCACAAAAACACAAATCACTAAAAGTTGTGATGCAGGTCAATAAAGCCATAACAAAAGCATGGAAGCCGCATGGAATGATGGCAGGATCCCCAAGGACACATTGTACAGTGAGCTCGCCACTAGTATCAGACCCACCCGCCATCCATGTCTCCGCTTTAAAGACGTCTGCAAACACGACATGAAGTCCTGTGACACTGATCACAAGTCGTGGGAGTCAGTTGCCAGCAATCGCCAGAGCTGGCGGGCAGCCATAAAGTCGGGGCTAAAGTGTGGCGAGTCGAAGAGACTTAGCAGTTGGCAGGAAAAAAGACAGAAGGGCAAGGGGAGAGCCAACTGCGAAACAGCCCTGACAACCAATTTTATCTGCAGCACCTGTGGAAGAGTCTGTCACTCTAATATTGGCCTTTATAGCCACTCCAGGCGCTGCTCCACAAACCACTGACCACCTGCAAACGCTTACCCATTGTCTCCCGAGACAAGGAGGCCAAAGAAGGAGGAAAAAAAGCAAACTAAGCAAACTGAAAAGTAGAGACGTTATGCTAAACCTGTAATGAACCTTCGTTAGTCCTCGCTTAGAGTACATTGTACAGTTATGGTCACATTATGAAAAGATTATAGAGGCACTGGAAAGGGTGCACAAGGATAATGCAAGGTTATCTTGATCAGGAAAGTAAGAACAGCCTTGTCTCCTTCTGCTTGAAAAGGGAAGGCTGTGGGGGTGGCCTAATACAGATCTTCAAAATTATGAAGGGTCTTGGTAGAATAGACAAAGATGGAATGTTTCCATGTGAGAGAAGCAACATTAGAGGCCATTAATATAAAATAGTCACCAAGAAATTAAATAGGGAATTCAGAAGAAACTTCTTTGCCTTGAGAGTGATGAGAATGTGAAACTCATTATCACAGGGAGTAGTTTTTTTTATTTGTTCATGGGATGTGGGCGTCGCTAGCTAGGCCAGCATTTATTGCCCATCCCTAATTGCACTTGAACTGAGTGGCTTGCTACACCATCTCAAACAGCATTTCAGAGTCCACCACATTTCCGTGGATCTGGAGTCACATGTAGGCCAGACCAGCTAAGTATGACAGATTTCCTTCCCTAAAGGGTATTAGTGAACCCGCTGGGCTTTTACAACAATCGACAATGGTTTCATGGTCACCATTAGACGAGCTTTTTAATTCCAGATTTTATTAATTGAATTCAAATTTCACCATCTGCCGCGGTCTCTCCTCTCTCCTCCTCTTAAATAGAATACAGCAGAGAAACAGGCCTATGTAAAAAGAGAGAATTGAGGAGGATGGGAGAAGTTTCAAATGAAGCATAAAAACCTCTGTGGACTGGTTGGGCCAAAAGAATACACAGCAGAGAAACAAGCCTAAGTAAAAAGAGGAGGGAAAAAGAGAAATGAGCAAAAAGAAGAAAAGACAGGAAAATGAAGGAGGACAAAACCGGGGGGAAAAGAGGAAAAGAATAAAAACTTCTAGAAGTCAGAGAGAGGGGCCTGGGAGTAGCACACCTGCCCTTCCTCTTGACTTGGGCACAGTGCAAAAATGACCAGAAATGGGAACAAAATAATTAAACATTATTAGATTGATTGAAATGCCATTTATTTTTTTTATAGAAATTCACTTTAGGTCTGACTTTATTATCTGGAATCTACATATTTATTCACTGTTTTAATCTATAGGATTGTAATGAACCCAAGATTTAAGCACTCTTCTCTATTGGAGATGATGCATGTTCACTTGCCTGACCTGTTGCACATCAAATCGCATATTGGGCTGCATTTCACCAGCCCCTCGACGCTGTGGGTTGTGGTGCAGGGGCCAATAAAATTCTGCGGGGTGGCCCGCCTCGACCCGCGACATCAAGAAGGACCCGCTGCATATTACTGGCGGCGGGGGCGGGGGGGGGGGGGGGGGCTGGTGGGACCTCAGTGCAGCACCGCACCCCCGCCCCACCACCACCTGGCAGTGGGTCCGTCAACAGCATATACAAATTAACACTAAAGAGATGCAAATAAACTTACTTGCAGGCGGCGGCCCACGCCGATGTTACGGCCGCCGTTCATACTCCGCGCGTAGTTCCAAGGCGTGAACCTGGTGGGGAGGGGGGAGGAATAGAATTTTCAGGCGGGAGGGGTGGAAGAGCGGGAAGAACATTTTTCATCGGCTGTGGGGATGGTGGGAAGGGGCTGAAGGGCAAAAGATTGAAGGTTGTGGTGGGGGGGGGGGGCGGGCGGCGGTGGAGTTCGGGTATGGAAAAAAGCCAATTGTTGGTCATTTCAGGCAATGAAATGACCACTGGGGGTGGTTGGGAAGGGCCTCCACATCTTCATTATTTAATAAAAAAATTACACTGATTTACCTTTAAATATTGAAATTAATTGTAAGGGCTTAAAATTCTTTAAAAATGGCACTGGCACCTGCGCACTGGCCGCTCCGCCCCCTCTATTTAAATGAGCCCCCGTCGAGTTCAAAGCCCGCCACCGCGGAGCGATCGGGCGATTAAAATTCAGCCCATTAGTTCTGAGACGGGTGGACTATGAAACATTTTAATATATAGAGTCAAAATTAATTTATCACTTAAATTATCTTACTTTATTATGGTGCCTTTCTTCATGTATAATCGAATCCAGTGATGGTCCTGATTCCCATCACTCTCCCAGAATGTGTCATTGTCTCCATCAGTCAAACACCACACATTAGCTTCGTCCTGTTGGATATAAAATTGTTGTATGGAAAAACATGGATGAGGTGCTTCTATCTTACCAAAACGTATTCAAACTTTAAATCATTAGTTGTCTATTGACTCAAAATTACTGCCTTCAATTCACGAAATATATTTGCTTATAAACTTAATTCATATTTCAGAAAGTTCTATACTGTGGCTTGATCACCTCTTCACATTTCATGATGGATACTAACACACAGGCCATATCATGCATCACAAACAATTTTTAAGCATAAAGCAAGCCGTTTCTTCAAAAGGAACAACCTTGAAGATTTGATAAAGTAGATCAGTTTAGCAAGCAGTACGTGATACTCTACCTCTCTGTCTTGTCCACTGATTGTCCAGCCTAATCACAATTGGAAAATAGTGTTTACCAGAGGCAGATACAGAAGGAAGGAGGGTTTGGAGGGAGAGATGGGTGGAGAAAGATACAAGGAAGTGATCAGAGATGGCCTTATCTGTGATTGATACCATGGGAATAGCGAGGTCATGTGGGATTGCAAAGTCAAGGGGGTGGACTGTGACTATGAGTTGGGGAGTTTATTTTCCCCCCATGAGATGCAAGTGTCGCTGACTAGGCAGGCCAGCATTTGTTGCACATCTCTAATTGCCCTTTAGAAGGTGGTGGTAAGTTGCCTTCTTGAACTTCTGCAGTTCCACAATGCTTTAGGGAGGGAGTTCCAGGTTTTTGGCCCAGTGACAGCGAAGGAACGCCGATAAAGTTCCAAGTCAAGATGGTGTGTGGCTTGGAGAGGAACTTGCAGGTGGTAGTGTGCCCATGCATCTGCTGCCCTTGTCCTTCTAGGTGGTGGAGGTCACAGGTTTGAAAGGTACTGTTGAAGGAGTCTTGGCAAGTTGCTGCCATGCATCTTGTATATGGTACTGCTGCCACTGTGTGCTGGTGGTGGAGGGAATGAATGTTTAAGGTGGTGGATAAAGTGCCAATGAAGCAGGCTGCTTTGTCCTGGATGGTGTTGAGCTTCTTGAGTGTCGCTGGAGCTGTACCCATCCAGGCAAGTGGAGAGTATTCCATCACACTCCTGACTTGTGCCTTATAGATGGTGGACAGACTTTGGGGAGTCAGGAGGCGAGTTACTCACCACAGAATTCCCAGCCTCTGCCCTGCTCATGTAGCCGCAGTATTTACATGGCTGGTCCAGTTAAATTTCTGGTCAATGGCAAACCTCAGGATGTTGATTGGGGAGGATTCAGCGATGGTAATGCCGTTGACTGTCAAGGGGAGATGGTTAGGTTCTCTGATGTTTGAGATGGTCATTGCCTGTGCCATGAAACTTTTTTCTCTCCTCTGTTTAAAAAACAGTGTGCCTTTAAGAACGAAGGGCACAGTGTGACAGCAGCTGCACCCGTTTCCTAGGCAACAGGAGAGAGAGGAAGTCAAATAGTGTGTAAGACTGGATTAACCCAGTTTGATCCAGAAAACAGCGAAGCGTACTCTGAAGGAAAAAGTGGTCTGTACCTCAGCAGAAAAATCTGAAGGCTGTGTTATTGCCGAAACAGGAAAAAAACCTCCAAGAAAAGAACATTTGTATTGTTGGAGAGAGCAAATTCCTTTTTTGCTTCCAAACTCTAAAAGGTCTTTACCTCAGAAGTGACTCTCTGTTGTCTGTTTGTGTTTGCTGGAATTTTCAGTAAAGTTTCTACTGAGGGACTAACAATTTTATAATCCAAATCGACCTGTTGCTATGCTCCTTGTTCAAAGAACTGAGTGACGCCTGCTGCAACCAAAGTGCTTTGAATGCCTATCCCCCTTAGGGTCTGTTCATCGAATTAGCCTGGAGACTTCGAGTGGTATCTGACTGTTCTACTCTGGGACATCTCACCACCCAGGAATGTAACCCACAAAGACTTACAACACAGCCACTTATTTATTCCTAAGAAACATTATTTTATAACCGGTTAACCGTTGGTTTTTGAATGTGTGTGCATTAGGGTTAGGATAAATAAGAAGTTATAAAAGTATTTTAGACATAGGTTTATCTCAATAGTATTTAGGATTTTGTTTATTAATAAATAGTTAATTTGTTATTTAAAGATACCTGGTTTGGTCAGTTTTATTCTGGGGGGTTAATAAAGTGTTTGGCTAATTTCCAGTAGGTGGGAAAACTTTAATAATATGCAATGACCTGTGGAGTAGTGGAACTAAATTGACAGCGCATTACTCTCGCCTTGGTCGCAACACCTGGCACTTGTGTGGCATG
Source organism: Heterodontus francisci (assembly GCF_036365525.1). Classification (NCBI taxonomy): domain Eukaryota; kingdom Metazoa; phylum Chordata; class Chondrichthyes; order Heterodontiformes; family Heterodontidae; genus Heterodontus; species Heterodontus francisci. The sequence goes on from NC_090378.1 coordinate 39,306,909, forward strand.
AATGTTACTTGCCACTTATCAGCACAAGCCTGAATGTTGTCCAGCTCTTGCTGTATGTGGACTCAGACTGCTTCAGTATCTGAACAGTTGCAAATGGTACTGAACATCATACAATCATCAGCGAACATGCCCTCTCTGACCTTATGGAGTAATGGTTATTGATGAAACAACTAAAGATGGTTGGGCCTAGGACACTACCTTAAGGAACTCCTGCAGTGATGCCCTAGAACTTAGATGTTTGGCCTCCAACAACCACAACCATCTTCCTTTGTGCTAGGTATGACTCCAACCACTGGAGAGTTTCCCCCCTCATTCCCATTGACCTATCCCCTTCAAGTTGGAGGGATGGAGGGCGAGCGCTGAGTAAGTGTCGCTAGATAACACTATCAATGACAACTTCCATCACTTTGCTGAAGATCAAGAGTAGACTGATGAGACGGTAATTGGCTAGATTGTATTTGTCCTGTTTTATGTGGACAGGACATGCCTGGCAATTTTTTTACACTTTTGGGCAGATGCCAGTGTTGTAGCTTTACTGGAACAGCTTGGCTAGGGGCGCAGCTAGTTCTGAAGCACAAGACTTCAGTACAACTGTCGGGATGTTGTCAGGGCTGTATCCAGTGCGTTCAGTCATTTCTTGATATCATGTGGAGTGAATCGAATTGACTGAAGACTGGCATCTGTGACGCTGGGGATCTTAGGAGGAGACAGAGATGGATCATCCACTTGGCACATCTGGCTGAAGATGGTTGTAAATGCTTCAGCCTTGTCTTTTGCACCGACGTGCTGGGCTCTGCCATCATTGAGGATGGGGATGTTTGTGAAGCCTCCTCCTCTGCTGAGTTGTTTAATTGTCCACCACCATTCACAACTGGATGTGGCAGAACTGTAGAGCTTTGATCTGATCCGTTAGTTGTGGGATCGCTTAGCTCTGTCTATTGCATGCCGCTTCCACTGACTGGCATGCATGCACTCCTGTGTTGTAGCTTCACCAGGTTGGCACCTCATTTTTAGGAATAGCTGGTGCTGCTCCTGGTATGCTCTCCTCACTGAACCAGGGTTGATCTCCTGACTTGATTGTAATGTTAAGAGTGAGGAATATGCTGGGCCATGAGGTTACAGATTGTGATGGAATACAACTCTTCTTGGGAGACTTCATGGGGTCTAAAGTAAATGTTGAGGACTCCCAGGACCACTCCCCACTGGCTGTATGCCACTGTGCCACCAACTCTGGGATGGTGATGGAGGAGTCTGAGACATTGGCTGTAAAGTATGATTCGGTGAGTATGACTATGTCTTACTTGATTAGTCTGTGGGACAGCTCTCCCAATTCTGGCACAAGTCCTCATATGTTAGTGAGGAGGACTTTGCAGGGTTTACTGGGTAGGGTGTGTCGTCATTTCTGGTGCCAAGGTTGATGGCAGGTGGTCCATCCGGTTTTATCTTTTTGACTTTTCTGTAACGGTTTGATACAAGTGAGTGGCTTGCTAGGCCATTTCAGAGGGCAGTTGAGAGTCAACCACATTGCTGTGGGACTGCAGTCACACGTATGCAAGACCAGGTAAGGACAGCAGATTTCCTTCCCTAAAAGACATTGTGAACCAGGGCCTTTATGACAAAATGGTGGTTTTATTGCTGAGACTAGATTTTAATTGCAGGTTTAGATTAGAGATACAGCACTGAAACAGGCCCTTCGGCCCACCGAGTCTGTGCCGAACATCAACCACCCATTTATACTAATCCTACACTAATCCCATATTCCTACCAAACATCCCCACCTGTCCCTATATTTCCCTACCACCTACCTACGCTAGTGACAATTTATAATGGCCAATTTACCTATCAACCTGCAAGTCTTTTGGCTTGTGGGAGGAAACCGGAGCACCCGGAGAAAACCCACGCAGACACAGGGAGAACTTGCAAACTCCACACAGGCAGTACCCGGAATCGAACCCGGGTCCCTGGAGCTATGAGGCTGCGGTGCTAACCACTGCGCCACTGTGCCGCCCTAATAATCTAATAGTTTAATAATTGATTGAATTTAATTACTGCCAGCTGCCATGGTGGGATTTGAACTCATGTCCCCAGAGCATTAGCCAAGGCCTCTGGATTACTAGGTGACCCTCCCCCTTTACCATTTACATGGAGGGAGAGATTGAGAGGGGATAGGAGGGCAGTGAACTCAGAGGAGAGACAGCCTGATGAATTGAGATAGAAGTTGACATCATCTAGGCTGAGGGAGGAAAGCAGTGAAGATAGCTTTGAATTGGCATGATACTTGGGTGGGCTATAGTGAATGAGATTTTAAATGAGAGGTGGAACAAGGTGAGAGGCTCTAAGGAGGAGGAAGTGCCAAAGGAGTAGGGGAACACACCAAGGTGTGATTTGGTGTTAAGAGCCTCACCACCACTATAATGGTCTGGGCAAAGGAACTGGTGAAAGGTATAGCCAAGTGGGACAGCTTCAGTTAGGGGGAAGGTCACTAGACAGTATCCTAACTTAAGGGTTTTGCATAGGCATCTGAACCCAGAGAAGAGATTACAGCCTTAAATGTATTCCAATGCAGGGCATTTTAAGTAGCTTTTAAGAGACTAATCAGAGTGATGATCAGAGTATGGCAGGAAAGGACGGTGATTGCAAACTTAAGAGTCTGCCAGCAGATAGGATCAGAATTTACAAAAACAGTTAAAAAAAAATTGAATTAAGGGCTCTGCATCTGAATGCCCGCAGCATTCGCAATAAAACAGATGAACTGTCAGCTCAAATAAAAATTCATATGTATGACCTGATAGACATCACAGAGACGTGGCTGCAAGGAAACCAAACCTGGGACATGAATATTCAAGGGTACATGACATTCGGGAAGGACTGGAAGCTGGGAAAAGGTGGTGGGGTAGCTCTGTTAATTAAAGACAGCATTAGTACTGTATTGAGAGATGGCCTTAGTTCTAAAGATCAAGACAGGTGGAACGAAGAAACAGTAAGGGGCAGAAAACATTGGTCACAGTTGTTTATAGGCTATCAAACAGCAGTGGTAATGTAAATCACAGTATAAATCAGGAAATTAGAAGTGCATGCAACAAGGGTAATACAGTAATCATGGGGGTTTTCAATCTACATACAGACTGGGTAAACTTTATTAGTATGAATGTTGTGGAGGACAAATTCCTGGAATGTATGCGAGATGGTTTCCAGAGTAGTATGTTGAGGAACCAACTAGGGAACGGGCTATTTTAGATCGAGTATTGTGCAATGAAAAAGGGCTATTTAATAATCTTGCTGTAAAAGAGCTTTTTGGAAAGAGTGACCATAATATGATAGAATTTGCATTAAGTTTGAAAGTGATGCAGTTCAATCAGAAACTGGTGTCTTAAATCTAAGCAAAGGAAACTGTAAAGGTATGAGGGGCAAATTGGCTATGATGGATTGGGAAACTAGGTTTAAATGTTAGCCATTGCCTATCTACCCTTTCAGAACTAATACATAGTTTACAACAAAAATACATTCCTTTAATGTACAAAAACCCAGCAAGGAAAGTGTTCCAACTGTGGCTAACTAAAGAAATCAAGGATTGTATTAGAACAAAGGAAGAGGTGCAAAAGGTTGCCCAAAAATGATAAACCTGAGGATTGGGAGCATTTTATAATTCTGCAAAGGAGGCCAAGAAAAAGATTAAGAAAGGGAAAATAGAATACAAGAGTAAACTAGCAAAAAACATAAAATTGGACTATAAAAGCTTCTATAGGTATGTAAAAAGGAAAAGATTAGCATAGACAAATATGGGTCCGTTACAAGCAGAGTCAGGAGAATTTATGGTGGGGAATAGGGAAATGGCAGAGAAATTAAACAAATACTTCATGTCTGTCTTCATGGGAGAAAATACTAAAAACCTCCCAGAAATAATGGAGAATCAGGGAACTGGTGTAAACAAGGAACTGCAAGATATTAATATTAGTTTTTTAAAAAGTAGAGAAATTAATGGGACTTAAAGTAGATAAATCCCCTGGACCTGATGATCTACATCCCAGTGTTGAAAGAGGTGGCTGTAGAGATAGTAGATCCATTGGTGGTCATCTTTCAAAATTCTATAGACCCTGGAATGGTTCCTGCAGATTGGAAGGTGGCAAATGTGACTGCACTATTTAAGAAAGCAGGAAGAAAGAAAACAAAGAAAACTACGGACCTGTTAGCCAAATGTCAATCATGGGGAAAATGCTAGAATCTATAATAAAGGATGTGATAACAGGACACTTAGAAAATACTGGTAGGATTGGGCAGAATCGACATGGATTTATGAAAGAGAAATCATGTTTAACAAACCTGTTGGAGTTTTTTTGAGGATATAACTAGAAGAATAGATAAGGGGGGACCAGTGGATGTGGTATATTTAGATTTTCAGAAAGCTTTTGATAAGTTCCCACACAAGGAACTGAAATTTATGGTCCCACCACTGATTTAAAGCAATGGTGGCCCGCCCAGGAGCCACTGCGATATTAAATGCATTTAAATAGCCAGGGCAGACTGCGCCCCACCCCGATGATGTGGAGGGAGTGGGCTGTCTATCCCCAGCAATGGCATCAGTTGTCTGTGTGCAGGCACGGACGCCATTTTTAAAGGGCTTTGAGCCCTATTGTTAAATTTAAATATTTAAAGATACATTGCTTTAAAAAAAATTTATCTTGCCCCTCTCCCTTCCCCCAATAGCAATTAAACTAATTACTTGCCCTCTCCCACCACCTCCAACCCCCCTCCAAGACACTCACCTTGTCCACCTGACCTTTCCCACCCCCAACAAAGTGCATAAACTTCACACTATAACCATTCCCACCCTGCCCTACACCAATAATATGACTTTGACCCCGCACTAAGAATCTTACCCCCTCCCCCACTCCCTACCAGTGTTCCGCCTTGGTTCCCCAGACGGGGATTCAAAGGCGTGGGGGTGCCTGCCACCGGCACCAAGATCGCACCGGAACAGATGGCAGGAGCGTAACGGAAATTAATTTGTTCACTTAAACTAATTGAAATATTTAAATGGGCCTCCCATTGCCGAGCAGTGGGTGGGGGAGGGTTGCCACGGGGTCTCGCTTCCGCTGGCAACACAGGGCCGGGCCTTCCCAATGTCGGGGTATGTGAAGGCCCTCTCCAGAGGCAGTTTCCAGCACCCCCCGCTACAAACCATGACGGCGGGGGGTGGTCTGTAAAATTCAGCCCAAGTGGTTGGTAAACAAAATTAGAGCACATGGGATTTGGGGGAATATACTGTCATGGATCGAGAACTGGTTAACGGACAGAAAACAGAGTGGGAATAAATGGGTCATTTTCGGATTGGCAGGCTGTGACTAGTGGGGCACTGCAAGGATCAGTGCTTGGGACCCAGCTATTCACAATCCATATCAATGATTTGGATGTGGGGATTAAATGTAATATTTCCAAGTTTGTAGATGACACAAAACTAATGGAAGTGGGAGGAGGATGCAAAGACACTTCAAGGGGATTTGGAGAGGCTAAGCGAGTGGGCAAAAATTTGGCAGATGGAATACAATGTGGAGAAATGAGAGGTTATCCACTTTGGTAGGCAAAACAGAAATACAGAGCATTTCTTGAATGGAGAGAGGCTGGAAAGTGTTGAATTTCAAATGGACTTGGGTGTCCTTGTTCATGAGTCACTGAAAGCTAATATGCAAGTACAGCAAGCAATTAAGAAGTCAAATGGTATGCTGGCCTTCATTACAAGTGGATTTGAGTATAGGAGTAAAGATGTCTTACTGCAATTATATAGAGTGTTGGTGAGACCGCACCTCAAGGTGTGTGCAGTTTTGGTCTCCTTACCCAAGGAAAGATATATGTGACACAGAGGGAGTGCAATGAAGGTTCACCAAACTAATTCCTGGGCTGGAAGGATTGTCCTATGAGGATGGTTTTGTGAAAGGGAAATCATGTTTAAGCAATTTATTGGAGTTCTTTGAGGGAGTTACATGTGCTGTGGATAAAGGAGAACCGGTGGATATATTGTACTTAGATTCCCAGAAGGCATTTGATAAGGCGCCACATCAAAGGTTATTGCAGAAAGTAAAAGCTCATGGTGTAGGGGGTAACATATTAGCATGGCTAGAAGATTGTTAGCTAACAGGAAACAGAGTAGGCATAAATGGGTCATTTTCTGGTTGGCAAGATGTAACAAGTGGTGTGCCACAGGGATCTGTGCTGGGGCCTCAACTTTTTACAATTTATATAAATGACTTAGATGAAGGGACCGAAGATATGGTTGCTAAATTTGCTGATGACACTAAGACAGATAGGAAAGTAGGTTGTGAAGAGAACATAAGGAGGCTACAAAGGGATATAGATAGGTTAAGTGAGTGGGCAAAGACCTGGCAAATGGAGTACAATGTGGGAAAGTGTGAAATTGTCCACTTTGGCAGGAAGAACAGAAAAGCATATAATCTAAAAGGGAGAGACTACGAAGCTCTGAGATGCAGAGGGATCTGGGTGTCCTGGTGCATTAATTGCAAAAGGTTAGTATGCAGGTACAGCATGTAATTAGGAAAGCTAGTAGAATGTTATAGTTTATCGCGAGAGGAACTGAATACAAAAGTAGGGAGGTTATGCTTCAGCTACACAGGGCATTAATGAGACCACATCTGGAGTACTGTGTACAGTACTGGGTCTCCTTATTTAATGAAGGATATAAATGCGTTGGACGCAGTACAGAGAAGGTTTACTAGACTAATACCTGGAATGGGTGGGCTGTCTTATGAGGAAAGATTGGACAAGCTAGGCTTGTATCTGCTGGAATTTAGAAGAGTAAGATGCGACTTGATTGAAACATACAAGAGCCTGAGAGGTCTTGACAGGGTGGATGTGGAAAGAATGTTTCCCCTTGTGGGAGAATCTAGAACTAGGAGTCACCGGTTTAAAAATAAGGGGTCGCCCATTTAAGACAGAGATGAGGAGAAATTTTTTCTCTCAGAAGGTCGTGAGTCTTTGGAGTTCTCTTCCTCAGAAGGCAATGGAAGCAGAGTCTTTGAATATTTTTAAGGCAGAGGTAGATAGATTCTTGATAAGTAAGGGGGTGGAAGATTATCAGGGGTAGGTGGAAATGTGGAGTAATCAATTCAGCCATGAACTTATTGAATGGCGGAGCAGGCTCGAGGGGTCGAGTGGCTTACTCCTGCTCCTAATTCATATGTTATGAAAAATTAAATAGACTGGGCCTTTATTCTGAGTTTAGAAGAACGAGAAGTGATCTAATTCAAACACACAACATTTTTTACAGGACTCGACAGGGTAGATGAAAGAAGGATGTTTCCCCTGGTTGGGAAGTCTAGAACCAGGGTACACAGTCTCAGAATAAGAGGTAGGCCTTTTAGGACTGAGTTGAGGAGGAATTTCTCCACTCAGTGGGTGTTGAATCTTTGGAATTCTCTGCCCCAGAGAGCAGTGGAGGCTCAGTCATTGAGTATGTTCAAGACTGAGATTGATAGATTTCTAAATATTAAAAACATCACGGGATACGGGGATAGTGCAGGAAAATGGTGTTGAAGTAGAAGATCAGCCGTGATCTCATTGATTGGCGGATCAGGCTCCAAGGACTGAATGGCCTACTCCTGCTCCTATTTCTTATGTTTTATGTCTGGAAAATGCATGAATCAGATTCACCAAGATAAATAACTAACTGGGGAAACAATACAGCATAATCTTTAAAATGTTCGCTCTGTAAAGCAGTGCAGGAAAAACTAATTTCCACTGGTGCTAGGCTATACTATTCCGGGATTAACTTACCGAGAAAGAAGAAGCATCTATGCTGTCTACTAGATGTTTGACACTATCCAAGTTCTCATCCTCCTTCCCTATGCGGTCATAGAAGTAATGCACCAAGTCTTCGTCACATTCAAATGTCCAAGTAGGAGGAACATACCTGTATCCAACAACACAATTAAACTGCAGGGTAACCAGTTTTTTTACTCTAAGAACTCTCTACACAAACAAAGCATAATGTCAGTGTAGAGGAGCTACTCTATATGGGCGCTCCATATGGTGCGTTCCCAATCTCATCAGTGCAGTTGTAGACACGCAGCAAAAAGGTGTCAGCCACTTACAGGAAGAGGAATAATGATATCACAAGGATGCAACACCCTGAGCTGCTCTCATGAGCCTTCCGGTGAGACTGGCAAAGAATGGAAGCCAGCCTATTCTTCTGGTCTGCAATGATGTGTGATGCTAGCAGAGAAATGAGGAAAAGGGAAAAAACAAAAAGATAACAAGGAAACTTTTAAACAAACCAGAGAAACAAAGGACCAAATACTCCTTTTTCTATAGTCAACCACCATCTGGCTTCCAATGCATCTGGCAAAACTGTAACACGTAGAGTGTTTTTGGACCATTTCCCCCAGCCTGCCTCATTTTGAGAAAGGTCTGTGATGTCAGGCAGTGCTAAATAAAGGCCATTCAGATGAGTTCTGAGGCTATGGCATTTGATTAGGTCGCAAGTGGTCCCATGTGCAGTGAAACTTAATGAATGTTCAACTGAACTGGGGGAGGTTTAATTTTCGCTGTGTAAATTTACATTATTTTTGAAAGTGAGGCTCTTTTTTTTGTAAAGTTGGATTTTGTCCTCTTTTTCATGGGTTGGCACAGCTAGTAACAGATGTATCAGAGTGGTCAGAATCCCTCCTTCCCTATAGGTGGCATTGAAATTTAGCACGTGGGTAGCATAGTTTAAAATCTTCATTCTACCACACTGCGCCACAATACCATTCAAAAAAAAAGTTACTCAGCGGGACACAAATAAAGGCAAAAGCTACATTCTCACCTTATCTTTTGCACTGCAGCATCATCCCTGTCAGCCACCTTGGGCTTTGCACCCAGATATAACGAATATTGTGCATCAACCACCTGCTCCCATCTAAAGCAGAGAACAAAAATCTCCATTCAGAATTGCTTCCTTAAAATTTTTTAAACGGAGGTGATGATGAAAAAGGAAATCATTGCACCATGGGTTATGGAGGAGACAGGTTTAAAAGTACAAATAATTATTTTACGAATCGTTTTCGCAATTGTTATAAAAGTGCAAGCTTTCACATTCATTGTCGCCATTATTGTTATGAAATTGGTGAAAATTATTTTTTGCAAATTGAATGTGTCCTGAACTTCCTTCATGCACATTAATTAACAATGGTCATTAGTCTCTTTAGCACATCAGAAATTTAAATACAGCAGCACAGACAAAACATCTGGGAGATTTCAGTACACTGGATGTGGGAGTAGGGTGGGGGAAGTGAAGCAGATTACAACACTACATCAGTCAATTTCAACAGCATACAATCAACAACTTGCATTTATATAGCACCTTTAACATCCTGTAGGTGCTTACTCAGCTTCTAAATCTCCACTAGTTTCACACTAGAATTGTAAAATTGCTTTTTCTTTGAATTTCACAATATTAGCTTGTATTCATCGAAGAAATATCCTAATAACTGCCTTAAATGCATCCTCAAAATGGAGTCAGTTGTCAGACTGAAGACTGGGAAAGGAAAGGGCTAATGCTAATTAAATCACTAAGCCTTAAACAAAACACTGTTTACCAGGGATAGAAGATAAGCTATCAAGTCTATAGGCCTGGCAATGATTGCTTATGGGGGAATATAAAGTTGTCCTGCCTTATCGGGACTGGTGTGAAATCTTTTCAAAGCAAAGACCTGAGAAGCTAGGGTGTAAACAAGCTACCTCGCATGTCTAGGTGCCAGATTTTTTATGATGTAGGGTCATCTGATGTCAAAGTGCAACTTGTAAGAATGCTGGGGTTTTGTTATCCCAAATAATAGGATATCTACAAACTACTGAGTGAATGAAGTAACTCTTTCTTGCCAATTTATCAAAAAGATAATTCATGCACTAATAATAGTTTATTAGCACCATACTGATGATTATGTAAACTGCACCCTCCATCCTTATCTCCAAATAGTGCTAGGAGCTCATTAACTTTTTTGTCACCAAGTTCAAGACCATCTGTTCAGCTGGTCATTCCCCCCTTCCCTTCGTCCTATGAGCCAAACCTCTGCCAAGAATTGATAACCCTCAGCCCCCCACTGCTCAACCCTTTCCCTCAGCTCACATCTTTCTCTAGTTTCTCTATCTCCTCCCCTCATGCTCTCCAAGCTCATCTTGTCATGAGACCCAACTCCAATGCTCTCACCCCATCCCAAGTTAAGTTGCTGCCCATCCAACTTCAATTCTTGGTCCCCATGCTAGCTGATATTGTAAACGGTTTCTTCTCCTACTGTCCCACCCCTTTCAAATCTGCTGTCATCAGTCCCCCTCAAAAAAAACACCCTTGACTCCTCTGTTCTTGCAAACTTGTACTTTGCAAGTGTAGAGGGATGAAGGGCCTTTTTTTTTTGAGGTGGTGATGGTGGTTTTGAAAGGGAGAGGGACAGCACCCTCATGAGATTGTGGGTACTAATAATCCTTAACTACCAAATGCAACCACTGTGATCTTTTGCAAGATAAGAATGGCCTTTTGCTATTTCCTGCCCTTAAAGCATACTGAAAATTTATATACAAATCAGGAGATGTTATAAGATGTGGGAAAATTAAGCGAGGAAGCAGAAAATAATTATTAGAGTATAATATATAATGTCTATACAGCAAGTAGATTCTAAAAGATTTAATCATGAAACAAGTCATATAAAGGCATTTAAATTGTGAAATTCTCTGTAATGGACTGGGAGGGGGGAATGTAGTAGAATTGAGTGATTTAGCACTGATTCTTTAAACAGGATATCTGAGTCGTACTGATCAGGAAAGTCTCATGTTTAATACCAGTCTGCATTCAGAGAATAGTACAGCACAGAAGGAGCCTATATGACCCATTATGTCTGCACCGGCTCTTTCAAAGAGCCATCCAGTTATTTCCACTCCCCTGTTCTTTCCCTATATTCCTGTGATTTTTCCCCTTCAAGTATTTATCCAATTCCCTTTTGAAGACTATTACTGAAGCTGTTCCACCACCCTACCAGACAGTGTATTCCAAATCCTGAGCACTTGTTGTGTAACAAAGCTTTTCCTCATGTCACCTTTGATTCTTTTGCCAATCACCTTAAATCTCTGCCCACTGGTTATCAACCCTTCAGCCATTGGAAATAGAGCAAATAGAGAAACTATCTAAACTGTTCATGATTTTATACACCTCAATCAAATATCCTCTTAGCCTTCTCTGCTCTAAGGTGAGCAACCAGAGCCTTCTCCAGTCTATCCACGTAGCTGCAATCATTCTCAATTTTTTTATGCACAAGTCCTTCCCAATTCCTAAAGTGTGGTGTCCAGAATTGCAGACAATACTTCAGCTGGAGCTAAACTAATGTTTTATATAGGTTTAGCATAACTTCCTGGCTTTTGCCCCCATGCCTCTATTTATAAAACCCAGGATCTCATATGCTTTGTTAACCTGTCCTATCACCTTCAAAAATTTGTGCACAAGCATCCACAAGTCTGTGTTCTTGCATCCCCTTTAAAAAATGAACCACTTAGCTTGCATTGTCTCTCCATCTTTTCTACTAAAATGCAACATTAGATAATCAGTTGGGATAAGGAATAGGGGTGTTACTACTGGCAACACCATTACTGAGTTAGGTAGGCCAAAAACTGGCCAGTGTTCCTGCTTCAAAGTACTATCCAGGGAGCCGTGACTCATTAGTCGAGGACAGGATCAGGTTCAGCTGTCATAACTGCCCCTCGTGGTTGGAACAGCCTCACTCAATAACCAGGCTCACAGAGAAACTTTGGCGAGGTGCTGGAAAGTGCCTCTTACACGTGGAACTCCTGAGAGAAAAAGATAACTGGAGCAGAAAATCTGAGTGTGAAAAACACAGAAGAGAATTTAAAGAAGAAGGAATTATCTAATCATAATCACTGTCAGCTTGGCTCAGTTCGTAGCACACTGACCTCTCAATCAGAAGGTTGTGGGTTCAATGCCTCATGTTCTTCGCATCTTATTCAACCCAGAGCAGAGCTTTCAACCTCATAGCCTTCCATCACAAAGACCAGCTACTTCCACCTCTATATCATCCGCCTCTGCTCCTGCCTCAGGCAGTGTGTTGTTGAAATCCTTAATCATGCCTTTGTCACCTCCATGCTTGCTTGGCCAGCCCTCCCACTCTCTGTAATCTTCAGCTGCCCATATCTGCTTACCCATAGCCCCTGTGCTCACTGACTTACACTGCCTCCAGCCCTAGACTATCAACAACCCCCCCACCACTTCCCCCCCAACCCCCACAAAAAAATCTCCATTTCTTTTGCGCACTTTGGGCTGGATTTTGTTCCCAACCAGACGTTAGGTTTCGTGGCAGGGGTGGGGCCGAGGAATCAGTGCAGCGGCAGCCACCGGAGAGCCCTACACCAGGATTGCCAGGCCCGATCTTCCTGGGGCGGCGGTGAGGCTCCTTGGCAGCAACTCCACCAGTCTGCAATGGGACCCCTCTTTGCTTATTTAATATACCTCTGTGTAAATTTAATAATGTTCAAGTCTGCATTATTTAGTGCATGGTGGGGGAGGGGTCAACTCTGCATTATTTAGTGCATGGTGGGGGAGGAGTCAACTCTGCATTATTTTGAACTTTTGTAGGGCTAGCAGCCTTCTAAAATTGCCACCAGCACCTGCTTTTGCATCAGGTGATGCCGTGAATGGCTCCTCTAAAGCCACCTCCGCCAATATAAGTGGCAGCCCGCCGCGTAATCGCAGCGGCATGGTTCCCGTGCGGGGTGGCTGCCATTTTCTGCACCCGCTGCTACTCCCTGCAGCAAGACAGCAAAACTCAGCCCTCTGTCATCTCAAATCCACCAACGGCAGTTATGCCTTCAGCCACTGAAGTCTCATGATCTGGAATTCCCTCCAAATTCCTCTGCTCTATAACTTCCTCTATTCCGAGAAGACCTTCTTCAAACCCACTTCTCTGACCTAGCTTCAGGTTACCCCCCTCCTCCAATATTTCCTTTGTCCCAACATGCATTTTTGTTTAATTGTACCTCTGTGGAGTAGCTTCGAATGGTTCTCTATGTTAAAGGTGTTTTATATAGCAAGTTCTTTTTGCTATATATTTGTATAAATGTATATATATATATATATACACTATTTGTAGTTACATTGTAAAGAGGAGGAGCTCTAGAGGGTTTGACATCCTTGAAAGTGGATAAATCACCAAGGCCGGATGGATTGTATCCCAGGCTGTTAAAGGAAGCCAGGGAGGAAATAGCTGATGCTCTGAGGACCATTTTCAAATCCTCACCAGATACAGGCGAGGTACCAGAACATTGCACCATTGTTTAAAAAGGGCGCGAGAGATAGGATAAATAATTATAGGCCGGTCAGTCTGACCTCAGTGGTGGGCAATTATTAGAATCAATTCTGAGAGATAGGATAAACTGCCACTGAGAAAGGCACAGATTAATCAGGGATAGTCAGCATGGATTTGTTAAGGGAAGTCATGTCTTATAACTTAATTGAATGTTTTGAGTAAGTAACAAGGAGGATTGATGAATGTAATGCAGTGGGTGTTGTCTACATGGATTTCAGTAAGGCACTTGACAAGGTCCCACATGGCAGACTGGTCAGAAAAGTAAAAGCCCATGGGATACAGGGGAATACGGCAAGTTGGATCCAAAACTGGCTCAGTGACAGGGAAGAAAGGGTAATGGTCGACAAATGTTTTTGTGAATGGAAAGCGGTTTCCAGTAGCATTCCACAGGGCTCAGTGTTGGGTCCCTTGCTGTTTGTGGTATATATTAATGATTTAGATTTAAATATGCAAGGCATGATTAGGAAATGTGCAGACAACACAAAAATTGGCCATGTAGTTGATAGTGAAGAGGATAGCTTATAGACTCCAGAATGATATCAATGGTTTGGTTGAGTGGGCATAAACGTGGCAAATGGAATTCAATCCAGAGAAGTGTGAGGTAATGCATTTGGGGAGGACAAACAAAGCAAGGGAATACACAATAAACGGGAGGATATTGAGAAGGGTGAAGGAATTAAGAGACCTTGGAGAGCATGTCCACAGGTCCCTGAAGGTGATAGGTCAGGTAGATAAAGTGAAGACATACGGAAGGCTTTTCTTTATTGGCCGAGGTATAGAATACAAAAGCAGGGATGTAATGTTAGAACTGTATAAAACGCTGGTAAGGCCACAGCTGGAGCATTGTGCACAGTTCTGGTCACCACAGTACAGGAAGGACATAAAAACAAGAAACGCTGGAAATACTCAGCAGGTCTGGCAGCATTTGTGGACAGAAAAGCAGAGTTAACGTTTCAGGTCAATGACCCTTCTTCAGAACTGGCAGATAAGAAATGCAAAAGATTTTAAGCAAGTAAAGCGGGGGTGGGGCAAGAGATAACAAAAGAGGTGTTGATAGGACAAGGTGACAGAATAGCTGACCAGAAGGTCATGGAGCAAAGACAAACGATATGTTAATGGTATGCTGAAAAACAAAGCATTAGTACAGATAGGGTGTTAATGGACGGAAGACTGAACAGCCACAAGCACCAACATGGAAAAAAAACATGAAAAACACAGTGGGTAGGTACAGTAGAAACATACTGAACAAACTAAAATAAAATACAAAAAATAAAAAATAACTAAAAATAAAAGTAAAATGGGGGGCCCCGTCATGCTCTGAAATTACTGAACTCCGTGTTCAGTCTGGCAGGCAGTAGCATGCATAATCGGTTAATGAGATGCCGGACTGAACATTGAGTTCAATAATTTCAGAGCACGACGGGCGCCCCATTTTACTTTTATTTTTAGCTTTTTTTTTGTTTTTTCTTTTTTGCGTTTATTTTATTTTAGTTTGTTCAGTTTGTTTCTCCTGTACCTATCAACTGTTTTTTTGATTTTCGTTCCATGTTTGTGCTTGTGGCTGTTCAGTTTTCAGTTTATTAACACCCTATGTGTGCTTTGTCTTACAGCACACCATTAACATATTGTTTGCCTTTGCTCCATGACCTTCTGGTCAGCTATTCTGTCACCTTGTCCTATCAACACCTTCTATTTTGTTATCGCTTGCCCCACTCCCACTTTACTTGCTTAAAATCTTTTACATTTTTTATATCTGCCAGTTCTGAAGAAGGGTCACTGACCTGAACCATTAACTCTGCTTCTCTCTCCACAGATGCTGCCAGACCTGCTGAGTATTTCCAACATTTATTTCAGATTTCCAGCATCCGTAGTATTTTGCTTTTATTACAGGAAGGACATAATTGCTCTGGAGAGAGTACAGAGGAGATTCACAAGAATGTTGCCAGGGCTTGAAAATTGCAGCTATGAGGAAAGATCGGATGGCTAGGGTTGTTTTCCTTAGAACAGAGGCGGCTGCGGGTGACTTTACTGAGGTGTACAAAATTATGAGAGGACCTAGATAGAGTGGACAGGAAGGACCCATTTCCCCTAGTGGAGAGGTCAATTACCAGGGGGCACAGATTTAGGGTGATGGGTAGAAGGATTAGAGGGGACATGAGGAAAAACTTTTTCACCCAGAGGGTGGTGGGTGTCTGGAATTCACTGCCCGGTGGAGGCAGAAACCCTCAAGTCATTTAAAAGGTATCTAGACCTGCACCTGAAGTGCTGTAACCTCCATGGCTATGGTCCAGGTGCCGAAGGTGGGATTAGAATGGGCAGCTAGTTTTTTCACCTGGCGCAAACACAATGGGCTGAGTGGCCTCTTTTGGTGCTTCTACTTTTCTATAGTTCTATGGTTCTACTGGTACATTAAGCTAATATGGCAGGATATCATTTCAATCTACCTGGTACATGGTCTGTAGTCATAGCCAAAAAGCTGCTGCTGTTTTTGAAGCCTTTCAGGTGTTTCCACTGGCACAAGTCGCTCACCACCTTCAGGCTGCTTACACAGAAGAATCCATCCTTCTGTATCCTGACAGTTGCTGTTGTACTCTTGTATTTGCTCCTAAAACATCATTGAGACAGGCAGTTACCATTCAAAGAGGTAATTTATCCCTCATCTCAAAGCTGAACATTAAAATTCTAATTATGGCGGGAAAATGAATATTGTAAATAGTCACAACACTAACTTTTTTACTTTTGGCATCTGGGTTCAAATTCACTACAATAATTGGTTAAAAAAAAAATCATCTTTATTCCAACTGCAATGGTCTCAAGTAAATTTGTGCCAGCCCATACTAACTGCCAATCTGTAGAAGATTACAAGGACAGTTGGCATAAGCCAATTTGGTCCAGTAAGGGGATAGATAAGCAAATATTTACCAAATCTTCACCATGCATTTAAAATTTCCCAAACCTGTAGTTCTATAACCTTGGTACTTGACTGTTATTTGCTCTATTCTACACTGGTTAAAGATATGTTACATCCTGTGGTTCATTACAGAAGAAGTGCATAACTGTGATGTCACTTTCAATACTACAAATGTATGGTTAAACTAAATATTGCTTATAGAGTCATAGAGTCGTACAGCATAGAAACAGGCCCTTCGGCCCACCGCGTCCATGCCGACCTAAATGCCTATCTATACTAATCCCACCTGCCTGCATTAATTCCATATCCCTCTATGCCTTTCTCACTCAAGTACCTGTCCAGATGCCTTTTAAATGTTGCTACTGTTCCTGCCTCCACCACCTCCTCAGGCAGCTCATTCCAGATACCCACTATTTTTTGTGTGAAAAATTTACCCCTTTGATCCGCTTTAAACCTCCTCCCTCTCACCTTAAATCTATGCCCTCTAGTTTTAGTCACCCCTACCATGAGAAACAGACTCTAGCTATCTACCCTATCTATGCCTCTATCATGTCCCCTCTCAGCCTCCTTCGCTCCAGGGAAAACAGACCCAGCCTAACCAATCTCTCTTTACAACTCAAGCCCTCCAAACCAGGCAACATCCTTGTGAATCTTTTCTGCACCCTCTCTAGCTTAATCATATCTTTCCTGTAGTGTGGTGACCAGAACTGCACACAGTACTCCAAGTGCGGCCTAACCAACATTATGTACAACTGCAACATGACGTCCCAACTCTTGTACTCAATGCCTCGGCCGATGAAGGCAAGCATGCCATACGCCTTCTTCACCACCCTGTCTACCTGTGTTGCCATTTTCAGGGAACTATGTACTTGCACCCCAAGGTCTCTCTGCTCAACACTCCCCAGGGCCCTGCCATTCACTGTGTATCTCCAGCCCTGGTTTAACTTCCCAAAATGCATCACTTCACACTTGTCTGCGTCAAATTCCATTTGCCAATCCCTTGCCCACTTTCCCAGTTATTGCTCCAGGATATCGCTGTTCCCTCCCTTGAACTCACTAGCTTCCATGACCTTCTCCACAGTAAATACAGTTAATCTACTTTCTGTTGTAACCTTAGACAACCTTCTTCACTGTCCACTATACCACCAATTTAGGTGTCATCTGCAAACTTACTAATCATGCCCCCTACATTCAGATCCATGTCATTAATATATATGACAAACAACAGAGGGCCCAGCACCGATCCCTGCGGCACACCACTGGTCACTGGCCTCCAATCTGAAAAACAACCCTCCACTACCACCCTCTGTCTCCTGTCACCAAGCCAATTTTGCATCCAATTGGCTAGCTCACCCTGGATCCCATGTCTTCGAACCTTCTGGACCAGCCTACCATGCGGGACCTTGTCAAAGGCCTTGCTAAAGTCCATGTAGACAACGTCCATCCCCTGTCCACGTCAATCCTCTTAGTCACCTGCTCAAAAACTCAATCAAATTCGTGAGACATGACTTCCCACACACAAAGCTATGCTGACTATCCCTAATCAGACCTTGCCTTTCCAAATGCATATATATCCTGTCTCTCAGAATCCCTTCCAATAACTTTCCCACCACTGATGTAAGGCTCACCAGCCTGTAGTTCCCTGGCTTATCCCTGCTGCCCTTCTTAAATAAAGGCACAACATTAGCTATTCTCCAGTCTTCTGGTACCTCACCCATGGCTAACGATGATACAAAAATCTCTGCCAGGGCCCCAGCAATCTCCTCCCTTCCTTCCCATAGTATCCTAGGATACACCTGGTGAGGCCCTGGGGATTTATCCACCTTAATGCGCCTCAAAACCTCCAACACCTCCTCCTTTGTAATTTTGATATGCTCTAGGATATCACTGTTCCCTCCCTTGAACTCACTAGCTTCCATGACCTTCTCCACGGTAAATACAGACGAGAAGTATTCATTTAAGACCTCGCCCATTTCCCATGGCTCCACACACAGATTACCACACTGATCCTTAAGGGGACCTACTCTCTCCCTAGCTACCTTTTTACTCTTAATATACTTATTGAATCTTTTAGGATTCTCCTTTATCTTATCTACCAGGGAAATCTCGTGGCCCCTTTACGCCCTCCGAATTTCCTTCTTAAGTGTACTCCTACATCCCCTATACTCCTCGAGGGACTCGCTTGATCCCAGCTGCCTATACCTGACATATGCCTCCTTCTTTGTCCTGACCAGACCCTCAATATCCCTTGTCAACCAAGGTTCCCTAAACTTGCATGCCTTGCCTTTCCATCTAACAGGAACATGCCGGCCCTGAACTCTTCCTATCTCACTTTTAAAAGCCTCTCACTTGCCAGACATCTCTTTACCTGTAAACAGCCTCTCCCATTCAGCTTTCGAGAGGTCCTGTCTGATGCCATCGAAATTAGCCTTCCCCCAATTTAGGACTTCAACCCAAGGACCAATCCTATCCTTTTCCATAACTAGCTTGAAGCTAATAGAGTTATCGTCACTGGTCACAAAGTGCTCCCCCACTGACACATCAACCACCTGCCCAGCCTCATAAATTGTTTACAATTTATAGTGCTATGGAAGAGGTTCTCTACAACAAGAGGTGATATCACCATTATGCTTCACCAAAATTCCTCTGGTGTCTTCAGACAGCTCAGTGAGCCAAGAAACAACAGAACTATTTTTATGCATTCACTGGTCTATTGTTAAATATACCAAATGAAGTCTAGCATTAACCTGCTATTAACCTAAAGCCCTTTGAAAATGAAACAATGTCAAAACTGAATACTCTATGGAATGCACAATATTAGAAAGTCCCTAAAATGACTTCGAGATATTCTATTAAAACGATTAAAAATAATTGTTAAAAAAAAAAATCAGTAAATGGCTACCAGGAAACTCACCTGATTGAGCTTCACCCAGAGACCATGGCTGTTGCAGTATTCCTCTCCTGTGGCTTTGATGCAGGTCCCCCTCTTTAACTCAATATCAAAGAGTTTCTTACGCTGAGGCTGGGAGGCTAACTGCCAGACTGAAACAATGTACTGAGATCGCCCCAGTGCTGCACTGGACAAGGTGGAATCTTTCCAAAACTTATACAAGACTTCTTTGGGGACATAACACAGGGCTTCTGGCAAAGATTTGCTGTTCCTGAAGCAATCAATGGTCTCAATCAGAAACCTGATCCTTCCCAGAATCTGCTGCCGGTTTTCGTGATTCATCGCAGTCTAAAATTAACAAGAATGCTTTGAATGTTGGCATGTTATTGTTAAGGTGAACTTTTTAAAAAAAATCACAAATTCAGTTTCAATTGCATTAAGGATGGTATGGAGAGATTGAGTCAGTTAGGATTATATTCGCTGGAGTTCAGAAGAGTCAGGGGGAATCTCATAGAAACCTATAAAATTCTAATAGGACTTGACAGGGTAGATGCAGGAAGGATGTTCCCGATGGTGGGGGAGTCCAGAACCAGGGGTCATAGTCTAAGGATACAGGGTAAACCTTTCAGGACTGAGAGGAGGAGGAGAAATTTCTTCACCCAGAGAGTGGTGAGCCTGTGGAATTCGCGACCACAGAAAGCAGTAGAGGCCAAAACATTGAATGTTTTCAAAAAGGAGTTAGATATAGCTCCTGGGTCTAAAGGGATCAAAGGGTATGGGGCAAAAACCAGAACAGGCTACTGAGTTGGATGATTAGCCATGATCATAATGAATGGCGGAGCAGGCTCAAAGGGCCAAATGACCTACTCCTGCTCCTATTTTCTATGTTTCTATGTAAAAGTAATTTTGCAGGGAGGTTCTATCACAGAATACATAACCAGAGCAGCTCCTTGGATTAATTACCCACCCTCTCTCATCTTGGAGCTTCACTATGGCATTGCTCAAATTTTCAGTTTACACTGTTTAAAAAAAGCATGTGTGAAAATTGATATAAGAAATCAGACGAAGCAACTATAATTGGTTCATAGCCGAAGTAGCACTGATAATGGCCTTTTAGCAGGCCAGCTGAATGAGTAGATGGAAGAAAATGGTAGAACGAGAAAGTACATGCCCTCACAGAAAAAGGTCTGCTCAAGACAGAAGATATTCTCAGATGCACCAGTATAAATAAATCAAATTGCACCATACAAACCCCCAAAACTATAACAGGAGCTGAAGCATGTATCAGGAACAGCACACATCCAGGAGTTGGGAATAGGAGAGATTTTCAGACAATTGAGTTTCACACTTAGCAGTTTAGGTCATCAGACTCCTCACTGTGTTGTCTTGTAATACACACCTGACCATGGATAACACACAAACTAGACAGTGAAACGATAACAACTCAACATAAGGTGGTCAAGGATTAATCTCCTGGGCACTGCTGTGAGCAACACAGTCGAAAAATAATAGGGACATTAAAGTGTTTGTTTTTAATCATTTTCTTTGAAAACTTGCATTTATTATAAAAAATCCTGGAGATGGGGAAAAAGCCTGACTGGGTAGGCCATTTGAAAGAAAAAGGTCATGCAATAAAACCCTTAGGAATAAATCCAACCAGATTTGGCAAACCTAACTCACCAGTATACAGTTTGAGTCAAGAAAGGTCAAGTCTCCAAATGAAACACTATAGGCTTTAATTTACAATATTTACATCCCAAATTTCAAACTCACCTCAACAGAGATGAAATGATTTAAAACATGGATTATTTTCCAAAATATTTCGCATCACAAAAAACTCTCCTACCCTTTTACTTACTTTCTTTCCTCTCTCTCTTCCTGTATTTCCTACGCACAGGCGCGCCGCGGCCCCCTCCCTCGAGGGGCGGTCCTGCCGGGAATCACGTGCCCCACCAGCGGTGATTGGATGATTGGAATCACGTGGCCGCGTCCTGCAGGCGGGCTGCGGCCTTTCAACATGGCGGCGCCCTGTACGTAGAGGGGAGGAACAGCAAAGTAGGAGTCGGAGCGACATGATGGACGGAGACTTTATCGCGTAAGTACCGGGGCCCCAGTTAAACAGCAACGAATGTGACAGGGAGGAGTAGCGCAGGCTGTAAACTCAGGCTTCATTTCAAAGTTTCAGTTAAAGTAGTTTGCGTTGAGAGTAGAACTCTGGATGCTGAAAATGCTCAGCAGTATGTGTGGGGAGAGAAACCCGAGTTAGTGAGCAAACTCCTTATTTACTTTTGTGATCGAAAGGCAACGATTCGCTCAATTCTACTTCAGTGAGTTTAACAAACTCCATAATCAATGTATTATAAACTTAAAATTCCCATCAATTTGTTTAATAAAATGACTCTACAAAAGTAACAACTACTTCCGACGAAATGATATAAATAATATTGTCCCTAATTAATCAGATGTAGGCGGTCTTTACGCTACAGCTGCCAGAATCATTGATGTTCTGTAACTGCAGAATTTTGGCCCAAACTCCAGCATCGCGAGGCACCTGTTCTCCTGATTTTAGCACTGGCAATGGTGTTAATAAATGTTGCCTCAGTGGATTTACCAATTAATGTTATAGCCTATAGGGCACTGATTGTAAACTGTAGGAAATTTCAGACTTTTTATGGATATGTTGATGTTCAAAACTTTAAATGTGGTGTTTAATACGTCCTCCTTATTTTATATTTCCTGTATTGCCAAAATCCCTATAGAGTGTATTGTGTTGTGTGCAATGTTGCTGAATTCAAAGGCCATAACATTTGCATGAGGATGAAGCTTGAATGACAGATTTTGCCAACTAGTAATTAGAATTAGAATTAGAATATTACAGCGCAGTACAGGCCCTTCGGCCCTCGATGTTGCGCCGATCATCTGACCTACACTATTCCATTTACATCCATATGTTTATCCAATGACCACTTAAATGCCCTTAAAGTTGGCGAGTCTACTACTGTTGCAGGCAGGGCGTTCCACGCCCCTACTACTCTCTGCGTAAAGAAACTACCTCTGACATCTGTCCTATATCTTTCACCCCTCAACTTAAAGCTATGTCCCCTCGTGTTTGCCATCCTCATCCGAGGAAAAAGACTCTCACTATCCACCCTATCTAACCCTCTGATTATCTTGTATGTCTCTATTAAGTCACCTCTCCTCCTCCTTCTCTCTAACGAAAACAACCCCAAGTCCCTCAGCCTTTCCTCGTAAGACCTTCCTTCCATACCAGGCAACATCCTAGTAAATCTCCTCTGCACCCTTTCCAAAGCTTCGACATCCTTCCTATAATGCGGTGACCAGAACTGCACGCAATACTCCAGGTGCGGCCTCACCAGAGTTTTGTACAGCTGCATCATGACCCCGTGGCTCTGAAACTCGATCCCCCTACTAATAAAGGCTAACACACCATATGCCTTCTTAACAGCCCTATTAACCTGGGTAGCAACTTTCAGGGATTTATGTACCTGGATACCAAGATCTCTCTGCTCATCTACACTACCAAGAATCTTCCCATTAGCCCAGTACTCTGCATTGCTGTTACTCCTTCCAAAGTGAATCACCTCACACTTCTCCGCATTAAACTCCATTTGCCATCTCTCAGCCCAGCTCTGCAGCCTATCTATGTCCCTCTGTACCCTACAACACCCTTCGACACTATCCACAACTCCACCGACCTTCGTGTCATCTGCAAATTTACTAACCCACCCTTCTACACCCTCATCCAGGTCGTTTATAAAAATGACAAACAGCAGTGGCCCCAAAACAGAACCTTGCGGTACACCACTAGTAACTAAACTCCAGGATGAACATTTGCCATCAACCACCACCCTCTGTCTTCTTTCAGCTAGCCAATTTCTGATCCAAAGCTCTAAATCACCTTCAACCCCATACTTGCGTATTTTCTGCAATAGCCTACCGTGGGGAACCTTATCAAACGCCTTACTGAAATCCATATACACCACATCCACGGCTTCCATATACACCACATCCACGGCTAATGATCTTGACAATTAATATTCTGGCTTTTCAGAGACAATAAATGCGGCCTTTTAATTTGAAGGAACATTTCACACGCATTTTAAACTATCTTCCAGTGTAAGGATAATGGATATCAAGGAATGATTGGAGAGTTGACCTTATAGAGGTACAAACCATTTCATAAATTACATAAGTAGAAATCAATCATTTCATAGTTGCCATCTGAATCCAGGGATTGGATTATACTTTCAAAACTATTCCCAGCTTTTTTGATAGTGTCGTCTTTAACTTTATGTGTAGTTTTGATTCAGTTTTGCACCTTTTTATGCCAGTTGGAGTTGGCATTAGTGATGACCAGCTGGCAAGATGCTCCATTGTTGATATGTGCTGACATTTCCATGTGATGCCATTAGTGGAAGCTTATTTATAAATAATTTGTTGGTGATGCAAGTTGTTGGTGCAAACGTGACATGAAGTCCTGTGACATTAATCACAAGTCGTGGGAGTCAGTTGCCAGCGTTCGCCAGAGCTGGCAGGCAGCCATAAAGGCGGGGCTAAAGTGTGGTGAGTCGAAGAGACTTAGCAGTTGGCAGGAAAAAAGACAGAGGCGCAAGGGGAGAGACAACTGTGTAACAGCCCCGACAAACAAATTTTTCTGCAGCACCTGTGGAAGAGCCTGTCACTCTAGAATTGGCCTTTATAGCCACTCCAGGCGCTGCTCCCCACACCAATGACCACCTCCAGGCGCTTACCCATTGTCTCTCGAGATAAGGAGGCCAAAGAGATTTATAAATAATTTGTTGGTGATTACAGAGCAGCTCCATAGCGTATATATTTCAACTCTTAAATTAAGGCATGGTGGGTGTCATCCCACCATAGTCTGCTTTGCAGGATAATGACTCTGCATTTAGCTGACTTGCAACGCCCTCTTTTATCTAGAACAAAGGGCACCCTCCTTTTCTATCATCATCATACCAGTTAACTGTTTTGGTTGATATGATCAGTTTGTTGCAGGCTGGTTACTTTTTAGAAATGTTCAAATGCACTTCAAGTGTGCAAACATACACTTGGTGCCATTCAAAATTGAACCAATGTCTCCATGACAAAATCCACAGTAATATAACAAAAAATTTGCTACTCATTCTAGTTTTTAAGCTTCAGGCCAGTTTGCCAAGTACAATGTCATATTCTGTTGAAAGAAGATGTTCTGAAAGTGATAGGAAAAAAGAGGACTGCCATGAACAAATTTAAAGTATGTTTTAATTCACAGTGTCAAATGAGCTTAGAAAAATAGTTACTGTAATGAATTATTTTATATTGATATCTTTTTAACTTTCATATTTGTGATATTTTTAAAGAAAGCAATCTAATATTACCTACCCAAAAAGGCTGAAAATCATCATTTGCAAATATATATGCCATTTAGTTAATGGAATCAGGAAATTTGTATATCAGAGATTGAAATGTAAATCCTTGCCAGAAGATCTCTCAGAATTGTGAGTCTATAAGTGTGCTTTTAAAAAAAAAGCAACTCAGTGTACACTCAGGTGCCTACTGTTTATATTTTTATATGAAAAGGTTTTTTTGGATAATAGAAAGCTTGGGGAGGGACTGTATTTGTAATAGTGAAAGAAAAATGGATGTTGTAGTTTTTTTGTCATAACCTATGGAAAATCTACCCCTGTGTGTTTAATCCAAGAAATTCTTAAAGGAAGAATCAGATTTTGTTAATTCATTGTACAATTTAAAGGTCAGATCTATGCTACTTTTAGTCTCAAGACTCCCAACTATATTCATTCCTACTTTGATAGTTTGCCTCCTAGTTTGAAAATACCAGGATTATAAATAACTAGATAAACACTTAGTCTGGAAATTACCGTAGTGCAGGAACACAATGTATTTGTATGGCATTGCTCTATCTGACGCTTTAATGGAAGCATTAATCTGTTTCTTTAAATGAGATAGCACTTCCTGAATACATTTCTATGCTAATTTCTATGGTTTTGAAAATAAATTGACCTGAAAGCTGTAATACTTTCTCCTAACTATAGTAAACAGAACTTAATACACATTTTTGCAATGAAGCATCTGAGACCCCAAGAGCAAATGTGGTTGAGAATGCATTTTAATGAAAAATCTACCTTGTTTTAACACTGATAAAGTTTCTATCTACTAAGTTATTCATTATTATCAACTTGATTATGTCCTTGCTTCAGTTAACATTTATCTCATAAAGTGCTCATTGATTTTCAGCTCCAAAGATTTTCCTCCACTGAAAAATGACACATTTCTCAAAGCAGCATGGGGCGAGGTGACCGACTATGTTCCTGTCTGGTGTATGAGGCAGGCAGGAAGGTATCTCCCAGGTAAGGAACAGATCCTTGAATCTAAGTCAATATGTGTCACTCAGGTGAGATCTTAATGTGCATATACAGTATTGTGATCACTGCTATTATGCCTGACCCAAAAGCCACAAATGAGATTCTTCAAATTGTAGTATAACTGGGAACCTTGCAATGAGAATGGGGCATATAACACATATAGCAACTTTCAAGATTTCCTGAACTGAACTGGGCCATTTGAGGGAGAAACCAAGTAAAGACTTCGTACAGGCAACAACAAAATATTGAAGGATGAGCCAACCCTTTGTGCTGAGCTGTTTTTGTATATCAATTAGTAACATGTTCCAATGTCATTGGCAGACCTTGGGCATAGGAGCAGGAGTAGGCCACGCTGCCCTTCGAGCCTGCTCCGCCATTCAATAAGGTCATGGCTGAACAGATTACTCCACATTTCCACCCACCCCGGATAACCTTCCACCCCCTTGCTTTTCAAGAATCTATCGACCTCTGCCTTAAAATATTCAAAGACTCTGCTTTCACCACCTTTTGAGGAAGGGAATTCCAAAGACTCACGACCCTCTGAGAGAAAAAAATTCTCCTCATCTCTGTCTTAAATGGGCGACCCTTTATTTTTAAACAGTGACCCCTAGTTCTAGATTCTCCCACAAAGGGAAACATCCTTTCCATATCCACCCTGTCAAGTCCCCTCAGGATCATATATGCTGTGGAGTAATTTACTGTTTTGTCAGCAGAGCGTAATAAGAGTCTTAAATGCAACATTTTTTTTCTTTCAATTTGTTAGTCACGTGCTAATAGGAATAGGGACAATTACTCCCTTGAGGCCCTGGTTATTAATTTAACGCCTAGGCAAACTTACCTTCTCCCTGTTCTTCCATGTGTTGGTGCTCCCAAAGTGGAGCATGAATACTGGTGGTTCTGCTTCCTTGTTAGCCACTTCAAGATATCCTTAATTTGACACCGCACACCCTTTGGGACACTCAGTCACCACTGCCGAGGGTGCTGTCTATCCCCCCAATAATCAAATTCCTTATAACTACAACCTTTTTATTCTGCTCCTCATCCCTTTGAGCTTCATCCTGCTCACAGTGCTTTGGTCGGCATTCTGGCTGCCTTTCCACAGCACTCAGACCTCAGCCAATCCTGTTTTTTAACTAGCTGACCACTAGGTGGTGTGTCAGAACAGTCAACATTTCTCTGACAACATAGATGGTTTTAGGAATTGTCCATTCTGGCAAAAGCAGACACAAACCTCGGTCCTACTGTCCCTACCCATTCTGCCTCCCCACAGCTCTTTAAGTAGCAATAAAAATTGAAGTGATGGGCTGTGATGGCCCTTGAGATATTTTGGTTACATCTTGGTGACTGAGTCCCTGTACTACTGTGGATCCTACTTTGGCAGATATGCTTATTTCTGTCCCTTCTCACAGAATTCCGAGAGACACGAGCAACTCAGGATTTCTTCACAACCTGTCGTACTCCAGCGATCTGCTGTGAGTTGACGTTGCAGGTGAGTTAGTCAAACATTTAGTGAACTTTAAACAAATTCTACCTGTTGAATTAAGAAATTGGAGAGTTTAAACTCCAATTAACTGCAATATAATGAAAAAAGCAGGCAATTGGATTGAAGCTAAAGGGAAAACTCCCTTTTCCCCATCCTCTCATTATAAAACATAAGAACATAACATAAGAAATAAGAGCAGGAGTAGGTTATTCAGTCCCTCGAGCCTGCACCACCATGTATTTCTTGTACAAGGACAGCCAGATCCCTCTGTACTGCAGTATTCTGCAGTCTCTCTCCATTGTAAATAATATTTTGTTTTTCTATTCTTCTTGCCAAAGTGGACAACCTCACCTTTTCCCAAATTATACTCCATCTGCCAAATTTTTGGCTGCTCGCTTAACCTATCTGTATCTCGTTGCAGGCATCTTGTGTCCTCCTTTGTGTCCTAAGCAAGATGGAACTTGCCTTCCTACCTTTTTTTTATCGTCTATCAGTTTGGCTGCAATACACTCAGCCCCTTTACCCAAGTCATTAATACAGATCGGAAATAGTTGAGGCCCAGCACTGTTCCCTGTGGCACTCCACTAGTTACAGTTTGCCAAAATGAAAATGTCCCATTTATCCTAACTCTCTGTTTCCTATTAGTTGGCCAATCCTCTGTCCATGCTAATATATCACCCCAAACACCATGAGTTCTTATTTTGTGTTGTAACCTTTTATGTGGCACCTTATCGAATGCCTTTTGGAAATCCAAATACACTACATCTACTGGATCCTCTTTATTCACCCTGCCTGTTACATCCTCAAAGAACTCTTAAGTTTGGCAAACACGATTTTTCTTTCACAAAACCATGTTGACTCTACTTAATTGCATTATGATTTTCTAAATGTCCTGCTACTACTTCATAATGGGTTCTAGCATTTTCCCAATGACGGATGTTAGGCCAGGGGTCGCCAACCTTTTCTTCAGTGAGAGCTGATAAATGAAAACTATCACAAGCCACTTAAACATATATTGAAAAAATATGGATAAATGCAAACTAAATATGTAGCTATTATAAGTACATTATAATATATTTAATATGAAGGAAAACTGATATTAACCTTATTTCAAAGTGAGAATTGATACTGCATGCTGTCCACCAATTGGAATCAAAACAAGTGGTGCGAGGAGAGCGTCGGGGTGGTTTCTGGGCCGGGTTCTTTTTAGAAAACGCTTATTGACAACGCAGCCTCTAGATGGCACACTACCGGCGCATGCTCAAATGCTGCATCATTGACTGAAATGTCACTGTCTCGAGCAGCTTCCAGTAACAATGATGGCACTGCTCGATTTGACACAAAATGTAAAACACCTTCCCCCTCAATGGATGCTTCTCTTCCTCGCTCCCTCCCACAATCGCTTGTTCTCTTCACAGCTCCCTCCCATGCCTGTATGCTCACCGCTCCCTCCCTCCACCCCAGTCTGCTCGCCACTCTCTCCCTCTCCTGATTGTTCGCCACTCCCCCTCGGCATTCGCCCGCTTGCCCATTACGTGGTGACGTCAGCGTGCGCGTGCAAGGATTCATATTGGTAGGTGTTCGGACGCAGTGATGGCGTCAGCGATCGCTCTGCGCATGCTCTGCAATATCAGGAGTCACGGTGTTCTTTTTAAGTGCAATTTTTCAAATCTTTGTGCGAGCTACTCAAAGACCAACAGCGAGCTACCAGTAGCTCGCGATCGACATTTTGCGATCCCTGTATTAGGCTAACTGGCCTATAGTTCCCTGCTTTCCTTTGTTTCCCCCCATCCCTGTTTCTTGAATAGAGGTGTTACATTTGCAGTTTTCCAATCCACTGGGACCTTTCCAGAATCTAGGGAATTTTGGAAGATTGCCACCAATGCATTCGCTATCTCTGTAGCCGTTTCTTTTAAGACTCTAGGATACAGGCCATCAGGTCCAGGGAACTTGTCAGCCATTAGTGCCATTAGTTTTCCTAGTATATTTTCTCTGGTGATAGTGATTGTTTTAAGTTCCTCACTCCGTTTTGCCTCTTGATTTTCTGCTATTTTTGGGATGCTTTTTGTGTCTTCTACTGTGAAGACAGATACAAAATTCTTGTTCGAAGTCTGTGACATTACTGTGATAAACAGGGAAAATGAGTTGAAAAACAAATGATTTCAGCCAGAGGTTTAACTAAGCATCTTGAAAATATTTTTTATTACCATTTTACTTGCCTCTGGGAGGGTGGACAGGTGTCACCATGGCTCAGTGGAAGCACTCTCATCTCTTGAGTCAGAGTTGGAGTTCAAGTCCCACTCCAAACACTGGAGCACAAGTTATATAGGGGAGGCAATGGCGTAATGGTATTGTAACTGGAATAGTGACCCAGAGTATCACTAATGTTCTTTAGACAATGTCCTTTAGGGAAAGAAATCTGCTGTCCTTACCTGGTCCGGCCTACATGTGACTCCAGACCCACAGCAATGTGGTTGACACTTACATGCCCTCTGAAATGGCCGAGCAAGCCACTCAGTCATATCTAACCGCTACGAAGTCAATAAAAACAGCACTGTGGATGGACTGCAGCGGTTCAAGAAGGCAGCTCACCACCACCTTCTCAAGGGCAATTAGGGATGGGCAATAAATGCTGGCCTGGCCAGCAACACCCACATCCCATGAATGAATTTAAAAAAAATAAAATCTAGGCTAACACTTCAATGCAGTACTGATGGACTACTGCACTGTTGGAGGTGCCCACTTTCAGACGATGCGTTAAACTGAGACTGTGTGCCTGCCCTTTCAAGTGGACGTAAAGATCCCATGGCGCTTTTTACAAGTTCTCCTGGTGTCCTGGCCATATTTATTGCTCAATCAACATTTCTAAAACAGATGATCTGGTCATTTATCTGATCCGTGCCTGCGGTACCTTGCTGTGTGCAAATTGGCTGCTGTGTTTCCTACATTACAATAGTGACCACACCTCAAAAAGAGTACTCTATTGGCTGTAATGAGCTTTGGGATGTCCTGAGGTCATGAAAGCCACTATGTCCTTTCAACATTTTGATTGTGCAATGCTATTCATTTGTGGGGAGAGGGGAAGGGTAGCATTCTAAATGACTGTGCCACCTTGTCCTTTGTGATTTCTTGGTTTAGATTAGTTTGTCATCATCAGACTTGGTAGGAGCAGGTAACATTGGCTAACTATTGTATGCAATTTGACCATGTCAATCACAAAAGCGCACTGGTCAGTTACTCTCTCTTTAAACTAGGATTTTAAAAAAAATCTCGCTCTTAATGCAAAATTTTATTCTACTAAGTTTCTGTGATCACCCTTTAATTTTGGATTGTGTGCACCATTAAACTACCTATAATCAGAGTTTCTTTCCTATTTACTATTTTTAGCCCCTCAGACGGTTCCCATTAGATGCTGCTATCATTTTCTCTGACATTCTGGTGATACCTCAGGTATGGCACATAGGTACTTATCTCTTTACAGAGCGAAAGTTTTGTTTCCATGACATAAATGTACATTTGTTGAAAGTGACCATGATGTGTTGAAGTTTTCAGATGGTTTTTTGCCTTAATCCTTTTCAGTGCTGTGTGAATAATCTGATTCTGCCTCAGTTTAGACTGCCTCTAACTGAAGCGTGCTTGGCAATTTCCTCACAGGAAATATGTCTATTACAACAACAGATCCCATATATGTGTGATTTATCTCCTGGCCATCTGTATTCTAGTACATTGCCAACTTGAAAGATATCTCATATATTCAATGAGATTTTATTTCTGTTAATTGTGTAATGTTGCTCGGGTTGGCACATGGATTAAAGAGCAGTTTTTGCTCTGCTGGGGAGTATGGTTAAACAATGCCAACATTTGCCGATGATGAACATTGCTTCAGGTTTACAGAGCAGCCATTTCGCCTCTGAGGAGCATGAGCAACTACTTATACACCACCATTGTAGTGAAAGATCAGACTTTCTGTGAACATGAGAACAGGTATGATGAAGACTAGAGTCAAATGTGTGACTGTCAAGTGGCGTAACAGTAGATTTGAGTCTTTGAATGATGGTCAAGCTAGTGGAGAGAAATTTCTGGAGTTTGTCTTCTGAGTGCTAAAATTTCACAAAGCTAAAATATGAGTGGACCTGCCTGTGCTGTTAGGAAACATAGGTAAAGCTTTTCCTTTATATCTGAACAATTTTTCTCAAGTAATGAAACACTTTTTTTAAAAATTCTTTTTCAGGCATTAGGGATGGAAGTTACCATGGTTCCTGGAAAAGGTCCAACGTTTCCAGAGCCGCTGACTGAGCCTGTGGATCTTGTCAAGTTGCAGGAGAATGTGGACGTTACTCAGGAGCTGGCATACGTGTTCCAGGCTATAATGTTGACCCGCCACAAACTGAAGGGAAAAGTCCCTCTTATCGGCTTCTCGGGAGCCCCGGTATGTTGGGGAAAGATTCTAATGTCATTTGCATTTTAAACAAAACCAAGTCTACAAGGTGAAGCGCAAACCAAGTAAAGCAGCTTTGATGTTCCTGCTGGTGTACACTTGCAGAATTTAAAAACTATTATAAAAAGTAAAACCTATAACCAACGTGGAATTTTATAAGAGCCATGTAGCAGTTAAAATTTATGAATTACAAATTCCTACTGTGAAATATTATCTCCGCTTCCTGCATGTCATGTTTTACTGTGGGTCTGACCAATTAGTCAAGGGATTAACTGGTGTCATATGATTTTGGCTAAAAATGGAGCTGATTTTTCTGAGTTGGTGTCCAATTGGCTATTGATGAAAACTTAATTCAACTGGAATATATGACATACCACAGATTGGTGGAACAGGTTCACACTATGGTTCTCCAATCTTGCCCATATCGCTGGGGGAAAATCCCTGTTATTTTGTGAAGCTCTGTAACTATTTTTAACAAGTGCATAGGAATAGCCCTGGAGGTAATTACATTTTTTTCTAATCTTTCCTTTCACTCTATGACTCTGGTGACTGATTAAATGTTTATTTCTTCCTTGCAGTGGACTTTGATGGCTTACATGATCGAAGGAGGTGGCTCGAATACAATGGCTAAAGCAAAACGCTGGCTGTACCAGTATCCGGAGGCCAGTCACAAGCTGCTGAAAATTCTCACGAATGTGATCATTGACTATCTCGTGGGGCAAGTGACATCAGGTGCTCAGGTAACCAATGATTCTAACTTTTTAACAAAATCCCTAAACTTCAGTCAGCAATTTCTCCTGTAAAGATCCTTGCCTTATACTGGATTTGGGGGACTCTGGAGTATCTGTCATTCTTGTCCAGGAATTGATCAAAGATTCAGGTAAAAGTTCATGTTTTCTTGAATAATGATGCTTAACTGTAGTTAGCTTCCCATTTTTAACTTCAGCTTAACTACCACAAAAGCACCACTGGATGGCAGCACTTCCACATGCCCACAAAGGTCATGGAATCTTTCAGCAGTTAAATTAAGGCTGCATTTGCTGACAACGCTACCGCTAGGGGGTGCTGTTGTGGCAAATGCAGTATGTGCCACTAAAATGTCACAGACTGTGACTTTAGGCAGCTGCCAGGACTAAAGATGGCGCTGCTCAAATAATCACACGGAGGCAACCTAACAAACACATGTCAGCACACAATGGCGGAGTGAGAGAGCGGACAAGCTGGCCGGGGAGGGAGCGAGACGGGGGGGTGGTGGGGGGAGCGGGACGGGGAGTGTTGGGGGAGCGGAGCAGTGGGCGAGTGAACGGCCTGGTGACGGAGGTGGGGGGAGCAGAGCGGCCAGTGAGTGGGCGAGCGAACAGCCCGGTGACGGAGGGGAGCGGAGCGGGCCTGCGGCGAGCGGAGCAGCCGGCGAGTGGGCGAGCGAACGGCCCAGTGACGGAGGGAAGCAGAGCGGCTGGAGACAGCAGCTTGAGTGGGGGGGGGGGGAGAGAGTGCGTTTTTCTACACATGCGCCATAAATTTGCAATGGCAAAAGACTTATCAAACTTACCCGCACCTGGCGACATCAAGGTCTTCAGCAGCTCGCTCCCCGCGGCTCTCTACGGCCTCTCGCTTCCGGCCCTCTCCATCCAGCCATTCTCTCCAGGTGCAGATCCCCCATCCAGCCGCTTTCTCCCCTACTTCTCAACTGTACTTCAGGCATTGCAGCTCTCTGGTCCCTGCCTTTTGCATCCCTCTCTTCAGGAGCTTCTGAATTAATTTAACTCCCTCCCACTAACCCCCCCCCATCTCCCCCCTCACAACCCCCCCTCTCTTTTCCCCCCCCCCCCTCACAACCCCCCAAGGACCACACCGCAGTTGAATATCTGAAGTGCAGTTGCAAAGTCGGGAAAATAACATCAAAACTTCAACAATTCCAGGTTTAATTATTGAGAAATGTAATTAAATACATTAAACATTCGAGGCACTGCTGTGCATGGATACATGAGTGTTGTGTTGCCAGCATTCCCGTGAGACAGACAGGCCGAGTCTCTGCTATGCAGAACTAAAGAGATTGTTCCTGGAGAGCCTTGTGGTGAATGAACGCGTGGCTCTCTATTCCACTAATGCATTGTCCATGTGAAGAAGGCAAAGTCACAAGAGTCTGAGCTCAGTCTATTCTTGGTGAATGTTCCCCAAACACATCCCAATGTGCGCTCCCACTTCATCCATAAATGCAAGGTTCCTTTCCGTATCGTGACAAGCTCCGCAGCATGATCCAGTTGCCTTCGTTGCTTGAATGCTAACCTTAAGTCTCAAGGATTGTTTTCTCAAGGGCATGTTTTGCGTGAAAAGAAATAAGGAAAGAACATCAGTGTCAGAGCTTCTCCCCTCCAATGAAATTACTGTTGAGCATGCTTTATGTTCTGCAGTAAAGGCATGTACTGATAACACCGCCAATGAATCACTTAGTACCCAACTCAGCTGTAGGAGTCAGGATGATGTTACTGCCCCTATCTCGTGATGGTTCAATGCTGCTCTCAGTGAAAACATGAATGATGTGAGGGTGCTGGAAAAAGAAGCACGTTTCTTTTGGACATTTAGCCCAGCTGTTCCCTGCTAGTGGTTATGCTACTCGTGCGCCTTCCCATCCGCTCCCATTTAATCCTGCCTACTACTGTCAGCATCACCTTCCATTTCTTTCGCTCTTATCTACCTTTGCCTTCAAGCAACATTGAGGATGGAGAACGGTGTGGCTGCACTCCCACCTCACCAGTTGTGTACACAGCAAGAGCATTCACATTTGTGCTACCACTGGACATGGCATGCTTGTTTCTTTCAGTGCTCAGTCTCTTCTTTCCGAATGTTCCCCAAGTGCTTGACCGCTTTGGATGCCCTCTCTGCTTGACAGGCAGCAGCTGGCAATTGCGGAGTCTCACAAGGCTCTGCATGGTTGTTTCAAGGGCGGATGGGGAAACATATGGCTGTGTGTCCATGTGCACGGCTCTAATGGGTGCAGGGACAGAGCAACTTACAACAGGCACTGGAGCACATGTACTGCCTGCACACAGCAGACTGAAATCTCCAAAACGACTAAATAATTGCGAGAAAATGCCCGACGAAACCTCTCCTCCTTCCACTTTCAGAAACTCGTGCCGAAGCTTTGACGCTTGCGTGAATATCAGAAGGTTGACGCATGCGTGAATACCCGTTGGCGTTGCATAAAGCGCATGCGCAGAGGCCGACCAGGCGCGTTGCCTGAAGAAGTGCACATCACACGATGACGTCATCGGCGCATGCGCTAACCAGTCCTGGCAAGCCGGAACGCAGCGCATGTGGAGAGAGCAGTAGACCGTCTGCGCATGTGCACACCGCGGCGCAACCTGATGACGTTAGTGGCAGGCTGCGTTGTCAGGAATCACTTTGTTAAATTAAAGCAACATTGCGGGGTTTTAGACAGCTTAAATTCATGATCAGTCAGCTCTGAAAATGCTATTTAAGAATCTCAGTGTTGGTTCCTGGGAGAAAAATTTGTGTTGATCTCCTGACTATTGTACTTCTTGTGTTTAATCTTTTAATATAAATGTATTTTTTAGAAACTTTTTATTGCACACAGTATGTAACACAAAATAATTATGTATCTTTGTTTAAAAGCTTGATGAACTGACATATTGGTCATTTGCAAGAAAAAATGCCCTTAGCCCAAATAACTATATTCCTTGAGAAACATGATGGTTGAGGTGGGTTTGATTTTTTTACTATGCTCCAAAATAGGACCATTTAATACATGAATCAAAGTCTTAACAGAGAAAAATGTTGTACCCATTAAGATCTCTTACAGGAGCTTTAGCTGTAAATTGGCTAAATCGCTAATACCGTCCTCAGCAATCTTGGGAGATTGTTAAAAATACTACATTTATGCTTTGTATTTATATACTGTGTAATAGACTGTTGTGTATCAGTGTTTGATTGATACACTGGGGTGTATTATACAGTAAATAGGGTGTTGCATACATGAAGCAAATACCAAGCAAAAGAGAGTGAACTTTGCATAGCTGCATATGGATAGCCCAAGGGGTGCTTTAGGTTTTTGCTATTTGGCTACTTGGGGTGAATTGATGCCCTAGATATTTTTGGCTGCACTGCTATAACATTATGAGTCTCCATAGACAGGTGAATTGATGGATGTGTCTCTCATGTTAACCTGGGTTATATGGGGATATTGTCAGCCTGAGTCAGCTTCTGACAAGAGATCAAAATTGATTTAGGAGAATTTCTCCTGGTTCGTTGTCAGCAAGTACCGTATATTTTTGGACTGTGCTATTTTTGAAGAACCTCAGGAAGAATTGACTTTGTGAGATGTGCAGCCAAGCTGTGTTTGGGAGGAGGCCCGGGTGTTTTTAAGAACACAAGTAAGAGCAAGAGTAGGCCACACGGCCCCTCTAGATTGCTCTGGCATTCAATAAGATCACGGCTGATCTGATCTTGGCCTCAACTCCACTTTCCTGCCTGTTGCCCATTACCCTTGACACTCCGAGAGTTCAAAAATCTGTCACTTCAGCTTTGAATATATTCAATATTCAATGACTAACCTCGACAGCAGTCTGGGGTAGAGAATTCCAAAGATTTATGACCCTCTGAGTTTTCTCTATATCTTGATCCAATCTGGAGTGGTAGGAGGCCCAGGTGTTTTCTCTATATCTTGATCCAATCTGGAGATTTACAATCATGTAAGTATACTGTTCAAGCACAGTGGACATTTCTGATATACTATCACAGTAGTTGTTTTGTATCCAAGCAAACCAGCTGCCTCCAATCCACGAACCAATACAAGAGCTTCATAAACATGCCTATCACAAGATGATCTGCAGAGAGGCAGCTCTGGCTGGTTCAGGATCTGACATACGAAAATGTTCTAGGTTTGATCCATGGTCTGTGCTATTTGCTGCTATCATATGTGGCAGTGATACTACAATTGCTGCTTCAGTGCCTCTAGACTAGGAAAAGGGAAAATAATTAACTATGTTTCATGCTCTTAATTCGTATCTATTGACCTCTGCAGGAAAGTGCATGCACAGAACATCAGATAAGGACAAAGTTGGGCTTGATTGTGATGCATGCTACAAGTAAACATCCTGTCAACACATAGCAACTAGCCTTGAGCATTAAGTATGAACCTGTACTGCCTAGTGTGGTACTGGAGCCATAGGGATAAAAGGACTAAGGTTCAAGGCCCAGTTTCTATTCAGTTAGCTGATCTCAGTAGTTAAGTGGCCATGATTGGATTTGGCTCCCCTGGGCTAGGGAGATAAAGTCAATCAGGGTTGCTGGACACTTCTGACTGATGACTAGTGGCCAATGCTGCATGGTGTGTATGTGCAACATGATTGGACTTGACTATGATGCCTTCCACAGTCAAATACCCTGCTGGCACTTGCTGTCTTTTACTTTTGTGACATGGCACAACTTTGATATTCAAAAATTATTTGTTGTTTTGTTGCTCAACAAAACCAGAAGGCAAAATCTGTGGATGGCTTTTAAAATGAGATTTGGATATGCATTTAGTGGAAGTTGGGAGGCTGTATATTGCATGATAATTACTAACCCCTAGTGTTATCACACCCTTTAATAAGGATAACCAGAATTGTCCTGAGAGTTTCTGATGTACAAACATCAATTTTGTTCTCTTTGCCTCTGGAATTTCTTGCTTCTCTCTCTTTACAGGCACTGCAGGTGTTTGAATCTCATGCTGGGCATCTAGGAAGTGAGCAGTTCGGTGAGTTTTCGCTGCCGTACCTCAGAGAGATCGCCCACCAAGTGAAGGAAAAACTGAAGGTTTTGGGCCTAGATCAAGTGCCAATGGTAAGAATCTCATCTTTCTTTTACCATCTGTAGGAGACATTTATCTGGAGCATCCTCCTTTACCTTAGTAACTCCCATTTTCTTACTTTTACTTAACTCATCCATTAAAGAATTTATCTGGTCTTCAACACTTCACTGCACTTCCTTTGGTACATTGCTTTAGAAAGTTTTCTCTCTTTTAATGTGTCTGGCAAAAATAATCTAATTATTAAGAGTTTCAATGTGATTCCACAGGATCCATAAACAACATTGCTCAGTCATGTCTTCTTCCCTTGCCTCTCTTCTTCTCAGGAAGCCCCTTATTAGTTATTCTATTCTACTGCCTCGGCTGGTAAAAGCTTACCTTTTTAGTTTGACCATTTTCAGCCTAGTTTTGGCATCAGATCTTTAGTGCAGTATAGATTTCTTCTGTACCTTTTTATAGCCACCCTAAATCATGACCATCAAGTCAATGTCGGTGTTAACCAAACCCACCTCAGCAGCACCAACTCTGAACCATTCAAGTGTGACCCACCAATGGGCTTGACATTCCCCCCCTCCCCCCACCCCTCCGAATTTCATCATAAAGGTAAAGAACTGAGACATCTCGCCTGTTACAACTGGGTGAGGAAGGGGGCACAGGCTCCCTTCTGTCCTCTTTCCTGGTTTGGCCGTAACTGGGTTTAACTTTTGAAACCAGTGTTTTAGTTTCAGTGAGTCCTTACTCACTGCTCTCTAATTGTAATTGTAAATGAACCAATCAGACAGGCTTTCTTAGGTTTAAACAATAAAGATGTAAGTTTATTAACCTTATCACTCTAACACTGTTAAAATGATTAAAATATGCGATGCAACCATGCTGGCATGCATATAGGAGAAACGCGCACACAAATAGATACAGAGTGGGGGTAAAGAATTGGGTGGGGGGGGGGTGTTGAAGTACAGTAGGCAATAAATTGAATTCAATTATTGTCTTTCGGTTTGGATGTAAAGTCCTTGATTGGAGTTGAAATCTTGCAGTTCTCGCTGGGGCCCAGTGCACACTTTCAAACTTGTTTCCCTGGTACCAGAAGGCTGAAGAGGCCCTCTATCTTGAGGCTTAAGCTGCTTCAGTGGGTGCCTGGGACTTAGCTTGAGAGAGAGACAGAGAGAGAGGTGCTTTCTTCTTGAAGTTCAGTTGCAGTTTGCCCCAAACCTTTGTGAGGCACAATTCAAACAGTTCCCAGTCTGACCAGCAGATAAGTCATGTGACCCACTATTTGTTTGAAACTGCATTTTCTGGAGAGGCTTGTTAATTCTTCAAAGCTTACTAGACACACTCAGTGGGGAGATGGAATGCTGTCTCTTACAAGGTCAATTGCTCTCAATGTCCTTCGAACATCACTATTGACAAAACCCATCTCGCTAATTGAATGAGGAAGCACTCCCATTGTCTCTATGCAACTGTCTCTCGGAATGCAAATGTGCAGCCATGTTTTAGCTGTTCAGCTCTGTGGTCCTTTTAAACAAGCTATGTTCAATGTCCAGTAAAAAGTTCAAGTAGTGTTTTATATGATAAAATTAATATGTTTCCATTTGGCAGGTGTGGTTCCGTCACACGCCCTACCCTCTTTTTCAATAACTGGTTTATCGGGGGTTGTTTTTATTTATCATCTGTCCCTTCCTATCTCAATGGGACTGACGTGTACCAGGCGATGTTTCTACAGGCACACTGTGATAGCACTTAGTAAGTTGCCTGAGCAAACACTCCTCACATTTTAGCCTAGACACCGTGTGTCAGATTCCACACAGGCCCATGCACTTTTCAGCAGGAGTGCTTAGCCTGAGACTCAGTTGGGACCTTATTAATCTTAACAAACATTTAATGGTGCACCTATCCATTGACAATCAGGTTTTTCAAGTGGACATGCAAATACTGATCAAGGGAAATGAAACTGGATATTATTCTTTTTGGGACGAAAGATGAGGATGGGGAGCAGTATTTTTCCTTTCGCTCTGCCTTGCCTGAAACAGCTATTATGCAGAAACCAAAATTTTAAATCACTTAAGTGAGGTTCTCTATTAAAATGAACGATCCAATTCTGAATGCTCGAGTCTGCCCATGTCTCTTTGTGCCTGGACAGCTGCTTTTTATTTCATTTAAATTTATAAAACACTATTAGTTAATCCCACGAGGCAATGTCGAGTAATCTATCTTCTTGATTTGAAATTCCTCAGCACTTGGCTTTTTTTCCTTTTCTCCTTTCACATCTCTACATATACATAAGGTGACCCCTGCACCCCTTAAAACAGTTTGGAGCTCCTCATTTAAATGAGAGCACTGGTATAAAACCCAATAACAATATCAAAATCTCATTTGCACAGATGTGCTGTCACATGAAAACCAGCTGACACAACGCTTCACAGAATTTAAAAATAAAAGTTTTTTTTAAATGAGTAAAGGGAATAAGATCTCACATTGAATTCATATCTTAACATTAAACTTGTATTTGAAAGACTTAATGAGCAGATCTGCAGAGCCGTAAATTCTCAGGATTGACGTGCCACTATAACACTGAGCCTTGCCGAGTCGGCAGGATTTCATGATGGGAGAGGTTTTTTTTTAAACCAGCATCATGAAGGCTTGAAACATCAGCAAGAAATCTGAGTCCACTTTTTTTTCTCATTAGCATTATCTTCCTAGTGTTTCGAAATCTTTAGTGGGTTACTTAAAGCTATAATTTTTTTTAAATTGCTGAAAATGTTAGTTTACTTTTGATTTGCCCTTCCTAACTGTGGGGAAGCATCTGACTTATTTTCAGTGCTCGCCCCGTCCGTCACTTCCAGTGACAGTTGAGATTAAGATCTCGTGTTAGTGTGGGATGAGGAGAGGAATTTCAGGGACAGGGTGACGTTTGTAACCTACCAAAGCCCTCGGCAGCATGTTCTTTTTAGAAGTTTAACATGATGTTCATTGCTACACTTTGGAGGAGAGCATGGTAATATTAGAAGAGAACACAATGGTCTTCTGGTTCAAGGACTGTTGTCAAATTCTTCCATTTAACAGTCGGCAGGAATTGTGATTCAAGTGAGGATAAAAATCACTTTGTATAACACTGTCCCTGATGTACTTGATTCCTTTTTGATGGCCTGAGTCAAGAAGTATTATTCATAGGCATCATTCATG
The DNA here is from genome assembly GCF_036365525.1 of Heterodontus francisci. Taxonomy (NCBI): domain Eukaryota; kingdom Metazoa; phylum Chordata; class Chondrichthyes; order Heterodontiformes; family Heterodontidae; genus Heterodontus; species Heterodontus francisci. The sequence continues at coordinate 39,347,376 of NC_090378.1, forward strand.
ATGTAATTAAAATGGAAATTTGTGATGTCATAGCAAGGGGCGTCTTACATAAAATGTACTCAGGGCAATTTCTTACTGGATTCTCCTGGAAAAGGCAACAAATAGAGACTCAAAGCTAATTCAAGAAATCTGTCAAAAATCCTTTCCAACTACTCATATGTGATCAGATAAGTTCCTGGCAACTACAGCCTGCTTATCATCTGAAATCTTGCTTTCTCCTGTGACGTTGCAAGTTTTCCAAAAATGCAGTTAAGACCTAGAAGAATGGAAAGGGGCTGGTCCTCATTAACGAATCTTACATTTTGTCTCATCCACATCTAGCCTCAGATTCTGCTCCCTCAATTTAAATGGATGGCCCCTATTTCTACCCAATTCCATCACCTCAAACAATCTATCCAGTTATACTCTATAAAGAACCCTTCATTTTAAGGATGTGAATCAGCTCCCCTCTAAGACTATGCCCCTCCAGTGAATCCAAACCAAGACACACAGTCTGTCTCTATAGCTCAGTGCACTTATGAAAGAGATCACATTAATTACTCTTCTGTTTACATTCTCCAGAGCAAACATGTCCTGCTTGAGGTGATGGTACAAAAAGGGTTCATCAAAGCCATAATATACTGAACAATCAGAGTCAGGACTCTGTTTCAGCTGTAACCAGCTGAGACTGACCTTGGCGATGGGACCACTCCCAAGTCTTTCACCTTTCCTGTCACCTTTAACTGATGCCTCAAGGGGTCGAGGTGCTGAATGACCTACTCCTGTTCCTGTTCTGGTTCATGTTATACTCTGTACCTAAATTCTGAACCCTTCATGGATAACTAAATACTTAGACATTTGCCAATCTCTGGTCTACTACTTCCATTCTATCAAGATCCAGTTGTAATTTGTTTCCTTTTTCTAAGTTCCTGACTCTACAGCACAAGTTAGTATTATCTGTGAATTTAATAACTATAGTGAATTTGCTCTGATAAATAGGAAGAGATCCAGTACCAAACCCTGAGGCATTCCCCCCCCTAGTGACCGCCAGATTACACTGGGAGAAGCCCCATTTGAAACCACCCTTCGTCTACAGTTTTTCATCCAATTTGTGATTCATCTCAAGTATTCCCCTTGACACCATGGGACTGAATCTTGGCACAATTCCCTAATGTAGCACTTCATCAAAAGCTTTTGGAAACTTAAGTAGCTGACATCTACTGTTTTAGTAACTTCAAACAACTAGATAAGGTTGGTCAAACGTGACCTTTTTTCTGAAGCCATGTTAAGAATTTCCTGTCAAGCCTGAGCACTCTAGGTGATAATGAATAGCATTATTAATAATTCTTTCCATTCATTTCTGCACCAGTAGGTAGTTTCCAGATTAAGATTTTAATCCTTTCTTAAACCACATTCCACTAGATCCAGGGGATATGACGATAGTGTGGGAAAAAGACATTGAAGTGGATGATCAGCCATGACCATATTGAATGGCGGGGCAGATTCGATAGCCTGAATGGCCTACTCCTGCTCCTGTGTTCTGCATCTTAGCTCCATTTACCTGTTTTTGACCCTCATCCCTTGATACCCTCACGTAGCAAAAATCTGCTGATCTCTGTCTTGAAAGTTTCAAATGACCCAAGATCTGCAGCCTTTTTGGGGGAGAGAATTCCACATTTTGTGGAAAAAGTGTTTCTTGATTATACTCCTGAATAGCCTAGCTCTAAATTTAAGATCATGTTCTGGATTTTGCGAACCAGAAGAAATGGCTTCCCTACATCTACTCTCTCAAATCTGTTTAGCATTTTAAATAGGAGAACTATATACACTCTCTTGGAATCATCCATCACTTCCCCACTTTTCACTGAAGTACTGAGAATATTTACTAGGGCATCACCAACATCTTCAGCCATTTCCGTCAGTATGCTAGCATAACATCGGAGAGAGTGCAGAAAAGGTTCACGAGGATGGTTCCAGGGATGAGGAACTTCAGGTACCTGGATAGATAGGAGAAGTTGGGGCTGTTTTCTTTGGAGAAGAGAAGGTTGAGAGGAGATTTGATAGAGCAATTCAAAATCATGAAGGGACTGGACAGGGTAGATAGGGGAAAAATTGTTTCCATTGGTGGAGGGATCGAGAACATGAAGGCACAAATTTAAGGTAATTGGCAAAAGAAATAATAGTGAAATGAGGAAAAACCTTTTCACACAGTGAGTGGTTAGGATCCGGAATGCACTGCCTGAGAGTGTAGCGGAGGCAGGTTCAATAGGGACATTCAATAGGGAATTGGATTGTTATCTGAAAAGGAAGAATGTGCAGGGCTACAGGGAGAAGACTGGGGAGTGGCACTGGGTAAACTGCTCTATCGGAGAGCTGGCACAGACACGATGGGCCGAATGGCCTCCTTCTGTGCTGTAACAATTCTGTGATTCTGAAATCAAATTTAGCCTTGGTGTTTTTTCCCATTTTATGCTTCTTAATTTAGATCTTGAGATGTGCAGGCAATTCATTTGAGTTTTTTACTACAAGGGGCAACAGTCTATATTTGTTCTGTAACAAAACTGATTCCTAATCTAAGCAAAACCATGCTTTGCCGTTATTTTGTTAATGTACAACTATCTAGGTACATTTAAGCTTGCCTAATATTTCTTTTTGTTCATATCAGTAAATAATACTGTCAAACATGGTTACAAAAAGAGAGATTTGAGGATGAAGTACCTGTAAGATTTTGTTTGTTTATAATTGTTTTTGCTTTCTCCTTCCACTTCCCACTCACCATCACTCTGCTAAGCAGGCAGATAAGCACCTTGCTTCATATCTGCCGCTGTTTGGAATGTAGGGAGAGGAGGCAGATACGTGATGAAAGGAGCCTGAGATGGCAGGCCTTATGCAATTTGTTTTTACTTCAATTTCCCACAGTTATCTTTTTTGCATGTTCGTCTTTTCCATAGTTTTTCACTACCTTATTTGACTGTTTTCACATCCTTTGTCCTTTTACAGGCTTTTCATTGCAATAATCAAGTCAGGCAGGCATATCTATACCTATTTCCACCAATCCTATTTTCTGTATTTTAACATGTCAACACTTCCATGTGACTGGATTCTATTTCAAAAGGACGTAGACAAGTTGGTGGAATGGACGGACAGGTAGCAGATGAAGTTCAATGCAGAAAAATATGAAGTGATACATTTTGGTCAGAAGAACATCGAGCGATGATATAAAGGGTACAATTCTAAAGGGAATGCAGGAGCAGAGGGACCTGGGTGTATATGTGCATAAGTCATTGAAAGTGGCAGAACAGGTTGAGAGTGCGGTTAATAAAGCATACAGTATCCTGGGCTTTATTAATAGGGACATTGGGACAAGGAGGTTATGTTGAACTTGTATAAGACACTAGTTTGCCCTCAGCTGGAGTATTGCGTTTAGTTCTGGGCGCCGCACTTTAGGAAGGATGTGAAAGCGTTAGAGAGGGTGGAGAAAAGATTTACGAGAATGGTTCCAAGGATTAGGAACTTCACTAATGAAGATAGATTGGAGAAGTTGGGACTGTTTCTCTTGGAGAAGAGAATGCTGAGAAGAGATTTGATAAGAGGTATTCAAAATATAAGGTGGCTGGACAGAGTAGATAGGGAGAAACTGTTCCCACTCGTGAAAGGATCGAGAATGAGAGGGGCATCGATTTAAAGTAATTGGTAAAAGAAGCAAAAGTGACATGAGGAAAATCTTTTTCACGCAGCAAGTGGTTAAGGTCTGGAATGCACTGCCTGAGAATGTGGTGGAGGCAGGTTCAATTGAAGCATTCAAAAGGGATTTAGACTGTCAAATGAAAAGAATGCGCAGGGTTGCGGGGAGAAGGTCGGAGAGTGGCCCAAGGTGAATTGCTCATTTGGAGAGCCAGTGCAGACACGACAGGCCGAATTGGCCGTCTTCTGAGCTGTAACAATTCTGTGATTCTATTTCCTGATACTTTATTTTCACATGATGTTTCCTTCGCCCTTTTTGTTTTGTACATTATTTTATCTATCAGATTATAGCCAAATCTATCTCTTTTTACTGATGCTATTGGACCTGCTAGTTATTTCAAGCTTTATACCTACAGTCCATGTTTTTCTTCCTTTCAGGATGATATACCCTTCTGTCAAACTCAGGCTACCTTCCCAAGCTTTCCATTTGACCTAGTATCAAGTGCATGCGATATTTAAATGTGTTCAGATTCAGGGAGTGGCTGATGCAGTGAGTTGTTCATTTCACCTCTACAACTTGAGTTCAGCACAAACTATTATACAAAAAGTCTCCTCTTTTTGCTGTTAGTAAAATGGTTGTGGCATGACTTTGAAGCAGTTTGGCTCGAGCCTTGATGCAGTCCCAAAATGTCCATATTTTACCAGCAGTAAATGTCATTCTATCCTGAGTGGCGTGAAACAGGGCTGTGTTCTCGCACCTACGCTGTTTGGAATCATCTTCTCACTGCTGCTCTCACATGCATTTAAGTCTTAAGAAGGAATTTTCCACCACACAAGATCAGATGGCAGGTTGTTCAACCTTGCCTGTCTTAGTGCGAAGACCAAAGTATGGAAAGTCCTCATCAGGGAACTCCTCTTTGCTGACGATGCTGCATTAACATCCCACACAGAAGAGTGTCTGTAGAGACTCATCGACAGGATTGCAGCTGCCTGCAATGAATTTGGCCTAACCATCAGCCACAAGAAAATGAATATCATGGGACAGGACGTCAGAAATGCTCCATCCATCAATATCGGCGACCACGCTCTGGAAGTAGTTCAAGAGTTCACCTACGAGGCTCAACTATCACCAACTATCAGGACATGCGTGATGCCAATATCATCACCCTCTATAAAAACAAAGGTGACCGTGGTGACTGCAACAACTACCGTGGAATCTCCCTGCTCAGCATAGTGGGGAAAGTCTTTGCTCGAGTCGCTCTAAACAGGCTCCAGAAGCTGGCCAAGCGCGTCTACCCTGAGGCACAGTGTGGCTTCCGTGCAGAGAGATCGACCGTTGACATGCTGTTCTCCCTTCGTCAGATACAAGAGAAATGCCGCGAACAACAGATGCCCCTCTACGTTGCTTTCATTGACCTCACCAAAGCCTTTGACCTCGTCAGCAGACGTGGTCTCTTCAGACTACTAGAAAAGATTGGATGTCCACCAAAGCTACTAAGTATCATCACCTCATTCCATGACAATATGAAAGGCACAATTCAACATGGCGGCACCTCATCAGACCCCTTTCCTATCCTGAGTGGCGTGAAACAGGGCTGTGTTCTCGCACCCACACTTTTTGGGATTTTCTTCTCCCTGCTGCTTTCACATGCGTTCAAGTCTTCTGAAGAAGGAGTTTTCCAACACACAATATCTGGGGGCTGGTTGTTCAACCTTGCATGTCTAAGAGCCAAGTCAAAAGTACGGAAAGTCCTCATCAGGGAACTCCTCTTTGCTGACGATGCTGCTTTAACATCTCACATTGAAGAGTGCCTGCAGAGTCTCATCGACAGGTTTGCGGCTGCCTACAATGAATTTGGCCTAACCATCAGCCTCAAGAAAATGAACATCATGGGGCAGGACGTCAGAAATGCTCCATCCATCAATATTGGCGACCACGCTCTGGAAGTGGTTCAAGAGTTCACCGACCTAGGCTCAACTATCACCAGTAACCTGTCTCTAGATACAGAAATCAACAAGCGCATGGGAAAGGCTTCCACTGCTATGTCCAGACTGGCCAAGAGAGTGTGGGAAAATGGCGCACTGACACGGAACACAAAGGTCCGAGTGTATCAAGCCTGTGTCCTCAGTACCTTGCTCTCTGGCAACGAGGCCTGGACAACGTACGTCAGCCAAGAGCGACGTCTCAATTCATTCCATCTTCGCTGCCTCCGGAGAATACTTGGCATCATGTGGCAGGACCGTATCTCCAACACAGAAGTCCTCGAGGCGGTCAACATCCCCAGCTTATACACACTACTGAGTCAGCTGCACTTGAGATGGCTTGACCATGTGAGCTGCATGGAAGATGGCAGGATCCCCAAAGACACATTGTACAGCGAGCTCGCCACTGGTATTAGACCCACCGGCCGTCCATGTCTCCGCTTTAAAGACGTCTGCAAACGCGACATGAAGTCCTGTGACATTGATCACAAGTCGTGGGAGTCAGTTGCCAGTGTTCGCCAGAGCTGGCGGGCAGTCATTAAGGCGGGGCTGAAGTGTGGCGAGTCGAAGAGACTTAGTTGGCAGGAAAAAAGACAAAAGCGCAAGGGGAGAACCAACTGTAACAGCCCCGACAAACAAATTTTTCTGCAGCACCTGTGGAAGAGCCTGTCACTCTAGAATTGGCCTTTATAGCCACTCCAGGCGCTGCTCCACAAACCACTGACCACCTCCAGGCGCTTACCCATTGTCTCCCGAGACAAGGAGGCCAAAGAAGGAGGAGTCTGGATGAAGCATGACTGTTAGCACAGAAACTGGATAAAGTGACCTCTGAACATTTGCAGTATTATTATGAGTAAAAAAATACTGCTGATAGCCAGGAATGATTGAAAAGCATTGAGGTTGGAGGATAGTTCTAAATACTCGAGCTTCCCTCTTGCAGACATTGTCTGAACCTTTAATTAGATTGTAGACTTGAATTCACTCTCCGCCATTCTGTAGTCTCTCTTAGTATATATTCAGTGTCGAAACTTTGTGATCAGCTGAAGGTTATTTCTTAAGTTTCAAACCAACACGAATGACATTTTGAATCTTCTTGGGTGAATAGCATTACTTGCTAAGGACACAGAGCATTGACAGTATCCATCTTGATAACTGCTGCAAGCATAAAAAATTAAAAACAAATTTGGAAAATAAGGCACATATATAATTGAGGCAGTAGACACTATAACTAATATTCCAGAGTGATTTCAAAACTGTAATCTAATTTCAGAGTTCAGGTGTTACGTTAAAGCAATTGAGCGTTGCTCTTGTAGTTTGCAATGTCATTTGAACCCGCTCCATTTAGATTGCAGTCTTGCAGTTATTTCCAGATCTCTCTCCTGTATTTAGATCACTTCAATGCTGTGAACAAAATTGGAAAAGTTGTGAAATTTGGTCCTCTTTCTTATTGCAATTCTATAAGGAACATTTCCATAAAGTAGTGATAGGCAGGATGCAACCATTGAACAGGATTGGTTGTTGGGATACAGTGGGAGGAATTTTATGCTCTTCCCTTCCCGCCCCCCACCCCGGCAGGTTTGGAGACAGGGAGAGCATAAAATAGGGTGGGAAGGTGGCGGGGGGATTGGTGAGGGGGGGGGGGTGGTGTGTGGGGGGTGGCGGGTCCTGCCCTGCCTCCTTCCCACCTCTGCCAAAGTTTAGTCCATGGCGGGAAGGCCTTTGAACTGCCTACCTGCCCTGGCGGCAATTGAGGCCCTTAACTGGGAAATTAATTCCCAATTACGGGCCTCATCCTGTGTTGCCACAATTAGCTGTGTGGCGAGCGGCCCTGTCACCGCATAGGAAGCATGGCACAATAAACTGTGTGGGCTACATCCTGGCTTTTGGGGGGTGGTGGGGAAGGGGTCCCTTGTTAAAAGGCACTTAGTGCTGCTGCTCAGTGGAAGAACTCCTGGCCTCTGGCCAGCAGCTCTCCAAGGGCGGGACTTGATACCTTGGAAGGCTCACCACCGTCCACTTAAGTGTCTGAGTGACACTAGATTCGGCTGGCCTTGCGGAGAAGAGGCGATGTAGGGTTCTCGACGTCGGTTTTTACAGACATCAAGACCCCCATCGCCAGCATAAAATCTCAGCCAGTATGTGGAGTTAAATACATAACATAAGAAATAGGAGTAGACTATTCGCCCCCTCGAGCCTACTCCGCCATTAAAAAGAATCATGGCTGATCATCTGCTCCCCACATCTCTTGATTCCCTGAGAGACAGAAGATCTGTATCTCAGTCTTGAGTATACCTAACGATGGAGCATCCACAACCCTCTAGGGTAGAGAATTCCAAAGATTCACAATTCTCTAGGTGAAGAAATTTCTCCTCATTTCAGTACCAAACGATTGATCCCTTATCCTGAGGCTGTACTCTCATGTTCTAGATTTCCCAGCCAGGGGAAATAACCTCTGTGTCTAGCTTGTCAAACCAGTCCAGAGCATGTATGTTTCAATGAGATCACCTCTCCTTCTTCTAAACTCCAGAGGCATAGGACCAATTTACTGAGCCTCTAATCATAAGACAACCCTCTCCCCCCAGAAACCAATCTAGTGAACCGTCGCTGGATCGCCTCCAATGCAAGTATATCCTTCTTTAGATATGGAGACCAAAACTGAAAACAGTACTCCAGGTGTGGTCTCACCAAAGCCCTGTACAGTTGTAGCAAGATTTCCTTCTTATTGTACTCTAGTCCCCTTGCAATAAAGGCCACCATGCCATTTGCTTTCCTACTTGCCTGCACGCTAACTTTGTTTTCCTTGTACAAGTACACCAAGTCTCAACATCAATATTTAAAAGTTTCACGCCTTTTAAAACAAATTCTGTTTTTCTGTTCTTGATACCTCACTCTCCCCCACATTATACGCCATCTGGCACCTTGTTGCCCACTCACATAACCTATCAGTATCTCTCTTCACCCTCTTTGTGTCCTCCTCACAGCTTACATTCGCACTTAGATTTATATCATCAGCAAACTTGGATACATTACTCCGGTCTCTTTGTCTAAGTCATTAATATAGTTCGTAAATAGCTGAGGCTCCAACACTGATCCTTGTGGCATTCCTCTAGTTATAGTTTGCCAACTTGAAAATGCCCCGTTTCTCCCTACTGTCTGCTTCCTGTCCATTAACCAATGCTCCATCTATGCGAATATATTAATCCCCAAATCCATGAGCCCTTAAACAAAATACTGCAGATGCTGGAAATTTGAAATAAATATAGAAAATGCTGGAAATACTCAGCAGGTCTGGCAGCATTTGTGGAGAGAGAAGCAGAGTTAACATTTCAGGTTGATAACCCTTTAGCATTTTCTGTTTTTATTCCGTGAGTCCTGATCTTGCATATTGACCTTTTATAAGGCATCCTATCGAATGCCTTTTGGAAATCCAAGTATACAACATCTACTGGCTCCCCTTTATCTACCCTACCAGCTACATCTCAAAATAACTCGAATAAATCAGTCAAACACGATTCCCCTTTTGTAAATTTAGCTTGACTTTGTTCAATCATGCAATGATTTTCTAAGTGCGTCATTAAGGCTTCCTTAATAATGGATCCCAGAATTTTTCCAACAACTGATGTCAGGTTCACTGTTTTCTCTCTCCCTCCTTTCTTGGATAGTGTTACATTTGCTAACTTCCAATCTGCTGGGACCATTCTAGAATCTAGGGAATTTTGGAAAATCAGAAGCAGTGCATCCCTATCTCTGCAGCTATCACTTTCAGATCCCTAGGATGTAAGCAGTCAGGTCCTAGGCATTTGTAGGCCCTTAAGTTACTTTAAGTTCCTCACTCTTATAAGACCCATGGTTTTTTTTTATTCATTCATGGGATGTGGGCATCACTGGCCAGGCCAGCATTTATTGCCCATCCCTAATTGCCCTTGAGTAGGTGGTAGTGAGCTGCCTTCTTGAACCACTGCAGTCCATTTGAGGTGGGTATACCCACAGTGCTATTAGGAAGGGAGTTCCAGGATCTTGACCCAGCGACAGTGAAGGAATGGCGATATAGTTCCAAGTCAGGATGGTGTGTGACTTGGACGGGAACTTGCAGGTGGTGGTGTTCCCATGTATTTGCTGCCCTTGTCCTTCAAGGTGGTTGAGGTCACGGGTTTGGAAGGTGCTGTCGAAGGAGCCTTGGTGCATTGCTGCAGTGCATCTTGTAGATGGTACACACTGCTGCCACTGTGCGTCGGTGGTGGAGGGAGTGAATATTTGTAGATGGGGTGCCAATCAAGGGGCTGCTTTGTCCGGGATGGTGTCGAGCTCCTTGAGTGTTGGAGCTGCACCCATCCAGGCAAGTGGAGAGTATTCCATCACACTCCTGACTTGTGCCTTGTAAATGGTGGACAGGCTTTGGGGAGTCATGAGGTGAGTTACTCGCCTCAGGATTCCTAGCCTCTGACCTGCTCTTGTAGCCACGGTATTTTTATGGCTACCCCAGTTCAGTTTCTGGTCAATGGTAGCCCCTAGGATGTTGATAGTGGGGGATTCAGCAATGGTAATGCTGTTGAATGTCAAGGGTCATTGCCTGGCACTTGTGTGTCGTGAATGTTACTTGCCACTTCTCAGCCCATGCCTGGATATTGTCCAGGTCTTGCTGCATTTCTACATGGACTGCTTCAGTATCTGAGGAGTCATGAATGGTGCTGAACATTGTGCAATCATCAGCGAACATTCCCACTTCTGACCTTCTGATTGAAGGAAGGTCATTGATGAAGCAGCTGAAGACGGTTGGGCCTAGGACACTACCCTGAGGAACTCCTGCAGTGATGTCCTGGAGCTCAGATGATTGACCTCCAACCACAACCATCTTCCTTTGTGCTAGGTGTGACTCCGACCAGTGGAGGGTTTTCCCCCTGATTCCCATTGACCTCAGTTTTGCTAGGGCTCCTTGATGCCATACTCTATCAAATGCTGCCTTGATGTCAAGGGCAGTCACTCTCACCTCACCTCTTGAGTATCCATGTTTGTCCATGTTTGAACCAAGGCTGTAATGAGGTCAGGAGCTGAGTGGCCCTGGCGGAACCCAAACTGAGCGTCACTGAGCAGGTTATTGCTAAGCAAGTGCCGCTTGATGGCACTGTTAATGACACCTTCCATCACTTTACTGATGATTGAGAGTAGGCTGATGGGGCGGTAATTGGCCGGGTTGGACTTGTCCTGCTTTTTGTGTACAGGACATACCTGGGCAATTTTCCACATTGCAGGGTAGATGCCAGTGTTGTAGCTGTACTGGAACACCTTGGCTAGAGGCGCGGCAAGTTCTGGAGCACAGGTCTTCAGTACTATTGCCGGAATATTGTCGGGGCCCATAGCTTTTGCAGTATCCAGTGCCTTCAGTTGTTTCTTGATATCACGCGGAGTGAATCGAATTGGCTGAAGTCTGGCATCTCTGATGCTGGGGACTTCAGGATAAGGCCGAAATGGATCATCAACTCGGCACTTTTGGCTGAAGATTGTTGCAAATGATTCAGCCTTATCTTTCGCACTGATGTTCTGGGCTCCCCCATCATTGAGGATGGGGATATTTGTGGAGCCACCTCCTCCAGTTAGTTGTTTAATTGTCCACCACCATTCATGGCTGGATGTGTCAGGACTGCACAGCTTAGATCTGATCCGTTGGTTATGGGATCGCTTAGCTCTGTCTTGCATGCTGCTTACATGGTTTAGCACGCAGATAGTCCTGTGTTGTAGCTTCACCAGGTTGACGCCTCATTTTGAGGTATGCCTGGTGCTGCTCCTGGCATGCCGTCCTGCACTCTTCATTGAACCAGGGTTGGTCTGCTGGCTTGATGGTAATGGTAGAGTGGGGGATATGCCAGGCCATGAGGTTACAGATTGTGGGTGAGTACAATTCTGCTGCTGCTGATGGCGCACAGCGCCTCATGGATGCCCAGTTTTGCATTGCTAGATCTGTTCAAAATCTATCCCATTTAGCACGGTGATAGTGCCACACAACACGCTGGACGGTATCCTCAATGTGAAGGCGGGACTTCGTCTCCACAAAGACTGTGCGGTTCTCACTCCTACCAATACAGTCATGGACAGAAGCATTTGCGGCAGGCAGATTGGTGATGACGAGGTCAAGTTTGTTTTTCCCTCGTGTTGGTTCCCCCCCCATCTGCCGCATACCCAGTCTATCAGCTATGTCCTTTCGGGCTCGGTCAGTAGTGGTGCTACCGAGCCACTCTTGGTGATGGACATTGAAGTCCCCCACCCAGAGTACATTTTGTGCCCTTGCCACCCTCAGTGCTTCCTCAAGTGGTGTTCAACATGGTGGAGTACTGAGTCATCAGCTGAGGGAGGGCGGTAGCTGGTAATCAGTAGGAGGTTACCTTGCCCATGTTTGACCTGATGCCATGAGACTTCATGGGGTCCGGAGTTGATGTTGAGGACTCCCAGGGCAACTCCCTCCCTACTGTATACCACTGTGCCACCACCTCTGCTGGGTCTGTCCTGCTGGTGGGACAGGACATACCCGGGGATGATGATGGCAGTGTCTGGGACATTGTCTGTCAGGTACGATTCCGTGAGTATGACTATGTCCGGCTGTGGCTTGACTAGTCTGTGGGACAGCTCTTCCAACTTTGGCACAAGCCCCCAGATGTTAGTAAGGAGGACTTTGCAGGGTCGACAGGGCTGGGTTTGCCATTGTCGTTTCCGGTGCCTAGGTCGATGCTGGGTGGTCCGTCCGGTTTCATTGCTTTTCGTTGACTTTGTAGCGGTTAGGTACAACTGAGTGGCTTGCTCGGCCATTTCAGAGGGCATGTAAGAGTTAATCACATTACTGTGGGTCTGGAGTCACATGTAGGCCAGACCAGGTAAGGACAGCAGATTTCCTTCCCTAAAGGACATTAGTGAACCAGATGGGTTTTTACAACAATCGGCAATGGTTGCATGGCCATCATTAGACTAGTTTTTAATTCCAAATTTATTAATTAAATTGTGGTGGGATTCGAACCCATGTCCCCAGAGAAATACCCTGGGTCTCTGGGTTACTAGTCCAGTGATAATATCACTATGCCATCGCCTACCCTGTTTGGGGCTCTGTTTCTGGTGTATAATTTGTGTCTTCTACTGTGAAGACAGACACAAAACATCTGTTCAACGTTTCTGCCATTTCCTCATTCCCCATAATTTATCCTGTCTCTGCCTATAAGGGGCCAATATTTACTTTAGCTACTCCTTTTTTTTTATATACTTGTAAAAGCTCTTACAATCTGATTTTATATTCTTAGCTGGTTTACTGATATTCTACTTGTTCTCTTTTTATCAACTATTATCACCCTTTGGTGGTTTGGACAGGGTTTAATGTATGTCACACAAGAATATAGAATGTAGCTTATTCCCATTCTCTCTATGAGGAGGGTGAGAAGAAATAAGGGCGGCACAGTGGTTAGCACTGCAGCCTCACAGCTCCAGCGACCCGGGTTCAATTCTTCGTACTGCCTGTGTGGAGTTTGCAAGTTCTCCGTGTCTGCGTGGGTTTTTGCCGGGTACTCCGGTTTCCTCCCACCACCAAAAGACTTGCAGGTTGATAGGTAAATGGGCCATTATAAATTGCCCCTAGTATAGGTAGATGGTAGGGGAATAGAGGAACAGGTGGGGATGTGGTAGGAATATGGGATTAGTGTAGGATTAGTATAAATTGCTGGCTGATGGTCGGCACAGACTCGGTGGGCCGAAGGGCCTGTTTCAGTGCTGTATCTCTAAATAAAAAAAAAATATTTTAAAAAAAATGAATGACTTCCTGGTTTAGGGAGAGGTGAGGGAGAGGTAAACAAATGAATTCACGATCATCTTGTGCACCACCCAGTGGTTGCTTAGAGTACTTGCTTTATCTTTTCAGTCAGAAAATACTGTGTTGGGAAGGAGAATTGTACAGAAAATGTACACTTGAAATGTTAATAAAGCATCACTTTACAAAATGGTCCTCCTTCACTTTCCATTCTCAGGACACCTGATCTGCATTGATCACTGAATATGATATTTGCAGAAGGTAAATTAAAACAAAGTGACTTCTGGCAATGCAGTGGCCTGCCGACCTCATCAGAACATCAGAATGCTCCAAGCTGCTTCCCACCCCCAGCCGCTTCCCCCACTCTCTGGCCGCTCCCCCACCCCCCCCCACTCTCCAACCACTCACTCCCTCCCCACAGCCACTCTCCAGCTACTCATTCCCTGCTTCCCCCCCACCCTGCTTCCCTTCCCCCCACCGCCGCAAGCTCTAGGCTGTGCCACTTTCCCTCCTCTCGGCCACTCCTACGTTGTCCCATCACCCCTTGTGGCCCACTTTGCTTCTTCGGGCGGCGCTGTGGGGAACGACCGAACGTGGGAGCAAGTGGCCGAGTGGAGGGAAGTAGAGTGGCCTGGAGCTAGCGTCTTGAAGGTGGGGGGGCGAGGGGGGTAACACAAGGAGTGAGCGGCTGGAAAGCGGGGTGGCATGGGGGTGGGAAGCTGTGGGAAAGTGGGGAGTGAGCAGCCGGAGAGCGGGGTTGCACTGGGGGGGAGAGCGAGGTGCGGGGTACAATCAGCTGAGGGGAAGGGAAGGGGGGTGAGCAGTGGCGAGGTCTGGGGCGGGGTGGGAGAACAGTAAGGCTGTAGCGAGTGTGATTGTGTGGATTGGGAAAATGGGAGATTGTGGAATGGGGGGGGGTGGGGCAGAAATTCACAGTTATTTCCTCCATGAACTTCACAGTGTAAATGTTGACTTCACCGTCCCACGGAAAGTTGCTTTACATTCCAAATTTCAATGGCAGTATCATACCAGAGTTCTGTCTTGTTCCTCTGTGATAAATTGAGCAGCGCCATCTTTAATCCTAGCAGCTGCCTGAACGTCGCAGACAGAGATGTTCCGGTGGAAGAGGCTGCATTTGCGCATGTGCTAGTACTGCGCCACCTAGTGGTTGTGTTGTCAGCAAACAGCCAAATTAAAATGGGCAGGGATACTGTTTGAAATGCTACAAAACTTTTGTGATTGCTCATTTTAATTGTTAATTGATGAATTTTTAATTTAACTCCCTCACACTGACTCCTCCAAACCACTTACCAGATTCTACTGTTTCCCCTACCCAGAATGTTGACATTTACTGTTAGAAGCGTCTGGTTTCATTCTTTTTTATTGACTTTGTAGCGGTTAGATACAACTGAGTGGCTTGCTAGGCCATTTCAGAGGGCATGTAAGAGTCAACCACATTGCCGTGGGTCTGGAGTCACCTGTAGGCCACACCAGATAAGGACAGGAGATTTCCTTCCCTAAAGGACATTAGTGAAACAGATGGATTTTTACAACAATCGACAATGGTTTCATGACCATCATTAGACTAGCTTTTTAACTCCAGATTTATTAATTGAATTCAAATTCCACTTTCTTCTGTGGTGGGAATTGAACCCATGTCCCCCGAGCAATACCCTGGGTCTCTGGGTTACCAGTCCAGTGACAATACCACTACGCCACCGCCTTCCCCTCATTTTCTATATTCCTCATTATTTTCTTTAGTATTGCTATCCCTAGTTTTCAAACCCAATGCTGTCTTTGTTAAACTAGAAACTAGACTAGGAATTTCTTTGGAGCCACTTCTGATTTACCTAGCACAAAGGAACTTGGTTGTGGTTGTTGGAGGTCAATCATCTCAGCTCCAGGACATTACTGCAGGAGTTCCTCAGGGTAGTGTCCTAGGCCCAACCATCTTCATCAATGGCCTTCCCTCCATCATAAGGTCTGAAGTGGGGATGTTCACTGATGATTGCACAATGTTCAGCACCATTCGTGACTCCTCAGATACTGAAGTAGCCCGTGTCCATATGCAGCAAGACCTGGGACAACATCCAGGCTGATAAGTGGCAAGTAACATTCGTGCCACACAAGTGCCAGACAGTGACCTTTTCCAACAAGATAGAATGCAACCATCTCCCCTTGACATTCAATGACATTACTATCACTAACAACATCCGGAGGTCACCATTGACCAGAAACTGAACTGGACCAGCCACATAAATGATGTGGCTGCAAGAGCAGATCAGGGGCTGGGAATTCTGTGGTGAGTAACATACCTCCTGACTCCCCAATGTCTGTCCTCCATTTACAAGGAATAAGTCAGGAGTTTGATGGAATACTCTCCACTTGCCTGGATGGGTGCAGCTCCAACAACACTCAGGAAGCTCGACACCATCCAGGACAAAGGAGCCCGCTTGACTGGTACCCCATCCACCATCTTCAACATTCACTCCCTTCACCAGCAGCGCACAGTGGCAACAGTGGGTACCATCTACAAGATGCACGGCAGCAACTCACCGAGGCTCCTTCGACAGCACCTTCCAAACCCACAACCTCTACCACCTAGAAGGACAAGGGCAGCAGATGCATGGGAACACCACCACCTGCAAGTTCCCGTCCAAGCCACACACTATCCTGACTTGGAACTATATCGCCGTTCCTTCACTGTCACTGGGTCAAAATCCTGGAAGTCCCTTCCTAACAGCACTGTTGGTGTACCTACACCCCAAGGACTGCAGCGGTTCAAGCAGGCAGCTCACCACCACCTTCTCGAGGGCAAATAGGGTTAGGCAGAGCCAGCGATACCCACTTCCCCCGGACGAATTTTTTAAAAAATCTGCCGCTGTCGCCCCAGTTACACGCACAAATGGGGTTTCCACCACACTGCTGACAAAGGTAAAGTGGCTGAGTGAGAGCAGCACCAAGAACTTACTGATCATAATGATCTACATAACAGTCTTGGATGCATTCTAAAAAGTGTCCCCCACTTTGACAAAATAAATTATCTTTATTGCAATATTGGGATAGCCGAACTACACTCGATTGTTGCCCCAGTATTGTTGCACATTTCCTGCTCTATCTCATCACTCGTAATTCACAGAGAATTGGATCATTTCTCTTATTACTTAAATCTATCGATTTGGTCTTTTTTATTATACCTCCTAGAACATCCTTATGTTCTATGATAGAATACTGTTGCTTTGGGGTAGGTAGAAAATATTCAAAAATAATTAAATTGTTGGAGGAAGAAGTCTGTTAAAGGTAATATTTTTAAATTTCTGCAGTTGTTGAAGCTTGTTCTTCAAGCAAGACTCAAATATGATTATAAAAGAGCAGCCACTTTCTACCTATAAGAATCACTGCTAGTTAGATTGCAGTGCATAGTCTCTAATTTTATTTTCCATGATTTGACTTTTGAAACAAAAGGTTTTGGGGTTGGTGGGTGCAGGGAAGAGGCATATGCTGATAATTTCGAAATACTGAGCATGGTCACATCCAGTAAAATTGGTGTTGATTAGTGGAATGCATGTGTGTCAGGGTGGGTAGATCAGTCAGTGAGGGATTTGGGAACACAAGCTATTGAGTTTGAGCTTTGCTAGGCTTAACTTTTGCCTTTTATCCTTCTGAATACTAGGTAGGTGAATTTCCATGTGAGTTCTGCTTGTCTGCTGTAACTTCAGAAGGACCATGAATTCCAGGGCAAAACAATGTGCCATTTTTCTGGGGTTTCTGCAGCTCTTCCACCAAAGTTATAGCAAATGAGCAGGAAAACCTCTGTGGAAAGTCTTCCATATTTTACATTGTGGGGAGAAAATGAAGATTGAAGGGACTGAACAGTGCTTGCTTTAACCATGTTTTCCTTACTTTCATTGCTTCCAGGCTATTCAATAGAGGAACAAGAATCAGCAGCAGGGTAGACCTTCTACTTTAGGCCAAAATGTCAATTCCCATTTTGTGCCCATTTTGTAAAGTTGTTCTTGTCCTGAGTTTCCACTCAAACTGGTTTGCATATCAGCCAATGCAAAATCGGCCATGAGCCAGTGCAATCAAGCAACATTTTAAAAGGCACTTTTTTAATAAATTTGCTTTAAAAATTTTTCCTTAATATATTTAATTGTAAACTTGAAGTTTGATTAAAACAGCTGAAAATAGGTTTATCATATAATAAGTATTTTAATCACTGTCATTCCAACACCTCCGAGTAACCCAATTTTAAATTACTGAAATTCACTTTTAAATATAAACAATTATTTTCTAGATATATTGGGGTAAGTTAGTCCGTTTCTTAGTAAATTAAAACAAATCACATTTAAAAGCTTTTAAAATGTACCTTTTAGCGTTCTAGCACGCAAAAGAACCAGCTTAGTCATAGTATGGCTGCGGCACAGGCTGAGGCCATTTGGCCCATCATGTCCATGCCAGCTCTCTGCATGAGCAACTCGACTAATCCCACTCCCCTGCCCTTTCCATGTTGCCCTCTGAATTTTTTTCTCTTCAGATACTTATCCAATTGCCTTTTGAAAGCCATGATTGTATCTGCTTCCACCACACTCTCAGGCAGTGCATTCCAGATCCTAACTACTTGCTGTGTTTTTTTTAAAAAAAGGTTTTCCTCATCTCACTTGGTTCTTTTGCTATTCACTTTAAATTGGTGTCCTCTGGTTCTCGACTCTTCCGCCAATAGGAATAGTTTCTCTCTATCTATTCTGTCTAGACTTCTCATTTTGAATACCTCTATCAAGTCTCCTCTGAACCTTTTCTTTTCTAAGGAAAACAGCCCCAGCTTCTCCAATCTATCCACATAACTGAAGTCCTCCTTCCCTGGAACCATTCTCGTAAATCTTTTCTGCATGCTCTCTAATGCTTTTACATCTGCCCTGAAGTGTGTTGCTCAGAATTGGGTACAATTTCCAGTTGAGGCCAAACCAGTGTTTTATAAAGATTCATCATAACTTAATTGCTTTTGTACTCTATACCTCTGTTTATAAAGCCAAGGATCCCGTATGTCTTTTTAACTACTTTCTCAACCTGCCCTGCCACCTTCAAACATTTATGCACCTGTACCCCAGTTGTCTCTTGCTGCACCCACCTTTGAATTGTACCCTTTATTTTATGTTGCTTCTCCTCGTTCTTCCTACCAAAATGTATCACTTCACACTTCTCTGCATTAAATGTCATCTGCCATGTGTTCACCCATTCCACTAGCCTGTATGTCCTTCTTGAAGTCTGTCACTATCCTCTTCACTGTTCACAATACTTCTAAGTTTCGTGTCATCTGCAAATTTTGAAACTGTACTCTGTCCACCCAAGTATAGGTTAATATATATCATGAAAAGCAGTGGTCCTGGGGAACCCCATGGTATACCTTCCTGCGGCCTGAAAAACAGCCATATACCATTACTCCCTGTTTCCTGTCACTCAGCCAATTTTGT
This sequence comes from Heterodontus francisci, assembly GCF_036365525.1. NCBI lineage: Eukaryota > Metazoa > Chordata > Chondrichthyes > Heterodontiformes > Heterodontidae > Heterodontus > Heterodontus francisci. Next base: position 39,366,273 of record NC_090378.1, read on the forward strand.
ATCCATACTGCAACTGTCCATTTTATTCTATGGGCTTCAATTTTGCTGGCAAGCCTATTATGTGGACTTTTGGAAGTCCATATACACCGCATCACCCTCATTTGTTACCTCATCAAGAGACTCAATCAAGACAGTTAAGCATGATATGCCTTTAACAAATCTGTGCTGGCTTTCCTTAATTAATTTACATTTGTGCAAATGACTGTTAATTTTATCCTGATTTACCACTTCTAAAAGCTTTCCCATCACTAAAGTTAAACTGAATGGCCTGTAGTTGCTGGGTTTATCCTTACACCCTTCTTTGAACAAAGTGTAACATTTGCAATTCTCCAGCCCTCTGTCCCACCCCTGTATCTAAGGATTTGAAGATTATGGTCAATATCTCCTCAATTTCCACCCTCAGCATCCAATTCGGTCCTGGTGATTTATCAACTGTAAGTACAGCCAGCCTTTCTAATACCTCTTCTTTATCAATTTATAGCACATCCAGTATCTCAACTACCTCGTCTTTCACTATGACTTTGGCAGCAACGTCTTTCTTGGCAAAGAAAGATGCAAAGTACTCATTTAGTACCTCAGCCATGCCCTCTGTCTCCATGCATAGATCCTCTTTTGATCCCTAATCAGCCTCACCCCTTCTCATACAATCTTTTTACTATTTAATACCTAAAGAAGACTTTTGAATTCCCTTTTATGTTAGTTGCCAGTCTCTTCTCATATTCTGTATTTGCTGTTCTTATTTCCTTTTCCACTTCCTATATTCAGCCTGGTTCTCACTGGTATTATCAACCTGACATCTGTCATATTCCTCCTTTTTCTGCTTCATCTTATTCTCTATCTCTTTCATCTCCCAGAGTGTTCTGACTTTGGCTGCCCTACCTTTTCCCCTCATAGGAATGTACTTCAACTGTATCAGTGCTGGGACCTTTGCTGTTTGTCGTATATATAAATGATTTGGAGGAAAATGTAGCTGGTCTGATTAGTAAGTTTGCGGACAACACAAAGGTTGGTGGAGTTGCGGATAATGATGAGGATTGTCAGAGGATACAGCAGGATACAGATCAGTTGCAGACTTGGGCGGAGAAATGGCAGATGGAGTTTAATCCGGACAAATGTGAGGTAATGCATTTTGGAAGGTCTAATGCAGGTGGGAGGTATACAGTAAATGGCAGAACCCTTAGGAGTATTGACAGGCAGAGAGATCTGGGCGTACAGGTCCACAGGTCACTGAAAGTGACAACGCAGGTGGATAAGGTAGTCAAGAAGGCATACGACATGCTTGCCTTCATCGGTCGGGGCATAGAGTATAAAAATTGGCAAGTCATGTTGCAGCTGTACAGAACCTTAGTTAGGCCACACTTAGAATATTGCGTGCAATTCTGGTCGCCACACTACCAGAAGGACGTGGAGGCTTTGGAGAGGGTACAGAGGAGGTTTACCAGGATATTGCCTGGTCTGGAGAGCATTAGCTATGAGGAGAGGTTGGAAAAACTCGGATTGTTTTCACTGGAACGACGGAGGTGGAGGGGTGACATGATAGAGGTTTACAAAGTTATGAGCGGCATGGACAGAGTGGATAGTCAGAAGCTTTTTCCCAGGGTGGAAGAGTCAGTTACTAGGGGACATAGGTTTAAGGTGCGAGGTGCAAAGTTTAGAGGGGATGTGCGAGGCAGGTTTTTTACATAGAGGGTGGTGAATGCCTGGAACTTGGTGCCAGGGGAGGTGGTGGAAGCAGATACGATAGCGACGTTTAAGAGACATCTTGACAAATACATGAATAGGAAGGGAATAGAGGGATATGGGCCCCGGAAGTGCAGAAGGTGTTAGTTTCGGAAGGCATCAAGATCGGTGCAGGCTTGGAGGGCCGAATGGCCTGTTCCTGTGCTGTTCTTTGTACTAGAACCATCTCTTCTTTAAAGGCAGCCCATTGTTCTGTTATAGTTTTGCCTGCAAATATTTGATACCAGTTTACTTAGGACAGAATCTGTTCTCACCTCACTGAAATTGGCCCTCCTCCAGTTTAGTTTTTCTTTTCTAGATTGTTTAGTTTTTTAGTTTAGAGATACAGCACTGAAACAGGCCCTTCGGCCCACCGAGTCTGTGCCGACCATTAACCACCCATTTATACTAATCCTACACTAATCCCATATTCCTGTCACATCCCCACCTGTCCCTATATATTTCCCTACCACCTACCTATACTAGGGGCAATTTATAATGGCCAATTAACCTATCAACCTGCTAGTCTTTGGCATGTGGGAGGAAACCGGAGCACCCGGAGGAAACCCACGCAGACACAGGGAGAACTTGCAAACTCCGCACAGGCAGTACCCAGAATCGAACCCGGGTCCCTGGAGCTGTGAGGCTGCGGTGCTAACCACTGCGCCGCTCCTTGTACTTCTCCATAACTAACCTAAATCTTATGATACTATGTTCACTGTGCCACAAATGTTCCCCCACTGACACTTGATCCACTTAACCCACCTCTTTCCCCACAACCAGATCCAGCAACGCCCCCATCATTGGGGTTGGAAGCATACTGATGGAGAAAATTCTCCTGAACACACTTCAGAAACTCTTGCCCCTCTCTGCCCTTTACGCTATTACTATCTCAGTCCATATTGGGATAATTAAAGTCCCCCATTATTGTCACTCTATAGTTTTTTGCACCTCTATGTAATTTACCTGCAAATTTGCTGCTCCATATCTTTCCCACTTGTCACTGGTCTATAGAATACATCCAGCAGTGTAATGGTACCTCTATTGTTTCTTAACTCTAAGCAAATAGATTATGTCCTTAACTCCTCCAGGACATCCTCTCTCTCCAGCACTGTAATATTCTCAAACAATCCTGCCACCCCTCCTCCTTTCTTTCTTTTCCTCCTTATCTTTCCCGAACACCTTATATCCAGGAATATTTAGTACCCTGTTCTGCCCTTTTTTGAGCAGGTCTCTGTTATTGCTACCACATCATATTCCTATGTGGCTATCTGCACCTGCAGCTCACCAAGCTTATTTACCACACCTCATGTGTTTACAGTCATGCATTGTAAACCTTACTTAGACCGTATTGCATTCACTCTTACTCTGACCCCCACCTATTACCTTACTATTTCTTACTCTAGTGGTATCTGTGTCACCCAATTTTTTTGTGCACCTTGTTTCTCCTTTCTAATGCTACAGCCTTGTTCCCATCCCCTGGCAAGTTAGTTTAAACTCTCCCCCATAGCACTAGCAAACCACGCTGCAAGGACATTGATCCCAGCGCTGTTGATGTGCAACCTGTCGGCCTGTGTAGGTCTCTCCTACCCGAGAACAAGTCCCAATGTCCCAGATATCTTTATCCCTCTCTCCTGCACCATTGCTCCAACCGTGCATTCATCTGCTGTATCCTCCTACTTCTATACTCACTAGCGTGTGGCACCGGGCATAATCCGGAGATTGCTACTTTTGAGGTCCTGCTTGCTAGTCTCCTTCCCAGCACACTAAAATCTGCCTGCAGGACCTCATCCCTCGTTCTACCTTTGTCATTGGTATCAATATGGACCACGCGCTCTGGCTGTTCACCTTCCTCCCTCAGAGTGATCTGCAGCTACTTAGTCTCATCCTTGACCTAGGCATGAAAGAAGCAACATAGCATCCTGGAATCACATCTGCGGCCACAGAAACGCCTTCTGTTCCGCTAGCTGTAGAATAGCCTACCACAATTGCTTTCCCATTCTTCCTCCTGCTGCCCCTGTACAGCTGAGCCACCCGTGGTGCTGTGGTCTTGGCTCTGGCTGCACTTCCCAGACGAACCATCACTCTCCCCAGTATTCAGAACTGAATATGGGTTGGAGAGCGAGATGCACTCACGGGTCCTGCAATGCCTGCCTGGTCCTGCTTGACTGTGTGGTGGTCATCCACTCCATCTCTGTCTGCATATTCTTAAGCTGTGGGGTGATCATCTGTAGAAACATGCTATCCAAACAGCTTTCAGCCTTGCGGATGCACTGCAGTGGCACCAGCTGCCACTCAAGCTCCAAAACCCAGAGCTCAACCTCCTCCAGCTGATGACATGAACTGCAGATAGGATTAGCCAAGACACAAGAAGCATACTGTCGTTCCCACTTGGAACAGGATTCGCATTCCACAGGACTGAGGAGCCCTTCCATAGCTCTATTTATTACACTATTAACTAAATTAAAAGAAATAAACTTAAGACTTAAATAAACACCAGCTACTCATCAATCAGCGCCTTCCCTTGAGCTGATGTCACCTTATTTTATCAGTAGGTTAATTTAAATGTTTTACTTAACTTATTTATATGTTGCAGATGTTAACTTACTGAAAAATTAGGAACCCTCTCATGTTACGATCTCTCTTGTTTAATTTTAACTTTATCTTCCTAGATCTGGTTTATTAAACACTGATTGCAATTATGATAAATTACCCAATGTATAAAATGTTAAAAGTTTATGTATTTTATTAAATTGGCTTACTTTTATACTAATTAATTTATCTAGCCTACTATCAAGGTTGATTAAATTAAAGTCTTAACTGTAGATTTACCCCTGCATGCCTCCTTGTGAAGTGACATCGTTGCAATTTATTTTTCCCTGTGCTTTTCACAGACTCAGTCAGACTCTCTCTTTACACCACTGTACTCACAGCCTCGCTCTTTAATTTTTATTTTTAATTTTAAAATCCTCCAGAAGGCCCTTAAATGGGTGCAATTAGCAGACACTTGCAATTAATTCACCCTGGTGGCATTGCAAGTTTTGTGATCGGGGCCTTTTTCCAGTATGTTTTTAAAACCAGAATATCATGGAAATTTGATTTGGGCTGAATGCAGTTTGTGCTTAAAATTCCACAATCTTTTGTACTAATTTTGGCTGAATTGTGCTGTAAACCCAAGCAGAAACTCCAGACCAGTGTGCCTAATGGACACAGATTTTCTTGAGTGATCGACCTCCTTCTCCCTGCCTGTTGCATGTCTAGATATTTTTCCCATTTTTGTCTTGTTTATGGCTTCAAATTTATCCAGTAGTCAAAAATGTTGACTATTTTTGGTTTTTTTTTAAATTAACTATCTCCCTGACTTATTTTGCTTTGTGTTTTACAGAATTGTTTGTGTGGATATTTGTTTATATGGTTTTCTTTACTCCATGAAAAATCACAAGCATCATGGGGAAAAGGTTCAAAGTATTGTGCTAAATCTACAATATGTAATGGTGAGGAGAGATCAAAGGAGCTTAATTGGTGCTCATTGGAATGCAGTTTAGGATAGATTTGACATGAAGAAATTCTTATGACTAGGGGCAAGGATGTAATTGTATGGTTAGGAATCAAATGTAACTTGAGTGGAAAGCAGGAGACTTCAAATAACACAGGGATGATGATCCAAGGCAAAAGGAGATGGTAATGGGACAAGTAAAGAAACAAATGATGGGTCGAGAGGAGATGAGTAAATGGGAATAGCAGAATCATCACCAACGACTGCCATCTGGAAAAAATGGTGGCAGAGGTTGTCTGAAGTTGATGAACTCTATGTTGAGTCTGGAAAGTTGTGAAATGCCTAATTGAAAGGAGAGGTGTTGTTCCCGAGCTTACTTTGAGCTTCATTCGAACAGTATAGGCGGCCAGGGACAGAGGTCAGAGTGAGAGAGGGGCAGAGAATTAATCTTGTAATTATTGCTGTGTCTATTTGCATCACTAGATGGAGCTGAATGAAACAGTATTGTACTTTCCTTTCTTGTATCCTATTCCCGAATGACATCATTGCTGGTATGAGATACAAGTGGAAACAGTCTCCAAGAGCATAAACATGCAAGTATGTGGGGTGATTTTTTTCTGCTTTTTGGGGGGGGAAAAGGATGGGACATTTTTTTCCCATCCACCCTATTCTGTATGCAAAACAGGTTTAAAATTTCTTGCAATACATTTTTCTCAGTTACAATGCCCCTTTAATGTGAACTCAAGTCCTTTGTCCAGTTGCTGTACTGAACATTTTGTTCCATTTGAACAAAAGTGCTCATTTAATGGTTTTCAATTATACTGATAGCACTGCTGTCATTTGACACTGACCTAAATACTTGATCAACAAGATTATACTTTTTAAAAGATGTTGATCAATTGAGGCCCATGATTTGTTAGTTATTGTACCTCAAGTTACAGAAGTTACAATGTGTTACAATAACTTTGAGCAATTTTGGATGTCAGAGTTTGTTTCTTCGTACTGTCCGACTTAACCCTGCACCCCAGTGAAGAGCCATGTGGTGTCTTATGTAGATTGTATTTTGTGATTTTTCATATGACCACTTGGTGTCATCACCTCCCCTACATGGGTCAATCATTCTGTCTCTTAACTCTAGCTGATTGTTTTGTTTACCTCTCGACTTTGGTGTCCGGCATCTATGGGCTTCAGCATTTCATCTTAGTTTCTCATTAATAATAAAAAGGTAATACTAACAATATTTAAATATTCGCTATTACATTAGATTTAATGGCATTTTATTATTTTTTTCAAAAAGAATTGTCCTACAAGGGGAAAAGTGGGTTTGTAACCTCACTGGATTTGACAGTAAGTTGCATTCACAAAACTACCCTAGATATGTGGATAGAGTGATGGCTGATCCATAATCTGCATAAAAACAGTGCTTTCTAGACAGCTCTACTCTGCTCATGGCCAGATTTATGTCTTATTGCAGCCTGACCATCTCTTATCTCCCAGAAATCTTATTTCAAATGAGCTGTTACTGAATTTGTTGACCAACAAGCCTCCAGGTTTATAGATTTTATTTTTGCTTTAGAAGCAACCTTTAATACAGATTAATTTTTATTTGATTTAAATATTTACCATTTGTTTCTTTAGTGAATGTTGATATCATTAGAGTTACTGGCCTGGATTGGTGACTGTACCTTGCACTGTAGGAGGTTAAAATATCATATGCTGTTGATGCAGTTTAATTAATGGCTGTTTCTGTTCATATTAATCCAGTTCCCTCTTGCTGCTGCAGCTTTGTCTGATGTATATAAAATCCATTAAAAAGACTGGAACAAAACAAAGATGTTATCATTAATTAGAACTCTGTACTTTATTAAATGTTATTAAGGGACGAACTAATATTTCCTTGTATCATAAGTGCTGACTTTTTGAAACATCATCACTGAGATAATGTCATCCTAAAGGAAAAGTAGTTTACTGACTTCACTGGGATTAATTCACAGGCCATACATCAATCTTGTTTGAATTTAAATTTATTGTTGCTAATTATTTTGATTACTTAACATGGAATTTGGAGAGATTTAGATAAAGGAGAATGGGAAACCACTTTTACCCACTTTCTGTGGCCATAATTAATTCCTAACTTTGCTTCCCAGTTAGCAAAACTCTGGTTATGTACTGTACAACCACTTTGTTTAAAAGATACTTTTTCTTGTTTTTTCCATTACACTGACATGGTGAGTTTCTCTCGGTGTTCCTCTAACAGCCCATCCAAGCAGTCTTTCTTCTGCAAATGATGCTGGCACTGTGGACCATTACACAGTAAAAACATGGAGAATGGTTCCAGGGTAACAGCCAGTGACGTGTTTCAGTGATCAGACATCAATTGGATATTGACTGTTAACTTTTGCCATTCAAACCCTTGATTTATATGTAGGCTGTGGGATTGATATGAGGAGCTGTAATGCCCACATGGGTGGCATCTGCAATACCTTGCATTTAAGAGCCCTGTCAGCTGGTAAAAGCTCTTGTCCAGCAGATGCAAAGTAATAATATCTGTGCTGTATAACTCTATGACTCTATAAAGGTGCTCCCCCCACTTTGCAGGCATAGTTTGTCACTTGCTAATGGGTGATATGTGTGTGCATTGCCTGATGTGTCAGATATCCTCCTGGGTAACTTGGATGGATTGGTAGCATCCAAGTTCATGTTGTAGTAAACCTTCTGTTCTATGAAAAGAACTGTCCCCATTCTGTACATTGCCTGCAGGCCATCCTGGTGTGGATGGTATTGTCTGGTGAAGCAGAGCAGGTACAGGTGAGGATCTATCATTGAGTCTTAGGGTATTGATTGGTGCAATCAAACCATCTTTAGTGTCATTGTACCTGCATTTGTTGGTCTTTCATGAGCTCTCCTTCCTTATGGTAAAAATGCAACACCTTCCGAAACCCAGGAGGAATACCCACTTCCCACAATTTTTTTGGTGTGATTTGAATTTTAGCAGCAACTAAGAATTTTGAAAAACTGTTGGCTGAAGAAACACATTCCAAAATGGTGGTTACTCTGCATGATGCATGGAGTCATAGGTAATTCAAATTTGAGGGAAAAAAATTTCACGAGTAACCGAAGCTGCCATCTCCTTTAAGAAGCCTACTTGCAATCCCTATCTGGACTGGCCTATATGTATGACTCCAGTCCCATACTGTTGCTGAGTCTTAATGCTCTCATACAACTAGGAGTGGGCAATAAAAACTGCCTTGGCAGTATCACCTACATTCCAAGAAAAGTTAAAAGTTTTTTTTGAGTACATTTTGTGATCAAGATGAGGGAGGTTAGTGTTAGGAAATGTAATACTTTCCATGTGGGCGCACATCGTCTACATCAGGCACTCCATGGTTATAGAGGGGTTAGGTGCAGAATAAAGTTCCTTTTGCTTTGCCTGGACAATATGCATCAGCTCTAACCTCATAAGCCACCAACAACTGTGATATATTTCCTTTTACCACACCAGCCTCTATGAGCGCGATTGCCAAGTGAGGGGTCCACCCAGAACAGGATTGAGATTGTTCAAACTTATTTCACATCAGACCCTTATGTCAGCACGCAGAAGAGATTTCATCATCAATTTGGGCTGGGTTTGAACCTAAGCCAGATGAGTGTGTAACCCAGATTTTATTTTGTGTGGTTTTTTTTTTGTTAATTGCACAGCAGATGTTAAATTATGCAAATTCAAGTAAATCAATTTGTTTTATTCTAAATTTAAATCTGATTTAGGACCTTAAATTCCAATATCAAGTTTTGATTTCATTGGTGGTAGTTGGTGAGAGGATTGCTCCTTTATTACCCCCCACTGTTGGTTTAGTTTACATAACTCTCCAAGACATTCTATACGGCTGCTTTGATTCCAGTAGACATTTTAATACATCTGTATGTTCTCTATAATCTGTTCTGTGATCTCTGTGTTGACCTCCTTCAGATTGGTCTTTGTGTGTGTCTGTCTGTGTACAGTACCTCAATTGTTATGCTAGAATTACTCTCATGCATACATTCTGGAAAATATTCAGGTCAATACATGTTGAATGTTTAAAGGAAATTGGATTGTTGTATAAAAGGCTGCACAGTCCTAAACTGGTTGTTATAACTAAAGAATTTAATTTAGGAAGAATGTTTCTTCTGTATTAGGCATTGTCTGCGCATATGCACCTGTGCGTACCCTTCATCCTGCTCACTCACAAAGGCATCTTATCCATGAACTGGATTAGTTCCATCTATGGCACAAACTCCCAAATATAGAGGTACTCGAGCAGTAGCTCATAGTGCCTTGCTCAGCATAAACTCAATACAATCAGCAATGACTATCAAAGCAAGTAGTCAGTGACATGTTGGAAAATGGCAAAACAATCCCAAAGTCAGAAGGAAGGTATTTCACCCACCACTATTATCTCTAACCTCCAGTCCTATCCCCTTCCCAAACTCTCAATTCGCCTGATTCTAACCTCTTTTGCATCTCCCTTTCTTTTCCCCACAATTGGTGCCTACACCTTGTGCTGCCTAGGTCCCACATTATGGAATTCCCTTCCTAGACCCCTCTGACATTCCATCTCCTTCAAGACCCTCCTTAAAACCCACCCCTTTGACTAAGGTTGTGTCAATGCGACTAACGTGTCCTCCTTTAGCTCAATAACTTTATTTGTCTATGTCTCTTTAACACAAAGCATTCCAAGGCACTTCAGAGGTGCTGTACAAATGCAAATTGTGATGGTGTTGCAGAATTATATAATCTATCCCTTGACCATGATGGGTGGGAGAACCTGCAACTGACCACAGGAAGTGTCATAAAGCTGTTCAAGGTGTGAACAATACATCATTCAGGAACTCGATTTAGAAAAAGCTAAAATCAGGAACAATACCAACAACAGCCAGACGTAACTCAGCAAACACGTGGGATTTTATACTGTGAAATATGTGAAAAACACCGACTGTATTGTTTTGACCTTTGAAGCCATGCGCAGAAACATTTTTCACATTTAAGGAAATCACATCTTTGAAAATGAAGGACCATTTACCTATCTATCCACTTTCAAAAGTTCCCTCAAACCCTACCTTTTCAGCCATGACTTTGATGACTTCTCTCTCAAACTCCTGTTCAGTGTCTGGCCACTTTTTGAAAAGATATGTTAAAGGCACTGCATACGTTCTAGGTTACTGAAGTTTTGCCTATAACATGGCAAGTAGTCAATCTGCTAATGCCACTCATGAACTGACAAATGCTATTGATAATACTTTAATCCTTATCCTGCTAAATAACAAAACACTGAATATAGCTAACTGCACATAAAATGCTGCTTATAACATTTACAGGTTTTTATGTGTACTAGGTGTGTTTAAAACTACAATGAACAGTGTCTAATGGTCTTGTTCATTTGTATTCTGAATAGAAACGCAGCTGTTGCTAATGCTGACAGAAGATGAATATTTGCAATTAGAAGAGCTAGGGTGGGGTCAGTGAATACTTGGTTTACTTGAAGGAAGGGGGTTTATAATGCCAGACTTGGTAGAATGTTTGTTTTGAAGGATGGAAGATCAGTGACTTCTCCAATTTATTGATGTGGGTGGGATGCAGTGAGATGTCGGATTTAGTGGGACCTTGTATCCAGCCTCCTGTGCTGTCCCTGAAGATTTGCTTAATGTGCTGCTTCTTCCAGTGAAATACAATTATTCACATTTCCACTGTATCACTGCAATAGGGCAGGAAATCAAGGTTCCACCATAATTGGAAACTGATATCAGGTTATCAGATACTTATGTTATGGGCAGGTGGGGAATAGCGTGGCTGGTTTCCACTAGTCACCTCCCAACTGACCACAAGCAGTGTTTTGTTTTAAATTAGTGTTTCAGCCCCTGTTTTGTCCAAATAAACAGACAGTGACAGGATTTCTCATGAGATGAAACAGATGATTAAATATTTATGAAACAATAATCACCCGAAATGTTCGCAACACCATCCACGCACACATTCAGACTCTCATGCACACTCCAGAAAAGATAGAAAAGTAATAGGTATGAGGTGTTGAGAGTTTAAGGTGTAAAAGTCTGTTGTTTTCAGGAAGAACCTGTGGGATGCTCTTTGAAGGTAAGTTTTAAAGTTGCAGGCCTGTTAGCTGGTTCTCTGGGCCTTGCTGAGTTGCTGAAGTCTCATGGCAGTCAATACTTCAGTTTGAAGACTGCTCTGGTATCTTTATCTTTTAATTCAATTTTCACAGGTGGAGGAGGAGTTCAAAAGACACTGTCTTACTTCTCTGCTGTAGTTGGTTGCCAACTCATCTCAGCAGGGTTCAAATGTCGTGGCTGGAACTGATGTCTCTTTCTGCCATGTGCTGGAATTAAATATGGCTTTCGATGTTTTCTCTGTGGTTGGAGATACCAGACATGATCTTGATGATTGATGTTCTGAACTTGAATGATTGATGACTCCCTTTGTTCTACAAAAAAGTTACCTTTAAAGATAAATTCATAAAGTGTTAGTTTGCCCATGTGACTTTGCGCTTTTGGTTCCTGAGGGGCTATACAATGGCTTCCGATCTCATCTTATTGTAGTGAGTGTAGCTGGAGACAGATCGTCTGCTGTTGCCTTTGTTTTATCTCACTTTGTGGACAGCTCACATCGCTGTGTGATGAGCTGTTTAATTTCAATGCAGATGTAGTAATAAGTTTCAGTTCTAGCAGGCAGTGCAGGAGAAGGTATATGTCATGTGATTTTGTCTGCCATCTTATTAAAGGCAAGTGTACCAGTCTTTTTAAATTGTTCTATTTTTTATAACTCTTCGGTTTGCTTTGTATTTCCATTGCTGCACTTTCCCTGAGCGTGACACTTCGTACATTGAAATATTGATCATTACAGTTTTCAGTGTGTATAAAAGCAATATAATTCCAGGCAAGTTTTGCAGAGATTTTACATTCATTCCCTTTTCATAACTGGCAAATTGTGAGAGTTCTCAAAGAAAGTAAATATACAGATAAACATGGCAAAACAGAGTATACATGAGTTTCGTCAGTGATTCCCAATCTTGGCCTTGGTGTCTGAAGGAAGTATTGATTAGAAGAAGAGTCATATTTGAAGTGTTTTTTGTGCTTTCCCCTCTACGGCTAAAGTTCAACTCCAGCTCAGTCTGATGGGATGAAAGGCTCCTCTCTCTCTATCATTTTAAAGACCTCAATTAGATCACTGCACAACTTTCTACACTCGAGGAAATACAAGCTTAGGCAACCTATCCTCATAATTTAATATTTTATACTACAGTTTCATTCTGGTGAGTCATGCTATAGCCTTTCCAAGGCCACTTCCTTTCATTTTATTAAAGCCTATAACAGCTCTAACTTTTCCCAGTTTGATAGGTCATCAACCTGAAATGTTAATTGTTTCTCTGTCCATAGATGTTGCCTGAGTATTTCCAGTATTTTTCTGTTTTTAATTCAGATTTCCAGCATTCACCATATTTTGCTTCTGCATTAGAGTTGACAATGTTTATAGCAGTTTGAACATGAGGTTTGCTCATTTTCCAAATAACCTATCTCACTGTGGGTTTTTTTTCAGATTGTGTTTGCAAAAGACGCCCATTATGCCTTGGAAGATATTTCACAATCTGGGTATGAGGTGGTGGGGTTAGACTGGACTATTCAGCCTAAAGTTGCACGGTAAGCAGAGCAGAAATTAAACATAAATTTACTTGACAAACCTCTAATAACAAAAAACATTCAAATAGTGGAGATTTAAAGATCAACCTATTGAACACAGCACTACTACTTAGCACTCTTTTCTCCCCAGTAAAAAAAAATGCAAGAATGAACACTTTATGTAAATTAAAAATTCTAACTCAAAAATCTAATATAATTTTGCTTTGCGTGTTGCATTCTTCTTACTTGGGCATCAGTATTCTGTGATGCACACTCATGCCTATAACTGCACACTCTACCAGAAGATGGAGACTCGTAAGCCTGATGTTGCCCAGCTAGCTCTGGCAACGGATGGATAAACCAGTTGTGCATCAGATATGCTCAAATCTGCGTCCCTTTGGACTTGAATCAAAGCTGGAGCATACAAGGGTGAAAGACCTGGATAGGGGAGAATAATAATTACGTTGGCAACAAGGGTGCAGTTGAGCAAATCAATGTTGCAGAAATATGGTGATTAATGAAAGGCCAAAGGCTAGGTATTTGTAAGATTGAAAGTGCATGTGTAAATGACTGTGGGGAAAATCTTTCCAGAGGCAGACACAGAATGAAGTGGGATTGGAATAGAATAGGGATGAGAAGAGATGGCCAGAGATGCCCTCCTCTTTGTATCCCTCACCACCAATATTGCTCTACCCACATCCCCTACCTCATTCCAAGTTCTCCCTTGAACTAATCCCCTTTTGGTTAAAGTTAATTTTGGAAGCTTCCAACTCCCTCTTTCCCTCACTGCCTAACCCCACTCCCTGGCATTTCTGATTAGCAAAACCCCTCCACATTGTATGTTTGCAGATTCATTTGTTTATCAGACAAGAGTGAGGGGGAGTGTCCATTGAACTATCTTAATGCTAATCTGGTCCTGGAGTGCAGGGCACCATCCTACATCCTATGCAAATCTCGGCGAGGAAAATAAGTATAAAAAGGAACTGAAAAAGTGGGAGAGAAAATAATAGATTAAACAAAACAAAAATAGGGAATAAAGTGGCTTTGTTGAAATAGCTTTGTTGTTGAAGCATAGTAAACATTTTAATTACTCCCTTCAACAAGAATACTAAAGACTACTAAACATCAAGGGGTTCTTTGAGTAATAGGCCCTGTATATATTTTGAAAAAAAAACTTGAATTACAGCAGAATAGAGTCTGCTTTTGTTACATAAGGGGCTTGCGTTCAGAAAACAACAAAGATGAGATAAGACATCTGTGTAGAAAATGGAGAAATATTTATTCAACATTTAACCCATTCTGGACTTGAACTTTGAGAACAGGTAGCAGCCATCCACAATTTAGCAACAACATGGAGGTAAAACATGCTCATTAATTGACTGCAAGTCATTACTTGGTTAAATCCTTCATTGTTGGCAATAATCATTAACCCCTTAGTACTAGCATCAGCACCAAAGAGTGCACTGAAAGGCAGGCATAGACAGCCATTATATGAAGCAGAAGCTAACCAAGAACTAAATAACCTTTCCCTCAATGTAAAATTGAAACTACATATAATTTAAAGGAAAACCCAAGGAGAGAGATTCCTAATATAATTTTGTTCGGGGAGGAAGGATGAAATTGCCAAATGCTAGTACAAGCAAGAAATAATGCTATCTGAAACTCTGAATTACATAATTTAATCACTTCCTGTAACCATTAGAATGCAAGCAGGATTGTCCTATCCTGTTTCAGAGCTAAATCCTCCAGTTCCTCCTCACAGACCCCATTGCAATCCTTTCTCTCGTGTCCTGAAGTTGAAAGGCTACTATCTCAATACATGAAGCAGAGCTCCACAGGCAGTGCAGCAGTCATGATGGCAGCAATTAGCAGTAGTAACAGAAAGCAGCTTGTACTTATGTAACACCTTTAAAGTAGAAGTCTCAAGGCATTTCACAGGAAACGTTGATGCAGAGTGGTAGAAAAAAAAGTTAGTAATGATGTGGGATTTGAACACAAGTGCATTTTTTGGTTCAAGCAAGTATTCCATCACACTCCTGACTTGTGCATTGTAGATGGTGGACAGGCACTGGGGTGTCAGGAGGTACGTTACTCACCGCAGAATTCCCAGCCGCTGACCTGCTCTTATAGCCACAACATTTATGTGGCTGGTCCAGTTCAGTTTCTGGTCAGTGGTAATTCCCTGGATGTTGATGTTGGGGGATTCAGTGGTGGTAATGTCATTGAACATCATGGGGAGGTGGTTAGATTCTCTCGTTTGAGATGGTCATTTCCTGGCACTTGCCTGGTGTGAATGTTACTTGCCACTTATCAGCCCAGCCCTGGATGTTATCCAGGTCTTACTGCATCTGAACATGGGCTGTGTCAGTACCTGAGGAATCACGAATGGTACTAAACATTGCACAATCATCAGCGAACATCCCCGCTTCTGACCTTATGATGGAAGGAAGGTCTTTGATGAAGCAGCTGAAGATGGTTGGGCCTAGGACACTACTCTGAGGAACTGCTACAGTGATGTCCTGGGACTGAGATGATTGATCTCCAACAACCAGAACCATTTTCCTTTGTACTAGGTATGACTCCAGCCAACTAGGTGTTTTCCCCTGATTCCCATTGACTCCAGTTTAGCTATGGCTCCTTGATGTCATACTCAGTCAAATACTGCCTTGATGTTAAGAACATAAGAAATAGGAGCAGGAGTAGGCCATTTGGCCCCTCAAGCCTGCCCCACCATTCAATAAGATCATGGTTGATCTGCCCCAGACCTCAACTCCTCTTTTGTGCCAGCTCATCATTGTCCTCAACTCCCCGATATTTCAAAAATCTATCTGCCACCTCTTTAAATACTTTGTGATCTAGCCTCCACAACTCTCTGGGGTAGAGAATTCCAGACATTCACTACCCTCTGAGAGAAGATATTCCTTTGCATCTCAGCTTTAAATGAGTGTCCCCTTATTCTGCAACTGTCCACTAGTTCAAGATTCCCCCACTAGTGGAAACATCTTCTCAACATCTACCCTGTCAAGCCCCCTCAAAAGCTTGTACGTTTCAATAAGACCACCCCTCATTCTTCTAAACACTAATGAATAAAGGCCTAACCTGTTCTTGATAAAGTCAACCTCTTCATCCCGGGAATGAGACTAGTGAATCTCTTTTGAACTGCCTCCAATGCCAGTAATCCTTTCTTAAATACGGGGACCAAAACTGTACACAGTACTCCAGGTGCGGCCTCACCAACATCCTGTACAGTTGTAACAATACTTCCCTATTTTTAAACTCCAACCCCCCAGCAAAAAGACCAAAATTCCATTTGCCTTCTTAATTCCTTGCTGCACCTGCATGCTAACTTTTTGTGTTTCATGCACAAGAACACCCAGATCCCTCTGTGCTGCACTTTTTTGGAGTCTCTCTTGATTTAAATAATAGTCTGCCTTTTGATTCTTCCTACCAAAGTGCATGACCTCACACTTTCCTGCATTAAACTCCATCTTCCAAGTTTTTGCCCACTCACTCAATCTATCTATATCCCCTTGGCAGATTCCTCATGTCCTCATCACAACATGCCCTCCCATCTATTTTTGTATCGTCAGCAAATTTGGATATATTACAAATTACAATATATTACAATATTGCCCCCTCCTTCAAGTCATTAATATAGATAGTAAATAATTGAGGTCTTAGGACTGATCCTTGTGGCACTCCACTAGTTACGTCTTTCCATCCTGAAAAAGACCCATTAATCCCAACTCTCTCTCTTCTGTGTGTTAACCAATCCTCAATCCATGCTAATGCATTACCCCCAAGACTGTGAGCTCCTATCTTGTACAATAATCTTTTATGTGGCACGTTATCGAATGCCTTCTGGAAATCCAAATACACTACATCTACCAGTTCCCCTTTATCCACTCTGCAATCCCCAAATTTGTCAAACATGATTTTCCTTTCACAAAACCATGTTGACTCTGTTTGATTGCGTTAAGCTCACTCTCACCTCACCTCACCTCTGGGGTTCAGCTCTTTTGTCTATGTTTGGACCAAGGGTGTAATGAGGTCAGGAGCTGAGATGCCCAGGCAGAACCCAAACTGTGCTTCAGTGAGCAGGTTATTGCTGAACAAATGCCGCTTGATAGTACTGTCGATGTCCCTTCACTTTACTGATGATTGAGAGTAGACTGATAGGGCGGTAATTGGCCGGGTTGGATTTGTCCTGCTTTTTGTGGGCAGGACATACTTGGGCAATTTTCCACATTGCTGGGTAGATTGCCAGTGTTGTAGCTGTATTGGAACAGCTTTGCTAGGGGCGCAGCTAGTTCTGGAGCACAATTCTTCAGTACTATTGGCAGCATGTTGTCAGGGCCCATAGCCATTGCAGTATCCAATGCCTTCAGCCATTTCTTGATATCACGTGGAGTGAATCGGAATAGCTAAAGACTGGTATCTGTCTCAGGAGGCCGAGTTGGATCACCACTTGGCACTTCTGGGTGAAGATGGATGCAAATGCTTCAGCCTTGTCTTTTGCACTAGTGTGCTGGGCTCCCCCATCATTGAGAATGGGAATGTTTGTGGAGCCTCCTCCTCCTGTTAGTTGTTTAATTGTCCACCACCATTCACGACTGGATGTGGCAGGACTGTTGGGAGTGGGGTTGGAGTTGGCAATGAAGGTGCAGAGATAGAAACGTCAGTAAAAATTACAAAGGGAGGGAGGAGCATTTCTGTTTCTCGGCCAACATTGATCCAAATACAATAGCATTTAAACAGATTAACTGGTGATTCATCTCATTGCTGTCTCTGGGACCTAGTTGCATGCAAACTGACACATTTTCCTACAAACAACACTGCCTTGAGACAATTTTTCTAGGTTAAAGGCACCAGTTGTTACTGTTGATTTTTAGCCTGCACTTTAAATAGTAATTCATTGACTGGGAAGCCTTTTGGAATGTCCAGGACCTGAAAGCAGCAATAAAAATGCAAGTCTGTCTGTCTGTCTTTAACCCCTTAACCAGAGCCTTCAAAGAACATCTCCCTGCTATACCACAATCATTCTTGTGGGCTGTCTGTGAAAAGTTGATTAAAAGCCACCATATGAATTGTAATTTATTTTGTTGTGGATTTGTGATGACAAGGAACTGGTTTGAGCTTGGCCAAATCTATTTCACTTTGGACTTTTACAGCTAGTGGCCTTTTTAATTTTGTCAGTATGGGCTGGATTTAAATCCAGTGTTTCGACTATGCCACTAGGCCCCCCCCCACCCCTCCTTCCTCCTCCTCCTCCTGTAATTTATCAAGTTATTATAATATTCCATTCAGCAAATTCCTATGAGTAAGGAGAAGTGGGTATTTAAAGGCAAGTTACCACAAGCTGTATTGTTTGAATATCCTGCATGATTCACTTCATGGTAGGATTATTTTTTTTTAAATCTGATTAGTTCAGTACCCTTCTGGCTTGCCATTTTAAGATCATGTTTAGACTCTGATCATAGACAGGTCCCAGCTGTATAATTACTCAGTGAGGTACAACTGTAAATAAGTGTCACTGTTTGGTAACTTAACGGCCTGTCGACATGCCTGGGAGCCATTACCAAGCAAACTGAGAAGTTTTTGTAAATAAACACAAATGCTGCCAAGTGCACTATTGTGAAGGTGTGGCTGCTAAAGAACCGTGCACCTGTCCACCAACCATCCTGTCTAGCTGTTCATGCCATAGAGCCTGCAGTCATTGTAGTCTGTTTTATTTTCTTTATGGTGTGGAGTCAGGGAGGGTGGGAGGTGGTGGTGCTGCTGCAGTTAGAAAGGAGAGGTAAATGTAAGGAATCACTGAAGATTATGTTCATGTGCAAGATCAATAACCTGTGCTTGTTGCTGTGTGTTTCTAAAACCAGGTACAGTTGTTAAAGCAAGTTTAGTTTTTAAATGTAAACATTTGAAATAAGAAACCAACTTAGAAATTAATCACTGCTTGCATGATGCAACTATTTTAAACTCCATATTAGGTAGGTTACCTACCTATTTGCTGAACTATGAACGTATGATGATGAGGGAAAGGGTAAATCGAGATTAATCACATGCAACCGTTCTGATTGTGGCATGCCATTTATAACACATCTGAATACATGTAAGACAGTAAATCTGATCAAAATACTTCATTAAAATTTTTTTTTGACTAATCCTTGAGCAAGAACATCAACCAGGTGGTCTTTAGAATGTTTAATTCAAATCTCAAAAGAATTGATAGATTCCTGGTCCTTGTTTTTCTCTTCCTACAGCTGAGGCTTTACAGGTGGGTTGGAAGATTAGAATGTTTCAGCGAAATGTTTGGAAATTATAGAATGTTACAGCACAGAAACAGACAATTCAGCCCATCATGTCTGCGCAAGTGTTCTTCTCCACATCTAATCTCACTTTCCTGCTCACTCCTGCTAATTCTATTACTAATTTATGAACGCTACTTCAACAGTAGTCTATAGCAGAGAATTCTAACCACCTTTGTGCAAAGAATTTTTTCTAACAAAACATTGTGATTATTTCAAAATTGTGGCCTCTCATTGCTATCTCACTGATTAGCAGAAGCAGTCATTATTTTACCTCATCACAGCCCTTTATGATTGGTGTCAGTGCTGGCTCAGTGTTAGCACCCTTGCCTCCGAGTCAGGAGGTTGTGGATTCAAGCCTATGCCAGAGACTGAAGCACATATCCAGGCTGACATTCCAGTGCTGTATTGAGGGAGTTCTGCCAGAGGAACTGACTTCTGGGTGAGATGTTAAACCAAGGCTCGGTCTGCCATCTCAGGTTGACATAAATAATCCCATGGCATGATTCACAGAAGAGCATGGAGTTCTACTGGTGTCGTGACCAACACCAAAAACATATGATCTGGTCATTTATTGCCTTGCTGTTTATAAAACTTTACTGAGCCAGAGAGGAGGACATCGGGAGGGATGACAAAGTTTGGTCAAAGAGATGAATTTAAGGAATGGTGAAGATTAGGGAAACATGGTTTTAGGGAAAGAATTTGAGTGCATCATAGCAGCTGATAGGGTGAAGGTGAATGGGGGGTGGACACGGGGTAGTAGAGCTGGAGGAGGTTACAGATACAAGGAGGTGCAAGACGATGCAAGTATTTTAACAGATGGATAAGAACTTTAAATTTTAGATGTTGGGTGACCAAGAGCCAGTGTAGATTAACAAGGACAGGTGTGATGGACAGGAATGGCATGACATGGGATAGGATATGAGCAGCAGAGGTTTGGATGGGATGAAGTTTATGGATGTTTGAGAATTGGAAACCAGTCAGTAGAGCATTGAAATAATGGAGTCTGGAGCTGACAGATACGTGAATGAGGGATTCTGCAGCAGATGGGCTGAGGTAGGGATGGAGGTGGAAGTAAGCAGTCATTGTGATTAGGTGGAAGCTTAGCTTGGTTGAACTGATTGCATAGGTTTTGAGCAATTTGATTCAACCTGAGACAGTGACTGGGGAGGGAGATAGTGTGGTCCATATCCTCACTATCATTAGACTAGATATTGGGCAGTAAATTAAATTAAAGAGACATAAGGTCTGCTTATGGGAGTGACTAGGGTTGAACCTGAGGAAAATATCTAATGCAGGCCCAAAATTTGTGACAGCTTCTGTAAGCATACTGAGTTTCCTATAAATTGAAACTTGCACATTGCATACTGTGAATGGATGATGTGTCACAGGACTAACTATTATCCTTTAATTACAATGTAAAACATCATAATCAACATTTTGTTGCATTTGTAGAGCACCTTTATCATAGTAAAATATCCCAAGGCACTTCGTAATCAGACAAAAACTGACATCGAACCAAAGACAGGTAACCAAAACCTTAATCAGAGATGGTTTTAAGGAGTGTCTTGGTCAAGGATGAAAGAGACAAAGAGATTTGGGGAGGGAGTTCTAGAACGTGGGGCAAAGAAAGTGGGTATGCACAATGGGCAAAATTGGAGCAATGCAGAGTTCTTGGAGGGTTGTACAGGTTAAAGAGATAGGGAGGGTTGAGGGTTTTGAAAACAAGGATGAAACTTATTAATTTGAGGAGTTGTCGTACTGAGAGCCAACGCAGGTCAGCAAGCACAAGGATGATGAGTGAACGGAACGTGGTGCAAGTTAGGATACAGAGAACAGCTTTGGTTGAGTTCTAGTTTATAGAGGGTAGAAGATGCAAGGACAGTTAGCATGGGATTCCCATCATGCACTCCTGTCTACTTAGGAAAAAGTGGTAAATTCTGCACTGCTGGGCCATTACATTTGGACTGAAACTAGTTGATATGTTTGCAACTGAGATAATTGCACAGAAGCAGAAAATTACAGCAAGAGCTGATTGTATGAACATTTAGAAAACAAAGATTGAATTCAGATCACAAGTAGTTAAAATATTTTCTGGAACAAATTTCTTATACTAGCCAATAATCTGCCAGAGTTTTTTGAGGAAACAGTTTTCGTTGACTTCCTGATGCGATGTTTGTATGTGGGTGAGGTGATAATTTTGCTTACCTCACATAGTCTGTGCCAATTTCAGAAATTGAATTAGCAATGCTGAAGAAAATCAGCACTATATAACCCAGTTTAAAAGGCCTCATTGATTTGATTGATATTTGTATTCAGTCAAGTTCAAATACATAATTGTGCAATTACTTAATGAATAGCTGTTCACAATTCATCCTGGCTTCACTTATCTATTAATACTTCAACAAAGTAAAGTTAGAGTAGCACTTGGGCTAAAGCTTCTATAGCATCTACAGATCAAACGGCCTGCCTATGTTCTCAGATAGCAGCACTTCAGCCTCCATCTTGTAATTTAATAAGGAAGGACAATTTCCCTTTTAAATCTTAACTATTTTAAATGTATACTTACCCAGTTGGTTGGCAACCTTCCATCTATGAAAGATGATGGACACACAGCAAACATTTAGGTGGGGTGTCTTTTCTTGGTGCACCTTTGCTGACGGCTGTGAAGCCCAATCCTTGAGAGGCAGGTTCTGCCACAAGTGCTGCATGTGAAGCTGCCACATGACAGTGAGTTGTTGTTTTTGACGTTGGCGCCTGTCGTCGAGCTGCTGTAGCAAATGGTCATCGTGGTAGTGCACACCAGTCTACAGAATGTGTCGCTATTTCCCTCTGACTCCCAGGTGCGATAGTCGACAGTTAGGGCCTTCATGTCACGCTTGCATGCATCCCTGAAGTGGAGCTTTGGGCACCCCACTGGTAGCCTGGCCCCAGCTACTTCACCATACAGAAGATCCTTGGGTATACAACCGTCTTCCACCCTGTGGACTTACCTTGTATATCTGTGGTTAAATGTAAAAACAAATAAAATGTAGAACATTCTTTAATACAGAACAAATGACTGTGGTATACCACCATCAAATTAACCTTTTATTATACAAACCTTTTATTTGCAACTTGTCCACCATGATGGGGCATAAATACATTGCCAAATTCCTGGCACTACCAGCCATCTCATGCCTCACTGCAGTCTGTACACCTGTACCAAGACCTTTAGAACCAGCAATTGTTTTGTGTCCCACCTTATTGCATCCATAAAATACAATTTCCTTTGCTTCACTGCACTGATGTAGATTCACACAGTACTGAGTGTGTGATTTGATGGGTCTTCCACCCTGGATGCCCTACGTGTGGGGAATCCATCTTCTTTCTTATTTATGTCACATCTTCCTCTTCTCCTATGCTTTGAGGTCACAAAATGATCTCTCTTGGCCTTCTGACTCTTGTTTTCAGCTTCTGATTGAGCAACCATCTTCAGAAACTAATTTCATTGATGTCTTTATTGATATGAAAAGATTTTGTATTTGACATGATGCAGGACGAGCCTGTATTCACCTCATCTATTACAATTGATTACAGTGAGATTTGGTGCATAAAATTGCAAGTGGATTTAATCAGATCTTTGCTTTAATCATTCTAATTGGCAGTCTAATCAGTCTAGTAATATATAACTTATGGAAAATTGTGTTTCAAATAACGTCAGTTGAAACAGTTACTGACAAATTAGCCACTCTGCTAGAAGTTGTGAAAGGCTGGTTGTAGAACAACAATAGGACAGTTACATTAAGAACGTGCGAGAATAGGTATGACTAGTCCAGCCAGCCTGACCTGGCTGCCATTAACGTCCCCAAACCATCCCACCACCCCATCCACCCCCTCCCCCCCTCTCACCCCCAAAGGATGCAAAAGTAGAGGAAAAAGTTTTAGGCCTCTTTGACACCTCCAAAGGAAAATCATGCAGGCTGGGAGTTCTCTAGGGAAAAGTCATGGTTGCCTGAGCCTGTCCTGTTAATTAAGCGTCTTAAACCTTGTATCGACCTGGTGGCTGTCCTCTGAACTGCCTCTGATGAGGCCCATACAACTGATGTATAAAGGATGAAAAGAAACAGATTTGTATCCAGAGCTCCCTTCAGATCCCAACATTTCATTTGGCTGGGAAGGCATTTCTTTTTTTTTTAGAACTTCCAAGAGCAAATTGAGTAGTTATATACCTCATTGAGCCAGGTGGATTTTAGAAACCTCAGCTTTGACAAAGTGAAGAAAAGATTTACAAGGATGGTACCAGAACTGAGAGGTTACAGTTATTGAGAAAGATCGAACAGTCCTTTTTTAAATTCATTCTTGGTGTGAGCATTGCTGGCAAGGTCAGCATTTATTGCCCATCCCTAATTGTCCTTGAGATGGTGGTGAGCTGCCTTGAATCACTGTAGTCCATGTGGTGTAGGTACACTTACAGTGCTGTTGGGGAGAGAGTTCCAGGATTTTGACCCAGTGACAGTGAAGGAACAGTGATATAGTTCCAAGTCAGGATGGTGTGTGACTTGGAGGGAAACTTGCAGGTGGCGATGTTCTCGTGCGTCTGCTGCCCTTGTCCTTCGAGGTGGAAGAAGTCACGAGTTTGGAAGGTGCTGGCGAAGGAGGCTTGGCGAGTTGCTGCAGTGCATCTTGTAGATGGTACTGGGGCTTTTTTCTTCAGAAAAGAGAAGGCTCAGAGGTAAACTGATAGAGGTTTCTAAAATAATGAAAGGGTTGGACATGGTAGATGTAGAGAGAATGTTTCCACTTGTGGGAGAATCCAAAACTAGGGTGAATAAATACAAGGTAGTTACTAATAAATCCAGTAGGAAAATCAGGAATTTTTTTTTCATTGAATATGTTTAGGCTATGAAACTTGCTACCACATGAAGTGGTTGAGGTAAATAGCTTAGATGCTTTCAAAAGGAAACTAAACGAGTATATGAGAAAAAAGGAATAGAAAGATAGAATGGAAGGAGACTTGTCTGGAGTATAAACAGCACAGACTAGCTGGGCTGATTAACTTTTCTCTGTGCTGTATATTCTATGTAATCCTATCTGTGCTAAGTTAATGAGTCTTCACCAGGTCGGCAGTAGTGGCACTAGAGTAAGAAAGAGAAAACATTGTCAAAATTTCTGCTCGCGATTGGTGTCCAGTAACCCTGCTGGAAAATAAGCATACAGTGACAGGATCAGGCTTAGCTGAGAGTTCTGATGCTGCCACAGCCGAATAGTATGCCAGATATGAAGTATCTGCAGCATTCAAAGAGGTGGAATACCACTTAAAGGGACACAAGAGCCCCAAGAATTGTGACAGATCTTCTATTGAAGGCCTCAGTTGAGATTCAAGCTATTCATAGGTAAAGGATCAGACAGGAATGGAGGGAGAAGTTACCACTATTAGGCCACTATAAGACTTGGGGACCACATTAGAGGGGAGATAGTGGCGTAGTGGTAATGTCACGACTAGTAATCCAGAGGCCCAGTCAAATGCACTGGGGATAGGGGTTCAATTCCCACCATGGCAACTGGTGGAATTTAAATTCAATTAATTAATAAAAAATCTGGAAACTATCAAACTACAATGAAAACCCATCTGGAAATCTGTTGTCCTTACCTAGTCTGTCCAACGTGTGACTCCAGACCCACAGTAATATGACTGACTCTTAAACTGCCCTCTGAAATGGTCTAGCAAGCCACTCAGTTGTCAAGGGCAATTAGGGATGGGCAACAAATTCTGGCATTGCCTGTGACGTCCACATCCCATGAAAGAACATAAAAAAAAACCTCATACTCCAGAGGGTATCACTAGGCTTCACCTGGCAATCACAGGGAGTAGCAGTAAGTAATGAGGAGGAAAATGGGCTGGAAACACTTCCCTGCAGTCATTGGCATACAGCAGGCAGGGAAGAGGCAGCCAGTGGGGTTGAAAGTTAAAGTTGAGGTGAGCAGGCAGGAATTTATTATTGTACTGTCCTGCTCAATTTGGGATGAGATGGCAGTGGAAAATCCAGCCCCTAATATTCTGTAATGAAATGCAGAATGTAAAAGTAATTGTTTTTTTGAGAGCTAAGGTTGCATGTAACTACTTAACAAGCTCCAAGTGGCTAATTGACGATTCAGAAGATAAACAAAGTATAACTAAATTTGCATTTCATATGAGGAATTGATCTGAAAGAGAAGCAGTTTTCATTGCTTTGTTTTATAATGAATTATTTTATTAAGTGGAATCAGAAGCCAGTCAGAAGAGAATTATTTTCCATAGTGTCTTTAAGTAGCTGAGACCCTAAAGAAAGCCTTCTTTACCTGTTGAGAGCAAAAGTTCCAGTTCGCAACTTCATATCAGGAACAGTAGCATAGTGGTTATGTTACTGAATTAGTAAGCTGGAGAATTTAAATTCAATTAAACAAATCTGGAATTTAAAAAAACTAATATCTGTAATGGTAGCCATGTTATGACCACTGGATTGTCATTAAAAAGCCAACTAGTTCATTCATGTCCTCTAGAGAAGGAAATCTGCTGTCCTTACCTGGTCTGGCCTATATGTGACCCAATGCAATATGATTGCCCTCTGAAATGATCTAGCAAGCCACTCAGTTGTCAAGGATAGGCAATAAGTCTGACTTTGATGCCCACATCCGGGAACAAATATTAACTCGCTTTATTTCCTTTAGGAACATAGGAGCAGGAGTGGGCCATTCAGCCCATCAAGCCTGCTCTGCCATTCAGTATGATCATGGCTGATCATCTCCTTCAATTCCTTTTTCCCACACTATCCCCATATCCCTTTATGTCATTGGTATTTAGAAAGCTGTCAATCTTTTCTTTAAACATACTTAATGACTCAGCTTCCACAGGCCTCTGGGGTAGAGAATTCCAAAGATTCACAACCCTCTGAGTAAAGAAATTTCTCCTCATCTCTGTTCTAAGTAGCTTCCCCCTCATTTTGAAATTGTGTCCCCGATTCTAGACTCCTCAACCAGGGAAAAACATCTTACCTGCATCTACCTTGTCTATCCCTTTATGTATTTTGTAGGTTTCAATGGGATCACCCCTCATTCTTCAAAACTCAGGTACACTAGGTGCGGTCTAACCAAGGTCGTATACAATTGAAGCCTTTCTGATTGCTTGCTGTACCTGCATGTTAGCTTTCAGTGACTTATTGACAACGACACCAGGTCCCTTTGCACATCTACACTTTCTAATCTCTTACCATTTAAGAAATACTCTGCACATCTGTTCCTCCTACCAAAGTGGATAACCTCACATTTTTCCACATATTCCATCTGCCATATTCTTGCCCACTCACTAAGTCTGGTCAAATCCCCTTGAAGCCACTTTACATCTTCCTCACAACACACATTCCCACCTAGTTTTGTGTCATCCACGAACTTGGACATCCAAATCATTGATGTATATTGTGAACAGCTGGGGCCTAAGTACTGATCCTTGCAGTACCTTACTACTCACAGCCTGCCAATGTGAGAATGATCCACTTATTCCTACTCTCCGCTTTCTGCCTGTTAACCAATCCTTAATACATGCATACCAGTATATTATCTCCTATCCCATGTGCTTTAATTTTGCTAGCCAACCTCCTGTGGAGGACTTCATCAAAATCCTTCTGAAAATCCAAGTATACCTTGTCCACTGACTCCCCTTTATCAATTCTGTTAGTAACATCCTCAAAAAACTGCAACAGGTTTGTCAAACATAATTTCCCTTTCATAAATCCATGTTGAATATGCCCAATCAGATTATTATCCAAATGTCCATTTATCACATCCTTTAGAATAGATTCTAGCACTTTCCCTACTAGTGATGTAAGGCTAAAAGGTCTGTAGTTCCCTGTTTTCTCTCTCCCTCCCTTCTTAAATAGTGGGGTGACATTTGCTACACCGATGCTTGCAGATAGCACTTTAAATGAGCCAATCAGAATGAATGATGTCTGCCTTTAAAATTATTTTCCCTACCACCAAATATGTAGCCTGAAACTTTAATGGATGGAAGTTTGCTAATGATTGGACTTGTTACTTTTCCTGCAGTGAAAGAACAGGGGAGAAAGTAACCCTTCAAGGTAACATGGATCCTTGTGCACTCTATGCATCTAAGGTAAGAAACAATGGAAGAAGCAAAGTTCTGCATTTAAGTCACATTTGAAGATGAATTCTGATGTCGCCTATCATGATGCCTTATACTTAAATTTAGGATAAAATAAGTGCAACGGTGAAGAAGATGATTGAAGAGTTTGGTACGCAGCGCTACATCGCAAACCTGGGGCATGGCATGTATCCTGATATGGATCCTGAACACGTGGCCACGTTTGTGGATGCTGTACATACACACTCACGACAGATGCAAGAATGAATAACACATTCAGTATACTATCCTGTGGAAAGGATTCAACTAAGATACACACCCCATATCGGAACAATGTTGAACTGGAAGAGTTGCACTGATAATCAATAGAAGAATATTAATCACTGGCTCATCAGGAGAGAATAGCTTTCATATGAAATAAAAACAGATTTTATTTCAACTGAACCTGTCTCATCTTTCTTGGTTAGGGAGGGATGGCATTTGCTTTCCAGAGATACCCAGGCATGGACAAGACCGTGGCAGAGAAGCACCCTCCATGCAGGTCGCACCATTGATGCTTTGTGGCTGCTAGGTGACAAACTGATTTTTGTCGAGGAAAAATTTATCTCCCTCTGCTCTATGTTTTCTCCCAGATAGCCTGAAATGGAAAATTTTGAAGGTTCCTGACAGTGCAAAAATAGGTTGACAAAATGTGACTATTTTTCATTTATTTATTTGTCTCTCCCACCCTTACCATCACATGTGCAAG
This sequence comes from Heterodontus francisci, assembly GCF_036365525.1. Taxonomy (NCBI): domain Eukaryota; kingdom Metazoa; phylum Chordata; class Chondrichthyes; order Heterodontiformes; family Heterodontidae; genus Heterodontus; species Heterodontus francisci. Next base: position 39,394,325 of record NC_090378.1, read on the forward strand.
ATTTATTTTCACAGCTATCAGTGCTGTTATGTAACTACCTAGAAGTGGCAGGGGTGAACATCTAACCTAATCCTCTGACCCATGATGATGCAGTTTGAGACAAATGTGCTTTTTTCTCCCGTCCTTCATCTCAGCCTTAACAAAAAATGTGCAGATTGATACTGTCAAAGCAGATAGATTTGACAATCAAGCTGGAATTTCTGCTTGTTAGATTAGATTAGATTAGAGATACAGCACTGAAACAGGCCCTTCGGCCCACCGAGTCTGTGCCAAACATCAACCACCCATTCATACTAATCCTACACTACTCCCATATTCCCTCCAAACATCCCCAGCTGTCCCTATATTTCCCTACCACCTACCTATACTAGTGACAATTTTTTTTATTTTGGCCAATTTACCTATCAACCTGCAAGTCTTTTGGCTTGTGGGAGGAAACTGGAGCACCCGGAGAAAACCCACGCAGACACAGGGAGAACTTGCAAACTCCACACAGGCAGTACCCGGAATCGAACCCGGGTCCCTGGAGCTATGAGGCTGCGGTGCTAACCACTGTGCCGCCCGCACAATCACAGAATAATACAGTGCAGAAGAGGCCCTTTGGCCTATCGAGTCTGCACCGATGCATTAAAGACACCTGACCTGTCTAATCCCATTTGCCAGTACTTGGCCCATAACCTTGAATGTTATGACGTGCCAAGAGCTCATCCAGGTACTTTTTAAAAGATGTGAGGCAACCCGCCTCTACCACCCTCCCAGGCAGGGCATTCCAGACTGTCACCACCCTCTGGGTAAAAAAAGTTCTTCCTCAAATCCCCTTTAAACCTCCCGCCCCTCACCTTAAACTTGAGACCCCTCGTAACTGACCCTTCAACTAAGGGGAACAGCTGCTCCCTATCCACGCCCCTCATAATCTTGTACACCTCGATCAGGTCACCCCTCAGTCTTCTCTGCTCCAGCGAAAACAACCTCTCTTCGTAGCACAGTACTCCAGCTGTGGCCTTACCAAAGTTATGTACAACCCCAACATGACCTCCCTGCTTTTGTAATCTATGTCTCGATTGATAAAGGCAAGTGTCCCATGTGCCTTTTTCACCACCCTATTAACCTGCCCTTCTGCCTTCAGAGATCTATGGACAAACACGCCAAGGTCCCTTTGTTCCTCGGAACTTCCCAGTGTCAGGCCATTCATTGAATACTTCCGTGTCACATTACTCCTTCCAAAGTGTATCACCTCACACTTTTCAGCGTTAAATTCCATCTGCCACTTTTCTGCCCATTTGACCATCCCATCTATATCTTCCTGTAACCTAAGACAGTCCACCTCACTGTTAACCACTCGGCCAATCTTTGTGTCATCCACAAACTTACTGATCCTACCCCCCACATAGTCCTCTATGTCGTTTATATAAATGACCCCGTGGTATGCCATTGGACACTGGCTTCCAGTCACTAAAACATACTAGATTAGATCACCCTGAATCACTGGTATTGGAACTTCCATCCTCAGGTTTCCATTACAATATCCTATCCCCAACGTGTCTACTGATATTTTTACATAAGCTTTCCCGTAGTGAGCCTTTTAACAATGGATTAGTTGTCTGCATAGGAACAACCCTAATGTCCTCTGTGGAAAAAATGCATAAGAGGCCAGAATTGGAGGAACACAAAGTTCTCAGAGGGTTGTAGGGTGAGGCCAGGAGGGATTTGAAAGCAAAGATGAGAATTTTAAATTTGAGGCATTGATGGACTGGGAGCTAATGTGAGAACAGGGCTAATGGGTGAATGGGACTTGGGGTGTGAGTTGGGATATGTGCAGCAGAGTTTTGTATGAGCTTAAGTTTATGCATGGAAGATGGGAGGCCAGCCAGGAGAGCACTGCAATAGTTGAGGCTGGAGGTAATAAAAGTGTCGATGAAGGTTTCAGCAGCAAATGGGCTGTGGCTGGTGTGAGGAACAATGATATTACAGTGGTGGAGTAGATGGACTTATTGATGGGGTCAGAAGTTCAGCTCACTATTAACTAGGATAATGAGGTGTAAACAGTCTGGTCCAGTCTATGACAGGGGTCATGAAGGGTGATGAACTTGGTGGCTAGTGAACGTAATTTGAAGGAAAGCTCTGCTCATTTAATACTGAATTTTGGACAAGCAGCAAAAGGCAGCATAGAGGTCGTGGCAGGTGACAGAGCTGGGTGTCATCAGAAGAAGAGGTAGACCATTGAGGGCTGAGATGAGGAGGAATTTCTTCACCCAGAGTGTGGTGAATCTTTGGAATTCTCTACCCCAGGGGGCTGCGAAGGCTGTCATTGGGTATATTTAAGACCGATCGAAAGATTTCTAGATATTAAAGATATCAAGGGACATGGGGATAGTGTGGGAAAATGGTGAAGGTAGAAGATCAGCCATGAGCTAGTTGAGTGGTGGAGCAGGTTTGAGCAGCCGAATGGCCTACTCCTCCTATTTCCTATGTTCCTATCAATGTGCATGTGGAACCTTGTGTGTTTTTGGAAGATTTATAAGAGCATGTAAAACTTGAACTCCTGAGGTATCCCAGGCTATCTAACAAGCTGTAACACCACCTATTTAAGCTACTTAGAGATAACTGTGAGGGTTAAAATTAGGCTTCTTTAAGAGTCATAGAGTGAGACAGCACAGAAACAGACCTTTCGTGTCTGTGCCGGCCATCAAGCACCTAACTGTTCTAATCCCATTTTCCAGCACTTGGCCCATAGCCTTGTATGCTATGGCATTTAAAGTACTCATCTAAAAACTGCTTAAATGTTGTGAGGGTTCCTGCCTCTACCACCCTCTGGGTGAAAACATTTTTTCTCAAATCCCCTCTAAACCTCCTACCTTAAATCTATGCCCCCTGGTTAGTGATCCCTCCGCTCAGAAAAAAAGTTTCTTCCTATCTAAACTATCAATGCCTCTCATAATTTTGAATACCTCAATCAGGTTCCCCCCCACCCCCCCCCCCTCAGCCTTCTCTGCTCTAAGGAAAACAACCCTGGCCTATCCAGTCTCTCTTCATAGCTGAAATGTTCCAGCCCAGGCAACATCCTGGTGAATCTCCTCTGCACCCTCTCCAGTGCAATCACATCCTTTCTATAGTGTAGTGCCCAGAACTGTCTACCGTACTCCAGCTGTGGCCTAACTGGCTTTTTATACAGCTCCATCATAACCTCCCTGCTCTTATATTCAATGCCTTGGCTAATAAAGGCAATATCCCATATGCCTTCCTAACCACCTTATCTACCTGTGTTGCTGCCTTCAGTGATCTATGGACAAGTACACCAAGGTCCCTCTGACCCTCTGTACCTCCAAGGTTTACCATCCATTGTATATTCCCTTACCTTGTTAGTCCTCCCAAAATGCATCACCTCACACTTTTCAGGATTACATTCCATTTGCCACTGATCCGCCCATCTTACCAGCCCATCTATTTGGTCCTGTAATCTAAGGCTTTCCTCCTCACTATTTATGACACCAATTTTCATGTCATCTGCGAACTTACTTATCATACCTCCTATATTCACGTCTAAATCATTAATGTACACTACAAACAGCAAGGGTCCCAGCACCGGTCCCTGCGGTACACCACTGGTCACAGGCTTCCACTTGCAAAAACAACCCTCGACCATCACCCTTTGCCTCCTGCCAATTAAGCCAATTTTGGATTCAATTTGCCAAATTGCCCTGGATACCATGGGTTCTTACCTTCTTAACCAATCTCCCATGTGGGAGCTTATCAAATACCTGACTGAAGTCCATGTAGATTACATCAACTGCTTTACCCTCATCTATACATCTAAGCACTGCCTCGAAAAATTAATTCAAGTTTGTTAGACAGGATCTCCCCCTGACAAAGTTATGCTGACTATCCCTGATTAATCGCTGCCTCTCCAAGTGGAGATTAATCCTGTCCCTCAGAATGTTTTCCAATAGTTTCCCTACTACTGATGTTAGACTCACCGGCCTGTAATTACCTGGTTTATCCCCGCTACCCTTCTTGAATAATGGTAGTGCATTTGCTGTCCTCCAGTCCTCTGGTACCTCTCCTGTGGCCAGAGAGGATTTGAAAATTTGTGTCAGAGCTCCTGCTATCTCCTCCCTTGCCTCACATAACAGTCTGGGATACATCTCATCTGGGCCTGGGGATTTATCCACTTTTAAGCCCTCTAAAACATCTAATACTTCCTCCCTTTCAATGCTTATATGTTCAAGTATATCACATTCCTCCTCCCTGATCTCTACACCTACATCGTCCTTCTCCATAGTGAACACAGATGAAAAGTAATCATTTAAAACCTCCCCTATGTCCTCTGGCTCCACACACACATTGCCACTTTGGTCCCTAATGGGCCCTACTCTTTAATAAAAACAAAATACTGCAGATGCTGGAAATCTAAAATAAAAACAAGAAATGCTGGAAATACTCAGCAGGTCTGGCAGCATCTGAGGAGAGAGAAGCAGAGTTAACGTTTCAGGTCAGTGACCCTTCTTCAGAACTACTCTTTCCCTGGTTATCCTCTTGCCTTTAATTTACTTATAAAAAGCCTTTATCTTGCCCACCATTGTTTTTTCATGTCCCCTCTTTGCTCTACTAATTAATTTTTTTAAATGCCCTCCGACACTTTCCATACTCTAGTGCCTTCGCTGTTTTCAGCTCTCTGAATCTGCCATAAGCCTTTTTTTTCCTTATCCAATCCTCTATATCCCTTGACATCCAGGGTTCCCTGGACTTGTTGATCCTCCCGTTCACCTTAATGGGAACATGGTGGCTCTAAACTCTATTTCCTCTTTGAATGACTCCCACTGGTCTGATGTAGACTTTCCTACAAGTAGCTGCTCCCAGTCCACTTTGGCCAGATCCTGTTTTATCATATTGAAATTGGCCTTCCCCCAATTCAGCACCTTTATTTCCGGTCCATCTTTGTCCTTTTCCATTACTACCTTAAATCTTAGAGAGTTATGGTCACTATCCCTGAAATGCTCCCCCACTGACACTTCTACCACTTGTCCGGCTTCATTCCCTAGAATTAGGTAATACCGCCCTTTCTTCTGTAGGACCAGGTATTTTTTAATACTGATGTATGGAACCTCCAGCAAGTATGTACAAACGCTGTAACTCTGTTAATGCAGGATTGGAGGGAATAAAGAGACTTCTGTGAACTGTCCCAGCAAAGTTCTATTAACATCTGGGGGTTGCATTGACTAGAAACTGAACTGGACCAGCTATATAAATACTGTGGCTACAAGAGCAGGTCAGAGGCTGGAAATTCTGAGGCGAATAACACACCTCCTGACTTCCTAAAGCCTCTCCAGCATCTACAAGTCAGGGATAATGGAATACGCTCCACTTGTCTGGATGAGTGCGGCTCCACCAACACTCAGGAAGCACGACACCATCCAGGACAAAGCAACTCGCTTGATTGGCACCCTATCCACCACCTTCAACATTCACTCCCTTCACCACTGACGCACAGTAGCAGCAGTGTGTACCACATACAAAGTGCATGGTAGCAACTCATCAAGGCTCCTTCCACAGCACCTTCCAAACCCACGACTACTACCACCTAGAAGGACAAGGCCAGCTGATGCATGGGAACATCACCACCTGCAAGTTTCCCTCCAAGCCGCACACCATCCTGACTTGGAACTATATCACTGTCCCTTCACTGTCGCTGGATCAAAATCCTGGAACTCCCTTCCTAACAGCGCTGTTGTGTACCTACATACCAAGGACGGCAGCAGTTCAAGAAGGCAGCTCACCACCACCTTCTCAAGGGATGTGCAATAAATGCTAGCCTTGCCAGCAATGCTCACATGTCATGAAAGAATAATAAAAAAGTGGCAATGTATCTAACTTATATTTATAAGCCAGAAGATATGGTTTGAAATCTGGGAAGTCCATTTGTGTTTCCTAAACCAAAGTCCAATACTGAAAAAAAATGGGAAATTGGGAAATCCAGAGACCAGGTTTCAGAAATACAATGTTTTTAAATTCTCAAGTTCCAAAAAACTCAAAGGACAAAGCAAATTAAAAATTGAACAAGAAAAATCCAGATTGAAAATTCCCAACATTTAACTGACAAAATTTTATGCAACAACTCGTAACCAGTGATCCTTCAAGAATCTAGGAGTGGGCCTGATGTTTTCCTAACTTCTGAAGTCAACCAACATTTTACGATGCTCATAATGAATATCCACATTGTCAATAGTGGAGGGGAAATCTCAGCTGAGAAAAAAAAAGAGCATTCCAGAACCTTGAGTTTGGAAAATGAAGTCAACAGAGCAAATTAGCCAGAGAAATGCACAGAAAGGGATAGAACGTTTGCAGAAAATGTGGTAGGAATGAGGCTAATCCAGACTGCTGGTCAGAAGGTCCGTGTGGGGGACATGGGCCAGATTTTTGTTACTGAGGTGGGAAACAGGGGACAGGTCTGGGTTTGGGTCAGAAACCTGCCTCTGTTGGGAAACTGATTCAGGTTCAGATTTTCAAATGGATAAATAAACCCTTAATTGATATGGAGACAGATTTCCTGTTCACTTAGAGCCAGTGAGGCCGGGAATGGAGGTGGGTCAGATGAAGTGTAGACTCCCCACGGTAGCCATCACTGAGGCTGCTGGTTGTCCTGAGGGTGAAAGCTGTGTTTTATGCCAAAACCTTCCACTGCACCAGAGGGAAGTGAGATGCCACAGGGGAGCTGGAGGCCTGGCACTAGAGCAGATCCTTGCTTCATCAATGCCCACCTGGATCTAATCCTGGAGGCCGTGAAGGAAAAGAAGGCGGTCCTCTTTGTTGAGGATGGCAGCAAGAGGCCACCTCGTCGTGCAGCCAGGACACCTCTCTGTTCAGTGTTATTCCCTCTTCCTCCTCTCTCACCTCCTGATGCTCCCCTGGTGAGCTGTCTCCTTCCAGGGCCTCACTGTCCTCAAGGTCCACACCTTTCTGGAGGGTCATGTTATAGAGAGCACAGCAGACCATCACAATGACAGAGACCCTTGCAGGAGGTTCTTGGAGGGTGCCCCCTTACTGGTCCAGACACCAGAATCGCTTCTTCAGAAGCCCAATGCCCTACTCAATGGTTGGCCTGCTGAGCAGGTATCATTGGCACTATCGCCTCTGTGCCTCTGTCTAGTGCTCCTGTAGAGGGGACAGTAGTCATCTCTTCAAGGGATTTTCCTTGTCCCCTTGGATGCATCCATGCACTTTGGGGGATGGAGTGAATCTGGGGCAGCCTGGACTGGCGAAGGATGAAGGAATCATGGCAGCTGCCGGGAAAGCGAGTGCACACATGGAGGAAGTTGCAGACCAGTTGAACATTGCGGGAGTGGAGGCCCTTCCTGTTGATGGAATTTCACTGGCCAGTTGCTGGGTGCCTTGATGGCCACATGGATGCATTCAATGATGCCCCGCAGCTGGGGGAATCCAGCGATTGTGGCGAAACCCAATGCCCTCAGTGTCTGCGCAGGCCCATCTGTGTCAAAGTGGATGTAGTCCCCCACCCTCCTGATTATGGCATCTGTGACCTGCCTGATGGGGTGCTGAGCTGCTGATTGCTAGATGCCACCTAGGTCGACAGCTGATCCCGAGAACGACCCGGTTGCACAGAAATTCAAGGCGACGGAGACGTTGACGACTGCAGGAAAGAGAATGCCATGGCAGTCACGAGGCCTCAGGTCAATGACTTTGCGTTCCGGATGCGGCGGGACCCAGTGCCGACCTCTGAGAATGCAATGTTCAAATTGTGCGCCTACCCACTTCCCTGCTCCGCCAAGCAGGCTTTACAAATCTGGCCCATGACGTCAATGGGATTGTTTCAGACGTCTGTGGAAAACCCATCAAAGATGGAGAAAGGAAGTCCAGAAAAGGAAACTAAACATGAGGGATGGATGGAAAAAGGAGCCTAGTAAATTAAATTTTCCAGCTGAGTAATTGCAGCAGCAGCAACAACACAGTTGTCAATGTAATTTGTTCACACCTGAACAACCTCTCTTAGCTGGAGGAAGTAAGTGGAGTTAAAATGTGTCAGAGAAAAACCCACATGGGTTCCTGTCTTTATTAGATATGTGCAACATTCTGTTTCAACCCTCAAACACACTTTCCCATTTTGGTACCCTTCTATTTATCCAGCTGAATGGCCTGAATTATTCTTTTAATATTGTGTATTGAATCATCTATTACATCATGTGTTCTTCATTAAGAGACTGTGAGCCATACAGCTGTGATACTCTTTCGATTGTACATGTAGGTCCTGCTGTCCTGGAAATGATTTGTTCAATCTATAAATAGCCTAAAACTAATAAGAGTTTCTCCCTTACTCTGGCCTGTTATGTCTTTCATTTTTTAAATTGGGATTCGCTCCCTGTATTTTAATTAATGAACAGTATTATTTTTTAAGTGCCTCTCAGATGATGAGATGCATTTTACTAATGTGTAATAGATCACTTACATAGATATTGGAAGAGTTCCACTTGACATCCAATTTCCTAAAGGATATATTGCGATCAACCAAAACAAACCAGGGAAGAATGATGAAGAACAAAAAGGAAGGAAAAGTATAAACAACAAAAAAAAACTTGCTTAAAGACATTTACATACATTCGTGAACATACTGTTTAACACCTGATGCTTAATATACCTAGATATAAGTATTCTGTTACAAAAACATTATTTTATGCAAAATTGAAAAAAAATATCAGGGAAGCGGACAAGATGTCTGACCTTTCAGCTCTGGGACCCTGGTTCAAATACAGTTCAGATTGATGGGATGAATACTCTCTGTCTGTTGGCTGTAAAGGTTCGATGTCAAATGAGTTTGAGGCGTCTCAGTCCAGTCCTTAGTGGACGTGGGCTGATAGCAAAAATAAAATCACTAATTTAACACTCATTATAAATCACTCAGCAAGGTCACTTGTAAGTCATAAGTGAAGAAAACAAAATAAAAAGGCCTGTAAGTGTGTGTCCTTGGTCCTCCAAATACACACCATAATCATTTGCAATTTGATGTGTAAGATCTGAGAGCAGTGGGATCTTCATTGGTCCTAGTCCACCTTGTTTCCTTGGCATATTTATCCACGCCAAGTGTGTAAACTGAGAGTCAACTGAACTCTCAGTTGAGAGAGTTTTTCAAGCCACTACTTCGGTATTAATAGATCTGAACTCCTCAATTCTGTCATCAAAGGCATCTCAGTGGGACAAACAAATGTGAAATCAAGTGGGTGTTGAGAAATGGAAAAAATGTCACAATGGTGTGCAGGTAGGTGCTTTGGAGGTTGGAGCTGAGGCCTCTTCCTGAAGTCCCCAGCATCATAGATGCCAGACTTCAGCCAATTCGATTCGCTCCGTGTGATATCAAGAAACGACTGAAGGCACTGGATACTGCAAAAGCTATGGGCCCCGACAATATTCCGGCAATAGTACTGAAGACCTGTGCTCCAGAACTTGCTGCACCCCTAGCGAAGCTGTTCCAATACAGCTACAACACTGGCATCTACCCTGCAATGTGGAAAATTGCCCAGGTATGTCCTGTACACAAAAAGCAGGACATGTCCAAGCCGGCCAATTACCACCCCATCAGTCTACTCTCAATCATCAGTAAAGTGATGGAAGGTGTCATCAACAGTGCCATAGAGCAGCACTTGCTTAGCAATAACCTGCTCAGTGACGCTCAGTTTGGGTTCCGCCAGGGCCACTCAGCTCCTGACCTCATTACAGCCTTGGTTCAAACATGGACAAAAGAGCTGAACTCAAGAGGTGAGGTGAGAGTGACTGCCCTTGACATCAAGGCAGCATTTGACCGAGGATGGCATCAAGGAGCCCTAGCAAAACTGGAGTCAATGGAAATCAGGGGGAAAACCGTCCGCTGGTTGGACACATACTTAGCGCAAAGGAAGATGGTTGTGATTGTTGGAGGTCAATCATCTGAGCTCCAGGACATCACTGCAGGAGTTCCTCAGGGTAGTGTCCTAGACCCAACCATCTTCAGCTGCTTCATCAATGACCTTCCTTCACTGCACTGCAGCCTCACAGCTCCAGGGACCCGGGTTCAATTCTGGGTACTGCCTGTGTGGAGCTTGCAAGTTCTCCCTGTGTCTGCGTGGGTTTCCTCCGGGTGCTCCGGTTTCCTCCCACATGCCAAAGACTTGCTGGTTGATAGGTTAATTGGACATTATAAATTGCCCCTAGTATAGGTAGGTGGCAGGGAAATATATAGGGACAGGTGGGGATGTGGTAGGAATGTGGAATTAGTGTAGGATTAGTATAAGTGGGTGGTTGATGGTCGGCACAGACTCGGTGGGCCGAAGGGCCTGTTTCAGTGCTGTATCTCTAAAACTAAAAAACGTAAGGTGGGGATGTTCGCTGATGATTGCACAATGTTCAGCACCATTCATGACTCCTCAGGTACTGAAGCAGTCCGTCTAGAAATGCAGCAAGACTTGGACAATATCCAGGCTTGGGCTGATAAGTGGCAAGTAACATTCTTGCCACACAAGTGCCAGGAAATGACCATCTCCAACAAGATGGAATCGAACCATCGCCCCTTGACATTCAATTGCATTACCATCGCTGAATCCCCCACTATCAACATCCTAGGGGCTACCATTGACCAGAAACTGAACTGGAGTAGCCATATAAAACCATGGTTACAAGAGCAGGTCAGAGGCTAGGAATCCTGTGGCGAGTAACTCACCACCTGACTCCCCAAAGCCTGACAAGGCACAAGTCAGGAGTGTGATGGAATACTCTCCACTTGCCTGGATGGGTGCAGCTCCAACAACACTCAAGAAGCTCGACACCATCCAGGATAAAGCAGTCCGCTTGATTGGCACCCCATCTACTCCCTCCACCACCAACGCACAGTGGCAGCAGTGTGTACCATTGACAAGATGCACTGCAGCAACGCACCAAGGCTCCTGAGACAGCACTTTCCAAACCAGCCACCTCTACCAACTGGAAGGAAAATGGCAGCAACTGCATGGGAACACCACCACATGCAAGTTCCCCTCCAAGTCACACACCATCCTGACTTGGAACTATATCGCCATTCCTTCACTGTCACTGGGTCAAAACCCTGGAACTCCCTTTCTAACAGCACTGTGGGTGTACCTACCCCACATGGACTGCAGCAGTTCAAGAAGGCAGCTCACCACCACCTTCTCAAGGGCAATTAGGGATGGGCAATAAATGCTGGCCTGGCCAACGATGCCCACATCCCATGAATGAATAAAAAAAAAATGTTGGGGAAGATTGGATGGAGTTCTACTTTGGATCTGGCTGTGTTATACCTGACACACTGGTGCTTGAACAACTAAGTTCCATTTCCCAGGCTAACATGTCTTGCTTCATTGAACGTAAAAATTTAAAGAAAAGGTAGGAGGACAGGTTCTGAGTTCCTTGTATTTAATCTTTCAATGTAATGACTGCCTTGTAATTACTTTCCAGTATTGATTGTTTACCCCTGGCCTGTTTATAACAGGTTTACCCTGAAGTAACCAAGGGGTAGGTGTGCTTACAGTAGAAGGGTATCTCTTAATAGGATTGAACTCTTTCTAAATTCAGCCTTCAGTAAGATTTTCTTTCTCCTCACTCACCTACTTTTGGCAAGAGCTATAAAGCAGACATGTGCGCACAACAGTAGCATCGATAACAGCACTGCAATCAGATTTGCTTCGAACAGTAAATAAAATGCTCTGATAAGGACAGGATGATAGGCTGAGCAGGTCTACTCAATCTGCCTAGACAAGAGCTGCATTGCAGCTCTATCCTATTCACAGCCTCAAGTAGAGCAAAATCCACAGGCCTTTTCATGTGCCATCTGCTGCCAGGTATAATCACCAATCACAGTATCACTGATTTTCATTATGTAGATTAGGCAGAATATAAAACAGTAAGCACTATGTTAAGTTGCCTTCATTACAATATTGCTGTCGGGTGGGGGATGGGAGGAAGGGAGAGAATATATTTATTCCTCTTTCCTGCACCTAAGGCAAATTGGGATTGCAATATGAAAAAGAAAAAGCAGAAGATTGTAGATCATCTGTCATTACAAATTCGGTTGGCCTTTCATCAGATTGGTGGCTCTAACTGTGGCTCAACTGTGATTGATTTGCGTTTTAACCCTGGATTGAGATTTAATTCTTAATCCTTTCTATTCTATTGAAAAGGTTTGGATGTTGTCCTCAGTGTAAAATGGGAAGCCTTTCACCTAACAAGAATTTACATAAATATGTCCATACTCAGTCACAACCAAATAGCATTTCATTAGGTACCTTGTAAGTCATTTGTGAGGAAAACAAAATTCATATTTTATCCTCGCCCCATGCCGCCAATGGAGGGTGATCACAAATCTAACCTCTCTGTACAATATTCCCAGATCTTCACTGTGTGCATTAAGTTTGGGACTACAGTTTTAGACTGTAGCATTAAGACCCCATTTAAACAGGGAAACTTCACCAGGCCCCTTTGTACATGCAGACTTCTCCATACCTCCTTTTAAATCAAGGCCTTGCTTTCTGAAACTCTCTTCCTAAGCCCGCACCACTTGTCTCCAAGTCTTTAAAAACATCTCTTCAATCTCGCTTTCAGTTGTCTCCCCTAATTCAACGACTGCTACCTGCTTCACTGTGGATTACCTTGAAATGTTTACTATGGTAAACACACTATATAAATGCGGGATACACACACATGTCAAATTAGCTCTATTGTATTATCAGGCTTAATATGCTCTCCAGCTTACTCCCCAGCAATCTCATCTACACTCATTATTTAACAGCAAAGACAAAATTAACATACAGATTCAAAATAATATAATGAAATATAGGAATGTTCAGTCTGGAAAAGACCATTTCAATTCATCTGGCAAGCTCCAAAGTTCAAAACCAGAATCCACAGTTCACTACCTATATACTTCAATTGATTTTCTCACCAAATAGCCATCCAGCTCCCTCTGAAAAGAATGTTGATATTGACATTTTTTTTTAAACATGCCGCTGTTAGTGAAACTCATTAAAGGTGAAACCTCCTGTGCCACATCCCACTGGTGAAACTCGTTCTTTATCTAAATGGGTCTTGACTCTAGTATTCTCTCTTTAGAGATTAATTTTCCACTGTACATATTTGATTACCAAGCCTTATACTTCAGGCTTTATTCACTTAGACAAAAAATAAAATCAGAAATTTCCAAGTGTTTCCCTTGGCGACAAAAAATTTGACAGTACAGTATTTCAGCCTTGTGTCTCACTACCAGATATTGATTATTGTTTCTCTGTAATGTTATACAGTATTGTTTAATTTGGCTCAAACCCATTCTGGGTTAAGTTCAGTCTTTTTTTTTATTTCCAAAATATACTTTATTCATAAAAATCTGTAAAAATTACATTGCCAAACAGTTTCAAATAGCACCAAAAAATACAAACATTGCAAGGGAGATTAGTTTCCTTCAGTACAATCATGAGTTGCCTCACAACCCTTCCATTTCATTTGTCATGGCATTAACATTTTTACATTTTACAGCAAATGAAAATTTTCCCGATACAGTTCAAGGGGTTTCCCATGGATCCAGCCCCTCGGTTCAGCTTGGTGGGGGGACCTTACACTGTGGTCTTTCCCCATTGAGCCTCTGCTGCGGCTGCCCCAAGCTTTAGTGCGTCCCTCAGCACGTAGTCCTGGACCTTGGAATGTGCCAGTCTGCAACATTCGGTCGTGGACAACTCTTTGCGCTGGAAGACCAGCAGGTTTCGGGCAGACCAAAGGGCGTCTTTCACCAAATTGATAGTCCTCCAGCAGCAGTTGATGTTTGTCTCGATGTGCGTCCCTGGAAACAGCCCATAGAGCACAGACTCCTGTGTTACGGAGCTGCTTGGGATGAACCTCGACAAAAACCACTGCATCTCTTTCCACACCTGCTTTGCAAACACACATTCCAGGAGGAGGTGGGTAACCGTCTCTTCCCCACCACAGCCACCGCGGGGGCATTGCGCGGAGGGGGCGAGACTTCGGGCGTGCAGGAACGATCTGACGGGAAGGGCTCGGTTAAGTTCAGTCATACCTGATCATTCCTATGCCTGAGTGCAGGGTTTCGAAGCAGAAGCAGAATTTTAGTACCCATTTACTAGCAGCACTACTAGAGCAATGCTAATTTGCAAACCTTGTGCTTTTGGTGGAAAGAACACACTTCTATTCAGTAATACAACAAAGTAAGCAGCATGACCCAATTTATATTTAAATTGATATTTGAAAGACCCTTTGGCACATTGATTTTTTTTCGAGGAATTGTTTTCAATAACAATTGGGTCATTATCTTAGTATATGTTAATTTGAAAGCATCCTGAATCAATTAAAAATAAGGAGGCACAGCAAGATTTGTTTTACTACTCGGGGATTTCTGCTGCTACACTATTTTATAATAGGAGAATGATATCATGCAATGCATCATCCATTATTGTGCTGCAAGGATGAATTCTATTTAATATAGCTTATCCCTTTAAGATGACTACAAAATCTAATTGCCATAATTAGTCACATCCTCCTAGGTTAATTGTTATTGGGAAGGGAAGTTTGTATATTGGCATATACTTGCAAACACCTGGTGCTCGGCCAAGAAATCATAAAATGACTGCCCAGATACTTTTAAGCATGCTAGAAGCAAGACTTTATTTTTTATATATCTCTCTCTCTATATATATATATATAAAATATATGTTATGGAATCTTCATGTGTAACTGAGTTCTATACTGCTTGCATTTGAGAGATGGTCTTTGATTTGAAGCTGGGGATTTCCACGTTAAATCCAGGTTAGATAAACAGCCTTGTCACTGAGGAAAAAACAGTTTTTTTTTTAACCAGATTCATGTGACTGGCAGTTTTCAGTTTCAGTTTGTCAAGAAGTCTCTACAGCATGTTAAGCCAGCAAAGAAAAAGCTGTGTGAGTTTTTCAAGAAAACACCAGAGCGTGTGTTAAGCCAGGAAAAAGGCTGTGTGGTTTTCACAAGAAACCAGAGGCAGAGCTTGCTGTTGATTGGTTTTAAAAGAGCCTCCCAGGGCTGCTGAACTATAAAAAGCTGGGAGCTGTTGATTTTAAAAGGACAGGCTCTTTGAATAGGAACCTGTTTCCTGGTAGCCGACCTTTGAAAGTTAAGAGTTGCTACCGTTGTCTTTGGCAATTAAAAGTTATCAGCGGAGCTATGCTATCGGGGCAGTAGTGGGCAAGGCCATATTGGCTCAAGTGACGACAAGACTGAACCGTTAAAGGGAAGATTACATCACTCGCTATCGGCAGGACATTATTACTTCCATATCCGCATCCTGAAGCACTGGACTTGAAAGCCACCTGAGGAAGATCCTGGCTTTGTTGTGCTGTGAGACTGATCAGCGGACTGCAAGAACTTTCCTTGATGCATCTGCTAATTAACTTGTAACCTTTAAGAGATATACATCAATCGTGATTTAACTGTTCGTTCATGTTTAATTTATGTTGGTTTTGGTTTGAGTATTAAAGTGAAATTTATAAAAGTGAAATCTGTTCATTTGGTTCTTGGATTCACAAAGTGGGGTCAGATGGCAGATTCAATTTGTTTTGTTTGTTGGTGGTCCTCACTATATATAGATATATAAAAAACCAGTAGGTTGCCTGAGACATTGCTCATGGGTAGGGCAAGACTTGTACTGCAATTTTGATGTTTACTTCTGTCCTGATACGGTCTAAATATTAAGTTTTTCATCTCTTTTTAAATAATTCTGAAACTTGAGTTCTAATATATGTAATTATATATAGGTCCTGCCTTACTACCTTAAGTTCTTGAGGAAGTAACATGGAGGTTGGATGAAGAAGGTCCTGCATTGTATATCTTGACTTCCATAAAGCATTTGGTAAAGTACTGCAGACAGTGATCAGAAAAATATAGATCTCTGGGGATGGTGGGGTAGTTATTATATTGAATAGGTATCCACACTTACATGACAGTAGTTGCGACACACCAGCAGCAGTCCAAACTTGGGGTCCTCTTCACAGGCAGGCTCTTTATTCTCCGCCAGGAACATTGATATGAGGCCTGACACCCAATACATGGGGAGCCTTGGGCTGCACCTTTCAGATGTTGGGGTGGGCTGGGGGGTTGCGAATAATGTTCCCATTTCTAAGACCCCTTCTGAAAGAATTAATGATGGAAAAACAAATTAAAAATAAAATTCATGGGAAGTCGTCTTTCTCAGCTGACTGCCAAGGAAGTAAATTTGGCAATCTTGTATCAATTCCTGTTGACATAAACTCAGAATACAAAATAATTTGGTACAAATTAGTACTAAATTATAAACCTATATTTGGAAAGGCCATGAGAATATTAGTGTTGGAAATAAGAAATGTCACACTGGTGTACAAAGAGGTGCTCTCCTGATGTTGAGGTTAAGGAATATTGTTGAAGTCGTAAAAGATTTATTCAGCTTCTAAACATCGCCATACTTGGCATAAGAACAGAAGAAATCATGGAACAAGATAAGATTATTCAACCAATCGAGTCCATTTCTTCCACACATTACATACATTCTGCTACATTCATTCTATTCTTCCATTCCAGGGACTCTAGCCGTTCATCTTAGTTTAGTTTAGTTTAGAGATACAGCACTGAAACAGGCCCTTCGGCCCACCGAGTCTGTGCCGACCATCAACCACCCATTGATACTAATCCTACACTAATTCCATATTCCTACCACATCCCCACCTGTCCTATATTTTTCCCTACCACCTACCTATACTAGGGGCAATTTCTAATGGCCAATTTACCTATCAACCTGCAAAGTCTTTGGCATGTGGGAGGAAACCGGAGCACCCGGAGGAAACCCACGCAGACACAGGGAGAACTTGCAAACTCCACACAGGCAGTACCCAGAACTGAACCCAGGTTGCTGGAGCTGTGAGGCTGCGGTGCTAACCACTGCGTCTCTTGAGTAAAAGTTCTCCTTATGCTCCTCAAAGATTTCAGCCAAACATGATAATCCCTATTAAAACTTAAATTTGGTGTTAGTTCAGGCTTGACCATTTGTCTTCTCAATGATTAGATTTCCATAGTCCAGCATTTCAAAAACCACCATGTTCAATACGATATTTGATATCTGTACTTATCATGATACCCTTGAGACACTCACAAGAAGTGCAGCGATTAAAATACAGAACCAAACTGAAGAATGATAAAAAATTAGAACAATTTTAAAAGACTGGTACATTTGTTGCTAACAAAATGGAGGACAGGTCACATGAGCTATACCAACTCCCGCACTAAAATCCACATCCATGCCTACTAGAACTGAAAACAATTAATCATGTCTGCATAGAAATGAGTCAGTTTATCACATAAATGTTAGCTAAACACAAAACAAGCTAAGACAAAGGCAATGCCCAGACTAAACGGGTGGAATCTTATAAGTGCCGCGGCGTTCACAACGGCGGGACTGGAAGTTGTCGTAATTTCCGCTTTCACCACAAATCCCATTTCCCCACACAATTTTGTATTTAAATGAGCTGTGCGATGATGGACATGGGGAACATGTGGGATCATGCAGCGGGGCAGCCTTTCATTGGTGGAACCCGCCATCACTGCCCCAAGCACCATGATCACCACAGATATAAAACATTCTGTACATGCAGCCTCAAGGATCAACAGCCATCCTTTCATGTAACTATCTTCAGACTAACAAATTGAAGCTTTTACTTAAATCAAAATGTTTTTGGTTCCCTTATTTTGTGAAAGTCACCACCAACTTCACATCATTTATTTTGCCTGCATTAAAAGTGAGTCAGATGTCAATCAGTACCCTCAATTTGCCCCACAGTTTCCAAACGTTGACAGCACTCATCCCTCCCTTTAGGTCCTTGCCAAATATCTTCACACAGTACTGATCTAATCCACCCACCACCCCCGCAGCCGACAAAATGCATCTTCACCATCAACATCGACCATTCAACAACCTGGATGCTCCACTCCACCCTCCCCTGCTCCTCCACGCACCCAATCACCCCTTCCTTCCCGACTACTCTCCCTTGCCCTACCATGTAGACCCAGCTGCATCCCGAGATGATTCACCCTTGCCGAGCTTGGAGGATAACATCCATTCCAATGCTGTCATTAGTTTAGCGGATGAGTTAAAGAGAGAAGAGCATAGTCCTGCAATTCAACTGCACAAATCCGACTGTTGCACGCCTCGTTGAAACATTTGTGAACGTCGTTCGCCGTTCACTTAATCTGGCAGGTAGGACTAAATTGTAACTATGTTTAGGGTAATAAGTATTCATGTTATTTAAATGAACACAAAGCTGCAATCCGCCACTATGCTGGGGGAATCCCGGAATGCCGTGAACCTGCCGTTGGCTTAACTCTGCTAAAATATCCCGCCATCGGGAATCCAAGAAAGCACCTCCCACCTAATTATATCACTCCGATATATTGGTTTTCCACCAAACCCCCTGTGCGGACAGCATAAAATTCCCCTCCCCAGCTACCCTTCACCACAACAGACTGTGAACAGCCCTCATATTTTCAAAATGGGGCCACCAAAAGCGATTGTACCAGCCCATCAAGAACTAAAACCTAAAGTCACATGGGATAAACTAACACTTATAAGTTCACCTTTAAAGGTAAGCATTCTTGAAGAACAAAGGGGTCTTATCCAGTTTAGAACATAAGTCATCAACATCAGTCTGAGCTCTCCAGTCACACAGTCAACATCAAAAGCCATCTTGAGAGAGAGAGAGAGAGAGATCAGTTCCAGCGAACACTGTTGAACCCTGCTGAGACACGTTGAAAGCCTACTGCAGCAGAGAAAAGACAGTGCCTTTAAGCCACTCCTGCACCTGTGAGAACTGAAGTAAACAATCAACACATTCTACAAACTGAAGTGAACTGCCAGAAGACTTCAGCAACCCAGCAAATACAAGACAACCTGCAAACAGGCCTGTAACTTTAAAACTCACCTTCCAAGAGGATCCCACAGGTTTTTTCCTGAAACAACGAACTTTTACACCTTGAACTCTCAACACCTCTTACACTTTCCCTTCTATCTGTCTTCTCTTGTGTACACATGTGAGAGTGAATGCATGTATGCATGGGTGGTGTTGCGAATATTTTTGAGTGATGAATATTGTTCTCCTGTTCAATCTTCTGTTTTAAACCTAGGAGAAGACCCATCACTGTCTGTTTATTTGGTAAACAAAACATAGTAATATAAAAACACTGTCTGGTCGGTGGGAGGTGAAAAATGAAAAACAGCCATGCCATCACCATTTTTGAACAAATACTTACCTAGCCATTTCTACAGATAATAACAGTATTAACTGCTTTACCTGCAAGAATATTCCACATATCTACTACTGTGAGAAAAATAATTATTTCCAATTTAAAGTCTTTCTTGAGGTCTGTTAATATTGTACTTGTGATTGACCTGAAACAATAGAATCATTGAACCAAAGAAAAATTACAGCACAAAAAGAGGCCATTCAGCCCATCGTGTCTGTACCAGCTGAAAAAACTAGCCGCCCATTCTAATCCCAGCTTCCAGCACCTGGTCCGTTGCTTTGCAGGTTCCAGCATTTCAGGTGCAGGTTCAAGTATCTTTTAAAATAGTTGAGGGTTTCTGCCTCCACCAACGATCCGGGCATGTCCCGTCTAATCCTTCTAGCAATCACCTTAAATCTGGGCCCCCTGGTAATTGACTTCTCCGCTAGGGGAAACAGGTCCTTCCTGTCTACTCTATCTAGGTCCCTCATAATTTTGTACACCTCAATTAAGTCATCCCTCAGCCTCCTCTGTTCTTAGGAAAACAACCCTAGCCAATCCAATCTTTCCTCATAGATGCAATTTTCCAGCTCTGACAACATTCTTGTCAATCTCCTCTGTACTCTCTCCATTGAAATTACGTCCTTCCTGTAATGTGGTGACCAGAACTGTACTCAATACTCCAGCTGTGGCCTAAACTGTGTTTTGTACAGTTCCTGCATTACATCCTTGCTTTTGTATTCTATACCTCGGCCAATAAAGGAAAGCATTCCATATACCTTCTTCACCACGTTATCTACCTGTCCTGCCACCTTCAGGGACCTGTGGACACGCACTCCAATGTCTCTCAATTCCTCTATCCCTCCCAATATCCTCCCATTTATTGTGTATTCCCTTGCTTTGTTTGCCCTCCCCAAATGCATTACCTCACACTTCTCTGGATTGAATTGCATTTGCCACTCTTCCGCCTACTCAACCAAACATTGATATCATTCTGGAATCTACAGCTATCCTCTTCACCAACAACTGCACAGCCATTTTTGGGTCATCTGCAAATTTTCCAATCATGCCTCCCACATCTAAGTCCAAATCATTAATATATACCACAAACAGCAAGGGACCCAACACTGAGCCCTGTGGAACGCCACTGGAAAATGCTTTCCATTCACAAAAACATCCGTTGACCATTACCCTTTCTTTCCTGTCACTGAGCCAATTTTGGATCCAACTCGCCACATTCCCCTGTATCCCATGGACTTTTACTTTTCTGACCAGTCTGCCATGTGGGACCTTGTCAAACGCCTTACTAAAATCCATGTAGACAACAGCCACTGCATTACATTCATCAATCCTCCTTGTTACTAACTCAAAAAAATCAATTAAGTTAGTAAGATACGACCTTCTCTTAACAAATCCATGCTGACTCTCCCTGATTAATCCTTTCTAAGTGACAGTTTATCTCAGAATTGATTCTAATAATTTGTCCACCACCGAGGGCAGACTGACCAGCCTATAGTTATTTGGCCTATTCCTCGCACCCTTTTTAAACAATGGTACAATGTTCTCAGACCTCCATCCAGCCCTGGTGATTTATCCACTTTCAAGGATGTCAAACCTTCTAGTACTTCCTCTCTCATTATGCTTATTATATCTAATATTTCACACTCCTCCTCTTTAACTACATTGGCTGCATCATCCCTCTCCTTTGTGAAGACTGAGACAAAATACTCATTAAGAACCCTGCCCACATCTTCTGCATCCATGCATAAGTTACCTTGTACATCTCTGTTATGCCCTATACTTTTAATGTATTGATAAAACATCTTTGGGTTTTTCTCGATTTTACCTGCCAATATTGTTTCATGTCCTCTCTTTGCTTTCCTAGTTTCCTCTTTTACTTCACCCCTGCACTTTCTATACTCCTCTAGGCTTTCTAAAGTGTTAAGTTGTTTGTGACTGTTATGTACTTTCTTTTTCTGCTTTATCTTGTATGCTTTACCTATATGCTTCTAGATAACCAGGGGGCTCTAAATTTGGCAGTACCACCCTTTTCTTTGTGGGGACATGTCTGCACTATACCCATAGAATTTCGCAATGATCTGGTCAATCGCAGGTAGCCCTCACTTTAATGGATCCAAACGTACACAAGTGGAAAAATCACAAAATATACTTACAGGACTAAAATGGATATTGTTAATTACCTTCAAAATAAACTTAGATGAAACATCCGGCAAATATATTGCATCTTATTTCTCCAACAATATTAACCAAAATAAGAATGACAGAAAATCACTGAATTAATAAGTGTTTTCCTGCAATTTAACTGAAAAAAGTGCTGATCTCACCAATGTTTGTTAACACAGAGATAAAAAGACTATGACACATTAAGTATTGGCATATATACTGTGGTGCACAAATCATACAAACCATCATTCAAGATCCTATTTGCTAAGCTTGGAATCTTGTTTAAACAAAAGATGCCCAACACGTGGTATTCCAAACAAGGCCTTGCTTGACTGAAAAGACAGTGTGAAGTGCTGCCAATTGCAGCACTGAAAAGTTAAAAGGTACAATAGGAATGCCAAGCAAGTATGTTGAAAACAAATCAAATACTGCTTTCAGTTGTGGCGATTGTGAATGGGGCATGCTGGAAACAACATGAAGTGGACAGCAGCATAAACTACATAAGCTTCAGCAGATTTGCCATTGTATATTTTTTATAGGGCATATTATCATCCCAGTGGTATGCTTAATTCCTAGAATTCACTCGAACAACTCTATTGCAATGCTGCCATATTGACTGCAAGCCTGTATAACAGCAAATGTCATATCCACTGCATCGCAAAACTATACAAAGTGCCCATTATAATTGTACTGTACTTTAATTGTTAAATTTTTAAATGGGGAAATTTGTTAAACAATTAATTGCCATCATCATATCACTGATCATATATGACGTTCTCTTTTAATTCTACCTATATGGATTCTTGCAGGGCACTTCGCTAATGCTCAGGATGGGGAATCTGTTACCTTTACTTATTACAATATGCCTTTACCTCCAACCTTTGTGATATTGGGTATATCTGCAAGTTTGTGATAACAAGTTTATTCCACCCTTTAACTTTGGCCATAAAGCAACACCTGGGCACTGCATTAAAAAAAATTGGGCGAGGAAGATTGCACACCCATACCAGAGCACACCTGATTTTATATCCAGGAGGAAATCTGCCTCAGTGTGGCTCCAAACCTTTTGGTTTTCATTTCTAACCTCGAACTGTAGGCTTTTTGCATCTCCATTTTCTTATATTTCCTTGGCTTCAGTCTCTCACCTTCTCAGCAGTTTCCAAGTTCTTTTGTTTTTATTTTTCACTGTCTGACCGAGGTGATCTTTTACATCATCTAACGGTTTCTTGCTTTTCTTTTAAGTGGGTTACAGGTCATTCAACTCACTAACTTGCTCTCTGTGACTGCAGTGCCCATTGTTCCCTTCCTCTTTATTTTCTGATTCTACGGAAATTCTAGTTTATCTTTCAGTTCTCAGGTCTGGTGAAGAGTTTTGTTCAAAACATAAAGGTATCTTTTCTCTCTGAAAGAAATTTCAAAGTTGCCCTCTGATTGTGTTAATTTTATTTATTCTCCTCGCCCCAGGACATGAATAGAACATGGCACATTTCTGTTTTACAGAAATTATTCTAATTAGTTGAATCAGAAACAAAAGGATAAGTGGATTACAGGTCATTCAACCCATTAACTTGCTCTCTGTGACTGCAGTGTTCGTTGTTCTGCTCCTCCCTATTTTCTGATTCTACTGAAATGCTAGTTTATCCTTCAATTCTTAGTTCTAGTGAAGGGTTCTGTCCAAAACATTGACTTATCTTTTCACTCTAAAAGAAATGTCAAAGTTGCCTTATGATTGTGTTAATGCTATTTCTTCTCCTCTCCCCAGGATATGAACGGAACATGGCACATTTCTGTTGCAGAGAAATTATTCTAATTAGCTGAATCAGAGATAAAAGGACAAGTGACTGCGTTGGAGTAGTCAGACGTATGATGTGTATTCATTCACCTTTATTATTCGAACAAAGATTTTCCATTCAGGGAACTAATGCTGCCATTATTTATTTTTCCTTAGAAGTAACTTTGACTTCAGAAGTAATTAATTGGCTGGGAAGCACCATTCTGAGGATGTGACAGCACTATATAAATACAAGTTTTTTCTTTTTTTCTATCTTTCCCTGATAAATATTATATCTGCTCAAGATTCTCACTCCTTATGTGATGTCATCAAGTTTCAGCCCTCCACTAACCCAAATATTTGCATGAATTTTGTTAATATGATCAATTAAAAATTCATCAATACAGGTCAAGCTCAGAGAGCAGCCTCCAGGCAAAACAACACTGCTGTGGCTAGCTTAGAAACTGACACCAGCTACATCAGTGATTTTCTCCCTGCCAAAGTCTGCTTTTTCTTGAAAACTAGATTTTAAATAAGCTTAGTGATATAATTGTGAAAAAGTGAAATCCTGTTATCTCCCTAATCTTGGGTGCTGTGGAGAATTGTAGCACCTCTATCACCATCCTGGCTGAGATCAGTTAACTTATCGCACACAGATCCAGGATCAAACATGGAACCATCTTGTTTTGTATGAACTCCCCAAAGGCTCAGCAGAGACAATCAGCGTTGATTACATTATATGGAACTAACAGTCTTTTTGCTTTGCCACATTTCTGTAATCTTGTCTCTTTTCGATGCCTGTGGATGGCTCCCAGGCACTCCCCATCCTGCTGACTGTGCTGTTTAAAGCAGCCACTAAAGGGTGCATAATAGGAGCTCCTGGCAATTTACTCCCTGACTTTCCCTTCCATTGGGGAAGCACTTTTCCCCATACTTATTCCTCCCTCATCTATCAATACAGCTGAGATAAGTGTGAAAAATGCCACATCCTGCCATTCCACAGAACAATGTGTTGGTGAACAATGGAACTAACAGTTCTATAGTTTTTTTGCACCATTTTTAATGGTGACCTCCAGTTTTCTCTGCTTTTTGTAATACCTCAGATGCTTTACACCCTTCCAAATATTGAAAGAGAGGAATCTGGATGAGAACTAGTTACACCACAACCTCCTTATGGATATATTTGCCTATGCCATTCCATTTCTCGATCAGGTTAACCTGCATACTTGACAGTGTGCAAAGGGTTCTGGTTATTGGCTACATTTCAACTTGTATATAAGAGCTCTCTTTTAAATTCTTTTCTGCAATGCTGCTGCAGTTTTCTGAGGGAAATTATTATTGGCCAATGTACATCTTTTACAAAATTGTTTGTGTACCCACGATGTCCTCCGGGAAGTGAATAGAATTTTAAGTTAATCTCCTGTTACATAGAAGCGATTTTGTAATTTTTTTTCTCCTTGGGTCTCCACATTTTGTTGGATGAGGGAATCAACAAAATAGCAATATGCCAAGGTAGTACTCACCTGCCAGTTTTCCTTCACTCGCTAAGGTGATCAGTATTTGGTTGGCAGTTCCTCCTACTGGTGTTGCTGAGGTTGTGAACTCTCTGTGTAAGATGTCACAGCAGTTAGCCAATGTTCAATCACTGGCACACAGCTAACTGGTACTCTGCCCTGCTATCCTATCATATTACCCTTCAATTTGCCTTCTGTAAGTTTCATTTTAAAGTTAAATTTTGAAAAAGGCCAAAATAAAATTCCAGTCCACTCAGAAATGAACAAAACTTAAAGGGGACATCTATTTACAGTATGTCACATATGCTACAGGGGTTGGATTATTCAATTTTGCCCTATTAAAAATACACATCTTGAAATGAAGATGACCACAACACACAAGCATAGGAAAGCACCGAATATGCAGTGTTTTTGGGAGTGGTTCCGTAGACCAATGCATGAAGTGCATTTCAGTCTCATGCATCATTTAGCCATCATCGCCCCTTTACCAGCTGTTGCTAGTTGACTTTGCTGCATCAACACTTCTTGCTGTTAACACTCTTGTGAAGTATAAAACACACACATTCTAGATGTCAGTGCCCTAAGGGAATATTATAAAACTCTGCTTCAGAGATATTGCAAATTGGAATAAAAGCCAATGAAAAATAGATTATCCTTTTTGGTAGATTGACCTATACACATTAGGTAGGAAATAGATCAAGCAAGGACAAGATCAGATTCCATTTTAGAAAATGAATGGTCAATTCTAATCTATATAGAATGACTAAAGGTATTGAGAGATCCATTTAGAATCATTTTGGTAACAGAGATCTCAAAAGCCACTTGACCAAAAAGAATGAATATGGACTCCCTGCCTTCTCAAGTCAGAGACAGGAACCAGCAGTTAATTGATGAATAACCAATAAATTATCAGGTGATATACTTTGGATTAACAAAACTACCTATCGGCTGAAAATCTAAGGCAGTGGTTCTCAAACTTTTTTGGTTGAAGGAGCCCTTTTCAAATGGATTAATAATCACAGACCCTCAATCTAAATTATAATATAATAGTCATAATGGGAAAGCCTTGCATGTAAAGTGTATTTTAATAATGCTTTGAAGAAAACAGGTAATTACTTAGAGTAGCAGTTTGAAGATTATTTCACTGAAGTAGACAGTGATGAGACAGATCAGACAAACCAGAGGTAAAGGATAAGTGTAGCTCCAATAACTTTCTAATGTATGCCAACTGCACTGCTTTTAATGGGGTTAAAGGTCAGGTATTTATGCCATTAACAGGCAATCAATTTACAGATCACATCCAATATTAACAGCTATTGGCCAAGTCAGTATTAACAGCAGTCTCACCCTATTTGGACCTATTTAGATGTTCAACAGGCTCAAAGCAGGTTACTATTTTATTTTTAAAAACTTTCCATAAATAGGCGAGTTTCCTCGCCTCCAATTCTATTACAGACTACTCATTTGAATGTGACATTTTCGGGAATATTTTACAGACTGGTTTCTCAGTCTTATTCAATCATTCAAAGAATTTACATTATTGCAATGTGGTGGAAGATTTAAGTACATCCTAACTGCTCGCTTTTCCACAATTACAAGAATCAAACCAACAAGCGATTAATATAAACAAAAAAAGATGGAAATACTCAGCAGGCCAGGCACTGCATAAGTTCAACTGGAATGCACTGAAGTATCACATCAGTAGCTAGCTTCCCATCTCCCTTTCTCTCCTGTCGAAAGTAAATGTGAGACTCACCACTGAAAACCATTTCAGCCAAGGCACCCATGATCGCGTAGAAGGCCAAGTATTCAGGAGCTTCAGGAGTGGACATCTTGCCAGCTACTCATACAGGACTAATGCTAACTACTGTTCATTTATACAAAGTGGGCGGCTTGCCTTTTTCTCTTCCTCCCCTTTTCCTCCTTGTGTTTTTTTCTCTCTTTTGCCCACTGGAGAGATTATTCCACAGACCCCATGGAAAGTCTCTAAGGACCCCCAAAGGTCTGCAGATTCCATTTTGAGAACCACTGATCTAAGGGATTGTTATAAAACTATTGTTGTAGTCTGATTGACAACTGGCATGAAAAACTTGTATCAAGGTGATGAATTGTAATGTAGCATGTTGAATTGAATTTAGTACACTGCTCTGAGGAGCTGTCAATCAATACCTGCTGGTGCCACAAAATTAGCCTGTATAATGGAGAGATAAGATGGCTGAAAAGCTTTTCCAGAATCCAAAGCTAGTTTTCAAAGATGAAAGGTATTTCCTTACTGCTCAAATAATTCCTCACAATTGAATCCCTGAATGCAACAGACCATTTCCAGACCTGGTAGGCAAACTGTTAACCTGCTTCAAGGCCTGTTCACTGTTCCTCTGTAACTGGTGACTGAATGGTAGATGAGAGCAGCATTTTGTTGTGTCCTTGGATTTTCCATGTGGTTAAGTGTCAGTTCTACTGACACGTCCCACAATAGCTTGTCTTAGATCAGCACCCACTATTATGGGGGGTGCAGAAAATAATTTACTAGTCAATCATTAGCAATGCTCCTGCTAATGGTAGCCTGGAAGGTACTGGTCAGGTTTTATTAAGCCTGCATAAAAAAAATTAAAGGTACTGTGCATTGAAAAACTAGCTGCGCACAACAACAAAATTTTAGAGGAACATTGGTCATTAAAGCATATAGGCACAAACAGCCTCAAATCGAAAACTAGGTGAAGTGATTTGGTGCAGCATGTTATTCCCCATGATCAAATGTATGGCAATTTGCTGCCACATTTTTGCATAAGAAGTCTTGGACGCAGTGAAAATGCTGTTTTTGAGCAGATTTGAGCAATAATAAATCAATTGCCATACTAACACTCGTACTAGCATGTACATAACTATATTATCCATCAGAATGAACTACTTTTCTGAACACATTCTGATTCCCTGGGCTCAGCACAAACTAGAACAGGATGCTTCTCACATTTCTAATTAATACCCTTACTTCCAGTTCCTCTGTACCACTCAAAATATTGTACTTTTGTAGTTCAGTGAGAGGAGATATCTTAACATAATATTTTATTTTTCCTGGGCAAAATATTCAAAAGTTATATATAAAAAGGTAATTTTCAAACTGTGAAGTATTTTGGTCAGACCACACCTTGAATATTTTGTCTAGTTCTGGACACTGAGGCATGGTGGAGACACTCAAGTACTGGAGATAGTTCAAAGAGCCACAAATTTGATCCCTAGAGTCAAAAGATCTGAGTGTTAAGAAAGATTGTAAAGCTTAGGCTTTTCTACCTTGAAAGGAGGTGATCTTATTGACCTATAAACTCACAACTTGCATTTACATAGAAAAACATCTCAGCGATTCATAGAGGCTCAAGGTAAATGCACAGTCAAGCATGAATGGATTAAGAGGTGTGACCAAAAGCTTGGTCAAACAGCATGGATTTTAAAGAGGGTTTTAAAGGAAGAAAAGGAGATGGATATGCAAGCATTTAAGGAAAGTGCTCCACAGTGTTGGACTTAGGGGGCTGAAGGGGTAGCCACCAATGGAGGAGTGAATAGGGTGGGAGGACATGCCCAAGATATTGGAGTCAGAGGGAAAAAGAGTTTTAGGGATGGGTTGTAGAACTGGAGGAGTTAGGGAGAGGCAAATTCCTATGTAAGAATTTAAACACAGGGAGAGCTGGGAGTCATCAATATACATGTGAAAGATGGCCCCCATGGCTTTGGATGATGTTGCCAAGGGGAAGCATGTGAATGAGGAAGTCGAGAGGCTAAGGGGATTTTGGGGGACTCTAGAGGTGCAATGCAAAGACAATTCTACATCAATGACACTTCAGCCAAAAGCAGACATTGGAAAATTTCAGGGCTGCCTTTTTAATACATTAAATGTAAGTGTATTGACATGTGTTGCAGATGTTGTAAATGGCAGAATAAGCACAATAGAGAATTTTAAGTAGCATCATATGCGAGCACAATTTGTTGGTAACTATAGTGGAATGGCTGCTGATTCATAGGAGTAGGTCATTTAGCCACTCGAGTCTGTTCTGCCATTCAGTGAGATCAGGGCTGATCTGTGAACTAACTCTATATACCTGCCTTTGCTCCATATCCCTTAATACCTTTGATTAACTGAAATTTTCAATCTCAGATTTAGAAGTAACAAGTGACCCAGCATCAACTGCCACTTGCAGAAGGGTGTTCCAAACTACTACCACCCTTTGTATGTAGAAATGTTTCCCAACTTCACTCTTGAATGGCCTGGCTCTGTGTCCTCTGGTCCTCGATTCTCCAAACAGTGGAAATAGTTTCTCTCTATCTACCCTGTCTGTTCCCCTTAATATCTTGAAAATTTTGATCAAATCACCCCTTAATCTTCTAAATTGCAGGGAATACAACCATAGTTTGTTTAATCTTGCCTCATAATTTAACCCTTGCAGCTCAGGTATCATTCTAGTAAATCTACACTGCAGTCCCTCCAAGGATACTATATCCAGCCTAAGGTGCGGTGGCCAGAACTGAACACAATATTCCAGGTGTGGTCTTGCCAGGGCTTTGTATAGCTGCAGCTTGACTTATAACTCCTTGTATTCTAGTCCTTTGCATATAAAGGACAGCATTCCATTAGCCCTTTTGATTATTTTTTGTACCTGTACACGACATTTTAATAATCTCCCTACATGAAGCCCGAAGTCTCTTTGGACCTCCACTGCTTCTAGCTTTTCACCATTTAGAAAGTACTCTGATCCACCATTTTAGGTCCAAAGTGGATGACCTCACACTCGCCCATAGTGAAATCCGTGTGCCACAGTTTTGCCCATTCACTTAATCTGTTAATATCTTTCTAATTTTATGCTTCCATCTGCATTGCTTGCAAAGCTACCTATCTTTATGTCATTAGCAAACTTGGATATGTGGTTTTCTATCCCATCATATAATTTGTTAATAAATACAGTGAATATTTAAGCCCCAACACAGATCCTTGCGGGACACCACTAGTTACATGCTGCCAATTAGAGTACCTGCCCCATTATCTCTACTCTCTGCCTACTGCCACTCAGCCAATCTCCTAACCAGGCCAATAATTTGCCCACAATTCCATGAGCTTCAACTTTAGCCAAGAGTGTCTTAAGAGGGACTTTATTGAATACCTTCTGGAAGTTCATATAAATAATATCCAGAGACATACCCCTGCCCACTGCTTTAGCCAACTCTTCAAAAATTTCAATCACATTTGTCAGGCATGACCTATCCTTTACAAATCCATGCTGATTCTCTCTGATCGCTTGACAATTTTCAAGGTGTTCAGTCACTCGTTCTTAATTATAGGCTTAAGTAATTTCCCGACAACACATGTTAGGCTAACCAGGATGTAGTTCCCTGGTTTCCCTCTCTCACTATTCTTAAACAGCAGAGTGACATGCAATTTTCTCATCCAGAAGAATGGTTTCGGAATCGAGAGAACTTTGGAAGATCATTGTTAGGGCATCTGCAATGTTCTCACCTACTTTCTTTAAAAAACCCGAGGATGAAAATCATCTGGTCCTGGGGAATTGCCATTCTTTAGTGCCATTATTTTCTGCATTACTATCAATTTGCTCACATTAATTTTGGTGAGTCCCCATCCCTGATTCAAAATTAGTTTCCTTGGGATGCCAGCATGCTATCCTCTTCTACCATAAGCACTGATGGAAAGTAATTTTTTTAACATGTTTGCCATGTCCTTATTTTCATTTATTAAATCACCAGGGGCCCACATTTAACCACCCACTTTTCCTAATATAATTATAAAAGTTTAGTGTGTTGATTTTAGTGTTGTTGCAAGTTTCTTTTTAATACTCCCTATTTATAGCTCTTGCTATCTGTTTTGTCACCCTTTGCTGTTCTTTGTATCTCTCATTCACCAGCATCTGTGCTTTTTATTGCATTTTGTATGCTTTTTCTTTTAGTTTTATGTCGTCTTTTACCCCTTTAGTCATCTTTTTTGGGTCCCTTGAGTGTAAACTGTTTCTGTATCACATTAAATTCCTTTTTGAACACTTCCCATTGATCTTGTGTCATTTTACCTACTAACAGATTTTCCCAGTTTACTGTGGACAGTCACTGCTTCATTTCATTGAAGTCAGCCTTACCTAAATCTAGAATCTTAGTAGCCGTTTCTCTCTTTCAAACACAACATTGAACTCAATCACATTATGGCCGCTATTAGATAAATGCTAATGCACCATTAGACTGTTAACTAAATTTAGCTCATTGCTCATTATTAAATCTAACATGGCCTTTCCCTGCTTGTTCATTCTAGGACATGCTGTTGCAGAAAACTATCCTGAACATACAAGAAATTTGCTGCTTTTCTGACATGAGCTCATCTGCTTATCCCATTCTATATGGAAGTTAAAATCCTTCATCAAGACCACTCTGCCTCTATTACATGCTTGTCTAATCTCTGCATGAATACATTCTGCCACCTCACAGCTGCTACCAGGGACCTGTACACATCTCCCACTCATCTTAAATCCTTTTCTATTTCTTAATTCTACCCATAAAGTCTTCATTACCCGTTTACCTCTCATTATATCATCTCTTAGAGAAATAACTTCATCTATAATTGCCAAGGCTGTCCTTAATCACTCCTCCTTCTCCACCAGATTCCTTATCCTTCATGTAGACCTTTGAATCTGGTATATTCAGTTCCCAGTCCTGACTGTCTTGCAGCCATGCCATGCCATACCATACCATACCCTCCCAATTGAATTTGCACCTAAAATTCATTCAATTTCTTCCTTATACTCTCTCTCTTTGTATAAAGAACACTTATTTGGGCCACACACCTAACCCCTGTCCTTCTGTTCTCATGTTTTACTCACACATTTTTTATTTCTCTCTCCTGGCTCAATCACTTTATATCTTTTATTTTCCCCTTTAGTGACTAAAGCACAATTTATGACTATTACTCTACTCTTTTTATTTGTTTTAGAATTATTTATATTAACCTTTCCACCTGACCCCTAACCCCCATTTACTAATTTAATGTCCTTTTCACCACCCTGTTTATCCTTTCGGCGAGGACTCTGACCCCAGCCTAGTTTAGGAGGAACCCTTCCCAACAGAACAGTTCCTGCCTGTCCCAGTACTGGTGCCAATGTCCCATGAAATGAAACCCCTCTTCCCCAAACCACTCCTTCAGCCATGTGTTCAGCTCCCTAATCTGCTTATCCCTGTGCCAATTTACATGTGACTCAGATACTAATTCACTAGAGGGAAGGAATCCTGATTGCATTGCAGCAGAATGTTGTTGAATATCTTCTCCTGGCATGTTGCTTGAAGGTGATGTACAATAGTTTCATTTATTTTGAGTGGGTTTTCCCTGCCTAAATCCAGGATTGTATGTTGTTACACCCTAATTGCTGCCTTGGCTGAGATCGGCTAGTAGACCAGAGATTAGATCTTCTTTGCGTAGCCCAGACGAAAACAGCCCTGTGCCTTCGCAGATGAAGCCAACTGGGAAGATTTTATAGTGATTTCTATAAAGTCATGCACCCCTTGAATTACATTAATGAGGAAGCACATCAAGCTCCACGTTGCTAGAAAGCTGACAAGACATATTTCTATCTATAAAACACAGGGAGCATTTCTTATCCCTCTGCTTAATGACAACTAGCTTAACTGTCAGCCTAGTGGGCGGCACAGTGGCTAGCCCCATAGCCTCACAGCTCCAGGGACCCGGGTTCGATTCTGGGTACTGCCTGTGCGGAGTTTGCAAGTTCTCCCTGTGTCTGTGTGGGTTTTCGCCGGGTGCTCCGGTTTCCTCCCACATCCAAAGACTTGCAGGTGATAGGTAAATTGGCTGTTGTAAATTGCCCCTAGTGTAGGGAGGTGATAGGGAATATGGGATTACTGTAGGGTTAGTATAAATGGGTGGTTGTTGGTCGGCACAGACTCGGTGGGCCGAAGGGCCTGTTTCAGTGCTGTATCTCTAAATAAAATAAATAGTGGCAGCATTGTTAGAAACGCTTCCTCAAAAATCTTGTTGATGGTGTTACGACAAGGTGAGAAAGAGGTCTAGGGTTCCCTTTCAGTCTTCATCTGGTCTTTCTGTAACAGGGTTTTGTTTTAAACACACTGTTTTTAGCTCCCCCTTGGTGAATCCTTGTTCACTGCTTTCCAATTATAATGCAAAGAAACCGGCACAAACAGATTTTCTTAGGTTTAAAGAAGAAAAGTTGAAATTTATTAAACTTAAACTCTAATTCGGTTAACGCCTACGGATACACGACGTGCCCACGCTAGCATGCATACGCGATACACACATGCAAATAGAGACAGAAAAGAGTAGAAGAAAAATAAAGTGGAAAAGTTTGAGGCAATATCTGAAGAGTTTTTGTTAGGGTTCTTCGAGCTCACTGTAGGATCCTTGATTGTATGTAGATCTTGCTTTTCGTTGGTGCCCAGTATTCTTCTTAAACCTTGTTCCTGTAGGAGACTTTTATCTCTTGGGGTTCATGTGCCTTCAGTGGATTCAGAGGCTTGTGAGAAAGAGATGGGAGCAGACAGGAGAGATCTTCTCAGTACAGGAGCAAACAGACTTTGAGTTCAAACTGTTTGTACAGTTCAGAAAAAACCCAGGTTAGCAAGCAGGTTAGTCATATGACTAACTGGTCTGACCATGGCTTGGGTTGCATCACCGAAGCAGTCTCTGGAATGCTTCTCTTACACACAATACCTGGTGATCAAGATCCATTGTGGGTTGAATGTGTCAGTGAATGGTCCTTTGTCCTTCCAATCACCGTCTGTTAATATGCAAATGTCTTATCCAGCTACGGCTGATCTGTTTAACAAGTCCTTTCTTCCCTCCAGTAACAGTTCAAAGTCAATGTTCATGACAAAATTAATGTCCCCCATTCTTGGCAGGTGGGGCCCTAGTTTGACAATGGCTATAGTTGTACAGCAGAGAGATTCCTTAATCAGTCTTTACTGGAAGACAAACATCCCACACTTTACAACTGGTTCCATAAAGCTTTACTTGATTTTGTTTCGTCATTCTCTTTTGCTCCGATTTTCATTCCTCCTATTTGATACAATCAATAGTGCTTCTTGGAAGACTTGCCAGGTGGTATAGCTGTCAGCCTTGGCTCAGTAGCAGTCAGTACTCAGTAAATTGTGGGATTTGAATGTTAAGAGGTGAGAGTTCAATATCCCTTTCATTGTAGCGCTCGGCTGCCAACTTTAGTGCTTTAACTGGAGATTTATTCCACATTTAAATTATGCCAGAAAAGGGAATTCAGCTTTATCTGGCAGTTGGTCAGTGTGTGTCAGTCTTCTCAATTACATTCCCCACATTTACTTTTAGAAGCACATCACGTAATTTTCACATCGAGCTGTCCAATTCTGATGTGATAATTAATGGCTCCAATCAGTCAGCCTACCATTCAAATCAAGCATTTGGTGCCACTACCAGAGATAGGCCTGCCTTCTTACCTGACAGGCATTCAGTCATCTGTTAAAAAGCTGGATCAGCAGACAACCTAATTAATCTGGTTGCAATATCTACTGTATACCAAAGTCTTGAGAGGCTTAACTAAGTCATTGTTAATTTAGCCCAAATAATAGTCTGCTTCTGAAAGTTTGAAAAGCAATGGGTGAGTTGATAAATGCAGCTAAATAAATAGATGAATACTTTCTTGTCTGTATATAGTGAATGAACAACTGTTTTATCCAAACAACTCACATTTTAGAAAGTTAAGATCAGATATTTTTCAAAAGCAGCAGCTACAATTCTACAATTTTGTGACTGGAGGGCTGTTTCCAGTGTACTTCCGCAGGGCTGGGTCCCCTGCTTTTTGTGGTATATATTAACAATTTGGACATAAATGTAGGGGGCAGACAACACAAAGATGGGCTGTGGTAGCGAGGAGGATAGCTGCAGGAAGATGGTCTGGTCAGATGGGCAGAAAAGTGGCAAATGGAATTCAACCCGGAGAAGTGTGAGGTGATGCATTTGGGGAGGTCAAACAAGTCAAAGGAATACACGATTAATGGGAAAATACTGAAGTGTAGAGGAAGTGAGGGACCTTGGAGTCCATAGATCCCTAAAGGCAGCAGGACAGGTCAATAAGGCATATGGAATCCTTTCATTTATTAGCCGAGGTACAGAATATAAGAGCAGGGAGGTTATGCTGGAACTGCATAAATCATTGGTTCGGCCACAACTGTGTGCAGTTCTGGTCACCTCACTACAGAAAGGATGTAATTGCACTAGAGGGGGTACAGGGGAGATTTACGAGGATGTTGCCGGGCTGGAAAAATGTAGCCATGAGGAAAGATTGGATAGGCTGGGGTTGTTCTCCTTGGAACAGAGAAGGCTGAGGGGAGATCTGATTGAAATGTACAAAATTTTGAGGGGCCTGGATAGAGAACAAAGAACAAAGAACAAAGATAATTACAGCACAGGAACAGGCCCTTCGGCCCTCCAAGCCTGCGCCGATCCAGATCACCTCTCTAAACATGTCGCCTATTTTCTAAGGTTCTGTATCTCTTTTCTTCCTGCCCATTCATGTATCTGTCTAGATACATCTTAAAAGACTCCATCGTGCCCGCATCTACCACCTCCGCTGGCAATGCGTTCCAGGTGCCCACCACCCTCTGCGTAAAGATCTTTCCACGCATATCCCCCCTAAACATTTCCCCTTTCACTTTGAACTCGTGTCCTCTAGTAATTGAAACCCCCACTCTGGGAAAAAGCCTCTTGCTATCCACCCTGTCTATACCTCTCATGATTTTGTACACCTCAATCAGGTCCCCCCTCAACCTCCGTCTTTCTAATGAAAATAATCCTAATCTACTCAACCTCTCTTCATAGCTAGCGCCCTCCATACCAGGCAACATCCTGGTGAACCTCCTCTGCACCCTCTCCAAAGCATCCACATCCTTTTGATAATGTGGCGACCAGAACTGTACGCAGTATTCCAAATGTGGCTGAACCAAAGTCCTATACAACTCTAACATGACCTGCCAACTCTTGTACTCAATGCCCCGTCCGATGAAGGAAAGCATGCCGTATGCCTTCTTGACCACTCTATTTACCTGCGTTGCCACCTTCAGGGAACAGTGGACCTGAACACCCAAATCTCTCTGGACATCAATTTTCCCCAGGACTTTTCCATTTACTGTATAGTTCACTCTTGAATTGGATCTTCCAAAATGCATCACCTCGCATTTGCCCTGATTGAACTCCATCTGCCATTTCTCTGCCCAACTCTCTAATCTATCTATATTCTGCTGTATTCTCTGACAGTCCCCTTCACTATCTGCTACTCCACCAATCTTAGTGTCGTCTGCAAACTTGCTAATCAGTCCACCTATACTTTCCTCCAAATCATTAATGTATATCACAAACAACAGTGGTCCCAGTACGGATCCCTGTGGAACACCACTGGTCACACGTCTCCATTTTGAGAAACTCCCTTCTACTGCTACTCTCTGTCTCCTGTCGCCCAGCCAGTTCTTTATCCATCTAGCTAGTACACCTTGGACCCCAAGCGCCTTCACTTTCTCCATCAGCCTGCCATGGGGAACCTTATCAAACGCCTTACTGAAGTCCATGTATATGACATCGACAGCCCTTCCCTCGTCAATCAACTTTGTCACTTCCTCAAAGAATTCTATTAAGTTGGTAAGACATGACCTTCCCTGCACAAAACCATGTTGCCTATCACTGATGAGCCCATTTTCTTCCAAATGGGAATAGATCCTATCCCTCAGTATCTTCTCCAGCAGCTTCCCTACCACTGACGTCAGGCTCACCGGTCTATAATTACCTGGATTATCCCTGCTACCCTTCTTAAACAAGGGGACAACATTAGCAATTCTCCAGTCCTCCGGGACCTCACCCGTGTTTAAGGATGCTGCAAAGATATCTGTTAAGGCCCCAGCTATTTCCTCTCTCGCTTCCCTCAGTAACCTGGGATAGATCCCATCCGGACCTGGGGACCTGTCCACCTTAATGCCCTTTAGAATA
Source organism: Heterodontus francisci (assembly GCF_036365525.1). Lineage (NCBI taxonomy): Eukaryota > Metazoa > Chordata > Chondrichthyes > Heterodontiformes > Heterodontidae > Heterodontus > Heterodontus francisci. The sequence continues at coordinate 39,431,079 of NC_090378.1, forward strand.
CCCAACCCTTCCTCCCTCCTTATGCCGACTTGACCTAGAGTAATCAAACATCTGTTCCTAACCTCAACATCCGTCATGTCCCTCTCCTCGGTGAATACCGATGCAAAGTACTCGTTTAGAATCTCACCCATTTTCTCTGAGTCCAAGCATAACTTTCCTCCTTTGTCCTTTAGTGGGCCAATCCTTTCTCTAGTTACCCTCTTTCTCCTTATATATGAATAAAAGGCTTTGGGATTTTCCTTAACCCTGTTTGCTAAAGATATTTCATGACCCCTTTTAGCCCTCTTAATTCCTCGTTTCAGATTGGTCCTACATTCCCGATATTCTTTCAAAGCTTCGTCTTTCATCAGCCGCCTAGACCTTATGTATGCTTCCTTTTTCCTCTTAGCTAGTCTCACAATTTCACCTGTCATCCATGGTTCCCTAATCTTGCCATTTCTATCCCTCATTTTCACAGGAACATGTCCCTCCTGAACGCTAATCAACCTCTCTTTAAAAGCCTCCCACATATCACATGTGGATTTACCTTCAAACAGCTGCTCCCAATCTACATTTCCCAGCTCCTGCCGAATTTTGGTATAGTTGGCCTTCCCCCAATTTAGCACTCTTCCTTTAGGACCACTCTCGTCTTTGTCCATGAGTATTTTAAAACTTACGGAATTGTGATCACTATTCCCAAAGTAGTCCCCTACTGAAACTTCAACAACCTGGCCGGGCTCATTCCCCAACACCAGGTCCAGTATGGCTCCTTCCCGAGTTGGACTATTTACATACTGCTCTAGAAAACTTTCCTGGATGCTCCTTACAAATTCTGCTCCATCTGGACCTCTAACACTAAGCGAATCCCAGTCAATGTTGGGAAAATTAAAATCTCCTATCACCACCACCCTGTTGCTCCTACATCTTTCCATAATCTGTTTACATATTTGTACCTCTATCTCACGCTCGCTGTTGGGAGGCCTGTAGTACAGCCCCAACATTGTTACCGCACCCTTCCTATTTCTGAGTTCTGTCCATATTGCCTCACTGCTCGAGTCCTCCATAGTGCCCTCCTTCAGCACAGCTGTGATATCCTCTTTGACCAGTAATGCAACTCCTCCACCCCTTTTACCTCCCTCTCTATCCCGCCTGAAGCATCGATATCCTGGGATATTTAGTTGCCAATCATGCCCTTCCCTCAACCAAGTCTCAGTAATAGCAATAACATCATACTCCCAGGTACTAATCCAAGCCCTAAGTTCATCTGCCTTACCTACTACACTTCTTGCATTAAAACAAATGCACCTCAGATCACCAGTCCCTTTATATTCATCATCTGCTCCCTGCCTGCTCTTCCCCTTAGTCACACTGACTTCATTATCTAGTTCCTTACAGGCTTTTGTTACTACCTCCTTACTGTCAACTGACCTCAATTGGTTCCCATCCCCCTGCCACATTAGTTTAAACCCTCCCCAACAGCGTTAGCAAAAGCACCTCCAAGGACATTGGTTCCAGTCCGGCCCAGGTGTAGACCGTCCAATTTGTAATAGTCCCACCTCCCCCAGAACCGGTCCCAATGTCCCAAAAATCTGAACCCCTCCTTCCTGCACCATCTCTCAAGCCACGCATTCATCCTGACTATTCTTTCATTTTTACTCTGACTATCACGTGGCACTGGTAGTAATCCTGAGATTACTACCTCTGAGGTCCTACTTTTTAACTTGGCTCTTAACTTCCTAAACTCTGCTTGTAGGACCTCATCCCGTTTTTTACCTATATCATTAGTGCCTATGTGCACAATGACAACTGGCTGTTCACCCTCCCCCTTTAGAATGTTCTGCAGCCGATCTGAGACATCCCTGACCCGTGCACCTGGGAGGCAACATACCATTCGGGAGCCTCGTTTTCGACCACAGAACCGCCTATCTACTCCCCTTACAATCGAATCCCCTACGACTATAGCCCTTCCACTCTTTTTCCCGCCCTTCTGAACAGCAGAGCCAGCCACGGTGCCATGGACCTGGCTACTGCTGCCTTCCCCTGGTGAGCCATCTCCCTCAACAGTATCCAAAACGGTATACTTGTTTTGGAGGGAGATGACCGCAGGGGACTCCTGCGCTACCTTCCTGCTCTTTCTCTGCCTTTTGGTCACCCATTCCCTTTCTCCCTCAGCAATCCTAATCTGCGGTGTGACCAATTCACTAAACGTGCTATCCACGACCTCCTCAGCATCGCGCATGCTCCAAAGTGAGTCCATCCGCAGCTCGAGAGCCGTCATGCGGTCTAACAAGAGCTGCAGCTGGACACACTTCCTGCACGTGAAGGAGTCAGGGTCATCAGCCATGTCCCTGAGCTCCCACATTGAGCAAGAGGAGCATGATACGGGTCTGAGATCTCCTGCCATTTTTAATCTTAAGTTTAAACTTAGTTAAATGAAAAAGGAACTAAAAGTTTTTACCAATCACAATAAAACCAGAGAAATCGAAAAAGCCTTACCTTATAAACACCCCACCGAGTCCTTTTTTTTTGGTTAGAGGAGGAGGGCGGGTGGGAGACACGACAAGTGTGGTCTCTCGGGTTCAGAAACCGCCCAAATATATAGTGTTTTACTTACCCAGCAGCCCCCTGGCCTCCGCCGAAAAACAAAAGGAAATTAAATTTACTTTCAAACTGACCTTCCCAGCTGCTCACTCGCTCACACTCTGCTCCCGAAAAAGCTGCTGCAATGAAAGGAAAGTTATTTTAAACCGCCCAAATATATAGTGTTTTACTTACCCAGCAGCCCCCTGGCCTCCGCCGAAAAACAAAAGGAAATTAAATTTACTTTCAAACTGACCTTCCCAGCTGCTCACTCGCTCACACTCTGCTCCCGAAAAAGCTGCTGCAATGAAAGGAGGTGAAGGGCCTATTTACCTTTGCAGAGAGGTCAGTGACTAGGGGGCATAGATTTAAAGTGATTGGTAGAAGGATTAGAGGGGAGATGAGGAAACATTTTTTATCCAGAGGGTGGTGGGGGTCTGGAACTCACTGCCTGAAAGGGTAATTGAGGCAGAAACCCTCAACTCATTCAAAAAGATTATGGATATGCACCTCGAGTGCTGTAATCTCCAGGGCTACGGACCAAATGCTGGAAGGTGGGATTAGACTGGATGGATTGTTTTTCGGCTGGCACAGACACGAAGCGCCAAGTGGCCTCTTTCTGTGCTGTAAACTTTCTACAATTCTATGAATCCCTCTGGCAAAAAAAAGCTTGTCTATCACAAATTCTCTTGAAATACTGTAATATATAACTTCCAACATTTCAGTCACCAATGGGGTAGAGTTTGTGTTTTGGGCACAATTGGCGACCAAAATGTGCCCATTTTGAAAAGTATTATCCCCCTCATGTTTCCAAACGTATTTGCATATTGCTGAACACAAAATCCGCCATGAAACAGCAACATTGGGAAGTGTTTTAAAAATTGTTATAATGTTGTTTTAAAAAAATTCCTTGATATATTAAAGAGTGGTAACTTGGTAAAGTTTAATTATTACAGCTAAAAATGAGTTTATCACAAAAAAAGCATTTTAAATTAATGTCTTGAGGAATCAAATTTTAAATTACTGAGAATGGCAAAAAAAAAAACTATTTTCTAGTTAGGTTGGACTACTGTAGTCATTTTCTTAGTAAATTAAAAAAAAAACTTTCAAAACATACCTATTAGTGTCTTTGTGCCCAAATGATCCAGCTTAATTTCTGGTGCCTCCTCAAAGACCTGGAAGTGAGCGCAATTAGTGGAAACACCCAATGGTGATTAATTCACCCTGGGGACATGACCAGTTTTGTAGGTCAGGCCTGCTTCTAAGGTGATGATTTTAAACTAGTGGAAACTCGAGTTTCACTGAACACAATTTATGCTTAAAATTCTGCAACCTTTTGTGTCATTAACGCAGATCTTGGCCAAATTGCACCTAAAAATAGTGGAATCAAGCAGAAACCCCAAGCCAATATCTTCATGAAAACATCTCTGCAAATGGCTTTCAGATTATGCATTATTAAAGTTGATGGATAGGTGACCGCAGTGACTGCAACAACTACCGTGGAATCTCCCTGTTCAGCATAGTGGGGAAAGTCTTCGCTCGAGTCGCTTTAAACAGGCTCCAGAAGCTGACCAAGCGTGTCTACCCTGAGGCACAGTGTTGCTTTCGACCAGAGAGATCGACCATTGACATGCTGTTCTCCCTTCGTCAGCTACAGGAGAAATGCCGCGAACAACAGATGCCCCTCTACGTTGCTTTCATTGATCTCACCAAAGCCTTTGACCTCGTGGTCTCTTCAGACTACTAGAAAAGATCGGATGTCCACCAAAGCTACTAAGCATCATCACCTCATTCCATGACAATATGAAAGGCACAATTCAGCACAGCGGCACCTCATCAGACCCCTTTCCTATCCTGAGTGGCGTGAAACAGGGCTGTGTTCTTGCACCTACAATGTTTGGGATTTTCTTCTCCCTGCTGCTCTCACGTGTTCAAGTCTTCAGAAGAAGGAATTTTCCTCCTCACAAGAGCAGGTAGCAGGTTGCTCAACCTTGCCCGTCCAAGAGCGAAGACCAAAGTACGGAAAGTCCTCATCAGGGAACTCCTCTTTGCTGACGATGCTGCATTAACATCTCAGACTAAAGAGTATCTGCAGAGTCTCATCGACAGGTTTGCGGCTGCCTGCAATGAATTTGGCCTAACCATCAGCCTCAAGAAAATGAACATCATGGGACAGGACGTCAGAAATGCTCCATCCATCAATATCGGCGACCACACTCTGGAAGTGGTTCAAGAGTTCACCTACCTAGGCTCAACTATCACCAGTAACCTGTCTCTAGATGCAGAAATCAACAAGCGCATGGGAAAGGCTTCCACTGCTATGTCCAGACTGGCCAAGAGAGTGTGGGAAAATGGCGCACTGACACGGAACACAAAAGTCCGCGTGTATCAAGCCTGTGTCCTCAGTACCTTGCTCTACGGCAGCGAGGCCTGGACAACGTATGTCAGCCAAGAGCGACGTCTCAATTCATTCCAACTTCATTGCCTCCAGAGAATACTTGGCATCAGGTGGCAGGACCGTATCTCCAACACAGAAGTCCTCGAGGTGGCCAACATCCCCAACTTATACACCCTGAGTCAGCGGCGCTGGAGATGGCTTGGCCATGTGAGCCGCATGGAAGATGGCAGGATCCCCAAAGACACATTGTACAGCGAGCTCGTCACTGGTATCAGACGCACCAGCCGTCCATGTCTCCGCTTTAAAGATGTCTGCAAACGCAACATGAAGTCATGTGACATTGATCACAAGTCGTGGGAGTCAGTTGCCAGCGTTCGCCAGAGCTGGCGGGCAGCCATAAAGGCCGGGCTAAAGTGTGGCAAGTCGAAGAGACTTAGCAGTTGGCAGGAAAAAAGACAGAAGCGCAAGGGGAGAGCCAACTGCGAAACAGCCCTGACAACCAATTTTTCTGCAGCACCTGTGGAAGAGCCTGTCACTCTAGTATTGGCCTTTACAGCCACTCCAGGCGCTGTTCCACAAACCACTGACCACCTCCAGGCGCTTACCCATTGTCTCCCGAGACAAGGAGGCCAAAGAAGGCCTTCATTTTCTATTTTATGTACAGATATAAAATGTGCTATGGTGTTGCTTAAGATGAGTCAGAAGTGTTATAAAAGCAGGGGTGTTTTGACAGTCTCATTAGGGGCTCTGATTCACCAGGTTTGGGGCATCTCTGGAAGGGGCTTGAGATCTGGAAGTAGCGAGATAAGGCCAGGATTTTGCAGTACTTTGAGGAGGGGTCCCAGGTCTAAACGCACTGCGGGGGGGGGGGGGGGGGGGGGGAAGGAATCCTTTGATCTGACAGGGGGGAAATACCTGGGGAAGAATGTCCTTGAGGACCTGAGTTGGCCTAGGGAACATTACAGACAAATGTCTAGCAGGACTGGAAGGCATGTTCCTGTATTCAGGAGAATGGGACCCAAAGTTTGCTTGTCCCCATTTGGACCTTCAGGTGCTGTCACTGTGATCACTCTTCACAGACTTTTCCCCTAGCCCACCTGTAGCCTCCTTCTGAGCCTCAGGTATGACACCATTTTCCCCATTGTCTACCTGCTGCCTTTAGGTCCCTGCCTTAAAATACTAAGTACACTATTAAAAGGTTTATAAGTCTTTGTGCTCTTTAACCTAATTTTCCATATATTAATAAAAATAATCTGGTAACATGCTCAAAAGTTCATTGTTCATGCAGTTTCCAGGTTTTTGTATGAAAATGGTTTTGAAAGAATTGAATTTGGAGAAGAAATGAAAAGGGAAGGCCGCTGTGTTTGTCACTGACAGCGTCCTATGATGTGGAACTCAGTCATCAAGTTCATCTTCCAGATAGTTTTATATCACCTCGAAAAACTTCTCAAACATTTCTACTGAGATAAAGAAATCATTCTGGTTGAAAAATCTTTGTTTTGCTTCCTAGAATTCAACAAAAGGAATAATGTGCTATTAATTACAGGTTTTGTTAGTCTGATCATAGTAGAAAAGGAATTGTTGGTGTTACTATTTAACCCCTATATATTTAACGATATAATAGTCTGAAAAGCTGAATGAATTCAGTCATCTGTTTTTTTTTCCAAAGGTTTTTTTGGAAAGAGCAAAGAAGTGAAAAATGATGAAAGACCACAGCTTTCTACACCAACTCAAGAGAAATTTACTGGTCAATGCTGGGAATATACTTCAAAAGCACCTTCTGTTTGCCATATTTTGGTAATTAGCAAAAAATTTAGTCTAATCCAGTTTTTATGATCTAGCTTAAGCATAGTATGAATAGAGAGGCCATTTTGTTTTACAGGAGGTGGGATGATTTAGGTTGAAAGACATCAGAGGACAAATGGTATTTGTAGCAACATTGTAATTGGGTTCTTTGCCTTTTCCCCAGATGGTATATAAAAAGACAATCCCAATCTGAACTTTGCTTTGCAGGGAAAAAGAGTTACTTGGGATGCTACCTATTCCAATTACCTGTGCATATGAATTCAGTAATCGTAGATCATGAGTTGGTGGGTGGGGGGGGGGGGGGGGGGGAGTCATTGTTACTGCAGTTTCAGGTGAAATAAATATTTAAAAATGAGTGCATAGGTTGTGTGTTAATATATCCTCACACTCGTGCTAAATGAGCTCTTTTGCATGCATAAGAATCACGGGGAACCTGCACCTTCAGTCAATACAGACCATGAAGTTGCCTCTTGGTACTAAGAGTGCTGCCCAGAACATTTCGTTTTGATACGTGCAAAAGACTGCGGATACTGGAAATCTGAAATAAAAATAAAAAATGCTGTAGAGAGAGAAACAGAGTTAACATTTCACGTTGATGACCCTTTGTCAGAAATGGTTTGAAGCAAGATTAGTTGAATCTTTTCTGCTGGACACATCTTTTACATACAAAACAGCTGGGCTCGGGGGTAGGGGAAAAATATCAGAAGTTTATGTGCAGTTAGATAATCCTCAGACAAACACACTGAGAAAGGTTAGAATTGTAGTTGTGTTCCACACTTTATTCATTAAAAAAGCACTGAAATTTTTGACACAGTTATATAAAATGGTAGTAGCATTACATAAATAGTATTAAATTTTGTATTTTTTTGTCTTTTTAAACATCAGATCAAGAGGTTACACAAAAAATGAATCGTTGATGAAAGTAGATACTTTTGTGGCAACAAATACTGAGTTAAGCTTTCAGTAGCGCAGAGAGAGGCGACATTTACTAAACACTTTTTTCTCATATCTCAAACAGTAGGTACATCTAGTCAACGTTCTCTATCAGCGCATTTTTCCCCCTAAAACTATGACAAACGGACACTGGTACAGTTAACACAAAGACATTCAAAAAAAGTATTTTTTTTTTGCAATGCAACCAGACCAACAAGATTTACATTTTTTTCCAAAACCGTTCACAGGAAGCAGCTATCTGTAAAAAGAAAAAACATTTGCGCAGGAACGTAATAGAAGAAAAAATTAAAACACTTTCTTTCATGAATGAATGACATTGGAAAGGCAACAGCTTTTTAAGTCGATACTTTTTTTTTAGTAACTTTTCTTTTTAATTATTATTTATCTGTGGTATTAGAACACGGTGGAGGTGTTAAGAAATATGATTTATTTAATGATAAGAGGTTGCACACGCAAGATCTAACGAAGGAAGCTGAGTGCTACCAACTCATTCGCTTCACATACACCCGCAACTTTTCATTTTTTAAATAATTGTTCGAACCACAAAATACTGTCCCGACAGAGGTACAAGAGGCAGGTTAATTAATACCAGTGTGTACTTTCATAAAGTACCAAGACCAAATTCTTCCTCCCATCTGCACCTGACCATCAACTCTTAAAAATAAAACTCATTAAAAAAAAAATTACCCCAATTCACCCTTGGGAACCACTTCAGACCCAGGGGACAGTATGCAAGTAGCTCTGCATAGAGATGCGATCTCCTTCACTCGTTCGCATACAAACGCACGACGCATGGGGGGTGGGGGTAACCTGAGAAATGTGCTCTGCAGTCTCCCTCCTGTTAAAACATTTCCAGCCCACAGTGAATTTCAAGTATCCCATTAATGACATAGAATATTAATTATAAATTAATATACTTTACAATTCTTTCAATAATTGACACATATAATATAATATTTACAGTTTTCATAAATGCTTTTGCTACTTTTGTTTTAGCATCCCTGAGAATGGTCTCTTCTTTAAGTACCTTCACACACACAAAAACACATGGCATATGGTCACGTGTGAGTAAGCCATCTCACTAAACTGTTTTGGTGGTGCGTGAGGTTTAGTGTTGCTTTGCTTATACATTTCTTTTTAAAAAATGTGTACTCTTTTGCTTTAAAACCTGGCAACTCATGGAGATTAAAGCTGACTATGGGAGACAGCAAGAGAGATAATCAGAGAGAGAGAGAACAAGTGAGAGATAGAGGTATTTGCCTTGTGTGATAGAATTTGGTATAATGGGTACACTTGTAAAGTGTAAGAGACTTTGTATAACTTTGTTTTCCATAATCCTTGAGTTTTATGTGCGAGAACAATTACTTTTGTGGCTACTGAAATTATTGAACGATGAATATATTGGTTAATGCTCAAATAAATGCTGACTGGCTCCACTGGTTGTGCCAAGACACTGAGTACCACTCCTATGAGACAAGATCACAGTTGAACAAAAAAAAGGAAACAATAAAAAGTTATAAATAGTGCATCAGCCAAAGCGTTCTCGGACAAGCATCATTAGCTTTTTCTTTCCCTTATAAATCTGTTTTAGATTATCTATGAACTGAGCAAATTGTATATGTCCATCCTGTGCCATCAGAAACGTTTCTCTGGCTTTGCTAAGAAATTCAATAAACTCTCCGTAATGGCGAGGGCTGATGTGTGTTAAACGAGAGTGGGTGGTATTGATGTAAGCACCAATTGTGGCATCCAGCAGCTGGCGGAGTGGGGCTTTGTCAGTCGACATCAGTTTACCAGAATTTCGCCGGCCAGGAATGCCTGCCAGTCCAGGGGCTGTCATTGTGCATCTGCGCAGAATGTCTGATAACACTGTGGCACACTGTACGCTCTTAACAACCAGAGGGATAATGGCAGCCAGTTCATTCTTTCCCAAGGAGTGGCTCAATGCACATGCCCAAAGAACGTCATTGATAGCAGGGTGGGTGTCCTGGTTGTAGGCTAAATTGAGGTGGGTCATGGCAAGGCTTGCAAGTTTGAAGGCCCGCAATGGGTACCCTCTATGCTCCATATACCGAGCTATGGTAAATAATTGGGAATACGTCATACCCGTAGAGGCTGCATCAATAACAATTTGGTAGGCCGTCTCAAAGGCAATATGGTCTTTTTCACAAAGAGTTAACGCAGATAGTGCACAGTTCTGGGGGTCCTTCATGGCACACTGAAGAGCAAGGGTCCGTGCACAGCTCGCCAATTCCTCCCGTTGCGTGTAGTCCAGGTTCAGCCGAAGTATGGTATTGTGTGATGTGACTGTGGCTGCCACAATGCTAGTTGCTTCAGTTGGAGTGAAGAGGGTGTACCAGCTCTGCAGGATGCTGACCAAAGCTCGCACACCTACAAGGAAAGTAAAGGAAAGGATAAAAAGAGAACAACCTGTCAGTGAGCTGTTTTACATTTATTTAGAGGTTTTTTTCAGAATGTTTGGGCAAGACTTATTTTTTTCCCTTTGTCGAACTAGATTCATCTGAAGCCACTCAACAGGCGTTAACAGACCAGCAAGAGAAATACATGAAAAAGGATGGAATGACCATAGTTGAATGATGTAAAAAACATGTTTCATAATTTTATTAATATTTATTGAACAGACATTAGGCTTTCTCAGTCGTCCCTTAATATTCTGTTTTGCTTCAAAACTGCTAGTTAGAGATTGTCTGCTGATGTTCTTTTGTGGAACTCTCATTTTCTGATAAGTAGATCGTAGAACAGCATTTGGAGAAGGAACATAATGCTCCTGCAACAGAATGAGCATTTGAATGAAAGGGAAGTGAGTTCTAATCAGTTTGCTGTGTCTCTAATAATAAAACACGCAGGGGATAACAGAGGCAAAGAACAACTGAGACCTCTATAAATGTGTCAATTTCTTTCTTTTTAAACAATTAGAACAATGGGATACCCATTGTACAACATTTTGGGGCTGAATTTTACCAGCCCCTCAACATCGGGGGTTGTGGTGAGGGGGGGGGGGGGGGGGGGCGTAAAATACTCGCAGGAGCAGCCCGCCATGACCCCCGATACCAAGAAGTCCCCGCCACATTTTACCGGCAGCGGCGAAGCCTTCATGCGGCCTCCCCACTGCCGCCAAGCAGCAGGGCCTTCATTTGCCTAATAAAACTCATGCAAATAAATGTTAATTACCTTCCCTGCTGTCCCACACTGATATTGCAGCCGGTGGTCGGAAGTCGCGCACGACACTGGTGGCGGTGGTGGGGGAGGAGTGAAATTATCTAGGCGGGAGGGGAGAGCGGGAGAAACACTGTTTATTGGCTGTGGGAATGTTGGGTAGCAGTTGAAGGGCAAATGTGAGGAGGCTTGGGGGCAAGTTCGGGTTGGGAATAGTAAGGTAGAAAACATAGAAAATAGGAGCAGGAGTAGGCCATTCGGCCCTCCGAGCCTGGTCCGTCATTCATTATGATCATTGCTGATCATCCAACTCAGTAACCTGTTCCCGCTTTCTCCCCATATCCTTTGATCCCTTTAGACCCAAGAGCTATATCTAACTCCTTCTTGACAACATACAATGTTTTGGCTTTCTGAGGTAGCAAATTCCATAGGCTCACCACTCTCTGGACTCATCTCAGTCCTGAAAGGTTTACCCCGTATCCTTAGACTGGTTCTGCAGTCCCCCACCATCGGGAAAATCCTTCCTGCATCTACCCTGTCAAGTCCTGTTAGAATTTTATAGGTTTCTATGAGATCCCCCCTCACTCTTCTGAACTCCAGTGAATATAATTCTAACCAACTCAATCTCTCTTCATACGTCAGTCCCGCCATCCCAGGATTCACTCTGGTAAACCTTCGCTGCAATCCCTCTATAGCAAGAACATTCTTCCTCAGATAAGCACACAATATTCCAGGTGTGGCCTCACCAAGGCCTTGTATAATTGCAGCAAGACATCCCTGCTCCTGTACTCGAATCCTCTCACTATGAAGGCCAACATACAATTTGCCTTTTTTACCGCCTGTTGCTTACCTTCAGCGACTGGTGTACGAGAACACCCAGGTCCTGCTACATATTCCCCTCTCTCAGTTTATAGCCGTTCAGATAATAATCTGCCTTCCTGTTTTTGCTACCAAAGTGGATAACCTCACATTTATCCACATTATACTGCATCTGCCATGCATTAGCCTACTCACTCAACTTGCCCAAATCACCCTGAAGCCTCTTTGCATCCTCCTCACAACTCACCCTCCCACCCAGTTTTGTGTCATCTGCAAATTTGGAGATATTACATTTCGTTCCCTCATCGAAATCATTCATATATATTGTGAATAGCTGGGGTCCTAGAACCGATCCCTACGGTACCCCACTAGTCACTGCCTGCCATTTGGAAACAGACCCATTTATTATTTATTACAATTTTCTATCCATCGCAATACACTACCCCCAATCCCATGCGCTTTAATTTTACACGCTAATCTCTTGCGGGACTTTGTCATAAGCCTTCTGAAAGTCCAAATAAACCACATCCACTGGCTCCCCCTCATCCACTCCACTAGTTATAACCTCGAAGAATTCTAGTAGATTTGTCAAGCATGATTTCCCTTTCATAAATCCATGCTGACTCTGCCCAATTCTACCACTGTTCTCTAAGTGCTCTGCTATAAAATCTTTTTATGGACAGTGGACTGTAGAATTTTCCCGACTACCGACATCAGGCTGACTGGTCTATAATTCCCTGCTTTCGCTCGACCTCCCTTTTTAAATAGTGGGGTTACATTAACTACCCTCCAATCTGTAGGAATTGTTCCAGAGTCTACAGAATCTTGGAAGATGACCACCAATGCATCCACTATTTCTAGGGCCACTTCCTTAAGTACTCCGGGATGCATACCATCAGGCCCTGGGGATTTATCGACCTTCAATCCCATCAATTTCCCCAACACCATTTCTCTACTAATACTGATTTCCTTCAGTTCCTCTCTCTCACTAAGCCCTGTGTTCCCCAACATTTCTGGTATGATATTTGTGTCCTCCTTTGTGAAGACAGAACCAAAGTATGCATTTAGTTGGTCAGCCATTTCTTTATTCCCCACAATAAAATTCCCCCGTTTCTGACTGCAAGGGATCTACATTTGTCTTCACCAATCTTTTTCTCTTCACATACCAATAGAAATTTTTACAGTCAGTTTTTATGTTCCCCGCAAGCTTGCTCTCGTACTCTGTTTTCCCCTTCTTAATCAATCCCTTGGTCCTCCTTTGCTGAATTCTAAACTGCTCCCAATCCTCAGTTCTGTTGTTTTTTCTGGCAGATTTATATGTCTCTTCCTTGGATCTAATGCGATCTCTAATTTCCCTTGTAAGCCATGGTTTGGCTACCTTCCCCGTTTTACTTTTGCGCCAGACAGGGTTAAACAATTGTTGCAGTTCATTCATGCCCTCTTTAAATGTTTGCCATTGCCTATCCCACCGTCATCCCTTTAAGTAATGTTTTCCAATCCATCAAAGCCAACACGCGCCTCATACCTTCGTAGTTTCCTTTACTAAGATTCAGGCCCCTAGTCTCAGAATCAACTATGTTACTCTCCATCTTGATGAAGAATTCTATCATATTATGGTTGCTAGGCCCCAAGGGGTCTCGCACCATTAGATTGTCAATTATTCCTCTCTCATTACACAATACCCAGTCTAGGATGGCCTGTTCTCCAGTTGGTTCCTCAACGTATTGGTCCAAAAAACCATCCCGTATACACTCCAAGAATTCCTCCTCTACGGTATTGTGACTAATTTGATGTGTCCAATCTATATGCAGATTAAAGTCACCCATAATTCCAGATGTTCCTTTATCACATGCGTCTCTAATTTCCTATTTAATGCCATTCCCAACATCACCACTACAGTTTGGAAATCTATATGCAACCCCCACTAACGTTTTTTGCCCCTTAGTGTTTCTCAGCTCTACCCATACAGATTCCACATCGTCAGAGCTAATATCTTTCCTCACTATTGCGTTAATTTCCTCTTTAACCACCAATGCAACTCCACCGCCTTTTGCTTTTTGTCTGTCCTTCCTAAATACTGAATACCCCTGGATGTTCATTTCCCATCCCTGGTTACCTTGCAGTCATGTCTCCGTAATCCTGACTATATCATACCTGTTTACATCTATTTGCGTGATTAATTCATCCAATTTATTGCGAATGCTCTGCGCATTAAGGCACAAAGCCTTAAGGCTTGTCTTTTTAACATTACTTGTCCCCTTCCCACTATGTTTCACTGTGACCCTGTTTGATTCTGGCCCTTGATTTCTCTGCCTATCATTTTTCTTATTCCCCTTACTGTCTTTTGTTCTCTTTTTTGATCCCCCCTCCTCTGACTCCTTGCAAAGGTTCCCATCCCCCTGCCATTTTAGTTTAAACCCTCCCCAACCACTCTAGCAAATACTCCCCCTGGGACATCAGTCCCGGTCCTGCCCAGGTGTAACCCATCCAGTTTGTACTGGTCCCACCTCCACCAGAACCGGTTCCAATGTCCCAGGTGTCTAAAACCCTCCCCCTCACACCATCTCTTCAGCCACATATTCATCCAATATATCCTGCTATTTCTGCTCTGACTAGCATGTGGCACTGGTAGTAATCCTGAGATCACTACCTTTGAGGTCCTGCTTTTCAACTTACTTCCTAGCTCCCTATATTCTGCTTTTAGGACCTCATCCTTTTTTTTACCTATGTTGTTTGTATCAATGTGTACCATGACCACTGGCTGTTCACCCTCCCCCTTCAGAATGTCCTGTAACCGCTCTGAGACATCCTTGACCCTAGTACCAGGGAGGCAACATACCATCCTGGAGTCTCTTTTGCAGCTACAGAAACGCCTATCTATTCCCCTTACAACTGAATCCCCTGTAACTATTGCATTCCCACACTTTTTACTCCTCCCCTGTGCAGCAGAGACAACTGTGGTGCAATGAATTGGGCTGTTGCTGCTTTTCCCTGAGAGGCCATTGCCCCCAACAGTATCTAAAGCAGTATACCTGTTTTGCAAGGGAATAGCCACAGGAGATTCCTGAACTGTCTGCCTAGTTCTGTTGCTCTGCCTGGTGGGCACCCATTCCGTTCCTGCCTGTGGAGTCTGAGCCTGTGGTGTGACCACCTCTCTATACATGCTATCCATGATACTCTCCGCCTCGTGGATGCTCCACAGTGTCCCCAGCTGCCGCTCCAGCTCCGAAACCCGGGCTTCCAGGAGCTGCAGCTGGAGACACTTCCTGCACACATGCCGGTCCCGGGCACTGGAAATGTCCCCGGCTTCCGACATGGAGCACGAGGAGTACACCATGGCTTTCAGCTCTCCTGCCATGACTTAACCCTTTAAATTAAACCTTTTGGAAGATCTTAATATCAAATAATATCAATTACTCGAGGGCCCTTCTTCCCTGGTCCTCGTTACTACAGAACTCCCTAAAAAAACACGACTTACTATATATCAAAAAAAACTGTGAACCTTTCTTACCTTAGATACTTACCCAGCTATTTAGAGCTATTACCTAACAGCACTGACTCACCAACCAATCACCTTGCAGCTTTCCTGTGACATCACTGTTGGCTTTTTTTCCCCCAAAACTCCGTTGTGCTGGAAGAGGTTCGACTGCTCTCCGCTCCTGAAGGAAAGCCTTGCGCTGGATTTATCCACTCCCGGTTCTGGTTGTTTCCACACAGTTCCGACTGCTCTCTGCTCCGGAAGGTAATTGAAGGCCCCGAGCCTCGCGCTGGATTTATCCGCTCCCGGTTCTGGTTGTTTCCACACAGTTCCGACTGCTCTCTGCTCCTGAAGGTAAGTGAAGGCCCCAAGCCTTGCGCTGGATTTATCTGCTCCCGGTTCTGGTTACATTTTCTGCATATAGGCCAATAAAAAAACCGTTGGGGGGGGGGGGGACGGGGAAAGGGAAAGGGCCTCCCGCTTTTAATTATTTTTAAGAAAATGAACAATAATATACCTTTAAAAATTCAAATTTTTGCTAAGGGCCTTAAAAATGGCACCGGACGCCGTTGCCGGGGACAGAGCGGCTGCCCCCTCTGTGTCATCGGGGGGTTGGGGGGCCGCTCCGCCCTCTCCATTTAAATGAGCCAGTGCGTGAAATATCACGGGGGCTCAGTGGTGGCACATCCGTGCCTGAAGGCTGCTGACTTCAAAGTGCGCCGCCGCGATGTGCAGCACGCTAATAAAATTCAGTCCCAGGTGTCATAGAACAATTAATGGTCTAGCAACACTAAATAAATTACACTGGTCCCTCGAGGTACTAAGAATTTACATTGATATCTTTTTGAATTTTCTATTAATATTTAGAAACAATATGAAAAATATTACATGAAACAGTGAATTCTGGCAACATTGGTTAATAATGGCTTGGTCGAGCTTCTGAACCTAAGCTGAAGAAAGCTGCATTCACAATAGCAATATGGTTACTAACATGGGGTACTTTGGCAGTCAAGCAATTTTAGCTGGGAATGTTTCTTTTGTGGTCAAACAGTAACGTGGAAACAAACCAGAAATAATCAGCATGAATTAATTAGCAAATTTACCTAATTAAAAACCAGGTAGAATTAGCTAACTATTCTGCAATTTCTTATCGCTTGAGATAAAATTAACGAATCTCAATTTAAAAAAGTATTTTCATGCAAGTTCTGAAAGGTGCTTGCAAATTACAGTTGCATACCAACTTCTGTAGCACAGGTCACCAACCAGCGCACCATTTCTCTGCGCCGCCAATTCAGGGTCGACAAGGTCATCCGCATCACCTGCACGAAAACCAGATGAATTAGATATTTCCCTTTTCATTAATTCTCTTTCCATAGCTCCCAATCCCGAGCATCATTCTCAGTACAAGATTACAGGTAGCGGTATGCATCACTTCTGTAATGCTCTGGTATGGCACTAAACAATATGCAATCTAACCCTCCCTCAGATGTTCCATCTCTGGAGAAATGAGGGGGGAAAAGCATAGCTCAGTGCTCACAACCATCTCCAATTATGTGGAGAACAGTAGAGTGTTTCTGTATCCAACATCTCCATTTTGGGAAGGACAACATTGGGACATCTGACAAAAGTGAACTGTAAACTTTATGGATTATATAATATTGATCATACAAATAATGTTGTACGAAGATATACTGAGGTCTACTTTTATATAAAATTAGAATTTTTGTATTCTGGAAAGTGCTTACATTTTCAGGTTTTTGTTATTTCTTCCCTCTCCTTCAATTCCCTCCTTCCTCTGCTGATGGTAGAGGTTGCAGGTTTGGAAGGTTCCGTCTAAGGAGCCTTGGTGCGTTGCTGCAGTGCAACTTGTAGATGGTACACACTGCTGCCACTGTGCATCAGTGCTGGAGGGAGTGAATGTTTGTGGATGGGGTCCCAATCAAGCTGGCTGCTTTGTCTTGGATGGTGTCGAGCTTCTGAGTGTTGTTGGAGCTGCACCCATCCAGGCAAGTGGAGAGTATTCCATCACATTCCTGACTTGTGCCCTGTAGATGGTGGACAGGCTTTGGGGAGTCAGGAGGTGAGTTACCTGACACAGAATTCCCAACCTCTGATCTGCGCTTGTAGCCAAAGTATTTATATGGCTACTCCAATTCAGTTTCTGGTCAAAGGTAACCCCCAGGATGTTGATAGTGGCGGATTCAGCGATTGTAATACCACTGAATGTCAAGGGGAGATGGTTAAATTCTCTCTTGTTGGAAATGATCATTGCCTGGCACTTGTGTGGCACAAATGATACTTGCCACTTATCAGCCCAAGCCTGGATATTGTCCAGGTCTTGCTGCATTTCTACACGGACTGCTTCAGTATCTGAAGAGTCATGAATGGTGTTGAACATTGTGCAATCATCAGCGAACATCCCCACTTCCGACCTTATGATTGAAGGAAGCTCATTGATGAAGCAGCTGAAGATGGTTGGGCCCAGGTCACTACCCTGAGGAAATCCTGCAGTGATGTCCTGGAGCTCAGATGATTGACCTCCAACAACCACAACCATCTTCCTTTGCGCTAGGTATGACTCCAGCCAGCGGAGGGTTTTCCCCCGATTCCCATTGACCTCAGTTTCGTTCAGGCTCCTTGATGCCATACTCGGTCAAATACTGCCTTGATGGCAAGGGCAGTCACTCTCACCTCACCTCTTCAGTTCAGCTCTTTTGTCCTTGATGCCATACTCAAAGAACAAAGAACAAAGAAAATTACAGCACAGGAACAGGCCCTTCGGCCCTCCAAGCCTGCGCCGATCCAGATCCTCTACCTAAACATGTCTCCTATTTTCTAAGGGTCTGTATCTCTTTGCTTCCTGCCCATTCATGTATCAGTCTGGATACATCTTAAAAGACGCTATCGTGTTCGCATCTACCACCTCCGCTGGCAACGCGTTCCAGGCACCCACCACCCTCTGCGTAAAGAACTTTCCACGCATATCCCCCCTAAACTTTTCCCCTCTCACTTTGAACTCGTGACCCCTAGTAATTGAATCCCCCACTCTGGGAAAAAGCTTCTTGCTATCCACCCTGTCTATACCTCTCATGATTTTGTACACCTCAATCAGGTCCCCCCTCAACCTCCGCCTTTCTAATGAAAATAATCCTAATCTACTCAACCTCTCTTCATAGCTAGCGCCCTCCATACCAGGCAACATTCTGGTGAACCTCCTCTGCACCTTCTCCAAAGCATCCACATCCTTTTGGTAATATGGCGACCAGAACTGCACGCAGTATTCCAAATGTGGCCGAACCAAAGTCCTATACAACTCTAACATGACCTGCCAACTCGTACTCAATACCCCGTCCGATGAAGGAAAGCATGCCGTATGCCTTCTTGACCACTCTATTTACCTGCGTTGCCACCTTCAGGGAACAATGGACCTGAACACCCAAATCTCTCTGTACATCAATTTTCCCCAGGACTTTTCCATTTACTGTATAGTTCACTCTTGAATTGGATCTTCCAAAATGCATCACCTCGCATTTACCCTGATTGAACTCCATCTGCCATTTCTCTGCCCAACTCTCCAATCTATCTATATTCTGCTGTATTCTCTGACAGTCCCCTTCACTATCTGCTACTCCACCAATCTTAGTGTCATCTGCAAACTTGCTAATCAGACCACCTATACTTTCCTCCAAATCATTTATGTATATCACAAACAACAGTGGTCCCAGCACGGATCCCTGTGGAACACCACTGGTCACACGTCTCCATTTTGAGAAACTCCCTTCCACTGCTACTCTCTGTCTCCTGTTGCCCAGCCAGTTCTTTATCCATCTAGCTAGTACACCTTGGACCCCGTGCGATTTCACTTTCTCCATCAGCCTACCATGGGGAACCTTATCAAACGCCTTACTGAAGTCCATGTATATGACATCGACAGCCCTTCCCTCATCAATCAACTTTGTCACTTCCTCAAAGAATTCTATTAAGTTGGTAAGACATGACCTTCCCTGCACAAAACCATGTTGCCTATCACTGATAAGCCCATTTTCTTCCAAATGGGAATAGATCCTATCCCTCAGTATCTTCTCCAGCAGCTTCCTTACCACTGACGTCAGGCTCACCGGTCTATAATTACCTGGATTATCCCTGCTACCCTTCTTAAACAAGGGGACAACATTAGCAATTCTCCAGTCCTCCGGGACCTCACCCGTGTTTAAGGATGCTGCAAAGATATCTGTTAAGGCCCCAGCTATTTCCTCTCTCGCTTCCCTCAGTCACCTGGGATACATCCTATCCGGACCTGGGGACTTGTCCACCTTAATGCCTTTTAGAATACCCAACACTTCCTCCCTCCTTATGCCGACTTGACCTAGAGTAATCAAACATCTGTCCCTAACCTCAACATCCGTCATGTCCCTCTCCTCAGTGAATACCGATGCAAAGTACTCGTTCAGAATCTCACCCATTTTCTCTGACTCCACGCATAACTTTCCTCCTTTGTCCTTGAGTGGGCCAATCCTTTCTCTAGTTACCCTCTTTCTCCTTATATATGAATAAAAGGCTTTGGGATTTTCCTTAACCCTGTTTGCTAAAGATATTTCATGACCCCTTTTAGCCCTCTTAATTCCTCATTTCAGATTGGTCCTACATTCCCGATATTCTTCCAAAGCTTCGTCTTTCTTCAGCCGCCTAGACCTTATGTATGCTTCCTTTTTCCTCTTAGCTAGTCTCACAATTTCACCTGTCATCCATGGTTCCCTAATCTTGCCATTTCTATCCCTCATTTTCACAGGAACATGTCTCTCCTGCACGCTAATCAACCTCTCTTTAAAAGCCTCCCACATATCAAATGTGGATTTACCTTCAAACAGCTGCTCCCAATCTACATTCCCCAGCTCCTGCCGAATTTTGGTATAGTTGGCCTTCCCCCAATTTAGCACTCTTCCTTTAGGACCACTCTCGTCTTTGTCCATGAGTATTCTAAAACTTACGGAATTGTGATCACTATTCCCAAAGTAGTCCCCTACTGAAACTTCAACCACTTGGCCGGGCTCATTCCCCAACACCAGGTCCAGTATGGCCCCTTTCTGAGTTGGACTATTTACATACTGCTCTAGAAAACCCTCCTGGATGCTCCTTACAAATTCTGCTCCATCTGGACCTCTAACACTAAGTGAATCCCAGTCAATGTTGGGAAAATTAAAATCTCCTATCACCACCACCCTGTTGCTCCTACATCTTTCCATAATCTGTTTACATATTTGTACCTCTATCTCACGCTCGCTGTTGGGAGGCCTGTAGTACAGCCCCAACATTGTTACCACGCCCTTCCTATTTCTGAGTTCTGCCCATATTGCCTCACAGCTCGAGTCCTCCATAGTGCCTTCCTTCAGCACAGCTGTGATATCCTCTTTGACCAGTAATGCAACTCCTCCACCCCTTTTACCTCCCTCTCTATCCCGCCTGAAGCATCGATATCCTGGGATATTTAGTTGCCAATCATGCCCTTCCCTTAACCAAGTCTCAGTAATTGCAATAACATCATACTCCCAGGTACTAATCCAAGCCCTAAGTTCATCTGCCTTACCTACATCACTTCTTGCATTAAAACAAATGCACCTCAGACCACCAGTCCCTTTGCTTTCATCATCTGCTCCCTGCCTACTCTTTCCCTTAGTCACGCTGACTTCATTATCTAGTTCCTTACAGGCTTTAATTACTACCTCAGTCAAATGCTGCCTTGATGTCAAGGGCAGTCATTCTCACCTCACCTCCAGATGCGCTGTAATACTGGTTTCCAATTTTGTCAGAGGTGGTGAAGTACCATGGCAGCACTGCCACCCTGGCGCGGCGGCATCATCATTTAAATGTTTTACAAGGCGTTCTCAATTTTGTGTTTGACTTGCAACACTCAAGTCTTTTCAGTTTCATGTCTTTCTCAAGCTGGCGCCACTGAGACGAGAGTCCTCAATGCCTCGAGAGGGAAACTTCACCGGAGTTATGTAGGGGAAGTGGGATTTGCAGTGGACATTGCCGCTATGCTGACTCTGCTAGGGGATTGTTTGTCACGGTAGTGGGAGAAAACTGCAAGTGCATTGTATTTGAAGGGAAGGTGTTCGAACACTGCAAGAGGATTGTGTGTGGAGTGGGGGGGGGGGGGGCGGGGGGGGGACTCTGCAACGGGATTATGTTTGAAAGTGGGTAACTCTGAGAATTTTTAGGTTGTGTTTGTTGGGGGCATTACAGGGTAGTTTAAATGGTGTTGGTATGGTAATGATGACTCACACTTATTAAAAAGTTGTCAGACCAAAACTAATCCATACTACAGAGCTACCGCAGGCACCCTAAGGAACCAAAATTTACACTTCTTTACCCAGACAGGTTTACTTTAGAAGGATGCCAGAAGTCCAAGGAGAATAGAGACAGTATATGCAGGGATGGCAGCCTTTTAAATATGGCGCCAGCACTTGCTCCAACATCAGATAACGCCGTGAATGGTGTATCCACTGCCCGCCTCCCCACCACGCGATTGCGGTATGGTTGTCTCCATTATGCTAAATGGCTGCCCGCCGCGTAATTGTGCCGTTGTGGCCGCTGACTTCACAGTCCGGACCATAGCCATTTTGTACATCCGCCACCGGTCCTGGTGGCGGGATAATAAAAAGCAGCACTGAATCTCTCTCAATTCAGCATTGAAGTATCAGCCTAGATTACATTGCTGAAGAGCTGGAGTGGGGCTTGAAGACTAAGCCAAGGCCAGCGCCATAAACTTACCTTATCACCGTTAACTGAGATATTGCAAACCAACTGTTTCTGGGCCTCTACCAAATGTTATTTTGACAGTCCACCAGAGTGACATTGGGATGACTTACATCAAATGTTTCCTGTGAGAAGCATTTGCTGTACCCTCACTACATTCCTTTTCCCCACAAGACTATGTACAACATCAGAAAAAACTAATTAATCATTCAGACAATCATGGGCACCAAACCACATCATACTTTAAGGCACAGCCAACTGGGCCACTGTTCACTGTGTTGTCCTAGTGATGTTTCCTTTATTGGATTTTTATGTTATTTACTTCTGAGTTGCCTTCTCTTGGAGCCATTTTGAGAATAAAACTGAGAAATGTATACAGTTGTTGTTCCAGCTCAAAAATTCAGTCCCTCCACTGATGACTTCCCCACCCTCCCTTTCAACTTTGCCTGCATTCTCTCATATACAATTGCTGGGTTGCTTACCAGCTGAAGCCTCATCTCCTGGCAAAAAGAAAAATTGGTTTCAATAGACACTTCTGCAGAATAATTTGCAACCTTATTACCCTCCCATTCCACAATCCAAATAAATACAAAGCAGACTCAAAGATAGACTTCCAATGTTGCAAATCAAATCTCTCTTATTACTGATCCATGTGAACCATTTAATGGACTTCTGAGGTGAAGAGATACATAGCAGTGATCAACTAAAGGTTTTTATTTTACAGAAAGGTGTCCTCTCTAAGATTCCACTCACACTTTCCTTGTTTCAAGTTTCCCCCAATCCTTTCAGAAGGCTGGTTCAAAACAAGCAATCTATTTCCAGGCCTCTGCCAATGCTTCCCTGTGGACAGAAGACCACACTGACTGAGCTTCCCCACAAAAGCATGGCCTAGATTGGGTATGTTTACTCTGGAGTGGTGAATTTATTGCTCTTACCTGCAACCCAAGCTCCAAAGCCACGTTGAGAAGTGTAATATCTGGTGGACTATCAGCTGGTGTCGCTATTTTAAATGCGTCCTGGGCCAGTTTGAATATGAGGGAGGAGGAGTGAATGTTCTTCCGAATAGCTTCAAGGACAGTCCGCAGCCGCAGCATATCTCCTGCAAATAGTCAAAATAAGCTATTTGGTCCCTACTGACTTAACAGCGAGGAACTCCGACATCAGTCTGTGATTAACAAGGTCAATGTTGTTACTCTTAGGTTACTGAGAAACTTTAAAGAAAGCGAGCAAATAACATGATGATATTGATAGTGTGCCAACAGGCTTCAGGACACATGTTTGTATTATATCTCCACACATGGTAATCTCCCATCATTGCCCATACAGACTGCAGAGTGAGGCAGATACCAGGCACTTCACCATTAACAGGGAAGGACAAAGTTAAATCTGAGAGCAAACTAATTCCCCCTCCCCGAAGATATTTCCTCGGACTTGATTACAGAACTCAATTGGCAGATGCTTGTTGGTGTCTATGCAGGTAGATAGCTCTATAGAAAGTGGGGAGGGAGAAAATATAAATTAAGTCCTTTGAATGTTAAGGGAGAACTTTAATCACCAGTATTTACAACATTAGTTACAAAGAATGAATAATGATCACATCAATTTATTTTTAAGTAATTGAGGTTGTACCATGAGTATTAATGGCATTCATAGAAAAACTGGTTTGCAGGATTTACTGTGTTCAACAGTGCAAGCCAGCTGAATTCACACACAATTAAAATGCTATTACTGCTGAACTTGTATTTTAATGACTCCTCAATATCGCCTTAAATGGGTAGAGCCAAGGGGCTATAGTCCGGTGACATCAACCAAAGGGAGACCATGGACTGCAAACTGCATTTAACTTTGATGACAGCCTTGATGGTCTCTTTACATATTGATTGGGAGAAGTTTGATTTTGTTTTAAGAATTCAAAATTGTTCATACCCTGAAATTTTATCCTGCAATATAAGAGACTGGATCTGCACACATACCATCATCATCCATGTAAGTATGAAAGTATGAAAAAGACACGACAGAAAAAGTCTAGCTGTTTCAACGAGCCTGGCCCACTTGGTCATGTTGCTGCTAAACATCATGACCCTCAGTGCTGCCCACCCTCCAGTAGCAATGCAATTGCCTGAGAGCTGCAAAAAAAAAAAAATCCTAGGGCAATTCAGGAAAAAGGAATTCTGGAAAATTCCTCTTTGATTCAGAAGTTGTGGTGTAATTCTGTATATTGCAATAGACCAGAAAGAATTTTAACAATATACCATTTAAAAGCCACATAGATCACTTTGGGTGCATCATGTTGCTATAAAATGAGTACAATTGAAAAGAAAATAATTTACCCAAATATACTTGCTGGTTTTCCCAATGGAAATTTTGATATTTATCAGCACTCTTGCTGTATAAATAAATATACTTCACAGCCACTACCATGAGATTTATGTAACTTACTGTTCTGATCTCCCAACTTCGAATACAATGGATATCTTTGGTACCATCAACCTAAAAATGAGCAACATTTTGTTCCCAAACTTTTTTGTGGAATGGTACCCACTCAAATTAAGCTCAATCCCACAATATTAGCTTTTTGTTTAATGACAGACTCCCTCGCCAAGAATGTATACAGATGACTTGTTCCCATTCATCCGCACTCTACAATTGATCTCTAAGAGGTGTGGGAGAGCAAAGCAGTGCAACTTCCACCCTCTACCTGATAGCAAAGTCCCTTGCTTCCTCTTGGTGCTTTCTCCACCATGGTATGGTTGAGACCAGAAATTTACTGAGTGGGGAATGTGGATGCATACCTTTATCTTATCATTTTATAGCACAACACATTCAGGAAGTAACATGGATATTAAAAAGTTCCTTTTTGTTTGCGCCAAGACTAACCTTTGGCTGCTGTTAACATCGTGGAGGCCAGCTCGCATTGTTGAGACTCAAGGTGTCCTAGAGTAAACCACCGGGGATATCGACTGGGTACAACTGAAACAATGTGGTGAGGGTGGGAGACATCGCCTGCATGTGATGTCGACTCCAGAACAGGTAATCTGCAAAAATAAGCAAAGCATGATGTATCGGAGGTGACAGGTAGAGAACATATATTAGTGGTGCACAGACCAACTGGATAGCCCAAATGTAGAAATTATATCTTGTTGCATTGATCAGTTTGTGGTCTGTCAGAGAATGGTTCTGTTTAAACTGTTGCACATCTGTGGTTTAACAATCTGCAAATTCATTTTTTTTTCACCATTATATCTGTGTAAGTGTCAGGACACATATAAACAAAAATATATGACCACAAGTCATAAACCAATGTGTATGTTCGCACAGAGACTGAGGGATGGGGTAGGGAAAAAGAACACAGGACACACATAATCCCTGCACTTAGCCTGGTTCCCTGACATAAAGGCAGATTGCTGGTGAGAAAAATAGGGTGTGGAGTTGTTCCCCTATCAAGCTTTAACCAAGACTGCTATATGTTCTGACTTTAGTCCAGTGTCAATTGGCTGCAGTTCTAAATGAAGTCATCCTTTTTCCCATTAAATATATTTTAGGATGAAAAAAGACATCTTGTGTAAATGGTACACTAACTTTGTTTTTATGAAAATTATCACCAGCCTGTCACAAAACTCCTAACAGTAGTGACAAAGAATGGCTAAGGCGATCCAGGTACAAGGCCTAACACCAGCCTCTCTCACAAAATCAGTGCTCTTCTATCTCAGAAACTGGAAAAGGAAAAATAAGGAGATGGCAGATGAATTGAACAGGTATTGTGCATTGGTCTTCACTATAAAGTATGCAAGTAACATCCCAGAAATAGGTGTAAAATCAAGAAATAGAAGGGAGGGAAGAATTCAAGAAAATTACAATCACCGGGGAAGTGGTACTGAGCAAATTGTTGGAGCTGCGGGCTGACAAGTCCCTGGGCCCTGATGAACTTCATCCTAGGGTCCTAAAAAAAGTGGCTAAAGAGAGAGCTGACGTGTTGGTTTTAATTTTCCAAAATTCCCTAGATTCAGGGAAGATTCCATTAAATTGGAAAATAGCCAATGTAACTCCTTTATTCAAAAAGAGAGGGAGACAGAAAGCAGGAGACTGCAAGTTAGCTTAACATCTGTCTTAGGGAAAATGTTAGAAGCTGTTATTAAAAACATTATAGCAGGGCACTTTGAAAAATTCAAGGTAATCAGGCAGAGTCAACATGGTTTTGTGAAAGGGAAATCATATTTAACCAATTTACTGGAATTCTCTGAAGAAGTAACATGTGCTGTGTATAAAGGGGAACCGGTGGATGCACTGTACTTAGATTTCTAGAAGGCATTTGATAAGGTGCCACATCAAAGGTTATTGCAGAAAATAAAAGCTCATGGTGTAGGGGCTAACATATTGGCATGGATAGAAGATTGGCTAGCTAACAGGCAACATAGAGTAGGCATAAATGGGTCATTTTCATTTGGCAAGGTGTAACAAGTGGGTGCTGCAGGGATCAGTGCTGGGCCCTCAACTTTTTACCATTTATATAAATGACTTGGATGAAGGGACCATTGGGACTATGGTTGCTAGATTTGCTCATTACACAAAGATAGGTAGGAAAGTAAGTTGTGAAGAGGAAATAAGCAGGCTCCAAAGGGATATAGATAGGTATAGTGACTGGGCAAAGACCTGGCAAATGGAATATGATGTGGGAAAATGTGAAATTTTCCATTTTGGCAGGAAGAATAAAAAAGAAGCATATTATCTAAATGATGAGAGATTGCAGAGCTTGGTGATGCAGAGGTATCTGGGTGTCCCCGTGCATGAATCGCAAAAAGTTGGTATGCAGTTACAGAACGTAATTAGGAAAGCTAATAGAATGTTATTGTTTATTGCGAGCGGAAATGAATACAAAAGTAGGGAGGTTATGCTTCAGTTATACACGGCATTGGTGAGACCAAATCTGGAGTACTGTGTACAGTATTGATCTTCTTATTGAAGGAAATATGTAAAAACGTTGGAAGCAGCTCAGAGAAGGATTACTAGACTAATAACTAGAATGGGCAGGTTGGACAGGCAACGCTTGTATTTGCTGGAGTTTAGAAGATTAGGAGGCGACTTGATTGAAACATATAAGATCCTGAAAGGTCTTGACAGGGCGGATGTGGAAAGGATGTTTCCCCTTGTGGGAGAATCTAGAACTCGGGGTCACTTTAAAAATAAGGGGTCACCCATTTCAGTCGGAGATGAGGAGAAAGTTTTCTCTCAAGAGGGTCGTGAGTCTTTGGAACTCTCTTTCTCAAAAGGCTGTGGAATCAGAGTCTTTGAATATTTTTAAGGCAGAGGTGGATTGATTCTTGATAAGCAAGGATGTGAAATGTTATTGGGCATAGGCAAGAAAGTGGAGTTGAGGTTACAATCAGATCAGCCATGATCTTATTGAATGGTGGAGCAGGCTCGAGGGGCCAAGTGGCCTACTCCTGCTCCTAATTCGTATGTTTGTATGACCAGGAACATTCTCTCCCACATCATCTCTGATGCTTGCTCTTGTCCTGCACCTTTTGTAAGCTAGCCCAGGTTCACTGCTTTAGGGAAACCC
This sequence comes from Heterodontus francisci, assembly GCF_036365525.1. Classification (NCBI taxonomy): domain Eukaryota; kingdom Metazoa; phylum Chordata; class Chondrichthyes; order Heterodontiformes; family Heterodontidae; genus Heterodontus; species Heterodontus francisci. Next base: position 39,458,586 of record NC_090378.1, read on the forward strand.
AATAAATGAGTTTTGAGACCCAACCTAACAGGTGCTTGGGAACTGAGCGTTCCCCAGACGCTACAGAGAATAATATCAGCACCGTTTTATCTCTCCCATTTTTAAGAGGGAATAACCAGCTCCTAGCAGATGAGCAGGAGCTAATCTGGGGGCAAAAGGTAGTTTCATCCTCTAGTTTTAGCCATTCTTCCTGTGATGGAAGAACCTGGCCTCTGCTTGCAACCTTCTCCCATCCATCACCCACTCACACACATACAACTAACATCTAGACTCTCGCAGTATGGCGGACAGAAAGTACAAATTTATGCCCCACCACCATTCCACTGCTCTTAGTGCCACACTCACATTCTTGCAGGATGTTACAATATTAAGACAGTATTAAGATATTATTTTTAGATCTGAGGCCTTAGATTGTCAAGCCAGTGGTGGTCACCATAACTACACCCTTTCACCCATCCCTGTCTACTTTTAAATATATTATAGTTACCTTCAAAAAACATGGAGATCTGCAGAGATCCTGTACTTTTGCATTTAGTGATATGATAAATATACATTGATTGGCTGGAGATGCTGACATGTTTTGATGTAGCATCAAGCACAGAATCTGCACAGTGGGATCACAAATTGTATTCATTCAATACCAGAATTTAATATTTTACCGAAATTACAAACCTCATTGCTCTTAAAGCCAGTTTATACGCAAGGTCAGCATCGTGCGACAGTAAAGCTGAAAAAAGATACTTTGCAAAAGTATGCATCGGCACGCTTTCCCGGTGAATCACTTCGCCCAGGCCACTGAAAGGACCTCCTGTTAATGATCAGAATTGTCATCAGCTCAGTTGAAGGACAAATGTCCTGATGCATTTTTTTCATAAATAGCTTTACATGCAAGGTGACATTTTTATAAGGCTTCAGTTTTCATATTTGTTCCTGCAGATGTTATGCCAATTACTTTTTTCCATTTAATATAATTTATTCTGAAATTGAAGAGCTGTCTTTGTGAAACTTGTCAATGAATATCAATTTTTTAAAAAAAAGAGAACGAGTTCAGCTTCTTTCTCTACAACTTCTCAGGTTTTGCAGATCAGTCTTGTTGCAAACTGCCATTAAGGGATTAAACAGTGGAGGGATTCTTCCAACAGTCCACTGTAACTTTGATGGAAGATCCACAGAAACCCTGGAGAAATACCCTAATTTCTGCCATTTCTTCAGAGTTTCCACAGATCTTCAGCTGACGATACTGCAGTCGATTGGAAGAACCCCTGCAAAAATTAACAAAATGTTTTCTTTTTGGAGACATTAATTTCCGCTGATCCTCAAGTTTTATTCACCTGTTCCTTAAGTTAACTTTGTAACAGAAATAAGTGCAATTGCTAACATATCCTGCAACAATTTAATATGGCAGGAGTTGATGAAAATATGGTTTGCCGATTATAAAAGAATGAAATATTTTCCCAGTGTTATCATCAACTCCAGGTCAGGTCCGATGTCATCAATTAAATAACAGTGTAAATATTGAATATGAAATGTTAACTTGGTTATCTTGTCTGTAGATCATGCCTTTATCATAGAATTTGTTTAAGCCCCTGAAGCAAGTAATTAACTACAGACCCCAAAGAAAGCAAAGTCTTGAGCCATATCGCCCTGACCTTTGAAAGTAACAAAAGTCAAACTATAGTGCATGAATAAAAGCAAAATACTGCAGATGCTGGAAATCTGAAATAAAAACAAGAAATGCTGGAAATACTCAGCAGGTCTGGCAGCATCTGTGGAGAGAGAAGCAGAGTTAATGTTTCAGGTCAGTGACCCTTCTTCAGAACTGGCAAATATTAGAAATGTAAAAGGTTATAAGCATGTAAAGCAGGGGTGGGGCAAGAGATAACAAAGCAGAAGGTGTAGCAAGGACAAGGTCACAGAATAGCTGACCAGAAGGTCGTGGAGCAAAGGCAAACAATATGTTAATGGTGTGTTGAAAGACAAAGCATTAGTACAGATTAGGTGTAAATACACTGAATATTGAACAGCAGCAAGTAGAAACATGAAAAAAACAGTGGGTCAGCAAACTGAATAAAACTAAGATGAAATAAAATAAAATAAACATAAAAAAAGGAAAAAAAAAGTAAAATTGGGGGGGAGGGGATGGGGGGCCCGTCATGTTCTGGAATTGTTAAACTCAATGTTCAGTCCGGCAGGCTGTAGTGTGCCTAATTGGTAAATGAGATGCTGTTCCTCGAGCTTGCGTTGATGTTCGCTGGAACATTGCAGCAATCCCAGGACAGAGATGTGAGCATGATAGCAGGGGGAACTGTTGAAATGGCAAGCAACCGGAAGCTCGGGGTCCTGCTTGCAGACTGAGCGGAGGTGTTCTGCAAAGCGGTCACCCAGTCTGCGTTTGGTCTCCCCAATGTAGAGGAGACCACACTGTGAGCAGCGAATACAGTATACTACATTGAAAGACGTACAAGTAAATCGCTGCTTCACCTGAAAGGAGTGTTTGGTGCCTGGGATAGTGAGGAGAGCGCAGGTATTACACCTCCTGCGATTGCAGGGGAAGGTGCCATGGGAAGGGGATGAGGTGGTGGGGGTAAATGGAGGAGTGGAACAGGATGTCACGGAGGGAATGATCCCTTCGGAATACTGACAGGGGAGAGAAGGGGAAGATGCGTTTGGTAGTGGCATCACGCTGGAGGTGGCGGAAATGGCGGAGGATGATCCTTTGGATATGGAGGCTGATGGGGTGGAAAGTGAGGACAAGGGGAACCCTGACGCGGTTCTTGGAGGGAGGGGAAGGGGTGAGGGTAGAGGTGCGGGAAATGGGCTGGACACGGTTGAGGGCCCTGCCAACCATAGTGGGGGGGAATCCTCGGTTGAGTAAAAAAGAAGACATATCAGAAGCGCTGTCATGGGAGGTAGCATCATCAGAGCAGATGCGTCGGAGACGGAGAAACTGAGAGAATGGAATGGAGTCCTTACAGGAAGCAGGGTGTGAAGAAGTGTAGTCGAGGTAGCTGTGGGAGTCGGTGGGCTTATAATGGATATTAGTAGACAGCCTATCCCCAGAGTTGGAGACAGAGAAATCGAGGAAGGGAAGGGAAGGGAAGTGTCGGAGATCGACCATGTAAAGGTGAGAGAAGGTGGAAATTAGAAGCAAAGTTGATAAAGTTTTCCAGTTCGGGGCGGGAGCCTGAAACGGCACCGATACAGTCATCGATGTACAGGAAAAAGAGTTGGGGGAGGGGGCCTGAGTAGGACTGGAACAAGGAATGTTCGACATATCCCACAAAAAGACAGGCATAACTAGGACCCATGCAGGTACCCATAGCAACACCTATTACTTGAAGGAAGTGAGTGGAGTTGAAGGAGAAGTTGTTCAATGTGAGAACAAGTTCAGCCAGGCGGAGGAGGGTGGTGGTGGACGGGGACTGGTTGGGCCTCTGTTCAAGGAAGAAGCAGAGAGCCCTCAAACCGTCCTGGTGGGGGATGGAAGTGTAGAGAGATTGGACGTCCATAGTGAAGAGGAGGTGGTTGGGGCCAGGAAACTGGAAATTGTCAAAATGACGTAGGGCATCAGAAGAGTCATGGATGTAGGTGGGAAGAGACTGGACCAGCGGAGCAACGATAGAGTCAAGATAGGAAGAAATAAGTTCAGTGGGGCAAGAGCAGGCTGACACAATGGTTCTGCCAGGACAGTCCTGTTTGTGGATTTTGGGAAGGAGGTAGAAGCAGGCTGTCCGGGGTTGTGGGACTATGAGATTGGAAGCTGTAGAGGGAAGATCTCCAGAGGAGATGAGGTCAGTGAATGTCCTGAGGACAGTAGCTTGATGTTCTGTGGTAGGGTCATGGTCCAGAGGGAGGTAGGAAGAAGTGTCTGAGAGTTGGCGCTGAGTCTCTGCAAGGTAGACGTCGGTACGCCATACAACATGAGCACCACCCTTGTCTGCAGGTTTGATGACCGTGTCGGGGTTCGACCTGAGAGAACGGAGTGCCTCAAGTTCAGAGAGGGACAGGTTAGAGTGAGTGAGGGGGGCAGAGAAATTGAGATCACCAATGTCTTGCCGACAGTTTTCAATGAAAAGATCAAGAGCGGGTGGGTCCAGGTAGAGGGAGAATGCTGGAGACAGGTGAATGGGTCACCAGGGGGAGGGGTCCAGGTGCATGAATCTAGTCTTACTTCTCACATTACCACTTCCAGAGCTGAAAGGGCAGTGTTCTAATGCACTACACCATCCATTCTAACTTGTCTTCCTAGAGCTTTCTTTAAAAAAAATTTGATTGCTACAGAAGCATTAGTTTACCTTCTAATAAGATAATAGACTGTTTACGTAGGACCTGTACAAGCATTTCATCTAATTCAAGCTCCTGTAGTTTGAAGATTATTTGCTCCTCATTTCGGCAGACCTTGTCTTGTGCGTAGAGGCCCTCGGGCATTACTCTTTGCTGACCCATGCCCATCAACGCTACCTCCATAGCCAGGGTTAGGTAGGATTCGTTGCTATCTAGGCACCCAGACACAGCCACATGTTGGTAGATAGCAGGCTTCAGATCACTGCTGGAATCTAACAGGAGTAAAACAGACATTAGTCTGAAGAAATTCTGGGCGGAACATTTAAAATCCTTGGTGTAAATATGCTGCAGGTTTTTTTTTGTCTGTTAAAGAAAGACTTGAGAGTAATGCAATATTATCCTTCTAAATTTGCAGTTTCCAGAATTCCCATAAACTTTCTTGTGGTTTAATAAGATAATAATGGGATAGTGTTCTCCCCCCCACAAGTCAATACCCTGTGGAAGATTTCCTCACATCAGATCCAGGATTAAAAAAGAACTTTATTTTAATGAATGGAACAACATTTCAATTAAATTCTGCAATTAAAAATTAAATTAGACACAATGTTGTAAAGTATTTTGAAACAAACAACATTGCTGTAAACTGCTCATTTGTAAAATGTGCAGATTTTAATATAATTTTGCAGCTCCAATGTCGTACACAGGTACACCTGGCTGGGTTGTACATCCCTTATTCTTCTTTACCAGAAGTATCCTCATCCAGATATACCAATGCCCAGTTCCACATTAATTTAACAAAACCATTTCTCCTTTACATTAATTTAAAAAAAAAGTCCAGGGATCATTACAGGGAACTCGGTGCTTTGGGACCACACATATTAAACACACCCTCAACTGCCTGCTGCTATTAGTGCACCAAAACCAAAAGCACACTGTAATGGGGTTATTTCAATCATGGAAAACATCCCCATTCTTAACTTGGCCACCTGGCTTTTCTTCCCTTTTCCACACTTCTCATCACTATATATTTAGTTTCAGATGGGAGAAATGCACAGTGATCAAGGATATAATTGGGACCACTTAATCTGATAGCAGCAGACATGATTCAAGGAAACTAAGGCACTCAAGATCGGAATCATGGAACCGGTCTCAGTCACCCATCTCTGTCTACCAAAGAAAAGGAATAACAGCTTTCAAATAACTACTCCATCTAGTGGTAAAACCTAGAGACCATGTATTTGTGTCATGTATTGTTATGTATTTGTTACCTGCCCTCCTGTATGCTTCGGAAACATGGACACTGTACAGCAGACATGTCAAAGCCCTGGAGAGATATCACTAGTGGTGCCTCTGCAAGATTCTGCAAATTTAATGGCAGGCCAGGTGCTCCAATATCAGTGCCCACTCTCAGGCCAACATCCCCCGTATCGAGACACTGGTCATGGCTAGACAGTTACGCCGACAGGCCACATCATCCACATGCCTGACACAAGACTCCCAAAACAAGCTTTCTACTCCAAGCTCCATCATGGCAAGAGGCTACCAGGAGGGCAGAGGAAATGCTACAAGGATGTCCTTCAAGCCGCCCTGAAAAAATGTGACATCTCCACTGACTCGTGGAATCTCTTGCCCGAGACTGCCCAAAATGGAGAAGGAGCATCCGTGAAGGTGCCAGCCAGTTCGAACAATGTTGACATTCCCAGGCAGCAACCTGGCGCAAACAGCGGAGGAGTGTTCGGAAAGTCGAGCATCCCATCCACTCACTTCATCAAACACCACCTGCCCCACTTGTGGCAGAGTGTGTGGATTCAGAATTGGACTATTGAGTCACTTAAGGATCCACAACCCTGGAGTGGAAGAAAGTCATCCTTATTCCTGAGGGACTACCCAAGAAGAAAAAAACCTAGAACTTGAAGAAGATAACCCTACTGAAACAATCAGGTACAAGTAACCAACAGAGGACTTTCTCTTACCTGCTGCGTCCATACAACAGTCATCCTCTAGTCGGCAAGCTTCAGTCAGTGTGATGAAGAGACGCCCAATTGGGTCCAAAGGATGACCCACCCACCCTTCCAAATTTGTAATTGTAGTTACTCCTCTGTGTAATAATTCTGAAAATAAATAATACTTTTCACTCACTTTAACAAATCAGAAGTATTTTCGAACAGAAGTCAAGTCCTATATATAAACAGTACTTTTTTCCCAACTGACTTCTTCATCCTCTTTAATTTCACTCCTTGAAGTTTATTCTCCACTAGCATCTTCCTTCATCCGAGATGAAGGAAAAAGCAGCAGTCCTCTATCATGATCAATTCCTTACTGTGATCATGAGGAACAATTCAATTGGGACAAGCCCAATTCTTCACCCCACAAATGATTGAATAGGCTATTTCCAAAGCTCGTCTCAAGGAGGCTCTTCAAGAATGATCAGTTACTTCAAGTTCATGCTGCTCCAGCTTGTGAACTCTTTTCAGCAGGGTGGGGGGAGGTTAACTGTTCCAAGGCAAAAAAAACTATTGACCTTTTATTCTTTGTTGCATATGTGTTCACTCATGTTGTGAAGTTGGAAGTGCCTTTGCAGGCCACTAGGTACAAAATGAGTGGAGGAACACCCAACATGAGAAGAATATCTATATAACTGTGGTTACAAAGATGATACGTCCCTCTTAGTGTCGCCCACATTTAGTATATGTTCAGATCATTCTTGACTATGAGTAGCTGTTTGACCATTGTGATGACTCTCCTATCATTATTTTATAAGGGGGAAGCCATTGCTGGGAATTTGCTTTCATAATAAGTAAGTCTGTACGGTACAGATCATATAATCTTTTTCCACACATTACTGTCACATTTATTGATCTTTTGGCTACCACTTTGCGAACTTTTTTCTGATATTACCCAATTCTGATATTATTGTTTTTCTTATGCCTTTCCTTGCTTGAAAGCAAATTCTTAAAAGTTAGTAAACAAAACTTATTTGGAATCGGAGCTAACTGTAGCTGTGTATTTCTGCCCAAATTTGTTCTCTAGGTAATGCATGATACCACAGCTAGACAACACAGACTTAACCATTGCATTTGCCCCACCATCTGATCAGAAAGAGGAACCAACTGGGTTAGAACAGTGTCGGACGCATGTGAGTACATTAGAACAGAACCCGTCGAAAGGTGCGTGCCTTTCCACACTTAAGGTTCAAATAAGACATGCCACTCCTTGAAATATATTCAAGCGATACTGTGATTTTAAAATCTATTTTTGCAATTGAAAAAGTCAACATTTTTAAAGTTGCAAACCATCCAACCCTTATAAAGTCTGATGTGAAAGTGTTGCATACTAGTGGATCTCCATTGGCTTTTCCCATGGAAAGTACAAAGAGAGTTTCCCCACTTGAGTTCATTGGTGATATAGGTAGAATTATGGGGACCTGCAGTTTATGAAGCTCCATCTAATGGCAGGATTGTGCAACTGCAGTTATGATTGTATGTCAGAAATGGTGATGCCCAAATCTCATGTGCGTTCAAGATAGTTTTCTGCATCAATATGTCCTATAATAAACAAGGATTTGATAATGAGCAATGAGGCAGATTTAGTTAGCAGCCTAACAGCGTGTGAACATTTATCTAATAATGATCATAACACGATTGGGTTCAATGTTGTGATTTTGCTAAGGCTGACCTCAGCGGGATGAGACAGTAAACTGGGTAAATCTGTTAATAAGTAAAATGACAGAAGATCAGTGGGAAGTGTTCAAAAAAAGAATTTAACGTGAAAGTGAACCTGTGTATACCGACATGGGGCAAGATCTCTACTCGCCAGAAGAAAAGCCATGGATGACAAAAGAGCTATGAGATAACATAAAACTAAAAGAAAAAGTATAAAAAATGCAAAATAAAAGCACAGATCCTAGTGAATGGGAGAGGTACAAAGAACAGCAAAGGAAAACAAAACTCATAGAAAGAGCTACAAGAAAGGAGTATGAAAATAAACATGTAATGGATATCAAAATCAACACAAAAACTTTTACAATTATATTAAGCAAAAAAGGGTGGGTAAGAGAAAGATGGGCCCCTTAAAATCTGACAATGATGATTTTATAAATAATAATCCGGATACAGCAGACATGTTTAATAATTGCTCTGCATTGGTATTTAGAGTAGAGGAAGAGGATAACATGCTGGACGCACCAAGGAAACTAACATTGAATCACAGATAGGGACTCACCAAAATTAACGTAAGCAAATTAACAATAATGAAGAAAGTAACAGCACTAACGAATGACAAATCCTCAAGACCAGATGATTTTCATCCCAAAGTTTTATAGGAAGTAGGTAAGAACATTCCAGATGCCCTAACTATGATCTTCCTCGATTAAGGATAACATTTCTTCAGGTTGGAAGGTTGCACATGTCACTCTGCTATTTAAGAATGGTTAGAAAGGGAAATCAGGAAATTGTAGACTGGTTAGCCTAACATCTGTTGTCAGGAGATTACTATATATATAAATATATATATTATAACTTAAGGATGGAGTGACTAAGCATCTTGAAAATTTTCAGCTGATCAGAGAGAGACAGCATGGATTTAAGAACATGAGAAATAGGAGCAGGAGTAAGCCATCCAGCCCCTCAAGCCTGCCCCGCCATTCAACAAGATCATGGCTGATCTGTCCCAGGACTCAACTCCTCTTTCGGGCCTGCTCCGCATAACCCTCGACTCCCCGAGATTTCAAAAATCTACCTCCTCCTTAAATACATTTAGTGAACTAGCCTCCACAACTCTCTTAGGTAGAGAATTCCAGAGATTCGACACTCTGAGAGAAGAAATTCTTCGCATCTCAGTTTTAAATGTGTGCCCCCTTATTCTGTAACTATGTCCCCCAGTTCCAGATTCCCCCACCAGTGGAAACACATTCTCAACATCTACCCTATCAAGCCCCCTTAAAATCTTAAATAAAAACAAGAAATGCTGGAAATACTCAGCAGGTCTGGCAGCATCCGTGGAGACAGAAGCAGAGTTGACGTTTCAGATCAGTGACCCTTCTTCAGAACTGGCAGATATTAGAAATGTGAAAAGTTTTAAGCAAGTAAAGCGGGGGTGGGGCAAGAGATAACAAAGGAGAAGGTGTAGATAGGACAAGGTCACAGAGAATAACCGACCAAAAGGTCATGGAGCAAAGGCAAATGTTGAAAGATAAAGCATTCGTAGATAGGGTGTTAATGGACTGAAAACTGAACACCCGCAAGTACAAATATGAAAAAAAGGTGGGTAAGCAAACTGAACAAGCTAAGATAAAATAAAATAAAATAAACACAAAAAAATATAAAAAAGAAAAAAATAACTAAAAATAAAAGTATAATGGGGGGCCCGTCATGCTCTGAAATTGTTGAACTCAATGTTCAGTCCGGCAGACTATAGTGCGCCTAATCGGTAAATGAGATGCTGTTCCTCGAGCTTGTGTTGATGTTCGCTGGAACACTGCAGCAATCCCAGGACAGAGATGTCAGCATGAGAGCAGTGGGGAGTGTTGAAATGGCAAACAACCGGAAGTTTGGGGTCATGCTTTCGGACTGAGGGGAGGTGTTCTGCAAAGCGGTCATCCAGTCTGTGTTTGGTCTCCCCAATGTAGAGGAGACCATATCGTGAACAGCGAATACAGTATACTACATTGAAAGAAGAAGCTGCTTCATCTGAAAGGAGTGTTTGGGGCCTGGGATAGTGAGGAGAGAGGAGGTAAATGGGCAGGTATTACACCTCCTGTGATTGCAGGGGAAGGTGTCGTGGGAAGGAGATGAGGTGGTGGGGGTAATGGAAGAGTGGACCAGGGTGTCGCAGAGGGAACAAACCCTTCGTAATGCTGACAGGGGAAGGGAGGGGAAGATGCGTTTGGTGCGGCATCACGCTGGAGGTGGCGGAATTGGCAGAGGATGATCCTTTGGATATGGAGGCTGATGGGGTGGAAAGTGAGGACAAGGGGAACCCTGTCACGGTTCTGGGAGGGAGGGTAAGGGGTGAGGGTAGAGGTGTTGGAAATGGGTCGGACACGGTTGAGGGCCCTGTCAACCACAGTGGGGGGTGGGGAAATCCTCGGTTGAGGAGAAAGGAAGATATATCAGAAGCGCTGTCATGGGAGGTAGCATCATTAGAGCAGATGCGTCGGAGATGGAGAAACTGGGAGAATGGAATGGAGTTCTTACAGGAGGCAGGGTGTGAAGTAGTGTAGTCAAGGTAGCTGTGGGAGTCGGTGGGCTTATAATGGATATTAGTCGGCAGCCTATCCCCAGAGATGGAGACAGAGAAGTCGAGGAAGGGAAGGGAAGTGTCAGAGATGGACCATGTAAAGGTGAGAGAAGGGTGGAAATTGGAAGCAAAGTTGATAAAGTTTTCCAGTTCGGGGCGGGAGCAGGAAACGGCACCGATACAGTCATCAATGTACCGGAAAAAGAGTTGGGGGAGGGGGCCTGAGTAGGACTGGAACATGGAATGTTCGACATATCCCACAAAAAGACAGGCCCTCCACTGTGTCCGGACCATTTCCCACACCTCTACCCTCACCCCTTCTCTTCCCTCCCAGATCCGCAAAAGGGTTCTCCTTGTCCTCACTTTCCACCCCATCAGCCTCCATATCCAAAGGATGATCCTCTGCCATTTCCGCCACCTCCAGCGTGATGTAGCTACCAAACGCATTCTTCCCCGCCTTTCCCCTGTCAGCATTACCTCTGCGACACGCTGGTCCACTCCTCCATTACCCCCCCCACCCCACTCGGCACCTTCCCCTGCAATCGCAGGAGGTGTAATACCTGCCCATTTACCTCCTCTCTCCTCATTATCCCAGGCCCCAAACACTCCTTTCAGGTGAAGTAGCGATTTACTTGTACTTCTTTCAATGTAGTATACTGTATTCGCTGCTCACAACGTGGTCGCCTCTACACTGGGGAGACCAAACGCAGACTGGGTGACCGCTTTACGGAACACCTCCCCTCAGTCCGAAAGTATGACCCCGAACTTCCGGTTGCTTGCCATTTCAACACGCCCCCCTGCTCTCATGCTGACTTTTCTGTCCTGGGATTGCTGCAGTGCTCCAGTAAACATCAACGCAAGCTCGAGGAACAGCAATCTCATTTACTGATTCGGCACGCTACAGCCTGCCGGACTGAACATTGAGTTCAACAATTTTAGAGCATCATGGGCCCCCCCATTTTACTATTAGTTTTAAAAAAATATTTGTTTGTGTTTATTTTATTTTTTATCTTAGTTCGTTCAGTTTGCTTACCCACTGTTTTTTTTCATGTTTGTACTTGAGGCTGTTCAGTTTTCAGTCCGTTAACACCCTATCTGTACTACTGCTTTGTCTTTCAACACAACATTAACATATTGTTTGTCTTTGCTCCATGACCTTCTGGTCGGTTATTCTCTGTGACCTTGTCCTACACCTTCTCTTTTGTTATCTCTTGCCCCACCCCCGCTTTACTTGCTTAAAACCTTTCACATTTCTAATATTTGCCAGTTCTGAAGAAGGGTCACTGACCTGAAACGTCAACGCTGCTTCTCTCTGCACAGATGCTGAGTATTTCCAGCATTTCTTGCTTTTATTTCAGATTTCCAGCATCTGCAGTATTTTGCTTTTTTTTCCCCTTAAAATCTTATATGTTTCAACAAGATCACTTCTCATTCTTCTAAACTCCAATGAATAAAGGCCTAACCTGTTTAGCCGTTCCTGCTAAGCCAATCCCTTCATGCCAGGAATCAGCCTAGTGAGCCTTTTCTGAACAGCCTGCAATGCAAGTATATCCTTCTTTAAATACGGGGACCAAAACTATATACAGTACTCCAGGTGTGGCCTTAGCAACATCCTGTACATTTGTAACAAGACTTCCCTATTTTTAAACTCTAACCCCCTAGCAATGAAGGCCAAAATTCCATTTGCCTTCCTAATTACTTGCTGCACCTTTTGTGTTTCATATATAAGAACACCCAGATCCCTCTGTACTGTATTTTGTAGTCTTTCTCCATCTAAATAATAATCTGCCTTTTTATTCTTCCTACCAAAGTGGATGACCTCACACTTTCCCACATTGAACTCCATCTGCCAAGTTTTTGCCCACTCACTTAAACTATCTATATCCCTTTGCAGATTCTTTGTGTCCTCATCACAACATGCCTTCCCAACTATTTTTGTATCATGAGAAAATCTGGATACACTACACTCTGTCCCTTCCTCCAAGTCATTAATATAGATAGTCAATAATTGAGGCCCTAGGACCGATCCTTGTGGCACTCCACTAGTTACGGCTTTCCAACCTGAAAAAGACCCATTGATCCCGACTCTCTGCCTTCTGTGTGTTAGCCAATCCTCAATCCATGCCAACACATTACCCCAATACCCTGAGCTCTTATTCTGTGCAATAACCTTCTATGTGGCACCTTATCGAACGCCTTCTGAAAATCCAAATACACTACATCTACCAGTTCCCCTTTATCCACTCTGTCAATTTGTCAAACATGATTTCCCTTTCATAAAACCATGTTGACTCTGTTTGATTGCATCATGTTTTTCTAAATGTCCTGCTATTTCTTCCTTAATAATGGACTCCGGCATTTTTCCAATGTTAAGCTAACTGGTCTACAGTTTCCTGCTTTCTGTTTCCTTCCTTTCTTGAATAGGGGCATCACATTAGTGGTTTTCTTATCTGCTGGTACCCTACCGGAATCCAGTGAGTTTTTCTATATTATGACCAATGCCTCCACCATCTCTGCAGGCACTTCTTTTAAAACCCATGGATGCAGGTCATCAGGTCCTGGTGACTTGTCTGCCTTTAGACCCATCAGTTTGTCCAGCAAAGGATAGGTCATGCCTGACGAACCTGATTGAATTTTTTGAAGGGCTGACCAAGGTAGTGGACATGGGAATGACTATGGATATTATTTAGATGGACTTCCAGAAGACATTCAATACAGTTAAAGTTGAAGCTGACGGAATGGAGGCCAAATTATCAGTTAGGAATTTGGCTGAGTGACAGGAATAATGGGCAGGTACTCTAATTGCCATGATGTGACTAGTGGCATCCACAGGGATCTGTGTTGGGACTTCAACATTTCACTGTATTTATTAATGAAGTAGATGATGGGATTGAAACCCACATATACAAGATGGTCGATGACAAAGATAGACAGCAGTGTATGCAGTGTAGATGGAAGCATAAAATTACAGAAATATTAATAGATTAAGTGAATGGGCAAAACTTAATCTGGCAAATGGATTTCAATATGGGAAAGTCTGAGGTCATCCACTTCGGACCTAAAAATGATAAATCAGTGTACTTTCTAAATGGTAAAAGCTAGAAGCAGTGGAGGCCCAGAGAGACCGAGGAGTCCAGATATATAGATTAAAATGTCATGTACAGGTACAAAAAAAATCAAAAGGGCTAATGGAATGCTGACCTTTATATCTAAAATACCAGCATACAAGGGGTTGGAAGTCATAGAGCCATTGATGGCAATAGGAAGTGGCCATTTGGCCCATCGGGTCATGCTTAAGTTATACGAAGCCCTGGTTAGACCACACCTGGAGTACTGTGAGTAGTTCTGGATATCACACCTTAGAAACATAGAAAATAGGAGCAGGAGTAGGCCATTCCGCCCTTTGAGCCTGCTCCGCCATTCATTATGATCATGGCTGATCATCCAACTCAGTAGCCTGTTCCCGCTTTCGCCCCATACCCTTTGATCCCTTTAGACCCAAGAGCTATATCTAACTCCTTCTTGAAAACATACAATGTTTTGGCCTCAACTGCTTTCTGTGGTAGCGAATTCCATAGGCTCACCACTCTCTGGGTGAAGAAATTTCTCCTCATCTCAGTCCTGAAAGGTTTACCCCGTATCCTGAGACTATGACCCCTGGTTCTGGACTCCCCTACCATCGGGAACATCCTTCCTGCATCTGCCCTGTCAAGTCCTGTTAGAATTTTATAGGTTTCTGTGAGATCACCCCTCACTCTTCTGAACTCCAGCGAGTATAATCCTAACCAACTCAATCTCTCCTCATACGTCAGTCCCACCATACCAGGAATCAGTCTGGTAAACCTTCGCTGCACTCCCTTAATAGCAAGAACATCCTTCCTCAGATAAGGAGACCAAAACTGCACACAATATTCCAGGTGTGGCCTCACCAAGGCCCTGTATAATTGCAGCAAGACACCCCTGCTCCTGTACTCGAATCATCTCGCTATGAAAGCCAACATACCATTTGCCTTTTTTACCGCCTGTTGCACCTGCATGCTTACCTTCAGCGACTAGTGTATGAGAACACCCAGGTCTCACTGCATATTCCCCTCTCTCAGTTTATAGCCGTTCAGATAATACTTTGCCTTCCTGCTTTTGCTACCAAAGTGGATAACCTCACATTTATCCACATTATACTGCATCTGCCATGCATTAGCCCACTCACTCAACTTGTCCAAACCACCCTGAAGCCTCTTTGCATCCTCCTCACCCTCCCACCCAGTTTTGTGTCATCTGCAAACTTGGAGATATTACATTTGGTTCCCTCATCTAAATCATTAATGTATATTGTGAATAGCTGGGGTCCTAGCACCGATTTCTGCGGTACCCCACTAGTCACTGCCTGCCATTCGGAAACAGACCAATTTATCCCTACTCTTAGTTTCCTGTCCGCCAACCAATTTTCTATCCATCGCAATACACTACCCCCAATCCCATGCGCTTTAATTTTACACACTAATCTCTGACATGGGACTTTGTCGAAAGCCTTCTGAAAGTCCAAATAAACCACATTCACTGGCTCCCCCTCATCAACTCCACTAGTTACATCCTCAAAGAATTCTAGTAGATTTGTCAAGCATGATTTCCCTTTCGTAAATCCATGCTGACTCTGCCCATTTCTACCACTGTTCTCTAAGTGCTCTGCTATAAAATCTTTGATAATGGACTCTAGAATTTTCCCCACTACTGATGTCAGGCTGACTGGTCTATAATTCCCTTTCTCTCTACCTCCCTTTTTAAATAGTGGCGTCACATTAGCTACCCTCCAATCTGTAGGAACTGTTCCAGAGTCTATCGAATCATGGAAGAAGACCACCAATGCATCCACTATTTCTAGGGCCACTTCCTTAAGTACTCCGGGATGCATACCATCAGGCCCTGGGGATTTATCGGCCTTCAATCCCATCAATTTCCCCAACACCATTTCTCTACTAATACTGATTTCCTTCAGTTCCTCTCTCTCACTCAGCCCTGTGTTCCCCAACGTTTCTGGTATGGTAGTTGTGTCCTCCTTTGTGAAGACAGAACCAAAGTATGCATTTAGTTGGTCAGCCATCCCCACAATAAATTCCCCTGTTTCTGACTGTAATGGACCTACATTTGGCTTCACCAATCTTTTTCTCTTCACAAACCTATAGAAACTTTTACAGTCAGTTTTTATGTTCCCCGCAAGCTTGCTCTCGCACTCTATTTTCCCCTTCTTAATCAACCCCTTGGTCCTCCTTTGCTGAATTCTAAACTGCTCCCAATCCTCAGGTCTGTTGTTTATCCTGGCAAATTTATATGCCTCTTCCTTGGATCTAATGCTATCTCTAATTTCCCTTGTACCTTTCCCGTTTTACTTTTGCACCAGACAGGGATAAACAATTGTTGCAGTTCATCCATGCCCTCTTTAAATGTTTGCCATTGCCTATTCACCATCATCCCTTTAAGTAACGTTTCCCAATCCGTCATAGCCAACTTGCGCCTCATACCTTCGTAGTTTCCTTTACTAAGATTCAGGACCCTTGTCTCAGAATCAACGACGTCACTCTCCATCTTGATGAAGAATTCTATCATATTATGGTCGCTTGGCCCCAAGGGGTCTCGCACCACTAGACTGTCAATTATTCCTCTCTCGTTACACAATACCCAGTCTAGGATGGCCTGTTCTCTAGTTGGTTATATGCAGTATTGGTCCAGAAAACCATCCCGTATACACTCCAAGAATTCCTTCTCTACGGTATTGTGACTAATTTGATTTGCCCAATCTATATGCAGATTAAAGTCACCCATAATTCCAGATGTTCCTTTATTGCATGCATCTCTAATTTCCTGTTAAATGCCATTCCCAACATCACCACAACAGTTTGGGGGTCTATATGAAACCCCCACTAACGTTTTTTGTCCCTTAGTGTTTCTCAGCTTAGAATGGATATACTGAGCTTTGAGGTAGCGCAGTGCAGATTTACTGGAATAATACCTGGGCTCCAAGTGTTAAATTACGAGAAGAGATTACACAAACTAGTGTTGCACTCACTGGAATTTAGAAGGTTAAGGGGTGATTTGATTGAAGTTTTCAAAATATTAAGGGGAACTGATAGAGTAGATAGAAGCTATTTCTACTGGTTGGGGAATCTAGGCCTAGGGGGTATAGGCTAAAAATTAGAGCCAGATCCTTCAGGAGTGAAGTTAGGAAACACTTGTATACACAAAAGGTGGTAAAAGTTTGGAACACTCTTTTGCAAACAGCAGTTGATGCTGGGTCAGTCGTTAATTTTAAATTGGAGATGAATAGGTTTCTGCTCGACAAAGGCACAAGATATGAAACAAAGCGGGTATATGGAGTTAGGTCACAGCTAAGCCATGATCTCACT